>NW_026575124.1:2400000-4800000 GCF_905146905.1 Nyctereutes procyonoides | reverse complement strand
CAGCTGAGTTCGAGGCTCTGAGGGAGCCGCAGTGGGCGGACTGAAGCAGCGGAAGGTGTGCAGATGGGGTTTTTCTCCTGATTAACCCAAACTTAATTTGATATCGTGACATAGGCTGAGAATGCTCTGAGTTGACAAAGAGGGGGCGGTGGGGCTAGCGACGGGAGCAGGGCAAGCTCATATTTTCTCTTCACCATTTTGGGGGGGGGGGCTGGCTATAACAAGAACCCGGATGTCGCCGGATTTTATGATCTTTTCCTTCTGTGTAACAAAGCGGAGTAATCAATGGGTAGCAATAAAGCCATAAACGGGACTACGCTGGGAAAAAACTCGTTTATTCATCTTCTGTAACGTTAAGGTTTCCCTGGAGTGTCGCTAGGGGGGAAAAATAAAGTTTCGAACCCAAAAGCAGACAGTGTGTAGGAGCTGGTGGAGACAACATGTTAGCTAACACATGAGCCTCGTTAGGGGACTGAAGAGTCTTCCTGCCGGACAATTTGTGTTGGCTTTTAAAAGTGCAGCCCCAATCCTTCAGAAAGGAGGGGAAATTGTTGGTATTTAAGAGGGTGGGGGAAAGACCCTTGTAATTATCAAGGTTCCCCCTCTTTGGACCATACTTTCTTCTGCTCAAGGAGATAAAAGTGAAAGGGTAGAGGAGGGCTCCAAGTTAAGAAAGAAATTTTGAGATGAGTTGTCTCGTTTGGGGGTGACATGGCAGGTACATAAACACAGACACCAGCGTGACTTGCTTTTTGCTCTAGAATCCAGCTGTCTTCGAATTCATGGCATGCCTGGACAGAGGCTTTCAACAGCTGGCTGGGGCTCCAGGCCCCCTGGAGGGCAAGAGGTAGAGCGAGAGAGAACTAGGGGGGAGGGGGGGCGAGACCCAGGGGGCTGAGCTAAGAAACAGGTCGGCGCACCCCTGGACCCTGGACACAAGTAGCCGCTCTGAGTCCCCAGCCTCTTCTCTGCCCCAAGGGTAGCGGAGTAACACGTAGAGCAGGCCGGAAGAGAGAGTAAATTCCCTCCATCCCCCCCCCATTTCAGAGAGATTGCTAGAGGGATAAATCATGTCAGTGATATTTCCTTCAAGATATTAAATTGTTGCAATGTACAACAAATTGAATGATGGAAGATAGGATGTCTTAATGAGGTTTCACTTTCAGTGAGTGTTGATTTTCTATGTATTTTTAAAATCTCTTTCGTGGGGGGTGAGGGAAGGAAGGACCCTGGGAGAAAGAAGGGGCTTCTGGGGAAGCATGTGCTGCAGCTCCCCAGCAAGGATGCCTGGGTTTCCTTGAGCCCCTCCTAAACAGAGTCTGGAGGGGCAAGGGGCCCCCAAAGTTGGGGATAGTCTCCTTTGGGGCCTAAAAGTAGTGGGCGCGGGGGTGGGCGACCTGAGGAGCAGAATGTAAGTCTCAGCCCCGGAAAGTTAAGTGTTTTATTACGTCCCTAAACAGAGGGCAGAGACTGAAAGGTCTCGCCGATTTATAATGAACAGAAACCAGCTGCTGGGGGAAAGAGGCAGAAATGCTGGAAGGGGGAGAGAAGAGGAAGCAGAAATACAAATAAATTCCCCCACTGCTTAAAGATTTTCGGCAAAATTAATTCCCAACGTACTCTTCCCCCATCACCTTCCATCCTGAGAAAAGGAGCCTCCTTCTTTCAGTCTGGTCTTTAATTATGCAGCTGAAATTTGCTGGAAGGATTCGCTCCAAGGGGGGAGAGCAGGTCAGATGAACCCGATCTTCCCTCCATTGGATTATATTTTCCTTTTCTCATTTTATGTTAATTTTATCTTTTTGGCGAAAGAACGGCTGTCTATGGGGGGATAGCTGGGACTTGGGTTTTTCTAAATATATTTATATTTCCCTGTTAAATTTGTCTGAAAACAATTATGGAAACTCATCAGCAGAAGCAAGAACAGATGTTTTATTAAAACTGCAGTTGAGCTCTGTAAATATGCACAAGTTCTGGGAAGGGGGGGACTTGTTCTTTGTTTCTATAAAACAAGCCTAGAGCAATCAGAGAACACCCCCATCAGGCCCGCAGGTCTCCGAGTTGCTCTGCCCCTTGGGCCTCCGGAATCAGGCATTCCGAGAGGGTTTGGCGGCAGAGCAGATTTTCGCTTTCGGAGCTGTAATTAGTGGATTCGAAAACAGAATTCAAAAAACACAGAAGAGGAATAAAGGGGGAAAGTTGCCGCTCGCTGCTCCAGTCCCCCCATCTCCTCAGCCCCAAACACATGCTTCTCATGAGCCCTAATTACAGGAGTGGAACTTGCTGCAGGCGCCACGGGCCTGCTTGGGGGGCAGTCACTGGCCTGGAGTCCCCAAGGCTAAGGGGTGCTTTGGAGGCTGCGCACTCGAAGGTCTCGCAGAATGAGTCAAGCGCTCCTACCCCAGCCTTAACCTGCTCCAGGGCAGGGGCTGGGGGCCTGTGTAGCTCTGAACGGGGGAGCGGGTGGGTGTGCCTGGACTCTGGCTGGGAAGGGGTTCCTGGGCAGGCCTCACCTTGCCTGCCTTTCCTCTCCACCCTGCCCTGGGAAACATAGTACTTTCTTGAGGAAGGGGATCTGCAGCCAGGAGGAGCAGATCTGGAATTTTTGCTGGGGGACAGTCTTTTCCAGAGGTCCTGGCTAGTGGGTGTTTTGCTAGTCTTCTCTCTTTCCCTAGATCCCCCAACTCTGCGCAGATGTCTGTGACTCACCCAGCCTTGCACACAGATACACACACTCCACTCCTGCCTGCCGGCGCCACCAACCACAGCTCGGCGCCTCCGGAGGCTGCTCAAGGACCTGGACACCGGAGCCGCAGGACTCGGCGCTCTCGGCCTGGGCGCTTGGCTGCCTGGAAGCCACGGCAGCCGCCTGACTCACCCCTGCCAATTCTTGATTTTGAGAGCAGGGGAAGGGCGGTTGCCCGACCAGCACCCTTTGCGCCACTGGGCAGGGGCTGAAATCCCTCTTGCAGAGAAAGCCCAGTTTCAATAATTGTTCAGCTCACCTTACAGTCGCACTGTTTGGTTAAGGGTTTGCTGTTCTAGAGCTATTGCTCGGGTGGCCCGACTGGCTTATGAGTAGACACCTTTTTAACTTAAAAAATTAAAAAAATAAATCCTACTCCAAATGCCCAGTGATTTGTGTAGGAGTTCCTTTGATCTCCATAGAATCCGGAGTTAAAGGAGTGCAAGGAGAGTCTCCAAGTCCGCCAGAGAACCTGAATTCGGGGGAACTGGGTCTGCTTGGGGACACCAAAGCATAGCTCACCTCCAGCTTCTCACGGGAAGGGTGGGGGACGCCTCCCCACACACACACTGCATTCCAAAACAGACTGTTTCTCCTGGTCTCAAAGTTCAGGCTTGGAGGCGCTTGCAGAAAGGTGAAATCTGACACATCCAACCCGGAAATGCATCCCATTTGGGGGTGCTGATATTCCGGGGACAAGGCCCAGGCTGGCCAGCTGAATGGAGTTGGGGGTCAGCAGGGAGGGGCGAAGGGGGATGAGGCCAGATGGGGCACATCAGGCGCCTGAGAACTAACTGCCCCAAACACCTCTGAGGCCTGGGCTGGCAAATTCTCTTTTGAGCTAAGAGGCTGCGAGGCTGCCCAAGCTGCTTCTGCTTTATGTGCAATTAAACAGAGAAGGAAGGTACCTGGAGAGGCTCTGCTAACTCACGTCATATTTTCTCTCCTCCTTCTCTCTTTCCAGACTTCCGCCTGACCTTTCTTTACCACCACTCCACTTGGGGCTGCTACCCTCAGCAGACACAGACTCCCACCATGGCAGTTGTTTAGCTTCTCAATTCACTTCACTAACCGGAGCTTGAAAAGTAAAGCAGACCCCAAGCATCTCTGTACCATCCCACTCAGCCCTGAGCGCCTCTGGGCTCCCTTTGGAAGAAGTCTTTTCTGGCTTTGGGGGGCCTGGCCCCCACGCACCCCATCTCTGTCCCAAGGAAGAGAGGGCATGCCAGAGAGCCTTCGGAGGACACGCGGTACCTCATCCCCACTGGGAATGGGGAGGGAACGCAGATGCTGAGTGACATTTCAGGGAGGAGAAGCAAGTGGCCCTGGTTGGCCGAGGAGGAAAAATGAAGAACGAGAATAATATTAAGAATATTTCTGGCCCCCAGAATGGGGCCAAAGGACCCCCAACTTTCTGGCTTTTCTTGAGGCCCTCCGCATAAGCACTGCTTGGACCCACTTTGGAGGTTTATGAGAATTGTAAAATTCAGGAGCACAGCATTTATGACGTCACAGTGAGTTGTCATGAGGAAATTGTAAATGTCATAGAAGTTATATACAGGAGGAGTTCTGGGGTGGGTGCCCTGCAACTCCGCACTTCTTTTCCTTTCCCCCATTATCCCCCGCCCCCTGGCCTAAGTTCTCCCACTTGCAAATAAAATGTTATTATGCTCTGGAACAATAAGCCAACAGTGAAACATCGTCCTCATTTCCCTATAAATAATTTTATCCTTTATTGTTTGGGGATCTGAGAGAACCATTTAATCTGCGCTGGCGAAAAGAGAGAGAGAGAGATGGGGAGGGGGGAATTAATTTCAGAAACGAGAATATTACTTACTTCGATGATACTCTTTTAGATTTGATAGCCGGGAGCAAAATTAGAGGCGAACAGCGGCCTCTCCGACTCTACACCTGGCGGGCCTGGAGATTTATAGGATCTTTAGCGAAGGGGCAATTTAATTTTGTAGGATTTGCTTAAATTCACTGCTATTTTGGGGGGCCGAGGAGAAGGGAGGGTGCGGGGGGGGGGAGGAACGACATGCTTTATCTAGTTTTATGAATCTGCCACCATTACCCTGATTTAAAACCCAACAACCTGTGTCTCAGAGAAAACTCCTGCAGAAAGGCTGGAGGAGTTGGGGCGAGGGGGCCTCGGCTTCGACTGTGGCCCCCTCGGCCAGGCAGTTGCCAGGGGGAAGGAAGAAAAGCCCGGGGCGAGGGGAAGGCGGCTCAGAGTCTCTCCAGCACCAGGACACCCGGAGGTTTATGGTGTCCCCATAATTCCCCACCCCTATAAACAGCTGCCCTGTTTCAGGACGCTGGCGCTTCCTCCCCCGGGGAAGGGAGAGCGAGGGCGGAGGCGGCGGAGCAGGGTGCCGGGAAGGGGAGGGAGCTCGGGCAGCGCCGCACTTTGTTCTCCTGGGTGAGTTTGCTGGTTTGGCGGGTTTCCGACGCAGGGTGGCAGCAGACAAAACAAGTAAACAACCCACAGACACAATAAACAGGGGGCGGCCGCCACCGAGCCGGAGGCCGCGGGCCGCCGAGGGGCACCGCCCGGGGCGAGCTCACCCCAGCACCCCGCCAGGCCGCCCCCAGGCCCGGCGGGCCGAGGTGGAAGGGGCCTGGAGCGACCTGGCGGCCCAGGCAGTGCTGCAGCCGCACCGGCCGGCCCGGCCCGCGTCCCCTCACCGCTCTGCTCCGACGGTACCGGGCCCTGCGCCCCACCGGCGGCGGGAGAGGCCCCGGGGGAGGCTGGAGCCCGGCCGCCCCGCCAACCACCCGGCCGCAGCCTCCTCCCCAGCCGCTTGCGACATGGGACAACTGAAACAGGCGCCACCAGTCCCCAGATCCCGGGGCTCTGGGGGCGCCTAGAGGGCCCCTCAGCGGCCCCCACAGCCACACAGGCGAACCTGGGGTGCGGAGCGGGAGCCAGACCTTCTCCGCACCCCTGCCCCTTCTGTCTGGCCTTCTGCACCAGCCTCTCCAAGCGGCTGCCTCGGCCTCGGCGCAGAGGCCACCTTCCTGACCACTCAGATCCCCTTCACTGTCCCAGCCACGTTCGAGCGCCAGGGCCTAGCCAGCCGCGCAGAAC
Organism: Nyctereutes procyonoides; assembly: GCF_905146905.1. Classification (NCBI taxonomy): domain Eukaryota; kingdom Metazoa; phylum Chordata; class Mammalia; order Carnivora; family Canidae; genus Nyctereutes; species Nyctereutes procyonoides. Next base: position 4,794,163 of record NW_026575124.1, on the reverse strand, counting down.
GGCGCAGAGACCCACCTCACCCACAGAGTTCCCCACAAAACTCACTGGCAACACCACAGGGCTCCCCTGGTAAACAGCCTCTGAGCTGGGGAAGTTTGGGATTTGGGTTGGGGGGTGGGTGGAGAGAAAGCAGAAGGGATTCACTATTGCCCCAGCCCAGATGCTTGGACAGTGAAGGCAAGAATGTCCGAGAAAGCCTTCGTGGCATCCGTTGGTGCCTGCAACCCGCATACTCCGATTCCGGCACACATGCGCGCGCGCGCGCACACACACACACACAGGTTTCCAGGAGAGCGTGCCCAGAGAGGGTCTGCTGGGTGCACCCAGTGCCTCCCTGAGCCCAATCCCAACTAACAAAATTTTGCATGCACATAAAACGGTGTTTGAGCGAGGACAAGCATGGTGCTGTACAATTAACCACCGAGGAAATATGAGTCTGTATATATTCACGCATAAGTCGGAGTCTGTACATTTGAGCCCGGACATAATAAGTGTATAAAGCTACGAAGCCTGGTTTTGGAACACAACAGCCAACCCAACCAGGCCGCCTTCTCCAAACAAGGGTGCATTCTTTGTAGGGATCACAACTGTCAGACCAGGGAGAGAAAGGGTCTGCTCTGCCCGTTTTCCCTTCGCTTAGGAACTGGCGCGTGGACTGCAGCCCGTGGCAGGGCTGACAAAGCCTTCAAGGGGCAGGCCTGAGGTGCCCAAAGGGTGGACTCCGAGGGGGAACGCCGGGGGCCCTGGGCTCCAGGGAGCGTCGCCAGAACGTGACCCACAGATTCAGTGCTTCTGGCCAGCTTTAGTCCTGGGCGTGCAGAGTCCTCCGGCCAGATTCTATTCTCAGCGGCCCTGGCTATTATTAGATACTCAGACCAGGGCTTTCCTGCACTAAGGACCACGTTTACAGGGAATCTGGCCTACGAGGAGGCTGGCCGGTGCCACTGGTGGCCTCTCTTGTGCTCCCGTGTGAGCACCAGAGTGGGGGAGAAGGAAGGAAAAGAAAATCGAAAGTAAGGAGGGAAGGAAGGGGGTGGCGTTCGGGGCTGGATTTATCCCCTGGCCGGACTAGAAAACTGCTGCCAGGCTTTCTCCGCGTCCCTCTGCCTCGCGAGGAGGATCTCGGGGGGGTGAAGGACATGGGGGACCGCAGGACCCTAGCCAGGAAGGGACAGAAAATCAATTGAGAAAAATATTATGCAAGGACACCTCAGGATGATGCCGTTAACCCGTCACCCATGAACCCTAGCACCCTGAAATCTGGCCGGCAGCGCTCACTTTAGCTGCCTGTGGGCCCAGATCAATACCCCAGCCTTAGCCAGGCCCACCCCTCCAAAGGGAGGGGGCCCCTCTCCTATCCCAGGTGAAATCCAACTGTCCTGAGTGGCCTTCCGAACTGTTTTCCCGAGAGAGGGGGGGTGTGAACAAAAGGAGGCTCGTGGCCCCCCCACCCAGTCGGGCAGGCCATCTGCAGGGGTGGGGGGCGGGGGGCAGACAAAATACAGGCGAAAGAGAGAAATAGAGGCCTCACCGGTCGGCGGTTCCCACACTACGCCAGGAGAGAGGCTCCCACGTCCAGGCCTCCGCGTGGGGTGGGGGCCTCCTCGGGCCCCCGCCCGCCCCCTGCCCTGCGCGGGGCCCCGGGGCCGCGTGGCTGCCGGCCTGGGCGCGGAGCGGCGGAGCGCGCGGCAGCCGAGCAGGCGGCTGGGCCCATTTGGGGAAAGCCAAGCGCTTTTCTCGATCGTAAACAAGGAACGAAATTAGCCCCTCGGCAGACGCCTCTGCCGACACACAAGTCCTCGTGGGGGGGGAGTGGAAGGGGGAGAGAAAATGCCATTTCTTCCCCCGAGAGAATACCTCGGAGGCCTTTATGTCGGATGCGAGAGACGGGACTTTTGGGGGGGCAGGGGAGGAGGGAAGGGGCTGCGGGGGGAGGGGAGGGGAGAGTCCCCGTCCCCTCGGACCCCGAGGGCTTTGATTTGAGTGCAGTCGGATCGTGTTTTTAAGAATTTGATAAAAACAGGTTCCCTCTCCCAGCGCCGACCCCCGGGGCGACGGGTCAGGGTTGAGACAGGAAATCGAGGAGCGCTCCCCTCCCCCACGCGGCTCGGCGGAGGAGCGCGGCCGCCCCGGGAGGACCGCGGCGGGGGCAGCGCCCGGCCCGCGACCCTGGGCGCCCGGGGCACGCGCGCCCCCCCGCCCCCGGCTCGGGGCGTGTCCGCCCGGGCGTGGAGGCGGTTGCGCGTGCGGCGCCCTTTGCGAACGGAAGCTCACCCGCACGGGGGGCGGCCTCGGACCCAGGCCAGGGAGCAGGGCGGGGTCATCTGTCACGCGGCTACACATTCAGGGCCACGTACATTTGGAAGAAATTAAGCCACTGTGTTATGAAACCATATGTGTCGGGTTAAGACCATACAACACGCCATTAGCACCAATTATCAGGAAGATCCCGAGCGCCGGGACCCTCCGGGCCGCCCCGTTCTGACGTCCCCGCCCCGCGGGCCAGGCGCGCCTGGGGTGCTCCCTGCTCGGCTCACCAGCGAGGCCCGGGCCTGCCCGCAGCCAGCGGGGCCTGCCCAGGCCATCCCCGTCCCCGTGTCCGTCCCCGTCCCGTCCCCGCCCGGTGCCCCGGCGGGCACCGCGGGCCGGGCGGCGGCGGCTGGGGTGGGGGGCGCTGCGCCGGGCGGACGAGGCGCGCCGGCCCCGCTCTCGCAGCACAAGATGGCTTTGGAGCCCCGCGGCCCCCGCCCCGCCGCAGTGCAGGCCACCTCCCAGCTTTCCGCCCGCTCGGGGGGGGGGGGGGGGGCGGGGGGCGGGAGCCGGGGGCGGGCAGGCGCACCCTCCTCCGCTGACGCGCACCAGCCAACGGCCTCCCCCCTAATTGCCAATTAACAGGCCCCGCCGCCCGCCGAGCTGCGCGCTCTTCCTGCTCCGCCGCCCGCTCCGGGCCCGCACTGCGCATGTGTGAGCTCGGCCGCCGCGCTCTCCGGGAGGGAGGGGGCCGCGGGCCCGGCGGGGGCCGTGCGAAGTTAGTTTGGGGCTGGGGGGGGCCGGCTTTGCTCGGGGGGCCATGGTTACGGCCTACAGTGCTCGCTCCGGCCCTGCAGCCTGAGCTTCCGGGCCCCCTCCGTCCCGGTCCCATTAGCTCCCATTAGCCGGGAGGCCGCGGGTCCCTCCTAGGTAAGGACGGGGTGGGCACCACGCAGCGGGTCGGCGCCCTAGACCCCGGCCTTGAGCCCCCCGACCCCAGCTAGGGCGCACGGTGACATCAGGACACCGGCTGGCAGCCCGGCCCCCCACCCCCACCCCACCCCACCCCCACTTTTCCTCCCCTTGCTGGCCCGCACGCCCCCCTCTCGCCAGCCCCCCTCTCCTCTCTAACCGAGACGAGCCGCTGCTGTCCTTATCTTGAAACCGCCACCCAGCTACGGACCATTAGTTACATATTTGAACCAATAAGGAAACACTTACCGGGCGCTGCTGTCACTCTCCCTCTCCCTCTCTCTCTGCCTCTCTCTCTCTCCCACTCTCTCTGTCTCGTCTTCCCTCATTCTGTGCCGCTGCCGAGCCTGTCTCAGCTCCACACATTCATAGGCACTTTATATAAATTTAAAAATTAAAAAAAAAAAGAGAGAGAATAGTCCCAATGATCGAAAAGCCAAATAAAATTAAGGGGAGTTGCAAGAAGGGGGCAGGAGGGAGAGGCTGGGAGAGGGGAGGGGCGGAGGCTCTGCAGCTCGCGGCTCCACTCCTGCTCCCGCAGCCTCCTGCCCCTTGGGGGGCCGGGGCATCGGGAGGGAGACGGGCGCCCCCAACTCCTGCCCCTTCCCCCATCCCCCTCCCCAGGTGCCCCCAGCTTCCGGCAACTCCACCTGGGAGGGGAAAAAAATTGAATGCGGGGAGAAAATAATTATTAATCAGATTAATAAAAAATAAAATAATAGTGGCAACGGAGGGAGCGGCCGCGCAGGTTTCCCTGGCAGTGGGGAGGCTCTTACGGGAGGACTGTTCTGCGGAGCGCTCCGAACGGACAAACCACAATAAAAAGTTCACGTTCATGGATGGAATCCACATGACTTCTTGTGGCCAATCCAACTTGTGAGTCGATCGTAAACTTTTATTACTCAGCTGTAAATTTTCTGCAAACAACCGGGAATGCGATGCATTTGTGTAGCGTGTGCAAATGGGCGCCGCGGTCGCCATGTTTACCCAATTCTCCGGGAGAGGGAGCCCCCCGCGCCCCCCGCGCCCCCCGCGCGCCCCGCGCGCCCCGCGCCCACTGCCACGGCCCGGCCGCCGGCTCGCGCGGGAAGGGCGCGGGGGCGCCGGGGGCGCGGGCCGGCTCTGGCTCTCCCGCGCGGGCCGCCCGCCTCCCTCCGCCGCGCCGAATCCTAAATATTTCCCCTAATGAGTGGGGTATCGGGGTGGGATGCGGGGGAACCCGAGCTCTGCACCGGGCGCAGGGGCGCAGGAGGGGTGCGCTCCCTCCTCCCGCCTTTTTCCTTGCAGGGGAGCTACGCCCGTCCCCGCGGGGAGCCCCGGCGGCCCCCCACTCTGCCCCCCACTCTGCCCCGCGGGAACCGGAGGGCCGCGCCGCTGGAGGCCCCGTAGCCCGGCCGCGGGCCGAGGTCTGCAGCCGCGGGGCTGGGACGCGCCCTAGGCAGCTGCGCAGGCCGGCAGGGGTGAGGGCTGCGGGCAGCCTCCACCCCCCAAAGTGCCCATCACCCCCACGCTCCCTCCTCCGAGAAAAGGACCATTGCCCCCTCTCCAGGACCATCCCCAGCCTCAGGGCTCCTCGGCTCCTAGGTTCAGATGGCAGTTACTCCCAATCTGTCTAGAATTACAAATAAAACCAAGGCCCAGGATCCTGGTTCCTACTTGTTTCCCCCTTTCGGGTGCAAGGTGGTTTGAAGCCTTTTCTGTCTTGGCAGGTGACCCACACCCGCCTGCCGTTTTCAGAAAAATTCTGCTGCCTGGCTAACCGGGACGCACCTTGGAGAGCCCCCCCCCACACACAAAGAAACTTATCCTTCCCCTAATTCCGCCTTCTGTGCTAAATTCCCAGCACCAGAGATATCCCCCACCTTTCTCCAGACCCCTGATTTTGGCGAGGAGTTCAGTGTGGGGAAACCCAGAATAAATCCCCCCCCCCCATAGAGACTATTTGCCAACAACGAGTCGCAGCCCAGCCGAGTCGCAGCCCAACACTCCCCACCAGCCCGAGATCTGAAGGCCCAAAGCTCTCCCCTGAATCCCGCACGGAGCTGGCAAGGGGACTTCCACGGCTGGGTGCCCCACCCCAACCAATAGGGGGTCCCTCATCCCCTCCCCAAACTTCCTCCCTCAGTAAGGGAAGCAGTTCCCTCAGCCGGATGCAGAGACCCAGTTTCTTTTACAAACCCACCCATAAATTTTATAACAGGTAGTTAAAAATTACGACAAGGGAGCTCTGGCCCAGCTTTTCACAATGGGCCGCTGGGAGAATGGGACAGCGCTGCGGGCTGCTCACCGGAAATTTTACTGATCGTCTGTGGCACAACCTGTCCCGAGTTCGGTCTAATTGGGGCGAGGTAACTTTCTGCGGCCGGCAGGCAGCCTGTGGGGCATCCCGTCTGAGGAAGATGAGGCTGGGGGAGGCCAGCCCGCTCTCCCATCCTAGGGTCCCCCACAAAGCCCTTCAGAGCACTCACTACCTCCCCCATTCCCAGGTCCCCTGCAGGCCCGCACCTCCCTTGGCCTCTGCAATGAAGTGGGGAGGGAGATAAAATGCCGAGAATTAGAAAAAAAAATCCAGAGAAACGAATTTGCCCCCCAACTTAATAGCTGCATTATCCCGTCTCTACGGTTGAGATTAGAATAATAAATTCAAGGCGAAATGAGCGAGATGCTTCAACTCAGCATTTTGAAAGATACTATTTTTCACAAATCACAAATAGCTTTCGGAAGCCACTTTGATTGGCTAATAAAAAAGTAAAGAATGGGAGAAAGTCCTATCTGCTGCAGCCGAATGGTCCCCATTCCGGTAATGGGACGGCGGCGGGAGCATTTGGGAGGACGCGTTTCTAAAGAGAGCGCATCCCGCTCGCAATTAAGTTCCCCCATAAAACGGGTTTTACCTCCTTTTCTCTCCAAACGAGAAAAAAGAGGCGGTGGGCAGAAGGGGTGGGGGAGCGGGTGCTGCTGGAAGGGGCGGCGGGAGCTCTCTTGGTCTGGCCCACCCGAGGCTTCGCATCTCTAGCGATGCCGGGCGCCAGACGCACCCCGCCCTCCGACGCCGGGCTCGGGGCCACGGGCATTGCTGAGCAGGGCCAGGGATGAATGGGGCGCTGGGTGTGGGGGAAATTCGGCGAGATCCTTGGGAGCCACTTAGCATAGGGTTCAAGCAACTTGGCTACGGCGGGGCCAGCGATGTTTATTAATAACAGTCATAATTCCACAATAAAAAAATGAAACGGCCCCGCGGCCGACCCTCGGAGTCTGGCAGGGATGCCCGTGGGAAGGCCTGAGGTCGGAGCCAAATGCTCTCTTCGGGCCTCCCCGGCGGGTAGCCCGTGCCTCCTGCAGCAAACGGGGTTACCTGGCTGGCGCAGAGGCTCGCAGCAGGGACCCCAGGTTTCCAAAGATTCCCCCACCCCACCCCCAGAGCTGTTCAAAGCTGTTCCCGGCTGCCTGCAGCCTAAGCTCGGAAATCGGCAGCCTCTCTCGGGCCGCAGGAGTCCCCCAGCAAGGATGCCTGACCCAATCCTGTATTCATGACTTTTTGAGGGAGCCAGGGACCCAGATGCAGGTGAAATTACACAAAATAAGAGTCAGCCTGGGTCTAAGTCTGGGAAAATCACTGATCAGAGGGAGAGGGAGAGATAGAGAGAAAAAGAGATCTGGCCTCAAAAATATTTCAGTCTTTGGGGAATCTGGTTTTGTGGACCAGGAGATCCCATCTCCTTCCCTTTCCCCCTCCTCCTGACTGAGTCAGATGACTTGTATCTCTGGAATTTGGGATTATTTGACCAGAATCTCACTGGCATAAACAGATTTCTCTGGCTAGGACCCTCCAGGGAGGAGTGAGAGACCCCTTTGCCCCCTGAGTCCCTGAGGCTTCAACCCCTTATTTGAGGAGTCCAATGAAGACTCTCTTCACCCTGCTGTGGCTGGGATGGAGGGCCCGCCACCGAGCAGGCCCATCCTCCTCGCCCCCAGGCCAATGGCCCACACTACCAGGGCAGGGCAGACTGCCCAATTGCCAAGGTGAAGCCGGGAGCCGGCTTGAAACAGTCAGAACAGAGGCTGGAGTAGATGCTGGCGGCCTGGGTGACAGTGATGGCTCTGTGCTGACGGAATCTGAATTTCAGAACATGGACCCAGGCTGCTTGGTGTACCAACTCACTCACCTTCCCCTTCCTTTCCTTTCCCCCAGGCTCAAGCTCCCTCGCCCCCCACCCTTGGCCGTCTTCCCCAGCCAAGTCCTCCAGGCTGCCTTGAGCCTCACCTTCCTCCCACCCTGGTCACTGTTCTAGTGCTGGGTGCTGCGTGCTGGGTGCTGGGTGCCCAGGGTTGACCTGAGGGACTGTGGAGCTCAGAAAGAACCCCACTGCCTTATCCTCAGCCCCTGGAAGAGGCCTGACTGTGGGAGGGACGTGGGGGCAGATTCTTTGTCTGGGCCCAGCCCAAGGCCAAGGAAGAGGAAGGTGAGCAAGTGGGGAGATGCTTTCTTCCCACTGGGATCCTGGCATCTAGACACTCCTTTGGACCATTTTGTTTGGAGCCAAGGTTCTCCCAAGAGCACACGGGAGCCTGCTGCCCTCCCCCCTCCCCCTCTGCACCTCCCCCACCTTTCACCTGCCCTCCCTCCCTCCCTCCCTCCCTCCCTCCCTCCCCAGGCCTGCCCTCTCAACTCCTAGGCGCCTCTCCACGTGAGTTCCCCACCTCAAAGTCAGATCAGTGGTGGAGCCCTTCTCCACAGTGCTGGGGAAAGGGGATAAGGAGAGAAGGAGGAGTAGAGGCTTGGGGGTGGGAGGGGGGCTTTGGAGAAAAAGCAAGTCATTCCAGCCTCAAATATTTTTTCTCCTTTTTTTTTTTATTATGACTCACGTATACAATACAAAGTACTTGGACCAGGAACAGGGCTGCCGGGACACAAAATCTACATTCATAGCTGGACATAAAGACGAATGACCAAAAATTATTATTATAGATATATTTTAACGTTTTTTTTTCTTTCGAGCACATTGCATAAACAGAGAATTCAAGACAGAGTTAACTATACATTCAGTGCAATTTAGTTCTACTCTACTGGGGTTAGAAGCACAATAAAAGCGCACAGGACCGGCGGGCTAGGCAGTCTCAGTTGTTGGGTTTTTCTTAGTGAAATAAGCAGCAACAAACAACAACAAAACCGCATTACGAATACTCTCAAAGCAGGATTTCTTTCTATAGGTAGTGATAAAATACGTTGGAGGTTTCTCTCTTTTTTTTTGAATTTTAATTTTTTCTCTTTTTTTTTCTTGCATATTAGGATTTTTTAAAATTTCTTTTTTATTTTCTTCAAGATTATTGCAGGTTCCCTTTAGGTAGTATGTTAAAGATTCATTATCAGTATTATTATTATTATTATTATCATTCGTATTCATGATTATGGTGATTTCTGAGCGCTAATACTAGTACAGCTCAGAGGAAGCTGGGCCCAACAACAGAAATCAGACAGCGAAAGGGAGGAAGGCATGGGCCCGAGTGACCATGGGATGGCTAGGTAGGATTTTAGCGGGGACTGCAGGCTCCTATCTACCCTGTGGGGAGAGGGGGAGGGGAGAGACCTGCATCTCCTTCAGGTTTCCATCAGGTTTCTAGAGAAAGTCAAGGGGGGGGGGGAGTCTTTCTAAGTGGGGGAGCCCCAGAGAGGGAGAAGGGATATTCCTTGCTACCATTTTGAAAAAATTTCTTTATACATCTCCCTTTCCTTGCCTGCCTTCCCTCACTTTTCTTTCTTTTGCAAAGAAGGAAATCTAATACACTAATCCTAGCATAAAAACAAAGCCACAAGTCTTCTTCCTCCGCATTTTGAGAGGGCTCCCCTCTAAAATAAATACCAGAGAAGCAGGGAGGTGGGAGTGTGGCAAGAAAGGGGTGAGAGAGGGGCGAAGAGGCCAGGTCTCAGACCTTAAAATCCAGGAAGGACTCCGAAGGGTGGGGGTAGGGACAAGTGTGTGTGCTGGGGCAAGGACTGAGACGGAGTCCGAACTTTTCGCTGTGTCTCGGTCTCCCCCCCCTCCAGCCCCCAAACAAATAAAGATCGAGGGAAGTCCAAAGGTAATAAAACCAGAGCTGCAAGTATCTGACAGGTAGTTAGAGTTGTGAGTGTCATTCTATTCTCTATAAAAGCAAATGACAGTCGTAAACTTCTCAATTTATCCGCTACCATAAAACGAAACTTCAAGGGAGTTGCTAAGGGAGGGGGGGGGGATCTCTCTTTTTTTTGCTTAGTCCTTGTTTTCTTCCTTTTCCTCCTCTTCTTTCTCCTCTTCCTCGTTTCCTTCTTCCTCCACCTTCTCTTCATCTCGGGCTCCGGGCAGTTTATCCTTGTTGTTCTCCTTTTTCCACTTCATCCTTCGGTTCTGGAACCAGATCTTCACTTGTCTCTCAGTCAGTCCCAGGGCATGAGAGACTTCAATCCGGCGCTTTCGTGTCAAATAAGGATTAAAGAGAAACTCCTTTTCTAGTTCCAAGGTCTGATACCGGCTGTAAGTTTGCCTTCCGCTGCGCCGCCCCGGAGCTGGACAGAATAGAACCCCAATCTGGTTATGTCTGGGAGGGGGCTTGGCTTTCCCCTGACACTCTTTCTCCCCTAAAGTTTCCCCCCCTCCATGGTCTCCCCAGTTCCCCTCCCTCCCTCCTGAAGACAAGGCAGGAGCAGGGAAGCAGGCAAGGGCAGGAAAGTTTGGGGGCTTGTTTTGGTTTAGCTTCACCTTGGGAGGTGGGGTGGGGGTGGGGGCAGGGACTGGGGACTATCTGGAACCCGGGGGATGGCAGGAGCCCGGGGGAGCACTGCAGAGTCCCCCACCCACCCCAGGCCTGCAGTCTCAGGAAACTGGCCCTTGCAGCTTTGTTTACAAGTGCAGAGTGGCATTTGGTGAGCAGGGCTGGGGACAGAGTCTGTTTCCAAAAGAAAGGAAAGAGGTCTGGGGGTGAAGAAGAGGGGCTCTGCTCACTGCCCCCTCCTCGGATCTGCCTGCCTAGTGCCTTGCCAGGAAGAAAAATAATTGATCTCCTGGAATGTATCACTGCTTGGCCTGATTGCTAACTGGAGACCAGCAAATAAATCACGGGCCATCCCCGCTGGAACTTGTCGCTTTCCCGCTTCCCCTTTTACTTCGAAATTGGGCCAGGAGGGGCCACCCCTGGAGGGGCTCATGGCCTGAGCCACTCTGAAGGTGTCAGGCAAAGCCCACAAACCTTTGACTGGGGACAGCTCGGCTTGGGTCCTCTGGACCCCTGAGCCCTCTAATCTGCATGGCCCCTCTCCTCCCCTGCCCTCTCTTCTCTCCAACTGCGGGAAGTAAAGCAAAGTTGGGGGGGTGGCCTTGAGGCTAGTTGTCTGCGAGGGGGAGGTGGGTACCCCCAGAGAGCCGGGGCACCTGTCCTTGGGGGTCCTGTCACCCTGTGGTCCAGGTAGGGGAGGGAAACAGAGGTCCCCCTTGTCCCCAAGACAGCCTGGCCACTGTTGTGGGGACTGAGGCTTTCTGCCTTGTGTAGAGGCTGCTTTGCTCCAGAGGCTGATAACCTCAGGGTGCTCGGGGCCCCTGGCCAGCCGCCTCCCCAACTCCGACCTCAGAGGTGGCCAGAGGCGGGACGGAGAGGGAGACAGGCAGACAGACAGACAGCCGGCCCGGGAGGTGGGAGGTGGGAGGTAGGAGGTGGGAGGTGGGAGGTGGGAGGTGGAGGGCAGGATCGGAAAGCCTTTGCACCCGGCCACCACCTTCACCCCCTTCACCCCCGGCGCCCCGCGGACCCCAGGCGAGCCCCGAGCCCCACCCCCAGCTGACCCTCCCCACCTCCAGAAACCCACTCGGGCCGGGGGTGGGGCCGGAGAGACCCCAAAGCCAGGAGGGGAGAGGACGAGGGCAGACAAGAAAGGAGGCGAGGGAGGGGGGGAAGACCCCGGAGCGCGGGCGACCGAGGGGGAAAGAGAAAAGGCTTCTCACCGTGGGGTCTCATCCATGGAAACATGAGGCTGGGAGACGAGTTTTGATTTAAGTGGCCTTGTCCTTCGCTACTGTTAGTGTTGGCGGAGGATTTACAGTCGGGATATTGCACCACGCTCGCCTCTTGCTGGGCCCCATAAAGGGACTGTCTGGGGAGCGCCTCGTAGCCATAGAATTTGGAGGCGTCTCCGTGGCAGCTCAGCGAGCACGGGTTCTGCTGGTAGCCCGGGCTGGAGATGCCCGAGGCGCCGTGGTGGAAGAAGTCCTGGACGTGGTGCGAGGCGTGCTGGAAGCCGGGCGCCGAGCCGCCGGGCCCGTACACGAGCGCGGGGCTGCGGCCCACGCCCTGCGGGAAGCGGCAGTCGTAGTAGGCCGGCTCCAGGGACTCGCCGCCTTTGTACTTGGAGAACAGGGGGTTGACGAAGTAGGAGCTCATGCTGGGCACATGAACCCGCCGCCCCTCCCCGGCGGCCCGCGCCCCCGCGCCCCCGCGCCCCCGCGCCCCCGCGCCCCCCGCGCCCCCCGCGCCCTCCGCGCCCCGCACCGGGCTGGGCTCCGCGGGCCGCGCTGCGCTCCCGGGCTCGGGCTCGGCGTGCAGCTCGCGCTCCCGCACTTGGCGCCTCGCTCTAACAGCCCCGGCGAATTCCTCCGGCTCCGGCGGCGGCGGCGCTTACACGCGATTCGCGTTCATCAATCCACGACATGAAGACAGGCGAGAGGGAGAGAGAGGGAGAGGGAGAGGGAGAGGGAGAGGGAGAGGGAGAGGGAGAGGGAGAGGGAGAGCGAGAGCGAGAGCGAGAGCGAGAGGGAGAGGGAGAGGCAGCGCCGGCGGGGCTTGAGGGGTTCAGGGCTGGGGGACCGCGAGGAAGGGGAGGGGAGGGCGGGAGGGCGGGGAGGTGGTGTGGGGGGAGCCAGCCCCGGCTCGGGCGGGGGCGGCCTCTCCAAGGTGCGCGCTCACAGCCCAAGGTGCCTCTCCCCAGCCCCCTCCCGCCTCTCCTCCCCTCGGACCCAGACACCTGAGCCCGCGGGTCAACTCAGGTTACCTCAACAGGTACGAGACCCTCCCCCGCCGCCCGCCGGGTGTGCCAGAGCAGGGCCCCGAACCCCAGAGGCGGGCTCCCCAGGGGGTCCTCAAGTCTGGGACTCCCAAGGGGCGAGCGCAGCAGCACAGCATAGCCCCCCTCCCCGCAGCCCTCCGGGTCTCCTGCCCCTCCTGCCCCCACCCCTAAGACTCGGGGCCTGCCTGCTGTGGGCAGAGGAGGCGGGCGGAGGTGGGGGCGCTCACGCGCCCCTTCACACACCGGCTCCTGCCTCCAAGCTTGGCCAGGGGTGCTGACAGCAAAGCAGTTGATGGGGACAGAGGACAGGGCAGCTGGCGGGTCCCCGGCCCTTGGCTGGGCTGATCCGGGCTGCTCCCTCTCGGGAGACTACTCCTATCTGCAGCAGGCCTCTTACTCGTCCCGCGTACTCTAACCCCATAGGAAATGCCAGCTGGGCCTGGAGGGGCCCCTGGGCTCCGCCGCACCCCCTGCTTCCCCAGGCAGGCTGCCCAGGCCGGGATGTGGATGGGAACTGTCAACAGACACTCTTTAGATATTTACCCACAGTTTCTCTAGGGGGTTCCTCGCCCATCCCCGAGAGACTAGGTGAATTCAAGGTAATGCAAACGGATAAAAGAGCCTCAGTCCATCAACACCCTTCTCTGGCCATAAGTGTGCACGGTTATGTGGGGCTTAACACAGACAGAGGGAAAAAGGAGAAAGTGAGAGAGCTGTGAATACTACGTGTGCTGTGCGCATACGAATGAGAAAGAGGAATTAGAGAATGATTTTTTCCGGTCCTCCCCTTCCACGGTGGCTGAGGCCCTTACACACAGGGCAGTAGTGGGGGCACATTCAGGATACACACATTCAGTCCTGGGTGGGCTACCTTCCACCCTGAGACGGCGTCGCATGCAGGCTCCCCCAACTGTCATGCATGCCTGGAAGCACCCCTCTCCCCTCACGGGCACCGTGCACCCAGGCACGCAGGGAAATAATACCTGACGGACACGCCTGCGTCTTTAGCTTTTTGCATCACGAAAAATTTTGCTGCCTATTTTCTTTCCACATCCTGGGCTTTCAGGGTTGGATGAGGAAGGAGGCTGTTAGAAAACCAGATCTTTCCTTCCCCATCCGGAGCCCAGCTCTGGGGATGGATGAAGGAATGGCAGGGCAGGAAAGCATGGTGTAGAACAACACCACCCCCCTGCCCTCGCCCATGCCCAGTCCCTATGTCATCTAAATAATCTCTGGGAAAATGGCCCCTGTCAGTCAAATTCACAAAGGAGATTCAAGGGTGCCTCAGCAAAAGACACTTCCAGGATCCCTTGAATTTGGAGGAACCCACCTCCACCTGACTTAGGGACTGCCCAAACTCTGCAACGTCCAGGACTCTGGCCCTGGAGCAGCAGGAGGGGAGGGCCAGAGGAGGGCTGCGCCAGGGCTGCAGGCCTCCCTGGGGTCCAGGACAGCTGGGGGGGGGGACATGTGGGGGGGGAGGGGGGCCTCCTCCACCAGCACAGCAGGCTCCAGCCTTGCTTCCAGTCCTGCCTTCTCTGATCCTCCTCTGCTCAGAGTACCAAGCTGAACCCTATAGGCTCTGGGCTCCCAGCATCTGGGTCACTGGGGACTGTCATAAATATTTTCCCTTCCCTGCCTGGAAAGAGGAGGCTCGGCAGGCCAGACCCGCTGTGGGGCCTGCGCCTTATCTTTTAGAGGGTGTGTGGGGGGGATATCTCGACATTTTATGGTCCAGCGAAAACCCTGCCACAGAGCTATTCTTACAGGCCTTTGTGTCTTGGAATGCGACTGTCCCGAGTGTGCCGCCACCACCGTCTGCTCTGAGAGCCCACCAGTCCTGAATCCCCCCGCTGGACTCGATTTCCCACCCTCCTTTTTTTTTTTTTTTTTTGTTTTGGGAGGGGTGTCCCTTGCCTTTTCTTGTTTTTTTTTTTTTCATTTGATTCTCCTTTTCACGATTATGATTATCTTTTTTTCTTTTCCACGTGTCTGGTTGATGAGGCTCCAGGAGCTTGGAGATGGAGGAACCCAAGCAGCCACCCTCGCAGGGGCGTCCCCGGCCTCCCCGGGCCTGCTCCGCCCTCCTAGGTACCACGGATTTCGGTTCGTCTGTCCGGGTCATCCTGCCTTTTTGTGTCAATCACGCGGGGCCTGCTCGGCGCTTATCGCCTTCCTTATCGCCTTCGCCAGCGGCGGGTTTCGACGCCCGCCCCCCGAGCCCCTCGAGCCTGCGGCCCGAGCCGGGCCCCGTGTCCCAACGCCACGCGCGACTTGTTTGCACCTCGCAGGTGAGAGGATGGATTTGCTCGGAGCGGCGGGCCGGGCCGGGCCGGGCTGGGCCGGGCCGGGCGCGGGGCCTTCTCGGCGGCTCGCGGGCGCCGGCCTCCGATGTCAGCGCGGCCGGGCCGCCCGGGCCCCGCCGCCGCCGCCGCCGCCTCTAACATTGAGCAACAGCGCCACCTCGCGTCCGCTCGCCCCCACGCAGCGCGGCCCCGCGAGGGCCCGCGGCCGGGGCGAGCAGGTCCCAGCCTTGGCCCCCAAGGTGGGAGGTCAGAGGCAGGAGTCTTCAAGCGGGCGCGCCACGGGGGGGGGGGGTCCCCAGAAGGGAGCTCCCCCGGGGACCGCCGTCCTTTTAGCTCCCCAAGGTCTCCAGATAAGCCTTGTCTAAGGTTTCACGCTCTTTTCTCTTTTTGTCACCCTCCCTTCCCGCATGGAGAGACGCTGTGCCAAGGAGCTGCCGCGATCTGCCCCCTACTCAGGCGCATTTCTGGGCTCGGACCACCTCCGCTCAAGCAGATGCACGCCCCGAGGCTCCCGAGGCGCGCACCCTAAACTCCTCGCTCCTCTTACCCTGCCGCTGGCTCCGCACCGCCTATTCCGCCGCCGTCTGCAGGACTTTGGGGTGGGACTCTGACTTCTCCCGACTGTTGGCCCCCTGGTTTGTAGCCCATCCCTCTCTCTCTCCCTCTCTCTCTCGCTCACGCTCTCTCTCTCTCTCTCTCTCTCTCTCTCCACCTCTCTCTCCCAGCCAGTGAGGTCCTGTTCTCCGTGGGCCATAGACAAAACATTCCTATAATCCGATTTCAAAGGAAAGAGTGTCCACCTTATTTAAACCATAAAACAATTAAGCCCAGACGTCTAGCCAGCTCCGCGCTGCTGTTTTGTTCAGCCCCATTCAGAATCCAGCGTAGGGAGACAAACAGCGCCATAAAAGTGGCATTTCGGGGCTGCGGAAATGTACCTATCCGCTGCCTTCCCAAGTGGAACAACCTTTAGGGTTTTGTGATTCTGACAAAGGAGCAGAGGAGAGGTGGGAGGGAAGATTAGGGCAGGAGGGCGTTTGCTGGCCCCTCTCCCCACCCCACCCCACCCCAGCTTTCGTTTCTTTTCTCTGGATGTGTGCTGTGTTGTGGTTTTAGTTCACAAATTGTAATAAATAAAAAATGGGATCCAATCCTGACCTGCAGGCTGGAGGCTGAGCTGGAACCGAACAGTGGGCTGGGGCCGGGTGGGCCTGTTCTGGATCCCACGCTCTCGCCAGGGCCCTTGGAGCCCTGAGCCCTGCGGCCCTCCTTCCTGCCCCAAGCAGGGCCGGCTCCGGCAGGCGGCGGGCGGGCGGCTGCAGGAAGCAGGCCGCGCTGATGGACAAGGGGAGGCGACAGGGCCTTGGAGCAGGGGCGGGGTGGAAGCCCGGAAACGCCGCCTCGGAGCCTGGGCTGGGAGAAAAGCCTGAGTCCCCACAGTCAGGAGGCAGTCAGCCCCCCGGGGGGGGGGGGGGACGGGTCCTGGAGCGGAACTGAGGCCAGGGTCCCAGGAGAGCAAAGTGGCCAAGGGGGTGGGGTGTGTGAGGACCGAGAAAAGAGAATAAACTATTGGCAAAGCACCTTGCGAAAGGGCCAAGAAAACAATTGCTTCTGGAATCAGGGAGGAGGTCTCTGCAGTGGGCAAGAGGAGAGGGTGCTTCAGCCACTGGGAAAACCAGTGTTTGCGACTTTTGACCATCCCCCTCAAAGATCATCCCAGCAAAACGTTCCTGCCTTCCAGCCTTCCTCTAGCCCCCGAAATTGGCCTGCTGAATGGAAGGAGGGGGTAGGAGATTCAAATGATGGGGAAGGGGCTGGTCCCTCCAAGTGCCTCACCAATCCTGGAAGGCCATGCCGTGGAGGAAGCTCCAGAAGGACTGGGATCCCCAGTTATTTTCTTTTACGGTGGTATTCCCCAAGTACTCAGAACAACACCCTGCACCCCTCGCCAGAATGGGCAGCCTGAGATATTAAAGCGCTATATTTCAAGCCGTCTGAGTTTAATAGTTTCCAGATTGGGGGATTTCCGAGAAAGGGGGCGCCGGGCCGAGGCATACCCAGCAGCTTGTGTCTGCTTCTGATTAGCGGGTGAAAACTGCCGGGGCTGGGGCAGGCGCTCGGGGGGTGCAGTGCAACTGACCAACGGGCTGTGGCACACACCAGGCCCCTACCCTTGCGCCTGGGGTCCCACCACCGCCAGGGAACACCCCACTCTGGGCTAATCCCTGACCAGCTGCCTTAGGCCTTGGCCATGTCATCCCCCAGAAAGGCTGCAGCCACTCAGCAAGCATCACCCTGTTACCCCCAAACCAACATGCAAACTAAACACCAGACAGGGAGAGAGACAGAGACAGAGAGAGAGAGAGAGAGAGAGAGAGAGAGAGAGAGGCGGAGGAGAAAAGAGAACTAGGAGGAGAGCGAAGAGAAAAGCTGAGAATGCACAGAGAAGTTGAAACTAAACCGAATTAGGATTGTACTGGTTTTGCCATCATTCTCCTTCCTCCCTCTCTCCCTTCCTTCCTTCTTCTTCCTCCTCTCCCTGCTTCCTTCTCCCCTTCCCTCTACCTTCCTCTCTGTCCCTCTCCCCCTTCCTTTACTCGGAATGCAGTCCCCAGAGACTCTTCTGCTCCCTGAGGCCTGCTCAGCCTTCCTCCTCACCGCTCACCGCACTCCCTCCCTCCCTCCCAGCCATCCCTCGAAGCACCAATGCAGGCAGGCAAGAATCCAGCCCGGGCCCTCACCCAGCACCCAACTTTCATCTTCACCTATCTCTTCCCTCCGATCTCGTGTACTCATAAATTATTACAATTAATTACAGCCAGGGAAAACCATCCATGCCATGCCCCCACCCCCCTGGACTCCAACGAGCTACCAGGAAGCTCTCAGGCAGCCGCCCCGGCAGACACAGGCTGCGCCGGGCCTCAGCAGCCTCCACCCCACCCCTGGAGCCCTCACGCCCACCCCACGCTGCCCGGAGAGCGGCGGCAGGCACTTGCCCTTCCGAGGAGGCCGAGGACGCCGAGGAAGCCCCTTCCCTGGCTCCGGCTTTCCCCAAAGGATCTGAGCACTTGCCTCCTCCACGACAGCAGCCTGGGAGCCACAGGGAGGAGAAATAACGAGAACTGGATGCGGTTGGGTTTCTGGTTTTTTAAGTGACTTCGATATATTAACACAGAGCTGCTCTACCATAACAAACAGAAGCACGTTACAGGACGGCGGCTGGGGATGAGGAGAGACACTGCTATGTACAACGCCCGCCCGAGGCGCCGGCCTGCGCCGACCCGGCCTCTAACCCGGCCTCGGCACCGTCCGGGCCCTCGGCCCTCAGCTCCTGGGCTGGCAATTGCTATTGTGTATGTGTGGGTGTCTTTGCTTTTTTGTGTGTGTGTACAAAATCTGCACGCGGAGCACCCCAGGCCTGGGGAGGGACGGCCCGGATCAAATACGATACAGAAAAAAAAAAATAGAAATATAGCGATTCAAGTACTGGCTTCTCTGAAGAAAGGAGGGGGAAAAATCACATTTGTGTGTGTTATTTATTTCAGTCGCGCTGGGAGAAGAGAACGAGGTTTCTCTCCCCTCCTCCTCCTCCTCCTCCTCCTCTTCCTCCTCCTCCTCCTCCTTGCTGGGTAGAACTAACTCTAAAACACCAATTTCTCAACACTGAACCCTCCCCAATTGCAAGAGTTTTCCTTTTCCCCTTCCTTTTTTTTTTTTTTCTTTTTAAGCTGATTGGCTTTTCTCTCTCTTGCTCTTTTCCTTTCCTTTTCGTGCTCTCTCCCGCCTGGGTTGGGGTATTTTTGTGGGGTTTTTTGTTTCTCCCTTGGCTGTGCCGAGGCAGCAGGCTGGGGCAGGGTTTAGGATTGCTCCTTGTCGGTCTTCTCTTTATTCATCTTTTTCATCTTCATCCTCCGGTTCTGAAACCAGATTTTGACCTGCCGCTCGGTGAGGTTGAGAACCCGGGCCACCTCGTACCGACGGTCCCTGGTTAAATACA
This sequence comes from Nyctereutes procyonoides, assembly GCF_905146905.1. Lineage (NCBI taxonomy): Eukaryota > Metazoa > Chordata > Mammalia > Carnivora > Canidae > Nyctereutes > Nyctereutes procyonoides. The sequence goes on along the minus strand of NW_026575124.1, from coordinate 4,775,607 downwards.
TATTGAAGAGAAACTCCTTCTCCAGTTCCAGCGTCTGGTACTTGGTGTAAGGGCAGCGCTTCTTCCTCGTGGATCGGGCGTGGATCCAGTTGGCCACGGGGTTGCCTGGAGGGCCAAACACAGGCAGGGGTCAGTGGAGCCCCCTTTCCAGCCCAGGACCCCCCCCCCCCGCCACCCCTACCCCCAGGCTGAGCCAGGCGCCCCAGATGCAATGAGTGAACCTGAATTTGGACACGTTTTGCTTTTGCAATTTTCTCCCTGACTCCTCTTGCCTGCTGCCCCCTCCCCATCTTCCCCCTCTTCCATTCCTAGCACCTCAAACTCTAGGAAATCAAAGCTATCAAAGCCCCTACAGTCTGGTCGTCAGCTTCAAGAGTAGTAATTCGAGAATATGCTCATAAAAAGTCCAAATTCCCAACCGTTTCATAGGCCCATAAACGCTTCTCTCTCTTGTTTTTTATTTTTATAGCGAGGTCTCTCTCCTCCCCACTTCCCTCCTCCTCTGCCCCCTCCCATCCTCCCTGCCCACGACCAAGTCCTGAAATTTCAGCAGATCTGTTTCCTGACCCTGAGAGTCCCTGAGCCCCTCACTACCCTCTGCAGCGCCCGTCTCCGCTCCCTCTCGGAGTTCAACCCTGCTGAGGCGAATTCTCAGAGTGATGCTAGGATGGGGAAAGCCTTTCTCCTCTCCCTAGAGAGCTGCTGGCCTTGGGACAGGCTCCCCCATATCTGAGCCTCCCTGTTTGGCTCCCAGTGCCCCCCTCCTGCCAGCCCCAGGACAGGCTTTGCAGGAGCCAAGCCTCCAATTTCAGGTTTATGGGAGTAGCTGAGGGCAAGGAGGGAAGCCTTCAGAGGGGTATAATTAGGCCCTGGCCCCTTATGGGGCTGCAGGAAAGGATTTCCTGCAGCCCCCTCCTGGGACTCCCCCAGACACTTCCTCACACTCAGGGGCTGCACCCCCTCCCCTGCTGGTTCCCCTTCTTTCCCCTTTCTCTGGCCCAGCAGCTCCCACCTGCCCCCCCCCCAACCTACCCCTGCCCTTCTTTGCAATACTCAGAAGGCTCCAGTCTCCTTGATGGGAGTGTGTGTGTGTGTATACATACATATATATATATATATATATATATATATATATATATATAATTCCCTAATCTGAGGATATGACTCCCCCCTTCCAGTCCTCGTCCCTGAGCCCGGTTCTCAACCCTCTTTCCTGCAGACCCTCAGTCAGAAGAGGGCTCTCAAGTTTAAGGAGACTGGGACCCCACTTCTCTTCCCCAACTCTGCAAGTCCTGATCTCTCCCAAGTTCCCAGGCTGTGAAATCCCTGCAGACCCCCTCACCTAGTGCTCCTGAGGGATGGGGAGGAGAAGAAGTCCAGGCAAGGCACCTTCTGTGTAATGGATCCCTAGTGGGGCCAGAACCACCGCCCCCCCCCACGCTGGCAGGCGGGGAGGCAGGGGTGATCTGTCTCCCTGGGGTATTTCCTCTGTGTCCCCAGTGTCCTCCTGGTTTCTCCCCTAATCCCATCTCAAAGCCTGAAATGACCCTCACCCCTGCCCCTGCCCCTGCCCCATCTCCATGCCATCTCCATCTCCATCCCCATCCTCTCCATCCCCTTCCCCATCTCCTTGTGTGCATTTCTAGGAAAGTAGGGACTGAGCCAAAATAAATAAATAAATAAATAAATAATAAATAATAATAATAATAATAATAAAGAAAAAAAAAACCAAGAAAAAAAAGAAAAAGAAAAAGAGGCAGCCTGGGCTGGGGGTGGAGTGTGCGCGCGCGGGGGGGGGGGGCCCTCATCAGAGCAGCTCCGGGGACGGGGGCCCCCTCGGCCCTCTCCCAGCCTGGCTCCCCGGGCTCCCCGCGCGGACCTTCCCGCCCCCAAAGCTCCCCCGAGGTAATTCGCTTTTATGGAGCGCTCGCCCCCGCTCGCCCGCGCTCGCCCGCGCTCGCCCGCGCTCGCCCCCGCGCCCCGCGCGCCCCGCGCCGCCGCGAGGGGCTGTAACCCCGCCGCCCCCCGCCCCCGGCCCGGCCCGGCCCGGCCGGTCGTAAAGCCAGATCGCTCCCGACTTACTGGGGTCCAGGTCGGCCTTCTCCTCTTTGTGCTTGCTGCCGGCGAGCGCGTCCGCCTCGGGCGAGGGCAGCGCCTGCGGGGCGCGGTCGCGCAGCTCCCCGGGCGAGCCGTACATGTAGTCCGGGTAGCTGCGGCCGTCGCCCGGGCCGCAGTCGGCGCGGCGCCCGGGGTAGGCGTCCGGCTTGAGCGCGTAGGGGCGGCCGCCGGCCGGGAAGCTGGGGAAGGAGACGGCGCCCGACAGCGGCTCGAGCCAAGTCCGCATGTAGCGCGCGTCGGCGCCGAGGTGGGGCTGGGGGCCGTACGGGTGGTACACCACGGACGACTGCGAGGGCACGGGCGCCCACGACGTGCTGAACACCGCGGGCTTGGGCGCGAAGCTACAGGACGGGAAGTCGCTACAGTCGGGCACCAAGCCGCTGGGTCTGGCGGCGGCGGGGTGAGCCCCGGTGGCCGGGAACCTGGACGCTAGCAGCTCCTCATTGTCGTGGGAGATGAGCGAGTCCACGTAATAGTTACTGATGGGCCCCGTCGCCGACATCGTAACGGGGTTTTACATACATGAGATTATTGCATGAACTGTATATGTACTTTTTATCTGCTCTCAGAACAATCAAGGCAGGTAATTATTTTTCCAGCCTTTTCCCCGCAGCTCATTGGCTCCCCGGCCCCCACGTGATCGTATTTACCCAAAAATACGGCGCGGATCAATGCGCAGGGGCTTTTTTTTTTTTTTTTTCTTGCCTTTTTTCCCCCCCCCTCTTCCCTTCTCCTCCCTTCTCCCACCCCCTTCTCTCTGCTGATCCCCGCGACCCCTGCGTTTTCCGCGGGGTCCGGAGCCGCGGACCCAGCGCGCCGGGCACCCCCCCCCCCCCCCCCCGCTCAGGACAGCGCGCCCCTCCCCGCCCGCACCCCTGCCCCTGTCCGCCCGCCCACACGCGCTGGGCCTCCCGCGCCCCCTGCGCCCCGCGCCCCCGGGCGCTCGCCCGCGGGGCGGGGCGGCGCTGCCGGCCCCCGAGGCCAGGGCGCCCGGACCCCCGGGCCGAGCCGAGCCGCGCGCGCCGCAGCCCGCAGGGGCGCAGAGGCCGAGGTAGGTGGAGGAACTATTTCTTGACGTAATCCGTCTCTGTCGGCCCGACGCGCCCGCAGTCTCCGCGCGAGCCGAGACCAGCGATTGTCAGTTCGGAACGTGGCTCTTAGAAATGCGTTTTTAAATACCGCGTATGTATGTATCTCCTCCAGGGGCAGCGGCAGCAGCGAGGGAGGGAGGGTGGGAGGGGACTGGGGAAGCTGGGGTGGAGGGAGGGAAGGAGGGACAGGGGAGCGTCCACTCCTGCCACTGGCCAACTCGGCCCCCCGAATCCGAATCCGGGGCAGGGCAGCCCGGCGAAGGGGGTCTGCGCGCGGGAGGGGTGGGACCTCGGGACCTCGGGACCTCACACACCTTCATCGCCACAAGCCCTCTCTTTGCTTTGGCACAGATATGCGAGCTCCTTTATGTTAAATTTATTGTCTGTATCTATTTATCTTTCTTTGCCAGCTTGGAGCAGTGGAGGGGAGACCGGCACAAGTTCCCTGGGGCGTCCCCATCCCGTCTTCCTGCTCGCCCTCCTTCGCCCCCCCCAACTCCATCTCTGCGACACCCCGCGCGCCCCCCCCCCCCAAAAAAAGAAGTCACTCCAGGGCTCTGTCTGCAGAGAGCCAGGGTGAGCGCGGGCAAGGCGAGAGAGAGAGAGCGACCTCGGTCGTGGGCAAGTAGCTTGTTTTTACGTCCTTCAATAAAATTTTTATGAGGATCATTTGATTGTTCATAAATGTGTCTTTCATTAAATAAAATTGTAGGCTGTTTTTGGAACGGGAAAAGAGCAACGGAGGGATGGGAGAAAGCCATTTCTTTGGGGTCGGACGCAGGAATTCCGGAGGGGGCAGTGTGATTGTAGGGAAGATCAGACAACTTGGAATCCTCCTCCCCCCCCCCACAATAAGTTGGCTGCTACCCTCCTCCTTGAATTTGGGGGTCTGTCGCCCAGCCCCCTGCTTCCCGTCAGACTGCCCCATGGAGGGTTAGCAAAGGTGGGCTTTGGGCAGGCAGGAAAGTGTCAGTGTGGGTGCAGGAGAGGGGGCAGGGAGGATGGCTGGGGGGTAGAGAGAAGGGCAGGTGGTGTCCCCCAGAGACACGATGCACCCCAGGCACGGCAGAGTGAGTCTGAAGCAGGGGATGCAATTTCAGGGTCAGGACAGAAGAGTCCCAGCTTGTGCTCTGGGAAATAGGCTGGAGCTGAGGCTGAGACACAGGTTCTGAGGCAGCAGGGAAGGACGAGGGTTCCCAGACAGGAGCCGCCTGCCCTGCTTTCCCACTCCTGTCCCCAGGAGGGGACCAAACGCTGGGGGTGGGGGTGGAGGATGGTGCTCCCCCGCACCTCTGTCGACCTGTCTCCTCCGGGGTGTGCAGAAGGGCTAGAGAGAGGTGTCCCAGAGAGTGCATCATGTGTGTTGTGGTGCAGGGGGGGGGAGGAAAGTTGGCAGGGAGGGGGGAGGGTAGATCTGCAGTCCGCAGCACTGGCCCCAGCTTTCCAGGTCTCCTCCCCAGTCCCTGCTCCTCCCCCTCTCCGGTTCTTTCCCTTTCGGTCTAGCGGGGCTGGGATTTCGACGCGCACGGGGGTGTGTGAGAAGTGCCCGGTTGGGGAGAGACGACCCCGGGGCCTCAGCCTCCTCGCCCTCAGCTCTGATTGCCTTCCCCTCCCCCGGACAGGACTGGTGTGGAAAATCCAAATTACAGCAAGAAACAGAATATCTCTTTGGCCTTGATGGAGTCGGGTTAGCTGTCAATCAAATATTCGCCCTCACTAGTTCAAGGAAAAGGCAGGAGCTTCCCTCCCGTCCCCCTGCCAAGGCTTTCTCCAGCCCCCCCAGCACCACCAGCACCTCCCCCAGCCCCGGCGGCTGGGGGACCCCGCCTGGCTCCTGGGCGGCTGCTGGCAGCAGTGAGCAGAGACGTGCAGCCTTCAGCGGGCCCGGGGCCAGACAGAGACCTAGAGGACACCAGGGGACAGAGCCTGAGAGAGACTGAGCCTGAGACACAACAACTGAGACACGGCGCCAGGCCCATGGAGAGGAAGGAAGGAGGGAAAGAGAGAAGAAAACGGAGGATCGAGATAAAAAGAAAAGGAGAGGGGAGAATTAAAGGAAAGAGGGGGCAAGAGGAAAAGAGATGGGCCAGCAGCGAGAGGAAGGCGTGCGGGGAGGAGAGGGAGGAAGGGCGGCGACAGGCCACAGGCCGACAGGCCGGGGACGCGGACGGGGCAGGGGCGCGCCGGGAGCAGCCGTGGCATTGTGCAGCCCGCTGGCTGCCGGCCTTTGCCGCGGGACCGGCTCGGGCGCGGCGGCCACTTCTGTCCGGACACAAAGGAGGAAGAGGCCTCCTCTCCGGCCCCTCCCGGGCGACCCGCCGGGGTGGGCACACTGGGCCTCTGGAGGATGCAGAGCCCCGACTCGGCCCAGGCAGCCACCCCGGCAGCGTCCGGGGGCCGAGCCACGCTCTAGTCAGGGAGCAAGGGAGACCCGAGGAGGAAGCAGGAGGTCTCACGCCCGCTCCTCCTCTGGCGTCTTCGCCAGTGCACAGGGCCCATCTGCCCCGACCTCAGTTTTCCTAGAAGAAAGGCGCCCCTGAGGACCCTTCCCCGGGGGCCTCTGCATTCCGGGAGAGCCCCTCTGACACCGGGCCGCAAGCAGAAGCCCCGTCCTCTCCTGGCCCGGTGGCCACTTCCTCCTCTGGGACTCCCGAGCTGCCTGCCCACCCTCCCTGCCCACGCAGCACAGGCGGCGGCAGCGGGCGGCCGATCCCGGGCCCGGCTCCCTGCTGCCGTCAAAGTCCCCGTGAAACTGAGGGGAGATTGTCGCCTTGGTTCCAGAGCGCGAACTCAGACCCTCCCCACTCAGGCACAGACACAGCTGTGGATCAGGAAGCAGGCCTCGCCCACAGCCCCCTCCCCACCAGGGCCCGGGTTTGCCTAGGCCCTGCACAGAGCAGCAGCCGCGAGGAGGGGGGCTGGAAGAGGCTGGGAGTCCCTGAGTTCACCAGGCCCGGTCCCGGGGGGCCTCACAGCTGCATGTGGGCTGTACCCCTAGGCTCTGCATGTGGGGGAGGAGGGGGGTGGCAGGTCAGGGCTCTGAAGCTGAACTTCAGGCTCCCCCCCCCCCCCAAATGCAGGCCTCCAGACCTAGGGGCATAAAGGATGCAGGGGCTGGTCTTTCCAGGTTCACCCACTCCTGCTGAACCTCCTGCCCGATTCCCAGACTCCCTCCCCGCCCCCCCCCTGCACTCCCTTCCATCTTCCTCGGCACCGGTGGGGCCAACCCCAGGCCCTGGAGGACACTGGGAGTCCCTGTTGGCGAGGGGGGGAAACCCCAGCTTCAGCCAGCAGCCCTGCCTTCGCTCCGGCTCTCAGAGCCTGCCTCCGACCCCCCAAAAGAATTCACTGGGCCCAGGAGAGCCCCCCACGGGGGAGGGGCACCCTCACTGCAGCACCTCAGACCCGCCCAGCTACCACCACAACCCAGCTAGCAGCACCCGGGGAAGGACAGACAGACAGACAGACAGACAGGTTAGAGGCGTCCCCTCCCCTCGCCCTGCGGCCTCCCTCTCAGTGATTTAAATTCCCTCCGGTTCAATCCACACCGTCAAGTTCGGATTAAATTTAAAACAGGCTTCCCCGGCGCCCCGGCGGCGGCGCAGGCGGGAGGGGAGCCCGCCCCGGCTCGGCTGCACCAGCACCGCCCGCGCCGGGCCGAGCAGGCCGCGCTCCGTTTGCTTTCATTTTCCTTCTCGCCCTGCAACGGGCTCGCTTCACCCCTCCGCTGCCCTCTCCCCCTCCCCGGCCCCTCCCCGGGTCCCGCTACTTTCCCCCCTTCTCGCTCCCGAGGCCTCTTTGTTGGGGAAACGCACCCACCCGCGACTCGTCCCGGCCAGGGCCTGCGCTGCGCCAGAGGCTGCGCCGCCCGGGCCGCCGCGAGGGGACCGCGGACGCCCCCCAGGTGGGTACCGGGCGCCGGGCGGCGGCGGGCCCCGCGGCCAGTGAACGTGGCCCTCCCAACGCCACGGCCTGCTCGCCCGCCGCCAGCGGGGCTACTTCCGGCGCCCCGGCCCGCCCCGCTGGCCCAGCCCGGGGAGTGGCCGGGAGGCGGCGGCCCCGCGCGGGGTGCTCGCGGGCCCCGGGCCGCCCCGCGCCGCGCGCCCGGCCACCTGGCCTTTGTGTGCCGTGCGCGTCGCCGGGGAGCCTGCGGTGACTTTGGCGGCCGGGCCGACGGAGCCGAGGTGGCGAACCGGGACACAATGCGCGCCCGAAGTGCAGCCCCGGGGCGCGGGCGGCGGGCCGCCCCCCGCCCTCCCCGCCCTCCCCGCCCTCCCCGCCGGCGCGGGGGCTGTCTGGTCTGGCCGCGGCCCGGGGCGCCCCGGGACCCCGCGCGGGCGGAGGCGAGCGGGGCGCCGGCCTCCAGCGGCCCGGGGAGCGCCCTGGGGGCGCGCGGCCGGGACCCCGCGGCCCGGAGCGCACAGGCCGCCGAGAGCCCCGAGCGCCCGGCCCCCGCCCAGAGCCAAGGGTGTGGGGCGGCGCAGCCCGGACGCAGACAGGCCGGCAGCGCGAGTGCGAGCCGAAAATCAAATACAGGTTCAACACCCCGGGCCTCGCGCCCGCGGCCGGCGCCGGCCTCCCTACCTTCGCGCCCCCGGGGCTGGGCGCAGCGCGGCAGCCTCGGTGCCTCCGGCGCGGTCCAGTCCCGCCTCGGAAGCGCCGCCGTTACCTGCTCCTCGGCTCCCCACGGCCACAGCTGCAGGGCGGCCGCCTCCCGCCCGCCCGCCGGGGGAGGGAAGCCGCGGCCACCGCAGCCGCCGCTGCCCGCCCTCCTTCCTTCCCTCCCTCCCTCCCTCCCTCCCTCCTTCTCGCCCTCCCTCCCTCTCTCCCTCCCTCGCGCTGCCGCTCGCGGGGCCCTCCCGCGGGCAACCTGTTCTGGACCAAATCCAGGTATCTCCGAAAGAGAGAGACACACAGAGACGAGGAGCTCCGGGGCGGAAAAGCAAGGAAGGAAGACCCCCACCCGCGCCCACTCTGCGGGCTCCGACCGCGGGCCGGGCTCCGCGCGGACGCCGCAGGGGCGAGGGGTGCGGGGCCTGCTGCCTCCCCGCGCCCCGCGCGCTCCACGCTGGGGCCGCCGCGCCCAGCCGCGCACACGCCAAGCGGACCCGAGGCCCTTGCTCCGGCTGCACAGCCGGTTGCCCGCCTCGCCGCCCGCCTCGCCCCGGAGCGCGCCCTGCTCCGCCGCGGCCCAAGTGCACACGCGATCCCCCCCGTCCGCGCTCCCGCCGGCCGACACCCCCGCGCGCCCCGCGCGCCCCTGCCCGGGCCCCGCACACACAAAGCCGGCCCCCCCCCCGCAGCCCCCAGGCCCCAGCCGCCGCTGCCCTTCACCTGTTCCCGGGAAAGGCTGCGTCTCCGAGCCGAGGCAAGGCCGTGGGCCGGGCAGGAGGGAGCCGGGGTCCCGCCGGGGAGGCCGCGGAGGCTCGCCGGTGCCGGCCGGAGCCCCCGCCGCCCGCGAGCCGTCTCGGAGCCCGAGGCTCTCCTTGGCGAGCTCTCGCCTCGTCCTCCGGCTCCCGCAAGTCTTAAACACTCACACGCCGGGAGTTCAGCTCTATAAATCCTGCTCCTCTTTCCCATATCATAATTAAAAAAAACCAGTAGGGGAGGTTTTAACTTTTATTGCGATTTCTGGAGTTGGGCTGCGGAGCATATATTAAGTTTACGCTTATGCGCTCTCGGCGGGGAGGGTCCTTTAAGAAATAAAAATCCATCTTAATATCCGCAGACGAGAGAGATAATTTTTTCCCTCCTCTTCACGCTGCTTCTTCTGAAGACTCCCTTCCAGCGAAGCGAATAAATAATCACCGTCGCCTTAGCCATCATCTACGGTCCCAGGGCCCCAGGGTGGACTCTGGCCACCAGAATGGCCCTCACCTTGGCCCGATGAGAACTCACCCCATTCCCCGGGATCTGGGGAGGGGGACACCCCAGACTCGTGGCTCTGTGGCCACCCTCCCCTAAGCCCACCGACTTTAAAACGGAAATGGGGGCAGAGAGAGACCCAGAGCGCAAAAGTCGTTCATTGGTGAATTTCGGCCCATCAGGGACAACTCTCTCCAGCCAGGCACTCCTGAGCACCCCGCCCCTGCCTGGGACTCCCTTCACTTCCACTGGCCCTGTGCTTCTGACAGCTTGAGAACTCAGAGACGGCGGCGAGGGGCTCCCAAACCAGGAGAGCCCCTGCCTGCTTCGCACCAGCTGGCCTCCCTCTCTGAAAACCTCCCTATTTCCCCGGGAGCCATGGAGAGGTTGGAGCACTTCCCTTCAAGGGAAGGGATTATTTTCCCCCACGAAAGGCTGGGGAGGGGGCGGTTAGACAGATAGACAGACTAACAAATTCAGCTAGGGAGAACAAAGTCTCTATTCCCATTTTCTCTGCTAGCCTCCTTGGGGTCAAAGGAAATCTCTTTGTACGAGAGAGAGAAAAATACACGAAGAACGCACGTAAGAATATACTGGGGATTTGAGAGAGTCTGGAGGAGACAGAGATATAGAAACAGAGACCCCCACTCGTCTCCAAGGTTAGCTATACCCCCCCCCAGCCATAGAACTCCGTGTATCTATTTTGGTACAGGGACGTAATTTTGTTCCCATCTCAAAGTTTATAACGCTTTCATATTCATAATAATTCCAAAGTAAGAGAACCATGAGCCAGTCCTTCTCCTTTTGGCTTTCTCTTTCCCAGTCTCCCCGCGAACAGGGGTGTATCTCCCCATTCTCCCCGGCCCCCCTCCCATTTTTCTCCGCAGGGAGAGAAGCCTCTTTTGAGAGCCTTCTCTCGAGCAACCAGGGCCAGAACTGAGGAACCAGGTGGGGAAAGGAGGCGAAGACGCTTTGCAAAGTTTCACATCGCTCAGATCCTCCTTTGCTCCATTACGCTCCCCTCCTCCCCCTGGCACAGCCACCAGCCTTCCCAACAATATGGTAATGGTGGGCGCTGGCAGCCTCCGTTCACCCAGACACTTCCACACAGCGCGAGCACCAGCAGCTGCCTGACAGCCACAGACACCACAGACCCAGGCCTACGGGCCACAGACAGCTAGACAGAGGCTGGAGCCAGGTTCCTGCCCTGACGCTTCCCAGTAGGGTGTGTGGGGGGGTCTACTTGGACTTGATGGCTCTCCTCTAACCTACTAACACCCTAAATCTGCCCTTCTCGCGGGGATGGAGCTGTAGAAAGGGAAGGGGAGGTGGCTGAGCTGGCACTCAGAGTTCCCTGACTCTCGGGAGCCCCCCAGGCACCCCACTTTTCTAAGGGACCGCTCCAGCCCCAGCCGACTGGGGGCAGATTTTTGTCTTTGGAGGTGGCAGGTGAGAAAAGCTGGCCCCTTCAGAGACTCGCTTCTCTCCCCGAGCTCTTCTCTCTCTTACTGATCCTGCCCCACCCTGCTGCCCAACTGAGCGGGCCCACCAGGCCACCTCTTACTCCAATTCCTCAATTTCCTTGGAATTGGCTAGACTTTCTTTGTCTGTCTCCATCAGCTGGGTCCAGGAAACAATAGCTGCGGGAACAACTCCTCTCCCTCAGTCACGGGGACTGGGACAGGCTGAGGAGTGGACAATATAAAGCGGGGCTCCCCAGACTTGTCCTGCGGCCCCACGCACAGCTTGCCCTCCTCAGTCTGTACCCATTTTGCCCTATCTGGGAGGAGGCCGGCCAAGGGGCAGTGCCCCTGGGGAGGGAGGGAGCGGGGTAGGTGGGTTGGGGCCCTCGACGAAAACCGACTGATGTAACTCAGGCAGTTTCTTGTTGCCGAGTTCAAAACTCAATCCCAACAACATGAAACTACCTAAGCCACAGATCAGCTGAGCGAGCAGGGCGGGAGATTCGGCTTTGCATCTATCGGGAGGAGAAGGGAAGGGGGTTGGGGAAGGAAGAAATTCAGCCCCGTCCCCCTTTCCGCCCCCACAACCTCCCTGAGGACCAGAGTAGACTTTGGGTGGCTGGGTGGGTAGGGGGCTCTGACTGCCTCCTCAGCCTCTGGTCTGAGCACATTGCTCAGGGAAACTCTGCTGAAATGGGACCTCCAGCCGCCAAACCCCCGCCCCGCCCCCCAGCCCCGCAGCGGAGCTATTCCCCTGCCTCCGGCCCTGGCCCTGGGGGAAGCCGGAGCGCCCTTCCACTCTTGAGCTGGGTCCCCCGGCTCGCCCAGCCGGCTCTCCCGTGCCCTCCTCCTGGGTCCCCTCTGAGCCTCTCCCTCTCGCAGCTCTGCTCGGCTTCCCTGCCTCTATGGGTGGCCGACCCACGGCGCCCGAGCTCCAGAGCCTCTTCCAATCAGGCCACTTGCCTGGCAAAGCCCCACGGCCAGGGAGCGTGGGGACCGAGAGCCTGAACAAGGCTCGCATCCAAACCAGCACAGAGCAGGAAACCTAAGCCCCCAGCTCCAGCCCTCCCCGAGCCTACCCTCCCTCTGCTTCCCCCAGCAGACGACCAGACTGAGCCACATCTACATCCATGTGTCGACCTCGAGGCGACCCTAAGTGCCCGCGGAGAGAAAGAAGCCAAAAACCACCAATTTACCCCTTTAACCGCCGAAGCCCACGGCCGCGGGTCGGGGAGGGGAGGAGCGGGAGCTCCCGGCCACTGCCCTCCGCTTCGAGCGGCCACGAGGCAAGCCTGGGCTCTCGGCAAGCCCGGATGCCCGCAACACCTTCGTCCCCGTCGTGCCCGCTGCACGCCGGGCACCTGGGGACGCCGCCAGTCCCCACTCCAGCGCCAAGAGAAGAACAAGAAACCGCTTCTCTTACCTTGTCGTCGCCTCCTCCTCCTGCCTCTGCCCGTGCTTCTGCTGCTGCTGTCGAGGGGGGGGGGTGGCTGGGCTCCTCGTCCCCCTCCGGCGGTTAAGTTTATTCCTCTCTTTGGATAGGTGGGGGGCTCTTGGGGTTCCCCCGGCAGCGGTGGGGTGCGCCTGGCCCAGCACCCCAGGCAATCAGATCCGTCTGCTCCTCAAGATTGCAGTTTGCTCTCTGCCTCTTCCCTCCTCCAGTCACCTTTAAATGCATCTTTTACTGCAGCACCACATTATATTTGCAGATCATAAAATCCACCTCTCGCGCGCACCAAGACCGTCCTGACATTACTGTTTTATGACCTTGACTTATTGTGGTCACCTGGATAATATTTAAATCAACGTTATGGTCTCTCACTTACATTAAACCCGCCAAGAGACATTCTAGAAAGGCTCTAGGAGATGAGTCAAACACAAAACACACACATCCACACACTCAGCCTCTTTTGGGGTGGGGGGTGTTGCTAAAAAACACTTGAAAACAAAAAACCACCCATTTGAGGATTACGATTCTGGAAATTTATTAGGATTTTCTTCTCCATTAAGGAAGCTACATGCAAAAGATACAACATACAGAATATCTTTAAATAACACAACTCCCAGACAGGGACAGGGTGATATTTGGCGGGGGGGGGGGCAGTCTGTCTTTGCTTCACTATGTTCTAGCTTTAATTTAAAAAATTTTTTTTTGTATTCCTCTGGATGGAATTTCTGAGGTGTCAGTGGCGGGGGGGATGTGGGGGGTGCTGGGAGGATGGGAGAAAAGCAGAAAGCAGTACAAATACGAGACTTCAAGCAGATTCTCAGAGCGACTGGGAGGTAAAGACACGGAGAGGGTTTGGTGGAGGCGCTGGGCGCTACGACAAACACATAAACACTAGCCGAACTTTCCAAAACGTCTATTATGCTAAGGAGGAAATGCAGCAAGGAAGGAGCGATCCTGACTGTGCTCTGCGAGATTACAGACCTTCTCTGGTTGATTTCTTTTTTTTTTTTTTCCCTCTTTTTCCCCCTTGACCGGGTGGATTCGACCTTAACTTTGCATGGAGGACAGGATGGTGTGCGTGAGTGCGTGGGTGAGTGAGGGGTTGACACACACACCAGCCACACTCCCACCCTCATCTATGCGGGCACACCACACCCCACGCCCCGGCACCCCATTTCTCATGCTTTAGGTGGATGCATCTTCGCGGCACGAACCATAGGTCCCTTGGAAGGAGAGTCTGAGGTCTTTGCCTTTTTTTGCAGGCGCGTTGCATTTATACTCGGGGAGGAAAAAAAAAATATACCACCAGGCACAAAGGGAGGAGGGGCGGGGAAAGGAAGGAGCGGGGGCGGGGGCGGGGGAGGGGAGGCCGCGCGCTCAGGTGAAATTAAAATTGGAGGTCAGTTCCCGGATCCGATTCTCTCGGTTCATTTTCTTGAGTTTCATTCTGCGATTTTGAAACCAGATTTTGACTTGTCTGTCTGTAAGGTTAATGGTCTTGCTAATCTCCAGGCGGCGCTCTCGCGTCAAATACATATTGAACAGAAATTCTTTCTCCAATTCCAGCGTCTGGTGTTTAGTATAGGGGCACCTCTTCTTCCTTCCGCTCTTTGCTGTCAGCCAATTTCCTGTGGTGTTTTCTGCCTTTATCTCCTCTGTTAAAAATAACATTATTTACATAAGTATCCCTGGAAGAGGCAAAGCCTCGAAGCCCGCTGCAGCCTCTGGCAGCCTGCTGGGGGTGCGGCTGGGGGAGCACGGGGAGCTGCTCTCGCCCCACAGGCCTGGCTGCTGGGTCCTCGGGGGCTCAGGGCTCTTAGGATTTCTTTGGGTGGCCTAGGCTTCCACGGGGGAAGACAGAAAGTTCCTGCCTCCGAAGCATTTATGAATTAAATGACCCAAATCCACCTTGACCTAGCAGATTCTGAGTACTCCCGCTCTCCCTCAGCTTACTGACCCTGGCGGGCGCTCTCCACCTCACCAGGCCCTCCCTCCTCTCTGTTCCAATCCAGTTCTGGAAAAATCCAACTAGAAGGAAGAGCACTTCCCAGGCCCCAGACGGGGGTTGCGGAGTCCACCCCGCTGCCTAGAGCAATTCCCAGAGAGCTTTGACCCCTCTCAACTCAGCAGCGGAGGGACGGAGGGACTTCGCCTTAGTCCCCATGGCCAGAGGCCATTGCAGCTGTCCCTGTTCCAGACCCCCAGCCCTTGTTCCCACCTGAAGTGCCACAGAGCAACTCTGCCCCTTTCAATCTCCCGTTGCCAGCTCTTCCTCTCCTGGCCATTTCCCCCAGGTGTGAGTAGCTGAAGCAGGGTTGCTTGTGCAGGCAGCAGAGGTCAGGGGCAACAGCTCTGGGGCATGCTGAAGGGTCCTCAGACAACTGCCCTAGCCATAGGACCTAAGGTCAAGGGAGAGAGATACCCTGAGGAAATGCAGCCTCCTGGAAATCTCCATCTAGCCTAGATAGCTATGTATGCCTGTATGTACACGTACATTCCTGTAGAGGTACGCACTCCTACACAAATGTACACACACACACACACACAGATGTGCACATGTGTCTATTCATACAAGGAGATGCCACAGATATAGTGTGTATCCCCCATTATCTTAGTGACAGCTTCTCTCCCTGGTGCACAGTCTTGGTGCAATGGACCAGCTTTGCTCCTCAAGCAGCAGAAGAGACCTTGGCCATCTTTTCTAGCAAAAAAAAAAAAAAAAAACAAAAAACAAAAAAACCCAGAGTCCAGAGACCCAAGAAGGGCACCCAGCTAAGGGGGCTGCTGATAGCTCTGTGCTCTATCTTCCCCCCTTTGCCAAATGGAACTGCCCAATTCCTGGATCTTATCTTGATGGGGAATGAGGTAGGGGCCCTTGGGGAACCGAGAGGCACCAGAAAAAAAAAATGCAAACTTGGGGCTGTAGTTCAAGAGATCTGAAGGTTCTTACTTCTGCTCCTGCCTCTGCACCTGCAGCCTCTTGCCAGATTGTTTCAGGGCTCTCCACATCTAACCCTGTCTTATTTATTTTCTTATTGGGATTATTGGGTTTCGGGGGAAGGAAGAAATTACAAATGGGGAAGTCTGGCCAAAAGCCCTCTTGCCTCTGGCCCGGTTGAGACACCGAATGGGGGGGGGCAGAAAGGGGGGATGTGGAGGCTTGAAGGGCACAGGCCGACTGAGAGGGATTAGTTGGGGTGGAAGGGCTTAGATGGTAGTGGGGAGGGAGGGGAGAAAGGGGAGCCTACAGGAACGGGGGCAGTTGGAGCTAGGAGGTGGGCTTGTTAACCTTGACTTTGCTTTTGGTGGGGCCGGGATCCAGCTTTTCCTACCCTAAGATTGTATCCCAACAAAGCTCAGGGTCTGGGGAGAGGGCACAAAATTAAGCCCTCCTGCCTGCCGCACATGTGCCAGAGGGAAGCCTTGGTGGGTGTGAGTACCTCACTCTCTCCTGGAGCCTCATGAACACACCCCCGGGCTCCTCTGGCTGGGGTCTCTGTGGGCTGGTTTGCCAAGGCCACCTTTGCAGAGGAGACCCAAGAGGGCAAGGCGCTGTCCTTGCCCGCCAAAACAGTGCGCGCGCGTGTGTGTGAGCGGGCATGCGTGAGTGTGCGCGAAGCATGCGAGAGGCGTGTGTGTGTGAGTGTGACACAGGTCGCCGCCAGGCATGCGTGTGCGCCGCATCCATATACAAAGCTCCACAAGACTCTGAGGATCCAGGCCGCCCCCAGTCTGCTCAGCTCTCAGGATCTCATCTGCCTCTACAACCAGTGAGCCCCACATCTACGCAGCCTCCCGCAGCCAGTGCCACGGGGGGGGGGGCAGGGGGACACACACGTTTACTCCTCTCCTCCCAGCCGGGCCTTTTGCTGGTGCTTTCCGCTCCAACTTTTCGGGGGGGAAAGCCGGTCCCCTCAGGCCCCTTCCACTGCTCCCGCGTCCGCCACATTCTTTCTCCAGGTGTCAGAGACCCGTCCTGGAGGCCCCCAGTTCCTGCAGCAGAGATGCATCTCGAACCCTGAGCTTGAACTCTTGGCTAGGCTTTCCCCCTCCAACCCAAACCACCGTGAAATAAATCCGACTAGCGCCAACGCTCCCTTTCGCGAGAAAACCGCTTGCCACGCACACAGAAATCGCCCAACCACTCGTCTGTGGGCTGCCTTCGGAGAGACAATGGGGGGAAAACACATTTTTTTGATTTAACTAGAAACAGAAAAGGAAAAAGGAGGAAGGAAAAAAGACAACCTTTAGCAGGGGGACACCAGAAACTTGCACCACGCCAGACGCCCGGGGCCAGCGGCATCCCCAAGCCGCGCCTGGGGCGGGAGGGCCGGGCCGCAGCCCTCCACCTCCTCCACCTCCACCTCCACCTCCTCCACCTCCACCTCCACCTCCACCTCCACCTCCACCTCCACCTCCACCTCCACCTCCACCTCCACCTCCTTCCGGCCCTGCCCCGGCCGAGCCCGCAGCGCGGGGGCCAAGCCCGCGCACGCACCGGAGCCCCAGGCGGGCAGCGAGCCGCGCTGCGAGGGAAGCCACGTCCACCTGGGAGCGCGCGGCCGGGCGGCATCCTCGCTCCGCTCCGCCCCGCCGCGCCCCGTCCCTGGCCCGGCATCGCCATTTTAAGCTTTTTGCAGAAGCCTCCGACCCGCCCGGGGCTCGGCAGCCCCCGCGGCCCCGCGCCCAGCGAGCGCAGCCCAGGCGGCCGCAGCGGGCGCAGCGTCCCGGGCTCGGCGCCCCCCGCACCCCGGGCCGCATCCACCCCGGGCCCGTCCGGCCTCCGCGCGCCCCGCCCCGCCCCGCCCCGCCCCCGCCCGGGCCTGGGGGACCCGGCCGGGGCCTCGGCCCGCGCAGCCTTACCTCTCGCTTCGTTGTCCGAGGTGTCCGGGCTGGAGTCCGCCGCCCGCGCGCGCGCGCGCTCCTTGTCGCCCTCCAGGGGGCTGCCCCTGGGGCCCGCCAGGCTCTGCTCCGTCTTGATCTCACCGGGGCTCGGGGTCTGGCTGTCGGACTTGGGGGTCTCGGGGAGGCTCACTTTGCCCCCGAGCTGGGGCGACTCCAGGTGCTCGGCGCGCGGGTGCAGGCTGGCCCGCGGCTCGAAGGGGGCCTCGAAGTCGTCGGCCGCGGCGCAGGGGGGCGGCTTGTCCAGCGCGGAGTAGCTGGGGCTGGCGCGGTAGTAGCTGGGCACGGGCACCTCGTGCTCCCCGAGGCAGGACTCCTGCAGGGGGTGGGAGTAGAGGGCTGCCTCGGGGCCACTCTTCGCCCGCTTCTCTGCGCCGTACATGCAGCAGACATTCTCCTCCTTGACACTAGGTGGGTAGGAGCAGGAGGACAGCGGCCTGCCAACAGGTTGCTCCAGGCGGTAGGCGGCTTTGGGGTCGCCCCAGGCGTCCAGCTGCGAGAGGTAGGACGGGTAGGTGTTGAGGGCGAGGCTGGGGCTGCCGCCCTCGTCCCTCTTGGAGAGCGAGGGCGCGAGCCCGCAGCCCCGCATCACCCCGCAGTTGAAGTCACTCCCGGGCTGCATATACATGCCTGCGCCCCGGCCGCAGCGCTCTGCTCCCGGCGCGGCCGCGGGCTCCGCGAACGAGTTGGGAGTCACATTGCGCGGGCATGTCATTTTCGGAGAGACGGGTTTTTAAGGGGCGATACTACAGCGGAGGAGCTGACATCTTTTTTTTTTTTTTTTTTTTTCTTCCCCCATCCGGGGAGGGGGGGCGGCTGGAGGGCGGCCGGAGGGGCGGGAGGGGAGCGGGGGGAGGGGGGTGGAAACCTCAGCCCCATAATTATCCGCGCATTCGGGCCTCGCCACGTGACGGCTAGACCAATGGGATTTGAAAATGGCCTTGATGATTCAGACGGCCGTGACGTCAGCGGGGTCAAGTTGTCGGCGGGCGGAGCGCGCAGCGTGGAGCAACAGCGCCACCTAGCAGCGGCCGCGGGGTAGGGGCGCCCGAGCCCTTCCCGCGAACAAAGGAAGCGCCCCCGGGGCGGCGGGGGCGGCGGGGGCGGCGGGGGCGGCGGGGCGGCGGGCGGGGCGGGGGTGCTGGGGAGAGCCGGGTTTGTTTACCCGGGAACCAGCCTGCAAGGCCTGGGGACGGTGGGGCGGGCGGACAGGGGGGAAAGGCAGGACAGAGGGAGCGGGCAAGGCCAGTCGGTGCTCAAAACAGTCAAATTCAAATTAAAAGGTCAAGACACGACTCAGGTACTTCTTCCCTTCTCCCTGCCTCCTCTTTCCCTCTCCTCGGCCAAGGCCTCCCCGCTCCTTCCCTGGGGACGGGCGTGCGGCGAGGCCTGGGGTGCGGCGGGGAGGGCTCCAGTGGGCAGAGGAAGGCAGGAAAAGTTCAGGAATTCCCCAGCAGAACTAAACTTTCTGCTCTGGCGCGCCCCGGTTCGCCGGGCTGGGCCTGGGAGCTCAGTTTGGGGGAACCTCCCTTCGTGGGAGCTGCCCGAGCTGCAGGCTGCATCTCCAGGGCCTGGGGTGGGCCTGGGGTGGGCCTGGGAGGGGGTCACCATCGCTTCAAGGCTGCTGGAGGAGGGTAAAGGGGGTTCCCGGGGGCATCTAGGGGTCCGCAGCGTGGAGGGAGCCACGGGCTGCAGGACCCGCCGCCGGGCTGGGCGGCTCCTGGGTCACCGCCTCTGGGGCTGCAGAGCCTTTGGCCTTGGAGTCGGTTCGGGCCGGGCTGTTTCGCTCCAGGCCTTGGCGGCTCCCGCTTTCCAGTTGACCTTGCCCCCACTAACACAGGGAATATTCCCAGAGAGGAAGAGGGAACCTGCAGGCCCTGCGCTGGTTTTGTGGGAGTCACGTAGCACACGGGGAAACCAGGACCGCACACGCGACAACATCCGACCCAGAGAAGTGTCCCTTCCAGGGCGAATGAGCTGCGGCTGCTGCTGGTAGCGTTTGCATTTTTGAGCGGAGAAGAGGAACCAGCCCGTTTTTGTGGGTTTCATTTCTTCTTCTTCTTCTTCTTTTTTTTTTTTTTAATAAAGGAAAACGAGAAATAAGGGGGCAGGTATGTTTTAGACAGTTCTCTCCGCTCCTCCATCGCCTTTCTCCCAAAGCGAACTAAAGCTCTCCACCCCTTCCTCAGGAAACGGAATCTTGAAAATAACTTGCCTTTCCGGTCGCCCCGCATTTTCCCCGGGACGAAGCCTGGGGTTTCCATTTTCCAAAGGGCCGGAGCCTGGCGGGGAGAGGCCCTGGGCTCAGGGCGCCCTGGCGCGGGTGGAGGAGTGCGGAGGCCCGATCGCTCCTAGAGGAGGCCCAAGCCCGCGGCGGCTAGAAAAGGACCTCGGCAGGAAACCCGCCGGCCTCGCTCATCCCGGGGGGCAGGAGAGGAGGCACCGGGGTCCCCGGACCCGGGAATCCTGCAAGAAAACGTGTACCGTGGGACTCGCTTGCAGGGCCGGCCAGGGGGGCTCAGAAATGGTTTTGTGTTTTCATTTGCAGGGGTCGCCGCGGGCTCGGCACAGGGGTGGGCCGGGGCAAGGTTAGGCTGTTTAGGCCCCAGACAGAGCCCTGGGACAGCCCGGGCGGCAGTCAATCCAGGGAGCCATTTGTCCCACCCCGCGGGAAACGGCGGAGACTTTATGGCCACTCTGTTTGTATTATCTGCATAAGTCTTTCCCCACCAGTTTGATCGAAACTGTTCGCTTTTACGAGGACCCAACGAAAATTCCCCGTCATATTTATCAGCCGGGGATAAAAATTTAGTATGGGAACTGATATTTCCTCATTTATGGGGCGATGAAATTAAAGACCAAAGCAATTGAGAATTATATGGCTTTGGGGGGTTCCCTCCCCCCCCTTCACATCTCCTTTATTTTGCCGCCTGGCGTGCCTGTCCGTGGAGTTTGGCGTCGCAGTCCCCTGCCCTTCTTGCCCCCTGTTTGGGGGTCTGCTGGGCCCTCTCCTCCACACCCAGGTACCGCTTGGCCAACCCTAGCTTCTCCTGGCTTTTCTCTCCGTGTCAGGAGCTGGGGGCTGGGACAGAGCTCCGGGAGCCCCTGCCGGGCCAGGCTGGGGTCTGGTTGGGGTGGTGGAAGGCTGCCAGGAGCCTCGCAGGGGAAGGATCCGAGCCCAGCCCGGGAGGGGGCGAGGGAGGTGGCGGAGGGCGAAGAAGACAAACTCCAGATTACCTCTCAAAACCAGCAAGCCCCAAGACCGGACCTGGGGAGCCAACTGGAGAGGAGCAGAGTCGCTCGCCTCGGGACCTGCCTCTCCCTACCAGCCCGACCCCCATCCCAAACTCACCCCTCGCCTCAGCCCTGGGGGGGGTTGGGGCCGCTTCAGAATTCCTGCCGTTCTCCGTGGGAATCATCCCCCCCCCCCCCCGGGGAGAAGGAGCCTCCCGCCTCGGCTCTCACCTCCTCACAAGAACGAATAGTGTTTAAAGTTGAAATAATTAGAAGTATGATAAACACGGCCCATTAATGAAAAAAGGAATCAAATTCATCAGCCTAAGTGGGACCCCCGGTGGGACAAATGTTTGCCTCTAATTACGCAGGATAAACGCAACCCCCGAGCTGTTAAACGAGACCCCGAGCGAGCGAGCGGGGCGGGCCGACGCAGACTTGCCTCACTTGTTGGGGTTTTGCAGACTTTGGGATTCTGGGCCAGAGAGGGGGAGGAAAAGGAAGAGGAGAGGATGAGGACGGGGCGAGGGAAGCGTTTGAGCGGGTCCAGGAAGGTACAGTCGGAAGTGGGTCCCAGCCCTGCCCCCCTGGGCTCGGTCTTTCCCGAGGCCACGAGCAAAGGCCGCTTCCGTCCTATTGTCCGGGCCTGGCGTTCAAAGGCACTCGGGCTGCCACGGCCAGGCACCCACCGGTCCTGCCCCACAGAGCCCAGACCCTCAGGCCTGTCCCCTGGGGGCGCTGGATGGGGTCAAGAGAGGTCTGTGTGGCTCGGCTCACCCAGCTAACCCGTTTCCCCAACTTTCTTGGAGCGCCGAGAGACCTGCGCCCATGCCTGACCCCGGGGCTCCCCCTTCTTGCCTCAACTTGGGGCTGTGAGAATCCAGGGGCGGCAGACCAGAGCGGCGGAGCTCAGGCTGTGCCTACACCTCGACCAATCGCACCCACCCACCCGAGAGCCCTGGCACTCTGTGCACTTTTTCTCAGCATCCAGAACCTGGAAGGGCAGCAGGGACCGGGCCTGGGCCTCCTGCTGCCTGTGGCTCCGTGAGCCAGGGAGCGGAGGAGGATGCTCCTCGCTGGCTCCTTGCATGTTCCAGGAAGATCCGTGGTTCCAGAGGGCAGGCCGAGGGCTGGGGCACTAGGGGTCCCCATGTGAAAACAGAAGAAGAAAACATGTAGTGCTCATCGCACAGAAAGGAACCGCCGCCTGTCTTCCTGGCTCTGGCCCTCAAAGTGCCTGCGGAAACACCCCGATTTTTCCAAGGAAAATTAGGAGCGTTTCCCCCAAAAGGTGAAGGACATCATCCGGGACCTTCTAAGGGTGAAGTGAGCAAAGGAAGAACGTCTCTCCCCTTGGGGTAAAACAATAAAATAAAATAATAATCAAGTTGGTGTACTCAAATCTCTTCAAGTGAAATGGAAACCAAAATCACACCAGTGGGGAAAATTGCAGGTGTTTTCCCTCTTGTTTTGGGGGCCCAGGGAAATCATTCTCATCCCAAAACTTGGGGGAGAAATTCGCTTTTCTCCTTTGCTAACAGCGGGCTCCGCCAGGGCTGAGTTGGGAGCAGGGCAGCACCAGGCAAACTGCTAATGCCCAGAAGCCCCAGAGAGAGATTTTCAAACAGGTACCAGGGAGACCTGGGAGACCCAGGACGCTGGGAGGGCCCTCTGGTCTACTCCGGGTCGCGCAGCCACCCTGGCAGCCGGGCCGTCAGAGTCCCTCTCGCATCTGGACGCTGCACACTTTTGCACACGGATGCTGTGGAATTTACCGTTTATGTACACTTGTCTAACTTGTGCTTAATTGTGTGCATCCCGCCGCCGCAAATATTCACCTTTACCTAACAAAAAAGAGCCCCCCCCCCCCCCCCGCAATCCCCGCATCCTGAAGCCTGAGAACCTGAGCCAGCACAACTGCATTCTTGCCCTGCCGGCCGGAGACCGGCCAGTTATTTAACTTTGCGTCCTGAATCGAAACCAGACAGCAGCAAACACTTCTTCGGAAAGAAGCTTTGAGACAAGGAGACAGATGGGAAGATGTCTTGGGGGGGGTAGCCTTGCCCCTCACTTTAGGGATTTGCTCCCAAGTGGCCCCAGTGGATTGGGTTTCCAGTGGGGAGTCAGGGCTGTGGCTGGGCCGGCTTGCTCCGAGAAACCCGCTCCTCCCTTACCGGCTAAATTCCTTCTCGAAGGTCCGTTTTGCATCTTTTCCCCCTTTTTTCTCTCCTTTTTCTCTCCTTTTTCTTTCTCTTTTCTCTCTCTCTCTCCCTTCCTTCCTTTCTTTTTCTTCATCCTTCTTTCTCTTTGTTTCTTTCTCTTTCTCTTTTTTTCTTCTCTTTTCTCCTGCAATTCATTTTTTCCTTCATTTTCTACCCCTTGATCTTTCCTCTTTCTTCATTCATTGGTTTCCTTCGTTTCCTTCTTCTCTTTTTCCTTATTACACAATTTATTCTTTGCTCTTTTCTCTCCTCCTCAAAGCTTTCCTTCCGCCTTGACTTTCAGTCTCCCCCCAGCCCCAGGCTTTCTTGTTCCTCCCTGTCTTGCAGGGCTCGGGGAGGGGAAAGCACCAGGCTGGGGGGCATCTCTCCCCAGCCTCACTGCTCGGGCTTGGAGTTGACCTTCCCCTGCCTTCAGCCTTAACAACTCGGCTCCCCACAAGGCGAAGTGTAGGGCCGCAGGGTGCGGCGGCCAGGCCTCAGCAGTCGCCATTAGAGGGAAGGAGGAGCGGGCCGGGACCTTCCCGCTCCTTCTGATGGCTCCCTGGAGCGCCGGCCCCAGGGCTCAGGTACCTTCTGTTCCATTGCCTCCAAGGAGCCTCGTCCACCAGGCCTGGCTTTGGAGAAGTGCTTTACGGTTGTCCTGACCTCCAGAGCTGCACGTTGAAATGGCCTCAGTCTGAGCCCAGCTGGCATCCCCAAGGCTGGAGTCAAGCGAGATGAAGGAGCGGGCTGTCAGGCCCAGGTGGGCGTCGGGATCCGAGGGGTCACCCGTGGACTAAGCAACCCAAAGCCACGGCCCCACACGGGCACCTTTGTTCTCTGAGCTCCCGGACTGCAGCCCGCCGGCGCTCCTCCTTCGGTCTTGCAACCTCTGGAACCTCTGGGCAGGAATTTCTTGGCATTTTGAATTGTCTTTCTTCGACTCCATTGTGGACTTGGCCAGGAATAGGGACGCAAGGCTGTGTGTGTGGACTCTCCCAAACTGGCGGTCTGAGTCAAGGGTATGGGTCTCTACTTTGTGTAGTGGGTTAAGGGAGTGTTTGGGGCCATGTGTGGAGAGAGAGAGAGAGAGAGAGAGAGAGAGAGAGAGAGCGATGCCTGCAGGAGAACAAGAGGGAGTGATGGGGAAGGTCTGGTCCTGCTGACATTGCCCAACTTTGGGGGGTCTGTAAGGGTGTGCCTCAAGAGCAGAGAAGTCGGGACTGTCTGGCAGGCCTGTAGCCCCCCTGAGCTGGTAACCCCCCAAAGCTCGGTCCAAGGTGGGCCTCAGGGAAAGACTGACTCCAGCCTCCAGCCTGGTATCGCCTTGGGCGGAGACAGGCAGCTTCACACACCTCCTCCTCCCCCCACTGGGGCCCCAGAACCTCTCTCCCCGCAACCTCCTAAAGATCCCGAGACTTCATTCCACGGCAAGACCAAAACTTGAGGTTTTTTGAAAAGGGAGGAGGAATCTTGTAAAACTTTTATGCCAAACAAAGTTATAAAAACTTCCCGGGCGTTGCCTTTTCCAAAGGTTTATATGAATAATAAAGAGTGTAGTCGCGTGCACGGGGCTCTGGCGGGCTCTGAGCAGGGAGGGTTCAGCAAACAGTGTCATCCAGCCCCGGGGCACCAGGAAACCCCAGGGACTGCCCCCTTGAGGGAATCGTGGCCCAGAAACGAATGGCCCAACAGATTCCCGAGAGGGGCGGGGAGAGGGAAGGGGTGGCGCCCTTGACTTCCTTGAAGTTCAAAGTTCTTCTTGGCTCTGGTGAGAAAATGCCCCTCTGCCTTCAGCCCACTCGAGAAATCGGCCCCGGAGCCCTTCTCCCTCCGACTGACCGGGCTCTAGGCTTCCCCAGGTCTGCTCCCCGGTCAGACACCTGGTCTGTAACTTTGCAGCTCGCCCGCCGCTCAGCGCCGTCCTCCCTCTGGGACCGCGGGCCCGGGCCTGCTCTCGGCGCCGGCCTAGCCGGCTTCCGAGGGGCCCCTGCAGCCCCATTCCTCGGCGGCCGGGGTCGGAGGGACAAAGAAACCCCAGACACAAGGCTGGCCCCAACCCATTTCTCCTTTCAAGTCCCCAAGGTTCTCCCTGTACCCCTAAAGCCCATGGTGAGAGGGGGAGGGCCCGGGCCCGGAGTGCTCTCTCTCAGCCCACACCACTTAATACCCTTGTAAACTCCCACGTGCGCTATAAACTTGGATTTTTACAACCAACATTCCTCCTTAGCTCCGAGAAACTTTGAACTCGGCCTCGGGTTTATTTACTGGGGGGGTGGAGGGGGCTGGGGAGCAGGGAGCTGAGAAAAGCTGGAAGAGAAGAGGGGAAAATGCGGGGCAAGAGGGTAATGGCGTGGGGGTCTGGGTGTGCTGGGGGAGCCAAGACCATCCACGGTGGGTTTGTTTACTATTTAGAGCGGAAGCATTTTCTAACACAGGCCAGACTGGGTCGTTAAGGGCGAAATGAAACTGGGTTTAGAGGCGCGGGGGGTGCTTTATGGCGGCGTCTAGACGGAGATCTTTTGTTCCCGGGCAGCGCCTCGGCTGGAGGGGATTACCCGGGAGGCTGAGCCCGAGAGCCCCGAGCCCGAGGGGGGCTGGACATCCCAGGGGCCAGAAGACGGGTTTGTTTGGGGGACAGAGACCCCTTTTTCTCTTTTTAGAGGGTCGCCAAGGACTGGCAGGTTCCGGGCCGGGTCACAGGAGCCTTTGTTGTTCTCTCCCTACGCCCCGGGCCTCCCGAAATTCCTTCTGGTCCCCGGATCTTTTCTGAGCCCCCTATCACAGGGCGAGTGGTAGCTGTAGGTTTTAAATATTTTTCTCCTAAATCAGAATCCATTTGGACATTAATATTTTGCTCTATAGACAGGTTTGCTCTATAGAGTTATCTCCGTCTTCTAGGAAACACGGCCAGCGTGCCAACATTCCCTGCTAGGACTCGGGGATAAATAGCCTCGGACTGGGACAGGTCTTGCGCGTGCACAGGCACACGCACACGCACACGCACACGCAGAGCACCCTCAGCCTCATCATTGCTGACACTCAGCAACACTGCCAGTGGCTACACACCACAGAGGACGTGAGCCCTCAATGTGCATGTGGTCAGGTTTGCTCTACGGAGAGCGTGCATGGAAGATCCACCTCCCGGGCACTAGGTACAGCAGCCTCCATACCTGTGGGGGGCCCCTCAGGGAGCCGTGGGGCTGCATATACACCCTAGCTTTCAGATATTGCCTCAAGACTCCCACCTACAAATAAATTACAGCTCCAGATGCCTAAGCTGCCCGGATCCCTGTCATCAAAAACAACGACGGAGCCCGGATGCGATTGTCCATGATGGGGTGTTTGTCCATCCGTCCCCAGAACCATATTGACAAAAACATTTTCTTTGAATTGCATAAGAACAGTTCCAAAGAGAGGGAAAGCATGAGAGAATTGGTTCCAAATCTTTGCCCCTAAATAACGAATGAATTTGGAACAGAGACTGCCAGAGTGCCCTCGCTGAAATCGCTTGAAAGGACTATGGTTATCTTTATACAGAAAAAAAAAAAAAAGCTAAAAGCACCATGCCGCAAATATAGGTAGGTACGGTGAATGTCCCCATGGGTCACCCCCTTATCCAGTGCCCCACCTCATGCCAACCCCTTGCAAAACAAATCTCTGGGGGGTTCTACTCTGGGAGACCCAGCGTATAAACATCAGGGTGGCCCCAATCTAGCATCTTGTTGTGTCTGGAGGAGCCTGGCCATTTGTGCTTGAGGGGAAGGGGCCCAGCCCCACCTTCCCACCCTCAGGGGCCAGCCTTGGTGAGGAAAGGCAAGGGGCTGGTCTCCTCTCCTCTCCCCTCCCTCCTTCAAAAGTGTATATAAAAATTCCAATACAGTCTTCTCATAGAGAAAAAAAACCCGAAAGCCCTACCCTCAACCCTGCACATTTACTGCAACAGACGGAGACATCTGGCGAGAGGGCGGTGGAGCCAAGAAACTTCCTATAAATTTAAATTCGATGATGGTTACAATTAACTCCACAACAAACGTGTACTTAAACGGAAAGCGTTGCTGGGCGTTTGGACGCTGCACAAGCTGCACGTGAGAAAGGGGAGCTTTAAGAGTAGCCCTGGAATGTCCTGGGCCGGAGAGCAGCAGGAAGCTACGGCTCCTGCCCCTGCCAGCAGAGAGGGTACAGGCCCACCAGCTTGGGCCTACCTCACCTTCACAGCCTGCCCTCACCAGCTGGGCCCTACCCACCATCCTCCTCCTCCGCCTTGGGAGCACTGAGGATTTTAAGAGGAGAAGGGCTAATAAAAGGGTCAAATAAAATCATAATATTGAACAGAATGAAATATCTTTATTTGCCACCAAAAAAAAAAAATTCACAGCAATCCCTCTGGGACAGGAGCAAGGTGGGGATTGCACACGTACACGCGCACTCACGCTCATGGAGAGAGATGGGTGATTTGACTCTCATTCCAGGCGAGTCTCCCCCCCCCAACCCCCAACCCATCCCCTCTGGGTAGAAAGAAACGCTTGTGAAATTTATTTACAAAAATTCAGGCCCCAGCATGGGGGAGGCGTCCAATCCCACCTCCCTCCTGCCTCCTCCACCCTAATCGTTTTTTTTTTCCTTAAAAAAAAAAAAAAAAAGAAGGGAGGTAACAACTGCATAGACTATAGCTATAAATCCATGGAGTGGGGCACGGCTTGGAAATAGGTTAGGAAACCTCAATGCACCAGTTAAGAAATTTCAAAGGAGGGCTCTACACGTTCACAAGGAGAACAACTAGGCTCAGGCGGGGCCTGGGCGCAGACGGAGGTAGGACACGGACTTTGCACACCTAACACCAGGTCGAAGGTACAGAAATTTCACAGCAAGGCAGGATCACATTTAGCTGCCCCCCAGCAGCGGGGGGGTAGGTGGGGCAGGGGTGGGGAGCCCAGGAAGTCCCCCCTGGCAGACACGGTGTCTTAGCAGAGATCTTCTCACTGGGCAAGGGAAGGCTTTCGGTCCCAGGATTGCTCGCTCAGGCGCCCACTACCCTCGCCCCCGCCCAACCCGAGCAGCAAGACATTGTCGCGAGGTGTGTTTTCTTTTTAAATAAAGAGTCTTGGCCTCGGCGCCGACCACGTCCACTCGCCGTGGGTTAGACACTTCCCTTCACCCTCTTTCCAGGCCCGGTCCCTGTCCCACAGTGAGTCGGATGGAAGGTGAAGGAGGTTCCAGAGAGAAGAAGCGCGGGCGCCGGCAGTGGGGGCCAGCCCTGGCCACAGTCCAGTTTTCCACCCGCGGAAAGAAGGCGAGTTAGAAAACAAAAAATAAAAATAAAATAAAATAATTTCTCCCCTTTCTTCCCCCCCACCCCACCCGGCCCCCGCCCCCAGAAGGGCCCGGTCTGCGGTTACAGCAGAGGATTTCCCGAGAAATACTGCAGCCGGTCTCTGCTCAGTTTTTTTTCTTTCATCCTTCTGTTCTGAAACCAAATTTTCACTTGTCGGTCCGTCAGGTTCAGCATCCGGGACAGCTGCAGCCGCTTCTCTTTGTTGATATACACGTTGAAGAAAAACTCTCGCTCCAGTTCCCGGATCTGGAATTTCGAATAGGGGCAGCGCTTCTTGCGGGTGCGGGGGGCGTCTGGAGGGGAGGGGAGGGAGGGGGCGATGCGAGGAGAGGGGAGAGAGACACGTGAGACCCGGGCCGCCCCGCTCCCAGCCCCGCCGCGGCCGCCCTCCCGCCGGGCCTGCCTGCAGAAGGCGCCGGGCCCGGGGCTGGCGCAGGCCCCGGACCCCCCGCCGGCCGGGCCCGCGGGGTCGCCGCCCTCCCCGGGCCCCGGGGCGCGGGGGGGGGGGGCGCCGGCCAGGTGCGCCTTGGGGCTCGGCCCGGCGCTGCGCGGCCTCCCGGGGGCGCTGGGAGCCCCCGCCCCGGCTTTGCGGGGCGCCGTGGAGAGGGGCGCGCGGGCCGAGCGCGCAGGCACCGAGGCCTCCCGAGAGCGCACGCGGGGCCCCGGAGCCCGGCGGGCCGCGCCTTCCACGCTCCCGGGCTGGGCCGGCGCCGCGAGGCCGCGGGGCGCGGGGAGGCTGAGCCCCGGGGCCGCAGCCGCCTCTCCCCAGCGCCCCCCTCCCCGCCGCCCCGGGGGGCTCCGCGCGGGCCCCGGAACGCACCCTCGGCCCGGGCCCGTTGCAAAAAAAGCAGCTTTTCAGAGCAGCCCAGCCGCCCGGGTCTCAGGTTCTGCTCCGTTGCTTCTCCCCCCACCTCCACTCCCCCTCTCCGAGTTTCTCCCTGTCTCTCCCTCGCCCTCCCCTTCCTCCCCCTCCACCCCTCCCCTCCGTCCCACCCCACCCCCGGCAGGCAGCCCGGCTCCCCATCCTTCCTTCAACGCTCCTCTAAGTTCACGATCAAAGTTAATATCGCTCGCGATGGTGGCGCTTTTAAAAAATTTCACAGACCGAGGGAGAGATAGCGGGGAAGCGGGGGGGGGGGGGGCTCATTCACCCGGCTTTTCCAAAGCGCCCTTTTCCCTCCCTCCCCACCCCTTCTCCATCGTAAAAAGTCGAGTCGTTGGGAGAGAGGGCTTTGTAGGTTATAATAAAATCCTTCGAATGCTTATAAAACTCCACATAAAACCGGACTGACCCAAAACACGAGGCCGCCCCGCGCGCCCGCTCCCCGCGCCTCCCCCCTCCCCGCGCCCTCCCGGCCGCCGCTACCTACTGGGGGCGGCTCCCTTGGCCGGCTCCTTGGCCGCCGCCGAGTGGGCTGAGCCGGACGAGCTGGGGTTCGTGTTCTCCTCCTCGGCCTCGGCCTCGGCCCCCGCGTCCGCCCGGGGCGCCAGTCCCGCGGCCGGGGTCGCCTCGGGCTCCCCCTTGGCCTCGCCCTTGCCGGGGCAGGGGGGCTCGGCGGGCGCGTCGCCGCCGCAGTAGGCGTTGTCGAAGAAGCGGTCGAAGGCTTGGGGCAGGACGCTGTTCTTGCTGACCGAGGAGTAGAAGCCGGCGGGGGCCGCGTGCGGGGCGCCGGGGTGGTGGTGGCCGCCGTAGGAGCCTTCGTTTTTCATGAGGATCTCGGTGACCGTGGAAGGAGGCAGGCACTCGCGGTGCATGAGCTCGTCGGCCGCCGCATAGCAGGAGGAGTAGCTGTTCCGGGGGTGCCACTTGCCGGAGGGCTCCAGGCCGTAGGAGACCTCGCGGACCGGGGGCACCTGGGCGGAGTAGGGGTAGGAGATCTGGCGAGAGGGGGCCTGGGGCAGGAAGGAGGAGACCGTGGAGAACTCGGGCACGTAGTAAGTGCAACTGGGCAGATAGAGGTTGGAGGCGCAGCTCCCTCGCTCGCCGAAATCAGCGCCCCTCTCCTTGCGCGACGGCGAGCAGAAGTTGCCCAGGTTGACCGAGTTAAACATCGTTCTCCTCTCCTGCCGGCTCCAGATGGAGGTTTTGGACCCGATCTGGCGAGGGGGGGAAAAATTTGGGAAGGCGAGATGACGCGTTATCCGTCTTAGTCTCTCTCCCCGAGCACGTGATCCAAAGTAGATATTGTCATATATCAGTTCGGAGCACTTCGCAGACGTAGGAGGGGTTCTCTCTTAGGTAAGATGGGGACGTTCAGGCGATTGGTTTGCAAACACCGCAGAAACATTATGAAAATCAATTGCAGATTTGTATTCGTTTTTCTCTCGTCACTCCCCTCCTCTCCATTCCACAGGGCGAGCAACGGAGGAGAGAGAGAGAGAGGGTTGGGGTGGGGTGGGCGGTGGGATGGGCGGGGGCGGTGGCTGAGAGGGGGTGATTGTATTTTTTTTCCCTAGCTGCTGCTCTTCCTCTTCTTCCCCCCCCCCCTCACCCCAGGATTAGGAGTAGGAGGTGGGTCTTGCCCACGTCTGGGGGTGGGGGGGTCTTGCCTCCTCCCGGAGATGAACCCAACACCGAGGTAGGGATGAAGTCCTCCTTCCCCACCGCCTGGTTCCGCGGGAGATGTGAATCCTGCCCCCCCCCCCCAACTCTCAGGGACTCTTACCCCGCCAACCCGCAGAGGGCCAGTGCCTGTTTACAAGAGTTTGAAGAAGTCCATCCTTTTCTTGGCCAGGGCTGTATGTCAAGACTCCTTTTTCCCTTTTGGAGAGACTCCTCAGAAGAGTATGTGAAGTTTTCCAAAGGTGAGGCAGCCCAGCAGCAAGCCAAGTGTCCCAACTTTGTCTGGCTTGCTGTGCTGCCTGCGGCTAGGGACTCAGATTAGTCATAAACGAGTGGTAAGCAGTGCGCCAGCCGCCCAGCCGGTGCCTGGCGAAGTCTGGGAAAAACCTTCTCTAATGTTGTGTTAAATATTTAGTATGAGAGAGTGGCCCTGGGTGAATATTTCATGCCTGCCTTTATTGTCAATCAATGTGCAGAAAGCTACATCCACTGTGGATTTTTAAATCTCAGACCCCGCAGATGAAGATCAGAATGAGAGCCATGTATTCTCTCTGTCCAGGGGGTCCTTTGGGTTGGGGGCTCAAGCCTCAGCTTGGGGGCTGAAAAGATGCCCAGAGTCAGGGTTCAGGAAGTATATGAAGGGAGGAGGTAGGTGGGTGGGTGCTGGGTTTGGGGCTCTTATCCCTGAATGATTTGGGGGCTGGGAGGTGGGCAGTGGGGCCAGGTGTGGGTCTGCTGGACAGACTAGCAGGGCAGGGGAAGGGAGCTGAGGAACCTGGGTGGGCTGGGCAGGGCAGGGCCAGGGACCACTCCCTCATGGAGGCCCTCAGCCCTGTTCCCAGGTGGCTGGAGGCAAGGCCTTGGTGCCTCTTTCCCGTGTTTCTTAGCCCTGCCCTGCCCTCCTCCCAGTCCACCAGCCTCCTAGATAGCTGTGGCCCAAGAGGTGGACTCAGAGGCGCTGCCCTCCTTCGCCTCCCATCCCTCTGGGCACTGTGGGACACATCTAGGCAGCTGAGAATCACTTTATTGAAAGGTTCTGGACTGGATCCAAGGGGCCAAAGCACTCCCCACAAGCAGAAAGCAACCTTGGATCCAAGGAGGAGCTGCCAGGGCGTGATTTGTTCAGGTAGGAGGGGAGGACTGAAACCCACAAGGACTCAGGGAAAGCCAGAAATGGCCCAGACCCTCTTTGACCCCCTAACTCTTGGTTAAAATTGATTTCTACTTTAAAAATATTATTTGGATTTGATTTTCCTTGCCGAGCTTGCCGAGATACAGAGGCCCCCAAACCAGATGGAGAAGACACAAAAAATCAGATCATGTCCCCAAATAAGACTCCCCAAATCCATTCCTTCTCAACCCTCCTGCCTCCCCAAATGTGCGCAGCCTTTAGAGCATCGCCTGGAGTGGAGTCACGC
Source organism: Nyctereutes procyonoides (assembly GCF_905146905.1). Taxonomy (NCBI): domain Eukaryota; kingdom Metazoa; phylum Chordata; class Mammalia; order Carnivora; family Canidae; genus Nyctereutes; species Nyctereutes procyonoides. The sequence continues at coordinate 4,743,967 of NW_026575124.1, read as the reverse complement.
TTGTCATGGGTCCCCTTCTTGGGGTAGCTCTGAAATACCCAGGGATAGGCCTCCAGCATCCTCATCCCCATCAGCTTCCTGAGCCCTTTAGTCCCAGCCTGATCTTAAATGGGGGCAAAGAAGAACTAGATTGGGACTTTGCTCAAGTGTGGGGCTTCTCCGTCAGTGAGAAGCTGCAGGAAGAAAAATCTGTTGCTTTTCCTCCTTCCTCTACCTCCTTTTATAGGGTGACCTGGGGCTAGCGTTTTTAATTATAATGATGGGGAACTATGGACTATGGCTTTTATAGGGTTCGTCCTGACCTCATTAAACGCAAGTTTATTGGAGGCAGAATGTTCCCCAAACAGTGATAGGAACCAGCAAGAGGGAAGTGAGAAGTACCCCTATCCCTTGCAGAGGTGGGGATGAGGGCACAGAGTCTGGGGCTTCAGCTTTCCCCAGTTTCCCCCAGGACCCTGCTTCTTTCTCCATCCTGGCCTCCAGGGCGTTGTGGGGCCTAAGCCCCCAGGCAAATTCTCTGCTGCCCGGGCCGACAGTGGGGAGGGGGTACGCTTCCTGTGAGGAGCCAGCTGTGGGCCTGAGCACTTGAATTTGACCACCAAAGTTTATTCCAGGGCCACCATAAAAGTGAGCCAGTCGGCTGCAAGGAGCCACTGGCGGCTTTATTTCCTTGAAACAAAAAAGAAGGCAAGAAAGAATGTCAGAGAAGTTGATGTCCAGGAGACTCTAGGGTCTCTCAACAGAGGCTTCTGAGAATTAATATTCTTCCCCCAAAAAACAAGGCATGAAGTTCAGGGTTTGTTTGTTGTTGTTGTTGTTGTTTTTTTCTAGTTTTGGTCTGACTTTTAATTTTTCAACAACTTTTTAAAAATCCCAGCACCTGGAGATTGCTGCTGGGGTCAAGGAAAGAAGGCTCTGGCCACTGAGGTCAGCAAGGCAGTGATGGGCGGAAATGCCCACGCTGCGGGCTGGCCACTTCCCCGCGCAGCCCTAGGTCCGGGACCACTCCAGAGCATAGGCTGAGTGGCTAGTCCCAGGCCGCACCCCAGGGCATCAGTGCATCCCACCCACAACTGAGGCTCAACTATGGTCCCAAGTCGACTCCCAAGAGCCCTGACAAGTCCTTGTCCCTGGCGGGAGGTGGCTTCCCCTCCCCCATCTCTCGGGTGCCTGTGGCCCTTCCACAATCCTGGCGCCCCGATTTTCACCTGAAATCCTCCAGGGCAGGGCCGGCCTGTCCTTCCCAGCTCTTGGTGGCTCGGTCAGCACCTCCAGCCCGCCCGCCCGGCCGCCAGCAGCTGCTGTGCCACTCTGGCCAGGACCTCTACAGACTCGGGGGCTCCCCTCCACACGCCCACACCAGAGGCGGCTTCAGAAGGGGGCAGTATCTCCTGAGTGCTGAATCCCCACACGGGAGACCCCACACGCTGCACTGACTGGCCCTGCAGCTTGTCCACCCCGATCTAGAGAGCAGATTGGGGCGTGGGGCACGGGGCCCACCCCAGAGACCATCACCAGGAGGGGAAGCGAGGGAGGAGAGAGAGGGCCCTTGAGAGCTCCGATGGGCTCGGACTCTAAGTTCAGGCCGCTGTGGGGTCAGTGCAAGGTAAGCAGCCGGCGCTGGAGCCTTGGCCGCCAGACGAGCACTCCAGAAATCGGCTCGCACCTCCTCGCGCCGGTCTCTCCCCCAGAGCAACACCCCGGCTTTACCAACCTCTCTGGCGCTCGGGGATTTTCAGGCCAGCAGCTCCCGCGCACCCGGGACGCATCCCACCCCTAGCCGAAGAGCTGGGGGATTGCACTGCCCGGGCTCGGCCCCCACCTCTCCTCGCCGGCCGCCGTCACCCCAAGCCCAAGGGCCCAAGTGAGGTCACCCGAGCCCCCGGAGCTGAAAGGGGAGGGAGAAGGGCAGCTTCTCCCCCCCCAGCCCCACCCACCTTCCTCCCCCGAGGGATTGTCCCAGGAGGCTAGCAACGCGACCCCAGTTTCTCCCCATAAAAGTCCCATTTTACGAGCCAGTTTCCCTGGGCCCCTCACCAAATGCTCTAAAACGAAGGAAATGTCTTAAAAGCAGTCTGAATTGGAGCCGCTCCCATTGGACCTTGGTGCCCAAACCCAGTTGCGGCGGCGCGGAGCTGCCTCTCTGGGCGGGATTGCCCGGGGCCACCCGAGCCGGCGTCCCCGCCGCCCCGGCCCAGGCCGCCTGCCCGAGCCGCCATTCCCTGGCTTTAGCGCCTGCTCAGGCTCGGACCCAGTCCGCGCAGATCAAAGTGAGCTCGCGGCATTTTTATGAGATGAACTTCAGTGGCTCTTTACTTGTAATCAGACGCCTGGGTCGAAAATGCAAAAGGGAACAGCCCATCAATCCAAAAAGGAAAAGGAGGGGGAGAGAGAGGAGAGACACACACACACACACACACACACACACACACACACACACACAGAGCACTAGGGAGAAGAGGGGGACTGGGGTGAACAAATTCAGGTGACACATAGCAGGAAGATTCTGGTCACCACCACCAAAAAAGAGACCCTGTGCCTGCAGCAAGAGCGGTCTGTGGGTCTGTCCAGTCTCCAGGCCCCGCCATCTGCCTGTACACTTCGCCCCGGTTTCCGGGGGGCCGGGAAACCTGACTCGCCTGCGTGCTGAAGCCCGATCCGAAAGCTTCCACAGTTTGGACGCGCCATGTAGGGCGAGTGTGGCCGCCTCCACTCTCTTGCCCCAGCGGGGAAGTCGCCTTCTGCTCATGATTTAAAAGAGCATTTTGCTGCTTTTCTCTCTGCGGTCTCCGCGGCTCTCTCGTCACTACAGCCAGAAGTTGAGTTACAGGAAGATTCGCCAGAGATTTATCGCCTGGCTCCAAACTTGGAGAGCCCCGTTGTCATAAACAGCCGTCTATTGTCTAGACTTTTATCTCCGGGTATGGATCGTGCATTATGGAGGCTCAGGGGACCCGGGTCTGGCTCTGTGGGGTGTTCGTGCAGCCCAGTGTTTGCCCCTTGCCCCCCAGGGTTGCTGCGGGTAGGTTTGGGGAAGTGCACAAGTGTGTGTGTGCTCCTGGAGCTGGGCAGGTACACCTGAGTGTCCAAGTGGGGAGGCCCCGGGTGGGGAGGCTCTCTGCGTGCCTGGGAACCTTCTGCTGCATGTACTTGTGTGTTGGGTGAGAATTTGTCACGGTGTGCTTTGTTTCTGGGGCATTTTAAGTGTTCCTGTCTGGGATTTTGCAGGTTTTATGAACCTGCATCCGCTTGGCCTGTTTATGTCCCTTCCAAGCAGATCATCTGGTGTTTTTCAATATTGGAGCCCATTGTGTGTGTGTGTGTGTGTGTGTGTGTGTGTGTGTGTGTGTGGCTTCTCTAAGGAACTGGATTTGGGTGATACCTTCTAGTCTTGCTCCCCAGATTCCTCCACTTACCCTACCTCACACCTCAGCCTCTGCCTTCCCCAGAGTGTCTGACCCTGCTCTACTCCCTGAAAGTCCAGAAATCTCCCAAGCAGCTACCAATTCTCTGTCACAGGCATAGAACACATTTTTGCAGGATGAGGTCTGGGTATCTCTGTCTTTCCCACAGTAGGGGGAAATGCCCCAGCTCAGAACCTCCTTCCTTTCCTGGGCTCCCCTTCCCAGAGCTGAGGGGGACATCAGAAAGCGCCTCCCCAGTTCATTCCGACCTTTTAAAATATTCTCCACACAACTCTAGATAATACCAAAGCGGGCCTCCCGCTCCCTCCCTGGGGCTTTCTGGCAGCAAATGTCCTCACCCTGGCCACCCCCTTAAGGCCCCTTGAGCTCAGGCAGTAGGACATCTGCACAGATTAAATGTCTGTGGGGGAGACACCCATCACCTTAGAACTCAGGGTCAGATGCTGTTTTTCTAAGCCTGGGTCCTTTAATGCCATCAGAAATAATCAAGTCCTCCCCCTTTGTTTTTCATTATCAGAATGCAGGGCGGGAGGCTCTGGGCACCGAGGTCTGGGAGCTGCACTGACAGCCCCAGGGCTCCTCGCTGCTCCTACCTGGGTGTCAGGTCCTACTGCAGGTCCCTATAGCCCTTAGGCACCTTAGCCAGGTAGGTAAAGTGGGAGAGGACCTCGAGGCCGGTTTCCACTTGACAAGGGAGGAGGTGACAAAATTTGGGTTTTGCGGAGTTTCAGATTGAACCAGAAGTCCCCAGAATGGCTTTCTGAGCATCCCACCCTGACCCTGCCATTAGAGTTCCCACTTAAAAAACCACAATTAGGCCTAAGAAGGGCTCCGTGGGCACAGAGCAGGAGAAAACAAGCTGTCAGGTCCAGGAAAAAGAGGTGAGTCCGTCACAGACCCCCTTGGCTGGATTGTCTCCCTCCGTCCCCCGCTGTCCCCCTTGCCCCCAGTGCCACCCTGCAGGGAGAGGATCCAGGATGGCGCTCCGGGATCCTTCCTCTGGCTCCCGCCCCGCCGCCCCCGGGTCGCCGCTGTCCCGGGGTCGCCGCTGCCCTGCGGGTCCGGAACTCCCTCTCCCCGCGGCTGGCCGGCTGCTGGCCGGCTGCGGCACTGCCGTCCTCGGGGCCTCCCTGCCTCCTGCGGTCCTCTCCTCTCCCCCCACTTCCCAGGCCCACGGATTTGAGATTCGCTTGTGTCTGGGCACCCCAGGCCCGGGCTCCAGGTCGCGGCCGCCGCCCGTCCTTGGGCCTCCCTTCTCCCGCACCGCCCGCGCCGCCTCCTTTGCTGGCTGCCGGCTTCCAGCGCTTCTCTCTCACTTGCCTGCTTCTCCCCCTTCTCTCCGCCTCTGGACCTGAGAAATAAAGAAATCCAAGGCTCCCACCTCGCCAGCCCTCCCCACTGGCGCTGCCTCACTTCTCCTCCTTACCGAGTTTACCGCCTGGTTTTCAGAAGGAAATCTTAATAGACATTTAGGCTGTAAATGAACTTTTCTTTGAGATGGCTAATTTTCTTTCCAATTCTTACGTTCCTGCTCCTTTCGTGGTGGAATGGAACAAATTTAGAAGTCAGCAGTAGGGGAGGGGGGTGTGGAGAGACAGATCCCAGAGTTACAGACGGTGGCGAGAGACAGGGAAGACCGGGAAGGAGATACGGAGAGCAGAAGAGGTGTCGGGTTGGGAGAGGAGGAAGAGAGGGAGGGAGGGAGAGAGGGAGGGAGGGAGGGAGGGAGCCCCAGCTGGCGGGAGCGGAGCCAGAGAGAGAGAGAGAAAAGGAGAGAAAAGTTTCCCGGAGTCTTCATTAGTTGACTTCTCTGTCCGCTGCTTCCCCCAGCCGGCCGAGCGCACCTCCAATAAAGGAAGAGGGTCTTTATTTTTTCTAAAAGGCCCCAAAGAGTCCAGTGTTTACGAGACTAGAAATGCTACGGCCACGTCCTGGCAGAAAGAAAGGCTGAAATGGAGGACCGACGCCTTCCTTATAAGGTACGATGCTAACTTGACCTTCACTTTGTCGTGGCGCCCCCCGCCCACCCAGACTGCTGCAGGCGGCCTGGCCGAGCGAGCCGCGGACCCCGGCCTCGGTCTCCCTCCTTCCTCTCCTGCTCTTTGTAACATCCTTTTAAAATGACCCCCCTTTTTTCTTCTGTCTTTTTATTCCCTCTTCTTCCTTTTCTACCTTTTCCATTATATTTCCTTCCTGTATTCCCTGTGGGTTCTCCTCCTGCCCCTTTTCTTTCACTCATTCCTTTTATTCTTGCCTTCCTGCTTCATGGTTTCCCCTGACCCTCTCTTGCCTGGCTCTCTATCACAATCTCTCTCTCTCTCTCTCTCTCTCTCTCTCTCCCTCCCTTCCTCCCTTCCTCCCTTCCCCCACCCCCTAGGCTTCAGGCTTCTGGTCTTCTGAATCCCAGAAACAAGGAAGCATATTTTCAGGGTTTTTCCCCCCCCCATCCCCATCCCAACCAGCCTCCACAAGTCCTAGCCTGGCTTCTGCCCCCATCCAGGTGTCCCTGGGGGAGAGGTCCAGGAAAGAAGACTGGATTGGGATCAAAGGGGGTTTCACTCTGGACCCAATGCCCACTTGGGGATGACAATGAACTTGGTTTTGGTAAGACCCTGTCTTCCTCTCACCGGCCTAAACTGCCGAGTCTCTGTGACCCTGGCAGTCTTGAACTGAGGGTGAAGCCCTTCATCATGGGGGAGCGGAGACTACTGCCCCTGAGACTGTGAGGGAGGTTTAAGTACCAAATTGCTGTTTGCCCTTCTCCGAGCTGCCAACCCCTGAAAATGTAGAGCTTTCCCTTAAGATATCTGGAGAGAGAATTTAGACAATTGGGGATTTCTGGAGCTTCATAACCATAGGAAAGGAAAGACTACCAGGCCTCTCTACTTTGCCTCTCGCTGCCTTCCAGGCTCCAACAGAGCCTCCGACATTGACTCTAATCATATCTTGTGTGACTATAAAATAAATGATATTATCGACACCCCTATAATTATCTATTATTCACTTACTTGTGATAATTACAATACTAGATTAGGCAGGTCTATACAAAGTAAAATCAAACAAATATTTTGAAAAATGAAACTGGATCCCTGAGGCCTTATTAATCTCTAAGCACCTATAAGCTCCTGCCTAAGACCCTCTTGGCTCAGGAGTAGCCATCTTGTAAGTCATAGGGTGACCCTGGGAGACCCTCCTTTTCCTCCATATCCCATGTAGCCCCCTCCTCCTCCTCTGCACAGCGGAGAGGATGAGACAATAAAAGGGAAATGCTTTCTCTCTTTTCCCCACAATTATCCGGATAATTGCACGAATTCTTCCTTGAATACTGCTGTGTGGTCAGGATTGGGATTTCAGCAGGAAGTGCAGGGGACAGAATTCCAAATGGGGGAAGCTGAGAGGGTCCAGCGTTGCTACATTCCCAGACTTTATAGTTCTGTCTAGTGTTACATTGTTTCTTCAGGCAAAGATCTTTGTTCGCCTTCAGTCATATTTCTCCCTTCCCCCTCCCTTTCTTTCTCGCTCCCTACCCCCCTTTTTTGGTCCCTTTAAAGGAGACCCAGATCATCTTGTGCTCTTAATAGATGACTATAAAAGTAAAATTAATTCCCCCCTGCCCTTTAATACCAATATCTCTTCGTTAAGTATGCACATTGGTGAGAATAAACAGAATTAAGTGTTGCAACCCAAACCAGCAATTATATCCAGGGTTGGCTTTTTTTTTTCATGGGGTCTGGCTTAACTGGGGGTGTTAACTCTGCCACAAGATAACCAGGGGTTATTTGTATTATTATTTTTTTTTACAAGCTCATTGGGGCCTGAGCCAGCACCAACCTGGTAGAAAAAGCAACGACGAAGCCAGAGAGGGAAGAGAGCGCCAGACATGAAAAGGAACCAGGAGCAGTAATGCAAGGAAAGGAGGCGGCAGCAGGTCCCGGAACAGCCAGACAGGCACTCACAGACAGAGGTGGACATATTTTTATTTAAAAAAATCTCTTTTAAAATTGGGGGCTCCACGAGGAAGAGGGAAAATTCTGAGGAATGGAGCGGAGAGGGAATGAGCCGGGTGCCAGCACCAAGGCGCCAGAGGGGAGAAGACTGGGTGAAGGCGAGCAAGGGGGAGCAAGGGGAGCGGGGACTCCGCTGCCCCCCGCGGCGGGCGCCCCAAGGCCTGACCGGCGCCCCGCCGCCTTATCAGCTGCATCTTTATGAGGACGCTTGTTAACAAGGCCAGGCCGGCCGCACTCATCTATCTCAGCCTCGCGCTCAGCCAAGCAGCGGCCGGCGCGGGCACTGGCCAGGCTCTAATTAATTGATTCCTTTGGACAGTAAAATATGGCAGTGTCTACACGGAACCCATAAACAATATCTCGGCAGGGTGTGAGTGCATTGTCTTTCAAAGAATTTTTCCATAGGCGTGTGTCAGGTACTCTCGGAGTTTTAGCTCCTAAGGAAAGACCCAAGTGGGACTAATTTCCCCGGGCGGAAACAGAATTAGCTCAGTGTCAGAAAATGTTTTAAGCTATTATTGCCTCTCCGAAAGTGCTAGGAGTGGATCTTGTTGAGAAGAACTTGGGTTATGGGCCAACCCGCCCCTGCTGCCTGTGTAGACCTGGCCAACATTAAGGATGCTAAGGGGGGGCTGAGGAGCTGGGTGGGCCAGAATCCTCTCCCTGGTTGGCCCAAGGGAGTGAGGCTGCTCTGGGGTTTGAGAGGGTCCTAGAAGGCGAGGTCCAGCCTTTACTTCATGCTGTCTTTCTCCACTGGAGATTTTTTAAAGAATCAATTTTTTAAAAATTCACTTGATCTTAGCCAAAAGGCCGAGAGGTGATCAATTTTTAAAAATTTAAACAAACTTCAGCTTTCAGGAACCCAGAGTGCCCAGCATACACCTGGAGTTTGCCTTTACCCCAGCCTGCCTGTTACACAACTTCCCAGGCCGGCACTTCCCTCTTCCCTCTCCCTCTTTCTTAACTGGCAGCCTAGAGTGACTCTCTAATATATTTACCTTAGGTCTAGAAGAACAAGTCCTGAGACACAGGGGTAACCTAATTATATAATGCTCGTTCCATACAGGCTGTGATTATCCTGCTGCAAACAGGACTTGGGATTCTAAATATAGACCCTGACTTCAACAAGAGATGTGTCAGAGATCTGGAGATGGGAGACCACTTATATAAATAATCAGTGTGGACGGAGAAGGGGTTTTTTAAAGACGGAAATAATAGAAAAACAGAAAGAAAAGAGGCTCAGCCGATGGAGATTGTCGTAGCCAATGCCTGAACTTCCTCCTGCTACTGTTTGTAAGATAGCCAAATAAATTGTGTATTATAAATACAAAAACATGTGAGCTCAAAGAATGTATTCAATGTATTTGGTACACGCACGTAACAAACTAACTTACACAACATTTTTTCATACACTGGGTAGATATTCACTTTGTGCATCTATGTAATAATATGATATTTACTCACTTTGTGCATCATATGTAATAAGATGATGTATTTTCCTTGTTCGGTGGACACGATTTGGATGCATTTTCCATGCACGATTTCGTACGCCCTATGGAGCGCATACGTCCATGCAGCTAAATAGATGCAGGACTGTAGAGTCGCCGCGCAGCACATATACATGCAAGTGTGCTGTTCATGCAAATGAACCTTTACATGTGGTGTTTATCCAAGCGGTGTGTAACCTTTTCCCAGAAGGTTGCTTTCCCTTCCCGTACAAATAAAAGTGCTTCTGTATGTATGTTTTGTAGAGAAAGAGATGTTCGGTGCCCGTATGGACATGTGCTATAGAGATCTGTGTGCACCTCAGACTGCTAGAAGAGGCTGGTTGTGCCGGCAGTACCAAGTGTGCATTTCCCGAAGCATCTTCCCGGTGCCCCGCACACGGACAACGCATCTTTCATCGTTCGCAGGGAGCTTTCCTCCCGGACGTGGTCCACTCCGGGCGGTGGAAGCTGCCCAAGCCAGGGCTCGGCTCCGCGGCCCCGGGGAGTGGCTCGGGCTCAGAGGCGCAGAGGCCCGGGGCGTCTGGCCTCGTCCAAGCGCAGCTGCTCGGCGGCGGTGCCGGGCTCCGCGCGCGGCACAGGCCCCGAGGCTCCGCGCGCGCCCAGCGGAGGGCCCCCCCCCCCGCGCGGTCCTCCCAGGCCTCCCGCACCCTCGCGGGGCGCCCGGGGCCGGGCCGGGCCGGCCGGGCTGGGCTCGGCGGCCTCCGCGGCTGTGGCCAGCAGGGGTCATCCCGTCCCCGGCGGGGCCCGCGGCCCTGGGCTGGGCCGGAGCTGCCGGCGGCAGGGGCAGGGGCTGCGAGGCGCGCGGGGTCTCCCCTCCGCGGGGCCCCGCGGCGCACGGGAGCCGGAGCCGGGGCGGGGGCCGGGCCGGGGCGGCCGAGGTGGGCCGACCTCGCGGCGCCCTGTGCGCGGGGCCAGGCCGCGGAGCTGCTCCGGGCGCCGCCTCCGCCAGCGGCCGCCGCGCCTTTGTCTGGGGCCTCCCGGAGCGGCGGGCGCGGCGCGGGCTGGGGCTGCGGCTGCGGCTGCGGGTGCGGGGCTGGGGCGACGCTTCCCCGCGGGCAGCCCGGTCTGGACCGAGGCCGGCGTGGGAGGGCGGCTGCGCGGCTGCGGGACCCGGCGCCTGCGGCCCTCCGCGCGCTCAGCCAGCCGGAGCCTGCGGCGCCTCCATGCGCCCGCCGCGCGGACGGGCTCGGGGGCTGGGGGCTGGGGGCTGGGGGCTCGGGATGCGCTTCCCGAGCCGGCCCCGGGCCGGAAAGCCGCTGCTGCCTTCCTGGTAATGGCCGGGAGGATGGGCAGGGGCTCCGGCCTGTCGGGAACCAGGATCCCGGGGGGTTGCTTTGTTCGGAGACGGGGCCGCGGTCCCTGCTCCGCCCCGGGTCTGAGCCATCGATCGCGCGCCGGGCTTCCGGCTGCATTAGCATCCCCGGGACCCAGCGGCCGGCACCGCTCCCCGCCGCCCGCCCGCTCCACGGCGGCTCTAATACCCTGGTGTGTCTGTGCTGTGCGGCCCGGAGTGGAGTGGCACTGGGTGGAGAACGGGGCCGGATACGCAGCTCATCTGGGGGGTATAAACTGGCAGATACGAGACAGCGGAATCCTTGTCTGCCCGGATTATCCAGATAATCCTCTCCATCCCTTGCTCCTCTAGACTCCATTAGAGACACGGGATTCTTTGTTTTAAAGTCCGTGGAGTAAATTGCAGTTTGAGGGCTTGAACCAAATAGTTGCAAAATAGATGCAATGCCTGCCCAGATGCAGAGTTCAGCCTTGCCCTGAGTACTTGAGTTGAGGCTCCAATCACGACAGTCTCTTTGGCCCAGAGACCCAAAGATATGTTTTCAACCATTAGCAGGAGGTTATAGTGTCTTTCCTTCTCTGACAGTCTGCCCAGGTATTGAGTTTTGGGACCTATGTGGACACCACCCAACAAGGTACTGCCTCTCTCTCAGATTCTGCAGTGTCTCTGGGAATAAATCAAGGGAATAAACTAAAGACCAGTTACTCCTGACCTCCTTAAATTTCCTCCTTTTTTTTTTTTTTTTTAAAGCCAGAAACGCCTTCACTGTTAATTCTTCCTGTAGGGATCTGTCTTATGAAGAGGGTAGTCTCTGGCCTGGATTCACTGGGATTCAACTCCTCCCCCCCCCCCACACACACATCTTAATTCAGACCTGGGCATGGCCACCCAGTCCTCCTGACTGCCAGAAGCTATCCTGTCCCCAGCTTTGCCTGTTTTCTGAGGGGGGGGTTTGTATGAGTGACCCTCAGAGCTTGGGATCTCTGTCCTGCCCAAACCCCTCAGCTACACAAGACAAGCTGTGTGTTAGAAGCAAATGGAGAACGGGATTCAATCTAAATTTGTTAGTTTTTCTACTTGCAGGAGTAAGGAAAGGAAGGGAGAGGGAGAAGGATTTCAAGGCAGGAGGTGTGGCTTGGACTGGGCTCAGTGGGGGCCCCTGCTATTCCTAAGCAGGCCCAGGAGGGTGGAGGAGGAATCTGGAGGAGACTCCCTGATTGGAGCCAGGCTGTGAGAAAGGAAAACTCAGGGACCAGAGACACAAGGGTGGAGGCAGAGGGAGGATGTCCCATCCAGAAGGAAGGGGTGAAGGGAAGGTGCAGAGGTCTCATAGGCTCTGCTGGAACCCAGACTCTGGCTTCCACCCAGGCCTCTCTCTGGCAAGGCCCAAAGGGAGCTGCTGGCTGAGAGGTGAAGCCCATTTCACCAGCTCCAAGGGGTCTTCAGTCCCCTTCCTAGTTATTTTGCATGCACAAAATGTGCTCTCAGAGTGAAGCCATGGGGTTAGACCATGGCGCTGAAGTGTGCTTCCACGAGCCCCTGCCCCATGTCCCAGGGCACTCTTGCCATTGCTGCTCCAACCTGCTGCAGCCTCTACCCTGGTTTCACTTCTCAGAGATCCTGCAGCTCAGGCTTCCTCTTTCTGGCCCTGAAGGTAGACACCCTCTGGGCTGTCTACAGTATTTTTATGGCCCCATGACTCCTCAGCAATCCCTCTCCTCCCCCCCAATCTACTATCCCCCAATTTTCTCTCTGCTAGTAATTGCTTGGGACTAGAGATGGCAGCTCATCAACAGATCTTGGTTGCTCGTATATTTTTGTTGCCCCTGCACCGTTCTTCCTTTATCATTATACATTTATTATTTTTATTATTCACCTGAGCTGGAGACAGTAAAGTGGGGGAACAGATAGGAATGGGGATCCCATTCTTTCTGAGGAGAGGAGACCACGTGTGGGGACCCAGTTTAAAATTCTTTTTCAAAAAAAATCACATCGTCATCCAGTCATGTTTTAATTATTATTATTAATATTAATATGATGAAGCAACTCTGTACAAGGACTATATAAAGGGAAAACGTGCTAAAGACAGACATTTGAATAGGAGGGCACACTACAGAGAGCTGGGAAGGGCATCTACCCACAGAGACTACACTAGGTACGAGCAACAGACACAGAGAACTGGACACGGATTGACAGAGAAGCTCACGGAAGTCAGTTTAAAGCGACAGGAAGAAGAATATTGCATATCTTTGTACCCCCACCCCTTTTATAGTGTTCTGGTCTCTTTTCCTCCACTAAGCTGTGGGAGCCAGGCTGGAGTGGTGAAGCTCGAATCCAGCACCCCAGAGCCCACAAGGTCACAGGAGGGGCTGCATAAAGGGGTACATGGGCGACCAGGCAAAGGGGAGATGCCTCATACCCAGGGCCAGCCCACAGGGGATTGTGCAGACAGCTGGAATGGTGCTGATGTCTGAGAACTTGTACACAGGTGAAACATTTATGTCAGTGGGGAAGGTGTCAGGTGCCCAGTGGGGGCTGAGGGCAAGTGATTGTACGGCCATTCTGCAGGGCTGTATTTGGGGCTGTACAAGAGGGTGCCTGCTTCCAAGTACAGTCAGGGGAGTGGCATAGGCCCCGGGGGAGTGGAGCTGGGCTCAGCTGTGCTGTGTTTGTCCATGCCTCTGCACAACCCTGTACAGGGACCTGAAGCTGCGTGCTGGTGGGAGGGTGGGAGGCTCTGGGGGCTGCCATTCCAGGGTGTGTTAGGGGGACTCTTCCCGGCAGGAAGAACTCCAAGCTAGCAGGCCAGTTCACACTGTCCATGCTGGGTTTAGCTCGCATCAGTCCCCTGGTCCTCACCTTCTTCCTCCTGGCAAGGGTGGGTCAGCAGATGGGAGGTAGAGGGACTCTCACCCAGAGGGATAAACAGGGGGTGCAGGAGGGCGCCGCACGTCTTCACTGCCCTCTCTCCTAAGCCAGCCTAGATCTACTGGGCTGGGGCTGGGGCTGGGGTCTGAAGGGCGCTATGGGTAAAGGCCCTGGGCTGAAGAAGCCACTCTGGCTTCCAGCTGGTTCTGGGGATGTGCCCCTCCTTTGGCTCTGGTCCTGGTACTCTGCGGCTCGCTGGCCTGGAGGCAGTGGATCCTGAGATCCTGAGACAAAGGGCGACGTTGGGGGGCGGGTGGAGTGGGGGGGTGAAAGAGAGAAAGGAGTTGGGCGGGGGGGGGCAGCAGCGCCCCCCTCCTTCATTGTCACCAGCCTGGGAAAGCCGGGCTGAGCAGGGGCCTCCGTGGCCGGTAGCCCCTTTAGGGGCAGATTCTCCTCCTGCCTCGTAAATTATGCCGGGCCAGCCTCCGGCCGTGACCGTGAACGCCAGCGGGAAGGGGGGATCGGCGGCGGAGCCGCGCGGCTGCCAGAAACTCTCCCGGCCAATCAACGGTGCGCCTCACAGCCCCTTTCCCGGCCTCCCGGGCCTCCTGGAGGGCCGGGTGGGGGTCCCTGGGGGGCCGCTACACCGGACACCGGAGGCGGCATCGGCCCAGCTCCCAGTGTCACGCTCCCGGCTTCGGCCCGCAGCAGCCTGGGCGGCAGGAAGAGCGGAGGGAGGCACACCTGTGAGCGCGGCGCAGGGCCGTGGGGAGAGGGGCCCAGACTCTTCCTGCAGCCTGCCCCAGAGGGGCCGGGAGGCTGACGCCCGCCCCGTCCGCAGCCAGGTCACCAGCCGCCTGTCTGCGCCTGTGGGGTGTCCAGGCCTAGGGGACCAGACCCCTGTGGACTGGAGCATCGCCTGTTCTCCCGAACCGGACTTCCTCTAGGTTCCTGCACTTCCTCCTGCCCTCTCGGAGCTGCCCTAACCCCTTCCGGTCTCCGCACCGATCCTCCACTCTCGCTCCCTCCTCTCCTAACCCCAACTGTTGGGAGTTTGGGGAGCCTTGGTTCCACTGTCCCCACCTCTGCCCACTGCTGGCTGACTCAAGACCCTGGAAGGAGAATTGTGGGAGGGAGGAGGGCGCGTGGATTGCCTTTCCTCCAGGTCCTCAGCCAGAGGCCCAATGCCCCAGTCCCACTGTAGAGCAGCCTCTCCCCAGCACCTCAGCCTTCCCTGACCCTATCCCCTGTCTGCAGCTGTGGGCTTCCTCTTTCCCTGGCTGGGCTGGGACCTGGCAGGGCCTGCTGGGGGGTGTGTGGGAGGGAACCACAAACAAAACAGACAAGAGGATGTCCAGGGAGCGCCTGCCAGAGATGCCTGGCGTTCTAAGCGGGGACTGTGTCCCAGGCAGCGCCCCCCTTGCTCTCTGCCAGAGACAGGCTCAGTCCGGGGCGGGTGCCCGTGTCTTGCCCTCTAAAAGAAGGAGAGAGCTTGCTCCCTCAACAGAAGTCTTTTCTTTTTCATTCTCCGGTTCTGAAACCAGATCTTGACCTGCTGGTCACTAAGATTCAAGCGGTCTGAGAGTTCCCTCCGGCGCTGCCGTGTGATGAACTCGTTCACCAGAAACTCCCCCTCCAGCTCCGCCAGCTGCAACTTCGAATAGGGCTTGCGCTTCTTCCGGGAGCGGCTGTGGATCGGGTACCAGGGCGCGCCTGGGTGGAGACGAACCGGCAGGGTTGGCCAGAGGACCAAAGAGGTGACAAGCCCAGTGCCCTCGGTCCTTCCCCGGCCCTTCTCTTGGCCTACAGCCCAATCCCAGGCCGTCGCTCTCCTAGCTCATCCTCCTCCTCCTAACACAGACCCTCATCCCCGTCCACTCCTGCCCCCCTTCATCACTCCATTCCTCCCCTTTCACCCCTCCTTGCCTCCTCAACCCTGTATTCCTGAGCCTTCGGAGTCCCGATCCCCTCCCTTCTCCCCAAACCTCTCCTCCCGGATATCCTGGCCCCTTCCTTTCACATCCTCCGGGATAGGCTCCCTGATGAGCTGGGACAGACAGGAGGGAGGCGGGCAGAGTAAACCCGCCTTGCTGGCGTTTCTTAAAAGCAAAAAAAAAAAAAAAAAAAAAAAGTAGGTAACGGAGCCTGTGCAAAGGCCGGAGAGAGCAGGGTCCTCCCCAGGCCTGGAGAAGCCTGGGTCGGAATCCCCTTCTCCGGAGCTCCCTGCCCCCTGCAGCCTGCAGCAGCTCGTGGGTGGGGGGGTGGGGGGGATAGGGAGCTCTCCGCAGCTCTTTTATGGGGGCATTTACATGTTTACAGGCGCCCCCCACCCCCTGCGCGTTCCTAAAGGACGCGCCCCTCGCCGCGCTGTCACCCAGCTCGGCCCTGCACTGCGCCCCCGCGAGCCGTCGGGTCCGCGGCGCCTGGAGAGGGGCCCGGGTCCTTACCGCTGGCCGAGAGCCCGCCGCCGGGGTGTAAGGGCGACGCCAAGCCGCCCGGGTCGCCCGCGCCGGCGCCCTTGTGGCCCTCGTTGAGCAGGGACGAGCTGGAGTCGGATTCCAGGGACTGGCACGAGGGCGGGTCGTGCGCGGCTCCCGGGTCGCCGCCGCCCGCCGCGTAGTCGTACTTGAACCCGAGCGCCGGCGGCCCCGACGGCTCCAGCGGCAGCAGCGCGGCCCCGGGGCCCGGCTCGCGGCCGCGCTCCTCGCGCTTCAGGCCCCCGCCGCCCTCGGCGCACGGCTCGCGGTAGTAGCCCTTGCTGTCCTCCGCTCGCGCCAGCTCGCACGTGCGGCCGAAGGGCGGGTTGAGCGGCACGGGGCTGCCGAGGTAGGGCTGCGCGTAGCCATTGCAGGGCTCCGCCGACGGCCAGGGCAGCGAGCACACGTTGTCGCGGCGCGGGTAGGACAGCGACGGCAGCCCCGGCAGCTGCGCCCCGGACGCGCGGAAGTTGGGGAAGTAGAACGTGTCCCCCGTGTGGATGTTCACCAGCGGCCCCACAAACCCGGGATTCAGGAGATTATGCTCGCCCATTTCCGCGGGGCCCGACCGGCAGCTTCTACTTTATTGCTATCTGACATTAAACATAGTTAAACCTGCACCGGCCACCCATTGGCCATCCAGCTCACGTGGGCGCCGCCGCCGGGGGGATGGGTGGGGACAGCGAGGCCCCCCCCCACCCCGCACCGGCTCCGGCTCCCCCCTTCCCCACTCGGGGTGGGGCTGGGGGGACCAAACACGGGGGCAGATTTACTCCCTGGATTCTGTTTCTTTCTTTCTTTTCTTTTTTTTAAAATATCATATAAAACCCAATGCAGAGTGCAGAGACTAAGCCAACCACCCCACGCCCGACCCGACCCGACGCCCGACACGGGCAAGAGGGAGAAAAGCCACACCAAAAGCACCCGCACATAGGCACTCCTGCACCATGCGCACCCCCCTCCCCAGATGTATTATCTTCTCGCCAACAGCTGGCCAAGCACAGCCTGTCCCTCTTTAATTAGCTCCTTTATTAACTAAAACCGTTGGAATTTACAATATCTCCCCAATAAATTACTATTAGATATTGTGTCATATAAAGTTTACTGGCTGTTTAAGGAGACGGATGAGCCCTTTGGCTCAGGGTTTATTTACAGTAGAGGCGAAGTAGGGGTAAGGACAGGTTTCCCTGACACTGTCTTTCCCAGCCCTGCCCGCTGCTGTGCTCCTCTTCCTCAGCTCTTCCTCCTCAGGAATTTTGGTAGACACTTTGGGGGTCCTTCCTGGAGGAGAGGAGCACGGGAGAATTGCTAATGCTGGCTATCCCCCCCCCCTCCGGATCTGGGAGCCATCCCAGCCTCACGCTTCCACTCACGGTTAGAGGAGGGATGCAGAAAGGAGGCAGAAGAAGCCTAGAGAAGGAGGCACCCGGCTCTATGTGGACCTGACTACCTGCTCTTGAAAATCTGAGGGCCTGAGCTACTCCTCCCTGTGACTTTCGTGGGTCGGATGGTCGGGAGCCTTCCAGAGTCTTTGCAGCAAGAGGCTCTGGGACCCCAGCAGAGCTTGGCTGGCCCGAGCGACTCCTGACTCCCACTGCAAAAGAGACCCCCCCATGCCCCAGAACCAGCCCAGACTGCCACTGGGACCACCAGAGAGCCGTGCCAATGCTGCAGGTGTGCTGGGAATGAGGGGGACGACTCCGGAGAATTATCTTGTTGGGGTTTAAAATTATATTTATGGTGCTAACCTCAGCAACTCCTCCCAGAGAAGGCTGAGAACCCAGCGCTGGCCATTGATGAGATTACTGGACATCTGAAGACCACAATCCGATCTCAACCAAGTCCACAGAACACAGATAATCGGATTAAAGTGAAAACCACAACAACACCTTCAAAAGTGTGTGTATTCTAATGATGTCTGGTAGACAAAGTACTCGGATTTCTATTTGATTGTTTCCGGCTCCTATACAATTCACGGCTTTGAGTAACACAAGGTAAAGTAGACAGTTAGCAACAGCTAAGACATTTAGCAAACAGCTAAATGCAGGGAAACACTGGAAGATCTAGAGAAATTTGGAGAAACCGAGAGCCTCCGCGAGAATATGGCAGAAAGAAACCCTTGTAGGTGAAAGTTAAAGTATCTGAGAATGAGCCGAAGCTACAAAAGCAGACCGAAGCCGGAGATTCTCATCTCCCTTTCTCTCTCTCTCCTCTGCAGGACTCGGCAGAGAGAACCGCAGATTCTTCGAATTCCACAGCTCGCCAGGCGATTTCACATCCCACCCAGAACCGCTCCCTCGGACGGAGAGGAGTCCCCGCCAGCGAGCGTCGCCCTGCCCGCGGAGCCCCAGGCTCGCAGCGCGGCGCCCGGCCCTGCCCGCGTCCCCTTCCCCACGCGGCTGCCCTGCTCGGGCTGCCTGGCCAGGCCCTCCCGCCCCCGGAGCCCTCCCCGCCCGCCCGGCCCACTTGCCGAACCGAGGCTGAGCGGTGAGATGCCAGCACCGCTCAGTCACCTGCAGTCAGAACGGCGCGAGCCCCGGGCGGGAGACCGCCTGGATTATCCTTTTTTGTGCCTAATTGATGATGGGGCTCCGCGGGTGCAGAAGGGAGCGTCCCTGAGCTGCAAATTCCACGTCACAGCATCTCCAACATCCTATTTATGCCCCCTTTTCGAGATGCATTAATGAGCACCACTAAAAATTTAATTTTAAAAAAATTTATTTGGGGGTTATTTGGGTCATAAAGATAAACAGGGTGTGACTTGAATATTGTTGTTTTCAAACAGAACGCTGCGCCGGCAGCCAGGTCTCCAGGCCTCCAGGCCTCGGAGCTCGGCCGCTATTGTTGGTGTGAGGGATGCCGAGCTGAGCTGTGCAGTCACCACCAGTCCTTGCGGGGTAGAGGCTTCTTCCCATCCTCTTCGCCCTCCCAGATGACTCCAGGCTCCCAGAAAGGGGACCCCGGGAGGAAGGTCCCAGCCTCTCCCCTTCTCCCTTTGGCTAGAAGACCTCAGGCCCCATCGTCCGTCGCACACTGCCCTCCGGCCAGGCCGCCGAGCACACGGAGCGGCAGCCACCAGCAGCAGATGCGGCGCTGGGGACAGAAACGCAGGGAGGGCTTCCTTCGTCCAGGCACGCAGTTTCTCCCCATCCCACCTGGCCCGCCTTGAAGGCCATTTCCCCTGGTTTCCGCTCTGCGGGCAAGGGCACACGCACCAACCCCTCTGCGCTGCGCAGCTGACCCTGACTCCCCTTGGGAGAGCTGCCAAGAACCAGCAGCAACCAGCAGCATCCCGTTGTCCGGCTCCTCCAAGCCCATTGTGAGCCTCGCGGTTTTCAGGATCCCGGTGAGGAACCCAGGCAATCAGAGTGCACCACCGCGGATCTGTCCCCCTCTAGGGCACCCCGCTTTCCTTAACCCGGGCTCCCACAAACCGGCCCCAGAGCGCTGCGCCCGGCCTGGGTCCCCGGGGCCGGCGGGAGGCTCGGGTGCGAAGCTTCCAATTTACCCCCAGCCACGGGGGAAGCTGCGTGCCCCGAACCAACAGGGCTGGGGCTCCGAGAGGGGACCGCGGGGGACCTGCCACCCAGAGCTCTGGGC
This sequence comes from Nyctereutes procyonoides, assembly GCF_905146905.1. Taxonomy (NCBI): domain Eukaryota; kingdom Metazoa; phylum Chordata; class Mammalia; order Carnivora; family Canidae; genus Nyctereutes; species Nyctereutes procyonoides. The sequence goes on along the minus strand of NW_026575124.1, from coordinate 4,724,788 downwards.
AGCCGCGCCTGGCCGACTTTTATCTGCCGCTCTTCACAGCCCGCGCGCACCGGGTGCTTGGCCAGGCCCAGGCTCCGGACCCACCGGACCCACCGAGCGCTGCGGGCGGCCCCTCTCCCGCATATTCATCAGGCCCCAGGGTTAGAAGAGGCGGCCTGCCTCCTGGCCCCGCCGGCTGCAGCTGGCCTGGCCCACCGAGCCCTGCTCATTAACTCAGGGGTTAATTAAAACCGAAGGGATGCGGCCGAGGCTTCCCTTGAGCACCCCAGGCAGCCCTGGTGCTCCTGTGCACCCACCGGCCAGCTCGCCCGCGCCTCCATCCGTGCCTCCATCCCCGCCGCAGCCTCTGCGGGGGGCCTCGAGTCCACGCCACGCCGCGCCGGGCCGCAGGAGTTAACTAAAACCCCGTGCCCGCCTGGGTGGCCGGGGCCAGGCGGCTGTGGGAAGCTCAGGCCTCGGCTGCGAGCTGCCTGGAGCTGCGCCCCTGCCGCCCCAGGTCAGGACCCGCGCGGTGCCGCTTTCTCCACGCTCCTGGCGAGAGGCTTCGGGGCCCGGTTCAAGGTCACTGCCTAGTTTGCAGAAAGCGGTTCTGCCGCGTATGCAAATGTGACAGGGCCCGGTCCCCGGTGGGCCGGTAGTAGGGACCGAGGGGCGCGCGGGGAGGGTGGGCAACCGTGGCGGCCGGTGAGGAAGGTCTGGCCCCCTCCCGACCCTCCTGAACTCTCTATTCCCTTCTTGGGAGGGAGCTCAGACTTGGTACAGCATCTTTGGTGGGTTCAGACAAGTCTGAGGGGTGGAGGTAGGGGCGCCGCGTCTCCTTTTTCTTCCCTTCACTATCTCCTCCAGGGGTTGGAGCCCACCTGGCTCCCAGCCACCTCTCCGGAGGAGCAGGACTTAGGGAGGAAGATTGGGAGACCCCTTCTCCAGGTGCTGCTTTTCAGGCATCTGCAGACTGGGGCGGGGGGCGTTAGAGGCTCCCGGGGGGGAGAGGGGTCCAGTCAGGCTCTCAGGCTCACCCCAGTGGCCTGGGGTCAGCAGCGGCCTTACCTCCTCCAACCCCTCTGCAGCATCTCGGGGCCCCTCCCTCCAAAGACCCCAGCCTGATCGCCACTTGGGGAATGGGAAGGGGTGTGGGGGGGGTGAGGGAGACCCCGGCAGGCACGTCTGGGAGACCATCTCTCCACCTCTCACCTGAGCATGCCTTAATGTCCCTTAATGGGCCCCCTTCCCCCGTTTTCCCTGTCCTTTCGGCGCACTAATAGTTAAATAGTTTCGCGGCCCTGACATTTCCCCCCCTCCGCCAGCAGAGGATCTCCTCGGCCTAGTGAATTACTGAGTGTCAGGAAAGGTGTGGGGACCCAGTTAAAAAAAAAAAAAAAGCCAGCAACCACTCTCATCAGACGCCACACCCACAGCCGCCTGCACCGTATCCGGGAGCCCGCGGCCTGGTCTCGGTGACCTCGAAGCGGGATGGGGTGAGGACTACCCCTGTGCCCTCTGCCCCACAGCCGGGGCTCGCCGTGACCACGGCCTCCGGCCAGGCCTGGCACTGGGAGAGGCTGAGATCTATTTGGGGTCTGCTCTGCCCAGCCATCCAGCGCTTCCCGAATCCAAGGCCCCAGTCCCGGGGCGGGGGACACGGGTGCCTGGGGGGGCGCGTGGGGATGGGAGGATGCGCTGCTAACCTGGAGGCCGCGCTGGGCTGGGAGAGCGGGGCTCCACTTACCTTTGGAGGCAGAAGAGGTTCCGAAGGGTGCGGGGCGGGGTTTCTCAGCTCTGGAAACCTTCGGGGTGCCCCCTCCCCAGGGCCGCCCGAGGCCGGCGGCAGGCTCCGAGGAGGGCGGGGCGGAGGAGGCGGAGGCCGCGGCCCGCGGTAGGCGCGCGGGAGCCGAGATGCCGAACGTCTCTGGAGAGGCCGCCTTTTATGGGCGTTATTAGCGCCCCTGTCTAGACTGGAGCCGACACCTCCTCCGTGTGTAAACAGAGGCGGCGGGCCCTGGCGGGAAGGGGGCCGGCGCGGCAAGGGGCGAGCGGCCCTCCCCTTCTCTGGCCACCGGAAGATCAAGGGCTTTTCCACCGGCCCCCCTTCCCTGTGCTCCCTGTGATGTCAAGGTCAGAAAGACCTAGTCACGGTCAAGGCTAAAAGAGGAAGAGCCTGGTTGGTTGCGAGAAGGCTCTGGCCCCCTCCTCCTCCCAGAAGCCCCTGGCTCCCCAGGGCCCCTCAATCCTCCACCAGCGCAGGTCCGCATACACATCTGCCTGAACCAGCCCTTGCAGTTTTTTGAGGGGTGGGCTCCCGACACCGTCCAGGTCGGGCACAGGTGGATCCCAGGGTGGGGAGCTCGCTTTCGAATGGGGTGGGGGGACCTGCCGCAGGGTCCCAGCTCCAATCCTGGGAGAGATGGAGAATGTCCCAGGGACTGCCCCTGCCTCCCACCCACTCCGGCCTGCTGCCCCAGCCGCCTGTGGATCAGCCTCAGGAGCAGATGGTCTGGAGACAGTCGTGGAGGGATCTCCCCGAGAACTGCGGGCCTTGCTCCCTCAGGTGGGTTCTCGGCTGTGGGACTACAGGCTGAAAGGCCCACGGTGCTGGCCCCAGGTCTGGGAACTAATATGTGCGTGGGGAGGGGTTTCTCCCCAAGCCCAGGAAAACTGAGCCTTCCCTGGCAGCTTGGTAGAGTGACCTCCAGGTGGAGAGTCCTGTGAGGCTCCAGCCAGCCAGGCCCCTCAGTCCTGGCCTGCGGAGTGGTGGGGGGAGGCAGAGGGAGTCGGGGAGTGACACTGGATTATGAGAAAGATCACAGGAGCCCTGGGCCGGGAGGAGGGAGGCTGTTTCCAGGGGAAGCCTCTGTGCCCTCAACCCTCCGCACCTCTTGTATATCCTCGCACCCTCACCTACAGTGGAGCCTCACTCTCACACCAACGCTAGACTGGCTTGGAAGGAAAGGCTTCTTACAGATTGGGATGAAGAAAAGAAAACATAGTCTACACCCCGAGATGACAATATTGCTGCCTGCTTGCGCGCACACACACACACACACACACACACACACACACACAGGAAAGGCTGAGGAAATTCTCCACTGCACACATGCACGCAAAAACACACAAACACGCGCGCAGGCATTCGATTGTGCACATGCCCACGTACACCTCCACAGGAATGTCTTCAGAGTCCCCCAAAGAGAACACGGGATCCTGAAGGAAGGAAAGGTCAACACACGGGGGAAGAGTCCTACATTTCCCCATCTTTGCCTCCGCGGAATACACGCTCGCACAATACCTGCTCACACAGGAGTTTTCCTTCTCACGCTTGCTTACTCTTATGGGAGAGGCAGCTCCAAAATTGATCCAGACACGATAATCCTCCAAACCCATCCAGGCATATTTAATCCAGCGTGAGAGACGGTCCTAAACACCTCTGGCACACTCACTGGCGCTCCCAGGCGCGCTCGAGGGATTGCCGTCTTTGCTTGGGTTTTCAGCGTCCCAATGCAACCCCAATGAGCCTGCTTGAGCTTTCTCCTTTTTTCCATCGCCCCCTTCTGGGGCCTTAGGGAGGGTCTCTCTGTGTGGGGAGGCTCACTCAGTAGAGCCTGGTGAGTTTGTGTGCAGAGGTGGAGAGATCCCTGGGAGAGCTCTAGACTCTCTTTCCCTACGGCCTCCAACTTCCACTGTATCGACCGACAGCTGTCATGGGACTAAGCCAGGGCACCCTCAAGTCAACAGGGATGGGGGCCCATATCCAGGGAGCCCCAGGCTTCTTGTCTGCTCAATTCCTCTGTCTGACACACGCATGTAATTTTCAATTCTTTCCATCTCAGGAGAGACTCAGGGTTTTGGTTTTGGGAAGAGGTTAAGGTGGCAGGTGGTGAGAGAAGAGAAGATGGAATTAAGAATGAACCTTATTCTTGGGAGGCTCACCTACATCCCCCCCAAACCCCCACTTCCCAGCATGTGATTCTTTGAGAGTTAACCCAGAGTTGAAATGGAGTAGAACAGGACTGGCAGCCACATCAGTAGCAGAGCCTCTACAGAGGGTGAATTCTTCAGGCTCTTTGTCTCTTCAGACAACATGGTGTGTGTGTGTGTGTGTGTGTGTGTGTGTGTGTGTGTGTGTTTCACCCCCAGAAATGTTTATTTAAGTAAAATTGTAAGAACCTTAGCCATCGGGCAAAGGGAGGTCGGAGAGCTCTGATTTCCAACCCAATGCCTCCAGTCTTTCTGTGTCTCAGGAGAGGAAAAATATTATATATAAATAAAAATTGCTGCAGTAAAGATTTAATCTGAGATAACATTGTTTTAGGCTATATTGCTTTTTAAAAGTCTCTTAACCTGACAACTTAACAATCTCATTAACTCCGCCAGATAGGGAGATAGGCACGGATGGACGCGACAGGGAAAACAAATTAATGGCAGAGTCTACATGGCTCCTGACGGCCTAGAAGACTGTGGTCCCCAGGAATGCTGGAAAATAAAGGTGGGATTGGCTTATGAACTGGGGGGCCAAGGGGTCCTAGCGGCCTGACATCTCTGCATAAATTGGTGAGAAAGAAAAGAGAGCAGCCTAGGAGTGCTGAGCTTGCAGCCCCCCCCTCCGCCCCAGGACAGGCTGTGCGGACCCTTGCCTAGCTCCAGGCCTGCACTGGCTGGAGAGACTATGGACCCTCTGGGGGCAGCAGGGCCCCAGAAGCCTAAGATTAGCTCCGTGGCGCTGCCGCTGGCGCTGCAACCACCATAGCCTCCAGCTCTAGCTGGTGCTGCCTTCTCAGCTCCTAAATCCAGATCTGAGCCCCAACTGTTAAGTGAAGTCAACAGGCAGTGTACTGTTCTCACTCACCTGCTTCCAGGCCTTCCCAGTCGCTGATTGCATCCTTCTATCCCCAACACACACTCGTCTATTTCGAGGGAGTTTTCTCCTTTCGAGATCACATCTACAACCCAAATAACTCACTTTGAAAACTTGAGTGGAACGAAATATGAGTTTGGAATTTACCCAGCTGGAGGTGATGTCTACACGCTTCCCCTTGCCCATTCTGGCTGAGTTGGGGCATCAAAGGTGGCCCCGATGAGCCAGTGGACAGAAGGGTCTGCAGAGGGAGTCTGAGTCATAAAATCAAGGCAAAAAAAATTTATTTTAAAAACAGGTCTGTGGGGTTGTTTTTTTCTTTTTGCATTCAGTACATTGTCATTCAGACATCACAATACTATATACAGATACACAACATTTTAAAAAAGCCTATTTCTGATGAACATTTCAAAAGAACACTGTTTTGTAATGCACCAGTGGGAAGGGAGAAGGGAGAGGGACCTCCCCCCTCGGCAGCAAGTTGGCCTTCGAGAAGGGAAATGTTAGGCAGCGTCTACATTAGCTGGTTAATTGGGGGCTGGTTATTTTGGCCTCCTGGAAGAAAACTGCTTTCCTCTGGACAATCGGTAGAAGTGAAAGTGTGAGGCTCTCTCAGCGATTGCCTCCGCGGAGGAGCAACTGGGGTGGGGCTCTGCATGGGGACCCACTCTCCATCCCCTTGGAAGAGAAGTTCGTCCTTTCCTTAGAAAAACGTTCTGCTTCTGTGCCTGGCCTGATCCCCGGGAGGGAGAGGGATGGAGGGAAGGAAGGAGAACGGGGGGGGGGGGGGGGGGGGGGGGAGATATTTAGCAGCGTGGTTGCAGTTTCCATCCTCCTTGGATTTCTGCACGGGACTGAGAGAGCAGAGCCGAGGAGGAGACCGTGGGGCAGAGTCAGCTCCTCTGGAGAAATTCAGTTTCCTGATTGAGGTGGGGATAGCAGCTCCTCCACCAATTCCAGCTTTTGTTGAAACAGGAAAGAAAGAAAACCTATGCGCTGTGTGTACTCCAGTCACAATGCCGGGTCCCTAACAATTATCATTAATATTAACGTGACTTTTAAAATATGCACAGAGAATCTTAACCGGGAAATCTTGCCTAACTAAGGAGTGGGGGCGGGACAGGGAGCCGGACGAGGAAGGGGAAGGATAGTATGAGCTTGGCCAGGTCTGCGCTGGGCCCCACCCTCAGGAGGGTCACCAGCTGCCTGGGCAAAGGATGAGGCAAGAATGGGGTCATTCGGGGTTCCCCAGCCCTGCTTTGGTTGGAATGATCGGGCGCTTCGCTCCCTGCCTCTCAGCTTTCTGGCGAGGCGAGGGATGAGGGCAAAGGGGAGTGGAGGCTCCCAGCCTTCCACCCACAGCCCACCCAGCCCCACCGCCCAAGCTCTCTAGAAGCTCTCTAGGCCTCGTAGGTCCCATCTGCATGGCGGTGGGGGGCTGAGGATGGGGTGGGGAGTGGGGGGCTGCAGAGCTCGCCCTCTGAGCCTCTCTGCCTCCCATGGCGCAGTTACTCTTTCTTGTTAACATTAAATATTCGTCTGCACCTGCGAAGTGTCCTTCCTTGGGTTCGGTTATGGTACAAAGCGGCGACATAAATAGACGGGGCAGGTGGCCAGCCGGCTGGTCAGGTGGAGTGGAGATGAGGCGCTTTCGATTTGCTGACCACCTTCTTCTCTTTGACCCGTCGGTTCTGGAACCAGATGGTGACCTGGCGCTCGGAGAGGTTCGTGGTGGCAGAGATGCGCCGGCGCTTCTCTTTGGTGATGAACTTGCTGGCAGCGTACTCCTTTTCTAGCTCCTTCAGCTGCACCTTGGTGTAGGGCACGCGTTTCTTGCGTCCGCGCCGGTAGCTGCTCACCTCCGGCTGTAGGGGAACCACATCTAGGGGGAGAAAGGAGGTGGGTGGCAGGAAGTGAGTCCCGTGCCTGGACCCTAGACGGCCGGGCTGTGTGCCCCAGGCTGCACCATTGTGTAGGGTCAAAGTTCTGGTACGGACTTTGCACATCTCTTATTAGCAAGGCCACACTAGAGTGTTGCCTCTTGTGCCAACTTTATTTTATTTTATTTTTTTATTGTGCAAACTTTAAAAGACGGGGGCACCAAGAATTTGGGAATCCAGATAAGTGATATTTTAATGCAATGTTAAAGAAATCTAAATGAATGCAAAAAAAATCCATGATAAACAAAATAACACATTTTAAAATTCCGTAGTACTGATTTGTCCTTTTGCCTCAGGCTCCAAGATAGTTCTGCACAGCATTTGTTATTAGAATCCTGGAGCCTTAAAAGGGTCCCTACAAACTTCATCCTGGTCTAAGGGCCTAGAGGATTGCAAGTATTCAGGAAAATTCCTCCTTCCTGCAGTTAGATCCCTTGGGCATTTATTAGTTTAAACTGTGCCCCATTATCAGGAAAAGGTGTCCTGTCCTCATGTTTAAGGGAGGGCATGGCAAGAAGGGAGAGAGCTCCAGGGGGTGCACACCACTGAGTGAGGCCTGATGCCTTTGGTCACTGCCTCTGCCCTAGGAAGCTGAGACCTGTACCAACAGCCAGAGAAGAGAAGTGTCCAGGTGAAGCCAGCCTGCTTGGGAGCTGAGCAGTCTACGCATGCAACGTGAGCCACTTAACAGCATCCAAGTTGGGAAGTCCTGGATGCAAGATGTAGAGATTCAGGTCCCTGGAAGTCGAGTCCGTGCCTGGGGTCTGCCTACCAAAGGAGGTACTAGGAGAGCTCTTCTTGGGTTAAATCCGGCTATTTACATAAGTCTTCTACAAAAATATAAAGTGCCTCTCCTTGCCCCCACAAGTGTCCACTCACCAAAACAGAGCAAATTCTGCTCCAACCCCCTCTCCTCTCCATTCCTCCAAAGCTGCGAGAAACTTTCTCCATGGCGTACAGGAACCCTAGCCACCCTAAACACCTTGCCATCCCAACCGCTACTCGGTCAATCTCTTCATACTCTGTGAATTTCACAGGAACCAAGAACCAATATATGTCCCTTATATCCCCCTTCCGTTCCACCCTCACCTCTGTTAATAAAGAGGTCATAGCAACACTCCCAAAGGGAAGCGGGGAATTAGGGAGATTATCTGAATAATTCACCCCTCAATTTTTAAAAATGTGATTGTTAGACTTTTTCTGGCAGAAGCTAATGCTGAGGACCAGATATCTGGGGTCCCCCTTCATTCTTACTGCCCTTTGGAAGTACAGAGGCAGTCCGGAATGCAGACACAAAGCTCTTCCTGAAATGCTTGTTCTCACCCCACCCTCATAAAACACCTTCCCTACACCCATTCCCATTGGATCTGCTCTCACCCAGGAATACTTGTCTATACAGGCTGGAAAGAGAAGAGGTCACAATCAAATGCAGTAGGAAATAAAGTGCTCGGGAAGATTATGTGGAAGAGAGGGGGTTCCAATGGCCTGGTCTGGCTGTCTTCATGATGACAGTTTCTCAGGAAAATTGTTGGACTTGTCACTTTTCTCTGCCTGTGTAGGAATAGGCCAAGGTTTTTTTTGTTTGTTTGTTTGTTTTTAATCTGAAAAACAAGACAGCTTTACTTTTAAAGTACTTTTAACAGAGAAGATCCTTTACATTAAAAAGAATTTTTCTGTATAAGATATTTTTTTAATGACTCTCAGTTCTCAAATTTGTTTTACTTTTACAGATGTAGCTATGATTCAGGAGATTGGTGACTCTGGGACAAGAGTAAAACAAAGAGGGTTAGTAGTGATACCATGAGGTACTTGGGTGTTTATTATTATTATTATTATTATTATTATTATTATTATTATTTAAATCCTCAGAACATTTTTTCAGGCTTATTTTATTAAACCCAATTTACGAGATGAGGAATCTGAAGCTCAAAGTGGGTAAAATTACTTGAGTGACAGGGCTAGATTTTAAACCAAGATTTTCTGACTCAATGTAATGACACAGTAAGTTCTAAAATGGAAATAGGCTATCTGGTACAATCCAGCTCTGAAATACCTCTTTTTCCCTGGAGAGCGAAATGAGTTAAAGTGGGTTTTGGTTCCTGGATTAACCAACTAATTGTCCCTGACTTTCTATCTCACTTTCTGAAAATGCTCACAGTTTCCTACCCAATTTTGGATCCTCTAAACTCCAACTCCAAATTTCCAATGAGATTTAATCAACATAATCCTTAAAATTGTGCTTTAAAAAGCAGTTACTTGGTCTAAACTAGTTATTTTTCTCTATAGGATGCCAAGGATTGACTTGCCCAAGTTTTTAATGGATCTGACCAAAACGCTGGTTGTTTTGGCCTCCTGGGAAACCACCTTTAGTCTTGCCTTCTCAAAGAAGCCCCCTTTCATTGTCTGCTGTCTTGTCTGGAAAGGAATTGGGATCTACAGATGTAGAAACATCTGGAAGCTCAGACCTCGAGCTGTGTCTCTACTGCCTAAAGTAAATAGGGTATTTGGTTATTAATTTTACAATCAAGCCTTCCCTAATGTCCCTCCAGAGCACATACACAAACCACTTCATAGCTGGGGATCTAATAGACATCTTTGAGAGTTGAATAAAAATCAGATCAGTGCTCAGCTGTAGCCTTCTCTTGGGGTCCTGGGTACAAGTTCCCACAGCCCACTTGCTCTTGACCACTCACTCCTACAACAGGGCTCTGCGTGCTGAAGAAGACTTGGTCTAGCTAGAAATCCTAGCTGCTCTTCTCAACCAAAATCCAAAGGCTAGTCAGTAGGGATTCCAACATGGCCCAAAGAACCCACTATTTCATTCTATTGCTCTCCCTGTGCCCCCCACCCCCACCCCATGCTCTGATTCTCTCTCGGAATTTCTGCTGATTCTCTCTTGGAATTTTTGTCTCTCTCTGTGGAAAAAAAAAAGTGCCTACACTCACCATAGAAAGAAAAAAAAAAAGAGCAATGAAACAAGGGTCTGTATAATTGGGGGAAAGAAGAAGCCACAACACATCTCGGCCCTAATTATCTGGATCTTTCTGAACAATTGCCTCCATATCCCACACCAGCCCAGACTGCCATAGTGAGGTTTCTCAGAGCCAGAGGCGCTAAAGAGAGACAGTAGTGTTTATGCCCAGATGCTGCCGAACAAACCACAATTGCATAGACAGAGTTATCTGGAAATCTCACTACTTCTAAAAGATCTCTGTGTGGGTAGAAAGATGTAGGGTGTCTGAAGATAATTTCTTTTTCATCTGCTTTTTGCCTGGACATCTGTACTCACGGAGATATACCAGCCTGATTCGGTTTCCACACAGGGAGCGTGTGAGCATATAGCTGCTGAAACATAGTGGGTTTTAGATATCCACTTCCATGCCGTAATTTGCAAGTGTATTAAATCTCAATTGGGCTATATTTTTTTATTTCAAAGTTACTTTTCTCTAGGAGGTTATGATCAAAAAGTGTTTATTTTTAGCAGGCTTCTCTCCCCCTCCGCCGTATCTCTAAGATGTTCATTTTGCTCAAAGATATTTCTGAGCTGCTTTCCAATCTTTCACCCCCCACCTCGCTCCACATACATACACAGAGATGCCAGGGCAGCTCCTTCTCTTTATCTCTCCACACTAAACCCATTGCCCATTGCTCTAGTCCGTCCTGTGCCTCTGCCCACAGTGGGCCCGGTGGGCATCTGCTCCCCTGCCCTTCAGCCCCTTAGCATTGCCTACCAGCTAGCTCTCCCTCCTCCAGGAGTTCCTGCTGGACCTGTGTCTTCTAAGGAGTTTTCGGTCTGGGTGAGATGGAGAATGAAAGGGCCATCTGTCTCTAATACATTGCTGTATACTTCCATGTGAATTGTCTGTCTTCTAGAAATGTAATATCATGTGTTTCCTATTAGGTAGTTAATTAACAGGAATTATATAAAAATATTATTGTCAATTCAGAGCAAGCAATACCAGATATCTTATACTAAAATGGTATCATCCTGGAATCCTCTGGTGGCCAGAAATGGGGTGCCTAGTGTGGGTCCCACCCTGATATTCGGTTGTGTCATACTAAGTAATCTCATATTTGCAAGAATGCTATTTTCTACACTTTCTAACATCATTCAGGGTTTTTTCACCATCTGCCCTTGCCCCAATCCCGGATGCAGAGGAATTTCAGGCCCACCCTTAGGTCTTCAGACCTCTAATCCCCAGTGAAAATGTCCCTGGGCTCCCACTTAGAACTGGGGGGCCCTGTGGACGGTCTGAGGAGACATCTGTGGCTTCCATGCCCCCCACCAGGACGCCTGTAGGCATTAGGATGGAGCTAGTCAGCCCTCTCCCACCGAGCTCTGCTTAAAGCCAGAGCAGACGGAGGCTCTAGCTTTGTAACCGCTCAGCACTGTGCTGTATCCAAAGCTCCTGATGTGATTTTGACAAACCTGAGACTGATCTTTCTCCCCTGGGGAGCGGTGAGGATTGCAGGATCCCCTCTGGTTTAGAATCAGCCTCATTTGGAAAAGGAACAGGACACGGGTGAATTCCCACCCCCTATTCCACAGGCAAAGACTTCGGCGTCCCTAGCCTGGGCCTGGATCCCGGCTGTATCCAGAACAGGTCTTCGGTCCCCCACTTCTCACCCTCATTCCCCCTTTTCTGTGGTTGAGGCATAGAAAACTCTCTCCCCCCCCCCAACATCTGGGGGTGGGGGTGGAGGAGCTGGCAGTGGGAACACCCACAGGATTTGAGCTCAGGATACCAGCGAAGCAAAGAAAATTTTGTACGGCAGGAGAGGGATGCAAACTCCCTTCTCTCCACGTCCTCTCCGGAGATTTTAGTTCTGCTCCTTTAAGGATCAGGAAACTCAGGGGGGCCAAATCCTTAAAAATAAACCAAGAACAGAAAAACAGTCTACGTGTCTTTAGAGCCCCCCCCCATTCAAATCACAAAAACAAGCCAAAAAAAAAAAAAAAAAAACCCTGTCTGGTGCATGCACGATCTTGAAAATTCGGGCAGGAGCGTTCTTATCCCCCCCCCCCAATCTTCGGTGGGTTGAGGGTTTTGTCCCGGCGGCCAGAAAGGGGATGCCAGGGCGGCTCCCTGTCTTGATCTCCGCAGGCCACACCGTGTCTCCGCTGCCCACGGCTCTAGAGCTGCGCGTCCGCCCGCGGTGGGCCCGGCGGCGCCTGCTCCCGGCCCTCCAGCCCGCCCCATCCCCCGTCCTGGCTGCAGGCGGGCGCGGGGCGCCGAGGGCCGCGCGGGAGGCGGAGGCGGAGGCGGGCGCGCGGGCGAGCGGGCGCCTGTGATTGCTTCACCCTCGGCCGGCAGCTCCGGGGAACGTGTCGGAGCAGATTTCTTCCCCGCGCATTCCTCGGCGCAGCTCGCCCGGCCGGCTCCCTCGGCCGCCCAGCCGAGCCCCAGACGGCGGGGGTGGCTGCGGCGCGGAGCCCCGGGGCAGGCGGGGCGGGGAGGCGCGGCGCGGCGCGGCGGCGCCCGGGCCCCCTGCTTACCTGGGAAGGGGGACTTCCAGAGGTGCGCGGACTGCGACTGCTCCTTGGAGCAGTACACCTGACTGTCCCAGCCGTTGGAGAGCGCCCAGTGCTGGTAGCCTTCGACGGGGATGAGCGCGTCGTGGCGCGGCTCCGGGTGCCCGCTGATGCCGGGCACCACCGACACGTCCAGGTAGCCGGGCATCGCCTGGTAGGAGCTGGCGAAGCTGGGGTAGAAGGCGAACTCCTTGGCCCTGGAGGACAGGTCGTCCCCGGGCAGGGCGCCCGACGGCTCCGCGTACTTATCGCCCGGGTGGTAGGCGCAGGGCTTTTGCTGCAGGTTCACGTTGTGCGACAGGCGGCAGCCGTAGTAGCTGCCCCCGAACGGGTAGCCGTAGCCCAGGGTGGCGCTGGACGAGGTGGGGGGCGCCGGCGGCGGGGCGCACTGGCGCGCCGCCTCCGGGGCCGGGATGTCCGTGTAGACGGCGCCCTGCGGAGCGCCCAGGGGGGCGGGCGGGCGGCCCAGCACGGGGTGCGGGAGCAGGTCGCGGCAGTGGCTGGCCGGGCAGCCGCTGCCCAGCCCGTCCATGCCGGGGGCCTTGCCGGGGCTCGCTCCGCTGCAGCCGCCCCCCGCGCCGCCCGCGCCGCCGCCGCCGCCGCCGCCGCCGCCGCCGCCGCCGCCGCCGCCGCCCTCCGCCGCGCTGTCCTCATAGACGTACATAAGGCTCTCGGGCCAGCGCGGATGCAGGAGCAGCGAAGTCGTCATGACATGATCTGCGCGAGCTTTTTAAAAACTCCACTTGCCAGAGGCAGCGAGCTAGGGAGACACCTCGCTCCCTCTCCCCTCCCTCCCCCTCCCCCTCCTCCTCCGCCCCGAGCTTGCACCTCCCTCCCGCCGCTCCGGGACGCATGCGGACACTCCTCATTAAGAAATCCGCCGCCTCCCGCGCGTCCCCCCCGCCCCGCCCCTCCCGCGCCCACGTGACGCGGCCCCGCACGTGACTCCGGGGCCGGGCCTCCCGGGGTTCCCACCCCTCGCGGCGGGGCGGGGCCGGAGGGATCAGGCCTCTGCTGATTGGCTCTCAGGAGGGGCAAAGAGGAGGGAGCTGGGAGATTTAAAGGGACAGGGCGCCGCCCCCCTGGCAGGCCCCGGGGAGGGGGAGGGGGAGGGGGGAGGGGGGGGGAGGCTGAATTTGGCCGACGCAAAGGGGTCTGGAGCGACTAGCACTGTTCCTGGGCGCCTCCCTCTAGGTTTAGAGAGACTGATCTGTCCCCCCACCCAAAAAAAAAAAAAAAAAAAGATCTCGCTGTGGCTGGATTGGGGTTGGGGCTAAGGGTAGCGGGGAGACTGGATTTTTTTTTTCCCCTCTTAATAAATAAAGCAGGCGGAAGCGCGCGGTCAAGGCGCGGGGGTTCTCGCCCTGGAGCTCACGGAGGGAAGGAACCCGCCGCGCAGCGAGAGACCTGGATGCCCAGGATTGCATCTGCATTTCCGACTTTTTAGCCACTTTCCCCAAAGCCTTCCGGCTGGCTCCTGCACCTCCACCGCAGGGCAGACAGGGCTAAGAGGATGTGATAGCCCCAAATCACGCACACACACCACTACACGGAGAGGGTAGAGGGATGCTCTTCAGTGAAAAGTGGAGAAAGAATAAAAGGAGGAAAAAGAGGGCAAAAGGAATAGGCTGATGCTTCAATATGCAACAGAAATCAACCGCCTCGGAGTGAGATTTTCAAAGGAAAGGGCGGGAGATGCGGGGGGGGGGGGATTCGGTCTAGGCAAGCTCACAAGCCCTTGATGGGAGCAGGAGCAAGCGCGTACAAAAGGAAACGTGGAACGAGAGAGTCGGCGGAGCTGCCCCTTTGGAGGGACCTTTCCAGGCGCAACTCTGTAAGACCCCAGAAGGACCGACCTAGCCTCCCCGCCTCCGCCCTCCGCAGCCCGGAGAGCCGGCCTGAGAGGGCCCCGGGGCAGAGCCAGGATCAACACAGTTCTCTAACTTTAGCTCCCACAGCTTTCTTGGGGTCACTCCCTTTTACTGTGGAGTGTCTCCATGCTTTAAAATTGCCCCATATTTCAAGGAAAAAAAATTAACACCAACTTACTGATTTTTGAAAAAGCCCCCCCCCCTCCTTACCAATCTCCAGACTTGGGTTTCCTATGTCCAGTTTAGCTCATTAATAGAGTCACCCCTTTCCAGAGCACATCTCCATGGAATTGAGCCAAATTCCCTTTCAGCACAGGGCCTCCCTGAGGAGAAGAGGTAATAAAGAGAGAGAGAGAGAGAGGAAAAAAAGAGGGGAGAGGGGCTGCTGCGTCTCCCTCTGTCCTGCCACCGCCACAGATTTTAAATGCTGGGTGCTCCTGTCCAGACAACGCGCAGGCTAGTCCGGACCCACTGGATCCCTCAACCCTGGGAGCAAATGCCGGGTCTGTACGGAGACGTGACCCACTGGCCGCCTCCCTTCTCCCTGTATGGGGAAGGTGGTATTTGACGATGGAGAGCGCCCGGCGTCGGTGAGTTAGGATAAGAAAAGAGTAATCTTTATCAGTGCGATGTTCATCTGGAAGGATGGACCTCACCGCAGAGTCTGAAAAGCAGGCAGGCTTTGGGCTGGGTGGAAAGTGGGAGGAAAATACAACAGGAAGGTTTGAAACATAAAGCCCTCTTAGCTTGGAAGTGTGTTGGGGGCGATGATGGTGGAGGGAGAAGAGATGAACCAGGGGAAGGTGGGGTCTTGCTGGGAGACGGCTTTTGGCTTGGAAACTGGCTACCCTGCCTCAGAGTCCAAGGTCAAGGTAAGACAAGGAGGGCAAACACGGGCTGGCCAGTCCAGGCTGGGTCCTGTGACCTTGGCCTGGCTGGTGGGAGTGGGTGGCACGGAGGTCTGAGGTTTTCCAGCCGCAGGTGTAGAGGTGGTGCAGAGGCCCTGGCTTCTCCTACCGCGAAGTCCTGGGTCTGCGTGGGGAGATACGTGGACCGGGCTCTGTGGGGCCACCGGGAGAAACAAAGGGCTTGAACCGCCCACCCCATTCCTGGGGCTCCCTCCCCAGCCCAGGAATGCTCTTGCCTGACGCCTGACATGTCTTCCGTGGGCCCGGACCCAGCCTTTGGGAGTAGGGGGTCAGAACGGTGGGAAGGATCTGGGTGCAGGGCAGCCCAGCAATAAATAAAATTAATAGTATGTTCTTTTCCAGGTTTATGTAAGGACATTAACTATTCCTATTGCAATGAGATATAGATTTAATTAACCCGCCAATTTTACAATTCCATTTATCAGGGGCACGATGCGGCCAAAATTTAGCTACAAGAGGAGAGGGAACCAAAGCCTCCTTCATCAAGAAGACCAGCCAGCAAAGATGTAGCCCCCTACCCCCCACCCACCCATCAAGAGACTTGGGGGTGTGGGAAGCCTGGAGGAGGGGAAGGTTCAGGGCCAAGGGCATTAAAAGCGTCTGGAGACGTGTCTGCATACTCTGAACGATTCCCGGCTCTTCTCTGGGCTCCCCAGGACATTCCGAGCCTGAAACTGGCTCCTGGACGGGGGCGCGGCGGTGCGGGCAGCAAAGCCTGGGTGGTTAATTAACTTTAAGCCTGGGGTCACTTCTCTCTCCCCCCTCCCCCCAAAAAATATGGATCTCGCTGAGACACAAATAAAACCAAATTAAACACTCCAGGAGAATATGCACCGCTGCAAACGTAGTAATTACATCTCCGATGCGCTCCCGCCCGGAAAGCCGGGCGCTGAGACCCCGGCCGGCGCTCACCCCCTGCGCCCCGCCACTCCAAGCCCCAAGCCCGCCGGGCTGCGGTGCGGCCGCTGGAGCTCGACCGCTGAGCAAGTTCAGAGGAGAGCAGGGCAATGAAGAGGAGGGTGCTCCTCGGAGCTGCTGGTGTGGGAGGAAAGACGCAGCATTTCATTATATCAAAGGAAAATGGAAAATCGCTCCTGGGCCCCGTCGGGAAAACCGGGCTCAGCTCCTGGCTCCCTGCTCAAAAGGGACATGGGCAGGGCTGCCGGCAGGGCCACTCTGTCCTTGGCTTTGCTCGGGACCCAGTTGCAGGCTAAGTTCAGCTCCGAAATACTTCTTTTCTGTGTCCAACCTATAAAGGGGATGTTCAGCGTGCTTTTGCACAGAAAGTGTATGCACACACTTTGCGTGTGTGTGTTCGCTCCTGGCCTGTGGATCTGGGACCCTGTGCGGGCCGCAGCACTGTTCGGGCACATGCCCTTGTGAACACAACCCAGTGCGTTCTTGAAGATACGCAGCCCCGTGCCGAAATCCTCTATATGCAAATAAAGATCTCTGCTGGTCTGTTTATCCCTCTGTACACACACTTAATTTGCACGCTCATCTTATCTACCTACACATCCCCCAGGAAAGTCCTAGGGAAATGAAGAGGCGGGTGTCTGCCTTGCGGAGGGTGAGGGGTGGAACTCCGGGCCCGCTGTGTTAAAGACAAAATCAGAGGTACAGGTTAGCAGCGTCTGCCGCAGAGGGGTGCAAGCCTGATGAACGCGTTTGAGGGCTGGGTGTGCCTTAAACCCAAGGCTAGGGAGAAGGATGAGAGGAATGAAGTTGGTGTGTTCGCCACTCCCAGGTTCTTCTCTCTGGAAATTAAGCATCAATTCCTCTGTTTTCCCTACAATTTCCTCTGTTTCCTTCAGATTCTCCAGGATTTGGGGAGGGGGGAAGAGCTCGAAGCCCTTAAGCTCCTGCCCCCCTTTTTTTATGGGAGAAATTCCAGTTTAAAAAAAGGGAGGGGGTGGGTTGAGGCGGCCGGAGAACAAAGAGCCTCACCACCATGGGGTCTGGATTCTGGCCCAG
Source organism: Nyctereutes procyonoides (assembly GCF_905146905.1). Lineage (NCBI taxonomy): Eukaryota > Metazoa > Chordata > Mammalia > Carnivora > Canidae > Nyctereutes > Nyctereutes procyonoides. The sequence continues at coordinate 4,707,692 of NW_026575124.1, read as the reverse complement.
ACTTGGGGCCTTGGTGGGCGGGCATAGTTTGGGGGGCCCTTTCCTGTCCAGGGCACGGGCTGCAGAATGGAAAAGGAGATTTGTGGATGACAGAGGACATAGGGCTTGAGCTATCCAGGAAAGAAAGGGATGTTTGGGTTGGAGAGGCCACATACAGGAAAGGTTTGGGGGTTCAGGGAAGGCCTAGGAGAGGACAGCCCTGAGAGTGTGTCTGAGTGAAAGAGCCTCCCACACACTCAGTGCAAATTCTTGGTAGGTTGTGAAAGTGATATAGGTGAAAAGGAAAGAAAAGTGGCTGATCCTGGGGCTCCCTGGCCTAGCCCAGTCTCCTCCTCTCCTCCACCCCCCACCCAGCTCTGGAAGGTTGGGGATGACCCAAGGAGTGTGGAGACTCAGATGCCACCTCCCAGCCACCTGGATCTTTCGGGAACCAGCTCTACTTTATTTTGGCCTCCCCCACTGCCTGGCCTCAGAAAAGGGCCACCCAGACGTCTCCTCCCAGCCTGGGAACTCACCTCCTGGACAGTGGCTGCCATCCCGGCGTCTTCCACCTTTATTGTTCTCCCTCCCTGGGGCCCCAGCTTGAGGGAAGATGGGACCAGGATGGCTGAGGCATCACTTTGCTCCTAGTGTCAGAGTTTTCACTCTCAAACCCAAACTTGCCTTCCTCCAGACCCCATTCACTTCCCTCTTTTAGACATCAGAGAAATCCACTCCCTTCTGCTGTCACTTAGGACTTGCGGTGCAGGCTGAGGGTCTGGGGAGCTACATCACACTTTCCTCTCTGGTTCTGCAGGGATCCACACAGGGGTTCGGGTTCCGGCTGTCATCACCAATCTTTTCCTGGGTATTCTCCTCCCCTGCCTGGTGGTGCACTGCGTTGGGCGGCGGGGAGATCAGCCCCTGCCATAGAGAACTCTCAGGAAGCCTCCTCCAGTGGCTTCCAGGGTCCCTACCCCAGCCCTCTTTCTTCTACTGCTTCCCCGCCTCGCCCTCCCAGCCTGGCCAAGCTCCTAACCGAGGCCCCTTCCCAGCCTCCTCATCTTCTCCTTCCCCCACAGCGACATCCCTTTCTAATCTCATCCCTCCTGCCCCCTTGTCTCTCTTGGCAACATCTCAGCCTGTCGCTTGCCCTCTCCTCACCCTCCACTGACAAAAGAAATTCAGAGAATTAACATGGAGCTCAGAAATTACCAAGTACCTTCTGCCCCTTTTTGCCTCCCGGAGCCCCTACCCCTACCCTCTCTTCTGCTGTGGGTGAGAGCCCTCTGTTCCCCTCCCCTCCCCTCCCCTCAAAACACCTCCCCCTTTTAGGAAGCCCTTCAAAAACGGACAAATAAAATCTCTCCTGGGTTTAGGGCCTGTCTGAGAGGGAAGTCCAAGTTCATTTTCAAGTTAGACAAGGCAGTGAGGGGGGTGGGGAAGAGGTGGAGGAGTGTTTGCTGGGAGCTGGGTTTGGCTTTCTTGTAGCAGAGATCTAACAAAGGCCCCTTTTGGTCAGAAAGCCAACAAACTGAATGCTTGGAAAAGGCATTTATCACTTTCGATCATTTCCTCCATCTTTTAAAGTTTAGATTTGGGGCTCCTAGAAAGGAGGCTGATCTTTCTCTCCCTCCCTTTCAGATTTCCAGTTAGTTACTTTAAAGGAAGATACGGAAAATAACGTTCTCAGGACCCCAAGCCATCACTCTTCTGTATCAAAGAGGACTGTTTAACCTGTCCCAAAGAATGACTAAATGTCAAAGAGCTGAAGTGCTAGACATTTCACTTCTAACTAGATGAGAGACACCCCCCCCCCCTTAGTGCCACCATGATGCTGGGAACTGGAATTTGGTGGAGCCCTAAGGGGCAGATGGTGAAGGATATATGTACGTTTCATCATGAAGAAGGAGGGAAATCACACAGCCTAGTTCTCCACATGACCAGACACCCTCAGAAGTCACAGAAGAAGACACAATCTAATCATTCTAATTTGAGAATAATCAGGCACAAGCAACTAAGGGATCTTCAGAGGATGCTTTATCGAAAGCAAGAAAATTTAGTTTCCCCATCTCAAAAAAAAAAAAAAAAAGAGGAGGGAAGTGAAGACCCAAGATTCAACTAAAGTTGGAGGGGGGAATAAACCTCTCTTTGTTAAAATAGTCAACCTGGCTTGGGAGCTGTGGGGCAGAAAGGCAGGAGGGGGTTTGTTTTGTCTCGATACTTGGAACAAGATTCCAACTGGTGGTAATTAATTCAATATTCCTTAAAAGGTACGATTTGGTGCAGTTTTAGTGACTGGTGGGAAACTATCCCCCTGATATCCTTGGGGAGGGACTTTCCCTCCCTCCCTGCCTCTTCCCTCTCACCCAAATTTCCCTTCCCTAGGGAGTACTTAGGAGCACTATTTTCCCTCAGCTGTGGTGTTGCCTTGTGCATGCAGCAAAGTGGATGAAAGATGAAGAACCAGAAAGGAGGAGGGGGGACATCTATTTTTTCTCTTCCTAAAGATTACCACACTCACTTGCATAGTCAGAAAAAAAATTTAACTTAAATAAGAAGAAATATCTTTTGAGGCACAAAGACTACCGCAGGCTCCTCACACTTGATGGGCTTCCGCAATTCTAGGGAGCACGATTGTTGAGTCCCAGCTTTCGGACACCACTGGAGTCAGTGCCCATGCTGAGGAACATGTGTTGCGAGGGGTGTGTATTGTGCTTGTCTAGCCTGGAGACATTTCCGGGTTGGTCATGACAGGGGTGCTGGTTGGAGCAGACTGATAGAGTGGGTAGGGGTGAAAGGAAAGGAAATACTTTTAGGATCTGAGCTTAGGGAGACTCTGTGAACCCACCAACTCCAGCTGTCTCCAGAGGTGCCTTCTCTCCTTCCACTAAGCCACTATAAGCCAATGGATGTGAGAGACCATCCTCAAGTTTTGCAGAAGTTCTACTCCTAAGGCATGGGGAGGGGGGAACTTATGCAATTCCTTGCCTACTCCTACTCCGAAGCCTCTGGAAACTCCTATTCTGCTAGGATCCGCGTTGTGATTTAAAATACTGGTAACTCTCTTTTCAGTGCTTGGCTTATTCAAGGATTTCCCTCCAAAGAAGTAATATAGATTTATTTCTCTCTCATCTATTATAGACCTATCATCTCTAGACAAATAAGTATATAATCTATGCTTTGCTGGTTGTTAAGGGAACTTTAGATAAACATTTACACAAGATATGTGCCCTCAGATACCCATATCCAGATAATTAAGTAATCTTTGCAAACATTTAAAAAATATTTCCCTTGAATACGAAACACTGTCATGTTTCACTTTTACATTGCCAAGCCTTGCATCGTCTTTACGCCCATGCCCATAGGCGTGTGTGGGGATGGGTGCACCTACGGTGGGGATGGGTGCACCTACAGTTCTGGGGACGAAGATACACATTAGCACAGACGTGTTTATTCATTCACCTCCACCGGTGGTTTTCTCGGATGCAGTTAGCTATTGAGTAGAAATGGTGTTCAGGCATACGTAAGGCAGAGATGCTTGTTACAAGTTTATTTTTTCGAGAGAATAAAGACACCAGGTCTGAGGATATCCAGGAGCGTCTCCGATCCATCCCCCACCCACCCCCCGCGGTCGCTTAGCGGAATTAGGCGCCTGCGGGGAAACCAGGTTGTCCTCTCGCCAAGCTCGGGGGCATCTCGGCTTTGACGCCGGTTCTTCAGCGCAGTTTTGTTTCCCTGCACGGAATTTTAGGAGCTTCGGGTCGCTCCCGGGGCCTGAGTGGCGAGTCCCCGCAGCCTGGGCAGCCCCCGCCGGCCCGGGCCGGGAGCCGGGCGCCAGCTTCTGCCCGCTCCGTGCTCTCGGGGAGGCTCCCAGCCCTGGGACGGAGCCTCGGTGTCCACCCGCAGGCTCCGGGGGATGCTGCGCTGCTACGTGCAGCGGCGATGGCGCATCCGGCCTCCCTAGCTCCGACCCCGCCGCAGCTGGGCGAAGGCCGCCTGCACACGGGACAGCGACGGGCCGACAGGGGAGGACCGCGGGACGAGCCGCACCCGCACCCGCACCCGCTCCACGCCCCGCGGCACCGCCGGGTCCCGCAGCCCCGCGGAGGCGCGCGTGCGCTCGGGGCCCCGAGGCTGGGCGCACAGGTGGGCACACTCACGTGTGGGGGAGAGCAGACTGGAGGGCCCAGGGCTCTGGGCGCGGGGGAGGCGCGGTCCCCGACTAGGCTGTGCCCCAGGGCGCCCCGTAGGGGGGTCTGGGAACCAGGTCCCCGTGCTTGGGGGGGGGGCGCCGGTGCATCTCTGCAGGGTCACCTCCGGATCGCAGATTTCCGCTGACAACCACCCCTGCCGAGACCGCAGGTCAGCCCCTTTCCCTCCCTTCTCACTGCCCGTCCCTTCTTCCTGTAGAAAAGGGCACCTCCCAAATGGGAAAGGGGAAAAAAATTTATTTTCTGTTCCCTCTCTCCAGTCTTGGGATAGGGAGGTGGTTTTAAAAAATTCATGCACCCACTAAGAAAATGTGTGAGAGAATTCTTGGCTCAAAATTTTAAAAATGGGGGGAAGTAAGTAGGAAGGGCCGAAGGACAGAGGCAGCGAAGCCTATGGGAAAAGACTTCTGCAAAGCTGGGTAGATCCTCACTGGCGTAAAGATAAAGGAGAAAAAGCAAATTATTCACGATAGAAATCTCAGCATGAGTTTCGTTGTGGCTACGTATCTGTTGTCATTTGCTGCATGTGGCATGGTCATGTTTTGTGTAGAAACTCAGGATGACAACCCAGTTGGGCATATTTCAAATGTACTTCTAAATCTGGTGCACGGTGAGTCTACAAATTTCCTATATTAAATCTTTTTGTTTAGAATACTTGGTGCTTTATTATTTATTTATTTATTTATTTATTTATTTATTTATTTATTTTTTACTTGGTGCTTTAAGAGTAGGCACAGGATCATGCACAGCGGCGAATTTCTCTCTTCGAACATTGCCAGTAAGAAAGTGGCATCAACACTTAGCATCACCCTTGAAAAAAAGTTTATCAAATGTAGTTTATCCAGGGAGGAAGAAAGCCCAGTCCCACCTCCGCCCCTGCCTCCAAAGTAACTGCTCCCTTGGTCTCAAGGTACCGGCTCTCTGGGTGCAGCCACTGGAGCCCAGTTCCTGACTAGGTCCAGAGACACCCCCTTGGTCTCGGTGCTAGCGGGTCAGCGCTCACCCCTCAGGCTCCTACTCAGCAGGGGTTCCTCAGATGCTCTCCCCAGCCTGGAAGATGACTCTGAATTTGCCCGTTCGAGTAATGCCCCTGATTCGCTCTGCAAGTGCATATTCACCTAAGGATTAGGTGGAGGGGGCTGGTCCTGCCAGCTTCAATCACCCAGGAAAAAAGCTAGAGCCCAAGTATTATTCCCACATAAAGAAATATGTTTTCCATCCATATAAGTAGAAACCCCTTGTCCTCCAACACACACACACAGACACACACACATATTTTGGTAACCATCTAGCACTGTGTTTTACCAACATCCTTCCAGGAACCAATGCCCCAGAAAGGCAGACTCTGTCCTTTTACACCAGAAAAAAAAAAAAAAGTGCACAGAGGACCTATTTCACCATCTCGCTCACAGCTCACACTCCACCGTTGTTCTATTAGGTTTTCCCTCCCCCCCCCTTTTTTTCCTCTCCAGCAAGAATGAGTCTCCAGAAGCAACCAAAATTCTCCTTTTCCTGAATTACTCAACTAATCAAAAGGTAGGGGAGAGGAAGAGGTGCCTGCGTTCTCCCAGGGTTTGGCCGCGATGGTGTTTTGGAGTGCTGGGATACCGGCCGCCCACTTCCACGGAGAACCTTGCGGCCCGCCCCGCACCGTGGCCCTCCAGAAGGAGATCCGCGCTGTAGGAACAAGGAACGTATTTGTCAGAAGTTCAAAATCTGCTTTGTTACAAACCCCTAGTTCGGAGAAGCAGCCCCCTCACCTCCTCCCTGGTCCCCAACCAGGATTCAGCAGCTTCAGTTTTAAGCATCAAAGCTGGGGGAGGGGAGGAGAGTCCCCCTTCTCAAGGCCAGAAGGGCTTCTTTGGGGGCTCTCGGGGACGGAGCCAGCTCGGAGGTGCATGATGTGTGCATGGGGTGGGGTGGAGTGGGGTGAGTTGGGGGAGGGGGGCTCAGCGAAACCGCCAGTGGGATCATAATCTGGCTCCACGTCTGTAGTTGGGGTGTCAGTTGCTGATTTCCTTTCCTTCCTCCCAGGGCCGCTCGGGGAGCTCGGAGCGTTGCCTTCCCGTCGAGCTCCCCGGCAGCCGACGGCCTCCTCCGGCGGGGAGCAGGCGCGGGGAGCTCAGGGCGAGCGGGGCGCCGCGGGGTCTGGGGGCGCGCGCGGCTCTGGGCACCGGGCGAGGCCGCGGGCGCGTGCAGGGCTCGCAGAGCAGCGCGGGGCTCCCAGCTGGGGCGCGGCCACCGAGTTTGCTCAACCTGCGCCAAACGAAATCTGCCCCAGGCAGAGCCCCAGCGCCCAGACCGTCCACGTCTTGGGGGCTTGGGAGGGGATGGACTTAAGGGGGGGGGCGCATCCCGGAGTGGGGAGAAACTGGATTTCTCGAACATCCCCAGCGGAACTTGGTTGGTGCTGGCGCCGCACTGGGGCCGCCTCCCCGCACCGCCTCCCGCCCTTCCCCGGAGCTGGGCCCGCGGCCACGTCTCCGCGTGGGCGGGGGGAGACCCCACATCGCTCCCCGAAGCCGCTTTTGGGGAGGGGCGGCCCGGTCTGCAGGCGGAGTCGGAGCCGGGCCGCGGGGGCCCCGGGGCGCGGAGGGTGGCGGCGAAGTGAGCGACCGCTGACGCCCGGGACCCCCGAAGGCCGCCGCGCACCCCGGAGCCGCTCCCGCCGAGGGCACGGAGGGCTGGCGGGAGGGGAGCCGTGCCGCCCCGCGGCGCCCGCGCGGACGCAGCGAGCCCTCCCCAAGGCCCGCTCCTTCGCCTGGGAGGCCTTGAGCGCCCGGGCCCTGGGGTGAGCCGGGCCCCTCCCCTCCCCGTGGAGGTTTTCCAGCGTGGGGCCCAGATCCTCTCCCAACCCGGCGGGGAGGGGCGCAGGGTCAAAGTCCCGGGAGACCCGACACGTACCCGAGAAGGTGCACCCGCCGCAGAGCCAGGCGCCCGCGCTGGAACAGCGAGCTGCAGGCCCGGGGCAGAGGTGCCCGAGCACACTGAGCTGGGGGGACCTGGCCTTCAGTGATGGGGCCTGCAAGCTACTTGCTCCCACCTCGACTGAGACTCCGAAGGAGGAGGTTGTGGTTTTATTTTATTTTATTTATTTTTTTTAATTTTTTATTGCAAATCTTCAAGCTCCTCTTGCGATGACCTCATCCCTGCCAGATGTGTCTTCTGACCCTACCAAAATGAGGCACTTAGAAAAATTGAATTCAGTTTTGTAATTAACGTAAAATATGATTTTGTTTAGAGCGGAAGGGCCAGGCGATTCCTCTGCGTTCGCTGGATTTTACTGGCTTCTGTGTCCAGTGGCGATTTTTACTGGAGATTCTTTTCGGTAGCGAAAAGGGTGGTATTGTTTTGTTTTGTTTTGTTTTTCTTTTAAAAAGACTATTTCCAGGCTCCTCCAGATCTAGGGGTTTCAGGGGCATTTTTTCATTACTCAAGAGGCGGGAACTTCCACGAGTGGGCGGGGGAAGGAACTAGTCTGTTGCAAGTGGAAAGTCTCAGGAGGCAAGGTACACCAGCCTCGTCCATCTTCATGACCCTGCTTGTGGTTACTTCTGTTCTTTCAAGAGAGTCCTCTCAATTTCCCCCCCATTCCTTCTTTACTCTCCCCCATTCATCAACACACACTAAGTAAAGCCTCTTTGGGGAGTGATGATCTTCCTTTTTTTTTTATGATTTTCCTTTTGAAAAAAAAAAGTATTCTCACAGTTGCAGTTGAACCATTGGTTCTCCATGAGGATTTTCTAAGTGGGTCTCTAGCAACTGCTCCAAATCTTGAGAGTTCTTCGCCTAGGTTCACCGCTGGACTACATTCCCCAGCTTTCTTTGCAGTTTGATGTGGTCATGTGACTGAGTTCTAGTCAATGGAATGTATATGCCATTTCCTGGCCAAAGCTTTTAACAAGTGGATGTGTCCCCATCCCCCTCTCCCAGCTCTCTGTCTCCTTCTTTAGTTTGAATGCCAGCCTCTAGGCTCTAGGGAATAGCGGACACTCACACAGGAAGAGCCTGGACCCCTGAATCAGATGTAGAGAAGAGCTTTCCACTGACAAGAAGCATTTGCCTAGGACTGATACCTAAGGGATCAATAACCTTCTATTGTGTCTGAGCCACTGTGCATTTTGGCGTGTATTATTGCCACTCAGCCCATTCTTAAATAACAGACCCTTTAACAGACAAAATGCAACTTGATTTTTATCTTCCATCACCCTTTATATATGTCAGTGGATGCTAGGTAATCTTTTTGACCCTTGGATTAAAACCCTAGGCGGCCACAAGACTTTTCTGCTCGCTCTTAGGTAACAGATAGTCCTATAACCACTTCAAGTCACATACACAATTTTAAATCCGTAGTTAGAATGTCCAGTCCAATGTGTCTTCAAGATTCTGAGTTTGATTTAATGTGAAATCTTCTCCCCTCCCTAACTCCAGTTTGCTTCAGCCCAGATGTCTGTAGAGTGGGGGGAAGGGGTGATTTGGGCTCCTCTGTTTCTCTTTTCTTTTTCCAAAAATTTTTATTTTTAAATAATCTCTACACCTAGCTCAGGGCTCAAACTCATAGCCCAGAGGCCAAGAGTCACATGGTGTACCGACTGAGCCAACCAGGTGCCTCTTGCTTTCCTATTTCTTTCATTTAAAAAAAGTATTATTTACTGAGCATGGAGCCCAGATGGATCTGGATTCCAGGACCCGAGATCGAGGGCTGTACTGAAGTTACACTCTCAACTAACTGAGCCACCCAGGCACCCCAACCTTCTCTATTTCTTTTTTTTTTTTAAGATTTTATTTATTCACGACAGACACAGAGAGAGACAGACAGAGACAGAGAGACAGAGAGGCAGAGAGAGAAGCAGGCTCCATGCAGGGAGGCCGACATGGGACTCGATCCTGGGTCTCCAGGATCACGCCCCGGGCTGAAGGCGGTACTAAACCACTGGACCACCGGGGCTGCCCAACCTTCTCTATTTCTTAACCTGTTTCTCTTCCTCTATCCTCAGCTGCTGTTTCAGACCTACTAGCAGTTGGAGAGATGGAGGGAGTAGGGGATGGGCTCAAGCAATGTTTTTGTGAGTTGGAATTGTGGAGATAAACCAATTATAACAGGGCAACTGTAGTGGAAACTATATCACCAAATGAAGCAGAACTTCAACAAATTACTTAATCTGACATATAAACAAAAGAGTGTAGATCTAGATGATCTAGGATTTTAAGTGGATTTTATGAATTATTTGGTTTCATACATTTCTATATCTAAATACAGAATCACTGTTTGCTTCACTAGACTGTAGAAATGGCTCCATTTGGTCCCTTGCAAAGGTATGAAGCATTTTCTCCAAAGGTAATGAAGATATATCGCTTTGAATTGGCTCACCCAAATCTCCCTCCCCCCAGCTCCCATCATCTTCCCATGATACATGTAACTAGACTCACCCTCAAGAAATATATTTGCATTTTTTGGCCCCTTTCAACATTAGGAACTGGGCCATCTCCTTCCTGCAGTTCTGTTTTGCCTTCTGCTTCTTCTTTTATGGAAAGGACAGCAGCTGTCTGATACTAGGATGCCTGCCAGACTCTTTGGCACTTTTGAGATACTGGCATCTCTCTTTATTACCACTGCCAAGCCACTCAGGCCAGCTTTGGGGTCACCAGGTGAGGAGAAAACCCATCCAGCCACAGCATGCCAAATGGAGAAAAGAAGTATTAATGATGCAACTAACTTTGTCCATGGACACTGCTTGACTACAAAATTTTAGGGCTATCTACCAGCTGATAGATAACCTCAAGGGGTTATTCCTTCATTTGGTCAGTTCCAAACATCTAGATATATGGAGGCAAGTGGTTGGATTAACTGGATGACAATTTCCTCCTGCTTACAACCAGTCACCTGGCATTACATAGGCCTGTGGTAAGTGTGTGTGCTATTGGCTGGCACCAGCACTATGTAAGCCTGAGTTGGGAGAAGGGCTGTAGATTGGGATGTGGGTAGACAAAAAGCATTGAAGTCTGTGGGTGAGACTAATCTAAACTTGGAAATCTGCTTACCATTGTGATCTAGGAAGGGTTGGGGATGTCTACAATTAGTTAACAGCTAAGTCAGTCTGAAAATTACTCTGGTCTTTGCAAATAACATAGATTGTGTTAAATATTGAATTATTCATCATGAGTGATTGCTTGGCCCACTTTCTCTGGATTATGTCCCATTTTCTAACTCAGTTTTTCAAGTGTACAGCAGGTTATGCTCACCATCATCCACTTTCTAGGAGCAGTTGAAGTAGGAAAGGTCTGACATTGGAAAGGAGAGCTTGTGGTTCCATATAATGAAGGTGACAGTGAGGCCTGTTATATAATGGAATGAGAATTGAAGGGTCTGACATCTATTTCCCTCTGAATACCAGATCTGAGCAAAAATGTATGGAGCTAGGACAGAGAGAGGGGCATGTCCAAGATGACCTCTCAAAGCTACCTTTCTCTCTTTTTTTCTTTTTTCTTTTCTTTTTCTGTTTCTTTCTTTCTTTCTTTCTTTCTTTTTTTGCCTTTGGCTTCTATAATTTTCTGACAACAGCTGTACCTGTAAAATGTGTCAAATTCAGTAGCAGGGTCAGGGACTGCTGTCATTTGGAAGACTTCAACAACATGACCCTGGCAAAGACTTTGGAATAAAAACATCAGGAAAATAAACACTCAATGCTCCATAGCCAGAGGACCGGCTGGGAGCTGTCAGGTTGAAATACTAGTCTATTTGGGAAGGGAAAGAACAGGAGCAAGGCCTCCGACACTCCTCTGCCTTCTAGAAAATACCCCTCTAGCAGCAGAGCTGATGCCAAACACATCAAATTAATTAAGAAAAGAGATAGGAGCAGATCAAGGCTGAGCTTTTACTCCAGCCCGTCTGTCAATAAACACCTTCTCAGGAAGAAGGTACTGCCTGCAGGGGGGAGGGGGCCACCACAGAACAAGACATCAGGCTAATCCCTGCCCGTGGGGAGCCTGCCCCATCTGTGGAGGGAGATGGGACAGAGACTCCAGACCCAGAAATAAAGGTGAGAAGACTGAGAGACAAGAGAGGAGAGGGACATCCCTTCAGGGGAGGAGGAGCAGAGGCTGCTGGGGGGCGGGGTGCAGGAGGAATCAGAAAAGAGAGTGATCCCCAAGGAGAGGAGATGGCTCAGAGTTGGGAAGGAGACTGAAATGCAGTTGAGGGCAGAAGTGGGAAGAAACTTATGTCCCATGTTGAGCAATGGCTTGTGCAGTTTAGAGCCTGGAGAAGATAAGGCATGTGTTGGTGGAGAAATTGTGCATCAGGGAGTCATGGGAGAAAAGGCTGGGAAGCAGATGAATTACAAAGCTAGCAGGAGAAGATGAAGCAAACATGAATTTCTGGGGAAAGGTGTCTGTGACAAAATTCCTGACAAGGGAGGATGCTTTTTCTCTACCTATCTTTTAGAAAAGAGGCAAAATCTAAGCAAATGAGGGTGATGCAGTCATCTCTGGCCAGTTATATGATGCAAACACAGAAAAAGCAGGTTGCCTCATTGGTACCAGTCTGAAGTGGCAATAATATCTGCCAGCTATCACAAGAGAATCCAGGAAAGAGCCAGGGATTGTGTTGTGGCCCGTGCCTCTCCATGTGTCCGTGGTGTGTGCTTATGTGTGTGTGTTTAAGGCTGCGTGGACATGTCTTTATATGTTCTGATTGTGTTTCTTCTTGAAGTGTTTATTTTTAAAAAGATTTTATTTATTTATTCTTGAGAGAAACACACACATAGAGAGAGAGAGGCAGAGACACAGGCAGAGGGAGAAGCAGGCTCCATGCAGGGAGCCCGACGTGGGACTCGGTCCCGGGACTCCAGGATCACGCCCTGGGCTGAAGGCAGATGCTCAACCGCTGAGCCCCCCCGGGATCCCACTGAACACTTTAGAATAGTATGCAGGACAGCCACCAACAATAGACATTAGACATCAGATTAGTAGGTGGACTGATAGATAAGCTCTGAGCAGCACACATCCCATGGAGGAAAGTGTAGCACTAGCCCCTTTGCCCCATACACATGTACACATACACACAGAGAAATGTTGAATGACATCGATTTACATATTAGAAATGCACATTTACAAAAAGATATGCCGTTTCAGATATGGATAAAGACACAAGTGCTGTTGAGTGACCGCTATTCATGTCGCAGGCATACTATAAAAAAGACTAAGAGAACAGTAGACCTAAGATAGTGTTTAAATCATCCTATTTTTGGGATCCCTGCATGGCGCAGCGGTTTGGTGCCTGCCTTTGGCCCAGGGCGCCATCCTGGAGATCTGGGATCGAATCCCACGTCGGGCTCCCGGTGCATGGAGCCTGCTTCTCCCTCTGCCTCTGTCTCTGCGCCTCTCTCTCTCTCTGTGACTATCATAAATAAATAAATTTAAAAAAAATTAAATCATCCTATTTTTGTCTATAAGAAACAGGAGCAGCTAACCAATGACTTCAAGCCACGTAATACCCTTTTTCTAAAAGAATTACAGGAAATTAGTCCAATATCTACCCCCCCACTAGCATGGTACTGGAGAGACAACTGCACTAAATCCTGCAGGAGTCAAAGGATGTGACTATTAGTCCACATCTGTCTCTTAATAGCAGAATAACCTTTGGTAAGTCATTTTCTGACTCTGTTTTTTTCACCTATTAAATGTGAAAAAAAATGTTTATAAAATCTAAGATTCCGGGCAGCCCAGGTGGCCTAGTGGTTTAGCACCGCCTTCAGCCCAGGGCCTGATCCTGGAGTCTCGGAATCGAGTCCCACGTCGGGCTCCCTGCATGGAGCCTGCTTCTCCCTCTGCCTGTGTCTCTGCCTCTCTCTCTCTTTCTCTCTGTGTGTCTTGAATGAATGAATAAATAAAATCTTAAAAAAATCTAAGATTCCTTCTACTGTAGTCTTAGAATATTACATATTATATTCACACACACACACACACACACACACACAGACACAATCTTTTTTAAGTGCCTAGAATGTTGGGTGGAGAATAAATTAGAAGATAACCACAGTTGACTACAAAATGCCCAAACAACTTTTCAGTTCTGTTCTCTAATGACATAATTCCAAATATATCTTCTTTTTTCTGACATTATAAAGACTGAAATTGACTTTGACTTAAATTTTCAACTTTCCAAAGCTGGTTGGTGTCATACAGACAATAAACCTGAGCATGAATAGGTCTATAGTCACTTGTTCTACACAAATGTTGGAAATGGGTTCTTTGATTTGATTACAGAGTTACACAATGTCAAAAAAATGAGATGATTTAGCCAAGCCAATGAAAAAAAAAATCAGTCACACTGGTCATTTGGCATTGGGTAGTCAAAATAATTCTTTTTAACATTTTAAGCAGATCCAGGCTTTGTGTTATGGATGAGTGCCCATCTCCACTATAATCCTTCTTCTCTCCTATCTCTCTCTGCCTTCACCCTCAATACCCAGCATATAGGATTTGCTCCCATGTCCTGGAGCAGCCATGTTCTGAAAGTCTATTAGTATACCAGTACACCTTAATGTGCCACGTATGTGTACATGTTGAAGAACAGACAGACAGGCAAATAATAGCAGGCTCTGTTTTGAAGGCTCCTAGTAGAGCACCAGTACTTACAAAACTGTTTCATTGGGGGAAAAAAAATCTACAGCTGGTAAACTTCATTCTGAATGTCAACAGGGAGCTGATCCCATAACACAACAGCCTGAGATAACCTGTATCACAAAGCCAAGCCTGGCTGTGATTACTTAGCATTTATATAGCACTTTATCTGGACCCTGTATGTCAGCATCATTAAGGGTAGATAACTCACCAGGAGTTACAGCCAAGAAAAAAAAAATTCATGACCAAAAAGGAAGAAAGAAGGGAAAGCTTAAAGTATCAGTGGTTCCAGAGGGGCTTGTGATTACTCAGAAGTGGGGAGGGGCAATGATGCTATTTATAGAGGACAAGGAAAGCTCTTTAGTTTCTCCCTAGTGAACAGGAATGACGAAGATACAGGAGAGAAGACTTAAGGAAGACTTAAGGAAGAAAAACCCTGCCAGGAGACTCGCTAAGCCCGAGTTTGACTAAAAGAATTTATAGTTTGTCTTCTATAGCACCTTGAATCCCGGGAAATTATCATCGAGCAAATATTGTGAGTAATGGTTGGAGGGTAGTTCTGTCTGGAAGCAAAGGATGGACAAGACGCCCCTTTTAAGTATATTCCAAGCCCAGAAGTCTATTTTCTTAAAAAAATAGAATATTCAGGGATGCCTGGGTGGCTCAGCGGTGTAGCGCCTGCCTTTGGCCCAGGGCGTGATCCTGGAGTCCCAGGATCGAGTCCCACCTCGGGCTCCCTGCATGGAGCCTGCTTCTCCCTCTGCCTGTGTCTCTGCCTCTCTCTCTGTGTCTCTCATGAGTAAATAAATAAAATCTTTTTTAAAAAAATAGAATATCCAGAAATTTGTCAAAGATTCATTGTGGCATTTTTATAAAGTACAAATAACTCAAATCTTTGGCTATAATAGATAAGAACGTAACGATTCAGATAGCTGTAAATGTGAGAATGTCACTGTAGTATCAGGAGATTGAAAACAAGGCTGCCTAACTGTGGTTCAGTGGGAACGGCATGGGTTTGGAGACAAAAAAACTTGACTGAAATTTGGTTCTACCACTTGTTATCTCTGTGAACTTAGGAAAATGATTAACCTCTTTGAGCTTTAATTTTCTCACTTGTTAAATGGAAATTTTGTAGTACATATTGATGAGATGGACTTATGATTTTAGCATTAAGAATGATTTATTATAAAGCACCTAGAGGAGCACCTGGGTAGCTCAGTTTGTGTCTAACTTCTACTCGGGTCATGATCTCAGGGCCCTGGGATAGAGCCTGGTGTGAGCCCCACGTGGAGCCCCAGGTCAGCTCTGCATTTAGCAGGGAGTCTGCATCTCCCTTTCCCTCTACACCACACCCCTGCCCCGCTCATGTGCGCTCTTTCTTTTAACTAAATAAATAAAATATTTTTTTAGAAAAAAAGAGGAATGATTTTTTCAAACCCACCTAAAAATATTGGATAAAATATAAAATATTCTTTTATTTATTTATTTTTAAGATTTTTATTTTTTTTAATTTTTATTTATTTATGATAGTTACACACACACACAGAGAGAGAGAGAGAGAGAGAGAGAGAGAGAGAGAGAGAAAGAGAGAGAGAGAGGCAGAGACACAGGCAGAGGGAGAAGCAGCCTCCATGCACCGGGAGCCCGATGTGGGATTCGATCCTGGGTCTCCAGGATCGCGCCCTGGGCCAAAGGCAGGCGCCAAACCGCCGCGCCACCCAGGGATCCCAAGATTTTTATTTTTAAGTAATCTCCATATCCTACATGGGGCCCAGACTCTCTCCCAACATGGGGGAGATCAAGAGTCCCATGCTCTATAGACAGAGCCAGTCAGTCACCCCTAAAATATTCTTTTCTTTTCTTCTTTTCTTTTCTTTTCTTTCTTTCTTTCTTTCTTTCTTTCTTTCTTTCTTTCTTTCTTCTTTCTTCTTTCTTTCTTTTAAAGATTTTATTTGTTTATTCATGAGAGACACACAGAGAGAGACAGAGACACAGGCAGAGGGAGAAGCAGGCCCTCTCTGGAGAGCCCCATGCAGAACTCTATCCCAGGATCCTGGGATCATGACCTGATCCAAAGGCAGACGCTCAAACGCTGAGCCACTCAGGTGCCCCTAAAATATTCTTTTACATATATAACTAAGTTTGATAGAAAGAGAACAATCTCTTAAGGGGACAAAAATAAGAGCTGAAAAACCGGAATAGTAAATGTGAGAGCTGATCCTGGATATGCCTTACAGTGTTTTTGAGAGTGGTTATTGATTTTGTTAACCAAAGGTTTTGTTGTGTTTTGTTTGAAGGCTCAACATTAATCAGAATCATTATTTTTATTTTTATTTATTTATTTTATATATATATATATTTAAAGATCTTATTTATTTATTCATGATAGTCACACACACACACAGAGAGAGAGAGAGAGAGAGAGAGGCAGAGACACAGGCAGAGGGAGAAGCAGGCTCCATGCAGCGGGAGCCCGACGTGGGATTCGATCCCGGGTCTCCAGAATCCCGCCCTGGGCCAAAGGCAGGCGCCAAACCACTGCGCCACCCAGGGATCCCAGAATTATTATTTTTAAATGTTATAACTACATGAATACAATTTTTATTTTATTTTTTTCAAGATTTTATTTTTAAATAACCACTACACCCCATGTGGGGCTCTAACCCACAACCTCAAGAACAAAAGCCGCATGCTCCATGGACTGAGGCAGCCAGGCACCCCATGAATACAAACTTTATTTTATTTTTTAATATTTATTTATTTGACAGAGAGAGAGAGAGAGAGAGAGAGAGAGCGCACAAGCAGGGGGAGTGGCAGACAGAGGGAGAAGCAAGCTCCCCACCAAGCAGGGGCTGGATCCCAGGACCCTCGGATCATGACCCGAGTGGAAGGCAGTTGCTTAAAGGACTGAGCCACCCAGGCACCCCCTCCTTATTTTATTTTTTAAAAGATTTTATTCATTTATTTGACAGAGAGAGAGAGAGACAGAGAGCGAGCACACAAGTATGGGGGGAATGGACAGGTAGAAGCAGAAGGAGAAGTAGGTTTCCTGACATGGGGCTTGATTCTAGGACCCTGAGATCATGATCCGAGCCACCCAGGCATCCCATGATTACAAATTTTAGATTGGTTTATTTATTCCTTCCAATGTGATATTTTTAACTGGAGTAGGCAATTTGTATTCCATTCTGTTTCTCCAGTCAATACATCTCCTCACTTAAAAAAAAATTTATTCATTCATGAGAGACACAGATTGAGGCAGAGACACAGGCAGAGGGAGAAGCAGGTTCCTCACAGGGAGCCTGATGTGGGACTCGATCCCAGGACTCTGGGATCTCCGAAGGTAGATGTTCAACTGCTGAGGCACCCAGGTGTCCCAAAGGGTTGGGTTTTAATGGTCATATAGAAATAGGAATCAAAATTTGGCCCAAATAAAAAGGAATAATAGGGGAAAAAATCTGTCCATTGGTAAAGGGAGAGGACAAAGAAGTCTGTCTTGGTCAGGGTTCTGGAAAATAATTCAAACATATCAAAACACATTCTCCTATAAGATTTTTTTGCCTCCCTTTATGCCAGTTTGGGGTTCAAATTTATATGATATGCATAGTGTAGGGATTCTTTAGCTGAGAAATTAATATTAAAATGATGCCAGAGTTTATTGCCTGGCAGAAGCAAACATATAAAACCTCTCTGAAAGGAAACAACCTCAACTAGGCAACACAGAATTCCCACAGATAATGTCTTGCTCAAGATAAGCTCATAAATCAAAATTACAGAGGTGTAAAGAAACTATCCAAGAGAACAAATGTCAGCAGACACACCAAATAGTAGAATTGGACTACTCAGAACTTAAGATAATATGTGATCAGATCCAGATAATAAAGTACACTTATGTGATCAAAGATACAAAGGAAGATTTTTTTCTAAATAAGGGAAAAAATACTAGTTTAAAAAAGAACAAACAAATTTGAAAAAGAGCATAGGAGAATTTTTAGATATGAAAAACACACCACATTTCATCAATTCTAAGACGTACTTTGTTCACATTTTAGCATCTCTGAAATCAGGATATTCCCTGCAATAACTGCTGGGTAGGCAACCTTCTTGATGTAGTTGTCATTGCCTGTTTGTATGCATCAAAATTTGCAGAATGGATGACAGTGACTTTGAACAAATCCTGGAGACAATAGGGAGCACTGTTGTTGTGAAATGCTACATTACTAATGCTCTTGGTGTCATAGAAGATGCCATTGTGTGGAAAAGCAGGGAATTTAAAAGAGATGGATTCTGAAGTGCAGAAGTATTAGAAGTAACCTAACTCATTTATTTCCCTTATGGTTTTTTTTTCTTATAAATTTCTTTAAATGGGTAGGGAAAATTGCTAGGTGTCAGGAAAGCATTTGTCTTAGTTTAATTGCAGCAGTGGCTTTCTTAGTGTCAATAAAATAATGGTGTTTCTTACCTGTGATATCATCTTAGATTACATGATGTGCATTAGTCATTGTATTGGTCAGTGTTCAGGATTGAAAAGATATCTCTCTAGGGATTTTAAACAAGAAGGAATCAGGGAAATAGAAAGTAGGAAGACAGATACATGGAAGAAATATAAGTACAAAATAAGATAGTACATAATAAAGAAAAATTATCAGCAAACTGAGTAATTGTAAAATTGTAAAATTCTAAAAATTCTAAAGTCACCAGTTACAAGGCTGTATTGTCAGACTGGATTTAAAAATTTAGGGACGCCTGGGTGGCTCAGCAGTTGAGTGCCTGCCTTTGGCCCAGGGTGAGATCCTGGGGTCTTGGGATCGAGTCCCACATCGGGCTTCCTGCATGGATCCTTTCTCTCTCTCTCTCTCTCTCTCTCTCTCTGTCTCATGAACACAGTAAATAAAAAAATCTTTAAAAAATTAAAAAATAAAAATTTAGTTATGTGCTATTATATGTCCTAATGACATAGAAGGCTTGAAAGTAAAAGAATAGAAAAAGATACCAAATAAGCTGGCATTGCTCTGTTACTACGAGACTAAACAGACTTTAAGGTACATAGGGGTGCCTGATTGCCTGGGTCAGGTAAGCACTTGATCCTTGATATCAGGGTAGTGAGTTCAAGCCCTGCATTGGGCTCCATACTGGGTGTGGAGCCTATGTACATACATACAGAATAGTGGTTACCGTGGGTTGGCGAGAGAGGATAATGGGGTTATTGGTTAATGGGTACGGTTTTAATTGGGGTGATCGAAAGTTTTGGAGATGGATAGAGGTAATGATTGCACAACTGTGTGAACATGCTTAATGACACTGAATTGTTATGGTAAATTTTATGTTTATATATATTGTACCACAATAAAAAATAAACTTTAGGGCACCTGGGTGGCTCAGTGGTTGAGCATCTGCCCTCGGCTCAGGTTGTGACCCTGGGGTCCCGAGATCGAGTCCCACATCGGGCTCCCTGCGTGGAGCCTGCTTCTCCCTCTGCCTGTGTCTCTGCCTCTCCCTCTATGTCTCTCATGAATAAATAAATAAAATCTTAAAAAAAAGTTCATTTATTTTTTAAAAATAAACTTTAGATAAAAAAGTAGTCACTACATAATCATAAAAGTAAGAGTTCACCAGGAAGATGCAGCAACTCCTTATTTTTATGTAATCACTTCACATACATAACACAAAGCTATAAAAAGAAATTATGAATTATTATAAGTTGGAGATTAAAAAGTCATAACCCTCAAATAAGTGATAAGTTGGCAAACAAAAATTAGTAAAGACAGGAGATTTTAATAGCACAATTAACAGGCATGAGCTAATGGATATATATATGCAGCAATTAGGGAATACTCATTTGTCTTAAGAAGGCACAAAATATTTTGGGCACTTGGGTAGCTCAGTCAGTTAAGCGTCTGACTCTTGATTTTGGGTCAGGTCATGATCTCAGGGTTGTGAGACTGAGCCTCGTGTTAGGCTCCACACTGGGCTTACAGCCTACTTAGTATCCTGTCTCCCCGCCCCCCACTTCCCTCTCTTAAAAAAAAAGTGTACAGAACATTTCAAATTTGATCATACACTGGGCCACAAAACAAATCTCAACAAATAAACAGACCAACATTTCTCTAAACATAAGCAATTAAATTAGCAATAACTAGAAGATAAAGTCCCACATAGTAGTAATCTAAGAACAAGTTTCAAAGCATAATTAATAATGGAAATTAGATAATATTTAGACTGAACAATAAAGAAAATACACAAAATATGTGGGATATAGCTAAAACAGCATCAGAGAGGGACTTATCGCCTTAATACATTATAAAAGATAAAAGAAAAACAAAGAGCTGAGTTACGAAAAGAATATCACAGCCAACTACCCCCACCAAAGAAGATGGAAAGAAATAATAATTGTAAAACTAAAAATTAGAAAACGAAGATAGAATAGGGATTATCAACAAAAGTACAAGCTGGTAAATGCTCACTCACCAAAGGGCACTGACAGGGCTCAATAACCAGGTGGACAAGATGACCCGGTAAATGTCAGTCAGCTTCTTTATCACGCCACCCAGGGCTTGCTAAAAGGGCTCATTAATACTGAGAACAAGGTTGGATATTACTCAACAAAACAGACTTTTCCCTCGCCAAGGCAGATCTGCCTACCATACACCTAAAGATACCTGCCAACAGCCCAGACGATAGCGAGCCCTATGGGGCTGCACCGAGGGAGCCAGAGAAGGCACAGTGGTAAGAGTGGATCTGTCCCATCGTGGTGTTTTGTCCTCACTGGGATCGATACCTTTTCCGGATATAGGTCTGCCCTCTCTGCCCACAATGCTTCTGTCAGCACCATTATCCACGAACTCACCCAACGCCTTATTCACTAGGATGCTGGCCCACATTATATTTTTCCCATCCGAAGTTCGCAGCTGAAGAAGTGAGGCAGTGGGTTTATGCTCAGGGGAGTCAGTAGTCTTCCCGGGTGCTCCATCATCTAGGGGCGGTTGACTTTAGGGACTCATAGGATGGCCTGATGAAGACTCGATTGCAGAGCCACTGGGAGACAATACTTTCCGGGGTTAGAGTGCTACCTTACCAGACCGATTGGGTGAGCCATATGTGGAGATATTTTCCCCGTAGCCAAAATATATGGATCTGGGCACCAAGGAGTGTATACGACGCTGACTCCTCTGTTAAGACATGATGACCTCCTTGAGCATTTTTCTTACCCCCCATTCCTTTAACTTTGGGTTCTGCTGGTTTAGAGGTATAAATACATTCCCACGAGAGGTTCACAGCTTCCAGACCATTTTGTATTCTTCATGCCACCGAACTGAAGCAAAGGTGTTTCCTGTACCAGCTGGGGTGAAAGAGAGTTGTGGCCTTACAAGAAGAGCAAGGAGGAGTGTGCTCAAAACCCAGGAGAGTCTCTGGGGTGCCTCACACCTCCAGGACTGAGGTGAGGCTAATGGAAGATTAGAGCACCTCAAGGCAGGCAGGGCCATTACAGGTTAGCTCCTTCAGGAATAAAGATGGGGTCTCTCCACCAGGAACCAGAACCAGCCAGATGCTGACTGAGGACAAAACAAATTAGAGAAATGGATAGTTGACTAAAGAAGTTATAAACAGCAACTACAGCCTTTCCACAGAAGCTCTGGGGCATACAGAAGCCGTGTTGGCAGCTCCGAGGTGGGGGCACCGCTTCCCGGCCTGTTGATCGACCGCAGCGGTATGTTCTCCCACTAATGAGTTTAGTGGCACCTTCTGACTTCTTTCAACCCTTCCAACAATTTTGTAAGCATCAAATTCCTTTAATTTGATGTAGTAAATTCCTTTCTGCTTGGAATATCTAGAGTTGTTTCTGTTCTTGCACTAAGCCCTGACTAAATCACATGGTGATTAAGACGGCGTGGTGTTTGCATAGGGAGAGTCAAAATAAACTTTACTTAAAAGATTTAAAAGAATAGAAAATCCAGAAACAGACCCGTGCTATTTAAATTTGGTATCTGACATTTCAGATCGGTGGGAAAAAAGGCAGAACTGTCTACTAAATGCTGCTGGGGAAAATGGACCACCCTCAGGAGGGGAAATGAAATCCTTTTCTTTTTTCACTATACAAAAAAAAAAATTAATTCCAGCAGGATTGAAGGTCTAAACGTAGAATGCAAAAGTGCAACACCTTTCGAGGAAAACACAGGAGATTTCAAGGCAAGAAACATTATTATGCTAATGACTTTTAAATTAACATATTTAGTTTATCCTTACCCCCTTAACACACTCCTATACCCAAATTCCAATTCAAAGTTTCCACTTGGAGATCTAATAGGGATCTCAGGGAGGCCTGGGTGGCTCAGCAGTTGAGGTTGAGCATCTGCCTTTGGCTCAGGTCATGACCCAGGGAGCCAGGGATTGAGTCCCGCATAGGTCTCCCCACGGGGAGCCTGCTTCTCCCTCTGCCTGTGTCTCTGCCTCTCTGTGTGTCTCTCATGAATAAATAAATAAAATCCTTTTAAAAAATAATAGGCGTCTCAAAATTAACATGTTCAAAATAAAGGACAGTATTTGTTTTTCCCCCAAATCTCTTTCTCTTGAGAAGTTCCCCATTTAAGAAAATAGCATCATCATTCATCCATTTTCTCAGGCAAAAAAAATTGAGAGTTAACCTTGATTTCTCTTTTATGTAATCTTTACCAAATCCATTGGAAAGTCTTAGTAGGTCTAACTTCTAAATATATGCTGAATC
The DNA here is from genome assembly GCF_905146905.1 of Nyctereutes procyonoides. NCBI lineage: Eukaryota > Metazoa > Chordata > Mammalia > Carnivora > Canidae > Nyctereutes > Nyctereutes procyonoides. The sequence continues at coordinate 4,685,153 of NW_026575124.1, read as the reverse complement.
TGTTCACTTCCAGGATTTCCTCTGCTACTACCCTGTTCTCAGTCACCATCACCTCTAGTTTATTTTTTATTTTTTTAAATTTATTTATTTATTTATTTATTTATTTATTTATTTATTTATTTATGATAGAGAGAGAGAGAGAGAGAGAGGCAGAGACACAGGCAGAGGGAGAAGCAGACTCCATGCACCGGGAGCCCGACGTGGGATTCAGTCCCGGATCTCCAGGATCGCGCCCTGGGCCAAAGGCAGGCGCTAAACCGCTGCGCCACCCAGGGATCCCTTACCTCTAGTTTAAACTATAGGAATAAACTCCCAGCCAGTCCTCCTGCTATCCATTTTTACTTCCTGGATATTATGGTAGTAGCCATAATAATCTATTACAAAATAAATCACTGCCCTGCTCAACACCCTCCAGTGGCTTCCCATCACTGAAGAAAATCCTTAGCTACTTATCTGAAGTAACTGCGTATCACTCTTCCCCTCGATCATGCCATGTAGACACATTTGCCACTTCCTCCAGGAAATGGCAGCCGATATAAAGTAGCTGACAAAATTAAATAATGAGTTTGTAATAGCAGAGGTTTGGAAGAAATTTCAATGTTACCTCAAAGGAGAATGGCTTAAAAAAACTGTGCCGCCTTCTTTTCATTAGAATACTTTACAGTAGTTAAAATGAATAAATTAGAGCTTCATGAATCCACATAGATAAATATCAAAAATATAATACTGAACAACAAATGCAAGTTGAAGGATAAGTATGGCATGACAGACACCACTTATAAAAATTAAGACACATGTAAAACGGCACTGTATATAGCTTATGTTATATACATATACAGTAAAACTATAAAAACTTTGATGGTAATGATAAGCACCAGATTCAAGACAGAAGTTACATCAGAGAACAAAGGGACGGTAATGTGATAGGGGAAGGGATTCTATGGGGTTTCCATTATAACAGTGATGCTTTAGGTGGGCAGATAAATGGTAATTTACCTATTATCTATACCTATTTGTGTGCCTGAAATACTTAATAAAATTAAACGAGATAACAGTGACTAACTTGTAATAATAGTCAATATTTATATAGAACTTGCTTCAGGTTGGGCACTATTCTAAGTGCTTTATATATGACAGCTCATTTAAATTCTCACAATGAGCCTAGGAGGTAAGCAGTATAAGAATGAGGGAAGGAAGACACAGAAAAGTTACATAAGACTAGATGGTGAAGCTCATCTGGGGGGGAGAAAAAAAGGCAGCTTGGCTCTGGTTTTTAACTAGTCTATCATGTTGCCCTCTACTCTTATTAAACATACAGTGGGTTTTTAATATTTGGGTGAAGTTTACAAGGTTTTATTTTTTATTTTTGCAGGTCAAAATGCTCAAATATGCCATCAGTCACATATGGTTCAACTTAATAAATGGCAAATAAAAACGCATACAGATGAAATTACAATATCACAAGGCTCTATGATGGTTCTGCAATTGCTTTTAAACATAGTAAAGTCTTAGGTATGCATGTCCTAGATGTTGTTACCACGGAAGCATGAGGGAGTAAAGTTAAATAGCCAAAGTCATTCCCAACCATTAACACTGAATCAAGGGAAGAAAGGAAGAGTGGTCACCATCAGTGTAGGGTGTGTAAGAGCCACCATGGGTGGGAGGAAAGCTGAGCTGCCCTCTCAACAGCCTCCCCTCCCTCCCCTCCCTTTGTTTTTTTTTTAATTATTTATTTATGATAGTCATACAGAGAGAGAGAGAGAGAGAGAGAGAGAGAGAGAGAGAGAGAGAGTGAGAGACAGGAAGAGGGAGAAGCAGGCTCCATGCACCGGGAGCCCAACGTGGGATTCGATCCCGGGTCTCCAGGATCACGCCCTGGGCCAAAGGCAGGCGTCAAACCGCTGCGCCACCCAGGGATCCCCCTCCCCTCCCTTTGGCTCTGCATCCAAGAGGCTGCTTCACACCAGCTAGGCCTTTGTCATGGATTTGGCTCAGAAGTCCTTGTCTTCTAGCCTCTGAGTGAACTCCTGAGATATCCAGACAGGGCTGTAGGCTTCCTCATTGGAGCACCCAAGGGCCTGAGAGCAAAGATCCCTCTCCTCCAGCTGCTGGCTGTACCAACTCCCAGGAAAGTGGAAATAGAAAGAAGAAGACAGGAGACAGATACATGTTACCCTGGGATCAATATGTCTGGCCCTGGCAGTTACAGTCTTGTTTTTATCCGACATTTCCAGAAGTTGCTTTCTGTACCTGTTCAATGGCATAGTCTCCTTCTCAGTCTTCCTGTCTATAGTGGTGAAAACTTAACTCCCTCTTATGTATAGTTAACAGAATAACTTGCATGAAACACTGCTTTCCTCGTGTCCTTCCTCAAAAAAAAAATCATTCCCTATACTGAATTGAATATCTTTAATGCAACTTCTGCAACTCCTCATCTCTTTTATAGGTGCCCCTTTCATACCTTGTCAACCTGAACAAAACTCACACCAGTGGTTGGATCTACCCTGAAGCCTGGTGGAAACAGAAGAATGGACAGAGTTGCCTCTGAAGTGTAGTGAAAATACGTTGCACACTATTGCATACAGGCTGTTTCTGTGGGGGCGAATGTATGTGTATGCGCACGGGGAGGGGCGCATGCATGAATGCACAGATGTAGTTGATAAGTGTGCCTGAAGGTGGTGTGAGCATTTTCTAGAACCTTATGCTTGAAGTTTTCACTCCATAAATCTCTTTTACTGGCGGTACTCTGAAAGCCAAGGGCTGTGTAATAATTTACACTGCATTGTCCTTCCTCTCTTGCTCCCCTTCACTAGCTTAGGATGAAAAACTAAAGATTGATGGTGATGTCCCTTTGGAGGAGCCAGGAGTGTCATTCATCCCCACTCTGTCAGTCTATTCCTCTAGAGCTTTTCTTCTCACTCCACTCCTTCTGCTTTCCTATAGGGGCCAGGCTTTTTGTCTCCTTGTCGTTCCCAAACCTTCTCTACTGGCTCCTTCTGAAACATCCTTGTTGGGGTGCCCGACCTGGGTTAAGTAGAACAAGAAGGACTTTTCAGATGACCCAATCATGAGACTGAAAAAACCCTCTGCAGAGATCCAAACGGCTCCAGAGGTCTCCTCCCTCCACTCAAAGCCACTTCCGTCTGACTTTCAAAGGCTCCAGAGAAGGTCCACACTTCCGTTGGTCCTAGAAATAGTGTATTTCTAACTCAGTGCTGTACTTTTTAATCTTTTCCACTGTGGCTTTGGCCATATTCTCTTGAGATTGTTTTTTTTTTCTGCTACATAGAAAGTTCTAAGTGAAATATAAGGAAGAAGTATGGAAGCAGAGATAGAGCTGTACACACTTACATTTAGTTTGTGCCTTGCAGCCTGTTAGTGACATATTTAGGTTCAGAGACAACTGATAATCATTTTATCTGTCCCTTGCTTCTTCACCTCTTCCCTTCCAGTTGAATTATAATCTCTCTAGTGTTCAAGCAACCATCTCCTACTATCAAACAAAATGTAAAAGACTCCATTGCTTCAATAAGACAATTTTGCAAACTTTGCAAACCCTCATCGACAGGAAACCCTTCTTGAGGTTAGACCAACTCTCTCTGCAGCCACTTTGGCTCTAACTCCACGTAGACAGACAACATTGGGCATCCGCCTCCTATGAAAGAAGGAAAGTCTCTCTTGATTTACCATTCCATGTTCTCACACCTCTTCAAAATTCAATTGCACAACTTTAATTTTTTAGGAGAAAACATAGAATATCTTTCTGACATCAGGGTAAAAAAAATTCTTAAACCAAGATATAAATAGAGTAAATCACAATGGAAGAGATGGATAAATTTGACTACACAAAAAGATTATTTTCTTTAAAGGTCTTCGTTTAAAAAGTGACAAGACAAGCCACACACTGGGGGATATTTGCTATTTGATTGACTTATAAAAGATTTGCACATGGAATATATAAAGAATTGATAAAAATCAATTGAAAAGACAAACAGAATAATAGAAAAATGAGCAAAAGACATATATAGGTCATTCACTTAAGTGGAAATCCAAATAAGCAATAAACATCTGAAAAGATGCCCAAAGTCTCCAGCAATCAATAAAATGCGAATTAAAACAATCCATCAGAGGTGAAATTTTAAAAGCATGACAATACCAAATGCTGGTGAGGATGTGGAGCAAAATTCTTATACGCTGCTAGTGATAGTGTAAATGGCACAACCAATTTGAAAACAATTTAATTTTATATTCTAAAGTTGAAGATACACATACTCTATTACCCAGCAATTCTGTTTATTCTTTGTGTGGGGGGGAGGGGTTTTAAAAATATAACATAGGCACACCTGGGTGGCTCAGCAGTTGAGTGTCTGCCTTCGGCCCAGGGTGTGGCCCCAGGGTCCCGGGATCGAGTCCCGCATCCGGCTCCTTGCATGGAGCCTGCTTCTTCCTCTGCCTGTGTCTCTGCCTCTCTCTCCGTGTCTCTCTTGAATAAATAAATAAATAAAATCTTTAAAAAAATAAAATAAAATAATAAAAATATAACAAAATTTATCACTTTAACCTTAAGTGTACAGTAGAGCAGTGTTAACTGTACGTGCAATACAGTTGCAAAACTCTGTTGTGCAATAGATGTCTAGAACTTTCTCATCTTGCAAAACTGAAAACTCTATACCTATTGAATAACTCTCCCTCTTCCCCTTCTCCAAGCCCGTGGCAACCATCATTCTATTTTCTGTTTGTAAGAGTTTGACTATTTTAGACATCTCCTGGAAGTGAAACCAAGCAGCATTTATCTTTTTGTGACTGACTTATTTCATTTAATGTGATGTCTTCCAAGATTTACCCATGTTATAGCATATGACAAGATTTGCAATATTATTCCATTGTATGTATATTGTGTGTACATTTTCTTTATCCATTCATTTGTTGATGGATAGATTGCTTCCAATTCTTGGTAATTATGAATAATGCTGCAGTGAACATGGGTGTCTTTTGGGGTCTTTTGAGATTGCATAAATACCTTTCTGAGATCTTTTTTTCAATTCTTTGGGATAAATCTCCAGAATGAGATTGCTTATTCATATGGTAGTTCTATTTTTCACTTTTTTGAGGAACCTCAGTACTGTTTTCCATAGTGGCTGTCCCATTTTACATTCCTCCAGTAAGTACCACAAAGATGCCAACTTATTTATATCTTCACCAACATTTGTCATTTTCTTTTCTTTTTTTTGTAATTTTCTTTCTATCTTTCTCTTTCTTTTTTTAAGCATCTGTTATTTTCTGTTTTTTTTTTTAATTGGCCATCCTAACAGATGTAAGGTGACAGCTTATTGTGGTTTTGAATCACATTTTCCTAATGATTATAATATTTAGCATCTTTCCATATGCTTGTTGGCCATATGTATATCTTCTTTGAGTAAATGTCTATTAAAATCTTTTGCCCATTTTCTAATTGAATCTCTTTATTTATTAAGAGGGAGAGGAGGGGCAGAGAGAGAGAGAGAGAGAGAGAGAGAGAGAGAGAATCTAAGTAGGTTCCGCACCCAGCGCAGAGCCTGACTTGGGGCTCCATCTCACAACCCTGGGATCATGACCTGAACAGAAATCCAGAGTCAGACGCCTTTTTTTTTTCAAAGATTTTATTTATTTATTTGAGAGAGAGGGAAAGCACACACATAAGCATGAGCAGGGTGAGCAGCAGAGAGAGACAGAAAGGGAGAAACAGACTCTGCTGAGCAGGGAGCCCAATGTGGGGCTCAATCCCAGTCCCGTGGGATCATGACCTGAGCCAAAGGCAGATGCTCAATCTACTGAGCCACCCATGTGCCCCCAGAGGCAGGCGCTTAACTGACTGAGCCACCCAGGTGCCCCTCTAATTGGATTTTTTTAATGTAGTTGCAATTTCTTTGTATATTCTAGATACTAACCCTTGGGACACCTGGGTGGCTCAGTGGTTAAACCTCTGCCTTTGGCTCAGGGCGAGATACTGGAGTCCCGGGATCAAGTCCCGCGTTGGGCTCCCTGTATGGAGCCTGCTTCTCCCTCTGCCTATGTGTCTGCCTCTTCCTCTCTCTCTCTCTGTATCTCTCATAAATAAATAAATAAATAAATAAATAAATAAATAAATAAATAAATAAATAAATCAAGCTTTAAAAAAAAAGAAGAAAAAGCAAGTCACCAAAGAATTCACGTATCATGACAAAATTTTTACAAAAGTTTAAGCACAGGGATCCCTGGGTGGCGCAGCGGTTTGGCGCCTGCCTTTGGCCCAGGGCGCGATCTTGGAGACCCGGGATCGAGTCCCACGTCGGGCTCCCGGTGCATGGAGCCTGCTTCTCCCTCTGCCTGTGTCTCTGCCTCTCTCTCTGTCTCTCTCTCTCTCTCTCTCTGACTATCATAAATTTAAAAAAAGTAAAAAAGTTTAAGCACATTAAAATTTAAATAATTTGTTGTCAAATGATCTATATGTAGTGAAACGTAATGGAATTCAAGGAATGATAAACACAAAATTTGGAATAGAGGTTTTTTTTTCCTGAAGGAGAGAAAAGGGATACAATCAGACAGATACACAAAAGAGGCTTCACTAATATTAATAATGGTTTATTTCTTAGCTAGATGGGAGGCATATAGTTCTCTGTTTTACTTATTTCATATTTATATTTGTCATATATAGTCTTTTATATATGAAATCTATTCACATATTAAACTATATGAAATATCTGAGAATAATAAAAATGTATTCACTCATTCAGAACATATTTATCAAATACCTATTATGTGCCATCACTGTTCCAAGTGTTTGAGATACAAGAGTAAACAAAACAGAAAGAAAAAGATTTTGGAGTTAGAGGGTGAAAACAGCACACATTTAAAATAAATGTCTCAGCCAGGAAAAACTTTAGTTAAATCCATAGCAAAATCAGTTAAGTATGACTGACAATAGGCCAGGAGAGAGCACAAATCTGCTATCCCAGAATGAGGCAGTATTTATAACTAACTTCTAACTATTTATCTCGCACAAGAAGTAGAATTGTGTGGATAAGCTAAGAGAAGGATTTATATACTCAACTAGATCAATATTACAAAAAGGAGGTGGAGGCAGAGTTCATCCAAAACAGTAGTTAATCTAAAACATCAGTAAATCCAAATAACAGGAAAAGAGCAAATGTCATTTGTATTTGTGTTTGGGGTATATTGCCCTGCAACTGTCACCTATTCTCTTAATGAATTTTCTCTTGCACATTGGAAAAAATAGTGCTGTTAACTTCACATTGACTGCCTGGAACTGCCCAGTAGAAAACTGCTACTGTCACTCAACAAAATGCACATTGGTCTCTGGTAATATGTCAATTATTGCTCTGGGCAGATACAAAGACGAAGAAAATTTGAGTCTTGTCCTAAATGAGCTTAGTTCATAGAGGGTTAGTAGAGAAAGAGAGATTTTTCAAAAACTTTAAAACAACACAATAAATGTCAAATGGAAATATAAACAGATTGCTATGGGTACACAGGGTAGAGACATCTAACTCTTTGGAGGGGAATGTTCTTGGAAGTGGTGCTAGTTAGGCAGTATTGAAAGACAGGTAAGAATTTTCCATATGAAATAAGCATGTGGCCTCACAGAGTCTGAAACCCTAAGCGTAATGTGGCAGTGGCCTCAGGCAAGCCCTTAGGGAGCTGGATTGATAGGCTCTTAGAGCCACATCTGAGTGCTTACCTCCATAACACAGAGATACAGAGCCCAAGTTTGAGCAGAGGAGTGACCCAATCAGATTCATATTCTAGGAAGACAATTCTGGTGGTGGTAGTGGTATGGAAGTTGGGCTGATAGAAGACACCTGGTAGAAAGAAGTGAATGGTGGCTATTGCAATAGTTCAGAATATTGGTAATTAGAGTTTGCACCAAAACAGGGCAGAGAGGAGAAATGTCTTCAAGAGATGGTTCTGAGGGGCACCTGGGTGGCTCAGTCAGTTGGGTGTCTGCTGTCAGCTTGGGTCATGATCTCGGGGTCCTGACTGAGCAAGAAGCCTCCTTCTCTCTCTCCCTCTGCCCCATCCCCGGCTACCCTCCACTCATGTTCTCTCTCTCTCTCAAATAAATACATAATTTTTTTTTAAGAGAGAGATGGTTCTGTAATGCAGTTCAGTTGGTCACAAGTCTGGATGATTAACTTGACATAAATGAGGATGACTGCAAAGGTTTTAGCTTGAGAGACTGGATGGTGACTCCATAAACCAAGATGGGGAATGCCGACGGAGGCTTTGGAAAGATGATGGAGTGAAAGGTGAGAGGGAACGGAAAAAGTTTCAGGAGAAAGAGATTCAAAGAAAGTTTATTTTGAGTGAGAAAAATGAGAACATGGGTCAAGAATGGGTAAGAAGGAAGAAGATGGAGTGGAAACAGAAGTGGAGAGGTTGTTCTAAAAGTAGAAAGGCCAAGTACTCCTCTAATTGATATGAGACTTGGAGGCAAGGCAGTGTAGTTATAATAAAGTCTAGAGGTCAAGGGGAGGGAAGTTGTAGGAGTTAGCATTAGATGGCTTTAATGATAGAAGGGGAGGAAGATGGGAGCTCAAGTGTTGAGAGGGCATAGGAGGTCCGGGGTGTGAGAAAACACTATCATATGTCCTTCCCCGTCTATATATATTAATGAGATTGTGATTGGAAGCCTGCCCCTACAACCTGCAGCCTAAATACCTACTGTTCTCTAAGATGTTCTGCTTATCAGTCCTCAGTTCTCTTAGAACCTCATTCTTCAAAGTAGATACAGATAATAATAAAGTTGGTTGACACAACTTCAGTGTGTTAGCAGTTAGTAGATCAGTGTCATTTCTTCCCAGGGTTTATTGTTAAGTGCAAAATTGGAACCAACAAGAACTGAGACATTTGCAAAAGCATCTTGACGTGGCTCTTTCAATTCAGGCTATCAGATGAGTATTTAGCAAGCTGCTTAAACATTTGAATTCTATGGAATTAGTGGTAATTTCAAAGAAACACCTACTCCCATTCACCATTTGTTGAGAAGGTCTATCCCAGGCACTGCATTAGACACTAGAGACTAAGGACTGGTATGGTGCAGCCTTTGCCCTTGGGCAGTTCAAAGCCTTGTGGCCGTGATGCTGATTTTGCAAATGTATACTTATGCCAAAATTTATAAATTTTTAAAAAGCTTATATTAATAATCTACACATAGAAATAATACTGCATTAAAAGTAAAAACGATATAAATTTCACTAGATCTTATTGTACATAAAGACATCCTGGTTTCTTTTTTGTAAGGTTTATTTACTTATTTGAGAGAGAGAGCATGAGCAGGAGGGGCGGGGGGAGGGAGAGAATCTCAAGCAGTCTCTGCAGTGAGCACAGAGCCCAACGAGGGGCTGGATCTCACATTGACCTGAAACCAAAACATATCCATCACCCCCAGAAGTTTCTTCTTCTTGCCCTTTGGCCATCTTCCCTTCTAGCCCTCAGCCCTGTCCAGGCAACCAACCACTGATTTGATTTCTGTCACTATGGAGTAGTTTTCATGTCCTAGAATTTTATATGAATGGAATCATATAGTATGTTCTCTTTGTTTTTGGCAACAGCTTTAACAAACTGTACTAATGGAAGGAAATGTGGATAATTTCTCAAAGTAGCTATGCATCGTTTTAAATCATAAGGAAAAAATTTTTTATAAGGAAAAATATTTTAAAAATAAATTAATATGACCACGTGAACTGATAAATTAAGTTCTGGAATTTGTGTGGGAAATTTAAATGCACATAGATTAACCATTGATAAAAGTGGAATATTTGGAGTATGTATATTGTGTAGATTTTGTTGGATTGAGTATGAGTAGAAAATGAGGAGGTTTGGGAGGCAGAACTACATTCACATTTAGGTTCCCTCCTCTCTACAAGAGTGACTTTGAATGAATTATTTAACCGCTCTGAGTTTCAGTTGTTTAATCCATAAAACAGGAATAATAATGACCTCTCTATTGGGTGACTGGGCGTATTCAGTTTAGACATGGAGAGAGAACGTGTCTCGCATTCAAATACTCTTTCCTTAACTGTGATTCTTGTTTCTATGAGAATATTACTTCAGAATTGTAAAGAAAGTCACCTGAAAATTACCCAACATAAAAATAGCCACTTAACAGCCTTTATGAGAACATATCGAGGGTGCAAAGCTGTATTAATCTACATAATATTTTTTTACAGTGGCAGGTTGACCTTCCTAATTCTGCTCTGTCCTAACAACATGAAAAAGAATTTGGTATTAGTGTTGCCTGACTTCTCACTGATTAAGGGTGGGAGAAGATGGCCAAGAGACCAGGGAGAAGATTGGGACTTGACCAAAGAAATGAGCATGGCTACAATCCAAAGTGGATAATCCACACAGAAAAGAGTGAGGTGATGGTGGAGCTAAAATGAGTCAAGTGTGTGGTACATGCCAGCTCTGTGTTGAGGCTGCACCTGAACTGCAGCATTTAACCCTCACAACAAACCTTTAATTACTATTACTGGGCCCATCTTATGGATGAGGAAATCAAGGTTTAAAGAAGTAACTTACTCAGGTTCAAATAGATGGAAGTGACAAAGAAGGATTCAAACCTAGGTCTCTGACTTCAGAGCTCAAACACTTAATGACTTCTAGAGAAAGACAGAGCAATCCCAGGCTCAAACTTTGTCCATAATTTGCAAAACACTCAGTTCTCTTGTGACAGTCTCAGAGAGGTTGTCTCCTTTTAGAAAGGGAGGAAAGGAAACCACTACCAAAACTGTCCTGGATTTTAGGAAAGCAACCATCCATAATGGCTTTAGTGGAATCCAGTTGCTTCTTGATGATCTTTTCCAGACTATCTGACCATGTGTCACCCATTCTAGGCCTTCCCCACCTGCACCCATCACCCTCAACATATGCCCTGATTTTGCTCACTCTTGGAAAATTCCTCCTGTTGCTGAATCTCAGTCCACCCCATTGAAGTGGAGGCCCTCCAGTTCTGGCTAACACCCACTTCCCTCCAGGGCTATTTGTCAAGGAGGGGGTGAGTAGGGACTTAATGACATGCTTTCCTTAACAATCTTCCAAACCTATCATCTAGGATAGATTCATCAACAACACCCTAACAAAGTAGGTTAGTAGGATGAACCCACTACCTGTTTAGGAATCTGGAAGGCTAAGGAATATTTCCCGGGACTCAGGACCCAAGGGTTTTAGCCCCAGCTTCTCCTGTACCACGTGGCCTTCAGTAATTGCCTGGGTGCTCTGCTTGTCCCTCTTCTCCTTACTTTCCTCCACCCCCACCGCCATCACCTCTGTGGGTAGAATGAAGGTTGAGTTTTGCCTTACTTCCCACGGAACTAATTAAGGTCTACAAAGTACTTTGAGAACATTCAGTGTGGGTTTTTTGCCAAGACAGAATTACAGGTGGGAATGGCAAGGAATGGGAACAGAATAAAACTAGGGTAGTTGACTTGCTCTGCAGAAGGCTCCAATAAGCCTCTCTCCACTAAATCTTAAAGCTCTTTCTCTCCAGCTTGTCAGCCATCTCAAAGAAGAGTTCACTTCCTTTCCCCCTTCACGAAACAAGGCAAAGCAGGGTACCTGAGTTCTGTAATTCCATCTATCCTTTCACCAAAAAAATCACACACAGACCCCTTCAGTCAACACTTGTCTTATGAAAGGGAAATGGTTGGATTATGTCTTAGTCTGGAGCAAAGTCCTCAGATGCAGGATGTTGATTGTTTTATTTTCTGGGCTTTCAACTATGGTTGATTAATCACTGCTCTTGAGCTTCTGCTCTAGCATGGCCTTGACATGGGCACCTCTGGGGGGAGATTAAAAAATTCCTCTGAAGAGTCAGGTCCTGCCCAGGAATTTACCTGGGAAGGCAAAATATGCACAATAAAAGCAACCTAAAAACAATAACAAAGCAACACATTACTATAGGTGAATGAAAAAGTACCGAGATTAAGGTTCGACTTCAGAAGAATTTACTAGCATAGCAGGTGTCATGGATTCTTTGGTAGGTTTAGGAAAAACCCTTATTTGAAAGCAGGAGCCTTTTGGCTTTTTTTTTTTTAACTTAAATCTTATTTTAATACCAGTATAGATAATATATGGGGTTGTATTGTTTTCAAGGATACAATATAGTGATTCAACAATTCTATATATTACTCAGAGCTCATCAAGATAAGTGTACTCTTAATCTCCACTACCTATTTCACCCATCTCCCCACTCATCTCCCCTCTGGTGACCATCTGTTTGTTCCCTATAGTTAAGAGTCTGTTTCTTGGTTAGTCGCTTTTTTCCCCCTTTGTTCATTTGTTTTGTTTCTTAAATTCCACATATGAGTGAAATCACATGGTATTTGCCTTCCTGTAACTCACTTATTTCACTTAGCATCATACTTTCTAGTTCCATCCGTGTGATTGCACATGGCAAGATTTCATTATTTTTCATGGCTGAATAATACTCCACTGAAAATATACGACACCTTCTTTATCCATTCATCTATTGATGAACATTTGGGCTGCTTCCAAAATTTGGCTATCGTAAATAATGCTGCAATAAACACAGGAGTGTATACATCTTTTTGAATTAGTGTTTTTGTATTCTTTGGGTAAATAGTAGTGTGAAAACTGGATCATAGAATAGTTCTATTTTTAACTTTTTGAGGAACCTCCATACTTTTTTCAGTAATGGCTGCACCAGTTGGCATTCCCACCAAAAGTGCATGAAAGTTCCTTTTTCTCCACAACCTTGCCAACACTTGTTGTTTTTTGAGTATTTTTATTTTAACCATTCTGACAGGTGTGAGGCAATAGCTCATTGTAGTTTTGATTTCCATTTCCCTGATGATGAGCGATGTTGAGCATCTTTTCATATATATGTTGGCCATCATTATGTCTTCTTTGGAGAAACGTCTATTTATGTCTTCTGCCCATTTTTTTAATTGGATTATTTGTGTTTTTTGTTGTTATGTGAGTTCTTTATATATCTTGGATACTAACCCTTTATTGGATATATCATTTGCAAATATCTTTTCCCATTCAGTAGGTTGTCTTTTAGTTTTGTTGATTGTTTCCTTTGCTGTGCAGAGGCTTTTTATCTTGATGTAGTCCCAATAGTTTATCTTTAAAAATTTTTTTATTTTTAGGTAATGCCCAATGTGGGGCTCAAACTCACAACCCTGAGATAAGGAGATGCATGTTTTACCAACTGAACCAGCCAGGTGCCCCCCAATAGTTTATTTTTGCTTTTGTTTCCCTTGCCTTAGGAGACACATCTAGAAAAATGTTGTTATGGCCAGGAGACTTGGGTGTTTCTGCCATTTCTTCTCACTGTCCTATGAAATATTTTCTGGCTCCCATTTCCATATCTCAAATAGCAAAGGCCTTCTACTGTCCAAGTCAACCTACCCCTTGTAGGACATGTCATGGGATCAGTCAGTATGCTGCCAGATGACAGTAAGTAGTGTCACTAAAAATTCTTCATTACATGTCTCAAATGTACAAATGCTGACATCATGGGGTAGGGAGGATGAAGGCTGGCAAAGGTGTCTATATCTCCTGAATTCTCAGGGATTAAGTTCCATATCCTTTAAGCCAAAGGCCTCCAAGGCCTTTCACTGTTTTAGTAAGGGCTCTCTATTGTCTCAATTGTCCACACTTCCAGTAGCAAGTTATGACACTGATAGCCAAGACAGGAGATTTCCAATGTGGTGCAGGAAGGGGTCTGATCTAGCAAGAAGGGTTTCTGTAGGAGGAATAGATATCTGGAGGTGTTTGTTTCATTTTAGCCGCACAATATCATAGAGTAAGGAGATAGCTAAGCTCCATGATGCAGGGTAACAGGAACAAGCTGGACCAAGACAAAACATTTGCTGCAAAATCATTCCAAAAATGGAGAGCATATACAGATATGGCAAAAATGAACAGACAAGGAGAAGAAAGAACTCATCAGGAAAAGAAACAAGGTAAAATGGAAGTCTAGTTTGGGGAAGGGAAGGGGATTACAGAGATGACCTCCAGCACCAGGATTACCCTGCAACTGTGGTTTCAGGCCAGGAGTTCATGCTTCCAGACAAGCAAAGCCCATGACTACAGCCCTGTAAGACAAGGTTCTATTCAGTATGTGGGCTCAGCTAAGTCTAAGAGGCCCAAATTTCTCATCCACCCTATTTACTGCACAGGCTTTCTTCTCTTCCCTACCACCTGCAGTGTACATCTATGTTCCTTTCTTCTGTTTTCTTCAAATCACTTAAGGAAAGTGGAAGAACTATATCTTAATACAGAGCAAGCCCCTCTGTATTAAATCAAATAATCAAATTATTATTTTTTTTAAAGATTTTATTTATTCATTCATGAGAGACACAGAGAGAGAAGCAGAGACACAGGCAGAGAAGAAAGCAGGCCCTTGGGAGCCTGATGTGGGTGGGACTTGATCCCGGGACTCCAGGATCACACCCTGGGCCAAAGGCAGGAGCCCAACTGCTGAGCCACCCAAGTGCCCCAAATAGTCAAATTAAATCAAATAATAGATTTCATGAACTTAAATCAGCAGGTGGGCCAACAATAATTATTTGGTACCTGGGCAGAGGCCCTGCCCAAAAATCTTCTGTGGAATTCAATAATATCAAAGAGTAATATCAAAGCATACCAGCTCCCAGAGGAGCTTATAATCTAAGTGGGGAAACAAAACACAAAGACACGTGAGAACAATCACAAAGTTTGTATAAATCTAGGCAAAATTACACAGCACATAGTAGAAAAGTAGAGACTGAAGTGAGTTTAGTGCTTTTGTTCCTAAGTACCATTTTTTGAGTATTCAGCATGAGCCAGGCATAGTGCTAGGAAGCACTTTACGTTCTCTTTTCTTTTTTAAAGATTTTATTTATTCATTCATGAGAGACACACAGAGACAGGCAGAGACACAGGCAGAGGGAGAAGCGGGCTCTACACAAGGAGCCTGATCACGCCCTGAGCTGAGACAGACGCTCAACCGCTGAGCCACCCAGGCATCCCTACATCTTCTTTTCTACTGAACACTTACAAACGTTTGTGGCAGATATTCTTACCATCATTTCAGAGGTAAGACTTGCCCTAGTACACAGGAGAATGGGTTGGAACTCTGCTAAATCGAAATCCAGACCTATCTGACTTGAAAGTTGTGCCCTTACCCACCACACCACATTTCTTCATTCTTCAGAAGAGCTTTCTACCTTAAAAGAAATTATAAATTTCTTCTTTGCTTGAGATCAGGTTGTACAACTTAGAGGCAGTATTGTAAAAGTAGAGAAATTACTTGCATGAACTTCTATCTTCTAGTTGCCTGTTTGGCCCATCTAGCGCTAGTCCCCGGGCTTAGGGGAAAACAAAAACAAACGCAAAAAAACTGCAAGCTCAAGAGATTCTAAGGTTGCATGAGCTTTCAGGAGCATTGGGCTGAAAGGCACTTGAGAAGTTCTTCTCCTGCTCTCACAAAGAAGCCTCTTTAGACTCCACGGTATTCACTTTAGGAAAGGGGAATGAACAACATCTTAATACAAAGCAAGGTCCCTTGACAGAGAAGATCACATAAAGCAGTTCATGAACTTCTAGAGTGATTATTCTTCAATGTAGCTTTCATTGTTCCACCAGACTCAGGAAAATTAAAAGAAAGGGATATTCTGGGGATCTGTCCATTGACTTTCTGGCACGGCAGTTTTTTCTTAGAGTCTAGCCCCAATCCTTGCTGCTGCAAGATAAGCATGAGAGCTTTACTGGGGCTAGGAAGCACTCAATATACGCTCTATGGAATATAAAACTCTGTAAAATAGCCACTGTCCTCTAAGAACATATGCTCTCACATACAGGTAATTGCAATAAAGGCAGGATTCAATATACGAAGAGTATGAAAAGAGCTTATGATTTTTTGGTACCAAGAATTCCTTCAGTCAATGATATTTACCCAGATGCTAACGGAGCCACAAACTATTTGAGAAAGTTTGAGCAAGATGGCAGGACACATGGGTCCTGTGCTTTTAGCCCACCTTCTCCCAGCATTCATGGTACATTTATTAGGCACTTATGATGTGCAAGCATGGGGAATACAGATATGACTGTGCTGTAGCCCTACCCGCAAGACACTCCCATACATAGTGGGGAGCTGTGTCCCATCCAACACCTCCACCTTCAGCAAGGAAGGTAATTTGAGAGTGTAGGGGGAACACAGACATTAATGCTAAGAGTGCTGAGTCAACAGTTTCTCCACCCCCACTTCCTCAGAAAGTGGAGGAGTTAGAGGAAACCACATGAGTTTCACTAATCCCCCATCAATAGTACCCACTGCATTACTGGCCTCATTATTTCTTAATGGGACTTCGTTGATTACAGACTGCTTAATTACAGTGACAGCCTCCTTCATGGTTGGAGGGGGCTGGGGCAAGACAATAGGGCTGAGAAGGTATGGGGGGAGGGGACTATGAGACAGGCATGCCCCCCTACCCCATTATCCAGCTAAAGTGAGGAAGAAGTCTTTGACCAGAGATATTGGCCCCTTCACCACCACCTTCCCCCAAATAGTAATATCTCCAGGGATAAGAAAAATAAATCAACTTCTTTCCTGATATAGCTTTCTTTATCAGGCTTTTTAAATATCTGGTAATTAGGAGAAACAGCAATATTGTGTCACCATTAAACCACAAGTACAGTATAATTCTTGATACATAGTAAGCACCTAATAGATATTTGTTGAATAAATGAAAGATTACAGAGAGACAAAATAATAGGGGCAAAGGCATACAGAGAGCAAATTGATGGTAGATCTATGTTGGGCTGCTTGAACCAAGTGGCCCCCTTAAGGAAAGCACTTGCCCTCCGCCCCTGCCCGCTAAAATCATCAGTTGCATGACAGAGTGGACAGCAGAAGGCACTTTTAACATCATAAATACGTGTCTAGTGACCAAAAGAGAGGAACAAAGAATGGAGTTTTTCTGTGTGAGTATGTATGTGTGGTAGTTCCAGAAAAGCAGAGGTGAGAAAAGCAGAGACTAGGCAAGGCAAGGTAAAAAAGACTGAACTAGCTACATGTCAGGGAAATAGGTGTGGGACAGAACGGGCACTTGAGGCAGTAGACAGAGAAGGTGTGGGGCTGGTCCATAGAGCTACATCTACTTCAAGTGATAGATGTTAGTTCTCTTATGGCCTTGAACTGACCTTACCTGCTACTCCTGCCATGCTTATCCCAGGCACTCAATAAATAGTCTTGGTTTAATCTCAGGCAACTAGTGATCAACTGTGCTAATAAAATGAAGTGCACAATGAAATATTAGAAATTATCAGACTAATTTTTAAATTTGGCTTTGCCAAGGAGTTTACCTGGGCAATTGTGATTTATATAAGCATCATTGGAAGGAGTTTGCAATGCCAATTTGGGAATGACTGGGGTAGGGTGGCCAAGATGCATGCTGACAGGCAGGGAACAGTCAGGTTAGAATTTTAAATTTTCTGAAGATAATTTACATGCCAATATTTATGAGTTAACTATTTGTACCCACATTCTGAACTATATAATTTATGGAAATTTTTCTAATGTCCCCAACTTTCATTTGTCATATTCATCATCAGATGCAGATATATCTCAGTGTTCTTTCTCTCTTCTTTTATATAAACTGGCTTATTCCTTATGCCAGTAGTGTATTAAACTGTCTATAAAACTCCCTAAATTAATCACCCAATAGTTTAAACATAATAAACATGGGAACTGCCTCAGTTAATTGGCCCAAGAAATTGTGTTCATCCCTAGAATCATATTTTTTTTCTTCTCTCACACTTCCTCATCAACCTGAGCTAATGTCATAAGCAAAAAAAAAATTGTTCTTGAGAAATGCTGGATTTATATACAAAATTAGAGCAAGAACTCAAATAGGAATTTAAGAAATAATTTGCTGACTTGGAGAATCATCAGATGATGTGTAAGCTAGTCACTTCCGAGATGACCATCTTGTGTTCAGGAAGTAGAGAGAAATCCAGCAGCAGAAGATATAGTCCTTTCCCACAGGTAGAGTCCAGTCCCATAGTGGAGATGAGATGACATGCAAGACACAGGGATCACAATAAAGGGAGACAGGGCCAGATCAGGAGGCATTTTACACAGCTCCAGAAGTAAGTGGTGGAAAGCTATGGAGAAACTAAATTGAGAGAAGCCAAGTCAGGGAGTGAAGGATTAAAATGAAGGGTTATCCACAAGATCCCATGTGGTGTCTCTATGTGTGTTTTACAAGGAGTCAAAGGAAAAGGCAATGAAACAGGAGTGAATGTACATCTGTGGATAGAGGCAAGGAAAGGGTCATAAGTCCAAGGAAGCAGGCTAGGAGGTGAGAGACAGGAGGACAAGTTATAAAGGATGGGGAAAACCAGGCCACAGCCTTTTGTCCTCCCTGTCTATTCAAGTCCACACTCACCACTGGCGGGCAGGCCAGGAGCTTTTTGCAAGCTCAATATGTCTTCTGGATTCAGAGAATGAGAAAGAGTGGACTCACATTATGGCTCTTAGCCTCTACTGGGTAACGCTTGGAGGGAAGTCCACTCTAATGTGCAATGATGGGGACTGGGAGACGACTGTCTTCAATAGCATGATGGGCTTCAGAGCTCCGAAGAATTATTACTCAAAGACCACCGGCAGCTATTCTTCATTCTTTATGAGGAAATAAAAACCATAAGGAAATAGAACAAAGCTGCAGAAGCGGGGATTGAGTTAGAGAAAACATTCCCTGAGTGAAACAATCGCCTCTTTGGTAGCCTATAGGGCTGTAGTAAAGACTACACCCACCCCTCACGATGACTTGGAGGTCAATTAGCTGAGCTCGTTAGAAAATAGTGCTCAGTCCAATATTTCATCATATGATTCAAATATTTCCTTATCTGTAAAATGGGTAAAATACTAACATTTCACAGAGATGATGTGTGAGAAAAAGCATGATTAGCCCCATGAGAGGCCCCAGTAGGGAGTGTGTGTGTGTGTGTGTGTGTGTGACAGAGAAATAATTTCCTCAGTTAATACTGATCCTTTTTTTGATTCCCCCTCAATTTTCTTAAATATGAAATAAGTATGGACTGCATCCTTCAGAGGGCTATGTGAAGATCAAAGAGGCTCTATGGATGGGAAACATTTAGAAATTGTAAAACACCACACACAAAGGCACATGCTGTGTGATCTCTGCGAAAGTGTTTTATCAACTGCCAATATCCACAGGACCTTTTGGTTACAGGTCAGAGTCTTTGTTTCATGAATGTGGGCTACATCCTTAGCTCTTGCCACTGGCTGAGAACAATACCCCTGCACTGCTGAAGAAACCCAAAACCCAAAACTCAGACTTCCCTGCATGTGGTTCAGTCCTAGCATGTGAAAAGAAAGATCATAAGCTAGAAATCAGTCAGGTCTGAGTTCAAGTCCCAACACCACTATTATTTAATATTTTTGAATTTTAGTTTCTGCATTTACAAAATGGAGATACGTACTATCTGCCATGTGTATAGTTTTAAAGTCTCAATAAAATAAAATATATAAAAGGCCCGGCCTATTGAAGATGGTCTTTAAGTATTTGTTCCCTTCTCCTTCCCCTTGGCCAGCTCGTTTTGAAAGTTGTTCCGATGTGCATACATGATTGTGCCCCTGACAAGACGGAGCATGTCTGCACATCCCATTCGTTGCCAGAAAAAGGAGGAAGGTGAAATGGAGGGAAAGCCAATGTCTGCAGGTGTGTCCTAGGAGTACCCACATCCATGCACATTAGAAAATGCATCTGATAGGATGTGTAGTAGCAAAGGGGAAGGTTGTGTCATTTGTATCTCATATCATGTAAGCTGTATCTTGGGGGGTTTGATATTTGGGTGAATGGATGATTAGTGAGTGTACACATTGGATAACTATTGAAGTACAGCATATGTGTATAGATGCCAGTGTCCCTCTAGCATGGTATGGGCATATGTGTTGGTGTTTGTTACTAGAAAATATGATGACAGAAAGCTCCATGCAGGGGCCCCTGGGTGGCTCAGTGATTGAGCGTCTGCCTTTGGCTCAGGTCATGATCTCAGGATCCTGGGATCGAGTCCCGCATCAGGCTCTGGGCAGGGAGCCTGCTTCTCCCTCTGCCTTTCTCAGCCTCTCTCTCTGTGTATCTCTCATGGATAAATAAAATCTTTTTAAAAAAGAAAGTGACATGCAGATAGAACTCAGTTACCAAATTAAAGTGGGAAAACAAAAAAATATATATACATAGGGAGGTGAGGATGAGAATAAGGAAGAGAGATCGATTGATCTGGAATTAAATTTCTCAGACAACAGTCAAAAAGTTCAGTTTTCCATTCTCAATCTGTCTCTCAGTCTAACTTTCAGGCTAAATCACTAAAATAAAAGCATCATGAAGGCAGGGATTTTGATGGTCTCGTTAATTGATGTATCCTTAGCACGTAGAGGATAGCCATACCCGACACATAATACATATGAGACAAATATTAGGATAACTATTTTATAAATGAACACATTGTTTACTTAAACCACTCCTAGGCCCATTCTGACTCTGCCAAGTAACGGGCAGTTGAGATGATGGCAAAGGGCAGACTAGGATCAGATGAACACTGATCCTTGAAGAAGAGGAAGTGTATGAAGAATGAAGCTAGAAAAATTTATCCAGTCGGGCACCTGGGAGGGAAGAACAGAGAACTGTCAACATTCTATGCAAGAAGTTATCCACTGAGTGTTTCTCCTCTAACATTTATGAGTATCTGCTGTGTGAAGGACTCATTTGGGGTGTGGTTAGGAAGGTGAACAGGCTGTGGTCTTGAGGTATGCATTTTGGTAAAGACCAGTGCAAAAATAGACAAGCACTATAAAATAGACATGGACCTTAGTAGAGCTTTGCAAAAAGCGTCATGGGAGCAGATGTGATGGGACAGGAGACAGGCTCTAAAGTATTTGAGCTTAGGTTTTGAAGCATGAGTTCTTCCTTACTTGCCAAGCACAGAAGGGGAAAGGATTTTCCAAGCAGAGAAAGGCAAAGCTCATATGTTTTGTGGGTACGGGAAGCGGCTCAGCCTATCGTGTTGGTGGCAATGACACAGGAGATGCACAAGGAACCAGGTTTTTAGATGCGAAGATTTCCTAGAGATGCTGTCTTAAAGCAGATAATCTATAAAGTGAAAACCTAATAGCACATGTTCCCTATCCTATCTGTGCGTAACATTGCTTCCATACTTGGAGTCAACAGCAGAAAGAAGCAATGTGTGGAGAAAGGTTTTAAGAAGTTACATGGTGGTTTTTATGAGACAATATTAAGTGAACAGAGTTATAAAATGCAAATGAAAGGAAAACGGGAAATGGCTACTGTAGAGACTATCTGAAAGAACATAAATCCACTTAAGGGCACATGGCACACATAGAAAAATGGCTTAAAAATACTTACAAAGCAACATATAAATAAGTGTAAATAAATCTAGTACAATCTCAGTCCCCTGGTGAACTTGGAAGAAACAAGAAGCCAAAATTGGGAGAGGAGAATTAGGGGCTGCTTCCTGGAGGATGGAAATTTAACTATTGGAAATGCTGGGGTAAATGTGCCCCCCATGGAGGTACCAGGATCAATAACACAGTGAGAAAATTGTCAGAGACCAGCTAGAATTGGCCCCCGACTCACTCCCAACCTGGGTTGAGCTTTTGCCTACCACCACGAACATGTTACTCTTTGCCACTTTGAACAGTCTGCCTTCATTTCCTATGCTGCAGACACCTCCTCAGACGCCCCATTCAGTTTCTCACAGACAATTATGACTCTCAGATTTCCTGTGGCTCCAGTAGTTCTAGGGCTCAGGTTGCCATAGACCACAACGAGGCAATTATCCAGGTAATTTAGGTGTCAAACTACTTTATTTGAATAATCAAGCTCATCCACCCAATTTTCTGCTTCCCAGAGCCCTGGCAGCTAACTACCCTGAGACCAGCACACAAAGCACCAACTCCTGGAGGATCTAACAACGTGCAATAAAACATGGCTGTGTAGACATCAGGGATGGTCTCTTGGGTCCCTCAACCACCTTTTTTCTCTGCCATTTAGTTTGACATGCATAGCAACCTTCAAGGGCCTATGTCAACTTCCTGTAGATGGAAGGGTGCAGACAAACTCCCAATTTTAATTTGCTAGGTTTGAAAATCAGTGTATGTTACTCACCCAGAAGAAGAACGTGAGTCCTCGCCATGGGGATCTCTAAACTGGAGCTAATTTTTACATTTCCCTTACTATTTGCCAAATATAGTCAAGCCATTACCATATCCTTCTTGATCCTCCATCAATTGGACTTCTCCTGTTCTTTCTTCTGATTTCTTGGCTCTAGAAACCAGAGTCTGGGGCACGTGGGTGTCTCAGTTAGTTAAGCATCTGACTTCAGCTCAAGTCATGATCCCAGGGTCCTGGGATCGAGTCCCACATCGGGCTCCTAGCTCAGCTGGGAGTCTGCTTCTCCCTCTTCCTCAGCCGCTCCCTTGCTTGTGCACATGCCCTCTCTCTCTCTCCCTATCTCAAATAAATAAATAAAATCTATAAAAAAAAAGAGGGTGACTGGGTGACGGACACTAAGGAGGGCACTTGATGGGATGAGCGCTGGTTGTTATACTATATGTTGGCAAATTGAATTTAAATTTAAAAATTTGTTAAAAAAGAAACCAGAGCCAGAGGTAGAAGTGTATGTGATAATACTTTACTGGGAAGCTCAATCCCAGGGAAGCAAGAATGTAAGATAAGGAGAACAATGCAGGAAAAAAGAAAGAGCAAATCAAAAGGAACGTGTTACATAGCCGGCCAGAGCTTCTGGAAAAGCTGGTTGCTTCTCGTGGAAAGATGTCCTCTTACAGACCCCATGAAGCAACTGCATCCCCAAACAGTCTATTTAGGGAAAGGTAGGAGAAAAATTGAACTTCTAGCTCCTATTATTCAATTTTTGTTCCTTGAGGTGTTAATTACCCTGCACTTCTGTGTACACACATATATATTGTGTACAAGTTTCTTTTTTTCAGATTTCATTTATTTTACAGAGAGCGCAAGCGAGCACATGAGCAAGTAGGGGGAGGGGCAGAGAGAGTGTCAAGCAGACTCCTCACTGAGCACAGAGCCCCATGTGTGACTCAGTCTCACAACCCTGAGATCGTGATCTAGGTTGAAGCCAGGAGTCGGCCATCCAAGCTAAGAGTGGACATTCGGGTCACCCAAGTGCCCCTATAGTGTGCACAAAGCTCGAAAGCGTCCGTGGCAGCAGGAAGCCCCAGGGTGAGGGACAAAAGATGCCCAGCATAGGCGTGAAGTGAGGCCAGTCTGTGCACGCCCACAAACTACATGAGGGACGTTGTGCGGCTGTCACTGAGCTCCCTGACCCTCCGGCAACAACGGACACCCCAGCCAGAAGGCAAAGCAAGACACGGATCTGGCCTAGCCTGGCCCATCAGATCAGTCTGGCATACCTTCTTTACCAATTGCATGGTCCTAGACCTGGTCCTGAACCAAATTGTCCAGATTATCACAACGGACTCCTAACCATCTTTCATGCATCCAGTCTTTCTCTCTTCTTTAAACTAGCATCACTGGTAAGAAATCAACAATCCATAAAAGCCATTTTAATGGGGTCCCCCGTTATGCTATAGCATAATGTTCATCATATCAAATCAAAACTCCTCAGTGTGGCCCTAACTCACCTCTTGTGATGCTTCCCCCCTCCACCCCATGCCCACCCCTCCCTCTAGCAGCTTTCTAAATGGAATCTCTTCCTTGGTTCAAGTTCCCCGCTTCTTCTCTTCCACGTATGACATACGCGTGAAAACCATCAGGCCTTCATATCAAAAATGCTCTCCTCTTTCCAGTAACTCGAATTTCTCTCCTTATAATCATAATACTAGCTCAGGTTTCTTGAATATTTATTATGTGCCAGGCATCATGCTAAGGGTTTTGCACACATCATCTCAGTTAATACTTCAAAAATCTTTAAGGCAATACTAATATTATCTACATTTCACAGAAAAGTTAACCGGTATTTGGAAAGATTAGGCATTTCCCCAAGATCACTTAGCTAATAAATTGAACAGTAATGACTTAAACTTTGGTTTGTCTACACTCCACATGAAACTGCCCATTCACAGACAGCCCAGTAGTAACAACTCCGTTGCTGCTCCGTGACCACTCAGCAGCTACGAATATGGTGTCGCCGTACTGTCTGCCACTTCTGAAACATTACTTTGTCCCGTGCTCTTAAGTCTTTTGTTGTTGCTTGCAGGGGTCGGGGGCTTTCTCAAACTAGACCCTAGACTGGGAGATCCCAAAAGGCAGGTATTAGCTTTTCTTTCTCTTCTGTCATTAGAGGGCAGAGCTCTGCTCTTTGGCACTGGGAACAGAATACTAGAATGTTTACAGAGCACTGCTCTGATGTGGTTTTGTACAAAGCAGTGGTGTGGCTACACACAGGGCAAGGACTCGCTCCTGGGTTCTTCTCTCTAAGACATAATAAAGTCAGGGATGGCCCAGGGAAGAGATGAGGGGCTTACTTACGACCATAGCAATCTTTATGTACAAAGATAAAATCTGGAGGGTAGGAGATGATGAAAACTTTCCAGTGAAAAAGTATATGATTGTGGGTGAATGTAATATTACCAAATCCTGAAATAATGGGTCAAGGGAGGCGCATTTTGAAACATAAAAGAATAAGCACCTGGGAAGTCTTGAGATCAAGCCCTTGTCTTGTTAAAAGTGTGGATCCTCATCCCGGGATCTGGGGCAGGGCTGATGTTTTGTGCTCCCCGTAATGCCAGTACTGCTGGCCGTGAGCCTCACTCTAAGTAGCAAATATCTGGCTTGGGCGGGAGAGTCTTGTGACTAAGTAAGGAAAAGATAGCAACTCTAACCCAATACCATGTAAGGAACGTGAAGAAACGAAAGTATGAATATATGCTCCCCAAGAATTCTGAAGTTGCATGTATCACTAGTTGGTTCCTTTTTCTTGCTGAGGAGTATCCCGGGTGTGTACTGTGAAGATTAACATAAAAGAAGCCTCACTAGAATGGAGTTGGAGTGTTCCGCAGAGAAAGCTGTCACGTGCCACCACTCCTTGTCAGCTGCAGACCCTCTTCCGAGAGGACCTTGGATCTTGCTCTCAGATACTCTTTACTACCCCTGCAAGGAGGGGGAAGGTGTGACTCCTTTCCCTGGCAACAGCCCAGCCAATGAGAGATTGTCACAACTCGGCAAGTGAAAAGCCACTATAGCCACTCCAGCTCCCAGTTTACTCCAGTGGACTCATGGTTTATAACAGCTTTCCCAAGGGGCCCCTGGTGGCTCAGTCTAATAAAAATTCGAATCTTGATTTCTGCTGAAGTCATGATGTTGGGGTCTTGAGATCAAGCCCCACCCCCAGGTCAAGCTCCTCAATTAGCAGGGAGTCTGCTTGAGATTCTCTCCCTCTGCCCTTCCCTCAACTCATTCTCTCTCTCCTCTCTCTCTCTCTCTAAAATAAATAAAAATTTAAAATAACAGCTTTCCCAACTTCCCGCCTTTCTCCGTAAAAAGGCGTTCCTCTCTTTTGTTTGGCAGACTTGCCTATGGTTTTGTCTTAGCTTTCTTGTCCCAGATTGCAATTCTTTGCTATTTCTGAATAAACTCATCTTTTGCTGGTAAAATATCTGGCAGTTATATTTTTTAAGGTTAATAGTACATTCCATAGCTTGTGTATCTACTCACCAGCTGATAGACATTTTGGTTGTTTCAAGTTTTTAGCTATTATGAATAAAGCTGCTATGAACATCTGTGTACAAATTCTTGTGAGAACACACATATTCCTTTATCTTGGGTGAATACCTAGGAATGTAATTTCTAGATTCTATGTTTAGCTTAATAAGAAACTACTAAACTGTCTTCCAAAGTAGTTGGACCATTTTCCATTTCCACCAGCAGCGTAGTAGAGTTCCAGTTGCTCCACATCTTCACCAACATGTGGTACTGTGTCAGTCTTTCCATTTTGAACCATTGTACTGGGTGTGTAGTAGTGTCTTACTGTGGTTCTAATTTACATTTCCATGGTGACTAAAGAGGTAGAGCAACTTTCCATGTGCATGTTGGCCATTTGTATATCTTTCTTTATGAAGTGTCTGTTCAAATCTTTTGTCCATTTTTAAAAATATTTTATTTATTTATTCATGAGAGACACACAGAGAGAAGCAGAGACATGAACAGAGGAAGAAGCAGGTTCCTCACAGGGAGCCCGATGTGGGACTCGATCCCAGGACCCCAGGACCATGATCTGAGCCGAAGGCAGATGCTCAACCTCTGAGCTACTCAGGCACCCTCTGATTTTTTTATTCTATATTGGCCCTATAACCTGCAAAATATCTACAATCATTTATTTGTTTTAATAGTTTCCCCCTAAAAAAATAGTTTCCCCCCTAGATTCCTTAAAAGTTGTCTATATACACAATCTAATCATGTTGTCTGCAAAGACAGTTTTTTTTTTCTATCCATTGTGCATCCTTTTTATTTCTTTTTCTTGCCACATTGCACAGGTTACTCTCTGCAATATAATGCTGAATAGAACTGGTAAAAGCAGACATACGTACTTTGTTCCTGATCTTGGAGGGTGTTTCCATTAAATATGGTGTTAGCTGTAGGTTTTCCATTCATGCTCTTTATCAGATTGAGAAATTTCTCTTCTATTTCTAGTTTTTGAGAATTATTAATGTTTAGTTTTGTCAAGTGCTTATTCTGAATCTGCTGAGATGATCAAATAGCTTTTCTATTTTTTTCATTGTTTCTATGATGAAATATATTGATTGGTTTTCAAATGTTAAGCCAAACTTGCTGGATTCAATTTGTTAATATTTTAAGAATTTTTATATTTATGTTTTGAGGTATATTTTTCTGTAGGTTTCTTTTCTTATAATGTCTTTTTTTTTCTTATAATGTCTTTGTATGACTTTGATAGCTGGGTAATCCTGGCCCCATAAAATGAGTTTACAAGTGTGTCTTTCTCTATTTTCTGAAATTTTAAGGATCGATATAACTTCTTGATTCAGTGTTTGATAGAATTCATCAACGAAGCCATCCGAGCTTGGTGTTTTCTGCCGGGGAAGGTTTTTAATTATAAATTCTATTTCTTTAATAGATCTAGGGTTATTCACATTTTGTGTTCATGGGTCAGTTTAGATAACTTGTCTTTTGGGAATTTGTCCATTTAATCTGTTTTCAAATTTATTAATATAAAAGCTATATATAGTTTTCCTTAGTAACCTTCTAAAGTCTCTTGAATCTGTACTTTTGTCTCTTGTTCTATTCCTGATATTTATAATGTGTCTTCCCTCTGATTTTCTTTTCTTTTTTTTTTTTTAAGTAATCTCTACACCTAACATGGGACTTGAACTCATGACCCTGACATCAAGGATCGCATGTTCTACCAACTGATCCAGCCCAGTGTTCTTCCTCTGTTTTTCTTTCTTAATCAATCTGCTAGAGGTTTATCAATTTTATTTTATTGATTTTCCCTATTGTTTATTTTCTATTTCATTGATTTCTACTCTATTATTTAATCCTTCTACTTTAGGTTTATTTTGCTCTTATTTTATAATTCCTTAAAATGGAATCTTAGAACATTGAGTTGAGATCTTTCTTCTTTTCTAATATAAACACTTAGTTATACATTTCCCTTTAGGTACTGCTTTAGCTAGATCTCACAAATTTTATTTTATTTGTTATTTTTATAAATTAATTTTTATTGGTGTTCAATTTACCAACATACAGAATAACACCCAGTGCTCATCCCGTCAAGTGTCCCCCTCCGTGCCCGTCACCCATTCACCCCCACCCCCCGCCCTCCTCCCCTTCCACCACCCCTAGTTCATTTCCCAGAGTTAGAAGTCTTTATGTTCTGTGTCCCTTTCTGATGTCTCCCACACATTTCTTCTCCCTTCCCTTATATTCCCCTTCACTATTATTCATATTCCCCAAATGAATGAGAACATACACTGTTTGTCCTTCTCCGATTGACTTACTTCACTCAGCATAATACCCTCCAGTTCCATCCACGTTGAAGCAAATGGTGGGTATTTGTCGTTTCTAATGGCTGAGGAATATTCCATTGTATACATAAACCACATCTTCTTTGTCCACAAATTTTAATATATTGTGCTTTCCTTTTCTTACAAAGAATTTTGTTTTACCTTGTGATATTTCTTTGTCTCACAGACTATTTAGAAATATTGCATTTAATTTTCTAAAATATGAGGATTTTCCAGATGTGCTTTTTGTTGGATTTTTAATCTAATTTTGTTGTAGTCAGAGTGTATACTCAGTGTGATTTCAACCCTTTTAAATTTAGTAAGACTTGTTTTATGGTCCAGAAAATGGTCTATCTTAGTGAATGTTCTATGAGTACTTGGAAATAATATATATTTTTGAGATTTACATTGGGAGTAGAGATTACTTAAGAATAAATACATTAAAAAATATTTTAAAAAAGTCTATATTTGATTATTATACCATGTTGCGTGTAATGTAAGAACTTGATAACAGTTTATTTCCATTTCCTTTGTGTTATTCTCATATGTTTTACTTCTCTGTACGGTATAAGCCCCATAATATATGATTATTTTTGCTTTAAACAGCCAGTTATCTTTTAAAGAAATTTTTTTGACAAGAAAACATCTTTGAATATTAACCCACATATTTACCATTTCTAGAACTCTTGTAGGTTCCAGTTTCCATCCAGTATAATTTTTCTTCAGTCTAAAGAAGTTCCTTTAACCCTCAGAATTCATTCAGCTTCTGTTTTTCTGGAAAAAGAAAAGTATTGTGTCTTCATTTTGAGAACATTTTCACTAGATATAGAAGTCTATGTTGACCATACTTTCAACATTTTCAAAATGCTCTTCCAATGTTCCTGACTTACATTGCTTCTGGGAAAACCTCTCTAATAATTCTTTCTCTCTCTCTTTTTAGAAAGAACGTGCACATGAATGAAGAGGGGAGGGTTAAAGGGAGAAGGAGAGAGAGAGAGAGAATCGTAAGCATGCCCAGCACAGAGCCCCACAGGGCACTTGGTCTCACGACCCTGAGATCATGACCTGAGCTGAAATCAAGAGTTGGATGTTTAACCAACTGAGCCACCATGGTGTGCCGCTAATAATTCTTATCTCCGTTCCCTTATATTTAATATGTCTTTTTTTCTCTATCTACTTTTAAATTTCAAACAATTTGATTATGATGTGCCTTGTGCTGTAGTTGTCTTTATGTTTAGCCAGCTTCAAATTTACTGAGCTGCTTGAATTTGTAGGTTTACAGTTTTTATCAAATTGGGGGAAATTGGCCATTATACCTTCAAAACATTTTTTCTGTCCTATTACATGGATGTTAAACTATTTTTTTATGTTAAACTATTTGATATTGCCTTATGGATCATTGAGGCTCTTTTGTCCCCCCACATTTTTTGTCTATATTTTGGTTTGTATGGTTTCCGTGTTTTTAATTTACTGATCTTATCTGCTGCTATGTCTAAACTGCCCATCAAGTAAGTTTTCCATTTCAGATATTATATTTTCAGTTACAGAAATTCTATTTTTAAAAATATCTCTTTTTTAAAGATTTTATTTATTTGAAGGTAGAGAGAGTACAAGCAGGGGAGTGGCGGACAGAGAGAGGGAGAAGCAGGCTCCCCACCAAGCAGGGAGCCCACCACAGGGCTCCATCCCAGGATCCTGGGATCATGACCTGAGCTGAAGGCAGGTGCCTAACCGACTGAGCCATCCAGGTACCCCTAAAAATATCTTGTGCATATTTATAATCACTGTTTTTATGTCATTGTCTATTAATTCCATCTTCTTTATTATTTTTAGGTCTGTTTGTGTTGACTGATTTTCCATCTGTTTGTGGAGCAAAATTTGCTGCTTTTTGTATGTGCCTAGTAATGTGTATTGAATATTGACACGGCAAGTGTTACATTGCTGAATATTTGGATTTTGCTTCTTCCTTTAAAAAATGTTGAAGTTTGTTTTGACGAACATTAAATTACTTACAAACAAGCTTTACATTTTTGAAGATTGTTTTTAAGCTTTGTTAGGGATGAGTCTGGGCTAGCTTAGCCTTAATACTAAGCATCACCTTTCTGGAGCCTCTACTGATTACTCCAGATGTTTAATGATGTCTCTACTCTGACCGGTTGGAATTGGAATGTTTCCCAGCCCTGCATAAATTCTAGGAATTGTTCAACTTACCCTTACCTGTTGTTCCTTGCTCAGCATCAAGGAGTTTCACTCTACCCATGCACAGATTAGTATTCAGCCAAAGACTCTAGGAGACTATATTCAGACTTTTTTTTTTTTAGATTTTTATTTATTTGAGAGAGAGTGAGAGAACACAAGCAGGGGGAGCAGGAAAGGGAGAAGCAGTTTTCCATTGAGCAGAGAGCCTGTTGTGGGGCTTGATCCCAGGACTCTGGGATCGTGACCTGAGCTGAAGGCAGATATTTAACTGACTGAGCCACCCAGGTGCCCCTGGATTCAGACTTCTGAAGCTATTTCTCTGCAGAGCTGGCTCCTCTCAAGTATTGTGACCCATCAGTTCTAGCTTCCTTTGCTTCCCTGAACTCTAATTTCTATCTTCTCAACTTAAAATGACTATTCTACTCTGCTTGCCCCCTCTCTCTGCTACTGCTGTTTCAAAATTGCCTCCAGGTTAGAATCCAGGGTAATTATAATTCCCCTTGTTTGTCTCCCCTCTCTCAAGGATCACAATCTTGCATTGCTTCTTATCCCAATGTCTAAAAACAACTTTTTGTATATATTTTTTTGTTGTTTGTAGCAGAAGGACAAGTTCTATATCACTTACCTCTTGTGGCCAGAAACAGAAGGCTCTTACATGACACTTTCCATCCCTTTGTCCCTCTCAGTTGTCACGTTCTGCAGTTTCATACATTAGGTGTGGATTTCTTTTTATTTATCTTAAGATTCATTAGGCTTCCTAGTGACTTCAATTAGTTTTAGAAAATTCTCTCATTATCTCCTCAATATTGCCTCTGTTCTATTCTTTCTCTCCCTTTGTTTTAGAACTTTAATTAATGTATGGTAGATCTTTTCACTCTGTCCTCCATATCTTATAACCCTGTTCCATATTTTCATATTTTTGTCTCTCTGTGCTGCATTCTGGATTTCTTCTCACTTATCTTCTAGTTTACTAATTCTCTTTCCAACTGAATCCAGTAGACTCATTCTACTTGGTTCTGTTTCAATTATTTATTTATTTATTTATTTATTTATTTATTTATTTATTTATGATAGTCAGAGAGAGAGAGAGAGAGAGAGAGAGAGGCAGAGACAGGCAGAGGGAGAAGCAGGCTCCACGCACCGGGAGCCCGACGTGGGATTTGATCCCGGGTCTCCAGGATCGCGCCCTGGGCCAAAGGCAGGCGCCAAACCGCTGCGCCACCCAGGGATCCCGGTTCTGTTTCAAATCCACTAGGCCACTTTTCATATTTTGAAGTTCATTTTATACTACATGCCTAACAATTTTGATGTCCAAAGTCTTTGTGAACCTGTTTCTGCTGTCTGTTGTTTTTGCTGATTTTCATTCATTTACCTTTTCTTTCTCCCTGTGTGCTTGCTTATTCATTGGCTTTGAAGATTACTTGTGGGGATTTGAAGCTTAGGATGAAGGTGCCTCACCTCCCTTCAGAGGGAGGATTCTCATATGCCTTTGCCAGGTGCCTAGGGGAAATACTTGTCTGGAATCATTTTAAACTAAATTCAAGAACTGAGGTTTTCCCCAATTACTTAGATAATGTACATTTGGGCTGCAAGTTACATTGGCTTAGAAAATTTCTCCCTGTTCTGCTCAGCACCAAGGAAACTTTCTTGTAGTCCTTAGGGAGGTAGTAGAAGGTTAGGTTTACTTCTGCTTCACCCTTACCCTAAGGGTGCTACCCTTTGATTCTTTAGTTTAATGTGGGAAAGGTCTTCTATTAGACTCTCCAGTCTGAACCCACACTGAGTTTTAACTTCTGAGACCATCCATCAAAACTAGAGTTCAAGTTTGTCTTAATCAGCTAATATTTTCTGGTCAAAAGTGGCCTATTTTTTCCACCTACCACTTTGAGTTTTCAATTTGCATTAAATCTGTCCTGGTATTTCCTTAGTATCTTATCAGCTCTTAGATGCTTTTTAAATGTTTCAAGTTTTATTTTAGATATTTTAAATATTTTATCCAGCACTTTTAGTTGTTTTCAGCAGGAATGTTGATTTAAATAACCTAGCTTGTCATGTTCCCAGAAACTTAAGTGATTTAAGGTTTTTTTTTTTTTAAAAAACAGATGTCATCAAATTGCCTCTGTAAGCAATCAAACCAGCATTGATTTGATCTGTTTTTTTTTTGTTTGTTTGTTTTGGAGGGTTTGTTGTTGTTTATTTGTTTATTGTTTTTGCCAGCTAATGTGTCTTCCCCAAAAGGACTGTAATTTTTTGAAATCAAGCAATTGAGAACATATTTTATAATATGAGACTTTGTAAGAATCCAAATACAAAGCAACTTCCTTTTTTGAAGGAATTATTTGGAGAAGATAAAACTTCACCTTATATTTTTTCAGCAAATATGGTATATAAAGAGTCTTTCACAATATGTAGCATAGGGCAGGTATTTAATAAATATGGGTCTTTCCCACCTATCTCTTCTTCAGCTCTTCAGAAGTGCCCATTTTTAAAAAATCTAAGTGGTCTGGTTGTTTAAAATAATGTGAAGCTGTCCATACTTTGGGTAAGTGGCATGGTCAGTATGACATTTCTCTAAGTCTCTATCAGCCCACAGTGGTAATCACATGAATTGTTCACATACACACACACACATACATAATGGCCACATAACCTTATAAATTACTGGGTTTTATGGCCTTTTATTTTACAGGGATTGTTAGGAAGCATAACAACCAATATAGCATAGAAGAAACTTGAATTTCATTTAGAAAATGAAATTTTTAGTTTAAATAGAAATAGTCCTTTTTTTTTCTCACATAGGACTTGGTAATTTTAAAGAAAGAAATGAACAAGAACTTAATGTAGTGTCTTTCTTTAGTGATTTTCATGAGGGTGGGCCAGACTTTCCACAGTACAATAAGGATATGTCTAGGATACCAGGCCACTGTGCAGAGGATCCAAGGCTTAGGCCATAGCCACTTCGCTATTATCTAAAAGACATCACAGCCATTTTTATAAGATTGGAAGAGAATAAGGTGGCATAGGAGCCCTCCCCCATCCTCACTAAAAACTCATAATTGTTACCACCAGCACAACCTACACATTAAAATGGCTCAGTCAGTTGGGCATCTGGGTGGCTCAGTCAGTCAAGTGTCTGCCTTCGGCTCAGGTCTTGATCCAGGGGTCCTGGGATCAAGCTCCACATCACTGCTTCTCCCTCTCTCTCTGCTGCTTCTCCTGCTTGTGCTCACTCACTCCCTCTCTCTCTAATAAATAAATAACATCTTTTTAAAAATAAAATAAAACGGCTCAGTTGGTTGAACATCTGACCCAGTTTCAGCTCAGGCCATGATCTCAGGGTCCTGGGATGGAGCCCTGCATCAGGCTCAGTGAGGAATCTGCTTGTCCCTCTCCCTCTGCTCTTCCCCTGCTCACTTGCTTGCTCTCCCTCTCTCTCTCTCTGGAATAAATAAAATCTTTATTTTTTTCAGAATAAATAAAATCTTTAATAATAATAATTTAAATTTTTTTCCTATCAATTATGTCTTCTTATTTTTTATTTTTGGCTTTAGCAAAAGTGTATTTTTCACAGTTCCGGAGGCTAGCAGTGCACAATGAAGGTATTGGCAAGTTTAGTTTCTTCAGGGGCCTCCCTCCTTGGCTTGTAGATGGCTGTCTTCTCCCTGTGTCTTCACATGGTCCTTCCTCTGTAAGTTCTAATGATGTATATTCTTCTCTTATTCTGTGATTTCCCTGCTTGAAGTGTTCTGTCCATGATATAGGAGGAGACCAAGAAATAGAGGAAACCACAAATTCATAACATATTTCAAGTTTGAAGAAGTCTTAGAGATGGCTTATTTAAATAATTCCTTGTCTAAGTAATTAAACTGAAAGGTCAGAGAGGTTATGAATTTTCCAAGGTTACAGATCCACACTAGACTCCAGGGGTTCTTGACTTCCATGCTGTTTATGACACATCCTTCTACACTATGCTGTCAGTTCCTCTTATGTACCTCAGGGTTTTTCTCATCTGGACTTCATATTTGGAAACAGTGAGATGAGGGCAGATCTTTTTTTTTTTTTAAAGATTCTATTTATTTATTCATGAGAGACACAGAGAGACACAGGCAGAGGGAGAAGCAGGCTCCATGCAGGGAGCCCGACGTGGGACTCGATCCCAGGACTCCAGGATCACGCCCTGGGCTGAAGGCAGATGCTTAACCAGGAGTCCCTTGAGGCCAACTAAATGAAGTTCTTTACATTGCTGCTATGAGAATCAGAAGTATTGGGAATATAGAGGGAATGGAGTTAAAAAATGCAGTCTAGAGAGAGAGAATCAAGCAAGGTTAGGAAGCAGTGGAAGGTCAGGACTGATAGAGAGGGAAAGGCATCCCAGGTGAAGAAAACTGATAATTTGAAGTCTCGGTCCAAAGCAAAGTGAGATATTTTGGGAGTGGGGTGTCACAATAATAATAGTGACAAAAATATGGAATTCTATTTTAGGTCAACAGTGCTCAGATAATTAGGCAAATTTCAAATAATAATTTCTTCTTCTGGCATTAGGAAGATAATTTTCAAGAAGCATGATGAAAGCACTGAGACACTTTCAGCTGGAAAGATAGAAGAGGGACATGGATGTTCCTTTCCACAAAGGGAAGTAATGGGCTAGAAATGGCCATTGGAAAGTAACAGGACAACAGGGCAAACAGCTGTGCACATTTAACTGAAAGAGACTGAAGATTCAGAAAATCTTGAAACAAGGTCTAGAGGAGACATCCTTCAGTGTTAAGATGGGTTAAGTTGACTCCTGCCTGGAGGCAGAGGGAGGGATGAAATGTCCTGTCACAGAGTCTAGAAGTCTGGATCAGGGCCGATTCATGGAAACAAAGCATCTCATTATGGAGAGAGGCGGAGAACAGCAGAAAAAAATCCCCAACCTGCTTGCCTGGGGCTTCAAAGCAGTGCAGAAGCTCTCTGACTTGATCAATTTTAGGCTCTAATTCTCACAAAAAAAGATTTGAGCTAAGCCAAAATGAAAGAACTCCTGTGGTACTGCCATGGGACTTAGATGGTGCTTATTAGGGAGTTTAGCAATTGGGAATAACTTGCAAGAAGAGTTTAGGCACAACTGGAGTGGAAACAGAGAGAGGGATAAAATTATCCCTTGGTTTGGTAATTTTAGGATTCAGCTCTGAGCCTTGGTGCTTGTCAGAGAGGGTTGGTTAAGTGAGGGTCCTCCCAGCCTAGTGGCTATGCAAGAACCCGCTTCTGGGAACCCACAGGGAAGGCTGGGTGTGTCAGAGCGTGTGCTGAATTCCTGGCTTCAATTACAGACTACTAGGCGGCTGAAGAGTCTGTCATTGCCGATGTCATCACATTTACAAGATTCATAGGTCCCCTTTCCAGTAAGACCCAAGAATGAGGGCCTCTTTGCACCTGCTGACAGGTCCCACCACTGTGTGCTTTATGAAAAAGCAGAGAATTGAGGGAGGTAGAGATGAGGGTCTCTGCTGTGTCCACTCATTCCCACCGAGGGAATGAGGAAATGGGATCTCGGAGAATTTATGCTGAACTTCCAGTGCCCTGGCATGGCCTCCATGTTATAGGCCAGAAAATCTTTAAGGGGAGAGATTTTTGTTTATCTGGAATGAAGGCAGAAGCCCAAATAAGATTATCTCTTAAACTTCATTTTTTTTAAGATTTTATTTATTTATTCATGAGAGACAGAGACACAGGCAGAGGGAGAAGCAGGCTCCATGCAGGAAGCCTGATGTGGGACTCAATCCCGGGACTCCAGGATCACGCCCCGGGCCAAAGGCAGGCACCAAACCTCTGAGCCATCCAGGGATCCCTCAAATTTCATTTCAATTGAAACACTCTGTGATACTTTGCTGGTCTATGAATTGTCCTTTGCCCACTAAAATCCATTTAAATTCTTCTGCTGCTAACATCCTGGGGGAGTCAAAAGTATGTGGGTGCTCAGTCTGTCTTCTTCAACTAATTGTTTCTGGGCTCTGCCCCTGGAGATCCCATTAGCAAACTGGCAGGCATAGGGAACCAGCTTCTCCTCACAAAGTGAAACTCCCAAACAACCAGCCCCACATTCCTCTCTGACTCACGCCACCAACCCCCCACTGTGCCCTGCAGGTCAGTGGGCTGGGAACCCTGACACGGAACAACAGCAGCTGGGAGAAGATGTCTATTCTGATAGCCAGGACGTACCTCCTCTTATCCCCTGTGCCCCCGGTATTATGATTAGACGCAGCCAGAGATGGGCAGAGGATAGTCAACAAGAGATCTATCTACCCTAGGGCTGCTGGCCTCATCTGCAGAGATCTGATCAGTCTCTGTGGTTCACCTCTCATTCCTCCACTTGCCATAGTATAGAATCCTCCCAGCCCCTGAGAAGTAGGCACTTATCATTATCCAAGGCAGTGGATGAGAGCAGAGGTACCCATAATTTATGCACTTGTTGATTGTCTACCATGTGCCAAGTCCTATGCTAAATGGTGAGTATACACCGATGCACAAAATAGTTGTAAGTCTTGTGTGTAGCTTACTGTCTAGTGGTAGAAGCCACAATTAAACAGATTAATCAGTAAATACATAAGCTCAAAGTGTAATTAGTGCTTAAAAATGTGAAATGAATTCATAGTATGTTACCTACCTAAAATCACTTATACACACACGGATACAAACCTGCCGTGTGTGTCCATCCCTGGTTCTCTTTCTCACACAGTATTTCTGCTAAACCCAAGGCAGTGGAAGTATGGAGCCTCTTCAGGAATGAAGAGTTGATCCAATGTTAGTATGAAAACTCATCCTGGCTATTCATCTACATATGAAAATCATATCAGAAGTGGTCACAAAATCCCATTTGCGTATCTAGGTTGAACAGACTTCATCCTCAATTCCTCAGTCTTCCATCTCTGAAGTAGAAGGGCAAAAAAAGTTTTTTGAGGAGCCAGAGGGACATGCAGTTATAGGAAAGAGAGATCTAGAAAGATTGGTGCAAATCACTCCAGCTTCCTCTCCAGCTCATATTCAGAAATCACTGAGGCTTAGGCCTGAAGACAGAACTTTGGAGATCTTTTCACCTGTTCCATTGGCTCCAAAATCATTCAGACAATTGGTATTTGACCCAATTCTTCTAGCTTCTCGGTAAAGAAACTATTCGATTTTCTTCAGTCATATCAATAACCCACTCTCTTGGGAAGTTCTTTCTTTGGTATCTCTATTCTTTCCTTATAAAATTTAATTCCTCTCTTGGCATTTTATCTTTTAAAAATAAAATTTTTTAAGACTTATGTATTTATTTTGAGAGAGAACGAGAGAATCCCCAGCTGGACATGGAGCTTGAACTCACAATCCTGAGATCATGCCCTGAGCTGAAACCAAGGCTCAGACACTTAACTGACTGCACCACTCAGGCACCCCTAAACCAAAATTTTAAACCTAAATTTATGTATTTCCCCCCTCATTTATAGGTAAGCACCATGTGCAAAGTGGTCGCCCCTTTCTTCTGTGTCAGAGGAGATCCCAGCAGACGTCCAAGGTAGAAATATTTTAAGTCTGGGAAATCAGAGCCAGGGCACTGATTTCCGTGTGGCTAGTTAGTATAACCCAGATTAGGAAGACCTTCGTCTAACAGGCTGGGAAGATCCAGAGGCAGTTTCTCAGTGTGTATCTCCTCCTTTCAAGCATGATCAGTCCAGAAAGGTAAAGATCAATGGACAGAGACCAGGTGTGAAGGTTCTTTGCTTTACCACTAAATCTTGTTTTACAGGAAATATGGGTAGATTAGAAAATGTAAGAAGCAATGTCACTGGGAAAATTAACTTCTGCAGGGTCATTCTAGGATTCCAAAATAGAACGAAGCAAAATAAAATGCAGAGTCCATTTGGATAAATAACTACAAGTGATATTTAAGCAATATTTTGAAAGCAAACAAACAGGGATCCCTGGGTGGCACAGCGGTTTGGCGCCTGCCTTTGGCCCAGGGCGCGATCCTGGAGACCCGGGATCGAATCCCACGTCGGGCTCCGGTGCATGGAGCCTGCTTCTCCCTCTGCCTGTGTCTCTGCCTCTCTCTCTCTCTCTCTCTGTGACTATCATAAATAAAAATAAAAATAAAAAAAAGAAAGCAAACAAACAATCAAAAAACCCTAGAACTGGGATCCCTGGGTGGCGCAGCGGTTTGGCGCCTGCCTTTGGCCCAGGGCGCGATCCTGGAGACCCGGGATCGGATCCCACGTCGGGCTCCCGGTGCGTGGAGCCTGCTTCTCCCTCTGCCTGTGTCTCTGCCTCTCTCTCTCACTGTGTGCCTATCGTAAATAAATAAAAATTCAAAAAAAAAAAAAAAACCCTAGAACTTAGGCTTATTTTTGTAACTGGTCTTTATTCTTTACCACATGTTAGCAGAACACCTTAGTCAGATTATAATCACAGTCCCCCAAAATCTCAATTCCTTTTTCTCAAAAACTAGAGGAAGAATAAAA
This sequence comes from Nyctereutes procyonoides, assembly GCF_905146905.1. Taxonomy (NCBI): domain Eukaryota; kingdom Metazoa; phylum Chordata; class Mammalia; order Carnivora; family Canidae; genus Nyctereutes; species Nyctereutes procyonoides. Next base: position 4,646,426 of record NW_026575124.1, on the reverse strand, counting down.
ATTTTAGTGTTCTTAAAGTTATTTTATTTATTCCCCTGCTTCTAGCTGTGTTGGTCAGCTAGGTCATTCACCAGTTCTACCCTAATCTCTCACCAGACCCATGTCTTTTGACTTTTTCTACTTAGACTTGTGCTTCAGCCAAGATAGCCCATTCACCAAGCTCCACACCCCAACTCATTCCCACATCCAAGCCTGTGACAGAACATTGTCTCCTATCTCCAAGAATGTAGTCTTCATGGCCTCCACTTCTCAGTCTCCCATCAAAACCCAGCTCAAAATTCTTTCCTCCAAAGAGTCTTCTTTATTAACTGTATTAACTAATTGAAATGACTTCTTTGCCCCAGTTTCACCACACTATTTAGTTCCAACAATATTTAATTGCATAAACCAGCACATGTGTGCGTTTTTATAGGACAGAAGAAATGATGTTTTCTGTTTTGTTTGTTATGCTAGAAGTTCCTTGAGGATGAGGGCCATGGCTCCTTTTCCTTTCTCTTTTCTTCTTTTTTCTTTTCTTTTCTTTTCTTTCTTTTCTTTCTCTTCTCTTCTCTTCTCTTCTCTTCTCTTCTCTTCTTCTTCTCCTCCTCCTCTTCCTCCTGAATATCTAGTATCCCTACTCTAATCCTTAGAGTTCCTCAATAAATGTTAAACTTATGATTGGAACAAACTAACTGCTCACCACAGAATGAGACACAAAACAACTTTTCTATATCAGGTTCTGAGAGATGGACCAATAATGAAAGCAATATCAAGAATGGAGAGAATAGCTAATGAAGAAGAGAAATCCTAATTCTGTACTCCATCAGAGACTTCCAATTTTTCAATACTGTTTGGGAACATTTGATTACATAATTTCCCAAATTGGGCCAATTTCCAAACTCCCACTCAGAAAAGTATGAACTATAAGCTCTATACAGCAGAGAAGCATGGAAATGTGAGCAGTGCCTAGTACATTAATAGATGCTCAGCCAGTATTTGTGGAAGAAAGGGATTGAGAAAGTCAGCAGGTTCTAAATCTCTCTTTATTGTCACCTGTTAAGGTTGGTTGACTTTCCAAGGAGGAGAAGACCAGTCAATGACTTCTCTAACTGGAGAAACTGGAGGCCATGGGGTGGGTACAGAGTTAAAAAGAAAAGTATTATCAGTGTGGGGAAGTTCCCTATGTGACAGGAAACAAGATACAGACAAACAGAGAATAAATAGGAACATCAGTAAAAGATCTGGGCTGGTGTCCTGTCATCTATGCTGCGGAGGATGAGGAAAGGTTAAGGGCATTCCAGGAAGTCAGAGAATACTTTCTGGAGGAGGAAGAGGAGATAATAAGCCAGAGTTCAGTAAGAAGGAAGCTACAGAATTAAGAACAGAGGAGTGAGTCTGAAGAAGTGACCCCCATGGGCATTGCCAATGAGAAAGGGTAAAAGCCTATCTTAGAACAGAAAGGCCTTGTTGGAAGTCAGGGGAACTGATGGGTGGGGGAGCGAGTAGTTGATGGGGGAAACTGGTAAGAGGCCTGGGAGGTTTAGTTTTGTCTTCTCTTAAGTATATGGAATACAAACAGCCAAAAAGTAGCCCATGCTTCACCTTCTACCAGCAAGCAAACAGGAGCAGAGCTGTCAGCCCTTCCTCAGGCACTTGACAGGAAAAGTGCTGCCAGAGACATTACCATAGCATAAAGAAACGTGCTGGGTGCCAAGAGCGAAATGAACACCTCTAAGCAAAGACACAGCCCTTTTTGCTGACATACAAAATCCTGAAGCTGATCTGGTTCCAAGAAATCAGTTTCTTGCAATATTTAGCTGCCTTTCCCTTGATCCTGGTTTTTCCCTCAGTGGTTCTGCACAGACATCCCTTCAAAGGCCTTTGCCAAGCGGGAAAGCTAACCTCAAATCAGTCCAGAAACCTTCCAAGGATGAATCTGTTTTTAGGGCTCTCTCAAACCTGTCCGTTCTTCCTGCAGTCTAACATACTGTTTTGGATGCTCTGCTCTGACCATAGACAGAGGCCGGGAGCGCCTGAAGACTAATTTGGACGGTGCAAGATGGCGACATGGTTAGGGAAAAACTGTAAGAGCAAAACAAATGTAACGACACAGCCTTTTCATTCAATGAATTGATATTTCTTGAGCACCTACTGTGCAAAGCATCATGCTAAGCACAGAAAGGGCTATAAATCTCCACCTTTCAAAAGTGTACAATCCAGTAAGAGACAAATACATATATAAATCACTCCAGCACAAAACAGTGCTACCATAGAGGCTCAAACAATGTGACACCATAGTTGGGGGAAGGACAAAAATAATTGTCACTAGAGAGACGTAGTAAGTATTGTTGGAAAATAAGATTTTAAGCTGGGCTTTAAATGAAGGATAGGACCTTGATAGGTTGATAAGGAAATGAATGGCATTCTGAAGATTTTATTTATGTATTCATGAGAGACAGAGAGAGGCAGAGGGAGAAGTAGGCTCCCCACAAGGAGCCTGGTGCAGAACTTGATCCCAGATCCCAGGATCACGCCCTGAACCGAAGGCAGACGCCCAACCGTAGAGCCACCCAGGCATCCCACAAATGGCATTCTAGATAGAAAGAACAGCAAGTGCAAAGTTTTGAGGGAAGGAGAGCATAGAACAAGCTCAAAGACCTCAAATAAACCCATGAAGTGTAGTCCAGGTTATATGAAGGGGTGTAGATAGATGTAAATATAGATAGTGACACTGTAGAGGGCTCCGAAGACCAGACAAGTGTGGATTTTATTTAGCATATAATAGAGAATCCCGGAATTATCATGGCCCATATTTCTTTGAAATTTCCAGATAACTGACTCAGTTTCTTTTTTTTTAAGATTTATTTATTTGTTTGTTTGTTTGTTTATTTATGATAGACATAGAGAGAGAGAGGCAGAGACACAGGAGGAAGGAGAAGCAGGCTCCATGCAGGGAGCCCAGCGCAGGACTCCATCCCGGGACTCCAGGACGACGCCCTGGGCCAAAGGCAGGCGCCAAACCACTGAGCTACCCAGGGAATCCCCCTGAGTTTCTGAAGTTTGAGAACAAATAATCTTCGGTTATCCTACAGAAAATAACATTTCATACGGACTCCACCGTGGAAGCTAATATGTTTACTAGATTCATCTGCATCTATGCAATTCCACTGGACATAAAAATGAAAGGTCAAGGAAGACTGTAAAGTCTCCCACCTTCCCACAGAAAGGCCTTTAATAGAAGAGAGACTTGTATCCACCTAAGAAGGTGATGGTGATAGTTTTCGTTTTGGTCAGGAGATTCATTCAGATGGCCACAAAAGTCCCTTCATGGACATAGGCAGACAACAGGACAGAAACTAACTACAAATAATATAATGTTGAGAAACTATAGAATTGTGGAGTCCTAGGAGCCCCCTAAAGTCAATAAGGCAGCTCTCTGGTGGAAGAGACTTTAGGACCAGTTATACAAAGAGGAAAAGGACAGGGTTGAACAGAGAGGACAGAGAAACAGTACCTAAGGTGGGGGGAGGAGGGAAGTGGCCTGTATAAATGTCTGGAGACAAGTCCCAGCAGGCACATGAGTTGAGTGTCATGTGTGGGAGACACGGAACAAATGAACTCAGCTGAATGGACAGTCTGTAGAAGAGCTAACAAGGACTCAGTCTATAGGTCGACCAGTTTCCGGCACAACAGCACGGGTCAACACTGAGGGCTACTCCTGGCCTCTCCAGAAAGAGAGGTAGGAACTTTAGTCTCCATTTTCCCCTTACACTTCCATGAGATGCGCGTTACATTCCTGGTTGTTCTGGACATTGACTCATCCTCCTGCAATGAATCTGAGCGAGCTGGGGTATGATGGTGCTCGCTATTGTACTGAGGGACAACGCGAGGCCGGGGAAAAGAAGACTATTGGACCCAAATTAAAATTATACTTAAGAGCTAAATTCTGCTTGGGCTAAACTTACATTCTTAGGGCTTCACTCTTCGTCCTCCTCTTCCTCTGTTCCCCCTAAACATCCTTTAAGGAGATGCTGAATTTTACCTAATCCAGGTGAGGGAGTGGTTAGAGGTGGAAGTAGAGGTGATTCCAAAGTGACTTCAGGAGGACTGCTGTGCTTTGGGTTAGCTGCCTGCCGCAGCCCAGACTCTCTAGATGAAGGCACGACATTCTCATTTCTAATCTCATCTGGATTCACGGATGCCAGTGGCCACAACAGAAATTTCCTAAGAAGTCTAACTGCTGGAGTAGAAACTGCTCATTGACCGTTCTGACCAATCAGCGAAGCCATTTTGACTCTAAACCATGAAGGAAAAACCGAGTTCAGTTTTGCTGAGTAGAGCAAAACTTTCATACAGCCCAACTGCAATTAGAAGCTGGGGACTAAGGCGTCCCTGAAACCCAGCTGGGGAATCTCTCCCTCACGTTCTCTCTGAGCTCCACATTCTACCACAGAAGACAGTAAAAGGGAGATTGCCCCACACCCTTCTGTAGAAAAAAAGGTACATTTTGAGATGTTTTGGAGGCATCAAAATGGTAAGCAATTTTAGGGTACAATTAAGACCTGGCTGCTCAACCCTACAATAAATTACCATCAAAGGCACTCACACGTCAATAGGGGAAAAAAAAAAACACATGTGCTTGCAAGACGATGTGTGTTTGATGCTCATAAAAAAGATAAAAATATAGGTCATCATCATGTAACGAGCTTGTAGGTGTCAGAACGTGTGCTGTTGGGGGAGGTAGGGGAGGGGAAACGGAGAGGGATCAGCAAACCGAAAAGGAGCCGGAAATCAGACTCCTATCCCCAAGTTCTTCCCTTTGGCTGAAGTCAGCAGATGGGCCATGGGGACACAAACAGACCCCTCCCCCATCGTTTGTTTCTGGGGACAACCACTTCCCTGCACCCCCCTGCTGGATTTCCAACATATTAATCACCTCTCCCATTTTGAAATCAGCCGGTCAGACTATTATTCAAGCATGGTTAATGACACCATCGGCCAAGGTATCAATTAGGCAAGTTGGGATAAGAAAAGCAGAGAATAGGGCTGGCCAGAGAGCAGAACACAAGTCTGTTTCGGTGCAGGTAACCTGCATGTCCACGAGGGCTCCTAGCTCTTTACTCCCTTAAAGGAGTAAAGCAAATGCACTGGATACTCCCAGTCAAGCCCTAAAGCAAAACTCTCCTTCATAAGACGCCTGCTCCGTCATCCCTTAGCTGGACTCCAGCGGCTCACGTCAAATTGCTCAGGATATGCAGGCCAAGGGCCTTCTGGTCAACCAGCTCTGGGCAGGGCTGTTCTTGTGGTTAGGACCTGACATCAAGAGAGGGAATGTTCCTCAATCCACATTCTGAACTTCCTTTAAAATCTAGCTCAACATTTTCTCATCTAGGAAGATTTTTTTTTTTTCAAATAAGGAAAGTCTTCTTATTGGTTGATTCTTTGTGATTATTTCTTAAACCCAAGAGCCCGGTATTATTTTCATTAGACGGAGTTTCCTGAAGACCAGAGCTTTTTTTCTTTTCTTTTTTTCCTTCCTGTTAGATCTCTTTACCTCCAACACCAACCCATACTGCTCTCTGTCAGGACAGGCTCTGTTCACAGAGGCTGTTCGAAACAAATGGGTGTGGCAGCAACTCTGGTCACTGAAATTTGGGTTCTGGAGAAAGGGAGGAAACAAAGACTAGAATCAAAACTACAGCACACTGGGAGTCAATTCAGTCATCAAGATGTCCAACTTCCTTCCATTATATACGTAGGGAGGTTTTGGAGTGTTTTGTTCCAGACTTCAACCTTCTTGAGTCATTCACCAGCTGCTTCTCACCTTTCCACTCTCCCGATGGATACGAGTCCTCCATGGCTTTCTTTCTACACCCACCAATTATCCAGATCTTCAGACAGATGTGGAAGACTAGAGAAGGACAGGAGGTCAATGTATCATATTTTCAGTGGCTTTCGTCCCAAAGAATGCGACTGGGCCAAACACCACAACCAAAACTAGAAATCTCAATAAAAAAAATACTCATGTTTGGAGTCTGTAAGACGCTGTTCTTAACTTAAATAGATTGACTAGGAGAGTGAACAGGCTCCCCAGGCCTTTTTCCAAAAGGCTTAGCTCCCTGAGTCTCTTTCTGCCCTTGTTCTCTGACCTTTTTTTCGCCTCTAATATCTTCTGCAACTTTGCCCTAAACTCCAAAGTACTAAGTTACAGTTGCCCATAGAAAATAAATACATAAACTTTCAAGATGGAGAATCAAAAAATTTTTTTGCAATTAGCTTGTAGTTTCCCTAAGGGCAGGTACTATATTATAAATTTCTTTTTTAAAATAAAAGCTTTATTGAGATATAATTCACCTACTACATGATTCACGGATTTAAAGTGTACAATTCAGTGATTTGTAACATAGTCACAGTGTTGTACAACCCTGTCACAATCAATTGTGGAATATTTTCATCACCCTAAAGAGGGAGCCTATATTAACTCCCCATTCCCATTTCCCCCCACAGCCCCCAAAACTCCTATATCTTGGAAACCACTAATCTACTGTCTCACTTTATTGATTTGCCTACTTTGAATACTTTGTATAAATGGAACTATGTGATATGTGGTCTTTTGTGACTGTCTTCTTTCTGTTAGTACCATGTTTTTGAGACCCATCCATGTTGTAGCATGTGTCAGTATTTCAATCCTTTTTTATTGTCAAATAATATTCCTTTATATGAATATTCCACTTTTCACATCTCTATTTGATGGACATTTGGGTTGTTTCCACTTTTCAGCTACTATGAATAACACTCCTATTAACATTCATATACAAGTTTTTACATGAACATATGTTTCCATATCTCTTGGGTATATACGTAGGAGTGAAGGTGCTGAGGTCTCATGATAACTCTAGGTTTCACATTTGGAGAAACTGTCAGACCGTTTTTCAAAACTGATGTATTATTTTATTTTATTTTTTTTAGATGTATTATTTTATAATCCCACCAGCAATGCATGAGGGTTACAATTTGTCCAATCCTTACCAACAGTTATTATCTTTTTATTGTTATTATAGCCATCCTAGTGGTTTTGATTTACCTTTCCTTGAAAGCTAATGATGTTGAGAATATTTTTATGTGTTTATTGGCATTTGGAGAAATGCTTATTCATATGCTTTGCTCATTTTTAATTGGGCCATTTGTCTTTTTATTATTGAGTTATAAGAATTCTTGATATATTCTACTTATAAGTCTCTTATCAGATATATGACTTGCAGATATTTTCTCCCACTTGTTTTTTCACTTGACAGTGTCCTTTGAAGACAAACAGTTTTAAACTTTGATGAAGTCCAATATACCACCTATTTTTCTTTTCTTATTGTGTCTTTGTCTGAGAAATCATTACCTAACCCAAGGTCATGAAAGTTTACAGTAATGATTTCTTCTAAAGGTTTTATAGTTTTAGCTCTTATATTTAGGTCCTGGATCCAATTTTGAGTTAATTTTTGTATATAGTGTGAGGTAGGAGTCCAAACTTTTTTTTCCCATGTGATTGTCTAGTTGTCACAGCACCACTTACAAAGATTATTCTTCTTCCATTGAGTTGTCTTGGCATTCATGTAAAAAATCAATTGGCTGTAAATGTAAGGATTTATTCTTGGACTCTCATTCTAGTCCATTGGTCTGTAGGCCTATCTTTATGCCAGCACCATACTCTCTTGATTACTGGAGCACTGTAGTGAGTTTTAAAAGCAGGAAATGTGAATCCTCCAAGCTTGTTCTTTTTCAAGATTGTTTTAGCTCTTTTGATCCCTTGAATCTCTATATGAATTCTAGAATGTTTGTAAATTTTTGCAAAGAAATCAGATGGGATTCTGACAGTTACTGTGTTGAATCTGTGGCTTGATTTGGGGAGTACTGCCATGAACATGGGATGGTTTTACATTCATTTGGATTTTCTTTAATTTGTTCCAATGGTATTTTGTAGTTTTCAGAGTATAATTTTTGTACTTCTTTTGTTACACTTATTTCTAAGTATTCTATTATATCTGATGCTATTATAAATGAACTATTTGTCATAAACTCACTTTCAGATGGTTTATTGCAAGTATTGTAATTTTCTTTTAAATAATACAGTGACAAGCATAATTCCTTACAGAGCATCTACTGTGTGAAAAGTGTTCTGCTAGGTTGAGTGGGAAGTAAAAAGTAATAAGACTTACTTCTTAAACTCAAAGGGCATACAATCTAGTTAACTAGAAATGATGCTTTACACAGGTTTCACCTGTACAATTTTTTGAAAGCTTTTCAAATACTTCGTCTTATTCGATCCCCAAAATACCATTCATTCACTTATTCAAAAGTATTTACTGAATGACTAATATATGGAAGTACTGTACTAGACGCTGGAGATTAAATGTAAAGGAAAAAACCATAGAGGCCTTGTCTTTGTGGCTATCAGTCAGATTGGAAAGACAGATATTAATCAAATATAAATTACAAATTGTGATAAGTACCATAAAAGAAAAAAGTACATTGAATAGTAAGTAAGGCAGGAATTACTATGCCTATTTTGCAGAAGAGAAAAGTGAGGTAAATGAGGGTCTAAGTATTCTAGGGGAAAAGATAAGGATTCTATGAGAAGGATTAGGCCCTTCAGCTTTAACATTCAGCTGTTTGATTAGACCTAGAACATTGAGTTTCTATCTCCTCCCTTTGGCCTAGGATAAGGGAAAGGAAGAGGCAACGTGATCAGGAGGGATGTGAGTCTTCCTGACCAACCAGGTCAGGACACTTGGGCCACCGGTCTCCTTCTGCCGTTGACTCCAGCAGAGAAACAAACGGTGTTCTATGAAGAAGGACACAATGTGGTCTCCGGACACTGCTTGCTACTCTGCTCTAAGCACAGGGTGGTTATAAGCTGCTTTTCAGTACTGGTCAGGCAAAGTCATGTGGGTTCTATAATATTTCACTTTTTCCAGGTTCTAGCCTCCTCAGTACTAGTCTACCTGCCTTAACTTTTGGGGAAAAAAAACAGTCTGGAGTTATTAATCCTCTTCCAAATTATTTTAAAATATCTTTAAAAATAGTCACAGGGCAGCAGTGACACAAACCAGTGGCACAGCGGTTTGGCGCTGCCTTCAGCCCGGGGTGTGATCCTGGAGACCCGGGATCGAGTCCCACATCGGGCTCCCTGCATGGAGCCTGCTTCTCCCTCTGCCTGTGTATCTGCCTCTCTCTCTCTCTCTCTCTGTGTCTGTCATGAATAAATAAATAAATAATCTTAAAAAAATAGTCACAGAAAATTGGGAAAGGATAGAGGTTATAGGGAGCTAACAACTATTTCATGAATGGATCATAGAATGAAAATCTTGGTTTTATTTCTTATGTATTATACATACACTGGAAGGAGGGACAGGATATTTTATTCAACCAGGGAAGTGGAGGTCTGGAATTCATCCAGGATCTTCCCCTAATTTCTTCTTGACAGGCAGTGACAGGGCCAAGTCACAAACTGCAATTGCAGAGTCTGGCCCAGAACCTAGACCTACTGACTCCTATTATAGTGCTTTTGTCACTGCAGAAAGAGACTTAATCAATCCTTGATAAATTCCTTCAACAAGTATTGCATCATAGTAAGGACTAGGAGATATAAAGATGAATAAAGCTCTGGCTGCCATCATGCCACCCTTCCTTGAGGGTCCACCCTTATCTCACCCCCATCCCGAAGAGTAGGTTTCTGCCTTCACAATCCCTCATGCATCGTTTTTTTTTCACTATGCGTTATGCATTGTATTACACCTCTTTGTCAACATGCCCATTTCTTCCACTAACACCGTAAGTACCTCGTAGACGGGATCTTGTTCTCTGGAACCTCAGAACTGCACACAGTGCCCAACACACAACAGGAGCTCAATACATCTTTGCTAAATGAGTAAACAAGTAGCTAGCCGGTGCAGGACTCCTTGGCTTACTTCATTCTGCTGGCACAAACTTATGTGGTATGTGACCACATATATCTCAGGTGAAAACTGGAAAGCTGATATGTCCACATTATGATGAATGGCATCCATGAAACTAACAGAACAATCCTACTCCCTCTTCCTACATACCCAGGCCGAAGTGGAGATTTGAATTCAAATAAAACAACAAAAATCCGTTGCATGTTAGATGTATTTAGTAAAGTGGGATGTCGGAGACCAAACAATTTAGAAAACTCTCTTTTATTTTTCCTTATCCATGAGTAGTCAATCTTGAGTTTAAACAGGGTTGTCTTTTTTCAGGGCTAAGTTGTTTTCTTCTCCTTATATGCTTCATTTTGGTTTTGCTGATAAGTTAAAAGAAGCAGTTAGGGGAATGAGATGCATATTTAAAGCTAAGTTGTTGCTGAGCCAACCCAGAGAAAGAGAGAGGAATCTTATTAAAACTCATCTATATTCTTTTTCATAAAAAATCATCATAAATGGACCTGTAAAGCAGAGTCTTGGGAGACTCTGTTGTTGGCTCAGCCCATTCTACCCGCAGGAGACAGGAGGATGATAGTGGATGGCCCCCCTCCCACTCTCCACTGTGAGACTGAGCCCCAGCTCTTGGAGGCGGTTTGGAGAGACACGGTTCTAGTATCTTTTCCAGCTTGAGTGACAGAATCAAACTGGGAGATAAGCAGAAATGTCATAGAAATCAGATAAGGATTTTGCAGTTGTTTGTCAACAATTTCTTAGGCAAACCCCTTTGGAACAAAAGCACATCTCTACATATGTTAGCATGTATCTACTCTGTGGATAATGTATGCTAGTCTATTCTTGTCTCTGGAAACTGCTTAGGTTTGCTTCCTCCCCTCTGGGAGCCACTGGGCGACTGTGAATCCAGCCCAGAAAGAAATTAGGGTCAGTCTGACAAGAGTGAGCACACATATATGCATCTGTGCATGCACCTGTGAGTGTGGTGTGCATGTGGGCCTACATGTGAGAGAGGAGGATAAAGAATGAGAGATTAGGGGGTGTCTGGATGTCTCAGTGGGTTATACATCGGACTCTTGATTTCAGTCTAGGTCATGATCTCAGGGTCATAGGATCAAGTCTGGAGTTAGGCTCTACGCTGGGCATGGAGCCTGCTTAGGATTCTCTCTCTCCCTCTTCCTCGGTCCCCTCCCCCACTCTCTCTCTCTTAAAAGAAAAAAAGAAAGAATGAGAGATTAGTTTCTAACTTCATCACAAAGTGAAACTGCCAATTCTTTCCTTTAGCTATTTCTTGTATAGTTGTCTACTGTTCCTCCCTTCAAGAGTGCAGATAATTGAAAGTGGACCCTATAGGTCCTACTAGCTATTCACCACACACTTGCATCCCCAAGGGCAAAATGAAGTGCATTCAATTGGTTTAAATTTTTAAGGGCCACCTCTATGGCCCTTAAAATAAGTAAAAAATAAGTAAAAAAATTTAGAATTGGATTCACATTACTCAGCCATTAGAAACGACAAATACCCACCATTTGCTTCGACGTGGATGGAACTGGAGGGTATGATGCTGAGTGAAATAAGTCAATGGGAGAAGGACAGAGATTATATGGTCTCATTCATTTGGGGAATATAAAAATTAGTGAAAGGGAATAAAGAGAAAGGAGAGAAAATGAGTGAAAATATCAGTGCGGGTGACAGCACATGAGAGCCACCTAACTCTGGGAAACGAACAAGGGGTAGTGGAAAGGGAGGTGGGCAGGGGGTGGGGGTGATGGGCACTGAGGGGGGCACTTGGCGGGATGAGCACTGGGTGTTATGCTAAATGTTGGCAAATTGAACTCAAATAATAAAAAAATTAAAAAGAAAAAAAAAGAATTGGATTCACATAATTTGTAAGCACAAATTAGCTAAGCCCCAAAGTAGATTATTTGAGTCTGAATTGCTCACTCGGGCTATCTACACAGACTTAGCACCCTCTCTCTGAAAAAAGCTAACATAGACAACAAACATCTATATACAAAACAGAAAATATATGCATAATTTATACATTAAATACTTGGGAGCATCAGGATTTTTTAGTCAAAATATGAAAATAGCTCCAATTTCTCCAAACGATATCTCACAAAAGAAATCCGCATAATTACCTCCATGTCCCACAAAGCTAGTGTGGTTATATAAATATATTTATATACCGCTCTATTTAAATCTACACACATGCACATAAACATTAGGTAAGCCACTAATATATATAACCTGTATATGTTTATATGCTGAGATATATGGGCATTCATAGGTACATTTATGTTATTTATTTTATTAATTCATTTATTGGATTTCTATTAGACACGTCTATTTTGGTTTATTATCCAGTGTGAATCCGGCCTCACATAGTCCTGCCCTCCCTCTTCTCATATTACTGCTGCCAGGAGGGCTTGTGCCCTGAAGCCTGAGGTTCTTAGCTACTTTCTTTAAACTGGGGGAAAGGTCAATCGTGTGGCCTAAATGAATCCATAAATACTGCCCCATCTCCTGGGATGCTCATGCAGGGTCTGCCATCTATACACTATCCTCCCTAAGTAATCTTTTTTTCTTTTAAAGATTCTATTTATTTATTCATGAGACAGAGAGAGAGAGAGAGAGAGAGAGAGAGGCAGAGACACAGGCAGAGGGAGAAGTAGGTTCCATGCAGGGAGCCCGATGCAGGACTCGATCCCAGGACCCAGGTATCCCAACCTGAGCCCAAGGCGGATGCTCATCCACTGAGCCACCCAGGTGTTCCTACACTTACACCATTTGAAATAACTATACATTGAGCAGAGAAGTGCAGGCAGTCAAATTTGGGCGTCATGATCCTGTTGGGGTGTCTTTACCAATGATCAAAGCCCCACACCACCTATGCCACTCGGACATGGCTGCCACCACACCAGTGGGTCCTCACCCCTGGTTGTATATTAGCACCCAATGAGTTTTTAAAAATACCAATGCCTAGGCCTCACTCCACAGCAGCTGAGCCTACACATCCAGAAGTAGGCATCTTCACTGCTTAAACGTCCCCCCAGGTGATTCTGACCCACAGTGAGGGTGGAGACCCGCTCGTATACACTGACCTAATTCAGTATAAGCCAGAGAAGTACCCTAGGAATTGGAGCCTGGTAGACAATCAGGGCAATTCTAGCCAAAGACAAACCAACAGAAAACAAAGTTAGGTTTCTTTCACAGAAGCATTTTTCGTCATGTTAATATCTGCTCACACAGACATGACTAAAGAAAGTGGGGGGATGCTTGGCCTTTAGGAGCCTCACATCTGAGAACCCAGAGCAGTTACAAGGAAAACTGGGGCGGGCGTGCACACACGAACACACGCATGCACACATACATACCATGTGACTGCAAGCAACTTAAAACAAAAAAATTTTAATTGAATTTCGGGGCCTGGGGAAGATCTGAACCTATAATTATTTCTTAGCAAACTTGCTGAACACAGGGTTTCCCTCCTCTGGGACGAGATGAGACGGGTAGCATAATGAACCCTCTTTAATTAAAAAATAAATGTTTTAGGATAATCATATTCTTCCAAGTTACATTGTTTTTTAAAAGGAAAAGAAGGATGGTGAGAAAATGTCAATTTTCAAATGCCTGGTGTTAGGCTACCTCAAATGGCCTTATTTCTCATTCAACCCTCTAGATTCAAAATTAGATCCTTAAGGGAGAGCTAGAGTCCTTGTATTATTCCCAGTGGGAAGCTAACTCTTCTTCACCCCAGCTCTATGCCATCTCCCCTTAAAAGCAACAGGCAGATTCAATGTTGGTTGATGCCAGCCAAGCAAAACTGCAAGGAAGGAGCGGAAGTTGGGACACCAAAACAAGGCCCTGAGCCCAACAGCCCTCTGACCTACTTTTATGAGATTTTCTAGAAAGGAAGTGTACTGTTTGCGTTTCCCATTGTAGAGTTCTTCCCTGGCCCCTGAGAAGGTATCTGGGATGTGGCTATACAGAGAGAAGGGGATCCTAGGACCATGGAGGAGGCAGGGAGCGGGGCAGAGGGAGGCACATGCTCTGGTGAACTGGAGGTGTCTCTCTTCAGACAAAGGAACAAAGCAAAGATGCCCATGGAATTGGGATGGGAGGGATTTCATCCTGAGTTCTACCTCTCAATGGGGTCCACACACATTAGCAGCCTTGGGGGACAGTCAGTGATCATCCACTGGGGTAAATAGGAGACATCAATTCAAGAAGTTTCTTTTTGTTATTTTCATTTTCTTTGAATCCTATTTCCTCTTCTACTGCTACCCCTAACGCAAAAATTTCTGCATCAAATAAAGATATCTCTATTTAAGAGAATAAGTAATATATTGGAAAATCTAAGTGGAAATCCTGTTTTTCCCAAGCTTTTCCTGGCCCATATCCCTGAAAAGAAAAAGTAAAGCTAGAAAGCAGCTAAACCTATTACTGTCACTATTTTCACACCAAAAATGACATTAATCCCAAGTGTAGGCATGGTGGCTATTGTAGGCACTTAAAATACATTACAGCTCTTTCCTTAGGCAGTGTAAATCTATGCTCTCACAGCTAAATGGGAAGCATCTACACTCCAAGCTACATTTAGACAGGCACATGCATGCACACACAACATGCACACACACGCATGCGTGCATGCACGTGCTTCCTCCCTATATCCCTGACACCCGAGATACCTTCACTGATCTCAGCTGCATTTACATCAGCTACCCTGGCTGGGATCCATTTATGATTTTAGAAAGCAAAAGGAAAGTAGATGAAAATGTTCCTCCTCCAAAGAAGTGCAGAAGCGGGTAAGTAAAGGTAGTAGGAGTGGGAAAACCAGTTTCTGAGACTTTATAAGGCAAAGTAAGGCAAGCGTGTGCGCACACACACACACACACACATGCACACACACACTGTCCGCACCAGGAACATTCACCTGCTGTGGCTGAATGAAAAACTGAAGAGCCTGGAAATCTACCAGTCGGGAGGGGCCTCATAGTCAACAGCCTAGAGAGCTTTGCCCCGGCCAGGTCTACACCTGCCCAGGGAGAATTTTGGTAATTTTAATAAAACCAAATTAAATCCTAAAGTGAGACCAGTTGGTGATTCAGTAGGGATGGCCCCAGACCATTATGGAGTGGCTATAAAATAAAAATTATAGATGGATAAGAATAGGAGCAAAGCAAATAAAATCATTTTAATGGAGGAGAGAGGGAAGATGGCAGAGAAAAGAAAAAAAAACTGCCATGTATGAAGAAGAGGTTGTTTACAGGATTCTCCATGTAAGTGGCTTCTGAGATGGGGGCCTACAGATGAGAGAAGATCGGCGCAGATGCTGGGGTTCATGCATTTGTGAGGAATTGGGGGATGCTTGAGTGAAAACGCCTCTCTGCCCAAGCAGAGGAAGGGCAGAGAGAGGCCTGCGGTGCTGGGGAAGGGGGGGTATATGGAAGGAAGAAAGCCAGTGAGGCCCCCGCGCTCAGGGAGCTTATCTTTTAATTAGAGGAGCAAGTTTGGATATGAGACACCACCGGGCACTTTCTGTACACGTTTTAGTCCGTTCTCATGACATCCTGCGAGATGAGTTGTCTATTACTCAATTCAGATTTGGAAACTGAAGCTCAAAGGGTTAAGTAATTTGCCCAAGGTCAAAAAGCTCAAGTGTGGAGGATCCAGGGTTTGAACCATGTGGGGCTCACTCCAAAGCCTAGCTTGTTCCTTCTAACACCATGAGAGAGACTGAATAGAACATTGGTGTTTTCCAAAGAGATACTGAAGGGACACTCGGTGTCAGTTTGTCCAATCGGCTGCTCCTCATGCAGTTGATCCCCGACCTCCTCCCTGGCGCCCCTTCCCTGGCCCCAGCGCTACCGTGGGCAGGGCCTCTTTGGCTGGGGTTGGCTTCTCTCTCCTCCAGCACCACTTCACCAGAAGAAGACTTCAAAGATTGCGGCAGGTCCATAAAGAGAGGGAGGGTGTTAAGAGGGAGCCACCCTGGGCTCGTAAACTGGGTGGGTGTGGGGGGACCCACCCATTTGTCAGGCGACGCTGCACCTCACTTTCCCCAAAACCTGAGATCTCAGCTCTTGCTTCAGGGCAGGTGCTTAAGCAAAGTGTAGGTGGTGAGGGCTAGGGGGACACACAGGGTTTGGCGTCATTCGGGCATGGAAGCGGCGCCACCTCTCCAGCCCCCGCCACACCCCCACAAGGCCCAGACATTCAGATGGGTTCATCTGAGACCTTGGTTGTAGATTTGTTTCCACTGCCTCGTGGCTGTGAGGAGTTTCTTCCTGTCCTCTTGTCCTCTTTACCTTGTTCTGCGGTAAATCATCCCTGACACCCTCTAACTTTACTGAGTGGCAGACTGGAGACCACGCAGTGGAGGCAGCCACACAGCCTAGACACTTCTCTGTGCTGCAGCCAGGCTATGCGCCTTGCAGGACAGCTGGAGACACCAAAGAGTACCTGTGGTCTCTCTTTCACCATATCCTTCTACGGTCATGCAAAAACAGGGCCTCCAAGCTCTTGTAGGATGGTATCTAAACCTGCAATAGTCATGCAAATTCAGTAAGAATGCCCTTGTCTGGGAGCTCCATTAGCCCCGGAGCTTCCCAAGGACAGAAGTCTTGTCCCTAGACAATTCCTCCACCGAACTGAGGGCTCTTGAAATGGAGTCAGCAAAGTCCATGTGGATCAAGAAATCCAAGTTCTCCTTAGCAAACTGGATAATCACAATTAAAATTCTCCCTTCCTCTCTATCATGTCCACCAAGAACTGATTTTTTTCATCTCATCACAATCATCGACAAGCATTTATTGAACCTTACTAAATAGGGTGGTGTTCAGGTGCCTGATATGACGGGTATCACAAGTCCTGCCACCAGGACACATCACAGGTACATTTAAAAATATACAGACCGTATTGGGAGCCTGTGCCCCGGTTTTCCAAGGTCTGGGTTTAAACCTAAGCTCTGCCTTTTTCCAGTCTTGAGATATCGGACAAGTTCTGTAACTACTCTGTGCCTCTGTTTCCTCATCTTTGAACAGAGAAAACAAAGTCCCCACCACACAGGGCTGATGTGATTAGATTAGATGACGTACACAGAGCACTTAGTATAGCGCCTGACACAGAGCAAGCATTCAACGAGGTAGCTGTGAAACAGGTCAGAAAAGTGGAGAAATTAGGACCAGGCTTTAGGGAGACAAATCTCGCAACAGAGTTTAGGTTGGTTGGGAGAGAGAGAGAGAGAGAGAGAGAGCTGAAGGAGGGAAGTCCTGTTAAGAAGTGCTTATGACAATGAAGCAAAGGCAAGGACAGCCCAAATTGGAGTGGAAGGAAATAATAATATTTCATATTCTTGGAGACTTGACCTCCCAGAAAGACCTGGAACAATCTGTAGTATTCAAGAGCTGTATGTGAGGAGAAAAGGCCATAGGAGTTGGTTTTATTTAGACTGAAGAAGCCTGAAAAGTATAACGTATTTATAAACCCGTAAGTAGATATTACACTAGAAGCTTCTAGACAGCTTTCCAAATCTTGACAGAGATAGACAGACAGTGATACGCCCAACCCCCACTCCTGCTGACAGAACTAGTGGGACTAACAGCAAAAGAGATTTAAATTAGGCTAAGATAGGGATCCCTTGGTGGCGCAGCGGTTTGGCGCCTGCCTTTGGCCCAGGGCGCGATCCTGGAGACCCGGGATCGAATCCCACGTCGGGCTCCCAGTGCATGGAGCCTGCTTCTCCCTCTGCCTGTGTCTCTGCCTCTCTCTCTCTCTCTCTCTCTCTGTGACTATCATAAATAAATAAAAATCTAAATTAGGCTAAGATAAAATTGGCAGGAGGAGCAAAATTTGCAATGGGCTCCTGTTCCTCTGATGTCTTTAAGAACTGGGCATCCAACCACGCGTTGACTGTATGGACCAGAGGTGGGGACCTGGACAGAGTAGTCTCTGGAGGTGCCTTCTAAATCACACTCATTAGATCCAAAACTGCATCCAAAAAAATTATCAGCGTGCATATGGTAGCACTTCTCCCCCAGTTTTCTTAATATCATCTTGACATTTGGGGTTAGATTTAGTTTCTTATGCCTCAGTTTTGGGGGTCCCACACCAAGCCCATCCTACCCTGAACCTATGAGTTAGGAATGTTTCTGCATTAGAAACTTTGTATTCCGCGCCCTGGATGTTCTTCAGAAAGTGTTCTCTAACTCTTCCTGTGATAGTTGGACACTACGATCTTCGGCTCCCCTTGCAACAGTCACTAGACTTTGATCAAATGCCACCCCTGTTGCTTACCAGTTCCATAGCCTTAAGGAAATCATGTAAGTACTCTGTTTCCTCGTCTGTAAAATCAGAGTAAGAATTCCAAGTGTACAAGGCTATTGTATGATTATAAATGAAAACACCCCGCAACCGTACAATGCTATTTAAATGTTGCTTGTTATTATTACCATACTATTTCAGCATTATGAGAAAGGAAAATGAGGCAGCTGGCAGGAACTCTGACCCTTAGCCCCCTTTGACTCACACCTTTTGATTTTTTTTTCTAAATCATGCTGCATTTTTAAAATCCTCAGCAAACTGGAACACTGGTCTTTTCCAAGTGGGTTGCACCTGGGAGTTAGGCTTGGTTGAAGTGAGTTTGGTGTGTCATTCAAAGAATGGAGCTCTGGAGGTCTTTCATCACATAGTGTATGTTAAGTCCTGCCACCGTCACTTCCTAGTTGGTTTCAGAGGACTTTTGGCCTCCACACCCCACGGAGGAGGCTGGGACAGGAGCAAAATCTGTAGTGGGAGGGGATTGTAAATTCTGCTCCAGGCATAAAAATGAGTCCTGGAGGGAACACACCAAGGAGCCAGGCACCCTCCTTCCCCCAAGTCCTATCTACAGTGGTTACAGCAGGATTGGCAGATGCGGACTAAGGATAGAGGGGGGAGGAGTAGAGCTTCCATGAGCCCTGAGGACAGCAAGTGTCTTGAGATGCAGGTGTTTAGAGTCAGGCTGATGGTTGTCTGGCTTCCCCAAGGACTAAACAACAATAATCCTAATCATCCCTCAACATCAGAAACAGTCATTAGTGTCCTGCTTCTTCTCTCCCTTCCCAAGAGCAAGGGTCAGGGAGACAGAAGGCTGATAGATCGTGACTAAAGTTAGCCAGGGAGATGTACCGCATTCAGGAAAAAGTTCCAGGTGTTTCCAGCTGTCATTTCATCCACAAGCACAGGTTTACCTCCATAAAGATCTCTATCCAGCCACGGCGGAAGCCTATCTGGGTTTGGGCAGTAACTATAGTGGGAGGGAGGCGGGGTAGAGCATGGGCCCTGCCATGAGAAGGCAGAGGGCAACATGGAGCAACTCTGCGTCCCTGAGGGGGATGACGCTCAGGGAGCTGGACTAGGCCACCTCACATTTGGAAGCTTCTAGACTCTGCATTCTCAGTAATTTCGTCTCTCCATGATCTCCTTGCAACTAATGACAAAGTGCCAAGTTTTTTCCCTTGCTTTGCTTGAGTCTTGTGAAATCTAAAAGAAAAGAGGGGAGAAGGACCCTCAGGACAGAAGACTTCTCTCTCATCCCAAAATTAGGGAGGGGGCAAAGGGGAAGCACCTCGTTCTAAGCAAGCCTGTTTACCAGCTGCCAGCCCAGACACACCCCCAACAAAATGCCATGGAGAATGATGTCGTGACTCATGGCTTGGCAAGTACCGGGATCATGCCCCAGGCTCCCAGATACCACACTGGCTCCTCCAGGTCGCTCTGGCTGGATCTCCTCCTCCTCCTTCTCCCCAGAGGCATTCCTCATCTGCCCTCTTCTCTCCAGCCCCTCCTCCCTTCAAATTATTCTACGCAGTGAAGGCTGAGGGTGGTGTGGGGGTGGGGGAAGCAGGATTAGAACTGGGATTTGAGTTCGGCTTAATTTCAGGATCAGGATTAAAGATAGGGTTAGGGAGAGAGCTACTTTGGGATTTGGTTTTGTCAGTGGACTTTTAGTTGGTGGAGACAACAGGACTCTAACAATTCACATGAAAAGTCCTAGGGTTAGCCTAGGGTTAGCCTAGGTGTCTTGGTGGTGGGTCCACTTTCCTTGGGGTCACATTAGAAGAGTTATGATCTAGTTCAGAAAATAGGAAATGTCAACACTTACGGAAAGATGTAATCAAGAATCAGAATCACCTCCTAGGAATCTGAACAGAGATTTTTTTTTTTGAAGTCAACTACATTCCTGAGGATTGTAGATACCCTAGAACCATCATTATGTCCATTCCCGAGGCATCGTGCAGTACTGCGTGACTTTACCTTGACCTCAGACTTAGGACTTTCTAGTACATCCAAGAGTCTTTCTTGTATTTCTTCTCTTAAGCCCTTCCTAGTTTTATCAAAGGAATTGTTCCTCTATCCCATCAGCATCAGGAAATGGCCAGGGGAATCGCTGAAGCACCAGGACCCTGACATCTGGGTACCTGGGGCGCCGTCCTGGCGGAGAGGCACTAAGCAAAGCATGCTGGGGCTTTCCAGACTGAGACATCTGTCAACGAGGCTCAGGAGGCTCCCCTCAGGCAAAGGACAAGACACACTGCAAGTTCTGAGCTCAACTGCTGAGGACAGGAAGAAAATAAAACTAGGAAAGACTGTGGAGCAGTAGGTGGGTATGGAGCAGAAAGCATCCCAGGAAATCATGGGGGTCCTTCAGAGAAGTTGCTAGAAAAACTGAAGGGATGCCATTACATTGAATTCCTAGAAACACACACACACACACACACACACACACACACACCCCTTACATAAATTGCTCAACCCAGAACAATAAACTTGCTGGCAGCCCACCTACTACTGTGCAACCAAAATCTTTTCCATTTAATATAGGCCTCAGTTTCTCCTCCTTGTCTCCCAAGTCTCCCTCTCCCACATCTGGCTCTGTGGGCGCTTGGAGATCCTCCTGCAGAGGGGCCAGGAGAGCATGAAGCTGGCACGAACCCCGCCTCAGCCCTGCCCTCCCCGTGAGCGGCAGCAAGACGGTGATTAGCAGCCCTCCCCAAGGCTCAGAGGTAAGGGATTTTTTTTCTTTCGAACATGTCACATCTGGCACATCTGCTTTCCTAGCAGTGATGCATCGCAAGGGGTATAATCAGCAGTTGGGGCGGGGCCGGGGTGCAGGTCTGTACTGACAGAAGCCTGAGCCAGAGACGCCGAGAGCAAAACTTAAGAACACTAACCACCCCCCTCCCACTCTACCCCAGGGGCTGACGATGAGCCCTATCCCCGAACATCTTTTTGCCTTAAAGCCAGGCACCCTCCTCGCGGCCCAAACCTATTTTAGGGCACAGAAACAATGCAGTGGAGCATTTTGCTTTAGGAAATTATCCAGGCCTTTCTCTTGTCCAACTTTAAGCTCTCCTACTGCAATACGAAAGGAAGTGGAAAAGAAGCAATTACCCTTTCCCTCATCCTAAAGCTCAGAAGCAATATTCAGGAAGGCCCTGGGCTCCAGTCCTCCACCTCCACTCCCACCAGTCGCCCTCCCGGGTTGCTCTAACCCTTGCTCTCTTGAAGGCCAACCTGCCACTGCAGGGAAAGCAGCCTCAGAAGACCCCTAGGCCCTGGGCGGTCAAAGGCACCACCCGAATGCCTAGGACAGGGGCCGGATACGACATCACCAGGGCTGCGCCCGCCTCCCCCGGCACTGAACAGCCCTCCTCCCGCCCTGCCCCTTCCTGCGGCTCCCCCCCTCAGACACGTCCTTCTAGCCACGCACAACTGCCTCGTCCCTGCAGAGTTCTCCTCCGTCCGTGCAGGTCTTTTTCTTTCCTCTCTCATCAAAGGCACATCCGTTTCCTTTCTCTTCAGCGCTAATCCACTTCTTCCAAACAGCACCCCCCAAAAATCCTGTGTTGATAAGTCACCCATTTTGCTTCCCTGCTTCCAGTAGCATCTCTCCATCCTCCATCACCGCCCTCATCCCCTGTCGTCTGCGTGTGTGTCGTCCTGGGTATCACTGCAGTCCCATCCCACCGACGGGCTCCTGACAATAAAGACGCCGCTTCCCCCTCCAGTGTCCTAGTTTCTTGATTCAGTAAAGGAAGGTGACTGAGTCGGGGAGAGAGGCAGAGGGCCCTATACCTACTCCAATCCCACAAAAAGACATAACCAACATGTGTACACACACGCGCACATACAAATACACATACACACACGCACCAAGTCATCCCAAAGAGGACTGAGCTTGTCAGATATAAATCATGTTTGGCTTTCAAATGCAGCAGTAATTACACGGTATCTTAACTATCTGTGCAAACTGTCAGAGAAAATATATTGGCGATTGAGAGGAAAGAGGAGGGGGAGGCGGGAGCATCCAGTGAACACCACCCTCACCTCCTCTGAAGTCATCCGGAGATAGGACAGCGCAGAAGGGCAAAGGCGTGCCAGGGCCAGTCCCAACACTTTCGGAACCTAATGGTTTTTCGGTGAGATGTGCTGTCACAAGCTCCCAGGGAGGAGGGGACATTCGGGATGAACTGTATTCATCACCAGACTCATAAGACGTTATGGGCACCATCAAGAGGGAATTTAGGCTAAATTTTCTGAAGATATCCTGAAAAGGGAGATTCTGGAAACAGAGAGATTGAGTCCTTCCTTCCTCTGGGAGTCTGGGAATCCTCTGGTCCAACCTTTGGCATCTAGGCAGAACTAGATCCAGACTATTCCAGCAGGAGAGTGATGTTTAGAATATCCAATTTATAACATATTAATACATTCAAATAAGTCTCTGTATCTGAGATGAGAATTTCTTTATTTCTACTTAGTTCTGGTAACAATTTTTTTTAATTTTTTTAAATTTTTATTTATTTACGATAGTCATACAGAGAGAGAGAGAGAGAGGCAGAGACACAGGCAGAGGGAGAAACAGGCTCCATGCACCGGGAGCCCGACGTGGGACTCGATCCCGGGTTTCCAGGATCGCGCCCTGGCCAAAGGCAGGCGCCAAACCGCTGCGCCACCCAGGGATCCCCCTGGTAACAATTTAAGGTGTTCTTCCCTCAGTTGCTACTCTCTGTTAACGTTCTTCCCAACCCCAGGCTGACGCTTGCCACAGTTGCCCTTCCGCTTCCTGCACTGCTTACCTGTTTCCATGCTACTTTTCTTATCCATCTTTGGGTGGATTCATCCATCCATCCACGCCAGCAACTCTGGAGAAAACAGACGGGTGGGTTTCAGAAGGGGGTGCCCAAAGGGAGGTCGTATGCAAGGACAGGCCAAGAAGGAAGATGTGAAAGATGGGAGCAGTCAGAGGAGAGTGAAGAATGGACGGAGGGCAAGAGTGAGGGCCCACGGTGGAGGATCCTATCCCCATAGGCAGAGCAGTGGAGGAGAGCGAAAGGAGAATGAAAGAAGTGGAGGTTCCTGGTGGGTCCTCTCTTGCCCCCATGCAGATTCCACGTACACATACTTGGTTGCTCACCAACACCAAGCCAGAGTGTTGTGCTGCCTAAAGCTGAGAAAAGAAGAGTGTATCAACCAAGAAATTGCTCACAGACATATCTAAGGGTGTGTGTGTAGGTACCTTGGCGAGGTGGGCAAGAGAAGGAAAGCTGCTTCCACAGAAAGTTGTCACGCATGGCAGCAGAGGGCAGGAAAGAGATATAGGAAAATCAGATGGAGCTCCTCTTTCTAGAATGGTTCTGATTAGTTCATTCTTATATTTTCCCAGGTCTAGAAGACCTAACCAGCTAACAAAACAACTACCACAGGGGCACTGGGTGGCTCAGCCTGTTGGGCGTCCAACTCTTGATTTTGGCTCAGGTCGTGATCTCAGGGTTATGAGACTGAACCCCATGTCTGGCTCCATGTTCCAACCCCACTCAAATAAATAAATAAAATCTTAAAAAACAAAACAAAAACAAAACCACAAACCAAAACAACACGTTGCATTCTCAATATAAATTTGTATGCATAGTAGCCCCAGTTCCCTGGTTAGCATCTGGATGAACCCTGCTCGATCAACACCCTAATTGTCCCACTAGGCCTACAAGTCTCTGTTAAAGGAATAAGATTCTCTCCATTTTTCCCATTTGGGGACCTTGAGCTCACAGGTCCTATTTTAGCATATGCCCTACAATATCTGCATCTCATTCCCTGAGAGTTGATGTTCAGGAGGCTTATAACTACCCTACCTACGAGTGGCCACTCTATCTATGGGCCAAAAATACTATGACAATCACATG
Organism: Nyctereutes procyonoides; assembly: GCF_905146905.1. NCBI lineage: Eukaryota > Metazoa > Chordata > Mammalia > Carnivora > Canidae > Nyctereutes > Nyctereutes procyonoides. Next base: position 4,622,281 of record NW_026575124.1, on the reverse strand, counting down.
AGCAACAGAGATTCAGGACAGCAAGAAAATTGGTATCCCCTCTCCCCTAATGGTTGGCGCAGCCTTCCCCACTTCACACGCTATGAGATGAGGAACTAGAGAAGAGGTCTTTTCTAGTTTTTGGAAAATAGAGCTCCAAGTCAGACCATTCCCCAAATTCCTAGGTTCCTAAAGATCCAGTATTCCTGAACTCCACACACCATGGGCATGAGATTTCCTGACCTGTCCCCACAGAGCTGTGAAATCCAGTTATAAGGCAAACAAGGCCATGTTTGTCCCATAAAACCACCGTGTGCGAGCTAATTAAATGACATCATAAAACAGGGAGATAAATGCAGGCAGCAGGGAGCCCTTCTAGGGACGGGGATGGGATCAGATGGGTGGCTGAAGTAAAGATACGCCAGGAGAAGAATTGGGAGAAAATATCCTCAACCTCAGCCTCAAGATTCCTCAGGAGCTGCCAACTAGAGCTAGTGGGGGGTGAGGGGGATGGAGGGTCTGCAGACAGAGAAAAGCTACAATAGGTGCTACCAAGGGGAGCAAAACAGCCTACACAAATGTGGGCCTCCCCACTCCTGACACATTCACTCACAGAGATTCCTGCAAATAACAGCTAAATCCATTTCATATACACAGGTGGTCGTGTGTAGAGATAAGGAGTTTCACGTACACGAACATTCTAAACATGGTAACACTCCTCCGGCTCACCCCATAACTGAATTAGGCATCTCCTACTGAAACACAGGGACGCATAGGCCATGACCTCAGGGGTTTCCTCTAGTCCTAAAGAAGTCTTTGATTTTGTGATCTCTAAGCACACTGAGAGCAATATATTCTAAAGTGACATATGTTCACTCTTTCCCCAAACAGAAATCCATTGAGAGTGTCATCAAAATCATGAGGACTTGGAGAAAACAAAATTCATATTTTATCTGGCCTTGAGATCCGGAACCCTGCTGTTTAAAATGGACTATTATTGGCAAAGGTGTCTGTCCCAGATGACTACGCTGGCAGGTGAAGGGCAGGAACTCACAGAATTCTTAAAATAAGCTCAAAATTTAGTTTCATTCATAGATCTTCTTAGGCAAAGTATGAGTGAGTCTCAGGAACTCTCTCCACCCCTTCTGTCTTCCAGTCCCAGCCTGTGGACCTAAGGCTTCTCTCCCTACTGCTCAACCTAGGCTCACGTGTCACCCAGAGTAGGTTCAATTCCTCATGCCCCTGCTCCTTCCCAAAGCTATTCTTGTTAGAAGGAAAAATTGGGAGTGAGGAGGAGGCCCAGATAATAAGACAAATTCAGGGATCCTGCCACTTGCTCATTCATACACTCATTCAGCAAATAGTTACTGAGGGCCTTCTACGTACGGTGCATGGTCTACCAGGTACGACAGTGATACAAAAGTAAATGACCCAGCCCCGGTCTTGAGGAATGTGGGTCTCCCAGGATTCTGATGTCCTGTAACACTGGCCTCAACTTTCACCATTCACTAGTGAGTCCCTTTTCCTGCTGAATGTGCAGAAAACTGGAGCCCTGATTCACTGACAATAGAGGAGATGGCCTCCCTGGACACCTAGGTTCCTTTCCTGGCTCCACCCTGACTCCTTGGGCAGTTCTGGACAAGTCATGGACTCAGTTTCTCTACCTGGGAAGCGGGGGAGGCTGCCACTGACTAGTTCTCAACTTCACAGAGCGGCTTGGTGATTAATGGGTTAATGTCCGTGGGAGGCTTTGAGCTCTTGGGATGAAAGACACCCTAAAGCCCTGACTCTATTGGAAACTCTGCCCAGCCAACATGATACCCTGAAACCAGAAAGGGGGCCTTTGATCATATATTAAGGATTCTCTTTGGAAGAATGAACTAGAGGGAATGAGTTGAAACAGCAGCAGGAGTTGAAGTAGCATGAAAAAAGGACTTTCTGGCTCCTGGGTGGAGTCACTCACCCAAGAGTTGTTTACAGATATTTTTTCACCTGCCCATAGAGAGGGATGATTGGGGTCATCTCTGGAAGCCTTGTCTGGACATCCTACAGTCAACTCCATGTCAGATACTCTCTGACAAATATTTAACATTGAAGATTAAATATTTAACCCTAATGCTTCCCCCTACTCCGAGTATGGAGCAAGCCACCTTTCCCACTACACAAGTTGATAGTAAGTGTAAAGAGGGATAGTCCATTTAACACATAACAAAAATGTTTCAATTGTTTAACAAAGTTAAATGTGCAGAAAAGTTTTCTATGTAACTTATCCAAAATCTACCAAAGATGCATCATCAAGACAAAGTGTAAATGGAGATCGAAAGCCGGGTTATGCAGTCAAGTTCAGATTCAAATATTGGCTCTGCCATTTACCAGTTATACCGCTTTGAACAAGTCGCCTAAACGCCCCGATTCTCAGTGTAATCATCTGTAAAATGGGAATGATAATAATTCCAATTCAATATGATATTGTAAAGATTAAACTGGAAAATTTTAAGACTACTAAGAGTTTGGCAAGAACATTAGAACAGCGGGAACTCTCAGGTACTCTGGTTAGAGAGAAAACTGGTACAGCTACTTTGGAAAACAATTTGTTATTACCAAGTAAACTTGAATGTCCGTATACCCTATAACCCAGATATTCCACTACTAGATATAGACCCTATAAAACATGGGTACACGTGCACTAGGACACATGTTTAAGAATGTTCAGAGTAGCGTTGTTTTCAACTGATACAAACTAGAAAGGAAACAGATGCCCATCAGCAGTTGATGGATACGGCACCGTATATTCATGCTACAAAATATGTGCAGCCATGAAAATGAACAAATTGCGGTGACAAGCAACAACATGGATGACTCTCACAAATAATAATACGCTGAGTTAAAAATGTGAGGCGCAAAAGCATACACACAGTTCAAGTGTCCTTATATGAGACTCAAAAACAGGCAAAGTGGTATTGCTGAAGGATGCATATGCCGGTACAAAACCGTGATGAAAAATCAGAAAGTTAATATAATGACTAATTCATTAATATTAATTAATTATGAAATACAAGATAGTTATCTTTGGGGAAGGGATAGGATTGTTGTTTTTTGGTTTTGGGTTTGTTTTTTTTTTTTAATTTGGTACAGGATTGTGATAAAAAATGGACACACAGTGGGCTTCTGGAGTGCTGGGCAAAGTTCTTTTTTTTTTTTTTTTAATAAATGGTGGTTACATGGGCATTCCTATATGCCACATTAGTCATTAAAATGCACATACATCCTTTATACACTTATGAATATGTGTCATTTCACAATTTATGTATAAAAAAGATTTAATTAGGTTACATATGTGAAGTGATTAATAAAATGCCTAATGCACACCACGCTCTCAATAAATGTTATCTATTGTTCCCATTATCTCCCATCTCTAGGTCAGAAATGATCTGTGCCATTCTTTCCCTACAGCAATCACTGGAGATTTGGGGGTATGTGTTTAATAACCATTTACTGACTCCCTACTGCGTGCTCCACACTGTCCGGGGAGAGATGAAGCACACGGGCCCCCGCAAGCTGCCCACTGCAGCGACCCGGTGCGCCGAGACCGCTCCTGCTTTTCAAACCATCAGCTTCCCTTTCCGCATACCTGGGTTAAATGTCAGCTTCTCAATGAAAGTACAAACGGGGGTTTCTGTCCAGAAGGAAACGTCCACCTGAAATCACACCCCCGTCCCGACCAACTGCGTCGCTGCCCTGATGGGGGGGGGGCTATCCCTTCACTTGGCTGTAGACACTCAGGCTGCCCACATCACACCTGCCACACCCTCAACGTGGCAGCGTGGCAGGGAAAAGGAGCTGCGGCAAAACCATCTCCCGGGTGTGTGCCCTAGCCCCCCACTCATCCCTTCCCACCCCAACCCCACCAACCCAGCTTAAGGGCACAAAATACATTATGACCCTGGGCCTTCGTTTACATGTAACAAACAGAGGTCAATTTATTTCTAAATCACTTTTTTTACGGCTCTATTGAACTATTTGCCACATTATTTATACGTTAATGGGCCAGGCCCCTCTGGGAAGCTCCCCATCTAATAAATAACGTGCCAAATCATTAAGCAAGGTGATAAAATCAAAGCCATTTAAAAATACATCAACCTGCGTTCCCTTCCAGTGAAATAAGCTCCAGGGAACCAGAGAAGGGAAGGGGGAGAAAATACCTTCCATTACTGAGTTTTGTCAGGTGTAGGGGTTTTACTGTGGGGGGTTGTTGGGGGAGCGGGTGTTTCTTGGGAAGGGGGGAGGGTACAGGCTTGAGATAAAAATCAGAGCTGGGAGACCTAGCTAACCTGGCGGCTTACCCATCCCCCCAGCAGCTGGGGGGGGGGTGGTAGAGGGAAGGTATTACAATGGGAACGGTTGTGAGTGAGCTTCAGGCAAGAGGAGGCAGGGCCACGGGATTCTTCCTCCACCTGTCACTTGGGGGTATTGAGTGTAGGCAGGGAAGGCCACCGGGGCAAAAGAAGCTATGCCCTCTGGCTGACAGTGTGGGAGTTAAAGAGAAAACCCATGGAAGGCCTTTACCTTTCTACCAGTATCCCATTACTATGATTCTTATGAATCTCAGTATTTGTAATTGATGTGAATCACAGAGAAGAATAGTAATAATAACAATTACTTTGGCTCCCCCCACTCCTCACCCCTCACCCCAAAGGGCTCACCATGCCCTTCTTCAGCAGCACTCGGAAAACCTGTGCAGAGCTAGCACAGCAGTGCCAACAAGAGAACATGGGGTGAAAGACGCAGCCTTGAGCTCCCCAAGCACTTGACCCTGAGCCTCTTCCAAGTGATCCAGAGAAAAAAGACACACGGGAGCCCAGTGGTCTATCCCTATCCTGAGCCTCCCTGTGGGTAGACCCCTGCCATAGGAGCTGTAAGGAATGATCCAGAGAGATCATGCCCTGGTTGATGGGAAAAACAAGACCTCCTCCCCAGGACTCTGACCCCAGCTGGAAACCTAAGCAGCAGTACAAATGAAGGAGGTACAAGTAGAGTATCTGGCACAGAGGGCATTCAGAGCAAAGAAATCACCTGTGGGATTGGGGAGGTTTAAATAAATATTAATGTCCTGAGCAAACAAACCAAACATTGTTTATTTTACTCCTTACGAAAGCCCTTGAAAGATAATTTACAGATTCAGAGAAATGAAGAGAGTTCATCAAGTTCACACAACATGTAAATAGAGGGCTATGGTTTGAATCCAAATCTGTTTGTCTACAAAAGACTATATTCTTTTGATTAAATTATCGTGCCAGTCATCACGAGCCTTAAGGTGAGTTCTAAAGAAAGAGACACACGGATAAACTAAGAGAGAAGAACGAGCAGTGTTGCCAAATAAAATACAGGATGCCTGTGCCCAGATACAGCATGAGACAGGCACTAAAAATTATTTGTTGTTTCTCTCCCTCCCTCTCCGTCCGCCATCCCTTTCTCTCTCTCTCAAATAAAAAAATATTATTTGTTTGTCTGGAATTCTAACTTAATTAGCATCTTGCATTTTTGTTCGCCAAATCTGTGTACCCCTAAGGCAAGCAATTCTTAGACCTTGAAGCAAGGCAAACGGCCTGGGTGCAGGCTCGGAAGTGAAGGAAAATAAGGTCTGCCGGGAAGAGGAGCCGTAGATTGGGCAGTGGGTACGGCTAATCCCTTACTGGGAGGTCAAAGGCGAGGGAGATGATGATCAGAGTTAGCGGCTAGAAAGGTTTTGAAGAATGGAAAGCTTTGACTTGATTCGAGGGAATAGGAAGTCTTTGGTTCTAAGCTTTGAGAAATAGTCTCATGGGATTTAGAACTGGAAGGTACTTCAGTGTATCTTTTGGTCGTAAGGATTCCGTAGTTTTCCAAGCACTTTTGCGTGTGCTATGTGACCCTCACATACCCTGCACGGTGGACGAAAGGCTGGTCCCTGCTTCCGCCACTGCTCCTCCTCTTCCTGCAAGCTGATCTCTATCCTTCCCTCCACCACCAACGTCCTGGAAGGCACTGCCCCCCAACTCTGCCTCTCTCCTGAAACTCTTCACAGGGTCGCCAGGGCCCTGTGCAATGGCTTCGTTTCATTCTTCGCTCCCCTTTACCTCTCTTTGGCATCCCACACGGTTGACAACCCACTCCGTCGCTGATACTCTTCATCTCTGGCTCTCTTCCTACCCCTCAGATCACTTTCTCAGGCTCCTTCACTTCACTCTCATTCTTCCATCTGTCCCCCCCCACACACACACACACCCTAAGTAGGTACCCCCAAGTTTCCATCCTGGGTCTTCTGCTCAGGTGATTTCATCCACTCAACTTTCAGTCACTGGATTTGTGCTGATGACTCCCAAATCGGCATCCCCCACTGGTTTCTAGATGCTAAATTAGGATTTGGTTTTATTTCATGATTTTTATTTTTTAAGTAACCCCTACCCACTATGTGGGACTTGAACTCACAACCCCAAGACAAGAGTCACATGCTCCACCGACTGAGCCAGCCAGGTGCGCCTAGGTTGGGATTTTAAATGCTCTCCCATTGCAATTCACCCTCTTACTGCCACAAAATCCAGCCTTTTTTTTCACTCATGAGTAGTTCCCCCATTACTTACGTGATGAACTCCAACTCCTTAGCAGGCTTGAGCATAGTTCATACAGTAGGGGTAAAATTTGGTCTAGTTCAGGAGGTTGGTAAGCTTTTCCTGTAAAGGACCAAACAGTAAAGATTTGAGGTTTTGCGAGCTGCATGTGGTCTCTATTGCACATTCTTCTTCGGTGTTGTGTGGTGTTTTTTTTTTTTTTAATATAAGCCTTTAAAAATGTAAAAAAGAGACAAAAAATCATTCTGAGCTTGAGGGTCATACAAAAACGGGCCTTGGGTCATAGTTTGCCAACCTCTGGTCTGGCGCCAGGCCTCCTGAGTCCCAATCTTGTTCTGTTTTCCTTGCTTTAAGAAGTTAAAAGCATATATGTATGAAGAATTCACAGGTTAAAAAAAATGCCTTTCACATACATTATTTTATTTGTTCTCTCTTTTTCAGACCCCACGGGATTTTGTCTGTGCCTCTCTCATGGAACACCTCCAGTTCACAATTATTATTCTATCAGGCTGTTTTTGAAGACAACGATTATCTGTCATTCGTTATTTTTTTTATTTTTTATTTTTTTTATTTCATTGTGCAACCAGCCCAATGTGTTATTCGTTAACAGGCACTTTCAAATGTTTGTTGAATGAATTAATAACCTAGTTTGAAATTTTTATTTAAACAGGAAATGTGCAGAAAGCTGGTGTTGTTCTTGACTGTAAGGACAGCCATGGGGATGGGAAGAAGAAATGGGACTGTTGAGAGAAATCCCACAACATTCAGGTCTCTGCTTCCACCACTAGGAGTTACACCTCTGCAAGAGTTGAACTGCCTACGACTCTCCAAGAGTAAACCCAAGCTATTTGGGAGTGGTGGGGTCTCAACTGCTTCACTTGAGCACCAGAGGTCTCTAGGCCTGATATGAATGAAACCAGAGAATCAGAAGGGACCTTAGAGGCTCAGCTTCCTGCCTCTGGCTATAGTCAACTCCCAGGTACCTGGCTAAGGCAGCACAGCTGTGACACAGCCCTCACCAAGTTCAGTAGAGAAAATAAATAATTTCTTTGGACTTGTTAATGCAGCAATGTTTTTATCTTCCAAAAACATATCTATGTCTTTTGAATTGTCTTAGGGATTACATCTGGTTGGGAAACAAAGGAGAGGGTAGCCTTGATTAGGAAAAGGTATTAGATGAGAGTCAACACTATTCCTGCTGCTAATCGGAGGCCTGGGGTTGGGATAAAATCACTGCCTTTTGATATCAAGGCTTCAATAAATACTTATTAATAAATGTATTGACCTACTCCTTTTGTGAAGCTTTGTTCTTCTCTACCTTCCTACCTCTTCCTGTTAACTTGTGTATTTGGAAGGGGCTAACAAAGAATTCCAGACATCTGAATTTGGGGACTTCAGAGGCACATTCGATAGACTGCAGCAGAAGCCTCGAGCTTAGGACACTTTCCCGACAAAATATCTAGGTTTAATTCAACTCGTAATGTCAGTGGAAAGGGCGCAGAGGTGCCTCCACTGGTGGCCATCAGCCAGGGTGCTCTGGAGCCTGCAGTAGGCAGGGCCCGCACACAGGAAGTCTAGAGCCTAGAGCCGCCTGCCTATTGCTCACACTCAGTTCTTTGCACGAGGAGCAACACAATATCCAACTGCCGGCCCCCTGCTCTTCTCCCAGGAGGAAGGTAACTTCTGTGGTTCATAGAACTGTTTTATGCAAATGTTCTATGTTCAAGAAATAACTGTCAATTCATGACAGCGTGAGTCAGAGAATGGTTGATAGGGAGAGCTGTAAACAAAGTGGAGAGCCTTGGTACTCAACATGTGGTACGTGGGCCAGCAGCATGGACATCACTTGGGAGCTTATTAAAAGTATAGAATTTGGGGGCTCCTGGGTGGTGCAGTTAAGCTTCCAACTCTTGGTTTCAGCTCAGGTCATGATCTCAGGGTCGTGAGATAAAGCCCCGCGTTGGGCTCCCTGCTTAGCAGGGAGTCTGCTTGAGATTCTCTCCACCCCTCTCCCTCTGCCCCTCTCTACACTCACTCGCTCTCTTGCTCTCTCTCTAAAATAAATATCTTTTTTAAAAATAAAAGTGCAGAACTTTAGGGGCCCCTGGGTGGCTCAGTCGGTTGAGTGCGTGACTCTTGATTTCGGCTCAGGTCATGATCTCAAGGTCATGTGCCTCCCCACCGGGAACCCTCCCCGGCACCCTCTCGCTAGAGACACACCGCTCGCCTCTGGCAGCGACAAAAATAAAGAGGATTACATCATTTGTTACAACAAAATGGTTATTATAGTAATAAGTATAATTAGCATTAGACAATTACAATAATAACACATTTCCTTGCTGCAGAGGTACTTTTTTAAAAAACAGGTTTATTTAATGCCCCCCCTCAAACCCCCCCCAAGAGAAAACAACTCTTTTCATGAAGGGGAGAAGCCTCTTTCATTCTGCTCAGATGCTATCTTAATGAAGGAACATTATTGACAAACCCCATAAAATGGGAGCAGATTCCCTTGGAGCAAAATCTCTTTTACTCTCTCTCTCTCTCTCTCTCTGGTTTCTCTGGGGGGAAAGAAAACCTTGTGCCTCTCTTTCGAGGGATTAGAACAGGTTGTGGGATAGAGAAGATGAAGCCAGGAAGAGGCAAAAGACAAGAAAACCCGTCTCCAACAGCTAGAGCTTAAGATCCGCTGTTGCTAGCTCTCGGCCACCCCTTCTCCCGGGTTGGACAGCCCAGGAAGGGAGGCAGGCCGTTCAGTCACCACAGTGAAGAAGGGTTTCGGGTCATTTTCCGAGTTCCATGGGCACAGCGGGTGCCTAGGCTGACATGCCACAGAGGAAGAGATTGCAAATGGAATAAACAGCAGGGCATGATTTTACTCCACGTGGACATACCCAGATTAGATGCTTCCACTAAATCTGGTTAGTTATCTTCTGCTTTTTCCAAAAAGACTGGGGAAAGCTTATGATAAAATGCCAGGCAAGATGTTAAAATTAGACAGATGAGAAAAACAAGATACCCGCAGACATTTCTTTTTTTTTCTTTTCTCTCTTTTTTTTTTTTTTTAGATTTTGTTTATTTATTTGAGAGAGAGAATGAGCACAAGCAAGGAGAGCAGCAGAGGGAGAGGGAGAAGCAGGCTCCCCACGGAGCAGGGAGCCCTGTGAGGGGCTCCATCCCGGGACCCTGGGATCATGACCTGAGCTGAAGGCAGACACTTAACCGACTGAGCCACCCAGGTGCCCACACACAGACATTTCATAAACGTGTTGATATATACGTAAGCACATGTGCACTTCCCATACGTGTGTACAAACGTAGACAACCTAAGATACAGACCTGCTAATCTGTATAAACATTGACACATACAATAGATATGCGGATATAGTCCTTGTGCATGTCTACTAGACCACCCCCATATGCACATCACCCTTTCACAATAGACACAGCCCTGGACATACCATCACTTTGCAAACCCATAGATACCTATAAAACGTGGTCACGTGTCCACATACGTGTGGAAGTATACATTCACAGAAACACAGTCATACACACAGACAGGTGGGTACAGACTCAACACATGCACACACGCACAAACAAACAGAATATAAATCAAATGAGAACAGCTATAAAGATAAGCGTCTCTGCTCATCACTCTTATCTTCTCTAAATGACAGTGCCCAGAGGCATGAACTTAATCTAGGGCTCTAGCCCATCACACCCAATGCAAGAGAAGGCAAAAGGTGTGGGCCACCCACTAGGGAATCTGTCTGTCTCCAGGGCCAACCACGTATGTGTGTGTCTTGTTCAAACACCCAGAGATTTCAACTCCGCCGCGGAGCGCTGAGAGTGAAATGTGTTGACCTACTTTCCCAGGACTCCAGGTAAAGCTACTATTTCCTCTCTCTGACATTTAGTGTCTGGTCTGCTGCATCATACCACCCAGACGAGCCTTCCGCCATTCTCTGAATTTTCAGCCAGGGAGGCTGTCCCTTACACCAGGGATACTCCCCTTCTCTCGCCTACCCCACCAGCAGAGAATATCCCCTTTCCTCTCTCGGTATCACTGCTTCTCTCTTCCAAGGAGCTTCTCAGATCTTTCCCTTAAGACGTTCAGCAGCACGTGGAACAACCATGTTTTCTTTCCCCAAATAGCTTTCCTTTCCTATAATGTCTAAAATGCATTTATTCCAGCTGTCTTTAGTTCCTCATTGGTTTAATGTCTTATTCTATTACTTGTCTGTCTTTTATGAGTATGTCAAGATACCTATCTTGGTTTTTATAAGATTTTTTAATTTATTTATTCATGAGAGACACAGAGAGAGAGGCAGAGACACAGGCAGAGGGAGAAGCAGGCTCCCTGCAGGGAGCCCAATGCAGGATTTGATCCCAGGACCTTGAGATAATGCCCTGAGCCAACGGCAGACGCTCAACCTCTGAGCCACCCAGGTGCCCCTCTATCTTAGATTTTAAGTTTCTGATTCTTAGAATACTGAGCCTACCTGTGGATGCCTTTGCACAATGCTGACACTGATGGCTATTTTCATTCTGTCTCCACTCTATCTTTAGATAGGCCCTGTCTTGGGTGTTTCAGGAAGATATATAGAGAAGAAAAGATATTACATCCATCTTAGGGGTTCCCAGACTGACAGTAGGAAAAGACATTAAGAAAGAAACGGTGGAGGGTCTCAGTGGCTCAGTTGGTTAAGGAACCGACTCTTTTCAAAAATATTTTTCTTATTTATTTAGTTGAGGAAGAGAGCATGTGTGTGAGAGAGATCACAAGCAGGGGAGAGAGATAGAGGGAAAAGCAGACTCCCCGCTGAGCAGGGAGCCCATTTGGGGACTTGATCCCAGGACCTTGGGATCATAACCTGAGCTGAAGGCAGATACTTAACTGACTGAGCCACCCAGAGCCCTAAGGAACTGACTCTTGATTTTGACTCAGATCATGGTCTCAGGGTCATGGGCTCAGTGTCTGGCTTTGAGCTCGGTGCAGAGTCTGTGGATATTCTCTCTCCCTCCGCCTTTGCCCCTCCCTCCACTCCTATACTCTTACTCTCCCTTTCTCAAATAAATAAATCTTTATTTTAATTTTATTTTTTGTTTTGTCTTTTTTTAAAAGATTTTATTTATTCATGAGAGACACAGAGAGAGAGGCAGAGACATAGTCAGAGGGAGAAGCAGGCTCCCTGTGGGGAGTCCGACATGGGACTCGATCCCAGGACCCTGGATCACGCCCTGGGCCGAAGGCAGGCACTAAACCGCAGAGCCCGGGCTGCCCTTGTTTTGTTTTTATTGAAGTTCGATTTGCCAACATACAGTATAACACCCAGTGCTCATCCCATCAAGTGCCCTCCTCAGTGAAATCTTTATTTTTAAAAAAGAAACAAACAAAAGAAAAAAAAAAGTCTATAATGTCAAAGCTAAAAGAAGATTGAGGGAGAATTTAATTCAGACTCCTTACTTTCCAGATAAAGGAATGGAGGTCCAGAGAAATGAAGTGACTTGCCCAGAGCCACCAAGAAAAGTGAGTGGCAGAGAGGGAATCAATTCCAAGTTCTCGTCTCCTAGTCTAATATTCCTTCCACAATTTAAGCATTTCCCAAACTGAATTTCAGAGAATGCTCTTGTCCCCAAAACTGATAAGAGGTTTTTCGTTAAAAGGGGTTCTGTGCTCCTCTGATGTCACCTATCATGTCGGCTCTTGGAGATTGAAAATGAATAGTAATATGTTGAAGTTTTCGAGAAGTCCTGTAGTTTAAGATTTCAGCCTGTCTAGTCTGATGTTTCCAAAACTGAGCTAATCATGTAATCATTTTTAAGAAACCCCTATTAACACCACATGGGACATGGGCATTCTGAGGGTTACACAGTCTAGGAAACAATGGGGAGGGTCTGAGTTGCGTTTCTTCTAAAAAGAGAGGCAAAGAGCTGAGCAGAAACGTGAGCATAACATGGTCTCCCTTTCTGTGGAGGAAAATGTGAAGCAGGTGTTGATGAAAAGCAAGTGGGAATATCCCAGGAGGTAGAGATGACTACTCCAGAGGCTTAATGGAAGGAGATGGTTAGGGCTCAGAAACCAAGTTCCCCCAATGGTGGAAAAGGAGAGAAAAGGTGTTACTACTACTAGCTACCACTACTATTATAACAAAATGCCAGGAAAGGGGATTTTGAGTCATTTAGTCAGAGGTAAAAGCGCCAGCATTCTCCACAGCAAGAGCCAGCAAGCCCCCATCATGAGAAAAGAGAGCCTCATACATAGTAGGCATTCAACAAATATTTGTTGAATGAATGAGTCCGTGAAGCAAGCTGATTTGCCTCAAGCAATGGAGAGAGCCTAAGCCAAGTGAATTTGAAGTTACGGATCGTCTTCTGCACCTCCAGGGAGGATTAATTTTCTATGGAAAGAAAAGTAGGAACATATGACCAGGGAAGCCCCATAAGCACCGGCTCTCTTATTTCCATAGGGTCTGAGGGATTTTTCCGGGCAAAGCCCAGCAATAGAACTGAGTATAGTTGTGGAGGGAATGAGTCAGGTTGAGCTGTTTGTTTGTTCTCCAGGGCAGGGCATTGCAAGAGTCAATAAACACACTGGAGCCTCTTTGACTGGGCCTTGGAGCAAGAGATCAGCTTGTTTGTTCTAGAGAATTTGAACTTGGGTCAAAATGGCTCTCAGGGCCTCCCTTCCCTGAGGTGGAGACCTCCAGGCTGCAGCTGAGGTCATGCACTGGGCAGCCAGGTGCACCACCTAACCATGCGTTCCACAGGGGACGTTCCTTTCACCAAGCTATTTTTTTTCCTTCACGACATGCCATGGCCACACCAACCTGCCACCTACTAGTTGTGCAGACGTCTTACTATTGAACACAGGCCACAGAATTGTTAACAGCCTCAGACTAGGGCCCTGGCATAGGCAAGCGGGAGCACAAAGTTGGAGTCCCAGGACTGGAAAGCACCTTCTCAATGACACGTCAAACGCCTTCCTGTCTCTAGCACAGCCACCCACCTTAGAGTCAGTCTCGTCTCCCTCTTTCCTCTTCCCAAATACAGAAGAGATTGAACTTTCTCAGATGGTCCAATCCCAGCTGTCATGAGGCCGCAGCAGAAGATCCCCCCGTGTGCTCCGGGCCTCGCCGTGGGGAAGCTCCTGATCCGCGCTGGTTGGCGGAAGAGACCAGGAGTATCTACAAACTTCCCCCCAAAATGCTTACTAAGCAACAAAGCAGCAAGTACAAACCAACAATCGGGCTGAAACGAGGAAGAGCCGAGAAGCCCTAAAAGACGAAGAGGCTGGCTGGGGAAGGGTTCCTGGAAGAGGGGGTACAGGCCGCAGCTGGGCTGGAGGAGAAAGGGGCAGAGGGAGAGAAAGTGAAGGCCTTCCAGCCTGAGGAGGGGACGGGGGAGGGACATTTCCAAGGCCAGAAAGGGCGCAGCATGGACAGGAGACCCGGAATAGAGAGGAACACAAAGGAACCGAGTAGAAGGAGACCCCAGGGCAGCCTTGCAAGTAAAGCCAGAGTCTGAAGTGACAGGTAAGTAAGTTGTCGGGGGACAGTATCGAAGATCTTTGGGGTGTGAGTCAAAAGACATGCGTTCTGTCCTGGATCTGCTACCGTCTCAGGTACCACAGGCCTTGGTCTTCCCATCTGTAACATCAGGCCATTGGCCCAGAGGACCTAGAGGGTGGGTCCCTTGACCCACCCAGAAAACTCTGGCTCGACGCTCAGCGACGGGAGGCAGCAAGGACCGCGTGGCCGTTCCTCCACAAATCCATTTAATATTTTCCCCTTATACAAGACAAGTCTAAGTTCCCTTTATCCCTGCGACTGAATTACAACTTGAGCATATTTACTACGTCAAAGATTAATCCTCTAAACCCGGCAAGCTCGCTGGTTGAGCTGCAAGGAAATATCTCTATAAAAAGAATAGACTCTATAAATTATTGGTCACTTACCTAGGGTTGTTACTAAATTATTTTAAAAGGATATATATTCTGCTCCTACACTCTCACTTCTGTCTCTCTCAGACTAATTGCTTCCTGAACTAGGAAGGGTGTCCAGGCAGAGACCTAGGAAGTTTGATATATTCCGGATCCTTCAACTGCTGGGATTCCAGATGATAAATAAACTGCACAGTGGAATTTGAATCAACCTATTCACAGACTAGAAGGGAGCAAGGGGGTAAGTCATTGAAATTGCCCTCTGTTGTTCCCTCCTAAGCATTCTATGCAGTGTAACACTTCGTCGGCTTTAACTGGGAAGGTGTCAGCTTCTACCTCAGGCCTTATCATACTGGATTTTAAATGTCTATTTTTCTGTCCATCCCCCTAGACTGCTGGCTTGTTCATCTTCGAATATGACCCGCGCCTGTGACTAGCACCTACCCAGTACTTGTGTATACACTGGTCAGTGCATGAATGTGTAGATTAAGAATGGTAATCTAACTAAAAGGACTTGATAGTGTCTAGCCTTAGTCTTATGCGACAACAACCACTCACCCCCTTCTGCCTCCTGGGCCAGTAAATGACACCCCTTGCATCTGAGTTAGATGTCTATCCTTCACCCCCTGCCCCATGTACACCTGCCTCACAGCTCTGATCATGCTGTACTATAAATGCTGGTTTACTTGTCTATCTCCCCACCAACCTCAAGCACCTAAAAGGCAGAGAGTTTGTCTTACTCATTTTTGCCTCCCTTGTCCAGAATGGTAGAGATCACAAATAAGGCATTTTGTTGAATGAATCCAACCAAGAAGCACACTAACTTATCTTTCCAGTGTTATGACCAAAGAAAGAATCTTTTAGGAGGATGTCAAAGGTCAATCCCTATAACAAAAGATACACCCATAACATTATGTCTACTTGACCAAAGGAGAGGCTTGCAGAAGCAATCATACGGATATTCTTTTTTTAAAAAGATTTTATTTATTTATTTATTTATTTATTTATTTATTTATTTATTCATGAGAGACCCAGAGAGAGAGGCAGAAACACAGGCAGAGGGAGAAACAGGCTCCATGCAGGGAGCCCGATGTAGGACTCGATCCCCAGACCCTGGATCCCGTTGAGCCAAAGGCAGGAACTCAGCCGCTGAGCCACCCAGGCATCCCTCACGTGAATATTCTAATTCTCCAACATGTTTCAGAAAAACAAACATAGTCTACACCGGACAAATTATCTCGATATTTATTCACCTCTAGAACCTTCAGAGTCTCCGTTGCACTCTGAGGGGTGTGGAATGGAACAGAAAGTGCAAGCACAGGCTCTGTCGTCAGGGACACCCAGACTGAAACACATCAGCGAGGATGAACAGAAGGAAGCTGAAAGACATTAATTCTGTACAATTAACCAAAGAAAGGCGTCAGACAAGGTAAAGCTCTGGGGTACTTGGCTTGGGAAATGAGCAGGGATGGCCGGTCCTTCATATTTTGACAAACTGCCCTCCCACTGGCCCAGAAGTGCTTCTGAGGTGCATGAGGAAAGCACAGGCCATTAGGAGGATGAGGAAGGGACTGTCTAGTAGTTTGGGGGAAATCAAGCTGCTGAAGTGCAATACAAAAGAATGTTCATATTCTCACGTATGTTTTACAGGGAAAGAATAAATAGACCAAAAAGTCATTAGACATGGTGGGCCAAGGAGAAGGGTGGTGAGACAGGATGATCTCAGGCCTGATTCATAGGGTGTCCTGAAATTCTTCTGAAAGCATAGGGGCTCCCTGAGAGAGATTGAGTATGAGCTAATTAATGGACTGGAAGACTAAGATGACAAGACTCTTGATGATCCATAATGCGATCTATGCTCCTAAGTTGCTCTGCAGCTCCATCTTCCCACCTCTCCACTAAGGCCATTTCCTCTAAGAATGACCTTCTCCTTTTCACATTTGCCTCCTCCAGGAAGCCTTCCAGAAGTAATGACCACCCCCATGAGCTTCCCCACACACAGCTATATGGAGCATGGCCACACTCCGTACACTACTCATTCGTTTCCTGGCCTTCTGTCACTAACTGTTGACCTCTAGGGCCTCTAGAGAGTGTAGTCTGTCTGTAGGCACTCAGAATCGAAACCACCTTATCCTCCTTTGTGAGGTTTGTTCCCAGAAGTTGTTCATGGTAGGAAAGCGCAGACTGCCTGAAGAAGACAGCCATCAGATGGCTCCATTCCCCGCATCACAGAGTCTGCAATGGGCTCCTCTCCACACTAAAGTTATGGTGCAGGAGTTATGGCTTTCCCTGTAAAAAGTCATTATAATTATGAAAAATGTCTATGGCTCTTTCCACCGTTTAGGCAAAGCCTCTGGCTGTCCCGATGAGCAGAGATTTAAGATCCTGTTCTCCATAAAGATGGCTAGATAGCCCCAGAGATAGATGTGTTAACGCCTAATTGGTCATTGTTGAGTCATCAAATCTGTTTCAGACAGCGGGACTGGACAATCCTGACTGATAAGGGAGGGCAGCAAACAGCTTGGGAGGAGGGAGCGAGGGATCACTATAGTAAGCTCTCTTTCTGCACCGCCCCCCACCCCCGCCTTCACTCTTCCCTTGCTTCCCTTGCGCAGGGCTCCTAACAGCAGCAGCTTCCAGCTCTCCCAGAGGGAGCCCCATCAACTTCTCAGCAAGGCAATGCTCCCTCCAGTCTACACCTAATCTCTCGGCTGAAAGTCCAGTTGCTGCTGCTCTGGCCTCAGGAAAGGCTAGTATTCTCCTGTTCTTGAGTTTCAACACCTGAAATCCCCACCCCCACACCGCCCATCAGCATTCTCTCTCTTCCCTACTTCCTCTATCTTCCCCCTCCATTCTGGACCTTTCTCTTCATTGTATTAAACATGACTTTCTTATTTATACCCTTTTATCAAAGCCATGTGACTTTTTAAAAGACTTTTCTAGAATCCTTAATCATTGCAATGAGTATCACTTAATTCAGAGTCGATGAAACATATTATTCGAACAATCGTCATTTTTGGCGGCAAACGATGCAGAGATGGAAGCCAAACCCCAAGCACCTGTGACTTGGAGGGAGGTGAGCAAAGAAAATGGCACTATTCACAATTTGGGGCTTTAACAGCAAGTTAAAAAAGGACAATCCATGGTTAAAGTGAGATTTTTAAAATGCTAGAGTATGTGACATCTTCATTTCAGGCTTTTAAACAGAAAAGGGCACCATTCATGTCTAAGAGGATTTTCTAGCAGGTAAAACTAATTCTTTGGGAAGATGGGACAAAGTAACTTCTCAAGGAAAATCTGTGCCTCTTCTTCCTTTCCAAGGAAAATGATTGGCTTTGTGGACACAGTAAAGGAAAGGTGTTCATTCCCAGAGTAAAAATATGGAGGATGCGGGTAAGACGGGAAGCAGCGGAGGCCCTGGTTCCGTGCCAGTGACATGCCGGCCCGCCCACCCCATCCAGGTGGCTACAGGAGCAATGGAGCAGCACCTCCATTTGGGTGACCCCTAAGAACTTTGCCATCTTTCACTATTATTGAGGACTAAACCCACTCCTCTCAGGCAGAAAAGTGGGGCATGATTGCTGCTGTGGATGTACTCACTTAGGAGGACATACTCCCTAGGGTTCCCACAGTGTCTGTCTCTAGAGCGCTCCCCCACTTCAATCATCCAACTCAGATGAAAATTCTCTTCATTCAGAACCGTGCAGAGAAGGTGGAAGGTCTCCACCACTTCTCTGGTTTGACATGTTTCCTCTCTCTGTCTATAAATTTAATATAACTCCTGAGTGGCTTTAGTCAGAACCCATCTTTTTTCTCATACCTACACAGAGAATTGGTTTTTTTTTTTTTTCAGGCTCCCATGCACCAACCACTGCCCTCTCCTTTCAGTCCTGGAGACTGAAAGTCAAATGAGGTGGTCATCCTCCATCCCCAAGTCCCAAATGCTCCTCCAATCCCTCTTGAGATACAGACGCTGGAAAGAAGGATTTGGTGTCTGTTGCTCTACACTCCTCAAAACCACATCACCTCCTCAGGAACGAGCATTTCAGAGTTTCCTGAGCTTTCTCGGTGCTACCTGTCCAGCTACAAAGGGAAGATGGCAGATGGTTAAAGGAACCTTGCACATACCCCATCAGAATCCAAGGCAGATAAAACAAGGTAATTTGCCGTTCCTCTGAGAGCCTGGTGCTCCCATGAGGGACAAAGGAAGCTGGATGTCCTGATCATCTAGAGTAATTGCCGCCGCCACCACCCTGACAATAATAACCCCCCCAACCACTGACAGCCCTTTTCATCTGAAGGATCTCAAAGCACTTAGCCGCCAGGTGCTCATTAAGGCCTCTTGGATGAGGTTGGCTTGATGGGTCTGAGGCCTTGCTACAGACGGTCAGGGTCAGGGGGTGACTCAGAGAACTTAGGGAGCCAAATATTGCAGAGGAGGGGGGCCCATCAGCTTCCTACACGTGGGAAAATGAGCCTCCTTGGCCCAGGTCTGGTGCCGACTCCAGGGGAATGAAAAGGAGGCTAGCTCCTCCCCCAGCAGTCTGCAAGCAGGGTCATGCAGAATTAATCCAACACAGAGCTCATCTACCCCAATACCAGACAGGACTGTTTACTCCCCCAAGAACTGGTGGGAGGCATGGGGGTGTAGCAACGAGGAAAACATCTCTGAAAGGAGAAATGCGGAATAGCTGAAGAAACACTGCCTCAATCAAGAGAGAGTCTAAGGAGGGTGGTTCTGGGATACTCAAGTCTTAAGAGTGGCCCTGGATGGCCAAACAGGGAAGGGCTTCATTTTCCTAGGCCTCAAAAGAGGCAACATCAGTTTTTCTACAGAAGTAGCCTATGTACAAAGTCTGAATGCAAACCCACAGTGTGTCCATCAGAATGTGATTTCTGGGGATCCCCGGGTGGCGCAGCGGTTTGGCGCCTGCCTTTGGCCCAGGGCGCGATCCTGGAGACCTGGGATAGAATCCCACGTCGGGCTTCCGGTGCATGGAGCCTCCTTCTCCCTCTGCCTGTGTCTCTGCCTCTCTCTCTCTCTGTGACTATCATAAATAAATAAAAATTAAAAAAAAAAAGAATGTGATTTCTGTTAACTGGCAACTGGCAATCCTCTCTCCTGCCCGACTTTACAGCCTCTGTAACACTACGCCAAGGGATGCATGGGTCAAGTGAATTAAAACATCCCAACCTACCTGCCCAGTTCCACAGAGATCACTACGCTGGAGTGAAGCCAAAATCATTTTGAATGGCTCTTTCTGGTATAGACCACAAAGCCTGTCTTTAGAAAAATGGACCACAAACTAACTCTGTGGACCAGTTGGCTGGGTCATTAGACAATCTCGGAAAATCACATACTCTTTTCACTTCCTTTTGCTACTACAACTACCACAGCAAAGATTAAAAGGGCTTTTGCCTGGTGGCATATGCGGCTTATACAGAGGCAAATCTATATCCAAAAATATACTTTAAAATAATGGCATTTTTGGTTACAATATGGAAATGCATAAGTGGAAAGGCTGCATACCTGTCTTGACCCTTTAGATGACCCAAAGCCAAATCACTCTGGTGAAAACTGCTAGAATTTCAAGTACAGGTCCCTTCAAGAAAACGGCCTTTGGTGTGCTAACTTTAATAGTCCCAAACTGAAGAAAGACAGTAGAGTCACTGAGTGGCCTATGGACTTGGAGGAAGATGACTCCCTGTGTATCAAACTTAAAGAACCAATTGCTCAGGAAAACATGCCTTGAGGGAAGAGATGGGGTCTGCTGATAGCTCCCCAGCTTGCCTCTGGAACCAAAGCCCAGGAGTCCCCAAGAAATCCAAAGACCCCTGGACCCGTCTTGCTGCTGAAAGTTTCCATTTCTCCAAAACTCTGCAATCAGAAGAAATATTAGAAATATACTCCTTTTATTTAGTATAGTCTCAAGGTCATTTCTGTATTCTTCTGTCCCAAAATAGAACCCACCCCCACCCTCCAACCTCAATTCTCCCAGACTGTAAAAAGGAGAAGGCATCCATTTGCTCAGAAATTGGGGGTCCCCACCCCCAACCTCCAAGAGATGAGGGAGGCAGGGGAAAGACACTCATTAGCAAGTTGCAGGTGGTGTTACCAGGGTATTATTTATTATTTGTTGGCTGCCAAAGCTTCCCTGAGCCTGCAAAGACAGAGCCATTGCCTCGGGGGCTGCAAAGTCTGAGACAGACAAACAACACACAACCCAGGCATGAAATCCACCCCACTGAGGAGCTGGAGGCAACCTCAAGGATAGGAGCCACCCTCCTTTCTGGAGAGCCTCTGGTTCCTGAAAGTCTTGGGGAAGGCGCAAATGCAGGGGAGACTCTAGATCAGAGAGGAGCAGGCTCTCCAAAGGGATGAGAGGGGCTCCAAAGAAAGGAGTGCAGGCACAGGTTGAGGCAAGAGGTCTTAGAACGGTGTGAGAGGTAGGAGGAAATGAGATCAGGGTTACAGGCTGGGACAGCAGGCAGAGGAGGCGGGTTGGGGGGAGAGGCGTTGCTGAATGGATGGGGGAGGCCAAGAGATGTCATCAGCTGTTGCGTGGGGGAGCACCGATGCCAGAACACAAGTCGTGGCAAGAATGAACCGCCAGAGGTACCGAATGATTAGGAGTCTAACCAGGGGGAAGAGGGACTTGGTCATCGGTAACAGCCTGTATTGAGATGCTACTGCTCCCTGATAACCGCCCCATTGCCAGCACAAAGCGGACTGCAAAGGAAAGGGCCAGCGTGCGGCACGGTAGGACTCCTCAAGATAACGCGGCCAGGTATCCCTTCGCTGGGAGAAGCCCCATCTCAGAGCCGCAAAAGCTTCAAGTCTCACCCGTAACCTCTTTCCCCAGGAAAGTAACTTGAGGCTCACCGCCCCCAGGAGGTCCGTCCCGGGAATCCCTGTTCTCAGTCCACACTCTTGGTCTGATCTCATCTGCTGTGTGCACCTTGCTAAGACAAGAGAGCTTGTTTGGAGGCTTGGCAGAGAAGACTTCTCCCATCTACCCAAAGAAAGCACTTCTAACCAAAGACAAGCACTTCTGGTTTTTGTTTTTTGTTTTTTAAGTATGCAACTGCAAGAGGGATGGAGTGAAAGGGAGAGGGAAGTTGGGACTCCCATCCAGTCAATCCTGGAAACTGATTGGTGAGAGATGCCACAGCGGCACTTGGCCCTCACACCCTAGGCAGCACAGCGGAAAAGAAGGCCTGGGAGGAAGGCCAGAGTGGCCTCTAAGCCAAAGGAGTCGGTCTTGTTGTGCTTACTGCCAGGAAGCCCTCTGCTGAGTTTCACCTCAGCACCTCCAGCTTTAAATGCTCTCTTTTCCTCTGATTTGGAAAAGGAGGAAAAGAAGTACCCTTGTCCTTCATTTAGGTACCATGGAAACCGGTTATTAAATCCGTGAGCCGGGGCAGCTGGGTGGCTCAGCGGTTGAGCGTCTGCCTTTGGCTCAGGGCGTGATCCTGGGGTCCCGGAATCGAGTCCCACGTCGGGCTCCCCGCAGGGAGCCTGCTTCTCCCTCTGCCTGGGTCTCTGCCTCTCTCTCTGTGTCTCTCTTGAATAAATAAAATCTTTAAAAATATGCGTTTAAAACAAACAAAATCCTTGAGCCCCTTCTAAACTCATCATTCTTGGGCTCTTCCCAAGGACCCTAGGTGCACCAAGTGAGGAGCTCTGAAGACAAGAAACCCACGAGAGTTTATTTACATCTCTCCTTCAAAACGTGCACTCCATTACTCAATGTCTTTGGAGGGCTTGCCCCATAAAAACAACTTCATATAAGCAAATGCTGTGGAAAAGCTCACTCCTGCTATTCGTGCCCAAGCAGAGAGGCCAAATACGAGCCTCTCGCTTTAGATTCCCTAAAGCTATCTGCAATAGGATGGGAACTTTCTCAAGGTTTGGTCTAAAAGGGCCAGCACATCTCTCTGTAGGGACAACTACAGTGTCACTGCAGAGAGCAGCTCTGACTTCTTCCAGTGAATCCCCAAACAGTAATGAATGGAAAGGTCTTCTAGCTCCAGCTTCTTCCAAACTGTCAAGCCTGGCATAAGAAATAACTGAGACCGGGGGACCCCTGGGTGGCTCAGGGATGGTTTAGCGCCGCCTTCGGCCCAGGGCGTGATGCTGGAGACCCGGGATCGAGTCCCACATCAGGCTCCTGCATGGAGCCTGCTTCTCCCTCTGCCTGTGTCTCTGCCTCTCTTTCTCTCTGTGTCTGTCATGATAAATAAATAAAATCTTTTAAAAGTTAAAAAAGAAATAACTGAGACCGGGGGATCCCTGGGTTGCTCAATGGTTTAGTGCCTGCCTTCGGCCCAGGGCATGATCCTGGGGTCCCAGGGTCAAGTCCCACATCGGGCTCCCTACATGGAACCTGCTTCTCCCTCTGCCTGTGTCTCTGCCTCTCTCATGAATTAATAAATAAGAAATAACTGAGACCAAAATACAGGATAAATCTCTCTGTAAATTTCCACTTCCACCCCAGATTGTGAATCCCACATTCTCTATGAACACTGGGAATGGAGAACACAGACAACCTAAAAATGTTTGATAAATTTTCAAAAATCCATTGAGCCCTGAAATGTATGATGCAAAATTTCTGTACAAGATGTATCTGTGTTGTTTAGGCAGACGCGAGATTGCTTTTCCTTAACGCGTGCTTCCTTGGAGCTGTGGGAAAACAAGTCTAAGGTTACCGAATCCCTGCAAGGACGTCCTAGGATGGAAACTAAATAATTGACCATGTTTAAGTGGTCGGTTTCCTACCAAACTCGGAGTCCGGAGACGCAGAGAACGCCAGACCCTCGGCGCATCCACCAGGGGGCCAGGCAGCCAGCCGACTTCCCCTGTAGCACACGCAGGGACGGAGGGAACAAGGTTATTATTCCCAACTCCTGCAGGCTCTGGGAGCACCGGGGAGTCCACTCTCACCTGTTCGTGGTGGGATCAGTTCTATCCACCAACTGGTTTCCACTTTGGCTAATTTATTGGAAATGGAGAGGCAATCAGACCAGGCACAGTGAGAAATCTCCTAATAGGAATGTGGCCTATTAACCTCTAGGATCTTAGAAATGGTTGCTTGAAAAGCGTAGAATCTAAAAAAAGAAAAAAAAAAGAAAGAAAGAAAGAAAGAAAAGCATAGAATCTGTTTTCTTTCTCAAGCTCGGCTCTAGGAGAGGAGGCAGCGGAGGCAGCGGGCCCGGCCAGATGATTCTCGTGCTTGCTCCGAGTCCTGAATCTTTTCTCCGAGGGGAAGCCGGATCCAGTATCCAGAAGGTGAGGGCTGCAGTGTTATTTTACAAACAAGCCCTCCCTATATCAACGCCACTTACTGTACTGGAAGCCGGTATTAAGTGAACCGCTGGCGTAGTGCATCAAGGGCTTATTGAATATTGATTCCCATTTACGTGACAGCAAAATGGCCTAAGAAATCTTCTCTGGATGCCTCAGCCCCTTGATAAAGAGGGTGTTAGTTTTGTTTTATGAAGCTGGGATCCGGGCCAGTCACATCTTATAGCTCCACTTACTTTTATTTAATAAAAACAAGGGATGGTATGAGTGAGGAGGGGGAGTGTGTGGTGTCATGTTGTTTTTCAAGAAGATTTGATCTGTTGGCAAAGCAAGAGGAGCAGGAGTTAGACTTCAGAAAGGATTTTTGCATCAGACCGCAGGTCAAGGAAGGGAACAGAGAAATCCTAGAATAGGCAACCCCGAAAGCAGGTTTAGATCTTTCTTCTAAAAAAAAGAACCCCTACCTGGTGAGATAGAGAAGCGATTTTGCTAGCCAGCCGCTGCCACCCCAGCAAACAATGGAAGCGACGGCTTTTGGCCGCTCTAAGAGCAGAGTCACAGAGTCTCTCTTTAGGGAAACAGGGACCCAAAGCTTGCTGTATCCTTTCCCCATATGCCGGGTCTCTCCGAGCCCAGCCCTTCATCTGTATGGGAATTCTCCGAATTTCCCAAAAAAAGACATACACTAGCTTCCCACCCATTCCCAGTCTCCAGCAGAGAAAAATCCCTCTATGTCAAATCTTAGTTCAATTCGCCACTTTCTTCAGAATGTTCCCCCTGGAAAATCAGCTACAACCTTTTTGTGCAAAGGAACTGACAGCCCCACCCCGCGGCAGCATGGGCCGGTGGGGACCACGGAGAACAGGGGTGAGGCTTAGAAGGTGAATCCTCTCCTGGATCTTCACCCACACCCCACCCAACCTCCCCTCTTCAGGTTAGACACACGGCCGAACTTCTCATTACGGGGGGCCACAGAAGCCCCTTCCCTCCAGCCCAATCAGGGTGCAGAGGCAGGGGGTGCCCAGACCGGAGACGTGGCAACCAGGGAGGGTGAACAGGGGAGCTGGGGAATGACCACAAATCGGTCAGCCTGCCAAGAGCCACTGACCCCGTTTTAATATCCCAGAGGTTGGAGGCGAGAGTAGAAATCACAGGCTCCAGAAAAAACAATCTTTGAAAGAAAATTGCCTGTCGCAGCCAGAGATATATGAAAGTGCTGTTACAGTCAGGAGGGAGGGGGGAGTGACTGTAAAACTACACCTGGTTATTGCACTGACTGGCTGACACCATGATGCTTCTGCACTCCAGACACTTGGGTTGGAAATGAAAAATCCCTCTGGACTTGGGTAACCACGACAGTGCAGGCCGAGGTGCGTAGGCAAGCAGGCGGCAGGGTTGCTCCAGCTTTGGGGTAGACGACCAGATTGCAGGGGGTGCAGGAGGGGGACCAGGGACTTAGGATTTGAGTGCCACTGTAGCAAAGGGCAAGGAAAGAGCAGGAATATTCTTGGCCCGGGGATCTTATGCCAGAGTCCACAAAGGAACCGTTCGTCTCTGCCTTTGACAGTCCTGTCT
The DNA here is from genome assembly GCF_905146905.1 of Nyctereutes procyonoides. Classification (NCBI taxonomy): domain Eukaryota; kingdom Metazoa; phylum Chordata; class Mammalia; order Carnivora; family Canidae; genus Nyctereutes; species Nyctereutes procyonoides. The sequence goes on along the minus strand of NW_026575124.1, from coordinate 4,596,876 downwards.
GGCTTTCACTCGTGTCCCTGCCCTTCCTTCTGACTTTATCCTTCCTCTTCTTTCTCTTACCTTTCATTGCTCCTCTCCCCATGTCCATCCACGTTATCTTTCACGTCTCTCTGCTTCTGTTTTGCACTCTCTGTTTGTGTCCCTGTCTCCATAGTATTGACCCATCTTATTATCCTTCTGGGTTTGTTGTTTTTTTTTTATAGCCATCCTCTTCTGTCCAGCTACTTGTGCATCACTCCTTCTCTGCATCTCTACTCTACCAAAAAGTGGCCAGGGAGCACAGAGAGGGAGTTCTACGGGCAATTAGTCCACTGCTTTTTATTGAGCACTTACTGTCAGGCCCTTACTTAACAAACATTCTTATTTAATCCTTACAATTAGTCTAAGAAATGGGTCTTATTACCCCCGTTTTACAGATGGGATAACAAGAGTAAAGACTCTGAGTAATACAATACTAAGCATAGAGCCAGGATTCAAACGTAGGCCTGTTGGCTTCTAATATCCAACCCTTAACAATTAATGGGCAAGAAAAAAGCAGACAGAAAAATAGCAAGAGGGCAAATAGATGGGAAAGATCCTATAACACACTAGGGAAGCAGGGGCAAGTGAGTGTTCCAGACCAATCGGTAGGAGCAAACCCAGTGTCAATCCTTAACCTGCACACCTTAAGGCCTGATGGGCCAATTACCAGATCTGTCAAGGAGATTATCAGCCCTGTCTTGACTCAAAAGTTGAGTGGAAGGGAAAAGAGAACCACTGGCCCAAGAGGAGCATCCTCCCCCTACTCTGGTCCACGTCTTTTCTAAACTTCCTAAAACCAGTCCTTTCCAACTGAGCCCTCCAGTCTTTTGTGGGAAAAGGCTGGTTCCTTGTGCTTAAGAGAACACTAGTTCCACAGCCAAAAGGCACCCATCCTTTCGTTATACATAAATAACACCATCAAAGTTTTGTTGGGTCACAAAATTCTCAGGCGGAAGACCGGTCTTTTATCTGTCCCCAGTAAATCTCTTTTGTTTTAAAACTAGTCTTCTCCTTGCCCCACTTCCACTACTTCACACCCTTCCTGTCACAGAGTCTCCCTTAGCATTCCAGGCTATGTCTCCTGCTAGAACTCAGTCTCTGTCCCAGCACTCAAGCCATCCAATTGCATAAGGGATGGTGTCTTCTAGCTCCCATGAGTGCCTGGCGTGTGCCATGGAGCATGAGATGGGATCTCTGCTATCTCGGCGTCGTTACAAATGGAATAATTGGTCATAAAAATTACACAGCCTGTTGGAAAAGAAATAACAACACACACACACACTCATTACAGATTCCTGAGATAGCTTCGCCTGGCTAAAACTTCATGATTTCTCCATGTACCAGTCGTCAGCAATATCCCCCCACCTCCGAGTATTCAAAATATTGAGTCTGCTCCAGAAAGAAGCCAGAGACAGAATACAGACTCAAAGCTACAGCCTTGCCAAAAGTTCTGCTCAACAAAACCAACACGACCTGACCTAGAAATTGGGGGCGGGGGGAGGTGGGTTATGGGGAAAGGCTGGTTCCTTATAGCTCATAATGGAATTCTGTGAAAACAAGTTGACACTTTAGATGCTTTTTTGAAGTAGAAATGTGGAAATGTGGGGTTCCCCTCAAGGAAGCCTTCAGCCTGATGGAGAATATGGACAAGTTTAGGACACCATAGTATTGCACTGAATGCTAGAGCAGGGGTTCTAAGGTCCCAGATCTGGTGCAAAGTAGAAGAGTGAGATATCCTGGTAAGAGATGGAATGGCCAACCCCATGCTGCCCCCCAGGGAAGAGAGAAGTGAGGGGGTATTATTATTCATTCTGGATTGCTGAACAGCTGGAAACTAACTGTATTCTGAAAGACCTGGGCTGCACTCCCTTCCTGGTCCTGACCACCAGGCCCTAATGCCTCACCCTGTCACTCCCGGTTATGCAACGACACTCAAGGACTAGATTATAGCATGTGGTAAAATTCAAAAGGGACTGCTTCTGAGGGGAAATACTTTTGGAGAGAAGACAAGAGATACACGGGAGTCCTCTGCTCAGGCTGTGATCTGAAGGCCTCTGCTCTAGAAATCTCCTCTAGGAGAAGACCAAGAAATACATTTCTCCACCAGTAGAGCAGGGTCCAGAGGCCCAGAAAAACATGGTAAAGACTCAGAGTAATGTTTTCCATAACTCTGGGGGAAAACCTCTCAGGACACTATTTGCCCCTTAACATATCACATCTTGACACTTTCCCTAAGCTACTTTGCCCTCCAGTTCCTTCATAATCCCTTCAAGCCTCAAAAGCAAGCAGTAAGGCCAGTGAGTGGATCCTGGCATCCTCTTCTGGAGATGACCAAGGAGAGCAAGGCATGAGCCTAAAGCATTTCAAGCCCCCACCTCCAGCCTATGATTCTATGCACTGCAGTTCTCCTACATCTGGAAGTGGGGGAAGCAGGGGGGATATTACCTGTTCCCTTTAATTCCCTTAGGGAGAGGGAACAAAAAAAGAGGGAAGCTGGATACAAGCCAAGCAGACTCAGACTGGCTCCTAGTTTTCCCAGCTGTGGACTCAACTTCTTGGAGTGAGAGCAAAGAGTGAGACGAGGCGATTGCTATGTGAAGAACAGGTTTGACTCCCACACCCTGTCTCCACTCTTCGTGCCTCTCCTCACTCCCTCTCTGTGGGGTGAGGAAGGAGAAAATTACACCAGCTCCTCAGCCATTCCCGGCTATGGTCAAACCTCCTACAAAATATGAATCAGCCAGCCATGGAGACAGAAACAAGGAAGATTATTTTGAGGCCTGAAGATTATTTTGCTTCCCTCAGGACTTCAGTGACAAACGTCTGCTGGGGGATAAGTGCTTAATTCTGGAGGAACACCACCAGCCAACCTCAAAGTGAATCGTAGGGAACTTTGCCCCTGTTGTGCCCAATTGCGAGACAGACACCGGGGGGGGGGGTCCCATGCCTTCCCCTTGAGAGCACTGCTCCTGCTCCCTCTCAGCTTCCTAGGCAATTCTGATAGGGACTCATAAATTCAAAACACAGAAAATCCTCCTTTCTCCTCCACGAAAATATTCACACAGTTTGAGTCTAGTCTAGAAGTGCTACTTAAGTCGCTTTTACTCACACTCACCTGCAATAAAAACTATTCATCCCCCATCCTCCAGCGGTGCTTCTCTCACTTCCCATACATGCCAAAAATCTGGGGATCCTGTTAAAATGCAGATTCTGGTTCAGTAGGTCTGGGGGAGAGTCTGAGAGCCTCCATTTCTAACAAGCTGCTGGGTGAGGCTAATGCCACTAGAGCCCAGGCCACGCTGTGAGCGTCAAGGACCTAGAACAGAGTACATGAACCCGGAACAGACTTCACCTCCTGCCTGAGGTGGCCTCCAGGTGAAACAGAACCAAGACTCAGGATGAAGTGGCAAGAACAGGGTAAGAGCAGCCAGGCGCGATACTACAGAGATTAGGAAGGAGAATCATATAGAGGCTGGGATGTCTTAGGAGATCAGGGAATATGTCTTAAAACAAGAGAATCATGAATAAAATACGAAGATAAGGGCCAATGAGACTGAAAGAAGAGTCAGGGGCAGCGTGTGCAAAGGATCAGGTGGGAAAGAAGGAAGCCCACACAAGGGCATGGGCCTAGTTTTGCCTCTTGAGGCAGGATTCTGGGCCAAGAAATGATAGGAGCTCATTGGAGAGAGTCTGTAGGGGCCAGTGGAGAAGGATCTTAAAATTCAGCCAGAGGAACTGAGATTTAATAGAAGAAATAGAGCCTCTGTGGTCAGAATGGTGCCTTAAGAAACTGAGAAGTGGAGGCATGCAAGGGGCTGGGGGCCACGGAGGCACGGGGAGTTACTATTTAATGGGCACACAATTTCAATTTGGGAAGATTAAAAGGTTCTGGGGATGGATGGTGGTGACAATTGCACAACAATGTGAATGTACTTAGTGCCACTGGACTGCACACCTAAAAATGGTTAAAATGCTTAATTTTGGGGTGCCTGGATGACGCCATCAATTAAGCACCCAGCTCTTGGTTTCAGCTCAGGTCATGATCTCAGGGTTGTGGGACCGAGCCCCGCATCAGGCTCCACACTCAGCACAGAATCTGCTTAAGATTCTCTCTCCCTCTGCCCCTGCCCACTGCTCTTTCTCTCTCTCTAAAATAAATAACCCTCTAAAAAGTTTTTTTAATGCTCCGTTTTGTTATGTATAAACCACAATAAAAAAAATCATAGTGGAGGCCATAAAAATTTGGTGCTACTGGGATGCCTGGGTGGCTCAGTGGTTGAGCGTCTGCCCCTGGCCCAGGCCATGATGCCTGGGTCCTGGGATCGAGTCCCGCATCGGGCTCCCTGCGTGGAGCCTGCTTCTCCTTCTGCCTGTGTCTCTGCCTCTCTCTCTCTGTCTCTCAAGAATAATAATAATAATAAAAAGTTGGTGCTACTATCTAAATAGGACTAAGATCTAAGCCCACTCTAGGCTGAGAAGATAGCTGAAAAATGAGCCTCCTGAAGTCAAAGTAAAATCTGGAACCACCTCTGAGCCCCGCCTCCCTCCCTTTCACTATTCTAACATAAGATAGGTTGCTTATGTTCTTAAGGATTTGAAAGAAAAACAAGCACATTACAAATGGGTTTCTGTTGTGCCTCTGAGCTGGAGCTGCTCAGCTTGAGTCACTAGGAGCTGCTCTGTGGGTCCCATGCACAGATCTCCTTGCTCAGCAGCTAGCAGATGAAAGAACCAGGCTAACGATGAGGAAAGGCAAGCTCTGAAAATGCCCAGGCTCAGAGTCCTGAGCTCTTTCTAGTTCCATAGGGAACTGGGAAGAAAGGGATGAGCTGAACTGGTAGAGAATAAAACAATAAACTGAAAAAAACCTACCAACCATCAAAGTTGGAGACATTCCCACAAAGAAAAGATTGGTGGCTGCCCTAAGAGGCCAGAGAAGCAAAGAACCTTCTCTGCCTCAAGTCAGAGGCATGGAAGACACAGACCAACAAGAGTGGGGGGGTAGGGGCAGTGCCGCTTGGGCTCGAGAAGGTGCCACACAACAGAACACCAGCACAATGGGCCCAAGTTTCCACCAGGCACAGGCTGGGGAGGCTGCCTGAAAAGAAAGGATGAGCCTCAATCCAGACAACTGAAAGAAATCCCCAACAGGTTGCAGTGGGGAAGGGAACCGAACGGGGAGTTTGGAAAACCAAAAAGATTTCTTCGGGTCAGTCTGGAGGCAGACAGAGAAAGGAAACCTTGGAGGAGTCAGGCAGCTGCCCTGAAGCCCCATCTGCTGACCCATCCTGTGCACGCACCAGAGTGATACCTGCCGCACCCCACCCCTAGGGGTGAGCCGAGGGAGGGCTCCCTGGCGGAGAGAGGCCGGCTCCCACCCTAGGATCCAGGGAAGGCCTCTGCCCCCGAGCAGCCTCTGCCCCTGCTCTCGGCCTCCACCCTCTCCAGGTAATAGGGTGAATCCAGCAGCTGCTCTTAAGTCATTAATAGGAGCAGAGCTTGATGATATTTTCTGACTCAGGGCAGCCTAGCCAGACTCTTAATTTCTCTTTGGAAATCCATCATCTGGGATCAAGCGTCATAGCACTCTCCCATGTAATCCTTGGGCCCCTCCCCAGTCATCAGAGCAATTCCCAGGTCCCCAATGATAACGCAAAGGAACTGCGCTGTGATGGGGAGGATTTCGCCTGTTATTTATGCCCTCCTACGCGGGTGGTTGAGGGCTCCTTTCTGAAGTCTGCCTTCAATCCCTATTACTACATTGAAAGCATTTGTTTTCTTCAAGGAAATTTTTTTTTTCAAGGGACACGGATCTTATTGGCAACAGAGGTCAAAGAATCGCCATCTGTAGATGAGTAAATAGAAAGGAGGCTAAAGGTAGATGCAACTCATAATTATTTAAAATTATCTTGTGAGCTGTACTATTTGTAGGAAAAAATAGCTACCCTCTATTTCCATGGAGAAGTCAAGAGGGAATCACTATCTAACATTCACAAAGCTTTTTTTAAAATTTTTTTTAAATTTATTCATGAGAGACACAGAGAGAGACAGAGGCAGAGACACAGGCAGAGGGAGAAGCAGGCTCCACACAGGGAGCCCGAAGTGGGACTCGATCTCGGGTCTCCAGGATCAGGCCCTGGGCTGAAGGCAGCGCTAAACCGCTGAGCCACCCGGGCTGCCTGACATTCACAAAGTTTTTAGAGAACTTTTACACCCATTATTTCAACCACTCTTCACAGACATCCCATACAGGGATGGGGAAAGTGGGCATTAGCATTATGATGTCCATTTTGATTAAAAAGTATAGGTGGGGATCCCTGGGTGGCGCAGCGGTTTGGCGCCTGCCTTTGGCTCAGGGCGCGATCCTGGAGACCCGGGATCGAATCCCATGTCGGGCTCCCGGTGCATGGAGCCTGCTTCTCCCTCTGCCTGTGTCTCTGCCTCTCTCTCTCTCTCTCTCTCTCTGTGACTATCATAAATAAATAAATTTTAAAAAATTAAAAAAAAAGTATAGGTGAATAAACAGAAGTCCAGGGGATAATCTTACCTGCAGGAGGGACTAAGGCTAGGCATTGAGAAGAACTTACCATCTGCAGGAATTGTGAAACATTGGAATGCACTACTAAGGGATGTGACTCAATCCAACTTGTCACAGCCAAAAGAGGACTCTGGAAGAAGGCCAAGGGGCTCTGCTTGTCACATTATATCAAAATTGCTGGAGTACTTTGTGCTTCCTCAAATGGCTCAGAGCCTGTGTGCCCTCAGAACCAACCAGAGGACCTGGCACATAATAGGTACTCAATAAATGTTTGCTGACGGAAGGAGAGGAAGAGGGGTATAGGAGAGGAAGCAGGGCTGAGGATGTTGTAGGGAGATGAGCAGAGGTTGAGAGGAAAATAGGAGAAGGGGACAAGAGCTAAGGGGAAACAAGAAAAGGTGCAGGAGCTACCAGCGGAGGAGAAACAGACCCTGGGGGGTCACAGGAGTAAGAGAACTAGGGGCCACCAGGATACCAGTGGAACCAGAATGGGGGCAGGGTCACAGGGAAAAAAGAAGGTGGAGGGAGATTTCTGTGCAAGAGGCATTCCCTTCTAGCCTTGCAGTCGGTGCCTCCTATGGGAGGAGATGTCTTCTCAGGGACCCTATAAGTTAGGCGCTAAGGATTTGATGACAAAGAAGAACAGCACAGACAAGCAGGAGACGGATATTTTTTCAGCAAACATCCCATAGCAAATCTCTGAGAATGGAAGAGCCCGCGTTGGCAGCTGCCTTACTCTAAAGTCACTAGACAAGTCAGGCAGGTGGAAGGAATTTGGGGAGCACACAGGAGCTACTGTGCCTAAGACATGATCTCATTGTGCTGGCGACTTGGGCACCCACTTCAACTCAGAGCTGATTACAAAGGGCTATGACTGGAGCAAAAGTCAGGGTGCTCTGGGACGGGAAGGAAGCAAGTTCGAATCCTCAATAGGATGGTGTCTTTTGGTAAGTCACTCAAGTCCTCTGGCCCTCACAGGGAGGGTAAACAGAATGGTACAGCCAGGAGTTTACAATATCCAGGCCTTGCACATTTGACACTTGAGCCATAGAAGCAACAGCTTCTTCACTGGTCTTTTCTATCCACCCACCGTCATCAACCTCTTCTCCCGTGAGTCAATGCCCAGTGCCCAACAGCAGCCAGACTGTGCTGAGGCTCCTTGAAGAGCTGGAGAGACTCAGAAATAGGTTCCTACTGCTGCAAGGGCAATTTCAGGAAGGACCGTTGGACTGTGGAAACCCAAACTTAGTCTCTGGTTTCAGAGGAGAGAGGCCTAGCTGGCAATACTCAGATCAGGGTGGCACTGACCGAAGGACTCCCTGAAAAACCCCAGACCACTCCAAAAGGTCTCTGGATTCTGCTGCTTCTTTCCATCCACAGACTTCTTAAATGGAATGAGATATCAAAAGAGATAATTAATCTTGGAGCTAGAGACTCTACTCCTACCAAAGGCCCCTACCCTCACCAACCTCCCCAGCCCACCCCAGATCTTGATTCTTTTGAGGAGGTAAAAAGATGGCAGTTCTCCCTTAGGGCTGTTCCTGACCTGCTGCAGAAAACAGGAGAATAGAAACGAAGAATTTGGCCATCACCATGGCAACTGGCAGTCTCTCTATTTCCCTCTCACACACTCCCCAGCACCTCCTTCCCTCCCACCTCTAAGTCATATCAGCTCATAAGATTTCTTTGTGGCCAACACACCAATTCACTTGAAACAAAGAACAGAAAAATCACTGGTTTGGGGGAAAAAGGCTGGCCTCTGGCTTTCCCACTCACCTGAGCGGAAGTTCCCTCCCTATGATCACCCCTCTCCTGCTTTCACACAGATGCTCCTTGTAACCCCTACCATCCAACCTCACCACCCCTCTGATCTCATCTCCCTATTCCCACAGAGTTGCCCCCATCTAGAACTCCCATTCTACTGCTCCCCAAATATAGATCCTTTAGCTTCATAAGCCCCCCAGTGCAGACCCACTCACCCTCAGACTGCCATCCTCCGAGGCCATGTGCTTTCGCCCCCCGTCTAGACCCATTCTTCAGGCCACCTCTAGGTGTGGTATCCCCTGTTTTCATGTCCCATATGAATGGAGGCTCCTATTTGGATTCCTCCTATTCAGATTCCTTATCACCTACCCTGTCCCTAGATTCTCAACTTTTCCCTCTCAGTCTTAATTCAACCTCCAAACTGGATGTTTGAACCCCAGGGTCTCTTGAAAGAAGAGGGAAAGAAGGGCAATGTCTCAGTGCTTCCTTCTCCTAACCTTCATTCTGCTCTGGTCCAGCCCGAGTCCCCACTGGAGGCTGTGAGACTTAATTAGCCTTCCCAGATTACCCTGAGATTCTTGAGAGAGGAGCCAACGACTATTCTGAGCTGGGAGGAATTTTATCGGCGTCTTTTACAGCTTTGTTTGTTCTTCAATTTCTCCAGCTCGGACTCTTTATCCGAGTCTCTTCAGTCATAAAACAACCTCAAAAGGACAAGCTGAAACCAAAGTGCAAGGAACTACCTTGATGCCTGCTCTTAGCCCCACCCTATGACTGGGAAGGGGCACCTAGATCCCCACCACTGTCCCCCCACCTACCAAGTACCCATCCCCCAACGTAGTATCCTACTGCCACCCCCATCTGGGAAAATGGAAGCAGAAGATGACTCAGGGGGTCAGGGAGGATCAAGGCTTGTTTAGAGCTTTGAGATCTCTGGATGAAAAGTAAAAAGGGTGGGGAATTGTGAAAAAGTCAGCTGAAGCGTCTGGGGCTCAGGAGCAAATCACTGTCCACCCCACCCACCCACTTCCCAGACTGAGGTTCTTAATCTTGACAAATGGGTGCAAAACAGGTTTGCATCGAAGCATGAGCATTTTAAGCTAGCCTGAACAGAACTGCCCAAGTATTTACTTCTTCTCTAGAGAGTTGAAAATTGAGAAGACAGACACATTTATTTAGGATAGACTCTGTTTCAGCCAGATGAGTTAAAAATTTTCCATGAAAGTCTAGCCTATTACTGTCCTGGTCAGTGGAGAAGAGAACTCAGAGAGGGCTGCGCATAGGGTCTTTTATGTATCCGGGGAGTGATTTAACTTCCCCTCTCAAGAACAAGACAGGTAAGGAACTGGTCACAACACTGGAAGAAATTAGAGGTGGCCCTATAATGAACCCTCTCCTTTGCGAAGATATCTCCAACTTTCAGTTTTCCCCGGAGTCACTTTGTTTTTCTCAATTGTCTCATCCATTTTCACAGCTTCAATGCTTATTTCTCTGTGGGTGAGTTCTGAATCTGTCCTGCCAGACATGACCACATTCTCTCTAATCTTCTACTTCCAATGTGTGATGAATATTCCTAGAGGGGCTCTCCCAGCAATTTAATCTAAAATATAATTCATATTCCCTCCAAAACCAGCCTCCTCTTCTAGCTTCCTCTTTTTCTGTTAGAGTCACTACTATTCTACTAATCACCAAAGCTGAGAACCTCCAGCTTCATCTTTGACTCCTCTTTCTTTTTCCCTATTCTCTCATCTTACTCACCCTCCCCATGACGAGCCATCAAAGTCCCTCAGTGACCAGGTCTGTTCATCATGCTTTCACAATGCTGGGACCTCCAACCTTTCATGTCTATTCCCACGCCATTGTCCTACTTTAGTCTTGTAGCCTCTCTCATCTAGACTTCATTAGCATCCTAACTGGTCTCCCTGCCTCTGTCTCCTCTCCAAGTTATCTTCCCACTGTCTCCAGAATAATCTCATTTAGGGGCACCTGGGTGGTTCAGTTAAGCGTCTGTCTCTTGATCTTAGCTCAGGTCTTAATCTCAAGGTCAAGGATCCATACTCAGCATGGAGCCTACTTAAAAAAAATAAGAAGAAGAATCTCATTCAAACAACTTTGTGTGTCATTTCATCCCCTCTACTACAGTCTACAGTTCAATTCATATCTCTTAAAAGATCCTCACGTGGATGTTCTGTGCCAAAAAATGGGTCATTCGTTCCTTCAACAAATATGCATTTAACATCTAGCTACTCTGTCTTTGGTGTGTTGAGAAAGCAAATATGAATATATATCATCCTTGACCTTAAGAATCTTGGAGAAAGCTCTATTTGGTATCCCCAGAATATGTCCTTTACTTTGCTGCTCTCATGACTTTGTATCATTCCATTCATGTAGAATGTCCTGTCCAGCCTTAAATTTTTCCTTAAAATCCTACCACTTCCATGAAGCCTTCCCTAGCCATCCCATCACAATTTCCCCTCCTTTTTCAGAATTCTTATAGCACTTGTCTGTATCACTCCCTAGGCATTGTCTTACTGCCTTGCGAATGCCATAAATATATACTATAAATATTAAGTATCACTTATGTATATTATGTATGATATACATTTAACCTCCACAAATGATTTCAAGCCCTGGAGGGTAGGGACTTTGCCTTTCTTTTTGCCACCCTAAGGCATTTAGTGTCTTACACACTGATTGTGCAGATAATATGATTGGAGACATCACACTGGCCAACTGAAGAAGTAAACTTCCAGGATGGAAATGCAGTATAGAGTCAAGGAAAAAGCAGTGGTTCTCAAGTCAGAAGAAGTGAGTCTGCCTCCCAGCTCTACCAGTTATTAGAGATCTTAAATTCTGAGCCTATGCAGGGTTTTATGAGGACTTAACTTGGTGAGCAAACATATGGAAAGAGTAGATCAGTGCCTAGCACCTATAAATAAATGCTCAATAAATATTTATTTCCTTCATTTATTTCAGTTTGGTTCTGGCCAGAAGGCAGGTTGGATGGAATAACCTCCCCGGAACTTCCAGCTTCAGCCTGCGCAGACCTCAGGAACATAACTGAGAGAGAAGCACTAATCTACTCAATTACTGCTGGCTTTCTCTCCATCTTTATTCATAAAATCCTCAGCACTTAGCCTACTTTTTATAATTACATTTGTTATATCCCAACCCATATTCTCTAGGAAGCTTCCCACTCAACTTTTCCTGGGATTCTCCAAGCTAGAAAATTAGTTCCAGAACTCCAAGTCTGGAGAATTGATTTTCTCCATCCTCCCATTTCCTAGGCCCAACATCATCTATTAATCTTCTTGAAAATGCTTAAGCTTTCTAGGGTTATTAGATCACAGGGTCTCAATTTCCCTCTAAGGAACCCATTCTCCTCATCAGCCTCAACTACCACCTCTCACAGATGTTATGAAAAATCTTAGGACAGGGACCTGAGCAATGAAGTAGCCACAGAAGGCTCAGGGAAGTCTAGCACCTCCCTGTTCAAGTGAAATACGTCAATCCCAGAAGGAGGAGAAGTGACTAAAATGTTCTTTTAACTTCTCTTTATTTTTTCTTTCTTTTTTTTTAAAGATTTATTTATTTATTTATTTATTTATTTATTTATTTATTTAAGAGAGAGAGAGAGAGAGAGAGAGAGAGCAATGGGAGGAGCAGAGGGAAAGGGACAAGCAAACTCCATTCTGAGCATGGAGCCCAATGCAGAGCTTGATCTCAGACCCTGAGATCATATGACCTGAGCCAAATCAAGAGTCGGATGCTTAACTGACTGAGCCACCCAGGGGTCCCTCAAATTTTCTTTAGATTCAAATAAAGATCATAAAACAGACAAATGAAAAAACACAGAAGGGTAAAACCCAGGAGTCCTGACCCAGCAGAGGCAGAGGCATCCTCTCCCATCACTGCCACCTCAAGCAGCCATATCAGGCCTCCACTGGGGCCAGGAGAGCTCCTCTAATGGGGAGAAGGGGAAAAGGAGGGATGAGTCACCGGGAGCTGGAAACAGAAGGTTTTGTTCAAGAGGAAGAAGTCTGTGATGCAAGCTCTGGGGAAACAATGTGCTCCCTGTATCTTCACCCCCTCCCCTCCACCTCCTCTCCCCACACCCCAGCCAGGTCATTGACCAGATCTCTGGTCAGAATCAGGACAACAGAAGAAGCTTGCTAAGAGCCTCTGGCTTCCATCTAGCCATTCCACACTCATTGATCACAACTTTCACTGTCATCCTGACCTTTCCTCTTCTCAGGGGCCAGCGGGTGGCTCATGATCATCCCTAATTTTAAATAATCATTTCTCAACTTAAGCTTTAGAGCTTAAGCTTCCAGCTGTGATTCCACAATGCTCTCTTTGCTTTAAGCAAGCAAACCTGTCTCTATCCTCTCTGCCTCCAAACCCTCACACTGACCTCTGCCTGGCACATCCTATTCTCTTTTTCACCTAGATCTAGCCCTTCCTTTCTTCCAAGCCCAGCCCAGGATTCTCTTCCTTCGGGAAGGCTTCCCTAAGTAAGCGAAATTTTCAATTCCAAGCCTCTTTTACACTATGCACTGTTAGTATCTGGTCCCCAGTTTGTAATTTCATGTGTATGTATCTACCAGACTCCAACTTGTGTAGCCTGATGCTCCTCCTCCCCCTCAATAATTTTGAGAGTTTTATGTTCAGAATCAAGCATAAAAAAGAATCCAAGTTACAGAGTCATAAAAAACCGAGTGGGCAAACCTGGGGAGGGAGGAAGCAGCTGTAATGGGTGGAAGATCATGAAGGTGGGAATGCGGGATGTAGAATTGATGTAAGAGGCAACCTGACACAAGAGCACAATCATTAAACTTTTCTCCATCATCCGTCTACACATACTCCTGGGCTGGGTTATACAGAAAGAAATTACATAGATCAGCTTCCTGCACATTCAAGCTTCATAATATAGTCACAATGATATAATAAATAAGGACAAACGAACCCCAAAAATCAAAAAGGAAAAATCAGAAGGCTGAAATATAAAATAATAATATCTCACAGAAATCAGAAGTAGGTGTAATTGAGAATAGAGACCAGGATGTGTGCAAAATATGAGGGAAGGACAGGGTTTGAGAAAAGGAGTGGGGGAGAGACAAAGTATGAGGCTGGGGACAGATGTCCAAATCCAGCCATATGTGAGCCCAGCTCACCTCTAATCCAGGAAGGCATCCTTGAAATGAAGGAACTTTTGGAATATTTTGAAGGATAGGAAAGAGATGGTTTGCTAAAGAGCACAACCCCTGTTTGAAAGTGGAAAGCAATCAAGTACAAGAGGATCATAGCAGATAAGCCTGAGGTGGGGGCTGGGGGCAGCGCCCTGCTCCCATATCAATCCTCCACCAGTCAGCACAGTACCCACAGGCGCCCCCAGTTCCCTGGAACAGAGCACGGTTCCCAACAGGACTGGCCTGCTGCGAATGAGTTCCAACCCCCAGGACCCCTTCTCCTTCCTAGTGGAGTGCAGGACTTCGAATCCTGAAACGAATTTCATCATCAGTAGCCTTACAACTGTGGCATACTTCACAGTTTTCAAAGGACTCTCAGCCACCTGTTCTCATTTGAAATTCCCACTCCCTACTGAATTTCCACTCTACTGCCCATGCGTAATAGTTAGACCCTGCATCACAAATAGACATACTGCTCCTGGTTCCTATTTCACAGTGCCTGGCATACAGCTGGTGCTCAATAAACACCAAGGAATAAAGGGTTGATAAACTGATCAAATGTTTTAATTTCAACAGAATGGGGTGAAATTTGATATCCGAAATGACTTCCTGCTTGCATGAATGGGAAGATAGCGAGAGCCAAAACCATTCATAGGCACAGAATTGTTCCACAGATTCTCAGGCCAACGTGGACCTCTAAACTGTCTTGTCCTCCATCCTTCGCTTCCAAGAAAGAAGGTGATACTTGCTACATCCCTACTATGTGCCAGTAGTAGGTGCTTATACATATAGTATTTCATTTATGCAAGCCATATTCCAACCCATCTCTTCCAGAAAGACGGCTTATACTTTTTCTTTTCATACCCACAGACAGGGTGACTTCACACATTTCACATGGGGCCTTCCTACTTCCATTTTTAAGGTTTTCCTTTAGACCAAGGGCAGTACTTTATGGTACAATTTAAACTCATTTTCATTCGAAGTTACTCTCTCATAATCCCTACCTTGTCCCTCTCCCTCTCTTATCCCGGCACACTCCTACATGCACCTTGCATATATGTTGTTTCCTTCTCTTCTGGGTTCCTTGCTCCCTCTTTCCACCCCAAAAGCAAACAACCCTCCCTAAACCAGTAAAAGGTAGATGGAAAGAAGGAAGGAGAGGACACTAGGCTAAGATGGAAGCCTTGAGACCAGAGAGACTAACAAGGGCGGGAGGAGAGAGCTACCCGCCCTCCGTCAAGGTGGCTTTGCCTGCAGTTTTTATTATGCATCGATTTTCTTATCCATCTTCTTTAGAGCCTCTTAGATCTTCGGGCTGCGGCTGTTTCTCCAAATTGTCATTCACTCCAAGCTCTCCAGCTCCTTGCAGCAGCTGAGGGGGGCGGGGGAGGGGGACTGGAGGGGGGTGCGAGGGAGAAGGCAGCCAAGAGAGGTGAGTGAGGGTTGCTAAGTAACCGTTGCCAAGGAGTCAGTACCAAGGAGCATCCCAAGCTGCCTGCTTGTTCCAGCCTACCCCCCTTCCACATCCTCCCCTCACTTAAGTTCTCTCAGGTCTATAAAGCAGCTTGATTCTGGCACCTTCGCCAACTGCAGAGCTATTTCCTCAGCTCTTCAGGTGGAGGACCGCAGAGTCCAGTGACTGAGAGTCTCACGTACCCAGACCTGGCTGGTCATCATGGGCACCCATCGGTCCTTCAGATGACACAGTTAAAAACAAATTACTAAAATGTTGTAATTTTGTTGCCGAAAATAAAGATTCTGAGCTCAGAGGGTGGACAAGGGGGCCACGTGGAAAGCCAGAGCGTGTCCAGCTCCCTAAGAGGATTTGAGCCCCCTCAGGGAAACCCCATTATTTGATCTGAAATTTTGTGAATTCCAAGAACAGAAGATGTATCCTGTTCAATGTCACAGCATTTCCAAACTAAAATGATACTTTGCTTATTTGAAATTGGGATGATCTGGGGCACCTGGGTGGCTCAGCATCTGCCTTCAGCTCAGGTCATGATCCGGGGGTCCTGGGATGGAGCCCCCCATCAGGCTCCCTTGCTCAGCATGGTGTCCGCTTCTCCCCCACCCCTCCCTCCTGCTTGTGCTCACTCTCTCTCTCTTATGCTCTCTCAAATAAATAAATAAAATCTTTTAAAAATAGAAGATAGATAGATAGATAGATAGATAGATAGATAGATAGATGATAGATTAAAAAATTAGGATGATCTGCTGATTAGGATTATCCATGGCTGCCCCCTCAGTCAAGGCAGAAATATCAGGCAGTACTACATAATATTTTATAGCAAATTTATCTTATTAATTCCATTCAATTCATGTAAATATTAGAAGTTCACAACCCTTCACGGGTAATAAAGGGAGTATATAGAAGAAAATACTGAAGGGGGTGGGCAGGGAGAGTGTCACTCTGGAAAGCCAGTCTAGAATTCAAACTCTGCCACAAATGATTCAGAAGACAGATAATCATTCTTCCACCAATAACCCCAGAAAACCCCGGAGTCACCATCTCTCCGAGGCTAATTTAGAGGAAGCTGGGCATCATGCTGGGCTCTCACAAGTACCCCAATTTCTAAATTGACTAAAGGCATTTTCTTCACTAGACCCACATCCTATTATATGCCATATATTGTTCTCAGGATAGCCCAAAGCATCCCTGTCTTTGGTCAAAGTGTTTCTCAGTCATCTTCCTGTTGTCACTGAGGAAAATGTATTCCATGGTCTCCTTTGGAATCTACTAATTTTCTACTCCTAAGAGCCAATACATCTTAAATTTTCCTAATGCTGCTTTCAGGCCAATCAGTAACACTAAGGACAAGAAGTCTTTTTATCTAAAGATTTCCAAAATATAGTTGCACAGTACAGCACCACGGTGGGTAAAAGCAAGGCTTTCAAGTCAGGGGCATAATTTCTTGAGCAAAGAACTTCACCTTTCTAAGCTTCCATTGTTTACCTATAAAATGAAAATAGTATCACCTATTTCATGGAATCCTTGTAGAATTACAGGAGGGGGAATTTTTTAAATATTTGTATAGATTTATTCAATATTTGTATATATTGCACAATGATATGTGCAGGGTCTTAGCATAAGTGCTCAATAAATAGCTGCTGTCATCATTGCCATCATCACTATTATGATGATTCTGGTCTACTCAAAATTAGGCAAATGGACAAATCAAAACACGGAAACACTCACTAACCAAAAAAACCCAAGTTCATGTGGCCACCCAACTTCCAAAAATGAGCCAATTATCAATGAAGTGAAGTCAGAAGGGTGAGGCAATATCTGAGGAACAATGTGGGCCCAGGAAGGTAACCTCCACTGAAGCTGGGATAAAGCTGCAATTGAGGCTATGATGTTGGCCCACGCTCCTTCTCAAGGATCCCCAACTACATTATAAGCACATCAGACAAAGTCTTAATTAAGAAATTGAGAAGAAGGACACCCAGGTGGCTCAGCGGTTGGGCGTCTGCCTTCAGCTCAGGGTGTGATCCTGGATCCCTGGATTGAGTCCCATGTTGGGCTCTCTGCGGGGCGCCTGCTTCACCCTCTGCCTGTGTCTCTGTCTCTCTCTCTCTCTCTCTCTCTCTCTCTCATGAATAAATAAATAATTTTTTAAAAAAGAAATTGAGGGACGCCTGGGTGGCTCAGCAGTTGAGCATCTGCCTTTGGCTCAGGACGTGATCCTGGAGTCCCAGGATCGAGTCCCACATCGGGCTCCCTGCATGGAGCCTGCTTCTCCCTCTGCCTGTGTCTCTGCCTCTCTCTCTCTCTCTGTCTGTCTGTGTGTGTGTGTGTGTGTGTCCCATGGAAAAAAAATAAATCTTAAGAAAAAAAAGAACTTAAGAAGAAAGAATGGATAAAGGAATATGTTCTACAGGACCAAAGTTCCCTCTGCCTTGACCCCTTAATCTAACAAACTTTATTTAAGTCTCTGACACTTGGGACACCTGGGTGGCTCAGTGGGTGAGCATCTGCCTTCGGCGCAGGGCATGATCCTGGAGTCCCGGGATGGAGTCCCACATCGGGCTCCCTGCATGGAGCCTGCTTCTCCCTCTGTCTGAGTCTCTGCCTCTCTGTATCTTTCATGAATAAATAAAATCTTTTTTTAAAAAGTCTCTGACACTTGCACCTCAGCCTCATCTATTAGGGAAGATGGGTCAGGAGGCCACTATCCCTTAAGCACACGAGTCAGTGCCTATCAGGCTCTTCTTGATGTCTCACCACCATGCCTCTTGCTGTGCCCAAAGCCCACTCCCTCGGAGATACTGTCCTTAAAAAGCATCTTCCCTTCTCTTCAAAGGTAGAATCACAGATGAAGAAGATTGAGAGGAAAAGAAAAATGGAAAGGAGAAAAAAGGAGGCAGGAAGAACTGACCAGGCAGTGGGTGGAGAGGAGCTACAAGGAAGGGAGGGAGGGAAGGAGAGTTTGCAGGGAGAGAATTGAAAGGGTGAAGAAGCAAGAGTAGAGTGAGTGAAATGGATAGAACAGTATCTCCAACTCCACTAGGCGGTTGTAGAAAGAAATAGTCCTGGTGAGGAGGGAAAAGAGGAAGATGGGAAAGGAATGGAGAGGGAAGCAGACAGCTTTCCTATAGGTAAACAACATGAGTTCATGCCTAAGGGAGAAACCTCCAATATACATACTGCTATAGGGTTGCAGAGCCTTTTCTGGAAGGGACTTGGGGCTTAAAGCCATTGCCCTAAAAGAGATGCGTCACGGAGCATCTGCTGAAGGGAAACTTGACAAGTTAAACTCACGTGACATGGAATAGAGAATCGGGGGATGATTAGCAATCTATCTTCTATTTTTCGATCACTTGGATTGTGGTTGAAAAGGATAAAAGATGAAAGCAAGGTTGTTAATCGAGACCGTGATTCTGCCTGAAGCTTCTCCTTCTCGCTCGTCCCCTAATCCAGGGAACGCAGAGAGGATAGGTGGATCCTCTTCCTTCTTCTATCTGCCATCCTCTCATCCTCTATCTTTTGAACAAAGCTCCTTGGGAAAATCTGCCCATATTCACCCGCGTTAATGTCAGCTCTGGCACCAGAATCTGCCCTGGCCTGCCCTGAATCGCATGCCCCATCCTGTCTGCCTCAGAAGGGAGCCAATAATGCTGCTGCCCACTAAGGGAGAGACTCCAGAAAGGACCTTCAGCTAGGAGCTAGAGTATTAGTACAGCTTACAGATTATGAACTCTGCCCTGGATGTAAATCTGGGCTCCCTGCGTTCAGGAGCCAGCTTCCCATCTCCTGCTTCCGTGTATGTCCGGCCCTCACTCTTCCTTTCCCCCTTCCCAGCAGTGTTCATTCTATCCTACCTCACTTCCCTGCACCCATAGCACGAAGGCCCTTGCCAGATCTAAAGCCCACTGGAGCTCATCTCAGGTGCTGGCCCTCGTGCAGATGCTAGAAGATATGCCTCCTGCTTCAGGAACAGCAATGGCCCAGCTCGGACAAGAAGGGGGCTGTGTGACTTAAGAGCCCTGTCGGTACCACTACTCCAGAAGGCCTGCCCATGACCCCCGATGAGAAGTGTGTCTGGTGTGTGCCCTGAGCAGCTCAAACAAAGCATGGTTCTTCCTCCTCCAACAAGTATCTCTTCAAAACAAAGTGATGTGAGTCCTCTGGGCACAGCTCTGGACTGCAGAGCAGAGAGGCAGAGCTCCTCTTGGAGCAGAAGCGCATCGTTCACCCTTGTGCGGGATACCACTTGCGCAGAAGCTGGTCCCCCCGGGGTGGGCAGAGGGTGAGGCGAAGGGAGGGCCCCAACTTCAATCAGAGGAACTTATGGTAACCTGAGTGAGACCTCTCAACAGGCTGAGGTGTCCCTCGGTGTGACCAAGAGGGTCAGAGCCTTTGTGAGAAGGGGAACCATTACTCTTGAGCTAGCAACCAAAATGTGTTATTCTGGTGGGAAGCAGGGCTCAGGAAAGGATCGGTGGGTGGAAAAGGCCCAGGTACCAGTCTCAGATTCCTCTTCCCCACTCCCAAGCCTTTCCTAATGCGACCACTCCTCTACAAGATGCAGAAGCTAATGCCACCGACTTGTGCCAGGAGGGGGGCGGCAGGAGAGTAGAAAAAGGAAGACCCTGGTGATGAAAGAGCTGCTGAGGCTGCAGGACACCGGCGGGCTGCTGGCCCCTCACAGCCTTGGTTGTCTTCAACCTTGGGGCACAGATCTGGGAATGACCGGGGCAGGTCTCGAAAGTCACTGAGGGGATCTTCCCCCTCCCCAAAGCCAGATGCCCTGACCACCTCCCTCAAGAAGGACAGAGCCCAGAACCCACTGAGACTGAGGTGGGAGGTAAAAGGGAGTCTCGGTGGCCGCAGTCTACCTCACCTCTCTCTTTGTATACTTCTGTCTCCATCCCTTCCCCAGCTTCTCACATCCTGGGGCATTATTTCAGAGGCCTCTACCTTGATCTGTCTCCAAGTCTCTAACAAGATCAAAGCTCTTAACACCTGTTTTGCTTGCCGACTCCTAGGCTAGGGAAGAGGGGGCAGGGTCCATCCTGAGGCAAGGGGAGGGCTTTGACTTCCCCTCTTCCCCAGGCAGTTGGGAGGTTGGGAAGTTGGACCAAGGAGGGAACCAAACCTAAGGCTGAGTTGACAAAAACGCCCCCTGGTGGGAAGGCTGCTGTTCTCATTCTGTTATTGATTTTATTATTGCTCTTCAGGTTTTAAGTTTAATTAACTCATAATAATAATAATAGGGTAAATATATTACAGTGACCATAAAGCCCTTTCCTAACCTCCTATCTAAAGAAAATTTCATGTTATACTTTATCACAAGATCCTGTTTATTTTCTTCGGGTGTTTATCACACTGTAATTATTTGAACACTTGTTTTCCTGCTTATTATTATTTCCCACTTGGAAAAGCTCTATATTTGAATGAGGGAAAGAATGAATTATGAGTAAATAAACTATATGGGAATAAATCTACTGGTAGGGTAAACATTTCCTAATAATATGACCCATACCTGAAAGTATCACATCCAGACCTTTATTAACAATAATATCCTTAATCAGTACTTATAATACCCCAATTCTACCTCTCTATCCATGGTCTCTTCCCCTACCACTGTATACCAGGCATTAAAGTTATTTAACTTAATTCTTTAGCTCTGTGTGAAGCCCTGTGGAGAGAATATAAAAATATACAGGGCACAGTCTCCCACTCTCAAAGCATGGAGCTGAGTGAGGGAGAAAGGGAAGATGCAGGGTAACTTAAAATTGTGCGGAGGGGAACCTGGGTACCTCAGTCGATTAAGTGTCTGCCTTTAGCTCAGGTCATGATTCTGGAGTCCCAGGATCAAGCCCCACATGGGGCTCCTTGCTCAGTGGGGAGCCTTCTGACCCCTACCCCCTTCTCATGCTCTCTGTCTCTCAAATAAATAAATAAATAAAATCTTAAAAGAAGAAGAAGAAGAAGAAGAAGAAGAAGAAGAAGAAGAAGAAGAAGAAGAAAGAAGAAGAAGGAGGAGGGGGAGGAGGAGGAGGAGGAAACTGTGCTGTGCAGAAAGACAACTAAGGTAAGACTGTCCCAAAGAAGTCGAGGAGGTTGGAGGAAATAAATTGCTCCTGATGCGGATTATCCAGGAAGGCTTGGGCAGGAGGGAACATTTAAACTGGACATGACAACTGTGTAAGATTTCAGTAGTCAGGGATCCCCGGGTGGCGCAGCGGTTTGGCGCCTGCCTTTGGCCCGGGGCGCGATCCTGGAGACCTGGGATCGAATCCCACGTCGGGCTTCGGTGCATGGAGCCTGCTTCTCCCTCTGCCTGTGTCTCTGCCTCTCTCTCTCTCTGTGACTTTCATAAGTAAATAAAAATTAAAAAAAAAAAAAAAGATTTCAGTAGTCAGACACTGGGAGGGTGGAATTCCAAGGAAACACCATAGCTACTGGGAAGGATTTCTTGATTTTAGGCATCATTTGATATTGATGTTCATCATGAGAGAGTAAATGCAAGGACCAGTGAAATTCAAGATAAAACTGCAGAAGCTGGAGGCTTCAACCAGGGAAGACAGGAGGCAGGACCCGAGGCCTGGCCCAGGTTCTATTTATCCCTCTTCTGCATGTGTCTTATTTAAGGAGTATACAGCTCAAATGGGACGGGGTACCCGCGATGCCTCCATCTATATGTCTCTCATCTCCTCTCTCCCCCCACTGTGTTCTTTATTAACAACAAAATGATTTCTTAATCTCATTACAGAGAAGAGCACAAAGCACAGAAAAGCATATGCTACGCAAATTAAGTTAAGTGATTTGCATACCTGGAGAAAAGGGAGAAACCCCTCCTCCTTCCATCTCCATAGTCAATTTTTCTCGATCTTCTGACACTATATGTCAATAAATATCCATATTTCCTCCTTCTCTGGACAAGAGATGCTGTTAAATGTCAAATGTAAAGTAAAGTTTGTCATAAAAATCCCTCATAAAAAAAAAATCTCCCAACTACCAGCATTGGAAATTGGAGGAGGGGAGTTCCTGTGCTGTGTTTGCCTTTGAACCATGTGTAGGTCATCCTGCCTCCTGCTTCCAGAAGCTTTGCTTCGAGTTTTCTAAAGAAGTAAACATGCATTCAACTCCTCTTACCATCCCTGCTTCTGTCAAAGCTCATTGCTTTCTATGAAATTAGTTTCCCAAATGACTAGTTTCTCATAATCTCAACTCCAAATTCCTTAATTAGTGTAATTCTTAATTCTCCTCTTTTTAAGATGGCTCAAATAGAGTTCCACTTGGAAGTAAAGAAGTAAATTAAATGACTTCTCTTAGTACCTTCCACCAGGGGGTTCCAGGAGGGGAGGTGGTTACGTGGGTGGTGTACATACAAGGGTGGCTGTGTATTAGGCTAGAAAGTAAAAGACAGGAGGGGATTGCCTTGCGGCTGCTGTTTCTCTTTCTCTGCAAACCTCCTCTGATTATAGCAGATTTATAGGGGCCCCAAAGCAGCCCAGCATCTTAGCCATAAACTTCCCAGAAAGAAAACTCATTGAGGTTCCCTTGAGAGGTGATGAAAAATAAATATCAGGGTTTGGTACAAACACATCAACCAGGGCCAGGGGTGGAAGGCAGCCAGTTCCTTATACCTGGTTTAACTCCTTCAGGATTTGTGTACACACACACACACACACACACACACACACAAACACACAGGCCATACCCAAATATGTTCATGTTTATAGATCTACTGAGATGAATGTACCCCACTCCTCAGTGCATATTTCCACCCAAATTCAAACACTTATATCCGTATAGTATAAACACACGCATGACTTTCAATGAGTTGCTTTATGAACATAATATACCCAACCTCTCCCCCTTCCCAAGCTCCTGACTACAGGGTGGGGCACAGTGAAGGTGAATGAGAGAATGTCTGAGTATAAGCCTGCATGTGTCACTAAGTGTGTCTCTGACTACATTCCATAAAACAAATAGAAATTGTTTTTTCATTATTCACTATTTGGAATTATCCACTGTCTTTGAGTTACCTCTATGCCATCAAGTTTCTGTGATCATCTATCCCTTATTCCTGCATGGAGCCACTACTCCATGCAGACTATAGCTCAGGGGTTAGCAACATGGGCTTTGCTCTGATTTGGTACAAGTCCTAGCTTCACTACTCACTTTGCACAAATTACTTCATCTCCCTGAGCCTTAGATTCAACTTTTGTAAAATGAGGATAACAATAGTCACCTCATGGAACTTCTGTATTAAATAGGTGATGATGGAAAGTGTTTGGAACAAAGTATAGGGCATGATGTTCAGCAAATGGAGCTATTATTATCATGATCATTGGGGGGGGCATTGGAGATATAAAGAAGTGATAAAAGAGATGTTCTTTTCCCTTAGGAGTTTTTACAGTCTCATCAATGAGACAAGATAAATACATGGAATGAAAGGTCATGGTAATCTAAAACTCTTATTTGAGCTCTAAAATGCAACTTATTCCCCTAAATCCAAGCTCTGTTTCAAAGTTCTTAGCAGATTTCAATGTTCTAATAAGATTGTTTTCTCCTTGTGTCATTCATCATCCTCACCACCTGACATACACCACACATACACCCCAGCCTCTCGTTTAAGGAGTTGATTGGAGAATTCTTGGGATAAAAAAGATTTTGAGAGTTCATTTTGTGCATTTCCCTGATTCTGGGCAGGAGCCCATCTGCGGCCTTCCAAAGCCAAGTGAGACAGCCATACACGTGGCCAAAAAGCCTGAATCCTCCCATCTGCCCTAGTCATCCTCTAATCTCAGAAAATTCTTCCTTACATTCAATCTCAATCTGTTTTCCTTCAATATTGGCCTCTCCCTGTCATTAATTCTGGTTAGGAACGAGATACACAAACCCTAAAAAGCTTAAGAAAATTCTCAAACACCCATCTGGTAAAATTGTTGCATCGCCTATTACCCCAGATCTCTGGAATTATAGGTCTCATGTATTTTGTTATTAACCCATTAAAAAATCATCAAAAGCTCCCATACAAAGCATTAATTTGGTCCCTACTAGGGTGTAACCCCTTATCCAGACCTCTCCTTAAAGTTTTTGAAAGATGAAAATATCTTTGAGAGATGAAAATATCCTAATTTCTATGACAGTTAAGAACTCCTTGTTCAATCCCTCCAACCCCCATAGCCTCCTCAACTAGTATCACCAAATTATCACTCATTTGATTAAGGGACAGTACAGCCCCGAGGCGGGGCATGACTAATATGACCTCCCCAGTCCCTTTCAGTCCATCATATGATATAGGGGAAACAAAATTGGCAGCGGTCCTGACCCACGCAATGCTTGCCCCAGGGGAGCCCCTGAGGACCAGGCTGACTCCAGCGTGGGCACACCAGGCATCTTCCCAAAGTGGGCAGAGTGCCAAGCCCTGGCATAGTGACTAGTGTGGGAGGCCTGGAGACAGGAGGGGAACCAGGGCCCACACTTCTCCCTCTTCCTCAAACCCGATTTCCCCAGCCTACAGCCCTCCTCTTATGCTCCCAATTCCAGAGTTTTCAGGCCTTCCATATAGTACTCATCTGAAGCCAGAACCCTCTCATTGATGATCTAAGGTCAGTGTTTCCCACACCTGAAAGAGCATACAAATCACTTGAGAGCTTATTAAAAATGCAGACTCTGATTCAGTAGGTCTGGGTTGGGGCCTAAGATTCTGCATTCTTTACAAGCTCCTGGGTAATACCCATGGAGTATATGGTCCATGGCCTATACTTTGAAAAGCAAGGCTCTAGATGACTGGAGTAGTCTCTGCAATGGTCTCCCAGGAAGAGTCTGTCTATCCATGTCTTTCTGTCTATCCATCCTCCAGATGGCAATGAGAATCGTATCTCCTACCTTCCTGATTCAGAAATCTCACTCCATGGCAAATAGACAATACAAACCTAGTTCATAAATTCCCTCTAAATGTGAAAAAACACATCCTTCACAACACTCTCATTCTTTCATGACTCCTAAAGGTCCGTATAGGCTAGAATTACTCTCATTTCTTTTCCAAATCACCTATCCCTTTTTTAGTTCCCAAATTGCTCCATAGGCATCCTCCTCCAGAAGTGTCTCTTGACCAATACCTTTCTCAGTTTCTACTCATACATTCCCTTCCAAAGTAATGATGTCGCCATCCCTATCTAGTTCCTCATTCCTCCTATTTCAGTCCATTTTTCTCCCCATTTGGAGTGTAAATTCTCTCTCCAGAGAATCGTAGATGCTCTCCTGAGGTTTTTGCACCAGTCTCTCAACACAGCATCTAAAAGAGTTGGTAGGGGGATCCCTGGGTGGCTCAGCGGTTTAGCGCCTGCCTTCAGCTCAGGGCGTGATCCCGGGATGGAGTCCCACATTGGGCTCCCTGCATGGAGCCTGTTTCTCTCTCTGCCTCCCTCTCTCTGTGTCTCTCATGAATAAATAAATAAAAATCTTTCAAAAAAAATAAAGAGTTGGTAAGTATATGGGTAACCCTGCCTCTAGCAGGCTCCCCTGGAGTCACCTGCTCCCTATTGCGAATATGAGAAATTCCACAAGCAAGCAAGCAGCTTCCTATCTCTCCCTCCCAGGGTAGGCCCCATACATAAATACAATAGGAAAACACTGGCCCTTCTGTCCCAAAGCATAGAACTCTGCTTCAAGAAGGTGCCTGTTGTGCCCACGCTGGAGCCAGTCTAGACTTCAGGGCTTCCATGGAGTCAGGTAGAATGGGTTGGGCCTTCTATCAAATTGCTCCTTCCTGCCCCTCCCCCAAGTCCCATGGGAATAGATGGAGAAGGACCAGAGGAGGTCGGTTCAGGCATTCTCCTGCCCCAGGGCTGTATTTTCCCTGCTGCTCTTTGAATGAACAACACTGTTCTCTTGGCTGGGTCTAGAGTTAGGAGAGAACCTCCCCCTTGCCCTCAGCAAAATTCCACTGTGATGGGACAGGATAAGATAGTCACCAGAACTCAGGGATAGCCAAACAAAGGCAGAATTAGAAGTGCCTGGGTACAGATCTAGATACAATTCTGGATGGACAGAAATGCCATTTGTCAAGGAGACCTTCCTAGAAGATAGTTTGAAAGGAGTAGCACAGTGCTAGCCTGAAAGGAAGGAGAATTTTCTGTACCAAAGAGACTTGTAAGGCTCAATTCAATTTAACATGAATTTATTAAATGTTCATTTTGTGCCTGGCTCCCAGCTGGATGCTCTGGGGGAGTAAACAAGATACACTCCTTATGACCTACAATCTAGAGAACAAAATAAATAAAGATAAGTGTAGTATTTTATTTTTTTATTTCAGCTTTGGTGAGGAAGTATAATTGACATAAAATTATAAGATATTTAAGGTGTACATTGTGGTGATTTGATATATACATACTCTATAAATAAATAAATAAATGATTCACTATGATTTCCCCACTGTGAAAGGATTAACAATGATATTTTAATCTGAATGTTTGTTAAATGAAGGTTAAGGGTTAAGAGGGTTCGTGTGTTTCCCTCACTTTATCTTTACATGTGGAAGGGCTTCAGCTGCAGCTTTGGTTTTCAAAGTGGGGTCCCTGGACCAGCAGCATCAGCATCACCTGGGAACTTGTTAGAAGCTCCTGGGCTCCACCCAGACCAACTGATTTCCAAATGCCGGAGCCAGGACCAGCAAGCTATTTTCCCAAGACCTCCAGGTGAGGTGACATCCACTGAAGTCTGAACACCACTGAGCAGAGTACTATTCCTGGCTTCTCTCTATACCCCCTCTCTCATTGTGACTTTGGTTAGTGAGTTGAAGAGACAGCACTGAGCATGCCCAGCTCAGCCTCTTCCAGTTTTTTGTTGGTTTCCTTTCTTTTTTTTTTTTTTTTTTTACCCAGAACCAACCTGCTCATACATGAGAAAATCTAATAAAAGCAGGCTCTCTCCTGTGGTAGAAGGCAGGGGCTGTTCCGCACTACTTGTGATGAGGAATAAGTCTAATTTAGTGACTCGGTATTTGCAAGCCAATTAGGCTGGAGATCTAAAGTGGACGGTTTAATCATCTGTCTGTATGTCTTGAGCATCAGCTGCTTCCAAACATAGAAAGGGGGAAATGCAATGTTATTTATTGTATCTCTACAGCTCCAATAATCAGTTGTTGTGAAAAGTGGGCAGGAGGCAGGTACAGACCACGTGCAGTATAGAGACTAGCTGAGAGAATAACAGGACAAAAAAAATTCTCAAAATTTTTAACTAAATGGAACTTGAGAAATGATCAGTTCTGACCTCTCACATTACAGAAAAATAAACAGAGCAATGAAGGAGCTGCATGGTTTGCTCAAGGTCACATTGGTAGTTAGTGATGGAAACAAGACTAAAACCCAGGACACCTGGCTCTCAGCTGTGCACTATCTGAGCCGGTGACTAAAGCAGGCAATAGTGGAGAAACTAAAATCCAGGAATATGGGGGCTTCTGGCTCAGTGGTTGAGCATCTGCCTTTGGCTCAGGGTGTGACCCTAGGGTCCTGGGATTGAGTCCTGTGTTGGGTTCCCCACAGGGAGCCTGCTTCTCCCTCTGCCTGTGTCTCTGCCTCTCTCTGTGTCTCTCATGAATAAATAAATAAAATCTTAAAAGAGAAAAATAAAGGGATCCCTGGGTGGCACAGCGGTTTGGCGCCTGCCTTTGGCCCAGGGTACGATCCTGGAGACTCGGGATCGAATCCCACGTCGGGCTCCCTGCATGGAGCCTGCTTCTCCCTCTGCCTGTGTTTCTGCCTCTATCTCTCTCTCTCTCTCTCTCTCTCTCTCTCTGTGTGTGTGTGTGTGTGTGTGTGACTATCATAAATAAAAAAAAAAGAAAAAAGAAAAATAAAGTCCAGGAATACAGGTATCACCACCAAGTAGAAGAACCAAACCCAGGGATTTTCAGCACAGGTGCTTGGGTTCAAGGCAAAGTGCTTTGTGCTCAGAGGGCAGCTCCGGCTCCATCCACCTGTGCATGTTCTGTTGTTGTCTCACACAGCCCAGCCTCAGTGTGCTCCGAACACTGCCTCTTTCTCCTGTACTTCTCCTAGTGTTGTCCTCTCTGCCTACAATCTCTCCCTGACGCCCACTTGTGGCAAAATTCTGTCCTTGAAGAGACCCAACTCAGACACCATTCCTCTAGTCTTTGATTTCACCAATCAACAACCCTCACCACTGTGCCAGCCACAGATGATCCTCCTCGACTCTGAATTTCCAAGACACTTTATCTGGATATTTCTTATAACAACACTTTCTACTTTGTGTTGCAGCTATACTTTATCCCTTGTATTGGAATATAAGCTCCCAGGGTGGCCTGGCTGGCTCAGTCAGTAGAGCATGGGACTCTTGACCTCGTGAGTTCGAGCCCCACACTGGGTGTAGAGATTACTTAAAAATAAAATCTTAAAAAAAAATATATATAAACTCCTTCAAAAAAATAGTAAAAACAAAATATGAGTTTCTTATGGGCAGGGACTATGGTCAGCTTTTTTTTTTGTCTGTTTCTAGTTTATTTTTTTAGTGAAATATAATTAGCATACAATGTTATATTTGTTTCAGCTATACAATATAACAATTCAAAAATTCTGTACATTTCTCAGTGCTCAAGATAAATGCACTTTTTAAAAATATTTTATTTATTTATGACAGATACAGAGAGAGAGAGAGAGGCAGAGACACAGACAGAGGGAGAAGCAGGCTCCATGCAGGGAGCCCAACGTGGGGCTCGATCCCAGGTCCCCAGGATCACACCCTGGGCTGAAGGCGGTGCTAACCCGCGGAGCCACCCGGGCTGCCCTAAGTGCACTCTTAATTCCCTTTATCTATTATGTCCTTCCCCAACCACCTCACCTTTAGTAACGACCAGTTTGTTCCTTGTATTTAAGAGTCTAGGGCTTTTTGTTTGTTTGCTTGTGTTTTTTTGTTTATTCATTTGTCCTGTTTCTTAAATTCTACATATGAGTGAAATCAAATGGTATTTGTCTTTCTCTGACTTATGCCACTTAACATAATACCCTCTAAGTCCATCCATGTTGTTACAAGTGGCAAGATTTCATTCTTTTTTATGGCTGAGTAGTATTTCATTGTGTATATATACCACATCTTCTTTATTCATCTATCGATAGACACTTGGGTTGCTTCCCTATCCTGGCTATTGTTAATAATGTTGCAAAAGCATAGGGGTGCATACATCTTTTCAAATTAGTGAAAGTGAAAAGCTTTTGCACAGCAAAGGAAACCATCAACAGAACAAAAAGGCAATCTACTGAATGGGAGAGGATATTTGCAAACGATATATCCAATAAGACGTTAATAAACAAAATACATAAAGCCTGGGTGGCTCAGCGGTTTAGAGCCTGCCTTTGGCCCAGGGCGTGATCCTGGAGTCCTGGGATCGAGGCCCATGTCGGGCTCCCTGCATGGAGCCTGCTTCTCCCTCCTCCTGTGTCTCTGCCTCTCTCTCTCTCTATGTCTATCATAAATAAATAAATAAATCATTTTAAAAAAATACATAAAGAACTTACACAACTCAACACCAAAAAATCCAATTTAAAAATGAGCAGACCTGAATAGACATTTTTTCAAAGAAGACATACAGATAGCAAACAGACACATGAAAAGATGTTCAGCATGATTCATCATCAGGAAAATACAATTTAAAACTACAATAAGTTATGGCTTTATACATGTCAGCATAGCTAAAATCAAAAAGACAAAAATAACAAGTATTGGTGAGGATGTGGAGGAAAAGGAACCATCATGCAATGTTGGTGGCTGTTGGTACAGTCACTATGAAGCCAGTACGGAGGTTCCTCAAAAAATTAAAAATAGAATTACCATATGATCCAGTAATTCCACCACAAGCTATTTACCCAAAGGAAATGAAAACACTTTTTTCTAGTTTCTTTTAATAACAATTTTTTAAATTCAGCAAGTAGACACAAGTGAAAAGTAGACAAGTTAAATTAAAAAAAAAAAAAGATGAGAAAGAGCAAAGACACATCCTTCACTCCACAATAAACACAGAGCTCTATTAGTGTTTCCCCCCCAACATGCCACGGGAGGGCTGGCTTTCTGTGTGCTCCAGAGTACTCTCCGTTATAGGGCAGGGAGACCAGGCAGCGTTCAGGTGTGAAGATGTCAAATCGAATATGTACTGGCGCTGCTGAGTTCAAGGTCCTCAGTTTGGGGCCTGACTAGAGTGGGTTTAATCAACGCATGCTGGATCCCATAGCCAAAGTAGATAGCAAACCCAATCAGCATCCAGACACCAAATCGGGCCCAGGTGCCAGCGGCCATCTGCATCATAAGGTAAACATTCATAAAGATGCTCATCAGTGGGAGGAGAGGCAGAGCAGGTACCCTAAAGTAAAGGGGGGTGGAGCTTTGTGGCTGTCTCCAGATGACCCCAGTGATCCCGGTAATGAGCACCAGGAGCAGCACAACCGCTGTGATCCACCCTGGGTCTCCAGAAAGCAGTAGAATTGGCCACTGAGCCAGCACCAGGCCAAGAAGAGTCAGCAGCAGAGCAAGCAGCGAGGAGCAGACATAGACAACCAGGCCGGAGAGTGCAGTGGGCGTGGGGCTGCCTGGACAAAAGAGTCCCCGCAGGGTCAGCTTCTCTGCTGCGGGTCCGTCCTCCTGCTGTGCCCCTGCTTCATCATCTTCATCCTTCATTTCGGGCTGATACCTGGCGATGAGAACACAGAGAGCCACCAGGGAGTAAGTAAGCAGGGTCCCAATGGACATGAGGTCCACAAGGTCAGTGAGTCCAAAGAGGAGTGTCACGAAAGCTGTGATAATGCCCAAGGCCACCGTGGCCACGACAGGGATGCCCGTCCTGGTGTACAACCTGGCAAGGACACGGAACAGGAGGCCATCGTTGGCCATCACGTAGAGCATCCAGCGACTGAGGAACATAGAGTCCAAGATACCAGTAGAAAGGGCACAGAGGGCTCCACTGGCCACCACGTAGCGCGCAGAGGCCCAGCCAACGTGCAGAAATGCCTCGGGCAAGGGGCTCCCGGGTTGGAGCTGATAGTAGGGCACCAGGAGTGTAAGTGCCGAAGAGACACCAAAGTACACCAGAAAGCAGATGAACACGGAGATCACGATGCCCACGGGGGCAGAACGCTGGACGTCCTGGGCTTCTTCGGCGGCAGCAAGAATGCTGTCAAAGCCTGTGAATGCGTACAGGCAGGAGGCTGTTCCACGGAGAACCCCCTCGAAGCCGAAAGGCACAAACCCTCCAGAGCCCAGAGGCCCCAGGCCAGAGGTGTCATTGAGTCTAGACACGGTCAACGCGTAGTCCTCCTCGGTGAGCTTCCAGTTGTGCAGGTCCCCCTTAATGAAGCCAGAGACGATGACAAAACCAAGAACCAAGACGTTCACCACTGTGAACGCCGTAGTGGCCAGGACGAACTCACTAGCCCTCAGAGCCAGCAGCGCGGTGAGCAGCAGCACGAGGCCCGCAGCGAAGAAGTCGGGGTATCCTGCTAGGACGTGGGGAGCAGACAGGGACACGTGCTCACGCAAGGCCCCGGAGATCCGGTTGCCCATCAGGTTGTCGAAAGCTGAGCTCCAGGCCCGGGCCATGCTGGCTGCCCCGGTGACTCCGGAGAGGATGAGGCTCCAGCCGGTGAGGAAAGCCCCGAGCTCGCCCCCGGTCACGTAGTTGTGCAGATACGCAGAGGCCGACTGGGGAACCCGGGCGCCCAGCTCCGCGTGGCACACAGCGGCCACCACAGAGGGCAGGGCGGCCGCCAGAAAGCAGATGGCGATGGCCGGGCCTGCCCTGTCGCTGGTCACCTCGCCCGCCAGCACATACACGCCGGCCCCCACCGTGTTGCCCACGCCCAGGGCCACTATGTCCACGGTGCGCAGGCTGCCGGCAGCAGAAATCTTAGCCACGTATTGCTCCAGTGTGTGCTTACGTACCAGCTTTTTACCAAATCTGCAAAGTGCCTGGCACAGCATTCTGGCCCGAGTAGAAGACGGTTCTAAGACCAGAGCACCGCAGCCAGCCCAGGAGCGCCGAGTCGCGTGGGGTTCGCTGAGGCTGAGCTAAGCCCCGCGGGGTCGGGCCGCGGGGTCGGGTGCCCGGGCTTCAGAGTGCTGCTTCGTATTTCACCTTATGTGCGTTAGGCCTCCGTGACGCCTAAGACACAGCAAACAGTAAATATTCACTGAACCCATATTCAACCAACCAGCCAACGCTCAGAAGTCTTATGTCACCTGTTGCAGCCCAAATATCACAGAAACGGACACCAAAGGACATGGCAGAAAAATCAGCTCTGCTCTCCCCCCGGAAAAAGTGCCAGATACCTCCCAACATTTTGCTTTTTTACGCACCACATGACATAATCCCATTTGGGTTCGTCTAACTCATGTAGCTTCATGTACTAATTAAGCTGTAAGACACAACAGGGCATGAATTTATTGTGCAATAATTCACACGCGGGATGTTTGCGCAGTGCCTGGGCGTGAGTTATGACACATTAATTCACGGCCTAGAGGGCCTCGTTGCAATTACAGACCCATTTTTTAAATATCATCTGAGTTTAAAATACAAATATTGGTCATCCCCCCCCCGCCCCGTCTTAAAACCCTTAGCCCCCACACTAGCTAGCCAAGGTCAGATGGCACTCTGGCCTCCTTTCTCCTCGTTCTGTATCAGCCATCTAGGTGTGCCGATGGCAAAGGAAGTACAGTCCAACCCTTCGCTGTACCCACCGAGGCCCATAGGGGTGCTGTGAGAAGAGACGAAGGGGGAGAAAGGGACAGGGCCTTCGTAGCCACCTGCAAGAATTAGAGGAGCAGGCTGTAAGGTCAGGAAGCACAGGAGAAATGGGGGCAGCAGCCAACCCAGGGTTCATCACCAAGAAGAGAGAAGAGCCAGAAAGGCCATTTTATGAATTCTGACATTCAATCACCTTCACCCAAAGCAACCAGGCAAAGTTCACTACAATTTTTATGTCCACAGTTAGGAGAGTGTGATGGACAGGGAGAAAAGAAATAAGTCACCTAGCTCAGGAACTCGCAACCACAACAATTCCTTCTGTCTCCTCCCTCTCTGGGTTCTGGGAGAAAAGGTGAGCTCACTTGTGCAGACGACTCTCCTCTCTGGCCACACCATGCTCTATAAACACCCTGCACCATCTGTGATGTCAGCCGCCAGCCACCTGGAGAATCTGCCCTGCTCTGTGAGCTTGTATTAAAACACTCACTTATAACTCCCTATTAATTTTTCACGAGGAGTTATTTTTAACTCGCTCAAACCATTGTCTGAATATGCCAAATATATTTTCTTAATGAACGAACCCTGCGTGTGGTTCCTCCTTCCCCTACTCCCCTGCTGCTATTCAAATGGTCCCCTCCTCTTGGGGAGCAAGGCTTTGGATGAGCAATTCACAGCAATGCCCCGGAAACGAGCAGCGAGCAGCAGCGGAGAACAGAGAGAACAAAGTCATGCAGCCCCCACCCTCCTCCCTACTCAGGCTTTGGTTTTGAGAGAATTATAGGGAATGTTGTCAGGGATTTTTAAAGACAGAAAGATCAAGTCAAAATTGAAAAGTCTCCTCTGCATATTATCAAAAGGAACCCTTGGGTTATTGCTTCAGACCTTCGTCTACAGATCCATCAAGACTCCTTATTTGCCACCCACCAGTCCAGGGTTCTGATTTATTAACAAGCACATGGGATAGATAAGGAGAGTCAATTCTTAGCTCATGGAACCTTTCTACACTATAAATGTGATTGAGGTGTGTCCCCCCCCGCCCCCCGCCAGCCCCCAGGTTTCAAACCCTTCTGTGGTTCCCCACTGCCCTTCGTTATAATCCCTCCTTCCTTCATAACCTACCCAGTTTCTGCTCCAGCTACAAAATTCAACACTCTCTCTGTTCCCTTGCCTCTCATGCCCTCTCAGCCCCTTCTCTTGGCTAAGCCCTCCCTTATCTTTTAATTCCCAGCTCAGAAGTTGCTTGCCCAGGAAGCCTCCCCTGATCCTTATGCTGCCCTTTCTGTGTGCTCTCATAGCACCCGGGCTTCCCTGGGTTGTCATTTATCTTATTGTATCAAAATTCCAGGGGCACCCGGGGTGGGGGGGGGGCGGGCTCAGTTGGTTAAGTGTCCGACTCTTGATTTTGGCTCAGGTCATGATCTGAGTGGGCAATCTGCCTGAGATTCTCTCCTTCTCCTTCTCCCTCTCTCCTTCCCCCCACTTGCTCACACGCTCTCTTTCTCTCTCTCTCGCTTTCGCTCTCTCTCTAATAAATAAGTAAAGCCTGAAAAATTCCAATTCAGCTGCCTGCCTCCTCCTCTTGTGAGGTGCTCAATAAATATTTGTTGAACAAATGTTCAAGCGGGAAGAGAAACCTGAAGGAGCACATAACCCAGAATTCCTATCTACTTGACTTTGAGATACATACCTTGTAACCAAGCAACCTTTATAAACCTGACTCAGGTAAATATATAAATGGTATTACCTTCCTTATAGAAGGCAATCAAAATGAAAAGTGTGAAGCGAAAACCAACTGTGATAAAACCTTGACCGCAGATCATTCATGGCAGGTGTAAGCCGCACATACATGATAAAGAATTGTTTGCCTTTGAGGACACTTGTTTTAAAAAATATCAGCCTGGGGATCCCTGGGTGGCGCAGCGGTTTGGCGCCTGCCTTTGGCCCAGGGCGCGATCCTGGAGACCCGGGATCGAATCCCACGTCGGGCTCCCTGCATGGAGCCTGCTTCTCCCTCTGCCTGTGTCTCTGCCTCTCTCTCTCTCTGTGACTATCATAACTAAATAAAAAAAAAATTTAAAAAAAAATATCAGCCTGCCTTGGGTTATAGGCAGCCCACCACCCACCCAGTTAGAGAATCCATACTTTTTTGAAGGCACCATGTCCAGAACCTATAACCTAGGTAGGATGTCCTAAGGCAGAGGTGCTCACGTCAGGGAACAGAGGGAGGCCTAATGAAGACCTGTGGGGAGTACTTTCAAACTCCAGGTCCTCTCCCTCCAGAGATTCTTATCCACCTAGGCCTCACCTCCCATGACTGCTCTAAACCACCCCAACTGACAAGAAATAGTCCTAAATTTCAAAAGTAAGAGGTTCTAAAAGCTTCCTTCACATGAAGGCAGCCCAGCTTAGTAGTGGGGAGTAAAGGCACTGCAGGTAGAGTGTTCAGGTTCAAATCACAACCCATAGGATTGTCGTCAGGAGTAAGTGAAATGATGCTTGGAAAGTACTTAGCTCAGTGCCTAGCAAACCATATGTAAGTAATATAATCTACCTAATATTTAATATGAAAATCTAATCCAAAGTCCCCAAGCTTTGAAAATCAGTTAATCTTTATAAATGTCCAGCCTCAAAACCATGCACTAAAATTCAAGCTTGTTAGCTAAGCCCTCATGAGAAAATGAAAATTTTTTATTCCATATAATTTGCCTTGAAATCCTAATGACTCTAATTAGACACCCTCATACATGCTGGTGCTAAACACTTTGGAGTCCTAGGCTGACTGACTTAGACCAGGCATGGAAAAATGCAAGGCTTGGGGCACCTGGCTTGTTCAGTGGGTAGAGCATCTGACTCTGGATCTGGGGTTGTGAGTTCAAGCCCCACTTTGGGCAGGGAGCCTACAGAAAATTAAAAGAAAAGAAAACAAAAAACAGAGATCAAAAAACAAAAGAAAAATGCAAGGCTCAAGTACAATAATATCTTTCTCTACAGATACTCCATCTTATTTCTACAAGAGGTAGCGGTGGGTGGGTTACCCAACTGGTAAGAACAAAGAACATTATGTCAAAATTCGTGGATTTGAGTCGTGGCTCTTCCACTTGACTATATAAACTCGAGTAAATTGCTTCATCTCGCTAAACCTCAGTTTCCTTGTCCTTAAGGAACCTCGGTTTATCCAGCTCCCTCACTGGATCAGTATGAGAATTCAGTGAGCAGATACAAAGCGCCACACCTGCTGATGGGAGCGTCACTGATGCCACCATCCCAAAGCACAATCTTAGCAAAACCCAGTACGCTCCTGTCCTCCAGCCCCACCATCCCTCTCCTAGGTACATACACCAAAGAAATCCTCTCCTGGGCCTGTAAGGGGACCCACAGGAGCACGTCCGTCACCACACTGCTCGTGGTCGCGGGAGGCTGGAAGCTCGGCCAGCATCTGTTACCAGAGGAATTTATAAGTAAAATGTGCTGTATGTGCACAATGGAGTAACTCACAGCAGTCGGAAATAATAAAGTAGATTTACAGATAGCAACACGGGTAGATCTCAGAAACAAGGTTCCGTAGGAAAAGCAAAAGCAGAGTGAGGTGCATGGCACGATGCCATGTATGCACAGTTTTGAAAACAGCCCCCAAGTGCTATTTGCTTGTCAAGGATACACATTTATCTGCTAAAAATCTCACGTCATTCCTCTGCTTAAAGCCTTCCACTGGTGTCACTTTTTATTCAGAGTAGAAGCCAAAGTCTGCCTTTATGATGCCCTACAACGTCCTACAATATTTGCACTGACCACGCTGCCTCTCAGCCTCCTGTTTCTCTCTCTTCCCATTCATTGTTCTCTAGTCACCGGCCTTCTAACCACGCCGGCCTCCTAACATACCCAGCAAGACCCCACCTGAGGGCCTTTGCACTTGCCATCCCCTATATACAGAGCACTCCCGCCTCAGACATCCCTGGGTTGCTCCCTTCGCTGCATTTGGTGAAATAGCACCTTTGTAGCAGACCTGTTTTAATCACCCCATATGCAATCTGCCCCTGACCACCCACAACAGACCTTAACTCCCCACCCTTCTCTTTTTTATCCACAGCAGTTATCACTATTTAAGGTACTGTATGTGTTATTTATTCATCTGCTCATGATTTGTCTCCCTCCAAAAAAACGTAAGCACCATGAAAGCAGGACTTTTCCATTATTTTGCCCCTGGCTCTATTCCCCGCACCCACGACTGTGCCTGACACAGTGGGCACCATATACTTGTCAAGTGGATGAGTGTGTCTAAATACACAGAGAGGGGCGCCTGGGTGGCACAATGAAGCGTCCAACTCTTGGTTTCGGCTCAGGTCATGATCTCAGGGTCCTGGGATCAAGCCCTGTATTGGGCTCCGCACCCAGCGCAGCATCTACTTGAGATTCGCTCTCTCCTTCTCCCTCTTCCTCCCTAACCCCACTCTCATTTTTTTGCTCTAAAATAAGTAAATAGGGACACCTGGGTAGCTCAGCGGTTGAGCGTCTGCCTTCGGCTCAGGGCGTGATCCCGGGATCCGGGATCAGGTCCCACATCGGGCTCCTTGCGTGGAGCCTGCTTCTCCCTCTGCCTGTGTCTCTGTCTCTCTCTCTCATTGTCTCTCATGAATAAATAAATAAAATCTTTTTTTAAAAAATAATTAAATAAGTAAATAAAACCCTTTTAAAAATATAAATAAATAAATACATACATACATACATATATACACTTAGGAAACATGGATTGGAGGAGACATTGATAAATACACTAAGCCTCCAGTGAGGAGGGGAAATCAGAATAGAGATAAGGGTGAAAGAAAGAAAGAAAATGCATTGGAAAGAGGCCCGACAGGCAGTGATGGTGTCAATGCTCCATGACTGAGGGAGGGGACCGACCCCGCTCTGTGCACTGTAGGTTCAACAAAGGAATTGCAAGAGATGATGCTGTGAGAGTAGCTGGTACAGAGCCTGATCAATGGCAGACACTCAGTAGATTTAAACTGCAAGGGGACCCGGAATCCTGTAGTCATCAGGACGCAGGGTATGCAAAGAAAGAGGGTGAGAACAGGGAAGATAGGGCACCCCTCCTTCTAGTTCCCTCTGAACCCATGTCTTTTTCTCAATTCTTCTTTCTCCTTCAGCTCCTTCAACTGTCTTTGGAGGCCCCTGTAGTTCACAGTAAGGATGCTCGTGCCACTTTCCTCTCTCTGGGGAACCATCCTCAGCCACCTACGTCCCAACAAAGAGTACAACAGTGGTTCTTCACCTTTGCTGAATCAAAGACCGCTCTGAGGTAGCTCACCTCAAAAAAAAAAAAAAGTTATACACTCTTCTGAGCAAGAATCTCAGGGGAGGACCAACTGGCAGGGCCGGAGATGCTTTGGATGACTTCTGTTTCCCTCAACTCTGTTACGCAGGGTGGTCCTTGGGCTCTTCCCACTTTTACTGAAGATGACTGAAAATGGGTCTACGGACAAAGTGGGAAGATACCAGGGAGGCAACCCAAAACACACGGAAATTAAACAACCATATTTTATGACTCAAACAGAAGCAAGCAGAACAAACAAGTGAAGAACCACACTTGTAGAGGAAAAAGCAAACCCATGATTGGAAATCCTGAGAACGTCTACCTGCAATCCAGGTTTTAACGATACGGAGAAACATCACCCCCAATGCCATGTTCAGAAATGCCCTTTCTCCGTGCAACAATCTGCGATTATTCCAATGGTTTCTATTCAGTCCAGACTCTCTGACCCAGCTGCCAGAGCCCTAGCCCAATTCTTCCCCTTCCCTCGGGTCCATCACTTCCTTGCTAACTCAGCTCCTCACATCCTGACTTACCCTTCCTGAGAGAATCCTTTGGCCTGGGTAAGTTACCCGCCCTGCCAGGGACACCCTTCTCACTGCTTTCAGTCCAGTCTTGACCCTCTAGCTGTTCTCAACCCTATTCTACGATCTTCCCCCCAAAGTCTAGGAAGCCTTTCCTAAGCCACCGTGACTGGTGCCCCATCTCCAGCCTTCCTCCCATTCCCACCAGCACTTACAGCCCATCTTGATGCTCAGCTGAAACTCATTCCCCCTTTCTGTCTGGTGGTGTCCTGGGTGTGTCACTTAAATTCCTTTACAGTCTAAAAGCTTCTAGAGGGCAGTGCCAGGATCCATACACCTCCCCCTTCTGAATCCCACACTCCCATCCCCAACCCTCACTACCCAGGACAAGGATCTGCTCATAATTATACCAAGCAACCAAAAGAGGCATTTAGGACAGAGGATATGAACATACAGACGTATTGATTGATTCCTATATCTTGAGATTCCTAGAAATAGGATTTTTTTTATTTTTTCATTTTTTTGGAAAGAGAGGGCCAAAGAGAGATGGAAACAGGAGACTAGAACATGCACAATCATCTATTTCAAGAGCATTTCCTGAGGACATTTCCTAATGAGGGCCCTTGGTCTGTGAATCTCAGTTTAATTAGGAAACAGTCTCTCCCAAAGGAGGTGCTTGGCACAGGGGAGGTACTTAAAGAAATGCAGAGAGAGGCCAGGGAATATGAAGCCAGCTTGTATGAATTCCATAATGCCCCCGGCTCCCCCCTCCCCTCCCTCCTCCTCCCTGTGTTTCTCTCAGTCTCTGAGCTCATTCCAAAATCCAAAACAAAAGTTCCATCCCAAGTCGCCAAGAACTCCTGTCAAATCCAACAATCCACCCACTAAATTGCAGGCTGTCTTGCTTTCCCAGCCAGCCCCACCCACTCTCCTCCATCCTGGAGGTCACTGTGTTCACTCCTCCGTCTCTAAGAAGGGTCCTGCACTCACTCTGGACCTTTCCTTTTCAAAACATTTTTCCAAGGAAGTAAGTTCCACTGGTTCCCGTGACTGCGTGTTAACACTCCTGCCAGTCAGGAAGCTGGCCTTGTGGCTCCTCCTGAATAGCTTCAAATATAGTTTGGATACAAGTTGCTTTGCTAGAAGATTCATAAAGACTTGAGAAGAAGGCTAATGAGGCTGTTAAATAATTATTTTCAGGTTCTCAAGGTTTCAGAGAAGTGGACTCTAAACGCAACATCTCCAGAGATTATATCAATCTCTTTCTATCCAAGCACTGCTCCTTCCTTCCCTGATCCCAAATTATACAAATTATCTCATCCACCTTGAAATTTCCAAAGAATGAAAACTCCAGAGCCAATCAAACCAGTGGCTCACGAACAAACAAATATAAAGTTTTCTGGATGGACGAACAAACAAATATAAAGTTTTCTGGATGGCTGAGCTTTCTAAGAGTTCCAAAGCCCTAATTCAAGCAATCCTGCAAATCTGGAAGGGGGCAGTCAGGAATATAAGAGTAGAGGCTTTGAGTTCAGGCCAGGAGCTTGAAATAATAGCAAGTGCAGCATATGCAGTACCCCAATACTTCCAAAGTGGAAACAGTTCAGAATATACACAAAAAAGTAAACAGAGCAAAGCCACCATGAACGCTGGGTCAGAGTCTCGTATCCAAGGCAAGGGTAGAAGGAATTAGTTAACAAAAACAAATGAAAAATGGAAACTTCCCATTTTCTCCGTCTGTTTGTGCCTTATCTAGAGGGGTGTGTGCATCTCATCATGGTCATTCATTTATTCTTTCAGCAAATATACTGGTCCCCAATTATTCAGCACTGCTATACAGCAAAGAAAAACACAAAAATCCCTCCGCTCGAGTTGCTTACATTCCTGCAGGAGGAATGCAAACGTGTAATGAGAAGACAGATTGTGTCAGATTTGGGATCAGTGCTGCAGAGAGAAGTAAAGCAAGAGATGGTTAGGATGTGCTCAAGGCGGGTGTTGTGATTTTAAAATAGGTGGGCCAAGACAGCCTCACATTCACACTGTTGTGCAACCATCACCACCACCCAGCCCTGGAACTCGTTCATCTTCCTCAGCTGCAACTCTGTACCCATTAAACATAACTCCCCATTCTTCCCTCTTCACAGGCCCTGGCAACCACCATTCGACTTCCTGTCTCTACGAATTTAACAACTCTAGGTGCCAGGTGTAAGTGGAATCATACAGTATTTTGCTTTTGTACTTGACTTCTCTCACTTAGCGTGATGTCTTCAAGGTTCATCCATGTTGTAGCATGTATAGGACTATCTTCCTTTTTTAAGGCTGAATAATATTCCATTGTATTACGTACCACATCTTGTTTATCCATTCATCCAGTGATGGGCACGTGGGTTGTTTCACCTTTTGGCTGTTGTGAAGAGAGCTGTTATAAATATGGGCCTAAAGATATCTTTTTGAGTCCCTGCTTTCAACTCTGGGGGATATATATCCAGAAGGAGGATTGCTGGATCATACCATAATTGTATATGTAATTTTGTGAAAAATCACCATGCTGTTTCCCACGGCAGCTGCACCATTTTACATTCCCACCAACAAAGCACAAGTGTCCCAATTTCTCCACATCCTTGCCAACACTCGTTATCTTCTGTTTCTTTAATAACAGCCATCCTAATGGGTGTGAAGTGGTACTTGGCTATTTTTGAGGCTTAAGAAGGAGGCCTGTTGGGCCAGGACAGAGTGAGCGAGCAGGAAGCCGTAGGGAATGAGGTCAGAGAGAAAGGAAGAAGCCACATCCCTCACAGTAGGGTCTGGGAATCACTATGAGGACTTCAGCTTTTGCTCTGGATGTGATGGAAACCCTAGAAAAAAGTAAAGTTGCATGTGTTGGCTACTGATTTTCATGTTTTTTGGCCTACGTATTGGGTTCTCAAACTAAGGAAAGGCCTCTTCCAGAGTTTGAAAACAAGGCGTGGAGACAAGTTTTGCAGAGCCCTCAAAAGATATCCGGTGCTTCTGACAACACGGTGAGGGCTGAACAACCTGTGCTCTTGCATCTGCCTCTCTCTCTAGATGCCAAAGACAAGATGCCAGACAGCCTCCCATGGGGGAGTAACATGATGGATTGCTTTCATTGAAGCTGTTCATGTTATGGATGATCTCTAGACAGGACTCGATCACTTAAAAATCAAACAAAAGTCATTTTCGTATCATTCACTATTTTAGGTTATCCCCACCATTACTCTGGATAATCAAGAGCTGACATAGAGATAAAGGGTATTTTTTTTTTCTGGAACCTGGTGAAATACAGAACTGCAAAGACAGGGGTAGGTAGACTCTCAGGAAGGGGGCAGGAACCATGTGAATCTGGCACTCGCAATCCTTGCAGATTAAATAGATGAATCCAGTCCCCAGCCCCAGATGCCTCAGGAAGGACTGTCAGAAATGTCTGAGATGATCAGAGCTGGAGAGAGAAAGGGCCCCAAAGGGAAGCCTGAAAACACATTTCTGAGAGGCAAAGAGTACCTCTCATAACCTCACTTCCCCCGGGCGACAGGGATGAAAGCTTCTACATCAAAATGAGAAGTCCAAGGAGTTATAGATTTTCTCAACAATAAATAATCTGGAGAGAATGGCCGCCCAACCACCGTTTATAAATGTTAGAAAATACACACTTGTGTGTGTGGGTTGGGGAGGGAGATAGAGGCTAGAGAAGGAGAGAATTATGGGGTTGTCCCCGCTGGGAAAGGAGGAGGGACAGAAATCTATTTTTACCATGGCATTCTTAGGATTCAAATGGGGGTTAAGGAAGGGAAGTATAGTAAAATCTAGAAACCGAGATAACTAATTTCTCTCAGCAGGGAAACAGGCCGTGTACTCCTAGGTTCTGTGTGCTGTTCTTTCCATCTAAGGACCACCTTATTCATCCTCCAGTCTCAACATAGTATGATCACCACCCATCCCCCAGGGTAAGAGACCCCACAGCTAGCCTCACATCATAGTCCCCATATCATTTCCCTTCTCTGTGGCTTCATTACAGAGGTCTTAGGTACCTCTAAGCCTTCAAACACATATAATAAAAATGGGACTAGGATATAGGAGAAGGCTGCTTTTCCTCCTCTCCTCAAGTAGAAAAATAATAGATCTAGGTAGCGGTGAAAAGTTTTAGGTCATTCATTCGGTTGTTCATTTAATAAATATTAAGCACCTTTTAAATGCCGGTCTGTGTGCTTGATGTTACAAACACAACGAGGAGGAAGATGTGTTCCCTGCCTACACGGCACTCACTGGGTGGCTCAGCCGGTTAAACATCTGCCTTCGGCTCAGGTCATGATCTCAGGGTCCTGGGAACGAGTTCCACATTGAGCTGCTTCTCCCTCTCCCTCTGTGCATACACTTCTCTCTCTTTCTGTATCTCTATATCTCTCTGTCTCTCTCTGCCTCTCTCTCCCTCTCTTAAGTAAATAAATAAAATCTTTTTAAAAACTGTGTGTAACCTGAATCTAATGATAAAAACGATCAGTCTACAAAACAACTTTCTATAGAAAGTTGACTTTCTGTAAAACTGACCTATGCCCGTTCAAAACTCTCAATGTCAGGAATGATGGGCTGAAGAACTATTGCAGATTAAAGGAGAATCAAGAGACACAACAATGAGATGTAATATTTCATACACACACAAACACACACAACACACTGGAGAGAGCATGCAAATGTGGCAAAATACTACAGTCAATCTCAGTGAAAGATAAATGGCTGTAAATTATGTTATTCTTGCAACTTTCCGTAGGTTTGATATTTTTCAAATGAGAAAGTTAAGGGGGAAACAAGAATGTCCCAGCAGTAAAGGTTATGGATTCTCATTCCCTGAATGGCCTTTATAAACAAGCTTGCCATTGCTTTTGGTTGGAACAAAATCCTACCCAGAATGACCTAGCCCCAGATCAGTCCCTTTAGATCAGAGGAGTGGGTGGGAAGATAGAACTCCTTTGTCTTTGATTTACAACCAAAATTGTCAGCAAGCAAAAATGCCTGGAAAGAAACCACAACCTTGGCTCCTGTTAGTACAGTTATAAAAACTACATACTGTTATTGTCATTTTGTGGGGCTAAAACAAATTAATAAATCAGGGCCCTAGGCTTGAACTCTAAGAGGCATTGGGGAACATGTGCAGAGGCTGGAGGCAGAGAAAAATGGTATCTGGCAAATAAGGGGGCCAGGTATATGGTGCAAGAGCTAGGGATACATGGAGAGACAGGGACGGTGAAAGAGAACCAGAATTTGTTGAGCTATAAGTAATGCACATGTGTTATTTCATTTAACAACTCAATGAAAGAAGTATTATTCCATTTACAGACTGAGAGGTAAGACAACTGTCCTAAGCTCACGCAGCCAGTAAAAAGATGAGCTGGAACTTGAACTTGGTTCTTTATTACTTCAAAGACCATGTTTTTTTCTACTGTAGCACTTTTCTTTCCCAAAGAGTCAAGACTCTAGAGCATGGCTATTAAAGGAGTATTTGAGCCAGTTTGTATCTTTGAGCCCAGGTCACCCTCTACCTATGTCTTCCCTTTCATCCCAAATAGATATTGATGGACCAGAGCTAGAAGCAGAGGGATCGTTAAATCTGAAAGCTCCATCTAACCATGTCCTGCTAAAATCCTAACCCAATCTAGGGGGGCAGGGTATGGATGGTTCCTTCAGTAGAGCATCTGACTTGATCTCAAGGTCTTAAGTTCAGGCCCCACATTGGATGTAGAGATTACAAAAAAAAAAAAAAAGGAAAATCCTAACCCAATCTAGGGCCAAAATGTCTCCAGACTACATTTTTAGATGCCAAGGAAGATTCCAAAGCATCCTCACATCTATTCCAATAGTTCCCAGATATGATTTTACAGCTAATTGTAATTCCTACCCAAACTTTAACCCATCTCCTTTTGCTTGGCTTTTATATGTTTTAAAGATTTTATTTATTCAAGAGAGACACAGAGAGAGAGGCTGAGACACAGGCAGAGGGAGAAGCAGGCTCCCCGTGGGAAGCTGGATGCAGGACTGAATCCC
Organism: Nyctereutes procyonoides; assembly: GCF_905146905.1. Taxonomy (NCBI): domain Eukaryota; kingdom Metazoa; phylum Chordata; class Mammalia; order Carnivora; family Canidae; genus Nyctereutes; species Nyctereutes procyonoides. The sequence goes on along the minus strand of NW_026575124.1, from coordinate 4,552,267 downwards.
AGGACCCCAGGATCAGTACCTGAGCCAAAGGCAGACACCCAACCACTGAGCCACCCAGGCGTCCCTTGCTTGGCATTTAGTGGTAATATAATAGATCTCTAGATGCCAAATATGTCACCCACCTGGGACTTCTTTCATCATCCTATTCTTTCATCATTCTATTCCAAACCTTTTCTAGTGACTACCTCACCCTTGAGAAGGGTGGGGGGAAAAACATCCCCAGTGAGGTCAGGAAGAGGTAGAGAAGGAAATGAAGGCTTCATTCCCATTCCATAAAAGAAGACTGGGATGAGAAGCAGGTATTTCTAAAAATGGGAGCGCAATAGCAAGAAAATGGTTGCAATTTCCCTGAAAACCTGAAAACCTAAAAACCTCCGGGTTTGGCCTTTCCAAACCTCAGCCGTCACCCAAGGCTTCCAGATGTTGCAGGCACACACCATTAGGAAACATCTGTCACAAAGGACAGCCCCAACTGGGACAAAGGAGAGTAGGAAGGCAGACGGTGCCAATTTAATGAGGATGGTTTAACAAAACATCTTTTTAAGCTTCCTAATTCACTTGGCCATTTGCTCCCCAGACTTGGCTGCCAATCAGGAGCAGACTGGGAATGTTTGCCAGAGAATGGCAATCTCCTCTTTACCCTTAACCCAGAAGAACCCAGGACCAGAAAAATGTCAGCTTACCAGTCACTCCAAAATATGATTACCCCATTCCAGAGCTAAAACTTTATGAAGATGCTGGGGACAAGGACTTGAGCTCTGTCAGATTGATCATTCTGGTGTGACAACCAGAGACCTGACCCAGTAGAACATAAAAAATGAGCATTAGCATTCCCCGTTGTGACCCATATCTCTGACCAGCTCTGAACTCACAGCATCTAGAGCATTGCTAGCATTTATTAATCATCCATGGAAATAAATAAACACAGAGACCAATGGACATGAGGCATCAATTCAGAGCCCTTTGTCTATTTTTTGGATCTCTTCATTATTTTTTAAGGTTATTAAGAAATGGACTTGAGATAAGAAATAATGGGTATTCTGAACATGCCATTAGTATAGGAAGATCAAAAGACAAAGTAAAGGATTGCCTTTCTATTTTAATTTCAAAAGGAAGGAAATCCCAAATCTATCCAAGAACAAGAGCATTGACAAAGCAGCCTCCAGGATCCTGATTTTATTCAGGGAAATTGCATAAAAATTTGGATTAAATCTACGGGATTCTAACTGAATCATTGGTTTCAGATATTTGGGGATCACCAACGTAGCCCTCAATTCAATTCAACTGACATGAAGTTAGACACTCAGCACCTTGTCCACGCTAGGCCTCCATCTAGTAGGTTCTTAGAGTTGGCAAATACTGCGTATCAAGGGCCAGCCTCCTGCCATACTTCCTGGTCCACCCTCCTGATCCATAAAACTGGTAACTCTAAACAATGAGATCCTCTCAGCTTTCACTCAGATTCACCCAGCAGCCATCAGACAGTGCTGCCCTTCCTTGAAGCAGGATGAAGCCCTAAATCACGTTCTCCCTGACGACTGCATTGCAGCAGATAACTGAGGTGTGAGTGCCCTCTACCCTCCTTCTGGAAAATGACACTTCCCTGAAATCTTAAAAAGACTCTCTCCCTCTCCCTCTCCCTCTTCCCCTCTCCCTCTTTATTTTTTTTTTAAGATTTTATTTATTTATTCATGAGAGACCCAGAGAGAGAGAGGCAGAGACACAGGCAGAGGGAGAAGCAGGCTCCACGCAGGAAGCTCGACGTAGGACTCGATCCTGGGACTCGATCCCGGGTCTCCAGGATCACGCCCTGGGCCGAAGGAGCCACCGGGGCTACCCCAAGGCTTCCTTTTCACTGATCTGCTACCACTTACTCCTACCATTAACCAATACTGTGTCTCTCTGCGAGGTTAGGACAAATCTGTCCCCGCACGTGCACATCTTGCTGGCATTAACATCAGCCCTCACATAGACTGTCCCTCCCTGCCTAGAACATGCTCTTCCCAAACCCTGTTCAACACGACCCTCCTTCTGGAAGCTTCTCCGGCCACACCTACAGATAGACATACGAGCTCTCCAGTTTGCTCTCCTCGCCCCCTGCTTTCTCCTCACTAATATCCAGTGGCCTGTCTCGCGGGCCTAGAACTCGGCGCTGGGAGAGGCAGCTAGGGAAGGGGGCAGGGGTAGGAGGTGGTGAGGTGGAGCCCAGGAACAGAGCTGATGACCGCCCTTCTACCTCAGGCCTCGGCTGAAGGTGTCATCAGCTTGCCTTCCTTTCCCCAGCCAGAGCCTGAGGTACAGAGTTACCTGGCCGCAACCAAGGAAGTACTCCCAGGATCCACAGCGATGTCAGAGATCTGAAATAAGAACTGAGGCCCAGGGCCACCTGGGTGGGTCAGTCCTTTAAGTGTCTGCCTTTGGCTCAGGTCATGATCCCAGGATCCTGGGACCAAGGCCCGCGTCGGCCTCCCTGCTGGGCGAGGAGCCTGCATCTCCCTCTCCTCCTCTCTCACTACCTCTTACTCTCTCTCTCTCTCTTTCAAAGTAATTGACTAATTAAAATCTTTTTTATTTTTTTAATTTTTTTTTATTTATTTATGATAGCTACAGAGAGAGAGAGAGAGGCAGAGACACAGGCAGAGGGAGAAGCAGGCTCCATGCACCGGGAGCCCGACGTGGGATTCGATCCCGGGTCTCCAAGATCGCGCCCTGGGCCAAAGGCAGGCGCCAAACCGCTGCGCCACCCAGGGATCCCTTAAAATCTTTTTTAAAAACTGAGGCCCAAATCACTTTCACTACAACAAAATGAAAGTAACAAAGGAAATAACCCAAGTTAGCTGGGATCAAGTGCATTATCTATGAACAGTTAGGATTTGCTCCAGTGTCATCCCCTTGATGAGTGACAAATAAATAGACAACACCGAGTTTTCTTACTTCCACTGCTTTACTTAATTTGGAAAATAAGTCACCTAATGCTTTGGCATCAGGCAACTCAAACTGTAGTAACTACACGTAAGGCCGCCTGCAGAAGGGACGAGGGGACGGTAGTCAAAGGACCGAATGGTGTGCAGGATAGGATTGCACTTGTTTCAGGAGAGGGAAGTGTCCAGGAAATGCCCTTCTACTGTAAGCCCCCAGGGAAAAGAATTTGCTGTATCTGCTACCATTTTTCCTGGACCGTCTGTAAATCACTACACAGACTCCATCTGTTGGGTTGGGTCTAAAGTGAGAAATTGGATGGTCCCTCAAGTAGAAACCACAAAAAGTTCCTAAGTGAAAAAGCCTGGATTCAATCTATTAAAGATCAGATTTCAACTAAGTGTAAATGAATACAAAGGCAAATTCCAAATTAGAAAATTCAGGCACCACAGTGATTCCTTGTGCAAAAGAACTCAAGCAAAAGCAACTTTTTCTTTCCCCTTAATTCTTAACACCACCACTGTCACCCCCAAGTCAGCGGGCACTCACTTACATACTGTGCAAGACCACGGGGGCAAATGGAGAGCTCCTCTCTCTGGAAACTTAAAATTAAGGGTATTTTGTGAATACTTCCCCACCTGCCAAAATAAAAAAAAAAAAGATACATAAACCATGAACTGGAAAGGGTATTCCTAAATCAGAAATGAACAGTCAAGGTGAGGGCCTGTCAAGATGCCTGATGGCTTCATAGTTGAAGGAAAGTTAGACTCATAAGGGCCTCATTTTCCAGGGTTGGCGAGACTGGGGAGTATCTTCCGTGCGCTGTGGGTCATCCTGAGGAGGCTGCATGGAAGAGAAGGCATTTACTCCATCTCAGCATTTTGTAGAACTGCTTCCCAGGAAAAGGTCAGTTCAAGCCACATCTTCAGCTTGGGCCACGATCCAATAAATAGAGCCTCTTCTAGGCCTTCCTTCCATGCCCCCCACCAAAAAGAGAAAACAACTCCACCGTGCCTTGAACCAGTAAATCCAGTTTGCCCAACTATACAGACCCAGTTGAATATTTGCTACAGATATTAATACAGATCTAGATACTAAAATATAATAATTCTCACCCTTGGTCTGTGCAGAAAAAGGAAAAGAGAGAGAAATAATTTGTGTTACTTCTCTCCTGGAAAAAGATAATATCAGTTTCCCTGAAAGGTTGGAAAGAAAGCTGAAGTAGGGGCGCCTGGGTGGCTCAGTTGGTTGGGCCTCTAACTCTTGGGGGTTGTGGTCTCAGGGCCCTGGGGTGGCCCCATGTCAGGCACCATGCTGGGCATAGAGCTCATTTGAGATTCCTTCTCTCCCACTCCTACTGCCCCTCCACACCCCCACACTAAGGGTGAAGTAATCAAATCCAGCTTGTACTAAAGAAAATAAATACCCAAACTTATCTCCCAGGAGTCTTCTGAGAACAACCTCCCCAAACAGACCACCTAACAGGCGTGATCTGGTCTGATGTCACTTTGTACTGTATACTCTGTTTGAATGTCACTTGGAAGACTATGTTGTCTCCCTTTCTAAAATAAAAATTCCCGGGGTGCCTGGGTGGCTCAATCAGTTCGTGAATTCCACTCAGGCCATGCTCCCAGGATTGAGCCCAGTGCTCTGCGCGCAACAGAGTCTGCTTCTCCCTCTCCTTCTGCCCCTCCCCTTCCCCCCTTTGCCGCTTCCCCCCACCCCCATGCCTTGTGTGCTCTCTCTCTCTCTCTCAAATAAATAATAAAATCATTTTTTAAACTAAAATAAAAACTCCTAAAAAGTCAATAAAATGGGGCACCCGGGTGGCTCAGTCAGTTAAACGTGTGACTCTGGCTCAAGTCATGATCTTGGGGGCCCTAGGATCAAGCCCGACATCTGGCTCCCCACTCTCCCTCTGTCCCTCCCCCCACTCATGCTCTCTCTGTCTCTCTCTCAAATGAATAAATAAAATCATGGGGGGAAAAACTAAGAAAATTAAATAAAAACTCCTTAAGGTAGAACATACTTCATGTTCTCTCGGTGAGCCTAGAAACCCTAATTCTACAAGTAAACATTACTAGGTGCAACCAAGACTTGAGCTTGAAGGCATGGCACCCCCAGACTGTCTGCTCATCAGACCAAAAGGAAACACAGCATCTCCTCCAACTCACCTACCAACCAGGCCACCCAGCACCACACCTCTCAAATCCCATCTCCGTGTGGCAGAGGCTGAATCCCAAGACAGTGAAAACCCATCCTGATGCAGACTAACACACGCCAGACCACCTGTATGTAGACCAAGTTCATCCACCCCAATGTAGATAAAGATGTAGACCAAAACTTGTCCGCTTCCCTCTTTCAGTATCTATGGAGTCCCTGCCATATGCAGGCTCCACACTAGTTTCATTGTACCATTATTTGGGTAAACAAAGGGCCAGAGCTTCTCTAGAGGCCGTAGAGGCTCGGTATTATCTAGCATCATTCTGGGACGCTGGTGAACAAGGTGGCTTTTCTCAGTTCCTCTGGGATAACTTCTGAGAAAACAGTTAAATCCAATGTTCTTCATTCTGACGTGACACATTGAAGGTTTGGTTTCGGTCAGAATCCAGTGTTGGAAATTCTTAACATTTCTATCTCACCAAAACAAGATGATCCCCTTGACAAATCAGAAAAGCCTGGGCTTCTGCTTCTAGAGGTCTTCAGAAACTAGATGGGCTACCAGGAAGAATTAGACTTAGATTTTCCAAACAGGAATCAGAAAAAGAGCTGGGGACGGACCCTGCGTGGCTCAGTCAGTTGAGCACCTGACTCTTGGTTTCCGCTCAGGTCATGATCTTGGGGTTGTGAGCTCAGCCCATGTCCCCACTCTCAGCAGGGAGTCTATTTGAGATTCTTTCTCTTGGGACGCCTGAGTGGCTCAGCAGTTGAGCGTCTGCCTTCGGCACAGGGCATGACCCTGGAGTCCCAGGATCGAGTCCCACATCGGGCTCCCTGCATGGAGCCTGCTTCTCCCTCTGCCTGGGTCTCTCCCTGTGTCTTTCATGAATAAGTAAATAAAAATCTTAAAAATAAAAAAAATAAAAATCTTAAAAAAAAGAGAGAGAGAGAGATTCTCTCTCTCCCTCTCTGCCCCTCCCCCCGCTCACATGCTCTCTAAATAGACAGATAGATAAATCTTAAAGAAAAAGAAAGAGCTGGGGAAAGCCAGGAAGGGTATGAAATTAAGGGATTAGAAAGTAACGTGATATGTTGACGTCAACAGTGAAAATTAATTTCTTCTCTCATTCCTCCAGGATTCTCTACTCCCCTTTTCTCAACCTTGAATCCTGTCAGCCCAGAACACATAATAAAAGTCCTAAAGACAGACACCTGGCTGGCTCAGCGGTTGAGCGCCTGCCTTTGGCTCAGGGCGTGACCTCGGGGTCCCGGAATCGAGTCCTGCATCGAGCTCCCTGCATGGAGCCTGCTTCTCCCTCTGCCTATGTCTCTACCTCTCTCTCTGGGTCTCTCATGAATAAATAAATAAAATCTTTTAAAAAATAAAAAAGCCCTAAGGAGAAAACAATAGAAGGAAATCCATCTGCCTGCCCACCTCTTTTCCAAACTACAGCTATAAGGTAGGATGGCCTTTGTCTACAATGAGCACTGATCCACACTCATTTTTTTCCAAGAAGCTTTGCTAAACAGCTGTTTGCTGGGTTTTTGCCCAAAATCCTTTCTTTCCTTAAAGCATAGAATCTAGAAATCCATCCAGTGGTCCCATCTATCACTATACCCTGTCTCTACTTTTGGACTAGCAGCTGTGAGTGGTCAGAGCCCAAGGCTCCTTCTTCCATGTACCTCCCCCCAATACGCACCCTCAGTAATACACTGCACACAAGGTGGCTTAGGGAAGGCCAACTATCCTCTGGTTATCCTCCTTCACATCTTCAAATGTATCCTTCTGTCCTCCCATGTATGTGCTTGGCTATGTCCTTCTCTCTGATCTCTCTCACCAGACTTTGCTTGGTTGCTCTCACAGCTCTAAGTAGCTCCTGCCACCATCCCCTTTGGAAAGTTAATTTGTTTTGTTTTGTTTTGTTTTGTTTTGCTGTAGGAAAGACATGGGATTGTCTGAGTCTTATGAAACTTGTATCATGCCTCAAAGTCCTCAGTTCTTATCCAAATACAGATCAGTGTGACTTCTCCATCAAGGCCCATCTGGGAGCGCCTGGCTGGCTCAGTTGGTAGAGCATGAGACTCTTGATCCAAGTCATGAGTTTGAGTTTCATACTGAACTTAGAGGTTACTTAAAGAAAATTTTGGAAATAATTTAAAATTTTAAAAAATAGAGGTGCCTGAGTGGCTCAGTCAACTAATAATCCAACTCTTAATTTCGGCTCAGGTCATGATCACAGACCTGAGATGGAGCCTCGTGTTGGGCTCTGTGCTGGGTGTGGATCCTGCTTAAGATTCTCTTTCTCCCTTTCCCTCTACCCCTATACTCCCTCTCTCCCTCTCTAAACATAAATAGATAGATAGATAGATAGATAGATATAGATATAGATATAGATATGAAAAATTTAAAAAACCCATTGCCTCACCCCAGCTCATCCACCATGATGTACAACAAACAGCCTCCACCACCACTTTTTTAAGGGACACACTCCTTATCCTTATTCCTTTGTTCTTTCTAATCCCCAGTCTGCTTTGTGATTTCTGCAATAATAAAAGAAAAAAGGGACGAGGATAAACCAAAAGAATATAACCCAAAAATCATTTTTTATCAACTTGGAATATACTTGGTGAAGGAAATTAGCCTTTCCACATGTTTTGCTTAAACTACGAACAAAATGAGTCATGAGTCCGCCTTCTGTTTTTTTTGTTGTTGTTGTTGTTTTGTTTCATGATAGTCACAGAGAGAGAGAGAGAGAGAGAGAGAGAGAGGCAGAGACACAGGCAGAGGGAGAAGCAGGCTCCATGCACCGGGAGCCCGACGTGGGATTCGATCCCGGGTCTCCAATCCCGGGTCTCCAGGATCGCGCCCTGGGCCAAAGGCAGGCGCCAAACCGCTGCGCCACCCAGGGATCCCATGAGTCTGCCTTCTGGAGGCACATAACCGATGCCAATTGATAATGAGAGAAGTTGCCCAAGAGCTGCTAGAGGGCAAGGGGAAGACAACCTAGAAATCAACATTTGCCACATATAATCAATACAACTGGTGTCATGCATGGGTAAGTGTTGTCTGGGCTTTTGGTGTCGAGGTACTGCCTACAGGGTACATGTGGGGGGAGGCGGAGGTGCTGGGTGGAGAACAATTTAAGACTCCAAGGGCCTTAGAAATTAAAGAGTTGCAAATATGTTTGGTGATAATAGCAAAATGCCTCTTGGAGTCCCAGGAAGCCAGTCCTATTTCAGACTTCTCCTCCAAGCCTTTATCAATCAATAAATATGCCTATCATGTACATAAAATTGATAGATTCCAAGAGAGAGAACAGAGGCTTCAAGTTTCAAGGTTTATTTAGTACTGGCTCGTTTACAATATATTAGGGAACTCAGACAAGCCTTCCTACAGTGTTTTAAAGACCACTAGGTAGCCACACCCCAGGGGAACTTGGCAATCTTTCCTCCTCTGCCCTGACCTGGCCTATAATCAATCCCCACCCCAGCTTCTTTAAATTAGATAAGAAAGGCAGGGAGATACCTTCAGCAGCTGTAAAAATAGATATCTAGCTCCTTGAGCCTGGAGGACCCACAAACCCTGTCTCCTGATGGCAGACCGCCTTGTCAAACTGGGTCTGTTATTCTGCAAAACGCACACCAATGCCCTCCCTAAGAAGATACGATACAGAGACTTTCAGAATCTCAAGGAGAAAGTGAGGCAAAATATGAAGGAGGCAGCTGAGCCGATGGCTGAATCTTCATTCATTCAAAGAACACGTCTAGGGGCACCTGGGTGGCTCGGTGTTGAGCATGTGCCTTTGGCTCAGGGCGTGATCCTGGGATCCTGGGATCGAGTCCCACACCGGGCTCCCCACAAAGAGCCTGCTTCTCCTTCTACCTATGTCTCTCTCATGAATAAATAAATAAAATCTTAAAAAAAAAAAAAAAAAACAAAGAACGTGTCTAAGCATACTGTGTGCTGGGCCCTGTGGGAGAAATGAAGAAAGCAAGCTCTGCACAAGGCCAGAAAGGAAAGGCCAGGAGGGAGTGCAGGGCAAAGAGCGGGAAGGACACTGGAGAAGCACCAAGGAATAACCTCCTGTAGCTCATATTTTCTTCATCAGTGCTGAGAACCTCCCTGTCTGGAATACAGACCTTAGGCCTCCAAATCACCCCAACCCCAGCAAACCTACCTGCCCTCCCCAAACCCGCAAGGCCTGCCGCTTGCACCCCACAATCCAAAGTCTAGCTCTGGCGCCATGAAGTACCCTCTGCTCAAACACCACAGGGCTTGGACAACCAGTGGCTCTCCAAGCCCAGCCTTCTTCCTCTCTGGCTTCTGTCTCCCTTTTCTTGCCAGTTCTATAAACACGAGAGATCACTTACCCGTGGGCTTTTTCTACCTCAGAGGAGAAAGGCTGGAGAAGAAAGTGCAACCTACACCCCAGGAGAGGTGAGGAACTTGGCCAAGCAGTGTCAGGATCTGGAGCAGGGCCCAGCCAAGGTCCCGGGGAGGCGGGCCGGGGAGGCGGGCCCTCGGCGCCCTGGGTGCCCTGGGCAAGGGGGGAGGAAGTGGCTCGGCCCACTCCAGGAGGAGAGCTGGAGGTGGGCGAGGAAGACCAGGGGGTCCCGTCTGGGTGAGGAGACACCTGTATGGGGGGTCCCCTCCACTGGGTGAGGAGGAGTGCGGGCTTCGGGGGACTCTGTGTGAGGCCGGGCGCCAGGGTGCGGAGGTCCCAGTGGGCCAGAGAGTGGGGGGGAGCAGGCGGAGCCCAGCCTGCGAGGATTTGGGGGCCAGTCCCAGATCCAGCCACAGAGGCTACTCAGGAGTCCCTTAAACAAGGGTAGCAGCACCCTCCAGCCGCCTCCCCCAGAGCATCCCTCCAGGTTCCTCAGCCCCCACCACCCCTCATCCAGGGGCCGCCTCACCCCAGGAATAAACCCAAAGGGGAACCGCATCGCTCACCACCAGGACCGTCCTCACCTGCAGGTGGCGCGTGTTCTAGTGAATATGCATCAGCCTTGTGCTGGGGGAAATAAAGGAAAGGACGCCGTCCATACTTCCAGAGCTTCTTGCTCTCGGCGCCCAAAACAGAGGTTCCAGGGCGCCTGGGTGGGTCAGCCCCTTAGGCATCAGACTCTTGACTTCGGCTCAGGCCATGATCTCAGGGTTGTGGGATCAAGCCCCATGTCAGGCTCTGCGCTTAGCAAGGAGTCTGCTTGTCCCTCTCCCTCTGCTCCTCACCCCCCCCCTAATAAATAAATAAATCTTAAAAAAGAATTAGGGTTTCCAAAACCCTGAAACAGTGACCAAAGGAAAGTGCCTCCTCCTTCCCAGAACCTTAATCTTCAAACAGAGGCAAGAATTCTCCGAAATGGAGAAGGTGGGGCCTACTCAGCCACCCGAGGGCTGAGTGCACAGGTGATTGGCCCATAAAGCCACTGGTCTCAGGGAAAGGGGCACCGCTGCCCTCACCTGATAGTGCTGAGATTCCTCTGAACCCTAAGTTGGGGTGCAGGTGGAGGCAGGGGAGAGACGGATGGTGGCAGGACTCGGAAGGGACAGAGTCCACACTGACTACTAAGACAGCATAGAAACTGGAGCAGAAAGAATTGTTCCAGATCTCAGAAAGAACCTCCAACTGAGGAAAACCTAAAAATCACATTGACCTTGCCATCACACGCCTCCATCAGGCATGGACCAAAGGCATTAGCTGAGCACGTCCTTTGTCCCAGGTGCTATTGTGGGCAGTGGAAGAGGGGCCCAGCCTAGAGGACAGAGCCAAAAGTCCTAGAGGCAAAGGAGACAGGCAGGAGTTGAAAGGATGGCTGCAGTGACAGAACCGTAGGGGAGGGGCAGCTGGGTGTTTGATTTATGTCTGTTCCAGCAGTCCTAGGCTGTCTTCCCTGCCTCAAGCTGGGATTTTCCCAGATGTGCATCTGCTTGAGGGAAAGAAGGGCGGGTGCAGGGGAGGGTCTCCATGTCCTTGCATCTGGTCCCAAGAGCAATCCCTTCCCCTTTCTCCCCGTGCTATTCACTGCCTGCTGGGGAGAGAGGGTGGGAGGCTGGGGGAAATGCCAGGGCCCCCAGATAATCACCAGGTAATGAAAAGAACTGGCCCAGGGCTGGGGGGAATGCAGAGGACGCAGAGTTGGGGCCATAAATCTCTCCTGGAGGAGGGGGTACAGAATGGGGGGACCTGGCAGTTGGAGCCCATCCAGGTGATTTCACACGAAGTATCTGAACCTTGAGGGGTGGAAGGAGGGAGGTGGAGAGGAGGCAGGGGTGTGAGACAGAGAGACAGGGGAAGAGGCTGGAAGAGCCAGGGGATAAGAGAAGCAAGGAAGAGAGGTGGGGGGGGTGGCAAGAGAGGGAGCGGGATGGGGGAGGCAGCTAAGGGAGACAGGCCGGAGCTGCGGATGGAGAAGCTAAAAGGCGCACACGGTGAACCTCATAAAGAGGTGATGGGAAGAGACACCCTCAGAGATGGAGGGAGGGACGCAGGGAGGGAGACGGGGAGAAGGAAGAGCTGATGGCAGTCACAGCCCTGGAAAGAACTCAGACCAAAATACATCTGGAGGCAGACAGACCGACAGACAGACAGACAGATCTGCCCGACAAAGATGAAGGTGAAGGAGGCAAAGTAGGAACAAAGAAAACAGGGATGCGGCGAGGAGGGGGGAGCGAGCGAGACAAAGAGAGAGAAGGAGGCAAGTGTGGAGCAGGAGGAGGGAGCGAGGCCGGGGAGGGGGATATATATTTTCTTTATGATCCTCTTCAATCTCACTCGGCTGCTGCTGAGCCGGTTCCCCTCTCAGGTGCTGCTTGGTGGTGGATGTGCCCAGAAAGCTGATAGGGTGCGGCTGCTGCCGGAGCTGCCCCCAGGCTTCCTCCCAGTGCCAACCTGGGGAGCTCAGGGACCCCTGCATGGACATAAAAACCACCTCCCTTGCCCCCTCCCCCAAAATGCTGCAATCGAAGAGGCCTGAGGCTCGGCCCTAAATTTTCCAGAGTTAATGTAGCCTGGCACAGCCGGCGCAAGGGGGAGAGAGAAAGAGAAACAGAGGTGGGCAGACCAGAGAGGAGGACAAGCTCTGGAGAAAGTGCTGGGGACAGACTTTGGGCAGGGATCACGGTGACAAGAGCGAGGAGGCGTTAAGGACTGGGGCGATGTCTGCACTGGGAGCTACAGAGGCGCCGTAAGTACAAGCAAAATTAGGTGTTGGTGACTGTCCTTTAATCTGGAATCGACAATATAGACGCCTTCTGAGCAGTCACGATCAGTGCCTTCAAGCAACCTCCACTCAAGGGCCCCCACAGATGTCCTATGAAACCCACAGAAGGAGAAGCTGAGGCAGAGAACAGCGCCTCGAGGCCAACGTCCACGTGTGAACCCAGGCTTTAAGGGACCAGCGATGAAGCACCCAGTCAAGTTTCTGAAGACCTAAGACAGCATGGCAAGCTGGCTCCTGCCCTCTCCCCAGCTTTCTTGGGGCTCTGCAAAGGCCAGCTCCCCAGCTCCTCTCAGGGCCAGGGGAGACCCTAAGAACATTAATTCAAGCAATCATTTTTTTTTAAGATTTATTTTTTTATTCATGAGACACACAGAGAGACACAGGCAAAGGGAGAAGCAGGCTCCCTGCAGGGAGCCTGATGTAGGACTCGAATCCACACCCCAGGATCATGCCCTGAGCTGAAGGCAGCGCTCAACCTCTGAGTCCCCAGGTGCCCCTAATTCAAGCAATCTAGAGGGGAGATTTGCCCACCCCTTCCCGGCCACCCACATATTAAGGTCCCAGAGCCAGATGCCTGGTTATAGCTAGAGCCCGAGGAGTCTGTAGCAGCAGGAAGCTTATCAGGGCAGCTGGTGGCTCATTCGGTTAAGGGGCTGACTCTTGATTTCGGCTCAGGTCATGATCTCAGGGACCTGGGATCGGGCCCTACGTCAGCACGGAGTTGGCTCATCTCTCTCGTGCACCACGCTCTCTCTCTCTCTCAAATAAATTTATTTTTTTTAATTTTTTTTTATTTATTTACGATAGTCATACAGAGAGAGAGAGAGAGAGGCAGAGACACAGGCAGAGGGAGAAGCAGGCTCCATGCACCAGGAGCCCGACGTGGGATTCGATCCCGGGTCTCCAGGATCGCGCCCTGGGCCAAAGGCAGGCGCCAAACCGCTGCGCCACCCAGGGATCCCTCTCTCAAATAAATTTTAAAAAAAAATTTTTTTTAAAGGAAGAACCTTATCACGGCTGGTTTGGGCCTCCAAGAGCTAAGTTCAGAGGCTGCGGGACAAGGACTGGGTCACTAACTCTTCCTGCGCACACTGCGAAGGGGTAGGTGGGCGGCCACCAGGGAACCAAGGCAGAGGACCCCACAAACCAGGGAGAAGGAGGCCTCACTCCCCGGAGTCCCTGACAGCAGCGAGGTAGGTCAACGTGTCTGGAAGAGCCACCAAAGTTGGGCAGCGCGGGCTGCGGGCCAGCCCAAGGAGCCCCGGCGTGCCCAGGGGGGCCGGGCCCACTAGGCCGCGGAGGCTCCGCAGCAGGGGGGGCGCTCGCCCAGCCAGCTCGGGAGGCAGGAGCCGCGACTTAGGAGCCCGGAAGGCCATCGATCAGAGTCGCCCTGGCAACCGGGCTGAGCCCGAGACAGACAGCACGTCGATAATGAAATCATCGTTAAATGACTTCAAGCCCTAATTAATAATCCGGGCCAACCGAGGCCATGCCTGACTGGGGTCGGGGGGAGGGGATGTCATTGTTGGGGGAGCATTGGAAGCTTCTGGACAATTAATCAATTAATCCACTCACTCAATAATTGGCTCCTTTGTCCTCTGCCGTGCCCCCTCCCCCACCCCATCCACCTCTGACTGTGGGGAGGGTTAGATGAGATGCGGGGCTAATCGGTTCCAAGGGCCACAGGGCCTCCCTCTCTCCTCTTTATCCACCTGTCTGTTTCCTCCACCAACTCACAAAAGGCGTCCACGAGGTTGGACTTCCCTGTGCTCTTCTACAAGACCCACCGAAGAGTGAATTTTTTAGAATCTGGAACCCTAGCTGCCCAGATACCTCCCCATACCCCCCACTCCTTACCCTAGTTCATCCCCACCCACGTGCTCACGCACACAGAGACACCAGGCAACCCACAGCCACCCTGAGTGAAGAGCACTGAACTGAGAGTCATGGGAGTCACGAAAACACCAGTCACACCAGCCCACCATTAGGTGACTGTGGGGTGGGTTATGCTCCCTCTCCAAGGCCTCAGTTTCCCCGTCTAGTGTCTAGTACCCGAGGAGATCCTTCCCATCCTGTTATCTATTATTCTAATCGCGGGACCTGGATCAACTCCCAGTCCTCTCTACTCAGTTTCTTTACCTCCGAGAGGGAAGAGGGGGATTGGAAGGAGTGCCAGGTGCTGATTTATCAAGTGCCTCATCCCGAAGGAACTCACCTTGAGACCTGGAAAGGGGGTACCGCTGAAGAGTGATGGAGGGACCTTCCCCCAGCCCATCCCCCAGCGCCCCGGCAGTCGCCTGCCCACCCACCTTGCTTATTGCTCTCCACAACCCCCAGCAGGAAATGAAAAAGGTACAGGAAATTGCACTTTAAATCCCCCAGCTCCTGGCTCCCTCCATCAAGCCAGGGAGCTTGGGGGGGACTAACCTCACAGGCCAGGCTTTCTGTTTGTAATTAGTAAGCAGCCGCGAGGAGCCGAGGTGCCCTGCAGAAAGAGCCCCTCCCTCCAGAACGGCTAAGTGGGTTATCAGAAAACGTGGTGTTAGGGGAGAGCATTTGGGTTTGGGGAGAAGGAATCAGAGGATCTTGAGAAATATAAAGAGGGTCCGTGAGACACCAGGCTGGACAGGGGATAGCCTCCTTTCTGGAAGGGCGGTTAGAGCGCCACCCGTGGCAGGGCGAAAGGTGTGTAGCCAAAGGCTGGGACGGGGACGGCGTGTAGGACGAGAACCCTCCAGAGAAGTCCTGCAGGCAAGACCAGGGAGCAAAACCCACCAGATCCATCCCACCCCCACGGACACTCAGAAGTTTAATAAAGTGCAGAACATCCAGGGCTTACATGTAATTAAAGCCAGGAGCCGGGTAATTCCACTTCTCCAAGTTCCACCCTCTACTCTCCTCCTCCCCCTGGACACACGCCTTTTATGAAAGACACTGAACCACATACGGGACTTTGAAAAGTGCACTGCCTCCACTAAAGATGGGCTTAACTTCAGCAAAAGAAATTTAGAATCCACTCTGGAAAGGATTCCTCAGAGCCAGGGTTGGTAAAGGCTGGAAGAAGATAAACATACGCATGCGAACACACGCAGGCACACACGTGACCCAAACAGGAAAAGGAAAGCCCTCCCTTGACTGCTCTTCCTTTTCATGTGGGATTGACCTCCAGATGAGGTGTCCCACATCAGGCCACAAAATACGGTCGCTCTAAACACTAGGAAAACAATTCCCCTCTAACCCTTAGCCCCAGGAGGGAGAGGACTGTTTCCCTCCCCCAGTCAAGGCAAATACTCCGAAGAAGGATGACACAGCCTGTAGGTAAGAGCCCCACAGGCTGACACCTAGTTTGCTGTCCTATCCCCCAATGCCTCTCCTGCTTGGACCTCTCACTGTCCATTCTTTGGACTCACCCTGTGAACCCGGCCCTAGGGGGAAGGAAGGCATCCCCAGGAAGGACAAGACAGGGCCCTGTTCTCTGGGATGTGAGAAGAGAGACACACGAGACAAGAAACCCTGGCAGAGGGGATCCCTGGGTGGCTCAGCGGTTAGGTCTGCCTTGGGCCCAGGGCATGATCCTGGAGACCCGGGATCGAGTCCCACGTCAGGCTCCCTGCATGGAGCCTGCTTCTCCCTCTGCCTGTGTCTCTGCCTCTCTGTGTGTGTGTGTGTGTCTCATGAATAAATAAATAAAATCTAAAAAAAAAAAAAAGAAACCCTGGCAGAGAAAAAAAAAAACACATATAAGTTAATAAAGTGTAAGCCAGATCCTTCAAGCCCTGAGGGACCTATGGAAATAGAGATTGAGAATATAAAGCAAGATCAGAGGGAAGGAAATGCCAGATTCAGAGGCTGGGGGTTACATAGGGCTTGGGAGACAGGAGGCTGATGTGCTCAGCGGGTCTGGAGAGAAGCTGAGAAGGTATCAAAGATGAGGATGAGGATGGTTTGAGAGGCCTAACATCTGTGGATTTATAAAGCTTTACAACTATTCACAGTTCTTTCACACAGATCTCATTGCATCCTCGATAACAAACTACAGAAGCAGGTGTTACGACCGCTATTTTACAACTAATGGAACTAAGGCACAGAGAGGGTCAGTAACCACCTCAAGTCACAGAGCTGGTAAGGGGCAGAGCAAAGAATCAAACGACTGCATTCGTGCCCCCTCCTGCAGGTTCTGCCCTGGGAAGCAGCCAGGCTTGGGGTTCCGTTGTAGAAGGGAGAAATCACCACCCAGAGGGCGAAGACATGCCTGCTGGCACCCTTTCCAGCATATTCAGCCCAGGAGCGCTTTGCCAAGTTTAGGCCTCATCTGCACACTGGGGATATAATGCCCCTACTCTCTGAAGATGAAAGGCTAAGCCAGATCATTTACTGAATATTGTTTAGCTTTAAAACACATAATTCAATCTACGGAAAGGCCACGTAAAGGGGAGAGCCAGGATAAAAGTCTCAAAGCCTTCAGTCTTCCCGCGACCCCTCCCCATCCCCATCCCTGCCTCCCTCTCCCTCCTTCTGCCTACTGACCCCCAGAGGCCTCTTCCCCACATTTCACGGCCTGAGCAGCTGTCTCCACCCAGCCATGGCTCACTAGCCTATGAAATCCAGGCTCATCCATCCTCCCAGCGTATGAGGACACATCAAGGCCAGGGAAGTCGGCCTAGCTTCCCAGCCGTGGAGCTACAAGCTACACCCGTGGCACATTTCTGCATCGCCGCCCCACATCCCCCACCACTGCCACCCCATCACACCGCACCCCTGCGGGGACGGCCCTCCAGGCCATCTCAGCCCCAGCTCTCTGCCCCTCTCTCCGGCTCCGGCTCCCTGCCTCCTCTGGCCTTCTGCCTCCAACACACACACACACACACACACACACACGCACACACGCACACACACACACACGCACACACACGCACACTTCCTCCTCATCTGTCTCCAAGGTTTATATTCCTTACCCGCAAGATAATGCGCTTACTGAGAGCTCTGACTTATGCGACGGTCTCCTCTCAATTTTCCTGCTCCTTGTAACTAACTGAGTATCATTCTCCTTGTCTCCTAGGAAACCTTCGAGCCCTCTGTGTCTTCTTCCATGTTCCCTCCTTTGGTCATTGCCAGTCTCCCGTCAACCGCGTCATGGGGCCTGGTCCAGTTGCCCTTGACCAACTCGGTTCACGAACACTTGCTGGGGGAGCGCCCAGGGCACCGGGCCTCTGCCTCTCTGTCCGGTGGCGTCAGAAGCTCCCCCAGGGCAGGGCCCCTGCTCCTCCCTCTGGATCTCCCCTAGGTGTCCAGGACACACAGACAGGGTAGAGTGGGGGACTCACGGATTCTGCTCCCTAGGAGAAAGAAGGGAACAGAGGGGGGAAAAGCCCCAAGCAGGAGCAGCATTCTGAGCCTCCACTGCCTTGTGGGTTTAGTGTCAGGGAATGGCAGCTGCAGGGAATAGTCCATCTCTAGGGGGTAGTGTTTCCCCTTAGAAGCCCCGGGGCACCTGTGTGCATGCATGTGTGTGTGTGTGTGTGTGTGTGCATATGTGCATGTGGGTGTGTCACATGCATGGAAGAGACAGGAGGATGTAGGTCTAAGGCTCTCGGAGTCCAGGTCCTGTCTGTAGGTGAGAGTTTGGGGGAATCTAGGCTCCCAGACCCACTGCAGCCTCACAGCAGACACAGGCCTGCGACCACTCGCAGAGGGCGGCCAGTGCAGGCGGCCGGGCCTCCGTCCTGCCTCCGTATCAATCTGCTGCGTGCGAGGCACCAATGGTTGCCCGTGTTCTGGGTTCAGCGCAGTCCCCAAGCTCCCTTCTTTTTTTTAATTTTATTTATTTATTTTTTAATTTATGATAGAGAGAGAGAGGCAGAGACACAGGCAGAGGGAGAAGCAGGCTCCATGCACCAGGAGCCTGACGCGGGACTCGATCCCGGGACTCCAGGATTGCGCCCTGGGCCAAAGGCAGGCGCCAAACCACTGCGCCACCCAGGGATCCCCCCAAGCTCCCTTCTTGTCCACACTCACAGGCATTTCCTGTGTTCAGACCGTAGAGCACGGTCAGGCCGAGCCCTGTGAAATGCCTGTTATTTGAGCGGCTCTGGCTTATACGCTCGATTACTTTGGTTCTTCTCTCCTCTAAACATTTTTTTTTTTTAATTCCACGCTAAGGACAGAGGGGAGCAGACTGAGGAAGGGCAAATCATGAGAGTCAGTGTTTATCGAGCGCCTACTGCGTGCCAAGTGTGTTACATTCCTCCCGTGGTGCCGATTCTCACTGCAATCCCACCGAGCCCCTAAAATGATTTCCCCTATTTCACAGGTGAGCCAGTAGGTCCAGGTTAGGAGGCTGCATGGCGAGGAACAGGGTCAGGGTCCGGACTCAGCCCAACAGCACCTTCACCCGCGCCACCCCCAAACAGGGCCAAGTCCTGGCAGCGACTGAAAAGCAGCAAGCAAGGCCTGCAGCTTCACAAAAGGAAGGGGGCGCAACTGGAGCTCGGCTGGGCCCCCAGGGCCCTGGGAGAGGGCAAGGCCCAAGCCCAGGGTCCAGAAAACACACGGAGGCCGCGAACCCGCAGAGCGCGGGGGGGGGGGGGGGGGGAGGCGGGGGGCGGGGGGATGTTCCAGGAAGGACCCGGCGGGTGTGGACGGGCCCGGGGCAGGGACCCGAGAGGCGAGAAGCGGCTACGGGTCAGCGGCGGCCTGGTCGGGGGGAGACTAAGTGGAGGCTCAAGGCCGACCGCGGGGGAGGGAGGGAGAGCCCCGGGGAGGAGACGCGGGGACTGCGGCAAAGGGAGGGGCGAGGCCTGCAGGCTGCGGCCGCGCAGGGGGAAGGGGAGCCGGTCCGCAGCGCAGAGGGCGGGAGAGGGGGGCCCCCAAAGCAAGCCCGGAGACCCCCCCCGGCCGGCTGGCGTCGGGGGGTCGGGGGGGTCTTCATCTCAAGGACAGCGAGAAAGGCAGATGGACGGGGGGGGGGGCGGGGGGGCACCGGCCTGGCCTCGCCGCCGCAGGGTGGCCTGCCCCGCCTGCAGGCCCCGAGCGCGCCCCCGCGGACCCCCCCCGAGCGCGCCCCCGGCCCCGGCTGCGGCCTGAAATTGGCTGCGGCCGTAAGGATGGGCGCGGCGCGGGGGAGGCGGGCCGCGGGGAGCCCTGCGCGCCTCGTTTGGCTTGTTTATTGTTCAGGCCTAATTAAAACGTTCCGCGCGCGGCGCTTACATCCGCCCCCCGCTAAGGAATCCTCGCCGCCGGGCGATTTCGGAAACTGCCGCGGGCGGAAGGGGGGCGGAGGTGGCGCGCCGGGAAGGGGGGAGGAGGGGGCACACGCGCGCACCCTCCCACGGCCGAAGGAGCCCGAGCCCCGACGGAGCGCCCCGGGCCGCGGCTCTGGAGCTCTGGAGGGACGGGAGGCGGGGACGCAGGGCCGGAGGGGGGCGGCGGAGGGCGCGCGACGGCCCGGGGGGCGGGGTGGGGGCGGCCTCCTGCGCGGGGCGGGCCCGCGGGTGCACCTGCTGCGGGGAGGCCCGGGCGTGCGGGCCCTGCTGCGCCCTCTCCGGGCGGGTTTCTCCCCCGGGGAGGGCCCGCGGCGCCGTGCAGCGTGTCCGGCCTGCGGGGCGCAGCGGTTTGCAGTCTGCTGTTTGCCTCCTTGTCACGACCTCGGCGAGGGCAGATGGAGCCAGTGGAGGGAGAGAGACAGACGCGATGCTTGGGCAGCCAGGGCTCCCGCCGCCGCTCCTCCCGCACACGCGCACACGCGCACACACACATGCCCGCACTCCAGCCGCACTCCCCCGCATGCAGCCAAGTAAGACACACAACAAGCAACCGAGATGCCATCCATACGTGGCCGCATGGAAACACACAAATGAACAAACAAACACACTCAGACGGAGCAACATGCCGATCACGCGCACAGACGGAGGGGTAAGAGCCTGGGGCACAAAGCCACCTGGATGTACACACACACACACACACACACACACACGACACGCGACACGCAAACTTCAGTGCTCTCTTCTCCAGAAACTGCGCGCACACATCACCGCCTAACACATGTGGGGGCACCCTCCCCTGGGCACCCTCTCCAAATTCAGATCCCCCAGCCTGGCCTCCAAGATCTGCCCCTCTCCATCCCCTGCACGCTGCTTCCCCAGCCCAACGGCGGCGTATTCCAGGCCAGCAGAGCCCCTGCCCGGCTTATGGGCTGCTCATCCTGCTTCCGAAGCAACAGGGAGAGGTTCTCTTGTTCCTTTCCCACCCCACTCCGGCCCCGGTGGATTTCCCCTTCCTCACGGCACACGCTCTCCTCCTCCAGGCAGCCTTCCCTAAACTAACTGCCCCTGACTCTGAATAGCCCTGGTCCTTTGCACTTGTAGATCGAGCTGGGTGAGTGTCTCCACGTTACTTTGCGTAGTAGTTGGCAGGGAGGGGGACTGTAAGCTCCCCAAGGGCAGGACCCTTTGACCAAGTATTTCATGCGAATGCCAGACCCTGCTCCTCCAGTGACAGGCCTTGGATGATCCCCCAAGCACTACTGCGGTTCTAACAAACAGAAAGAAAAATTAAACTGGGGCTCGGGCAGCCACCAGGAATGTCTCCTGTCACATGCTGCAAGCTTCTCCTTCAGAATGACCTTTCAGAGCTCTGGAGGAGGGCGCATCCTCCACTCTGCCTTCCCACGTTCACTTTGTTTTTAACTGAAAATACGGCTTCCCAGCTGGGTCCTCACCTTATTCTCCAGCCTCGGAGAAAATGGCAATTTTCAAAAATTAGATCCCTCCTAAAGGATAAAAATTGGCCTCTGGTGAGGATGCTCAGAGCTGTACCGCAGGCTGTAAAGGCGATCCCCGAGGAGGAATGCCAGGAGTGACCCGGGCACCTGCAGCAGCCCTTAGAAGCGCTGCCTTGAAGCAGACGCAGGCCTTGGAATAGGTTCATTGTATTTAAAAAACAGAGACAAGGTCATCCTAAAAAGCACTCGTGGACCTACCCTACCTCACCATAGGGATGTTGTACCCTGGGCTGGATGACCTGGCCGTCCCCAAAGAGGGGAGACAGGCACCCTGCTTGCTTCCTGCCCCCCTCACCATGCCCACTCCCTGCCCCTCTCTACCTCCCTGTCTCTCACCCACACACACCCCCACCCCCCCACCCCCGTCATGGTTCTTTCTCCACCACTGCCCTTCTCTGTCTTCTGTCCCTTTCCCTACTCTCTTTTCCACTGTCAGTCTCTCTCCCTCTGACCCCGGTCGGGGCCCTGTCTTGTCTTTTCCTATCTCAGTCTTTCTTTCTCTAGCCTCCACCTTTCTGCTGTCCCCCCCCGACCCGCCCCTGCACGTCTTCTGCAGTCGCTGCAGAGGGAGGGTGTGTGGAAGTCCCAGCACCTGATGACTCTGGCACTTTGAATAGAGCCCTGAATGGCCGTGTCCACACACGCACCCCTAGGGGCCTCTCTTCCCGCGAGTCCCAGGTCCGGAGGCCAGCTGAGCTCCCATGCGCAGCCTGCCCCCGCCCTTTGCCACCTCCACCTGCCCTTGTCCCCGCTCAGCCTCTGCTCCCCCTTCCCTCTC
This sequence comes from Nyctereutes procyonoides, assembly GCF_905146905.1. NCBI lineage: Eukaryota > Metazoa > Chordata > Mammalia > Carnivora > Canidae > Nyctereutes > Nyctereutes procyonoides. The sequence goes on along the minus strand of NW_026575124.1, from coordinate 4,530,410 downwards.
TGTGCGCTCCGCTCCGGCGTCCTCCAGCCCTGGGCCGGGGGCCAGCTCCTGTCTCGGGGTCGCTGGCCTCTGGGGGCCTCTGGGGGCCTCTGTGCCCCGCCCCGGCCTTCCTTCTCTGCTCTGGGGATGCTCCTGCTCCCGCCCGGCCTGCCTCCACCTCTCCCCGCCTCTCGGAGACCGTATCTGCCCCTCCAGGGTGCTCGGCCGGGCCCTGCTCCCCGTCCCTCCCCGGCCCTGTCCGTGTGTCCGTCCGGGCCGCGCGGGGGGCGGCGGCGGGGCGGCGGCGGGCGTCCCTTTGTGTGGGAGATTGACGGCGGCCTCGCGGCCTCCGCAGCGCTGATTAGGATGCAGCGCGGGCTCCGACTGCAGCAGCGTCCCCGTCCCCGCCGAGTGCTCCCGCCGCGCCGTACCAACCCCCCCCCCCCGCGACGCTGGCCCCAGGCGAGGCGACCCTCCGCGTCCCCAGGTCGTGCACCCGGCGCCCCTGGAGGATCTGGGAGCGCCCCCGGGGTCCCCGCGGCCAGGGCCTTCGGGGAGCAGGGGGGAGGCGGGGGGGGGGCCGCAGGGGCAGGTGCAGGTGGGACGTGAGCGGGCCCAGAGGCGCCCAGCAGCGCAGCGGCCCTCGCACGAGCACGCGTGAAGCAACAAGTCCACGGGGGACACGCGTGCGCCTCTTGCCCGCGCACAGCCTGCAACCCTTCCTGGCACAGAGGAAGCTCTCCAGCGTCCTTGGCTCCTCTTACACCCGTTCTCCCCAAATGAGCGCCCACATCAGTGCAGCCCAGCTCCTTTAGGGACCCCTCCCACTCGCCCCCCAACTCGGCCTCTGCCCTCGGGGCAGCCTCCCCCGCCAAGCCTTCCAAGCACCCCAGGGATGGTCGGGGCCCAGCTCGAGTCCCGCCTGCCCACCACTCCTGCTCCACGCTCACCTGCCGCCCCTCCCGCCTCCCCCCTCCGCCCGCCCCACCGCAGCTTGGCCGCCTGGGTTGCTCCCCAAAGACAGCCAGACGCTAATGAGCACCGAGCGCTAGAAGGGGAGGGCCAAGGGCAGCCTGGTGGGTGGGAGGGGATTCCGAGCCTAGCAAATAACGAGTCCTGTCAGCATCTGTCAAATATGCCATCTCCGTCCATCATCCTGTCTCCTGCCTCCCGGCGCCTGCCAATCCATCTCCCTGCTGACGGCTGAGCTCAGGTGCAGGTTCGCGGAGGCCGGGCGCAGAGGGCCCGCTCGGCTCCAGACCCAGGCCCCTTCCCCAGGAATGTCAGCCGCCCCTGCCGTCCGTGAGAGCGCGCTGACCCTGGGAGGCTGGGTGGGGTGTAGACGGATCCCAAGGACGAAGAGCTGCAGCTCTCCGCGCAGTTACTCGGGCTCAGCCCCAGGTCTCCACTGCACGCCCCCCAAAGCAGAACTTAAACCCGCAGGCAATGGCAACGAGGGCGAAATCTCGGGAAGGCTTCCCCAGCCTCAAGGAGGTCGTGAGCGCCTCCGAAAACCGGGGGAGCCCTTCGGGGCGGCCGACCCGAGATCGCTTCCTGTAATGCGCGCAGCTTCCACCAGGGGGCGGGCGCACGGGCCTGCGGCCTCGAGCGGGAGCGTCTCCGCGGGACGTGCGGAGGGCTCGGCGGCCACCAGAGGGCGCCAGAGACGGCTGTCCCCGCCGGGCGGCCCAGGCGGCCTCGGCTCCAGCAAGAACCCAGGGGGCTCCGGTTGGGGACACCCGCCCGCAGCCCTTTCCACTGGCATCCCTTGTTCCCTTCGGCCCCTGAAATGCCATCCCCCGCCCCAGCCCCTTTCCCTCGTCTGGTCCCCTGCACTGGGGCTGCTGGCACAGAAGGGTCACACGGCTTTTCCTTCTGCGGTTGGACAGCAGATGACATCCCAGCACAAAGAGGGTGATGCTTCACAGGATCCCACTGGGAAGCCAGCTCACAACCCTAGGTTTAAAAATCTGATGTCAAAAAATAAATAGATAAATAAATAATAAATAAAAATAAAAATCTGATGTCAGGGGCGCCTGGGTGGCTCAGTGATTGAGCGTCGGCCCTCGGCTCAGGGCCTGACCCCCGGATCCTGAGATCGAGTCCTGCATCGAGCTCCCCTGCTTCTTCCTCTGCCTGGGCCTCTGTCTTTCATGAATAAGTAAAATCTTAAAAATAAAAAGCTGATGTCAAAGCTACCCCATTCCCCACGTGATACATGTTCACGTACCTAACTGGTACACACAGGACACAGGACTCCTAACCACAGAGCACCCAGGGGTCCACCACAAATCCCCGTTGTGCAACACCCACACTCACCCGGGCCTCGGCACACACACCCCTCTGGTCCCCAGAGGCCCACAGCCCCTGCCCCTCTCTTGCTACTTCCTGAATTGCTAGAGGAACTTCATTCATCATTTGCTCCTTTCCCCGTGTTTACAGAGGCTCCTTGAAGCTGCAGACGGGGCGCATCTTCCCAGTTCTAATCTCGGTCCCTCCTACCACAGCCCTGTACACATGGAGACGAGGAGCCACCAGGGGGGCCACCCAGCGTCCCCAACTCTCTCTCCCCAAGGATCCTTTCTCTTGGGCCCTTCACTGCTCCTTGCCTCTGCCGTCCCTCTGCAGACCCGCCTACTCTGCCTCCAGATCCTTCTTGCTGCCACTGGTTCTCCTCTAACCTCAAACGCTGGGTCACTTAGGGAGGTGAGCACAGAACAGAGAGAAAAGGAAAGATAAGAGGGACGGGGAAGAAAAGCTAACTGCAGAGCAGGGGAGGGCTCTGTGCTGTTCTCTTTATCCTCAGCTGGGCAGCTCTGCTGTGGGTAGGACTCCGGTCTTCGGTCTAGCCCTTACTTCTTCCCCTGTCCTCGGAGCGAAAGGCCTGATGACAGTGATAGTAACTGGACTGCAGCATGGACTCAGTGGAATGGAGCGGGGTGGGGTGGGGGAACCTGTGCAAACTTGTGAGCTGATGGGCTGAGTGTGTGCACACAGGCCCACCCCGCCCTTTCCGCACAGCACCCCTACATGCACATGAACTCCATGCTCTTCCCCAATCCGGGATTCCTTCCTTATAAAACAAGATGAAGAAAGAAAAATAAAAACCCACAGGTCAGCCTCTCAAACCCCTTATTCTAACTTTCATCCCACAGGGAAAACCGGAAAAGACAAAACCCTCTCCTTTTCTTTACCTCTCCCCATGTGCCCCCCCCACCCATGTTGGCTTTTGCAATTCCCCCCTCGACCCTCTGGGTGCAGCCCCCACACAGCTTCCCCAGGAATGGAAGAGGCCCCAGACAGAGCCTCCTCCCTGCAAAGGACTGAGACAAACGCCAATCAGGCTGGGGCCTCTCACGGTGCCCATTGTGCTATGAATTCCCAAGGTCAAAACCATTCTGGTGTTATTAAAAACATAAATGTTGCATACCAGGCAGCAGGGGAAAAAATTATAAGGCAGCCAGACGAGAGGGAGACGGAGGGGCCGGTAATTGTCTTCGTCTTCCCAGAGTCAAGCTCCACGGGGCTGGAGCCGCACACAGAACATTGCTTTTTAATTTAACTCAGTAAGGTCAGCGGCAGCAAATGAGGCAGAGGAGGAATGGCACCTCCGAGGGAGGGCGGCGGGCCGCGGCCCCCACCCTGGGCCCTCAGAGCCAGGGCTCCGGGCCAGGATCTCCGAGCAGTGATGGAGAAACGGGCGGGGGGGGGATTCGAGGACCCTCAGCCCCTTGGCTGCTGCTAGAGGGGGCGCGGGGTGGAGGAGGAGGAGGAGGAGGAGGAGGAGGAGGAGGAGGCATCACCGTGAGGGCTCCTGGGGGACGGGGATGTGGGTGCCAGGGAAGAAAACGTTTTCAAAGGGACCCTGAGTGAGACCAGAGGGACTCAGGCCCCAAGCCCGCTCCCCGAGATGCCCTCTGCAGGAGACAGCAGGGAGGGTCTGGACTGGAACTCAGAGCTTCCCACTGCCCCGGCACCTGTGAATCCTGAAGCCCAAGCAGAGAGCGGTCCCGGGTGAAGGGTCCCAGTCCGTCCCACCTCCTCCGTCCCCAGGGATCCGATGGGCAGGGGAAGAGGCTGTGAGGGAAACCGAGGCAGCACCGCCCTCCCTCAGAACCTTCCTCACAGGGTCCCTCCTCTGGCCACCTGCCGTCCCTCTTCGTCCTGGTCCTGCGCCACGGGAAGGACCGCAGCTAGAGCAGAGAAGGGACTGCCCAGGCCGCAGCCACAGGCCGGCTGCGGGGGCCAAGCGGGCTGAGCAGAGATCAGGGGGCCTGGGGAGGGCGGGACAGCTCAGTGGGAATGGGGGGGGGGTCTTTGCAAAAGCTGCGCGGCTGTCAGAAGCAGCGGCATCCAGGTACAATTTGGGATTTACGGGGAGGTTCTCCTGCAGGCCAGGTATCAACTCCGGCTGTGGTTTCAGACCGTCTCCCTGTCAGGGCTCTTTTGGGGAGGGGGGTTGAGCAGGAGCCTGAGACTGGCGGCGGGGGTCTCAGTCCTCTCTCCGGCTGGGTGTCCTCGTCCCTGGCCTTCCTCCCAGGGCCCTGCTCCCGTCGGTCAGGAATCCCAAGGCTCCCGGGAAACCTCCACGGTCAGTTAGGAATTCTAAGGCCGCCGCCCTGGAACCCCCCCACCCCCACGCCCTCAGCCCCCCTCCCCACCCGTGCGCGGGGACCCCACCCTGCAGTTCTCGATATGGCCACAGGGTGGCGGCCAGGGCCTCGCGCGGTCCCAGCCGGGACCCTGTCCTGCACCCAGGCCTCTGCTATTCCCACAACACAGAAAAGGGCCCGGTCAATTGTCCTGCAGTCCTAATCCTCTCGGTGCATGGGGAGGGGGGGGGACCCAGCCCTGCCTGTGGGGGAGGCACAGGCCCTGGGGACGTGGAGGGGGTGTCAGAGGAGGGAACAGGGACAAGGAACACAGCCAGGAAAGAGAAGAGAGAACAAGAGGCCCTCAGGCACCTTGGCAGTTGTCTGGAAAGAAAAGATTTGGGATCCAGCACGGGGAGAAATAATCAAGGAAGACTTCCGGAGGAGGAGGAGAATAGGGGGTTATACTGCAAAGGGCCAAGAGGCTGGTCCGCAGGAAGAGGAGGAGAATAGATGGTCCACACCGGACGCTGGGCTTGCGGCGCAGGTGCAGCTGAGAGGCCAGATCCAGGGCAGGCAGGGAGGGCAGGAGGGAGGGCAGGAGGGAGGGCAGGTGGCAGCGGGCCAGAGGCCCTGAGGCCCAGTGCAGGAGTCACTAGGATCTTAAGCAGGAGGAAGGGAGACGGCCTAGTCTTGCCTTTCTCGCCATCACATCCGGCCTAGAGGATGGCACAGAAGCAGGGGCCTCCGGATGGGGCACGGAGAGGACTCTGGGACCAGCAGTCGCGGCAGACACCGGTGCTCCCACGTGGAGGGCCTCGGCTCCCATCCGGCAGGCAGGCTGCTGCGCCCGCGCTTCTGAGCTCCCGCGCCCGACACCGCCCGCGGACCGCTGCCCTCCCGCCCAAGAACGGCCTGACCACCCGGGACCCAGCAGGCCTTAGCCCCCGTCCTCCTGGGAGCCCTGTACTCCAGATCCACTTTCCTATCCAGGGGAAATGTCCTCCATGCTTGGTGCTGGGTTCCAACCTCTTCACAAACTCAGCCTGGGCTTATTTGGCACGAAATGCAGCAAGGGGGTTTCGGGTTAGACTCAGCAAGAACTTCCCAGCACAAGGGGTCTGACCGCTTGCATGACCTTCAGGAGGAACGCATACGTGGCCTCACCAGAGGCCTCCAGGAGACGAGGACCCGTCTCCGACCTGTCTGGGTAGTTCTGACTCCAGAGAGAGGTTTTCACTGGGCTTCTGGCCGTCCCAGTGTCAGAGACGGAATATGGGGACTTCTGGGGACCCTTCGGTTAGGAATCGCAGCCTCCTTAGAGCATTTCCCGAAACCTGGTGGCGGGGAGAGCAGGCCCGGACCCTCCACTGTCTGGCCCTCCCACCCTAGCCCCCCTTCTATGCCCCCCACCCCCCATCAGCGGCGGCCTCTGAGCACTTCCAGTGCAAGCCGCGAGGGCAGGCTCGGGACCCAGTGTCCACCCAGCCTCACACTCAGGACCCTGACGCCATGCCCCCGTGCCTGGCAGGGCAGGGGTCCCCGCTGCTCAGGCTCCCAGTACCCCACGTCCCAGCACAAATGGCCTTCCTCTGGTGGCCTCCCACCACGTCCCAGCACATACCACAGCCTCAAACCTGCTAGACATTTGGGCAAACCAAATCAAGGACATCTTCAGCTCGGAGTCCCAGGCCCCCCTGGACATCGCACACATGTACACACACGCCTGACACATGCAGACACACACACATGCTTACACTCATACATATATACACACTCTCAAAATACGTACATATACACACCCAGAGGTCACAAGCGTTCTCACATGTGTGCAACACACATACCCACAACCTCATACATTTACAGACAGGCATCCACAAGCAAAATTACAGACACTCAGACACAAACAGCCTTGTGCACATATACACATGCAACGCCGCTCCTTGATTCTAAGGGTCCAGAGCCCCGTCCTGTAGATTCTAGGGGTCTGGGATCCGGGAGAAAGCAGGGAAACCCACAGGAAACCTATTTCCAGTTTCCTGACCCCCCGTTGGAACACTTTTGCTCTATTCCTCTTCCTGCCACCAGAGTCTGTAGGACCCTGGGCCACGCCATGGAAGTGAAACCTGCAAAGATAATTTATTCCTTCATGCAGTGAGCATCTGTGGGCACCTGTCTGCCTCCCCCACACAACCCATCTCACCCCCCACCCCAGGTCTGAAGCTGAGGCAGACACATGGGAGAGTGAGGCTTTCTGCCCTCTTTCTGGAAAGAGGAGTTAAGAACCTGAGTTCATATCCTGCCTCTGCCTCTTAATAAGCTTGTTACCTTGGGCTCTCTATGCAACCTCTCTGAACCTCAGTCTTGTCACCTGTAAGGTGGGGTTCCTAAAGTTGACCCAATCATTCTGCGAGGATTAAAAGACAGGGAAAGCTTCCATCAGCATCCTGTCGGCCGGCCATTGAAAGCCACCACATTGCCATCCCCAGCCCCCTGCTGAGGTCTCCCCAACACCTTTCCCAGCCTACTCCCACGTCCTCCAGCCTCAGACCCCCAGGTGCGCACACCTCGGGCAACCTGATCTCCACCTCGGCCGGCTCCGACCCCTGCCCACGGCCCAGCCCCCGCCCCTGCTGGTCCATCATGCCTCTCGCCCGTTTGCAGGTCGCGTTTTCCGTAATAACCTTTAATGCGGCTGGCCGCGGCCCAAATGTTCGCGGTGGAGCGCCGGGCCCCGCGCATCAGATGGACGATGAAGTGTTAATCATCCCCCAGGGAGCCGTCCCGCGGAAAGTCGTCATTAATTTCTCTGAATTACACCAATTCCGAGACATTCTTTATGGACAGACAGTGCGGGAGACAGTTATATGACAGGACTTGCTGTGCTAAGCAGATGTGGGAGAGATTGCGTCGCCCCATGAATACTAAACAATCGCTAGGAAGAAACCCCACCAGCTCCTGCGCTCCGAGCTGGGAGGCCGGCCTGCACCCCCCCCCCACACCCTGCAGGTGCCTTGGGCTGGGGGGGACTCGCACCCCTACCCCTGCGTCTCAGGCGCCTGCTCAGCTCCCCCCAGAGTCAGGCCTCCACCCACCCGAGCGGGCAGTGGCAGTGGAGGTCTCACCCTCACCTTCCTGGGACCCTCCGAGGACCTAGACACCCCTGCCTTCCCGGCCGCGGCCTGAACGCCCCGCTGGACCCCTCCGGGGCTCTGACCCGCCCGGAGCTGTGGCCTCCCCTTGTCCCATTCAGGTCTTCCCCACCCTCCCCCCTCCAAGTCCCGGGCCTCTGTGTTCCCGTCTGGTGTCGCCGGGTCCTGGTCCCCGCACCCCGCCCCGCCCGATAGCCCCCCTCCACCCCCCAACCCCTCACCCCCCCCTCCTGGGGTCCTGGTCCCCGCACCCCGCCCCGCCCGATAGCCCCCCTCCACCCCCCAACCCCTCACCCCCCCCTCCTGTCCCTGCTCGTTCTCCTCGCCCACAGCCCCACCTCCCGGAGGGGCGCCTTCCCACTGCCTCCACCTCCCCAACCTGCTGCATCCCCCCATTTTGCCCCATTTCAGGTCATTTCTACATCGGCGTCCACACCTCTCCGCCCTCCCGCACCTGGGGAGGAAGAGCGGGGTTCAGGGCCGAATGAAAAGAAGGAGGGGGCCCCCTTCTCTCTCCGCTCCCCCCGCCGACCCCCCTGCCCCTTCTTCCGATGGCTCCAGACGGCCCCAACGGGAGCTAAAGAGACCTCTCCCCGCGGCGGGTACCGGGCGGGCGCGGAGGGACGGGGTGACCCGGGCACACCCGCGGGGCCGGCCCCCCTCGCAGGGGACCCTCGCAGCCCGGGGACCTCGGGGCAGCCCGGTGACCCGGCCACTGCAGAGCCACTCGCTCTGGGGGAGGCCGCCCATGGGGCCGTCGGGCCGCCGCGTCCCTCGGGCTGGAGGGGCTCCCGGCGCGGGCTTGGGGGGGTTGGGGGGCGCGAGGGCAGCGCGCAGCCTCGGCGGCTCCTCTCCTCGCGGATAATTTATGTCTGCGGCCGAGCAGATGGCGGGTAATTTAGCAATTACCGTGCGCAGGAACGGGCCGCGCGCCTCCCTCGGAAGCCCAAGATCCCGCCGCAGGCTCGTCCCCCTCCGCCCCTGGCTCTGCTTGTCTCCTCCCCCCGCACCTTGCTGAATCCCAGCACCCAAGGGGAGAGGACCTCCCTCCACGGGTCCCCTCTCATCCCGAGCCTTCCCTGCATGAGGCGAAGGGTTTCAGCTCCAGAAGCCGAGTGGCCCCGGCAGATGCTGGAAGTTCTTCCTCTGCTCTCACTTTGACCTTTCTTGCTGCCAAAAGTAATGATACTGTCCGGGGAAATGCGGGGCCCTCTCCCAACCTTCCCCTTCCTCCCCCCACCCCCGCCCCACTTCTTCGGGTTCTCCATGGGATGTCCTGAGTATCTAGGTGCAAGATTCCAGGCTTTAGAGGAGGCCCCTGGGCCCCCAGATCAACCCCGGGATCTGCGAGGGCAGCAAGGGGACGAGGGGACGGTGGGGGTTATTGAGGTGGGAAGGGCCAAAGGGGAGCTCTGCGTGGCAGTGAGTGTGAAAGGCCTGCTGGGAAGGGGAGGTGCAGAGGCGCTAGCGTGAGTGGGTTCTCTCATCCCATCCCAGCCCCCCCCCCCACCTGGAGAGAATGTGCCAGAACACAGGCCTAAGCGGAGCCTTCCTTAGGCCGAGGGGGTGCCCTCCCCCTGCGCCCACCTCCACCAAGAGCCCAGGCCACACTGTCCCCCCTGCCGTGCACACACCCCCTCCAGCCAGGGCTCCAGGACACGGCCCTGAACCCCCCCATTCTGCCGGAATCCTAGGTGACCCCTGGCCTCTGAAGAGCCGGACTCTGGGGCCTTGAGACACCCCCGCCCCTCCTCCCCCATCCTCCTCATTCCCGACACCAGAGGAGCACTAATTAATTAGCGTGTGCAACCAGCCATAGGCACCATCTCGTTACTCACCACGGGGACCCGCTGTTAACACGCCAGACCCCCGGGACGCGGGCACACACCAATTACACAGCCAGCAGCTCGGCTAATCACCGCTCCCGGGGACACTGGGGCTCACGAGGAATCCCCAGCTGCCCCGGCGCGCCCCCGCCCAGCCCCTGCCTCCCAGGCCCGGGATGCCGACCCGGAGGAGGCGCAATCTGCTGGGGAGGTTGACACTTGCGGGGGACAGGGGGCAGCCGCAGGGTAGCTGGGGGCCCTGGGAAGGGAGCTCCAGAGGAGCATGTTGCCACCGACCCCTTGGGCTGTGAAGGGCCCTCTGAAGTCCGGTCACTCGGTCACTCGGGCAAGAGGAGTGCTGGTTAGACTGTGAGAAGGACTTCCTTCGGGTGCCAGCGCGGGATGCGGCTGGGCAGGGGCCGCCTTCCTCCTTAGGAGCAGGAGGCTCGGCCGGCAGGTGTCCAGCCCCGCGGCCGCCGCGCTCCCAGGGTCCCAGAGCAGGCCCCGCACCGCAGACGCGGCCGCGCCCCCACGCACGTCCCATTGACTTTGCCGCTCCGCTGTCACTCCACGGCTTCTCCGAGATTTAGCATATTGACTCTCCGAGCTGCAGAAAATTGAATTTTCTTCATTACGACTGTCTCCCGACAAAAGCAGCTCATAAATTCTCCATCTTTTTCAGCCTTCCCGCCCCCTCGCCGCCGGCATCTCTGGGGTTCGCACACGTGAACACCCCGCTCCCCCGGGCCGCCCTCGCCGCGCTTGCGGGGCGCGGTCTACACCCGCCCAGGCCTCCACTGCCGGGGTCCCCGTGGGTGGTGGCTGTGGGCCCCACGGAGCGGGTACAGCGGGTGCCTCTCCTGGGGCTGAGGGCCCCACGTGTGAGCCTGTGCTTCCCCGCACCCTGTAGCCTCAGCTGTCACCCCCACATGGGGCAGACTGGGGCACCCCGACCTGCGGTATTCACTCCAGGTCACCCTGGCACTGTCCCTCCACCAAGGTCCCCTCCATCAGGGATGGGAGCCCTGCCCGCAGCCCTCCTGGGAAACAGGGGGGGGGGGGCACAGGCTGTGCGCAGACCAGGGGGGCCTAGTAGGGAGTCATCCCCTCCTGCACTGGGGGAGCCCAAGGGCACATCAGGTGCTCCCCACCACCACTCCAGCCTCACCCTCACTGCCCTCCCCGGCCTGCAGCGCCCCTTTCCAGCACCCAGGGCTTTGTCTCGGTATTGGTTTCGGGCCCAGCGTGTCCTCTCTTCGTGGGACTCCCCAGCACTCTGGCCTCGGGAACAGAACTGGGGGGAGGGCAGTAGAGTTCCTTTTACTACCTGTGCCAGCCTGGCAGCTGAGGCTCTAATGGGTGGGCAAGAGGCCAGGCTGATGGACAGCACCATGTGGCTTGTGCCAGGGCCAGCTTGGGGCGGGAAGTAGTGGGCCAGGTGCCCGGGCACTCCACCCTCCAAAATGCCGCACAATCTGTGATGGAAAGAGACAGAAAGAAGGACTCAGACAGATAAAGACAAGGACATGCCCTGAGACCACGCTAAGCTCATCTCCATCCCTATCCTGGCCCCCTTCCCCCCACAACTCTGACCCAGGCACAAAGGAAAGGTCCCCCTCTTCTCACAGGAGGGACCCCAACTGGTTGCTTCTTTTCAAGCATGACCAGCCGGACTTTAAACAAGAACTAGGGGCTGCGGGGGGCATAACTGGAACAGAGGAGGAGGAGGAACTCCAGGTAGGAGAGGGGCTGAGACTTGGGGGGGTCTCCATGTATTTTTATGTGTGCTAATTAGTGTGCAAATGTTACGCACAATGCAGATGAACATCTATTGTCTTTGCAATCCCAACCTGCTCCTAGTGGTCTTTACACACACACACACACACACACACACACACACACGCAATCTTTCCCTGTTTTATCGATGTTTGGCTCCTCTGCTTCTCCCAGCATCTACATATCTGAACCACCCTTCATCGTCTTTAAGAGCAAGTTTGGAGCTTCAGAAAGATGGCAGGTGGGGGACTGGCTGGCTGGGGGACTGGCTGGCTCAGTCAGTAAAACATGGGATTCAATCTTGGGGTCGTGAGCTCAAGCCCCATGTCGGGTGTGGAGACTACTTAAAACATTTTTTAAAGATTTTTAATAAAAAGAAAGATGGCTGGGGAGGCTGAGCTCCACAGTACCAGGGATGGCCTTCTGAAGACCAGGAAGTATTTAAAATTCCTATATCCAGAAGTAGAGGAACAATTTCCCCCATCCCAATTCCACCAGACCCACCCCAAAACCTGCTCCCACCAAATGCCCTATCTCAAAGAGGGACCACCATCCGTGTAGCCACAGCCAGGAACCTGTGATCAGCAGGACTCTTCCTTCCCCTTGGGTTAGAGATGGGACAAGACACTCTGCTGCACACGTTAAGTGACTTAAGTGGCAATTTTCTTTTTTTTTAATTTTTAAAAAGATTTTATTTATTTATTCATGAGAGACAGAGCACAGGCAGAGGGAGAAGCAGGCTCCATGCAGGGAGCCCGACGTGGGGCTCGATCCCAGGATCTGGGATCACGCCCTGAGCCAAAGGCAGACGCTCAACCGCTGAGCCACCCAGGCGTCCCAAGTGGCAATTTTTTTAAAAGCTAAAAGTTGAACTTTTTTAGGGTCACACAACCACAGGCATCAAAATGACTTCACAAATCAAAATGCCCTGCTCCCCTCTCCCTCACCGCCCCCACACCTGCCCACCTACCTCCTAAATCACTCTTGAGTCTATCCACTTGGCTCCATTCTCTAGCTGAGGAGGAGAGTGAGTTCTCAGCAAGACACCTGAGCTACCTCCTGCCAGTTTTCCCAGGCTCCAGAGTTAACCCTCTCCCTTCCCCCTGTCCTGGGGAGGCCAGGGAAGCAACAGTTTCCCCCGAGGTAAGTGCTGTGAAACCCCTAGAGAGCTAATGGAACTGTCAAGGACACGAAGTCAGCCACTTAAATAGGGACCGACCGCCACAAAGCTCTCGTCTGTGTTCTGCAGTTAAACATTCTCAAGCTTTTCAGTAGAGCATAAAAACAAACTACAGAACGAGGAGCCGCCTCTTGAAGGGACAAGACCACTTCCATCCGCAGTCAGCCTGGGCCTGATGCCCCCAACACTTTGGCTGCCTGGGCTCGGCTGCTCTTCAGCCAGGGGGGCTTTGCCTGCGAGTGGCTCACAGGCTGGCGCTGAGCTCCGGCGGGATGAGTGAGACACGGATGGGGCCTGAGCGGGTGGCAGATTAGGATCGCTCTCTGCGGAGGCCTCTCTCTCCCAGGATAACCCTATCAACTCAGGAATGTTAACTCAACCCAGTGTTGATAGAGAGTGGCTAAATTTGATCTCCAGCCGCTTTGGAGGGAGGGCGAGGCCATAGAGCTGGTTATCGCCAAGGGAATACACATGTCCTGGCCGAGGAAATGGAGAGTGGTGGTGCCCTCCCCACCCGTTGGCTGGGTGACACCTGGGCCACCTGAAGCCACATATTTAAGATGGCAGATCCACAGCTTGAACAGCTCTGGACTCCTGAGTTACCTGATCACAAATATCCACATTGGACTGTATAATACATAAATCTTTCTCATGTTAAGCCACTGAAATCTGAGGATTGTCCTTTGCACCTGTAACTAATACGTGAAACAAGGGGAAAAGGTCATCAATGCAGGCAGGGAGGCCGCAGGCACTGCAGAATTTGGACTGTGATGGCTGTGGAGGGCAGAGGAGAGCACTTGGAAGTCAGAAATTCTTGATTTGAATCTCATCCTAGCTGTGTGACTGTGGACAAGTTATTTAGTATTTCTGAACCTTGGTTTCTTCAATGATGGAAAAAAAGAAGGCATGGTAATAATATAACCCACTTCGTGGTGTTGGTTGTGAGGATCAGATGAGTCCAAGAATGTAAAAGGCCTTTGACACCAGACCGCTGCAAATGTCAGCTGTTATTCCAACAGGTGACACGTAATGCTTATTTTTAAAAAATCTGTTGAATGTGGGTACCTGGCTGGCTCAGTTGGTAGAGCATGTGACTCCTGATCTCAGGGTCATGAGTTCAAGCCCCCACATTTGGTGTGGAGCCTATTTTAAAAATAAATACAAAATGAATAAATACAAATTTAAAAATAGAAACATTTTTTAATCCACTGAAAAATAGATGGATGAGTCCTCGGAGCCATATCTTGCTCCCTACTAATAGAGGAAGGACCAAGGCAATCTGAACTCTGTGAGATTAGAGTACATCTGTGGGTCCATGAGGCGAAGCAGGACCTGAGAATTAGTGAGAACCCCAAAGCACCCTTCCATCCAGCCTAAGGAAAATGAAGCCAAAGAACTAGGGAGACAAAAGAAAATGGGACAGGGGCCCTAAAGAAAAACCCGAAAGAATCAGATTTTGCCCTACAATGATGATGTTTTCCCTACTGTTATGGACGGCACGTGTGCACCCCAAATCTGTATGTTGAAGCCCTAAAGCACAATGTGATGGGACTTGGAGATGGGCTTCTGGGAGGTAAATTAGGGCCAGATGAGGTCTGAGGATGCGCCCTCACGATGGAATTGGTGCCCTTACAGGGAAAGACCAGAGATGTCGCTTCATTGTCACTGTCCTCCACGCGGGGACACAGAGAGGAATCAGCTGTCCACGCGCCAGGATCAGGGTCCTGGTCAGGAGCGGAACCGGCCAGCACCTCGCTCCGGGACTCCCCTGCCGACAGCTGGCAGTGTGAGCCACTCCTGCTGGGTGCCGCCCAGCACCCACCGTGTCACGCAGCCCGGGCCACTCCCCACTACAGGCCGTGGCAGGCACCCAGGGGCCCGAGCCACTGCGATGTGTCAGGAGCGCCCTGTTAACACCGGGAAGGTCCGGGCTCAGGGTGGGATCGCTGCGAGGACCCTCGGGGGCGCGTTCGACTCAGGGTTCAGCTTCAGTGTGAAGCTCGCCAGCAGCTCCCGGGTGGGGGGCGCTCGGCTGGGCACCCCGAGGCCTCCAGGAGCCCGGCACCCGCTCGCACCCCATTTGTCACAGGGCAGGCCCTGGGCTCAATGCAGCAATGCCGGAGGGTCGGGGCTTCCACCAACAGAGGGAGGGGACCTCAATCCTCAGGAAGATGGGGTCATGTTGCAGCAGCCCCTTCCACGGCCTCGGGCCAGACCTTCAAAGTCCCATCAACCTAACCCCAGCCGGTCAGGACTTCCTCTGTATCCTGACAACCCCGACAGCCCCAAGATCTCACCACCTCACTCGGAAAGCGTTCTTCAGGGGCGCCGGTGGCTCAGTGCTTCAGCGCCCGCCTTGGGCCCAAGGCGTGACCCCGGGGTCGCAGGATTGAGTCCCGTGGCGGGCTCCCTGCAGGGAGCCTGCTTCTCCCTCTGCCTGGGTCTCCTCCTCTCTCTGTGCCTCTACCTGTCACTTCCACTGGTCTTCACGGTATTATTTCTCTTATTAAAAAAATCACTGGTGGCGTGCCTGGGTGGCTCAGGGTCAGAGTCTTTGTTTCAGCTCAGGTCGTGATCTCAGGGTCCAGGAATCCAGCCCCATGTCCGGCTCTTCACTCAGCACAGAGCCTACTTGACATGCTCTCTTTCTGCCCCGCCCCCTACTCTCTCTTAAATAAATTAATTAAAATACTTTTTTTTAAATTTTTATTTATTTACGATAGTCATACAGAGAGAGAGAGAGAGAGAGAGGGGCAGAGGGAGAGGGAGAAGCAGGCTCCATGCACCGGGAGCCCCATGTGGGATTCGATCCCGGGTCTCCAGGATCGCGCCCTGGGCCAAAGGCAGGTGCCAAACCGCTGCGCCACCCAGGGATCCCTTAAAATACTTTTTTAAAAATCTAGGGCCCCTGGGTGGCTTAGTTGGTTGGATGTCAGACTCCTGTTTCGGCTCAGGTCATGATCTGCAGGTGGTAGGATCGAGCACCTGGAGGGGCCCAGCACGGTTCTGCTTGCCACTCTCCCTCTGCTCCTCCGCCCACCAGAATAAATGAATAAATAATATCTTCTTTAAAAAATCCTCAGTGAGGGACGCCTGGATGGCTCAGCGGTTGAGCGTCTGCCTTCAGCTCAGGGCATGATCCCGGGGTCTGCGAACGAGTCCCACATTGGGCGTCTTGAGGGAGCCTGCTTCTCCCTCTGCCTGTGTCTCTGCCTCTCTCTCTCTCTCTCTGTGTCTCTCATGAATAAATAAAATCTTTAAATAAATAAATAAATAAATAAATAAATACATACATAAATAAAATTTAAAAATAAAAAATCTTTAGTGAATAACTTCCTATTCCTGTTGGGAATCAAATCCAACCTTTTTTTTTTAAGATTTTATTTTATTCATTTATTCATGAGAGACACAGAGAGAGAGGCAGGGACACAGGCAGAGGGAGAAGCAGGTTCCACGCAGGGAGCCCAATGTGGGACTTGAGGCCAGGACCCCGGGGTCACACCCTGGGCCAAAGGCAGGCGCTCAACCCCTGAGCCCTGCCCCCGGCGTCCCAAATCCAAAATTTTTAACTTGATGTACTGGTTGTGAAAACATTACTATAAAACAGAAGGCCCCAAATTTTAGTGTTGTGACGAAGAGAAATTGATTTATTAAGTGAAGTCCAAAACTCATGCTTCTATCAGGCAGTTCTCTGCCAAATGGTGGCTCAGGGAACTAGGTTCCTTCCAACCTGTGGGCCTACCATCTTTGACCTTTGGCCTTCAGGGTCACTGCACTTAAGGTCACATTCATCAAACCACAAAGGAAACAAAATGAAGGATCTCCCTTGGGAGGCTTCCTGGGCCAAGCCTGGAAACCGAATATATTCCTTAAAAGGAAACTAAAATTTGTGGTCCAGTTCTATATCCAAGAACAACAAAGAGGTTATGATAAACACGTAGCAGTCTCCCCCTCACCTGGCATGCAAGATTCCCCACACTCTGGCTTTCAAACTTGATCTTTTTATTTTTTTAAGATTTCATTTATTTATTCATGAGAAACACAGAGGGGGGGGGCAGAGACCTAGGCAGAGGGAGAAGCAGGCTCCATGCAGGGAGCCCAACGTGGGACTCCATCCCGGGACCCCGGGGTCACGCCCTGGGCCGAAGGCAGGGGCTAAACTGCTGAGCCACCCAGAGATCCCTAAACTTGGTCTTTCAAACTTGATCCCATTACACAGGCATGACTATTGGTCAGCTTTGCTGCACTAACAACCAATCCCAAAATCTCGGTGGCTTACAGCGATAAAGGTTTATTTCTGACTTATGTACTGAGGCCGTGGGCAGGCTACAGCTCTGCTCCCCAGGTCTTGTCATTTCAGGACCCAGGCAGGAGGGCCCTCGTGTGGGATGCACCCATTCTTGTGGCAGAGAAGAACAAGAAAGTGGAAACTCACACGCACAAACATGGCATCTGTTCACATCCCGTGAGCCAATATACAAAACATGATCAAGTCCACAGTCAATGAAATGAGACATATATTCTCCTTCTATAGGAGGTACCTCAAGTCACATAGCAATGGGCAGGGAGGGGAGAGCAAATAATTTCAAACAAGGCAATCTATTGCAACTGCCATCTTCCTTCGAGGGTAGCTGGCAGACATTACTAAGTAATCCCAGCACTCTTTCCTCAGAATCCTTCTCAGCGCATTTCAAGCAGTCATTGCCAATAATCTGAGTTTGAAAAAAAAAAGCTGAAATTTATATACTGTTCTTATATGACCTCCTAGGCTCCAGTAAATATTATAAATTCCCACTTCTGAATCTTTGCTTCAGGCTGGAATAAGCTTTGCCTTCCTAGACCTTGTCCTGCCAAACTATCTGAATCCAATCCAACCTTCAAATATCTGTATTTTATATTCATTCTTTTTTAAAATTTTAAAAAATATTTATTTGAGAGAGAGAGAGCACGCGCATGTAGGGGAGGGGTAGATGGGGAGGGAGAAGGAGAGGACAATCTCAAACAGACCCGGTGCTGAGCCAGGAGTCCAAAATGGGGTTCGATCTCCTGACCCTGAGACCATGACCTGAGCAGAGACCCAGAGAGTCCCACACTTAGCCAACTGGGACACCCAGGTGCCCTTTATATTCGTTCTTTCAACAAAATCAATTGAATACCTAGCATAGTACCTCACACACTTATTTCTTGAATTAATCACGTCATCTGTGCCCCTTGCACATAAATGCTTAGTGAACATTTGTCCCTTGATTGACTAATAGCACCGTTCCTTAGAATAATGAGTTAATATCACATACCAGCAGTTTCTGGGGTGGGAGCCTAGGATACTGACTGCTTGTGCTTGAATTCTGATTCTACTGCTTACTAGTTAGATGATGGCAGGTAAGTCACTGTAACTGTGCCTCAACCCTCATCATATATAAAATGGGAATAATAACAGGACCTACCTGTCACAGTAAACGGAGAAATTCTTGGCATAAACACATTGTAAGCACACAAAAAAATGGAAAATATTGTGGGTTTTTTGTTTTTTGGTTTTTTTTTTAGCTCCAGCTGAGACTGATTTTTTCTTCCAAGCCTTTTTTCTAGGTGGAAGACAAAAACCAAGAACACATGAGACTTGGGTCCCTGAACAGGCTCCACTCTTAACCCACCCCAGGACCTTGAGCCAGCTCCTCATCCAGCAGCTTATTCCCTAACTCATAAATCCTGACTAATGACACAGACATGTCACCTTAATGTTTGCGAAGCCCAGTGACTTATTGTTAAGTGCTTGGAGATCTTCAGATGAAAGGCACCCAAGGGCAGGCATCAGACACCCTATTCAGTCATAAAAGCAAAATACTACCAAAAAACTTGGGAAAGGCAGAGGCTCCATAACTTAGGAAGCAGGGAATTAAAGCAGGCACCCAAGAAGAGCAAATCAATCCTCAGACTGCAATCCCTTAATGCAGAGACAAGGAGAGAGATCATTTGGAAGGCCTCAGACTACCTGGAAGGTCCTGGGGGGGTCCAGGAAGGGGGAGGCGGGAGGATGCCCAAGCCTTTAACTTGACTTAGGTTGTGGGAGGAGTGGGAGTCTCTTACCTCTCCTAAATAGAAACAGGAACAATAACATGTATTGTCATCCTAATTCATTTAAGCCACTTAAAAGGCTTGGGCTCTAAGTGGCTTGTTTGTGAGTTCTGACCAATCCTGAATTGTGTCAGGCTCCCCTTTCAGCCTCATTCTTTCTTCACCTCCCCACGCGCCCCCCGCCCCCGCCAACACCACCTCAGGCAGTGGGCCCTCTTCCTAGACCTACAGGCCACTTGAGGAGAGGCCAGGCCAGGTGTATGAATATTGGCAGGCCCCTGACACTGAGACCCTCAAGATGGGGGGGGGGGGCATATAGTGGTGCAAGGCACAGTGTTCACAGGGGCTGCTGCTGAGGTTGGAGCAAAGAAGAAACTGCCCTCCCCACCCCCACCCCCAGCCGGTTGTTCGCGTCCCTAAATAGCAGGTTAGCTGAGATGCGGTGGCAAGAGCACCGCACTCGGGAGTCGTGCACCGGAGTTCTAGCTCCGTGGAGCTTGGATGCTTTTAGACTGGTTCCTTAAATATCGGGGGCTTTAGTGTCCTCCTCTACAGACTGTGAGTAACACCACCAGCCACCCCACGCCCGCTCCGAAAAGCAAACAGCCGGCTGCAACGCAACGGGTCCAGCCCCGCAGCAGGCATTACGCAGGAGGTCGTTAGGACCCTAGCCCCGCCCACCAGCCCACCCACCACGCACGTTACAAACCCTCCGTCCCCGCTAACACAGACCGCCCCCTCCCAAGGAATCCTGGGGCGTGAAGTCCTTTGGGGGCCACACCCTCGTTTACAGTCCCGGAAGCGAGAACTACACCTCCCAAGATGCCGTGAGGAAGCCGCCGCCACGGCCGCCCTCTGCTCCGCCCTCCTCGCGCACAGCTTCCTGGGATGTGTAGTTCCAGATCCCGGCCGGCGCGCGGGTACAGGGGAGCGGAGGAACCACAAGCCCCAGAAGCCCTCGCGCCCACCCGCCTCCCTCCCCTCCGAGAGTCGGAGTGCTGTTTTTGTTGTTGGTGGAAGGTGAGGGAACAGCTGATCCGTGTGTGGGTAAGAAACTTGGCCTAATTTGGGGGCTATCTAATGCGGGGCGGGGGGGGTCACCCCACTTTCCAGTGTGCGAAAGGATAACCTAAGGGAACCGTAGAAGGGAGGTGGAGGAGCGTTTGGGTTTTAACACTTTGCGTACTGGAGAAGCCGACCGCTACTGTTGGAAGAGTTTGGGGTCTCCGGGGGCCGCGACCAGGATGGTGCGCCCTCCCTGTTCGCACCGCTCCCTCGGCCTCCTCTATAAAGCTTGTTACGCTTAAAGTATTTGGGAGAAGCTGAAATATTTACTCATTCTCTCTCCGGCAAGACTCGACCCTCACAAACCTTCCCTTTCTCCTGACCCTCCCGCCCCAAGCCAGAGGCCTTTACTACGCTGAACCCCCGGGGGGGGGGGACCTTCCAAGTGGTAGGTCGTTAGGAACTCTGGAGCCCTACAGAGTTGGGGGTGATGGGACTCTCCCCTCCCCCGCGAACATTGGAGTCGAGCTGCACACATACACTTTAGGCGCCCAGAGCTTTGTTTCGGGACGGATGAATGTTTCCAGCTGCTCCGGATTTTATTTGTGGGGCATATTGGAGGTTCCCCAGGCTTAGATCTTTGGGGACAACTCATCTTCACTTAGAAGGCCAGAAGAATTGTATTTGGAGAAAACGCGGGCTGATTTTTAGCTGGGGATTTTTCGGAGCTGAAACCCCAAAGCCAAAAAAAAAAAAAAGAAAGAAAGAAAGAGAGAGAGAGAGAAAGAAAGAAAGAAAGAAAGAAAGAAAGAAAGAAAGAAAGAAAGAAAGAAAGAAAAAGAAAAAAAGCACCTCTTGTCCTGCATCCAATCCATATTTTGGAGGGAGAAGTTGCTTCTTTTTTGGAGAACTGGCTCACCTTTCCTTCTCTACTGAATTTCTGTTGTTTTTTAAAGCCCCCGCCGTGGGTTTGTGATGTTTAGGGGTGTGCACCTGACTAGTGGCCATGGCTGATTGGACGCCGTCCTCTGCGGTTGGCATAGGATGAAGATGAGTGGGCTGGACGGGAGCGCTGACGAGGGCCATCTCACAGCCTTAGGCTGAGCAGTTCTGTTGATTATTGTCGTTGTGTCTCACTCCATCCCCACAGTTCCCACCCAACTGGGGACACCACTTCCCCCCAGTTCCATCTCACAGGATGCCTCCAACTCCCCATCCATGCACTTAGCATCGAGGCTGAAGTGGGCAGGGAGAAAATGGGAAGGAAAATACTACAGCTGGGTTAACACAGCCAACGCAGCAGGTGTCTAGTTCTGCTCCCGGCAAGACCTAAATAAAAGAACGTGAGGTTCTTTTTACATTATCTCTCCCTCCTCTCAACATCAAATATATATTTCCCCTTCTCCAGGGCCCTTACTTCCCACCTTCCAGCCTATCCCCTCCCCGGGAGTGGGGCTTTCCTGGCTCCAGGCTCCCACATTCCATCTCCCCGCACCACCACGTTCCTGCTGAGTGTTTCAACTCCACCCTTGAAGCAGCCGCCTCCAGAATTCTTGACTTCCTGGAGTAACAAAGTGGAGAGACAAAACCTGTCTTCCCCCATATCCTCCCTTTCCCTTTGTCTCCTGAGTGAGACCAGAAGCTTTTTTTTTTTTTTTTTTTTTAATTCATGAGGGTAGACGACTCCGAGAGGAGAGAATTGAGACCTCCAGGGCCTGAGGATTGGGCTGTTAGTCCAGCCGTTTCCCAGCTCTAAAGGCTCAGTCATTATTTTAGGGGGGGATTTAGGTGGTTTTTCAGGGGTCATAAGTCATCCAGGGTATGGTGGGAGTGGGCAAGGAGACCCACTCAAAATGAGGGGGCCCCACACCTCAATTGAATTTTGAATCCAAGAGCCAAAAGATATGGGGGCTGAGATGGGGAGGTGGGATCTGAAGAATTTGGAATGGTCAGGATGTTAAAAGGTGGAAAAGGAGGGACTTGGGGGGCAGAGCCTGGGAGACTGGGATCGGTCAAAGATGCAGTGTGAGACAGCATGGGGACTGACTCAGAAGGTCAGACCTATGTTCTGGAGACTAAAAATGATACCTCCTCAGGGACTGGAAACGAGATATGCCTTCATCTCCAGGTGTAGTGGGAGGAGCTGTGAGTGGGTGGGAATGGAGCTGTGGGGAAGAAGAGATGGATTGGAGAGATCTTCAGGATATTAACACTTTCTTCTGTAGGAGGGCAAATAGCTTGAGGGCAGGATGGAAGAATCATCACTAAGCCGGGCACCTTCCCGAGGTGGAGTCAACTTTTTGAATGTAGCACGGACCTACATCCCCAACACCAAGGTGGAATGTCACTATACCCTTCCCCCGGGCACCGTGCCCAGTGCCAGCGACTGGATTGGCATCTTCAAGGTATCCTTGAAACCCCTTTTGGCTCAGATTTATGGGCCATGGGTTGGTTGGAATAAGGGGAATGACTTAGTCCTTGGATTTTCAACCTCATGTTGATAGAGAAGGGAAAAGCTGTTACAGGGAACAGAGGCCATCTGTGTAAGCAAAGCTCATCTCCCCATCTTGGCCTTGCTCTCTCCTGCCACAGGGTATCCCTCTACTTTCCCTGTCTCTTAACCTCGTTGCCCCTGTAACAGCATCCTGTCCCCTGTTCAATCCCTCAGTCCTTTCTGCCATCCGTAGCCTGTAGTTCTATCACCATCCCCCTCTCCCGCCCTGGGCCTTCACAGGTGGAGGCTGCCTGTGTTCGGGATTACCACACGTTTGTCTGGTCTTCAGTGCCGGAGAGTGCAGCTGACGGGTCTCCTGTCCACGCCAGTGTCCAGTTCCAAGGTACAAGGGAAGATGGAAGGTCCAGGATGGAAGAGCCAGGGGGATAGAGGTTTAGAGCAGGATAGTGGGCTCAGAAACAAAGGTTAGGTACTGATGACAAAGAAAAATAAGTGCAAATAAGAATTATATCCAGTAGGGCTCAGCAGACATGGAATCATGGGATTATTATAGAATCAGGGACTGAAGGATGGAAGGAGGGCCACTAATCCTGCCTCCTACCAAAAAAAAAAAAAAAAAAAAAAAAAGGAAGTCCTCTTAGGGAACTGGGTGTAGGGAAGGGGGAAAGGTGGGGTCATAGATTGAGAAGGTGGTCATTAGATTCCGAAAGACCTGGGGTCAAAGGTCATCTCTAATACTTAAAAGCTGTTTGACCTTGGACAAATTACCTAATCTCTCTGTGTCTGTTATTTCAACCGTAAAAGGGGATCTATGGCTTATAGGTACAATATGAAGGTTTAAAATGACACAGGTAAAGAGTTAGCATAGTGCCTGGTACAGGGTGGGCACTCAGTAAGAGGTAACTCGCATCATCATTATCATCATCAGTATTATTTTTGTTATTGAGGAGGGTAGGTTTAGGAAAGAAAGAAAGGACAGGAAGGCAGAAAGGAGGGAGAAGAATATCCCAGGAAATGGAAATGGCCCGTGGGAGGTGGAAAGAGACCGGTCTGTGGAACAGGAAACGAGGGGCTGGCGCGAAGGACAGTGGGCGATAAGACGCATCCAGGGGAAGGGGGACCTGCCAAGCATTGAGGGCCTGGGATCATGGTGGGGTCTCGGGTTCATTCCTCTTCGCACAGCCAGCTACCTGCCCAAACCCGGAGCCCAGCTCTACCAGTTCCGGTACGTGAACCGCCAGGGCCGGGTGTGTGGGCAGAGTCCCCCTTTCCAGTTCCGAGAGCCAAGGCCCATGGATGAACTGGTGACCCTGGAGGAGACCGATGGAGGCTCTGACATCCTGCTGGTTGTCCCCAAGGCCACTGTGCTGCAGGTGAGAACAGAACAACAGAGCTGCTCCTGGGAAGGAGAGTGGGAGGGTCGCAGGGCGAGGGACCCTTTTCTGCTTCACCCTCCCCTGGGCTGTGGCCTCAACCGAAGACCTCCCTGGGAGTTACACAATCATGCCATGAAGAAAGTCTCAATCTAACATAGACACAAACACGTAGGGCAGGAAAGCAAGCAAGCAAGCCGCCCACAGGCCAGTGTCACTCAAGATTTCAAAAGTACTTTTCGAGCATTCCTCCCAAGTGCCACGTCCTCTCCTAAGCCCTAGAGGAAGATCTAAAGGGTGGAGGGAGGCCACTCTAGGGGAGGGAATGCTCAGAGGGAGGGGAGAATGAGACCCACTTCCAGGGCAGGTGAGGAACGAGGCAGATAGTAGGGCCCCAGACCTGCACAGTGCAGTCCTGGGGGCTCTTGAGCACTTGAAATGTGACTGGTCCAAATTGAGCTGTCCTACCTGGGTGACAGACACAAAGGATTTTGGAGACTTAGTATTAAAAAAAGTAAAAGATCCCTTTTTTTTAATATTGATTCCACGTTGAAATGATCAATTCGGATAGACTGGGTTAGACGAAACATCATTAAAGTGAATTTCACCTGTTGCTTGTGACTTGTGTGAAGTACCTACTAGAAAATTTAAAACTCTGCACGTGGCTTATATTCCTTTCCCGTTGGACCAAATGGACCCAACTGAGGAGAATTAGGATGAGGGCAGATGTCAGCAAGGCCTTCCTGAAAAGAAAGGACAGGGATGGGTGGGGAGGAAGTACACCCCCCAGACCAGAGGGCAGACTTGAGGAAGGCCCAGGGGGTGAGAAGGGGCAGCTCGTCTGTGATTTAAGTAAATTCTTGCTTCTTGAACCCTCTAAACACGTGGAATCAACGCAAGAGTAGGAAGATGTTTCTATCTTACATAAGCCGGACATTGTGTGAGCTCCGACCCCAGCTTCTGTTTTTTGTTTTTTGTTTTTTTTTTTTTTTTTTTTGAATTCTAGTTAACAGACGGTGTTATATTAGTTTCAGGTGCACAATACAGTGACTCAGCAGTTTCACGTCTTCCTACTCGGTGCTCATCATGACAAGTGTACTCTTCATCCCCTTCACCTATCCCCCCATCCCTCCACCCACCTCCCCTCCGGTAACCAGCAGTTTGTTTCTCTTTCTTTTTTTTTTTTTCCTGTGCTCGTTTGTCTTAAATTCCACATGAGTGAAATCCTATGGTATTTGTCTCTCTCTCCGACTTAGCATTAAACCTTCCAGCTCCATCCATGTTACAAATGGCAGGACCTCATTCTTCCTTACGGCTGAGCGAGAGTGTGGTGTGTCTATACGCCTCATCTTTATCCGTTCATTGGTCGGTGGACACTTGGGCTGCTTCCATAGTTTGGCTATTGTAGCTGATGCTGCTGTAAACGTCGGGGTGCATATATCCCTTTGAATTAGTGTTTTCATACTTTTGGGGTAAATGCCTAGGAATGCAATTACTGGATGGTTAGAGTAGTTCTATTTTTTACTTTCTCAGGAGCCTCTGTAGCATTTTCCACAGTGGCGGCACCAGTTTGCGTTCCCACCAGCAGTGCAGGGGTTCCTTTTGGTCCACATCCTCATCAACACTTGTATCTTGTGTTTTTTATTTTAGCCGTTCTGACGGCTACGAGGTGATAGCTCATTGTGGTTTTGATTTGCATTTCCTTGATGATGATGTTGAGCATCTTTTCATGTGTCTGTTGGCCAGCTGGATGTCTTCCGTGTTCTGTTTTTACATTCATTATTCTTATCACAATCACCTTTCAACAGTCTAGGCTAAGAGATCACTTTACAAATGAGGACAGAGACTCAGAGAAGTTAAGTAACTCGTTCAAAGTGACACAGCTAGTAAAAACTAAACCTACATCTGTGTGGTTCGGGAATAGATATGGTAAGATTCAGGGAGCCATCCCTTTTGTCTGCATGGATTGAGAGAGACTTCTTCCAAGGGTGTCAGGAGCTGGTGTGTCTGCCCAGTGGTGGGCAGGATTCAGTAACACACAGAGCCTCCCCTTGCTCATCTCTTTATAGCTCCTACTGGCGTAACTTCTAGCCCCAAGTGTCTATGCATCTGCAGAGTGACAGGGCCGGGACCTTCACAAACACAAACACCCCTTCATCCCACCCCCTGTAGAACCAGCTGGACGAGAGCCAGCAAGAGAGGAATGACCTGATGCAGCTGAAGCTGCAGCTGGAGGGACAGGTGACGGAGCTGAGGAATCAAGTACAGGATCTCGAGATGGCTCTGGCGACTGCCAGGCAGGAGCACGCGGAGCTCAGGGAGCAGTACAAGGTGGGAGTTGGGCCAGGGGGGAGGGGAGAGCAGGGCTTGGCTGTCACCCGGGGTCCAAAATCTGAACCCAGTGAAGATGGGAGAGGAGAGACATGAGTGGGTTTTTAAGGTGGTTCTGGCATCAAAAAATAAGGAGGGGCACCTGGATGGCTCAGTGGTTGAACGTCTGCCTTTGGCTCAGGTCGTGACCCCGGGGTCCTGGGATGGAGACCCACATCAGCCTCCCCCAGCAGGAAGCCTCCTTCTCCCTCTGCCTGTGTCTCTGCCTCTCTCTCTGTGTGTGTCTCTCATGGATAAATAAATAAAATCTTTTTTTAAGATTTTATTTATTTATTTATAGAGACACAGCTAGAGAGAGAGAGGCAGAGACGCAGGCACCATGCAGGGAGCCCGATGCGGGACTCGATCCCGGGTCTCCAGGATCATGCCCCGGGCTGCAGGCGGCGCTAAACCGCTGCGCCACCGGGGCTGCCCAAATAAATAAAATCTTTAAGATAGCTTTAAGGAGTAACAAGTGGGATTAAACTTGAAGTGCCAGGGGACACCTTGCAAAAGTCATGTAATGAGACTCAGTTCTTCGCACACAGGAGTGCTGAGGTAGGGTGGAGGTGGCCATATTCACCAGGAAGGGAATGTCCCCTTGCAGTTTCTTTTTCAAGGAAGGAGACAGGATAGGGGGGTGACGGACCCTCAAATTCTGGTATGCTCCTCCTAAGCCCTTGTTCTGTTCTTTGAGAGATGTCCGCTTCATTCTTCTGGGGTAACCTTAATTGCAGGGGCTCTCCCGGTCCCACGGGGAACTCATAGAAGAGAGGGACATCCTGAGCCGACAACAGGGAGACCATGTGGCACGCATCCTGGAGCTGGAAGATGACATCCAGACCATCAGTGAGAAAGTGCTGACAAAGGAGGTGGAGTTGGACAGGTGAGTGGACCTCCTCTGCCCCCATTACTTCCTTTCGCTTTCCATCACCCCCAGACTCCAGCCTCTTGTTTCAGACCCCTGCTCTCTGTCTCCCATGGTTATCCTCCCCCCTGGGGAAATCTTTTCCTGCCTAGCTCTCTCCCATTTTTCCTAAGCTTGTTTTGTATTCCTCACCTTCAGAAGTAATCAGAGTTACTATTTTCGGTATGGCAGAGGCTAAGCAGGAGCTCAGAGTGGAGGATTTGGAAGAAGAGAATGGATACAACAGTCAACACAAGAGAGGATGGATGTCAGATTTTACTGCAGCAGAGGAGATTAGAGGGGCACCCGGCTGGCTCAGTCAGTAGAGTGGGTGACTCTTGATCTTGGGGTTGTAAGTTTGAGCCCCACGTTGGGCATAGAGATTACTTAAAAAATCTTAAAAAAACAAAAAGAAGGGGCACCTGGGTGGCTTAGTGCCTGACTCTTGATTTCACCTCAGTGTCATGAGTTGGAGCCTGCCCTGCGTGAGGCTCGGCGCCCAGCATGGAGTCTGCTTGAGCTCTCCCTCCGCCCTTCCCCCCCACTCGAGCATGTGCCCATGCACTTTCCTTCTCTTAAAAATATTCATAAAAGAACTGTGTTAAAAAAAACAATAAAAAGTAAAAATGAATTTAAAAGAAGATTATTAGACTCCATTCTCACTGTTAGGAAATGTTTGAACTGGTGATCCAGGAATGTTACGGGATCTCTCCTCCGGAAAAAGGTGTAAGTCTTAAATGTGAGCGCTGGGAGGAATATAAGGTACCTGAGGGGATCACTACTGCAGAAGGCAGCCTCTTTCAGTATCAGACAGCTGCCATCATGTCTCTTGGATTGAACCAAACTTTCCTTCCGGTAACTCCCTCCTCTGACTTTCCTCCACTGGCCCTCGTTTAGACCTCTGGAGCCACACAGAATGAATTTCTTTCTTCTACGAGACAACTATTATTTCTACCAAACAGCACGAATATTGACCACTTCCCATGCCTGTCCTTCAAAGTTTCACCAGGAAAACTGTGCTAGTTCTTTCTTCGAATCACACAATTAAGTCTCTGCATTCAGCGCCAGTGGATTTTATGTATTTTTTTAACTCCTTGAAGAGGCATATTATCCAAGGGCCAGAGTAAAACATGAGTTACTCCCTGAGACTTCTTCAGTGCAGAATATGTTAGTCTTGCCCTAGGGAGATAATAAATGTCTAGGTTCTAAATCATGGAATAGAAAAGCAGGCATCAGACTGAGCATCTGGAAAAGATTAGGGACTGTCTAGACCAGGGGTCAACCCCAGCCTGTGTGCCAGATCTAACCTTGCCACCTGTTTTTGTACAGCCTGCGAGGTGAGAATGATTTTGACAATTAATGGTTAAAAAACGAAAGAAGAAACCTATTTTGTGATGTAAAAATTATACGAAATTCAAACTCCAGTGTTCATAAATAAAGTTTTATTGGAACAGCCATGCTGCTCATGCACATGATGTCTGTGGCTGCTTTCACACCACAGTGGCAGAGTTGAGTAGTTGCCACAGAATCCTCCTGGCCTGCAAAGGCCGAAGTATTTACTGTCAGGCCCTTTACAGAAAAAGTCTGCCAACTTCTGATTTAGAGCCAAAGTTCGTAATCAATCACAGCTGTCCCTTGTCTAAAAAAAGACCGGATTCTGGTCTCTTGATTGAATGAAAACAACTAGGAAACCATCAGCAGAACCTTCCTTAAAGTGATACATAAAGAGCAAAGAAAAGCTTTATTTCTAGATTGTGCTCTAGAACCAGGAACCTTGGGTACTTGGGGCTTAAAACGAGATCACCCTGGTCTGGGAATTTGAACACCTCAAAGACAGGTGGAGGTCAGGGCCTACAGGAGCACCAGTAGAAGAGCTCGAGACGGAAGTCCGCATCATGTCTTCTCTGGTGACCAGTCGGGTGACATTCCCTCTCCCCACACACAGGGTGAGGGACACGGTGAAGGCCCTAACTCGGGAACAAGAGAAGCTCCTCGGGCAACTGAAAGAAGTGCAAGCAGACAAGGAGCAAAGTGAGGTAAGGGCTCCCAGTTGGTTTGCTTTCTGAATTGTTCATCCAGCGTTTATTAAGTCCTGAGTGCCGGGCACCAAAGGGTAAAAATGTAAAGAGAACATCGTGTGCCCTCTCCTAGAAACATAAAATGCATACCCAAATCGGGATGAGTCCAAGCGGAACATGCCAAGCATCGCCAGGGAAAAATAATCAAGCGTTATGGTGGGGGGCACCCGGCGGCTCAGTGGGTCAGCGTCTGACTCGTGAAGCTCTGCTCAGGTCTTGATCTTAGGGTCATGAGTTCAAGTCCCACGATGGACTCCACACTGGGCGTGGAGCCTAGAAATAAAGTAAGTGAGTGGGTGCAAGCACATCTTTTTAGGGTCATTAGGGCTTTTAAAAGGAAGGGCACAGGGTTGCCTGGCTGGCTCAGTCAGTAGAGCATAGGATTCCTGATCTCAGGGTCGTGAGTTCAAGCCCTACTTTGAGCATAGAGCTTACTTTAAAAAAAAAGAGAGAGAAAAAGGAATAAACTATCCTCGTATTTTCTAATGGTTTTAGCTTTCCTTCCCACCCCCCCACCCCCAGTAAAGTTTTCCATCTTATGTGGAACCTCACTGAAAAAGCAGGGATGCCTGGGTGGCTCAGTGGTTGAGTGTCTGCGTTTGGCTCAGGGTGCGATCCCAGGTACAGGGATGGAGTCCCTGCTTCTCCCTCTGCCTAAGTCTCTGCCTTTCTCTGGGTGTCTCTCATGAATAAATCTTTTAAAAAATAGATAAAAGCAGTATTTTATTACTATAAATTTATTTTTTTATAAATTCAAATATTCAATGTTGACTTGTAAGAAAAGTAATCAGGTAATCCTGATGCATGCCAAACCTTGAAATCAGAGGTTATAGGTGATAGTCAGCCTCAGCCACTAATATACGTGTGCATTGTGTTTTGGTTGTGCAGTACTGAGAACACTGAGTCTCACATGCCATAGCAGCAAATGACAGCCATTGTTGAACTGTGCACCTGGCCATCTCAGTGTGCTGTTCAGTTCAACAGAAGATCCGATAGAGACTTCATTCTGAGGTTTGCACAAAAATAAATTAACCTAGAAGCATGTGTCAGTGGATTAGGACTGTTAACTTGTGAGTTTGTGTGCTGTTTTCATGTGTTTTTTAAATAATTTAGAAGAAATTCAAATCACATACTCACAGAGCCTCTAAATGGCTTCTTCCAAACCCTAGGTTTCCGTGGAAAATTATTTAAAAACCATTTGTTCAGCGATAAGGAGTAAGGAGAATTTGAGTAGACAGATGAGAGGGAGGCTGTTCTGGAAACAGAGAAAGACGTGAGCAAAGGCTGAGAGCCCAGAACACTCAGAGCAACTGAACGTGTGGGTTTGCAAGAAGGCCTAGGTCAGATTGGAGAGGACCTGGAGTTTAGTCTGTGTCCTGTAAGCAGAGTGAGAGGCATCAGTGATTTTCAGGAGGGCGACGTGTACTTAAGATTCATGTGATTTCCTTGTGGGAGATGAACTGGGTATGAGATGAGATTATTCAATAATCCAAGTAAGAAATGGCCAGAGCCTGAGCTCATACAGTTGCAGTGATAATGGAAAAAAAGACGGTTGTGAACGAGGTGGAGGATGGACACGCAGAAGGCTTTCCGTGGGTCACTAGGGAAAGGATGGAGCCCAGCAGCCATGGCACCGGCAGATCCAGCTGGAGCGGCTGGGAGAGTAGTCAGTACCACGGGCGGAGTGAGAGTGGAAAGGAGTGGAGCGGGAGGTGGAATATGCTGAGTTCAAGGGCCTTGGGGGACATCCAGACTGAGTTTTGATCTAAAAGGTAGAACAGAGGGGCTCCTGGGTGGGTCAGTAGGTTGAGCATCTGCGTTCAGCTCGGGTCCTGATCCTAGAGTCCTGGGATCGAGCCCGAGTCGGGGACTGCTCAGTGGGGAGTCTGCTTCTCCCTCTCCTCCCTGCTCACTCTATCTCTGTCTCTCCCTCAAATAAATAAAATCTTAAAAAAAATAAAAGGAAGAACAGAGAAGCAGCAGTGGTACATGGGATACCTAGATCCATGTAAGACCCTGCCCTGGCTGTGATGCCGCTCTGTGTTGGGAGCCAGAGACTGGGCGTTCGGGACTGAGCGGCTGTGAGCGGAGGCCCCAAGAAGGGCTGACCAGAGCTGAGTGCTTGAGTGTGTGTTAAGTCTGGGAAGCAGAACCTTGACCTCTCTCATCACAGTGGATCACCCTGTCCAGCCACCCCAGATGCACGTACCGCTTTCCTTACCTGTTTACCGCCTCCATCAGGCTGAGCTCCAGATGGCACAACAAGAAAACCATCGCTTAAATTTGGAGCTGCAGGAAGCAAAGGGCCGGCAGGAAGAACAGGGTGCTCAGGCCCAGCGGCTGAAGGACAAGGTGGCCCAGATGAAGGACACCCTAGGCCAGGCCCAGCAGCGTGTGGTGAGTGCCTCTCCCTTCCTAGGCCATAGGAAGTAGGGGAAGTTCCAAGGGCTGGCTGCAGAAAGGTCTGGGGAAAAGACAAGGCTATAGACTGAACAGCGCACACCTTGAGTCCTGATGCGGTGGCAGGTGGCACGGAGCCTGCTCACCTTCCTGGCTCAGGAGATCAGGATTCACCGGGAGCTCTCGGGGAGCCCTAATCTCCATCTCCCCCTTTCTTCTGAGGCTGAGTTGGAGCCCCTGAAGGAGCAGCTTCGAGGAGCCCAGGAGCTTGCAGCCTCAAGTCAGCAGAAAGCTGCCCTCCTTGGGGAGGAGCTGGCCAGCGCGGCGGGAGCCAGGGACCGCACCATGGCCGAGCTCCACCGCAGCCGCCTCGAGGTGGCTGGAGTCAGTGGCCGGCTGGCTGAGCTCAGCCTGCATCTGAAGGAGGAAAAAAGCCAGTGGAGCAAGGAGCGGGCCGGGCTGCTGCAGAGCGTGGAGGTAGAGGGATGGGGACCTGGGAGCTCGCGGCCGCCGCCCCACCTCCATGTGGCCAGATGCCCTGGGTGGGCAGAGAGGAATGAGGACCTGGGAGGACTCAGGGATTGGAGGCGGGGCTCTGAGGGAGGTACAGTTCACTGTCCGGGGACAACCTGTCCCTGAGTAGGTGTCCCAGTCCTCATCCTTGTAGCACCTTCCTTGGTTACCATCTGGTTCAGAAACATTTACTGTCCGTGGCCCCGGGCCCCGTCTGTAATGCCCGTTCCAGGTCGGCAAGGCACCTTGCTGGCGTGTTCCTTCCTTCATTGAGACCACAGGGAACGAGGAAGCCAAGATGGGAAACTGCTCCCAAAATGTTCATTTAAATAAAGGGACACAGCGAGAAAGGTGCTGTTGCCAGTAGCGTCTCTTTCTTTCCCCTTTCCCCTCCCGTGTTCCTTTTCGGCCGTGTGGCAGGCAGAGAAAGACAAAATCCTGAAGCTGAGCGCGGAGATACTTCGACTGGAAAAGGCAGTTCAGGAGGAGAAGACCCAGAACCAAGTGTTCAAGACGGAACTGGCCCGGGAGAAGGATTCCAGCCTGGTGAGGCTCGCGGCCACCCGTAGTCGCGTCCTGCGGCCTCCGGCGGCGGCCAGTCCCGGTGCTGCCTTGGGCGTGGGCTCGGCAGTGCCGGGTGCTCACTTCCGTGCGGGGTGGCATGTTCGCTGCACAGGGCCCACAGCTCGTTGGTTTGAAACGTACAATGTCCCTTTCTGTCCTCAAGACATATTCTGGGCCTCATGGGGACGCCTTAGGAGAGAATTGTAGTGTCCCTGCTGCGACCAGCGTCCAGGCCCACACTCGAGGGGCAGAGCCTGGGACTCAGGCGACTGTCTCCTGTGACCAAGACAAGGGACTCCTGGAAGGAGATGCCTTCGGGGCTCCCCCTGTGTGTCGGGGTGGGAGGGGCACGCAGGCACAGGGGGACGTGGCTCCGGGTTGGCCAGCCCAGGTCGCAGAGCCTGGGTGCTTAGGGGTGATTCGAGGCTCCCCGTGCCCCCAGGTGCAGTTGTCAGAGAGCAAGCGGGAACTGACGGAGCTGCGGTCAGCCCTGCGCGTGCTCCAGAAGGAAAAGGAGCAGCTGCAGGAGGAGAAGCAGGTGAGAGCCTGGGCCTGGGCTCCCGGATGCCGGAAGGGAGGGCTTGAGGCTGGGGGCTCCGGACCTTGTGTCTCTCGGCTTAGACACGGAGGGCTGTGAGGGGCCCAGAGGCTCCTCTCGTGGACAGAGGAGGACTACCGGGGGAGGAGGGATGCAGGGGCATAGGGGGGCCCCTGGGGGACAGGAGTGAGGCTCTGCTTTGAGCGGCCCCCCACTCTGAGGACGGCGTCTGATCATGAAGAGCACAGAGTTCTCCTTTGGGTGCAAGGGAGGGCGGTGGGGCCGCGGGGCGGGCGCCCTCCCAGCCTCCCCCACCTCTCTGCTCCCCCTCCAGGAGCTGCTTGAGTACATGAGGAAGCTGGAGGCCCGCCTGGAGAAGGTGGCGGACGAGAAGTGGAGCGAGGGCACCGCCACAGAGGATGAGGAGGCGGCTGCAGGGCTGAGTCTGTACCCCCTCCCTCTGCGCCCCCCCCCACCGTGTTCCCTGCCGGGGACAGCTGGTGTGGCCCCGCGGGGGTCTAGGGAGCGTACCCCTGGCCGAGGAGGCAGCCCAGCGGCCTCTAACAGCGCGCTCCTTGCCCCCCTCACCACCAGGCTGCCCAGAGGCTCTGACGGACTCCGAGGATGAGTCCCCGGAGGACATGCGGCCCCCCTCCTACGGCCTCTGCGAGCGCGGGGACAGCGGCTCCCCCTCGGGGCCACGAGAGGCTTCTGGCCGGGTCGTGGTCAGCCAGCCAGCTCCGGTGGCGCCGCAGCTCTCGGGGGCCGCCGAGGACACCAGCTCTGACTCAGTGAGCAGGGCAGGGGCAGCGGGGGGCAGGTGGGGGGCCGGCGGGGCCTCCTCCGGAGCGGGCTGCCCCAGCCTAGATACAGGGCTCTGTTTCTCCCTGGGGGAGAGGTAGGCTCGGCCTCCCTTCAAGGCCCTCCCATGGACAACACCCCCAGATCCCGTCCAACCGGGAGCTCACGGCTGCCCGCCCCTGCTCCCCATGCTTCCCTTCTCACCCGCTGGTCCGCGTCAGAACTCCTGCCGGCCTCACTCCCACTGGAGCCCACTGTCTGCTGTCTGGGCATAGACTGCTCTTCCCTCACTGGCTCCTGGGGGCTGCTCCCCTATCTGGGGGTGCTCACTACCCCCAAACCCAACCCTATCTCTCTGGTGCCCAGGAGGCCGAAGATGAGAAGTCAGTCCTCATGGCAGCTGTTCAGAGTGGCGGTGAGGAGGCCAATCTGCTGCTTCCTGAGCTGGGCAGTGCCTTCTATGACATGGCCAGGTGAGCGCAAAAGGGGGGTCGCAGGGGGGGTGCCAGTGGAAAGGGCGTCCAGGTGAACGGCCGCCATGCCCTTCCCCCAAGCTCCCTGCTCTTGGCCCTAGCCAAGGAAAGGAGACCTAGGTATGGTTGGCTCAGAAAACCACCCACCACTCCAAAGCCCAGGTGCCTTCAGGTAATTCCTCCCCCATCTTACCAACGCACATGTGCACTCAGAGGCCCTGCCTTTAACTGGCTTCTGTGTTGTTCTAGCACCATCTTCCGTGGAGCCCAAATTGCCCTGCATCCCCTCTCTCCTGCCCCTCCCCCTTCCCCAACCATCAGGTAGGTACCTAGGCTCCATGTGGGGTGGAGGGGAGGTGACTGGTACCCCGATACCCTGAGGGGTGGGATCACAGAGAAGCCTGGGATCCGGCGTCCCATCTGGCCAGCCCTGAGAGGTCCCTCTTCCCTGACCCTCTTCCCTCGCTCCCCTGGGAGACCCTCTGGGTGATGCAGGGGCAGGGGCTGGGGGCTCAGGGATCAGACGGCCCCCTCGGCTTGGCTTTCCCTTTCCTTCCGCAGGTCAAAAGGGGAAGGCAGGGGAAAGAGAGATTTTATCATGTAGCCCCCAGCTTTCCTCGAAGTGAGATGGGCTCAGGGCAGGGAGGGGGTGATGCTGTCATCCTTCTCAGCTGGAGCAGGAAGATGAAGGACGATGTCAGACTCATTTTCAGCCTCATTAGGCAGCAGACGGAGATGGAGGGAGGAGAGCAGGGGTGGGGGATGGGCCGAGCCTCACAGCCTCTGCAGGGACTAGGGAAGGAGGCCGAGGAGAGAGGAGAGCGTGGGGAGAAGGATGCTGGGGAGGTCAGGGGAGAGCCAGCAGGGAGCTGCCCGAGGGGGGGGACCTGGGAGCCCCGAGCGTGGGCCCCTCTCCCCGCGGTCCCCAGGGCAGGAGGGCACTGCAGCGCCCTGACCGGCTCCTTTCCCCGTCTCCCGCAGTGGCTTCGCAGTGGGTCCCTTGTCAGAGGCCAGCACTGGGGGCCCCGCCACCCCCCGTGGAGGGAGTGCCCTATTTGTAAGGAGCGCTTCCCAGCCGAGAGTGATAAGGACGCCCTGGAGGACCACATGGATGGACACTTCTTTTTCAGCACCCAGGACCCCTTTACCTTTGAGTGATCTCACCCACCCCCACCCCAGGACACGCACAGATACACTGACACACACACACCCTCATGCACAGACATACACTTAGGCTCACGCCTCTTCTGACACACTGGGCTCCATGGCATTCTGGTCCCTGAGAACCGTTCCCGAACCATTTTCATCCGGGGCTCTGGCCTTCATCCTCTCCCACCAGGCTCGTTGCCCAGGCGGGGCCCTTCCTGGAAGCAGCGGCTGACTGTACCCCCTGAAAGCGGTTTTGGAGGAACCAGGAGGAGGCCCTCCCCAGGGGAATAGGATCAGCCCCTGGTTGCTCTGTCACTGACACCAGCTACCACACCACCACCACCACGTACACACACACACTCACACTCACATACACTCTGATGCCCCAAAGCCAATTCCTGGGGCACCCCACCCTCTCTCATTTGGGGTCTGTGTTGGTTTACCCGAGTTTTCTCTGGGGCCTGCATGGAGGCAGTAGCACAGATACCACGGCCTCTTGGGGTCTCTCGGTTCTGAGCTTCAGTGGTTCTCTCTGCCTCCCGCCCCCCACCCCCACCCCATTGCCTTCTGCACCCCACCCTGGCCTTTTCCACACCATTAGATATGAAGTTTGGAGGTTTCTTTTGTATTTTGAGGTTTTCTGTATTCCGTCTCCTGCCCCTCCCCGCCACTTCCCCCCAGTGTCCTCACATGGAAAGAAATAATGCATTTGTGCCTTCTGTGAGGGATGGGGGGAACAAACGGTCCCAGGTGTCCCCATTTCTCAGTCCTTCCTCCCTCTCCAGGTTCCCCCACAGCAATAAGAGCTTTCCTTCATGATCCCTCCCTCCGTCGGTAGTTGGGACAAATATATTTATATGATATGTATAACGATTCTAATAAAATGTGTTCTTCTCACGAGGTGTGACAGCAAGGAAGGTCCGTGCCCCTGGCCCCTAGAGCGGAGGGGGGGGGGGTGCGCCTGGCCCTGCCTGCCTGGGGCCTGGGCTCCGCCGCTGCGGCTGGGGCTCCGGGCTGGGGGTCCGGCTCGGGGACACTGCGGTGGTGGGGGGAGCGGGCCTGGGTCCCCGTGGACCGGTGCTGGGAGCTTCAGGCCTGGGGGGGCGGGGGCCAGAGCGGGTCAGGGCCAGAGGCGGGCGGGGCCAGAGGCAGGCGCTACTCCCAGGAGTTCACACCTTTGAGGAGCCCCAGAAAGGCCTGCGCCCCTGCCTCCGAGGCCTACTCCTACTCCTTCCTCCCGCCCCGCCTCGCCCTCAGCCCGGTGCCTCCTCACCGCCCGCCTGCGCTCCGGCTCCGCAGTCACAGAAGCGCATCCATCCCCTCGAAGCAGCCTCACAGGCTACACCCGCGCGGGGGCATCTCCTGAGGCCCCGCGTGCTCACCAGGCCCTCGGCCTCCGGAGCTCCGTCACCAGCCACCCTCCTCTCCCTTCAGGGCCCCTCTCTCCACCCACCTGAGCCCCCCCTCCAGCCCCACCTGGATGACATCTTCCATCCTTCCTTCTTCCCTCCCGTTCTCTGTCTCCTAGCAACCCCATGTCGGTCCCTGAATCCCTTCCAAGGAAATTAGAGATAATGGATCTCTCCCCTCTCCATCTCAACTCCTCTTTATTGATCCTCCTTTAATGAAAGTTAATTATAACAATGATTTAATTAATAGAATCCCTCTCTTCCTTTATTGCTTCCCGTATTAAGACTATTAATAAATACGAGCTGGGCTGACAGAGGCATCCATCACCCGCCCGGGATTCCCCCCACCCCTCCTTTGTCCCTCCCCCGCGCCCCTCCCTCGCTTGGCCTATAAACTTGCCGGGGTAGTGGGGGTTAATCAGAGAGGAATTATGAGCCAACAGACCCCGCAGGAGGTGCATTTAATGAAATCACTCGTGATTTATGTCTGGGGGAGGCTGGGGAGGGAAGGATCTGGAACCCAGGCATCCTGGCTTCTGAAAGGGTGTCGCCCCTAGAGCAAAAGGGGAGGAAGGGAGACAGCAAGGGGCACGCAGAGCCCGGGCGCCCCGTAGTCCCTGCCATGCCCGCCCCCCGCCGCCCCCCGCAGGAGCCCCGGGCAGGGGCGAGGCCGCTGACTGGCGCAGCTAAACCCCTACGGGCTGGGCTGCGGCCTCCCATCTTCCCTCCTCCAGGGCTTGGCCGCCCACTCTCGTGGCCCATCCTCCCCCCGCGGCACGGCCCCCTCCACGGAGTCGCCCAGGTGCCCAGCGCTCCGGCTCTCCTGTCTGCCCTTCGCCCTAGAGCCCCCCCCCCCGCCCCCAGGAGCCAGCACCTTGCCGGGCTCAGGGGGGGCAATGAGACGCCCGGGGGGGGGGGTCGGGGTGGGCAGTGCGAGCCCTTTCTCCCACTCCCCCGGGGCGGGGGCACCGCGGCGTCCCGCTCCTCTCCCTCCTGGAATGGGTTCGCCCCCGCACCCCCCGCCTCCAGCAGCTGTCCAAACCCCCGAACCCCGGGCTCTGATGGGGCCCACGGCGCTCGTGCGAGGGAAGAGGCGGCCCAGGCAGCGGCGAACGGGAACTGAGGTGTCAGTTGGGGCGGCAGAGACGCCCCAACACCTCCCGGCTCGGCTCGCAGAACCCCGCGGCTGCCGTCACCCCACGGGTCTGCGGCGCGGGTCCCTAGGGTGCAGGTCAGGGCCTGCACCAGCGGACTCTCGCTT
The DNA here is from genome assembly GCF_905146905.1 of Nyctereutes procyonoides. Lineage (NCBI taxonomy): Eukaryota > Metazoa > Chordata > Mammalia > Carnivora > Canidae > Nyctereutes > Nyctereutes procyonoides. The sequence goes on along the minus strand of NW_026575124.1, from coordinate 4,492,537 downwards.
CCTCTGCACCCCAGCGTCTCCGACGCCCTCCGCTATCCTGGCCCGCCTCGGCGCCCGCTTTCCCCACAGCGCGGAGGACGCCTCCTCCACGAAGCCCTCCCGGACTTCCCTCCCTCACCCCCTGAGGTTGCCCTGCGCATCACTTCATAAAAACACGACAGCGTGTTTACGAGTCTTTCTTCTCTCGCAGCTCTAAGCAGCTGGAGGGCCGGCTCTGTGTTTGCACATCTCATGTTCCTGAAGTCCAGTACAGAGATCGGGACATGGGGCCAGTCCTTCCAAAAATAAAGTGGGTTTTTTTTTAAAGATATTTATTTATCCATGAAAGACAATCAGAGACAGGCAGAGACACAGGCAGAGGGAGAAGCAGGCTCCCCACGGGGCTCCTGATGTGGGACTCGATCCAGGACCCCGGGGTCACGCCCTGAGCCCAAGGCAGACAGCCAACCGCTGAGCCACCCAGGCGCCCCCTAAAAATAAATGTTTTGATTATTTTAATAAAATATCTCATACATACAAAAGGATATATATGTCCTTGTATAAGAGATAAAGGATAACATCGTGGGCATCATTGGACTTATTAGCCAGCTTTAGAAAAAATTACCAATATTGTTAAAGTGCCCCGTGTAGCCTGAAAGAGGAAAACGTGGTGTCATCCGGGACAGAGACATGTCATACACTAATTGAGAGAACTTTCTGGAGTGCTCTTTATGGGTCCAGTGCTGGGAATAGAGATGGAACAGTCAAAAACCCTGTCAAAACAGTCAAAAACTGCCCTCGAGCAGCTTCTAGTCAACATAAAGTCATAAAAACAAGAAGGCAAAATAGGCACTGCTTTAGAGGTCCACACAGCAGGCCATGGGATCCCAGGGAAAGGATACTTAAGCAGGGCTGGGGGACACAAAGCTGCCCATCGGAGACGATGTAGACGCTCAATCTTTTTTATTTATTTGTTTAAGATTTTCATTTATCTGAGAGAGAAAGAGCATAGAGGGAGAGTTCGAGGGAGAAGCAGCCTCCCCACTGAGCAGGGGGCCCAACACGGGGCTCGACCCCAGGAGCCCGGGATCATAGCACAAGCTGAAGGCAGATTCTTAACCAACTGAGCCACCCAGGTGCCCCGAGCCTCAATCTTAAAGAGACAAGGAAGAGAATGTGGAAAGTCATAACTGGCTCAGAGACCTAAACACTCAGGTAGGGCCGCTGAGTGAAGGTCACACCGTGTGAGGTGAGGCCGGGAAAATGACTGAGAGATACATACTCAGACGTCCGCTCAGCAAATATTCATTGGGTGCTACCACGTGCCGGGTGCTGCTCTGGGCACTGGGAAACAGCCCGGACAACACATTGCCTGCCCTTACGAAGCTTATGCCCTATGACAGATCATGAAAGTCCAGAGAAACCAGTTAGGAACCCTTGTACCAACCCAGGCAAAAATGGCGAACACTCAGATGAGGCAGTGTCAAGGGGACAAGAACTCTTTAGGACGCAAAATTAATGGGACTTGGTGATAATGAGACATGGGAAGTGAAGAGGAGTCAGGTTGATCCCAGGTTTCTTGTTTCATTGACCAGATAACCAGTAATGCCATTCACCAAAGAAATAATATGAGTGGAGAAGCACATGAAGGGAAAACATGACTGGTGCAGTGCGGACATGTTGAATTTCCAGTGTGTTTGGGATCTTCCAAAGGAGAGAGAGAGGTCCAGTGGGCAGTTGGATAGATAAATGTAAGTCTAGAGCTCAAGAGAGCTTGAAACTGAAGACAAGAGACGTAAGATCCTTGAAAGTAGAAGGAAGAAAGATCACCCAGGCGTCCCTGCATGTAGAGTGAGAGGGTAAGAGGGCCAAGGGCGGGACCCAGGTGACCATCCCCATGGAAGGCAAGTTCAGAGAATGAGAAGTCACAGAGACTGCGAAGGATCAGTCAGAGGAAGGACCGTGTGGCAGGTGCAGCAGAGAGGCCAAGGAAATGACTCCTGGAAAGCTCTGGATTGGCAGCCCGGAGGTCACTGGTGGCTTGGCCAGAGGAGCTTGAGGGAAGTTCTGTAGGCTTATTGTGCTGTGGGACTTCATAGAACCTGTAGCAGTTACACAATGCCGACCCGTGGGAATTGGGAATGTGTCTCCAGACTCACGTAGAAACAAGGACTTCTGAGTCAAGGTGTAAGAAAAATCAAGGGCAGGAACCGAGATGTCCTGATCCAACATCAAAGAATTCCCACTGGTTCTGACGGGCCAGATGTGAGGCACACTCTAGGCCTGCACTGTCCACTATGGGACACTGAACACTTGAACTGTGGCCAATCCAAATTGAAATGTTGTGAGTATAAATTGCATAACAGATTTAAAGACTTTGAGCCAAAAAAAAAATTTAGAATAATTTTATACTGATTGCATGTTTAAATGACAATAATTTGGATATATTGGGTCAAATAAAATATGTTGTTAATTTTACCTGGTTTTTTTTTTTTTTGAGAGAGAGTGAGCGAGAGAGAGAGAGAGAGAGAGAGAGAGAGCACAAGCAGGGACAGGTGCAGAGGGAGACAGAGAAGCAGACTCCCCACTGAGCAGGAACCTGATGCAGGACTGGATCCCAAGGACCCCAAGATCATGACCTGAGCTGAAGGCACACGCTTAAGGGACTAAGCCACCCAGGTGCCCTGGGTTTTCTTTTTAAGATTTTATTTTTAAGTCACCTGGATGCCCAACATAGGGCTCAAACTTACAACCCCAAGATGAAGAGTCACATGCTCTCCCCACTGAGCCAGCCAGGCGACCCATCCCTGATCCTTTTTACTTTTTTTTAATGTAACTACTAGAAAATTTAAAACTATGTATTAAATTTCTACTTTACAGTGCTTATGAAGCCCTCCCCCAGAAAGGGACCCCTGAAACCTGGACACCCCTAGACTCCCAGCATCCCTCCTTGCAGGGAGATACATGCCTGTAATTTCCAAGACTGCATTCTAGACGCACCCCTCTGCCCCGTGCTCCTAAGGCCATAACCTAGGGCACGAGATGCCAGTGCTTAGGACCCCATCTCCAGTTGCCAATCTGGGCCCCTCACATTTTTTTCTTTCTCCAGGTCTGTTAATCATCAGGTGAGATGATTTCATCATCTCTGTTTTCCTTATTTCTCAGCTCCTATGCTTTTCTAAAACTGGAAATCTCCCAGATCGGTGGAATCATGGTGCTGCGGCGAGCACTTAGGTGCTAGAGGTCTCCAGATTTAATCTGTCATACATCCTAACCATGTGACCTGGAGCAAAACACTCCATCTCTCTGAGCCCCTACCCACAAAATGTGGGTAACTCCCACCTAGAAAACTCATTGTGATGATTATACGAGAACAAATGTGTAAAATGCCTTGTATGGAGCCAGGCACATGGTAGGTATTTTATCATTTGGGGCGTTCTGTTTTGCATCTTATCCCTGCACATTTGGAGAAAGAGCAAACTCAGGGTCGTATATGTGGGTTGATAGGGCCTTAAAACCAAAAGGGCGCTCAGACGTGTATTTCCAACCTCTCATTCAGTACAGAAATTCCCTGGACTGCATCCCTCATTGGTAGTCATCCAACCTCTGCTTAAACATCTCCGGGGGCCATTCATTGGTTCACTCAATAAATAAGAACAAGGCACTGTGGGAGCCACAAAGAAGGGCAGACACAGATCTTACTGTTAAGGAGCTTCTGTATTCGCAGAAAGGATATGTAGGGGAACAACTGTCACGTAAGGCAAATGTGGTGTGTGCCAACTGAGGCGCCATGAGAGAGTCTACGACCTTACAAGTCAACCCATGTACAGCCGAAGGAGAGCTGTAATGTTACAGTCCCTCCCGAGCGTCAGAGCTCAGCTTTCCCATTCATTTCGTGGAAAATGGGACATGATTCTTCCACCCTAGGTCATGGGTCATCCCTAAGGAGGACATTTCTGTAACAACCTTAAAATTCCAGGAGGCTGGGACGTCTGGGGGGCTCAGGGGTTGGCTGTCTGCCTTTGGCTCAGGTCGTGATCGCGGGGTCCTGAGATGCAGACCTCACCGGGGGGAGCCTGCTTCTCCCTCTGCCTGTGTCTCTGCCTCTCCCTGTGTGTCTCTCATGAATAAATACAATCTTGAACAAACAAACAACTCCTGGAGTCTGCGGCCCTGGGAAAGGCTAGAACGGATGAATGGGAGCACAGGTGTGGGGAGAACTGCAAGTTTAGCTGCAAGATCCTCCAGGCTCCTCTGGGTCATAGAATTTCTGGGAGCCCCTCGATGCCCATCCCACCCTCTGCGGAACCAAGAAATCCCTGCCCACCTGGAAAGCCCAGCACATCCCTACTCTCAGGACTTATGCAGATGTGGTTCTGTCTGCTTTTTCTCTCCCTTCTCCCCCATCTTTATCACATTTTCATCTTTTATCAGTATCTCTATAATTTTCTTTGTGTCCATCTCTGCTTCGGTCTGTCCCTCTCGTTATTACATTCGGGGTGTCTGTTATTCTTGAGGTCTCTCTGCCTCTGTTTCTGTCCTCCTCTCTTTGACGCTTTCTCCATTTCTTGGTCGGTTTCCACTTTTCCGCCTCTGGCCTCGCCGGCTCCCCAGCTGCCGCAAGCTATAAAGCAGCCGGCCCTGCAGCAGGCAGCCGCCAATCACTAGGCTCCAGGAGTTGGGGGAGGGGGTGCCGGGAGGTGGGGGCCTGGGCAGGCCGGGGCACTGTTGCTACAGCAGGGGAGGGGGGAGGCAGAAAGAGCGGAGAGATGCCACTCCCCGAAGGCGGCCGCAGCTGCCTCCGGAGCCAGTGTCTGGACCCCCTTCCTGCAGGGAGCAGACACCTGGCCTTGCTGTCGTGAAGCAGGGTCCCTGGGTCCCTCCCATATCCTCCCCAACCCTCCCCAGCCTGGTTTCTCATGCAGAACCATTGGCCACAGGTCACTCCCTGAGGGATTGGCTTCCTCCTCCACTCTTAGGCCCTCCCGAGACCAGGGAGCTAAAGGCCCCGGGGCCTGAGGATGTCTGGGACAAGTGCTTAGTGAACTAGGACAAACGCTTTTGTGAACACCAGGACAATAAATGCTCCAGACACGGGAAGCGAAGGAGGCTGAGAAGCGATGGGCCCTGGGGAGGCCCGAGAGGAGGGAGGGGCCTAATGGGGCAAGGACGAACCCGGAGGTTGGGCACCCCAGGCTTCTTACCAGCCCCCGGGCCACTCCTAAAGCAGGACTGGCGGCCGGCATCCCGGGCCCTGGTCCAGGGCGGGATTGGGCAGCTCGGGGTGCTGCCTTAGCGCATCATCGGAGACCTACGGCGACGGGGAGAGCGGTGGGGGGCGCCTGGGAAAGGAAAGCAGCGAAGGGGAGGGGTTGGCCAGAGATGTTAGGAGCCGAGCAGAGGAGAGGAACGCTTGGATCCCGCAGGACGGGGACCCGCCCGCACGCCCCGATTCCTGGTGTGCCGGCGACCCCTGCTGGCCGCGCTCGCCACCACCTGGGCGCCGGGCCGGGCGCCTGGGACGCTGCGCGTGGGAATGTCCCTGGACGCCGTGCCCGCGCGCGTTCGTGCTACCCGTGGTTCTGCGGGGGCACCCCTGGGTGAAGGCAGAAACGCGACTGAGCACAAGGCCACGAGGTTCAGGCCCTGAACCCCGAGGCCCCGGCGGGGAGTCTGGGTGACTGGACAGGAAGCCTGAGGTCTTGGGCGCAGCTCACATGGTCCCTGGAGTGGTCCAGATCCACTCGGTGGGGCACCGCCAGCATCACAGTAAAAGTAATCAGTCCAGGGCCCGGGGGCTGGGGGAAGTGGGGGTTTGGGACTCAGACATCCCTGAGTTTAAGTCCTGATGCCCTGGTTGCGACCTGCATGACCTCAGGCAAGTGACCTTAACTTCTTGGAGCCCAATCCCCTCACCTGTAAGGGCCATAATAATGCTGCCTCGCGGGGCTACCCTGAGTGTTTAGCACAGTGCCTGGCATTTAATGGGTGCTAATTTTCTGCCTCCCTCTTCCTTTATCTGCTCCCACCCCCAAGGTCGAGGGGGGATCTCAAAAAGGCAAATAAACTGAGGATGATGTTGACGATGATGGTGGTGGTTTATATTTACATCACTCATGCAAATCATTTTAAACATATTTTTAATACACGGCTTTTTTCCTTTTTATTAGCCAAGCACATCATGATCATGTTTTATTGGGACAGAAATATCCCGGTGTTATGGCAGGTATCTAGAAGGATGGCCTTATGAAGTGATAACAAGGCATGACAAATCTTTCTTTATTGTGATACATTTTCATTACTCAGGTTAATCAGGAATTACCCATTAGAACAAGGGCTTAAGATAAGTACATGACAATCATCTGAGGAGATCAAAATCTCCTGATTTTCCAATGGGTCTCTAATTGTTATTGCTGTTGTGGGGGCCGATTAATGCTTTGATTGAACTGGTCTTAAAACATTAAAATAACTCAAGGAGATATGACAGGTAGTTAGAAATGGTATATTCTGAAATTAAAAAGAAGATGGATTTCGGTTTCCATGAAAGAATATTCTAATCCCGACAGCAGCCCAGCGATGGGGCAAACTGTTTATGAAGTAAAGAGCTCCATTTCAAGTAGAAGGATGGAGGCAGAGGCCGCTGACTCCCGGGCAGGCTTCCTGGGGCAGGAGTGGAGGCTGCGGGGGGAGCCTGGGAAGAGGCCCTCGAGGCCCCTCCACAAGCACACCCCAGCGCAGAAGTAACACTCAGTGGCAAAAGTGTTGTTCCAAATGGCATTACTGCCATCCTCATGGTCATTGTTTGTCACCGTGGGGTGGAGGCGGCAGGGGGAGGGGAGGTCAAAATAACAACCGTGTTCTCCTCTCGGGGACTCTGCTCTTCCTAAGGAAAGGCAAGGCTCCAGGATCTTTCCTTCTCTAACCATCCCCACATTCTGCAACTTTTGTTTTTCCCGGTTTCATGGGATCCACCTGCAAGTATGTTGAAGAAAACCTCAAAGAAAGGGCTTTTTTTCATCCTTTAGTTTTCTGTCTGCAAGAGGGGCAGGCCGTGGGTGCGGGCGGAGAAGGGGACAGACATTTGCTGAGCTCCTGTTTAGTACAGATGCTCTCGTATCAACCTTTGATTAAGAGCCGAGTGTATCTACTGTCACGCAGGTAAATGTGCGGATATAATGTATATGTTGTTCTGTAAACGTGGACATAAATGCGATGCTTCTGCAGGAATTCCTTGCCGGTCAGGCCTGTCTGAGGAATTTGTTTGGTATCTAGCTGCCTGTGGGGAAATCTGTGTGCAGCTCCCCTGAGGATTTCAATACCTTCCGTGGGCACATAGACCGGCCAGGAGTTACTCTTCCAGCTTCAGGATCTGTGTACATGATCCCAGGCCCCAACTTCGTACCTTGCCCTAACCTGGGCACAAAGGTGTCGTCACATCAGGACCCACCTGCCTCTTTACCATGTGTGACATTGCGTTTCCCATCTCTGTCACAGTGCACACAGATGCATGTGCCCAACTGGACCCCCATGAAGCCATCTATGTCCTACAGCTCCTCCTCCCACCTCTGTGGAGAGTCCTTGGCACCCTCCCCTCCTGGCTACCCCCACTCCCCACTTTCCATGCCAGGAGAGATCTAATTACACAGAAATTAGTACAGAGAAGGATCGTTTGCTTTTATGGCATCAGCACCAGGGCAGCTGTAAATCTGGGGCTGCTGCTATAGCCGCCTCTGGGCACTGTGCGGGCTGTAGGGGGGCTCTCACCTCCACACCCCACTTTGTTCCATCTCTGTCTGGGCCTCTACCCCTGCCCAGGGAACCAGAACTCTATTTGGTACCATCTCAGTGGGGTAGGGGGAGGCCTGGGATGGGGAGAGGGGGTCAGGGCATGGCCAACCAAAAATGACACAAAATAAGTGTTCAACTAATGTTCCCTGAACCATTAGAGAGGGGTTAAACCCAGCAATGCTAACAACACCCAACTACCCAGACCAGTGGCCAAGGGATGAATATTCCTAGTAAGCACTTCCTTACAAGCCCAGGTAAAGTAAATGGGGTGTTTTGTCATCCCGGCTTCCACTTTTGAGACCCTAAACTCCTTCTCAGGCAGCATCAGTTCATGAAGATAGTCCAGGGTTCAGATCTTGATTCTTCTGTTTACTGGCTGGATGACCTTGGGTACCCTACACGCTCTCATCTGACCCTTGGCTTCCTCATTTGTGAAATGGGGGTCATGAAACCTACCTCTCAAGTTGTGAGACATCAACAAGAAAACACCGGACCAAGAGGAAAGTGGTCCACTAATCATTACCGCTGTTAATGTCTTGCTAGCTAACCCTTCCATTTCCCCATCGCCTCTTAACTAGCCTTTATCCCAAACAACTCCCTCAAGAGCCACCATACAGTTTGGGACAGTAGGATACGCAGGACGTTGTTCCCAACCTAGAAAGAATGTTTCTTTATGTTAAGGATCTCATCAGAGACAGGTGACTCCAACAATCCTCATGCACCTGGAGCCACCGTTTTACTGATAGCCAACTTTCTCCAGGCTCCTACCTTGGCAGTGATTATTTTTACCTCCCTCATTTTCACTGAGGGTATGAATTTTTCCTTGGGGTACTGGAGAGTCTCGTTGTAAATGACAGGGGTAAAAAAGAATCAAGGATTTAGGGAATTAGGACGGAGCAGGATCTGGGGAAGTAGGGTGGAGACAGTAGGCTTAAACCCACCCCAGAGCAAAGTCAAAGGGCGCTTGAGGGAGTAGCAGAGACAAAAGCCAAATGTGCAGGCTTCTATCTTCTTGCCAACACAGTCTCCAAACCCAGGGACTTGGAGTCTCCTCCCCTCTTATCCTCTTCTATTCTGTCATCTCCAGCCCAGGGCACTCAGCCAAGAATTCTTGACCTCACCCCTTCCCAGATAACACTGGAGGGCTCTAAGTGGTGTGTAGGCCAGGAAGGGAAGAGCCAAAGAAAGGAAGGGGTACACCCCCTACCTAACCAGTCTGCCCAGATCTCCAAGCACCCTTTGGCGGGACCCCCTGCTCCCACCGTTCAGGGCTGGAGGAGCCCACGGGAGAAAGGTGAGGCGCATCTTCTGTGTCTGGCCTCGCACCCCCATCTGCGTCCCAAGGAGGGTGAGGATTTGGCGTGAAGGGCAGAGCGGCTGGGGCATCTCTGGCCCCCGCCTCCCCCACCCCCAACCCCAACTCAGGCTGCAGTCTCTCCTCGTTGTAGCAGAGCGAGAGCAAAGGGACGGGCAGTAAAGATGAGTGATGGCGCGGAGACAAGCAGAAATACACCATCATGAAAATGCTAATGACTCCTTGCTCTCTTTCTTTATGGTTGGAGTAATACAGACTTCAATCATAAAAACAATCTCCCAACATTTTAATGGGCTCCATCATGCCCGCACTTGTCGGTATATTTGAAGAATAAATCACCCTCCCCGCTCGGAATGAATTCGCTGTCAAACTCGGCTCCCTCGGAGAAAATGGATGGGGAGCGAGGATGGAGGTTGGGGTGTGTGTGTGTGTGTTGGGGGGGTCCTGTCCCTAACTCCCTCCTACACCGTTCTTTACACTGCATCCTGCGTGGGAGGAGGGGGCAATCGGGAATCCGTGGAGCTGAGCCTAAGGGAGGGTTTGGGGCAAGAGAGGGCAGGGCCTGAGAGATTCCTCAGGGAGAAGCCGCCCCTTGGATGCACGAGGGATAGAGAAAGGGGCAGGAAGTGGGGCGGCTTTGGACGGAAGGGAGATGCCAAATCTTGACATTGAACGAATGCAAAGACGATACAAACAGCATACAAATCTGCATTATTTCTGCGTTACGTGGTCGGATTTCATCCAGACTAGGCCCCGGGCAGGGGCGCTGAGGGCAAAGGGAAAAGCTCGGGAGATCCCCTTGGGAACAGGGGGGACGGGAGGGGGGGGCAACAACGGCCCAGGCGTCCCGCTCGAGCTCGCAGGTCTCCGCGCCGCAGCCACAGGCCCTGCGGACACCAGGCCCCGGGATCCTCATCTCCATCCAGGTGGCCGTCGGCCAATGAAAACTGGGGATGCGCCCACCGCGAGCAGCCAATCCCGTTAAGGCTGAGCCGCGCGGCCCCGCTTAATTGCATCTTGATTGGTTGTGGTGTTGCTAGGCAGAAATGGAGTCCTGGAGATTGATGCGGGCAGGACCGAGGAGGCAGGTGGGTATGAAAATACCTGGAAACCCAGACTCCCGGATTGACATTTTTCTTCCCGAGCTCCTGTATTCCTAAAGGGCTGATGGGGTCAGGGGGATGACTCTCCGATTTCCCCTCCGCTTGAGTGGGACGGAGCCAAAGAGTTCTATCTGCCTCCACCCCCACCCCCCAAACGCCTTGAGAGAAATCTGCCTATTTCCAGGATCCTCTAATCCGAAAAATCCCCAAGGGGTAGTTCAACCTCGCGCTGGGTCTTCCCACTCAGTCAGTCCTTTCTGGGACCTGCCTACAAGGCTTTCTGGCTGGGGCTTAGGGCAGATGTTCCCGGAAACGCTCGGGATGTAGAGAAATCTCGTCCCACGTTTTTCCTTCGCCCAGCGAGACTCGGGGCACGAGGAAGCCCTACCTCCGGGCCGCACCACCCTGACCCACCGAGGGGCCCGTGGGTCCTGCGCGGGGTGCGGGCGGCCACCCCCCACCCCCGACCCCCGCGGGGCTGCGCAGCTGCAGGCCCAGGCGCGGCCTCGGCGCCCTCATTTGCATCCACTTGCACCGCCCCGGGCCCCCGCCAACCCGCTCCTGGGGTTCCTCTGGCTCCGCGGGCCCCGCCCGGCGCATCCCCGCCCTCCCCACGTGCACCCCCGCGTACCCCCGCCCCGCACAACCCCACCCTCTCTCCCCGTGCACACCTGCGCATCCCTGCCCTCCCCCCGCGCATCCCCGCCCTCCCCCCCGTGCACCCCCGCGCATCCCCGCCCTCCCCCCCGTGCACCCCCGCCCTCGCCCTGTGCACCCTCGCGCATCCCCGCCCTCCCCCCGGTGCACCCCCGCGCAGCCCCCCCTGCTGGAGCCCGGGCGCCACGGCCTCGCGGGGAGGCGGGAGCCGAGCGCCAGCGGACAATATGCCGCCGTTTAAGTCCGAAGGCGCGCCGGCCGCCGATTGTGATGTTAATTCGGGGATGATTTAGGGGGGCGGGGGGGGCGGGCCGCCTCTCCGTCAAAGTGCTGTCCGGGGGCTTAATATTTGTAATTGAAGCTGATGAGGACTCCGTCTCTGTTTCCACTGATAAAAAAAGGCAGGGAGGGAAAAAGTGCAACTAAATTATGGGGCCGGGAGAAAAACATGATTAATCAAAGGTTTGAACTGTCGCCGTGTTCGAGGCCCAGTAAATCTCGCCCGGCCGGGCCTGCGGAGGCCGGAGGATAAATCTGAGCCGCCCGGTGCCCGCCGCCCCTTTCTGTTTGCCTCTCGGTTAGCACGTCAATTAATTCGATAATTGGATTTGAAGAGATGTCAGCGGATTACCGAGGGGGAGCGGGAGGAAGGGGCCCGGGATGGCGAGGACGGAGGCGAGCCCGCCCGGCCCGGCCCCCGCCCCTCCCCGCACCTCCCGCGCCGCCTCCTCCAAGCTCTGCCCGGTTTTCTGCAAAGTCTGCCCTTGGCCCTCGACTGCCTCCTCGGCTCGGCTCCGCTCTCCGCTGGCAGCTGCAGGGTGTCCCGGCCTGAAGTGTCTGCAGTTGTTCGTGGGTCTGTTCCTAAACGGAGTTTAACTCCCTGGTCCCTTCCTCTGATGCACCCCGTCTGACCCAGAGTCTGCCCCCCAGGGATTGGGGCTCCCAGAAAGGCAGAGACCAAAGCTTTCGGAATCCCTTCCCCCAGGGGTCAGAACAGGACTTTTCTCATCTCCCCCAAGCGCCTGTCACACACACACACATTTAGAATACTAACCTATAATCAGAGCTACTCTCTGCTTATGGAAAACACCTTTAGAAGCAAATAACATACACCTGGCCCAGGACCCCAAGCCAAGGTCACCAGGCCCTCAGCTGCAACCTGACATAGAAGCAGCTGCTTCAAAAATTCAATCCTTTAGTAACTTCAGGTGGATTCCCCCCCTCCCAAAAGTGTGGACTCATCTCCTAGAAGGGGAGTGATTTTTTTTTAATTTTTGCTCCATTTTTTTGTTTTGTTTTGGAGGGTTTTGTTCTTGTTTTGGAAGTGATCTTGATTTGATATTTGGGGGTATGGTAAGGTCAGATGAGAGACGATGTCTGCCTGCCTTCTGTGTGTGTGACAGAGAGAGAGAGAGAGAGAGAGAGAAAATGGGGGGGTAGATTATTCTTTAGTAGGCTTTTGTCCGTAGTCTCTGCAGAATGTTATGCAGAGCTGAAGATTGGAAAAAAAAAAAAAAAAAAGCCTACAGGAGAACCATGCAAATGATTCTGGAAAATGACAAGATGAGATTGGAGGCTAGGGAAGGTGGTGAGGGCAGGGACATAAAGGCCATCCTGCCAGGTTGGCTGGTGTTAAAGGAACCCTAGGAAAGCACACTAGCAGGCACCCCAATCAGAGGCTGCCCTCGTGAGCAGAACCCACAGCTACTCTTGGTACCCAAACAAGGGAGATTAAGGAGAAAGGGCTGAGCCAAATAATAACATGAGGGGTACAGCAAACCAATTTTTATTTAAGCACACTAATTTAGAATACTGACTGATGCCAGCCAACCATGCACACTTGTTGAGAGAATTACTAGCCTTTGTCTACACACATAGAAGGCAAAAATCCCACCTAGGAAGGGACAAAATGCAGCGTCTCGGTAGCGTCCATTTCCACGCACAGGCTCCTAAGAGAAGTCGACTTTCGCCTGCTCTTCCCTGTTACCTGGCTTCAACCTATGGCCCTTGTAGATTAAGCTCTACACCCAGAAGTGAACTGGATCGACCGCCTGCCCTTCCATCATAGCTTAGTTTTAGCCGTGTGATCTCTGAAGTTTTCCTTGATAACAAGCATCCTGCATGCTGGAAAATGCTTTCATTTAAACCTAGCAATTGGGGGATGGAGTCACAGAAAGAATTTGGGTTCAGGGGTCCTTCTGCAGCTGTCTATGCTTCCCATCAGCCAAGACTTTCATGAAGCCATCAAAATCTTTGTATATAACTTACCAAAAAGGGTAGCCATCTCATGAATGACAGTACCACAAGGTGCCCCCGATACCACAAGGAGGTGAAAGGTGATATTTTTTTTTAATTTTTATTTATTTATGATAGTCACAGAGAGAGAGAGAGAGAGGCAGAGACACAGGCAGAGGGAGAAGCAGGCTCCATGCACCGGGAGCCCGATGTGGGATTCGATCCCGGGTCTCCAGGACCGTGCCCTGGGCCAAAGGCAGGCGCCAAACCGCTGCGCCACCCAGGGATCCCTGAAAGGTGATATGTAAGGGATCACACAAGACTTGGGCAGTTGAGGCTGATAGAGCACAGGACTTGAATTCAAAAGAATAGGCCTTAAGACCCGTGTGGTCACTGTTGAGCTATGTGATCAGAAGGAGCTGACGACCAAAAAGCTGAAATGACGTCTGCAGGTCACACAGCAAGCAAGAGGCAGGGCCACTCAAGAGCTCAGTTCTTGGGGCACCTTGGTGGCCTAGTCAGGTAAGCATCTGATTCTTGATTTGGGCTCAGGTCAGGATCTCAGGATCTGGAGATTGAGGCCCACATAGAGCCCTCTGCACTCGGCAGGGGAGTCTCCTTCAGGATTTGCTCTCTCCCCCACTCCTGTGATCTCTTGCTCTCCCTCTAAAATAAATAAATCTTAAAAAAAAAAAAAAAAGAAAGAAAAGAAAAAGGAGCCCAGTTCTCCACTGTCCCAATTCATTATGTAGACAACACGGTGTGAAATCACACTCCCTGGATTCAAGTCCTATCTTTTTTGCTCAGCAGTCGCCCCTCAGTTTCCCCTTGTGTAAAGTAGAAATAATGATTGTACAGCTTCATAGAGTTGTTGTTAGGATTTAGATAATTCATATAAAGAAACCAGCACTACACCTAGCACATCATAAGCATCCAATACTAGCTGCTGTCATTATGATGATGGACCCAGTTCTCATAACTCACCAACCTAAATGAGGCAAACTGGCAAAAGGTATTCACCGGTGCCTGTAAAATGCTTTGTGATTTAATCACCAGGCCTTAAGGGAAGCAGGGAACACTGCCTTGAAAAGACTCTCCGTTCTGATGACTCCAAAAACCACTTCTCCCCTCAAAACATTCTTACGCCTTTAAGTCTGCCAGAACCAGGTCCATAGGGGAGGGTACACCTGGGACAGCTGTATCGGGAATCATTATTTAGTTATTCATTTGTTCCCTTGTTGAATGCCTGCTTGAAAAGAAGCATGGTCCCTCAATCCAGCAAACCTATACTGAGCGCCCATTATGTGTGCAACACATTTATAAGCAGTTATCAAACCATGAATCGTTCATTATTAGCTGCACTAGTGAAGGACATATGTATATATGTGTATATGTGTATGATCAATACAGATACATATAAAGAAAATGTTTTATATCCCCAGCACCTAGCACGGCTCAGGCACATGGGAACACAATACATGATATTGAATGAACACACAGATACAGACAAATGGGAAATGTTAGAGAAGTAGAAACAGTTCCTTTCCTTAATAAGCTTTTTTTTTAAATTTTTATTTATTTATGATAGTCACAGAGAGAGAGAGAGAGGGGCAGAGACACAGGCAGAGGGAGAAGCAGGCTCCATGCACCGGGAGCCCGATGTGGGATTCGATCCCGGGTCTCCAGGATCGCGCCCCGGGCCAAAGGCAGGCGCCAAACCGCTGCGCCACCCAGGGATCCCCTCCTTAATAAGCTTAAACTCTAAATGGGGAGACAAAAAATAAATTAAAAATAAATTTTAAAAAATAAAATAAATGGGGAGACAAGACTTGCGCACAGGAAAGGGTCAGAGAACAATACAAGACAGTAAACACATCAAGACTGAGCCATCGGCAGCCAGGGTGGCTCAGCAGTTTAGCACCGTCGTCAGCCCAGACCCTGATCCTGTGGGCCTTGGATCGAGTCCCACTTCCCGCGTGGAGCCTGCTTCTCCCTCTGCCTGTGTCTCTGCTTCTCTGTGTGTGTGTGTCTCATGAATAAATAAAATCTAAAAAAAAAAAAAAAAAAGACTGTGAATGAGTTCTAGGTGATATAAATTAGGAAGAGCTCAAGGGAAGGGGGGAAGGTGGTGGGAAGGGATGCTCAACATGAAAAGAGTGGAGGGGCCCCTGGGTGGCTCGGTCAGTTAAGCACCTGACTCTTGGTCTCAGCTCAGGTCTTGATCTCAAGACTGTGGGTCCAAGCCCTACACTGGGCTCCACGCTGGGCCTGGAGCCTACTTAAAGTGAAAGGAGTGGACCTGACATAAAGAATAGAATTTAAAATGGCTGAGGAGAAAAAGGGCATTCCAGCTGCAGGCGTAGCAAGAGTGACAGCAGGTGGTAAGAACCCACGCATGTTCAGGACCTGAACAAGATCAGCTCGGAAAGGTCAGTCTCTGTACCTGAAAGACAGGATCTACACGTGTTTACAACCGTGCGTGTCTCTGATGATGTTCCTGGTCACCAGAAAAATGATGTTTGGATTTCCTATTATTTTAGATTATTCCCATCTCCTTCCCCTATCTTAACCTGAAAACCAAGTAAACAGCTGCTACCGTCAGCAAAACAAACAGATTGTAAAAGCAATTAAGCCATCACTGGTTCTCATTTATCTGCATACAAGACAACTTACTTTTCCTCCTTCTCCCACATGGTCCCAGCCTGAGATGGGATTGTTACTGCCTAGATTATGACTCTCTCCTTCATCAACAATTTTTTTCCCCAGACCCACTCCTCCCAGACAGCCTCGCCTGAAAAAAACTTCGTATTTCTTCCCCAACCTCCACGGCTGCTTTGAGGAAAGCGTGGTGATGTGTGGAAGGAAAACAACGTGAATGAGTGGTTGTTGTTAAATCCCGGATGCTTTGTGCATATTAGCGTATTCTCACAGTAACCCCCGTGAGGGAGATCTTATTATCCCCACTTTATAAGTAAGAAAACTGAGGCTCAGAGAGTTTGCCCAGATTCAAAGAAGAGTTAATATCAGAATAGGGATCTGAGCCCAGTCTACATGATTCCAGAGTCTGCCCTGCGACCCGGCATAACGGACCTCTACCCTGGACGCCTGCTCTAGATGGTCTCCTCCTCCAGAGTCAGGATAACTTAAGGCCAAGGGGAAATGCCTCCCCCATTCTAACCCACCCTCCAGTTGCCAGAATCCCTTGCCAAGCGGCCCCAAGCCCATTTCCACGGCCTCTTTCTGAGTCCAATCTCCTAAAAGCACAGAAGGAGCTGCTAGAGGAACCCCACTAATAACGTTGTTGGCCTGGAGAGTGGATGGAGCTTAGATGTGTGGCTGCACTGAGCACACGCTTTTGTGTGAAGCCCCTCTGGTAGTAGGACAGAGCCAAGCATGGAAAGAGAACCCCAAATGTCAGATTAGGGACTAGAAGAATCCCAGAATCCTAAATGCAAATCTTCCAGTTGGTATTGACATAGTTGTCAAGAGGGTAGAACGTGTTTTAACAGTTTGTTACCTTTGATTTATAACTTTTACATGTTTAGACATTTGGTATGTAGGCCTATATATTTTTATACTGACCTGAGCCCCCCAAAATATTAGGGGTAAGCCTGTTCGTCTCACAGTGATGCTGACCCCTTTCCTCTTGCCCTTTTCATTCTGTCCTTTTTTAAAAATATTTTATTTATTTATTTATTCATGAGAGACACAGAGAGAGGGAGAGAGAGGCAGAGACACAGGCAGAGGGAGAAGCAGTCTCCATGCAGGGAGTCTGATGTGGAACTCGATCCTGGGAGTCCAGGATCACGCCCCGGGACCACTCAGCTGAGCCCCCCAGGTGTCCCTCTATTCTGTCCTTTATGCCTAGAAAGCCCCTAGACTTGCCCACCAAGCAATTTGTCCCTCTTCATTCTCATAGCTTCCCAAATCCACCTTTCACCTAAAACTTTTCCAGTTGACCCCCGAAGGAAGTGGTTTCCTCCTCTTGCCTGTCCTTTCACAGCTGCCAAGACTTCTGCTGTTCCTAGCTGAAGACAGTGGAACTAACTTACCTGCATGCCTGTAGTCATTTTACTGTCTCCCTATTCTTCTGTCCTTTATGTCTGGGAGTCTCCTGGTGGCCTATAGCACCATGGACCACAACCCTGTCGTACCCTCTATAAAGAAATATTGGGGAAGATTCTTGTTCTTAGATGAGCTCCCAATCTAATATACAAGGCGGGCCTAGTGGCTCAGGCAGGGTTGGAAGACAGAACCAGGGTTATCTAGATGGTGGTTTCAGTTTCATTTTTATTTTTATAAGTAAGCTCTACCCTCAACATGGGGCTTGAACTCACAACCCAGAGCTCAAGAGTTGCATGCTCTACCCACTGAGCCAGCCAGGTGCCCCTTCAGTTTCATTTACTATGTTGGAAATAAAGGGAGTAGAACTTATAGAGGTTAGATTCATGCAGGACTATGGGTACAGGATCAAGGTTAGAGAAAGATCAGCCTTAGGATCAAGGTTAGAGGCAGCTCCTAGGTTGGAGAGCCTATCAGGGTGGTTCCTAGAGTGTGGAGATGGAAGAGGACCAGACTTGGGAGAGAGCTGGAGAATGGCACCACTCAGTGACCCAGACCAGAAAACCAAGTGCCATTTTCATCTCCCCTTCTCTTTTATCCCCCACAGTAATTCCTGAGGCCCATCAGTTCTTCCTTCTAAACCTCTTGAGGGACGCCTGGGTGGCTCAGTGATTGAGCGTCTGCCTTCAGTCAGGGCGTGAACCCAGGGTCCTGGGATAAAGTCCCGCACTGGGCTCCCTGCATGGAGCCTGCTTCTCCCTCTGCCTGTGTCTCTGCCTCTCTCTGTGTATCTCATGAATGAATGAATGAATGAATGAATGAATGAATGAATAAATAAAATCTTTAAAAAAATAAACCTCTAGAGTTCTGTCCACTTCTCTCCATTCTCACTATCATCTCAGAGCTCAGGCAACAACTATCTCCTACCTGGATTTTTTTCTTTTTAAGATTTCATTTTTAAGTAATCTCTACACCCAATGTGGGGCTCAAATTCACAACCCTGATATCAAGAGTCGCATACTCTACCGACTGAGCCAGCCAGTTTCCACTCCCAGCGGGATTTTAACAACAGACTCCTATTGCACACCATGTCCCCAGTGCCCCTCGTCTCACCCATTCTCCACACTAGAGCTAGAATGATCTTTCTAAAGTGCAAATTTAAAATACAGGATCTTTAGGGCACCTGGCTGGCTCAGTCAGTGGAGTGTTCAACTTTTGAGCTCAGGGTCATGAGTTTGAGCCTCACATTGGGTGTAGAGATTACTAAAAACTAAAAATAAAATAGAGGCACCTGAGTGGCTCAGTGGGTTAAGCAGCTGACTCTTGGTTTTAGCTCAGGTCATGATCTTGTGGTCATGGGATGGAGCCCCACAGCAGGCTCTGCATTCAGCACAGAGTTGGCTTCAAATTCTCCCTCTCCCTCTCCCTCCAGCTCGTGTTCTCTCTTTGTCTCTCAAATACATAAATAAAAACGTTTTAAAAATTTAAATAAATAATGAAAATAAAATTATAAAATAAAATGCTAGAGTTTCCTCACTCCTCTGTTTAGATGACTCCTTGCTACCTTCTGGATAAAATTCAAATGTCTTAGTGCCTTAGCTTGATTGATGCTCAGGATCCTTCAGGACCCAGCCACTAGAACCAGTCTCACCTCTCTGCACCCTGCTACACTTGCAACTGTTCATTCTGGCCACATTGAATTACTTGCCCTTTGTGGAAGAGACCATGTAACCCCTCATTTCAAAACCATTATATTTACTGCTCCTTCTCCATGGAACATCCTTCTCTTCCCTCCCAATGCAGGTCCTCCATGTGAGTCTTAAATGTTACCACCTCCTAGAAGCCTTCCTTGACTACCAGTTCTCAGGACTGGGATGCATTCCCTCCCTATGTGTTTTCATAGCATCCACTGTCTACCCCTCTTACAATACTACTGCACCAGGTTGAAATTATTTGCCTTTTAATTCTTGGTAGTCCCTGCTAGACTATTAACTTTTTAAGGCCAAGGACTCTACAGTATTCAATGTTCAGTCATTTATGAAATTTCTGCTGACAGCCTACTATGTACCAGACACTGTTGCAACTGGTGAAGTTATAGCGGTGACTAAGGTCCTGGCCCAGTGGGGCTTATTACCTAGTGGGGAAAAAAATCAATAAAAGAAAAATAAATAAAACAATGATAAGTGGTAAAAAGAAAAATAAAAGAAGAAAGGAGCCAAAGAAGGGAAGGTAGCAACTATTTAGATGGGGTGGTCAGGAAAGGCTTCTCAGAGAAGGTGCTATTTGAAACGAGACCTAAATGAAATGAGAGTGAGTATAATCTGAGAGAAGAATGTTCTGGGCATAGGAAATAGCCAAGGGCCTGAGTGGGAACAAGATGGTGTATCTGAGAATCAGCAGGGACAAGCTGAACCCTGGAATTTTTTCTATGAGCACTGGAAAAGTATGGGGGGGTGGTTTAAGTTGCATTGTCTAATCTACATTTTAAAAGATCACTTTAGGACACCTAGGTGGCTCAACAGTTGAGCATCTGCCTTGAGCTCAATTTGTGATCCCAGGGTCCTGGGATGGAGTCCTGCATTGGCCTCCCCCGCAGGGAGCCTGCTTCTCCCTCTGCCTGTGTCTCTGCCTCTCTCTCTGTGTCTCTCATGAATAAGTAAATAACATCTTTAAATAAAATAAATAAAAGATCATTTTAGCTACTTACTGTGTGGAGAGTAGACTGTAACAAAAATAGATTGTGGAGTTTGGGGAGAACAGATAGGAAGGTATTGTAGTGATCTAGCAAGAGATGTCAGTGGCTTGGACCCAACTAGATTTTGGAAGTGGTAAGGGGTGAGTAAATGTGGGATATATTTGTATTCTCATGGTCCAGCATGATGTCTGGCTAGACATTCAATAAATATTTGATGAATGAATTAAGAATGAATTAATCCAACTAAACGAGGACTCTGAGCTGGAACTGAAATCGTCCATCCTTTAAGCCTTTACTAAAATGCCAACCCCTCTACAAACTAGAAGTAGATAGTTGGCACTAACAAAGGATCAGAACTAGGCTATATATATTTGTTAATTTCTAAAAAAATCAATAGGGAGGTGATAAATAACCCAATAGGAAAATGGGCAAAGGATATACATGAATAGGCATTTCACAGAAGGAGAAACATGAGTGGCCAATAAATATATGAAAAGATGCTCAGCCTCAGTAATAATCAGGCAAGTATAAATTTAAGCCACCATGAAATACTATTTTATATCCAACAGATTAGCTAAATATCAAAGATGGTGAGGATAGGGGTAGCAACTAAAACTCTTATATACTTTGGTGGACATAAATATTGCAAAACAAACTGACATTATCTAGAAAAGTTCGTATCCTCAACCTAACAATTCCCTTTACGCAGAAATTCTTGCCAACGTATACCCAGAGACATGTACAGAGCTGTATTATTTGTAATGGCAAAAAGCTGGAAACAAGCCTCAGTACTCATCAACAGGGGAATTAATCAAATTGGTGGATTATTATACAATGAACAGGAATAAACTACAGTGATCTACGTCAACATGGGTGAATCTTAGGAAGATAATGTTGAATGAAAAGAGCAAGCAAAGGGAGTCTACAAAGAATATTACATCACTCTTAGCATGGTAAAAAAAAAACGGAAAAAGAGGGGAGATAAAATAAACAATATACGGCAAAAATATGAAAAAAAATCCTTGAAATGATCAACATAAAATTCAGAGGCTACTATAAGAGAGAAGCATATGTGGGCCCCCAGTGGCATTGATAATATCTTTCTTTTCTTTTCTTTTTTAGGTAAACTCTATTTCCAATGTGGAGCTCAAACTCACAATCCGAAGATCAAAAGTCACATGCTCTACCAACGGACCCAGCTAGGCACTTCACGGAAAGCAAATATTTTTGTCTTTTTTTTTTTGCCCACATCTGTGTTTCATGCACCTAGAACAGTGCTTGGCACATAGTAAGATAGCAATAAATATCTGTTGAGTAAATAGTATATTACTTGCATCCATTCATGATTTAAATATTTCATACTTCTTTAAAAGAAGGAAAAGACCTCTTTAATCGTGGTGTCTTCTTGATCATTCTAGCTGGAATCATACTGCTTCCTCAACTCCTATTACTCAAATAACCTATTAAATCTTGCTGCATATTGTAGCTGTATATGCACAACTCTTCCTTACAGATTATACACTTATGAAGACGAGGGATTATGTTTTCCCCCCTTTTTATTCCCATTTACAATATGAAGCACAATACCTTGCACATAGTAGATGCTCAATAAATGTTGATTGATTACTTGAAGTCACAGGAGACAAGGGCAAACCAGAAAGGACAAAGCCATGCCATTTATATTTAAAGCCGAAAAAGAACTTAATTAGTTGTCTAGTGCTTTCCTACATTTTGCAGCTAAAAAAACTGAAGTCTAGAGAGATGAAATGATTCCCCCAGTCATATAACTAAACAGTAGTATTACAAAATTTAGATTCAGACCTCTAGTTTGTGTCCTCAGCTCTTCACATTATATCACAATGACTTTTGTTTTCTGTGTTGTCTGTGTGTGTTCCTTGGCTTGGGGGCTACCAAATGGCAAGCACCAAATCTATGTTCACACATATACCTAATCATAGCTTCTAGGTAAATATGTAGGACTTGTACAAATTCATCATACAAATTCAAAGGAATCTAGGTTCTTCTCCAGCAAAAATCTGTTTGGCTATCCTTCTGCCACCAACTTTCCCACTGGTCCCTTCCTTGGAAGCGTAGATGCTAATGACTCTTTCCCTCCCTCCATCTACTGTTTTCTTTCTCCAGAAATAGGCAGGTTTACTGATGGCTCACAGTCCAGCTCTCCTGGGGAGTTGCGTTAGCAGGAGAAGTAGGGAATCTGACAGGCGTACCCACCACGCTTGAAATTAACAGTCACTAAAGGAGGCGTTCAAGACTTAAGTGTCGTCCTTGTCCAGGGGCCTGGCTGGCTGAGTCAGAAGAGCATGCAACTCTTGATCCTGGGGTCATGAGTTTGAGCTCCACGTTGGACTTAGAGGCTCACAAAAAATAAATTGAAAAAAGAAATAAGAATAGTTCTTCTAGGCAGTGCAAAGGTACCACTCCAACTTGTACAAAAGGGCCTGTTGAACACAAAGGATATCCTAGAAGGTTAACACTGGAGAGAACCTTAAAAATCACCTACATTTTCCCCCGATTTTTCCAAACGAGGAAACGAGTTTTGAGATATATGGTAACATGTAAAGTTATCGGGGGAGTTAGTAGTAAGGCTAGGACTAGACCCCCAGTCTCCTGCTTCCAGGACAGCTGTTCTTTCCATGCCTCGTGCTGGTGACATGTGCATCTAGCAAAGCGCATCCTAAAGTAGCCTCACCGTTAAGCTATCAGGAGTGAAAAATAAATTATTCAAACCCTTCCACCTCTCTCTGGCATTTTTTTTTTCCTTTGCATTTCTCTATGTCCTATTCTCTCTTTTTATCCTTCTTACGTTTCTCTCTGTGAATCCATCTCTGGGGTTTCAAAGGGAACTGTGGCAAGCCTGCATGATTCTTTTTATTTTTTTCTTTTTTTTTTCTTTCTTTTGATTTTTTCTTGTCTAAGCCATTGTTTCCAGTCCAAAGGCAAACATACAGAAGCCAATCAGGACTCTTTCTTGGTGACCTTTGCGGAAAAGAACACTCAGAATTTCTGTACGAGAGGTGCTGGACCTCCCTCCTAGCCTATCCAGTCAATTAAAATGAGCCTCTGGCCCCCCTGAGGGCTGTTAACCAATCCTAAGAAAGAAAAGATCAATCTCATTTCTCCGTCACCACTGTGCCGGGAGGCTGCTAACCAGTCAGAATGTGCCACTAACAGTCATTAGAAAAACTGGCCAATCAGGCCAACCTTGTTACATGGTCTGGTAGGAAAAGAAAGGGATTGATTGGAAAGGATAGTCTGGCTCCACACCCTTTCCTTCCCGGATCCCAGTTTTCCATCGCTCAAGTGGTGGAAGGCCCCTTTCCCAAGCCCTGGGCTCAGAAGATCCCTAGACCCTTCCCTAAGGTTCCCTTTTGTTGTCCTGAAATTCGCCGCGTCCCACGTACCGCAGCCCCAGCCCGCAGCCCCTGCCCGCAGCCTCGCCGCCCCCCCCCCCCCACTGATTTAATTTCTGGCTTCGGGCCTGGCAGCCGCAGGCCTCCCCGGGTCCCCGTCCTCCCCACCCGTCTCTCCATCCACCGACCAAAGGACTTGTTTTGCATGATCGATGAGGGTGAAAAAAGCGCAGTGCGTGGTCGTTGAGTCTCGGGAGACGACCCTGCAGGGATCTTGCAATCGAGTCTCCCCAGGGAGCAGTGCGGAATCGAACCGCAATGCTTCCAGCTCCAACGATGATGGCAACAATACCGACAGCTGCTATTGGTATTACGAGCACTTACTGCACTCGTACTGAGGTCCAAGCACCTTGTTAAAAGCTCCGGGGGCCCGTAACCTGCGCCCTGGCTGGGAGGGGGGTGGGGAGGGAGGGGAAGCCCTCTGACGCCCCCCCAGCTGCCAGGCGGACAGGGATTCAGGAGGGTCGGCCGCTCGCCCGAGGTCACGGCAAGTCGGGCGTGAATCCGGAGCCCAGCACCGAGGGGGGTCAGCACTGCAGCCTGTAGCCCCCAGCGTCCTCGCGGGCCCCTTCCTCCAATCCTCCGGGGGGGGGGGGTCTGAACTGTCGGGCCATCGGCTGCCACGACCCTTGGGTGGCGGCCCCTGAAGCTGCGGCCTGGGGGGGGGGGGACCTCCCTGCAGCGCCCGGTAAAAACCTGTTGATGGGTTCCCTACGATCCCAGCTCCCCTCTTCACCTCCCCCCTCCCCCCCCCGCTCCGAGTCTAGCCCTGGGGCCGGCGGGGGGGGGCGGTGTGGGAATTTCGGGGGAACGGGTGAGAATCCTGCCCGAGCGGGCGGCGTGGACGCGGGGAGGCCCGGCCTCCGCCCGTGCCCGCGCCCGCGCCCGCGCCCCGGACCCTCCCCGCGCCTCCCCCTCCCTCCAGGAGCTCAGGGCCATAAAAATGCAGATGGAGGATCCGTGTGAAATAACGGGCCCATATAAATCCCTCTGCCGCCCGCCTGCAAGATGGATTGGCCGCATTGAAATTCCTCCGCGAGGATAATTAAACTCGGGGCCTCATCCGGGCAAAATTACATCCCTGTAATGGCGTCGCTCGGGGTCCCGGGAAATTGCTCCGCGGGCTTTCAGCGCCGCTTTTTATCGCCGGCCGGGGTGTGCCTGGCTGCGGCTCGCCTCTCCTCCGGGACCGTAAAGCTGCTGCCGTGATTTATCCTCCCCTTCTCCCAAATCCGATTAAATGGAGGAGCTCGGGGCCGGGGCGCCGCGGGGCCGGGAGCCGGGAGGGGGCGGCGGGAAGGACGGGGCCAAGGAGGGGAGGACAAACGGCCCCTCGGAGGGTGGCGGATTTGGCTTTATTTACAGCCGCGGCTCTTTTTATTTTTTATTTTTTATGGGGGTTTGGCGAGCGTTCCCCGTCCTTCTCGCGCTGCGTTCAAGCCCGACGCCCGATGGCCGGGCTTGGGGCAGGAGCCGAGGCGCTAGGCCCTGCCGCCCCCCTCCCTCCCGGGGAGACCAGGAGGCCCGGAGCAGGGGTGAGGCCGGGAGCGCCCCCCCGGGGGGGGGGCAGGGAAGAGCCAAAGGGCGCGAGGCCCGCTCGTGTCCACGCCCGCAGATGGCGCCCGCCCTGCAGGGACCTCCGATGCCCTGCGGATGCTGGTGCCCGCCGCTCCTCGACGGTCGCAGCACCCGGGAGTCGAGGCGCAGCGTCCGGGCGCTGGAGTCATGGCCCCCAGGAGCCCCTATTTTCTGTTCCGCGAGGCCCGTTTCCTCTTGGCTCATCACTAGAAGAAGAGGGAGAGGCTGGGGCACGCCGCCCACTACTCGCCCATTGCACGGGCTTCCCATCCATAAGGTCGGGGCTCCTGGGCCACAGAAGGCAGGAGTCCCGTGACTTCATTTTCCTTCTGCTACATTTTGAGCCCCCGAACCCCAAACTCGATGTCTGTTACTTAGCACTGGATTCTGTTATGTGTGTGTGTGGAGGGGAGGGAGGCTTGGCATCGTGACTGCACATGCTGCGACTGGGGACACGCGTCCGAGACCCCAAACGCTGGGCCGACCAAAACCGCAGGCCACGTTACGGATGGGCTTTCGGGTTTTCGGGGCCGAGCTGAGCTCGTTTCTGCACGGAGCCCGCTCCGCCTGCAGTTCCCCGTCTCCAACACCAGGTGGAGCGACTGGCCGGGCCCCGACGCACAGCTGGCAGGCGGCGCTGTGGCGCCGGGGCCGACCCCCAACGTCGCGGTCACTCTAGCTCTCGTAGAGCGACTCGTTGGTCCAGGCCGCGCATGCGCCGAGCCTTCCTTTGGCTCTTCCCGCCCACCGCCACCACCCCCACCCCGCCCCTCTCGGTCGTCTCCGCTCTGGGAGCAGGTAAGGCCTTGTGCCCTCGCGCCCGCGATGCGCCGCGCACGCGCGCGGGACGCCCACGTCGCGTGAGTCCTGTGCGGGCCTTTCTTGCGTGCTCCCACCCGGGGCCTCCCGCCCGCCCTCGTCCCGCTGCTCCCGCGCCCTCGGGCCGCCCCCGCCGCGCCGGGCTGCCGCCATCTTGGGAGCCTCGTGGGGGGGGGGGCGGAGCGCCGTGGAGCTGGACTCGGTCCCCCTGGCCACTCGGCCCTCACCGAGGCGCTTTCCTCTCTCTTGCCCACCCGGCGTTGCGACAAACGCCAGGCCCCGCCCCGGCCTCCGCTTCCCCTTCTCGTCCCTCCGACTCCTGCGCCTCTGCTGCCCCAAGCCGTGGGGGTGGCCGGTGTCTCCTGTTGGAAGTGCACGTGGTGGAACAGCAGCCGAAACCCGTTTCCACGCAGGCCGTGGCGCAGGAGGCGGCCGGGGGCTACACCCGCAGCCCTCCCCCGGCGCGGCCGCGAGGACCGGAAGTGGCTGCCGGCGGGGTTCTGTCCGAGGAGCAGGCCCCACAGAGGCGCGGGGCCGCGTGGGCCGGTCCTCGCCCGCCGGCTCTCCTCAGACCCCGCTCTCCACACGGAGAGGTTTGAGGGAACGAACGGCCAGTGGTTCCGTCGGCAGCTCCCTAGCGACGTGACTGCTCCACACCTGGTCCGCAGTGTCGTAGGCTGGCAGGTGCAGGCCCGCCCTGGTTAGGTGGCCAGGGGAGCCGTCTGCACCTCGTGCAGCCTCCTGTAGTGGCACCCTTTGTGGCGGGCTTTTTTTTTTAAATATTTTATTTAATTTATTCATGAGAGAGAAGCAGGCTCCATGCAGGGAGCCCGACGTGGGACTCGATCTCGGGACCCCCCGGGGTCACGCCCTAGCCCGAAGGCGGTGCTAAACCACTGAGCCACTCAGGGATCCCATGTTGCGGGCTTGTACACGTCAGTACCGCGTTGAACTTGTTAACCTGTAGATTAATTTACCACCACCACCACCCCCCCGCAGAAATATGTTTTGCAAATGATAACTTAGGTTTAATTTGCCTTGGGGGGGAAACTTTCTTTACTTATTTACTACGTTTTTTTTTTTTTTTAAGATTTTATTAATTCATGAGAGACACAGAGAGAGGCAGAGACACTGGCAGAGGAAGAAGCAAGCTCCACGCAGGGAGCCCAATGTGGGACTCCATCCCGGGACTCCAGGATCACAACCTGAGCTGAAGGCAGCGCTAAAACGCTGAGCCACCCGGGCACCCTGTTTATTACATTCTAAGTAAACTCTGTGCCCAAGTTGGGTCTTGAACTCACAACCTGGGAGTCATATGTCCTGTTGACAACCAGCCAGATGTCTAGTCCTTTTTATTATTTATTTTTAAGACATTTATTTTAGAGAGGAGGACAGGGGGGAAGGAAGAGAAGTTCAAGCAGACTCCAGCCTGAGTGCAGAGCCCTTTGTGGGGCTCAATCCCAGGACCCTGAGCCAGTGACCTGAACTGAAAACAATAGTGGAGCACTCAGTGACTGAGTCACCCAGGTGCCCCTCTCCCTGTCCACTATTTTCTTTTTTTAAAGCTTTAGGGAAATTTTCTGATTTTGACCAAAGAAAACCTTTATAATCTGCAGCAAAATTGGGTTAGAGTTATATATGAGCACCTGGAGACAGGACAAGAATTGAAGGCATCGATTAATCTGAAAGTGACTGATGCTGGATTCAAGGGTAGCCTTGGAAAATCTTGATTACAACACATTTAAGGAAGTGTTAGTTAACGGGTTTAAGTAATCCTTGAGTATTTCATATTAGGAAGCATTAGCTTTTTTTTTGATATTTTATTTATTGAGAGAGCACAGAGGTAAAGGGAGAAGCAGACTCCCCACTGAGCAGGGAACCCGATGCAGGGCTCTATCCCAGGACGCTGTGATCATGATCGGAGTCAGAGGCTCTCGGGTGCCCCTAGGAAGCATTAACTTAAGTGTGAGAAGATTCCTGGCTCTATGAGTACAATCATTAGGAGACTGGTTTAAAGACCATGCTCTCAGGATGCCTGGGTGGCTCAGTGGTTGATAATCTTTATAATCATGCCCTTTGGCTCAGGGCATGATCCTGGAGTCCTGGAGTCCTGGGTCAAGTCCCGCATTGGGCTCCCTGCAGGGAGCCTGCTTCTCCTTCTCCCTGTCTCTGTACCTCTCATGAATAAATAAGTAAAATCTTTAAAACAAAAACAAAAACAAAACAACCATGCTCTCAGTGTACCTAAGGATCACTTGAGAAGCTTGTTTGAAGTATAGGATACTTGGGCCTTATACCCAGAGATCTTGACCAAGAACGTCTAAAGTGGGACCCAAATATGCAAAATTTTTTGAATACACAGGCCCTTTCCTCAGGTAAGTAGTTCAGGTGGATGTCTAACTTGGAGAAATCATTTTTGTAGGTCTTTAATTCAACAAGTGTCTGAAATATTTCTACCAACTTAGGGCACCTACAGCATTGTTTTAGATCTTGAACGTACAAAATTGAATGCTTCTTAGTGTGAATGTGAAAATGAATACTTTAACAGTCATAGTTAGACTAATGGGCGGATTCCTCATTGATGTGCCCCTGTTAATTAAGGTAGGAAAATGAAGTGTTTGAGGAATCCAATAAGTTTTAGGTAATTCAGTAAAAGATTGTTGGAGATCCTTCCAGGGTCTTGGCCTTCAACAAATATGTCCCAAGAGTCTTTAAAGGGCAGCTGTTTCAGTCCCAGACAATGAAATCTTGAGAAGAGTTCCTTTTGAATAGAGACTGAAGAAAATTTAGAGGACACAGGAACTTCCTCTGACAACACCAACTCATGAGCTATGGAACTGAGTGACAGGTCTTAAAGTTGAGACCAGGTGGCTACTTGTTCAGACAGGCGGAGTCACTTGATAAGGAAATCTTGAAAAGAAGCTTGGAGGGAGTCTTGACTTGGTTTTAATTCCATCTCTGCTGATGACTTGAGGTCATTCACTCTGCTCTCAGGGCCATTTAACTTTTCCAGAGCACCTTTTCTGCTAATAAGGATGTCCTTTGGTGAACAAGGACAATGTTTACAATGCTGCTTCTGTAATTCCAGCTCTCCTGCTACAGCCCCTCATCCCCTGAAAATGTACGCCTGTGCAAAGTTCGTCTCCACCCCCTTCTTGGTGAGTACCTGCCTTTTTTGGAAGAATTTTTCAGGAGGGCCATCTCGTCTCTCCTTGCCATAGGACGGTCTTCACAGCTGGGCTGGTGGAAGGTCCTTTGCTGTGTTAGCCTGACAGCAGAGAGTGAATGCTTACCAGATACTCCCTGTCTCAGATCCCTTGGAAGCTGTTGATTCTTTTCATCCAACCATATTAGAAGAAGAGTGTAAAGGAGAATCTAGACTAAGATCAGGTTATTTCTATCCTGACTCTCTGTTCTATAAACTAGAACCCACCTAAAAATGGTAAACATGAAGTAGATAGCCTAACTTGAACTGAGTATACACTGTGTACAGGATCTTGCCCTGAGTGTTTGAGAGCCATAGCCCAGTCCTCTGGGAGGTTAAATTTGGGTGACAAGTTGAAACACCTGTAAATACACATTGGAAAAATATTTGATTCAGAAGCAGCAGCATGGAAGAAAGATATTTTTTTTCTAAGATGTATTATTTAGAGGGAGGAAGAGAGAGTTACAAGTGGGAGGGGCAAAGGAAAAGGGAGAGAGAATCTCAGCTCTGAGTGTGGAGCCTGATGCAGGACTCGATCTCACAATCCTGACATCATGACCTGAGCTAAAACTGAGTTGGGCATATAACTTACTGTGCCACCCAGGTGCCCCAGAAATTACAGATTATTTGTTGATGGAGATAACTGATTGATACATCCATGAGTGGAAAAGGGCGCTATTCCTGGATACTGTTGGTGGAATACTTATTATGCCTGCCACTGGGTGTACCATTTTGTGTATATAATTTCATTCACTTCACACATCAACCCTGGATTATTGTATGCCAATTTAATAGATGAGAAAGCAGGTTTAGAAAGATTTAAGTGACTTGTCCTGAGATTACACAGCTGAAATAGAGCTAAGATTAGAATCCAGATCTATCTTGGGCAGCCCGGGTGGCTCAGCGATTTAGCGCCACCTTCAGCCCAGGGCCTGATCCTGGAGACCTGGGATCAAGTCCCACGTTGGGCTCCCTGCATGGGGCCTGCTTCTCCCTCTACCTGTGTCTCTGCCTCCCCACCCTCTCTCTATATGTATGATTAATAAATAAGTTTAAAAATCTTAAAAAAAAATTCTAGATGTATCTGACTAGAACCCTGGCTGGTAACCACTATGTTGGCTGCTTTTGCTGGGGGTTAGAAAAGGCTACAGGATGGAGTGGATTTTGAGCATGGATCATTTTGCATGTTTTCCTGAAGGATGTGTTTAGGAAAAGATGCTCCTCCAATCATTGGCTTCCCTCTTACTGGCTGGCCATTACCAACATATCTCTCTTACTAAGTGAAGCAATTGCTTCTGAGGCTTGGATTTCTTCCCATTCTCAAGGCCTGTGAAAGGATATAGTGAGAGGGTAATACTTTGTGGCCTGAAAGGAAGTAGGTTTCTTCCTTTAAACCAAAGGAGAAGCCTGGAAAGTAAGAGAACTAGTGTAGTTCTTGAATCTAAAATTTGCTAAAGTAAAAGAATGATCCAAGATTCTTTTTTTTTTTTTTTAAGATTTTATTTATTTATTCATGAAAGAGACACAGAGAGAAAGAGAGGCAGAGGCAGAGGTAGAGGGAGAAAGAGGCTCCATTCAGGGAGCCTGAAGTGGGACTCGATCCTGAGTCTCCAGGATCAGGCCATGGCTGAAGGTGGCGCTAAACCACTGAGCCACCCGGGCTGCCCTGATCCAAGATTCTGATTTAAGTTCAAGAGAACGAATGGGGCATCCATGTGACAACTTGGGATGGTTCTGAAACTCCTCCACTGCCTTTCTTGACCCTCTTTGCCTTTGTGTCATTCCCCTTAGGTCCGGAGCACCTCTCAGCTGTTGAGCCGATCACTGTCTGCAGTGGTGCTAAAACCACCAGAGACACTGACAGATAAGGTACCTTATGAGGTGGAATTGGGCCTGTGGTTTGGGGGTGAAGGGTGAAGAGGGCTGCCTGGCAGCACCAGTAGGGGGAGTGCTGAGGACAGTCATCACAGACAAAAGTTAGTGAAGGATTAAGGCCATTGGCTTAGGTGAAGATAGGAGGATGGCCCATACTACATATGATCTAGTGTTCCAACTTTTGCCACTGGCAGCACATGCCTGTGTGTGCTGCTGATAACTACCATTACCTGACCTAGTTTACTGACTTTGGCTGGTGGTATTTGGTCCCATGCAGATAGATGATGATTTCAGGGCACCAACAACTGGCAAGGGCTTCAGTCTTAAACTTCTAGACCATACCTGAATCTTGAAGGTATTTGATACCCACCTTGTATCAAAAAGTTCTGCTTGGCAACATTTTATGGGATTTTCCAGGGAGTTAAAAGTTTTTCTGTTTGGGGGGAAAAGGCATGGAATGTGATAGCATAGAAGGCTTAAATGGTACAAAAATTACCGAAGCAAAAAGAGGTTTTTTAAAATCTTTACCTTCTACCTGTGTCTTCTTCACAGAGCCTCAGCAGCTTGGCAGCCCCACATCCCCTGACCTCAGTTATTCCTAGCCGCAGCTTCCAAACCAGCGCCATTTCAAGGGACATTGACACGGCAGCCAAGTTCATTGGGGCTGGGGCTGCCACTGTAGGGGTGGCTGGCTCTGGGGCTGGAATTGGGACTGTGTTTGGGAGCCTCATCATTGGTTATGCCAGGTAAGATGGGCCCTCCATTGGCTCTCAGATATATTTCCAAAGATCTAGGCAGAAATATCTAGGGATCTTGAGCTCTACATTATCTTATACAGTAGCCACATGTGGTTATTTGAATTTAAATTTTAATTAAGTAGGGGCTTCTGGTTGGCTCAGTCAGTAGGGCATGTGACTCTCAGATTCATGAGTTCCAGTGCCATGTTGGGTGTAGAGATTACTTAAAAGTAAATAAATTTTTAATTAACTAAAAGTACATAAAGTTTAAATTTTTTGTACTTAGAATATGGTTAGGTAGTCACATGTGACTAGTGGCTACTATATTGGAAAATTCCTTTGAAAAGCTTTGGAAAGTCAGCAAAACAAGGTAGGAGGGCCATGTCTGGGCCACCACTTGGTTTTCGTACAACTGAGCTAAGAATGGGTTTTACTACATCTTTAAAGTGTCATGAAAACGGGGGGGGGGGGAGGGCGGCGGCAACAGACTGTGTGTGACCCACAAGAGCTACAATATTTACTGTCTGGCTCTTTACAGAGAAAGTTTGCTGCCACTGGTCTAGAGCCCCAAGTCAGCATAGTGGTTTTGTTGCTGCTTTTCCCCATCCCTGGGAATTCCCCATCACTCCTGGGAAAACTGCCTTTGCAGCCAACCCCACAGCTTCCTGACACTTGGGACTATTTGGTCTCCACCAGCTCTGGGCAACTCACCGTTAGAACTAAATTAATCCTCTTGAGACCTGCTAGTTCTCTTAATGCCTTTGAGGAAATAGGTTTATTTGTTAGGATTTATATGAAACAGCCTGCCTGCTTCTGTGTCCACAGTTCTGTTAGAAGCTGGTGTTCTTTGCCTTATCCATCAAGGCTTCCAGAGGGGACAGACTAAGGGAAATAGAATGATATATTGACTTCCAAAGTTGGGAGTCTTTTATCCCATTTTGTTTCTAAACCCCATAGACCATTTGTAGCTTCTTAAAGCCCAAAATTTTTGACTATTTTGAAATGAAAGAAAATAGTCTGTCCCTCTGATTCCCTTGTTCTCTAGAATGGGTTTTTTCTGGTTGTATTCCATAAAGCCCTAGGGTTTTGAAATATGCCCAGAGACCATCTTAAAGAATGAAGGGGAGACCAGTCAAACAAGCCTTTAAAATCCTGCACTTATTTACCATTGTAGTTTGATTTTTATACATTTTGTATTTTGAGGTTCTGCTACTTAAAGTTTCAAAACACTACTCTGATAGACTCTGCCACTCTGGATACCTCTTCCATTATGGTTGGGCCCTGGATAGTTAAATGTCCAGGCCCAGAGGTCTTAAGTTATGATACGGGTAATCTACTAGAGAAGGTAATGTTTGTACCTGGGCCATGTTACAGAATTTTGTATTTTCCACTCCCATCATTTAGTCTGTAAGCCCTTGATGTATCAGGCAAGAATTGGGGGCATGATGGTGTCACTCTGAGAGACTCATTACATAAGATGAGCTTGAGGAGATGGAGATGAGTTTTCCCTGAGCTTGCCTTTGATGTTTGTCTTTTTCTTTGTGTGGACTAGAAATTCAGTCTTTTCTCCTCCCCTTCTCCCAGGAATCCCTCTCTGAAGCAACAGCTCTTCTCCTACGCCATTCTGGGCTTTGCCCTCTCGGAGGCCATGGGGCTCTTTTGCCTGATGGTGGCCTTTCTCATCCTCTTCGCCATGTGAAGGAGTCGTCTCCACCTCCCATAGGTCTTTCTCCCATGTCTTGTCTGCCCTGTATGCCCTGTATGTTCCTTTTCCTATACCTCCCCAGGCAGCCTGGGGAAAGTGGTTGGCTCAGGGTTTGACAGAGGAAAGACAAATAAATACTGTATTAATAAGATCTTTCTTGTGTCTCCTGTGTATATTTGTTCTCCACAGTTGGCTGAGTGCCTTGGTGAGAGTATAAGGCCTGGTGGGTGGTGACAATTCTAAACTCTGCATGAGTCTGGGCTCACTTGTTCTTCATTCTGTGTCAGGAAGGCTTTATTCAGATTAGCAGTCCTTTTTAATAATTTTCACCTGGGATGGCCTTTTATCTTGGAGGATTGGGTCAGTGGAAACAAACAAGGCTGGCTTAAAATTTCCACTAATGGGCTGTTTCCACTGCTACTATCCTGGCTCAGGCCCTCATTGCCACCCACTTGGTCTATTGCAATAACCTTTTAACTGGCTTCCTGCCTCCAGTCTCTTTCCTCTAGTAGTTACTTTTATCCACCACTCCCAGATTAATCCTTAAGTATGAGACTAGTTGTGTCATTTACCAATTCAAAAACAGTCTGACCTCAGCCTTCTCAGCTTTATCTCTTATTCCCATACACTCTACCCAAACTGGTATTTTCATTTTTCAAATACTTTCCCTCTTTCCTGTCCTTATCTTCAGGCCTTGCCCTTTGGCCATCTTTGCCTTCTTTTCCTGAATCTTCACTCACTTTCCTCTTAGTTAAACTCCCTGTTATCTTTAAAGACTTAGTTTAAAATGCTGCCTCTTGATTATGAAGCTTTCATCTGGTTTCCATCTACCACCAATCAAATGAGCATTAACAGAAAAAAAGGACTCTAGAGCATTTTGTATCCTTTCTAATGCTTCTGGTCTATGATAAATTGTAGATTTATATGTGTGTGTGTCTTTTATCTTACAAGTTAGTCTCGGTTCCTTGAAGGGACTACGTCATATTCATTTTTATATCCCTAGAAGTATCTAGGATGATGCATCTCAAAAATATCTTGTCGAATTTTTTATTTAATCATCTAAACTACCCACCTTACTTTACAAATGAGGAAACGAAGAGTTTGAAAAGTTAAAGGGTTCTCTCAGGATCATTCACTAGTAGAGGCGGAGCTAGAATAAGGATCATGTCTTAGAGCTATACCATACTGTCGGTCTTGGGACCCCCAAGTCCAGTGTTGCCAACGACTTATTTTCCCAAGCAAGAGGGAAAGAATAAGCAAAGATAAGCCTTTTCCCTTAAAAATTCCTGAAAAGGAACATTGGACAGTGGAGTTAATATGAAAGTGAAGAATTGTTTTCTAAAGGCTAGATATACTTTATTATTTTTAAGATTTTATTTATTGGGATCCCTGGGTGGCGCAGCAGTTTGGCGCCTGCCTTTGGCCCAGGGCGCGATCCTGGAGACCCGGGATCGAATCCCATGTCAGGCTCCCGGTGCATGGAGCATGCTCCTCCCTCTGCCTGTGTCTCTGCCTCCCTCTCTCTCTCTCTCTCTCTCTCTCTCTCTCTCTCTCTCTCTCTCTCTCTGTGACTATCATTAAAAAAAAAATTAAGATTTTATTTATTTATTAGAGCATGAGCAGGGAGAGGGGTAGAGGAGGAGCAGACCCCACCCTTGGCAGGGAGTCTGACACAGGGCTCAGCTCCAGGACCCCAGGATTAGGACCTGCATTGAAGGCAGACCCTTAATCGACTGAGCCACCCAGGCCCCCCAGCTAGATACATTGTGTTTGTTTGTTTATTTTTGGTAGTATTTTGTTTTGTCTTTTAAAGATTTTATTTATTTGACAGCATAAGCCAGAGGAGCAGCAGGCAGAGGGAGAGGGAGAAGCAGGCTCCCCCCACAGAGCAGGGAGCTGGATGCAGGGCTTGATCCCAGGACCCTGGGATCATGACGTGAGCCAAAGGCACTACTTAACCAACTGAGCCACCCAAGTGCCCCCAATTAGATACACTTTAAATAAGCCTTATCCTAAGTATGTTTAAAGTCTTTTCCTGATAATGTGAATGAGCACAACAGTTTTTCTTTTGCGTTAATTGATGACTATGAAGTTAAAGCCCAATGCAGAGACTTAACCCCAGAGTAAACTGATTCTTAGGAAGCAGGTCACCCAAAATCATTCACCCTTGTCCCTTTGCTATTGTAATCAAGGGTTGAGAGGGATCCTATCCATAGCTTGCTTCCAGATTGTTGTACCATCCCCAATTAAAATGCATTCTGGGCCATGGGGCTCCCAAGTGGGGCCTTCACAAGAATAGCTCCTCCAACCCAGAGTGAGTGGAAGTTATTCTACATATTTTGAGATCCGGAATAGATCTCTATTACAGTATCTTGAATTTGTATCTGTGTTTGGGCCCCCGCTGCCCATCCCCTCTCTGAGTCACCAGGTATTTGTTTTGCTTCTTTCCTTGGACCTTTCTTTGGGAGTGATTCTAGCTAACCCTTTATCAACTTAGGTGCTTGGGGAGAGCACAGCTTAGTGGCCCACGTGTTTTTTTGCTCTCTGAGGTGAATGATGAGATGGTGCTGCAAGAAGCTTGGAAGCAAATTTCTTTGGGAGGAATCAAGGCAACCTCTTAGTTTCAAGCCCCAGGAGATAGTTACTGGCAA
Organism: Nyctereutes procyonoides; assembly: GCF_905146905.1. Classification (NCBI taxonomy): domain Eukaryota; kingdom Metazoa; phylum Chordata; class Mammalia; order Carnivora; family Canidae; genus Nyctereutes; species Nyctereutes procyonoides. Next base: position 4,456,702 of record NW_026575124.1, on the reverse strand, counting down.
CCCAAGTTGCTAACAACTTGGGAAGGAGAGTGCTATGTTTTAGTAGAGATGGTCCAAGAGCAAATTTTATGAAGATCTTTCCAACTTTGATTACATTATGTAATGAAAGCTTTCTACTTGTCCTTGTAGTTTTACAAAATGCCCATGTTTGAATTCAGATTTTTTTTCTTTACTTTTTTGTTTTTTTAGTGTAGTTGACCACAATGTTACATTAATTTCAGGAGATGTTCTTTTTTTTTTTTTTTTTTAAGATTTATTTATTTATTTATGAAAGACACAGAGATAGAGGCAGAGACACAGGAGGAGGGAGAAGCAGGCTCCATGCCAGGAGCCCGACGTGGGACTTGATCCCGGCACTCCAGGATCATGCCCCGGGCCAAATGCAGGCGCTAAACCGCTGAGCCACCCAGGGATCCCCTTCAGGAGATGTTCTAATCTCTCTTCTACCACTGGCCACTGTGATGCTGGACACATCACTAACCAGTAATTTTCTAGGACCTCAGTTTGTCCTCATCTATTAAATAAGGATAATAATGTTCATCCAGGAATTACATGCATACACACAGAGGTACCTTGAATATTTGAAGAGGAAGGTGCCATCAATGTTCAATATATATTGATTATAATTTGCTTTCTCCTTCTCCATGTTGCTCAGGGCATATTAGGCATTTGTAGATAGCTTCTCCCTCTTTATGGTTGGCATAGAAAAGGGAACTGACCATCCAAAAATGTAGAAATTCTAGCTATAAACAGAGCCATCTGAGAGAGCACCAGGGATGCTGAACATAGGCTTGCTTCCCTCTTATTCCTCAGTTTTTTCAAGTCACTTGTGTTTCTTCAGAAACAGGGGAGGAGTGCCATTCTAATTAGAGGAAAATGATGTCCTTTGGAAATAATCTAAATACTAAACAGCAGTAATGAGTAACCCTGTTCCAGCCTCCCTTTCAGGATGGATTTATTAGTTTGAGGCTTTCTCAGGTCATCAGGATGAGAAATACATTCAGGAACAGCATTGATGTTTTAGCTTAGGTTGGTGTCCAGGAACTTAGAGGCTGCTCTGTGTCTTCCATCCTTTCAAGAGAAATGAGATGAAGGAATATTCTAATTGAATTCTGAATAGAAAAAAGAAGTGGAATAGCATCACACTGGTAAGTAGAGAATATTGTCCTCTGCGTTTTGGACAATGAAACTTCATCTTTATTGAGTTGTATCTAAAATTATTGTGCATTTTCCAACATGTATTCCTAGGATACACTCTTGGACAGCTTGGTGTTTTCATTATTTGATGAGGAAAAATTAAAATACAAGAAGATATTTTTAGTCCCCAGGCATTCCTTAAAATGTTTTTATTTTATCTCAAGGCACCTTGTTAGTACATTGTGATCAAGCTAGCAACCTTAGAAATGGCAGAAGACGTGATGGATAGAATACGATGGATGGGGATCCCTGGGTGGCGCAGCGGTTTGGCGCCTGCCTTTGGCCTAGGGCGCGATCCTGAAGACCCGGGATCGAATCCCACGTCAGGCTCCCGGTGCATGGAGCCTGCTTCTCCCTCTGCCTGTGTCTCTGCCTCTATCTCTCTCTCTGTGACTATCATAAGTAAATAAAAATTAAAAAAAAAAAAATACGATGGATGAGGTCAGGCCTCTTTCAAATGCTTGGCTTCTCTTATTAGTGTAAATGGTTGGTTAGAGAATTTGTTCCTGCTTTTTTCTCCCCTCACCCCATAAGAGATCATTTCCTTTCATCTTTTGAGTAAGTGCCGTGGTAGGCAGAAATTTTTAAATGACTCCCCTAAATACGTCCTACTCTAATCCCCAGAGCCTGTGGAAATGATGGGATGTGGTGGGTGTGGTTTTGTTAGATTACATGGCATAGTTGACTAACGGAGATTATCTGTGTGGGCCTGAGCTAATCACATGAACTCTTAAAAGCAAAGAGCCTTCTTAGGCTGATGGCAGAAAGAGAAATGAGAGATTTGAAAGAAGGATTTGGGGGCACCTGGGTGGCTCAGTCCATTGAGTGTCTTAACCATTGACTGAGGTCATGATCCCAGGGTCCTGAGATCGAGCCCCTCATCAGGCTCTCTGCTCAGCAGGGAGTCTGCTTCTCTATGTATGTGCACACTCTCTCTCAGATAAATAAATTTTAAAAGATAAGGGGGGGGGGTGTTGCCCCGGTGGCCCAGTGGTTGAGCATCTGCCTTTGGCTCAGGTCGTGATCTCGGGGTCCTGCTTCTCCCTCTGCCTATGTCTCTGCTCCTCAATCTGTGTCTCTCATGAATAAATAAATAAAATCTTTTAAAAAGAAAAGAAAAAAATAGCATATGCTTTTAAAAAAGAAGAAAGAAAGAAAAAGGATTCAATGTGCCATAGCTGGCTTTGAATGCAAGGACTGAAAAGTGCTGAAATTGACCTCCTAACTGGCAACCAGCAAGGAAATGGGGACCACAGTCTAAAACTGCTAGGACCTGAGTTCTGCCAATAGCTTGAGTGAGCTTGGAAGTGGATTCTTCCTCAGAACCCCTAGATAAGATTCCAGTCCATGGGGTACACGGGTGGTTCAGTTGGTTAACCCTTGATCTCAGCTCAGGTCTTAATCTCAGGGTCATGAGTTCAAGCCCCACATTGGGCTCCATGCTGGACGTGGTGCCTACATAAGAAGAGAAAAAAGAAAAAGGATTCCAGCCCAGTCAACACCTTCCTTGCCTTTGGCTTTGTGAAACCCTAAGCAGAAGACACAATTAAGCCTTCCTAGATTTATGATATACATAACAGTAAGGTGATGAATGGATGTTGTTTTAAACCACTAAGTTTGTGGGGGTGTCTGGGTGGCTCAGTTGATTAAGTGGCTGCCTTTAGGTCAGGTCATGATCCCAGGGTCCTGGGATTGAGGCCCACATCAGGCTCCATGTTCAATGCACAGCCTGTTTCTCCCTCTCCACCACTTGTGGTCTCTCATGCTACTCTCTCTTTCTCTCTCTCAAATAAAATCTTAAAAAAAAAAAAAAAAACACCACTAAGTTTGTAATAATTTGTTATGTAGTGATAGAAAGCTTATATAAGTGCAACTTTTCAACCTGCAAAAAGAGAAACATTTCATCTGAACCTTACACTGAAAGGAAACCAAAGTTGACTTACCGACTCTCTGCCTCTTAACTTCATTGAATCTAATCTTTAGCTGAGAAAGGCTAAAGAAGGAAAGAACTTTTTTTTTTTTTAAGATTTTATTTATTTATTTATGACAGGGAGGCAGAGGCAGAGGGAGAAGCAGGCTCCATGCAGGAGCCCAATGTGAGACCCGATTGCAGTACCCCAGGATCATGACCCGAGCCAAAGGCAGACCAACCACTGAGCCACCCAGATGTCCCAGGAAAGACCTTTAAACGAAAACTGTATACCATGAACTTTTACTATAGCCATTTCATTTGTATGAAGTAGATATCTTTTCTTGATTTAACAGGTGAGAAAACTAAGACTCAGATTCATGAGTGATGACTTGGTCCTTGAGGTGATTTAGGTAGGAAATGATTAAAACCAAATAGAAACCCATGACCAAAGCTGCTTATGTTTTATTATCCCACAAGATACAGGGGCCACGATATCATTGGTGGTGAGGGAAGGACAAACCTAGATAGTTTTTTAGATTTCCCAGTGAAGGTAATTGATCTGTTTTTCTTAAAATTACCATCCCATTGTTAACTTGAAGATAGGTAGCATTTTGCCTTCCCCCTGGGTTCATTTTATCCCACTGCCTGTTTCCTGGGTTTCTGGGCAGGCTCAGTTGAGTTGGCTCAGCTCTGCCCTCAACAAGGATATTTTTAACCTTTGTGGATTAGAGCCTTCCAGGAATTATGTAAATGCTTTTACAGAAACCACCTCTGCAGATCTTGTGGAACAGGGAGGGTTATGTATGTGTAGGGGTGGTATCTAAGACCAGACAGACTTGCATCTCCTTTGTACCCCTAAGACCTTTCCATTCACATCTCCCAGCAGTTGGAGTGAGGACTTTAAGTTTCCAAAACATAGCTGCAAAGGATAACAAACAGCTAACCTGTAACTCCCTTAGAGACAGGAGAATAGTCAGTGGGGATTTAGCTCAAGAAAATTTGTGTAGTGCAAAAGAACCATACATTTTCAGAAAGCAGCTTGGCCCTGTAGAGTTGACCAGATTGAAAGTCCCAGAATCCTGAGTTCAAGTCAGTTTTGGTAAACTCTTAGGCTTCAGGTTCCTTCCCTTGTGTGAAATGAGCATATTTCCTTGATATGTGCCTCCTGGAGATGTCATAGAAATAAGTGGAATTAGCTTTTAAAACTTCTTTTTAGAACACAATATCTTATAAATTGTCTCTATCTCTGCTCTTTCTTGGTTGCTAATTTACCAGGAGTAACTTAACACTAGGATTCTCTGCCAGTACTAAAATTAGACTCCATCACTCTGGGGCTTCCTTTCCTCCTCCTTGCTTTGTTTTAGGGCTTGAGGGAAACATGTACCACTAGAATTAATAAACTGAAGCCTAAAGAAAACTTTTACCCATTAGAAACACTATTTTCATCCTACCCATATTATCACCCTTTTAAACAAGGAACCCAAGTCTGCCCTGAATTTTGATTATTTGATTTAGTTGTGCAGATGAACTTGGGAAAGCCTAGGAATCCCTTGGGAATAAAGAGGGAGGAATAAACGGAATTGGAATGGAGACAAGCTAGTTTCCTGGTCTCTCTAGCCAGCCTCCCTTTCCCAACCAGATAGGCTTTCTGCCATTAAAACTTTGAGGTTCTCTGTCATATCACAAAAGGGCCTAGAGTTATTACTAAGTGTGCTGACATCCTGTCTGAGGGTGGGAGGTTCAGGTATGGGGCACTTTTCCTGACCAGGGATCTGGGGGAAAGAAACAGGCAAGGAGGGAGTCAATCTTTTCCAGCTGCAACCTAGAGAGAGAAAAGGAACAAATTCTTCACCAGGGAAGATTGTGTAAACAGTGCCTTTGGCTGGAGCCATAGAGTTGGGGAAGCAAAGAAAGGGATCTTTGTTCTCCCCTACCCCTGCCAGAGCACAATCGTAGAGCTGGGATTGTTTGCTTTGGCAAGGGACTCCCTGCTTGAAAGGACTAGGCGTTCCAGAAACTGATGAGGCCTCCGTTGGGTTTCCCTTATGGAGCTGAGGAGAGGACAATCCCCAGCCTAAATTTTTTACCTAAGGAAGTGAGCTGGGAGGCCTGCAGGCCTAAGGTATCTGGCCCATGCTTTTCTAACTTTGTTCACCTCTTTCCCTTTCCAATTTGACCCCACCCCAGGATGTTAATAGCCTCAATCTTCCTGCCATTGAGGATGCTTGTGGTTCTTGTACTAGTGTTCTGTCCCAACAGACAGCGAGACAATCCCAGTCCTCCTTTCTGAAAAATCCAACAGGAGAAAGGGATTCTGAGATCATTTTATTTATCCTGTTACTTTTTGGTTATATTGCACATGGTCCTGATAGTTGCAGGCAATCTTTCAAAAAATCTCCAGAAATGTGCCAATAATATTTATGGATTGCTTGCTTATGCCAGGTGCTTTACAAATGATGTAAAAATTATGTCTCAAAACACAATTAGTGATGTGTTTCACTAATTCTTGTGACACCCCCCCCCCCCATTAGACACGATTACCCCTATTCTACAGATGAGGACACTGGGGAGTAGCAAAACAGAATAATTTGTCCATGGTGTATTACCTTGCTAGGGCTACCAGTAGAAAGTACAACAAACTGAGTGGCTTAACAGAAATTTATCATCTCACAATTCCGAAGGCTGAAAGTCCAAGATCAGTGTGTCAGCATAGTCTTGCAAAGGCTGGGAGGCTGAATCTGTCCCATACCTCTCCCTTAGTTTCCAGTGGATTTTTGGCAATCTTCTGGATTCCTTGACCTGTAGATCTGTGCCTTCATGTTCAAATGGCATCATCCCTGTAATTTGCTATGTCAAGATTTGAATTTGGGTCTGACTCCAAAATCATTTGTGTTTTGTTTTGCTTTGCTTTGTTTTGTTTTTTAAGGATTTATTCATTCAGGGGCGCCTGGGTGGCTCAGTTGGTTAAGGGTCTGCCTTCAGCTCCGGTCATGAACTCAGGTCCTGCCTGAGACTGAGCCCCACAACGGGCTTCCTGCTCAGTGAGGAGTCTGCATCTCCTTCTCCCTCTGCCCACCCCCACCCCCACATTTATAGACTCACTTGTGCTCTCGCAAATAAATAAATAAAGTTTTTGTTTTTGTTTTTAAGACTTATTTGTTTGAGGGGCAGGCCAGGTGGCTCAGCGTTTAGCGCTGCCTTCAGCCCAGGGTGTCGTCCTGGAGTCCCTGGATAGAGTCCCACGTCATGCATGGAGCCTGTTTCTCCCTCTGCCTGTATCTGTGCCTCTTTCTATGTCTCTCATGAATAAATAAATAAAATCTAAAAAAAAAAAAAAAAGATTTATTTGTTTGAGAAAGCATGCGAATGTGAGTCAGAGGAGCAGGGGGAAGGGCAGAGGGAGAGAGAATCTTAAGCAGACTCTGCTGAGCACGGAGCTGGATGCAGGGTTCAGTCTCATAACCCTGAGATCACGACGCAAACGGAAACCAAGTGTCTGACATTCAATTGATTGAGCCAACCAGGTGGCCCATATGTTCTTCCTACTATACTCTGCTGCCTGCTTAAAATCAGAAAGTTATTCAAAATGTCTCCTGGTTTCCAATGTCTCCTACCTTCAATCCAAACTCTATTGCTGCTGCTAGTTATCTTTCTAAAATGTGAATTTGATCAGTCATTCTCCTATTTAAAATCTTTGAGTGGCTTCTGGTGGCTAATTGCATAGTCCAGATACTTTATGGTGGTAAACAGTCTTTCTTCCATGCCTGTCTTTTCAGCCTACTTTCTCATCATTCTCTCCTCCCATCCAGTTGCCCTAAACTCCAACCATACTGACCTATTTGCAATTTGCAGTGACACATGATGCTTATATACTCCTTTAGGACTTGCTTTCATCTATCACTTCTCCTAGTATATTCCTTTTATAGTTATTCTCATTTCAACTACTTAAGCTGAAAGACCTTGGGCTCATCCTGGATTCCCCTACTTCCTTCACTCTATACATCTATCTCCACTGGCAAAACCTACTCTAGGCCACCATCGTCTCATGTAGACTATTGCAGAAGTCTCCTAAGTGGTCTCTCTGCCTCCATTCTTGACCACTCCATAGTAAGGTGATTACTTAAAGTGAAATTGTGAATAAAATGACCAATGGCTTACCACTGAACTTAGAATCAAATCTGAAGTTCTCACAATACCTATAAGTCTACAAGATCTGGTCCCTATCCACCTGTACCTCTCCAACTTCACCTCAAATTACTCCTCCATCTCTCAATGTATTAGCTATCTATAATTGTATAACAAATTACCCCAGACTTAGTAGCTTAAAACAACAAATACTTATTATCTCACAGTTTCTTTGGGTCGGAGATTAAGGACTGGCTTAGCTAGTTGATTTTGCCTTAGGACTTCTCATGAGTTTGCAGGAAAGATATTGGCCAGGGCAGCAGCCCCAGTTAATTCAAGGATTGTCTCATTCACATGTTAGCAAGAAGTATCTGTTCCTTATCACAGTCCTTTCCATAAGGGTGGTGACTGTCCTCACAATACTGGGTTTCCCCTAGAGTGAGTGATCCAAGAGAGAACAATGAGAAAGCTACAGTGCCTTTTATGGCCTATAATTCAGGTTTATTGAAGAATAATTTATATACAGTAAAATTCACCTTTTTTAAAAAAAGATTTTATTTATTTATTCATGAGAAGCAGAAACATAGGCAGAGGGAGAAGCAGACTCCCTGCGGGGAGCCTGATGCAGGACTTGATCCCAGGACTCCAGGATCACGCCCTGAGCCGAAGATAGATGCTCAACCGCTGAGCCACCTAGGCATCCCAAAATCACCTTTTTTTAAAAAAAAGATTTATTTAGGGAGAGTGTATAGGTGAGCAGAGGGAGGGGCAAAAGGAGAGGGAGAGAGCAGACTCTGAGGTGATGAGGAGCTGCTATGGGCCTTGATCTCACGACCTTGAGATCATGGCCTGAGCTGAAACCAAGAGTGGGGTGCTTAACCAACTGAGCCACCCAAGCACCCCCAAATACACCATTTTTATATGTATAATGTGTTGAAATTGAGCTGATACATAATATAATGTAACCATCACAATTGGGATATAGGACATTTCTATCACTCCAACAAGTTCTCTTGTGCCTCTTTGTAGTCAGTCCCCACCACCACCACCACCATAACCACAGCCCTTAGCAACCACTCATTTGATTCCTATCTCTATAGTTATGTCCTTTCCAGATTGTTATGAAGTAGTATAATACAGCATGCAGGGTTTTATGTCTGGCTTCTTTCACTATGTGTAATACTTCTGTGTTATTGCATGTGTCTTTATTGCTGAGTAGTATTTCATTGTATAGGTGTGCTATCATATGTGTATCAGTTTACTGGTTGATAAGACATTTAGGTATTTCCCAGTTTGGAACTATTAGAATAAAGCTGCCATAAGCATTCATGTACAGGTCTTTGTGTTGGCATATAGCTCTTGAGGAAATACTTAGGAGTGGGATTTCTGGGTTATGTGGTTAATGCATGTGTCATGATATAAGAAACTGCCAATTTGTATACCTGAAGCTAATATAATAAGTCACCTATACTTCAGAAAGAAAGAATGAACGGAGCAAACGAACTGCCAAATTGTTTTCTAAAGTGGATATATCATTTTGCCTTCCGAGCAGCACTGTATGAGAGTCCCATTTGCTCCTCATCGTCCCTAGAATTTTGTATTGTCTATGTTTTTAATTTAATGTACATATCTGTCTTGGCTATAAGATTGTGAGTACCTATGACATACTAGCCACTCAATAAATAGTTTTCAAATGAATGAAAGCAGTGTCCTGGGGATCCCTGGGTGGCTCAGTGGTTTAGCGCCTGCCTTTGGCCCAGGGCATGATCCTGGAGTCCCAGGATCGTGTCCCACATCAGGTTCCCGGCATGGAGCCTGCTTCTCCTTCCTCCTGTGTCTCTGCCTCTCTCTCTCTCTCTCTCTCTCTGTCTCTCATAAATAAATAAATAAATAAGTTTAAAATTAAAAAAAAGTGTCCTACATTATGGCTTATCTTATAGCTTATCTTTCTACAAAATGGAGGAATTTAAAAGCAAGACAAACAAAAAATACACACAAAATTAAAAATATACCTTAGAGGACCACTCTCTCTTTTTTTTTTTAAGATTTTATATTTTTAAAGGTTTATTTTAGAGAAAGAGCAAGAGAGTACACATACAATTGACAAAAAAGGGGCAGAGGGAGAGAATCCCACGCAGACTCTTCACTGAGTACAGAGCCTCACTTGGGCCTCAGTCTCATAACTCATGAGATCATGACCTGAGGCAAAATCAAGAGTCCATTGCTTAACTGACTAAGCCACCCAGGTGCCCCAAGATTTTATTTTTTCAAGTAATCTCTAACACCCAACGTGGGACTTAAGCTTATAACCCCAAGATCAAGAGAGTCATCAACTGAGTGAGCTGAGTACCCCATTAGAGGACCACTCCTAAAATTAGATACAGGTAATTAATTTTTCCTTTTTTTTTTTTTTTTTTTTTTTTGCTGAGTAGTATTTCATTGTATAGGTGTGCTATAATATGTGTATTAAATTAAGCTCCAAGCCCAATATGAGGCTTAAACTCAACCCTGAGTTCAAGAGTTGCACACTCTACGGACTGAGCCAGCCAGGTGATCCAAGCATGCAGCTCTTGATCTTGGAGTCCTGAGCTCAAGCCCCACCTTAGGTGTGGAAACTACTTAAAAAAATAAATATAGGGGCAGCCTCAGTGGCGCAGCGGTTTAGCACCGCCTGCAGCCTGGGGTGTGATCCTGGAGACCCGGGATCGAGTCCCACATCGGGCTTCCTGCATGGAGCCTGCTTCTCCCTCTGCCTGTGTCTCTGCCTCTCTCTCTTGCTCTCTGAATGAATAAATAAATAAATCTTTTAAAAATACATACATACATAAATTCATAATTTTTTTTAAGTAATCTCTACACCCAATGTGGGTCTCAAACTCAGAACCCTAAGATCAAGAGTCACTTGCTAAACTGACTAAGCCAGCTGGGTGCCTGAATAAATGCAAACTTAAATTCAGAGCTTCGGAGGTAGCCTGTGTCGATGAGAGCCCCTGAAACTTAGGTATCTTTATTTATTTTTTTTTTTAAGATTTATTTATTTATTGGGATCCCTGGGTGGCGCAGCGGTTTAGCACCTGCCTTTGGCCCAGGGCGCGATCCTGGAGACCCGGGATCGAGTCCCACGTTGGGCTCCCGGTGCGTGGAGCCTGCTTCTCTCTCTGCCTGTGTCTCTGTCTCTCTCTCTCTCTCTCTCTCTGTGACTCATAAATACATAAAAATTAAAAAAAAAAGATTGATTGATTGATTGATTTATGATAGAGAGAGAGAGAGGCAGAGACACAGGAGGAGGGAGAAGCAGGCTCCATGCCGGGAGCCCGACGTGGGACTCCTGGGACTCCAGGATCGCGCCCTGGGCCAAAGGCAGGCGCTAAACCGCCAAGCCACCCAGGGATCCCCAACTTAAGTATCTTTAGCTTTAAGTCAAATCTGCCACTAATGCCAAGCACTATTCTAAAGTATTACCCTAATCTCCCTAAACAACCCTATGAAGTAGTCTCCATTTTAGAGATGAAGATGTCATCTCTAGATGGGGCCCAAAAAGACTAAGCAATTTTTACAAGATCCCACTACTAGTAAGTTTGACAGGGAGGATTGGAACCTTTGGCTCGAGAGGCCATGCTCTTACGCACCACTGCCTCCCTGAACCAGCGTGAAATATTTATCATTCATTGTAGGTCCAGATCTGGCATCCCCATCAAGGTAACTCTTAAATCTGAAACCTGACTTAATGTAACCAAAGCTGCCAGGCATGGCTTCCTTTAAGTACTTTGGGCATTTCTCTAAATGCTTGAGCTTCTTCAGAATTTAGTTAAAAATAAGAAAGTAATACTGAGTCTCTGGTAGCTCTCTTGGACTCAGTTATTCTATTTTTTTCTTGTAAGTTTGTATAGCTGGGATGCCTGGGTGGCTCAGTGGTTGAGCAGCTGCCTTGGGCTCAGGGCATGATCCTGGAGTCCCTGAATCCAGTCCCACGTGGGGCTCCCTGCATGGAGCCTGCTTCTCCCTCTGCCTGTGTCTCTGCCTCCCTCTCTCTCTCTCATGAAGATTTATTTAAATCTTAAAAAAAAGAAGAAGAGGGATCTCTGGGTGGCGCAGCGGTTTAGCGCCTGCTCTTGGCCCAGGGCGCGATCCTGGAGACCCGGGATCGAGTCCCACGTCGGGCTCCCGGTGCATGGAGCCTGCATCTCCTTCTCTCTCTGCCTGTGCCTCTGCCTCTCTCTCTCTCTCTCTGTGTGTGACTATCATGAATAAATTAAAAAAAAAAGAAGAAATAAAATATAAAAGTTTGTATAGCTAATAACTTCAAATATGGTCCTTTTTGGTATGGCTATGCAAGCCATTAAAATTAGGATGCCCTGGTGGTTCGGTTGGTTGAGAGTCTGCCTTCCACTCAGATCACCAGATCCCCAGGTCCTGGGTTCAGTCCCCACTTCAGGCTCCCTGCTCAGTGGGGAGCATGCTTCTCCCTCTCCCTCTGCTTCTCCTTCTCCCTCTGTTGCTCACCTCTGCTTGTGCTCTCTCACCCTCTCTCCGTCAAATTAATTAACTAATTAAATTTAAAAATACATAGATTATGGACATAGGGGCACCTGGGTGGCAGAGTCGGTTAACCAGCTGCCTTCAGTTCAGGGTCCTGGGATGAAGCCCCATGTTGGGCTTCCTGCTTCTCCTGCCTCTGGCTCCACCCCTGCTCATGCTCTCTCACTTGCTCTCTCTCTCTCAAAATGAATAAAATCTTAAAAAAAAAAATATTATGGGGACGCCTAGGTGGCTCAGTGGTTGAGCATCTGCCTTCAGCTCAGGTCGTGATCCTGGGTTTCTGAGATCGAGTCCCAATATCGGGTCCCTTCAGGAAGCCTGCTTCTCCCTCTGCCTGTGTCTCTGCCTCTTTCTCTGTGTCTCTCATGAATAAATAAATAAAATCTTTTTAAAAATTATATATATATATATATATATATATATATATATATATATTATGGACATGGGGGTACTTCATTTGCTCAGTTGGTAGAGCATGTGATTGTTGATCATGAAGTTGCAAATTTGAACCGCATGTTGGGTGTAGAGATCACTTAAAAAAATAAAACCCAGCAGCGCCGGTGGCCCAGCGGTTTAGCGCCGCCTGCAGCCAGGTGTGTGGTCCTGGAGACCCGGGATGGAGTCCCATGTCAGTCTTCCTGCATGGAGCCTGCTTCTCCCTCTGCCTGTGTTTGTGCCCCTCTCTCTCTATGTCTCTCATGAATAAATAAATAAAATCTTAAAATAAAAAAAATAAAACCTTCAAAATAATAATAAAATATAATGAAAAAGAATATTATAGACACAGAGTAGACACACCTAGTCTAATAATGAAATCTTTCTGCCACAAGTAAAAGAGTAGCTAACAATATTGTGAATAACAATGAGAAATTAAAATGATTGGAGGATATTTTCTTCTTAATTAAAAAGTAATAATGAGCCTGCTTGTCTTCCTTCCTTTCTTCCTCCTTCCTTCCTGAATAATTCAGTCTAAAAGCCATTAGCTGAGGTACGTAGGAGTCCAGTTAGTTGAGTAACAACAGTGGCCCATTGTGGAGTGTTGGAGCCTGAGGAGGGTGGAGAGGGTTCCAATTCTACCAATGGGGGGAATGCTGTGGGAGTCTGGCATGAGGTACTGGAGGTCAAGCAGGCATTCATGGTGCAGGGAGGGGATGCTCAGCAATAGCAACAGAAGATTGGGAGTGATCAAATAAATATATCAAGGATAAAGAGAGCCAGAGTTTTTTCTGCCAGTCAAGGGTCTCAACTATGGCAAAGGACAAAATCAGAATGAATTCTGTAACTAGGTTAGAATTGGAGATACAAGGGTGAAATATATACATATGTGTATACATACATATATATTTATCCCCAATTTCTGTTCTGAAAGGACCTCAGAATAATGACTCCCCATAGCATTGATCACATGTGGTATTGGTTTCTAGATACCATTTTCCATAAAAAAGGACCATTGCTCCTTGGAGAGAGGGCTGATTCAAGGGCTGAGGGTAAGAGAAGGAAGTACAAGATAAACCTGAAATATCTGATTCTGCTAAGAAAGTGTGGATATGACAAAGGATGCAATCCCAAGCGATAGGGCTTTTGACAAAGGATGCAAGAGCCAATTTGAAGGGGTTCCCACTGGCCAAATCTGGGACAATCTGAATATCAAACAAAATAATAACAGTAAAAGATTAGAATCCACTGAATAAAATACAAATCTATGAGTCATTCTGATAGTAATTAATAAATGGGAAGAAGAAAAAAAGGTTTTCTCAGTAAAATGACAAACATAGAAGGAATGATGGAATTAGAAAATGCCACTTCGAAAAAAAGAAAAAAGAAAGAAAATGCCACTTCGTAACTATCATAGTAATCCACAAAACATCAATGAATACTAAACCCAGTGGGTGAAAATTGGATGAAGAATAGGATAGATAGTTCCATAGTCTGAAAGTACTTTCCCACAAAACACTCATTAATTAGAAAAGGATACAAAATAATTTTACAGTGGACATCACCATAATTAAGAAATCAAAGTTAATGTTACCATTAATGGGACAAACCAAAATAATGTATAGGCTGGTGGGATGCAATTAGAACATCACTTCTGTTGTAATTCCTGACAAAAATGCATAAACTGAATCTATCACAAGGATATATCAGAACATACCAAATTGAGGAACATTCTACAAAATAGCTGCCTGTAATCTTTAAAAGTGTCACAGTCATGAAAGTCCAGGAAAGAACAAGAATTCTCCATATTGAAGGAGAGGAAAGCCACACGACAACTAAATGCAACATGTGATTCTGCGCTGGATCCTTTTGCTTTAGAGGATATTTTTGGGACAACTGGCAAAGCTTTAAGGTCTGTGAATTATATGGTAGTAATGTATCAAATGCTAATTTTCTGATTGTGATGGCTCTAGTATGTTATCTAGGAGAATTTCTACTTGGAGGAATCATATACTAAAGAAATAAAAAGCATACATTTTAGAAAGGAAGAAGCAAACTGTCTTTTTTTTTTCACAGGAAACATAAATGTTTATAGAAAATCCTATGGAATCTACAAGAAACCCACTAGAACTAATCAATGAGTTTAGCAAAGGTACAAGATAGAAGATCAATATGTAAAAATCAGTTGTATTTATATATATTAGCAAAAATAATCAGATATTGCCACCTAGCAGACTCTGATTGAGTCTTTAAAAGGCCATTCTGGGGATCCCTGGGTGGCGCAGCGGTTTGGCGCCTGCCTTTGGCCCAGGGCGCGATCCTGGAGACCCGGGATCGAATCCCACGTCAGGCTCCTGGTGCATGGAGCCTGTTTCTCCCTCTGCCTGTGTCTCTGCCTCTCTCTCTCTCTCTGTATGACTATCGTAAATAAAAAAAAAAAAAAAAATTTATAAAAGGCCATTCTGCTGTTCTACCAAACCAGCTGCTTCAGGATGGTGGGAAACATGGTAAGACCAGTGAATTCCATGAGCACAGACGCATTGCTGTACTTCTTTGATATGAAGTGAGTTCCTTGGTCAATGCTGTGTGGAATGCCATGCCAGTGGATAAGGCATTCTGTAAGTCCATGGATGGTAATTTTGGCTGAATCATCACAGGTAAGGAAAATCTATATCCAGAATAAGTATCTATTCTGGTAAGAACAAAATGCTGCCCCTTCCGTGATAGAAGTGGTCCAATGTAACCAGCCTGCCACCAGGTAGCAAGCACATCGCCCCAGGGAATAGTCCCTAATCAGGCACTCGGCAATGATCATACCATGGTTGGCTTTGGTGAATGGAAGTGCATATTGCTAAGCTCATACATAACTTCCATCTCTGCCACCATGTCCAGTTTGTTCATGAGCTCATTGGGTGATGACAAGAGTGGCTGGGGAAAGAAGCTGACTGGTATCCACAGAATGGATCACCCTATCCACTTGGACATTAGCATCCTCCTCTGCTGAGGTCACCCTTTGTGAGCATTCCCAAAATACACAAATATCTTCACATTTTTTTTGCCCATTCAGAGAAATCTATATACATACTCCTTCCCTAAATTTCCTTGTCATCAGCTTTCCACTCATGTTCCTTCCTACATGAGTGGAAATTCCAAGTCCCTGAGCATCCAGCTAAACCGTTAACCACAGCCCATGAATTGGTATATAATCACATGTCTGGCTATTTCTCCTTTGAGGCAAAGTAAACAACCAGGTGCAGAACAACCAGTTCTGCTTGCTGGGAGGATTTCCCATCCAGAACGTCCCTGAAAAAGGTTGTAGTGCTGCAACTGTCTATTTCAGAGTGATCCCTGGATACCATGCAGAACAACCTATAAACTAGGCCTCAGCTTCCTCTTCCTTTATCCCCTGATCATAGGGAACTCTGACTGAGGCCATCAGTACAGGCTGCTCATTTGGGCCACTTCTTCGGTAACTTGCCTGTGCCTTCAGGGTCTGCTCAGGCCTGATCACATATATACCACTTCCATTTGGCGATGGAATGTTGCCGTGTACACCCAACTTTATGGCTTAGTGGGTGAAATAACACCCAGTTCATGGTGGGTAGATGAGGTCATATGGTAACTTGGCTCATTGTTAGGAATTCAGTCTCTATTAAGGCCAACTAGCAGTCCAAGAACAGTTTCTCAAAAGGAGAGTAGTTCTCTGCAGAGGATGGTAGGGCTTTGCTTCACAATCTGAAGGTTCTGTGTTGCAATTCACTGGTAGGGACCTGCCAAAAATTCCAAACAGCATCCCTGTCTACCACTGCCACTTCAAGCACCATTGGATCTGGTGGATCATGTAGCCCAAGTGGCAGAGCAAGTTGCATAAGCCCCGTTGCAGAGCTGTCTCCTGTTCTGAGCCCTACTCAAAATTAGCAGATTTTGGGGTCACTTGGTAAATAAGCTGCAGTGACACACATAAATGAGGAGCATGTTGCATCAAAGTGGCCCATTGTGACTTTACTGCTTATAGGAGGGGCCAGATGCAACAACTTATCCTTCACCTTGTAGAAGGGATATCTCCACAGGCCCCACACTACTGGACCCCTAGAACTTGCGCTGAGCTAGAAGACCCTTGAATCGCAGGATTTATTTTCCACCCACCAGCATGCAAATATCTTACAAATTGGTCTGCAGTAGTTGCTACTTCTTGCTCACAAGAACTAATCAGCATCATGGGATCCCTGGGTGGCGCAGCGGTTTGGCGCCTGCCTTTGGCCCAGGGCGTGATCCTGGAGACCCGGGATCGAATCCCACGTCGGGCTCCCGGTGCATGGAGCCTGCTTCTCTCTCTGCCTGTGTCTCTGCCTCTCTTTCTCTGTGTGACTATCATAAATAAATAAAAAATTAAAAAAAAAGAACTAATCAGCATCATGTTCTTTTTTTTTTTTTTTAATTTATTCATGAGAGACAGAGAGAGGCAGAGACACAGGCAGAGGGAAAAGCAGGCTCCATGCAGGGAGCCCGATGTGGGACTCGATCCTGGGTCTCCAGGATCACGCCCTGGGCTGAAAGCGGCGCTAAACCACTGAGCCACCTGGGCTGTCCAAATCAGCATCATGTTCTTGATGTAATGGACCCGTGCAGTATCTTGTGGAAAGGAATGACATTCAAGGCCACTGTAAATTAAATTCTGCTGTAGGGTTAGAGGGTTGATATGCCCCTGAGATAAGACAGTGATGGTGTATTGCTGACCTTGCCAGTTTAAAGCAAAGAGCTTCTGGTTGGGCCTTACTGACCGGAATGGAGAAAAGGACATTTGCCAGATGAATAGCTGCATACTAGGTAACCAGGGCATGTGCTAATTTGCTCAGGCGATGAAACCATCATCCATAGCAGCTACAATTGGAGTCACCACCTTATTAAGCTTACAATAATCCACTGTCATTCTCCAAGACCCGTCTATCTTCTGCACAGACCAAATAATCAAATTGAATGTATTTTGCATTCTGGAACTGGGGAAATAACCACAGGATGGGTTCAGGGACCCAGTGGAGCCACTGTGAAGACCTAAGCTAAAACTCCCTTCTTATCTGACCTCCCTAAGCCCCTACCTACTGGTGGTCCACAGTGACACTTTGGGTCTCCTAGAATTGGTGTCAGTTCAGATTCAGTGCCCAGTACCCCTGGAAATTCTTATTATTTCTTTTCCCCTAATGCAGTTACCCTGGTGAAAGGCTATTGGTCCCCTTGCAGAGGGCTGGGAGAGAGATTAGCAGTATAAATTTCAGTAGTCTACCAGGGTCCTTCATTAAAGCAGTTCTGATGAGGAGTGTGCCTGGGTGGCTCAGTCAGTTAAGCATCTGCCTTGAGCTCAGGTCATGATCCCAGGGTCCTGGGATTGAGCCCCCAGTTGGCCTCCCTGCTCAGCAGGATGCCTGCTTCTCCCTCTCCTGCTCCCTTGCTTGAGCTCTTTCTCTCTCTGTCAAGTACATAAATAAATTTTTTTAAGATTTATTTATTTATTCATGAGAGAGAGAGAGAGAGAGGCAGGGACCCAGGCAAAGAGAGAAGCAGGCTCTTCGCAGGGAGCCCAATGTGGGACTCGATCCCAGGACCCAGGATCATGCCCTGAGCCAAAGGCAGACGCTTAACCGCTGAGCCACCTAGGCATCCCATAAATAAAATCTTAAAAAAAAAAAAAAGTGGTTCTGATGGGGCACCTGCATGGCTCAGTCAATTAAGTGTGTGACTCTTAATCTCAGCTCAGGTCTTGATCTCAGGGTTGTGAGTTCAAGCCCATGTTGGGCTCTGCACTGGGCAGAACCTCCTTTTAAAAAAACAAGAAAAAGCTCAGAGTCTGTAAACTGGCTAAAATATGGGAACTGATTGAGGGACCATACTCCGATTCAAGTTAAACTATTGTCCACCTGACCCAGATCTTTTCTCCTTACACAGATCAAGTAAGAAACTTAGTAGGCTTACCTATTTCACTTCTAGAAACCCCATAACCAACTAGCCAATGCCATAGCTCTATAAGCGTCAGACTGTTCTGATTGCCTCTGCTATCCATCTGGTGACCATACCTACCTTGCTTTTGGTGGCTGAGTGCTGCCATTTGGCCCTTGCCACCTCAGGATCCAATTACTCTCACTGCATTTATGTTTCCCAATTCAGTGATTGCAGTGCCCACTGTAAGGTCTGGTCTACAGAGAAGAATAGATCCTAGAGTTCTCAAAGGATTCTTAGGCTCCCCTCATGAATTTATTTCTCAAAGTATAGAAGAAAGATATGTCTTCTGGACCTGCCCAGTGTGAGTAAGTCTTAAATGACAAATCCACTGTAACACTCCAATCTTCCCTAAGCCTTTGAATCCGTTCCTCTACATTAAACAAAAGCATATCTGGCTATTCCAATTTGCTCTCTATGGACCATCTTTATTTTATCCATGCTTCCTTGGATGAAACAACGAAACAAATTGTTACAGCCCTTTTTAAACATCCTGAACTGCCACATTAAATGCAGAATTTCTGCCGGTATCAATAAACTTGGCCTTTATGTTCTTTACACCATTATTCCACACCCTTAGTATCCACTGCAGCCCTGGGATTTTCCCCAGCTTTCTCTCTGTACAAATCAGAAAATTCCAGTAGTCTTCTTGGAGTATACTGTACCTCCTCATGGTAACACTTTGTACTTCATCTTTAGGGGTCTACTGAGACTTGAGTTTAGTTATAGGTACAGAAGCAAAGGGGTGGTGGGGCTGAGTTGAGAAAGATCAATCTTGTTTCATTTGGCAATTGCCTCAGAAAAGGCCATTACAGTTTCCTCAAGCAATGAATGCCCTTAGATGGGTTAGGGAAGATAATACCACTGGGGGTGGGAGGCTGTTTCGGCTGGGGGTGAGGGGGTTTCTTCCACTAGCAAAGAAGACGTATCTGAATTTAGGGGCTCAGTGTTCCTAGCCTCATCAGGGTCTTCCCACAGATACCTATCCCATCTTAAAGGATGTCATTCTTCCCCAACCTATGCCCTCACTTTAACAGTAGCCACCCTACAAGCCTGGGAATTCAATTGGTGTTGTAATTCAGGTAGTAACAGAATGAAATTCTGGGTTTGATTTTCAGCCATCTCAGCCCTGCAGTTATAGGAGATAAGATTCTCCTTCAGGGCATACATGGAAGTATTCAGGTCATTTATGTGGTGGATGAGCTAGAAATTTGAATCCCTCAGCTCTTCCTCTCTTTCACCACTATGTCCAGCAACATTAGGAGCAACCAGCCAACCTCATTATATTTGTTATTTATTTTTTGAAAGATGTTATTTATTTATTTATTTATTTATTTATTTATTCATAAGAGAGACACAGACAGAGGCAGAGACACAGGCAGAGAGAGAAGTAGGCACCCTGTGGGGAGCCTGATGTGATCCCAGGACCCCAGGATCACGACCTGGGCCAAAGGCACATGCTCAACTACCAATCCACCCAGACATCCCTGTATTTGTTAGTTTAAAAAAAATGTTTGAAAGTATCATATACAGAGTCAACCAGCTTCATGCTCCTTCTAAGTAGCTGATGAGGCGTATCTAATGCAGAATTTTGTTTATGTTTATTACCAGTTCACATTATATATCTATTTAATAGATTTTATTTATTTATTTGAGAGAGAGAGAGAGAACGCGCGTGCACGCGAACGCAAGAGCAGGGGGCAGAGGGAGAGGGAGAAACAGACTCCCTACGGAGCTGGAAGCCAGACACACGGCTCGAGGAGGGTCTCCATCCCAGGATCCTGAGATCCTTAACTTGAGCCAAGGCAGACACTCAGTGAACTGAGCCACCTAGGCTCCCTTACCAGTTCACATTATAGACTATTAGGGTTCACTTATAACAGGAAATAGTTATTAGCATCTTTAAATTTAATCAGATTAGAGAGTCAACTTCAGAAATCCCAAAACCAAATCAAGAAACTCATCCTTTTTATTTTATTTATTTTTTTTTTATTTTTAAGTAATCTCTACACCCAACATGGGGCTTAAACTCATAACCCTGAGATCAAGAGTCACTCACATTACCAACTAAGCCAGGCCAGTGCCTCCAGAAAATTCATCCTTAACATTCTGTTCCTCTTGAACTACTCTTAATAGCAATATATCTGTAAAGAGACTTATTATAAGATATTTATTTTACTCACCCATAAAAAAGAGTGAAATCTCGCCATTTGTAACAACGTGGATGGAGCTAAAGAGTATAATGCTAAATGAAATAAGTCAGAGAAAGACTAATACCATAGGATTTCACTTATATGTGTAATTTAAGGAGCAAAAACAAATGATCATAGGGGAATAAAAGAGAGAGGAAAATCATCAAACAGACTCTTAACTATAAAGAACAAACTGATGGTTAGCAGAGGGGAGGTGGGTGAGGGGATGGACCGAATAAGTGATAGAGATTATGGAGGGCCCTTGACATGATGAGCACTGGGTCTAATATGGAGGTGTTGAATCACTAAATTGTACACCTGAAACTAATGTTACACTCAACCACTGAGCCACCCAGGCATCCCAAGTTTTAAAAAAAAATTTTAAGAGATTTATCATAAGATATATTATTATAAATTAATTTAATTATAACAAATAGGTTTATTATTATCTGGCCCATACAATTATGGAGGCTGTGAAGTGCCAGAAATGGAGATCCAGGATAGCCGACAGACTCAGACACAGAGTCCAAAGGCCAGAGAACAAAAAGAACGAATGGTGTAAGTCCCAGTCTAAATATGAAGGCCTAAGAACCAGGAATGATGGTGTGAATTCCAGCCTAACTGCAGGAGAAGATTAGATGTCCCAGCTGGAAAACAGGTGGACAGAGAGCAAATTCTCCATACCTCAAGCTCTGTTCCACCCAGGCCTGCAACGGATTGGAGGCCCTGCCCACGTGGGGGAGGGCAGTCTGCGCTGCTCAGTCAACTGATTCAAATATTAATCTCATCTAGAAACACTCTCACAGACATACCCAGAATAATGTTGGACCAAATTAAAAATCACAGTGAGATGCCAACACATACCTATCAGAGCCAGTTGAACTCTGATAGATTCCTAGTAGGAATGCAAAAGGATATAGTCCTGGAAAACAGTTTGGCAGTTTCTTTCTTTCCTTTTTTTTTTTTT
Source organism: Nyctereutes procyonoides (assembly GCF_905146905.1). NCBI lineage: Eukaryota > Metazoa > Chordata > Mammalia > Carnivora > Canidae > Nyctereutes > Nyctereutes procyonoides. The sequence goes on along the minus strand of NW_026575124.1, from coordinate 4,435,344 downwards.
TTTAAGATTTTATTTATTTATTCATGAGAGACACCCAGAGAGACAGAGAGAGGCAGAGAAACAGGCAGAGGGAGCAGCAGGCTCCATGCAGGGAGCCCGACGTGGGACTCGATCCCGGGTCTCCAGGATCACACCCAGGGCTGCAGGCGGCGCCAAACCGCTGAGCCACCCAAGCTGCCACGTTTGGCAGATTCTTAAGAAAATAAATACACATTTAGGGGTGCCTGGCTGGCTCAGTCAGTAGAGCATGCAACTCTTGATCTCAGGGTTGTGAGTTAGAGCCCCAGGTAGGGCATAGAAATTACTTAATAAAAATACATACACACATTTAATATATGATTAAGCAATCATACTCAAAGGTATTTTCCAAAGAAAACGAAAGCATGTGTTCATAGAAAGACTTCTACACACTGGTATATCCGAACAATGGAATACCACTCAGCAATGAAAAGGAATAAACTACAGGGCTCTTGGCTGACTCAGTGAAGTGTATGACTCTTGGTTTTGGGGTCAGGAGTCCCAGGGATGTGGGAAACAAAGCCAAGAGAAAAAAATTAAATTTTCTTACTACATATAGTCCATTGACAAATCCTTGAAACAGGCAGAGTGACATTGTTCTAGGAACTCAACTGCACCGTACTTAATACTTTCCTAAGGGCAAAAGGCAGCCTTACCCCAACCCGCAGGATCCTGTAAATTACTTTAACATAAAAATTCCTTTGGAAACTTCCTTTATTTCTAACCCCCAAGATATAAGTTAGCAATCATCCTCCAATGACCCACTGGTACACATCTGAATGTTCTCATAACTGAGTTTTTCCTGCCAGTAATAAATGACATTTTCCTAATAATAGCTAGCCCCTCAAGGTCCTTGAAACCTTGTTTCCAAAATACTTCGGAGGCTTACGATATCCCTAACCCTGGCCCAACTTGAAAGTATATAATCCCCCATTGCTTATGACCCCAGTGCAGGTCTTTCTGCCCATGGGTCCTGTCTCTGGAAAAGGAGTTTTTGGGGCGCCTGGGTGGCTCAGTTAAGCATCTGCCTTTGGCTCAGGTCATGATCCTGAGATCAAGCCCCACGTGGGGCTCCCTGCTCAGCTGGGAGTCTGCTTCTCCTTCTCCCTCAGTTCCTCCCCCTGTCTGTGCACTGACTCTCTCTCTCTCTCTCTCAACAAATAAAGTCTTTAAAAAAAAATAAAAAGCAAAACCAAAAAACTTCCTTTTTGCACCAAAGATGTCTCAAGAATTCTTTCTTGTGCATCAGCTCTGAACCCCAACATTACTTCCTACATCACCAGCCCCACATTATGCATAGAGTTTACTTAGATTAAAAAAAAAAAAAAGGAATGAACTATTGATACATGTACCAGTATGGATGAATCTCAAAATAATTATGCTGAATGAAGGAAGCCAGAATAAAAAAAAAAGGAGTTCTTAATGTATCATTTCATTTATATAAAATTCTAGGAAATGAAGAATAATCCATAGTAATAGAAATATCAATGGTGGCCTGGGAACAGGTAGGGGAAGGGGATGGGTAACAAGGATAGATTACAGAGATACAGGAAGAAACCTCTGGGGATGATGTATATGTTTATTATCTGATTATATGGTAATGGTTTCATGGGTATATACATACGTTAAAAATCTATCAAATTGTATGGGGCGCCTCGCTGGCAGTCAGTAGAGCATGTGACTCCTGTTCTCAGGGTCCTGAGTTCAAGCACCACATTGGGCACAGAGCTTACTTGGAAAAAAAAGAAAAAGGGACCCTCAGTGGCTCAGCGGTTGAGCTCCTGCTTTTGGCTCAGGGCGTGATCCCCGGGGTCCTGGGATTGGGTCCTGCATTGGGCTCCCTGCATGGAGCCTGCTTCTCCCTCTGCCTGTGTATATATCTCTGTGTCTCTCATGAATAAATAAATAAAATCTTTTTAAAAAAATTAAATTAAATTTAAAAAATTAAATTTTTAAAAAAGACTATCAAATTGTACACTTTCAGGGTACCTAGGTGGCTTAGTCAGGTACACGTCTGCTTTTGGCTTGTTTCATGACCCTGAGATTGAGGCCCATGTCAGGCTCCCTGCTCAGTGGAGAGACTGCTTCTCCCTCTCCCTCTGTACCTCCATGTCTTCCCCCATTCATGCTCTCTCTTTCTCAAATAAATAAATAAGATCTTTAGAAAAAAATAATTTAAAAAAGTGTACACTTTAAATATGTGTAGTTTATTTTATGTCAATTATACCTCAATAGAGCTGTAAGAACAACTTCAATAAGGGGCGCCTGGGTGGCTCAGTCAATTAAGCACCCCCTTTGGCTCAGGTGATGATCTCAGGGTCCTGGGATTGAGCCCCATGTCAGGCTTCCTGCTTGGTGGGGAAACTACTTCTCCCTCTCCCTCTGCCCCTTCTCTTGCTTGTGCTCTCTCTCTCTCTGTCTCTCAAATAAATAAGATCTTTACAAAAAAAAAAAAAAAAAGAACTTCAATAAGAATGTAAACTGATACAAAGTAAATGATAATAATAAACTATGTCAGATACAGACACAGCTTTACCCTCTAGTCCTTTCCCTCTTTCTTACAGACATAACTGTATTACTGAAAAGTTGCTATGTATCATTCTGTGTCTTTATATTTTATAACATATATAGATATCCATAAATTATATGTACTAAAAATTATACATAATATTGCCTAGCATATTTTATGGTTATAAATAGCACCATATTGTATGTATTCTTTTCCAACTTGCTTTTTCACTCAATATTATGTTTTTGACACTTAACCATGTTGATGAATGTAAACATCATTCATTCATTTTAACTGTTATATGGTAGTCCTTTTTTTTTGTAGTCCATTTTTGCACTGAGAGTTTCCAACAGTGTTACAATGAACATCATGCACATCTCATTGTGCACAAGTGTAAATATTTTCCTAAGAAAGATTTCTCCAACTGAAATTACTAGGTAATGGAGGATATGTATCTTCAGCCTCATGAGGTATTGTCAAATTACTCTCCAAAGTAGTTATTCCAAGCATTTCCACCAGCTATAGCCTTGCCAACACTCATTGCACTTACTAGTTTTCATTTGCCAAATGGTGTGAAATGGAATCGCATTATTTTAATCTTCACTTTTTTTTTTAAATTTTTTTATTTATTTATGATAGTCACAGAGAGAGAGAGAGAGAGAGAGAGAGAGAGAGAGAGGCAGAGTCATAGGCTGAGGGAGAAGCAGGCTCCATGCACCGGGAGCCCGACGTGGGATTCGATCCCGGGTCTCCAGAATCGCGCCCTGGGCCAAAGGCAGGCGCTAAACCGCTGCGCCACCCAGGGATCCCAATCTTCACTTTCCAAATTGCCAAAGAGATTGAGCATCTTTTCCTATGCTCATTATTCATTTGAGTTTCTTCCTCCATAAATTCCCCATAATATCCTTTGCCTAGCCCATTTTCTATGTTGTTTGTGCTTTTGTTATTGATTTCTGGGAGTTCGTTATATTCCATATATTAATCCTTTATGTGGTCTGCAGAGATCTTCTAGTTTGTGACTTGTCTCTTCCCTATGTTAATGACATCTTTTGATATAGAGAATTTCAGTCTTTTCAACCTTTTTTTTCATGGGTATGCTTTTTTAGTTTTGCTCAGGAATACTTCCCTATCCTGTTGTCATAAAAATATTCTCCTGCCGGGCACCAGGGTGGCTCAGTGGTTGAGCGTCTGTCTGCCTTTGGCTCAGGTCATGATCCCAGGGCCCTGAGATCAAGTCCCACATCAGAAGCAGAGGCTTCTTTCTCCCTCTGCCTGTGTGTCGTCTCTGCCTCTCTCTCTGTGTCTCTCATGAATAAATAAATAAAAATTTTAAAAAATATTCTCCCACAAATATTTCTAAAGTAAATTCTGGCTTTGTTACTAACTAGCTACATAATCTTGGGCAAGTATCTTTTTTTTTTAATTTTTATTTATGATAGTCACAGAGAGAGAGAGAGAGAGAGGCAGAGACACAGGGAGAGGGAGAAGCAGGCTCCATGCACCGGGAGCCCGATATGGGATTCGATCCCGGGTCTCCAGGATCGCGCCCTGAGCCAAAGGCAGGCGCCAAACCGCTGCGCCACCCAGGGATCCCTTGGGCAAGTATCTTAATCCTCTGGGCCTCAGAGTTCTCATCTGTAAAACAGGAATGCTAATATGTCTAATTCATAGAGTTATTTTTAGGGTTATTCATCTACATCAGGCAGGGACCCAAAGGAAACAGATGTCACTCTTAAGTTAGAATGATACGAGATGGGTTTATTTACAAGAGTATGGTTGGGCACAAGGAAACCACAAGGAATAGTATGATATCCTCAGGGTAGTAACAGCAAAGAAACTGTCACAGCACTGAGGCCAAAAGGGAGGAGGAGGGTAGGCAGTGGTTGTTGAAAAGACAGACTCCGTGTACAGAGGGTCACCTTAGGAGAGAGAGAATGATCTTAGATCCAGGGACAGGGTAAACCCAAGGCAATTTGGCAGGGGGTAGCCTGGGGAATAAGCACCCTGAGTTCACTGCTTCCTCCCTCCAAACTCCTATTGGGGTTCTACACACTGGTGAAGCCAGAGGGCAAAGAAGTTCACTGATGGTGTTCATACTGGACACTGGGAAGAAGGGAAAGAGTGGATCTGAAGGAACAAATGGAAGATATTTGGCAATACGTTCACCCCAATACGTTTATTGAGTGCCAAGATAATCCAGATAGTTTTGGTGCTGAAGATACAACAATGAACACAGTGGACAGAGTCCCTGTCTAAGGGGAGGAAACAGATAATATAAGTAAATGAGTAGGGATCCCTGGGTGGCACAGTGGTTTGGCGCCTGCCTTTGGCCCAGGGCGCGATCCTGGAGACCCGGGATCGAATCCCACGTCGGGCTTCTGGTGCATGGAGCCTGCTTCTCCCTCTGCCTGTGTCTCTGCCTCTCTCTCTCTCTCTGTGTGTGTGTGTGTGTGTGTGTGACTATCATAAATAAATAAAAAATTAAATATATATATTAAAGTAAATAAGTAAATATAATAAGTCAGACGTAAGTTTTAGGAAAAAATGAAGCGAGATGGGGATGGACCAATGGGGTACGAGATATAGCGTGGTCAGGGGAGCATGTCTGAAGAAGTATAATTTGAACAATAATTTGAAGGAATTAAGGGAAGGAGCTCTGTGTATATCTGGGAGGAAATTGCAAAAGTTTTGAAACAGGATGATATTTGGCAGTCTGAGGAAACGTGGGGAGGTGGTGGTGTTGGAAAATAATGAATGAGGAGAGAGAGGTAGCTTAGCTCAGGGTGGTAACGATGAAGGTAGTGATAAGTGGTGTGATCCTGAGTATATTTTGAAGGTAGAGGATTTGCTATCTCTACAGTATTTGCTGATGCAGGATGTTTGAGGAAGACAGCCATCAAGGATACCTCTAAAGGATTTGGCTGAGAAACAACTAGAAGGAGTGACATCAGCAAACATGGAAAAGTAAAAATCTCCTCTCTCCAAATCTATTCTTCTTTAAAAACAATGAGAACACTGGCAAAATGATCAGGATCAACTTTCGTTTTTTTTTTTTTTTAATTAACCAAAGATTTGCAACAATGAAGGAAGTAAATTTTTAATTATTATTTTTAAAGATTTCTTTTTTTAAAAAATTTCATTTATTTAAAAAAATTTCATTTATTTATTCATGAGAGACACAGAGTGAAGCAGAGATATAGGCAGAGGGAGAAGAAGGCTCCCTGCTGGGAGCCTGCTGCAGGACTCGATCCCAGGACCCCGGGACCACAATCTGAGCCAAAGGCCAATGCTCAACTACTGAGCCACCCAGGTGCCCTAAGGGAGTAAATGTTGATGCAAAAAAAATATCTGAGGGGCACCTGGGTGGCTCAGCTGATTGAGCATCCAGCTCTTGGTTTCAGCTCAGGTCATGCATGATCTCATGGGCTGTGGGATTAAGCCCCCCAGGGGGCTTTTCGCTCAGTGGGGAGTCTGCTCCAAAGAATCTCTCCCTCTACCTCTCCCCTGCTTGTTCCTTCTGTCTGTCTGTCTGTCTCTCTCTCTCGAATATATGGAGGAGAAAAAGAAAGAAAGAAAGAAAGAAAGAAAGAAAGAAAGAAAGAAAGAAAGAAAGAAAGAAAGAAACAATGAATTAAGTGCCATTTTAATTTACTCTATTCCCATATTCCTGTCCCCAGTAACCCTGAAAACAAAAAGCCTGTAATGAAAACCAGTAGCCTGGTAACTACTGGAGCAGGTAAAATGCGGTTGGAACTCCTTCAAAGCCCCATTTTCAGAGAGTTGTCATTATTTGACCTATCTGATATTTCCTTGGAGGATACTACACAAGGTTATCTTTATTTGACCTGACTGAGAACTTGTCTCATACAAACAGATTTTTTCCTGGGGGGGCATTTGTTCAAAACAATGAGATGCAATTTTTCAACATTGCAGCTGCCTGGATGGTAGCTAACAGGGTAAAAAACAAGGCTAACCAAAATTTTAATTTTTTAATTTTTTTACATTACAACATTATTATGTGAATTTTTTACAATACAAACAAAAAATACAGAAATGCAATATATGAATGCAGCTAAATGCAGAATGGTGACTTTTTTTCTTTTCAAGAGGCCATGATTTCCATTTCTAGTAAAATAAAGAGACAGCACATGGCTAGAAATAGGTTGGTGGTTAGCTTCACAATTTTGCCTAGAAATGATCTATAAATGCATTTTCCTCCCTGCTACTTACCATAAAGTGTAAAAAGGGAATTAAAGGAAAGTTTCCTTGTTGGTTCTTACCATATGAAAGATGCTATATTCTATTTTAGCAGTAATCAAAAAATGTTAATGTAAATCTGGGGACTGTGATGTCCATAAGGGGCGGGGTCAGAAAAGACCTGAGAATGGGGTGCCTGGCTGGCTCAGTCAGTGGAACATGTTACCCTTGATCTCTAGGTTATGGGTTCAAAGCCCATGGTGGGTGTAGAGATTGCGTAAAAATAAACTCTTAAAAAAAACAAAACAAGGCCAGCCCAGGGAGCTCAGCGGTTTGGTACTGCCTTTGGCCCAGGGCCTGATCCCGGATTCCCGGGATCGAGTCCCATGTCCAGCTCCCTGCATGGAGCCTGCTTCTCCCTCTGCCTGTGTCTCTGCCCGCCCCCGCTCTGTGTCTCTCATGAATAAATGGATAAAATCTTAAAAAGAAAGAGAAAGAAAGAAAGAAAGAAAGAAAGAAAGAAAGAAAGAAAGAAAGAAAGAAAGAGAAGCCCTTAAACTCTCACCATTGACTGAGGCTCTGCACAAGCAGGAAGTGAAGCCTAAGGCCAAGTTGTAAACTGCCTGGCTAAGTGTTGAAGGCATGCCCCAATGTGCATTCAGAATCCCTTGGCAAGGATTTATTGCTTCCAGCCATTTAAGGAAATTTCCATCTGATAACTAGCTGACTCCTAGGCTAACTGAGCAGATACTTCAGTGGACACACAAAACAAAGAAAATAGAATCTACAGAATTATTTCAGAAAAGCCACTACACAAGCAACCACAACTAACAACAAACAGCATGAAAACAGACCTTGGAGAGGGAGGAGAATCTGAATTTCATTGTTGTCACATGAAATTACTTTAAATGTCCAGTTTCAATTAAAAAATTATGTGATATTCAGGAAACAAGAAAATATGGATTATACACAGGAAAAAAAGTAGTAGACTGTCCCTAAGAAAGGCCATGGACTTACTAAGCAAAGACTTTTGATCAACCATTGAAAATATATTCAGGGGCGCCTGGCTCATTCAGTCAGTAGAGCATACAACCCTTTTATTTATTTATTTTTTAAAATATATTTATTTATTTATTTCTGAAAGAGAGAGAATGAGATAGCAAAAGAGGGAACACAAGCAGTGGGGAGAGAGAAAAGCAGATTCTCTGCTGATCCCAGAGCCTGATATGGGGCCTGATCCCAGAACCCTGGGACCATGACTTGAGCCAAAGGTAGACAGACACTTAATTGACTGAGCCACCCAGGTGACCTGAGCATGTGATTCTTGACCTCATGAGTTCAAATCCCACGTTGAGAATAGAGATTACTTAATAAATGAATAGAATTTTTAAAAATAAAAAAATATATACATATATATTCAAAGAACTAAAAGAAACTGGTATGAAGAACTAAATGAAAGACAATGACTGACCAAATAGAGAATATCAATAAAACTACAGAAATTATTTTTAAAAGAACCAAATTCTGGTGTTGAAAAGTACAATAATTAAATGAAAAATTCACTAGAGGGACTCAACAGTAGATTTGAGCAGACAAAAGACAGAAATACAGAGATTAAAGGCAGATCAGGGATGCCTGAGTGGCTCAGTGGTTGAGCGTCTGCCTTTGGCCCAGGGCCTGATCCTGGGGTTCAGGTATCGACTCCTGCATTGAGCTCCTTGCATGGAGCCTGTTTCTCCCTCTGCCTGTTTCTCTGCCTCTGTCTGTGTGTCTCTCATGAATAAATAAATAAAATGTTTTTTTAAAAAAATGCAGATCAATTGAAATTATCTAGTCCAAGGAACAAGAAAAAAGAATGAAAAATGAACAGAGTTTCAGAGACCTATAATACCCCATCAAATGCACATGGTAGGAGAGTAGAGGATAAAAAAATACAGAAAGAATATTGGACAAACTAATAGCCAAGAGCTTCTCAAATTTGATGAAAAACATCAATCTACACATCCAACTTCAACAAACTCCATGTTGGAAAAATTCAAGAAGACTCATACCTGCACACATCATAACCACACTGTCAAAAGACAAAAACAGAGTGAATCTTGAAAGCAGCAGGAGAGGGTACCTGAGTGGCTCAGTCAGGTAAGCATCTTCCTTCAGCTCAGGTGATGATCCCAGTGTCCTGAGATGGAGTCCTGCTTCAGGCTCCCTGCTCAGTGGGGAGTCTGCTTCTCCCTCTTCCTCTGTCTTTCCCCCTTGCTCATGCTCTCTTACTTTCTCTCTCACACAGAAATAAATAAAAATATTTAAAAAAAGAAAGAAGGGCAGCCCGGGTGGCTCAGCGGTTTAGCGCCGCCTTCAGGCCAGGGTGTGATACTGGAGTCCCAGGTTAGAGTCCCACGTCAGGCTCCCTGCATGGAGCCTGCTTCTCCCTCTGCCTGTGTCTCTGCCTCTCTCTCTCTCTCTCTGTCTCTCATGAATAAATAAATAAAACCTTAAAAAAAAAAAAGAAAAGAGAGCAGCGGGAGAAAAATAATTTGCTACATATAGGGGATCATTGATAATGATTTCATATCAGTAACCATGCAGGCCAGAGATAATGGGTGACATATTCAAAGTACTCGAAGAAAAAGACTATCAATGTAAAATTCTATATTCAGCAAATTTATCCTTCAAAAATAAAGGAGGCAGGGATGAATGGGTGGCTCAGCAGTTGAGTGCCTTTGGCTTGGGGCATGATCCTGGAGTCCCGGGATGGAGTCCCACATTGGGCTCTTTGGGTGGAGCCTGCTTCTCCCTCTGCCTTTGCCCCTCCCCCTGTTCTGCTTACTCTTTCTCTCTCAAATGGATAAGGAAAAAAGAAAGACAGTACAGTATTTCTTTTGAACAATATGGTTCAAACTTCAGTTACCATGCTATATGAACTATGAGTACTTGCATGAAGTACAAACTTTATTGCTAGCTCATCAATACACAGATCACTTCATTAATGTGTGCACCATGATCAGTTAGTACCAATCATGCCACTTCTTTCAAAGTCTGTCAGTGAATGGCCATTGTTCATTTGTTACTCAGTTTACACACAGACAGCAGAGTGTGTAGTTGTGTTGCTTCCTTGTCTTTCAGTGATAGCCATCTACAAAAATAGATAATCAACAGAGGTTAACTGGCCAAAAGAAAGTGACAGAGAAGAAAAAAATGATAATGCAGGAAGTGAAATTCAAATTCAGTATAAGTGGAATTTAGAAAAGACAGCTGATCTAGGGATTATTGACACTGGTGCCATTCTAGAGACTCTGGGTAAGCAACCAAAGGAAATCAGCAAAAGTGAAGTTATTGCCATAAATGAAGAAAGTGACAAAAAAGATGAAGATGTACCACAGGAAGTGATGCTGGCAAAAAAATTCACATTATAGGAACTCTCAGATATCATGGCATAGAAAGTGCACTATTCTAATGACTCTTTTTTTTCCTTTTTTTTTAGAGCGAGATAGAGAGAGTTGGGGGAAGGACAGAGAAAGGGAGAGAGAGAGAATCTCAAGCAGGCTCTGCACCCAGCACAGAATCTGACGTGCAGCTTGATCTCAGAACCCTGAGATCAGGGATCCCTGGGTGGCGCAGCGGTTTGGCGCCTGCCTTTGGCCCAGGGCGCGATCCTGGAGACCCGGGATCGAATCCCACATCGGGCTCCCGGTGCATGGAGCCTGCTTCTCCCTCTGCCTGTGTCTCTGCCTCTCTCTCTCTCTCTGTGACTATCGTAAATAAAAAAAAAAAAAAAAAAAAAAAAAAAAAAACCTTTAAAAAAAAAAAAGAACCCTGAGATCATGACCTGAGCTGAAACCAAGAGTAGGATACTCACTGACTGAGCAACCCAGGTACTCCTGCTTTTTGGAATTTTTTGAGTTTTTGTTCTAATGGTTGCCCTAGGAACTATAATTAACATGTTAATTTATGGCGATCTTGTTTGCATTAATGCCAACTTAATTTCAGTGACATACAAAGACTTTGCTATTATACAGCTTTATTTCCTTCCTCCTTTGTGCTGCTATCATATAAATTATATCTCTTAACATTGTATGCTCATCAACATAGATTTATAATTATTGTTTTTTTTTTTAAGATTTTATTTATTCATAAGAGACACACACACACAGAGGCAGAGACATAGGTAGAGAGAGAAGCAGGCTCCATTCAGGGAGCCCGATGTGGGACTCAATCCCAGGCCTCCAGGATCATGCCCTGGGCCAAAGGCAGGTGCCCAACTGCTGAGTCACCCAGGCTTCCCTATAATTATTGTTTTTATACAATTGTCTTATAAACACTATAAGAGAAAAAGACAGTTACAAATAAGAATTACATTGATACTGTCATTTATTTATCTATGTAGTTACCTTTACTGACACTCATTTTTTCATATGGATTAGTTACTATCTGTTGTCCTTTCATTTCAATCTGAATAACCCTTGTTAGTATTTTTTGTAGGGAAGGTTCGCTAGTGATCAATTCTTGCCATTTTTGTTCATCTGAGACTGTCTTAATTTATCATTTATTTATTTATTTATTTATTAGATTTTATTTATTTATTCATGGGAGACACAGAGAAAGAGAGACAGGTAGAGACACAGGCAGAGGGAGAAGCAGGCTCCATGCAAGGAGCCCGATGTGGAACTCGATCCCAGGACTCCAGGATCATGCCCTGGGCCAAAGGCAGGCGCTAAACCACTGAGCCACCCAGGGATCCCCAATTTATCCTTTAGTTTAAAAAATTTATTTTTATTTTTATTAAGATTTTATTATTTATTCATAGAGACACACAGAGAGAGACAGAGAGGCAGAGACACAGGCAGAGGGAGAAGGAGGCTCCATTCAGGGAGCCCGACGCGGGACTCGATTCCGGGTCCCCGGGGTCGCGCCCTGGGCTGAAGGCGGCGTTAAACCGCTGGGCCACCAGCCTGGCCTGTATATATTTTTTTATTGGAGTTCGATTTGCCAACACATAGCAGAACACCCAGTGCTCACTTCCCTTGTTTTTATTTTTTTTATTTTTATTTATTTATGACAGTCACAGAGAGAGAGAGAGAGAGAGAGAGAGAGGCAGAGACACAGGCAGAGGGAGAAGCAGGCTCCATGCACCGGGAGCCCAACGTGGGATTCGATCCCGGGTCTCCAGGATCGCGCCCTGGGCCAAAGGCAGGCGCTAAACCGCTGCGCCACCCAGGGATTCCCCCCACCTCTCTTGTTTTTTAAAGTGAGCTCCTTTAGGGGAGGCGGGGGAGGGTGGGAGAAAAGTTTGCTCCTTCGAAATAATACGTTTCTCCAGAATCTTTACTTTCGAGTGTCCTGACTTCTACGAGCTTTTTGTTTCGGGTAGCCTCCACACCGAAGGCGGGGCTTGAACCCGTGACCCCGGGATCATGGAGCCCAAGCCGCGGCGACCGAGCCGGCCGTAGCCCTCGCGCCGCTCACCTTTCGGGCTCCACCGCTCCAGGCACCTGAGCCCTTCCCCGCCCCGCTCAGCCTGCGGTCGGCGCCCGGGCACGTGTAACCCGCGCGCCCGCCCGCCCCGGGCCCGCCCCGCCCACCACGAGCCCCGCCCTTCGGCCCCTTTCCAACTTAGGGCCTGCGGATCTCGCCCTTCCTCCCCCCCCCAACATCTCGCGAGAGGTGAGCGCCCCTGGCCGGACGAGAAGAAAGTATCTGCTCCGCTGAGGGGGGAAAGAAGGAGCTGGAGACAGATTGTAGGAACGGACGCGGGCGGGCGGGAGGCGACGGAGCTACCGGCGGGTGAGTTCTCTTAACATTCGCTAGTCCGCGATCTGGCGGAGTCTCGCTTTCAACTCCGGCCACTCGCGGCGTCCCAGGCCGGGGTCTCCCCTCCCAGTCTGTGTTGGACGGGGGCGCTGAGGCGGCGGCCGGGCCCTGTCTGAGGAAGTGGGTGGGGCACGGACTCACGCCGACCAATGGGAGCGGAGGAAGCTACGATTGGCGGCGACGGAGGCTAATGAGAGGTCGCCTTTACCTCGCGGAGTGCCGCCCCTCTTGTCTCCCTCCTACCGCCTCCTTCCTCTGGGGGGGAAGGCGGGGCCAGAGGCCTGAAGTGCGGGGAGAACTTGGGGTAAGTAGCCCCGGGGGGCACAGGGCGTGGCAAGGAGAGGGGAGTTGAATCCTGAGGGAATGGAAGTCCGGCGGAGCCTAATGGGAGGATCCCGGGATGGGGTGCAATGGGAGGAGGGGGAGGGGTCCTAAATTGGTTGACGACCCAGGCTTACCGAGGAGTGGGGTTAGGGGCTGGGCATTGGAAGAGCCAGGGGCAATAGGCAGGAGGTTAGGGAACCGGAGGCCAAAGCGGGGCGTTGGGTTCGGCCGGAAAGATAGGGGTACATCCCTGGAAACGAGAGTCATGGCATTTCGGTCGAATTATGAAAAAGAATAAGGGACATGATTTCAGAGAGAAAGTACGGGTTTGGAGGAGATTCAGCGTGTGAGTTTAGGAAGACTTAACAGAGGTGGGCTTCCGGGCCAAAAGGCATCCCTTTGGGAAGAGTATAGGGGAGCTCAGGGGGGTAAAGGAGATGTTCGGAAGGGAGACAGCTGATAGACAGGTCTTTAGCCCCGGAGCAGAAGCAGCCGAGGATACTGATTTGGGGTTTTCGGTGTATATGGCACCTGGTCTGGTGACCAGGCTGCAAGAATAGCAGGGTAGCGGTAGGGGAGGAGAAAACTAGACCACCTTCATCGCTTCTGCCCTCACTGCCGTTCTCGCTCTCTCTTCCTCTTCCTCCACTCCTCTCTTCCTAAACTCAGGGACAGGGGCTTGGGACTTGGGCAGTCCAAGTAGGAGCCCCATTGGGAGTCGTATGTTGCTCCCAGTTGCTTGTTATGTTCTCAGACTGGGGTGTTTACTACCCAGGGCACCTCCTACCCAGATTGCCGCGTTGCTACTTTCCTAACTTTAAGTTTGTTTTCCACTTTATAGAGGGTGTTTCAGTGTCTCCGAAGGTTGTGTCATAGTAAGTGTAGGTTTGTGGGGTGTGTGTGTGTGTTTGTGTGTGTGTGTGTGTGTGTGTGTGTGTGTGCGCAGAGTTTTCTGGGCAAGCTCACTTGATTCCTATGTTTTGAAAACTTCGTAGTAGTGTAAGTAGTTCTCCTAAAGAGATTGGTCTTTACAGGCGTTCTAAGCACAGAAAATAATACTACACTGAAGTTTGTTTTTGTTAAATGCGTGTCTTATCCACTCATTTTTGGAGTTGTTAAAAGGACGGTTGCAGGTATAGTTAGCTTATGTTATATATTTTTTGAATGGTGTAAATAAGATGGACGTATTTCAGGAAAGTGAAAAATTTTCAGTTTCTTCCTTTGTGTGTCTAAACTCAGAAGCTAAAGATATGTCATAATATCTTAGGGCAAGGGTTGGGGAAATCAAACACAATTTGTACTTAAACATGGAGGATGTGTAAGGTAAGTGGAGACTATTGCGAAATGTAGCATGTCTGTAAGAAAAGCTAAAGAAAAGTTTGGCAGCTATACTAAGTAGTCTTACCAGTTCTTAATTCTCTACAGCAAAGGGACAAGCCTTTGCCCTTTGTTTGATGGTTGTGTTTTATTTGATAATGAATTGAACTAATACAGCCAATTAATTAACAACTTCTTTGCTACAGCATAGATTTGTCTTTTACATCCTTTTTTTACTTTTGAGAAGCAAAATAAGGTCTGAAATGCCAGTAAAACTGTTACATGAAGAGAAACCAGAGTATACAGCTTTCTATTAATCTTTGGTTTTCAGCAACCATTTGAAGTTTTTTTCTCCTGGCTAGAAAGTTGCCCCTACAACACGTTGAGACCAATTAATTACTGACCCTTTCGCATTAATTACTGAATTGGGTTCCAGTATTTCACATTCAGAGCAGTGCTGTTGGACATGCAGACATTTTCACAGTTCGCTTACTTGGCAGCAGAACAAAAAATATCCAGTGAAAGAGCAAAGTCCCTTGTTTAATTCTTCCATCCTCGAATTTGTGATGCCCTTAACTTGGGCACTATTAGATGTAAGATTTTGTTATCGTTGATCTCATTAGTGTTAGCACCGCTCATCTTTAAATGTTTGGATCAAAGGTTACATCCTGTGATAGTTTCAGTGTGTAATTTTTCAGCATTTTTGTTTACCTCGGCTTTTAAATGTTAATGATGCTGCTCCTGTATCTCCTTTCTCTTTCCTCTCCCCACTTGCAGCTCAAAATGAAAATCTTTTTTTTTTTTTTTTCAACCAACTCTTAAGCTAGTACTCTGCCTCAAGTAAAGTCCCTGGCTCTGCCTGAACACAGCTGCTCTGAAGTTCTCACAAGTTATTGTTTTGTACATGTCAAGACTGAGTTTTTCCTAGGCTGCAGGAGGAGGGAGTCGGTGTTACAGCAGCTTCATACACGTCTGATAAGGAGGAGCCTTCTCCTTGCAAGGAAGTTTTAGGTGGAGCGAATAACATTGCCATGTAGATGTATAACAAAGACAGCTCTCTTCTTGAGACTAGTTGGCAGGCTGGCATATAATTGTCCCTTATCCCTTGATAAAGGTACTAAAGTTAAGGTGCAGATGTTGCTTCTTTCAGGAAAACAAATGCAGCATTCATTTAAAAGGAAAAAGAGTATTAATTTCTTTTGTTGTTGGTTTTTCTGAAAATGGTACTATGATCTTAGAGTTTGTGAAAAAGTTTTCCGTCAGGCACCTGGCTGGCTCAGTTGGTGGACCATGTGAGTCTTGATCTTGGGGTCGTTGAGTTCAAGCTTCACTTTGGGTGTGGAGAATACTAACAAAAATAAATAAACTTAATAAAAAAAAAAAGGTTGTCCATCTATTCAGAAACACGCCAAAGAAAACAGTTTTTAAGCATCTGGTTTTTGAATGTTGCCTTCCTGCAGGAGGCTTCTTTTGGGATCAGGTATATTCATGAAATGTGAAAATCTATCCTATTTGGAATTCCTGGCAGGTGGGCCTTACCACTTCCTAATGCTGTAAGGAAGACATCCCCACTTCACAGATACCCTATTTCATTATTGGAGGTCTACTTTTAGAACATTCTTTACATTGTGCTGAAGCTCTTTAGTTCTGCTATTTGCAGCTGCAATAAATAAACCTAATTCCTTGTCAACATGGTAGCCCTTCAAGTATTTGATGACAGTTATGTCCAGTTAAGAGAGGCTTCTCTTACTGGGGAAAATATCCCAAGTTATTTCAGCCATTCCTTAAATGACCATTTTTATAAAGTTCAGGCTTCTCATCAAATATAAGTTGCTTGTATTTAGGATTTTTTTTTTAAGATTTTGTTTATTCATGAGAGACACAGAGAGAGAGAGAGAGAGACAGAGACACAGGCAGAGGGAGAAGCAGGCTCCATGCCCAGAACACAACATGGGACTCGATCCCGGGACTCCAGGATCACGCCCTGGGCCGAAGGCAGGCACTCAACCGCTGAGCCACCCAGGCGTCCCGTATTTAGGCCTTTTTTTTTTTTTAATTCTTTATTTATGATAGTCACAGAGAGAGAGAGGCAGAGACACAGGCAGAGGGAGAAGCAGGCTCCATGCAGGGAGCCTGATGCAGGACTCGATCCCAGGACCCCCCTGGGCCGAAGGCAGACGGTCAACCACTGAGCCACCTAGGTACCCAGGTATAATAAGTACAAGGGAGAGTATGGCCTCTTTTCTACTGCACTCTGTACCTCTATTCTTAAAGCCTAAGATTGCATTAATATGCACAATTAATGTTTTAAATGTAATTGATGACCTTAGATTTATCTTTTAATTGTCATCTTGTTAATTTGGGTTTATTGTTTAGCTTAATCATTTTTTTTTAAGATTTTATTTATTTATTCATGAGAGAGAGAGGCAGAGAGAGGGACAGAGGGAGAAACAGGCTCCATGCAGGGAGCCTGATGTGGGACTCGATCTGGGGTCTCCAGGATCATGCCCTGGGCTAAAGGTGGCATTAAACCGCTGAGCCACCCGGGCTGCCCAAGCTTAATAATGTTATTTGGCCTCTTAGCCATTCCTCATATCATATCCTCATGTTTGTATCATTGATAGATACATTTGATAAATAAGACATAAATATGACACCTATGTTTTTGTTTTAGGTCACTGGTAAAAAATATATAAGGGTGAAACAGTGCCTGTAACATCAGCACACTATCATTAGGTTGCTATTAATCCATTAAACAACCTTTTGGGTAAAATTAAATTATGAATCCACCTTCTGTTTAATCATCTAACTTATATTTCCTGTGAAATATTAAGAGGTATCCTGTTGAAATCTAAATATATTGTCTCTGACCTGCCCCTAAGCTTCTAGGCTAGTGACTTGTTAAGAAATGAAATGAATAGGGGTTCCCTGGGTTGCTCAGCGGTTTGGTGCCTGCCTTTGGCCCAGGGCGTGATCCTGGGGTTCCGGGATCGAGTCCCCCATGGGGCTCCCTGCATGGAGCCTGCTTCTCCCTCTGCCTGTGTCTCTGCCCCTCTCTCTCTTTCTCTGTGTCTATCATGAATAAATAAATAAAATCTTATAAAAATGTTTTAAAAAAACAAACAAAGTTAGGGCAGCCCCAGTGGCGCAGCGGTTTAGTGCCGCCTGCAGCCCAGGACCTGATCCTGGAGACCTGGGATCGAGTCCCACATCAGGCTCCCTGCATGGAGCCTGCTTCTCCCTCTGTCCGTGTCTCTGCCTCTCTCTCTGTCTCTCTGTCTCTATGAATAAATAAATAAAGTCTTAAAAAAAAAAAAGAAAAGTTAGACATTGCTACCTAGCTATGTCATGCCAGTGTTTATAAATCACTGCATTACTTGCCAATTGTTAAGACATCTATTTAATAATTCCTCTTTTTTTTTTTAAGTATAATTGCCTCCCCCTCTATTTCCAACATTGCTGGTCCTGCTTCCTTTATTTTATTTTTATTTTATTTTATTTTTTTAAAGATTTTATTCATGAGAAACACAGCGAGAGAGGCAGAGACAGGCAGAGGAAGAAGCAGGCTCCCTTCAGGGAGCCTGATGTCGGAATCAATCCCTGAACCCCAGGATCAGGCCCTGAGCCAAAAGCAGAGCCCAACCACTGAGCCATCCAGGCGTCACATATTTTATTTTTTAAAGATTTTATTTATTGGGATGCCTGGGTGGCTCGGGTTTAGCGCCTGCCTTTGGCCCAGGGCATGATCCTGGAGACCCAGGATCCAGTCCCATGTTAGGTTCCCTGCAGGGAGCCTGCCTCTCCCTCTTCCTGTGTCTCTGCCTCTCTCTCGCTTGCTCTCTCTCTCTCAGTCTCTCATGAATAAATAAAATAAAATAAAAAAAGATTTTATTTATTTATTCATATGAGACAGGCAGAGACACAGGCAGAGGGAGAAGCAGGCTCCCTGTGGAGAGCTGGTTGTGGGACGACTTGATCCCAGGGTCCAGGGGTCAAGCCCTGAGCCAAAGGTAGACCACTCAACCAATGAGTCACCCAGGTGCCTTATTTTTTAATTTTTTAAATAATTCTAGAATGATTAACAGTGTTTCTGCATAGTTGCATATTTTATGTCATCATTCTGTTTTGGAAACTTTTAGGAAGACCCATCATTCCCTCAACATTTTGTTACATGTTAAAAAATTAAACTATTGTCCATGTAACAGTTTTATCATAGCCTCCCCATAATATTGACATCTCCAGTTTAGGCCTAACTTTTCATTTTCTGTTCGGAGTAAAAGCCTTCACCATCTGTAAGAAAAAATACACCACACACACACACACACACACACACACACACACAGACGCGCGTGCGCGTGCACATAATTGTTGTTTATAGTTACAGTTTATTGATGTGGTAGGCTAAGTTTGTCATGCTCTGTGCTATAGGTAAAATTGTGCTAGAAATAAGCCAGAACATCAGAAGATATCTCCAGGGACTTAAGACTGTGTTGGCAGCCAACAATTTTCCTGTGTGTTAATTTTAGACCTGATAGTTGAACTTACGTTTGAGCAATTTTAGCTGATAAATGCATTTTTAAAGAATCTTCCTCTTTTGGGGTTTTAATTTTTACTTTCACTTTTAGAAAATTGCAAATTATGAATGGAAATGTCTGTGTGGAATGAAGTAGCATGCTGTTAGGGACAGAATGCATCTTCTTTTGATAGCTTCTCACCCATCTGAGATTATTTAGTTACGAATTCTCCTGGAAAGCAGAAAGAAGGCCTTGATGACCCCTCAAGGTCCTTTCCATCCCAAACATTCATAAATAGAAACTCAGATAAAAAAAACTTACTATTGAAGAATCAGAAAGAAAAATAGACTGTAAAGAAAATGAAATTGAAGTGGTTCTACTGACCTAGTGGGAATAAGTGTCAAGAAACAATTCCTTTGAGAAACAAAACAAAACAAAAAACAACAATAAATATTTTGCAGTAGGGTCATGTCATGTCTTAAAATATTTCATCATGATATTTTCTCTCCAGAATTTCCCTGATGGATGCTTTGTGTTGAAAGAATGTTTGTTTTATTTCCCTGTTAAGCTATAGTATTTTGTTTCCTTCCCTTCTCTTGTTTATCCCTTTGTTTAGAAATTTTGTGTGTATGTGTTGGGGTGGGAGAAAGTGTCTGAATAATATACGTACTGCGTGTATACAATGAAGAAAATTCAGTTTAGTTTTGAAAGTAAATGTATACTACTTGGCTTCCTTAGAGAGGAAGGATGACTGTTATATTTCAGGAAAAATCTTATTAAAAGACAAATTTTTTATCTAGTTTTAAAAACTTTGTAGGCAGACATGTAGGAAAGATTTCCCAAGGCAAATGTGAGTTACGCAGTAATCTTATGAGGGATATAAGAACATTTAATAGGAGAACAAAACTCATTACAAACTCACCACTTTACTTTGTTAGCCTTTTCTCATCTTTCGGTAATTTTAATTTTGAATATTCTCATAGGCTTGAAACCCGAGTGTGTAAAAAGTTCTCTTTTTGGGATGCCTGGCTGCCTCAGTCAGTAGAGCATGTGACTCTTGGTCTTGGGGTTGTGAGTTCGAGCCCTACCTTGTACGTAGAGTTCACCTAAAAAAAAAAAAGTTTCTCTTTTCTATTCAATACTGCATTTATTCTTGGTAAATATCAATTATGAAAGTCTTAACAGGAGCCAAGATTTAGCTTAAAAAGTCACTTTGTGAGCTTGTGGCTTGCGCCTCCGTGGGACAGTGTTGTTCTGCTATTGCCCCACCTTCTCACAAAATCCAACTTGTTTCGAGTGGAATTACCTGTTAATACTTCTTATCTGGTATAGTACTTCTTGCTGACATAGTGGACAAAGGAGATTTATATGCTAAATTGGTCAGATTGTATTTGGGGCTTAAAATTTACCATGCAGTAGAAAAATTACATTTTTTTCAGATTAAAAAATAACAACATAATTATTCTTTCTGAACAGGAATATGCCTGACTATATTATAAAAACAGGATGATTTATTGACTAGAACATATGACTGCTGTAAATGATTTGTGTTGGCACCAAGTTTCTTGCCAGTAATGTTTATTTAAGCTTTATCAAACTTGAGTAACACCATGTTGGTTTTATTTAACATGGTTTTTCTGGTATTTCTGGTAGTAACTTGTCTCCTGTAGCACCATTTTCTTTGTTTTTTTAAGTTTTGGGCAAGCAGTAGTTTGCTGATACTTACACATCTGTGTTGGGGACTGTTGAAAGTCAGTGAGCATTAGAATACCCCAAATAGATCACTGTGTTGCCAGTGTGTAGACAGTCTTAGAAAATAGATTTTAAAAAAATAGATTTTTTTTTCAATCTGTGAGAATTTCTAAGCATCTCCATGATTGTCATTATGGGATATTGTGGCAATTTCCTAACTGGTACTGAACTCATACTAGAATTTAATATTAAAGTCTATATTGTTTGTTATTGTTTGTAGTCTATTTAAATTAAAAGAAATTTGGGCAGCCTGGGTGGCTCAGTGGTTTAGCGCTGCCTTCAGCCCAGGGTGTTGTCCTGGAGACCAGGGATCGAGTCCCGCGTCGGGCTCCCTGCACGGAGCCAGCTTCTCCCTCTGTCTGGGTCTCTGCCTCTCTCTTTCTCTGTCTCTCCTGAATAAATAAAATCTTAAAAAAAAAATTAAAAGAAATTAAGTCCATGAAGATCTTAAATTTATCCTTAAAGATTAGTGTTTTGGGGTTGATTGCTATTGATGTATTGTTTTAGGGATGATACTTTTTATCTGAAGATGAGTAGGAAAAAACCCAAAACACAGCATTAGATTTTTGACTGCCTACCAGTTTCCAGGAATTTTTCAACTTCTAAAATGCATATTGAGACCAAACGTAGGTATAATGTTCCCTAGTTATTTCTAACTTGGCTTCCTGCTGTCATTTTAGCAAGTTGTTGCTTCTTTGTTTTTGCTTTATTAACCTTTCTGAGGCTAGCTTAAAATAGTTCCTTGAATCCTCCAAAAGCCTAGAGAGACTTAAAAAAAAGTTCTAGTCAAGTAGTTGCCTATATGAAGCTGCTCCCAGATAGGCTCCAAGCTTTGGCCATGTGTTGCCTAACTTATGATTCAGCCTAATTCTCACTCCCATCTGTTTTCAGTCATTTGCTACAAAACTATTTGGTCTATTTAAGCTGGCTCCTTTTTTTGAAACCTGTCCTTGCATGTCAGAGCTCAAAATCCAGAAATTAATTTTAACTTTCTCTTTGATCAATTCAGGGTACCCTACTGTTTATTTCTTAAAGCAGTGAGTCTCAAACTACATATGGTCTCAGTACCTACCCCTTTATACTCTTCATAATTGGTTGGGACTTGTCCAAAGGGCTTTGGTTTGTCTTGCTTATATCTATTGATATTGAGCATTTTAGAAATTAAAATGGAGAAATTGAAAAAATATTTACTTTAAAATAACAACATAAAAACTTACAGTGTCAAAAAAATTTAGGGGAGGGCTTCAAACCTCTTTAATGTCTGGCTTAATAGAAAACAGCTGGATTCTCATATCTGTTTCTGCATTTAGTCTGTTAAAATAGGTTGTTTTGGTTGAAGTATATGAAGATAACCTGGGCTCACACAAATACTAATAGGAAAAGGAGAGATTTTTTTGGTAAGATTTATTTATTTGAGGTGGGGGAGGGGCAGATGGAAGGACTCTTCAAGCAGACTCCCCACTGAGCACGGTGTTGGACACAGGACTTGATCCCCAACCCAGGAGATCATAACCTGAGCTGAAATCAAGAGTCCGATGCTCAACTGCCTGAGGCACCTAGGAAAAGGAAAGATTCTTTTTAGATAGTTGTTGATTGATAGAAAGATAGGTAGATCGATCGATCTTCTTTGATACTATACCAGAATCCAAAATGTGATAGTTTCTTAAAGGTTACTTATTGTGTAGAATCTGAAACCATATCTGTGGTATCTTGGCCTATCTCGCCCTTTATTTTTTAATTTTTTAAAAAGGTTTATATATTTTTAAGATTTTATTTACTTATTTATAAGAGACAAGACAGAGAGGCAGAGACAGGAGAAGCAGGCTCCATGCAAGGAGCCCAATATGGGACTCGATCCTGGGACTCCAGGATCACGCCCTGAGCTGAAGGCAGACGCTCAACCACTGAGCCACCCAGGCGTCCCTGTCTTGCCCTTTATTTATTTTTTTTTAAATTTTTATTTATTTATGATAGTCACACAGAGAGAGAGAGAGAGGTGGAGAAGCAGGCTCCATGCACCCGGAGCCCGACGTGGGATTCGATCCCGGGTCTCCAGGATTGTGCCCTGGGCCAAAGGCAGGCGCCAAACCGCTGCACCACCCAGGGATCCCCCGTCTTGCCCTTTAAATAGATCTTTTATCCATGTATGACTTGAATACCCATGAACCCTCTAAAGGGGTCTTAGAGATCTGTGGAGATCCCCGGAGCCTATTTTGAGAACTGCTGTTTTATAGTATCAAACCGGAAAAATTCGGCTGTTTACTATATGGAAGAACATAAGCTCTCCAACCATTTTAGTGCCTCTCAAAGGCTGGGTTACTAACCATTTGCATCAGAATTACCCTGGGTGTTTTTTTTTTTAATTTTTTTTTTATTTATTTATGATAGTCACAGAGAGAGAGAGAGAGAGAGAGGCAGAGACACAGGCAGAGGGAGAAGCAGGCTCCATGCACCGGGAGCCCGACGTGGGATTCGATCCCGGGTCTCCAGGATCGCGCCCTGGGCCAAAGGCAGGCGCCAAATCGCTGCGCCACCCAGGGATCCCACCCTGGGTGTTTTTTTAAAGTGTAGATTCTTGGGGCCCAAAGCCAAGAAAATCCAGGAATCTGTATTTTTCATGGTGCCCAGGTGAATATGCAAAAGATGACAATTACCAAGCCAGCTTAATTAAACTTATTTTAAGAAAACCTAATTTCTTGGGCACCTGACCAGCTCAGTCAGAAGAGCATATTACTCTTGAGTTGTAGTTTGCACCCCATGATGGGTGTAGAGATGACATAAATTTTTTTTAAAAGATTTTATTTATGTATTCATAGAGACAGAGAGGCAGAGACACAGGCAGAGGGAGAAGCAGGCATCATATAGAGAGCCTGATGTGGGGACTCGATCCAGGGTCTCCAGGATCACGCCCTGGGCTGCAGGCGGCGCTAAACCGCTGCGCACTGGGGCTGCCCGAGAAGACATAAATTTAAATAAAAGCGGGGGGGGGGGGCACCTGGATGGCTCAGTTGGTTAAATGTCCGACTCTTGATCATAGTTCAGGTCTTGATCTTACAGTCGTGAGTTCGAGCCCTGCATTGGGCTCCATGCTGGGTGTGGAGCCTACTTTAAAAAAAAAAAAAAACCTAATTTTTAAAATTTATATTAAAAAAAGGAATTAGTACTCAAATAGTCACATTATAAAAGCTCTTATTAATGATTAATATGTACACTTTGACATTTGTCATAATTGGGATCTTCTAATTAACCATGTATTTTATTTAATAATAGTTATTCATAAATACCAGAAGTTTGCAAACTGATAGTTTTCATAAATACCAGGATTTGCAGGCATGAGGTCTGTTTGTAACTACTCAACTCTGCCATTGTAGCACCTAAGAAGCCATAGACAACATGCAAAGGATGAGCATGGCTGTATGCCCATAACACTTTTTTTTTTTTTAAGGTTTTATTTATTCATGAGAGACAGAGAAAGAGAGAGGCAGAGACAAAGGCAAAGGGAGAAGCAGGCTCCCTGCGGGGAGCCCAATGTGGAACTCGATCCCTGGACCTGGGATCATGACCTGAGCCAAAGGCTGAGCCACCCAGGCACTGCCCCCCATGAAACTTTTTTATGGACACTAAAATTTGAACTTCATATCATTTTTATGTGTCATGAAATATTCTTCTTTTGTTTTTTTTCAACCACTTAAAAATGTAGAAACCATTCTTAGCTCGTGGGCCATATAAAAACAGGTGGCAGGCTGAATTTGACCCACTGACCAAAGTTTGCCAGTCCTTGAAATACACTATAACTGGTTTGTGAATTTAAAGATTATTATAATAAACATACTTAAAACTATGAACATTATTTAATTTTCCTAGACAAAAATAATGCTCCAAGACTTTGTAGTCCTCCAATTCATATTTCTTGACATTTATTTGTATAGTAAACATATAAGAAACATTGTGTGTAAATTTTTGGAAATACCACAATTCAGTTGGAAGTAGTTATATAATATGTAGATTACTATACAACTTTCAGGAGTTCTAAAAAGACGTGCTCTCCATTTTTAAATGTTCTTTGAGGCATGTGAGAATAGGTAACTAGGATTCAAGCCAGCCTCAACCTTTTGACTCATCTTTTGTCTGTTTTTTTTTTTTTTATAACTTTCTACCTCAGTTTTCCAGTCTGTTAGCAAAATACTTTACAAAAACCCTGATATAAAACAGTAAGGCAAGTTAGTTTAAGATTATAGTGATATATGTGCTTTCTGTATAATCCCTCTGGGGCAGCTGGTTTACCTACTAGTGAAATAATATATGCTAAACTGTTTTATGCTAAATAATACAGTGGAAAACAAACCCAGAATTTATGAACAGAAATTTCAATTCCTAAATAATCTACTACCTAGAAAAACTTGAGTTTGCTTTGTTTTCTGAGGTTCATATAATGTGCATTATAGTCTCACAGTTCATATGTTTATTGGCATCTTTTCCTTAAATCAATTTTCTAAATGTAATGCAAATCACAGCAACACTGAGTATCCAGTGGAGAATAAAATGTTGAGACTGCTGTGGTAGAGATCTTTGGTGTTTGTACTCTTTGCTTAGCAGCAGCTAAATTATCTTAGAGTCTGAAACTTGGTATCCAAAGTTATGTTCTTGGAAGAGAACTGTTTGTATATAATTTCTTTCTTTTTAATATCATAAAGGAATGGAGCCCATAGAGCTCTGTTTGGGTGCCTGTCTAAATTTTTTACCTTGTTTATAGCTGCGCTGAAAGGCATTTAGTACCTGCTAAGCTTGGTTTCAGTTCTCTTTATTCTCTTTGTGATGAATGGCTGGGACAATTTCTAAGTGTTTAATATAAGTAATACTCACTGGGGAACATTCACAGGATTCTGAAAATGGGTCCTTGAAGGTAACAAAGGAGGAACTATCTTGAATTGCTTGATTACCCTGTGTATCGATATGTTTAAGTTTCCACCTTGTCTATTTCTATATGAAGCTGTTAGTTTATAATTTTAGAAAGATTTTTTTGGTAGTCCATTTTGAACTTGTTGGTTCTGTTACTTTGTAGTAGAGAATGAACAACCTTGTATGATTTGTAAATATATTGTTCAGTGCTTTATTTTATTTTATTTTATTAAGATTTTATTTATTTATTCATGAGAGAGAGAGGCGCAGAGACACAGGCAGAGGGAGAAGCAGGCTCCATGCAGGGAGCCCTACGTGGGACTCGATCCCGGGCCTCCAGGATCATGCCTCAGGGGCTGAAGGTAGCGCTAAACCACTGAGCCACCTGGGCTGCCCTGTTCAGTGCTTTAGAATAGTCTAGCAGATGTGAGCCCTTTTTTAAAACTCATAGACATTTTTTTGAGTCATGCGGATCATTTTTTATTAGATTACATTATATTATTTTTTATTTTTTAAAAGAAATCTCTGATCATTATAGACTTGAAAATGCTGAAGGTACAAAGAAGAAAACAAAATCGCCTGGAATACCATTACCCAGAGATAACCATTATTAACATTTGATGCTAATTCCCTTATCTTTTTCTATGCTTTTTTTTTTTTTCTTTTCAGTATGCTCCATGCCCACGTTGGGCTTGAATTAGGCCCTGAGATCAAGAGTCATAGAGTTGCATGTTCTACTGACCGCCAGCCAGGTGCCCCTATTTTGTTTGCTTTTTTATAGATTGGAATTATGGTGCATATGCAATTTTATATCCTGCTTTTTTTCCCTACAGAATGTATAGCATTTTATAGGTCATTAAATAGCAGAAACATTATTTTTAACAACTTAAAAAATAGTCTATTATAAGGCAGTATCTTATATTGATCCATTCTTCTTAAACATTTAATTCCTGTTCTTTTTTCCTAGTTGTTATAAATATGACTATGATGAACATTTTAATATATAAGTATATAAGTGGTCATGTTTTGGGCTTTAACCTCAGAATAAAGTCCTGAAGAAAGAATGATTATTCAAAGGATACAAAACATTTTAAGACACTAAATATAAATATTGCCAGGAGCACCTGGGTGGCTCAGTTGATTAAGGGTCTACTTTTGGCTCAGGTCATGATTCCAGGGTCCTGGGATTGAGTCCCACATCAGGCTCCTTGCTCAACAAAGAGCCTGCTTCTCCCTCTCCCTCTGCCTGCCTTTCCCCCTACATGTGCACGCTCTCTCTCTATCTCTCTTTCTCTCTGTCAAATAAATAATTTTATTTATTTTATTTTTTAAAAGATTTTATTTATTTTAAATAAATAATTTTAAAGTAAATAAGTAAATATATATTTCCAGCTTGCTTTCCAGAAAGATTATTCCAATATGTACTCCCAAAAATCTTTTTTTTTTTAAGATTTTTTATTTATTTATTCATGAGAGAGAAGCAGAGACACAGGTAGAGGAAGAAGCAGGCTCCATGCAGGGAGCCCGATGTGGGATTCGATCCCGGGACTCCAGGATCATGCCCCGGGCCAAAGGCAGACACTAAACCGCTGAGCCACCCAGGGATCCCCCTCCCAAAAATCTTACATGAAGGTATAAGAATTTCTGCTACATTCTTTTTTTTTTTTTTTTTTTTTAAGATTTTACTTATTCATGAGAGACAGAGAGAGGCAGAGACATAGGCAGAGGGAGAAGTGGGCTCCTCGGAGGGAACCCCATGTGGGACTTGATCCTGGACCCCGGGATCACACTCCGAGCCGAAGACAGACGCTCAACCTCTGAGCCACCCAGGCGTCTCTGCTGTCTTTTTTTTAATATTTCTTTTTTTTTTTTTTTAAGATTTTAGTTTTTCATTTTCTTTTTTAAGTAGGCTCCACACCCAGTGTGGGGTTTGAACTCCAACCCAGAGATAAGAGTCACCTGCTCTACCTACAGAGCCAG
Source organism: Nyctereutes procyonoides (assembly GCF_905146905.1). Taxonomy (NCBI): domain Eukaryota; kingdom Metazoa; phylum Chordata; class Mammalia; order Carnivora; family Canidae; genus Nyctereutes; species Nyctereutes procyonoides. The sequence continues at coordinate 4,408,026 of NW_026575124.1, read as the reverse complement.
GCAGGCATCCTCTGCTGCTTTATTTATTTATTTATTTATTTATTTATTCATTCATTCATTCATTCATTCATTCATGAGTGACATTGAGAGAGAGAGAGGCAGAGACACAGGCAGAGGGAGAAGCAGGCTCTATGCAGGGAGCCCGATGTGGGACTCCATCATGGGTCTCCAGGATCACACCCTGAGCTGAAGGTAGCGCTAATACGCTGAGCCACCCGGGCTGCCCTGCTGCATTCTTTTATATGTTAAAATATGTTTTGGGACGCCTGGGTGGCTCATCGGTTGAGCGTCTGCCTTAGGCTCAGGGCATGATCCCTGAGTCCTGGGATCGAGTTCCGCATCAGGCTCCCTGCAGGGAGCCTGCTTCTTCCTCCTCCTGTGTCTCTGCCTCTCTTTCTGCATGTCTCTCATGAATAAATAAATAAAATCGTTAAAAAAAAATATGTCAAACATGTTTAGCTCTAAATACATAAATATCTGGATAGCAGTTGTTTTGTGGACCCAGCAACTTTCTGAAAAAACTGGAATATAAGTGTAGAATTTCAGCAGTTTACTTAAATATTGGCTTCACATTATTTTTTTTTAATTTTTTAAATTTATTTATGAAAGGACACAGTGAGAGAGAGAGAGAGGCAGAGACATAGGCAGAGGGAGAAGAAGCAGGCTCCATGCACCGAGAGCCCGACGTGGGATTCGATCCCGGGTCTCCAGGATCGCGCCCTGGGCCAAAGGCAGGCACTGAACCGCTGTGCCACCCAGGGATCCCTGGCTTCACATTAAATTAATAAGTATTTACTGAAAATCAACTGTGTTATGAGAGGAAACAAAGGCTTCCAGAAGTTTTAACCTAGATCTCTGTATCCTACCCCATTCCCTATTTAGTCACAGATAATACAGCCATTTCCCTTTTATTCATGAAACTAAAGTAGTCTGCTCCTAACCAGTAACACATCACCATTTCATTTCTTTCATAGCGGTTATCTGCTATTCATCTAAAATTATTTTGTTTACTTGGAGTGTAAGTAAGCATTGTAAGTGTAGAGACAGTATCTGTCTCATTCATTGTTAAATTCTGGGGCCTAGAGTGTGGGATAGGCAATGAATAAAGTATTCAGTGAATTGATGAATTTTTTTAAAGATTATTTATTTATTCATGAGAGACTCGCGGGGGGGGGGGGGTGGAGACATAGGCAGAGGGAGAAGCAGGCTTCATGCAGGGAACCGGACATGGGACTCTATCGCAGGACCCCGGGGTCACGCCCTGAGCCAAAAGTGGAGCTAAACCACTGAGCCACCGGGGCTGCCCGAATTGATGAATTTTAAGGGTTTTTTTGTTGTTGGTTTTTTCTTAGGTAGGCCCCATGTGCAGCATGGAGCTCAAGGTGGGGCTTGAACCCATGACCTTGATATCAAGACCAGAGCTGAGACCAGATGCATAATTGATTGAGCCACCTGGGTGCCCCAGTGAATTGATGAATTTTAAAACTGACTATATTTACTTACTATATTTACTTTTTGACCCACAAAGTAAATTTCAGACTTTGTCCTTGTCAGATATATATTTTTTAAGATTTTATTTAGTTATTCATGAGAAATACAGAGAGAGAGAGAAATGCAGAGACACAGGCCGAGGGAGAAGCAGGTTCCATGCAGGGAGCCCGAGGTGGGACTCAATCCGGCGTCTCCAGGATCACGCCCTGATCCAAAGGCGGCACTAAACTGCTGAGCCACCTGGGCTGCCTCGTTGTCAGATCTTTTACCAAGACTTTTAACACCTCTTTTTTGTGTTCATGCCTATATTCTGGAATTGTCTAGCAAAGGAATTTGATAAATGAACATAAAGAATAAGAAATATCAAGGTATCTAATATGTACACTGATCAATCTCTGACTAATTGAACTTGTAAACTAAGCCATTCTTACCACTTACTGGCATCTCTCATGCCAGATGACAAAGATTCTTTGATCAAACTTTAGGCAGGTTCCTGAACCTTCTGTTAGACCTATCTGTGTACTTTCTTGTAAGATCCAGATTTAGCAAGAATCCCCACCATTGATATCACCTTCATATCTGATCAGGTTCTTCATCTTTGACCATCTTCCAGGTTATATCTGATCATCCTGGTGGGTCTTTAGCAAGAATCTTGTTAGGTTGGTTTAAGTCAGAAACCCCCCTTCTCCTGATGTTTCAAACTCAGTAATTTTCCACCCATTAACCCCCACCATGGTCCTTGGCTATAAATTTCCACTTACCCATGATGTATTCAGAATTGAGCCCAGTTCTATACTGAGGTTTCTTTTCCCCTATTGCAATAGTTCTGACTAGCAACTGTTTTTTACTTTAACTACTTCCTAGCTCTAGTTTTTCTTTGACACAGATGAGTGAAAAAAAAATTTTTTTTTGTTTTGCAAAGGATTATTATCTTTTTATTTTTATGTCTACTTTGCCTGGCATTTAGTTCTTGGTAATGTTTTTTGAATGAATGAACGATAGCAAGTCTGAACCCCTTCTAGATTTTCATGAATCTTTGATATTAATGGTGCATATGCTTTTCTCATTTTTTGTACTTAGCAGTGTCTGGTTTTTGTTATTAGGAACCTAAGAACAGGCCTTTGGGTGTGTTTGTACCTGGCTTTTATTCCTTACTAAAGTTGGGCCATTTTATGAACAGCAATTGGTTACCAAAGAAATAAACACACTACCACTAGGTCCAGAGAACTGACTTTGTAGTCCTCAGTGACAGACTAATATAACACTAATATAATATAATCACAAAACAAGAATATTATTTCAACAAAATCTTGTAGCATATTTTCAACCAGGAGGTAAACTACAAAGGCTAGAGCAGACATAACTTAAGGACCTGGTAGGATTCCTTCCTTTTACCTTGGTTCTGTTATTTGAGGCTAAATTTTCTGTTTTCTACCTAGTTACAGGAGAAAAAGAGTGCTTGCTGGCTGAGGAGTAGGGCAGCACTGGCATAGGAAGTGATTAAACTCTGGAATTGTTTCCCTCCAACCACAAAATTCAAAATTTAACTTGGTTTTCTTGGTTTTGTACAATCATATCATGATAAATGGCTTCCAAGTTCTATTATTTTATTCCAAATTCTATTCTATTCTTTCTCATTCTGTTAAAAAAAGAAGAAAAAAAGATAAATATGCATATACACACACAGATAATCTGTTTTCTTATTTGCACATTGACCATTTTAGGATATACTTCTGGCTCTGACAAAACTATTTAACGTAGGTTTTATGAAATTATCCCAGTTATTAAAAATCAGTCTCTATATCTTGGATTTTCTTTACTTCTCTCCCAGCATTCAGATAAGTTTTCTCTCATCTGAGTAAATAGTAATTTTTATCATTTATGCATTATGGTGACTCAGTACATGAGCCTTTTCCTCTGTAGACTTGGCTTCTAAGACAGCCTTTTTCTGAATCTTTGTTTTCTTGTTTTAAGATCTCCTCTGGAAAAAAAAAAAAAAAGATCTCCTCTGAAAGCATCTCACTTCTCCTGGAAATGTCTCTTAATTTGTGTATCCTTTGCCTGTCATTTATTGGTTAGTTCTATAAAATGCTTGAGTTTCATCCTAGGGAATAGATAGATGGAGGAGCAGACAGACGTGAGTGTCATGCCCAGACACGTGATCTATTTGTCAAGTTGTACAGTTACAAATGGGCTGTGAGTTAAATTCTGGTGAATGGGAGCATCTATATTCAAGATTTCACCTTTGTCTCAGTCTGTTTTTACTACAGAAATGTGGTGTTTTTTGTTTTGAGAAGGCATCATTTTGACCTATCTCATTAGAGATTTGTTTTAAGTCTCAAATAGAAATAAGCAATGGCATTTCTTATGTGTAGCAATTGATGCAGCACACTGGGAATTTTAAAAGATATAAGCTGGATTTTTTTTTAAGTGGGAGAACAGATCATTATTGTTGTAATGTATTCTTTAAAAAGACAAGTCACTTTAAAGTGAAAAAGCAAGAATGCTGGAAATGAAAAGGAGCAAGAGACTGAGGAATGATTTCAGAATAATTGTGGGTATTTAAGAAAGAGGGCCTTTTTCCTCCCATTGTGATCCTTCTTTTGGTGAAAATGGCAAAACAAAAAGCCAGTAAAGTGGGAAGGAAGCAGGAAATCCTAGTTAGTAATTGTTAGAGTGTTTCAGAGCCCTGAAAATGCTTCTGATACATTTAATACTTTTCCCCCAACTTGGTTTTGCCTTTTGTTTTCTTTTAGCAAATCATGATATTTCATTTCTATTTCCTAGTAAGGATGCAGTTAAATAAAACTTGGAAGCCATTTATCGTGATATGATTGTACAAAACCAAGAAAACCAAGTTAAATTTTGAATTTTGTGGTTGGAGGGAAACCATTCCAGAGTTTATTTAATCACTTCCTACGCCAGTGCTGCCCTACTCCTCAGCCAGCAAGCACCCTTTTCCTCCTGTAACTAGAATTTAGCCTCAAATAACAGAACCAAGGTAAAAGGAAGGAATGCTACCAGGTCCTTATGTTATGTCTGCTCTAGCCCTTGTAGTTTACCTCCTGGTTAAAAATATGCTACAGGACCTTGTTGAAATAAAATTCTCATTTCATGATTATATTAGGAAAGCAGAGTTTGGGACTAGGAAATAAAATTATCTCCAGCACAGCAGTTAGGAATTTTTCCAGAGATGAATTGCTTTCCAGAAATGTTCTGAATTTTCAGTCATAATGGCTATGGTCTTTGCATTTATTTACTGTTATTTACTTTATATTTATTTTTTGCACTATGTCATAGTTCCAGAAAGTGCTAAAAATCATCATGTATTTAAAACAAACAAACCAGAAAACCCCCGTGTCCTGGGGCTGTGTGAAGAAGAATAAAGCTCTCATTTTCCCAGTACCCAATCATCAGCTTCAGCTGGCTTCTCCTAGGAACAGAATTTATTGAAGCAATTTATCCTGGCTAAATGTGATATAAATCTGTGTACACCTATGTACATACAGGCTCTCTTCCATTACAGCAATGCTGCAGCATCAGTTTCCTTCATAGTTAAACCCTGTTCTTAGCACACTGAAAGATGACTAAGGAGCCCCTTCTATTTTATGGAACACCAACAATTTTAAACACTGATTAGTTGTAGAATTACTGATCACACAGAGTACGAGAAATACTGGTTTCCAACCCCAGAGTGAGTCTGAAGAGAGTAGGAGAGATGTTACCTAGCTACCCTCTGAGTTTTTTTGTTTTTGTTTTCTGTTTTTTTTTTTAAACCCTCTGAGTTTTAAGCATGGTTTTCTGATTACCAAATTAGTCTAGTACTTTAACATTTTATTTTAATGCAGACCTGAGTGAAGTTAACCTGACATTTTGCTTTATCTCCAAGATAAAAATTTGAATTTGATTACAGTTCTGAAGTTGTTTCTAGGCATATTCGAATTATGATTCTTCCTCTTTCATCTTCCCATGTTAGTACTCTTTTATACACCTTTCTTTCTTGTAGAAAGTTGTTTGAAAATATTCTTTAGGAGTTTATTCCATGAGGACTATCTTTGTGCCCCACCCCCAACCCTATTTCTCTTTTAGGAATATTTTTACTATGATTTGCATTTCTCATCCTTATCCATCTCTACCTCTGTTTTTTTTTTCTTAGTTGGAAAGTGAGAAATTTCCCCAACACATTCATACTGGAATTATTGTTCTTTGACAAAGAATTTCGATCAACATTTCAAGAGTTTAGCTTCAATAATTAAAAAACAACAACAGTATAAGCCCTGTTAAATTCTTCAGAGAAATAGAGAGGATGGATGGTGATGCCTTTTAGTGCCATTTCTTTTATCCCCTGCAGCAGCACACATCTGTTGGCTGCAACAGAGCAGCCCAAGAACTCTGGCCGAGAGCAGCACAAACAGCCGGAACATATTCACCCAGTAAACCCCCAAAGAGTCGACATTTGTTTTATTGCTGCTTTTAAAAACCTAGCCATAAATAGAATTAGAGGGGGAAGGGCACCGATATTTCTCCATTTGCCACAGACAATTGGTGGGGGGAGAAGGAGGCTCCCAGTGGGGAGAGAAGGTTTTTATTTTTATTTTTTTATTAATGAAAATCATTTCCCGTGTAGCCCAATAGGATGGGTGCTTTGTTTTCTTTGGCAATAATCTGGGATAAACGGCCCTTGCCAACAGTCTCGTAGTTTATACACCAGGGAGTCAGATTATAGCCCTGTAAAATGGAGCACCCCTCCTATAATCCCTTAATTAATTAAATGACAAATTTTGGTCTTCTCTAGTTCAGAAATATGGCTTCCGCATCGAATGTTCAGTGGATTTATTGACATAGGGAACTGCACTGATTGTAATTCAGCAGACTAGAGGAGCATGTTATATACTGTAGCAGAAAGAGGGAAAATCTAGCAAAAGGTTTGAAATTCCTTGACTATTTAGGTCTCAGTTTTTCTAATTAAAAGTTTCAGTTGAGGCACAATAGATCATATGCCACCTGTCTAATGGGTCTCCCCAAAGTAGCCTATGTTTATAGCTTTGATAGACAGCATTCTTGGAACACCTGTTTCTAGGCTTGATATTTTTGAAGCACTTTTTTTTTTTTTAAACTCCAGCGTATTTAACATAACTTTTCCCCCTGCCTCCCCCTCCTCAGCTCCGCTCTGCTATATGAAATATGGGAGACGACAGACCGTTTGTGTGCAATGCCCCGGGCTGTGGACAGGTACGTTTACAATATACTTTATTGTGAATGTCTCGTTGTGAATCAAAGTGGCTGTTTTATCACTAAGGCAAAGAGTTTAAAGCCGGTATTTTACGTGATCACTGGAGGTAATCAGATCAGAGGATTTGCAGTGTGTAAATCCATGTTATGAGGAAGTGTAGGCACTCTACCGTAATGAAATCTGCCTTGCTCTCTTTCATATTGTTATTCTACTGGTGTTTGTTTCCCAACACACAGTGTTGAGGAATACATGTTGCTCTCTCCTCCTTTCTAAAGCTATCCATCTAAATATAAAACAAGTTTAGAAATATCTTTTCCTCAGCCTTTGTGGATATAAAAGTCTGCTTAACATATTTAGAGTAGGCAGCTGAGAATGTACCCTGTGCATCATGAACCCCAATTTGCTGGAGTCTAATGGATTTTTTTTAAATAAGAAAAAAAAGTTTCTTTGGACCAATTCATTGTTGGTAGCTAAGGCAAATATCTTGTCTAAGTAGGAAATACAAATCCGACATAGAACCTGAGATCTCACAGCAATATAGAAAGTACAAGATTCTCAGCCATCTTCCCTCTCTGATGCCATGAAATGCCTTGGTCTGTGTGTTAGCTGCCATATTATTATTTGCATATGTGTACATTATGTGTCAGATATTTTTTATTATATGCTTTTTTAATCAAGTAATTTTGCTGAAACTGCCTTTTTATCCCCCTTCCCCCAATTTTGCACCTTCTTAACTCTTTTTCCTAAACCCTCCTCTACTGCCATGTTCCACAAAGGATGAAGAAAGGAATACAAAGGAAGTTTTATCAGCCTTCATGAATTGATTTTATGGAACTTGAAGGGTTGAATTTCTGTTCAGTTAGGAATATGCCATGTGACTCCCCAGTGACACTTACTGGTAGTATGTGAGATTGCAGACTAGTTCTATTAAACATTGTAAATACTTCCGTAGAAAGAAGAGTTAAGTTCCAGAGATTTCCTAAGAATTGGAATTTGAGAGGTCAATGAGATGAGGGTAGTGACAAGAGATAGGCAGAAGGAGGATTCCAAGTTCCAGTAAAAGCTGAAAAATTCAGAAAAGATTAAAAAAGCCATTGCATTCTGAAGTATTCAGCATCATAGGGTATATTTCCTTCCTTGTCAGAGTTTTCAACTTTATTGTTGACTGTATGTTTTCTCCAACATGATTTGTATTTTATTCTTTTACAATAGAAGCCACTTGGGAAATTAGGTTAACTTTTTTTTTTTTTTTGTTAACTTTGTTTTTGTTTCACTTTTCAGACAGCTGTATTAGAATACATAACCAAACATGATCCCTCTAAATTTTTGTATGTGGATTTGTTGATAATAGTATTTACTGTGATTTCCATCACTGATACCTGGGACCCCTTTCACTTACCTCCCTTTAAAAGACGACATTATTGGGGGATCCCTGGGTGGCTCAGTGGTTTAGCGCCTGCCTTCAGCCCAGGGCATGATCCTAGAGACCCAAGTAGGATCAAGTCCTACATCGGGCTCCCTGCGTGGAGCCTGCTTCTCCCTCTGCCTCTCCCTCTCTCTCTGTGTCTCTCATGAATAGATAAACAAAATCTTTTTAAAAAAATAAAATAAAAGACTGCATTATTGGTGAAAAGATTTTTCTCGTACTTAAATTTATTTTTCTTATTGTTTAAGCTTCTCACTGCCCCTCTTCTATGTTTTATGCTTAAAACCACTTAGACAAGGACGAAACTAGAAAGGATTTTAAAAGTAAAGGAATACACTGGAAAAGCATCTCTTAAGCTCCCAAGGAAGAAAGGTATAAATAGGTTTCTTCGGACCGACTCATCAGAAAAGAGTAGTTTTCACTGAAACTTGTGAGATCCAGAGGGTTTTGTATTTGTTTCTTTTTGTTTTGCATTTTTGGGACTAGAGGTGGTAAAAATACTAGGGACTTTTTACATTGTTGGATACTGTTTATCATAAGCCTTTTCCTTCCCCTACTTCTTCCTCTCATTTCTGAATTGTTTGCTGGTATTTTGGTTGTTAAGATTCATTATAACCTCTAGTGTAGGTCCTGAAGGCTTTTTCCCCCCTCTTAGTGGATATATAGAACTAAGAGAGGTTGCTACCTTCTTTTGGATTCAAGTTACTTGTTTCATAGAAAAGGATAGAAAGCTATAGTTTAAGGCTTTGAGCATGATCTATCCCTTTACCTCCTTTGTATGTCAGAACTTTATGGTTGGGCAAAATTGTAGTTCTTTAGTTATATAATCTCTTAACAAGTTTCTCCCAATATCTAGTAACAATTAACTCTCAAGTAGGATCTCTGCAAGATTTACTTTACTGTGATTGCTTTCTATCATATGAAATAGTGGAAATCTGGCAGAGAAGATAAATTTGGGAAAGCGAACTACCCTTGGCTTGTCATCCAGCTTCCTTATATCCCTTAAAAATGGTTTCATCCGGGAGCCACTTGAGGCCTTCAAGCTATTTATAATCCACTGTCATTGATTCAAATTTTTTATTCCAGAAATGGTAGAATAATTAAAAAAAAAAAAAGGACTGTGTAAATCCCAGGAGTGGTAATAAGAACCATGATCACTTTTACAAGACATGGTTTAGAACTTACTGCCATAAAAAAAAAAAAAAAAGAACTTACTGCCATAGAACCCTCAAAAATTAGTGGTTTCTACCACTTAGAGGAAGAAGGAATGAAAGCAAATTATAATTCAAGAGACTGATCCTTAAAAAAACCAACCAACAAAAATTGTAGGAATCTTACGTTCGATATCTGTTCTCTGCCCAGACTTTACGCTGTGTACCCCCTAAACTCAGAAATCATCTTATGCCTTAATATTAAGGGAAGGTGAAAGGAAAATTCACCTAAAATAGACTAGTGGATTATGCTCTCCACCATATAATCAAAACCACCGGGCTTTCAATGGATACGTAAACATGTTTTGGTTGCTAGGTCTTTAATGGCTGTTATTTTTGGATTCTGTTCATGATCCACTTCCCAACAGTAAGTCTGATGTGACACAGCTGAATTCTAAATATGCTGCATGCACTTTTTTAAAAGAAAGATGGCTGCTGAAGGTTGTATTCTCTGCATTCTTATCTGAAAAGACAGATGATAGGGTGTTTTGAGCCCTTTCATCCCTATTCTCCTGTTAAGAACCTGTTTCTCTTGAGGCCTCATCACTCTCATGAAGAGGAACTTAGGGAAAGCAATATTCATGCTAATACCTCTCAATGGAATGTGGTAGCAGGAATAGTTAATAGAGCTGCCTCCAGAGAATGGATTAGTGTTGTTAAGGCAACAGTACCCCAGATACCCCGTGGCAAAGGTTTGGGTTGAATTTGAGTGGTTTGGGTTTTTGAAATGTTTATAAGATAACATCTAATTAAAACCATTGTGACTGTAAAATGGCTTTTCTTCTGTGTTATAAAATAGTAGAAGTATAGTTTGGTGCTGAATTTAGGTAGTCTTTTAAGTTTTTGATGCTTTGGGAACAGTTTTACTCAAAGGTGGATCATTAAGTTATTCTATTGTATGTGGAAGAAAGAAAAACTACAGTTGACTCTTGAACAATGCAGAGGTTAGCACCTGGGGGAGTTAAAAATCTGCATATAATTTTGACCCCTCAAAAACTTAATTACTAATAGTCTACTGTTGACCTGAAACCTTATCAGTTAACATGAACAATTGATTAACCCACATTTTGTATGTTATATGCACTATATACTATATTCTCAGAATGGAGTAAGCCAGAGAAAAGAAAATGTTAAGAAAATTCTAAGGAAGAGAAAAAAATCCACATATAGGTGGACCTGTGCAATTCAAACCTGTGTTGTTCAAAGGTCAACTGTACTGTGTTTCTGACAGTAATCTTGAATTTATAAATGTAGTTAGACAACTTATCCTTTGGATGCTTTTTTCCCCAGTTTTTATTACTAGGAGTCAACAAATTCCATATTCCTATACCACCCTCTTGGGAATATGACACTGTTTTGCAGTACAGATTATGCAGATTATAAGTAGTCCTTCCGGTTACCATAACGGAGTCTTTGTATAGAAGCTGATCATAGAAGCTTATTACTTAGAATGTCTTATTTCTTTAAGAACGGGAACACATTTCCTCTGAGGAGATACTTCTAATGGACAGTATCATCCCATTATTAGCCACTGAGGAAGATTTCTGTCATAACCACCTCTGTATCAACTCTGTCCCTGTAAGGAAAAGTCCTTTGATTGTTCTCTGTTCAGTGTGACCCGAGGGGCTGTTATTCTTTTCCCCCCTAAGGCTATCTATTACCAGATCTTTTGTTCTCCCAGAGGACATATAGGTCCAGGTTGAGGGTTTGTTCATACCTAACCAAGACAGGAAACGTGTAACTAGCTCATAGACCTCCAGGGCCTGCTTTCCCTTTCTAAGGCCAGGAATATCAGGAGAGCCCTAGTTGTGGTGGGATTGAGGGCAGCTTCTTGTACCTCCTTATCTTGTCATATAATAGGAATAATGTTTATGGTGCTGTAGTCCTGGCTTCACTTGGCATTTAACCAACCTCCAGTGCTGTTTATTGCTTCGTATCCTCTGCCTCCATGAACATTATCCCTTAAATCTCTATTGCTTTGTAATATATGAGGCAACAAATAGCTTCTATGATTGGTTGAATGCTGGCATGCTACAAAGGTATATGTTTTATTGTCTATGTAACACAAATCTATAGAGATTTTTTTTTTTTTCTGTTATCCCAGGCCTCCCTTTAAGTGGGCCATACAGGTACTATGGGACTCTAGATTTTTAATTCTACCCTTTGGCAAGTTTCCCTATTACCTGGCATTGGCACAAAAGAAAAAGAAGGTAGAATGGGCTGGTGCTGATTACTAATTCTTTATGTCAGGAAAACATCTTGAATCGGAGAATTACAAGGGAAGAAATGGTTCTGATAGGTAAATAAATGCCATTTATGGTGGTATATACCATCTTTACATGCTTCGACAGGTGAGGGCAATTTCAGGCAAACAAATAAGCCTTTCTTCCTCACCCCCTGCCAAGAGTTTAAAAAAATTCAAATTTTTATTTAATAATTCATATTTCATTCAATAATTCATCCAGTTCCCATCTGGTAAGAGTGCCTGCATGCTGTCAGGCAGCTGAAAATACACAGCATTATACACAATTAGGCCAAATGCTAACCTTGTTTTTTGTAATAATATGTTGATTTTGCAATAACTTTCAGTCCATTCTGAGTATGCTGTGGTTTTACGAACCCTTGTGATGGAAGTAGACCACCGTTATGCATCATGTAGACAAAATTGAGACTAAGATTTTTAAAAAATGTAAATGTATTAAGAGCAAGGAATTAAATCCGTTTTTAATGTCCGATTTGGCACTCTTGACACTTGCCCTTAAAAACATGTGGTTGGTGATTTTAGTTTTTCATGTTACAGTTATTATTTATATTACTAAGAACATAGTAGATTAAAAGCATCCCTGCTGCAGTCTGCTGGGGATGGGGGTGGGGATCAGGGGAGCCTGTATGAACCTAATTAGAGCTATACCCGAGAAATTAAGATGAAATTTTTCAGTTATTCACTCTTGTTTTCCTTGGGTATGACTTAATATTTGGAATGGGAGCCCAGAAACTGTTCTCAGAGCATTCCTGGCAGGAAAAAAAAAAAAAAAAATCCTGTATCTTTGTATCTCAGTTCTTCCAAACTCAGGAGAGAGGCTGTTTCCTAGTCTCTTCTTTTATAAACTGCCGAGTTAATAAAGTACCTTCTGTATCTGAGAGCCCTGTCCTTCGTTAGTCCTCTGTTGCCACCCCTGCAAAACCACATATAGCTAGGTTGTTAACTTACAAGGTACTGTCGTCATTATATAGAATTCATCTTTTTTTTTTTTTAATCAAATACTCTTCCAGCTAATGCGGCAGATTGAAGAATAGCCAGTGTGTTCCCTCTTTCTGGTTAGCATGTTTCTTTAATGCAGATTGACTTGCTCAGCAGTCACATTTTGTCTGAAGCCCTTGTTAGGGCCTGCTCTGTATGTGGATTCATAACACATCTGTGTGTACATCTACAGTGCTGTATAAATAATAATAAGTAATCACCAGATGGCCTATAACTGCTCCTCTGGACCCGCTGGGTCTCTTGAAGCTGTTAGTAAAGTCTTCTGGCGTTTTGCTGGGGAAAACTTGTCATAGATTTATTTCTCAAAAAATTCAAACTCACAACTGGGTGTTTAGGACTAGATATTGCTGTCTGTGTTGTAAATATTTAACAGGCTTTGTACAATGACAAGTAAAAGCGCCATTACTAACCACACACAGTGGCTGTGGAGCTCTTCTTCCCTCCCGGCCATTTCGAAAGGAAACAAAATGCCGATAAATTGTGCATTATGAGCAAGGTGTGAGAGATGCTCTCTGGAAGCTCTTTCATAAGAGAGGCAGAGATCTTCAATGTTCTGCTCAAAGGATGTAACCGGACAAACTTAAGCTTTCTAACCATATGCCAGTGACTTATATTAAAACACAGTGTTCTTTTTAAACTAAATTTACAGTACAAGAGAAGCCCCTTCATTTGGAGTTAGGAAAGAGCCAAGTTTTGATATTAACTGAGTCTTTATAACCAAATGATAAAGGCCTTTGAAAGAGTTGCAGTCGTAATAATGTTAGTAAACAGCCAAATTTTTAGACTTTTGGTTATATCTAAAATTTTAAGATATTTATTGTTTGCCCGTGTTATTTATAAAGCAAAATGTCTTTATTTTTGTCCTCTTTTCATTTGTTTTGTTTTTTTTTTTTTTTTAATTTTATTTTTATTTTATGATAGTCACAGAGAGAGAGAGGCAGAGACACAGGCAGAGGGAGAAGCAGGCTCCATGCACCGGGAGCCCGATATGGGATTCGATCCCGGGTCTCCAGGATCGCGCCCTGGGCCAAAGGCAGGCGCCAAACCGCTGCGCCACCCAGGGATCCCTCATTTGTTTTTGTAAAAGGGGTTATATATTTTGTTTTTTGGGGAAAATTCTTATTCTGATTTTCTGCTTATAATTTTTTATGCTATATTTTGCTATTACTACTGCCCTTGGCTCTAGTTCCTATTCCAGGGTACTTACTCAGTACAGCAATGCATATTTAAAAAAAATCAAAACAGAACTAATTACCTCTAAATTTTAGTGTTTTAAAATCTTTGTCATGGATGAAAAAAGTTTCAAACAGAAATTGCATATCTTAATTCTCAAGCCTAGTTTTTCTTTTGTCTGTTGAGAATTGAATCTATTTAAGCATAGAGGGACTGTCCTATAAATCGTAGCACAGGGCTGTTACTTTCGACTTAGGATATGTAGAAAGCTTTTCTCTTTCAAAATCTCATCTTGAAGAAATGACATACAAATTGTGAGGGGAAAATGCTGCTATTAATAGTTTATGATAGATTTTGCTTTTTAAATTCCTCAAATTATCAGGTTAAGGATAAGATTTCAAGAAGGAAAACATTGCGGAGAGAAAAATGGAAGCTTTGGGGTTTATTTCTTTGTAATAGTGCCTTTGTGTTTTTACTTTGAAATTTCTTTGTGCAGTGAAATACACCACCTAAGATTGTGCTTTGATAAGAATCTGGACTATTTGCAATTGCCACGTGAAAGTACAGAGAATGAGAATGAATTTTGAAATTAGCCCATTCCCAATCTGGCATACCATGTGCCCTGTGTGGCTGCTGATTCTGCTGGCAGATTGAAGAGCCGAACCAACTTCTGCTCTAAAGACTAAAATTGCCAGCCATCATTCCAGCTTTTAAATCTCCTTGTTCACATCGATGATGTCAGATTCTGAGCAAACATAGTTCTGTCTTTAGATCCCAGGTGGAATTTGCAGTTCCCTGGGTTGAAGGAAGGAGTTCTTCCTTTTTGCCTTTGAAAAACTTGAGTAGCTCTGCAGGGAAAGTCAGCAGAATAAATCTGCAGCTTTGCCGTGTCCTTTTGAGTCATTGTGGAAAGCTGAGTGCTCTGTTCGGCATTCAGCAGATTGGCTGTCAGAGTTGCAGCTCAGCTTATCAAAGACATAGTCTCCTGAAGAACCATTTATGTTATTCCAGAGAGAATCATCCTGTGGCAAAAGGAACGCCTCCTTTCTCCTCCCAAGGGTCAGATCTCCTTTTGATACTGGGCAATTATCCCTTGATTTTCCTGAAGAATGCCTCAATTTACCATAAAGATTGGCACCAGCGTAGGTTGCAGACTTGGTTACAGTGACAAGCTCTGATTTCTTAGCCACAGGGAGAGGTGTCAGGGTGACACTTCTAAGTATGCCAGAGGCTTAATAGTGGTAATTTTTCTGCCAAGTATCTCAGTACCCCTTGTAAGCTTGGTTTCTCTTCTCTTTCTCTGAGACATAACATTTGCTTTAGTTTTTTTGCACATCAGTCACTATAAAAATGATATGAAAGTTGTCTCTTTCTCCTTCCTCATTTCCTTAAGCCTCTTTCCTTGTCTTTAGTTATCATCCTGTCTAGTTTGTGATCAAGTGCTATAGTCTAATTTTTAACTTTTTGCCTACTTTTTGTATAGCTTATCTTGGCTTCTATTAGTCATTGTACCTGGTGGGAATCATTAACCAGTGTTTCCTCTAATTAAACAAAAGTAGATTTTATTCTTTACATCAGTTTTACACTTAAAATTTGAATAGAAAGTACTGAGAGTTCCCATATACCCTCCTTAT
Source organism: Nyctereutes procyonoides (assembly GCF_905146905.1). Taxonomy (NCBI): domain Eukaryota; kingdom Metazoa; phylum Chordata; class Mammalia; order Carnivora; family Canidae; genus Nyctereutes; species Nyctereutes procyonoides. Next base: position 4,392,596 of record NW_026575124.1, on the reverse strand, counting down.
TCTCCCCTGCTACTCTATCTTATGTTAGTGTGGTGCATTTGTTACAACTGATGAGCCAGTATTGATACACTAATATTAACTGAAGTCCATAATCTACATTAGGGTTTGGTCTTTGTGTTATATATTCTATGGATTTTAACAAATGTGTAATAACATGTACCCACCATTATAGTATCATGGAATAGTGTCACTGCCCTAAAATATCCCCTGTGTTCCACTTATTCATCCTTACTCCTATCCCCAACCCTTGGTAACCACTGATCTTTTTAAAAAATATTTTTTAAGATTTATTTGAAAGAAAAAAAGAAAATGTGTGCACACACATGTGCATATGCACGAGATTAGGAGTAGGGGCAGAGAGAGAAAGAGAATCCCAAGCATACTCCCTGCTGAGCATGGAGCCCTATGTGAGACTGGATCTCACAGCCCTGAGGTCATGATCTGAGCCTAAGTCAAAAGCCAAATGCTTAACCTTCTGAGCCACCCAGGTGCCCCACCACTGATCTTTTTACTGTCTACATAGTTTTGCCTTTTCCAGAATGTCGTATAGTTAGAATCATGCAGTCCTTTAATTCTTTAAAGTTGTGAGCATATAACCATGTGATTAGGAATAGCTGGAGAAATGGGGGAGAGAAAATTAAACCTGTGAGGTCACAGCTCCAGGGTCTCTCTAAAAGTCCCAAGAATCTCTCCAGAGAGATTAGGGTGGCTGCTTTTCTTCTCTTCTGGGAGTCTCTCTGATGTTAAAAGATTTGGCTTGCCTAGTGACAGCTTTACTGGTTCTAGGTGTTACTAGGTGTTGAGAGCAAGGGTAGGATGAATATTGAATAGGCTGTATCTGGGGTGTCAAGGTATTAGGGCTGAGCAAAGCAAGAAGTAGAGTCCATAATCCCTTTTCCTTTGATGAGGTCGAGTACAATAAAGTATCCTTTCCATTCCTCCCATGGGCAGCCTTATATGTCACTGAAAAAAATCATTGCAATGTAAAGGTAAATAAGAAAGATTGCTTATCTAAAAGTAATCCTCTGTACTTCTACATTAGTTAAAGATCCATGTAAACTAATAAGTTATTAGAAAAGTATGGGCGCTGTCATTCACGCTTTAGTATGAATCAGCTTAACCACAGTTGTAATATTGGCTACATAAAGGAGCAGAAGTTTGTATTTGGGTTAGGGGATAGTAGATGACTGGTTTAGGTGGAATGGTTCCTGAGCGAAGGAGACTTGGCAGCTTATGAGGATGTCAAAGATAAACAGAACAGGGACACCTGGGTGGCTCAGCGGTTGAGCATCTGCCTTTGATTTAGGGTGTGATCCTGGAGTCCCGGGATCGAGTCCCACATAGGGCTCCTGCGGAGAGCCTGCTTCTCTCTCTGCCTGTGTCTCTGCCTCTTTCTCTGTTTCTCATGAATAAATAAATAAAATCTTAAAAAAAAAAAAAAACAGAACACTAGAAGCAGCTTAATTCTCTTTGTATAGGAAGAGAGACATTACCTCCTTTTCCTTCTCTGGAAAGTTTATATTGATAACATGTGAGAGAAGGAGAGTGAACTGATTTCTCTCATTCTGGATTTCAAGCTTCCTATCTAAGAATTCTTACTCCCTGGTATTGGGTAAGATCTCTTTTCATAGAGATAGCAACTCTTCACCTTCTATACTTGGCTCTAGTCTTCGTCTCAATGCTAATTTAGTTTCCCTACTTGTTGAGCTGAATTGACTCTGTGGTAAAATGGGCATTAGCCTAGGGAAGACTCTGTAACATGATGTTCAGGATTAATATCAATTAGTGTAAACCAACAGCTCAGGTATATATACATATATACACAACTTGGAGGATACGTTATGTTTATATAATGTGGAAAATTATATTCCACCCAAGGATCATATGGAGGGAATAGGAGAGGGCAAAATACAAAGAAAATTGTTTAACTTTACTAATGTAATAATAACAGCAACAGCAGTAATACAACAGCTAACTGAGCTCTTACGTACTGTACAAAAGTGCTTTATAGATATTTAATCCTAAAAGTCCCCTGAGGGAGGATATAGTATTATCCCTATTGTACAGAGGAGAAAACTAAGGCTCACAGAGACTGAATAACTTGTACAAGCCCACACAGTACTTTGTGATGGAGCTATAATACAAACCCAGATATATTCCAGACTAGTACTCTTAACTACTAGACTAAATTGGTTTCTTACTGTTCTCCCTATACATGTAAGTATGCCCATCTAGCATAGGGAAAAAAGAATAAGTAGTAGTTTTTCGGTAAATGGTCCCAGTGCAATCAGTTAAGTAAGTCCTGGCTACAGTTTATTACTGATCTAGGCATTTGGCTGCTGTACCAGAGAGAGCTGGATCTGCAACTGAGCTTGACCTATACAAAAAGATAAGAATTCTTACTCACATGAAGGGACCTCTCTGCAATTGCCTCAGCCTTAATCTGTAATGGTTTTTTATCTGCCTGGGAATGCTGCTGAGATGTGGCTCTGTCTCAGGTAAACAACCACTTTTGTAGCAGGGCCATGATTTTAAGATGAGAAAGAGGGATCCCTGGGTGGCGCAGCGGTTTGGCGCCTGCCCTTGGCCCAGAGCGTGATCCTGGAGACCCGGGATCGAATCCCACGTCGGGCTTCCGGTGCATGGAGCCTGCTTCTCCCTCTGCCTGTGTCTCTGCCTCTCTCTCTCTGTGACTATCATAAATAAATAAATTAATTAATTAATTAAAAAAAAAAAGATGAGAAAGAAAATGAATTCTTGGCCAACCCAGAAAGGTAGACAGAACTAGAAAACTGGGACCTAAAAATCTTGACTTCATCATCCTCCACTCACAGGCCCAAAGAAGTGTTGTAGTGTCATCTTTGTGAATTCTAGACTGGGTCACTTCCCAATTCATATTCTCTTCTTCCCCATTCTAAGTTTTATGCCTGTGAGCTCCCAAATGCAAATGACGGTGTGGGTGTGGGTGTTTTGCTTTGTGTAGTGTCATTTAGTAGTGGGGCTTTGGTTATAGTGGGTGCCGTGCTCATTGGTAACAAGAGGAAATATGACTAAGATGGAATTAGGGTATGGTTCGAAGTTGGTTACAGGTGTAGTGAGATGTGTATCCTGCCTGTGATTGCTAGCTTGTTTATCCTCTGCAGTTTTGGGCATATAACTGCATGGAGGGTCTTATGTTGAATAATAAAACTCTTCTCTACCCAAATCTTACATCCTCTTTGATTTCATAGCACTCCCATATGTCTGCGCTTCCTTTTCTCTTGTGTGTTAATGCAATGGACATCTCATTTATCAGAAGTGAAATCTGTGGCTAAATAAATACATGGAAATATTTATGTGAAATAATTCGTGATATAAATATGTGGAAGTACACAAAGGTTTGAAAGACCGTGAAGAGTCTCATGGTTGATATTTATAGTACAAGGATTCTTTGTTTTGTCTGAATGTCTTTCTATTTATTGGAAGGTTGCTTAAAATATATATTTTCCTTTTTGATTCGGATAATGACTCATTGTATAACTGTGGACTATATGAAACTAACTCTGCATTCAACTGTAGGAAATACCTGACTGTGAAGTCTTGTCTTTTCTACCTCTGACCAAGAAGTCAAATTCTTGGCTTCAGAGTTGAGAATGCCTTATTGGGCAAGGTAACAGACTACTAAAACAATCACTCTAGGTGTCAGAGATTTCATTTGTTTATTTTGCTGGGTGCATCTGACAAGCCAGTTAGTTGTGTGTATGCATGCACGTCCATGTGTGTGTGAGGGTACGTGTGTGGGTGTGTGTGTGTCTCCTGCCAGGAGTTCTTGTAAAACTTTAATTGCAGAGAAAAGGTGATTCAAAGCAGCAACCTGTCAAATAGACTATAAGCGTGACTCCTAAGAGGCTATCAGATAGACACTGGCAGCTTAATAGGGTGGATGATTTTTTTTTAAGGCCTGCATTTTAATTCTAAGCCTCAGTTACCAACTTTTTGTGTCTATGATCACTGACCAGGAAAAAATAACAACAAATCCTTCTACTGGCTTAAGTTATTTGAATCAAGTGAAACAAGTTTTCAGTGGAGTTGTAAAGGTCTCAGGTGTGGTGTATAGGTGGAGTTTGCTCTAGAATACCAGAGTGAGGGGCACCTGGGTGGCTCAGTTGGTTAAGCATTCGACTCTTGATTTCAGCTCAGGTCATGATCCTAGGGTCCTGGAATCAAGTCCCACATCAGGCTCAGTGAGAAGTGGGCTTGGGATTCTCCCTTTCTCTGCCCCTCTACCCACTCTTACTTTCTCTGTCTAAAATAAATTAATAAAATCTTAGAATACCAGAGTGAGCAGATAGTATTACAGACACTTGTCACTTTCGTGAGCATCATTTTTTTTCTTACACAGTGACGATCTGTGTACGCTAATTTTTTATACTGTGTATTATGTTTATAACTTCAGACATTAGTCATTTTATTTCAGTTTCAGATATTTCTTAGGACTAAGGAAGAGACTGTAGTCCACTTAAGCTGTATTGGGAGGGAACAATAAAAGTAGTTACTGTATAGTGTTCAGGGGTCCAGGTGTCTAAATTTGTTTTATAAGGGGATCCCTGGGTGGCACAGCGGTTTGGCGCCTGCCTTTGGCCTGGGGCGCAATCCTGGAGACCCGGGATCGAATCCCACGTCGGGCTCCCTGCATGGAGCCTGCTTCTCCCTCTGCCTGTGTCTCTGCCTCTCTGTCTCTCTCTGTGTGACTATCATGAATAAATAAAAATAAAATCTTAATAAATAAACAAACAAATAAACAAATAAATAAATAAATTTGTTTTATAAGGCACCATTAGATTCAGCAATTTAGTTACTCTTCAGCCTTTTCTTTTCTTCTAATTTTTACTTAGATAGGGCAATGCACAAGTGGAAAGAGGAGACTTGTTTCAGCATTCTTTCACATTATATGCATTTGCAGCTATAGCCAGACAGCCTCCTTATGGAGGCTTGTACTTTCAGTTATGCACATGTGACTATTCAGAGGAGAGAGAGTAGTGTGCACATATGTAGCATCTCTTGGCAGGGTAGTGGTTAAAGGGTTGAACATATTATACCTTGTTGGCTATTTCCTTAGTCCTAAGGGAGCCATTTTGCTCCTCCTTAGACAGTAATCGACGTGTCAGAGTCGAATGACTTTTTGTTTTTTCTTTATCTAGTAAAATGCAGTGGGCTAAGCTTTCTGGGAAACAATTTCTTCCTCCACCGCACGAACAGAAGGTCGTGGATGCTGTCTCTGAAACAAAGGGGAAGTAGTGATAGAAAAATCAGTGGCTAGGGTGTAATTGGATTGGAGCTCTGTCAAAAAGACAATTCTTGCTTGGAAACTGGACTTTCTGCTATGCTATGCTTTTCTGTGTTAACAGAATAATAAGCAATGAGTAGGCTTAATTATTCAGACTCCTTTCTGAGAACTCTATGAGAATAAGCTTGCGTCAAGCTATTTATTTTTACCTAGCTGTTTTCAACTTGTTTTAAGGCTATAATTTTTTAGATCAGTTATAGGTTCACAGCAAAATTGAGAGGAAGGTACAGAGATTCCCCATATCTTCCCTGCCCCCCACAGGTACATAGCCTCGACAATTATCAGCATCCCCCACCAGATGTACCCACTAGTGGTACATTTACTAAAACTGATGAACCTACACTGACACATCATCATCACCCAGAGACCATAATTTACTTTAGGATTCACTCTTGCTGTTGTACCTTTGATGGGTTTGTAAAAATGTATAATGACCTATATCTATCATTATATTCTCAGAGGGTAAGGATATTTTCATTGCCCTAAAAATCCTCTGTGCTATTCTTCTCCTAACCCCTGGCAGCCACTGATCTTTTTTACTATCTTTACCATTTTGCCTTTTTCAGAAAGCCATTGGTTGGAATCATATAGTATGTAGCCTTTTCAGATTGACATCTTTCACTTAATATGCATTTAAGGTTCCTCCATGCTTTTTCTTGGCTTGATAGCTCGTTTAGTTTTAGTACTGAATAATATTCCATTGTCTGGACATACCACAGTTTATTTATCCATCCACCTACTGAAAGATACCTTGGTTGCATCCAGGTTTTGGCAGTTATGAGTAAAGCCACTATAAAAATTCACGTGCAGGTTTTTGTGTGGACATAAATTTTCATCTGCTTTGGATAAATACTAAAGAGCATAATTGCTAGATCATAAGAGTATGTTTAGGGTTTTTTTTTTTAAGATTTTATTTATTTACTCATGAGAGACACACACAGAGAGAAGCAGAGACATAGGCAGAGGGAGAAGCAGGCTCCACGCAGGGAGCCCGACATGGGACTCGATCCAGGATACCTGGATCACCCCCTGACCCAAAGGCAGATGCTTGCTCAACCACTGAGCTACCCAGGCATCCCGAGTATGTTTAGTTTTGTGAGAAACTGCCAAGCTGCCTTCCAAAGTGGTTGTACCATTTTGCATTCCTACCAGCAACGAATGAGAGAGAATTCCTATTCTTTCATACCCCTGTCAGCATTTGATGTTGTCAGTGATCTGGATGTTGGCCATTTGAATAGGTATGTAGTGATATGTCGTTTTAATTTGTGTTTTCCTGATGACATGTGATGTGGAGCATCTTTTCATATGTTTATCTGTATCCATCTGTATATCTTCTTTGGTAAGCTGTCTGTTAAGGTCTTTGGCCCTTTTTTTTTAAAAAAATATTCATTTATTTATTTGAGAGAGCACCAGTGGAGGGAGAGGCAGAGGGAGAGGATCTCAAGCAGATTCCCTGCTGAGTGGGGAGTGCAATGCGAGGCTTGATCCCACGACCCATGAGATCATGAACTGAGCAGAAATCACGAGTCAGACACTCAGCCAACTGAGCCACACAGGTGCCCCTTTGGCCCATTTTTTAATTGGGTTGTTTATTTTCTTTTTATTGAGTTTTCAGAGTTTTTTGTAAATTTTAAATATATATTTTGCTTTATCAGATGTGTCTTTTGCATATATTTTCTGCCAGTCTGTGGCTTGCCTTCTCATTTCCTTGATACTGATTTTCACAGAGAAGTAGTTTTTAATTTTAACAAGTGTGGCTTATTATTTCTTTAATAAATTGTGTACCTTTCATTATTGTATCTAAAAAATTTATCACCAAACTCAAGATGATCTAGATTTTCTCCTATGTTACCTTCCAGGAGTTTTGTTTTTTTAAGTAGGCTCCACACCCAGCATGGAGCCCAACAAGGGGCTTGAACTCACAACCCTGAGATTAAGACTTGCCCTAATATCAAGAGGCAGACACTTAACTGACTGAGCCACCCAGGTACCCCTACTTTTTAGGAGTTTTATAGTTTGGCTTTTATATTTATGTTTTTGATCCATTTTGAGTTAATTTTTGTGGAGAGTGTAAGCTCTGTGTCTAGATTCTTTTTTTTTTTTAATTTTTTATTTATTTATGATAGTCACAGAGAGAGAGAGAGGCAGAGACACAGGCAGAGGGAGAAGCAGGCTCCATGCACCGGAAGCCCGACGTGGGATTTGATCCCGGGTCTCCAGGATCGCGCCCTGGGCCAAGGGCAGGCGCCAAACTGCTGCGCCACCCAGGGATCCCAAGATTCTTTTTTTTTTTTTTTTTTTTGCATATGAAATGTCCATCTGTTTCAGCACCATTTGTTGAAAGGATCGTCTTTGGTCCATTGTATTGCCTTTGCTCCTTTGTTAAAGATCAGTTGACTCTATTTATGAGGGTCTACTTCTGGGCTCTCTATCCTGTCTCATTGACTTTTTTTTGTCTGTTCTTTAACCAATACTACATTGTCTTTTTTTTTTTTTAAGATTTTATTTTATTTATTTATTCATGAGAGACACAGAGAGAGGCAGAGACACAAGCAAAGGGAGAAGCGGGCTCCATGCAGGGAGCCCGATGTGGGACTCTTGATCCCAGGAGTGGGATCACACCCTGAGCCGAAGGCAGATGCTCAACCTTTGAGCCACCCAGGCGTCCCTACATTGTCTTGATTACTATAGCTTTAGAGTATATCTTGAAGTTAGATAGTGTCAGTCCATCAACATTGTTCTCCTTCAATATTGTTTTGGGTATTCTGGGTCTTTTGCCTCTTTGAGGCATTTGAACTTTAGAATCAGTTTGTTGACATCCACAGAATAAATCCCTGAGATTTTGATTGAGAGTGCATTGAATCTGTAAAGTTGGGGAGAACTGACATCTTGACAATATTGAGTATTCTTATCCATGAACATGGAATATCTCTCTGTTTACTTAGTCCTTCTATGATTTCATTCATTGGAATTCTGTAATTTTCCTCATAGAGATCTCGTACATATTTTGTTAGACTTATACCTAAGTATTTCATTTTAGGGTGTGCTAATGTAAATGGTATTGTGTTTTTAATTTCAAATTCTACTTATTTATTTTTATTTTTTTCTACTTGTTTATTGATGGTATATAAAAAAACAGTTGAGGGGCACCTGGGTGACTCAGTCAGTTGGATGTTTGACTCTTGATTTTACCTTGGGTCACAGTCTCAGGGTCATGGGATCCGCCAGATGTTGAGCTCTGTGCTCAGCAGGGTATCTGCTTGGGATTCTCTCTTTCTTTCTAACCGACCCCCTACCCCCAAAAACACACTCACTGACTTTTTCTCTCTAAAATAAATAAATCTTTTAAAAAAGCATTTGACCTTTGTATATTAACCTTGTATACTGCAACTTTACTGTAATCATGTAATAATTTCAGGAGGGTTTTTCTGTTGATTTTTTTTGGATTTTCTACATAGATGATTATGCCATCTAACAAAGACCATCTTATTTCTTCCATCCCAATCTATATACCTTTTATTTCCTTTTATTGTCTTACTGCATTAGCTAGGACATGCAGTACAGTGTTGAAAAGGATTAGTGAATCCTTGCCTTGTACCTGATCTTAGTGAGAAAGCTTTAAGTTTCTCAACATTAAGTATGATGTTAGCTGTTCGTTGGTTTTTTGTGGGTTTTTCTTTTTAAAGATATTTGTTTATTTCAGAGAGAGAACATGCAGTGGTAGGGAGGAGCAGAGGGAGAGGGAGAAGCAAACTCCCCACTGAGCAGGGAGCCTGATGTGGGGCTCAGTCCCAGGACCCCAGGATTATGACCTGAGCTTTTACCCAGGCACCCCTGTACATTTGTTTGTAGATGTTCTTTAATCAAATTGAGGAAGTTCTTCTCTATTCTTAGTTTGCTGAGTTTTTATCAGCAGTGTAGGATTTTATCAAATGCTTTTTCTGCATATACTGATCATGTAATTTTTTTTCTTTACCCTACTGATGTTATAGATTACATTAATTGATTTTTGGATGTTAAACCATCCTTGCATACTTGGGCTAACTCTCAGGTGGTCATGATATATAATTCTTTTTACACAGTGTTAGATTCTATTTACTTCTTTTGTTGAGGATTCCTTTTTAAAGATTTATTTATTTATTTATTTTAGAGACAGACAGCATTCATGCACATGCATGAAGGGCAGAGGGGGAAGGGAGAGAATCCTTAAGCAGACTCCTCACTGAGTACAGAGCCCAACGCATGGCTTGAGATCATGACCTGACCCAAAATCAAGAGTCAGGTGCTCAACCAACTGAGCCACCCAAGTGCCCCAATGTTGAGGATTTTTGCATTCATGTTCATGACAGACATTGGTCTGTGGTTTCTTTTCTTTTTAAATTTAATTTTTTAAATGATTTTATTTATTTATTCATGAGAGACAGAGAGGCAGAGACACAGGCAGAGGAAGAAGCAGACTCTCTGTGGGGAGCCTGATGTGGGACTTGATCCCAGGACCCTGGGATCATGCCCTGAGCTAAAGGCAGACAGACACTCAACCCACTGAACCACCCAGGTACCCCTAATTTAAATTTTAAAAAAGATTGTTGGGCAGTCCAGGTGGCTCAGTGGTTTGGTGCAGCCTTCAGCCCAGGGCGTGATCCTGGAAACCCAGGATTGAGTCCCACATTGGGCTCCCTGCATGGAGCCTGCTTCTCCCTCTGCCTGTGTCTCTGCCTCTTTCTCTCTCTCTGTGTGTGTGTGTGTCTCTCATGAATAAATAAATAAAATTTTTAAAAAAAGATTATTTATTTATTTATTTGTTTATTTATTTTATTTGAGAGAGAGATTGCTCAAGCAGGAAGAGGAACAGAGGGAGAGGGACGAGCAGACTCTATGCTCATCGGGGTTCAATCCCATGACTCTGAGATCGTGACCTGAGCTGAAATCAAGAGTTGGACACTTAACAACCCAGGTGTCCTTTTGTTTCTTTTCTTATAATGTCTTTGTCTGGTTTTATGGTAATGCTGGCCTCATAGAATAAGTTAGGGAATATTCCCTCTACTTCTGTCCTCTGGATGAGATTATAGAGAATTGGTATGATTTTTTTTTCCTTAAATATTTGGTATATCTCACCATTGAACCCATCTGGGCTTTTCTGTTTTGGAAGACTGTTAATTATTAATTCAGTCTGCTTAATAGATACAGGCCTATTCAGATAGTCCATTTCTTCTTGTGTAGGTTTTGGCAGATTGTTAAGGAACTGGTCGATTTCATCTAGGTTATCAACTTTGGGGGCATAGAATTGTTCATAATATTCCTTTATTAGCCTTTTACTGTCCATGGAATCTGTAGTGATACTCTCTTTCATTTTATGATGTTAGTAATTTCTATCTTCTCTTGTTCTGAATTAGCTGATCTAGAGGTTTATCGATTTTATTGGTCTTTTCAAAGAACCAAGTTTTGGTTTTATTGGTTTTCTTTTTTTATTTCTTGTTTTTAATTTTTTTAAAAGTTTTTATTTATTTATTAATGAGAGACATAGACAGAAGGCAGAGACATAGGCAGAGGGAGAAGCAGGGTCCTCACACGGAGCCTGATGTGGGTGGGACTTGATCCCTGAACTCCAGGATCACATCCTTGGTTGGGATCACGCCCTGAGCCAAAAGCAGATGCTCAACCACTGAGGCACCCAGGTGCCCCTTGTTTTTAATTTCTAATGTCATTGATTTCTGCTCCAATTTTGTTTTCTTCTGCTTACGTTGGATTTTTTTTTTTAATTTTTAAAAAAGATTTTATTTGTTTATTTGACAGAGAGAGAACACAAGCAGGGAGAGCTGCAGTCCGGGGGAGAGGGAGAGGCAGGCTCCTCACTGAGCAGGGAGCCTGACATGAGGCCTGATCCGAAGGCAGATGCCCAACAGACTGAGCCACCCAGGCGCCCCTGCTTACTTTGGATTTAATTTGCTCTTCATTCTTTAGTTTCCTAAGGTGGAAGCTCTGATTACTGATTTTAGATTGCTCTTTTTTTTCTAATAAATCCGCTCATATTATAAACTTCCCTCTAAGCCCTGCTTTTATGCATCCCACAAATTTTGATAAGTTGTAGTTTTATTTTCATTTGGTTCAAAGTATGTTTTTTAAATTTTATTTATTTATTCATGAAAGACACGGAGAGAGAGGCAGAGACACAGGCAGAGGGAGAAGCAGGCTCCATGCAGGGAGCCCGATGCGGGACCCGATCCGGGGTCTCCAGGATCAGGCCCTGGGCCAAAGGCAGGCGCCAAACCGCTGAGCCACCTAGGGATCCCGAGGTTCAAAATATTTTTGAATTTCTCTTGAGATTTCTATTTATTCTTTGACCCATGTGTTATTTAGAAATGTTTTATTTAGGAGTGCCTGCCTGGCTCACTTGGGAGAGCATGTGACTCTTGATCTTGGGGTCATGAGCTTGATCCTTACATTGGGTTTAGACATTACTTAAATAAATAAAACTTTAAAAAAAATGAAATGTATTATATAATTCCAAGTATTTGGGGATTTTTCAGCTATCTTTTTGCTATTGATTTCTAGTTAAATTCTGTTGTGGTCTGAGAGCAGACATGGTAAGGTTGCTGTTCTTTTAGATTTGTTAAGGTGTGTTATATGGCCCAGAATGTGGTCTCTCTTGTTGAATGTTCCTTACATGTGATCTTGAGAAGAGTGTGTAATCTGATATTCTTGGATAAAGTTGGTTTGGTGGTTTTTGTTTTTGTTTTTAAGATTTATTTATTTATTTATTTATTTATTTATTTATTTGAGAGAGAGCACAAGCAGGGGGAGGGGCAAAGAGAGAGGGACAAGCAGAGACTCCCTGCCAAGTGGGAAGCCTGATGCAGGGCTCAATCTCAGGACCCCAAGACCATGACCTGAGCTGAAATCAAGAGTTGGACGCTTAACCAATTGAGCCACCCAGGTGCCCCTTGGAGGAAGTTTTCTATAGATGTCGATTAAATCTAGTTGACTGATAGTACTCTTGAATTCATTTGTGTCCTGATTGATTTTCTGACTACTGGATTTGTCCATTTCTGATAGAACAGTGTTAAAGTCTCCAGTTAGAGTAGTAGATTCACCCGTTTCTCTTTCTCATCAGTTTTGTTCTCACATATTTTGACACTCTCTTGTTAGGCACATAGTATTAAGGATTATTTTGTCTTGGAGTATTGATCCTCTTTTTTAAAAAAATAAATGTGATTTTTTAAAAAAGATTTATTTATTTGAGAGAGCAGGGATGGGACAGAGGAAGAGGCACCCAACAGGAGGCTCGATCCTAAGACCCTGAGAACATGACCTGAGCCCAAATCAAGAGTCAGACTCTTATTTTTTTTTAAGATTTTATTTATTTATTCATGAGAGACAGAGAGAGAGAGAAAGAGAGAGGCAGAGACACAGGCAGAGAGAGAAGCAGGCTCCATGCAGGGAGCCTGATGTGGGACCGGATCCCGGGACTCCGGGATCATACCCCGAGCCAAAGGCAGATGCTCAACTGCTGAGGCATCCGGGCATCCCAAGAGTCAAATTCTTAACCAGCTGAGGCACCCAGGCACCCTTGACCCCTTTATGATTATGTAATGACTTTTTTTATTCCTGATAATGTTCCTTGCTCTGAGTCTGCTCTCTGAAATTAATAAAGCTACTCTCACATTCTTTTTTCTTTTTTAAGATTTTATTTATTCATGAGAGACAGAGAGAGAGAGAAGCACAGAGACAGGCAGAGGGAGAAGCAGGCTCCATGCAGGGAGCCCGATGCAGGGACTCGATCCCAGGTCTCCAGGATCAGGCCCTGGGCCAAAGGCAGCGCTAAACCGCTGAGCCACCTGGGCTGCCCCAGAATAAACTCTTAATATCAAAATCCTCGGTTTAATCATCATATAGATAATGTGGGATCTAGTAAAGATTGGAGTTATACTACCACAAACCAAGGAGCACCAGAAATTGCTAGCAAACCCCAGAAGCTAAGAGGTGAGCATGGAATAGATTCTCCCTTACATCTTCAGAAGGAATCAGCTCTGCTGATATTTTGATTTCAGACTTCCGACCTTTAGAATTGTGAGACAATAAATTTGTTGTTTCGGGGCTGCTTTAGCAAACTAAAATAGGAACCATTATCAGCTTACCACACTATGGTTGAAATCTGTTATTTGCTATAGTGAGTTGTTTACCAAGAAGTGAGGACTAGGAGTACCAGAGTCTTCGTTCCTCCCTGACATCCATCAGTATACTTATTCTTATCCATCAGTATTTATGCTTAATGGCCTTTTTATTTATCCTTTCTCTCCTCTCTTTCCTTAACAGATGGGGCTGTTGTAATGTGATATGAAGGTTAATAGGATCCCATTACCACCTCCTGGTTTGTCTACATTCTGATATAATAGGATGGGAGGTTCTATATAATTGGAACAATTTGTTATCATTTTAGACCACAATCAAAAATTGAATATGGATTTTTCACAAATGTCTCTAGTGGAGACTTGGTGCACACAAAGGATCTGTTGCAAGAATAAAACCAAGGCATTAATTTTGTATATTTTGCCAGGTATCTCTTACCTTGAGTAAGATGGGAGACAGGTTTCCAGAAATTAGCCAGCCCATGAATAATTTTCTCAGTTCATTCAGACTCCTATTAGCTTTTGTGGATTTATTTTAATAAAAAATACTTGAGGGATCCCTGGGTGGCGCAGCAGTTTGGCGCCTGCCTTTGGCCCAGGGCGCGATCCTGGAGACCCGGGATCGAATCCCACGTCGGGCTCCCGGTGCATGGAGCCTGCTTCTCCCTCTGCCTGTGTCTCTGCCCCCCCCCCTCTGTGACTATCATAAATAAATGAAAATTAAAAAAAAATACTTGAATACCTGCAATATGTTAGATAGTACAGAAAGATGTACAAGACATAAAAGTATTCACTGTCTCATAAGGGAGTCAGACACATAAAAATTAATTACATTGTAATGTGATAACTGTAATAATATAAGTATTTGCAAGTTCAAACAGGTCTGGTAAACATCAGGGAAGGTTTCCGGAAAGAGGTGATGCTTTAACTTGTTTAGGAAGATAAATAAAAATTTGCCTAAAAAAATTTTTTTTTGCCAGAGAAAGTAGAAAATATTAGAGAAGAATATTCCACACATAAGAGAACAGCAGACAATAAAGCATGAAACTGCAGGTAGCATGATATTGATGGAACACAGATTGTGGTAGAGAGCAACAGGAGATGAGGCTGGAAGGGCTAGCAGGGGCGGTGTCACCAGCACCTGATACTGCTGCTGTAGTGGATCACTATGACAGTCAAGAAGCATGTGGATAAGTGTTACTGGTAGACAGCATAGGTCCCATTCTTTCCCCCTGCCTGTCTGCTTTCTTTTATTTGTTAAGATTTTATTTTATTTATTTATTTATTTATTTTAGGGAGAGAGAGAGTATAAGCAGGGGAAGCAGCAGAGGGAGGGGGAGCTCCATGTGGGGTTTGATCCCAGGATCTTGGCTGGGATCATGACCTGAACCAAAAGCAGATGCTTAATTGACTGAGCCACCAAGACGCTCTGCCTGTGTTCTTTTTTTTTTTTTTTTTAAAGATTTCATTTATTTATTCATGAGAGACACAGAGAGAGAGAGGGGCAGAGACACAGGCAGAGGGAGAGGCAGGCTCCATGCAGGGAGCCCGATGTGGGACTCGATCCCGGGTCTCCAGGATCACGCCCCGAGCTGAAGGCAGCGCCAAACCGCTGAGCCACCCGGGCTGCCCTCTGCCTGTGTTCTTTAATGTAGACCTCTGTTCAGTAGCCAGCATTTGAAGAAAATATCTTGTTATGGCTAAAAAACCCGCCCAGAATATAAGGAATTTCCCATTTGCTTGGTTTTATTTCAGAGCTTTCCAAGTTAGACACAAAGATATTCAGCTGAATGTATCAGTAAGTCAAGGTAGGAATTTCTTTCTGTATTAAATTAAGGTGCCAGAGGCAGAATCAAATCTTTGTCTATTTCTTTATTAGCCTGTAACCTCTTCTGTAGTTGCTAAGGCTCTGGATAGTTAAGTTTTGATGGTTTGAAACAAAAACATATTGCTGCATTTGTAAGTGAGAGAATGAGTGTAATCCTGTGAGCTTGTCCCAACCATTACAACACTCAGTTTTGAAGTTTTGGAAACTGAGATATCTACATCTTTGTATCTTTTCCCCTTCCTTTCTCTTCCACCCTTGTCGTTTCCTCCCTTTCTCCTCTCTTTCTGTGTCCCCCTGTCTCTTTTTTAGGTTCAGTTTTTCTTTTGGCTGAACTGTTACAGTGCCAAATTGTGTCAGTCCTTAAAGGGGCAGAATTTTGGCTATTGCAGGCTCTATAGTGTGATTCATAGTAGATACTCTGTTCAGCTCATTGTAAGAGTTCAGAATCTCCTGTGTTACCAAGAAGTGTTTATTATTTTTCCATAATGAAATTTTCAGCAGCCCAGGAGAAAAACACAATATAGTAGATTATCCCAACTTTGATGGTTAAGATCCACACTGTTTACACTGTATCTTTGTCTTTCTCACCCATATGTAAGATCCAGGCATGACAACCTTACTATGTGGCAAAATAGAAGATAAAAGTCATTTTATCTTCTAATTCGATGTCTTATTCAAAGGCTCTAGATACCTCATAATATCCTGATAAGAATTTGGGAAGAGAGATCAGATTGAAAAACATAAATGTGTAATGTCAGAACTTACTAGGACTTTGTGATAATCATTTTGACCCAAAAAGCTTTCCTTGCTTTGTTAAGAACCAAAGTTATCCCTTTGGGAACTTTTAATAGTACCTTAACTAAGTAGCTACATCTGGAAAGTAGAATACTAAAAGGTCTACCATTAGGCAGGCACTATGGAGAAAGCAATTAGCCATGTAACTGACATAGGACCAAGCCCTGCTGAATTGCTGTTGGGATTTCTCTGCTCCTTGGCACAAGTCCTTTAAAGTTTGTTGAGCATAAGGGGTATCTGGGTGGCACAGTTCCTTAGGCTGTTAAGCATCTGACTCTTGATCCCAGCTCAGATCCTGGTATCAGGGTCATAAATTCAACGCCTGCATTGAAAAAAAAAAAAAAAAGTAAAGTGGTTGAACATTTAATCCATCCAAGTAAGTCCTCATTATCTGAAGAAAGGTAGTGGGTCTATTGTTTATTCTTAGGCACAGTTCCCAAGAGTGCCCTGGCGTTTAATACAGAGCCAGTCGTTAGGTATTTGAGGGAGAAAGGCAGCCAGGAATAAAAGATGTGGGTCAGCCTAAAACTTCCTGTGTTACTGAAGAAGATCTTTAACCGCCTCGGGTTCAAGAGCAGCATGACAAGGTGCCTCTCTCTTACCATTTTGTCCTTCCCTAAAGTGTATAGCCATTGTAAGAACCCTGTGGCAATAGGTGGTGATGAGATGAAGTAATTTATTTGGTATACTATGTGAAAGTGAAAATGGAATTCTGCATTAAGGTACAACTGATAAATATTCATGAAGATGTAGAATGAGATACTGTCTTCCATATTCCATTTTCAAGTTCCTTAAATAGAAAATGAGGAAGAATCTATATATCCTGAAATTCATCATGTATTGGTTAGGAATAGTTTCAGCTGCAACTCCTTCCTATAACTTAAAACTTTGTGAACACTCGTACATAAGAAGTCTAGGATTAGGACTTGTATGCAGCTCAGCAAGGTTTTTGAGAACCTGGATTCTTTCTGCCTTTCTGCTCCACCATTTTTAGCATTTACCTTTTAGTCTTGATTTTGTTGCCTCACAGTCCACGGATGAGCAAGAAAAGAAGTAGCACCAGGAACTTTCCTCTTTTAGTTTCCCTTTTTTAAGGAAACAAAAGCTTTACCAGAAGTGCAGTCTTTTATCCCAACCCTCAGTGGATTTCTATGGCCTAAACTGTGTGACAGCTTTAATCTTAGCTGCATGGGAGGCTGAGGAAGTGACTATCTGGCTTTTCAGCATTTATAGTGGGAGGCAAACAAGGAGAAGGGTTGTGAATGGGGGTTGGGTTAAAAAACTATAATGTCTTCCTCAGACCTATTACCTCTTCCCTATCTCTGCTCCACTTGTACCCTTTTCCCCCAGGCAATCCAGTATGTAAGGCTTTAGATGACAGCAGTCTTTTCAGGCCCAGAGAGGTCTGATAAACTATACAGATTTCCAGTTTTATTTTACTTTATTATTATTATTTTTAAAAGATTTATTTATTTATTCATGATAGACACAGAGAGAGAGAGAGAGGCAGAGACACAGGCAGAGGGAGAAGCAGGCTCCACGTGGGGAGCCCGACGCGGGACTCAATCCCGGGACTCCAGGATTGCGCCCTGGGCCAAAGGCAGGCGCCAAACCACTGAGCCACCCAGGGATCCCCAGATTTCCAGTTTTATTTATTTTTTATTTTTTTATTTATGATAGTCACAGAGAGAGAGAGAGAGAGGCAGAGACATAGGCAGAGGGAGAAGCAGGCTCCATGCACCGGGAGCCCGATGTGGGATTCGATCCCGGGTCTCCAGGATCGCGCCCTGGGCCAAAGGCAGGTGCCAAACCGCTGCGCCACCCAGGGATCCCAAGATTTCCAGTTTTAAAGTCATTGGACCCAGAATTTAGTTTATGGCCTTACTGGAAAAAGTCACAGGGAATGTTATTGAGAGGGAGTGATTCTGGGAAGGCGGCAGAGTAGAAGCACCAGGAATTGGTCTCCCCACCTAGAGGACAATCTGATAGAACTATTTGGGAATTCTGGAGTCTGTGAGAGGCTTGCAACTTACAGGGAGAAAAGATTAGAAGGTAAATTGTGATTAATTCTTGTCAATTTCAGCTCAGCACAGCAGTGCCTACTCTCCTCCACACCCAGCCAGGACCCAGGCAGCTGTGCATGTGTTCTTAGAGCAGCTTATACGCAGTGTATGGGAGCTAGGCTGGGCAGAAAGGACCCTGTCTTCCAAGTATCAGTTTGCTGCTCTCATTGCTTGATTGTTGCTTCTGATTGTAGAGGTGTAGATGGGTAGGTAGCCATTTTTGTTGCACCTCCCCTCATTATCACCAGTGCCTCCCCATCTGGTTGAAGTGACTTCCAGGGGGTTTTTAAAGGGCCTGCACCTTCTCTCCTCTTTATTCTTCACTTTTTCCTCTTTTGGAAGCCAGACATTAAAGACTAGGGCCCTCAGAAACAACTGCATAATAAAATTAGAAAGTGACTGTGTGAGCCCAGGGAAAGGCTCAGAAAAGACCTAAGAAGATAAATTTATTCTTCAGGCTGATACTCAGTACAGAGACACCCCACATCAATCAAAAACACAAAAACAATAATAAAAATCAACAAGGCTTGGGGAAGGGGAAGAATCTGATTTCCAGAGTTACTACTTTGTTAAACAGATTCAAATGCCCAGTGTTGGGGGTACCTGGTTGGCTCAGTCAGTGGAACATGCAACTCGATCTTAGGGTTGTAAGTTTGAGCCCCATGTTGGGTGTAGAGGTTACTTACAGAATAAAATCTTAAAAAAATAATACCCAGGGTTCAAAAACAACAACAACAAAAAAAATCACAAGACGTACAAAGGAACAGCAAAGTATGGCCTATTTGAAGGAAAAAATGAATCAACAGAAACTCCCTGAAAAAGACCTGATAGCAGATCCACTAGATAAAGACTTAAAAACACTGTCTTAAAGATTATACAAAGAACTAAAGGAAGATGTAGCAAAAGTTAAGAAAACAGGCACCAGGGCAGCCTGGGTGGCTCAGCGGTTTAGCGCCACCTTCAGCCCAGGGCTTGAGCCTGGAGACCCAGGATCAAGTCCCGCATCGGGCTCCCGGCATGGAGCCTGCTTCTCCCTCTGCCTCTCTCTCTCTCTCTCTCTCTCTCTCTCTCTCCCTTTCTCATGAGTAAACAAAATCTAAGAAAGAAAGAAAGAAAGAAAGAAAGAAAGAAAGAAAGAAAGAAAGAAAGAAGAAAGAAAGAAAGAAAGAAAGAAAGAAAGAAAGAAAGAAGAAAGAAAGAAAGAAAGAAGAAAGAAAGAAGAAAGAAAGAAAGAAAGAAGAAAAAGAAAAAAGAAAAGAAAATGGGCACCTTGGTGGCTCCATCAGTTAAGTGTCTGCTTTCAGCTCAAGTCATTATCCCAGGGTCCTGGGATTGAGCCCCACATCACACTCCCTCTACTGTGCGTGCACATGCTCTCTTTCTCTCTCTCGAATAAATAAATATTTTTTTTAAAAATTTAAAACAGTATGTGAACAAATGGAAATATCAATAAGGAGATAGAAAACCTAAAAAGAAACCAAAAAGAAGTTCTGGAACTGAAAAGTACAACAACTGAAATGAAAAATTGACTAGAGGGATTTGAAGGTAGATTTGAGGAGGCAGAAACAAGGATCTACAAACTTGAAAATTGGAGAACGGAAGTTATCAAGTGTGAGGAACGGAAAATAAAAAGATTGAAGAAAAGCAAACAGACCTAGAGGATCTGTATGATACAACTCAGTAGACCAACATACACATTATGGTAGTCCTGGAAGAAGAAAGAGAGAAAAGGGCAGAGAGGATATTTGGGGAAGTAATGGCAGAACACTTTCTGAATCTGATGAAAGACATGACTTATAAATATTCAAGAATCTCAGCAAACTGCAGGTAAGACGAACTCAAAGAGACTTGGACCAAGACACATTAAAAACAAACTTTGAAAAAACAAAAACAGAATCTTGAAAGCAGCAAAAAGGAAGTGAATCATCACATACAAAGAATTCTCAGTAAGATTATCAGATTTCTGATCAGAAACTTTGGAGGCCATAAGACAGTGGGCTGATATATGCAAAGTAAAAGAAAACAATTTCCAATTGAAGATCCTGTATCCAGCAAGACTGCCCTTTAAAGTGAGGCAGAAGTACCTGGCTAACTCAGTCAGTGGAGTACACGATTCTTGATCTTGGGGTTGTGAGTTTGAACCCATATTGGGTATAGCGATTACTTAAAAAATAAAATCTTAAAAAATAAAAGTGAGGGAGAAATTACAACATTCCCAGGTAAACTAAGGCTGAGGGAGTTCCTGACCACCAGACCTTACTTGAAAAAAATACTTAGGGAGTCCTGCAAGAGGAAGTGAAAGGATTCTAGTCAGTAACCCAAATTATAAGAAATTCCATTTACAGTTGCATCCAAAAGAATAAAATACTTAGGAATTAACTTAACCAAAGAGGTGAAAGACCTGGACAATGAAAACTGCAAAAAAAAATGCTGAAAGAACTTAAAGAAGATGTAAATAAATGGAAACACATCCCATGTTCATGCAATGGGAGACTTAATATTGTTAAAATATCAAAATTACCCAAAGCAATAAGGTTCAATGCAATATCTATCAAAATCCCAATAACATTTTTTTATTAGTAGAAAACCCATCCTAAAATTCATATATAATCTCAAGGGACCTTGAATGACAAAAGCAATCTTGAAAAAGAACAAAATTGGGATCCCTGGGTGGCGCAGCGGTTTGGCGCCTGCCTTTGGCCCAGGGCGCGATCCTGGAGACCCGGGATCGAATCCCATATCGGGCTCCCGGTGCATGGAGCCTGTTTCTCGCTCTGCCTATGTCTCTGCCTCTCTCTCTCTCTCTCTGTGACTATCATAAAAAATAAAATTAAAAAAAAAAAGAAAAAGAACAAAATTAGAGAACTCACACTTCCTGATTTCAAAACTTACTACAAAGCTACAGTAATCAAAACATTGTAGTATTGGCATAAAAACAGACATATAGGCCAATGGAATAGAATAAAGATCCCCAAAATAATTCCTTACATATGTGGTCAGATGAATTTAGACAAGGGTGTCTGGACCATTCAGTGGAGAAAGAACAGTCTTTTCAAGAAATGGTGCTAGGAAAACTGGATCTCCACATGCAAAAGAATAAAGTTGGACTCCTAACACCATATGCAAAAATTAACTAAAAATGGATCAGGGACCAGAATGTAAGATCTAAAACAATAAATTCTTAGAAGAAAACATAGGAAAAAAGCTTGATGACACTGGGTTTGGCAGTGATTTCTTGGAAAATAAAAACATAGACACATTAAACATTAAAATTTAAAAATTTTGTGCATTAAAAGACACTGTTAGAGGCACCTGGCTGGCTCATTTAATAGAGCATGTGACTCTTGATCTTGGGGTCATGAATTTCAGCCCCATGTTGGGCATGGAGCCTATTTAAAAAAATAATAATAGGGATCCCTGGGTGGCGCAGCAGTTTGGCGCCTGCATTTGGCCTAGAGCGCAATCCTGGAGACCCGGAATCAAATCCCACATCGGGCTCCCGGTGCAAGGAGCCTGCTTCTCCCTCGGCCTGTGTCTCTGCCTCTCTCTCTCTCTCTGTGACTATCATAAGTAAATAAAAATTTAAAAAAATTAAAAATAATAATAATAGTATTTTTTTTTAAAAAAAGACACTGTCAGAGGTGAGTGGGTGGATGGATTAAATAGGTGATAGGAGTGCTCACTTCGGCAGCACATATACTAAAATTGGAACGATACAGAGAAGATTAGCATGGCCCCTGCACAAGGATGACACGCAAATTCGTGAAGCGTTCCATATTTTTAAATAAATAAATAAATAAATAAATAAATAAATAAATAAATAAGTAAGTAAGTAAGTAAGTAAGTAAGTAAGTAAGTAAGTGATGGGGATTAAGGAGGGCATGTGTGATTTGTACCAGCTGTTGTAAGGAAGTTTTGAATCACTATGCTGTACACCTGAAACTAATATTACGTTGTTACCTAATTGGAATTTGAATAACAATTTTTTAAAAAATAAAATATAAATTACATACAAATAAAAAATGAAATGACATATCTTTAAAAAAAGACACTATCCACAATATAAAAAGACAACACACACAATAGGAGAAAATATTTGCAAATCATATATCTAATAAGGGATTAATACCCAGTGTGTATAGAGAACCTTAAAACTCAACAGCAAAACAACAGCTTGATCGAAAAATGGGTAAAGGACTTGAATAGACCTTTTTCCTGAAAAAGATATACAGATGGCAAATGAGCACATGAAAAGATGCTAAACATTACTAATCATTAAGGGAATGCAAACCAAAACTACAGTGAACTACCACAATTGTGTGAACCCATTAAGATGGCTACTTTTTTTTTTTTTAAGGTTGTGGTTGGTCGTGGTGGTGATGGGTTGTTTTGTTTTGTTTTGTTTGTTTGTTTTTTTAACAGAGAGGAGTACAAGGCCGGAGGGGCAGAATGGCAGGCAGAGGGAAAGGGAGAAGCAGGCTCCCCGCTGAGCAGAGTCCAACCTGGGACTCCATCCCAGGACCCTAGGATCATGACCTGAGCCAAAGGCAGACACTGAACTGACTGAGCCACCCAGGCACCCCATAATGGCTACTTTAAAATAAACAGGGACAGCTTTGTAGCTCAGTTGGTTAAGCATCTGTCTTCGACTCAGGTCAGTCCCAGGTTGGACTCCTTGCTCAGTGAGGAGCCTGCTTCTCCCTCTCCCCACTCTTTGTATACATGCTGTCTCTCTCAATTAAATAAATAAAACCTTAAAAAAAAAAAAAAACAGGAAAGAACAAGTGTTGATAAGGATGTAGAGAAATGGGAAACCTTGTGCACTGTTGATGGGAATATAAAATGGTACAGCCAATGTGGGAAACCAGTATGGTGATTACTTAACAAATTAAAAATAGAATTACCATATGATTCGGCAATTCTCCTTCTGGGTATATACCCCCAAAGATTTGAAAGCAGGGTCTTAAAGAGATAGTTGTACACCTATATTTATAGGTACATTATTCACAATAGCTAAAATGTGGAAACACCTCATGTTCATCAGGACTGATGACTGGATAAACAAAATTTGGTAATGGAATATTATTCAGCCTTAGAAAGGAAGGAAATTTTGCAGTATACCACAACATGGATGAACTTTGAAGACATGCTAAATGAAATAAGTCATTAAAACAAATATTCCACTTACACGAGGTACTTAGTGTAGTCAGAATCATAAACACAAAGTATCAGTAATTAACAGGGGCTGAGAGAAGGGGCAATGGGAAGTTATTGTTTAGTAGGTTTATTTTTTTTTTAAGATTTTATTTATTTATTTATGATATACACAGAGAGAAAGAGAGAGGCAGAGACACAGGCAGAGGGAGAAGCAGGCTCCATGCAGGAAGCCCAATGTGGGACTTGATCCGGGGTCTCCAGGATCAGGCCCTGGGCTGAAGGCGGCGCTAAACCGCTGAGCCACCCGGGCTGCCCTGTTTAGTAGGTTTAAAGTTTAGTTTTACAAGATGAAGAGTTATAGGGATGGATGATAGTGATGGTTGCAAAATAGTGTGAATGTATTTAATAGCACTGAACTATACACTTAAAAATGGTTCAAATGGTTACAATGGTGACTTTTATGTGTATTTTGCCACAATAAAAAATTAAAAAAGAGAAGATACATGCTTACTAGTTTACTATACACTTACAAATGGCTACAGTGGTAACTTTTATGTTATATGTGTTTTGCCACAATAAATAAAAAATTTAAAAAGAGAAGATATATGCTTACTGGTTTACTGTGATACTAGGGAATCCCACGGAAAAAGAAGTTGAGATGACTAGGACTTTGGCTAAATATATTGAAACTTGAAATAAGATTATATTTCTCAGTTTCATTGAGCAACAAGCAGAATTTAAAAACAAAATAACCTTTCCCAGCTTAAACTGGTAAGAAATCACATTTGCCACCCTCTTTCCTACACTGCTCAATCCCTGTAGGAGTTGGCCTGTATGACCTTTGGAGCTTAATTTGCATGTTGCTCTGATTTATTGGGTACCTGCAACTTACTTGGCACAAGACCCCATTTGTGGGGTCATGATTTTTCACATTGTCATAAACAAAAGGAAGGAACATGGAACCAAAATTAAAGTGAGTGATCAGGTATGGCTGAGTGTTTAAGACTTCTGCAATTAGAGGAATAGTTGTATTAATCTGAATGATGGAGAATAAGCATTGATATTAATCTCAGATCTTAACAGTGAAGATCTAGCAATTCATTGTCAACTGTGGTTTTAATATTCTTCCTTCCACCACCTGATTTGTTGACTAGATTGTAATCAACCTTTTCCTCTTGTCAGATACTCCAAGGTACACTTTATAAAAGAAAGAATCCAGTTCTTGATACTGCTTTGACTACTATGGTATGCTGATATTGTGCCCTATAAAATTCAAGTAATTGGGATCCTAAAATACAGTGCTTGAAAGGATGTAGTTAAAATTACCACTAGTTGTTTGGGGAGTGAAGAGAGAAAAGATTGCTGTTTCTGAATTGACACCTTTTGCACAAAACATTTTAGTTGGTAGTAGAATAAAGTTCAGCAAGGGACTGTTACCTGAAGAAAGTGAACTGACCCATAGACATGATATCGATGTCCTTTCATACAGCAGCAGTGTAACTCCAGCATGCTGAAGATGCCTTTCTGTAATAAAGGGAATTTGGTGTCTTACAAAATAGTAGAGAGGATACACAAATTTTAACTTACTAGAATAATGACGTATACTTTGAAAATGAAAATGGAAAGGCATCAGATCACTCTGAAAGTGTGTCCTGTTAAAGTCTTAGGACCCAAAGGCAATAAAGTTTTTGAACAGTTATTTTCATACCACTATATAAAATTTGACCCAACCAGTCAAACAGGAATTTACTGAGTACTGTGTACTCACCACTAGGCCAAGCCCCAAAAATGGGGCAAGTGAGAGGGTAAAAAATAAGTATAGGATACATTTTTAATCCTCCAGTGGTTTACAGTATACTTTTTTTAAGGTTTATTTATTTATTTATTTAAGCGTAACTGATTTAATGAGCCATTTGCAGTTTCACTGTGCCAGCCATGCGTACCTAGACATGCATGGCTCAATTTTTGAGACAAGCATATTCTACTGGCAGGATCAGCCAGGTATTATTTATTTATTCATGAGACACACACAGACAGAGGCAGAGACCTAGGCAGAGGGAGAAGCAGGCTCCCTGCAAGGAGCCCGATGATGGGACTCGATCTTGGGACTCCAGGATCATGGCCTGAGCCGAAGGCAGATGCTTAACCACTGAGCCATCCCTGCAGTATACTTTTAAGGATAACACTGTGAGACTACATAGACCAAAATTCTAAATTACGTTTACAAAACATTGAAGTACCACACAAATTTCGGAGAGATGGATTGCTAAAGAGGCATGAGAGGGATCCCTGGGTGGCGCAGCGGTTTGGCGCCTGCCTTTGGCCCAGGGCGCGATCCTGGAGACCTGGGATCGAGTCCCACGTCAGACTCCCGGTGCATGGAGCCTGCTTCTCCCTCTGTCTGTGTCTCTGCCTCTCTCTCTCTCTCTCTCTCTCTCTCTCACTCTCTCTCTCTCTGTGACTATCATACATAAATAAATAAAAAAATTAAAAAAACAAAACAAAAAGCAATCGAATTTCAACTGGGCTTTGGAAAAATGGTAGGATTTGAATGAACGGAGGAGAGAGAGGAAGACATGGCTGAGAATAGGCAAATTGTGTGAGGGCACAAAACTGAAAACAAGTAGACTTTGCAGATCAGTAGAGAGTGTGACCTGGATAGAAAATATCAGTGGAAGAATAGGAAAAAATAAAGTCATAAAAATACAAGAGGACAGAAAACTAATGCATTTTATACTCCTTTAAAATCACCTTTGGAAATGATTTCAACCCCCTTCTCCTCAGAATCAAGAAATTCTTTTCAGTGATTTAAATCCCCTTTGTTGCCATTTTGATTTTTTTCTTGTTAATTTTTGAAATTGTATTTGTTTCTTATTCTAAGCACCTCATATTAAAATATTCTTGGTCCTGTATGGACCCAGCCTCTAGTTCCATTGGAAAGATTGGGTATTTACCCACTCCCCTTCTGGATATAATGAAAATACTCCCACCATTGTACACTGGATAAGAATTTTGTTAAGTTTAGGGATGCTTTGTAGCTCTTCGGTAGTATATGCTAATTGGCATTTATTCAGCATATATTAATTAAATACCTGCCCTGTGTAGGTACTGTTCTAGGTGCTTGGGTTCTTCAATGAACAAAGAGGATCCTTGCTCTTGAGGAACTTATATTCTACTAGATGGCTTCATTGCTAGACCAACTACCAAATAATGTCTCTGCTCTTAAAATTACTTGTTTTTACAGTGGACTAATTTAGTCAGCTGATAGAATCTTCTCTTTAAGACACTCAAACAACCTTCCCCAAACAGAAAATTCCTTACTCCATAGACCGAGGAATTTACTCTACGTATAATTTGATGGGTTCCCCCCCTTTGGTTTGTCCTCCTTCACTGCCCTGACTACATTTTCTCTTGGAGTATTTTGGGAAGCAGTTTCCTGTTCTTACTTTTCCTCTATAAATTACCTTGCTCACACATGCAGCCTATGAGCTGCCACTGCTGTGGTTGTATTTATTTGTTGAACAATTCTGTACTTTGAAATGATTCATTCAAGAGCCATGAAGCATTCAAAGCAGGATGTGTGACTCATTTAGTAAATAGCAGCATCTTGAAGTAGAGAACAGGAACCTAAGATTGACTAAGGTACAAATGAAAGTTATATTGGCTTTGAGGTGTGTGTATTTAGTCCTTTCCCTTCTCCCATTCCCTACTTTCCCAAACAAAAACAGTCTCTTGCCTTGGGAATAGAAGCCCTGTGATGAGAGCGGGAAGCATTAGGACTGTTGTAGATCTCCTTGTTTCTCCTTTCAGAATATGTGATCAATTGAAGAGATTAATGTTCATAAAAAGGTGGATTATTTTTCACCCTTTTTAGCACTGATATCACTGTATTTTAGAGCTTGTTCCCCCTGGGTTTTAGGCTTTCTATGGCTTTTTAGGCAATTTTCTTTCATTAAAATATGTCCATCTGTAGATACTGTAATAAAAGAAAGCTATTCTGTCCATGAAGCACCGCCAGACCCAGAGACTTTGGAAAAAAGGATAGTTAGGTTTCACCATAAATGAACTTTTAGATTATCACAAATATAAACTCAGTTCCTTGTATTGTTCCCTGATAATTTAGGCATTCAGGGCTCATTTCCTAATAACTAAAGAGTTCTAATTTGTCTCCTTCCCCCAGTCTGCTCTTCTGAAATAAGGAAAGGGACATGTATTAATCATAGGTCAAGGCATTAGAGCATTTTTAAATGTGAGGCAAATCCACATGGAAACTGGAGCTGCGGTAGCCAAAAAAAACATTTCAGGAATGAATTTGGCTAGGGTTTGAGTGCATATTGCACAGAAATTTCATTGGTCACAATACTTTACCAAGGGTTTAGCTTGAAACTATTATATTTCTAATGCCCATATGCTTGTGCCTGGCTCAGAATCAACAGACAAAAATTTAGCTCTAGTTGGCTTGAGCTCTCCTTTGCCCTGAGCCTTCTCTTCAGTTCTCTTAGTGCTGTTATTTCAAAACGTTTTTGGGAGACTAGTTTAGTGGGATTAAGAAAAGAACTCTCTCTAAATGTTGACTTGTTCAGAGTTACTCTGCAAGGAAAAACTAGTTTTTACTATAATACCTGTCTTGTTTACCTTGAGATTAAAAATGTAGAGAACTACCTGAATAATGCCCTATGCCAGGTATTATACTGTTTTATAGAATTATTTCATTTAAAAGCTTAAGCAAAGAGGGATATGAGGAAGTTTTCTGGGGTTCCTGATCTAGGTTGTGATTATATCAACATTTACTTATATAAAATTTCACACATTGGGCAGCCCAGGTGGCTCAGTGGTGTAGCACCACCTTTAGTCCAGGGCCTGATCCTTGAGACACGGGATCCAGTCCCACCTCGGGTTCCCTGCATGGAGCCTGCTCCCTCTGCCTGTGTCTCTGTCTCTGTCTCTCTCTCTCTCTCTCTCTCTCTCTCTCTCTTGTAAATAAAATCTTTAATATAGTTTTTTTAAAGATATTGTTTATTCATGACAGAGAGAGAGAGAGAATGAGAGAGACAGGCAGGCAGAGGGAGAAGCAGGCTCCGTGCAGGGAGCCTGATGTGGAACTCGATCCCGAGTCTCCAGGATCACACTACGGACTGAAGGCGGCACTAAACCGCTGGGCCACTAGGGGTGCCCAAATAAAATCTTTAAAAAAGGTGGGGGAGGGGAATCCCTGGGTGGCTCAGAGGTTTAGCGCCTGCCTTTGGGGCTCGTAGCATGGAGCCTGCTTCATCCTCCTCCTGTGTCTCTGCGCCTCTCTCTCTCTATCATAAATAAACAAACAAACAAAATAAATCTTTAAAAAAATAAAATAAAAAAAATTTCACTGATGAGGTGCCCGGTTACAGCTCAGGTCATGATCTCAGGATCCTGGGATCAAGCCACAGGTTGGGCTCCATGCTGAGCAGGGAGTGAGGATTGTCTCTGTCCCCCCTGCCCTCCACACTTGGGCTTCCTCGCTCTCTTAAATAAGTAAATATATATTTTTTTAAAGATTTATTTATTTATTTATTCATGAGAGACAGAGAGAGAGGAACAGACACAGGCAGAGAGGGAGAAGCAAGCTCCATGCAGGGAGCCTGACATGGGACTCGATCCCAGGCCTCCAGGATCAGGCCCTGGGCTGAAGGCAGTGCTAAACCGCTGAGCCCACACGGCCTGCCCATAAGTAAATCTTTAAAAAAAATTCATTGAGGGGCACCTGGGTGGGTCAGTGGTTGAGTGTCTGCCTTCGGGCCTAGGGCGTGATCCCAGGGTCCTGAGATGCAGACCTCACCGTGGGGAGCCTGCCTCTCCCTCTGCCTGTGTCTCTGCCTCTCTCTCTGTATGTGTCTCTCATGAATAAATAAATAAAATCTTAAGAAATATATAAAAGTAAATAAAATTTAAAAATTCATTGAGCTGTACACTTAATATGTTTTTTGGGTACATGTTTTAGATCAGTTTTTTAAAATTTAGAATCTTAAAACTTCATTCATTGAAATGTATTCCTGACTTACAGTTCCCACCATCTTTGTTCTTCAGCCCATTCCTAACTCTTGACTTAGCTCTGTATTTAGTCAGTTGTTAGTAGGTAAGATTCTGGATTCTTCTATCACAGAAGGATAGGTGAGAGTTAAACTGCCTAGAAATAGAAAGGAATTTATTTATTTATTTATTTATTTATTTATTTATTTATTTATTTATTTATTTATTTAATGATCTGTGGAAAATTGTTAATGAGAAGCTATACTTTCCCTGCCCATTCTGCAACTGGTAACAGTTTTCAGATTGATCTCATACCCCTGACATTCCATTTTAGGTTTCTTAACATTTCTTAAACTAAGAAAATCTCCATCGGGAAGTAAAAATCAAAAGTAGCCAAAATTGTTTCGATTTGCTTCTTCTGTATTATTTGTTTGTAACTAACAAGGCAATGTGTGAGAATTCCACTTAATATGTCTTCTCCCAGTTATAGTGCCTTCTGTCTCCCGTCTTCCTAATTTCCCTGTCCTAAGTATTTGCAGATCTGTAGTACATCAGCCATTTTATAAAATGAGGTTGGGAGTTTTCTGCCTGTGTTTTTTTCCTTCCAAGTTTTAGATCCAAAAACATGTGTTGGCAGTTTGGCAAGGGAAACTAAAAAACAGCCTTTTTTTCCCCCTTGTTTCTTTTTCTCTTTCCCTGTTACGGTGTAGCAGAATTTCTCAACAAAGACACAGTTGACATTTTGGGTCAGATAATTCTCTGTTTTAGGGCATTGTCCTGTGCATTTTGGCATATTTATCAGCATCCCATGCCTCAACCATAGAGAGGCCAGTAGCATCCCCCTGGTTGTGATAAGCAGTAATGTCTCCAGACATTGCTAAAATGTCCCCTGGAGGTCCTAGCCGTCCCTTGTTGAGAACCACTGCCATATAGTATAAACTGTATTTAGAGAAAATGGGTTTGGAAAGCAAGATTCAAGATTGGCATGTGATTAAAATTCCCATCAGATCCTTGAAGATATTATCGAGATCAGAGCTGTCCAAAAGAATTATAGTACAAACCGCATATGTGATTTAAAATTTCCTAGTAGCCACATTAAAAAGTGAAAGTAAATAAGTAAAATTAATATTAATAATACATTTTATTTTAACCTAGTATATCCAAAACATTTCAACATGTAATCAACCTGAAACTAATGAGATATTTTACTTTCTTTTTTTTCTTCTTTTGTATTCCATCCTTGAAGTCCAGTGTGTGTTTTGACTTATAGTATATCTCAATTCAGATTAGCTACATTTAAAGCGCTCAATAGCAGTGTGTGGCTAGTAGTGGCTCCCATATTGCATAGGGCAGATCTAAATCATCTTGATCTCTAGATAGGGTGCATATTACCACATAATACTTCTCACCCATTTATGCCAAGAAACTCCCCTCATTCATTTACTTGAGCAAATTAGATGCTAAACCATGTTACTATACAAATCTTCTCCCAAGGCATATAAACTGCCTCCTTGATTCAGTATGACTTATGTTCTTCAGTCTCGATTTTTAATGATAATCAGCCCTCTGTTGTCCTGGAGATGGTTAATATCTACATATTCCTTGAAAATTATCATTATTTACCCTACAACCAGAGTGAGTGTTCCCTGAGTGGCTCTTTGCCAAAACCTTAGTCATAGGTAAGACCAAAGAACAAAGGAAGACCCATTAAGGGTACTAACAAATGAGAGTTAGATTTTTAAGTGGGCAATAATTCAAAGAGAAAATCCTTTTGGGAGCCCCTCCACCCATTTTAATTCAGTAGAATAATCTAATAAGGTTAAAATTTTTATCACTTAATGATTTTAGACATTTTAATTGAGAAATTGCTTTCAGAGGGATGGTTTCCTAAGCACTCATTCCAAGACCATTCTAGAGAATTCTTAAGGATTAACTTTTTTAAAAATTTTTATTTTTTTTTAAGATTTTATTTATTCATAGACACACAGAGAGAGAGAGGCAGAGACACAGGCAGAGGGAGAAGCAGGCTCCATGCAGGGAGCCCGATGTGGGACTCGATCCCGGGTCTCCAGGATCACGCCCCAGGCTGCAGGCAGCGCTAAACTGCTGCGCCACTGGGGCTGCCCTTAAAAATGTTTTTAAAGATTTTTAAGGATTTTATTTTTTTTTCCTTAATATAATCTCTACATTCAACATGGAGCTCAGACCTACAACCTGGAGATCAATAGTTGCATGCTCCACCAGCCAAGCCAGCTAGGCTACCCCCTTAAAGGTTAACTTTTAATAAATGAGGAAGAATATAAGGAACAATGAAAATAATAGCCAGATCAACATTCACTTTGATAAAAAGTTTAGTATACTTTTACTCTCCCCCTTCCTACTCTAGCCATATAAAAATTATACTAGAAATTATAGGGAGAGAGGCTCATGGGTGGCTCAGGGCTAAGCTTCTGACTTTTGTTTTCAGCTCAAGTCATGATCACATGGTCATGAGATCAGGCCCCAAGTTGAGCTCTCTGCTTACCCTGGAGTATGCTTGAGGTTCTCTCTTTCCCTCTGCCCTTCCCCCTGCTGCTTGTTCATGCTTCCTCTGTCTCTCAAATAAATAAAATCTTTTTTTAAAAAAAATGAGAGTGGGATGCCTGGGTGGCTCAGCAGTTGAGCATCTGCCTTTGGCTCAGGGCATGATCTGGGGTTTTGGATAGAGTCCCGCATAGGGCTCCTTGCATGGAGCCTGCTTCTCCTCCTGCCTATGTCTCTGCCCTTCTATCTCTCTCTGTCTCGAATGAATGAATGAATGAATGAATGAATGAATGAATGAATAAATAAATAAATAAGTCTTTAAAAAAAAATGAAAGAGAAACTCTAGGGAGAGATGACTGGAGCCAAGACCAGGACAGTGCTCTGCCCATTTGCCTCCTCCTTGGAAGCTCACTACCTCATTTAGTCAGGGATTCTTAACTTTTGTGGTATTGTGACCTCCGTTAGCAGATTGGTGAAGCCTGTGAATCCCTTCTCAGAATATTATTTTTTAATTTTTTTCAGGATATTGCTTTTTTTAAAAAAAATTTTTATTTATGATAGTCACACGAGAGAGAGAGAAAGAGGCAGAGACACAGACAGAGGGAGAAGCAGGCTCCATGCACCGGGAGCCCAAAGTGGGACTCGATCCTGGGTCTCCAGGATCGCGCCCCAGGCCAAAGGCAGGCGCCAAACCGCTGCGCCACCCAGGGATCCCTAGGATATTGCTTTTAAGTTAATAAAGTTAAATACATAGAATTATAAAGGAAATCAATTATTTTGAAATACAGTTACCAAAAATGTTTTTTTTAATTTTTTTTTATTTATTTATGATAGTCAGAGAGAGAGAGAGAGAGAGAGAGAGAGAGAGAGAGAGGCAGAGACATAGGCAGAGGGAGAAGCAGGCTCCACGCACCGGGAGCCCGATGTGGGATTCGATCCCGGGTCTCCAGGATCGCGCCCTGGGCCAAAGGCAGGCGCTAAACCGCTGCGCCACTCAGGGATCCCAGTTACCAAAAATGTTTTAAAAATATTTGATAGGGGCGCCTGGGTGGCTCAGTCAGTTAAGCATCAGTCTAAGCACCATGATCCCAGGGTCCTGGGATTGAGCCCTACATCAGGCTCCCTGCTCAGTGGGTAGCCTGCTTCTCTCTCTCCTCCCCATTTGTGCTCTCTTTTGCTATCTTTGACACTAACTTTGCCTCTTTCTCAAATAAATAAATAAAATCTAAAAGATATAATTTTTTTTTAATTTGGTAATGTCATGTGTGTTCTTTTTTATTGATGCATTAAATAACAAGTTCTAGCAGTAGATCTTGTGACTCCCATAGTTTCAAAGTAGCGTTGAGTATAAAGAACATTTTGAGGGCAGCCCCAGTGGCTTAGCAGTTTAGCGCCGCCTTCAGATAGAGCCTGCTTCTCCCTCTGCCTGTGTCTCTGCCTCTCTTTCTCTCTTTCTCTCTCTCTGTGTGTCTCTAATAAATACATAAGATCTTAAAAAAAAACATTTTGATATATATGATGAGAAGATATGTGTGATCCCTTTTTAAAATTTTTTTATTATTTTTTTAAGATTTTATGTATTCATGAGAGACACCCAGAGAGAGGTGGAGACACAGGCAGAGGGAGAAGGAGACTTCCCTCAGGGAGCCCAATGTGGGACTTGATCCCAGGACCCCAGGATCACAACCTGAGCCAAAGGCAGACACTCAACCACTGTGCCACCCAGGTGCCCCAGGTCCCAGTTTTTGATTGGTAAAAAATTAATAGTTCAACAGGGATCAGGGCATTTTGGAAGGGAGTGCAGTCCAGGGGTGTGCAGCAGAGAGGAACTAGAACTAGAGACAGATAAGACAAGTTGGGACTTTGTAGCAAAATTATAACAGGGAATTGCCTTTTTTTTTTTTTAATATTTTATTTATTTATTTGACAGAGATAGTACAGCAGGGGGAGCAGCAGAGGGAAAGGAAGAAGCAGGCTCCCCACTGAGCAGGAAGCCTGGTGTGGGGCTCAATCCCGGGACTCCCCAGATCATGACCTGAGCTGAAAGCGGACACTTAACTAAGCCACCCAGGTGCCTCAGGAGGAGTTGCCTTCAAAAAAATTTTTAGGGTGCCTGGGTGGTCCCCCCATGTCCCTAAAGGTTTATTTATTTTAGAGAGCATGAGCAGGAGAGGGAGAGAAACTCAAGCAGACTCCACGCTGAGTTTGGAGCCTGGCATGAGGCTCATTCTCACCACCCCAAGATCATGACGTGAGTTGAAACCAAGAGTCTACTACTTAACCGACTGTGCCACCCAGGCGCCCCTATGTGAAGTAAAATATTAAGTGATCCTAACCAGAGAAAAACCTGATGGAGTTTTTAAGTCTTTCTCTCAGCTCAGTTTTGAGCAGACTTGATTTTTTTTTTTTAAGATTTTATTTACATATTCATGAGAGACCCAGAAGAGGCAGAGACACAGACAGAGGGAGAACAGGCTCCCTGCAGGGAGCCCACCATGGGACTCAATCCTGGGACTCCAGGATCACGCCCTGGGCCCAAGGCAGACGCTACACTGCTGAGCCCCCCCAGGTGCCCAAGCAGACTTGCTTTTTGATAGTGGAAAAGGACTTTGCTTAAAAGTCATTCTTCTGGGAACCCTGGGTGGCGCAGCGGTTTAGCGCCTGCCTTTGGCCCAGGGCGCAATCCTGGAGACCCAGGATCGAGTCCCACGTCGGGCTCCCGGTGCATGGAGCCTGCTTCTCCCTCTGCCTGTGTCTCTGCCTTGCCTCTCTCTATATCTGTGTGTGACTATCATAAATAAATAAAAATTAAAAAAAAGGTTAAAAAAAAGTCATTCTTCTAGATCCTAGAACATTGTGCAAAGTTTTCAGGCTACCTATATGAAATATCCTTGGTGTACTTATAAATATCTTCTTGAAAAAGGTGGTTAGAACATCACCAATATGTTTTGAAATGTATACCTCTGCCTAATCCACTTCTCTTCTTCTTCCCTTGAAGTGATGGTTCTTTACTGTAGACGAGATTCTGCTCACTTCCTCTTACGGAATACCTGGCAATCCCAGAACCTCAACAGTGACTTACCTAACCCACAGATATCATAGCCCTGCTTAACAGGCTGTTCTCTTCATTTCTTCACTGCCTCCCCTTTTTTCCTTAGGGAGAAATCTGTGAAGGAAACAGTTGATGCCTAGTGTTAACCAACAATAGAGAAAACTAAAGTTCTTGGCTAAATTCCAGCACACTTTTTCCAGCTTTATCCTGGAGCCATCAGAAACCACTCAGGCAGTTTTTTTGACAGTTTTACTTTTTGGTTCTTCATACTTGTAATTGAAAATCCACTTTTCCCTTCAGGACTATAGGTCTGGCCTGGAAGGATTTTACACCTTAAGCTAGCTTTAGTGGTGATAGGCCTCAGAACAAATTTGAGGGAGGTTACCTGGTTAAATAAAATACTTTTAGATAAAATAAAGGAACTTAAACTGAAGTTCAGTGTTGGAACTGGAAAGGAGCCGGGGTGGGTGGGGCTAGCTCCTGTCTGGTTTGCAGTCAAGAAGCACTGTGGGAAAAGAGCTAAAGGTATAGTGTTTGGTGGGAAGTATATATGTATCTAATGAGGAAAGTAAAAAGAGGGAACTAACCAGTCATTATTTTTAGAAACAAAAAGACAAATAGAAGCATGTTTCAGAGGCTGGCTGGTGAGGGAGCTGTGGGAAGCTGCAGCATCCAAGCTGTTCCTGTGTTGCAGGCATGTTTTAATGAAGGAACCAGGCCAGCCAGCCTCAAAGGGAATTTTGAGGGTATCATTCTTTTGAATTACTGCTGTTCATCTGTTCTCTTTACCTCCCGCGCTCTGAAGAAGGGGTGGGAGCATAAATTACTGTCCAAGTAACCCTGTCTTACATGTCATAAACTGAGGCTGACCCAGCCTCACCTTTTCATTGTCCTTTCAACCAAACCCCTAAATAAATGAAACCTCTCTACCATCTTCTTTTCCCTTCCCTCATCCCGCCTACAGGCTTCTCTCTACCCTAACAAAAATTTTTTTGCTTGCATTTTTATTCTGTCATTATATAGCCAGCAGCATTGCACTGGCCTCTTTATGGCTGACGGAGCCCAGGCGAGCTGCCCGATGAGGGGAGACAGCATTTGGCCGATGGGGCTGGTGTGTGCCATTACTGCTGGCCATTGGGTCTCTGTCCTCTACAGCTCCATCCTGGCTCATTAAAACCCTGAGCCAAATAGCTGGGCAGGCGCCTGCTGCAGCACTGTGGGGGCCAGGAAGTTAAATGGTTCTCCTAATCCTGCATAATTTATCTCCCTGTTAGCCCCCTCATAAATAGTCCAATTCAGCCCCACCACGGAGAGGTTCATTCTGAATTTCCTATTTTTGTGATGACCAACGAGTGTTCAGCCTTTCTCTTCTTCTCTCTTTATTATTATTATTAAAAATTATTTTCCCCTTGTTTGCTACGAGCCTCGCCTAAATGTTTTTTTCATTTGGAGCCTCCTGCCTAGACCCCACTTCACCAGCAATCTGTCCACTTCTCTCATTTGGACCTGATACCACAGAGCAGTTGGTGCTGAGGCCCTCCTCTTCTCCTTTCCTCCAGTTTTCTAGTGTCTCTTTCTCCTTCTCCATTTTCTCCTTTAACCCAAATCCTCTCCTTTTCTATCACTTCCAGTTTTTTCTCCTTTCCATTCCCTCTCCAGCCCCTCTGTCCAGGGCCCATCCTTATCGCAGGATGTTTAATAGGACATTTTAAAAGGGCACCAAATCGCTTTTTTTTTTTTCACATCCCTGTTTCTGTTTCGTTTCAGAGATTTACAAACGAGGACCACCTGGCAGTTCATAAACACAAGCATGAGATGACATTGAAATTTGGCCCAGCCCGAACTGACTCAGTCATCATTGCAGGTATTTGCTGCCCCAGAAGCCACGTGCCTTGGTATCACCAGACAGTTAAGATTAATACCAGGGACCAGATGTACTGGGAGCTATACTCCCCTTTTCCCAT
Source organism: Nyctereutes procyonoides (assembly GCF_905146905.1). Taxonomy (NCBI): domain Eukaryota; kingdom Metazoa; phylum Chordata; class Mammalia; order Carnivora; family Canidae; genus Nyctereutes; species Nyctereutes procyonoides. The sequence goes on along the minus strand of NW_026575124.1, from coordinate 4,355,756 downwards.
TAAGAGTCCTTATGTGATCTGCATTTAATCAGGAAAAAGGAACACTAAAAGCTCCCAAGTTTCTATTGTGCCCTCCATTCTGTTTTTAATACAAGATTGGGTTCTGTGGTTTTTGAGGGTAGGTGTGTTGAGGTTTTGTCTTGGCTTTTTTCAGTCTATTCCCTCCTTGCCTTCTTTTTTTAAGACTTTGGAAGATTTACAGACAAAAGATGCCTTTGACATTCTCCCTATCCACAGTGAAGGGGTGAACAAAAGAAAGCAAGAAAGCCGACCTAGCCTGGCTGCTTCTCTTCCACTGGGTGTCAGTTTCCCCCAAGCAGGCAGATTGTCAGTTCATAAATTCAACTTGCCTTATGAACCCAGACAGTATTGAGGGCACATTTCCAAAGCTCAAACAAGGCGTTTAGTCAATGGGACTTTTCTAAGCCAACTTGGGTGACCTGGAACCTCTTGCCGGTTGTTTTAGATACTGTCTTGCTTACATGTGCCATTCTCAGGGGAGCATTCTCAGCAACTGCTCTCAAATTGTGCAGCAGTTCTGTTGTGCCATTTTCAGCTAGGCAGACATACAAAACAAAGTGGGCCTTTTCTTTTGATACTATGAGGGGTTCTGATTTAGCCTGAGTTAAGCAAGCTTACCACAGAATTTAGCCAATAAGGGATTTAGTTGGTGGTTATTACATTAGTTAATAACTCACATAAGACACAATTTTTGTAATTATTACTAGCCAAATGCAACCCAAGATATAGTGAAGAGGGAAACTCCCCTCTCCATACTTTTATATGTGAAGAAAGGAACTTGCCCTTACAGATCTCTTAATCCTTATTAATTCAGTAAATATTTATTGAATAGCTATTGTATCCACCAGCTACTTTGCTAGGAGCTTGTAGATTATAATTCCTAGAAAAGGACATGAGTGGGGACATTGTCATTGATGATCCTTAAGAAAACTTGGAGGAAGTTTTAGGGAAGAGTGCATATGGTATAAAAATATACATAGGTAACACATACTTAAATATATATATATATATATATATATATATATATTATTTATTTATTTTTTTTTTGCAAGCACACGAGGGTTTATTTACAAGCTTGAGCTTGGGTCCAAGTATACCCGACACAGCGGAGCAGGGACTTGGACCCCATACTTAAATATATTAAGTCAAGGCATATATGCATGAAAAAAATTTTAAGAGTTTGCAGTCAAGTACAAGTGAATAATTCAAACAATATAAATATTAAGAGAATGAATATTAACTACAATTAGAGAAAGTTTATGAAAAAAGTACAGTTGAGGCAAAGTTATCAGGTTGGAAACGCTATTTCAGATGAGTGGAAAGGTCTATGCCAATGCCAAGACTCCAGGAGTGGTGAGAGAAATTGATACAGGATAGTCCCAAAGAGAGAAAGTATTTTCCTGTTATTCTTTGCATTCTGTTCTGGAGTGCTCATCTCATTGCACATGACTCCAGTTATCCTGTCGAGGCTGGTAATTCTCATTTCTCTAAATTAAGATTTGGTGTCCGACATGTACTCCAATCCCTTATTGAACATTTACTTGGCTGTCTTCTGTCATTCATATCTTCATGCCCCCCTGCCACACCCCAATTCTGAACTTCTCTTCTTGTCCCCTAGACCTTCTTCTTCTTGTTATTCAGTGATATATTATATCCGTATTCTCCAAACCTTGAGTTCTTTAAAAAAAAAAATGTTGAGTTGATTTATTCTTTCTTCCCATTCTGTTCCTTCCACCACTCTCATTATGCTTGGGTTTCTCCAAAGTGTCCTGGCTGGCTTCCTTGACTGGTCTCTTATTCTAATCTGTCTTGCATTCTCTTGAAAAGCCTGTCTTCTTAAATTCTTCTGCTTTGCTCAAAATCTGTCCTAATCTGGGGCACCTGGCTCTCTGGCTCAGTTGGTAGAACATGAAACTCTTGATCTCAGGGTCGTGAGTTCAAACCCCACCTTGGGGATAGAGTTTACTTTAAATTTTTTTTTAAAAAAACCACCTCCCGGGATCCCTGGGTGGCGCAGCGGTTTGGCGCCTGCCTTTGGCCCAGGGCGCGATCCTGGAGACCCGGGATCGAATCCCATATCGGGCTCCCGCTGCATGGAGCCTGCTTCTCCATCTGCCTATGTCTCTGCCTCTCTCTCTTTCTCTCTCTGTGACTATCATAAATAAATAAAAAAAAAAAATTAAAAAAAAAAACCACCTCCCTCTAAATAAAATGCTCTACAGATTTAAAAAAACAAACAAACAAAACTCAAAGCATAAGAGACTCTTAATTGTAGGAAACAAACTGAGTATTGCTGGAGGGGAGGGAGTTGGTGGAATGGGATAACTGGGTGATGGGCATTAAGGAGGGTACATGAGGTAATGAGCACTGGGGTGTTATATACAGCTGGTGAATCACTGAACTTTGCCTCTGGTAATATACTGTATGTTAATTGAATTTAAATTTTTAAAAAATCTGTGCTAATCTTCCTATTTTCTTTTATTTTCAAGGCTATTTATACTTGGACTCTCAAGCTTTCTATATTCTAGCCTGATGGTACCTACCCAACTTTGTTTATAACATATACTTGACTTGATTATCTTTTTTCTTTTCTTTCTTTTGTAATTTAAGTAGATTCTGCACCCACCATGGGCCTTGAACTCATGACCTTAGGTTCAAGTCACATGCTCTACTAACTGAGCCTGCCAGGCTCCCCCTGATTTGATTATCTTTATCCAAAATATACCCTTTCCTTCTCATCTATACACAGACCCCATACCTTGCCTTTCTCTGTGCCTCTTCCTGCCTTATTCCTAACCCTCCAAATCGTCTCTGCTTTCTCCCAGTGGGAAAACCATTCTTTTTTTTTTTTGAGATTTTATTCATGAGAGAGAGAGAGAAAAAGGGAGAAGCAGGCTCCCTGCAGGAACCCAATGTGGGACTCGATCCTGGACCCTGGGACCATGCCCTGAGTCAAACGCAGACGCTCAACCGCTGAGTCACTGAGGGGTCCTGTGAAAACCACTTTTTAAGGCCCAGCTCAAGTCCCACTTCTTGAAACTTCCTAACTATTCTGTCATTAATTTGTCTTCTTTTTTAAGATTTTTATTAATTTATTCATGAGAGACACCGAGAGAGAGACAGGCAGAGGGAGAAGCAGGCTCCCTGCAGGGAGCTCGATGCAGAACTTGATCCCAGGACCCCGGGATCACGCCCTAAGCCAAAGGCAGATGCTCAACCACTGAGCCACCCAGACGTCCCATTAATTTGTCTTTATTTTTTTTTATTTTTTATTTTTTTTTAATGATAGTCACAGAGGGAGAAAGAGAGAGAGGCAGAGACACAGGCAGAGGGAGAAGCAGGCTCCATGCACCGGGAGCCCGACGTGGGATTCGATCCCGGGTCTCCAGGATCGCGCCCTGGGCCAAAGGCAGGCGCCAAACCGCTGCACCACCCAGGGATCCCTAATTTGTCTTTATTTAATTACTACAACAAATTTATTCTCTACTGCACATGTCACCTATTTTTTTTATACTATGATGCTATCTATATATATAAGTTTATTTCCTCAACTAGAAAACATTCTCTTTGTTCTCTAGGGCAAAAGCCATGTCTTGTATTTGAGCAAAACTCCTATACTCTATCCCTCTCCTCCCTCAAATTTACCCACAAGTGTACATGCATGTAGCATCAAAACATCTAGAGGGTATTCAGTAAATACTTGTTGATTTCTTTAGAATCATCAGAGCATGCTAAGGGTTTTCTTTATATTTTCAGGCTGTTTGGGTGTTCAGGAATGGGAGCAGTTTATATAAGTCTCAGGTCAGAGAAGCAAAAGCCCTCTTCTGCCATTGCCATGCCCTTAGCTGCCCTGTTCTGTTTCACATGAGTTGTGATTTTTTGTGTGTGCCCTTACTGAAGTACTCTTGAGCATAAAGGATGATGTTACCTCCACTCACCCGGGGATGGAGGGAAAGTGGCTTCATCATTGGCCAACCAAAGCTGCCAGAGGACCTTTTAAAACTATTTTGGGAGGTAGTGGTAACTTTTCTAAACACTCTGACTCAGAAGAGGTTTTGTTTAAATTAAAAAAAAAAAATTATGCTCTTTCCATGGAAAATCCCAGTGGACTATTTCCAATCGATCATGCTAGAAGGAACGATTTTAATCCCAGGTCTCACTCCTTAAAACATCATTTAAACAGAGTTCTGTTTCTGTCATTCAGTTTAGCGGTTTGGGTATGAAATGAATCCCTGAGGTGACTAGCATGTCAAAGAAAACCATCATAATAGCAATTTAAATCAGGGAACAGGATTCAGCTGACCTAAGAGACATAAACTAGAAAAGCACAATGGGAAGAGAAGAGCTCAAATCTAAAATTCAAGTTGCTCGAAAAGTTCCCATGGGTTACCAATCGCCTTCCTCTTCCCAAGGGCAGAGGCACTGTTGAGGAAAGATTTGTGCAGCCCCTGAAAGGATATTTTGGCTGGCAAATCTAAATCCAAATATCCTGGTTTCCGGAATTTGCTCTGGGCCCAGGTCTCTGTGAAATGAGCTCTATTGTTTGCAGTTTCCTTTTCTAGCTCATGATCTTGCTGTCTTGTTCCCCAGCCCCTAGATTTGCCTGGAATGCCTTCAGAAGGTAACAGACCCTTACCTCAGTGACCACTGAAAGACAAGGCACCATTTCTTATTTGGTAGCTTTAGCAAGCAAACTCAACCATCTGATCCTCAGTTTCTTCTCCTCATCAGATTTTAACGTCCATCTGCTTATACCTGCTCACTTCAGACCTAGCAGGGAGTAAGTTTGAAGAGAAAATGTCGCTTAACTGTTCTTGATTTTCAGATCTGGAGGTTTCACAAACTCCATGTGGGTGGGTGGTTTTTGTTTTGTTTGGGGGTGAGGGAGGTGAAACCAGCCTCTGGGAGAAAGGGGGTTACAGGGATAGTCACACAACAAAACATTGTTCTGTCTTCCCTCTGCTGGCCTTGAGGCAGCACAGCACAGACACCCTCTGGTGGCCTACGCTGGCTTTCACCTACTCGAGCTCCATAAAAGCAAATTTGCCCTAACACAGAGACTCTTTCCAAATAGAAAGATAAAAATGTGTTTTCTATATATTGTCAAGTTTTAATTTCAGGTCAAAACTAAAATAAAGTTTCCTTTTTTTTTTTTTTCCATGTCTGCAGATCAAACTCCTACTCCGACTAGATTCCTGAAGAATTGTGAGGAGGTGGGGCTCTTCAATGAATTAGCTAGCTCCTTTGAACATGAATTCAAGAAAGCTGCAGATGAGGAGGAAAAAAAGGCAAGAGGCGGGATTTTTGCTGACAAACTAGTGTTCAGATGGAGGCTATTTTCATTGTGCCCTGGGATAATTTGCCTAATCAGTTAGATCACAAAATTATGGACTATTCTTTAGAACCAGACAGTTCCCACTAATCCAAGTCAGTGTTCCACATCTTCAGGTCCAGGTGATAGATCAGCACAAGTCTGTCTTTACCAAAAATTAGGCTTCTTGCCCTTTCAGTGGAGCATTAGTTCAGTAATCTCCTTTTTATTTTTTTTAAAATATTTTATTTTATTTTATTTTATTTTATTTTTTAAGATTTTATTTATTTATTCATGAGAGACACACAGAGAGAGAGAGAGGCAGAGACACAGGCAGAGGGAGAAGCAGGCTCCATGCAGGAAGCCCGATGTGGAACTCGATCTTGGGACTCTGGGATCATGTCCCCAGCCAAAGGCATACACTCAACCACTGATCCACCCAGGCGTCTGCAGTAATCTCTTTTTTAAAAATTTATATCTCTTCTGAGTATCTTAAGGATGTTAAAAGATTATGAATTACTCAGATTCTGTGAGATAACATATTTTTGGGTCAAATCTCTCACTCTCTTCTGAGCTAATCAGACTTTTCACCTAGGCTGTTTTCACTGAGTCAGCCAATCAACAAACTCTTCTTGAATTTTGACACTTCTTTGTTTCAATTAGCTCTTACCTTTAGGTAGCTTTCTAATAATATTCACGACATTAAACTTAAAGAAAGGTATTCTTCATGCATTCCAAAGGAGATCAACCAGGATGGTAAAAGAACTAGAAATTACATCACTTTGGGAACACATAAAGAAACTGAGGAAGAGAAGTTTTAAGGTGAACAAAATTGTAGTCTTCAAACATGTGAAGAGTTTTCATGTAAAAGAGGGGTTAAACCTACTCTCTGGCCCAGAAGAAAGAGGGAAGAAATAGGACCAGCAGGTGGAAGCTATCACAAGGTGTTCAACTATATTTAGGCCACTTAGTATAGTTATTGTAGAGGATTAAAATGTTAGAATCCCTTCATATTCTGAGCTCTTTCCTTTTAAGAAGAAGAGAGCAGATAAATAAGAGAGTTGTGCATGAGTTTTTTGGTCCAGCTTAAATTGTAATTGTAAGAATGCAAGATAAGGTGTCCTTATCACTGGAGGTTTTTCCAAGTTTCATAGCTTCCTCTGAACTTCGATTCCTGCTGTCTCCCTCCAACTGAAAGAAAGCAGGGAAATCCAATGGCTTCTATTTGTAATTCTACTTTCAAATGGCTGGCCTAGACATAGTCTTCTCATCACTATTTTCTTTTTTAAAGATTTTATTTATTTATTTATTCATGAGAGACACAAAGAGAGAGAGAGAGGCAGAGACAGAGGCAGAGCGAGAAGCAGGCTCCATGCAGGGAGCCTGATGTGGGAATCGATCCTGGGACTCCAGAATCAGGCCCTGGGCCGAAGGCAGGCGCTCAGGCTCTGAGCCACCCAGGGATCCCTCATGACTATTTTCTTTAGAGACTCTAGTCTCTCATCTCTCAGCGACTTCAACCTATATGGTATAATTTTATTTTATAGCTTCCCTACCCGCCCGCTGCCACCCCACCCCACCCCACCATTATTTCTCCTTTCCGGTAGACCAAGAAATCAGTCAGATTGTTTCCACCAGAACACAAGTGCTTTAAAATCAAACTCAGGGCAGCCCAGGTGGCTGGCCCAGTGGTTTAGCGCCACCTTCAGCCCATGGCGTGATGCTGGAGACCCAGGATCGAGTCCCACATCAGGCTCCCTGCATGGAGCCTGCTTCTCCCTCTGCCTGTGTCTCTGCCCCTCTCTCTCTCTCTCTCTCTCTCTCTCTCTCTCTCGTGTGTGTGTGTGTGTGTCTCTCATGAATAAATAAATAAAATCTTTAAAAAATAAAAATAAAAAAATAAACTCATAGGCAAATTCAAGAAAATTAACCTCCTTTTAAAAGCTTGAAGTCAAAAAAAAAAAAAAAGCTTGAGGTCTTTTCTACTGACATTTTAACTCAGTTGACACTTCTAGGAGGCCATTCGTAGTTGGTCAGGCCTTTACTCATTGGGCATCTCGGTATTCCTTTCTGCCTGTACGAGGGTGGTCTTTCCCTCCCCTTGATGAGAAGAACAGATTCAGTAGAAGATTGTGTCCATGAATGTTGACTGAGTCTAAAATTTCACTGAACCACAGCTTTTCTAGGAGATGCCCCTAAGGGGTTTTAAACCTGTGGTTCTGTTTACTTAGAGGCCTCTCCTTCCTACTACCCTCTGACCTCAGGGATCTCAGAATTAGCTGAATTGGGCCCAACATCTCCATGATGTAGGAAAAATGAGGGCAGAAATGAAAGCATCTTTGCCATTGCTCACCCCCATCAGATTGGAGAGAAAGAACCATTACCACCTTCTCTAATGTAGTAGATGCCAAATTATCTTCAGTTTGTTCAACTACCAAGATTTCCTAGGGATTAAGGTAGCCAGGGGAGAGTTAGAAACAAGCTCCTCTTTCACCAAGAAGCCTAAGATAAGGAAAAAATAGAACAAAGGATCTACCTTGTCATGAAACTAAACTGCAGTGCCAGCCCTCCTGTCGTGATGTGGTGTCAGGGCCGTCATCTCAGATGGTTTATGGTTCCCTGCAAAGCCATTTATGGCTCCACAGTTCTGTGAAGTGATTCACCACTGCCAGGAAAGTATTCTCTCTCCTTTCTGGTGTTCCCCAGTCCTGCTTCGAGGACCAAGTTCTAATTTCTTTAACTGATCAAATGACCAGCCTTTCTTTTCTTTATTATCCCAAAACTCTAGCTTCCTAACTTCTAGCCTCTAACACCAGATTTTGGGATGAAATCACCATCAAGCATGGGAAGTTCCCCAGAATAGATCTTTCCTATCTTATTTATAGTACTTCAATAGCTAATTTATCTTTGTTTGCTTTTGATACTTGGGTAATAGTCCTTCTGGTTGTTAGAAAAAGTGCTCACGGATCTCCAGTGGCCAGCAGAGCTGGTTGGAAATAGGCAAGCACTGGATTCAGGAATCATTTTACTTTCCTGAAAAATGGTATAATTATAATATTTGCATGGATTTAAATGACTTTTTTTTTTTTTTTTTGTCTTTCAGTGTCTTTATAAACATTATAAGTGTTGTGGGGTTTTTTTGTGTTTTTGTTTTTTCCCTTTTAGGATCTTTATAAGTATCACTGTAGTGAAGCACACATTATTTCCATTTTACAGTTAGAAATACAGAAGTTCTGGGGTGCCTGTGTAGCTCAGTCTGTTAAGCAGCCACGTTCGGCTCAAGTCATGATCCCTGGGTTCTGGGATCAAGCCCCACATCCGGCTCCCTGCTCAGGAGGGAGTCTGCATCTCTCTCTCTCCTTCTGCCCTTCCCCCTGCTCATGTTCTTGCCCACTTTCTCAAATAAATAAAACCTTTAAAAAAAAGATTTTAGAAGAATCTAAAAGAGGGATCCCTGGGTGGCGCAGCGGTTTAGCGCCTGCCTTTGGCCCAGGGCGCGATCCTGGAGACCCGGGATCGAATCCCACGTCGGGCTCCCGGTGTATGGAGCCTGCTTCTCCCTCTGCCTGTGTCTCTGCCTCTCTCTCTCACTGTGTGCCTATCATAAATAAATAAAACAAAACAAAAAAAAATTAAAAAAAAAAAAAAGAAAAATCTAAAAGATTTTTGAGATTCTTTTTTAGAAAAGAAAAACAAGTTCAAAGAAGTTAAAATGATCTGGCCAGAGTTATACATGAAACCTAGGTTCCCTAGTTCTTTGACTTGCAGTTCAGTTCTTTGAGGACTGAACTTTGAAGTATTTTTCCTCAGTGCACTTGGCTGGCTCAGTCAGTAGAATATGTAACTCTTGATCTCAGGATTGTGAGTTCAAGCCGTACGTGGTGTGGAGCCTACTTTAAAAAAAGGCGGGGGGCGGGGGAGAAAGCATATTTCCTCGTATTTTAACTGGAAAGATTTTGATTCAGCCTGTAGGGACTCGTGGGGTTGAACTATGCTTATTTCTCTCTTTTAACAGGCTGCTGCTGGGCCCCTTGACATGTCTTTGCCTTCCACACCAGACATCAAAATCAAAGAAGAAGAGCCAGTGGAGGTAGACTCATCCCCACCTGATAGCCCTGCCTCTAGTCCCTGCTCCCCGCCACTCAAGGAAAAGGTAAATTATCTAAGAATTAATTATCCCAGAGGCACCTAGATGGCTCCACTGATTAAGTGTCCAACTTTAGGTGTACAGCTCAGGTCATGATCTCAGGGTCAGGGGATCAATTCCCACATTGGGCTCTGTTCTCAGTGGGGAGTCTGCTTCAGATTCTCTCTCCCTCGGCTCCTTCTGCTTGTTTGCACGTGCTTTCTCTCTCAAATAAATAAAATCCTAAAGAAAAAAAATTATCCCAAATGTTAATTGGTAGGTAGATTAAGTTTTGATTCAATAGTTGCATAATGTGTGATACAGGATTCATTATATTTAAATAATGTTCATTATTTAGAAGATTTGTATAAATTATATCTATTCTCTGACCCAGCAGTTCTACTTCTGAGTCTACATGGAAGTGAAATTCGTGCATGTGTCCACTGTATCAAAGCATATTAAAATGCTCATAATAGCTGCATTCGTCAAAAAATGTTCATCAACAAGAGAATGAATGAATGAATGAATGAATGAATGAATAAATAAATAAATAAATAAATAAATAAATAAATAAAATAAATAGTGGTATACTTCTAAAATGGAATACTAGGGGTGCCTAGGTGGCTCAGTCAGTTAAGCATCTGACTCTTGGTTTCGGCTCAGATTGTGATCTCAGGGTCATGAGATCAAACCCCATGTCGCACTGGTCATAGAGCCTGATGAAGTCTCTCTCTCTCTTTGCCCCCTCCCACCCCCCTCTCTCTGAAAGTAAATAAAATAAAATGGAATACCACATGGCATTAAAAAAGAATGAACTGGGATCCCTGGGTGGCGCAGCGGTTTGGCGCCTGCCTTTGGCCCGGGGCGCGATCCTGGAGACCCGGGATCGAATCCCACGTCGGGCTCCTGGTGCGTGGAGCCTGCTTCTCCCTCTGCCTGTGTCTGCCTCTCTCTCTCTGTGTGTGACTATCATAAATAAATAAAAATTTTTAAAAATAAATAAATAAATAAATAAAATAAAATAAAATAAAATAAAATAAAATAAAAAAGAATGAACTAGTGCTATACACAGCAATGTGGGTGAACCCCACAAGCATTATATTGAAAAACAATAACAAAATTCAGACATGAAAGTACACACAGAAAAAAAAAAAAAAAAAGAAAGTACACACAGGACCTGTTTACATCAGGTTCAAGAAGAGGCATCATTTCATGATGATAGAACTCAAAAGGGAAGGTATGGAATGGGAAGGGACATAGGAAAACATTCTAGGGTGCTGGAAATGGGCTCTGTCTTGACTTTACATAATAAAGTCATTTAGTTGTATCCTTTAGAATAATGTACTTTATGTATGTTGTACTTCAATTATTTGGGGTATTTTGGTTTTGGGTTTTTTTGTTTTGTTTTGTTTTGTTTTGTTTTGTTTTGTTTTGTTTTGTTTTTTGAGAGACAGGAGTGGGGAGGGGCAGAGGGAGAGAGAGAATCCCAAGCAGGCTCACCTGGGGCCTGTGGGGCTTGCTCTCACAAGCCTGAGATCATGACCTGAGCCAAAACCAAGAGTCAGCCACCCAACTGACTGCACCACACAGGTGCCCCTGTACTTCAGTTATTAAGTGGGGAAAAAAATTGTGTAATTCATAAATTGGATATTAAATAATTTTGGGGAAAAAATCTCCTTAGAAGGAAGTCTTCTAGTGTCTCAAAGAGAAAATCCACTAGGATTCTGAGTATTATTTTTTTAAAGGAAACTTTTTATGAAGTAGTGTTTTTTTATAAATGTACTGAAATATAGCATACATACAGAAAAGTGCATGAATTGTGAGTACATAGCTCACTGAATTTTCACAGTTTACAACCTGTGTAACTAGCACCCAAATATTATCAGAACCTCAGAAGCCCCCTCATGCCTCTTTCCAGTCTCTACTGCTCTACGTGGGGTTATTATTATTAGCGTCCACTGTGGATAGAGCATCTGTACCTCATTTTACTTCTTTCTAAATTTAGTTTGGTAATTTCTCCAAACCACCTCCTCCATAAACATTATAGCTGTCCCTCCTCTCTCCCGCTTTCATCAGGACCAGGTCCTAAAGGTTGTCTAGAGGTGCGTGAGGACCAGGGTGGCTGCTAGCAACTAAGATACTAAACAAGTTAACAGTGGGAAGCAGTTTGTTTTATTACAACATGACCATTATTCAAACTTCATAGTCTCTTTAAAAGGGATCTGTCTGAGGGTGCCTGGCTGGCTCAGTCAGTAGAGTGAGTGACTCAATCTTGGGGTCATGAATTCAAGCCCCACACTGGGCATGGAGGCTACTTAAAAAAAGTGGGGTGATGTGTCTGTAGAACATATTGGGTTGCTTTATCACCAGTCTTACACCCTGCCTTTTCTCATTAGAGATCAGAGGACACTCAGGCATCAAATTTGGATTGAGAATGTAGAGCCTGTGAAAAATTATGACAGTCCTTGGAACTTATATGGAACTTACATGGCACTACAGTGCTTATATAAATATTTCAACATATTTTCCAACTCTCATTTCTTTCACATAGCAGTCATCCCTGAAAGGGAGATAGCCAAAAAGCCTTAACTCGGCATTCCTGTAGAATGGGTGAGTGAAGTATGGGTCCATGATCATGATAGAGTCAGGGTGTGATTTACATGAGTCACTATCCAGTAAATTTGTACTATATTTTACCTTTATACAATGCCGTTTATACAATGCCGTTTATAGCGTTTTGTGATCTTTTGGTCTCTTTTCCTCAGGAGATGACCCCAAAGCCTGTCGTGATCTCTACCCCCACACCTACCATAGTGCGCCCTGGCTCCCTGCCTCTCCACTTGGGCTATGACCCACTTCACCCAACCCTTCCGTCCCCAACTTCCGTCATCACACAGGCTCCACCATCTAACAGGCAACTGGGGTAAGTAAAGCAGGGAGAAACAGTGAAGCCTGAGCCTTTTTAAACTTGGTAAAAGACAGGGACTGTTTCTAAATAGTCAAAGGATACAAGTCAGTGAGATTGTCTTTCAAAATAAAATTTCCCCCCATAAGCAGAAATTTCCTTTATAAACCTTATTAGTAGACAGGCAAGTATTTGTTCAGAGATAATACTTCCTTAATTTGGAGATTTAATACTTCCTTGATCTAAAAGAAGAATCCTTAAAACTTTAGGAAATGGGACGCTTAGGTGGCTCAGTGGTTAAGCATTTGGCTCATGATCCCAGGGTCCAGGGATCGAGTCCCGCATCAGGCTCCCCAGGAAGCCTGCTTCTCCCTCTGCCTGTGTCTCTGCCTCTCTCTCTCTCTCTCTCTCTCTCTCTCTCTCTGTGTGTGTGTGTGTGTGTGTGTGTGTGTCTCTCATGAATAAATAAAATCTTTAAAAAGAAAAAGATGTTCTGAAATCTGTTTTTTTTTTTTAAGATTTTATTTATTTATTAATGAGAGACACAGAGAAAGAGAGAGAGGCAGAGACACAGGCAGAGGAAGAAGCAGGCTCTATGCCAGGACCCTGACGTGGGACTCAATCCCGGGATCCCAGGACCCCAGGATCACGCCCTGGGCCGAAGGCGCTAGCTACTGCTGAGCCACCCGGCTGCCCTAATTGTTCTGAAATCTTAATAGGATTAGCTTCCCACCCATTTGAATTCAGTGGTGTTTGCTTAATTTGCAAGGTGTAAAGATCTTACCATTTCTCAGCATTTATAAGGCAAGGTAGGTAGCATTCCCTAGTTTTTCCACCTTCATGAGGGCATCAAGGTTTTACAGTGTTGTCCTGTAGCTTCCCTAACTAGAGAAGCCTGGGCAATCTGCTGTGATTATAGAATGAAGATCCGTGGACCAAAGGGTCTGTGTGATGAGCATTTCACTTCATGTCTCCTCAGGTCTCCCACTGGCTCCCTCCCTCTCGTCATGCATCTTGCTAATGGACAGACCATGCCTGTGCTGCCAGGGCCTCCAGTACAGATGCCTTCTGTTATATCGGTGAGCTCTGTAGTTGGGGCAGCCAACCCTACCGTCACACTAATCCCTCCCTTCCACCTGAATGCTCATAAACACACATGAGTCCCAGGGAAACGTGGGCTCTGGTCTGTATTAGTTGAGCATGGCAGCCTGCCTAAACTCTTCACCAACCTCTGCCAGTCCAGCACTGTGGAACACTAGACAAAGACTCATCTGGACAATTGGCTCCTGGTCTAGGAATTGATCTTGCCAGCCTGCTGATTGGTTGATTCACTTGGCACTTAGCACCTCCCACATTGCCCACCACTTTCCTTAAGATACAGCTCCAGCAGTTCCCCTAGAAATTGTCACAGCACTGAAGGATTAGATTCCCTACCCTGCAGCGCTCCACGGGGAAAGGTATTTCCCAGCCTGTCCCTCTACACCCTATGGACACATTGCATAGAACAGGCCCTGACATGCCAACCACCAGAGCACTTCGTTTTGGGAAGCTGTTGCTTCACCACTAGTATTATGTTCCCTTCTGGTTTTTCTTCCTTGTCTTGATCCAGCTGGCCAGACCTGTGTCTATGGTGCCCAACATTCCTGGTATCCCTGGCCCACCAGTTAACAGCAGTGGTTCCATTTCTCCCTCTGGCCACCCTATGCCATCAGAAGCCAAGATGGTGAGTACATCCCAGCTTGGGACAATATGGGGAATGTTGGCCCTTTCAAAAGAAGTGTTACCAATCTAGGTTTTTCAAGTGAGCCAAGCAAAGAAACTTTCTGGGGCTTGCAAAGCTAAAGATACCCTGTTGTGGGGTCTGGAGAAGAAAAGACCCTGATTCATGACTCCTATCTCCTCTCTTCCACCTTTAGAGCCTGGTACATAGGCCATGGCAGTGAAAAGAGGCAGCACAGATTGTTTGGAGTGGAATGCTTGCTGTTTCAGTTCCAGGGTGACAGATGGAGGGTGGATGAGTGGGCAGGAGAGCTGGCCAAGAGGTGAATAGCTGCGTAACCAGCACCTGGCTGGGTTCCAGGAGAGAGCTTTCATCTGGACTCTATTACTTCAACAACCCCCACTCTCCAACTGTGCCCAGGATGAAAGCCAAGGAACAGAGTAGGCATTTTAGGGATCCAGGTGCACATTCTCCCTGTCATTTTCTTTTAATTCCTCTGTTAAGGGCAAGTTGGCATGGAAATTTTAGTGATTTGTAAGGTCAGTATTAAAATCGAAGCCCACTCTTCTCACCTTTGATAGAACCTCACCCTTGACAAGCTATTTTTTATTATTTTTCCCCACAGAGACTAAAAGCCACCCTAACCCACCAGGTATCTTCAATCAATGGTGGATGTGGAATGGTGGTAGGTACCGCCAGCACCATGGTGACGGCCCGTCCTGAGCAGAGCCAGATCCTCATCCAGCACCCTGATGCCCCATCCCCTGCCCAGCCACAGGTGAGTTGGGCCCTTGGACCAGGGAGCCCACTGTGTCACCATTACTTATGTCATTTTTGTTTTTCAAGGAGCAGAAAAATTACAGAAGAGCAGGTTTAGTCTTCTGGGCGTCTTGTGCTCTGGTTCTCGTGAACAGTTTGACAGTAGCAAAAGGCACCAGTCTTTATCCACTCTTCTGTGATATTTATGTCAGACAAGCTGGGTCATGTAGTGCTAGCACAGAGGAGGTCTCAATTTTTGTATTTTGTTTTTTTCTACATATGAATGACATATTTGCAGGACCCTCTGAAATGTGACAGACCCTCACTCAAGCCACTCATGTACCAAAGGAGGCTCCTCTAGTCTCTTTCCCATGTAGTAAGTCTTACAAAAAATAAACCAAAAAAAGGCAAAAGCCAAAAACCAAAAAAACTTACCCAATTAGGTTTTGTAGCAAACATTGAATAATGACAATATGTTAGTAAAAGGTGATGTCACAGTACTAAGATGGCTCAGTAAGCAGACATAATAAAATATCTTTCCTTACCAGTTTATTCCCTTTTTAGCACAAAGAAATGAAAGTCTTAATAAAGCGAGAGCAGTCCCATTTATATGTCCTGTTCTTCTCTCAGGGAAGCCTCAGTTTTCATAAGCTTTTGAAAACTAAATAGGCCTTAGTTTTTATAGTATCTGCGCTGGACAGGTGACAACAACCTGAGATGGGTTTCTAGAATTAAATCTTTGTCCAGCCCCTTTTTCTGATGTCACCACCTGCTTCGTCAGTTACCACCACATGTCCTAACATTTAGTGGCCATATGCTGCCTTAAAGCTTGGCCAACAAAAAAGGCCTTCATTTGAGTTTTCTTGTTGCAAGCTAAGTTTGCCCTCCCTCCTATAACCCCTTCCGGTGCCAGTCCCTGGAGATGGTGGAAGCAGTAGCCACCTTGTCTGTGTTGTACTGCTGTCCCTCTTAAGAAAATGACATGACTTCCTTTTTAGTCACTGCTGATTCCTTTCTCATTCTTCCCTTCTTTCTCTTGGTGCTCTTTCGCCTCTATTCCCTGCATAAGCTACTGAGTTTACTGTGAGAGAATAGGAACCTACTGTTTTCCTTCCCCATTCCCCTAAAGCACCGGTCTTTACATGTGCTCCATTGAGCTCAGGACAAAGAGGAAATTGAAAATCTCAGAAGAATTAGTATGAACTTCCCATGGTACAGTAAGAAGCAATGACCCAGGGCCTCCAGCTCATTAAATTGAGTTTTAAATTTCTTCTTTTTTTTTTTCTTTTGGGAGAGATAATATTAATGTAAATAAATAAAATTATATCTTGATTATCTGTATTTTTTTTAAGATTTTATTTATTCAGTCATGAGAGACAGACACACAGAGAGAGAGAGAGGCAAAGACACAGGCAGAGGGAAAAGCAGGCTCCAGGCAGGGAGCCCGATGTGGAACTCAATCCCGGGTCTTTAGGATCAGGCCCCGGGCTGAAGGCAACGCTAAACCACTGAGCCACCCGGGCTGCCCTGATAATCTGTATTAATGGAGAACATAAATTAGTAGGGCCTAAAGTAGAGTATAAGATTGTTTTTTATAAGCTTATGCTTATTCTCATGCAACTGATGTGAGCTTTGGCTCTTGGAAACTACTAATACAGATACTCTCTGATAGCAACAGATCCAGGAAGAATTTATTTTTGGCATTGTTTTACATTATATAGTTTCTTTTATACAGATGGCTGACCTTTCTGCATTTTAAGTTTGGCTGCTATTATAAAGTTGGTCTATCTTCTCTGAACACATACCAGCTAATAGAAAGGGAGGATGATCCAGAAGTACTTTAGTGACAGAGAACATCAGCCTCAAGTTTAAAGACTAAAGGCAGTTTTATATCACCAATTATAAAGGGATTAAAAATGGTTTTTTGTTTAAAAACCAACAGAATATTAAAAATAATAAATAAAAACCAACAGAACAAACAAGGTGGAGAGGGTGATTGCTGATATAAATAAGGATGTACTAATCCATATCTCTCTGTGATAGCCAGTATTTCACTGGTAGTAAAATCTTTTCTCATTTTCTGAAACTTGTAGCATTCAGTTGTTTGTGTGTGTATATTGTTTTCCAGATCAGTGAATCTCAAATATTTTTATTCTAGTCTCCTTAAAAGTTCCCCTGACACCCAGCCCTCATTATGATTTCTCCACTGACAAGATTCCCTTTTGTTAAGAAACAAAAAGTGATGCTCATTTCATCTTGCCCTACCTGTCTCAGAAATAATCAGTTCCCACCTGAGTTGCGGCTTGTCTTAGTATGGGGCTGAGAAGACTGGAAGGAGATGGGAGGTAGACAGAAAAGAAACTCAGGGGCATAGTGATGAGTCTTGCTCTGGTTGCAGAGACTGGTACATCTTTACCAGATCTTTAACAGAGCTTACTAACCTAACTGACATCAGGTTTAATTTGGAAAGTTCCCTTCAGGTAACCCCTCTTCCTTCCTGAACCCCAGGTCTCACCAGCCCAGCCCACTCCTAGCACTGGAGGGAGAAGGCGACGCACAGTGGATGAAGATCCTGATGAACGGCGGCAGCGTTTTCTGGAGCGTAACCGGGCTGCAGCCTCCCGCTGCCGTCAAAAGCGGAAGCTCTGGGTGTCCTCCCTAGAGAAGAAGGCAGAGGAACTCACTTCTCAGAACATTCAGCTGAGTGTGAGTGGGTCCTGGGTGATTATTGGGATTGATGAACCTGGAAAGAGAATGAATCAGAAAAAAGTGAAACAATATAATAACAGAAGATGGTAATTCTTTAGGACAGATCCAGAAGATGTACCAGGAGGAATGCAGAAAGAAACTCATAACAGTCGAAATTGATGTCTTTTCCCCAGGGGTTGGAAAAGACACTCACCGTCTACTCCCAAACCTGCTGCTAGAGTCTGAATCATCCACAGACCCATTTGAATGGAAGGAATTAGATTCATCGCTCCAGGGTACTCTTTTAGGTCATCAGTAGAATCTGACTGGGGTCATGGAACACCTAAAGGGAAATGTATTTGCCCCAGATAATGCAGCTTAATTAAAAAAAGAAAAAACCCCATGAGCACAAATAGAAAACTTATAATCGGGATCCCTGGGTGGCGCAGCGGTTTGGCGCCTGCATTTGGCCCAGGACGCGATCCTGGAGACCCGGGGTCGAGTCCCACGTCGGGCTCCCGGTGCATGGAGCCTGCTTCTCCCTCTGCCTGTGTCTCTGCCTCTCTCTCTCTCTCTCTCTCTCTGTGACTATCATAAGTAAATAAAAAAAAAAAATTAAAAAATAATCCAGATATTTTTTGAATATTATTTTCCCTTCTTTTGATTACTTATTAAAATATTTCATTGCAAGGGTATATATGAATATATTTCTGTATATAACGTGTATAGTTACATGCACACACAAATGTATAGAACAAAAACAAAGTTCCTCTTCAGTATGTCTTTTCCAGTCTTACTCTTTCCTATGGATACGTTTGGTGTATACCTACCAGACGTATATGTATTTGTAAATTTTTTTTTCACTTATAATTTTTATGGACTAGTCAGGGAGGGACTGTGTGTTTGTTTTAACATAAATAGGTTGATCATATTCCCTGGAAATCTGACAATGTATATAAAGGATTTACTTCATTTTTTTAAAAATAGCTGTATGGTAGTACATTGTATAGTGTGGTTGTATTATAAGGTACAGATTTTTACAATGTTTTTAATTTTTTGCCAGAACAGCAATGCCGTAGTTAACATTGTATGCACTTGAGTAGGTAGTTTTATTAAATAGATTTCTGGAAATAAGCTTTCTTAGTCAAAGGACATATGCATTATTAATTTTGGTATGATTATTTTATCCTAAATAGGAGTAATGTTTCTATTATAAATCCCTACATTTGGGCAGCCCGAGTGGCTCAGTGGTTTAGCACCGCCTTCAGCCCAGGGCCTGATCCTGGGACCCTGGGATCAAGTCCTACATCCGGCTCCCTGCATGGAGCCTGCTTCTCCCTCTGCCTGTATCTCTGCCTCTCCTTCTCTCTCTCTCTGTCTCTCTCTCTGTCTCATGAATAAATAAAATCTTAAGAAAAAAAAAAAATCCCTACTTTTCAGTGTAAGCAGCTCCTGTCACTGAATTCATGACTATACTGGCCCTGAGCTGTCTGAAGCCTTGTGGGATCAGGTGTCTCCCAGATTCAGGGGAGAAAATCCAGGCAGCATTCTGTCCTCACTGTGGGAACAGCTACTGGGGGCTCATGGGTGGAGGATGCATTTTCTTGATGCTCTTCTTTTCCCCTCTCTCTTCAGAACGAAGTCACGTTGCTACGCAATGAGGTGGCTCAGTTGAAACAGCTACTGTTAGCTCATAAAGACTGCCCAGTTACTGCACTACAGAAAAAGACCCAAGGCTATTTAGGTGAGTGGCTCACAACCTAAGCAAGCTTAATCAGTCAATAAAATGCATGTATGAGTGTCTCAACTGTTGATAATCTTATAATCCCATTCTGAATGGTGTGGGGAGTCCAGACTGATGAGTGAGCAACCTTTCGGGAACAGCCAGTCCTACAAAATAATTTTGTTTTCAAAACCATATAGAGTTATCCTAATTATCTATCATAGTTGGAGATACAGGGTAGCAATATTTATCAGGTGCCTACTTTGTGTTAAGCACTATACCATCTGCCCAGTTCTTTCATGAAATAGATATTGCCTCCATTTATACACAGAAAAACCACTCAGAATAGTCATGTACCTGAAGTTACACAGTTGGTGGAGTGGCAGAGCCAAGATTCACATCTAGATCTTTCTTATTCCAAAGACACTATCTTGGCCTCAAGAGAATATAAACAACAGATGATACATTGGCATTTGTTAACCTTTGTGACATATTTATCTTTCTTATGATGAGCCAGTGGTGGTTTTAGTTTGTAACCTATGTGCACACATAAAATAGTGCTAGAAAAAGATGGTCGTAGAGTCGTGCTCAGGACAAGCACAATCCTGAAATTAAAATGACTGTGAATAATTTGCTTATGGGCAGTGAAAGCTAATGAATCATTTTCCTTTACAAATTTAATAAATTCCTAGAAATTTTGGCTATCAAACGTTGATATATTGAATTATTTTTCCACTAACTGTCCTTATTATTTCGAAGATGTGTTCCCATAGAAAAAGAGTAACCACATCACTCATTTTAAACATCTTCTATTTAAATTTTAATTTTAATATGTACTTCAGGATACATGCATTCATTAAGCAGATACTGATTGAGCCTCTTCCGTGCCAGACACTGTTTTATATGCTGAGGATATAATAGAAAACCAAATAGATTAGATTAAAATCCCTGCCCTTGAGGGGCTTATATTTTAGTAGGTGAGACAGATAATAAGCAAAATAAATAGGTACAATATATGGTATGTTAGATAAGAGTAAATGCTTGGAGGAAAAATAAAATGAGAATATGAAATGTTGGCAGCAGGGTTGAAATTTTAGATGAAGTGGCTTTTGAATAAAGACCTTAAAGAAGTGAAGGAGCTGGCTATACATTTATATGGGAGAAAAGTACTGCCAACGGGAAGAAGAGGAAATGCAAAGACCCAAAGTGGGTGCGCCTGGCACGTTCTAGGAACATCAAGGAGGCTAGCCAGTGTGGCTGGATTAAATAGAACCCAGGGATGGAGAATAGTTGGAGATGAAGTAAGGAAGCTAATGGGAACATTTTTATATAGGGCATCATCAGTCATGGTGAGGACCTCGGCTTTTACTCTATGTGAGGGACCATTAGAAGGTTTTTAGAAGAAGACTGACATGACTGGTCTGATTATATTTGAACAGAATCACTCTGTTAGAGAGTGCAGGAGTGAACCAGCAGAATCAAGCAGTCCATTTAGGAGGCTGTTGCAGTCATGTGAGCAAGAAGTGGTGGAGCCTCGGACCAGGGTGGTAGTAGTGAACGTGGTGAGAAGGCGTCGAATTCAATGGAAGTAGAGTGACAGGGCTTGATGATGGGCCAGATGCGGTGGTATATAAGAAAAGAATCAAAAGTCACACCAAAGTTTTTGGCCTGAACAACTGCAAGAGCGGAGTTGCCATTAGTTGAAGTAGAGGAAAGTATAGAAGCAAATGAATTAGGAGGTGTATCTGCAGCTCAGATTTGGACAAGCTGAACCTAAGAAACCTGCTAGGCTTACAGGCGAGGTATCACGTGGAGGCTGGTTATATAGTCCCACCGTTGAGAGGAAAGGCTGAAGATACAACTTTGGGAGTCAGCAGCCTGTCGTTAGTTTTTAAAGCCACAAAACCAGATGAAATGGTTTCATTATTGAAAGAACACAGACAGAAAGAAAGAGGCAGTCGAGGACCAAGCTCTGGAGTACTCCAGCATTTTGAGGTCAGAGAAAGGAGAAGAAACCCACAAAGGAGCCAGAGAGCCACCAAGAAGGCAGGAGGAAAATTAGCTGAGTAGTGAGTGTAGCATTCTGGAAACCAGGATAAGAAAGTGTTTCCAGAAGTTTAGTGATCGACATTTCAGCTCCTTTTGATGGGGTAAGGAAGGCAAGGACTGAGTATTCATCAATATGAAGTCTATATACAGTAAGTTTTCTGCTCAGTCCTTTCAAGAACTTTTGAGGGGCAGTCAATCCATTACACTACTTATTTGTTATAGCAAAGATGTATTTGGTTCCTGCTGTGTGGTGTAGAGGCTGTGGCAGGTATTTGATGCAGGCCAATGATACATTGTACCTCTGAAAGACTCAGAGTTACGAGGAGATAAACCTGTCAGTCTGTGAATAAGGTAAGCACAGATAGCCAGTCAAAGAACCCCTGGAGTGGGAGCTTCCTGAGGACAGGGCTCCCGGTTTATTCATCATATACCGCAGTGCTGGCACGTGGAAGATGCTCAGTAGAATGATGAATAAGTGAATGTATGCTCTGAAAGCACAACAGTGAGACAGTTAATTTCATGAGTGTAATAAAGAAGGCTTCACAGAGGAGATGATTTCTGAATCCTGAAGGAACACTCAGACATTCATCAGGAGTGAATAAAAAATGCAACCATTGGTCACTGGCTCTTATTTAGTCCACACACCTCCGTTGAAGCAGCTGTAGAGGCTATGCGATGTTTCATAAAACCTGACTACAGAGCAACATAGAGTTACCTTTGTATGCAGCTCAGATATTTGTGTTTATCAGCAAAATGTTATCATCACTTTAGCCGGAGTGGCGTAGCCCATAAGAAATGTTTGCAGTCATTAATGCTTAGCTAAATGACAGGAGGATCCAGCAGGCCTCTCTGTTGTATTAACTGAACCTGGGCCAAGAACTGGTCATTCATACCCTCATTTGAGGGTAGCTTGATATTTATCAGGTTTACCTGTGGTGCAAGTGCATACTTAAGGAACATAAAAAATGATGGAATGATTAAATTCTTGTGGGAATTAATCAGAGAAGATAGCTTAAAAAAAAAAAAAAAGATCTATTTTAAATCACCTTTCAAGACATGAAAAAAAGCCAAATGTGCCAGTAGGGGTAATGAACGGTTCAAAGATGTAGAAGCCAGACGGTGTAATTAACGTGCTAAGCGGGTTACTTTACTCAGATAAATTAATTTGGGCCTGGTTCTTGGGGTCCCTTCTCACAACTTCCATTTCTTAGCCCCTTCATGGCTAAGAAGCTAAGATTCTAGGAAGTTTTCCCCCAAAAATGATGGGCTTCCTTTTCCTTTGGGCTCCTTTAGAATTATGGCGCAGTGTGGTCTGCTTGTTTCCCCAGTCTATTTTATAACCATTTGCTCTCTGCTCTTTGCCTTCCTTCCTGGCAGAAAGCCCCAAGGAAAGCTCAGAGCCGACGGGTTCTCCAGCCCCTGTGATTCAGCACAGCTCAGCAACAGCCCCTAGCAATGGCCTCAGTGTTCGCTCTGCAGCTGAAGCTGTGGCCACCTCGGTCCTCACTCAGATGGCCAGCCAAAGGACAGAACTGAGCATGCCGATACAGTCGCATGTGATCATGACCCCACAGTCCCAGTCTGCGGGCAGATGATGCCTCCCCTGGTGGAAAGGTCCCCAGCCAGAGCTCGCCCGCCCGAGAGCCAAGAAAGACGCCATCTTATCGCCTCCCATCTGCCTTGGACATGGCAATATGGGGGGGAAATTGTGTGTTGTGAGGAATGGACAGATGTGAGGCTTTTCAGCCACATGGTCAAGTACATTGACACCCGTACTAAGAGCCTCCCAGCCCCAGAGCCACATAGATCATCCCCTAAAGGGGGCAGTTTCTGATGTACCCACAGCCAAAGGCCTTTCCAGATGGTCCGAACAATCACCCCTGCCCATGCATGTGTACCTGTCTCTTTGAACACTAACCCTTGCACTTCTAGGTTTCGGGTTTCTCAGTTCCCTGTCTTCCCGCTAAGCTGTGGCTGTTACCTTCCTGTTCCTTAGCAGCACGCCACTGCCTGCTAGGTAAAGGGAGGCCAGTGTTGATGGCAGGTCATCCACTTGCCTGCCCCAGCCACCTAAGGGGCTTAGGGCTTTGTCTCCCATTAGCTGCTTATTTTATCCCTTTACCCCCTTCCTGAAGTCTAGTTCAAACATTCACCTATGATGAATGTAAAGTTACCTTTGTTGGATGAATTAGCAGTATTTTCCAGCTCTTCCGTAAACTTTAGTCCTTCTCCCTAGCTGCCACCAAAAACAAAAACAAAAAAATAATAACAAAAAACAGAAAGAAAGAAGCAAAACCCCAAGAATTCTGGTCCTTTTTCAGCAATTTCCAGAGCTTTGGGTACTTCACTTTGTGTCTTGAGTTTTCTCAGTCTACTGGTGGGGCCTTTTCCACCTGCCACTGAGCCTTGGCGAGATCCATCTTGTGGCCTTACTAGCTGCTCGTGATGCGAAGGGAAAGCGCCCAGGTGTGGCTGGCGGGTCCCCCGCCGCCCCAGCCCTCCTCCCGCAGGGTCAGTAGGGCAGGCAGGACCAGTAGAGTCTGAAGCTCTTTCTGTCAGGTTACTGGATTGATTCTTTATGTCTTACAGGAGTTTATTGGCCAAAGCATACATACACCTTGTGGTAATCTGTCTGCTTCTGTCGCTCCCTCTTTGTTCCCCTGTCAGAGTCGCGGGGGTCACCGTCTCTGTCTCTCTTCAGGTGTAGCCCTCCAGAGCTGCTGTGTGCGGCATTCTTGCACTCCCTTGCCCTTCGCCCATCTCCCAGACTCACATAGCTGTCTTCCCCTCTGGGCTAGGGTCTTTGGTTCACAAGTGTCCCTGTCCCCAGACCTCCTTCCTCTCGTTCACCAGGCTTCTAGGCTGGCTGCTGGGCGCTCTGCCCCCTGCCCCCAGGTGCCATGTGTCCCCAGAGTGCCAGCCCTAGGACTCAGAGGCATCAGAGCCAGGGGTCCCGAGTTGGTTTGCTTGAGGATGAGGTCGGATGGGAAGAGGCAAGAGAGAGGAGGTGCAGTACCGATCTCAGAAGAGCCCTGCTTGGTGAAGGTCTGGCCTGCCTGGGAAATTGGGGACTGCTGCCCTCAGCCATTCTTACTTTGAGGAGTTAGGTTACAGGGGGAGGAAGTCATCCCTCTTGTCCCTCTTTCTCCCCCATTAAGACTTCTTACCTTCCTTTGGCTCTGAACTACGCAGTTTCTCCCAGGGCCGTGGGAAGCCGTCCAAAGCCAGAGGCCTGTGGATAGGTAGGTCAGCTTTAATAGCCTGTCAGTGTGACTCCCTTGCAGTTGTCCCCGAGCCACCTTCTGCCATCTGCCCGGGCCAGGCATGTCCTCTCCCTCTCTCCTACGTCCATCTCAAACTCACACACAGGATAACTGCCAGCTTCCTTTCTTAGCTTGTCTTCCAAAATTGGCTGTCCTGGGGGAATGAGGAGGTGTGCTAAGCTCCAGGAGCCCCATCTTCTCAGAGTGGATGCGCCGGTGAGCCGGTCAGAGGACACGTTCTATTGCGTTTGTTTTCCCACTTCCCGTCCTGCTTCTCCGTGCCCGTGCTGAACAAGACGCACCTGGTGACGGGAGAGGAGAGAAAACATGGTTCTCTCATCCTCTACCACCCGGGACCCAACAGCAACAGCCCCTGAGGTGACTCAGTCTAGCAAATGGCACGGCAGATGGTCAGGATGCCAGTTCCCACCTCCAGGGACTCCGTTTGCCTTTAACAGCGCCCAGCCGTAACTCGTACTCAGGACTTTTCCTTTGGAAGGCGGCGCCCTGGGACTCTCTTCTGCTTTAGTTGTGTTTCATTTTTTATCTTCTTGATTTCCCACCAGCAGCCTTGCCCTAAAGCTTGACTGAGTTTATGGCTCCCAAGGAGCCTTCGTGAGACCCTTGACTATTTTTCTTCCCCCCGTAGTCAGGTGTTTTTCAAGTTAGGAACCCATCTGTCACTGCACACACGCCCTGCCTCTCTGCGGGGCCCCGGAGGAGGTGAGCCCCACCTATCTGTCCCTGTGTACGGTGGCTAACCTAGTTAGAGGTTCCCGTTTAGTTTCTTAGTCCCCATGTCTCATTCTCTTGAGTCCCTATTCTGTTTTCATCAGGAAGTTCTCACTGGGGCTCTCAGTGGGGGGTGTTCCCAGAACCTAACACAGCAGTAGGAGGGGGCGGGACAGCACCTCCAGAGAGCTCTTTAGGTGGTTGCGCGCCGCACTGAGAAGGCACAGCAGTTGCGTGTCCTGCGAGTTGGGGGACGTCTTACCTTGCTACTGCTGCTGGCCCTGGGGCCACTCTCCCCTGCCCTTTGCTTCCAGGCTCATGGGGACCAGAACCAAACATCGAGGGCGCGTCACCTAGCCCTTCTTAATGGCACTGCTCCTCCTAGGGGCCTAAGGGAAGATTCTGAGAGGAGCTGGGAGTATGGAAGCCTTGGGACTCTGCTGCGGGAACGCAAGACGCAGGCCTCCCACCTCGCTCCAGAAACCCAGCTGGGACGTAACCAAGGCCCTGACAAAGGCACCGGGCCGGGTCTTCGGCCCTGCAGGCTTCCTTCCTTGGAAAGAAAGCTCGCTCGGAGTTGGAAAGTCTGAGGACGCTTCCCTCGCTGCTAGAGAAAACTAGAAGTAGGCCCTCCTTGCTCACCCTTCCCCTGCTGGCTGGACACCCCAAATCTGGCTTCCCTCAGCCTCCGCTCCGGTCCTTGGCCCTTGGCCCTTGGCCCTAAGCAGTAGACCATACACGCTCGGCAGTGGTGACAAGGAGATGGCCTAACTGAAGCCCATGCCCCGGCCGCCTTCCCTGGGCCCGTCCTGTTGTTCTTGGCGCCTGTCCTGATTCACTGCCCTCCAGCACCACCCATCTGGTCGACAGGGTCCTTAGCCATAACCATGCCCCGTCTACACCAAGCCGACGCCAAAATAGTCCTCCTCCCCTGCTCCACACTGAGAGGCTCCTTTAAAGGTGCTAGCCCTGAGACAGCCTTTCCCCCAGAAGCGCCCTCTTTCTTTCGTGACTTCCTTCCCATCCCCAAATCATTATTTTTCATTAATATTGTACATTGTATACACAGGAAGGAAATGTATCCTTTTTTTTTCTTTAATTTCATAACCAGTCCGTTTAGAAGCCAGTCCTCCTAGTTATATCACATATGCCTTTGTTGATATGCTCTTTCTGCTTTCTTTAGACTTTTGTTTGACAGGGGCGGAGGGAGGAACAGGACAGGTGAGGGTCCTAAGGCAGATTAGAGGATCCTCATCCTACTTCAGCCTCTCACAACCCTAATCATCCCCCTCCTAGTGTACAACTGATATTCCTCTGTTTGTGTTTGCACACACGCATGTACACACAGACAGAAGTCCCCCCGAGCCACCCACCCACCCCAGAGTGGTGACCCAGCAGGAATGGGCATAGGCTGCTGGCCACCATTCCCAGCCTCTGTTACCGGTTCATTCGTCTCTCTTTGGGGTAAAGTGCTACCCCAGATTGAGAACAGGCTGGGGAGAGTAGGGCAGGGAAGGGCAGCTACGTCTCTTGTAGATGCAGGTTTGTGTTGTGGCTGCTGGGGTTCATTTTCTTCTTGTAACGGGGCGGGGGGCCGGTAGCCCAGAGCTGCTCGCCAGCCGCAGCTACCGGTGGGTGACGTTCTCACCGTAAGGAATGGCTGTGAGCACTGGTTCCGCTGACTTTCCCTCAGGGTGGTGGGCCTCAGGATGTGGTCCAGGACCAGCAGCACAGCAGCACCAGCATCTGGGAGCTTCTTACAAATGCACACATTCGGGTCCCAGCACAGACCTGTTGAATCGGAAACTCGGGCTGGGCTCTAACAAGCACCCCGCGGGATCCTAAGGCACATTCGCGCGTGGGGCCCTCGCCGCGGCCATAGGGGCAAGCCGGGACATCCTTGCTGGCGTCGGGGTATTTCAGTACCAGCCTCTGCCTTAGCGCGAACACATCGTTCCCTTTCCCCCGGTCCCTCCCTCCACCCCTATTAGAACAACAACCGCGTCATTCATCTCAGAATCTGTTTGTCTTCCTTCTACTTCTTCCTGAAACCTGTTCTGCCTTGGTCTGGACGGGAATTGTCCCCTGTCCCCTTGCAGACGGGTCACTCCACACTCTGTTGCAGGAAGGACTGGCTGGAGCCCCTGCTGTCCCGTGCGTGCACCCCCCCCCCGCACCCCCTCTCCAGCAGGGAGATGAGCCTCCAGCCCCAACAGCGGAGGCTGTCGCCTCCGGACATAGTATGTGTTGGAAGCAAGCAGCGCGCACCTCTGCTTCGCTCTCTTCATCTGTGTATCCTGGACAGGTAGCGACACGTCTCCGTCGCACAGGAGCCCGGCTCTGGGCCCGGTCCCCGTGCGGGAGGCTGTGGAGCTACAGGCTGTTTTGCTCCGAGAGCGTCTCGTCCCTTTCCTTGCACGATCCCTGAGAGCAGGCTCTCACGGTCCTCCCCTCGACGCTCCGGCTCCCCTCCCCTTAACCCCCTTACCCCCCGCAGTCCCCCCCCCCCAGCCAGGCCTTCTCCCGCTCCCCCCGCCCTGACATATATTGTGCCTTATTTATGCTGCAAATATAACATTAAACTATCAGGAGAACCACTGTCCCGTCTCGTGCCTCGGTACCCTCCGCTGCACGTCCCGTTGGCCGCCCTTCCGGGAGCTCCCCGGGCTCTCGCGTGCGCCCTTCCCGCTCTCCCATCTCCTAGGAACGGGAGCAGGAGTCTTGTCCCTCCTTTTTATGCAGGGAAGGCACAGCCTCAGAAGGTAGGTGGCTTGTGTAGGTCACGTAACACCCAAGAGGGCACAGAGACCAGGCCTCGGATCTGTGCGCCCCGGGGGCGGGCCCTCGGTGTCCTGGGAGCCCCCCCCCAGCCCCGGGCGCCCCATGTGGATGAGGGATGGTACGGGTCCCAAGGCAAGCGGCCTCTCAGTGTTATGACCCCAACTTCCGATAAAAACAAAAACAAGCCCGACTGTCAGGAAGTTTCGGGCAGGACTGGGGTGCAGAAAGTGGAGCCTGCTCAGGAGCAGGTGGGAGTGAGGGGTGGGCGACCACTGCTAGCTCCTCGCAGTGTCCCTGGATCACCGGCACGGTGGGGACAGGCAGCAGGCTGAGGAGCCCGGGCAGGGCAGGGGGCTCTGGAAGCTCTGTGGCTGGCTGGGGTCCCTAACTGGCACAAGGGGAGTGGGGCCGCAGCAGCGGTCTGCCCTGCGCTGTAGGGATGGTGGGAGCTGCTGCCGCCGCCAGGCCGGACTGAGACGGGGCGAGGGGAAACGGTGGGCCAGTGCCCAGGCCACAGACCCGTGGGGGCCCCCCACCCGCACCGCGGGCCTCGCTCTCCACCGCACCGCACCCCTGCCCTTCGCACGTCGTGCGCGCGTGTGGTTTTGTTTTTACAAATCGAAGGTACAAGACTTCAGTGGAGGAAGTAGCCGCAGCTGTGGGGGAAACAGCAGAACCGTTTGGAGGTGGGGCCTGCAGATGGGACGGGGTCGTTGTGTCTGGGGATAAAACTGGGACAAACGAGTTGCTTCTTGTAGATGAGCAGAGCTTGGTGTCCGGAGGTGGGGTCTCCGAGTGCAGGTGCCGTGAAGACTAGAAATGACGAAGGATCTAGACTACTACAGGGGCGCCGGCCGGCTCCGTCAGAGGAGTGGGCAACTGCTGATCTGCCAGCTGGGAGTTCCAGCCCCACGCCGGGTGTAGAGACGACTTACAACTAAATCTTACAAAAAAAAAAAAACAAAAAAACAATACTACAGACAATAAAGCAGCAGCTGAATTTGAGAAGTTTGATTCCAGAAAATTTTGGAAATTCTGCGGGTAAAAAGCCGTCACATAGCATCGCACACTCCAGAGAAACGGCCCGGGACAGGAAGAGCCAATCCCCACTGCCAACTTCATGGTCAGTTTTAAGGAACCGCACAGCCCGGTGGTTGGGCCCGAGCACCCCGGGGGCAGGGCCCCGCCAGCGGCGCAATGACAGCCGCAGGTTGCTGGGTGGCTCGGGAGGTGGAGCTCGGGGCCCTGGATCCTGGGTTCCGGCCCCACGGTGGGTGTGGGGCTTACTTTAAAATCAAAAAACAAAACAAAAACCTTTGTAAATATTTTATTTCTTTATTCATTGAGAGACCCAGAGAGAGGCTGAGACCCGGGCAGAGGAAGAAGTAGGCTCCCTGCAGGGAGCCCGACGCTGGACTCGATCTCGGGACCCCAGGGTCATGCCCCGAGCCTAAGGCAGACGCACAACCGCTGAGCCCCCCAGGGATTCCCCCCCCCCCGCCCAAATTTTTTGATTACAACTCACTGAAAGCTCAGGTGACAGGACGCCTGGGGGCTCAGCGGTTGAGCGTCCGCCACAGGCCGTGATCCCAGTTCCAGATCGAGTCCCGCGCGGGGCTCCCTCGGGGAGCCTGCTTCTCCCTCCGCCCGTGTCTCGGCCTCTCTCTGGGTCTCTCATGAATAAAGAAATAAAATCTTTAAAAAGTCAAATAAAAGCTCGGGTGATGGTTAGCATTTTTAAGCAATATTTCAAAATCTGGGTGTGCACGTTTTCTTCAGCGGGAAAGCTGTGGTGCGCTTCACGGCCCGGGCGGCGCAAGCTGACTCCTGGGGCCCCGGGGCGCAGGCTCACCGGGTCCCCTGCGGTACGGCGTCTTGCGGTCGTCGTCGGGGGGAGCCGGGCCCGGGCCTGCAGCTACGGGGAGAGACGCGTCCCCTCCGTCCTGGGCGTGGGGGCTCGGCTGGACCCTCGGGCCGCTCGTCCTTGACCGCAGGCGCCGGGAGGCGCACACCGCAGCGCCCTGTGCCTCCGAGTCGCCGACCGGTCACAGCCTTTGAGGCGCACCGAGGCGCCGGCGCGTGCCCCCCGCGGAGCCACGCGCCTCAGGTGAGAACAGAGAAGGGCTGGGCGCGCCCCCCCCAGAGCTCCGTGGGAGCCGCGAGCGCGCCGTGATGTCGCCAGACGGGGCCTCAGGCGCTCGGGGCGCGGCGCGGCGACGCCGGGCGGGAGTCGGGTGGGAAGCGACGCGGGCGCAGGTGGCCGCCCGCGAGGGCCTGGCTTTTCCCTGAAAGGGCGCGATTCCCGCCACCTGCCCTCCGGTCCGTCACCTCGGGGAGCGGCCGCCCGGCGCCAGTGCACAGCTGTGGCCACCGGGGGGCAGCAGCGCCTCGCTGCCGGCGGCTCGGGAGCGGCGACCGCCCCCCCCGCCCCCCGCCCCCCGCCGCCCTCCCGGCCAGGCCCGTCCGCGCCCGCCGAGGGACGAGGTTCCCCCCCCCCCCAGGCCCCCAGGCCGGGCTCTGAGCGAGCCCGCAGCGGGCGACGCCGCTTGGCCCCGCCGACGGACGGACGCATCTAACAGTCGAACCGCAGGCTTCGGGCGGGCCGGGCCGGGGCTCGGGCCGCGCTGCTGCCGCCGTCGGGGACCTCCACCCCCACCGCCGCCGGGCTGGGGCTGCGCCGGGCGGCCGGGGCCCTCGCGGGGAGTTAGGGGCCGCTCCTCTGGGATTCGCCGCCGCCTCTGCCCCCCCCGCAGGAGGCCCGCCCCGGGCAGGGTGGGGGCTCCGGGACGAGGGGCCCGAAGGACCTCCCCAAGGTCTGGCGGGAACCCCGGGGCTCCGGGAGCGGCGGGCGGCCGAGCCCGAGCCGGGAGGGGCGGGCTCCCCGTTCTCGAGCCCGGCCGCCCCTCAGCGCTTCGGGAAGAAGTGACGTCATCCCTCCGTACGTCTGCGCGGGGCTCACGCCGAACAGCGCCCTGTCTACCCCGCGCCCCCGTAAACCTGCCTGCCGCCCGAATGCACGTCTGTGTGAGGCTCCAAAGGGAAGGGCGGGGAGTCCGCAGGGCAAGCAGCACTACCCCCTCCGTCGCCACCAAAGCGGCTCAGCAGGGCCACGGCCGCGGGGTCCTGGAGGTCACCGCACCGGGCCGCGGCCACCAGGAGGGCCAGCGAGGGGACACGTGGGGAACGAGGGCGAAGCACAGCGAGGGCAGCCGCCAAGCCCTCCGCCCCCGCGCTGGCCGCACACGGGAAGAACCAACCGAACCAACGGGCAGAAGCCCAGAGGCAGCGCGTTTATTCTGGGCTCCAGGGGACGCCCCCCCTCATTCCCACCCGCCGCGGGACAGGGGCGGATCTCGGGCCAGCGAGGCCCCGTGGGCCCTGGCTCCCGGCAGGCAGGCAGTCCGTGTCGGAGGTACAGGCCGGCCCGGGTGGAGGCTGTGGGGAGCCGGGGGAGGCCAGGGGGCTCTACTTGCTGCCCGCCATGATCTTGAGGTACTGCAGGGCGCGCCGAGCAGCCTCCCCACGGGCCGCCTCCCGGGTGGTCGCGGAGCCGTGACACACGGTGGCCGGCTGCGTGGACAGCTCCACCAGGCACTGGCACAGCCCACTCAGGCTCAACTCCTCTGGGGGCCGAGAGAGGACGGAGGCTCATGGGCCGGAGGGCAGTGCGGGCGCGGCGCCACCCGGTCGCCAGGCCTCCCCAGGCCCCAGGCCCACGCAGGCCCACTCGGGCCCAGGCCCCGCCAGCCCCCGCCTCCCCGGCCATACCGATATCCAGGTAGCTGACGTGGAAGGCCTGCTCCTCGGACAGCTCGCTGAGGACACTGCAGCAGGCAGGGCCCAGGGCACCCAAGGCGCCCAGGGAGCAGCTGCGCAGGGACAAGATCTTCTCTCCCACGGAATTTCGCAGAGAATCCCAGGTGCAGCCCGGGCCCCGGTTCCGAAGTCCATCGAGGCGGGAGCCCACACCCTGACGAGACGGGCAGGTGAGAAAGGTGCGGCCTCGGGCTGAGACCCGGGCGTGGAACAGACCCCCGACGCCCCGGAGAGAAAGCCCGCGGGTGACCGCCTGGCCAGCCTGCCTCCCCCTCGCCACCCGCTAACCGGGGCCGGCCGGGGCCCCGCAGCCTTCCTCGCTCTCCGCCCAGCGCGCCCAGCAGCCCGGAGCCAGGGGCCAAGCAGGAGCACGGGCAGGGGCCCCCGCGTCGGCTCATCCCACACGCCGGGCCCAGGCCCCCAGCGGCCGCCCGGCCCCTCAGGCCACTCACGATGGAGAAGTGATCGTCATCGGGCTCTGCCTCGGTGCCATCCCGGGCATCCAGGGGCACCGTGTGCACCCGAAGGAGCATCTTGGCCGCTGCGTTCCGCTTCGCCAGCTTTTTGGAAGTGCCGCTGCCTGCGTGGGGGAGAGGGCTGCTGCACTAGGCTTCCCGGGCTCCACCCAGCTCAGGACCTTGGGCGGGGGGCCCCCTCGCGGGACGTCCACTGGAAAGAGCCCTCTGGCGCTGCCACGGCCCGGGCCCCGGGCAGCAGGAAGGGGGGTAGCAGAGGGGCTAGGAGCTGCCGCGGCCACGGCTGGGCTGGCGTAGCTGCCCACGCTCCCGTCTGCCCAGTTACCGATCTCAATGAAACGCTCCACGCGACAGGTCATGGTAAACTCTTTGCGGTGCGCCGGCCCGGACTCCTGGGTCACCGTGTACTCAGGCAACCGCCAGCCCTTCTGCACCACCAGCTCCTTGGGAGGGAGGAACGGGGGCGCACGAGGCTGAGTGAGGACAGACCCCCGGGCCCCCTCCCTCCCGCCCTGGGGGAATCAAGGGGGTGGGAAAAGCCCTCCGACCGGGTAAGAGCCCCACACAACTGCCCTGGCGGCCCGGGTTCAAGGGCAGACAGGCATGCACACGACGGAGGCCGGGGGCACACCTGCAGGGCGCCAACAGGATTGCACTCAGACTGCTGAGGGGAGACGGGGGGCTGCGCCTCCATGGGGGTGCTCCTGAAGGAGGAAGGGCCGGGCCGAAGTCCATGGGGCTGTCCCTTCTGCGGTGCCTAGAGTCCTACGCCCTGCGCCGGTGTCCCCGCTCCCATCTCCCTGGTCCCCGCCAGGCGGGCAGCTGTCCATGCAAACACCCAGCCTGCTTCCTCCCTTCCCCACCCAGGTGAGGTCTCCTCCAGGGCCCAGGCCCATTTGGACTTTCTGGAACACCGGACCATCGCCTTGCCAGGACAGTGGGAGGGGGGCTGTATATCCAGTCCCTGGAGGCACCTGATGGGAGGCACACACAGGACATCATGTGGCCAACTCAGGAGAAAATGGGGCCTGCAGGCCCCCTGACCATGGCCAAATGTCATCTCTGTGGCTATTTAAGAATCGTGGATTACCTCCTGTCCCAAGAGCTTACCAACTGGTGCAAAGTCTTCAAATTCTGGTCCCCAACTATTCCATCCTCTGCTTACTCTCAGACTTCCTCCTGCCTGACCAGCCTGGGTCCAAAGGCTGGGGGGCCAGGAGCCGGGACCCCTACCTCCCCCCTTCAGGCAGGCAGGAACACAAGATACCTGGTTGGAACAGCAGATGGAACAGGAGTAGCAGCCGCTGCAGCAGTAAAAACTGGAATATCCTCAGGCCGTGAAGAGTCTAGGGGAGAAAAAGAACTTCCCGAGGGGAAGGGGGCCTTTGATTCACACCCATGTGGGCGGGGGGGGGGGAGTAGAGGGTGGGGACCCAGGTCTTCCTGACCTGCCCATCCCCTAAGAAAACCCCTTCCCACTGGAGCCAAAGACTCAGGGAAGCTTAACCACCGCCTTCTGGGATCCTTTGCTGCCAAACACTGGATCAAAGCGACTGAGACAAGGGGAAAGACGGTCTCTTCCTACACAAGAGCCACGGAGGCAACAAACCCCAATGTAAGTGTGCAAGAGAGGAGGACAACCTGCTAGAGAGAGGAGGCATGTTGGGGTGCGACCCCTCTAGCCTCAGCCTCCGCCCCTTTCCCTCCCTAGCCTGGGCCCACACCACAGCCACAGCCCCTTGACATTCCCCCCACAGGATCCTTCACAACAGCGGGAGCCCTGGAAGCATCCCGCTCTGTCCGGCCAGGTCAAGGTGGGCAGAGGAGGTAGCGCAGGGGCCTGGGTTCCTGGCCGGGTCTCTACGAGGCCTCGGCTGGTCCTCCCTCACCTGCTGTCCTCCAGGGCCGGCTCCAGCATGCTCCCCCCTTTGAGGTGTTTGAGGGCCACCTCAGCTGCCTTGTGCTTGGCTGCCTTCTTGCTGGGGCCCTGACCTGAGAGAGGGGCGTGGGCGATACTGGAGGTCACTAGGAGGACAGAAGAGCCGGCACCCACAGCTTCTCTCCTCAGGGCTGGAGGGAGTCAACCAGGCCCCTCTCACCACCTGCCCCGGCCCAAGACCGGAAGTGCTGCGCTAATTACTAGAAGGGAGGGCTTCTGCTCCCCAGGGCTCCCCAAACCAAGCCACGCCAGGCACGACTGCTCTGGAGCTCAGACACCCTGGGCAGAGATGCTTTCCCGGCTCTCCTTGCCTCTGGGAAGGGCTTTCTTTTCTCTCAATACATAGAGATGACTGGGAAAGTAGAAAGAGGGCAGGCTCCGGAGTCAAGGCCCCGCTCCGCCACTTCTCAGGCCCGGGACCTTGCACCACTCACATCCACCCCGAGCCTTGGCTCCCTCATATTCAGCACGGACGTACTATCCCCCACATCCCTGGGTTAGACTGCGATTTAAGACGAACTAGGAATTTGGTCAAGCACCTGGAACAGAGCCCAGTGCAGCAGGCACTCACTCCTTCGAAACTTCGCTGAGAGTTTGGTTCATCCCGTCTTTCCCCTCTAGGATGACGACAATGCGCCAGACCCCTCTGGCGGTCCCGCTTGCTCCTCTAACTCTCCGGAGTCCTACCCGCCTCCTCAAAGACCCGTTTCCCCAGACGAGTCCGTGGCTTTTCCCCCTGAAATCTCTCCTTCCCTCACTGGCCGTGGAGCAAAGGACTGGGGAGAGACTCCAGGACACAAAGCCATCAGGGCCCTGCGGATGCACACCCCAGCCAGGCTGCCCAAGCCTTCCTCACCAGTGCAGCTGGTGTCGCCAACGGTGACCCGGAAGGTGAAATTAGGCTGGTGGGCTTGGCCCTCGGCTTTGAGAAGGTCGTACACGGGCGTCTTCCCTATTCTGGTCCCATACTCCTGCAGAAGGCTGATCGGGGTCTTGCCCGGGTTGGCTGCCAGCATTTGCTCTATACTGGGGGAGGCGGGGGCAGGGGGTCACGGACCCTTATCACACCTCCAACTCTGCCAAGCACTGCCACCCGGCCAAGCACTGTCGTATCAGACCCAGGCACACTATGGGGGACACGGGTCCAGGGGACCCCGGGCAGTACAGCACACATTGGCTGGGTTCAGTGTGGAGTAGAAGCGGGCTGGAAGCCGGGTCCACGGCCCCCAGAGCACGCGGGCAACGCACTGTTCCTGTCTCAGTTAAGCAGGAGGAGGATCCTGCACCCCAGTGCAGTTAGGAGGTGCATGTCCCCACACAGTGCAGCCCAGGGACCCGGTACCCACCAAACGCACTGAATGTCGGGAGCACAAAGCCCAGTGCCCCAAGAGCAGTCTGGGAACCGGGCCAACCCCAAACTATTTAGAGCAGGAGGCCGTGGCCACTGCCGGGATGCATGCCGGGAACCACGGCCCACTACCCCAGTGCTTGCCGGGAACAACCCTCGGGCCAGGTGCATGCTGGGGCCGCGCCGCTACCACCTCCGCGCCGCGCCACGCTTCTCGCCCGGCAGGGGTCGGCTCGAAGCGGCTCACCTGGGCAGCCCGCAGCCCGTGGTGGTGCCGGAGCCCTGCTCCTCTTCACTCATTCCCACCTCCGTGCCCGCGGGCCCCACCGTGACTGCAGCCTCCGCGCGCCCCAGAACACCGCCGACGAGCTAGGGCCGGGGCCGAGCCCCGAGTCGCGGCCGGTCGGGCCCGCCGCGGGGCATGCCGGGACATGGAGTCCCCCGCCCACCCGCCTCCCCGAGTCTCCATCGGGAGGGGAGCCGCCCGCCCCACAAGCCCCCGCGGGCGTTGCCCGGGGATGCGGCACCGCCTCCTGGGAGGAGCGGAGCCTTCCACGGTGGCCTCCCGAGCGGAGGGTGGCTTTGTGTCCGTGTGTCCGTGTGTCCGTGCGTGTGATTTCTTTTTTTTTTTTAAATAGCGTCCCGCCTCTTTTCCGCGTCTCCGCTCCCCGGAGTGGGCATGCGCGGGAGCAGAGCGGAAGCGGCTGGGGGCGGGGCGCTAAGGCCTAACCGGAGCGCCGGGTCCGCAGGCTCCCGAGGAAACTACAGAGCCCGGCAGCTCGCGCGCCATCTTTGTCGCCGCGCAGGGGCAGGCGCAGGCGTGCGCGGAGAGCCCCGCGATAGGATTGGTCGTGTCCGATTGCGCTGGCTCGCTCTAGGCACGTTGCGATTGGTTACTTTGCCTGGAGGGGCGGGGCCAGGAGCGAGGCAGCCCCTCGGCCCCGCCCCTTTGTTGAGGAAAGGCTGCGATTGGTCCAGGGAAGAGGGGCTGTCGCACCCTGGCTCGGCGCGGGCTGGGGGTGGCCTCACCTGGCCGCGGGAGGAGAGCGCTCGAGCCCCTCCGCGCTGGGGCCGGCCGGCCCGCGGCCCGCAGTTCCTCCTCGCT
This sequence comes from Nyctereutes procyonoides, assembly GCF_905146905.1. Taxonomy (NCBI): domain Eukaryota; kingdom Metazoa; phylum Chordata; class Mammalia; order Carnivora; family Canidae; genus Nyctereutes; species Nyctereutes procyonoides. Next base: position 4,318,994 of record NW_026575124.1, on the reverse strand, counting down.
CCCGGCGCCGGGGCCTTCGTCTCACAGCCCCTGCTTCGTTTTCCCGGGTTGCCCTTCACTGCCCTGCCCCTAGGTCTAGCCCGCAGCCTGTGTGGTTTCAGGTCTTCTCTAAAGCCTTGCTGGGCCGTCCCCGGGGAACCTCTCCGTAGGTGGCCCGAGACCCTCTCTGGGGCCTGAGAATCGGGCTGTAGGGGCGACAGCATTCAGGACTCACGCACACCGTGGTCTCGTTCCCGCTGCTGTGGGTCTGGGGTCTCTCGGCCGAAGAGACAGCAGGAGAGGACTCCGGCCTCTGAACGCTAACCCGCTAACTGGGTGCAGAGCTGCAGCCCCTCGGCCCTAGGGTGTCCCGGCCACCGGGTTAAAAGATGTAGGAGAATCTCGTGACCTTGGCGAGACACCACGAAAATGCCTGGTTCTAACGAGCGTCCCGAGGCTGGGCCAGGTAGTGGAGAGCCGGGGGAGCCCCGGAACGGCGCTGAGGAGCTCGGGCATTAGGCTCGGCGGGTTCCAATTGGGCAGAGCCGGAGTGGTGACGGCGACGGGAAGGGCGGCTGGCTGGCTCGGCAAGGCAGGGGGAGCCGCGCCAGGGCGCTGGGCGGCCGGGGTCCCCGCGCGGAGGGGCTCCGTCTCGGGGCGTAGCAGGCAGGGTGTCCGACCGGCCGCGGGGGGCTCCTCGGGAACCAGCGCAAGGCTCGAGGTGCCACGGCCACCCGACCCCGCCTGCGGGGAGGCGCGGGGCCGCGCGGGGCCCCGGAGGGCCGGGGCCGGGCCTGGAGCGCGCCGGATGGCAGCGGCGGGCTCCTTTAAGAGGCCGGCGGCTCCAGCGCAGCATCCCCCGCTCAGGGCGTGTCCGTCCCGGGGGGCCAGGGGCGGGGGCCTCGGAAGGAGCGGGAGTTCGAGCCGAGGGGGGACGGGGCTAGGGGTCGGGGGGTGGGGGGAGGACGCCGGGGCCGACAGCCGTGCCCCCGGACGCCGCGCGAGCCTCGCCGGTGACGGCGCCCCGGGTCCGGTCGAGGGCAGCGGGGGGAGGAGAGAAGGAGGAGGAGAAGGAGGAGGAGGCGGGAGCAGCATCCGGAGCCGAGCTGCAGCAGCGCCGCCTTTTGTGCTGCGGCCGCGGAGCCCCTGAGGTGAGAGCCTGGCCGAGGTGGGGGGCGGGGGGCAGGGAGGGGTCCGGGCCCCGGGGTCCGGGCGCCGAGGGAGGGTCGGGAGGCCGAGGTGGCGGGGTGGGGTGGGGTGGTGCGGGGATGCTGAGGCCGCGGGGCGGGGGAAGCGGGGACCTGGACCCGACGCCCGTGGGGATGGGAAGGGGGGGGACGGAGCGGAGGGACGCCGCGGCCCAGCCGGGAGCCAGAGGGCCTCCGGGGCTGGAAAGGACCGTACGGGGTGGGGGTGGGGGTGGGGGGACGGCGGGGGCACCGACGTAAAGGACAGCGGGCAAGAGAACATCCTCCTCTCCTCCCACTCATCCTCCCGGAGGGAGAGAGGGAAGGAGGAGGAAGAGTTCGGGCCCCTCCGGGAAGGAAAGGGAGGACCGGGCCTGAGGCGCCCAGCGGCCCCCTCCCCTCCGCCCCCCTCCCCTCCCCTCCCCTCCCCTCCCCTCCCGCGCTCTGCCCGCTGCACCTGAGGATTACAGGCTGCGAGCACCTGTTCCAGGACGCCCAGGTGAGGGCCTCCCCCTGCCCTCTGCTGCCCCCAGCCCCCTCCAGCTGTGCCGTTCACCTTCTCCATCCAGCTGTTGCTTCCTCCCCTCCCCCATTCATTTGTGGTTCTCTCCCTCTTTCTCTCCAGCTCCTCTGACTCCCCTAACCCAGTGCCCCAGCCCAGGCCTCTCAGGAACCTCCTGCCTCTGCCCCACACATTTCTCAAACTCCTTGGCTAGAAAATGAGCAAGAATCTGTTCCCCACAGTTGTGATCCCTGATCCCTGTGGCCTCGGCGGAGGGGACGGAAGAGAAGGGGCCAGAGGCTCTACAGACCCGGGAAGGGGGTCGGTGGGGTGTCCCTTAGCATAGAAGAGTCCCACCTTCAGGGACTTGAACTCCACACCTGCTCCCTCTGGGGAGGAGAGGGGGTGGCCCTCCACCTAGGAGTGCGCCTGAGGTCTCTCCCCACCCAGAGTCCTCCCAGCCGCAGCCAGTGCCTCCTTCCGACTGGCAGGATGGACCCACGGCTCTGGGAGTCCTGGGAGCCCTGGCTGTGGGCTCAAGGGTAGCACCGGGGAAGGCGGGCACGAGGGCCCTGGAAGGAAGGGGCTCAAGGGCTCCCTGGCCTTCCTGTCCAGACAGCAGAGTTTCCCCGGGCGAGCGGCACGCAAGGCCTGCTCTCTGCCATCTCAGCTTCAGGGTGGCCAAAGGTGCTTGCCCTCCCGAGCCCGCCACGCCTCCACCCTCACAGCGGGGACTGAGGCCATGCTGGGGCCACCGAAGGCGGGATACCCCAACTCCATGAAAACACAAGTAAAGACCCGTCCCCAAATTAAACCCAGTTATGGGCAGAGGAGGCAAGAAGTTTAAGTGAGGACTGGCTTTGGACGTCCTGTGTGTCCTCACAGCTAAGGGTGCAGGACGCCTCTCAGAAGCAACCGCCATTCCCCAGTCCTTCCCCTGGAGGTGATGATCTGGTCGTCTGGTTTTGCTAGGAAGACGACCCCGAATCCTAGTGCCCAGCACCCCAGGCTCACCCCGTGGCTTCTCACACGCAGTCCTCCCTCTCCCCTGCGTGGCCTTCTAGGAGTCCCTTGTGGGGCAGGAGGCTACTACGGAGCCAGGCGAGCAGGTGACAGGTGGGCTTCATGAGGGGTTGGCCACAGAGACTGGTCTGTCGGCTTCATTTGCTCCCAGAGGGACCAGGGTCATCCCTGTTTCGGGAGAAGGTGATGAGGCAGGGACACGATGGCAGAGGAGCCTAAGGATCACCCAGGACAAAGAGCCCTTGGCCTTTGGTTCCCTCCTTCTTTGCTCTCCTTGCCCCCCCCCCCCCCCGTGCGCTCCGCCCTTTGCACCTGTGCCCTCTGCTGCCATCGAGGAAAAGGCGAGGAAGGGAAGGGAATCACATTTATAAAAGAAGCCCCGCTGCCACTTGCTAGGCACTTTCAACATGGCTCGTGTTTCCGGGGACGGTCCTGTGTGCCCCGTCCTGGGCCAGGGACTTTACTGCGATTATGTCGCTCGCGTTACAACCAGGCTAAGAGTCGGGGCGTGTTCTCGTCATCTCTGTCTTAGGGATGAGGAAACTGAAACCCAAAGAAGTAATCTGTTCAAAGTGCAAAAAGGACTTTGGGGGGAGAGTTTAGGTCTTGAACCCAGGCCCACCTGACCCAGAACTGTTGGGCCACCGCGTGACCGGGGTACGGCCGTTCCCATTCAGAGGAGAAAAAGGTTTGTTCAGGCGTCTCCTGGTCCATAGCTCGCCTGCCTGGTCAGGAGCGCAGACGGGACCTCAGCCGAGCCTCTCTGATCCCCAGGCCACCCGCTCTCCCTCCATAGCACACGGTCCCAAGCTAGGTGACAGGAACAGACGGACACTGATATTTATTTCCTCATTTTCAATTTGAAATCGATTTTTTAATTTTAAAAGCAATTCAAAGTTATTACTGAAATATTAGACAAATATAGATAAGCCACAAGAAGAAAATGAAAACACCCGCAATCCCAGCTACCTGGAAACTGTTACACCTCAGTATCTGTCCTTCCAGATCTTTTTATATTTTTATTTATTATTCTTTGTCTTCCAGATTTGTTTAAATATATGTGCTGCCGAAGCGAGCACTTCCAGGTTTTTTTGAAATGCCCATCCACCCCAGGAACTATTTGCTTAAATGTGAGGACCTTCTTCCGGGTCCCCCGCCCAGGGCCCGAGTCGCAGGCACCCGGTGGCCCTTCATACCTTGCTCCTACCCTCCTTTCCCTTCCTTCCCTTCCTTCCTTCCCTTCCCTTCCCACCCTAAGGAGCAGGAGGGTGACCAGGGCACCAGGGGCTGGCCAGGGGCAGAGCGCGGGCCTTGTCCCGAAGGCCGGAGGGCGCGGAGTGCCAGGGTTTGCCGCGGAAGGACTGGGGGCCTGGCAGCCAAGAGAGCAAGGACTGGGGACCCTGGCGCCCGACCGCCACCGTGACCGGGTTTCCCTGGAACCTGGAGTTGAGATTTGTCCCGGGGAAGTAGAAGGCCAGAGACCGAGGCTCCCTTTTTCTGGTCAGACAGAAGACATGGCCTGTCCAGAATCCGGGGACAGCCCGAGCGGGGGGCAGAGCCAGGAGCCAGGCTTGTGCTCGCGACCCGACCTCCCCTTAGGAGGAGTCTCCCAGGCCTGGCCTTCGCCACCTCGGGCAAGACCCCGGTTCTGGCTCCCCCCGGCTCCCCAAATCCAAAGTTGGCTCTTGTCTCCTGTCTAGGACCCTCCCCAGCTGACTGGAAGAAGGGGGGGCGCAGCTAGGGGGGGCCCGGCTTTGGAGGTGATCTCAGGGTACCCCAGGTTCTCAGGGAAGGACACTGCCCCCCCCCCCCCCCCCCGGGGCTCCGGGAGAACCTGTGGCCAGGGGCAGCCGCAGCCGCCGGCCTGGAGGCAAGGTCACGAGGGGTCAAGGGCCTTTGCCGTCAAAGGCGGCCGAGCGGGCATTCGCATCCCCAGGCCTTGGCTTTCCCTTCCCTGCCAAGGCCCTTCCTTGCCACCGAGGTCCGGGCGAGGCGAGGGCCCGGGGCGGGCGGCGGCGGCCGCACGTGCGCTGGCGCCGAGACGCTGCTGTGGGAGCAGGGCCGCGGGGCAGGTCCGGGCTCCTGGCCGCGAGCTCCGGCCTCTGAGGCGGGAGCGCCCGTTGGGGAACAGGCGGGGACCCCCTGCCGCCACTCGCCCGGGCTGCGGCCCGAGAGCCCCTTCCCCGCGCGCGCACGGGCCGGGCGCCCCCGTGTCCCCCCGCCAGCGGGGCACCGCGCGCTTAGCCCTGGGCACAGCCGCCCGCCCGCCCGGCGCTGCCTGAGGTTGCGCGCGGCCGACGGGGGCGGCGGGCGTGCGGGCCGGGGGCTGCTGGCCGCGACCACCCCGAGGGCCCAGAGGCCAGGGAGCGGCGGGCCGGGCCGGCGCCCCGCCCCGCCCCGCCCCGCCCCGCCCCGCCCCGCCGCCGTCTCCTCCCTCGGCTACTTGCGGGCCCGCGGGACGCTCGGGTGACCCGGCTTCGGCCGCCTCCGGGCCCGGGCGCCGGAGGGAGCCTGGCCGGCTGCACGGACCTCGGCGCGGCTCCCCACGGGCGGGCGGACCCCTTGCCGCCTGCCGCCTGCCCCTCCGTCCGGCTGCTCGGTCCCCCCGGCGGCGCCCGGCGCCCTCTCTGGCGCCCCCGGCCCCCGGCCCCCGCTTCCTCCCGGGCCCCGAGCCGCCGCTCCGCGCGGCGCCGGCCGGTGCGCCTGAGGCGTCCGGGGGGGGGGGCTCGCAGGCTGCGGAGCAGCGACCCCCGCGGCCCTCCCGCCGGCGCCGCTCGGGGGCGGGGCCCGGGCTGACCCCGCCCCCGCCGGCGCCGCCCACGTGACTCGGGCTAATCTGGGCCCGGTGACTTCACGCGCCGCGGCGGGCCGGTCGTCATGGTTACGCCGCAGCGCCCAGCGCTCCCCCACCCGCCGGGTCCCCTCCCGTCCGCTCCCGTCCCCGCCCGTCCCCGCCCGGACCCCCGCCGCCCCGCCGCCCGCCGCCCGGCTCCAGCCACGCGCCCCGCGCCACGTGACGGCCGGGAAGGAGGTCGGGAAGCGGGCGGGGGCCGTAACCCCTTCGCCGCCGCCGGCCCGCCGCGCGCCTGCCCCCGCGGGAAGGCGGCCGCGCCGTGGGGTGTGTGCAGGGCGCGTCTCGCCGAGGGCGGCCGCGGGGGGCCGGGCGGTGGCGGGCGTCGTGCGGCGGCGGCCCGCGGACGGCGGCGCGAAGGCCTGGGAGCTCGGGCGGCGGCCGCGGAGCAGGCCTTCCAGCACCAAGTGAGCTTCGCAGACATGCGGCCGGCGGAGCGCCTTCCAGGCGGAGAGCGCCCCCGGCGCGGGCTCCCCGGGCGGACCGGCCGGCGCCCGTCCCCGGGGGGTGAGTGTCGTCCGAGCAGTCGTGAGCCAGCGCGCCTGCGGCCCGGCCCGCGGACGTGGGCGGCCTGGGAGAGCGGAGCCGCTGCGGGAGCCGCTGCAGCCTGGGGTCGCGCGCCCGAGTGCCAGGGGGGACCCGGCCCGAGGCGGGGCGCTGGCCAGTCCGTGTCCTTAGGACCAGCCTAAAGGGTGGTGGGAAACGGCGGAGCGGGCCGGGCGAGGTTGGGGAGGAGGAGGCCGGGAGGACGGGCGCGCGCGCCCCGGAGCCCGGAAGGTGGGAGCAGACACCGCAGAGGCCCCAGTGGGCCAGACCCACGGAGGAACCGGCTGGGCGCTTGTTCCGCACGCAGGTTGCAGGCCCGCCCCACACCCCCCAAGAAGACCCCGAGGAGCCTGGGGACTCCTGCAAGAGCTGAGACGGTCCCGGGTGCCAGACCTCCGCGTCTGCGTCGTCATCCGGGGGCCCCTTGGTGTGTGTAGCTTCCCGCCACCCCTCTCCTGTTGTGGTGCAGGGGGTCCGGGAGGGCCCCTCTGCGGGGAACACTTAGAGCATCGTCCTCGGTTACCCGCGCATCTCGGGATTCGGTCGTTCGGCGACTAGATGCGGAGGGAGACAGACGAGGACTCCAGGCGTCAAGCGCTGCCCAAGTTTGGCTTAGATTGAAGAAGTCGCTGTGCCTCAGTGGCAGCTAGTTCGTCCCTTTGCACAGTTGGAGACGTTGAGGCCCAAATCTGGTTCGCCCGAGGTCACAGCCTGGATGTGGCGGAGACAAGGCTAGAATTCAGATTCTGTTTTTAAACATTTTGAGAGACAGAGACAGCGCACAAGGAGGGGCACAGGGAGAGGGCGAGACGCAAACTCCACTAACAGTGGGCCCCACCGAAGGCCCCATCTCACCGCCCTGGGCCGAAATCAAGAGTTAGATGCTGGAGGGAGCTGCCTAGGCACCCCCAGGTGGTGGTGGTGGTGGTGGTTTTTTTTTTTTTTTTAATATTTTATTTGTTTATTCATGAGAATACACAGAGAGGAGAGAGGCAGAGACCCAGGCAGAGGGAGAAGCAGGCTCCATGCAGGGAGCCCAATGGGAGACTCGATCCAGGGTCTCCAGGATCAGGCCCGGGGCTGAAGGGGCGCTATACCGCTGAGCCACCCAGGCTGCCTTTCTGCCTTTTTTTTTTTTTTTTTTTTTTTAAAGATTTGAGAGCACATGTGTGGGAGTGAAGAGAGGGAGAGGGAGAGGGAGAAGCAGCAACTCCTGGCTGAGCGTGGATAGGTCCTGGGGTAGGTCCCAGGGTCCTGGAATCATGACCTGAGCCGAAGTCAGACATTTAACCGACTGAGCTGCCCAAGCACCCCTAGAATTCAGATTTATTTTATTTATTTCTTTTTTTAAGATTGTATCTATTTATTCATAGACACACAGAGAGAGAGGCAGAGACACAAGCAGGCTCCAGGCAGGGAGCCCGACGCGGGACTCGATCCCAGGACCCGGGGTCACACCCCAGGCTGCAGGTGGCGCCAAACCGCCGCGCCACGGGGGCTGCCCTCAGATTTCTTCTAATGGTTGTTTATTTAAATAGCACCTAGTTACAAATCTGCATTGTCTGGAAAGCTGGTGCTTGTTTTGGGGGCTGGGGATGGGGCAGTGGAGGAGGAGGAAAGGAGACAGGGCCTCTGTAACTGACCCCTGGGGGAGCAGCAGAGCGGATGTCAGGGCTGGGGGGTGAGGCAGTGGGCTACCCCGCATCTGCAACCCCACTGGATGATTGTGCTTTGTCCCCCCGACCCTGCTGGGGGACAGCAGAGCTGGTGGCTTGCAGGCCTTACTTACCTTGGCGAGGGCCAGGTGTGTGCCCATGAGCCTGGCGAAGGGGGCCCAGATGAGAGCCCTGAGTCGGCCTCAGGGTGGCTCTCACCTGGGTTTGGTGCTCCTGCGAGGCCTCAGCTGTCTCCCATGGAAGTGCAGGAGTGGGATCCCCGGGTGCGGCGCCAGCATGTAGGAGGCCCAGGAATGTCATCTCAGAGTGCCCAGTGTCACTTGTGTGTGCTTCAGTGCGAGGGAGACCCAGGGGTGTTACTGCTGTGCACCTGAGGCTGAGACTCCGCGTGAAAGGTGTAGGGCTGAGGGACCTTGATGGGAGCCGTGTGCGCGCACGGGCGGCCTCCAGGTGCTGGACGTGTGAGCTCCAGAGCGGAGTTGCGGTGATCTTACAGGGACAAGGGGTTTCGGATCTGGCTTCCCAGTGCCTTCCTGAGGGTGGTACTGATAGGTGCTTGAGAGGAGTCCGGTGTGTCAGGTTCCTGAGGTGGGCCCCGGTGAAACGTGGAGAGTGATGGGTACCCGAGGGCGAGTGGAGCTCAAGTGTTATTTCCAACAGGGCTGTTGTGAGCCCAGGTCCTCCCCGCAGGCTTCTGGCTGTAAGCGGAGCGTTCCCAGTCCCTGCGCCCCGGGCTGACGTCCCTCCTTTCCTTGTTTCCTAGGGCCCACCACTCACCACCGCCCCCGGGCCCAGAGGCCATGGCCTGCCTCCATGAGACCCGCACGCCCTCCCCTTCCTTCGGGGGTTTCGTATCCACCCTAAGCGAGGCGTCTATGCGCAAGCTCGACCCAGACACTTCCGACTGCACCCCGGAGAAGGACCTGACGCCTACCCAGTGTGTACTTCGAGATGTAGTGCCGCTCAGTGGGCAGGGTGGGGGCGGACCCAGCCCCTCCCCAGGTGGAGAGCCCCCCCCTGAGCCTTTTGCCAATAGTGTCCTTCAGCTCCATGAGCAGGATGCAGGGGGCCCAGGGGGAGCCACTGGGTCCCCTGAGAGTAGAGCATCCAGAGTTCGAGCCGACGAGGTACGGCTGCAGTGCCAGAGTGGCAGTGGCTTCCTGGAAGGACTCTTCGGCTGCCTGCGCCCTGTCTGGACCATGATTGGCAAAGCCTACTCTACGGAGCACAAGCAGCAGCAGGAAGGTAGGCCGTGTCCCTGTGGGGGTCCTCTCCCCAGGATCTGCCGGACATCCCCATCTAATCACCTGCTGACCACCTCTCTCCCCAGGGCCCCACCGTAGCCCCTTATCCATCCATCAGCTGCTGACTTCCCTGCTTCGTAGGTGCCCGTCCATTTCCTTATCTGTCCCCCCAAACCTAGTCCTTTGGGCCTCTTTTTTTTTTTTTTTTTTTTTTTCAAGATTTATTTATAAGAGAGAGAGAGGCAGAGGCACAGGCAGAGGGAGAAGCAGGCTCCATGCAGGGAGCCTGATGCGGGACTCGATCACGGGACTCCAGAATCAGGCCCTGGGCTGAAGGCAGGCACTAAACCGCTGAGCCACCCAGGCGTCCCTCTTCCTGGCCTCTTTGGGCTAATTTTCAGCCTTGGCCACCGAGTCCTTTCAGCCCACCCAGTGCCCTGTTCCTGCCCGTCATGAGGCCCTGAGTGTGGCGCTCTCTGTGCCTCCTGTTCACAGACCTTTGGGAGGTCCCCTTTGAGGAAATCCTGGACCTGCAGTGGGTGGGCTCAGGGGCCCAGGGCGCTGTCTTCCTGGGGCGCTTCCATGGGGAGGAGGTGGCTGTAAAGAAGGTGCGGGACCTGAAGGAGACTGACATCAAGCACCTGCGAAAGCTGAAGCACCCCAACATCATCACCTTCAAGTAAGGGTCCAGGGCAAGGGCTGGAGCCAGGGCCACTATGCTCTGGGCTGGGACCAGCATGGGCAGCAGGGATCAACTCCCCCTTTCCTACAGGAGATGCCCACGTGGGCTGGGTGGGAATGGGGGTTCGCTAGGCTGGCCCAGGCCCTCATGCCACCGTTTGGTCCCCAGGGGCGTGTGCACCCAGGCTCCCTGCTACTGCATCCTCATGGAGTTCTGCGCCCAGGGCCAGCTGTATGAGGTGCTGCGGGCCGGCCGCCCCGTCACCCCCTCGCTGCTGGTCGACTGGTCCATGGGCATTGCCGGTGGCATGAACTACCTGCACCTGCACAAGATCATCCATAGAGACCTCAAGTCCCCCAAGTGAGTAAGCAGGCAGGTGCAGAGGGTCTCCCGCAGGTGACCCCACCTGTCGGTGTAGCCATCTCCCTGCCTCCAGACCCTGTCCTAAGTCCCCGTGGCCATCTCAAACCCGCCCCCCCCAAAGGACAGTCCTGTTGCGGGAGGGCTGTGGCAAGCCCCCGGCCTCTGGGGATCCCAAATGACTTCAAACCAAGTTAGAGCCGCGGCAGCTAGATGAGGCATGGAGGGGCCTGGCCCCCAGCTGACTACGATCTTTACCAGCATGCTAATCACGTACGACGATGTGGTGAAGATCTCCGATTTTGGCACTTCCAAGGAGCTGAGTGACAAGAGCACCAAGATGTCCTTTGCAGGGACAGTGGCCTGGATGGCCCCCGAAGTGATCCGCAACGAGCCTGTGTCTGAGAAGGTCGACATCTGGTGAGGGCCAGGTTGAGGACCGAGACTGGCAGCTGGCCAACCCCAGGGAAGGAGGGGGCTTCTGGGGCCTGAGGGCGAGTGAGAGGTGTCTGTAGCCTGTGGAGGGGGCCCCTCCCAAGGGATGTGCCCTCTGATCTCCAGGTCCTTTGGTGTGGTGCTGTGGGAACTGCTGACTGGCGAGATCCCCTACAAGGACGTAGACTCCTCAGCCATCATCTGGGGTGTGGGAAGCAACAGTCTCCATCTGCCTGTGCCCTCCAGCTGCCCCGACGGCTTCAAAATCCTGCTTCGCCAGTGTTGGTGAGGACGGCCTGGCAAAGCCGAGGGCAAAGGGGGGTTGCTGGTGGTGAGATGGCACCAGGCATCCAGGCCCAGAATCCGGACCGGGGACGGGGGACAGAGCGCCCTCGAATGACTGGGACAGGCTCCGCAGCCTTGGGCAAGTGTCCCTCTTGCAGCCGTTTCCTTATCTGCTAACCAGAGCGGCTGAGGTGCGCCTGCGGCGGCCTGGCACAGCCCCGGGGCGCGGTGGCTGGCGCCTCACGTCGGCTGCCTTAGCACACAGGAAGGGGGCTCTGGAGCCTGGTTTGGAACCCAGACTCCGACGGAAGGTTGAAGATTTCTACTCCTTGGTTAACTGTGTCCCAAAGTGTGTTTCTTTGAACGGAGTTACTCAGAAAAGGACGTTTGGAAAACAGGCTCGAACAGGTGACCTTCCTGCGGGACTTGGACGTGCTAGGGGACAGCAGAGCTAGTGGACCAGGGACGCTGGGTCCAGGACGTGGGTCCACACGTTCCAGGATTCTGTTCTCCAGGCCACACCTTGGGGAAGGCTGCTCCATGCGTCCCTCAAATTCCTTTTCTCCCCCAAACTCCCTGCCCTCCAGGAACAGCAAACCAAGAAACCGCCCATCGTTCCGCCAGATCCTGCTGCACTTGGACATCGCCTCAGCCGACGTCCTCTCCACACCCCAGGAGACCTACTTCAAGTCCCAGGTATGCGTGGGCGGGCGAAGGACGAAGCCCTCTGAGGGGGGTGGACTGGCTGGTAGCTTAGCCCTCCCAGGAGACCCCCTCCTGACCAGTCTAGTCTGGAGCCCACTCCCGCTTTGCTCCCGGCCCGCGGCGGGGCAGCACCTGCACGGGCTTCCCACGGCTCTGCTGAGCGAAGGGAGGCCCCTCACCCCCCGCCGTCTCCTCACCCCCAGGCAGAGTGGCGCGAAGAGGTAAAGCTGCACTTTGAAAAAATTAAGTCAGAAGGGACGTGTCTGCACCGCCTAGAAGAGGAGCTCGTGATGCGGAGGAGGGAGGAGCTCAGGTGTGCACCCGGGCTGAGAAGGGGGTCGGTCCCGGCAGGGCCAGGCCCCGTGGACCGGTTCCCAGAGGCTGGCCCAGAGGTCAGACAGCACCAGGTGACACTGGCTCACCTGAGACCCTTCTGCCCGTTTCAGACACGCCTTGGACATCAGGGAGCACTACGAACGGAAGCTGGAGAGAGCCAACAACCTGTACATGGAACTTAATGCCCTCATGCTGCAGCTGGAGCTCAAGGAGCGGGAGCTGCTCAGGTAACCTGTGCGCACCCCACGCACCCGTCTCCAGTGTCCGTGGCGTGGTGACGCAGAGACTACTGAGCCTGGGTCCCCCTTTCTGATCACACGCCCAAACGAGGGGTCTTGTCTTTAGGAGGGAGCAAGCTTTAGAGCGGAGATGCCCGGGTCTGCTGAAGCCACACCCTTCCCGAAGCCTCCTGCACGGCAACACAATGGAGAAGCTCATCAAGAAGAGGAACGTCCCACAGAAACTGTCACCGCACAGTAAAAGGTGGGGCCAGAGCTCGTGAGTGCTGAGGGTTCAGAACGGCAAGGGGCGCAGGGGCGCGCTGAAGCAGGGCAGGGGTCCGGGACCCCACGAGGCCGCTCTGCAGGTGGGCGGGACGTCGTCCGGCCTACCCCAGGTTGGGACCTGTTAATCTCGGACTTGTACTCTCCCTCCCCTACCAGGCCAGATATCCTCAAGACCGAATCTTTGCTACCTAAACTCGATGCTGCCCTGAGTGGGGTGGGGCTTCCTGGGTGTCCTAAGGGCCCCCCCTCACCAGGACGGAGTCGTCGTGGCAAGACTCGGCACCGGAAGGCCAGCGCCAAGGGCAGCTGCGGAGACCTGCCTGGGCTTCGCGCGGCTTTGCCACCCCATGAACCCGGGGGACCAGGAAGCCCAGGGGGGCTAGGAGGGGGACCCTCAGCCTGGGAGGCTTGCCCTCCAGCCCTGCGTGGGCTCCACCACGACCTCCTGCTACGCAAGATGTCTTCATCGTCCCCGGATCTGCTGTCAGCAGCACTGGGAGCCCGGGGCCGCGGGGCCACAGGGGGAGCCGGGGATCCTGGCTCACCACCTCCAGCCCGGGGAGACACCCCGCCAAGTGAGGGCTCAGCACCTGGCTCCACCAGCCCAGACTCACCTGGGGGAGCCAAAGGGGAGCCACCTCCCCCAGTAGGGCCTGGTGACGTTGTGGGGCTCCTGGGAACTGGAAGGGAAGGGACGGCGGGACGGGGAGGAAGCCGGGCTGGGTCCCAGCACTTGACTCCAGCTGCACTGCTGTACAGGGCTGCTGTCACCCGAAGCCAGGTAAAGTACAGGTAGTTCCTAAGCTCTTCCCCTTTCCTTGTTCTCCCTGGGGCTGAGTCCGTAGCTCACCTCCCTCGTTAGGTTTTCATCTTAGGCCAGTCCCTCCTTAACCCTTAGGACTACGTTCCCTTTTCTTGATTCTTCGCTGACCTATTCCCACTTATGACAATCCACTCCTGTCTCCTGCAGAAACGTGGCATTTCATCAGAGGAAGAGGAAGGAGAGGTGGACAGTGAAGTAGAGCTGACATCAAGCCAGAGGTGAGAGACATGCAGTACAGGAGGTAATGACACTTTCGCTTTTGGGGCTACAACGTGTGCCAACTGTAGCCCCTGCCTCTCCACCATGCAGGTGGCCTCAAGGTCTGAACATGCGCCAATCACGCTCCACCTTCAGCTCAGAGAATCCATCTGATGGGGAGGAGGGCACAGCCAGTGAGCCTTCCCCCAGTGGCACACCTGAAGTCGGCAGCACCAACACTGATGAGCGGCCAGATGAGCGGTCTGACGACATGTGTTCCCAGGGCTCAGAAATCCCACTGGACCCCCCTGCATCGGAAATGGTTCCCAGCCCCGAACCCAGCTCCCTACCCATCCCCCCCCAGGACCTACCCAGAGGGGAGCAGGTGAGTCACAGAAACAGCTAGGTATTAAGGAGCAGATGCTTCGTTATTTGAGACCTACTGGGTGGAGGTGAAGAGGCCAAAAATAGCGGTATTTAGCCTCCAAGTCACTCAGTGTCTGAGCCCAGTTAGCCCCCCCATCAGAGAGCAAACGTCCAGAAGGTAGACTCCGAGAGGCCCATAGTACAGAGCGCACAGCACGGTTAGTAGGTCAGTAGAGGTGCTTGTGTGGTAGCTGTAAACCGCAGCCAAGAGGCATCCTGAAGCCGGGAATCTGGGGCCTTGACTTTTAAAGGCCTCAGCAACTGAAACCCGAAGACCGTGAACTCAGTGAGCTGCTGGCTATTACAAAGACCTTAGTGAAGGAAGGGTCCTGAAGGAATCTATTTGTAACACCGAGAGCAGCTGAGCGACACCTCACTGCACTTCTGCTCTTCCTCACAGGGCCCCCCCAGTAACGAGGACTCAGACTGTGACAGCACGGAACTGGACAACTCCAACAGTGGCGAAGCCTTGCAGCCTCCGGCCTCCCTCCCTCCATGAAAGCCACTCTTATTCCTGTACATAGAGAAATTATTTATATAAATAATATATAAGCGCCACATAATCAACAGAGAACGATGGGGCTGTCCCAGCCTTAAGTCAGGCTCGAGGGAGTCTGACCCCTGACCAATTCACCTGGCAAACTCTAGGGATCCTGGCAGCTGTGGAAATGAAGGACAAGTACTGCCCTAGAGCTGTGGGTATGGGCAAACTGGCCCCTTCCTGCTTCACCCCATTATGTTCAGCAAGCGGTAAGGCAATAGAAAAGCCAGACTTGCCTCTTATGTTCCTCTATATTCTTTCCCCCCAGCCCTGGGGAGGAGGAGAGGGAGCCACTTAGACTGCACTTTTTTGTTTTCCGTTTACTCTGTTTACACATTTTGCACTTGGGAGGAGGGAGGCTAAGGCTGGGTCCTCCCCTCTGAGGTTTCTCAGGTGGCAATGTAACTAATTTCTTTGTCCCTCCATTTCTCTGCCCAAGCCCTGGCTTAGGGCCTAGGGGGAGGTCAGGAGATTGTGAAAGCATGTGATGGCTCAGGCTGAAGAAATGGGATGATGTTTTAAGTCCCTGCTTTTATCCTGGTGCCTGATTGGGGTGGGGACTGTCATATTGTAACCCCTGTGAAAAATCTTAAAATATAACCACTCCATGCAGGCCCAGCTGTTGAGGGTTTTCTTGGTAAATGAATATATGGGGTAGTACACATAGTTCAAATAGGAGCCTTGGGCTCCAGACATTCTCTGAGGACTCTGGATGAGTTATTCCCTCCTCTCAGGCTCCCCCCCCCCCCCCCACTAAATGAGTATCACTTAAAGTTCCAGCATTCTAAAATTATCTGCATAAATGGAGGCAGATACATCTTTCTGAAAAACTGTAGCAGGACAGAAAATGTTAAAACACATATTCTTATGGTAAGAACTGTAAATGAAGTTACTCCTAACAAGACGCTGGTTTTTAGTCTGGCCAAGGATGGGACAGACATGCCCAGTGACCGGAGTCTCAGACACTCGCATCCAACTGCTTCCATCATATGCATGTGCGCCCTTCCCCACCCCCTGCCCACCCAGAAGTGCTTGTCTACTCTTTGCAGACAAGTCTTAGGTAAATGTAACCCTCGAACTTTTGGACAAAGGGTACACAGCCAGCTTGCAACAGCTATTTGGTTACTTTGCAAGGTAGGCTCAAGGGCTACAAAAAAAAAGATGGAGTGGTAAAACAAGAAAACATCTTAACTGGAATAAAGGCTTATATTCAAAACCCAAGCAGGGTCCTTGTCCTTTGAGGCATAAAAGGTGCAAAAAGAACAGCAAGACAACAGGAATAAAACCCACATGAATCACTGTGGCATCCAGTTTCTATTCACAAAGAAAAAGCTCCAGTCCATCTTTTAATTTTTTTGAAAAATTCCTGACATTACAGAACTAAACTGAAATGTATTAATATTCCACTCTTACATTTCCATGACAAACAGAAAAATTCATGAGCCAAAAAAAAAGGGGGGGGGGAGAAGCTTATAAAACTAAATATGGATCTCAGCATTAACAGCTGAACAGAGAAAGGAATTAAAACGCTTTAATTAAAAAATCACGAGTGGATGATAAAGTGTGTAGAAACTGAAAATTTACAAACTATTTAAAACCTGGAATCGCTGACTGTTCAGAAACTACACAGATGGATCATGGGTGGTGGTGAACAGCAGAAAGGGATTATGGATGAATCTGCATTGTTCTAGCTGCTCCCCATGCCACCCGTCTCCGAGGAAAGCCTGTAACACAAAAAATAAACTCCAAGTTAGTTTTCTGAATGCCCAGCTGCATCTCACCTCCGAAACGTGCAGTCTGGTTGGTGAAATGTAAAGGAAGAGTACACAGTATTCAATGTCAGGGGAGACATTTTAAGAGTTCCTGGATTAATCCTGTAACCCCAGCAATCCAAGCTTTCTGAGGACCAAAAGAAACAGATTCTGATTACCAATTGTAGGTGTTCCTCTAATGATGCCCTTTGGAATCTTCGTGGGAGATGTTAAATGCTTTCCAAAAATATTGCATACACTAAAACCTCCTCTTACAGGGTCATACTACACAGAAGCACCTTTTCTTTACTGCTGAGCTTATTTTAGCTCCTCCCAAGCTACTGATAGAAAGCAGTTTCGGGGATCCCTGGGTGGCGCAGCGGTTTAGCGCCTGCCTTTGGCCCAGGGCGCGATCCTGGAGACCCGGGATCGAATCCCACGTCAGGCTCCCGGTGCTTGGAGCCTGCTTCTCCCTCTGCCTGTGTCTCTGCCTCTCTCTCTCTCTCACTGTGTGACTATCATAAATAAATAAAAATTTAAAAAAAAAAAAATTTAAAAAAAAAAAAAAAGAAAGCAGTTTCAGAAATCTTTATCTGAAAGTAGCCTCATGAGGCTAATGTTGAGACAGATCAAAAAAGGCTTCAGTCCTGGGTTTCTCTAGCATTGTAAAAGCTATTCCTATCAGATAATTTATATAGTTTTAACCACTAAGGAATGTTAAAAGAAAAAAGGAATAGCAAGTATAGTCAAGAATTATACCCAACCTATACTCTTCAGAACTTAAAAAGCAGAAGCCAACATGTTTCGAAAATTCCCTGGTTCACTCCAAAAGCTCTGAAACCTTTGGTCTCTACAGCCAAACATACCCAGCCAGCTACAATGCCTTTCTGTCTCAAATATATCATTTGAGGTCCTGGAACCCAATTTTGAGCTCTGAAAGAAAAGTATTTAGGCGTTTATAGCCTGCCTTGCTGATTATCACATACCCATCAAGTTTTAGCTCCTGCTTTGAATAGAACTGAGTGTGTAAGACTCAGTTTCAATTCATAAATTTCATGAGGATTTTTGCCTGATCGGTATAACCTATCTGTGGTATCTAGTCAAGAGAAAATGAATGTTCTTTGCCATCTCTAGGCCTTCCACAACAATGAAAAGCCAAAGGGGGGAGGGACGGGAAAGACGGACATGACAAAACACCCAAGAACCAACCAGGAAATAGGTCCTTCAATTACGAACCGTATTTAAGTCTGAAATAGTGTTTCTAACCTCATCAGCATATTAGTTCTTTTACGGGGGACAGATTCTTGCCAACACTAGAATAGGATGACTTAGAGCAACATAAACAGTAAAGCATTGAACCCAAGAGTTTAGTGGGGAGTGAAGGTTCAGGAAAAGAGCTGCTGGAAACAGTTTAGATCTAGGCCCCAAATAAATTAAGTTCATCCAATAAAGTGATGGTACTCTGGTATCAAAAAAGGGCTATCCAGAACTTCTACACAGCCTAAGCAGTGACTGAGGCAGGATGTGGAAAGGGGCAAGAAGCAAAAATCCAACCAAAATATCATGCTATTATGCTAGGACTCTATGATAGAAGAACCACATGGGGGAGCTGAAAAGTTTTTTAATTTAACACCAAACACCTCTGGAGGTGGCGGTGGCAGTTAGCATCTTAAGATTCTGCTTCCATGCCCGCAACCCTTCTACCATTAGGGAGTACTCATTAGTTAAAGAGGCCTTCAAATCAAGAACTAGATAAAATAAAAACCTGGTTGGGGGGGTGGTGGCGGCAAAGGACTCCTATTTAGAGAGAGCTTATTGAGAGAACTGGACCACATGATAAAGGAGCAACCAGCAACTAGCAAGGGAAAACTCTCTGGACGATGAACAGGTTGCTCCTCTAGTCCTTCCTGTACACTTGGGACATGTAACGCCAGTTCCTAGGCCCAATGTGGGACTGAGGAGCCACAAGGGTATGAGATTATACACGGCAATACTTACGAGCAATTAGGTTTGGTTTTTTAATACTATAAACCAAATGAGATGTGGGAAATGATCACCAGAAAAAAATCTGTAGCTTCTGCCATCATACCTATAGCATTTCTAGTCTTTTGTGGAAAGAGAGGTCTTGGGATAAGAAAAACCAGGCTTCAGAGAGATAAAGTATACTTGAGTAAAAGTAAAGCACAAGTGGTTAGTGCTGACTAGTCACTCGTGAACTGTGAATTGAAATTCTCCAAGGCCTTTTTTTTTTTTAATCCAATAAATGAGTTGACTGGTGAGTTACAGTTGATCTTAAAAGTTCCTTCTAAATATAAATTTGTAATTCCCTCCTCATGACAGGGTTGGTGGGAGGGAGACAGAAGGGTGGGCAGGGAAATGGAAGGAAAGGTAAAGGGACTTAGTTGATTAATCAGGGTAGGTTTAGGATTACTGGAGAATCCTGTCAAATTTTGGGTGTTACAGGTTGGTTGTTCAAGACTAACCCCAGTGTCACAGTAAAAGGGTACTTCTCATTCAGAGAAATGCAGACAAAAGCCAGCAAACTTTATTAGACGTTTTTCAACTTGCATCCCATTCTAGGTAAAGAAGTAACTTCTTTGTATGTATGCTCTGTAAAAGATCCTCAGAGTAACCACTCGCCAGAGGAAACAATCCTGGGATGGATACCCTTGTGACCTGCTGCCATTGGCAGGGTAAGGGATCGGAGAAGTCAGAGAAACTGGTCTTCACTAAAGCATCTTAATGCCAATTAAAGAAGACCCCTCAAGAGGTAACCTGCTACAGGCCCATCTCCTTTTGTGGGGAATGACAAAGGACTATTGCTGAATTAGGGACACAAACAGGCACCGAGTCAAGTTTTATGGACTTCCTAGTTGAGTAGCCACAGGTCACAAGCTCCCACCCCTTTACCCTTCACAGCACACAGTCAACTAAAGTTCTTACTGTGGCAACTTTATTACAGCTAGAAACACAAATCCGGCCAAGGCGGCCTGCTGAGAACTTAACCATTAAATAATTTTTAAAAAAAAGGTTAACGGAGAAGCTTTTATTCATTAACACAGAGCCTAACACATTGTTATATTGCAATGCAGAATAAAGCTACAAAAAAGTAACAGAATCAAAAAGAAGAGCAAGAACTGTGGCTCTAGATAGAGAATTCAACAAGTCAGACTCTGAAACAGGCACTCAGATGAAATGGCCTAACCCTAACCCCAGGTTACCATTGCCCCCACCCCCACCCGTTATACCCCAAAATAGTAAAAAGGAAACGGTCACAAGCTCACAATTGTTTGGTTCTCACCAATGTTAACAAAGAAAAACAAAATGAACCAAGAAATACTTGAGGGGTGCCTCAAGATATTCAATCAGTAGGGGAGAATCTCTGTTTCTCGCCTTTCAGTTTGTTAGTTACACATGGCACGGCAGAGGTGGTGGTGGTAGTAGCTGAAGCCCCGGTACCCTTAGCAGCAGACACAACATTTAGAGCCAGGAGAGGGATGGGTTTCATGCCAAGCAGACTGGAGACACAAGGGGCGGTCGGAAGAGGGTTGGGGAGGCTGGAGGGTGCGTCGGAGGTCCCCGCTGTGGCGAGCGAGGGGGTGGTGGTGGAGGAGGAAGAAGAAGAAGAAGGGGTGGAGGGTTGAGAGAGGTTGATGCTGAGGTGATCAGGGATCGTGACGGAGGCTGCCTGGGAGGAGGGTTTAGCGTTTTCTAAACTGTAACAGAGGAAAAAAGGAACAAAAAAAAAAGGGTGGGTGGAAGGGAAGACCACAAAAGGGAAAAAGTACAGGACAAAAACCGCTTGTTATCTGTTAAGTGCCTCTGGTTGTAAATTAGGAAGACCTAATACCATATTGTGATAAGCTGCCCCTTTTTCAGTCTGTGGCCCACCCTCTACAAAATGTATACTTTGCCAAATCCCATTCCACAATGCTATTTAAAACTGCTATGGTGAAGAAAAAGCTGACAGACTAAGAAAAGGAATCACACGGAGCACACTTCCATGTATCGGACACGTGGATCCAATCCAAAAGTCAGAAGGAAATGATTTCAAAGTAGAAAATGAATGAGTATTCTTAGTAATCTCCAAATGAGGAACAAAGGTCTCATACCCACCAATCACTTTTGAAAGTGCAGAATGTTATTCTATAGAATTAGACACTTCCCACCCTAATACTGAAGTGTGCTTCCATCTTCTGCAGTAAACTAGCCAATGTTATCAGGATGGTAAAAAGGAAAGAAACCAAATTAGGTCACTAATTTCAAAATTTCAAAGAATGTAGCATTTTCAAAGAATAATGCTGAGAACAAAAGTGTAGATAACAAGTAGGAAAGTTTCATTTATGGTAAGAAGATGGGGCTGAGAAAAAAAAGCCCTTTGTTTTTAACTGAACATAGTTCTAATACAGACCTTACAAAACTGAAAGATACTCAAGCCCTCCTGAAAAATTCATTTAAAAGCGTAAAAATACTGCCTCGACTTTTAAAATAAAGTCCAAATAACTGTAATGACCAGCAGCTCCCAAATGCCCACGTGTCTAAGCCAGAACTACAGTATTTGTCAAAGACTCTCTGGACAACCTAATCCTATACGATGAACTCTTCAAGGGCAGGGATCCTCCCTAAGATTCCATTTGGTTTACCTAAGTCCAGAAACTGTTACAACTCATAAAGCAGGGGCTAAAGAAAGGACTCAGACTGACAGTTAAGAGCAGAGATGCTCAGAACCCATTACTGAAAGCAGAGAAATCTTTCTTGCCTGCAAGGAATAAAACCAATTGGCTTTTGCATTCGAACTGGGCCAATATAGGAAAGTGCAGAATAAGCTTTGTGCATATACAATCTTTGCTTTGGTGTTAAATGAAGCTTTACAAAGTTTTGACCCAAATCCATAGTTTGGACAGTTTCATTAAACAGGATGACCCCTAAATGGCCAGCCATCTTATAAGGATGGTCCTGAAAAGAGCAACTGAATCACGAAAGTCAGGAGGAGATGTTCCGCTTCCTTATAATGTTGACACTGACCTAAAGGTCAAACAAGTCACTTTCATTTAAGTGCTACCTAACAATATTTACGGCAAGCCTACCCAAGAAGAAGAAAACCCCAGCTTCCAAGAACATGAATCTCACCACTCAAGACCAGCCCTCCCTATACCCCCAATGAGAAACAAAAAGTCAAACCTTTGCAAACAGCCTCTGCAAAGCTTACTACCATTTCCCAGTGAACATGAACAATCTGATGTGCTTGGTAGCAGAAGCAGATCTAGACAGAGAACTAAGTCTTTTCTCCACAAATGCCAGTAATACTTCAAGACATTAAAAGCCTTAAGGCAAAAGTCAACATCACTGGGGAATTGATAAATTCTTAATTAGGAGATAAAAGACAAAGGAATAAATACAAGGTCAGTATAAGTAGAATAAAATAGACTTCATACTTATGAATTCCTTCCCCTGGCACTAGATTCAGGAACTCGGAACACCATTTATACACAGCAAAGACTCAATAGTTATGACAGAGGTGACAACTAGACAAAAATCTACATGAGAAGGATGGCTAAGCCCCTTGGGAAATGCACTAACCCTGGCTTAGCAATGTAAGTAAGCAATTCAGAACGTGACTGAGGCACATGTGCTGAGAAAGCAAGAAATATAAATGCCTTGTAGGATGCCCACTGTCCTATGGCTGTCATGTGCAGTAACATCAGCTAGGTTTGGGTGAGGAAGATAAAACCTCAAGATGCCATTAAGGTATGAGATGGTGGCAAAAAAAGAAAGAAAACAGGCTAGGCATTTCTGAAACAGTCCAAAACCTGTGCCTCCCTTTTCCCACAAGCTCTGAACAATGGAACACATTTGTAACTTGAAAATAATGGATGTTTTCAGAATAAATGATAATGGCTGCTTCCAAGAAACTGTCTTGCTATCATATATACTTCATTATTCTTACTTTAATTAGGGTGCTTTGGAGACTAAACCCCATCAGTGAAAGAAATACTGGTCTATAATATGTGCATCAAGAGACCCACATCTGCTTCTAAGTCAGTATGGGTGCTCCAGTCAGAGCACTATCCTACTAGTGAAGACATGCTCCACTCCTTCCATGCCTAAAACCATCAAAGTCAAATACAAGCATTCTAATCCCCTCCCACATGCAAATTTATTACAATCTTGTTACGGTTTCTGCTTGCTACACTAAGAAGGGATCAAAGTAGGGCTAGATTTAAACTTTATTGCCATCTCCACCCACCCCCACTCTCATCCCCCCAATATTCCCACATTCAATAATACACTGTAGCTTTCCCCAACACACACATTACTTGTGTTGCCAACAATAAACAAAAAAAAGGTAGGGAGGAAACCCTTACCTGACATTGATTAGATATTGAGCCAGGCTAATGCTGGCAGCAGATCCAGTGATGGTAACCTGCCTATCGGTAGATCCTTCCACTGGGTTCGCAATTTTGATCTGCGCCCCAGACATCTGACGGATCTCATTGATTTTGGCGCCTTGACGCCCGATTATGCAGCCAATCAACTTAAGGAAGAAAAACAACAAGGCACACCAAATCAAGAGTTGCACGGCTAGGTCCAAAAATTCCATCCCACCCCTTCAGCCTTCTGTATCTTGGGTCCACAATAATGGCAATGGAAACTATTATCTGCATCCTACACACCCTACTCACATACTACTGATTTAAAAACAAGCTCTAGATTCTATCTCCACTATTGCCAAATTGTCTGACTACTACAGGTCAGTCAACTCACAGCTGACCGACCCTAAGGAGCATTAGGCTCATTTCCTCAAAGTACTAATCCAAAAACAAAACACAGGCCAACATGCTAACAAACCAGTTTCTCCTGGGTAGGCTCCGGTTTTGGACAACAAAATTGCCTAAAACCATCCTGTTACAATTACTATTTTAATATACAGATAAGAAAATATATATATAGATAGATAAGAATTTTGGCTAATTTGGGCGCCTGGGTGGCTCAGTCGATTAAGCATCTGCCTTGGGCTCAGGTCATGATCCCAAGGTCCTGGGATCAAGTCCCGAATCAGGCTCCCTGCTCCACAGTGGAAGCCTGCTTCTCCCTTTCCCTGCCACTACCCCCTGCTTGTGCTCTGTCAAATAAATAAATAAAATTTAAAAATTCTGGCTAATTTACAATGCTTTTGCCTTCAGAAAAAGTAAAAATTGGTCTATATTCATACTGTCCAATACTGCAAACACTAGTAACAGGTGATTATTGAAAATCTTTAGTGTCACTAGTGAGATTGAGCAATTGAGTTTATTATTTTCACAATTTAAATAGCCACGTCATTAGTGACTACCATGTTGGACAGAACATTCAACGACGACTGATGCTTTAAGGATAAGGCTTCAGATCATCCAAGAAACAAAGACCAATGAGAATTTTATCTGCTGAGACAAAATGGGTCTGACTCATGATGCCAATGCAATAGTTTCACCAATTTTCTCCAATTTTTATTCATGATTCTACATACTTTTTGGGATCTAAAAAAACCCCATTTCCTTCCCTAGGCCTTAAGAATGGCATGAAATTTACTCTTTATTTTTATCCCATGCAACCCTAATAACTATACTCACATCGTTTGGAATGGTGAGTTCATGAGAAGTAGTCTGAGCAGATGCATCCAAACCTGCTAAAAGACAGAAGAGAGCAAGGAAGTTCAATGCATAGCAAACAAACCCCCACTGATTTGCACATTAACCTAACAGAAGGAAACAAACTGGAAACCCAGCACTGGCTGTTGGGATTCATCACTAACTTGGAAGCCTCCAAGGAGGAAAGAGGGGGAAAGGGGTACAGAAATAATGCTGGAAAGGTTCCTCTGTAAACTCAGAAGAGCTGATTTCATGCCATTTCCTGCAAAGCCCAGCCTATTAGGGTGTAAGGGGATGGAAGCAAGGGGCAAGGGAATGTGGTAGGACCAAAATCTAACCAAGTCCTTCTGCACTGCTCCCCTTTACTGCTTAGGATTTCCTGCTGCTGTTGTGTTCCAATTTTATCTCACCTGATGCTCACTAGCACCAGTGCCAATATCATGCCTGTTACTGGGTACCATGGACTTTTGGCAGACATGCAGAGTTGCTTTAAATATACCTGTATCAGATTAACACCTCCCCCAATCCTAACCTACACTTGAAGGTCAAAGAGAATGAAATGGCAGCCAGGTGAGGGAAGTTCATTTCTCCAGATTTATTCCCTGTCTTCTCCTCAATTGCTCAGTAATTTGTTCTGGTTTTTATTTTGTTTTCCAAAGAAAAAGAAAAAAAATCCCATCAGCAAACACCCATACCCATCAATAATAATGACACCTGGACAGGACCAGGCCGGCTGGCTAATTCTCAAAGCTAGTCCTGCTCTCAGCTGTGGCTGCTAAACTCAACATTTTTAGAAGGGGGTTGGCCAGATCCATCAAGGGACCCTCAGGGGCACCAGGCCCACCCCTTTGCTCTCTCAGCTCCTTTCTGCCATGTGCATCTTGCTGGTATGTCATGGGCAGTGAAACAAGACTCCCACCAGTTTATTAATATAACAGTAGAATACTACAGATTTTTTTTTTTAATCATTACCCCAATAGCCTTTCACCTCTGGAGAGCTGGATTCAATGCCTGTTAAGATACAAGTGAAAATGAGTTTGGTGGTCTCATCCTAACCCTATCGGACAAGTTATTCCTTATACAGAAAAAAAAGCCCCAAAATCAAAACAAAACAAAACCAAAAAACACTACACAATTTGGCACAAATGGATTCTCTACCCAGATCTGTGAATAGCTGGTGGAGAGAAATGGGGTGCCAATCAGATCAAAGGGGCAGCAGTGAGGATGGGTTAGAAGAAATACCAGCCTACCCTTTGCCTGACAAGCATCCCCAGACCTCACCCCAAACCTTCCAGGGCCTTATTTTTTTTATTTTTTTAATAATAACTCACCCCAAATGAAAACCAAGTTAACAAACACATTACCTCCTTCGGTTTAGCGATAGAAGACAGGCAAGTTTAAACCAGCAGGATGCTGGGTAATGAAGTATGTTTTAAAAAGATGTCAAACTGAGACCTTGGGGCTGGCCTCTGTCTTGCACTACACCTTACAGAAATAAACACTGAGGTATCCATACCACTGAATCCGGTGTTGCCATGCGTCATGGGAAAATGAGACTGTTGCATTGCCAACTGGTGCAGCTTGGTCAACTGCAGGGAGGAAACAGGAGAGGTTGGCATTAGAAGAGTAACAGAGCCAGGGCTCAAGCACATTCAAATTTGAAAATGCAGAGCTCCTGATCCCCCAGGTTGACCCTACTACTCAAACTGTGACACAGGGTAATGATGGGGCTTATCCCACAATCCTGGGCATGGGCAGAATATGAAGGTGAGGTCAGAAAGTACAGAGGGCTCCCGGAGAATGAATGCATTTTGGGTGTGTGAAAAGAAAAGCAGCAGCACCCGCCCAACAACCATCCCCTTGTGGGCTACTTAATGAAGGTGTTTGCAGCCATTGCAACAGTTGCCCCAGGGACAAGCACAGACAGGCTAGGTAAACAAACTGTGCAGTGGTGCTAGGGAAACACACCATGCAGGGTTCTGTCAGTACTGGGAGGAGGGAAGGAGATGAGGGGGCAGGGAGACTGCAAGGGGTTGAGATTAAGATGCAACCAAACTGGGCTCAGCCCCACCCCCTTCCAAAGGATTTCTACAGCTATTGTTCTTCGCCTATATTAACTACCCTGGCTGTCATCAAACAATCCCTCCTCAAGGCTACTTCCCCCTCCTGGGCCAAACACTAACCAGGAACCAAACCCAACTTCCCAAGTCTAATGCTTAGCACCTGAAAGGATTAGTAATGACAGAGCAAAGTGCAGAGAAAAATGCCCTTACACGAAGTCTGAATACCAACACTTTTAACATAAGTGTTTAGTGGCAAGAAAGGTTTTATTGAGCTGAACCCCCAAAATGCTCAGCTTATCCCTCCCTGTGCAAAATAAGCCCCTTTCCCACCCATCCAGATGCTTTTTAAATTGAGGAGTACCCAAAGACAAACCCAACCTCCCACTCCTCCCCCATGGAAAGGACTCCAAGAAGAGATGCACAGTCAGTCCACTGTCAATTTAAACTGTGCCCTGGAATAACAAATGACAACATACCATGGAACATTTCTTTTTTAGACAGAATAATGTGGAACACAGGGTAAAGCAGAATCTAATAATCTGCCGACTTCAAATTTCCAATGATTATGTCAAAAGGCAAACAAGGTGCTACTATGACCCTGATTAAAGATTACTTAGGGGCCAAAATATGGGGTTCACCTTGTGAGGAAAATAATACTGCAAATTTTTAAGACCCAACTCACTTCTGCCTATGTGGAAGAAAGAGTGAAATAATTTTGGATGGGAGAGGGAGCTTTTCAAAACAAGAAGTGAAAACAAAACTTACATCTGGCTGTGGAATGGCATACTGTCCTTGAATGGTATAGGCCTACAAAAGGAGGAAAACAGTTCCTATTAAAAAACCAATCACGGACAGCCACCCAGCGGGAGAAGGGGAGACAGATTTCAACTAGCCAGGAAGCCAGAGTTGAACTAGAGATGGGGGAGGCCAGAGATTGAGGCAGTAGATGGTATCTCACAAACACAGTCAGACCTGAGTTGGCCTTCTTTGAAACCTAAATATGATGCTTTATTCCAGGAAGCCTATGAGGGGAGCCATATTCCCTGCAATCAAAGGCAAAATACACAATTGTTTCTTAAAGGAAAGGTGGGAAGTGGGATTAAGCAATGCCTCAATTGACCAAACCCCCTTCTTTTTCCTTATGTACAAGTCAGCGCAGGAGGAAAATGGTCTCTTCCCTCAACCACCCCAACCCTCATATACCAGTCATGGTGACATGAATGATTTGTATCTGCACAAACCTACGTGGCATGTTTTGAAACACTTCCCTTTCCCTGGCTTATTTTTCTCCACATCTGCCTTAAAAAAACCTTAAATGCACTGGATGCTAGCTGAGTACCTAACACTAGGGAGCTGACCACAGGAATGCAAAATCAATCAATCAAACAAATCACTGTGTTCTAAACCCTGCACCTTCTCCCACCTCCCCCTCCATAAAAGGAACTTGCAGCTCCCACTACACCCTCCTCCCCCCACACCATAACCTCCGAAAAGGGAGCTGGGTCTTAAGGGCAATGGGGTGGGGGGACAAGGAGGAGAAATAGGAAGGGACGGGAAGGAGAGGCTGGTTAACAGGATGTGAAGCTTTTCACATCACAGTGGCCAGTACCCCCAAAAGTGCACCCAGGTGGGGGTGGGAAGGTGAAAATGGGATAGGAAGAGTGGGAGATGGGGAAGAGGGGTTGAACAACAACAAAAAAAAAAAAGAAAAAAGAAAAAAAAGAAAAAAGGAAAAAAGGAAAAAAAAGGAAAAAAAAAAAGAGAGTTGGTGTTACCATCTGGTGGGCTACGCGGCCTGTGTGAAATGATGTGGGGGGGTCAGTCCAGGTCCCCGTGGACAGGTGGTGTCCACAGCACAAAAATCACCAGCGCCACTGGCCCCCCGCGTGTTGGCAGTCTCGGCTGAGGCGGAAGGATTGAGTGAGCCTTGGAGACTGAACATCCCCTCTCACCTCTAGAGGTGGTCCCTCCAGGTCAGGGTTGAGGCACATGGACGGGGTGGTGTGGGGAAAGCTCGCACTGTCGCTGCCTGTGCTGTACCTGTCCTGTGGATAAATAGAGGATTTCAGTCTCCAGGGCTGTCAATCCGGCACCTTGTCACCAGCATGAAATTCACACAAAAAAAGTCGTTTAATTTTTTTCTTTTCCTTTAAAAAGGAGCTCACGACACAATTTGAAACGAGCTGCAATCAGTGAATTCAAAAAAAAAAAAAAAAAAGTTACCTTGTGGCAGGTATCACACTGCACAATTGGGCTGTTTTCAGTAAGAATGAAGGGGTGGGGCAACAGAGCTGATGCCAGCTCCTGATCTGTGTGTGGGATTAACTTGAACCCCTATAGAGCCCACTTTTGTCACAAAGGAACAAAAGATACAGGTCCATCTGTGGACGTTGCATGAACCAGTCCATTTCAAAAGGCCCATAGGAATAATAAGGGCCACTCATGAAAGAAGCTGCAAGCCTTTAGAGGGTGGTCAACTGAATAAGGGGGGGGGGAGGGAGGTGGGGAAGCAAAGAGGTAAGAAGGGGAGGGTGGAAAAAGGAGGAAAGGAAAGGAAAGGGAAATGAAGAATTATAGAGAGGATTGCTGTTACACAGCATGGGACTCTATATAATCCCAAGTGGGAGTGGAAGAATCCAGACGACAGGAACCTGGAGTTCCTGGGGAGAAGGATAGACTCCTAAGGCTAAGCCTCCTTCCTATACTGACTCTGGGCCTTTGTTTTTCTGCCTGACTATCCAGACCGACAGAACCCTTTAACCAATCCGGTTTGTACAAAGCAAGGCACTAAACTGTCTCAAGGTAACACTGTAACATGATTAATTTGTGAAAGCTCCCAAAAGCACTTGACAAACTAAGTCCCCAAAATCTTGTTCAGTTTATGCCAACTCAAAATAGAATGTGAATGAGATGGACTTCAAGTTTATGCTCCCCCCAATTCAAAGACAAGATGGAACGGAGTTAAATGTGCTTATAAAAGGCCAGCCTCTCACTGGGAAAAGGCATTTTGAGCAATGCACTTGCCTAGGTAGCCACCAAAATGAAGGTCACTATTTCAACCTAAACCCCAACACTTAAGAAACTGACCTAACTCCTTATAAATACTAACCAACAAAGCATAAAACTACCATGGTTCTGATCCATGCTCTTGTCATAAAAATCTAACTTCAGAATAAACCATGTGCCAAGGATCAAGAATTTAGGCGGGTGAAGTAGAAAGAGGCCACGGGGGTGCCTTGGTGTTCTTACTCTTAACACCAAAGGTCACAGCACCACAGCCCAACATGCTCTCCCCCTTCTATTCTTGCACACTGAACCCTTACCCCAGCTGGTTTCAATTTGCCATGTAGGTTCAAACCAGCATTTTATGAGGTTAAGAGCCTGGGGAAACAATTCACTGGAGTTCGGGAGTGAAGGGGTAGGAGTAGGGGAGGTGAGGTGAGGGGGAAGGGGAAGTTTGTAGGACACTCAAGTTTAGGATCCCCCAATTTTGAGACCACCATCCAGAATCTCCTTCAGAGGTCCAGTTCTTTGCAACTTTTATTCAGACCTCTAAAGAACACCCCACACATAAAAAAGCATGGATGGGGTGGGGGAGAGAAACAGTGACACCAAGGTAATTTAACCCTTTCTTCTAATGCAACCCACTTTAAATTACCAAGTAAATTCCCCCTTCAGAGTGCCTACAAAACTCCCGTTGCCTGCTAAAAATTAAGGGCTTGGCATTCATAGCTTTCTCCAGTACAAAAAAATAAAACTAAAAGCAGGTCAAACTATGGCCAGAGTACAGGTTTCAGCAAGCATGCAGAGTGGCCTGGTGTGCTCCTGGCAAAGTTGACATTTCAAATATAATCCTGTTCATTCTAGCCCACCAAAAAGAACTTTCTTACCTGACCACCTGCAAAGATGACTGGAGAACTGGACGGCTTGGGCCGGTACGGGATGGTCACGCCCTTCGGGGGGGACTGGGAGAGAGTCAGAGGGGAAAAAAACAAAAAGAGATAAGGTTTCAAAGCTGCTTCAGCTGTGTGGCTTAAGCTCACACAGATCAATTAAATTAAAAACTGCATTAATTTCCATCCCCTCAACCTACCAACGTTGTCTCTGGCTAGATCTAATCTCAAATCATCTGCAGTTATTTGCCTTTAAAGCAGTAAGATGGGTCCGTGAACTACACAGCTCACACTAATTCTCATCAAGGCAGATTACCCTGTAATAATATATGCATTATTTCCGTTTTCTTTTTTTTCTTTTTATTTCCACGTTTTCAAATAAACCTAATGAACATGACAAACTTCTACCCATGTAATTGGTAATTTAGGATCTCACATTTTGGCCTATATAAGAAATGAAGCCAAAACTAGGAGATACAGTACCCAAATATTACGCCTACGATAATACAGACACTGTCAAGAAACAGTTTAAAGGCTTGATCAACATTTTTCTAAACTCTACTTGAAGATTCTATTTTCCTTTCTCATGGACCATGGGGGAAATTCTGTAACAATTCTAAAAAGGTTTATTTTCTCTTAACTTTGCTATTCTTGGGGATCCCTGGGTGGCGCAGCGGTTTGGCGCCTGCCTTTGGCCCAGGGCGCGATCCTGGAGACCCGGGATCAAATCCCACATTGGGCTCCCAGTGCATGGAGCCTGCTTCTCCCTCTGCCTATGTCTCTGCCTCTCTCTCTCTCTCTCTCTGTGTGTGACTATCATAAATAAATAAAAAATAAAAAAAAAAAAAACAAAAAAACTTTGCTATTCTTGTTTTAACTGAATAGCATATACTACCAGGACCTCATAAATCATTCAAAAACACCAGTATGGACAAATTTTCCTATATAAATATCTTTAATATAATCCTGCCTTAAAACATGGAAATTAACTTGAAGAATGCCTCAAAGTTGCACACAGTCAAAATACTGTAATCCAAAAGGCAACTCCAACTTCTCAGGAACCCAATTACATCTTTTACCTACTCAGTCCAAGTAGTAAATCTTCCCCTACCAACCCTGCTAGAATTGCTATAAACCAAAAGATCACTGCTGCTTAACAGTTTCTATTTTTGCTCAGACTACAAGAAAAGTCAAAGCTGGGGGGGGGGGGAGAGGAAAATATGAACTCAGGGAACCTCTTCCCCACCCCCACTGGAAGCTTCTAACAGCTTCACCTAATTCTAGTCTTACTAAATATAGATCAGTCTGTCTCCCTAGAATCACCCTCCCCCCATTCTCAGCATGAGCCTGAGGGCTTACCTCCAACATGACCACGCAGATCTGTTTCACACACTCAATGATGGATTGCGGAATGCCAGCAATAGTGATGGCCCGCTCAGTTGAGTTGGGGAGCATATCCCCTGCCACCTGGACCTGAGCCCCTGTACTCTTTGGGGTAAAAAGAAATTTTAAAAATCAGATAAAAACAGCTCAAACTCTTTTAATTCCAAGTAGCAATTTTAGAGTCTAACATTCAGTAGAAATACTTATCCCATCTCCTATTTTACCCTTTTTATTCTCCCTTCCCACTCTCCCCTTATTCCAGATAAGACTGTTTAATCACAGTTATAAATAAATTAGCCTCTGAAAGTCAAGAATAATCCTGAATAAAAGCCTAAATTTAAGCTGCTCTCAACAAAAAGGCTCTTCTAAAGTTTCCTTTCAGCTAATGATAGCTTCATGGGCCATCAAACAAAATCCCCAAAAGTATCACCTACTTTTCATTCTCTTATTGAACAAATATTTATATTAAGTCCATTCTACGTGTCAGGCACCATTCCAGATTGCTTGGAATATGTCAAACAAAACCAAAATCCATGCTCTCATGGCATGTACAATAAAGCTCCTGAAAACTCCTTTAGGAGCCACTCAAATTTCATTCCAACATCCAATTCAGTAACTCTCAGATACTATTAAAAGCTTCCATAGTTCAATGTAAATTCCACAGTTTAAAAGGGAGCACGATTACAGCTACATCTTATTATACCTTCCTGTTTTCCCCTTGCTATGTTTAGGAGTTTGGCCAAGGAAAATATTTGCTATATTACCTATCAAACTGTAATCTTTTTAGACATTAAAAAAAGTATGTAGTCTCATGGAAAATTACCAAATAAAAAAATGAAAACAAGGGGTGCCTGAGTGGCTCAGTCGGCTAGGCATCTAACTCTTGATCTCGGTCCAGGTCAGGATTTCAGGGTAGTAGGATCGAGCCCCATGTCAACTCCATACTGGGCATGGAGCCTGCTTGGGAATCTCTCTCTCCCTCTGACCCTGCCCCCACCCCGGCACAGCAGTACTGTCTAAAATAAAAATAATAAATCTTAAAAAACAAACAGGTCATGTTTGACAGAAATTCTGGTTAACTTTCTGATGTAAGACATATGAGAACTATTAAAAAAAAAAAACTACCCATTTTTATGTATGTATCAATGGTACAATCCTTTTCTTCCTGGTACAGAATCAAATTGTAATTATCTAGGACTGGTACTTCAATAATAATCTTCATCTCAACTTCAAACTTTCCCTAGCCATACTAAGAGCTATTAATAGAGGAAGTCACATTTAGAATAAACATTTTGAAGACCACAAAAATTACCAACCTCTCGTATTTCCTTGATCTTGCAACCACCTTTCCCAATGAGAGAGCCACACTGACTAGCAGGGACCACCAGCCTCAGGGTAACTGGGGGTCTACTGGCAGCTGTGCTATTGGTCATAGAGCTGCTGATGTCCTTCAAAAAGAAATTCATCAGAAAAAAGAATGTAAGTTTAAGCAGATCCTTGGGGTGCTCGCTTCGGTAGCACATACACTAAGCAGATCCTTGAGACTCATGACTGCTATAATAATAAAACTGTTTTAAACCTTATGAGGGATATTTATTATGTCGTGATCTACCATCAGCAAAAGTTCAAATATTGCCCCTCCCACCCCCTGAACAACTATTTCTGAAAAGATTAAAACACCTACAAACTTCCTCAGAATTAGCCTTAAATATAGTTTCTTTCATGGAAGGCATGGGGGGGGGTTTCATAGGAAGAAAAGTGATTTGTAGTTTTACAAATTAGAGCTGACTGCAAAGTAAAACAGTATCAAAGTCAAAATTAAATAAAATATTAAAGAGAAAGATGGAACAATGGAATCCAAAATTCAAAAAACCAATTCTGTCCTCTTCAGTAACTAAGAAGATTAAGTAGTGTAGTTCTATGTATCATAGTTTTATTTATTTTTATTTTTTTGTATCATGGTTTTAATTTCTTGGTAATATCACCATTATACAGATAATAAAATTGAGGCTGATTACTCATCCCAATCACATCTAAAAAGCTGCAGATTTTAAGACTCCAAAGCCCACCATCTTTCCCCTAACTATATGCTACATCCCAAAAAGTCATGGTTTTAACCTAGTTAAATTTAGCCTTCTGAAGATTAAGTGGTTTAAACATCACTTCTCAGCCTAATCTCTATATAGTAACTAGACCTAGAAAGTGCTTAAACATAAGCCCTTAAAGTCAAGGACATGTTAAAAGTATGAATAGATTTTTCTGAATGTTTAAGCTCCAGGCTCTGGATAGCAGGGCCTTGCAGGTCAAAAGATAACATTTCTGATGTTGGCCATGATAAAATTTCAGGCATCATTAAGTATCTAACCACCAACCAAGCAGCAGCCAACAGTTCTCCTCTGACTGTGGTGTCAAATGCACGATTAGCAGCATTACTGAAGAGGGGGAGGATTCAAGACAAGACCTAGGGCAATGGTTGTTCAGTGTCTGAAGGTTAAGATATCTTGGTGAACCAAAAGCATCCCTCTAA
Organism: Nyctereutes procyonoides; assembly: GCF_905146905.1. Lineage (NCBI taxonomy): Eukaryota > Metazoa > Chordata > Mammalia > Carnivora > Canidae > Nyctereutes > Nyctereutes procyonoides. The sequence goes on along the minus strand of NW_026575124.1, from coordinate 4,285,444 downwards.
CAAAAAACCTCTGGCGTGGATATTTTGCTTCTGAAAACCTATAAAACATATTCTGACACAAAGTTATCAGACTGATTTTCATAAAAACGTAACTGTGCCAAAGGCAGAAAGTTATCTGTATTTATTTATAGTATATGTTAGTGTTCACCAAGGAACCTAACAAAAGCACATTTAAGTTCACTCAACTATAAATCAGGAGACGTTTAGTAATATAGTATTGTCATACTTTCAAAAACTGTTAGGTTAAAAAATAAAAGATGCTGGTTTTTCACACAAATTTTTTATGCTGAGTCCCTGGCAACAGTCAAACTATTTGTCTTAATGATTCAAGTGACTTATGCTCAAATTCTGGGGACACTGAAGGTAGGGGAGATAGATATTTGTAGATATTCATGATCCATTCTGTTCTTCAATTAAAAAGCTCTCAGAGAATCATTAAGCTATTTAGAAGCACTTTAAAAGGAAAACTAAGCAGGGAGGGGTGCCTGGGTGGCTCAGTTGGTTGAGCAGCCAACTCTTGATTTAGGCTCATGTCATGATCTCAGGGTCCTGGGATTGAGCCCTGCATCAGGTTCTGTGCTCAGCAGGGAGTCTGCTTTGAGGAGACTCTCCCTCTCCCTCTGCCCCTCCCCCACTACGAGGGCAAGCACTCTCCCCAAAAATAAATGAAATCAAAATAGATCTTAAAAAATAAATAAACGGACACTAAGTACAGAATGAGGGGGAACAACTAACCTCTTCCAGTTTGTCAATGATCATAGCGAAGGCTTTGAAGATGGCGTTAGTGGGTCCAGCCAAAGTGATAATTCTCTCAGGACAATTCCCTTCTGAGATGTTGATACGTGCACCACTCTGGATAAAAAACAAAGCCAAAAAGCTAAATAAGACAAAAAGATCTGAGAATATATAGAATACGCAGCCCACCCCCAAATAAGCAAGGAACTGCCCATATATCTTGACACAGTATCATTTCAAATACTGCTCATTTTCGTCCTCAGACTACAGAAGCTGCCTTAATGCTTGAATGAACTAAGTTACCAAACTACATTTTCCAGCATACTATACACCATTACAAATAACCAAGCCAGAAAAATGCCAGATTTTCCTATTGAGGCCTTCCCCCTTATAATCACTCATTAAAGAAAATTCCTGCCTTGAAGGACTTAACTGTCCCTAACCTTCCCCCACATAACTCACCTCCTCACGCATCTTCTTAACTGATTCTCCTTTCTGTAAGAGGAAAAGTCAAGAGTGAGCTCCAACTGCTATTTCAACCCAGACTGACTAAACAGTAATTAGAGTTGAAGTGAAACTGTCTTACCTTTCCGATGATACTGCCAACTTCCTGCAATGGAGAAAACTAGCGTCAAATAAGAGGAAACTCGAAGCGTTCATTATCATGAAAAGGAATTTTTAACTGTCCAAAGCAAATGAAAACTAAGATTTACAGAGAAAGGGAGTGAATGGGCTTCATCTTTTCTTTGCAGAAAACATAAATGAAGATATCCAAGAACTTTGAAGGAATAATGATGCAGGAATGATTAAATGCTATTGTGCTTAATGTTATTTTTTAAAGTACCAGATATCACCTTCCCCCCCTTAAAGTTTCCCAAAATTGTCTGGGCAGAGGAAATGTACTTATTACAAGCTATAGCAACCTCCACCGACAAAATCTTATTATCCAGATATGAGACAGTCTTTGGCTCCATCCTCTAGTTAAGCCTTTCCTGCTCAGTGGAGCTTCCTACTAAAGTCTGTCCATTTTCCCACTACACTCTCATCTACGCTGATAGAGAAGAGTGCTAAAAGCCAGATGCCCCACAGTGCTAATCTGATGAGCTCCAAGATGCATGCCCTCTCTTCCTGGCCTCTCCCTGAGCAGTTACTATGACCCAATTTCCCAAGCTGGTGCATACCTTTCCATGCATAAGTAGCCGGATGGTGAGAGTGACATTTAATCCACCTTCAATCACACCGGTGTCCATGTCGAGCAGTGTTCCGGGGAGCTGGACTTTGAGTGGTCAAGTCTTTGGTCACTGGTGGGGGTGAAAGCCAAAAACTGAAATGCAAATATGACCAAAATCAGAAGAGGAAAAAAATAGGAGAAAAGTCATTTCATCAGTATCAAATGTCTTCTGAGTCTTTTCCTTAAAAGACAGCCTATCAGGTGGCAAGCTTGTATATACCCAGCACAACTGCACTAATGACAACCATTTACAGCTCAGGTTGTGTTACGGTTCGGAAGGAGACTTTTCAGTCAGCTCTCCTTCAATGGTAGGGTTTCCGCTGACTCTCACTCGGGATGAGGAAGATTCCTTCAATTGGCAATGGTTGTAAAGGAACTGCTGAATGTGCATTTGTCCTTCAGGCAGAATAAGCTTTGACAGGATACAGAAACACCTGGACAAACCTCACTCTAACCAACTACAGAGAGGCAGATGACCTTTTGCCTCCCTGTTAGGTAGCAGATCAGGTTGAAAGCTAGAAAGGACATGTTAAGTTTTCTTATTTGTAGCAATTTCTAGGTAAAAATATTGAGATTAACTCATGTTAAAATTTCAAATCTTGACAGATGACAACAAATAATTTTAATAAGATTTAAATCAACAACCTCACTGAAAAATGCATTTTCTGAAAGCCTTCTATGAAGACTAGGGTTCCATATTCCCCTTTGGGAAAAGACTCAATACATTAAGTACTGCCTGAGTCCTTTCTCCTATTCCCTTCCCCAACCCAACCTGATAATCACTCAGATTTGAAAATTTTCCTTGCTTCTGTGTATTGAGCTTTACCACTCCACCTTTATTCAAATCTATTAAGTCTTAAATTTTTTTCCAAAGAAAACAATGAAAATAAAACTGGTATTGCTGAAAATTTACTGTAGAATCGTTTCAAGTAACAGGGGTATTGAACCTTTCCCACAGAGAAAGCTTCTGTCCTCCTAAACAATGTTCCCAATATTTCAGTTTTGGAGTAACAGATTACATGCAGAAAGAAAAGGTTTTAGGATATACCTTTTTCCCTAGGATACCTCCTTAGGACCTAACAGCATTAGCTTTAAAAAGGTTCTCCAAAGTTGATAAATTTCTCCAGTGACATTTTTAGCAACCATCCCTTCAAAACTCAACAGCAATGATCTCTCCCAGAGCGAGTTTTCCCCCTTCACAAAACAGCTACCGCTTTAACTTTGCTCTAACACAAAATCCACCCCTAAATTTTTAAGAGGTGTTTAACTTGCTGCCAGATCATTCTGTATATGGCAAGCTGCCCCATGGTTACCTCCAGAGCCCGATTTAAAAGATGGGCTTTGCATCCCCAAGGCACCTCATTCCCTCATCTTCAAAATAGAATTAACTGCTGGCAAAATCCCAGAATTCAACACTTTTCACTCATGGAAAAACAACAGTGCTGCTGCGGGGGGGGGGGGGGTGATGAAAGGGGGGGGAGATAGAGTTACGTCTGTAAGAATGACTTTTTTTTTTTTTAAGATATGGTAAAATACTGGCAGTTTAACTCCTCATCTCCGCTCAAATATAAGGGGAATCACTTTACAAACAGCACAGTAACGCAAGTACGAAAGGACAAGAACACTGAAAATCTACTAGAAGGCCATTTCGTGATTAAGGCACAAAGGAGCATTTCTAACTCCGAACATCCAAGAAATCCTTGTCATTTTCTCCTGGCTGGGCCGATATAAGTGTGCCCAATCCCAGGAATCCAGCTGCTAATCCTGCAGTCCATTACCCCTTCTCCTATAAATAGCTCGGCCTGGGTCTACATCCGCAAGCATTTTGTAATTTCGAAATTCGTTACCCCGAGAGAACGTCCTGAATAACTCGGGAACTGGGAGCCCGTTTACCCTTTCTTTTAACTCCGCAGCCCCCCTCCCCTCGGTCATCCAAGCATTTTCCAATTAAAAAATGCCCCCCCCATCCCTCCACTAGAAAAGAGAGAACGGGGGGGGGGGCGAACGAAAAAAAAATAAACGGTTCGGTCGGGGGGGGGCGCTGCGATCCAGGGGGAGGGGCCGGGCTAGTAGCGCCTCCTCGTGTGGCTGCGCCAGCGCCTGACCCCCGCGGGGAGCCGCGCTCACCCGCCCGGCCAGCAAGCCGGCCATCGCCTCCCCCCACCCCCTTCAACCAACAAATCCACCGCCGCCCCCCCTACCGCGCGCGCGCCCTCCTTGACTCCTGCGCAGCCGCCACCGGGAAAAGGCGGGGGGAGGGGGGAGGCCTTGCGCGAGGCCTACTAGGCCGCGCCTGAGCCAGGGCCTCGCGTGAATGGCCGGCCAGCCAGAGTGAGGGGGTAGGCGCTCACGCGGTACTACGCGAGGCCGGGGCTCGTGACGGAGACCGGAGCCCGCTGAGAAAGATGGCAAGAGTGGAAACAGAGCTATAGCTGGGGGCGGAGGGAGAATTTTGAAGCTTACCTGCAGGCGCGAGGCGACTGAGGGGAAAAGGGGAGCGGGCGGGAAGGGGAAGGGCGGGAGGCCGGGGGCGGAACAATAGGGGCGGGCGGGAAGGCGAGGGGGGCCCCGCGGGCGGGCGGAGGAGGAAGGGGGGGGTGGAGGAGGAGGAGGAGGAAGGGGGAAAGAGACCCCGGGGCGGGTGGAGGGCGGCGGAGGGCGGGCGGGCGGGCGGAGGGCGGGCGGGCGGGAGAGGGCGCAGGCTGCGGCTGCTCCGGCTGCTGCCTCTGCTGGTCTGGGAGGGGGACGGGGCGGAGCGGCCCGCTTTCAACCCCGCGCACCCTCCGACCCCGGAAGCGCTAACCGCCCCGGGGGCCGGCGAGGCGACTGCGTCGTCCAGACCTTCCCCACACAATGCGCACGGCCTCCGGGCAGCCTAGAGCGGCTCCGTGGACAGCGTCGGCACCAGCGAGACGACGCCTGGTAGCCGGCGGCCGAGCCTGGGATAGAGCGGCAGCGCGCGGACAGGAGGACGCTAGCGGCCCCTAGCGGCCGGACCGGAAAGCCCAGGCCTGAGTGCGGAGAGAGTTGGCAGGCGCCATGGATAAAGGAGACAAGAGGGAACCAAGGGATGAGTGAGAAGAATGAGAAGAGACGGGAAAAACCCAGTAGTGTGTTGTGATCCATCAAAAAAAAAAAAAAAAAAGAAAGAAAAAAGAAAAGAAAGATTAAAAGAAACTACTTTGGCACACTGCAGGCAACTTTTACACCAACTCCTTTACTCTGAAAATTAGTACTGAAAAGGAAAAGAATTAAGCATTTACTCCCTCTTAGAAAGAACTGCAGTCCATCCGTGGTTGATAAGGGAAAAACTTTTTTTTTTCTTTTTAAGATTTCAGCCTAATGTATAAAGAATGAGAAGAAAATCCCCATTCATCCTGCAACCCCAAATGAAAACAATCATTCAAGCCGGTGGCATCAATCATCAAAACTTTAAGTGAAAGGTTGTTAGGGAAACAGGATATTATCACGGGGCCAAATATCAGCACTCACATTATTGGCAAATGGCACGGAAAAAACAACAACCAAAAAGCAAAAAAAAAAAAAAAAAAAAGAAAAGAAAAGAAAGAAAGAAAGAAAGAAAAAAAAAAAAGAAAAGAAAAAGAGAGAGAGAGTGCTCTGATAATCACCACCTTACCCTAGTAATCAAACTTTGCAACACTAACAGCTGGACAACTTTGACATTATGTGGTCCTTGAAGAGATACAATAAATACATAGCATCGCCCATTAAGTCTTCTTGTCAAAAGTGTTTAATCTTAAAGTAATCAACCCTTAAATCTAATTTGCAATGTATAGGAAATTTATTTTTATTTATTTATTTATTTATTATTTATGATAGTCACAGAGAGAGAGAGAGAGAGGCAGAGACACAGGCAGAGGGAGAAGCAGGCTCCATGCACCGGGAGCCCGACGTGGGATTCGATCCCGGGTCTCCAGGATCGCGCCCTGGGCCAAAGGCAGGCGCTAAACCGCTGCGCCACCCAGGGATCCCCTGTATAGGAAATTTATGAGGGATAAAGGAATAAATTAAATACATCACACTGCAAGGAGATAATCGGCCAACTCAGAATGCGGTTAAGCGGCCAACTCTTGATTTTGGCTCCAGGGTGCTGAGATGGTACTCAGCAGGGAGTTCACTTGACATTCTCTCTCTTTCTCTCTCTCTCTCTCTCTCTCTCTCTCTCTCTCTCTCTCTCATCTATCTATCTATCTATCTATATATCTCTCCCTCTGCCCCTCCCCACCTCTCAAATAAATCTTCTTTATTTATTTATTTATTTATTTTGAAAGACTGAGCACAAGTGGCAGGGGGAGGGGCAGAGGGAGAAGCAGATTCCCCGCTGAGCAGGGAGCCAGAAGGGTTGGATCCAGGACCCTGGGATCATGACCTGAGAAGAAGGCAGACACTCAACTGACTGAGCCACCCAGGAATCCCTAAATAAATAAATCTTAAAACTACCCAGTCTCTTTAAAAAGTCAATGTAGGGGATCCCTGGATGGCCAGAGGTTTAGTGCCTGTCTTTGGCCCAGGGCGTGGTCCTGGAGTCCTGGGATCAAGTCCGACATCCAGCTCCCTGCATGGAGCCTGCTTCTCCCTCTGCCTGGGTCTCTGCCTCTGTGTGTGTGTGTGTGTGTGTGTGTGTGTGTGTGTGTGTGTGTGTGTGATGAATAAATAAATTAAATATTTTTAATAAATAAATAATAAAAAGGCAATGTAATGGGAAAGAAAGAAGAGGTGGGTAAGAAAAAAATTTAAAAAGCAATAATAAATGCAATGTGTGGGGGATCCCTGGGTGGCGCAGTGGTTTGGCGCCTGCCTTTGGCCCAGGGCGCCATCCTGGAGGCCCGGGATTGAGTCCCACGTCGGGCTCCCGGTGCATGGAGCCTGCTTCTCCCTCTGCCTGTGTCTCTGCCTCTCTCTCTCTGTGTGTGCCTATCATAAATAAATAAAAATTAAAAAAATAAATAAATAAAAATGCAATATGTGGCTCTTGTTTGTTTTTACTTAAAAAAATATATCTATATAGAGGTGCTTGGGTGACCCAGTTGGTTGAGTGTCTGCCTTTGGCTTGGGTCATCATCCCTGGGTCCTGGGATGGAGTCTTGCATTGGGCTCCCTGCTTAGTGGGGAGTCTGCTTCTTCCCCTCCCTCTGTCCTTCCCCCTGCTTGTGTTCTGTGTCAAATAAATAAAATCTTTTAAAAAAATAAAATTAAAAATAGCTAAATGACATTTTCAGGACAATTGAGGAAAATTTAAATAAACTGAATATTAGCTAATATTAGGAAATATTGTTAATTTTCTTAAGTGTGAGAGGCACCTGGCTAGCTCAGTCAGAAGAATGTGCAATTCTGAACCTCAGGGTTGTGAGTTCGAGCCCCACATTGTATGCTGAGATTACTTAAGTAAAATTTTTTTAGAAATTATTTTCTTAAAAATAAATAAATTATTTTCTTAAGTTTGATAATGGATTGTGGTTATGTAGGAGAAATGTTCTTTATGAGTGCATGATGAAATATTTATGGGTGGTGGATCATGATGTATGCAAGACTCTCAAATGGTTCACATAGGTATATCAAAGCAAATATGGGAAAAGATTAAGAACTGTTTAGTGTGGGTGGTAGGTTTATGGGTAATCACTGTCGTATTCTTTAAACTTTTAAAAAATAATTTTTAGGGCAGCCCAGGTGGCTCAGCAGTTTAGCGCTGCCTTCAGCCCAGATTGTGATCCTGGAGACCCAGAATTGAGTCCCACATCGGGCTCCCTGCATAGCCTGCTTCTCCCTCTGCCTGTGTCTCTGCCTCTGCCCCTCTCTGTCGCTGTGTCTCTCATGAATAAATAAGTAAATTTTTTAAAAAGTAAAAAATAATTTTTATAATAAAAATTGGAAACAATATGTGGAATGGAACAAGACTGGCAAAATGTTGATAATTCCTGAGGTTAGGTAATGGGAATATAGGAGTTCATTAAACTGTTTTCTCTTATATGTCTGTAAATTTCCAGATTAAAACTTTTTATAAAACAACAAGAACAACAAAAACCAGAAAAAAACCGGAAGGGCTCCAGCTTGGAGTAAGACAAAATTAGGAGAGAGCAAATACATGGTTATTACTGAACCTCGCTCAAGTCCTTTAGGTGTCAGTTCTGGCCTTAATGTTACAAAGTTTTATTGGGCAACCCCAATTCAGTAGGAACAGCTTCCCAAAGCTTGGGGATTCCAGTTCCCTGGGGTGGTATATTAGAAACAATATGAGACAGAAATGAAGAGAAGTCTGTCATTTACAAAGGTAAGGGACAGACCAAATACTAAAAGAGAGGAAAGGAAATAAGAAAATGTCAGGGGGAAAAAAAAAGAAAGAAAATGTTGGAATACCAACATTTCAAAAAAAATTTTTTAAGTTTTATTCATTTAAGTAATCTTTACACCCAACATAGGGCTTGAACTCCAACTCCAAGATCAAGAGTTGTACGCTCTTTTGAGCCAGCCAGGGGCCCCAGAATATTAATATTTTGAATCAAACTAAGGAGCAGGCTTACTGTGAGACCTGTACAGGTTAGATTAACCTCGAGATTTTGCACTTGGGGGTGGGGCGCCTGTGGTTCAGTCAGTTAAGTGCCTGCCTTTGACTAGGGTCATGATCCTGGGGTCCTGGAATGATGCCCCTTGTCTGGCTCCCTGCTCTGCCTCCCTCCCCTCTCCTGTTCATTCTCTCTTTCTCTCTAATAAACTTTGAAAAAAAGAAAAGTCTTAAAAAATTTTTTGCTCGTGGGTCATTTATATTCCAGAGACCCTGAGAGCTCGGGTGAAAGTGAGTAGCTGTTCAAGAAGTCACTTCATCCTTTACTAACAATAGCATGGCTTCTCCTAGGGCTGGGCAGCAGTTGCAGTCAGCTTTGAAAGAGAAAGAGGAGATGCATTTAACAGCAATACCTGATAATTTCATGAATCAATAAATTCCTCCCCGAAGAGGAAAGAAGAGAGTCAGTTTGCCTAGAACTATAAAGCAACCTAAGGAAATGATTCCAAAAAGGCAGCAAACTAAAGACTCATCCCATGACTGGCAATTCCCAAAGCTAAACTATCAATTTGTATTTTAGATCTCATGGATTTCCTATCCCTTCCCATCCTCAACTATGTGGAAACCTTGCTACACTTCGTTTATAGTAAGAAGAGAATAGCAGACTCCCAGATTCCTCTCATGGACACAAGGTGGTGAAGGCGTAAGATAAACACACTTGAGGATGACCATCCTTAGTCCTTTATATTGTTGCACAAAATGGGATGCAAACCCAGTGCTTTCAGGAGACAGGCAGGTCATGTAAATGGGGAGAAAGAAGGCAACAGGAAGTTGAAAATATTATGAAAAGACTGGAGAGTACAAGACCCATTTATAAGGAATGACCACTACTCAGGGCCAGAATTTCTGCTCTCAGGATTGTGAACCCACTGTTGCTAGGATTTCCAGCTTGAAATCTAAATCTTCACTGAAAATGTCTGATACTGGAAAATACTGGGTGGCACAGTCAGTTAAGGGTCTGACTCTTGGTTTTAGCTCAAGTCATGATCTCAGATCCTGAGATCGAGCCCCCCACATCAGGCTCCGTGCTAAGTGCAGAGTCTGCTTGAGATTCTCTTTCAGGGTCCAAGCTCAGCAGGGAGTCTTTCTTTAAAAAAAAAATTATTTATTCATGAGATACTCACAGAGAGGCAGAGACACAGGTAGAGGGAGAAGCAGGCTCCCTGTGGGGAGCCCCATGCAGAACTCAGCTCCTGGACCGGGGGATCGTGCCCTGAGCCAAAGGCAGAGGTTCACCCACTGAGCCACCAAGGCATCCCTACTTTTAGCTTTTAGAAAATTAGTAAATTTGGGGGAAATAATAACAAAACAAAACAACAGCAAGGTGCTCTGCATATGGCTTAGATACACCAAGAAGGGGAGATGTGCTCTCCGTCATTAAGACTGGGGAAAGAGAGGGGACAGTGAATTTTCTCCCTAATTTCTTGGCGTCTTTTGTGTTTTCCCTCTTTACCACTTCTCTGTCTCTCCTTATTTCTAGTTTGTCAACATCTGTTTCTCTTCCCCTCACAATCCCCCTGTGCCCACATCTTCCCTTCTCCTCAAAAATGAGGAACTGATGAATAAATGAAAATGGAGGACAACTGGAATGAAACATTAGAATGACCCCCAAACCCAGGACACTGGAAAAGCAGGCCTGGGTTTTGGATTTCCTATAAAATTAGAAGCTAGCTCTAAACTATAGGAAGACCTCAAGCATTTATTTGGTATAACTCACCTCAGGGGCAAGTCATAGACGCCATACAGCCAATAAAGATGCTCTTCCTTGTTCTCCAAACCCCATGCTCGATCCCCAAGCCCTATGGATTCCACCTCAGAAACATCAAGTCTACTCCTTCCTCCAGGCCATCTCCCCACCTTCAGTCTCATTTTCTGCTTTCAGGTTCCCGCATGGTAACTCAGGCTCAAGGACTCCTGAACTTTCATCCTACGTCTTTTCAGAACTCTGTGCCTCTAAAACTGCTGGGTTTTTTTTTTTTAAGATTTTATTTATTCATGAGAGACACACACACACACAGGGGGGTGGGGGGCAGAGGAACAGGCAGATGGAGAAGCAGGCTCCCTGCGGAGAGCCCGATGTAGGACTCGATCCTGGGACTCCAGGATCAGGACCTGAGCTGAGGCAGACGCTTAACCACTGAGCCCCCGAGCTGTGCCTAAAACTGCCATTTCTGCCTGGAATCCATTGGGTTCAGGAGCCAGACTGCCTGAGTTTGAACTGACTGAACCACTTCCTGCTTCAGTTTCCTTTACCTGTAACGTCGGAGTAATAGTACCTCCCTCACCGAGTTGCTGGAAAGATTACAGAAATTATAAGTGGAAAGCACCCAGAACTGGAACACAATAAATGCTCAGTGTTAGCTGATATTATTTACCAACTGGCCAACTCCCACTTACCCCAAGGCCCAGCCCAGACCTAGCTCATTTTCCCAGTGGCACCGTCACTCCTTCCTTTGCTACCCCACTGCTAGATCCATGTCTCTATTGTGCTTCTTTTTACCAGTATTACAATAACCTACTTACGTGTCCGTCTGCTCCATTAGATCTTGTGGATCCTGAGCAGCAGGGATCGTCTTTTAGGTTCAGCACCCAGAAGACAGCATTTCCTCAATAAACAATTTTCTAGAAAACCAATCTAGCCCCACTGGGAGACCTGTGATTCCCAGACATACTATGGAACTTTGAGTCTGTACCTAATCACAAATGCTTTTCCCAGTTTCTCTCCCCTCTCCACTTAATAAATCCATTCTTTCATTTTTTTCTACTCACACGTTTCATGTTCCAGGCCCAAGAGGTGGTTGAAATACCTTGGTATTTGAACTACCAAGAGGTAGTTCCTGTGAAGTCACCTTTGACTCTTCCTACCGTTCCCACTTATTTCTAGGTTTATATCCCCCCTGGCATTTTATAGTATCTATCTCTTGGATATTTTTCCTTCCCCCAGCAGATGTGAGTGCCATGCATGGCATAGAGTAAATCAGGAGCCATCAATTCCAGCTGTGTATTGTAATCACTGACATGTTTTCTTAAAAATACTGACTTGTTGGGGATCCCTGGGTGGCGCAGCGGTTTGGCGCCTGCCTTTGGCCCAGGGCGCGATCCTGGAGACCCGGGATCAAATCCCACGTCGGGCTCCCGGTGCATGGGGGGCCTGCTTCTCCCTCTGCCTGTGTCTCTGCCTCTCTCTCTCTCTCTCTGTGTGTGTGTGACTATCATAAATAAATAAAAAAATTAAAAATAAAAAAAATAGAGTCCTTAAAAAAAAAAAAACTGACTTGTTGAAGCACCTGAAGTAGCTCAGTTAAGCATCCAACTCTTGATCTCAGGTCTCGATGTCAGGGTTGCAAGTCCAATACCCACATTGGTCTCCACACTAGTCATAGAGCCTACTTAAACAAAACAAAAACAAATCCAACGACTGATTTATAGGGCCCCATCCTTGAGAGTCTCATTCAATAGATTTTTTTTTCAAAAGATTTATTTACCTGTTTGAGAGAGAAGAGGAAGGGGCAGAGGGAGAGAATATCCAAGCAAACTACTGCTGTGTGCAGGGCTCGATCTCACAAGCCATGAGATCTGGATTTGAACCAAAACTAAGAGCTGGAAGCTTAACTGACCAAGCCACCCAGGCGTCCCTCATTCAATAAATTTAAGTCAAAACTCTAAATTAGGGACGCCTGGGTGGCTCAGCAGTTGAGAGCCTATCTTCGGCCCAGGGTGTGATCCTGGAGTCCTGGAATCAGGTCCCACATTGGGCTCCCTGCATGGAGCCCGCTTCACCCTCTGCTCGTGTCTGCCTCTCTCTGTGTCTCTCGTGAATAAATAAATAAAATCTTTTTTTTTTAATTTTTATTTATTTATGATAGTCACAGAGAGAGAGAGAGAGAGAGGCAGAGACACAGGCAGAGGGAGAAGCAGGCTCCATGCACCGGAAGCCCGATGTGGGATTCGATCCCGGGTCTCCAGGATCGCGCCCTGGGCCAAAGGCAGGCGCCAAACCGCTGCACCACCCAGGGATCCCAAAATCTTTTTTTTTAATAAATAAAATCTTAAAAAAAAAAAAACTCTAAATTATCCTCACCCTGAAACTAATAATACACTATGTTAATTTGAATTAAAAAAAAAATCGTACACATGGGTAGCTCAGCTGGTTTGGTGCCAGCCCTTGGCCCAGGGCATGACCTTGGAGGCCCAGGATCAAGTCCCACATCAGGCTCCCTGCATGGAGCCTGCTTCTCCCTCTGCCTGTGTCTGCCTCCCTCTCTCTGTGTCTCTCATGAATAAATAAATAAAATCTTAAACACACACACACACACACACACACACAAAACTGAATTGTTCTCTGATAGCTGATGAGCAGCCAGGGTTAAGAACCTCTGTAGCAAAAAAAAAAAAAAAAGAACCTCTGTAGCAGATATGAAAACTTATGCTAAAGACCTCTGTCTATTCATTGAAGGGAAGACCGTAAAGATGCGTTCCAGTAGTCTGAACCAATTCTAAAGGTTCTTCTCAGTTAAGAAACAAAGGGACAGGGTAGCCCGGGTGGCTCAGCGGTTTAGCGCCACCTTCAGCCCAGGGCGTGATCCTGGAGTCCCCGGATCGAGTCCCAGGTCGGGCTCCCTGCATGGAGCCTGCTTCTCCCTCTGCCTGTGTCTCTGTCTCTCTCTCTCCCCCGTGTTTCTCATGAATAAATAAATAAAATCCTTTAAAAAAAGGGACATAGGGTGTCTTCCTCACTGATGCTCTGGTTCCTTTCTATAAAACTGATACGCTTTGGAGGGTCTATGGAAGGGCAGCAAAAGTAGTAGAATGTGCTGGGCCCAACCAAGGTAATGGCACAGATGAACAGAGACCAGGAAAAAAAAAGTTTTATTTGGGCTGAGAGCTGGAGAATGAGAAGGCCCTGAGCCAGCCTACTGAGCTAAGAAGTGAGATTAGATTCCAAACCGGCAGGTAGAGCTTATGAACCAAATGGACTCCACCTCCCAGCAGGCTTACAGTTAGTACAATCAATAGAGGCTGGTGGGAAATCTATTTGCCACTAAATCACCAAAGTATGCCAGCCACCATTACAAAACGGCACAGTTTCTTTTCTTCCGTAATTAAATTTCCACAACCCCTCCCAACTACAAGTATTACAAAAGAAAGTTAAAAAAATCTCATTTTACAGATCTTAAACTCATCTTCAGCATTTAGCTCAAAGGTCTCATCAGCCTCAAAAAAATAGTTCTCCTGCTAAGCTCATCAGCTAAAAGGTCGTTCCAAGTAGTTAGAAGATGGTCTTTGCTAGCCCGTGGCAATTCTTTGGCCCATTTTCCCTAGCCAGTTAGGGCTGAACAGCAGAGAAAGGCTCAGAGTAGGGGGTGAGGGAGAAGGGGCACAAGGGCTAATTTTCCCCTGTACAAGATGCCATTTGAAGCTTGATGGGAGAGCAGAACTGGAGAGGCTTGAGGGAAGGGTCCAGACCCTGTATTCAGTCAGAGTCACTGCTGGAAGAGGAGGAGGAGGAGGAGGAATGCTGTAAGGGGAAAGGAGACAGCATCAGATGCAATGACCTTTGATCACTCCATGGGACATTCTTTGGTGCTCCGCCCCTCCACCCAAGCACCCTTTGCTTCCTAAGAAGGTCGGGAGTCTTGAAACAGTCCCTTAAACAGCAAAAGCAAAAAGCAGTAGAATGTGGTGGGCCCAACGGTGACACACAGGAATGGATTAAACCTTCCTAAATCAGTACACAGAACTTAATACTGCATTTGGAGCATGTTTCCAACTTTCTTTACCCAAGCCAGTGCCTAGGCAAGGAAATAAAGTATAGGAACTAGTGTAGTATAGTGCTAGGGACAGCTGCTATCTTGCAAATGCTTACTGATTGGCTGCATGGAAAGTTCATGTAGCAGTGGGTCTAAGACAAGGGAGCAGAAACAGCCTCTGTGCGCCTGTCTAGCTTTGCTTTTTCCTAAGCCCCAAATGGGAAAGTGAGGAAGGAGGGGAGAGTACTAGCCAAGGTTCTTTACTTGCACACCCCCAACAACTGTCACCAAACACATTTTTTCATCTCTGCAGGGCAATTTCTCCCCCCATTCAACCTCATATCTTTCCTTCTCCTGCAACTCCTACCAAAGATCCGGAAAGGGGTAGTGCCCAAAGCCCTAAGGCAAATAAACACTAGGCACTAAAATGTAAATTAAGGCCTCCTCAAGATCCAGGTGGGTTCCGTCCTTCCAGGGTTGTCCTGAGAGCTACTTGTTAGTTAACGCTCTTCTAGAATAAAGATACTAGCTGAGGGCTAGCATCTCTGGGGCTGAGCATGAAATTTAGGTTTTGTTTGAGGCCAGAGTCACTGAGAGTCCTGCTGGGTGGTAGGACAAAAAAAGCCCCTGTGATAATTAACACAGCACCTCCAGAACACTGAAGGTGGGGGTGTCTGACTTGCTAAACCAAGCGTCTGGGGACGGGGGTGGAGCAAAAGTTCTGGCAGACAGACAGACAGGAAGGGCTTTGGATTCTGTTATGTATTCTATGGCTCAGCCTAGCCTCTCCTCGATAGAAGGCCCGATTTGCCTAATATTTCAAGATTACCAGATTCTTTTTTTTTTTTTTTTTTTTTTTTTAGATTACCAGATTCTTACCAGTGGAAATACTTTACAAAGAAGAACTGTCTACCAGAGCCACACAATGGCTGCTTCATGTCCTCAGACTGCAAATCCCCCCATGCCTCTGTGGTGGGCACCCCTTCCTAGCCAAGCTCCAGGGGGCACTGACCTTGCCATGCTTGTGGTGTTTGTGCGTCTTTTTATGAGCTTTCTTCATTTTCTTCCGCATCTTCTTGTCCATCACCATTCCCGGTCCCCCCATGCCAGGTGGCAAGGGATTCACAAGAGGCGTGCCAGGAACAGGTGGTGGGTAAGGAGGTGGGTAGGGACCCGTGGGTTGGCATCCGGGGTACCCTGGTTGTGGCGCAGGATAAGGGGGCCCGCCGGGGGGAAAAGCTGGATTCCCCTGGGGAGCCCCTGGGGGAGTTGGATAGGGGCCCGGGGGATAGGCGGGATTCACAGGTGGCGGATGGGCAGGATTGGCACCTCCAGGGTACGCGACGTTAGGGGGATATGGATGCGGCCCTGGCTGTCCTGGTGGAAGAAGCAAAGAATAAATTAGGATTCCAAGAGCTCAGAGCCTCTGAGGACAAACAGGGGCAAAAAGAAGGGGGTTCCGTTTCTCACTCACTACTTACAGGGAAATGCAAAGGCGGGGGAGCAGGTGGGGCGGCGGGGAGGCAAAGCCTGCGGGCAGAGGGAAGGTGAGGGCGGCGGCAGGGGTGGGGAGGGAGGGAGACGGTGACTCGGGGCGGACGAGCGCAGGGTCAGCCGAGGAGGAGCGAGGGCCGCTTCTGGGCGCGAGGGGGGCGGAGAAAGCGACAGAAACTCCCCGTCGCGGGCTCCTCTGAAAAGCGGTTGCGGCCGAGCCCCCGAGCACCTACCGGCATTGGGATTCCACATGTTCGGGGCTTCCCTGCAGCCTGAGGAGGAAGAAACGAAGGCGAAAAGCTGATGGCGCGCGGGGGGGGGGGGGGGGGGTTAGAGACCGAGCCCAGAGCAGCGCCTCCCGGACTCGCGGAACCGCCTCGACCTCCGCAGGCTTCCTTCCCCACCGGCCCTGCGCTCAGCACCTGCTTCCTCCTGCCCCCAGGCCCGGGGCGCCGCTCCCCGCGCCTCCACCTTCCACCACCTCGGGCTCCGCGGGACAGGGGCCACGTCCGCGACCTCCGGGCCCGCTTCCCGCTCCCCTCCCCAGCCCTCCCCTCCTCGCCCCTTCCCCTCCCCTCGTCCCCCCCTCCGCGACCTCGGGGTCCGCTCCTCCCTCATCCCCTCCCCCTTCCCCTACCCCCTCCGCGACCTCCGGGCCCGCTCCCCCCTCCCCTCCTCTCCTCCCCTCCTCCGCGACCTCCGGGTCCGCTCCCCCCCCCTCCTCCCCCTTCCCCTCCCCTCCTTCCCCCATCCGCGACCTCCGGGTCCGCTTCCCCCTCCCCTCCTCCCCCCTTCCCCCCTCCTCTCCCCTTCCCCTCCCCTCCTCCCCCCTTCCCCTCCCCTCCTTCCCCCCTCCGCGACCTCCGGGTCCGCTCCCCCCCTCCCCTCCCGGGGCTGAGCCCGGAAGACTTTCCTCACCCACCGCTACGGAAGGATCTTAAACAACTTCACCGCCCTCAGCCCGGGGCAGGCGGAGGGAGGCAGGACCCTCACCCCAGGCCACGGGAAGGAGCCGGAGAAGGCGTCCAGGGAAGATCCTCCACCGCTGTCTTACGGAGACACACCCCCCTTCCACAGCCCACAGGGCAAGTGGAGAGCCTGGCTCCCGGCTGCCAAGGATCCCTGACCTGGGGACGAGGCAAGGAGGAAACTGGGGAACCCAGACGCCCAGGCACCTTTACACCACCTCCCGGGCGGGACTCATCCTCGGCTCTCACTTCCTGGCCCCCGCCCCCCGCTCCTCCCCGACCTGGGCTTCAGCGCCCGCCCCCGCCCCCGCCTGGTTGGCGAGCGCTTGGCCCGTCCGCGTCCTGATTGGAGAATACAGCCGTCAATCACTCTGGCAGGCGGGGCTGGAGGCCGGCGGGGGCCCAGGGGGCGGAGCGCGGCCCCGGAGGGCGCAGAGGAGTGGGCGGGCCGGAAGCGCCGGGGGCGGGGCCAAGGCGGGCCTCGGAGGGGCGGGGCCGGCTTGTGGGCGGAGTCCCGGGGAGGCCCGGAGGACTCTGCACCCGGGCCCTTCGAGCTCCTAGGGCGGTGGGTGCGACGCCTGGAGAGGTGACCGAGGCGGTGCGAGGCTGTAACGCGGTCCTTGCAGAGCGCCTAAGACACGGCGGAGAGCTGCCGGGTCTCAGCCCCACGCCTCGGTTTCGCCACCTTCCTCCTCTCCCCTGTGGGAAGGAAAGAAACATTCTTGGGGGGAAATACAGAGATTTCCTAATCCCCCTTAGAATTCCCTAGCTCACTTGCATAGCTCCGCCGTCCGTCGAATTGCATAAGGCCGAAGCCAAGGAGGTCATCTTTGATGGCTCTCTCTTCGCCTTTCCCTTGTCCCGCCGCCGCGAAGAGCTCGTTTTGTCTCCCAAATAAATCTGAATTCTTTCCGCTTCTCTCCATGGTCCCTGCTCCTAGCCTATCATCGTCTCTACTGGATTGCTGCAATGGCTTCATCTTTTTTTTTTTTTAATCACAATTAACGTAAAAAACCATGCACCCCAAACTTAAAAATACTCATTCTTCCTAAGCATACTTAGGATACTTATTTAAAAAACTGGGGGGCAGCCCAGGTGGTTCAGCGAGGCCTGACCCTGGAGACCTAGGGTCGAGTCCCACTTCGGGCTCCCTGCATGGAGCCTGTTCCTCCCTCTGCTTGTGTCTCTGCCTCCCTCCCTCTCTCTCTGATGAATGAATAAATAAAATATTTTTAAAAATAAAATAAAATAAATGGAAAATTGTACAATATGTGGCGTTTTGTGACTGGGTTTTTTCACTTAGCATAATATTTTCAAGGTTCATCCATGTTGTCATATGAATCAGTACTTCATTCCTTTTTATGAGGGAAGTACTAAAAACCATGCCGCTGAATGGAAATACCACATCTTGTTGTATCCATTCGTTGGATAATGGACATTTTATTTTATCTTATTTTTAAAAGATTGTATTTATTCATGAGAGACACAGAGAGGCAGAGACACAGGCAGAGGGAGAAGCAGGCTCCCTGCAGGGAGCCTGATGTGGGACTTGATCCCAGAACCCTGGGGTCGCGACCTGAGCCAAAGGCAGATGCTCAACCCCTGAGCCACCTAGGTGCCCCAATGATGGACAGTTTTTTTTTTTATTAAACTTTTTTTTTTAAGATTTTGTTTATTTATTCATGAGAGACACAGACAGAGAGAGAGGGGCAGAGACACAGGCAGAGGGAGAAACAGGCTCCATGCAGGGAACCCGATCTGGGCCTCGATCCCAGGTCTCTAGGATCACGCCCGGGACCGAAGGCAGGCGCTAAACCTCTGAGCCACCCAGGGATCCCCCTGATGGACAGTTTAATTGTTTTTTCTTTTTGCCTGTTAAGAATATTGCTGCTATGGGGAGGTGGGGTAAAAAGAAAGAAAGAAAGAAAGAAAGAAAGAAAGAAAGAAAGAAAGAAAGAAAGAAAGAAAGAAAGAAAGAAAGAAAGAAAGAAAAAGAATATTGCTGCTATGAACATTCATGTACAAGCTCTTGTGTGAGCATGTTTTCAATTCTATTGGGTGTATACCTGTGAGAAGAATTCCTGGATCATATGGTAACTCTGTGTTTAACTTTTTCAGGAACTGCCAGACTATTTTCCAAAATAGCCACATGATTTCACATTCCCATCAGCAATGTATTAAAGTTCCAATTTCCCCACATCTGGCCCAACACTTGTTACTATCCGTCTTTATCAGTACAGCCATTCTAGTAGGCCTGAAATGGTGTCTACAGTGGCTTTGTGTTAATTTTAAGACAAAGATCAAAATTATTTTTACTTGTATATATTAGCTTTTGTCGAATAGGTAATATGTTCACATGATATGAAAACATAAAAGGATAAAGCAATATAAAGTGAAAAGTCTCCCTCCCATTCTTGTTCTTCATCTACCCAGCATCCCCAACCTACTCAACCCCTGAAATTAGTTTCTTTTTTCTTTAATTTTTATTTATTTATTCACGATAGACACAGAGAGAGAGAGAGAGGCAGAGACACAGGCAGAGGGAGCAGCAGGCTCCATGCAGGGAGCCCGACGTGGGATTCGATCCCGGGTCTCCAGGATCACGCCCTAGGCCTAAGGCAGGCGCTTAAACCACTGAGCCACCCAGGCTGCCTTGAAATTAGTTAGTTTCTTATGTACACTTCCACAGTTTCTTCATTAAAATCAAGCAAATACTGATATAAATGTATATCTCCCCTTTAAATATAAAAACAAGTTATACAGAATTTAATTTGCAACTTTTCCCCCCAGTTAGTACATCTTGGTAGATGTACTCAGTACATTCACATGTAGAGTATGTCCTCAGGCTTTTTCACAATTCCATTTTTATTCTTTTGAATGATGTACCATAATCAATTTGACCAGTCAAGGGATATCTGTACTGTTTTCAATCTTCTTTTTTTTTACTTTTTTTTATTTATGATAGTCAGAGAGAGAGAGAGAGAGAGAGAGAGAGAGAGAGAGAGGCAGAGACATAGGCAGAGGGATAAGCAGGCTCCATGCACCGGGAGCCCGATGTGGGATTCGATCCCGGGTCTCCAGGATCGCGCCCTGGGCCAAAGGCAGGCGCCAAACCGCTGCGCCACCCAGGGATCCCTGTTTTCAATCTTCTGCTGTTAAAAACAATGTTGCGGGGGCCAGCCCCGGTGGCGCGGCGGTTTAGCGCAGCCTGCAGCCTGGGGTGTGATCCTGGAGACCCGGGATCAAGTCCCACATTGGGCTCGCTGCATGGAGCCTGCTTCTCCCTCTGCCTGTGTCTCTGCCTCTCTCTCTCTCTGTGTCTCTATGAATAAATAAATAAAATTTAAAAAACATGGGATCCCTGGGTGGCGCAGCGGTTTGGCGCCTGCCTTTGGCCCAGGGCCCGATCCTGGAGACCTGGGATAGAATCCCACGTCGGGCTCCCAGTGCATGGAGCCTGCTTCTCTCTCTCTCTCTCTCTTGTGTGTGTGTGTGTGTGTGTGACTATCATAAATCAATAAAAATAATAAAAAAAAACAATGTTGCAGTAAATAACCTTGTATATATGTCATTTAATATATTTTTACTTTCTATTGATGAGTTACTTTCTATAGAGGTTATATATTTTTTAAGATTGTATTTGTTTATTCATGAGAGACACACAGAGAGAGGCAGAGACACAGGCAGAGGGAGAAGCAGGCTCCCTGCAGGGAGCCCAAAATGGGACTTGATCCTGGGACCCCAGGGTCACGCCCTGAGCCTAAGGCAGACGCTTAACCACTGAGCCACCCAGGGATCCCTCCAGGAGCACTTCTTCAGGAAAGCCTCTCGATACCCTAGTCAGGTGAGATCCCTATGCTGTAGCCTCTGTAGAATCTTGCCTTTCCTTTAGCACACCTATCTTATGAATCAATTGGTAAGGACTTGGTTAGCATCAGTTTCCTACATTAGACTGTAAGCTTCTTGAGAACAGTGCTCTTCATTAACACTTAACACTTCACACAGTGCCTGGTACAGGAGGGTATTAATGAATAAACTATTAAATGAATAACTACATGAATGAATGAATGAATGAATGAATGAATGAATGAACAAAGAGGCGTAGAACATGGTGGTTCTAGTATCAGTCAGACAGCTTCTGGATTCAAATTCTGGCTTTGCTACCTATTGTGTGACCCTGAATAAAACCTGTCAGACCAGGCACCTGGGTGGCTCAGTGGTTGAGCGTCTGCCTTTGTCTCAGGGCGTGACCTCAGGGTCCTGGGTTCGAGTCCCTTATTGGCTCCCCGCAGGGAGCCTACTTCTCCCTCTGCCTGTGTCTCTGCCTGTTTTCTGTGTCTCTCATGAATAAATAAATAAAATCTTAAAGAAAAAAAATTTAAATAAACCCCTTGGACCATCAGTTCTCTCATCTGCAAAATAGTGGCAACAGTACCGACCTCACAGGGTGGTTGGAATGAGATAAGCATGTACCTGTCACATAAGAAGCACATATCATATGCTTGTATGTATTACTATCATGATTCTCAATGTTATGAGTGATTATCATTAGACTAGCAGGATCTTAACCTCTCTGCAGGAGCCTCATAGAGTAACCAACGTCCTCCATATGTCTCTTCACCTCCTTGCTAGAGTTAGGAAATTCTTCCCCAGATTTAAACTCAAATTATCTTTTTCAAGGTTTTATTTATTTATTTGAAAGGGAGAATGTGCATGCATGCGCCTTCGCACACATGGATGAGCAGGGGAGGGGCAGAGGCAGAGGGAAAGGCGACTTCACGCAGAGCTGGGTGCCTGGCGTGGGGCTCTTCCCGGAATTCTGAGATCATGACCTGAGCTGAAGGCAGACACTTAAGTGACTGAGCATCCATGTGCCCCTAAACTCAGATTATTTTTAAAGCATTAAACGATGCTTTTAAAGGTCATTTTAGGAGCACCTGAGTGGCTCAGTGGTGGAGCGTCTGCCTTCAGCTCAGGTCATGGTCGCCAGGTTCCAGGATCAAGTCCAACATCGGGTTCCCCATGGGGAGCCTGCTTCTCCCTCTGCCTGTGTCTGTGCCTCTGTGTGTGTCTCTTGTGAATAAATAAATAAAATCTTTATAAAAATAAAAATAAAAAATAAAGCTCATTTCAGCTCACTCATTAAGTCAATAATATTTACCATGCTTCTGTCATTCATTCATTCAACAAATTATTTCTTAAGCTAGCCAGGTAGTGTTCTAAGCACTGGGATTAAATGAAAACACCATAGGAAAAAAATCCTTGCCTTTCTGAGGTAATATTGTGGTGGGAGAGGCAAAATATAAATAAATATTCAGTAAAGTGTCAGATAGTGATGTGACACATTTTTATGGAGAAAAAAGAATCAAAGTAAGCGTAGGAGCTGTGGTACAAGTATTTATAGATCTTTGTAGGCCATGAAAAACAGTTCAGATTTTATTCGAAGTGTAAATGAAAGTCTCTGGAGGGTGTTGAGCATGGGAATGACATGATCTAATTTTCATTTAAAAAAAATCTGTAAACCAATGTTCACAGAAGTATTATTCATAATGCCCTCCAAATGGAAACAAACCCAATGCCCATCAACAGATAAATGGATAAACAAAATGTGGCATGTGTGTACAATGACATATCATTCAACCTTAAAAGGAAGGAAAATCTAACATATGCTAAAACATTGATAAACCTTGACGATACTATGCTGAGTGAAATAAGCCAGGCATAAAAGGAGAAATATGTATGATTCCATTTGTATGAGGTGCCTAGATAATCAAATTTCGTAGAGACAGAAAGTAATTACATGGGCTTGGAGGAAAAGGAGAGTGAAAAGTTATTGTCTAATAGGCTCAGAGTTTCAGTTTGGAAAGATGAAAAAGTGCTAGAGAAGAATGGTGATCATCATTGCACAACAGTGTAAATGTACTTAATGTCACTGTACACTTAAAAACCGTTAAAAGGGTTAAAAAAATCATTCTGGCTACCGTGTGATGAAAGAACAAGATAGCAGTGGTTAAAGTGGAAGGAAACATTTTTTTAATTTTTAAAATTAAAAATAAAGTGGAAGCGGGGAGCCCAGTTAGGAGGCTACTGTTGTAGTCTAGAAGAGGGATGGTGGTGGCATGGATGGAAGTTGTTCAGACTCTGGGTATCTTTTTAGATAGCGCTTAGCAAATTTGGACTAGATGTGACCTGTGAAAGAAATAGAAAACTTGGGCAGCCCGGGTGGCTCAGCGGTTTAGCGCCGACTTCAGCCCAGGGCCCGATCCTGGAGATCCCTGCTGGAGATCTAGGATCCAGTCCCGAGTCAGGCTCCCTGCAGGGAGCCTGCTTCTCCCTCTGCCAGTGTCTCTGCCTCTCCCTCTCTCTGTGTCTCTCATGAATAAATACATAAAATCTTAAAAAAAAAAAAAAAGAAAAACAGAAAACTCAAGGATGAACCCAGGGATAGGTGAGCAACTGAAAAATAATGGTGAATGAAAAGAAAGAAAAAATGTGGAAAAAGGGATGCCTAGGTGGCTCAGCGGTTGGGCATCCGCCTAACGCCCAGGGCCTGATCCTGGAGTCCTGGGATCAAGTCCCACATCAGGCTTCTTGCATGGAGCCTGCTTCTCCCTCTGCCTGTGTCTCTGCCTCTCTCACTCTCTGTGTCTCTCATGACTAAATAAATAAAATCTTAAAAAAAAAAAGTGGAAAAAGAAAGAAAAATAATGGTGCCATTTACTGAAATAAAGAAGACAAGTGAGTACATTTGAACAAGTTAAGTTTAGGATGCCTATCAGATATCCAAGTGGAGATGTCGAGGAGGAAATTGGATTTGGCGATCTGGAACTCAGGGAGAGGTTTGGTCTGAAAAAAAGAAAATTGAATTATCCAGGCATGTAAAGTCAGGGAGCTAGGTGAGGTCAGCTAGAAGAAAAGTGTGGCCAGAGTAGAAAAGAGAGTCCAGCACTTGGCCTTTGGCATGCCAATGCTTAAGAAAATGGGAGGAGGACCGAGCAAAGGATACAGATTGAGGGTCGCCTGGGTGGCTCAGCGGTTGAGCGTCTGCCTTGGGCTCAGGGTGTGATCCCGGGGTTCTGGGATCGAGTCCCGCATCCGGCTCCCTGCAGGAATCCTGTTTCTCCCTCTGCCTGTGTCTCTGCCTCTCTCTGTGTGTCTCTCATGAATAAATAAATAAAATATATATCTTTTTTAATTTAAAAATTAAAAAAAAAGGATACAGAATGAACGGCCAGTGAGGAAGGGGGAAATCAGAAAAGAGAATGAAGAAGGCATTCAAGGAGGAAGCTATCAATGTGTCAAATGTTGCTGATAAATAATGTAGGGTACAGTCTGAGAATTGGCCATTGGGTTTTGGAAGGATGATGATGTACATTTTTTTTTGATGATGTACATTTTAAGAGCAGTTCTAATTACATGGTAGAGACAAAATTTTGCCTGAAACAGAGGAAAGAATGAGAAATAAGGAAGTGGAGACAGCAAATAAAAGTAATTGTTCCAAGGAGTATTGGTAAATAAGGAAGCAGAGAAGTGAAGCAGTAAGATCAGCAGTCTAGGAAGGGAACATGAGAGAGTGGGGGAGGGGCAGAGGGAGAGCATCTCAAGCAGACTCCCCATTGAGCGCAGCGCCCAACCTCGACCCCAGGACTCTGGGGTCATGGCCCGAGCCCAAACCACATGTGGGGCATCTGAGTGGCTCAGTGGTTGAGTGTCTGCCTGTGACTCAAGGTGTGATCCTGGGGTTCTGGAGCCCACTTCTCCCTCTGCCTGTGTCTCTGTCTCTCTCTGTGTCTCTCATGAATAAATAAATAAAATATTTTTAAATAATAATAATAATACCTAATTCACAATGACGTTTATTTTTTTTAATTTTTATTTATTTATGATAGTCACACACACACGGAGAGAGAGAGAGAGAGAGAGAGAGAGAGAGAGAGAGAGAGAGAGGCAGAGACATAAGCAGAGGGAGAAGCAGGCTCCATGCACCGGGAGCCCGACGTGGGATTCAATCCCGGGTCTCCAGGATGGCGCCCTGGGCCAAAGGCAGGTGCTAAACCACTGCGCCACCCAGGGATCCCCATAATGACGTTTAAAGGACTTAATACATGTGAAGAACTCTGGGCACATAGTAAGCTCCACATAGGTGTTAGCTCTTATTTTTTTTTTAATTTTTATTTATTTATGATAGTCACACAGAGAGAGAGAGAGAGGCAGAGACATAGGCAGAGGGAGAAGCAGGCTCCATGCACCGGGAGCCCAACGTGGGATTCGATCCCGGGTCTCCAGGATCGTGCTCTGGGCCAAAGGCAGGCGCTAAACCACTGCGCCACCCAGGGATCCCCTAGCTCATATATTATAACAGGAAGGAAATCAGAGTCTACAGGTCCAGATACAAATGCATTGGTAGATTGTGGTAGATTGAGTGGTGGAAGATATAACCATTCTTTGCTGATTGCTGTTCTTTCTTCTTCTTCTTCTTCTTCTTCTTCTTCTTCTTCTTCTTTAGGGAAGTAAAAAGCAAGGTTATTAGTTGATAGGGAGGTGGGAGGAGAAGATTAGAAATAGTCATCTCGGGACACCTGGATGACTCAGCAGTTGAACATCTACCTTTGGCTCAGGTCATGGTCCCCGGGGTCCTAGGATCAAGTCCCACATCGAGCTCCCTGCAGGGAGCCTTCTCCCTCTGCCTATGTCTCTACCTCAGTCAGTGTGTTTCTCATGAATAAATAAATAAATAATTTTTAAAAAGACATAGTCAAAAAATAAAAAATAAAATAAAAAGGCATAGTCATCACAAAAAGTGGGTGAATGAATTGTTTAGGGAATTGGAGTAGGGTTGCTGGGCAGTATGAATGGCCCACTTGAGGTTTGTGAGCCAAATACATAAAGTGAGACCAGTTGGCACAGGTGGTGGTTTCCTCCAGTTAAATTCCAATGTTTGGGTACAGCTGTGGTATAGAAGAATGGGCTTTATTTTGTTTTAAAGATTTTTATTTATTTATTTGTGAGAGACAGAAAGAGAGAGAGAGAGAGAGAGAGAGAGAGGCAGAGACACAGGCAGAGGGAGAAGCAGGCTCCATGCAGGGAGCCTGACGTGGGACTTGATCCTGGGACTCCAGGATCACACTCTGGGCTGAAGGCGACGCTAAACCACTGAGCTACCCAGGCTGCCCAAAAACTGGCTTTAATTTGAGTTATGGTTTGCCTGGAAAATACAAGTAAGGAGAAGAGAAAAGAGGGCAAGGCTGTTAAGTGTACAAGCAGGGATTACGGTGATAGACTATGGAAAATAAACTGAGTAAATAAGGAACGACATAAGGGTGTGATGGATAGTGACAAAGTGGCAGCTCAGTGGCTTGGGTGTCCCAGTGGAGGTTCTCTAGAGTAAGTGAGCCGAAAAGGAGGTAGAAGGTGGTATCCAGAGAGTGAAATGCTGGAAACACTTCTTGGTGGAGGTAGTGGAGGAAAATCTTGTTGGAAGTGCAAAGGTCAAAAAAGAAAGGATTAAATAGATTATCTACAGAGTGACGTAGAGAATGTACATAATGATGATGAAAGTAGTGATAAAAAGAGACTTTGAGCCAGATGCTGAAATGTTCAACAAATACAGAGGAGTGACCAGGAGATCTATAAATGATCACAACAAGGTGAAGTAGGAAATAGCGTGGTCTGATGGTGTGTGTTTCAGAGATCCTCGGATTTTGGAGGAGAAAGGGAAATGATTTGGAAGTAGCAACAGACAGAAAGGAAAATATCTACTCTCCTCCAGAGTATTTGAAAGAAAAGACAGCTACCACTCCAGGAAAAGGACATTCAGAGAGGAGGCTGAAGATAGAAAAGATTTTGTAGATATTTCCCTAGACCTGAGGTAGGCACTGTAGAAATGCAGACATATTTCACTTGCTTGCTAATAACTTCAGGAAGGCAACAAATTAAATACATAAAAGAAAAAAATTTAAAAGAAAAAACAAAAGGGAAGGCATAAAATTTTCTCACCGAACCAAATAATGTGTCATTCTACAAGCTCTTTATCTTTTTTTCCAATCAGGTCTGTTGGTCAAAAAACGTTTATTGAAAATAAATTTAGCACATCAAAAGTGAACTCAGCCTTCTTGAACAGACGAGAAAAATGAAGCTCGGAAAGCAGAATGGTTTGTTGCAGGTTTCACCCCAGTTAGTGGCAGATTTAGGGCAGGAACTAAGGAGTCGATTCAGTCCACCAGGCTGTATGCAGAGTCCTAAACTGGGTGCTATAAAGGAACTGGAAGGAATGTAAACTATGTTCCTCCTCACCCTCCATGCTCTTAGTTACAGTCCAGACGAGAATGTGATGCTCACAAAGGAAATAATTTCAGGGATGCCTGAGTGGCTTAGCAGTTGGTTTGGTTCAGGGGGTGATCCTGGATTCCCGGGTTCAAGTCCCGCATCGGGCTCTTTGCATGGAGCCTGCTTCTCCCTCTGCCTGTGTCTCTGCCTCTCTCTCCCTCTGTGTCTCTCATGAATAAATAAATAAAATCTTTATTATTTTATTATTTTTTAAGATTTTATTTATTTATTCATGAGAATACACAGAGAGGAGAGAGAGAGGCAGAAACACAGGCAGAGGGAGAAGCAGGCTCCATGCAGGGAACCTGACGTGGGACTCGATCTTGGGTCTCCAGGATCACGCCCTGAGCTGTAGGCGGCGCTAAACCGCTGAGCCACCAGGGCTGCCCTAAATAAAATCTTTAAAAAAAAACTTCAGCAAACAACATATCGGTAAGCACAAAATATGCTACAAGTTGTGCTCAGTACCGAAGGGAGACAATGTGCAGTCCAATGTGGCTTTTCAAGGAATATTTCTTGGTGATAGTAAATTTGTTTACATGCTTTCAATAAATTTTATTATGTAATTTGTGAGAATTTTTTATTTTTTTTTATTTTTTAAAAAGATTTATTTATTTATTCACGATAGACATAGAGATAGAGAGAGAGGCAGAGACACAGGCAGAGGGAGAAGCAGGCTCCATGCCGGGACCCAGACGCGGGACTCGATCCCAGGACTCCAGGACCGTGCCCTGGGCCAAAGGCAGGCGCCAAACCACCGAGCCACCCAGGGATCCCTGTGAGAATTTTTTTAAAGATTTTATTTATTTATTCATGAGAGACACAGAGAGGCAGAGACACAGGCAGAGGGAGAAGCAGGCTCCATGTAGGGACCCTGATATGGGACTTGATCCCAGGATCCCAGGATCACACCCTGAGCCGAAGGCAGGCACTAAACCGCTAAGCCACCCAGGGATCCCCTGGCATAGACTTTTTAAGTAAATACTAAATTTTAATAGACAAAACATGCAAATAGTTCAAAATCTAAGAGGTAAGAAAAAAATTGTGTATCAAGACTCAGTCTTCTTGGGGCGCCTGGGTGTCTCAGTGGTTGGGTGTCTGCCTTTGGCTCAGGGTGTGACCCCAGGGTCCTGGGATGGAGTCCCACATCAGGCTCCCTGCAGGGAGCCTGCTTCTCCCTTTGCCTATGTCTCTGTCTCTCTCTGAGTCCCTTCCTATGTCTCTCATGAATAAATAAATAATTTAAAAATCTTAAAAAAAAAAAAAGAATCCGCTGTCCCCCAGCCCTGTCTTTAGCCACACAGTTTCCCTTCCTTGAGTCTGTCTCTATTCAGAGACTTATGTTTTTGACTTTCTAAAAAGTGGGGCAGCCCTGGTGGCTCAGCGGTTTAGTGCCGCCTTCAGCCCAGGGCGTGATCCTGGAGATCCGGGATCAAGTCCCACGATGGGCTCCCTGCGTGGAGCCTGCTTCTCCCTCTGCCTGTGTCTCTGCTTCTCTCTATCTCTCTCTGTGCCTCTCATGAATAAATAAATTAAAAATAAATAAATAAAAAGTGTGCTTATAAAGTATGGAAATTAATTAATAATCACTTAATCACAAAGCGACATTGGATCATTAAGGTAACAAGCATACCATACTAATGTACGATGTTAACAATAGGGGGAACTGAATGTGAGGAATACAATTATCTCCCCCTATTGCATCTCACTATGCATCTTTATGAGCATGGAATCACTGATCATCAGTATCATACTAGGTAACCACTGGATTTGGTAAAAGTAATCTTCACAACGGGGACTTTAATATTTTATCATAGAATTGTGGAAACATAGGATTGGAAATGACTAGAGAATAATCCATTCAACATTCTGAGAAAATTAAATAAACATTTTTAAGAGTTCACGGTTAGGAGAACCAAGATTATAATCTAAGTTTTCTAGCTTTTCTGCTAGTGATTCCTTCAATACAACATAAATACTATAAGTATACATTTTCATGCTTATCACAATCCTCCCATTGTTCTTTGTATTTATAGCCTTTCTGAAGTTTTGGAGATGGTCATAGTTTTGTTTTGCTTAATAAGCTTTATTTTTTTGGAGCAGTTCTGGATTTACAGAAAGATTGAGAAGGTAATGCAGTTTTCATATCCCCCATGCCCAGTTCCCTCTATTATTAACATCTTATATTAGTATAGTATATTTGTTACCTTAATGTAATGATCCAATACAGTTTCATTATTATTAACTAAACTCCATACTTTATTCAGATTTATTTAGTTTTCACCCATTGTCCTTTTCCTATTTTGGGATCTTATCCAGGATATCACATTATATTTAGTTTTCATGTCTCCTTAGGCTACTCTTAATCGTGACAGTTTCTTAGACTTTCTTTGTTTTTGTTATTTCTTTTTTTAAGATTTTATTTATTTATTCATGAGAGACAGAGAGAGAGAGGCCGAGACACAGATGGAGGGAGAAGCAGGCCCCATGCAGGGAGCCCGACTTGGGAGTGGATCTCAGGTCTTCAGGATCACACCCTGGGCTGAAGGTGGCACTAAACTGCTGAGCCACCAGGGCTGCCCTCCTTTTTAAGATTTGATGGGTATCTGGGTGGCTCAGGAGGTTAAGCATCTGCTTTTGGCTCAGGTCATGATCCAAACCACTGGATTTGGTGGGCTTCTCCCTCCACCTCTGCCTGCTGCTCCCCCTGCTTGTGCTCTCTCTGTCAAATAAACAAATAAAAATCTTAAAAAAAAAAGTTTATTTTAAAGTAATCTCTACACCCAATGTAAGGCTCAAACTCACAACCCCAAGATCATAAATCACATGCTTTATTGACTGACCAAGCCAGCCCAACACCCCTAGACTTTCTTTGTTTTTGATGATCTTGATAGTTTTGAGAAGTACTAGTTGGGAATTTTGTAAAATATTCTATTGGTATTTGTTTTTCTTGTGACCATAGGTTTATTTTTTCTAATTTAATTTAATTATTATTTTTAAAATATTTTATTTATTTATTCATGAGAGACGCAGAGACACAGGCAGAGGGACAAGCAGGCTCCCTGCAGGGAGCCCGACATGGGACTCGATCCTGGATCTCCAGGATCACGTCCTGGACTGAAGGCGGTGCTAAACCGCTGAGCCACCCAGACTGCCCTTTTATTTATTTTTAAAAAAGATTATTTATTTATTCATTGGACGGGGAGGGGAGGACAAGAGGGGGAGGAGCAGAGAGTAGGGAGAAGCACACTCCCTGCTGAGCAGGGAGCCAGCCCCTTGAGCTCAATCCCAGGACCCTGGGATCTTGACCTGAGCCAAAGGCAGATGCTTAACCGACTGAGCCACCCAGGCACCCCTAAGTTTTTTTTGTTTTTTTTTTTTAAGTTTTTTTATTTATTTAAGTAATCTCTACACCTCCTATGGGACTTGGACTCACAACCCTGAGATCAAGAGACACATGGGGGCAGCCCGGGTGGCTCAGAGGTTTAGCACCACCTTTAGCCCAGGGCCTGATCCTGGAGACCAGGGATCGAGTCCCTTATCCAGCTCCCTGCATGGAGCCTGCTTCTCCCTCTGCCTGTGTCTCTGCCTCTCTCTCTCTCTCTCTCTCTCCCTGTGTCTCTCATGAATAAAGAAATAAATTAAAGAGAGAGAGAG
Organism: Nyctereutes procyonoides; assembly: GCF_905146905.1. Taxonomy (NCBI): domain Eukaryota; kingdom Metazoa; phylum Chordata; class Mammalia; order Carnivora; family Canidae; genus Nyctereutes; species Nyctereutes procyonoides. The sequence continues at coordinate 4,254,703 of NW_026575124.1, read as the reverse complement.
AGAGAGAGAGAGAGAGAGAGAGAGAGACATGGTCTTCTGACTCCCAAGATCAATAGTTGCATGCTCTTGTGAATGAGCCAATCAGGTGCCCTGATCATAGGTTTATTTTTTATTGAATAGTCCTACTCTTGTCAGCATATATTTGTAAATTCTTTTCACATGACATTATCCATTTTTAATAATTTATGGTGTTATCATAAATATCATTATTTTGTTTTGTTTTTTATTTCTTTTTTAATATTTTATTTATTTATTCATGAGAGACATACAGAGAGAGGAAGAGACACAGGCAGAGGAAGAAGCAGGCTCCCCATGGGGAGCGCAATGTGGGACTCCATCCCCAGACCCTGGGATCATGCCCTGAGCCAAAGGCAGATGCTCAACCACTGAGCCACCCAGGTGTCCTTGTTTTGTTTTTTAAATATTTTTAGTGGCTGGAATCCCTACTCTTTTTTTTAAAATTTTTTTTAATTTTTATTTATTTATGATAGTCACAGAGAGAGAAAGAGAGAGAGGCAGAGACATAGGCAGAGGGAGAAGCAGGCTCCATGCACCGGGAGCCTGACGTGGGACTCGATCCCGAGTCTCCAGGATTGCGCCCTGGGCCAAAGGCAGGCGCCAAACCGCTGCGCCACCCAGGGATCCCTCCATACTCTTTTTTTTTAAAGCTATGAGGCCTTGCACACATTTCTAAACTTCTCTGAGCCCTTGGTTTCCTCCTCTGTAAGTGGTGGTGCTCATGCTCACAGGATTGTCATGAAAAAGGCAAGTAGACTGTTGGGCAGAGGCAACACCTAATAAAAGTTACGTTTAAAGGTTATTCAAAAAAAAAAAAAGGTTATTCAGAGCATAGTTTTTAACCAAGATTGGAAAGAAAATAGGTGGTCAAGAGGCAATTGTAATAGTTAGGGCCTGCTAGCCTAGGAGGAGAAAAAGATAGTTGGTGCCCAGAGCAGGCCCTACCCATGCAACCCCAGTTGAGAATTGACTAGATATGGGTGGGATGAGTTGGGGTCACAGAAGAGACAAAACACCTTCCTTGTTGGGATCCTCTAGGACCAAGAGAAACTTAGTGCAGTAGGCCTGGTTGGCTCAGTCGGAGAGCATGTGACTCTTGATCTCAGGGTCATGAATTTGAGCCCCATGTTGGGTGTAGAGATTACTAAAAGAGATAGAGAGAGAAATATGGCGCTCTTGAGAGCCAGGGAAGAGGGGAAGGCAACCCTGTTGGTGAGGGGACTCCGGAGCTTGGCTATTGATGTGTTTAATTTCAGGTGGTAATGTCTTGTAGAGAATTAGGCTTCTTTTTTTTTTTAAGATTTATTTATTTATTTATTTATTTATTTATTTATTTATTTATTTATTTATGATAGACACAGAGAGATAGAGAGAGAGAGAGGCAGAGACACAGGAGGAGGGAGAAACAGGCTCCAAGCCGCGAACCCGACGCGGGACTCAATCCCGGGACTCCAGGATCACGCCCTGGGCCAAAGGCAGACACCAAACAGCTGAGCCACCCAGGGATCCCCGAGAATTGGGGTTCTGAAGAAAAGTGAAGTCTTAGGGCTTGAAAGTAGACAGGCTCTACTTTACTAATGCTAATGCTGGAGCAACCAACATACAAAAGGACAAGAGAGCATCTCAATGTTCATTCACAACTGTTCCCATGTCAAGAATGTCCACTGAGGCCAGGTGCTACACAAGACCTGTCACCCCTTCTTGTTTACCCTGAATCAACTCTGCAAGCAGCGTAGATATTCTTACCCATACTTTATACATGACAAAACAGATTCTTAGGGTTAGGTAACTTGCTCAAAGACACAGGGCTCGGTGCTCACTGACTAGGAATCAGTCCTGTTGTAGTGAAGTCAAAGCCTTCCCATTGTTCTCCTGGAGTTAGACCAGAAGGCCTCATCCCCCTGATTTAGCAAATGAGAAACCTGAGGGCCCAGAGAGAGAATGTAACTTGCCCAATAGCACTCAGTCAGAAACTAAACTGGGTGGGGTGGGGTGGGGTGGGGGTGCCTTGCTAGCTCAACTGGAGGAGCATAGGACTGGGTGGGGTGGGGTCCTCAATCTTGAGGTCAGGAGGTTAAGCCCCACTTTGGGTATAGCAATTACTAAAAAAAATAAAAATAAAAACACTTAAAAAAGAAAAAGAAAGAAAGAAAGAAAGAAAGAAAGAAAGAAAGAAAGAAAGAAAGAAAGAAAGAAAGAAAGAAAAGAAATTGAACTAGAGCTATAAACCAGGGACCCAGTGTGAAATGTCCCTGAGGGGCACCCAGTATGAAAGGGGCCTGGGGTGGGAAAGAAAAGCCAGTAGAGAAGGCACAAAAAGAAATGAAGGAAGAACTTCTCAGTAGGGTTCACAAGGCCTTGCCTACGATTTTCCACAGAACGTCTCCGCTCTCTCCTTCACACACCCGATACTTCTGCTACCCAGGTTCCTTGCTGCTTTGTACTGCACCTCAAGACCCTGTGCCTCCTGCCCCCACCACGCCTGGAAAACTGCTGGTTGAAAACCCAAGCTTCCTGTGGTCTGTGAGGCCTTCCCACTCAAGCCTCAGACAGGACACTCCCCCAGTACCCCAGGCAGTGCCCCCAATCAGGTGAGCTGTGAGTCTCTCAGCACCTGCCAAGCAGTGATGTCATCTTCTCCTAGCGCCCGCCATGCGATCCCACCAAATGAAGGCCTGTGTTAGAGAAGGAAAAGAAGAGAGACCGGAGGAGCCCTGGATCACATGAAGCGGGGAAGGCCCAAGGACGTGGAGATCAAGCTGACTTTATCTCTCACCCACCCCTTCTCCCTGGTCAGGACTGCAGTGTACAGGATGCGCGCAGAAGGATCCAAGCATTCAGCAGGTAGGACAGGCAGTGGTGAGGCGGAGCACCGAGCATCCGACCACCAGATTTATGTTTGCACGAACATAGATTATACGTAACTGCGTGTTTACAGGTGAGAGATGGTACAGGAGGATTCCTGGAACAAGGGCCTAGCTGAACACTGAAGTAGCAGACATCCAGCTGAGGCCTACAAGGGGGAATGGCAGCGGGGAGGAGCTGAGAGACAGTCTTCTGGGCAGAGGGGTGGGCAGCCATGGGCGCAGCTCTCTGGGAAAGGCTGGGCCTCTTGAGGACGGGCCAGGGCGGCCAGGCGCTGCTGAACACACTCAGCTGTCAGCCGTGCTTCGGGGTCTGCATCCCAACAGTCCTCTAGCAGCTCTCTCAGGCTGCCAGGGTCCTGGGAAGAATGACCAGGAAGCAGGCTTAATCCTGGAAGTGGCCCCCTGAGTAGCCCCAGAGTTGAGAGGTGTCCACCACTACCCTGTTTTCAACACTCCTCTTCTGATCCTCTCTGGAGCCCCCCTCCCTTCCCACTCCCCCAAATCCAGCTCTCTGCATCTTGCTCCCTATGAGACAGGTTCTTTGGGTGTCTTCCAGAGGGTCAACCTTTTCCTCTGAGGAGCTGATTCAGATTAATGACTTAACACACTGATGGGAAATTACTCTCCTTCCTTTCAGGCAACCAGGGTCTTAGCTAAACAATACTTAACCCAATAGACACTTGTTGCAGTGGAAATTTCAGGCCAGGTAGCAGGGAAAGGGGCTTCCTGTTAGGAAAATAATTATACAGATCCTGAAATTTCACTGTTTGGCCACTTTTTTTAACCCTTAAAACCTAGGACTGGCTTTTATTGGGTCATGGCAGAAACACAGATGTGTGAGACAGGGTGAGGAATTACTGGATTAAATGGTGGGTTCCAGTGTGCCAGGAGAGGAACCATCATGGGAACAGAGCTCAGGGCAGAAGCAAGGCCAAGGAAGGCTTCCTGGAGGAGGAGACTGAGAAATAGGGCTAACCGACAGTGGAGAGAAGAGAGACAGACCAGGCAAGTCTGAGCAGGAGGAAGGTGTCTGTCTCTGTCTCAGGAATGGGGTGTGAGACTTGTGGTGGAAGAGGATGAGTTGAGGTACAGAGCAAGTTTGTCCAGCTCCAGCCGAACATGAGACGGGGAGTGGTGGCAGATGAGAGGAGATAGGAGCATTTGGGCTGGTCCCAGTAGACAAGTCCTCGAAGCCCATGTCCATACTCTCCAGGCCCCCAGCCCACTGGCAGGTGGCCTCTTACTGTGGTGAAGGAGTGCCAGGTGGATGGGATACAGGGGCGCCTTCTCTCCTCTACGGCCAAGGTCCACAGCTCACAGGTGGTGGGGGTGCTACCCAGTTCTGCCTCATAGGCCAGTTGGAAAGGTGGTGGTCTGCTGTCTGGGGAAAGGTGCACAGGGCTAGGTCAACTAGTCCTGGGGAGCCTCCTTGTGAAAAGTCCAAGAGGGAGAAGGGCAGAGCTTCCCGCAGCAGGAGGTAGGTGGACATAGAAGGAGTGAGTGAGGTATGGGGCATGGGGAGAGAGGGGCTGCTGTCACACCCATCCTTACCAGGCCTCAAATCTGGGCAGCGGCTCAGGATCTCCCATAGGAGCAGAGCCAGAGAGTAAACATCGGCTTGTCGGAGGGCCGTGCCCCAGTCCTGTAGGTCCAGAGTCTTGTCCAAGAGCTCCGGCGCCATGTACCTCTGGGTGCCAGCCTGGAGAGAAAGGTGTGGAGGCCAAGAATCACCTTCCTGGCAAGTGTCACTGCAACACTGGTCCATGCGACGTCCCCCCAACTAGGCTCAGCAATGTCCCAAACTCCGTAGGTACTGCCGCACTGTTGCCACAGCAAAGGACACATCTTCATCAGCAGCACCACCATCATCCCGGGTCTCACCCTCATCCAGGGTACTCACCTCCATGATGGCAGCTGGGCCTCGGGGTTGAGTAGGGGCCCAGGTGGGAGGCTGGGTGAGGCCAGGGAGCACCAAGGCAAGGCCAAGGTCTCCAATGGCACACGACCCATCCTCCCGAACGAGCACATTCTGACTGCTCAGATCGCGGTGGGCAATACCTGGTTTGTATTGGCCTGTGGGAGAAGCCAAGGTTGAAGGGGCGTGGGTCTTCTTCCTTTCTCTTTTGACCCAATTCTTTCCCTTCAAGCTAAGGGAGAACCAGACACAGCAGCGTAGCTCTTGATGCCCATAGCTTCCTACTTCCAGCTCACCCACCATCCTGCCAGCGCTCCTCATGGAGAAATGCCAGGCCCTGCGCCAAGGACAGTGCCATCCGCATGGAACTTCCCCAGTCACTGGTGTGCTGGGTCAAGTACTGGCACAGGGAGCCCTGGGGAGCAGCAGAGAGAAGAAGAGGACACAACCTGGAGGTGGCTGATCCACCCCAAGGTGCAGAGATCAATCTAGAGACCTCGCCCTGCATCTCCCAACAGACCGACACACTGATCCATCCAGGCTGAGACAAGAGGCAGGGGAGGAGTGAGAACATGCATCTGTCAGACTGATGGGAAAAACAGTAGCCCTAACTCAAGTGTCTGAGCGCTTACTATGTGCCAGGCCTCCTGTAATCCTCACAACAACCCTAGGAGATAATGTACTCCTGTCATGCCTCATTTATAGACCAGGTGCTTGGAAGAAAGCTAAATAAACTTGCAAGTCACTTGGTGAGAAACAAGTAGAGCTTCAACCCAAGTGGTCTGACTCTAGGATCACTCACTAGTAACTACCTCATCCTGACTTGGGACTTGAGGCAATAACAGAAGCAAGAGAGGCAAAGCGAGCTAAGTGGTGGTGCCCCTTGTGAGCGACCTGGCCTGAGGCGTCAGGCCTGTAGGGAAGAGCCGGCCCATGGGAGAGCCCCCAGGTAGGAGAGTGAAAGATGGGGAGCAAGTGGAAATTGGGAGGGGAAGGAGCATTAGATTAGTGTCTCTCACTCAACAAACATTACTGGGTACCTTCAGTGTGCCGGGGAAGTTGAACAAACCAACCAACCCAAGAAAGCAGAGATTTTTGAGCTGGGCATTGAGACACATAGTCAAAGAGGGGACTTCTCAGAATTCAAGATTTCAGAGGGAGAGGATGGCGGGGCTAATAAAGTCCCCAAGTCCTTAGCAGGCCCACAAGCCCAGGTGTGGTCTGGTCCCTGCCCACCTTGTCCTCTTCATCCTTCCTGTTCATGACCCTCCCCTTGAGTCACATCTTATTCTTATCTCACAGTACCTCCTCTCTTAGCACTTTATGCCCTTGACATCTGATGCTTATCTTTGTGTTTACCTGATTCACTCTGTCTCCCGCACTACTCTATACAATCGACAGAGGCAAGGGCTAGGCTGTTTGTCTTAGCACAGGAGGTGTGGTACGTGGTTCATAAACTTCTTGAATGAATGTGTCAGTGAGTTTGGAGGGCCAAGCCTGGACGTATTTCTTTTAACATTGATTTTCCTTAAGGTTGGGAATATGAGTAGTTTGTTTTTGTTTTTAAGATTCTATTTATTTATTCATGAGAAACTCAAAGAGAGAGAGATAGAGACACAGGCAGAGGGAGAAGCAGGTTCCCTGCAGGGAGCCTGATGTGGGACTCTATCCCAGGACCCCGGGATCACGCCTCTGAGCCAGAGCCAGATGCTCAGCCACTGAGCCCCCAAGACGTCCCAGGAACATGAGTAGTTTTGATTTCTCCTTCTCTATCTCTATTTCATAAATTAAAAATATTAGCAAGTATTGCTTGTCTAATAAACCAAGAAGACAAAATCATTTTGAACATTCTAGAGAAGAGGAAATCTGAAGCGGATGAATAAGCACGAGTGGGGCCCCACGGCCATCCAGCACCCACATACACACACAGGCAAATGCATACAGACGTCCCTTGGTCCTCACCTTCGGGTGCAGTTCCAGTACCAGCAGGGGCCCACAGGGCGGGGAGCCAGGGCCCCCTCTGCTGGCGGTGATAAAGCGGACAATGTGGTCGTGCCGCAGGCCTGGCAGTTCGTACACGGCTCTCTCCGCTTGGAACTGGGCCACAGCCCTCAGGGAGAAGGCCTTGATGGCCACCAGTCTGCCTCGCAGCTGCCCAGCCCACACGGCCGTGTGGCCTCCTTCCCAGATTACCTGGCGGAAACACAGTGCTGGGTGCCAGCCTCAGGTAGCCGTGGGGCCAGGCTTCCTCCCCAGCACACCCTGGGAGGGATTGGAGGACCCGGCCCCCTCCCTGGGCACCTGGGAGAAACACAGCTCAGGCAGCTCAGGAAGCTCAGCACTCCAGTCCCCGCCTGAGTCTGGCTCCGGCTCCTGCTCCGGCTCTGGCTCGGGCTCCGGCCTACCTTGAACGCTGCAGGCCTTCCGCTGTCGCAGGGCTGGGGCAGAAGGGAGCTCTTGGGTCAGGGTGCACAGGCGGGGAGACTGGGAAAGGGGCTTTGTGGAGGCAATGGGCTCAGGCTGTAGAGATCTCAGAACCACGGGGTCAGGGGAAGCTGGAGAGGAGTCAGAGCTTTGGGGCAGTGACTTGGGGTCACGAGGGAGGCATGAAGTAGATTAGTACCCAAGACGATGCTGCCGAGCAGCAGCAGAAGCAGGATGAGCAGCCCCAGCAGCACCAGCGCCATCCAGATGGACTCGCCTGGACGTTAAGCCAAGAATGCAGCTTGGATGAGCCTTGCCCCAAATCCACTCTGTTCCTCTCCCCTTCCTCAGAGAACTTGCTTCTGGACCCACCCCCACCTTGGTCACAAGCCCCTTATCTCCCAGTCACTAGGGCAACCAACTTCTCAAGGCCAGGAGGAGGAAAACTTGGGATGGGGGTAGGGTGAGAACCAGCCTTGGTTCTACCTCTCATCCTAACCTGGGCCCCAGCCCCCAGCCCTAGCCCCCTGCATGGCTACCTGGGATAGCTTGGGGACCCTGGGAGCCAGGGGTCCCAGGGTTCCCTGGAGGAGGCAGACGGCTGTAATTGGCATTGCAGAAGTCAGTGCCACAGGAGCAGGTGAAGAGAGTGGACCCGGGGCTGGGGTGGGCTCGGGGGTTCAGGTCACAGTGGGGGGACTCACAGTCTGGCTCATCACTGTCTCGGCATCCTGATACGGTGGGATTAGAAGAGAGAAAGGGAGAGAAAGGGCGAGCGAGCATAACTGGGTCTAGGAACAGAGAGGATAACCCCCTTCTCTATCAGAGGCATCCCCTCCATCTCACATGGCTTTTCTTTCCCTCCACACATTCCATTTCTCCTCCTCTCCCGCTGCTGTCACCCCCACCCCAGGATGTACCTGTCTCCCACCCTAGCTATCACCTGCTGTATACTTTGCCATTCACCTTGCATCTCCACCTGTGCCTGGTCTTGGGTCAGGTTCCAGATCCCAAAACAGCAGCGGCTGTAGAGGCAGCGGATAACCCTGGGGGGCCCTGGTCCTGCATCTAGCAGCTTCCCCAGTGTCTTTGTGCTTCCCCGTACTCCAGGGGCCTCAAAGAACACACAGGTCCGCCTGCTTGGGGGTGCTGTGGCCCAGGGTGGGGAGAGGGGAGGGTTCAAGATGGGAATGAATGCAGGGGCAAAAGCAGCAGCCCAAGGGAGAGACAAAACAGGTTTCATATCCCAGGGCCAGCATGGCAAAGCTGTGAGCAAACAGGATCAGCAGAGGTGTGGAACCTGACCTCACCCTGGGGACACATGCTCTACCTTTTGCCCTCATTCACCCACCCCACTCATTCTTCCAAAGGGGTGGCTGCTGCTTCAAGTCCCCCTTTCCCTCAGTGGGTGAGCTGGAAAGGCCCTGCCCCTCCCTGTAGACACTTACCTTGCACAGCTGTGGGAAGTAGTACCCAAAGGCCCAGAGTCCCCAGCATCATGCTGGAGGAGGCAAGCAGCATGAAGAGGGGAGCATGAACCAGCACTGCTGCCCTGGGCCAGAGCTTCCCTCAGATATAGGCGCTGTGGGTCTTCTGATCCCTCCGTCCCCAACTCCGCCCCCCTCCCTCTTCCCAAGTCTCTGTGGGGGAGACGGCTGTTGTGGGGGAGAGGATGGGTGTGGGGAAAATCAAGGAGAGGGAGGAGCAGAGAACCAATCTCATATCCTCTTCTCTGCAGCCAGCTGCCTCCTCTTTTCTCTGCAAAGTGGGAGGAAGGGGTCTTGGAGGCCCAGCTGAGAACCCCATGACATGGAACCTCAGGCCTCTGCACTTTGCTGACCCTGGAGGAAAGTGCTGGATGCTGTAAGCCCAGAAACCAGAATGAGGTCAACTAAGCCAAGATCCCTTCTTTTCAGGGCTCAGATCTGCAGCTCTCTGGGCAGACAGGCTTCACAGACAATACTAAAGTTGACTTCAGTTTCCAAACTCCAGAATCAGAAAAGAGTTATAAAAAAGTCACATTGAAAATGGGCTAATGGGAAATTTTATGTTACCAGAATTTAAAAAATCATATTGAGCCATACACTGAAAAACAAAAAAATCACTATTACTGAGAAGGTTAAAAACAAACAAACAAACAAACAAAAAACTTTTATTGAGCCCCTATGTGCTAGGGCAGAGCTAGGGTTATGCATTTTACAATCGTCTCATCTCATGCTCCCGTTGAGTTATTATTGTTTTCACTGCACAGGTAAGAAAGCTGAGTTTAGGTAACTTGCCCAAGGTCACTCTGCTAGGAAACAGCGGATTTGAACCTAGTTAAGTCTGATTCCAAAGCCCAGGCTCTGTTCTTTATCTTATTCCATGGTGCCTGAAAACAAATTTAAAAATTCAGCATTAAAAAGTATTTCCGTTTGATACAGTATTTGAATATTTGGATCTAGATTGTTGAGAAAATATGCACCATTACCTGTGAGCAGGCCACTAACTGGAGAGGGAGGGTACAGTTCAAACTACCACCACCAGAGGTCAGCAGACATAGGAGAAACTCAGGGCGCTTGGAGGGGCAAAAGGGCCTCCTCTAAAGACTAGTATCTGTCTTCCACCTCCTGTATTTCTTAAGCTTCAGGGACTGTATAGGGTGAAGGAAGAGCCCAGGGTGTGCTGCACGGAAGAAGCCTATAGCTTGTGCTGCAGCAGGAGACAGGAGTCCAACTGCACCACACTCTTCCCCAGAGTAAGGCATTACATTAACAGGTAATCATTTCCGAACCTGCGAGCTGTTGGCTCCCATGAGACTCAGAGTCAGAGGGGACTGACTGGTTCCCTGTTTTCCTAGCGTTCTGTCCCCCGATGGTTGCCTAGAAAACTTTCCTGGGAACGGTCTGGCTTAGACCAGGACTGAGGGTGTAAGTATGAACTCTCTAATTCTGGAGCCTTTTCTCCTGGGGGGCCTGCAGGAGGGAAGGAGAGAGTAAAAGCTCCAGGGTTGTGAAGGAGCAGCCAGAGAAATGACTAGAGCCAGAGGCTGATGGGCAGTTGCCCATCCTTCCCTGGGATCTTCGGAGAGTCTGCAGGCCTCTGCCAGTGAGATAGATGGAATGTTGCACTTAGTTACAGCTATTTTCCTTCACCAGCTTCCAGATCAGATAAGTCTGGCGGCAGGGTGGGGGTGGGGGGGGGTTTGGAGGGCAAGTGGGGAGTTGAAGGTCAAATAGCTTCTTCTGTCTGGAGTGTCTCAGGAGACTACCTCCTCCAGAGGGAAGCGAGGTGAAGATGAGGCAGGGAGGCAGTCTCCTTACCCAAAGCCTTGGATGACCACTCCTTTCAAAGACAGAAACATCTTAGCCAGGTTTATGAGGTGAGGTGGTGATACAAGGGGTAACAGCCTGAATGTTGGGGGATTAAGAAGGTCCTGAGAAAGGACCCCAGCATAGAAATAGTCTGATTCCACATACACAAAGATCCTTCTTCACCAGGATCCTGATTCAAGTCTGCAGTGGCCCACTAAGTTACCTTTGAGTCTCTGTCTACAGGGCTAAAGTGAGTTGTTTATTCATTCAACTCAGAAAATATTAAGTCTCAACCTTTTTTCCCTTCCTTTCTTTTTATTGAAGTAATCTTCACACCCAACATGGGGCTTGAACTCACGACCCTGAGATCAAGGGTCGCATGCTCTTCCGACTGAAACAGCCAGGCACCCTAAGGTCTCAGTCTTAAAAAAAGGAATTTCTGGATACGTGGGTGGCTCATTGGTTGACTGTCTGCATTTGGTTCAGGTCCTGATCCTGGGGTTCCTGGATCGAGTCCCTCATCGGGCTACTCACGGGGAGCCTGCCTCTCCCTCTGCTTATGTTTCTGCCTCTCTCATGAATAAAATCTTAAAAAAAAAAAAAAAAGGAATTTCACTAGGTGCTGGGCCTACAAATAGATGTGTGCTTCCTGCCCTCCAGAATCTCATAAGTCTAGAAAGGCAGGAAAATATGTCAACAAGCAACTAGAAAATTACAGGTCAGACTAGGGGTATGAGCAAGGAGCTATATAAGCAGAAAGATCAAATAAGTTAATTCTGTCCAGGGCATAGAAAAGTACCTAGAGGGTTTCAAAGAGAAAAGGACAAATTGTCTCAAAGGAAAACACTGAAAATATGTAAAAGGAGGGTAATGATTACAGGCAAAGGGAGCATCAAGAATAAAGGCACAGAGGTATGAACACAAAGTGTGTGTTGGGAGCAGGGGAGTGAGCAGGAGAAAGAGGTATGAGATATGAAGCAGAAAATCACCCTAGAGATAGACTAGACCAGACTGGAAAGGTTTTCAAGTCTGTATCAAGAAGACTAGACTTTTCCTGAAAGCAAAAGATTTTAGGGAGGAGTTTGGAAGATGGATGACTGAGGTTTGGGGAAACTAGAAGCAAGGAGATCCATTATGAGACCGAGCAGTAGCCACGGTGAGTACCAGGACAGTGGAAATAAAAAGGGAAAAAGTTGAGTGATGTTGTATTGGTAATACTGACAGGATTGGTAATCAAGTAAACGTTGGTACTTGAAAATGAGAATTAAAAGATGATTGAGGTTTTGAGTATAAATGATCAAGGGGTAGTGATACTGTCAAGTTAGATGGGGAATACAAAGGATTATTTCCCCTTCTTACATGTTGATTTTGAGTTATCTGTGGGACATCCAGATGAAAATGTCCCATAAGCAATCTGCCAGGTTGAGAGGAAAGGTAGGACTTAAGATTTGGGATAGCTAAAGAATGGATGCAACTTGCTTAAGGGGGTGAAGTAGAAAAAAAAAGGGGGGAGGGTGAAGTAGAAAGTAGAGCAAGGGAAAGGACTTAAGACAGGGCCACCAACATTTAAGGGACAAAGGAAAAAGTGGCTATGAAGGAGACAAAAAAAAAAAAAATCAGGAGTATCAGTCTCACACTCCAAGGGAACAAAGTTGTTATTACTGTTTGAAGATTTTATTTATTTGAGAGAGAGAAAGAACACAAGCAAAGGGGAGGGGCAGAGGGAGAAGGAGAAGCAGACACCCCACTGAGCAGGACTGATCCCAGGACCTGGGATCACGACCTGAGTGAGTTGAACAGACGCGGAACCAACTGGGAACGGGAACAGGAACGGAGCTCTAAGATGCACACAGTTGCAGGTCTAAAAGGCAAATGACTCAAAGACCATCGGACCTGGCAACCAGACTGCTGATGTCCAGGAGAAACGGTTTCATAAATGATAGGTGCTGAACAAAGTGGCCTGAGGCTAAAAAGCCTCTTCTTCACTAAAAGAAGAGAAAAATTAAGTGTAAACTACTTTTACCAACTTTAGAAATGAAAAGAACTAGATCTGAAGCTTGAAGTGGAAGCAAAGGGATGGGGAAAGAGATTTTTAACATGCTTATAGGATGACAGAAGGGAACCCAAGAGAAACTGAAGATGAAAGGGGGAAAACACCACCAGAACAAGATAAATGAGGTTAAGAGCACAGGTGGTAGGGCTGGCCTCGCAAAGGCAAACTTTCTCTCCCAAGCAAAGATAAAGAGCTACACTAGTATCGGTGAGTATATGGCTATTTGTAAGGAGAGGAGAGGGAAGTTTGAAGAAATTCATGCTTACATTCTCTCCTGAAATAAGAAGTAAAGCATCTGCTTAAAAAATGGGGTCAGGATTGGGAAACCTGCAATTAATGGTATCTCTCTCACTCCCCAGACTATGAAGTACTTGGTGGCAGGACCTGTCTTATTTTTTATCCTCAACCTAGCTCAGTACCCAGGAAATAACGGCCCAAAGAGGTTTACTGAATGAACAAGTGGTACAACCATTAAAGGCCCTTTTATGGCTAGAAAACAAAACAATTCCCCCAAAAAACCCAACCCCCAAACCAAAACATACCCCCCCCAATAAAAAATGTTAAAATGTTATGTTGCTAGTGGCTACATAAGGAAATCCAACGGTGAGTTTACCCATGGCTGAGTGATTGAAAAGCAGATAAAGGAGTCGAATGTTTAGCAAAATAACAGAATGCTGGTAGCCACAGTATAAACAAGTGACTAAGGATTCTTGGATAGGTGGGAAGGCAAACGAAGTCATAGGCTGATGGGAAACTGGAGACTGTCAGAATAGTTTCAATTTCAGTTTCAGATGGGGCCATAATCTTGACTTGATCATGTTAGACACAGGCTGGTATTAAATGAATGCAAAATATGTTGGGGCTAGACCTTAGTTTCTAAATACCATTCTCCAATAAAAAGAACTAAGGCTCCTTGGAGAAATGGCTGATTCTAGGGCTGGGACCGGGAAAATACAAGATAAGCCTGAAGCATCTTGTATGTCGCAAAGTTCTTTAAAAAGTGCTCAAAAAAGTAAAAGGATGTAGATGTATCAAAGAGACACAGGAGTCTAGCTGAAGAGCTCCCAATACAGCTGAGACAATCTGAGCGATGAAAATAATGTAGTACTAGATTATAACCTAAGGATAAAATAAATATACATGAGGTACGTACTAATATAAAATAAAGGAGGGAGAAGAGAGTTTCCTCACAGAATTCCCAATATTCTTTTTTGTTTTTGTTTTTTTAATTCCCAATATTCTCTGTAGGTACTATTTTCACTAGAAAGGGAAACTTGATTCCTACCAACTCCATTAGGGGTGGGCTACATTTATTGACTTGTTTCCCAAGAATAGGGAAAGAAACACAGTGGAGAAAAACACTACCTTAACCAGGTGATGAAGGTTATTAGCACTGGAAACGTCATGTGGTTTTCATATACCTGAGAGGATGTAATGAGAAAGGCATTTCACACCATTTCACCTGTGTAGTATTTTTTCCCAAAAACCTGGAAGCTCAGTCCAATAATGAGAAAAACATCAGACAAATTCAGATTGGGGGATATTCTACAAGACACTTGGCCAAGACTCCCAGACTGTCAAGGTCACAAGAACTAAGGAAAGACTAAGAAACTGTCACAGATCAGATAAAGTCTGGGGAGACCCACCAATGAAATGCAATGTAGCAGCGCAGAATGCATCCTGGAATGGAAGGAGGACATCAATGGGAAAATTGGTGAAATCCATAAAGCCTGGGGTTTAGCTGATGCAATGTACCAGTGTCAGTTTCTGAGATGTGACAACACGCAATAGTACATTAACAATGGAAAAAATTGAGTAAGGAGTGTATGGGATCCTCTTTGCACTATATTTGCAGCTCTCCTTTAAAGTATTCCAAAATAAAAAGCTTATTAAAAAAAAAAAAAAAGGTTGGGGCTGCCCCATTCCTTTTGGTCCTCCACATTTCTACGTAGGCATGGCGCACTGATCTGGTCATGAAATTGTTTGCCTGGGACTTAAGTGTAGGGGTAACTGCACTGATTAACGTGTATGGAAGCACAACAGTGTACCTGGAAACCTTTGTTGGGTACAGTGTATGAAGTTATAACCACATTCTCCCCATTCCCACCCTGTCAACACACCAGAGACATGGCTTTTTTATTAAAAAAACTTTTTTTTAATTGGTTTACAAAGGAGCTACAGACTACATTGAAACTAATCTTTGTACAAAAAGGCCAAAAAAAAAAAAAAAAGCCCCCAAAACACCCAGAGACAAAAGGGTAGGGGGAGAGACAAGAAGGAAGATACAAAAGAGCAGGAAGAAACCAAAAGACAAGAGATTAGCATCATACATACACAAGATCAGGTGAGGGGGAAAGAGCAAGAAAGATGAGAGAGCATTTAAAAGTATTTCCCCACACAGCCCTGGTGATAATCGGATTGGAATCAACAACAAACACAGCATGAGAATATTAAGAGGTTTAAAAAGGCAACAGTGGTATGGAGACTGGTTATCGCCAGTGTTGAGAAAGAGAAATAAACTTGTTTTAGGCACCAGAGACTGGAGCACTGCCCCTCCCTCCCAGAGGATGACAGACTGGGTAAGAGGAAGCAGGCCCTGGGGCAGCTGCCATTGGTGTGTGTGAAAAGGGTCTCCTCAGGTCAATCTCAGCATATTTCCCCCATCTTCCCCCAAAGTCTTTGTGCCTAGACTCCAGGTGAGGGCTATAGGATGCCACTGGGAGAAAAAAGGTGAAGACCTGCCCTTGTCCACACTGTTCAAGAGCAGTTGCTGGGAAAGTGGAGGGCTGGGTAGACAAAGCCCATTCCCCTGTGGAGAAGGCACAGTGTAATTCCTGAAGGTGAGATGGAGGAAAGCACACACCCCAGGAGAGGTATCAATGGAGTCCTCACCACCTGCAGTTTAACCCCATTTATTACACTTTTTTTTTTGTTTTTTTTTTTTGATACTGAAGGGAGTTGAGGGACAGATCACCACACCTCTTCTCACTTAAAAGGGACAAGGAAGGCTGGGACTGTTTGACAATAAGGAAAGAGGAAAAGGGGACAATGTACTCATTTCTCTCAAATGAATGTGGTAGAGGAAATCTTTCTGGGTTTGGGGAAGTCAAACTGGAAAGATCTAGGGGAGGAATGAAGCTAGGGAATCCCCCCCCCCCTTTTTTCCTTTCCTAGCCTTCACTCTAAGGCAAGTGAGCCAAACTGGGAAGAGGGAGTAGGAATTTAAGCTTAAGGCTGCTTAATATCCTCCTGGGGGCTGGTGTTTAGGGAAGGCAGACAAAGAAAAGAAACAGGTCAACCTCAAAGCTGGTCTGCTCATCCTCCTAGAAGAGGTCTGTACCCCAGGAGGAGAGCCAAGAGAGGCACCAGAGAGAACACAGGCTCCAAAACAAAAGTAATAACCTGCCCATGTTTTATCAGCAGTTTCAAAAGCAATGCTTTCCGGGATTGGAGGAGTGCCATATCCTCCTCCCTTTCCCCAAAACTACTGCTGCCACCTTTCATCCTTGCATATAAGTTACTGGCTCTCTTCTAAGGGAGATGAAACTCTGAGATTTCACATTTCTCTTCCCCACCCCAAGAGGCTACCCAGCTTTGAATAGGGGGAAGGAGAGCTATGCTAAGGGTCCCTCACTTGAGGCAGCTAGACTATCCACATTTCCTTGGTACCGGGATCTCCAAAAATTGTTTGCTTTGATCCCAAGGTCCAAAAGGCATCAGGGTACTTAAAATTGAATGAAAACTCTAAGCGAGTAGCACCAGGGCTCCCCCAAAGCATAACAGGGGCCTGATTAATACCCCCAGAAGAACCCCTCACAAAGTATATAAATTTATTGCGTCCTAGCAAAGATCTGCAGCTTCCAGTATTCACACATTGTGAAGATATTAACAATACAAAATATATTCTGAAAGTCAAACATCTGCAGTTCATAGTGCTTTCTCAGATTTGTTAAAAAAATACAATGCTTAGTTTCCTATATAGGATATACAAAAGCAAAAAATATATATATATGTATATAGTAGAAATAAATCAATCAGCCATAGTAATTTACAGCTTTTGTCTCTAACCCTCCCCCAATCATAATCTTTACCCCACACTTCAGTCTATACTTTCTGGGATCAAGGGTTCTATTTATTCTGAATCAGGCTGAGAAATATCCATTAAATTGCATTCTGCATAGCACCCACAAACAGGGTGCCAGCTGGGAGGTCCCTGAAGGAAAATGGTGTGGGTTGTTACTGCTCTGGGTTAAAAGTGAGACAGTCAAATGGCACGCAGATGAATGTGAATAGGCAACCTGAAAGGGCAAGGGAATGAGTGCTTTAATATTACCACTCCTCTGGGCATCCCCTGCCCCACAGGTTTGGTCATTTAAAAAATTTAAATAAAAAAGCAACTCATGAAAAAAATGTTAGAATCAATATGCCTGTCAGTTACATTAATTTCTGCTGGCCAAAATGTTCAGGGAAAGGGATTTTCAGCCATAAGCTCATGACTCAAGGAATGTAGGCTCCTAACTCCCTGTGGAAAAGACTGAGCGGCTCACTGCTGCTGGGAGACAAAAGCAGAAGCTGCTTCAGTTTGGGGGCCAAACAAGATACTGGATCTGGAGCTTCCTTGGTGATAAGGAAAGAGGGTAAGTGGAAAGAACGGATTATGAATTCACTTATAGCAATGTTAATGAAGGGTCGAGGGTAAACCAGCATTCCAACCTAGACAAAATCATCATGAGATAACCTTCCAAACACCTGTAGTCCTCAGCATCATTAAGCTGGTTTATATCAAATAATTTCATACTGGGGAAGATTCCATTCCTTGAAACTCTCTAGCAAAATACTACACACTATGGTGAGTTATCCTGCCCCTTTCTTCCAAAAGATGCCTACATGTACATGATTACAGACATAAAATAACAGGTTCTGAGTTCTGCCTTTCAGTGGGAATAAAGGGTGTGTGATAGGTGGCTGGGCGTGGATGATTTTTACTTCAATATTAATTTGAACTGGGGAAAGTTCCTCAAAATAGTTCCTGAGTGTGTTAAAGTCAGCAGAGAAAGGACCAAATGGAGCGAACTACTGTTTAGAATATTAACAGTTATTGTATTTCAGGTTAAACAACAACACAAACTTACCCAGACCCTAATTTGGATAGATTTGATATAAAATATATAGTAGAATCATAGCATCATCTCTTTGTAGTCAAGGTAAAAAGACTTATGAAAGAAACTAGGACTCTGGTATAGTTCTGGATGTTGGTTTCACTTTCAAACAAAAATAGTTTCTTCTTCAAAAGTGCAGTAGAATATCCCCCATCATTAATTGTAACTAATTTAGCATAAGCAAAGAAATGACCTCAGGAACATACCCAGGTTTAAAGACAGATTTCTAGGTAATGGGCCTGAAAGGCATTTTGAGCTGAATTTGATTTATTTTCCAACAATTTCAAATATAATTTCTCATCTGTGTGTAGATATATACAGGCACAAACACACACTCCCACACAGTCATACACAAACACTTCATTTTCTATCAGATCAGGGCAATTTTTTATTGCAGGTCTCTTTTTAGTATAGGCTAACAGAAAACCTATCCCCAACCTAACAGGTTACACACATACACACAGCCATTTCCACACTTCCTCACAGTGAAAAGCTCTCTGACAAGATACCAGAAGGTCAAGAGAGACAACGTTTTAATGGCTGGGCCTTGAGGACAACTCTGGTTGCATTTAAATCTCAGTGCCAAATGCACTAAGAGTTCCCTGCCGCTATAATTTTTGGATCAGTCTCTTCAGGAATCAGGCCATGGAGAAAGCAGGATGGTGTCTCCCGATCTCTCCTATAAACCACAGTGGTAAGACAAGATTTCTTTTTGTTCTGGGCTATCACTCCCATGATCGTGTGCTTCCTTTTCCCTCAGGAACCACCCAAGGAAGAGTTAAGGGAAAAGATCAAAGAACCTCTGCCTTGCCATTAGTACATGCTCTGGAGTTCTGCGGAATGGAAACCCGAACAGATTCATTGGCTGATGCTCCTTAACAACATGAGAAAGAAACTACTGGGGATGTTCAAAAGAGGAAGTGCATTTCCTTTCAGAATGTGACCTCAGAAACCCATACACCAAAGCTCAGAGCTACTTTGGAAGACAGCTGTACAAATGTCCAAATACTCTACTAACTCCTGAACTGGACTACTCTGAGTCACTTCCACTTCTGAGCACATCATTTTCCTATTGAAAGCCCCTAGCTTTTACTTGACCATTTTTGACAATTTATACAAACTGATCCCAGATTATATAACCTTTAAAGGGTCTTTTGTACAATTCCATAGAAAGACTTCTGACTCTTGATGCTTAGAGCAGCTAATGAGGAGAGGTGCCTTGGACTCTCCAGCGCCAAGAGGGTGCCTGCGTCAGTAGTATTTTGAACACTCTCTCCACAGCTAACTCAAGCATCAGCCTGGGCTTCAAGGCTCTCTCCACTCTGCTGCTAGGACCAAGGACCTTAAAAGATTGACAGAAGTGCCTCATCCAGGGATCATTATCAAAACCAAAACATGAAGTGATCAGGTGAGAGAAAGGGAGACAGAAAGGTTGAGTCAAGAAAAGAGTACAAGAAGCTGATCCCAAATAAAAAGACAAAATTAAGAAAAAACATTATGTATGTATATATAAACTAAAAGCAGAGCATATGAACGCTTAATCTGGTGGGAAGCCAAGACAACATCTATAGAAAAGCTTGATGTGTCACAACAAGGCTCAGCCATAGGGAAATAAGGCAATATAAAAAAATGACCAAGGTATTTTTGGTCACAGAATGGTCTCCTTCCTCCTCCCAGCCAACCCCTGCAAATGCATCTCTATATATCTTTTATATATATATATATATATATATATATAATATAGAATCTGTTTTTTTTTTTGTTAAAAAGTATTTCAATGATCATATATATTTATCAAGGCATGATGGCTTTAGGAAAGGGGGGGATCCATCATGGGGGAGCTGAGAAGGGAAATGCAAGAAGGGAAGGCTGGGGAAAGAAGTGTAAGAAACTGTGTGGGGTCAAATAAATGCTCATAAAGGGTGGCACCAACAGAATTTTCAATAACGTTTCTCACTTCAGGAGGTACTGATGATAATAGATGGGTGCCAGGACCCCATCTCTTGTATCCCTCCCCCAATTCTTCCCACCACCATGCATTTTAATGCCTCATGGCTCTCTCTCCCACATGTCTCTTGGACCCATGCTACCTTGTATCCCAGGGTTGATGGGTATGGCCCATATGTCTCTGGCCCTGGGTGCCTGATCTCAGAAGCCATTGCCACTGATATTAATGGACTGCAGATCTGCCACCTGCATGACGTTGATGCCACTGTTGGCAAGACGGGCAATACCCTCTGGACAGATGGCCTCCATGGCTACCATATTGGTGGTAATAAGGGCTGAAGGGGTAGCAGTGCCGCTGCCTTCTGAACCTGCCCCACTGTCCAGGGGCAAAGTGCCCACACTCAGGGATACACCTGGGCCTCCTTTCTTATTCTGGTGGGTCTTGATATGCTTTGACAGGTGGTCACTCCTCATGAAGCGCTTGGGACACTCAGGGCAGGCAAATTTCTTCTCACCTTGGTAAAAGAAGAGAAAGAAGACAAGAAATGAACATCTTAGGAAGTAGGGTTACCTTGTCCAATTTACTGCTTTCAAACTATATGGGACAGAATATTAGTCTTAGAAGGTAATAAAAACAAGAAAAATCTGGTATCTTTTTCTTTTTGAGAGAGTGGGGGCAGAAAAATAGGTAAAGGTCAAAGAGTACTAGAAAGGAAGGACTACAGTAGAAAAGTAAGGTAGGACCGAGAAGAATAATGGGGCCATGGTACTCCTTTAAAATCCCACTGAACACCTAGCTCCTTCCTTCTGAAAGGTTTTCCAGATAAACTCCAATTCGAATCATTTATGTTCCATATATTTACTTTCAAACTTAATTTGCTCAGAAATTTAATTATTTCATAGATATATTTTGTGTCTTTTTATGCTATTACTATTTCTTTTCTCCTGGGGCTCCTTCTCACCTGTATGTGTGCGTTTGTGTCTTTGTAGTTCATCCGAACGTGTAAAGCGTTTCCCACAGTATGACCAGGTACACATGAATGGCCTCTCGCCTGTATGCCAACGCAAGTGTGCCCGTAGGTGTGAGGTCTTGCCATATACTTTGCCACACCCTTGGATGTGGCAAATGTGCTGTTTCTTTTTGCCGGGATCCCCAGAGCCTCTGAAAATAAGAGTACAACTATTCATAATGCATTCTAGAGACAAGAATTAAAGAACCCCAAAATGTTAACATTTATTACCTGACCCACTCAAAACTAACCCAAATTTCTATTTAAAAACAAACAAACAGGGATCCCTGGGTGGCGCAGCGGTTTGGCGCCTGCCTTTGGCCCAGGGCGCGATCCTGGGGACCCGGGATCGAGTCCCACGTCGGGCTCCCGGTGCGTGGAGCCTGCTTCTGCCTGTGTCTCTGCCTCTCTCTCTCTGTGACTATCATAAATATATAAAAATTTTAAAAAAATCCCAAATCTAAGTCCTTAGTCTTAGATTAAAAAACAAACAAACAAACAAACACTTCTCTTGGGGCACCTGGTGGGCTCAGTCAATAGAGCATGCAACTCTTAATCCTGCTGTCATGAGTTCAAGCCCCATGTTGGGGGTGGAGGGAGAGAGGGAAGGAGGGAGGGCAGGCTTCTCTTTACTACCAAAATATCAATCTTTAGGGGTGCCTGGGTGGCTCAGTCAGTTAAGCATCTGATTCTTGATTTAGGCTCAGATCATGATCTTGGGGTCATGTGACTAAGTCCCATGCTGGGCTCTGCGCTCAGCATGGAATATGCTTGAAATTCTCTCTCTCCCTCAACCTTTCCCCTACCCCTGCTCGTACCCTCTAAATAAATAAATAAAACAAAGAGATAAATCTTTAGTTGATTCTGATTCTTAATACCCCAAATTCAAGTTTTAAATTTTTTCTCTACTGGATATTTACTATTTCCTGTTTTTCTATTCCTTAATCAATTCTGATGTTTGATGTGTGAAGAGATAATTGCTCTCTGGATGACTTGTGAAGTCTGTGAGGCTTCTTGTATTTTTCACAAAGTTTGTCTTAATACAAGCATTTCCTTCCTCCCTCCCTCCCTTCTTTTCCTTTTCTTCTTTCTTCCTTTCTTTTTTCTCTTAAGATTTATTCATTCATGAGAGACACAAAGAGGGGCAGAGACTCAGGCAGAAGGAGAAGCAGGGAGCCAGATGTAGGACTTGATCCCAGGACCCTAGGATCATGACCTAAAGGCAGACGCTCAACTAATGAGCCACCCAGGTGCCCCCAAGCATGTTCTTTTTCTTTTTTTTCTTCAAGATTTTATTTATCTATTCATGAGAGACGCAGAGAGTGAGGCAGAGACACAGGCAAAGGGAGAAGCAGACTCCCTGCAGGGAGCCTGATGATGTGGGACTCGATCCCAAGACCCCAGGATCATGACCTGAGCCAAAGGTGGATGCTTCAACCAGTGACCTACCCAGGTGCCCCAAAACAAGCATTTTCTATGAGAACTGTGAATATGGTGCTATTTTTGGCTGAGAGCTTATTTAAGGAACTAAAGATCTTGCCACCTGAACACCTCATGGAGAACTTTAAAGAAAATATAATGGTTTACAACTATGAACTTATTTTCTAAAATAAAGGTCAAGAGCCAAATGGTAAATATTAAAAGCTGAAAAGCCAGAGCACTATCAGGGACTTCAGTGGAAGAGAAAGATGGGCTAGATAAAAGTTAAAAGAAGAGAATAAAAACCCTAATTTAAGGAAGGGGGGAGAAAAAATAAATAAATAAATAAATAAATAAATAAGTAAATAAATAAATAAATATATATATATATATATATATATATATATATATATATATATAAAGCAATATATATAGTTCCCCCCTATATAAAGTAATCCCTAAGCTCCTCTCAGAAATCAGTTCTGAAATGTTTTTGCCAAACCAATTTGTTCCATGTGTGATCCATTAGTGGGTATTGGGGAGATTTCCAAGAGGGACTTTTCTTGAGTTTTAACAGCAGAGAAAAAAAACCATAACGGAAATGAAATCACATTTAGGGGGAAATCAGAGTTTCCTTTGAAAATTTAAATCCACTTTAAGTTTTTTTTTTTTTTTAAGATTTTATTATTTTTAAGTAATCTCTACACCCAACATGGGGCTTAAACTTACAACCCCAAGATTGGGAGTCACATGCTTCACTGAGTCAGGTACCCCTCAGTGTTTCTGATTCAGATTTTTTTTCTGTAATGTAAGGTTAACCTATAAGGAACTTAAATTATATTTGGTTTTGGTGCTTTTCTTTTTGTACTTATTTCTGTTGAGACAAAACTTAAGATTTTTTTCCAAAGGCATTAAAAAATCTGTATGACTTCCTATATTCTCTTTCAAAAGCAGTGAGTTGAAGAAAAACAAACTTGGAACTCTCCAGAGATAATATTAAATAAAACCAAATATTCTACTAATGAGAAATATTTGTCAGAACTTTGTTCTACATGACACATTAGATTCCATGATGGAAGAATTTTCTATCTGGAGTAAGCATGTCTATTTTGAGGGAACATAAACTCTGAAAACCCTTATAATTCTCACACAGCCACTGTAAAAAAAAAATAATTACAGTAGGTATGTTTCTTTTTCTTTGGAAGACTATTTTACAAGCAATGTTGTTAAAACCATCTCAAAACAGACATATGGTAATAATCATTTGACCATTGGCTCCATCTGATTACCTTATCTCTGGAGAAGGCAGGCACCTATTAAGGCCCAAGGATTTAGAGTAGATGAAAGGATCAGAGCTGGAAACAAAATCCTAATATAACCCAATCAAGTGTACTGTACTATCTCTGGTCCCTTTGCAACACTGCCAAGTCTTAAATGTTTAAAAAAAAAAAAAAAAAAAATCAACCCTCTTCTGCTTACCTCCAAATCCATTAATTTTTCTCCTTTATACTCTTAAAACTGGCTTGGTAAGAAACAACTTACCTTCCTTCACTGTCTTTACAGTAGGGGCAAGTGCATGCTTCCCGCCTGGTCCTCCGACCAGCTTGGGGCTGGGGATCTGGGCTGTTTTCCCCTTCTTCTCCACCTGCTGTGTCATCATGTATTCCATCACCACCAGCTCCATGAAGGCCAAGCTGAGCTCCATGATCACCTTAAATTAAGAGAGTAAAAGAAAGAGTCAAGGTGGGAAGTAGAGGAGGTCATCAAGTTGTGGTCACTTCAGTGATACTTTACATTTACAGCACCATTTCTTCATAGCTTTGAAGCCATATTTACTGATACTGCTATCCATTCTTAAAAATCTCAGGAACCATCACTGAAAATACAAAGAGTTAATAAATATGTAAAAATATGGTCAATCTCATTTAAATTTTATTTTTAAATTTTTTTTTTATTTTTTTGAAGGGGGAGGCAGAGTGAGAGAGAGACTCTTAAGCAGGCTCCAAGCCCAGCACAGAGCCCAATGCTATGCTCAATCTCACACCCCTGGGATCATGACCTGAGCTAAAATCAAGAGTCAAACACTTAACCAACTAAGCAACTTGGGCGCCTCTAATTTTTTTCTTTTTTTTTTTTCTTTTTAAGATTTTCTTTTTAAGTAATCTCTATACCCAGCGTGGGCCTCAAACTTATAACCCTGAGATCAAGAGTCATATGCTCTTCCAATTGAGCCAGCCAGGTACCCCATTCTCATTTAATTTTAATTTTAATTTTTTAAAAAGATTTACTTATTTATTTATGATTGACATAGAGAGAGACAGAGAGGTGCAGAGACACAGGAGGAGGGAGAAGCAGGCTCCATGCCGGGAGCCCGACGTGGGACTCGATCCTGGGACTCCTGGATCGTGCCCTGGGCCAAAGGCAGGCACCAAACCGCTGAGCCACCCAGGGATCCCTCATTTAATTTTTAAAATGCAACTTTTTATAGGGAACTTTCGTAATTTTTCACCTTTCAGATCACAAAAAGTTAAATAAAAAAACCCACGAAAAGTCAAAACTAAAAAAAATTTTTAAAAAAAGGAAAAGAAAAGCCAAAACTCTAATAGTACATAGCATTAGCATGGAGAAATAGGCATTTTTATATATAGGTGGTGATAAATCAGCACAACATTTTGAAGTCCAATTTGGCAATATTATATTTTTTTCAAAGATTTCATCCAATTATTCATGAGAGACACAGAGAGAGAGAGAGGCAGAGACACAGGCAGAAGGAGAAGCAAGCTCCATGTAGGGAGCCTGACGTGGGACTCGATCCTGAGTCTCCAGGATCAGGCTCTGGGCTGAAGGTGGCGCTAAACTGTTGAGCCACCCAGGCTGCCCATGGCAATATTATTAAAAATTTAGGGGCAGCCAGCTCAGTTGGTGGAGCACATGACTCTTGATCTCAAGGTCATGAGTTCAAGCCCCATGCTGGGCACAGAGCTTACTTAAAAAAATAAAATTACATTAAAAAAATTTAAACATATACCCTCAAAGTAATTCCACTGTGAATCAACAATATCCTATGGATATACTCATGAATATACAAAATTAAGTGACAATAATATTTTCTATTGCTTTATAACAAAAAACTAGCAACAAATGGTACACATTAGAGTAGTTAAGTAAATTATGATGAACTTATGCAACAGAATACTATACACCCACAAAAAAGAAGGAGATAAAGTTACATACTGTTACAGAGTGGCCAACAAATCTATTCTTCATTCCCAGTGAATTAGAAAGGACTAAAAATAACACTAATTCCAAACTAGAAACAACTGAAACTTCAGAGGTAAAACTTCCAGAAATGAGCAAAAAATTGTACCAAACATTCAGCAGAGGATAGTACATTTATATTATCAATTTTGACACAATGAACAGAGGAAAGAGCTGAGGTCAAAGTTAATTCCGTACAGCCAGCTATATATTCCAGGGAGGTTTTGATTTGGGACTAGATGATTTTCACAATGCTAGAAAAACAAAGAAAATATCAAGCATACATTCTGTCACTTGATGTCATTTACTTTTATTAAAATCACTATAATTGGGACGCCTGGGTGGCTCAGCAGTTGAGCATCTGCCTTTGGCTCAGGGTGTGATCCTGGAGTCCTGGGATCGAGTCCCACATCGGGCTCCCTGCATGGAGCCTGCTTCTTCCTCTGCCTATATCTCTGCCTTGTGCTCTCTCTCTGTGTCTCTCATGAATAAACAAATAAAAGCTTTAAAAAAAAATCACCATAATTTCTGTTATGGTTAAAATAGATAAATGCTACAAAGCTCTAGGTCAGTGTTCTTCAAACTTTCTAAACTTGTAACACACAGTAAAATATATATTTGACCTGTGACCTAGTACATGGATACATAATTGAAACAAAAGTTTCACAAAGAATGCTTACTCTTTATAATAAGGGTATTCTGAAATTTGCTGGGCTCTATTTTTTTTTCCTTAAATATGGTCATGACCCAGTATACTGATCTTATGAAGTACTAATAGGTCACACTTAACATTTTCAAACACTTCTCTAGGCCGGTGAACAGACTTTTTAAAGATTTTATTTATTAAGATTTATCATGAGACACAGAGAGAGAGGCAGAGACACAGGCAAAGGGAGAAGCAGGCTCCATGCGGGTAGCCTGATGCAGGACTCGATCCTGGGAGCCTGGGATCACGACCTGAGCCGAAGGCAGACGCTCAACTGCTGAGCCACTCAAGTGCCCCAGAAGTAATGTTTTAAAGGAATAGATAACATATCCTCAAGTTTTCAAAGCATCTACTAAACAATAAGTATTCACCTATGAAAGTATCTCGTAAAAAAGTCGATGACTCTATCCATACTTAAGATTTCTGTAAGTGGAGATTCTAAATTGGTCTGCTTTGTTTTTATCTGTTGTATAAAGGAACAAACAGTATCTACAAATCTCAGCTCTTGGTTTTACTTCTGTACCTAATCTCCACTCTACTCAGTGCATCAACATAATTCTGAGTTACTATACCTAATAATAAGCTCTCTTCATGAATTCCTTCTCATTCTACCACTTTTTTTTTAAGATTTTTTATTTTTTATTTATTCATGAGAGACACAGAGCGAGAGAGAGAGAGAGAGAGAGAGGCAGAGACACAGGCAGAGGGAGAAGCAGGCCCCATGCAGGGAGCCCGACGTGGGACTCGATCCCGGGTCTCCAGGATCACACCCCGGCCTGCAGGCGGCACTAAACCACTGCGCCACCAGGGCTGCCTGCCCTCACTCTGCCACTTTTAAAAAAGATTTACTTGAGAGAAGGAAAGACAGTGGGAGGGGCAGAGGGGCAGAGGGACAGCTTTTTGTTTTTTAAAAGCTTTTTGTTTTTTTTATTTGTTTGACAGAGAGAGCGAGAGAGAGCGAGCGAACACACGCACAAGCCGGAGGAGAAGCACAGGGAGAGAAAGCAGCAGAATCCCAGCTGAGCAAGGAGCCAGACACTGTGAGGCTGAATCCCAGGACCCTAGGATCATGACCTGAGATGAAGGCAGGCATTTAACAGATTAAGCCACCCTGGTGCCCCAGAGGGAGAGTCTTAAGCAGACTCCCTGCTGAGTGTGGAGCCCTACATGGGGCTCAATCTCAGGACCCTGAGATCATGACCCAAGTGGAAACCAAGATTCCAATGCTTAATCAACTGCACCACCCAGGTGCCCCTCACTCTACCACTTCCAAGCACCAGCCGATGGCATTAAAATATATTGGAAAATAAATAAATAAATAAATAAATAAATAAATAAATAAATAAATAAATAGGAATGTTTCAAGATTTTCATGATATTGGCAGAGCTAAACTAGAAGGATGGGAGTACAGGGTTAAGAACAGGTTTTGGAGTAGGACAGATGTAGATAGGAGTCCCTGCAACAGTCATTTGATTAGCTTTCTGACAGGGAGCCAGTTAAAACTTCTCTAGTTATCAGTTTCTCCCTTAGTAAAAACCGCGATGAAATATTATTCATCTCATAAAATTACTGTGAAAAACAAATGAAGTAATACATAAGGTGCTTAGCACAGTATCTGTCATAACATTTAACACACTACAGCCAATATTTTTAGGAAATTATCTTGTGGGCAAACCATAATGAGAAATCATGGAATAAGATATACACTGCTATTTTAATCAATGCCTTAAAAACCATATGTGAAACTGAGTGGAAGCTCCCCATAATGGGGATGGATAATTTCTCCTCTTGAAATTGAAATAAGCCCAAAAAAGCTTAACAGGTAAGCAGAATGCTATTAATATCACCAGTGGTTATCTATCAAAAATTAACTTCAGAAGAGAAATTTATGAAACTGTAGATCCAGCTATCTACAATAGGTTTCAGAAACAAAGTAAAACCATGGTCCATACAATCAAATTATCTTTGATGTACTTTCCAAACTACCCTTGCTCCATTAAAATCAAAGAAGCAATTTATTGAACCCCAAAGTTCCCTCGTCCCAATCAATTGGAAAGAAGCAAATTTTTCTCCATTTTATTGAAACATAAGTGTAGGGACACCTGGGTGGCTCAGCGGGGTTGAGCGTCTGCCTTTGGCTCGGAGTGTGATCCCAGAGTTCTGCAACCAAGTCCTGCATTGGGCTCCCCCCAGGGAGCCTGCTTCTCCCTCTGCCGGTGTCTCTGCCTCTCTCTCTGTCTCTCATGAATGAATACATAAAATCTTCTTTTTTAATAAATAAAATCTTAAAAAAAAGAAGAGAAACATAAGTGTAATATTCAGGATATGGCATGAGTCAGTAAAAAGTGAAACAAAGAAATACTTAGATATTAGGACACTGTAAAACCTTATCTCTAAGCCTCTTTCAAATCCTTACAAAATGGACAGTTAAAACTCGTATCTTCCTCGACCCCTAATATGATTTCAAAGGATTTTTTTTAAATATGAAAACTGGAAATGGGGTTAATTAAATAAAAGGAGTTTCATTTAATAAAATGAGGGATGAAATGCCAACAAAGCATCAACATCAGACCAGAATCTGTTTCCAGCCTCTTTTAATAACAGTTTTAGAAAAAGAACAGTTTTATCTTAAAATGTGGCATTGGTTAAGCAATGAAATAAATTAAAGATTTTCCTTTCCATGATGAAAATAACAAGTAAACCAAAGGCACACTTTAATGACAGTCTCGCCCAGCCCAGTGGTTGCCTCTAGCCATCAGTTATAGAAATAGCTATGGTAGTTAACACACTTTTTCAGTTTCTTCAAAGGGAAGACGTGTGCTGAAGTCATGAACTTTTAAGACCACCATGATAAATCAAATAAACTATTCTCTGAGAAAAAACGTGGGCAATACTAAAATAAGATGAAATGAGAAACGCTTCAAGAATTTTTTTTTTCTTCAAGAATTTTCAAAAGGGTAGTTCCCATACACTCCTCTATTCATCTGGTCTCTGGAATGATTTTGAGAACACCATGTTCGTTCGTTCTTTATTTTATTTTAAGATTTTATTTATTCATTAGAGACAGAGAGAGAGAGAGAAAGACAGGCAGAGACACAAGCAGAGAGAGAAGCAGGCTCCATGCAGGGAGCCGGACGTGGGACTCCATCCCGGGACTCCAGGATCAGGGCCCGGGGCCGAAGGCAGGCGCTAAACCGCTGAGCCACCCAGGGATCCCCGAGAACACCATGTTCTTTAATTCAGTAAATATTAACACAGTATAACTGATTTTCAAAACTAAACCTATATTAAGCACAGAGTTTTCTGAACATATTTCATTTCACACAACAGATTTAATCCAAAGAATTGTATCTCAGTCCAGTAAGGGTTTGTGTGTTCAGCCACATTCAAACAGAATACTGGTAACACATCACTTAGTGTGAGGGATATCAGGTCTGGAATACAGACCTAAATCAAGAAATAAAAGAGAAGCAGATGTTTCATAATTCAACGTACTTTTTCAGAATAATAATTCTATTAATCTAGTTTCCATATCCAATGAATCAGAGGTAGCAAATCAGAGAGAAAGGAAGAGAAGGATTATACTTTTAATGGCAGAAAAGCTGACAACTGGGAGTAATAAACTGTAATACCAAAAAATACATATAGATGGCCTCCAAATTCATCCCTATCTTGACTACTTGATTATGCCTGAGATACAGTTTTACATAAGAGATAAAATAAATGCTTGATTCTGTCAATTACTAGTTTCTAAAATAATTAATTTCCTAGAATCCTTGCAGAATAACTAAGGACTCCTCCTTTTCTTAAATATCAAATTTATTGGGGTGCCTGAAAGCTCAGTTAGAAGAGCATGCAACTCAAACTCAGGATGGTGAGTTCAAGCTCCACATTGAGTGCAGAGATTACTTATTAAAAAAAAAATCAAGTTTATTAAGATGTACTTTACACACAGTAAAAATTCACCCAATTAATAAGTTTAGACCAGGGTTCTCAACCAGGGCCATTGTGCTTCCCAGGAGACATCTGATAATATATGAAAACATTTTTGATGGTCACATCTAACATCTACTGCTGCTGAACATTCTACAATGCACAAAACAACCTGCTCCTCCCCCTAAATGAAGAATTATCTGGTTCAAAATATTAATGTGGCTAAGGTTGAGAAACCATGGTTTATATAAATGTATAAGGTAAGTAGTATAATCACTTAATACAATCAAGATATAGAGTATTTCTACCATCTCAAATAGTTCCCTCATACTCCTCTGCAGTCAATCCTTTGTTGTTGTTGTTTTTTTCCTTTGTTTTTTTTTTTTTAAGATTTTATTCATTTATTCATGAGACACACAGAGAGAGGCAGAGACACAGGCAGAGGGAGAAGCAGGCTCCATGCAGGGAGCCCGATGTGGGACTCAATCCTGGGACTCCAGGATCACACCCTAAGCCCAAGGCAAATGCTCAACCCCTGAGCCACCCAGGTGTCCCTGCAGTCATTCCTTTTTGTATCAATATGATCTCAGGATTTAAACTTATTTGATATTTCAATCCATTGTAATTATTGTTCTTATTGATGTTCAAACTATCCTACACTTGGTCACAGAAATTTATCAAGTTGTCTCCTGTGTCCTTTGACAAAATATCCCACGTTTAATATTAATTTCCTATTCTAGATCTAAAATCAGCTATTTCTTCAAGTATTCCTAATAGCCCTATTCTTTCTTTTTTTTTTTTTTAATGTTTATTTATTTATGATAGTCACACAGAGAGAGAGGCAGAGACACAGGCAGAGGGAGAAGCAGGCTCCATGCACCGGGAGCCCGACGTGGGATTCGATCCGGGGTCTCCAGGATCGCGCCCTGGGCCAAAGGCAGGCGCCAAACCGCTGCGCCACCCAGGGATCCCAGCCCTAGTTTCTTTTAACAGAAATTAGTATTCAGAAACCATAGTCTGGTTCTCTAGTTATTTTGGTTATTTGAAGCTCTAGTAGATTCCACACAAAAGAGATCATATGAACACTACTTCTTGAATTCTTACATGTTTACTGATATAGGGCGCCTGAGTGGCCCAGTAGCTTAAGTGCCAACTCTTAGTTTCAGCTCAAGTCATGATCTTGGGGTTGTAAGACTGCTCAAGATTTTCTCTCTCCCTCTGTCCTTCCTCCTACTCTTGTGTGCTGTCTCTCCCACAAATAAATAAGTCTTTAATAAACGGTCTGTGGTTCTTATACTTAGGGGTCTACTTGTCTGGATATAAAATTCTTGGTTCACGTTTTATTTCCTTGATTTTCTTAAATGTTCATCAATTGCATTCTGACACTACACATGCTGTCAAAAAATGACATGGGGCACCTGACGGGGGGCACCTGAGTGGCTTAGTCAGTTAAGCAGCTCACTTTTGATTTCAGTTGTCATGATCTCAGGATCCTGGGATCAAGCCCCACATTCTCCCTCATCCTCTGGGCTCCATGCTCAGCAGGGAGTCTGCTTGCTTCTTCTCTCTCTGCCTATGCCCCACTCTCTAATAAAATAAATCTTTTTTTTAAGATTTTATTTATTTATTCATGAGAGACTGAGAGAGAGAGAGAGAGAGAGAGAGAGAGAGAGAGAGAGAGGCAGAGACACAGGCAGAGGGAGAAGCAGGCTCCATGCAGGGAGCCTGACATGGGACTCGATCCCAGGTCTCCAGGATCACATCCTGGGTCGAAAGCAGGCGCTAAACCGCTAAACCGCTGAGCCACCCAAGGATCCCTAATAAAATAAATCTTGGGGATCCCTGGGTGGCGCAGCGGTTTGGCGCCTGCCTTTGGCCCAGGGCGCGATCTTGGAGACCTAGGATCGAATCCCACGTCGGGCTCCCTGCATGGAGCCTGCTTCTCCCTCTGCCTGTGTCTCTGCCTCTCTCTCTCTCTCTCTGTGTGACTATCATAAATAAATAAAAATTAAAAAATAAATAAATAAATAAATCTAAAAAAAAGGGAAAAAGGGTCTAGTGACAATCCATTTTCTTTCTTTTTTAAGTGATTAGATTTTTTTTTTTTAAACTAGGATACACAAATGGTTTGTTTTGCCCGTAAAAGTCTATCAGTTTTACTAAACTATGTCTCCATGTTGGCCATTCTGGGTCAATTTCCCCAGACACACTTTCACAAAGTTTTATTTCCGTCCCATGGCTTTGATTGTTTTCTTCCTTGGAGACTTTGTTCATATGAATGTCAGTTTTTCTTTGTCTACCATTATTATTTTTAAGATCTTATTTATGTATTTGAGAGCGACAGCACAAGTTGAGGGGCTCCATCCCAGAACCCTGGGATCATGACCCGAGCCAAAGGCAGATCCTTAACTGGCTGAGCCACCCAGGTGCCCCTCTTTGCCTTCTATTATAGTATTTTTTTCTCAATCCCTTTTACCTCTTTTTTTGATTTTTAAAAGCTACTCTACCTCATTTAAAAAATTGTTTTACTTTCTATTTTACTGAGTTATTACCTGTTATGCTTCTTCATTTATGTGTTCCTTTTAGTTTCACCTTTATTTCTGAAATAATTTTTTCCCTTAATTCTAATTTTTTCCTGAGGTCTGTCACTTCTCTCTTCAAATTCTCCTTTTCTGCAATCACCTCATTTCTGAGATTCTTCTAATTTGAATTAATTAAATAATTAAGTAAATAGGCTCCAAGCCCAATGTTTGAAATCATGACCCCAAGAGCAAAGGTCATATGCCCTACCAACCGAGCCAGCCAGGCGCCCTGATCTTCTAATTTGAATTTAATTTTTTGAATATTTATTCGAGAGAGAAAAAGAGAGCAAGTATGTGGTAATGGGGGGATGAGGGAAAGAAAATATCTCCAACAGATGCCCTAAGCAGCAAGGAGCCCTATACAGGGCTCAATCCCACAAACCTGAGATCATGACTGGAACCCAATTCAAGAATCAGATGTCCAACCAACTGAGCCACCCAGACGATACTCTAATTTGAATTTAAAGTGTTTTATTTTGGAACACCTAGCTGGCTCAGTTGGAAGACCATGCAACTTTTTTTTTTTATGATTTTATTCATTCATTCATCAGAGACACAAAGAGGGGCAGAGACACAGGCAGAGGGAGAAGCAGGCTCCACACAGGGAGCCCAATGTGGGACTCAATTTCAGAACACCAGGATCATGCCCTGGGACAAAGGCAGATAATCAACTGCTGAGCCACCCAGGTGTTCCAAGACCATGCAACTCTTGATTTCAGGGTCATGAGTGAGTTTAAGCCCCACAATGGGCATAATTAAATATTTAATAAAAAATTAAATAAATAATTATTTAGGTGGAGTCTTCATTCTCTATTTGTGGTTGTTTCCGTGGTATATGTATGCATGTGCATGCATTAGGCTATGGTGCTCAACAGTAGATACTATTATTCGTTCCTAGTTTTCATTCTCTTCCTCTTTCTGCCTAAAAACCACCTGTTTTTTCTCAGGTTAACATAGTGTCAGGTTACAAATATTCCCCTTCCCAAGTACCCTTGCAGGTAAGAAGTAGCCAAGTGACAAAGTGTTAGCCAATCAGCTGTAAAAATTGCTGGGTAAGACTTTCAGGAAAGCTCTTTAAATGGGAACAATTAGGGCAACCTGGGTGGCTCAGCGGTTTAGCCCTGCCTTCAGCCCAGGGCATGATCCTGGAGACCCAGGATCGAGTCCCATGTTGGGCTCCCTGCATGGAGCCTGCTTCTCCCTCTGCCTGTGTCTCTGCCCTTCTCTCTCTGTCTCTCACTAATAAATAAATAAAATCTTCAATAAATAAATAAATGGGAACAATTAAAAGCTTGCTGCCTCCTTTATCAAGCTTCACCTTTCCTTCCTTTATCCTGTCTGGAAAGAAGTCACAATGCCCAAAGGTGGTGCACCTGCCTTGCAAGCATGGCAGCTGTCCCACACTAAGGCAAAAGTAAACATGGCCAGGGTTTCTACTGTTACCTTGAGCTGCCACATGAACTTTGGACTCACTACCTTCAGACTTCATGCTACATAAAAACAGTAAGTACCCACACACCTGGTTAAGTTACTGTAATAGGTTTTTTGGTACATACAGTGTAATATGCATCCCCTAACTATAAAAAAAAGAAATAATTATTTTTTAAAAGATTGATTTATTTGAGAAAAAGAGCACATGTGTGGGGGTAGGGGGGATTTTAGGCAGGCTCTACACCCAGAGCAAAGCCTGACGTGACCTTGAAATCATGACCGGAGCTGAAATCAAGAGTTGGATGCTCAAACAACTAAGGCACCCAGGCACCCCAAAATATTTTTTTAAGTAAATCATGATTATGCTGGGCCCTCAGTTTTTCTTAACTATGTAGTCTATACCTCAGTATATCCTACAAGTATTTTGTGTCACTATTATTTTTTGTGTGTCAAATTGGTAAGAGCCTTTAATTTTTTCTGTCCAGCTCCCAGAACTCTAAGTGGGTAAGCATCTAACAAAGAATTCTGATACTTTTATATTAGATGACATAAGAATAGAGAACAGATACCAGAAACTTATTTCTTCCTGCTCCAGAACATAAGTCTTTGCTAATTCATTAGTAATTTGTGCTTGACACAAATCCATATAACTTTGTTCCAGGGATCCCTGGGTAGCTCAGCAGTTGAGAGTCGGCCTTCGGCCCAGGGCGTGATTCTGTAGTCACAGGATCGAGTCCCACATCAGGCTCCCTGCGTGGAGCCTGCTTCTCCCTCCACCTGTGTCTCTACCTCTCTCTGTGTCTCTCATGAATAAATAAAATCTTTAAAAATAAATAACTTTGTTCTAAACCTTTTTCCACATTAAATCTTTCCTGATTATAGAATTATTATAGCATATTATACACATATGCACACAATTTACAGGCTTTACTATAAATAAACTTCCTTTAGGCTTATCCCTATAGTGTCCTATACTGTGTGGACTCCCTAAAAGTAGGCTGTAGAAATGTTTATCAATTATTTACTTTCTGTTGTTCCAGGTACTATACTAAGCTCTGAGGAGTCAAAGAAATAGTTCCTGCTCTTGAAGAGCTTGTAGTTCACTAGAAAAAAGAAAAACCTGGAGTCCCAGGATCGAGTCCCACATCAGGCTCCCTGTATGGAGCCTGCTTCTTCCTCTGCCTATGTCTCTGCCTCTCTCTCTCTCTCTGTCTCTCATGAATAAATAAAATCTTAAAAAAAAAAAAAGTCATTCCAATGATGTTCTGGTATTGAAAAAGGTAAATTCCCCAGCCTGGAATTTCAGAGCTTTATTTTCTAGAGGAGCTGACATTTTGATTGATTGATTGATTGATTGATTATTTATGATAGTCACACAGAGAGAGAGAGAGAGGCAGAGACACAGGCAGAGGGAGAAGCAGGCTCCATGCACCGGAAGCCCGACGTGGGATTCGATCCCGGGTCTCCACGATCGCGCCCTGGGCCAAAGGCAGGCACCAAACCGCTGCGCCACCCAGGGATCCCCTGACATTTTGACCAAACTTTAAAGAATGAGTAGGAATTAGCCAGGTGAAAAACATTAGCAAGAGAACCAAGCAGAGGGAACACTAGGAACAAAGTGAAGGAATGTAAAGGAGTAGAACATGGTGTGTAGCATGACTGTGGAGTAAAGGGAGAAGATGGATGTGGAGAGATGAACTTCAAAACATGTTATCATCAGATCCAAAACAGATATTCAAATGAGACTGATTTTCTGAAGTAAATGGCAGAGAGCATGAAGAAATAAACACTTTAAAAAATATTTTATTAAAAAAATAAATTTTCTTAGAGAGAGGGAGAGTGAGCAAGCACAGATGGAGAGGAAAAAGCAGACTCCCCACTGAGCAGGGAGCTTGACCAAAGTCAGACACTTAACCAACTGAGGCACCCAAGTGCCCTGACATAAGCACTTTCATATAACTCCCAGTAGCATAAGTGCACAAAAGTGTAGGGCAGGGAATCAGCATGGTTTGTATATATAGCACATGGTGGCACAATGCAGATCAAATCTTTAAAATGTGACTAATCTTGGGGCGCCTGGCTGGCTCAGTCAGTAAAGCATGCAACTCTTGATTTCAGAGTCATGAGTTCAAGCCCCACAATGGGTGTGGAGCCTACTTAAAACAAAACAAAACAAAGATGGGGACCTGGGTGGCACAGTTGGTTAAGCATATGACTCTGGGTTTCAGCCTAGGTTGTGATATCAGGGTTGTGAGATCGGGCTCCATGCTCAGCCCGGAGTCAGCTTAAGAATCTCTCTCCCTCTCCCTCTGCCCCTCCCACCCGTGCTCTCTCCTAAAATAAAGAAATTTTTTTTTTTAAGATTTTATTTATTTATTCATGACAAGACACACACACAGAGAGAGGCAGAGACACAGGCAGAGGGAGAAGCAGGCTCCATGCAGAGAGCCTGATATGGGACTCAATCCTGGGTCTCCAGGATCATGCCCTAGGCTGAAGGCAGTGCTAAACCGCTAGGCCACCAGGGCCGCCCAAATAAAGAAATCTTTAAAAAAAAAAAAGTGACTACTCTTTTAATCCAGTAAGTAAACGTCCAGGAATAAGGACAAGTGCCAGATACGGTATTAAGCTGTGGTGATAGTTAGAATCCTGGCTATTACAAAGGCTCTATCTTACTGGGAAGTTATAAAATGAAACTATAATAACTGCCCTACAATTTATAAAATAAAGTATTAATAACATGCTCTGATAAAAGGAGTATAAGAGGGATGCCTGGGTGGCTCAGCAGTTGAGCACCTGCCTTCAGGCCAGGGCGTGATCCCAGAGTTCCAGGATTGATTCCCACATCTGACTCCCTGCATGGAGCCTGCTTCTCCCTCTGCCTATGTCTCTGCCTCTCTCATGAATAAATAAATAAAATCTTTTAAAAAATAAATTAAATTAAAAATTTTAAAAAGGAGTATAAGAGTTGGAAGCAGAAGTATTAGAAAAAAGTAGAATATTCTGGGCTAGCTACTCCACTCAATAATGGTGTAAGATAATGAAGGCCTAAAACAGGGTTATGAGAGATGCCTGGCTGTGGCTGGCTCGGTTGGTAGAGCATGTGACTTTTGATCGCAGGGAAACGAGGTCAAGCCCCACAGTGGGTGTGGAGCCTACTTAACAAAAACCAAAAAATAAAATAAAATAAAATAACTAAAATAAAATAAAATTAAATTAAATTAAGTAGGGCTATGGCTCTAACAAAGAGCAATGCATGAAATATTTAGGAGTAGGGACACCTGTGTGGCTCTATTAAGCGACTGCCTACGACTCCAGTCATGATCCCGGGGTCCTAGGATGGAGACCTGCATTGGGTTCCCGGCTCAGTGGGGAGCCTGCTTCTCCATCTCCTCCCTGCTGATGCTTTCTCGCTCTCTAATAAATAAATAAAATCTTAAAAAAAAAAAAAAAGAAATATTTAGGAGTAAAATCAGAATTTTTTTTCTTTTTTTAAGATTTTTATTTATTCATGAGAGAGGCAGAGGGAGAAGCAGGCTCCCTCTGGGAACTCCAAAGCACAACTCAATCCCAGGGTCCTGGATCGCGACCTGAGCCAAAGGCAGATGTTCAACCACTGAGCCACCCAGGGGCCCCAAACAGTCAGAATTTAATGGCTGACTAAGAGAACTTCAAAGTTTCTGGGACATAACTGAAACAGCAAGACGGCCAGAAATATGAACAAAAGAGAGGCAATAAATAAACAGTCATCTCTCCTTATCTGCAGATTCTCTTTCTGTGGTTTCAGTTACCGATGGTCAATCACAGTCGGAGGCAGATAATCCTCTTTTTGACATTATCGTGAGAAGGTCAACTATAGCCTAACACTATGTCACAATGCCTACATCATTCACTTTACTTCATCTTATCATATAGACATTTTGTCATCTTGTATCATCACAGAAAGGGTGAGTACAGTACAGTAAGATATATATTTTTTACAATAAGGTATTGAGGGACGCCTGGGTGGCTTAGTGGTTGAGCGTCTGCCTTCAGTCCAGGGCGGGATCCTGGAGTTCCGGGATCAAGTCCCACATCAGGCTCCCTGCATGGAGCCTGCTTCTCTCTCTGCCTGTGTCTCTACCTCTCTCTCTCTCTCTCTCTCTCTCTCTCTCTCTCTCTCTCTCATAAATAAATAAATAAATAAATAAATAAATAAATAAATAAATAAATAAATAAAATCTTTTTTTAGGGTATTTTTTTTATTTTTATTTTTAATTTTTATTTACTTATGATAGTCACAGAGAGAGAGAGAGAGGCACAGACACAGGCAGAGGGAGAAGCAGGCTCCATGCACCGGGAGCCCGATGTGGGATTCGATCCAGGGTCTCAAGGATCTCGCCCTGGGCCAAAGGCAGGCACCAAACCGCTGTGCCACCCAGGGATCCCAATAAATAAAATCTTAAAAAAAAAAATTTACAATAAGATATTGTGACAGAGCCCCCCATTCACATAACTTTATATTTTATTTTAACCGCTGTTTTATTATTATTGTTGCTAAGCTCTTATAGTGCCTAATTTATAAAATAAACTTTATCATAGAATTATATGTACAGAAAAAAACAACAGTATATATAAGGTTCAGTACTATCCTCAGGTTCAGACATCCATTGGAGGCTGAACGTACCCTCAGCAGATAAGGTCAGACTACTGTATTTTTAAGATTTCAAAGATACAAAGGAATTCATTAAAACTGAATCTAACCCAGCAGCTCTACTCCCTGGTATATAACAAAAAGAAATAAAAACTTATGTCCATATAAGAACTTATACTCAAATGTTCATAACAGCATTATTCATAATGCAAAAAAAGTAAAACAAGCCAAGTGAGTGTCAGTTTGATGAATGGATAAACAAAATGTGGTATATCCCCATAATGAAGTGCTATTTGGCAACAAAAAGGAATGAAGTACTGATACATGCTACAACATACGTGAACGTTGCAAACATTATACTAACAGAAGACAGTCACAAAAGACCACATACTGTATGATTCCATTTATATGAAATGTCCAGAAGTGGCAAATCTATAGAGACTGCAAGTAGTGGTTGTCTAGGGCTGGGAATGAGAAGTGAGGATAGGGAAGGACAGCTATTGGGCCACACAGTGTTTCTTTTGAGGGTATGAAAATGTTCTCAACTTAGATTGTGGTGGTAGTTGCACAATGGTGTAAATATACTAAAATCTACAAAACTGTATATTTTAAATGGTTGAATTGTATGGTATATGAGTAACAGCTCAATTAGGATGTTTTTTTTTCTTAAAGATTTTATTCGGGATCCCTGGGTGGCGCAGCGGTTTAGCGCCTGCCTTTGGCCCAGGGCGCAATCCTGGAGACCCGGGATCGAATCCCACGTCGAGCTCCCAGTGCATGGAGCCTGCTTCTCCCTCTGCCTATGTCTCTGCCCCCCCCCTCTGTGTGACTATCATAAATAAATAAAAATTAAAAAAAAATTAAAAAAAAGATTTTATTCATTTATGAGAGAGAGAGAGAGAGAGAGAGAGAGAGAAAGGCAGAGACACACACAGGCAGAGGGAGAAGCAGGCTCCATGCGGGGAGCCCAACGTGGGACTAGATCCCGGGTCTCCAGGATCAGGCTCTGGGCTGAAGGCGGCAGCTGCCTTCAATTAGGATGTTTTAAAAAGCAAACTATAGTTCAAAACATTCCTTTTTTAAAAAGGAAGAGAAGAGGGCAGCCCTGGTGGCTCAGCGGTTTAGTGCCGCCTTTAGCCCAGGGCCTAATTGTGGAGACCCAGAATCGAGTCCCACGTCAGGCTCCCTGCGTGGAGTCTGCTTGTGTCTCTGCCTCATTCTCTCTCTCTCTCTGTCTCATGAATAAATAAATAAAATTTAAAAAAAAAAGGAAGAGAAGAAAAAAAATTTTTAAATAAAGAAGGAAAAAAAAATGTTCAGAGGGGAAAATTGAAAAAAAAAAAAAAGAAAAAAACACCTATACTCCACAAGGGATGGGGGGGGGCACCACAGGAGGGAGAAGAAAAATATTAATGTGAATTCAATAAATCTTTATTGCACATAGGCTATGTTCCACATATTAATGTTATATGCTAAAATGTATTGAGCCATACTCTAGTGAGATCACACAAGATAGCAAGTAGTATCTCCAGTTGCCTTTCCTGCTCTAGATGTCAGGAGACTCAGAGATAGCTCTTATGTTCAAAATAACTTTAGATACCTCTGCCCTGGGACATCTGGGTGGCTCAGCAGTTGAGCCTCTGCCTTCGGCTCAGGGCATGACCCCAGGGTCCCAGGATCAAGTCCCACATCAGGCTCCCTGCATGGAGCCTGCTTCTCCGTCTGCCTGTGTCTCTGCCCCTCTGTGTGTCTCTCATGAACAAATAAATAAAACCTTAAAAAAAAAGATAGATACTTCTGCCCTGACTGTTCAAAAATAATTCTAGGCAGATAAAAGTTTATCCAAATATGTAAAAAGTCATTTGAACAGATATCCAACAAATTACTTACAAAAGCAATATAAGAAATGGATTAAAATGTGAACAATGAGGGGGATCCCTGGGTGGCGCAGCGGTTTAGTGCCTGCCTTTGGCCCAGGGCGCGATCCTGGAGACCCGGGATCGAGTCCCACGTCGGGCTCCCTGCATGGAGCCTGCTTCCCCCTCTGCCTGTGTCTCTGCCTCTCTCTCTCTGTGATGACTATCATAAATAAAATTTAAAAAAAAAAAATGTGAACAATGAGAAAACTGCTAAGTAATCTGATGGAATACCAGGCAGTCAGTAAAAATTATGATTAACTGAAGCATAACTTGGAAAAAATGCTTATACCGTATTAGTGAACCAAGGAACAATCACATGCATGCCAAGAATAAAGCTATGTTTAAAAATAACATTAAAGTTTAAATAAAGTAGAAGAAAACACACCTAATTTGGTGAATTGTGATGGGAAGTAGTTATTAGTTTTGCTTTTCTCCTTTCTGTTTCTCATATTTTCTGTAATATGATTACTTAACTTGTATCATTAAAAACATATACACTGGGCACCTGAGTTGCTTAGTCAGGGAAGCCTCTGCCTTTGGCTCAGGTCATGATCCCAGGGTCCCAGGAATGAGTCCAGCTTCAGGAACCTGCTTCTCCCTCTGCTTCTGCACCACCCCCGTCTCTTTCTATCATGAATAAATAAAATCTTAAAAAAAAAAAAACCCACATACAGAAAAAAAAATCAGCCTGTGCATCTCGCCCTTTTATTATTAAATATTTTATAGATTTAACAACTGATGTTTCATATCTCAGTAAATGGGTAGTTTTCAAGTATGGGACAATTTGCACAATGATGTCAAAGATTCTTACCAGTAGGGGTCACTGTAACTAAGTGATAGATAGGAGTTTTTAAAGTCCACCGTCCCAGCAAAGGAGTTTAGAAGAAAAAAAGGAAAAGGCAATCCACAAATTTCAAATGGGACCATTTGAGGAAGTTTAATTTGGATGTGTACTAAAACCAATTTTTTTTCAGCTTTGGTAATGTTTCTTTACTAAACACTCTAGTCTTACATTATGTATCATTGAATCCAAACATATAGATATCCCTATTTATCGTGTCCAAAAACACTAAGATCTCAAAAATTAATCATTATTAGCATACTAAAATTCTTCTAAATTCCAAGGCTTTCACCTACTTCCCACCTCTGTCAACATTATTCCATAGTGAAAACTGTTTTTTAAGACCAAGAAATGAATTAGAATTATCTTTTCCCCCAACTCTCACTACAGTGATAATTTTCTAGGGGAAGGCTCTCACTTTAATATTCCTCCCTAACTAGCTATAATTACTTATTATTATTATTCAGACTGGTATGATTTAAAATTCATTTACTTAAATATATACATTCCAAAGGAAAGCTGTGGGAGAGGTATATAAAGATTAAGTGAATATAGTCATTTGGTTAAGGGCAACACAGTGATAAAATAAATAGGAAATGAAATTAAAATTAATTTTGTACTTAATTCATGCCTCCACCATTTTCCTGATTTTTTTTTAAAGATTTTATTTATTTTTTCAGGAGAGAGAGAGAGAGAGAGAGAGAGAGAGAGAGAGAAACAGGCTCCACACAAGGAGCCCAATGTGGGACTTGATCCAGAGACCCTAGTATCAGGCCCTGAGCCAAAGGCAGGCACTTAAACCACTGAGCCACACAGGCGTCCCTCTTTTTCGTTTTTTTTTTTTTTTTTTTTTTTTGAGTAGACTCCACACCCAGCATGGAGCCCAACAAGAGGTCAAGACCTGAACTAAGATCAAGAGTCAGACACTTAACTGAGCCACACAGGCGCCCCCTATCTTGTTGGTTTTCTTTTCTTTTTCTTTTTTTTTTTTTATCTTGTTGGTTTTTAAATCAGGTCCTTTTGACAGATTTTTTGACTGTTCGTATCCATTAACAGATGTTTTTAAATTACTAGAAGCTTCTGATGATTAAAATTAATAAGGACCATTAAATACACTTAATGCACTACAATGGTACAGTTGAACAAACTTAGATTTTTTTTTTTTTTTTACAAACTTAGATTTGAATGCCCCTGTGTACCCTTTTTCTTATACTGGTTTCCTTCACTACTGCTTAATATGGCAATGGATACTTCAGACATATTTTACCTAATATATTTTGTATTTTAAGTTCTCTGTTCTTGGGACAGTAATAGTGGTAATCTTATTTGCAAGACAAGAATGAAATGAGGTATAAACATTAGAAAGTAGTAGGTAAAATTATTTGCAGATAAAACTGTATACCTGGAAACCTAAAGAAAATCACTAAAAATATTGAAAGCAATAAGATTACAGTAAGATAGCCATTATAAAATCAATGTCCGTAAGTCAACAGCTTTCATATACACAAAAGAATCAGTTAGAAATAAAATGGGGGTGGCGGGGATGGCACAGCTGGTTGAGCATCCAACTCCTGATTTTGGCTCAGGTCATGATCTCAGGGTCCTGAGCTGGAGCTGTACATCTGGCTCCACAATGGGCATGGAGCCTGCTTGCGATTCTTTCTCTCCCTCTCCTCCTGCCCCTCACCTCCCTCCCACCCCTGCCCACGAGCATACACTTTCTCTAAAATAAAAAAAGAAAAAAGTAACATCTGAAAATAATAATAAATAAAATGGAAGAAAAGGTCCTATCCACGATGGCAACAAAACCCAAAATACTAAGCTTAAAGCAGCAAGAAATGTGTAAGACCAATAAGAAAATAATGAGGGGGGAATCCCTGGGTAGTGCAGCGGTTTGGCGCCTGCCTTTGGCCCAGGGCGCGATCCTGGAGACCCGGGATCGAATCCCACATCGGGCTCCCGGTGCATGGAGCCTGCTTCTCCCTCTGCCTGTGTCTCTGCCTCTCTCTCTCTCTCTCTCTCTGTGACTATCATAAATAAATAAAAATTAAAAAAAAAAAAAAAAGAAAATAATGAGGGGCACCTGGGTAGCTCAGTGGTTGAGCATTTGTCTTGGGCTCAAGGCGTGACCCCAGGGTCCCGGGATCGAGTCCCACATCAGGCTCCCCAGAGGAGCCTGCTTTTCCTTCTGCCTGTGCCTCTGCCTCTCTGTCTCTCATGAATAAATAAATAAAACCTTTAAAAAAATAAAAATTAAAATAAAATAAAGCAAGAATCTTTCCCCCCTCATATTGGCAAAGGCTAGTATATTTTTAACTATATTATTTATTTGAAAGAATGAGTGAGAAAAGAGAGAGAGAAGGTGTAGGGGGAGGGGCAGAGAGAGAGGGAGAAGCAGATTCTACTGAGCAGAGAGCCCTATGAGGGGCTCCATCCCAGCACTCCAGGATAAGGACCTGAGCCAAAGGCAGACACTTAACCAACTGAGCTACCCAGGCGTCCCTGGCAAAGATTAATATATTTTTTTGCAAAGATTAATATTAATGCTAGCTATAAATTGCTAGCTTTCTGAAATTCACTTTAACTATAATTATCGAAACTTTATTTTTTTTAAAGATTTTATTTATTTATTCATGAGAGATGAGAGACACACAGAGAGAGAGAGGCAGA
Source organism: Nyctereutes procyonoides (assembly GCF_905146905.1). Taxonomy (NCBI): domain Eukaryota; kingdom Metazoa; phylum Chordata; class Mammalia; order Carnivora; family Canidae; genus Nyctereutes; species Nyctereutes procyonoides. The sequence goes on along the minus strand of NW_026575124.1, from coordinate 4,210,624 downwards.
GACACAGGCAGAGGGAGAAGCAGGCCCCATGCAGGGAGCCCGATGCGGGACTTGATCCCGGGACTCCAGGATCACACCCTGGGCTAAAGGTGGCGCTAAACCTCTGAGCCACCAGGGCTGCCCAATATCAAAACTTCAAATGTATAAAACCTTTGACCTACCAACACTTAGAATTTTTTTTCAAAGATTTATTTTAGAGAGACAGAGACCAAGAGACAGAGAAAGTACATGTGGGAGAAGGGGGAGAGGGAGAGAATCTCAAGCTAACTCCCAGCTGAGCAGAGAGCCTGCCTGACTTGGGGCTCAATCCCTCAACCCTGAGATCATGACCTGAGCAGAAATCAAGAGTCAGATGCTTAGATGACTAAGCCACCCCAGGCGCCCATAGAATTTTTAAAAGTATGTTCTATGGCCAACTTGAGGCTTGCACTCATAACACTGAGATCAAGAGTCATATGCTCCACCAACTGAGCCAGCCAGGAGCCTCTTTTGGAGTTTTTAAAAAAATTAACATGAAATTCACATAACATTCAATTAACTATTTTAAAGTGTACAATTCAGTGGCATTCAGTGTACTCACCATGCTTTGCAACCACCACCTCTCTACCTTCAAAACTTTCATCACCTCAGAAAAACACCCATATCCAATCATTCCCCATTTTTTCTTCACCCCATACCCTGGCAAACACTCTCTCTATGGATTTTCCTGATCTAGATAAGTCATATAAATAAAACCATAAAATATATGACCTTTTTTTCTCCAGCTTATTTCTTTCACTTAACATAATGTTTTCCTTGCTCACCCACATTGTAGCATGTATCAATACTTCGTTTCTTTTTATGGCTGAATAATACTCCCTCATATGAATACATACTTTGTTTAGTCAATGAATATTTAGGTTGTATCTATCTTTTGGCAGTTATGAATAATGCTGCTAAAAACATTTTTGTGCAAGATTCCATGTGGACCTAAGTTCCCTTTCTCTTAGAAATATACCTCAGAGTATGGGCATGCCTCGGCAGTACTCAGTGGGTCTGCTTGAGATTCTCTCCTTCTGCCCCTTGCCCTGCTTGTGCATGCTCTCCCTCTCTCAAATAAACAAATTTAAAAAAAAAAAAGAAAGAAACATACTAGAATTGCTCACTTATAGAATATTAATCTAAAAAATATGAACTTGGGACGCCTGGGTGGCTCAGTGGTTGAGCATCTGCCTTTGGCTTGGGGCATGATCCAAGGGTCCTGGGATCGAGTGCCACATCGGGCTTCTTGAGGGGAGCCTGCTTCTCTCTCTGCCTATGTCTCTGCCTCTCTCTTTCTCATGAATAAATAAAATCTTCAAAAACAATAAAATTATTTTAAAAGTTAAAAAATAAAAAGTGTGAACTTAAATGTTCACCACAGCACTGCTTATAACAGTGAAACTGTGGAAACAACAGGGTTAAGTAAATCCTAGTACATACCATGAAATTACCTTATGATCATTTAAAATGATGCAAAGGTACATTTATTATTATTTATAGGAAAGATGTTCATACTGTATTGTTTGGTAAAAATAAATACTGATAGTATAATTCTATTAAAATATTAATTAAGATTGTATATAGACTTCTTTGTAAATTGTACACAAAGGTACAAAAAGCTGGCTGGATGTTCATCAGAATTTTTTTTTTATAAATTTTTATTTATTTATTATAGTCACACGGGGAGAGAGAGAGAGAGAGAGAGAGAGAGAGAGAGAGAGAGGCAGAGACACAGGCAGAGGGAGAAGCAGGCTCCATGCACCGGGAGCCCGATGTGGGATTCGATCCCGGGTCTCCAGGATCGCGCCCTGGGCCAAAGGCAGGCGCCAAACTGCTGCGCCACCCAGGGATCCCTCATCAGAATTTCAACAGTGGATATCTTTGGATAGCTAAACTTCAATTAATTTTTACTTTTTTTCTACATTTGTGTTGTTTAATGTTTTTACCAGTATCATTTAAACAAAAGTTTTTTTTTTCCTATCCTCAAAGGTTTCTAATTTCAGTTCTAGAGATTTTTTAAAGATTTACTCATTTATTTGAGAGAGAGCACTAGAGAGACAGAGCAAGCAGAAGTAGGAGGCAGAGGAAGAAGCAGGCTCCCTTCTGAGCAGGAAGCCTGATAGGGGGCTTGATTCCAGGATCCTGGAATCATGATCTGAGCCACAGGCAGACACCTGACCGGAGTCACCTAAGTGGCCCAGCTCTATAGATCTTTATAAAGCGAATCCTTTGAATTTTGCCATTTCCCACAAGGAAACTGTAATTAAGATCAGCAGTCCTTTGGGGGCAACCAGTGCTCTCTCTTCAGATCATTTATTCTGCACCCATATGTTTATGGTATCAAATCTACCCTGTATAAAGAAAAGAGGCTCCTGGGTGGCTCAGTGGGTTAAGCCTCTGCCTTCAGCTTAGGTCATGATCCTGGGGCCCTGGACTCAGCTGTAACTGGCTCCCTGCTCAGCTGGGAGTCTGCCCCTCCCCCCACTTGTACATGTGCACACTCTCAATCTAAAAAAAAAAAAAAAAAAGGAAATAGAAAGAGATAGTCCCAGATAGTCCCTTCCCTACAGACATTTAAGAACTAAAACAGAGATACCTAAACTTGTACAAAGAATAATCAGTCTTAGATATTTGTTTTTATGTGTTTGTACATCTATGAATCTACATCACCACAAAGAACTAAGCAAGCATAATCATTCTTGTTCTGTAGATGAATGGAAGTCAAGAAATTCTAAAACCACAAATTAATAGTTCAGACTTAACCAGTTTCTTTCATCATACAATAGAAAAAAGTGTGTACATAAGCACAATTAAAACAACCATTACTTAATAAAATCATATAGTTCAGTAGCAATGTTAAAAAGTGTTAAGGCAGATTTATTTTATGAGCTTTATTTTTTTCTTAAAGATTTTATTTATTTATTCAGAGAGAGAGAGAGAGAGAGAGAGAGAGAGGCAGAGACACAGGCAGAGGGAGAAGCAGGCTCCATGCAGGGAGCCCGAACATGGGACTCGATCCCGGGTCTCCAGGATCACGTCCTGGGCTGAAGGCAGCGCTAAACCGCTAAGCCACCTGGGCTGTCCCTTCACATCACTTCTGATGTGTTGGGGGTTACTTGGGTGTAACAGGTGAGACAGGAATCAGCTGAGAGTGGAAAATGAAGTAAAATAATGCTTTAGTAACAATGAATTCCAGAAAGGTAAAAGAAATAAATGAAATTCTATTAATTTACAGAGAATCAAACAACTCTTTAAAAGAAATGGGGACAGGGATCCCTGGGTGGCGCAGTGGTTTGGCGCCTGCCTTTGGCCCAGGGCGCGATCCTGGAGACCCGGGATCGAATCCCACATCGGGCTCCCGGTGCATGGAGCCTGCTTCTCCCTCTGCCTGTGTCTCTGCCTCTCTCTCTCTCTCTGTGTGTGACTATCATAAATAAATTAAAAAATTTTTAAAAAAATAAATAAATAAAAATAAAAGAAATGGGGACAGAAAAATAATTCATTGAAATAAAAAGAAATCCAATTATCATTAGATGGGGTGTTAGCAAAGTGTTCATCAAGAATGTCAATCTAGCAGCAGTCTGTAGAGAAAACATACACTGCACAAGTTCATAGCCAGGCCAATGAGAAATAAAGAAAAAGAAAATCCATGGATAATTCTAGAAACTTTCTCTACTGTCAACTATCCTTTTTACTAGAATGGTTTATGACAGAACAAAGCATACTAACTGGAATTTACTTCCTTTGGTAGTTGTAATAGTTTAATGACTGTACCAATGAAGAAAATAAAGAAAAAAACTTAAAGACCTGGACACTTCAACAACCTGGAAGAACAGCCCTGAATTAAGTGATTAATACCCTACTTTTAATTGAATGGGAGGACTACATAGAATGGAACTTTTACTGAGATATGGGCACTAATGTGTTAAGTACCCATTATGTGCTTCTACAGGTTATCTAACTCATTTAATCCTAATAATCTCTTAACCCTCTTTTACAAATAAAGAAACCTCAGCTCAGAGAAGATGAAGAACTTCCCCTGAGTCACAAAGCAAAGTTATGACTTGGACCCTTGTGGGTCTGCCTACAAATACCATATGTCACTTTCTTGTCCATGCTAAATATCTCACGTCAGAACAAGCTTTCTTTCTCTTTCACAAAGGATATTCAATCAATTACTGCTAGTTTTAAAGCTGGAGTTATTTCATACATCAATAAAGATTATATCCATAGCTAAACCATTCAACCTATGTTACACAGGATGTGAGAGGTTCATTTGTAAAAAAAAAAAAAAAAGGGACATAAAACAAAAACAGTATTCTAAGTTTAAGATCCCATTTACAGTCAGTCATCCATATCACTTCCCATCCAAAAAAGTATTAAGTGGGAAAACTCATCCTAAATTATTTCCCAACAATTTTGTAGATTTTTATATTATACTTCCCAAAGAGCCATTTCATTCTCCTTTATAACAGCATATAACAAATGGGGGGGGGGGCAGGGGGGACAGTTCTCTTTATTAAGCTCCTGAATTTGTTCATAGTACCAATGTCTTATGGGAGGCTGGGGATAGAAAAAAAGGGTAGGGTAGAGGGAGTACAGGAAAACAGAAGACATAACACAATATAATTCATTTATAAATACAATCATTCCTGGGCAGTAATACAATTCATTATCAACTTCCATTTCAGCTTTCAGAAGGCAGCTGCATGGACCTGATGGCAGTTTTGAACCAGAACTAGAAAAGCTTCTATTGTTTTTTATTTAATTTTTATTTTTTAAAGATTTTATTTATTTATTCATGAGAAACACAGAGAGAGAGAGAGGCAGAGACACAGGCAGAGGGAGAAGCAGGCTCCATGCAGGGGCCCGATGTGGGACTCAATCCCGGGACTCCAGGATCACGTCCCAGACAGAAGGCAGGTGCTAAACCACTGAGCCACCCAGGGATCCCTAGAAAAGTTTCTAAACCCGACTTCCTAACCAAACAGAAAGCTTATATTTTCCCACATAATCTTTATGTTTTTGTTTCCTCTAGATACAATCTTGTTGTAGGGCATGTTGAGCATAATGCCAGCTTGTGGCATCTCCATACAAGTCTCCACTGGGGATCTGAATTTTTTTTTATTTATTTTTTTTTGGATTTTTATTTATTTATGATAGGCGCACAGTGAGAGAGAGAGAGAGGCACAGACACAGGCAGAGGGAGAAGCAGGCTCCATGCAGGGAGCCCGATGTGGGATTCGATCCCGGGTCTCCAGGATCGCGCCCGGGGCCAAAGGCAGGCGCCAAACCACTGTGCCACCCAGGGATCCCTGAATTTTTTTTTAGTATTTTATTTATTCTTTCATGAGAGACACACAGAGAGGCAGAGACACAGGCAGAGGGAGAAGCAGGCTCCCCACGGGGAGCCCATTGTGGGACCTGATCCCTGAACTCTGGGATCACCCCCTGAGCAGAAGGCAGATGCTCAATCACTGAGCCACAAAGGCGTCCCTGGGTATCTTACTTTTATCAGGGGTCTTCAGAAGATGCAACACTAGTCCTTTAGTAACATTCTCACTAAGAGAATCACTCTGAACAATGTAACATATGGCAGTGAGGCTTTAAGGCAGCTAAATGAAAACTTCACTGTTAAGTCTGATGCTGGCTTTTTGGAAAGGAACAAATTTCTTGGCTGGTACTACTTTTTTTTTTTTTAACATTTTTTATTTATTCATTTGAAAGAGAGAGAGAGAGAGAGAGAGAGAGAGAGCAAGCACCCGCACACAAGCAGCGGGGAGGATCAGAGGGAGAAGAAGCAGATTCCCCGCTGAGCAGGGAGCCTAATGTGGGGTCGATCCCAGGACCATGACCTGACCCAAATGCACCATTTGGCTGAGCCATCCAGACACTCCAGGCTGGTACCACTTTTAAACAGCATCAAATTCCTCTGCAAGCAAAGCGATGATTAAAAATCAAATAGTCCATGGAGTATTCAATACCAAGAAAGAAGTGTAGGAAATGAAGATGCCTATTTCATGCAAGCCCCATAACATGTATCTATTTTTTTTAAGTTTTTTTTTTAAATTTTTATTTATTTATGATAGTCACAGAGAGAGAGAGGCACAGACACAGGCAGAGGGAGAAGCAGGCTCCATGCACGGGAGCCCGACGTGGAATTCGATCCTGGGTCTCCAGGATCGCGCCCTGGGCCAAAGGCAGGCGCCAAACCGCTGCGCCACCCAGGGATCCCAACATGTATCTATTTAAAATGAAATGCTTCTTTCTTAAATTTTTATAAGGCACATCTAGATAATATAATAGTATTTTGTAATACCGCCACTTCAGTTACTGAAATAAAATTTTTAAGACTTAGGGGCATCTGGGTGGCTCAGTGCTGATAATATATAACATAGAGAAAACTAAAATCCAAAACAGTGTGGCCCTATTATTCCTTATATTTTCTGCAACTCTCAATATTAGCCATGTGAAAACTTGTCCCCTCTGAAGTGCACTAAGTGTAAATAACTACAGCACAACAGCAACTGGAGCTCCACGAAGGCAAGAACCATTATCCGTTTCAGTGAATTCTGAGAGCCTAGCACATTTGACACATAATAAATGCTCAATAAATTTTGCTAAAGCATCAAAAAATGGAACCCATTTTCACTATCACACTTTTCCCCCATTACACTTTTGTCTCTAACTCTGAAGCCTGCTGGGAGCAATTATATTACTAAGTATACTGGTGTTCAGTAAATGCCTTGGTAAGTTAACTGAACCATGAATATTATTGAATTTCTTAATAGCATTAAGGCTAAACAAGGAGACCATTCAAAACATGATAATGCCAACAAGATATTCTGTTAAGAGAACACCAAACCAAACAAAGAAGTTCTTGATAATATGGAAAATTTCCAAATGCAGTTTTCAGAATTAAAAGCTTTTTACCTTAAGACAAATAGTCTGTATAAAATTAAAATATAGTTTTTCACGAGTGCAAAAAACTGCCAAAGAATTCTAAGCATAGTATTTTCACATACCACCAGTGACCGTAACTAATAGTATGTTAAAAAAAAAAAAAAATTCTTAAAACTCAAAAAAAAAAAAAAAAAAAGAGAAAAATATTATACATTGTCTATGTCGGCCTGGACAAAATTGGACCCTATATAGTCTCTCAAACTGTATGTCCCACAAGTATGTCAGGATAATATATTTTTTTCAAATCAGAAATGTGGTGGGTAGAGAAGGCAGGCACTGAAAGGGAATTTCCTGGTAACATGGAAAACAACAGATGAGGAACAATAAAAGTTTGCTATGAAAATGTCTCAAGCATATCAGGAAAAAAATAAGAAAGGTACAGTCAGGGAAAACACATCACATCTTAATTGTAAAAATTCTTCTACACACACATCTCAATGACACAGCTGACCTTCAGGTTTTCAAAGTGACTATAGGTCTTTGATTTCTCTTTTGCCATCTTGTTCCTCTCTTCTTAATGTTTTGATCACATCACTAATTATATTTCATTAAATTACAGATTAAATAAATTCAAATTAATCTGATCACAACGAATTATGATTCATAAAAAGTTTACAAAGAAGTTGTTCATTAACCATGCTATTTTTTTCCTGTTATCTTAGACTACCAATGTTAGTAACACTTCAGAAAAACAAATCCATTTTTCTATTTGAGAGAAGTCCTGTAAAAGAAAAAAAAAAAAAGTGGGACACCTGGGTGGCTCAATGGTTGAGCCTCTGCCTTCAGCTCAGGGCGTGATCCTGGAGTCCCGGGATCAGAGTCCCACATCAGGCTCCGTGCATGGAGCCTGCTTCTCTCTCTGCCTGTGTCTCTGCTTCCCCCCCCCCCCCCCCCCCCGCCTCTCTCTCTCTGTGTCTCTCATGAATAAATAAAATCTTAAAAAAAAAAAAAAAGTCATCAAAAAGGGTCAATTCAATGAAGAACATATTGAATAATTTGAAAAGATCCATCTCAATAGCATTTAACCTTTTTTTAGATTATTTGCAGCAAATATTTCCTTTCCTAGAAAAATAATTTTTTAAGGGACACCTGGGTGGCTCAGCAGTTGAGCGCTGCCCTTGGCTCAGCTCATGATCCTGGAATCCCGGGATCGAGTCCCGCATCAGGCTCCTTGCATGGAGCCTGCTTCTCCCTTTTCCTGTGTCTCTGCCTCTCTCTGTGTGTCTCTCATGAATAAATACATAAACTCTTTTATTTTTTTTTCATAAGCTCTTTTAAAAATAAATAAATAGGGAACCATGGGTGGCACAGCGGTTTAGCGCCTGCCTTTGGCCCAGGGCGCGATCCTGGAGACCCGGGATCGAATCCCACGTCGGGCTCCGGGTGCATGGAGCCTGCTTCTCCCTCTGCCTATGTCTCTGCCTCTCTCTCTCTCTCTCACTGTGTGCCTATCATATAAATAAATAAATAAATAAATAATAAATAAATAAATAAATAAATAAATAAATAAATAAATAAAGTCATAGTAAATTAGATAGGCACATCCAAACTTGTCAAACAAGTAATACTGCCCACTTTCCATAAGCCATTCAAAGTTTAAAAAATGTTGGAGCAAAAGTGCAAATTCAAATTATAGCCCAGAAAAAAAAAAAAAAAAAAAAAGGGATCCCTGGGTGGCGCAGCGGTTTAGCGCCTGCCTTTGGCCCAGGGCGCGATCCTGGAGACCCGGGATCGAATCCCACGTCGGGCTCCCGGTGCATGGAGCCTGCTTCTCCCTCTGCCTCTGCCTCTCTCTCTCTCTCTGTGACTATCATAAATAAAAAAAAAAAATTTAAAAAAAAAAAAAAAAAAACAAATTATAGCCCAGATTTGCAACCAACTCTGAAAAAAAAAATCTTTCTACAGAAACTTTTTCAGGTTTTCTAAGAGAAACAATTCTTAAAATTTAGCATAGTATTAACAATATAGTCACAATCTGGGCATTTACATTTAAAATAACACTTCAGCACTCCAGAGCCCGAATAATAATGCAAAGAAAGGGAGAGCTCTATTGTTGACACACCTTTAGGAAATATGAAAAATACATAGCAAAGTAGAAAATTTCAATTAATACTATCTATTAACATTTACAGACATCCAGTAAGTAACTTACAAAGCTTTATGTAATAAAGCTTTTCTACAGATGTTCATTTTACATCTCAAAACATGTTCAAGGAGGTAAAACAAAACAAATAGAAGGAAATGAGCAGAACTAGATTATTAGTGGTAACATTTATATGCTACTTTACAAAGTAGAACAGTTAAAAGAAAAGGAAGATGTAAGAATAAAACAGATACTAAACTTTCCTGAAACACTAGGTACCCTTGTGCTCTTGTTATTTAATTAAGAACTAAAATGGCAAAAAAAAAAAAAAAAAAAAAGAACTAAAATGGCCACATTACACAATGAGAAGTGATTTAACCATGACGTCATTTACAGAAAGCCACTGGAATGAATAAATAGGAGCAACTGAAAAGGTCTGAGGACTGTCTTCTCAATGAAGGCACTTTGGTTTTAAAGGGGACCTTTTAAATTGAAATCAGTTAAAAGCACTAACGTTATCTTCAGAAACAAATATAATATTAGATTAAAAAGGCAAATGATGCAGAAACATTTGACATTGTATTTGATAAAGTATATTATTTTAATAAATTATCTGGTATGATGTTTTGCAAAAGAGTAACTCTGAACACATCTAAATCAACTAAACCTACTAGTCACTAATGTTCATATACACTAGTCTAAAATACAACTTTTTAATAAATTAGGTCTCAGCAATCTGACCCCAAGTTTAGCGACACCGTTGGCAAAGTAACTCTGGTATCACGTTCAACTTAACTTCTAAGAGAAGACATTTTCCTGACCCCGATAAAACCAAGCAGATGTGAAATTTTTATTTTTAGTGCCTGAAATTTGTTTCTTGAGTGAATTATAACCATCAAGGAAATATGTTCTATTCTCCTGCCAAAGACTAGCCCTGAACTCTTTATTAGGCAGAACTCCCACGAAGTCATACAAACTGTCTTTCAAAGCTGGCCCCCCCTCAACCTGGTGGAAGAGTTTTCAGGACATAGCAGTGTCTGAGAAAAAACCTTAAGTTTTAAACTGGAAAAAAACAAGATCTGTGAGAGTGTAACTACAAAATGAGAGGAAAGGGTGCTGATAACGGAAAGAGTGTTGATTTAAAAACAAAAAAAGCTGCTGATAACTTAAAAAAAAATAAAAAATAAAAGCAACCTCAGACCCCATAGATCATTTCACTGTCTGGAAACTATACTCCATTTACTGGGTGGTCCCCTCCTCACTACCACCCACCAGGGGCTGAGCCATAAAAAACACAGGATACTGAGATGCCTGGCTTACTTTGGTTCTAAGTCTGCGCCTTTGCCTGTGTATTCAGCAAACAGAAATAAACACTGAAAGTCAACAGAAAAGCTTAAACAATTTCTAAAAGATGATTTTTTAAAACAATAAATCTAAACAGCCTAAGCGAATGCCCTGGAAGTTGCAGTCTTCCACAGCCACATAATAATGTCTCACTTCGTAGAGTGCTACGTATCTATCCACTTATCTATAGATGATTTCACATCCAAGGCTCTTTCTACTACGTTATACTGCCAAGAGATTGAGTTTTTCCAGTAAAATTACTATATACCAGAAAAGGGGGTAAAAGGAGATATTTTTTTAGCAGCCAGGCAACAGATGAACAGCACTAAAACTTCTAGGAAATGATTTTATTATCTTTCATTAAGGACAAAGTCGACTGACCAATTGAAGAAGAAAAAAATGTTGCACAAGCACAACTAATCAGAAAGGAGGAAACTTTTTATCTTCAGAAACCACTATTAGGGGATCCCTGGGTGGCGCAGTGGTTTGGCGCCTGCCTTTGGCCCAGGGCGCGATCCTGGAGACCCGGGATCGAATCCCACATCGGGCTCCCGGTGCATGGAGCCTGCTTCTCCCTCTGCCTATGTCTCTGCCTCTCTCTCTCTGTGTGACTATCATAAAAAAAAAAAAAAAAAAAAAAAAACACTATTAATGAGGCAACCAATCTTAACTCTCACAAAATGGCCTTTCAGAGACTCATTCTCTCATTAGTGAATGTCAAGCTGCTGCTACTTCACAGAAAAGGCATGCATTTTCTTAAGCTCTGAGACCATCAATAATAGCTAGGTAGCCCTATCCTATGACATATTAAATGGCAGACTTCCCCAGAGCATGATTTAGCAATGAGAGTGCCTCATAACTGTTCTCTAGAGCCTAAGTTCTAAACCTTTTTAGAAATTGCAAGGATCCAAATTATTACCAAGGAACAATCCCACAGCTTTGCTTTCCTTTGAGGAAGAGCAAAACTGCTGGATACAACAACCCAAGAGCAAAGAGAAAACATACTAGTGTAGCAAGTGTCTAATTTTCCAGGCTGTTGCTTTCATTAACTTTTCCCACTTCTATTGCCGTAATTTTTAGCCTGTGAAACACTTGCCAGCTCTAGAGCATTAATTATCAAATAAGCAAAGATATCTTTTCTAAAACATTAACAATCTAAAGGATTTCTTATGTCCTAAATTAAAACTAATAAGCAATGCCCTACACTAGAGTTAACCACAAGCCCTAGCTCTAGCTATATGTCGCCTCACCACTTAACTGTTTCTCTGTAACTCCGTGCCCTTAGAAAAGAAGGCAGTTGTACTACATGACTTCTTGGGTCCCTTTCAGCTCTGACTTTTATTCCAAGATCTGATGCATTAAGAAAATTGTTAAGGCGCAAAATGTAGTCATTTTAAACACACCTCAAGTACGCAAGAAAATTAGGGAACTTCAGCAGACCTCCCCCACCACTTTCCAAAACTGCAGGCGGCAGGAAATACGGCTATTTGTTAACCTCTTTTATAGAACAACCAGTTTAAGTGAAATGAGAACTCTACAATAAAAGTATACAAATAATAAACCCACATATATTCCGATAAAGCTAAGTTCAGTGATATTAAACCATTTCCCATCATAATTTTTATGTATCATGTCAGAATATAAAAATCTATAGTATCCCACTGGGTGGTGCAGTCAGTTAAAGCGTCCGATTCTTGATTTCGGCTCAGGTCTGATCTCAGGGTCATGAGACTGACCCAGTGTCCGAGTCCACGCTCAGCGAGGAGTCCGCTTGGGTCTCTCTTTCCCTTCTCCCTCTGCTCCTCCCCCCTCAAAAGAAATAAATCTTAAAAAAAAAAAAAAATCGATAGTATCCTCTGCTTGTGCTTTATTAAAGATTAGCTCCATCACCACAGAATTTAAAATAAATTCTAAATAGATTTTCAATTTTTTAAGTGGACATATTTCCAATTTCAAATTAACCAACAGTGAAACACTGTTTAAAATTAACAATTGAATATTGTGGTCAAATGATTCAACATACATTCCAATACATACCTCTTCCCTGAGGACTCTCTCCCTTCAATGCTCTCCTTATTCCTAACTCCTCTCACACCTCCCCACTCCATTTCAGGCTTTACTCCCATTCTCTCCCCACCCCCCTACTCAACCATAAGCTACTTTCAAAGCATCTAGGAAGTGGCTCTCCTAGCTAGGAAGTACCAGAATTACCTAGGAAGCTCTTTGAAAATGTAAGGTGAGACCAGAAAGATGCTTTTAAAGCAACTAGAAGTTTAAAAAAATTAAACCTTAATTAACAAGCTTGCTCAGAGAGTAAGATATTCTAGTTAACTAAAGATTATGGATTTTTTTTTTTTAATACTTCTGGAACCCACTATATCACTTTTCCCTCACTTAAGAATTACAGTTCATGGGATCCCTGAGTGGCGCAGCGGTTTGGCGCCTGCCTTTGGCCCAGGGCGCGATCCTGGAGACCCGGGATCGAATCCCATATCGGGCTCCCGGTGCATGGAGCCTGCTTCTCCCTCTGCCTGTGTCTCTGCCTCTCTCTCTCTCTCTGTGACTATCATAAAAATAAATAAATTAAAAAAAAAAAAAAAAGAATTACAGTTCGTAAAAATTACCTGATTATTTAATAACTTTCCCACAAACAGGTCAAGTTTATAATCAATCCTCATCCTACCAAAGAAGTGGGCCCACAGGCCAAATAAAGCCCTTGAGGTAAGAATGGTTTTACATTTTTAAAGGGTTGCATAAAAACAAAGAAAATTATGTGATACTAGCCCACTAGCCCATAATATCTCCCATCTGGCCCTTCACAGAAAAAGTTTGGTGACCCTTGTTCTGTAACACCAAAAGCACTGAAGTACAATGACCCCAGAGACATTGCCCAGAAGTGCCCCTTTCTCATAAGAGTAACTGAAAAAAAGTTTCCGTTAAGTGAGTTCCAAATGACTTAAATAGAATCATTGCTATTTCTCTAATCGACTTGCCCTCTAGAAACTGTTACCCACAAAAATCTCTATTTCCTTCCTTAGACTCAACAGTCTCAACTAAGACACTAGTTAACTCTGGAAATTAGTGTAAAAGATTAGAAGCCTTACCTGGGGCATTTGCTATAGCCAGTGGCAGGCTTGGAAGCTGGTGCACCTGGATTCCTGAAGCACCCAATGCACTGAGGTTAATGGTCTGGAGGCCAGGCATGGAGGAGAGCTGAGCAGCATTCACAGTGACTGTGCCGGTAGGGATGGAGGCAGCTGAGGCAATGGGTGTAAGGGTGGTATTGCTGCTGCTGGTCTGCCCCAAGGAGACACCCTGCATTGGGGCCAAGGTGATTGTCTGGGCCTGCGGGTTCTGAACTTGGAGATTCTGCAGCTGAAGAGTCTGCCAACTGACCTGTCCATTGGGCCCCACTGTTGGTGTCCGGATGATGATGGGGCCGGAGTTTGGAACAGCCTGAAGCTGGAGATTCTGGAGGGTTTCCTGGGAGATAGCTTGGGTTGTAAAGGTCTGCCCTGACAATGGTGCTGCTTGGAGGGCCTGGAGAGCCTGTCCCCCTTGAACTAGCTGAGGCTGGATAAGAATTTGTTGCTGTTGCTGTGTCTGCTGGTTTTGCTCTCCCTCTTTTTGCTGACTTGCTTGCAGAGCGCCTCCAGATGTCTGGTTCTGCTGAATGTTTAGAGCATCAGACCCCTGTAGCCCACTGACCCTCTGGGGTGTCTGCCCTTGAGAGTTGGTCCCTGCTGATCCGCTGGTGGTGAAGTTCATAATTCCCATGTTGCTGGTGGTAGTAGTTGTTGAGTAGCTATTGGCATTGGTGAAAAAGGAGCTGGAACTGGCTTGTGATGATACCAAACTGGCAGAACTGATGGCAGTCCCTGAGGTGGAGGGCTGTGAGCCACTCTCCTGGGACCCAGAGCTGCTGATAGTGACTGCCTGAGAGCTAGGAGTCAAGGTAGCTGCAGAAACGCTGTTGACAGGTAGCAAGGTGATATTCCCGTTCAGGGCCACTGGTACATTGGTCACATACTGAGTCTGTCCTGAGAGTACGTTATTAGTCAGGCCTTGGAGGGGGACAGCCTGCTGGAGTAGGTTTGGCATAGCAGCAATGATGTTGCCTCCACTTCCTCGATTTGTGATGATTTGTTGGTTTGCACCTGGTATGATCTGTATTTGACCAGAACCATCCTGCTGCACTTGGGCCCCAGTGGCAGCAAACTGCAGCTGTTGCCCATCAACGGTCTGGAACTGTGGGATTACTTGATACTGAATATTAGGCATCACTCCAGGTAATCCTGTCAGGACTTGCTGGTTCTGTAAATTGGAGGTGGCGGCCACAACATACTGCCCACCAGAGACCGCACGATTCTTGGAAGACTCACTGCCATTGCTGCCATTGGTACTGCTGCCACTCTGTTCCTTTGAGGTAGGGGTAGCCCCAGAGGAGGAAGAGATGATCTGCCAGCCATTGGCACCCTGTGAGAGCTGTGTGGCTGTGAGGTCAAGCTCACCTGTGCCCCCTGACTGGCTTGGGCCTTGGGAGTTGTTGCTGTTTTCATTGGGTGACTCAATTCTGCTGCAAGTTGCTGCCAGCAGAGCCAGAGGGGATGGCTGGGATTCCTGGCCGGAAAATAAGGGAGAGGATAGGAGTCAGAGACACCCAGCTGCCAGCCCTGGGGGCAGTTTTAAAACAAATAAACAGCAAAACTGCAGCCAAAGAGAGGAGGGAAAAAAAAAAAAAAAAAAAAAAAACCTGAAACAAAAAGCTGACCTATCTATACTGCTGAAATCCTCATCTTTGGAGATCTCCCAATCATTTGTCTCTCTGTGCTAACTTCCCTAGCTACAAAATGGTTTAGCGCTTTCCTAAAAACGTTTCTGTGAAAAGGCAATAATCTAAGAATATTTTACATTCTCTAGACATCTCCCCTACTCTGCCCTGGTTATCACTTACCTGCCCTCCTCCTCCTCCACTGCTGCTACTGCCTGTGCTGCTGCTTCGAGCCTGAGAAAAGGCACCACCACCATTACCGTTGCCCCCATTATTGCCACCAACTCCTTTTTCAATCTTCACCACGGCTGTCATTTCATCCATGGAGTGATCTTGGTCTAAAAAGAATTAAAAGATAAACAACTTAGAGTTGGAGGAAGGAAAAGGGTAAGGTTAGGAGGAATAAAGGACGCTATGATGAAACAAATAATTAACAGTAAGGTGAAAGGCACCAGCGTAAAAAAAAAAAAAAAAAAAGTGGATTGAGGAAAGGGCAATTGTAGGACACACAGAACACAGACTTGGCTTAGCAGTGCTGAAACTGGGCCTCAATTCTTCCCTGGCACAAAATTACACCCAGGAAACATTAAAAATGTACTTTTCGTATAGGAAATGTGAGGGGCGATGGACATGTTCAAAGAGTTTCAAAATAAAAAAAAGTATCCTGGGGATAAAAAGGAGAGGGATAGGTAAGGCAAAGAACAACATGTGGGTGGATGGAAAGCTTGCTAAGATTAGGGTCAAAGAATATAGAGAAAGAGAAAAATTCAAGGCTAAAAAGCAGCAAGAGGAGAAGAGGGGCAATGGGGAAAGAAAAAACAAAAAAGTGTGAGTGGGGAAACATTTGTGAATACGGCTTAGGGGCTACGGGGTCCAGGGGTTACGAATCTGGAGGTTTCGGGGCGGACAGAGGGCGGGCCCTAGAAGGAAAGGGCGGTTTCGGGGTGAGGGGCGTGGAAAGGGCGGGACGGTGGGGGGGGGAGGGGAAACACGGGGGGAGGGGAGGGCCTTGGGGCAGGCGGCGAGCAGAGGGCGGACCGGGGAGGCGGTTGGCCCGGGCGGGGCCTGCACTGCTCGGGCCGCCCCCGCGGCTCCAGCCCCCGGCGGGAGGAGCCTCAGGCGGGCGGCCGAATAGTGGGGGGTAAGGCCCGTCCCCCGTGGCCGGGGCGGGCAGGGGGCGGGCGAGGCCACGCTGCCCCCTCCCCCGGGGCGGGCGGCCCATCCCCCGCTTTCTCGCAGGCCCCGCCACTGCCCCTTCTCCCTCCCTTCCCTCCGCCCCGGGCGGGACCAAGGCCGCCGCCGCCGCCTCCCGCCCGCCCCCCCTCACGGCGGGGACCGCCCGGTCGGCCTTCGCGCGCGCCCCCTCATTCCCCTCCCACCCCTAAGCGTGGAGTGGACTCATCCTTACCGCTCATGGTGGCAGCTGAGGGACGAGCTCAAGGGGGTCCTGTCCGGGGGGGTTGGGGGGGGCCGGGAAAAACGCGGACGCTGACGAGGCAAGCGAACCCGGACCGGACAGGGAGGGGGGGGGTAAGGAGGAGGGAGCAGCGCGCCACAAGCCCGGCCTAGGCCCCGCCCCTTCGCTGCTGCCCCGCCCAATGAGGGAGGGAGAAAGGAGGGACTTGCGGAAGAAAGACGCGTGGGTTATCCAATGGCAAGGCTCGCTGGCTCTCTAAGGCGTGTAGGACAAAGTTGCGTGCCTGGTGTCCGCCCAAGGAGGCCGCCCTCTCAGTTTTAAGGCCCAATGAAAGGCGCAGGAAGTGGGGGTGGGCGGGAGCTAGTGATGACAGGCTTGGGAGGGAGCCAGTCAACCGCCAGGCGGGCTCCCTGAACGGTGGGGATAGGGAGAGCTTAGGTTGGAATGACAGAACGCCGCCCAACCAGAAGCCCGGACATGCCTGGGCAAAGTCCCCGGTGGGCGGGGGTAAGAAGCAGGCCGAAATGGGATAGGATGAAGCCGATCAAAGCCAATCAGAAATCAGGCGGGCAGCCAGGAAAGTTAGGATTGGGCCAACGCTGAGACAAGACAAGCTGGGACGCAAATTGACGTGAACGAGAAGCCAATTGAACGCCGAATGCACTCCGGGGGCGGGACTTTGGGGTGGGCCGAGGAGAAGCGGCGTCTCCCTCAGCCGGTCCGCCCAATGAGGCGGCGAAGGGGGCCAGGCCCCGCCCCCAGGGGGGCCAATGGGCGCCGCCAGAGCCGCCCGTCGCGGGGGAGGGAGCAGGGCTGTGCCAGGAGGAGGCCGCCGCCATCTTGGCCCTCCTCAGGGGACGTCTTTGCGGTGGTTAGGTGGCGCGCTTCGGTGGGGCCGTGCTGCGCAACAAGTGTCAGGGTCGAGACGGGCGGAGCGCGGCTCTGCCTCCCGCCGGCCGCTCTCTCGGGGGCCCCCCCGGCGTCCCCCTCCCCGCGGTGGGCGGACGGGCGGGCGGCGGGCGCCTCGGAGTGTGGGTGTCGGCCCTGTGGGTGCGCGCGCGCCCGGCCAACCCCGCGCCGACCGTTCGCAAGGGCTTTTGTGCGACTCCGGCGGACGCCATCTTCCCGACTTCTCCCGCAGACGGGGGCCGGCGGCTTCCTTCCGCGGCGCTGACTTTCTCGAGAGCTGGGCCTGGAGGACCTCCCAGAGTCCGCGTCCTGTCAGCCACTTCCTGCCTCTCCTTGCCCACACACCCCGTCCGAGCGTAAAGTAGGACGGCAGGAGGAGAGCGCGGGCCTTTGTAACCAAAGTCACAGGACACTTTCCCCTCAGACACCTGCGTTCCTGGCACCTCCCGTTCTACCTCGCTCGCCCCCCCCCGTGTTGGTGGAGGCGGCCTGGGTGAGTCGTCGGTGACACCGAGGTCATTCCCTGCGGCCCCTCCTGGTATCTTCGTGTGGTCACTAAATTATTTGCAGTGCGGCACTTGGTGACCTGGGGTCACGCTTTAAAGTCCGGATCCCGGGGATCCCCGGGGGGCTCAGCGGTTTGGCGTCCGCCTTCCGCTCAGGGCGTGACCCCGAGGTCCCGGGGTCGAGTCCCCGCCTTGGTCTCCCCTCAGGGAGCCTGCTTCTCCCTCTGCCTGGGCGTCTGCCTCTCTCTGTGTTTCTCATGGATAAATAAATAAAATATTTTAAAATAAATAAAATATAAATAAAGTCCGGATCCCCCTAAAGCAGGCCTCTGCCGCCTTGTGTAGGCCCTGGCGGGGGGCGGGGGGGGGAGGGGGGGTGCCTCGGTCAGTTAAGCATTCTGCGTTCCTGTGTCCTCCTCCTAAGGAAGATACTGCTACCGGGGATGTTACCTATTTTATAAGAAACAGGCCGGGAAATAAGTGGCCCAAAGTCACGAATCTAGTGAGCTGTGGTGCCAGATTCCAACCCAGAACAGGCCCACTCAAAGTCCATATGTTTTTCAATAAATAAAGCAAGCCTGGTATAACCATTTATAGAAAGAGGCTTGATTTTTTTTTTTAAGTGTATATGTACACATTTTCTTTAATGCTTTTGTATTCTAGCTACTGGGGGAAAAAAAAATCTAACTTCCAGGACAGTTCAAAAGGCACCATCGTCTGTATGCCTTTATGTAAAACTTCACATTACAATTAATAGCATCTCTCCCTAGATCAAAGCTTCTCAAAATACTATGTCAGACAGTCTCTATCCAAATCCTCTGGGGCTCGTTTAAAAAAGCAGATTCGTAATCTCCCATCTCAAACCTAGTAAATCAGATCTCTGGGGTGGGGCTTCAGAATACGCATTTTTAACTAGTACTTTCAAGTTGACTAGCCCCTAAACCAAGAGTGTAAGAAACAGTAAGGGATGAAACTGGAGAGAAGAAACTTCCAGAAGAGAAGAAACTTCCTGGATGTTAGAAACTGCATTAGTCATCTTTGTAAACCAAGCTCTGGAGATTCTAACAGCTGTTTAGTCAGTAAAAGACCACACCTAAACTTGCTGGGGGGTGGGGGAGGAACTAACATAGCCTCTGAACCTATATATGTTGTGTAACTTAATTCCTTCAATTAATTTAAGTTGCCATCCCCTTTTACAGATGAGAAAACTGAGGCTCAAATATGTAAGTTAAATCATGATGGTTCTGTTTAGTTCCAAAGCTTGGGTTTTTTTCCCATTGTTCTAAGCAAGTCCATCAGTGAAATGAGAACTAGAGTTTGATTTTATCCTAGGTACTGAGAAAAAGGCCTAGTTTTGTGTGTGTGTGTGTATGTGTGTGTGTGTGTGTGTTTTAAGATTTATTTCTGAGAGTGCGAGTGACAGGGAGCACAAGCCAAGGGAGGGGCAGTGGGGGAGGGAGGAGCAGACTCCTCCCTGAGCAGGAAGCCGGATGTGAGACTGGATCCTATGACCCTGGGATCATGACCTGAGCTGAAGGCAGATGCTTAACTGACTGAGCCACCCAGGTGCCCCAAAAGGTCTAGATTTAGCCTCTGAAATTCAAGAACCATCATCCTTTTCTTGTTGCTTCCCCAGGGTCCTGAGGGATATCCTCAACATATGCTTATTTACTCAGAACAAACGGGCATGACCCATCTTGTCCAATTCATCTGTGAAAACCTGAACAAAATTCCTTTAAACAAAGCTAAAATGAAGTTTTAGAAATGAATAACTTATTTCAGGGTTTCTCAAATCCCACACATGCCAGTGTCTGTCTATATAACCATTTATGAAATCATTTAAGTAACTCCTAATGACTGCGTTTAAAAGGCAACGTGGGGGATCCCTGGGTGGCGCAGCGGTTTAGCGCCTGCCTTTGGCCCAGGGCAAGATCCTGGAGACCCAGGATCGAATCCCATGTCAGGCTCCCAGGGCATGGAGCCTGCTTCTCCCTCTGCCTATGCCTATGTCTCTGCCTCTCTCTCTCATTCTGTGTGACTATCATAAATAAAAAAAAAAAAAATTTAAAAAATAAAGTTAAAAAAAAAATAAATAAAAGGCAACGTGGGTCATTTGAAAGATGTTTTACTTCAAAATCAGTCCTAATGGTCCATGCACAAAGTGATATCATTCCAGAGCGGCAGTCAGGCCCTTAGTGGTCCACCCGGCACTGATTCAGGCTCATCTTCCATAACTGTCCATTGCAATCTTACCTTTCACTTTGTTCTCTGCTGGACTCTTCCCGCAAAGCATTCTTTCTTGGGGCTCCATAGTCCAGAACCACAGTCTACTCAGCTTACCCTCTTCTGGCCTACCTGACTCTTCCTCTTAACTTTGATTGGAATGACTTCTATGATGTCTTTCCTACATCCCCCACGTTGAATATTCTGTCCACTATACTCTTTTTACATACTTCTATCAGAGATCTCTGAATATCCAATCTCTTCCAACTAGATAAAGCATTCTGAGGGCCTGGATGCTAGCTAGCGTTTCACTTCTTATCCTCAGGGCCTAGCATATAATCAACACCCAGTAAACAAACACTGAAGTGAAAGAAACCTAGTTCTCAAAATCCTGAATACATCTCCAGATGATAAAATGCCAAGGATTGATTCTCAGCCTTCAGTTGTTTGCCTTTTACAAATTAAATCATTCTTCTTGATTTTGAAGCCATTCTTGTTTTCAATTTCCCACTTGTGATACTTGGCTGGCTCAGTTGGAAAGGCATGCGACTCCTAATCTTGGTGCAGTGAGTTTGAGCCCGATGTTGGGTGTAGAAATTATTCAAAAAAAAAAAAAATAAACTTGAAAAAAAATTGATCACTTAACCGGGAAGATTTTACAAAATAAAATATGCAGGTATTTTAAAACCTTCCTTTTAGACCACCATTGTAAGTTTCCTTCCCAGTTAGCTTTCAACTACTGCTGTTAAATACAAAACAGAATAATTTTTTTTTTTTGAGAGGAGAGAGCGTGTGCATACATGCATGAAGGGTGGCGGGGGGGGGGGGGATCTCAAGCAGGTTTCACACCCAGCACAGAGCTCCACACAGCTTCTCCATCCCACAATCCTGAGAGACTGACCTAAGCCAAAACCAAGAGTTGGATGATTAACCAATTGAGCTACCCAGGTGCTCCTAATTTTTTTAAAGACATTTTATTTGCTCATGAGAGACACAGAGAGGCAGAGACACAGGCAGAGGGAGAAGCAGGCTCTGCACAGGGAGCCCGATGTGGGACTCGATCCCAGGACCCCAGGATCACGTCCTGGACTGAAGGCACTAAACCACTGAGCCACCCGGGCTGCCCCTTTTTTTTTTTTTTTTTTTTTTAAACCTGTTCTGCTTACTCTAGGATAAAGGAGCTCAGGAAAGAAAAAGTAAGAGAGAATCCCTGATAAGATGATAAAGTATCAACAGCCTTCTAAGCAAGAAACCTTCTCTCTGAACAAGAAAACAAGCCTAGAGTTTTTACATCATGCTATCTAAAGTCATCTGAAGTGAAATGGTGACTGGAGAAGCTGGATGGATCATCGTGCACATTCCTCAGTCTTTTCTGGGCCCTGGAAAGGCAAAAAACTAAGAACAGAATTATAACAAGTCTGGTTTCTTTGGGAAGCCCAACCTGTTGATGAGAAATCCAGGGCTGACTAGATATTCTCTACTATTATTATTTAAAAGGATTCATTCTGTACCTCTGCTACGTCTTTATTTCCTTATCTGCGAAGCATTGTGGTCCACCCCAGCCTATTCTGTACTTTGTACTAGGAAGGCCTCTTCAGTCTGGCAACCTGTCCGTGGCCCTGGCGGTCTTGAAGGCTCTGGAGGGGGAAGAAGGGCTGGGGGGTTAAAATGAGAGCCTTTGTTGGAGAGTTGGGAGGCATGGTCAACCACACAACTTGATTATTGTTGCAGCTGAATTCTGGCCCAAACTTCTCGAGTATTCTCTTTTCTGAGGAAGGCTGCAAGATGACAGGCCTGACTTTACACCCAGCTGATGGTCTCTGGAGCTCGAAGACACTTTGGCAAATAAATAAAAGCAGGGTTGGTGGCGAAGAGGAAGAGGAAGGTCTGAGACTAAATTCCACAACCCATCGGCATTCTAGAGAGCTAGAAGGCAGGCTCCGGCTCCATGAAGGCTCAGAGAGGAGCCTAGACCCCAAACCCAGCAAGCAGAGGGCTTTTCTGAATATTTAAATCTGCCCCCAAAGACTCGTCTTGAAACAATCAAAACATTTGCCTTCCCAAAATATCCAGACCCTTCTGACTCCTCTGGGAGCCTCCGTTCACCAGGGCGGGAGGGATGCCAGTGCTTAATGCCAACTTCCGCACCAGTCACCCCCCACCCGGACCTCTGCCCCCCACGGGTGACTGCAGTCCTGCCCGGCAGTGCAGCATTATAAGAAGAGGAAAGTTCCTCATTTAACCAAAAATGAGACGGTTTCCTCCCCGGGGACAGACAAACAGCCCCGAGCGTCCTCCCGAGTCCGGGGGTGAGAGCCCTACGCCGCCCCCAGCCCCCGGCCCCGACAGACAGACGGACGCAGCAGGGCTGCAAAGGGCAGCCGGGCTCCCCGGGCCTCCTCGGCGGAGCGGGAGGAAGGAAGGGGGGAGGGGGCCGGCCCGGTTCCCCCTCCCACGGAGCCGGGGCCACCCCGGGGGCGGGCGCAGGGCCGGGCTGGGGGAGGAGGGAGCCGGCTGCATAAACAAACCCGCCCGGGCCACGAGGTGCCCGGAGGAATGGGGTGGGGCCGGCCGGCCCTGGGGCCCTGCCCGCGGCTCCCCACCCCCGGGGTCGGGGGGGCCGGGCCCTCGGGCTCCCCGCCCCGCCAGCCCCTCCTTCCCGCTCTGCCCTCCCTCCGCGAGAAGCCCATGGGGGCGGGACTCCCGACTTCTCGTCGCTTCTCCCGGGAGCCTGCGCCGGCTCCCGGGGGTGGAGACGGGCCGTGGGACGGGGCCGGGGACGGGGCGTGGGACGGGGCCGGGGACGGGCCGTGGAACGGGGACGGGGCGTGGGACGGGCCGTGGGACGGGGACGGGGCGTGGGACGGGCCGTGGGACGGGGACGGGGCCGGGGACCCTCGTGGAGGTCAGTGCCTGCTCGGGTGCGGGGCCCAGGGCGCCGAGGCTCCGGGAAGAGCTGGCCGCCGGGGTCCGCAGCGGGGCTGGGCCTGGCTCCTGGGCAGCCGCGGCCCTTCCTGTAGGTCGGGAAACCGGTCAGCGCTCGAGCTGTTGCCCAGCCGGGGTCCCACTGCCCCCGCATCTCCCCAAGTGTGAGGCACTCACTTCCTACGGTGGAGGGTGAACTGGGGAAAGAAGCTGAACTGCACACCAAGCCTACCGTTCTCGGAAGTGTTTTATGGTAAAGGAAAACTTAATAGGGGCAGCCCGGGGGGCCCAGGGCCTGATGCTGGAGACCCGGATCGAGTCCCACGTCGGGCTCCCTGCATGGAGCCTGCTGCTCCCTCTGCCTGTGCCTCTGCCTCTCTCTCTCTCTCTCTCTCTGTCTCTCTCTCTCTCTGTCTCTCATGAATAAATAAAACATTAAAAAAAATTTAATGGTATACTATGGAACCAGGGGAACCTGATAATGTTAAAAATTATGCAGGTGGAGTGTGAATGATTGAAGGCTGGGGAAATACTGTACATCCTGGTTTCCCCCATACAACATGCAGCTATTTCTTTTTTTTTCTTTTTGTTTGGTTTTGTTTTTGTCTTTTAACATGCAGCTATTCCTGAGGAAGAAGTAATTCTTCGGTGAGGGGCTAGGTTAGGTGGTGCAGGAGCTTCCTTCCAACACCGACATTCTAAAGTTTAAAAGCAGTTAAAGAGAGGCACCTGGGTGGCTCAGTCGGTTAAGCATCTGCCTTCAGCTTGGGTCATGATCCCTAGCTGACCCTAAAGAGTCCCTAATCAAGAGTCCCTAAATCAAGCCTCCCCACATCAGGCTCCCTGCTCAGTGGGGAGTCTGCTCACCCCCTTTCCCAACTCATTCTCTCTCAAAAAATAAAATCTTTCTTAAAATAAGATAAAAGCAATTAAAGAGTATTATAAGGCAGGAACCGGAAACCAGAGAACAAGAAAAACTGAGCTAGTAGAGTCAGGAACTTTCTTAAGCCACGGCTTCACCAGGCCCACCACCAAAGGGCCCAGAGTTGAAGAGGAAGGTTTCTACTACAGGACAGAGTGAACAGGTCCTAGAAAGGTTCCACTCCCAATCCTGGGGAATTTTGCCTGGCTAGTCTCTCCACTCCTGTAAAGTGCACTCAGGACTAAAGGGAGACACTGCTGCCTGTGTCTTACCTGTCGCAGAACTCTGCTCCATCCTGCTGAAGGACTGAGCCTGTCCACGCTGCCAACCTCAAGCTTATGCTTCCCTCAGTGCCTCCCCCAAGAGCTCACCCCACTCTGCCTTGTACTCCAGCAACCATGGAAGTTGGGGCTCAGCCGGACCTCATCTTCCGCGTCTATAGGGGGTTGACTGCCTAGGTCCCCTCAGGCTTAACCTCCTCCCAGCTTTAAAACCATGAGTCAGACCACCAGACGTGTGCGTTATGCATCCCTGATGTAATGTCATAGGAAGAACACTGCATCACCCAACAAGTATTCTTCCCAAAAATATTGAGCCTGAATCTAAAGGAGTCTTCAGACCTACTTGCTTGTTTTCAGAGAATATGGGGCCTGGTGGAACAGGGTAAGTAGAAACACAAAGAAACAAAAAAGAAAAATCCCAAATGTAGGACATTCTACAGGGCAATTGACTGTTTATTCAACAAGTCAATGGCATGGAAAAAGAGGAGGAAGGGCCATTCTT
Organism: Nyctereutes procyonoides; assembly: GCF_905146905.1. Classification (NCBI taxonomy): domain Eukaryota; kingdom Metazoa; phylum Chordata; class Mammalia; order Carnivora; family Canidae; genus Nyctereutes; species Nyctereutes procyonoides. Next base: position 4,185,757 of record NW_026575124.1, on the reverse strand, counting down.
GCTTAAAAGAGACGTAGGAGGCAAAACAGTCACATGCAATATGATCCTATTTTGAACAAATCACTTGTAAAAAGACACTCTGGGGACATGGGGGAAATTTGAATAAGGACTGAGTATTACACAATATTAAGGAATAATTGTTAATTTACGGGGCATGATAATAGTATTGGGATCATATAAGGACCTATTTTTAGTAGCAATGCCTAATATTTCATTACAGGGTTTAAACAAAATTAAAAAGAGATATTTAAGGGTTTAATGCCTTGTCTGTAAATTATTATTATTTTTGTTTAAGTAAACTCTACTCCCAATGTAGGGCTCAAACTCAATGACCCTCATGTCTATAAATTATTTTAGAATACTTTTAAAAAGGAATAACTGGTTGGGGAGCGGCGGGAAGCAGCTTCAGGGTAGGGAAGCAGATAAGAAGAAGAAAGGAATAACTGAAATATGGCAAATATTGATGCTTGTTAAGTCCAGAAGATCGTTCTCTCAGATTCATTTCCTCCTCTATTCTGATTGAAGTCACTTTTTTCCTTTTTTAAGATCTTATTTATTTATTCACGAGAGACCCAGAGACAGAGGCAGAGACCCAGGCAGAGGGAGAAGCAGGCTCCCTGCCTGCGGGGAGCCCGATGTGGGAATGGATCCCAGACCCCGGGGTCATGCCCTGAGCCGAAGACAGATGCTCAACCACTGAGCCCCCCAGGCGTCCCTAAATCATTTTTTTTAATAACAAAAATGGTTAACATTTTTTTTTAAATAGTCATGCTAGTTAAAATACCCACTGAGTTCTTCTCCTTTTGCCTCCCCAGTATCAGGCCCATGGCCTCCTTTTCTTTCTGCTGGAGTTCACGTCTCGCCTATTCTCTCCTCTTCTCCCCTTGCCACATCAGCTGATGGCACAGTGCCAAAGACATGCCACCTCTTGCCACACAGCTCAAGATTTGGTGGTTTAGAGGACAGAAGTAGAAGTCTGAGGCTTCTTTTATGCTGCCTTTTTAGAATCAGTTTCTGGGTAGCGGTAGCCGACTTGGGGGGAGACACTCTCCCCCACCACTGAAGCCACCCATTTCTCAGCCAGCCAGGAAAGGACTTGGGGAAAATTGGGCAATCTCCCCTGGGGCAGGCTTCTGACCAAGGAGACAGGCTTCTGAGAAGGGAGACAGTAGGCTGGGGAACTTCCTGCCTCCCAACCTGTGTGATTTTTTTTTTTAATCTCCCACCATTCCCATCTCCTCCGACCCACCCCAGACTAAAGGCAGTCTCTCTCCCCCCTGTGCTCCTTCATTCAGAATCGGAACAGTCTCCATGCAAGAAATGGGGCTAGACTCTGTGGGAGACAGAGGAACAAGACATGGTCCTCCCTCAAGGAACTTGTGGCTTGGTAGAGAAGGCTGACTCATACACAGCTAATTATAATATCCTGTGTTAGTGCAAGAAGGAGATACATACACAAGCCAGCCCCTTTCTAAGGGGCCGGGTGCCCAGTTCTCTCCCCAACACGCCTCTGTCTTCAGACTCCTGCCCATCCCCCTCACAGCAGTGATCTGCCATCAACCACGCCAGTCCTATTGCACAAACGCCTGTCAGATTCATCCCCTCCCCTCTCTCCACATCCCTAGTCACTGCCTTATTATCACCGCCTTATTACGCGTCCTCACCACTGCCTACTTGGTGTGGTTACTATAGAGAATGGGTTCCTTTACTCTTCAAAATAGGCTCCATGGCCCCCAGGGAGTCTTGTCCTATCCAAGAGAGATCTCATCATCTAGTCCAAGTGGAATCAAATCTTTCTAGGCCCCAACTTTCTTTCTATTATTATGATTATTATTATTATTATTATTAATTCATTTGAGAGACAGAGAAAGAGAATGAGCTGGGAGGAGGGGTAGAAGGGGAAGCAGAATCCCTGCTGAACAGAGAGCCCTAGACTCTAGGGCTCCATCCAGGGACCTTAGGATCATGACCTGGGCCAAAGGCAGACGTTTAACCAACTGAGCCACACAGGTGCCCCTCTAGGCCCGACCTCTCATCTGGAGATGTAAGTAAAGCTCCAGCCATGTACACTCAACTATTTACCCTTCATAAAATAGGCCAAGTGGTTTCTCCGGCCACATCCTGCTGATGCACACACAGGTATGTGCCTAGAGTGCCCTTCCCCCATAGTAGTTCAAGAACTCACCTTTCGGGCCACCTGGGTGACTCAGCTGACTCAGCATCTGCCTTGGGGTCAGGTTATGATCTCGGGGTCCTGGGATCGAGCCCCACTGTGGCCTCCCTACTCAGCGGGGAGACTGCTTCTCCCTTTCCCTCTGTGCTCTGTTGCATGCGCGCATGTGCTCTCACTTTCGCTCTCATTCTCTCAAAATAAATAAAATCTTGAAAAACAAAAAACCTCATTTTTCAAGTCTGAGTTCAAGCTTCATCTCTGGAAGTCTTTCCAGAAATATCCTTCTCTCCCTAGAATTGGGCATGCTTCTCCAATGTGCCCCCATTGCAACCTCTGCAGTCTTCCCCCTGGCAGCCTTCCACGTCTTATTGCGCTTACATGGTTGTACATTTATAAACATAGTGGAGTAAAGTGAGCCTGGGTCCTGGAGCTATAGGTCAGAGTTCTCATCCAGGCTTAATAGCTGTGCAACATGAGGCAAGTTACTTAACCTGTCTGAGTCTTAGCTGCTTCATCTATAAAGTGAGGATATTATTACTTAGCTGGAAGGGTGGAAGAGAAATGAAAATGTGGCAAGTCATTTTCATTTTTGCTTTCATTGTAAGTTGTTGTTTTAATCTGTTTGGATTTGTGTGTGAGATTTTTTTTTTTTTTTTTTTTTTTTTTACTTAAATTCCACTTAGTTGGGACACTTGGCTGGCTCAGTTGGTAGAATATGTAACTCTTGATCTTGGGGTTGTAAGTTTAAGCACCACATTGGGTACAGAGATTACTTTTTAAAAAAGTCTTAAATGGGACGCTTGGGTGGCTCAGCAGTTGAGCATCTGCCTTTGGCTCAGGGTGTGATCCCCATCCTGGGAAGGAGTCCCTCCCGCATCGGGCTCCCTGCATGGAGCCTGCTTCTCTCTCTGCCTGTGTCTCTGCCTCTCTGTCTCTCCTGAATAAATAAATAAATAAATTTATTTTTATTTATTTATTTTACATCTGCGATTTTATTTTTGGGGGTGGTTAGGGTTGAGGGAAAACAGAAGTTTGGGCTGAGGAATAAACTTTTTCCTGAAATTACATCTTGAAAGTTTTAAATAAGTAGAAGAAGGAGAAGATAGGTAGTTGGTAAACTGGGTTTGAAGGTTGCTATCTCATTTCTGCCGCCAGGACTTCCTGTCCCAAACCAAATTATTATTATTTTTTTAAACCAAATTATAATAGAGAAAAAAACTATATTTTGCTCCTTAATGATCTAAACAAGAGATAGAGAAGGTGGTACCACCACAGGTTCCTAAGAAGGAGGGGCACAAATCCATTCATGTCTGTGTCTGAGATTTTTATTTATTTATTCACGAGAGACAGAGAGAGGCAGAGACACAGGCAGAGAGAGAAGCAGGCTCCATACAGGGAGCCTGATGTGGGGCTCGATCCTGGGTCTCCAGGATCAGGCCCTGGGCTGAAGGCAGGCGCCAAACCTCTGAGCCACCCAGGCTGCCCTCTTTTTAAAAAGTCTTAAAAAAATAAAAATAAATAGTTAACATACAGTGTAATATTAGCTTCTGTTGTACAAGATAGCAATTTAACACCTGGTGCTCATCACAAGTGTATTCCTTACTCACCATCACCTATATAATTTTTTTTTAAGTAGGCTGTATGCCCCCCCCCCAGAAAAAAAAACAAGTAGGCTGTATGCCCAATGTAGGGTTTGAACTCATGACCATGAGATCAAGAGTCACAGGCTCCATCCAACTGAGCCAGCCACATGCCCCCCCCCCATCACCTACTTAACCCATCCGTCCACCCACCTTAACCGGTTTGGTTTTTGTTTTTACTTTACTTGAGTAACAGATGAATGTCATCTCTTTGTATAAGATTCAAGCAGCCAGGGACACCTGGGTGGCTCAGCGGTTAAGCGGCTACCTTCAGTTCAGGGCATGATCTCAGGGTCCGGGATCAAGTCCCATGTTGGGCTCCCTGTAATGAGCCTGCTTCTGTCTCTGCCTCTTTGTCTCTCTCTGTCTTTAATAAATAAATAAATCTTAAAAAAAAAAAAAAAAGATTCAAACAGCCAGAAGTTTAGGGGAGTACGTGCACACCTCTCTTCACTAACCCATCCTGTACACACCTTTCTCTTTTTTCCCAAAGTAGGGAAACGCTTTCACCAGGTCATAGCTTGGTTTGTAGCTTTTCAATCTCTATTCTATGATTTACACACATTTATATACATCCAACAGATATTTACTCAATGCCTACTCTGTACTGGCACCATTATAGTATAACAATGAAGACATGACCGTGAACAAAATAGAAAAAGTCCTGTGTTCTCTTTTGAGCGTACTTGCTATGTTCACACTTATGTCTTCATTGTTGGTATTTTTTATGTAAATATATAGTATAAGTATTATTCTATAGCTTGCTTTTTTTTTTTTACTTAACAAAATCTGTTAAAGCTCTTTTCACGTTACTTTATTTCATTCTTTCTTAATATTTCAAACTCTCCTACAGCAAATATCTTCATATGTATGTATTTGTGCCTACATATAGCATTTAGGAGAGAGTGGGGAAATGCATAGCACAGTGGTTAAGAGCACAGATTCTGGAGACAGACCATACCTGTGAATCCTCACTCTGTCACTTACTAGCTGTATGACCCTTGGGCAAGTCACTGAACTTTCATTTATAAAATGCAGAAATAGGGCAGCCCAGGTGGCTCAGGGGTTTAGCGCCGCCTTCTGCCCAGGGCGTGACCCTGGAGACCCAGATCCCGACCCAAGTCAGGCTCCCTGCATGGAGCCTGCTTCTCCCTCTGCCTCTCTTTCTCTCTGTGTCTCTCATGAATAAATAAATAAAATCTATAAATAAATACATACATACATACATACATGTATACATAAATACATAAAATGCAGAAATAAGAGTATTTACTCCAGGTGCTCTGGGTGGCTCGGTTGGTTGGGTGTCAGACTCTTAATTTGGGCTCAGGTTGTGATCTTGTGAGATAAAGCCCCAGGTGGGCTCCATGCTCAGTGCGGAGTATGCTTCTCTCCCTCTTCCTCTCCCAGCTCACGTGTGCATGTGCTCTTACTCTCTCAAATAAATAAATCTTTTTTTTTAAAGAGTTTTCACTTCATAGAATAGTTGAAGTACAGTCAGAATCCCAGCACACAATAAGCACTTGATACATATTATCAGTAAATTGAAAATTTTGATACACCAAAATATTCCCAGCTACACTCATAGTGGCTCTGTGAAAGATTGTTACCCAAATTCTCACCAATTTAAAAATTTGTCAACCTGATAATTCCATAATTAAGATTTATTTTTTCCAAAAAAAAGATTTATTTTTTGCTGATTTACCAAAATTTATAAGGACAAATGTCTTTTCTGTTATTGTCCATTTGTATTTTGTTCTCTCCTTTCATTTCCTCTATTTTTCTACTGAAATGTTTGACTTTAGGAAGCTCTTTATGTATATTGGATATTATTTCTTTGTTAAAATCCATTTGCAATAAGGGATGACTGTTTGGCTCAATCAATAGAGCATGTGACTCTTGGTCTTGGGTTGTGAGCTCAAGTCCCACACTGGGTGTAGAGTTTATTGAAAAAAATAAAACATTTTTTTATTTTTATATAACTTTTTCTTTTTTTTTCTAAATATTTTATTTATTTATTCATGAGAGAGGCAGAGACACAGGCAGAGGGAGAAGCAGGCTCCCTGCAGGGAGCCCAATGTGGGACTCGATCCCAGGACCCCAGGATCATGCCCTGGGCTGAAGGCAGTGCTAAACCGCTGAGCCACCCAGGCTGCCCTAAAAAAATTTTTTTTTATTTTATTTGCTTATTTGACAGGGAGAGAGAAAGAACAAGCGGGGGGGGGGGGGGGGGGGGAGCAGCAGAGGGAGAGGGAGAGGCAGACTCCCCACTGAGCAGGGAGCCGGATGTGGGGCTGGATCCCAGGACCCTGGGATCATGATCTGAGCCAAAGCAGATGCCCAACTGACCGAGCCACACTGGTGCCCCCCAAAATAAAATCTTTAAAATAAAGTCCGAGGCGCTTGGGTGGCTCAGTTGGTTAGGCATCTGCCTTCTGCTCAGATCATGATCCCAGGGTCCCAGAATCAAGCCCCGTGTTGGGCTTCCTGCTCAGGGGGGAGCCTGCTTCTCCCTCTCCCTTTGCCCCTCTCCTCGGCTCGTGCTGGCTGTCTCTCTGTCTCTCTCTCTCTCTCTCTTCTCTCTCTCATTCTGCACTCTCTCAAATAAATAAATAAAATCTTAACAAATAAAAATAAACATTAAAAAATCCATTTGCAAAGATAGAAAAAAATCAATTTGCAAGGACGTCACTGGAGCTAGAGAGTATAATGCTAAGTGGAATGAGTCAGTCAGAAAGAGACAAATGCCAAGATTTCATTCATATGTGGAATTTAAGAAACAAAACAAAGGAGCAAAAGGGAGAAAAAAAGAGAGAGAGAGAAATCAAGAAACAGACTCTTAATTATAGAGAACACACTGCTGGTTACCAGAGGGGAGGTGGGTGGGGGATGGGTGAAATAGGGGATGGGGATGAAGGGGGGCACTTGCCAGTGATGAGCACCGGGTGATGTGTGGAATCAGTGGATCACTGTATTGTGCACCTGAAACTAATACAACACTGTGTGTTAACTAACTGGAATTAAAACTTAAAAAGCCAAAAAATATTCTTTGTTAAAATATGTCAAATATATTTTCACTGTCAATTGTCTTTTGTTCTGGTTGGTTTGTTTTTAAAGATTTTATTTATTTATTTGAGAGAGAAAGAGCGTATTGTGGGGGAGGCAGAGGGAGAGAGAGAAACAGACTCCCCACTGAACAGGGAGCCTGAATGTGGGGCTCCATCCCAGGACCCTGAGATCATGACCTGAGCCGAAGTCACACACTTAACTGACTGAGCCACCCAGGCGCCCCTGTTTGGGTTTTGAGATAAAAATCAACCTCAGTGAGGTATAATTTTTACACAATAAAATGCACCCATTTAAAATGTATATTTTGATACATTTAGACAAATGATAATACCCATGTAATCATCACAATAATCAGGATATAGAACATTGCACTAAAATGTTCCCTCTGCCCCATTGTCCCGATCCCTGCTAACCCTCCCCCACCTCAATCCACACACAGCCAGTAATGTGCCTTCTGATTAGATGTCATTCTAGGTTTGATTCTAAAAAAGGATTGGGGCAGCCCTGGTGGCCTAACGCTTTAGCGCCGCCTTCAGCCCAGGGTGTGATTCTGGAGTCCTAGGATCGAGTCCCACGTCGGGCTCCCGGCATGGAGCCTGCTTCTCCCTCTGCCTGTGTCTCTGCCTCTCTCTGTGTCTCTCATGAATAAAAATAAATCTTAAATAATAAGAATTCGATTTGTCTTTTGTCTCTTCTAGAGTTTCACGGAAACAGAATTGTACAATATGTACCTTATTTTTTTTTGCTCTGGCTTCTTTCTCTCAACCTAATGGTTTTGAGATGCTTACATACTGTTGCGTATATGAATGGCTTATTCCCCAGTATCACTTCATAGTATTGCATTATATGAATATATCACTGTTTGTCATCCATTAACCTTTTTAAATTTTTTTATTATTATTTTTAAAGATTTTATTTAGGGGTGCATGTGTGGCTTAGTCTATTAAACATCTTCCTTTGGCTCATGTCTCAATCCCAGGCTCCCTGTTCAGTGGGGAGTCTGCTTCTCCCTCCCCCTCCACTCCTCCTCCAGCTTGTGTGCATGCATACACTCTCTTTCTCTCAAATAAATAAATTTTTTTTTTTTTACGATTTTATTGTTTTACTCATAAGAGACACATAGAGGCAGAGATACAGGCAGAGGAAGAAGCAGGCTCCATGCAGGGAGCCCGATGTGGGACTCGATTCCGGGACCCCGGGTCCATGCCCCAAACCAAAGGCAGATGCTTAACCCCTGAGCCAGCCAGGCATCTCTCCCTACTGATTTGGTCACAGGAACTGAGATTGTGACCTGAGCCAAAATCAAGAGCTGGACACTCAACCGAATGAGCCACCCAGGGGCCTCTTTTTTTTTTTTTTTTTTTTTAAGATTTTATTTTAGGGAACCCTGGGTGGCGCAGCAGTTTAGCGCCTGCCTTTGGCCCAGGGCAGGATCCTGGAGACCTGGATCTCCAGGTCTGCGTCTCCAGGATCGAGCCCTGGGCCAAAGGCAGGCACCAAACCGCCGCGCCACCCAGGGATCCCTGTTTCTCTTTTTTGTACATTGAGTTAGGTCTGATTTATCTTCATATCCCCAGCACGTGGACCTGTACTGAGCACAAAACAGCCCCCCAATAAGTGTTTATGGAATGACCCAACACCAGTGAGGGTTCTGCTATCCCTAGAAATTTGTAAATAAGGTCACACTCAGACCACTTAACTAACACAAACACTTCACAGGTGATAAATTGTACCATCAGGAAAAGACCCCAAAGTATTATTTGCAAACCGAGAGGCTGATGATATTTGAAAATGCCCAGATCCAATCTATGCTCCACAGTATAACCCTCTTAAAAACTCATCTGTTTGGGGCACCTGGCTTAGTTGGAAGAGCATGCAACTCTTGATATTGGGGTCATGAGTTTGAGCCCCATCTTTGGTGTAGAGATCACTTTTAAAAAAAGAGTATTAAAAAAACTCTCATCTCTGGATCTCTGGGCACCTGGGTGGCTCAGTTGGTTAAGTGTCTGCTTTGGCTCAGGACATGATCCAGGGTCCTGGGCTCAGCAGGGAGTCTGTCTCCCTCTCTCTCTGCTCCTCCCCCCCGGCTTGTGGTCTCTCCTGTCAAATAAATAAATAAAATCTTAAAAAAAAAAAATCTTCCCTGTTTGTATTACACTGCCCTGCTTAAATCTTTCCAAGACTTTCCAGAACCCTGGGGATAAAGTGCTCCAACCTTAACTTGGTCTGCAAGGCTCTGAGTCATCTACTCTTCAAGTTTGGCCACAGTCTCCTCCCCCCTCTGTCTATTCATGTTCTTCCAAGGCGCCTCGATCTTCCTCAGGCCAGGGTCCCCCTGCCTGGGACCCTCCTGTCTCCCTCCACCCCCAGCTAACTTCCACTCATCTTTCTGGACTCAGTTTAGCTCTCATCTCTTCAGAGACTCCTTCCTTCCCAATTCCTGAAAGAGCCCCAGGTCCCATATCACCCTGTAACTACTCCTTCAACTTTTGTTTCCCCAAGAGATTGGAAGTTCCTCAGGGGGGAAAACTGCTGCTCCTGTTTGCCTGTTTGCACCGACTGCAACGTGCCTGGCTCATAATAGACACTTGATAAAGGTTGAGTGGATGAATGAATTAAAGGTTAGCCAGGACCAGGAGGAACTGTAGGGTTCATTAAGGACTCTGGACTTCAGGGGCGCCTGGGTGGCCGCATCAGTTAAGCATTCAACTTGGGTTGGCTCAGGTGGTGATCTCAGGGTCCTGATCTCAGGGTCGCTGTGGGATGGAGCCCCGCAGGGAGTCGGCTTGAAGAATCTCTCCCCCTGCTCCTCCCCCAGTCTCTCTCTCAAAGAAATAAATAAATCTTAAAAAAAAAAAAACAAAAAAACACAACTCTGGACTTTATTTTGGGGTAAGAGGAGCCGCTAAAAGACTGGAAGCAGAAGAGTGAGATACAAAACTCTCAATCCCACTGACTATGGGGCGACTGTTTAGATCATTTGAAAGTAGAAGTTGCACGGTGATAGAGTGAACATACAAGGGGACCCCAGGCCAGCCTGTGAACTCCTCAAACTAGTAGAAAATCACGATTCTTTTTTTTATATATATTTATTTATTTATTTTTCATGAGAGACATAGAGGAGGCAGAGACACAGGCAGAGGGCAAAGCAGGCTCCCTGCAGGGAGACCGATGTGGGACTTGACCCTGCGACTCTAGGATCACGCCCTGGGCCAAAGGCAGGCGCTAAACTGCTGAGCCACCCAGGGATCCCTAGAAAAGTTGGTTTTATTAATAGATTATCTCTTAATATGTTTCTTCCCCTCAGAGGTAGGCTTCATGTTTATTTTAGCCATTCTTGAGTGGTGTAAAAATGTGAGTGGTAGGGAATGCACAGCCCACTCACTGGACTTTTCTGGCAGCACCCAGACTTGGTGTCAGCACGGTGAGGGAAGAGGAATAGTGAGAAGACAGAGGCAAGAGGATCAGGCCAGCAAGGCTTCGAGGAGGAGATTTGGGCCCTTGTTCTTTCTTCTCTCCAATTTCTGTAGGCATCTGAGAATAAAGATCAGGCTTTTTTTTTTTTTTTTTAAAGGTTTTATTTTTAAGTAATCTCTATACCGACTGTAGGGCTTGAACTCACAACACTGAGATCAAAAGTCACATGCTCCACCAACTGAGCCAGGTGTCCCAAAAATCGGGCTTCTAATTTTTCGTTACAACTTTTGAAAGAGGCTCATAGTAGGTGTTCACTAAGCGAATGTTGATTGGAGGAGAATCTGGACTATGCTAGACTCAAATGTGGGAAGCTAGCCTTGTCCTTGTCCTTGTTGCTCCTGAACCGGGGGTATGAATCTATGCTCCCTGGAGTCGTCTAACCTTCCCTGTCCACCTCCCTCCACCCCCACCACCAGCTCTCTCTCCTAAGTACCTTCTACTCATCCTTCAAATTTCTACAACAGTGGTTCACTTTCTCTGGGAAGTCTCCTCAATTATGAACTGGGTGCTGCTCCCCTAGCATTCGGCATTTACACCACCTACACAACAGGCAATGAATTTTATTTATTTTACTTAAAAATTTTTTTTGGGGGGTAGCCTGGGTGGCTCAGTGGTTTAGCGCCGCCTTCAGCTTGGGATGTGATCCTGGAGACCCACGTTGGGCTCCCTGCATGGGGCCTGCTTCTCCCTCTGCCTGCGTCTCTGCCTCTCTCTCCGTGTCTCTCATTAAAAAATAAATAAAATCTTAAAAATAAATTTTGTTTAATATTTTATTTATTTGAGAGAGAGCATGCACACACACGCAAGTGACAGCACGAGCAGGGGAAGGGCAGGAAGAGGCAGCGGGAGAGGGACAAACAGACTCCCCATGGAATAGGCTCCATCCTGGGACCCGGGATCAGGACCTGAGCAGAAGGCAGTCGCTTAACCAGCTGAGCCACCCAGGCGCCCCTAAAAACACACTTTTTTTTTTTTTATGATAGTCAGAGAGAGAGAGAGAGAGAGAGGCAGAGACATAGGCAGAGGGAGAAGCAGGCTCCGTGCACCGGGAGCCCGACGTGGGATTCGATCCCGGGTCTCCAGGATCGCGCCCTGGGCCAAGGGCAGGCGCCAAACCGCTGCGCCACCCAGGGATCCCTAAAAACACATTTTTAAGCATGAATTTTATATACTATCTTGCTGGTCTTCCGAGAGGACCGTTTACTCCCATTTTACAGACAAGGAGACCGAGGCTCACACGGCTTTGCACAACCAGCTAATGGAGGAGCTTGGCTTCACACCCTCGTCCCTCTGACTTTCAAGAGAACGGGCTTCATCAATCGGAGAAGGACAAACAGTGTATGTTCTCACTTATTTGGGGAATATGAATAATAGTGAAGGGGAATATAAGGGAAGGGAGAATAAATGTGTGGGAGATATCAGAAAGGGACACAGAACATAAAGACTTCTAACTCTGGGAAATGAACTAGGGGTGGTGGAAGGGGAGGAGGGCGGCGGGTGGGGGTGAATGGGTGACGGGCACGGAGGGGGACACTTGACGGGATGAGCACTGGGTGTTATTCTGTATGTTGGTAAATTGAACACCAATAAAAATTAATTTATAAAAAAAAAAAAAAAAAAAAAAAAAGAGAGAACGGGCTTCAGGCGCTGCTCAAACTGCCTCCCAGGGTCACAGGAGCTGTTTACCTGGTTCTCTTCTAGAAGATCGTGCACTTCTTGTTCAGTGCTGCGTGGGACGCTTCTAGCACACACCTGGTGCGCAACAGGCCTTCAGGAAATATCTGTGAAAGGAAGGCGGGCAGGCAGGGGGGGCAGGGACTAGACCTCGCTCAACTCTGGCCTAGGAGCCAGGACGCCGGGGACCTTCGCCAATTTGCCAAGCACCTTATCCCCTCTGAGCCGAGACCCAGGAAGGGGCAGACTCAGTGCCATAAGCCTCTGACACCCCCCCACCCAGCGCTGCCCCCGCTGCCCTGGCCCCAGCTGCAATGTGCCACCCTCTGCCTCCAACCCGCCCAGGAAGGGGCAGGGGGGCCGCTGAGCAGCTCACTCCTGCCACCTGGCGGTGCCAAGGAGCCTGAGAAAGGCCTTGCCTGAAAGCCAGAAGCTTTTGCGCTTTTGCGCTTTTGCACACTGCCCTTCCCTCCAGGGCTTTTGCCTTCTCTGGAAACCCTTCCCGTCGCGGCACACATCAGCATTCCTGCTATCCCTACACGCGGAACGGAGCCCAATGAAGTTAAAAGCCTCTAAGATGCTTCTGCCATAAGGGCTTCAAGACAGAAACAATACTAAAAGTAACTACAAGCAAAGGTGAACCACAAAATTCTGATTTCTCTTACAATGACTACTTTAGTGCTTGTACTTTTTGAAACAGGAAATACAAATTATTTGTCTCAAAATGTGTTGGTTTTAGCACCCCTGCTTTGCTGCCCCCTGCACTAAGCACTAAGGTACTGTTGGGCAGCACCATGCACCCTATTTTGGAAGAGAGAATCTTCCTAACTTAAGCCCATGAGCTCCTCGTTGAGGGCAAGCCGTTTTACTTTATTAAATTTAGCCTTTCAGGGCACCTGGCTGGCTCAGTAGGTGGAGCTGGTGACTCTTGATCTTAGGGGCTATGGCTTCGAACTCCACGTTGGGAGTGAAGATTACTTAAAAATAAAATCTTTAGGGGCACCTGGGTGACCCAGTCAGTTGAGCATCTGCCTTCAGCTCAGGTCATGATCCCAGGGTCCTGGGATTGAGCCCCACAGCTGGCTCCCAGCTCAGCAGGGAGCCTGCTTCTCCTTCTCCCTCTGCCCGTACCCCCCTGCTCATGCTCTCTCTCTCAAATGAATAAATACAAAATATTTTTTAGAAATACAATATAATCTTGGGGGCACCTGGGTGGCTCAGTTGGCTGGGCGTCTACCTTCTGCTCAGGTCATGATCTGGGGGTCCTGGAATCAAGGCCCGCATCCGGCTCCTTGCTCAGCGGGGAGTCTGCCTCTCTCTCTCTCCCCATCTCTCACTGTCCCTCCCCCTGCTTGTGCTCTCTCTCTCTAATAAGTAAAATCTTAAAAAAATAAAAATAAAATAAAATCTTAGAAAAAAACAGGTTTTTCTACTGCAACTACAGCAAGAAGTCGCAGACTAAACAGAAAGATGGGAGATGATGGTTACACTGAATAAAGGACTTTCAGGTAGTTAGAGAAGGAAATCATCAAGCAAGTGAGTCATCCCCTTACCAGGTGAGCTTGAGAAAGAGGAGGCTATGCCTCTGATTAGGCCACGAGACCAAGGAAAGAACACAGTGACTTTTCCTCAGGCTGATTAGCTTTGGTCCTTCTTATGATTATTATCATATTTCCTTATCACCCTATGGTGACCTTGTATCCTAGATTCTCCAGAACTTTACAATTTCAAATATTTCTTCTCAGGGCATCTGGCTTAGTCACTAGAGTATGAGACGCTTAATCTCAGGGTCATGTATTTGACCCCCATGTTGCATATGGAGTCTACTTAAAAATAAATAAAAGGCTTGTACATAAATAAATAATAAAATTAAAATAACCAAATATTTCTCCTAAACTAGTGAGATGTTCCAGAAAAGAGCAGACTGCTCCACCTTCAGCTTTTCCAATGCTCTGTCCCATATTGTATCCATGCCCCAAATCTGCACCCTTCTCACCAAAAGACAAACATTCCAGATGTAAGAATAGATCCCTGGAAAAAAAAAAAGAAAGAAAAGAAAAAGAAAAAGAAAAAGAAGAAGAAAAGAATTAGGCCCCTGTACTGGAAAGGCAGAGGGCAGAAGAGGATAAGGCCAAAGACAGGGCTGACCAGGAGACACAATACCCACACTCTTCTTTTCAACCACCCTTCTAAGGAGGGGTCTGGGGGAGCAGTGGATGGTGGTCTATCACCAGCGAGACCACAGGTCCCCAGGTCCCCGGAGCTCCCTGTAGCTGCATATTCTTGCCCTTTGTCCTTGGGCTGCCATGAATGAATGCACTGGACACCATATGCTTTTTCTCTAGGAATAATTTGGAAACAACTAGAAAATGCCCTGAGGTCAGCACCAAGGGAAGCATCCCAGATTTCCTCTACCCTGGTCCCCAGGTTCCAGGAAAAAGAGGTCAGGCTTGAGAATCATCCAGAAGTGGAGCAGAGTGGTAAGTGTTGTCCAGCAGGGCACAGGCAGCCTTAGCTGTGTCTGTCTGTCCCCTTACCCTGGGAGCTAAAGTCTCCCTGCTGTCCTATCCCCATGTTCTTGGATCCCTATGGTCTCCTTAGCTGGCAGGGAAAACCCAGTGCCCAAGGGTAAGGGACCATGTAGAGCGAGAGGGATCACCTAGGTGTTTGTTGAGTGTATTTATGTGACTTTGCATGTCTCCCTCCACCACCGGGCCCCTGTGGTTCATGAAGTGCCGCCATGAATATCCATTGGGTGTGTTACTGTGGCATGTGGTGTGTGCCTTTGTGTGTCAGGGCAGGGGCTCCCTGTGGTGTGCATGGGTTGGGAGGGGGTGATGGTGAGAGCCTGGCTCCCTCTCCTCCTCCCCCATCCCTGCTCCCATCTGGCCTTGATCAGCCGGTCCCTGGGGAGAGACTCGCGGTTTCGGATGCAGGAAAATGTTCCAGGAAGCGGCCACTGTGCGGGCCCTGCTCCGGCTCCCCCAGCGGAAATTGTTCCAGGAGGGGGGGAAGGGAGTGTCGAGATAGGATTAAGGGGGGGTGGCTCTTGCTCTTGGCTCCCCTCTCCATAGGATAAAGTAGGATAAGCTGATCTGATGGGAAGCTCAGGTCAGCCCGGAACCTGGATATTGCTACCTAAATCATTTAATGCGGGAAAATTGGGAGCCTGCAAAGAAGGTTCCTTTTCTATCTGGTTCTCTTTCTGGTGAAGTTTAAGGATTGGGATCTGGGTGGCCCTTGGGTTCCTTTTCCGGCCGGCTAGCATGTAAGCAAGCTGGGGACCAGGACACCTGGGTCTCGTCTGAGAGCGGTGTGGCTGGGGGCGGCAGGGAGGGGAGGCCTAGGACTCAGCCCCCTCTTCTCCCCTGTGAGGGGGCTTTGAAGCTTGGATCCAGGACTGGGAGGGCTGCCTAATTGGGATAATGGAGGTTAATGGGGCGCCTGGAGGGGGTGGCCACGCTCCCAGATCAAAGAGGCCAGCTCTTCCCAGCCACCACAGCTGGAGGTCACAGCTGGAGGGGGAGGGGCGGGGGCTCCGGGCCAGCCGGCAGGGGGTGCTCTGGCCCCTGGATGCCTGTCCCCTCGAGTCTGACCCCCTCTTCGAGGGGAACACCTTTTGCCTGGAGTGCTCACGGGGAGCGGGGGATAAGGGGACGAGGGCCCCGGGATTCCAGCTCCTCCTGCGTGGACGTGGGGGTGAGGAAGAGGCTGGCCGCCTAGGGCCGAGCGCACGTAGGGGCCGTCGCGACCCCGGGCGGGCCCTTCGGGGTGCAGCGGGGGACGCCCGGGGTCCGGGCCCTGGCAAAGCCGGCGCAGGGAGGCAGGACCCCCATCCGGGGTCGGAAGGCGGAGGAAGGCCGGGGCGCGGGGGGGCGGGGCAGAGGCGCACGGAACGGGGGCGGTAGGGGCGCGCGGGGCCAGGGGCCAGGGGCGCACGGGGCGCGGGGGAGCAGGGGCGCACGGAACCGGGCGGTGGTAGGGGCGCACGGGGCGAGAGGGGTCAGGGGCGGGGGCCGGGAGTGGGGGCCAGGGGCGCACGGGGCGGTGGGGGTGGGGGGGCAGGGGCGCACGGGGCGGGGGGTGGTCAGGGGCGCACGGGGCGGTGGGGGTCGGGAGGCAGGGGCGCACGGGGCGCGGGGCCACGGGGTGGTGGGGGGGGCAGGGGCGCCAGGGGCGCACGGGGCGGGGGGTGGTGGGGATGGCCAGGGGCGCACGGGGCGGTGGGGGCCGGGGGGGGGGGCAGGGGCGCACCGGGCTGGGGAGGCTGGGGGGCCAGGGGCGCACGGGGCGGGGGGGTCGGGGGGGGCAGGGGCGCACGGGGCGGTGGGGGTCGGCGGGGGCAGGGGCGCACCGGGCTGGGGGGCCAGGGGCGCACGGGGCGGGGGGGTCCGGGGGGGCGGCCAGGGGCGCACGGGGCGCCGCCGCCGCCTGCCCCCTCCCCCGGGCTGGCGCTCCCTCTCGGGCTCTAATCGGCGCGGCGGCCGCAGCGGGCAGAGTCAGCGCCGCCAGTCTCCGGGACGCGACTCCCAGCAATTGTGGTCGGGACCGCAGATATGCAGCTGCCTCCCGCCCGGGCGCCCGGCCCGGCCGACCCCGCCCGCGCCCCGCCTCCCCCGCCGGCCCGCCCCTCCGCCTCCCGGCCGCGCGGGGACACTGAGGCACGCGGGGGCGGCCCCGAGCCCGGCGCAGGCCCGAGAGCCCGGGCCCCGCCCGGTCCGCCCGTCGGGGGTCCTCATCCCCGCCGCAGCTGGAGCCGGGGCGGGGACCTCCCCCCCAGTCCCGCCTTCGCTTGGCCGCTCACCTGGCCTCCCACCTCCGCGCCGCCGGGAGGGTCCAGCAGGGCCTGAGGTCCCCGGGGGCGCCCGACCGAGGGTGCGGGGGGGGGGGGAGGCGGTCGTGGTGGTGGCGGAGTCCCAGGGACCCTCATTAACCCGGGCAGTGGAAAGGAGGGATGGGGAAGGGAAGGGCGGCCTAAGCAGACCCTAAATTTACAGGCTCCTTCGTAGGGGAGGGGGACGGGGAGGGGGAAGGAAATAGTTCAGGAGGGGTTAGGGCTGGGCGTCCTGGGGGCTGCAGGCTCGGTCCTCGGACCCAGGCTGGGGCCTCCGCTCTGGACCCGGTCCAGCGGCCGTCGGGGGCCGTTCTCGGAACCGAACAGGCACCTCCAAAGTGCCCGCGCGCCCCTGGACGGATGCACACGCAAACCCACTAGTCCCGGGAACCACTCCCCCCACCCCCAACTTCTCTCCTGCAGTAGCCTCCACCCCCGGCAACATCACCCTTCCAGGCTTCCAGGCGTCCCCTCCGGCTGGCGGCCACATCTCCCCTGGCCCCGCCGCGCACGACTCCCCGCGCTCTAACCTCGCCCTCTCCCCGTCGCTCGCAGGGCTCGGGCCCGTGTGTGCAACAGCTACGAAGCGCCAGGCACTGCGGTGAGGCTTCCACACGGGTTATTCCTAATCCTTGCAGCAACCCGGGAGGCCGCTGTATTATGTTTCCCTGTTCTGAAGAAGAGTCTAAGGCATCAAAGGTTATATGGCCTGGCCAAGCTTACACCCTAGTAAACGACTGATCTACCCAGAACCGTCTGGCCCTACGCCCCTCCTGCCGGCTGCTCTCTGGGCCCGGCCGGGGGCTCTCTTTCTAATATAGGCGCATATTCCCATATGTGGCCCTTTTAGGGTCAGGTTCAGAGTCTTTGCAGAACAGTCTCCACCTTGTGCTCAATCTCACTCAACTTTGAACCTTTCAAAAGTGTCCTTAATCTCTGATACCTCTGGGCCTCTGCAAACACTCTTCTCCCTGCCTATGAACACTCTCCCTCTCTTCACCTGGCTCGCTCCTGTTTATCCTTTAGTTTCTTTAGTCACTGCTTCTTCCTCTTCCGGGAAGCCTTCCTTGATTTCCCCAAATACTGGATTAGATTGACTCTTCGGTCTCCAATAACATCTAGAAATTACTCTCTCCAGATACTTCGCGTTCTTTATCTTAGTTGCGGGTTTGTGAGGCAAAGGGCTAGGTCTGTTGCTCATGGTTGCGTGCCTGAGCCTACCTCCCTGTGCTGGGTGTTTGCTGAGCATTTGTTGAATAAAGGAATGTTCCTCGGGTCCAGTGCACATCTCAGAAAACTGTGCTTCCAAGAATAGAAGCAGGTCAGAGAAAATGAGGGAAATGTGTGTCCAGAGTTTTGAAGAACCATTCCCTTGGGTTGTTCACTCCCAAGGATGGGAGATAGGATCAGGGCTTTATTAGCCCAAGTTCTCTTTGTTACTCCAGGTATATATTTTTACGAAGGGGCACTTCCTCAAGATGACCAGAGTCTTAATTCAGTGCTGACCCATGTGAGACACCCAACCCAGGGCAGCTTCCTTGTTCAGGGATCAGGCCTCAAGTCTTCCCCTTCCAGGCATTTTCCTTGTCCTGTCATCCTTTGTCATGATACAAATGACAAATTATATTTGTACAGTAAATAAGTATCAATAGTCAACACAAGTTCAAAACCAGCCACCGGCCCCTGGGACTGAGAAAACGGCTGGGTGACACCCCCTGCCATCCTTTCTCCTTCCCTTCTCATAGCACTTCCCTCTCTCTCTCTCTCTCTCTCTCTCAATTTTTTTTTCTCTCTCTCAATTAAAAAAAAATTATGTATTCAGGTAATCTCTACACCCAACATAGGCCTCGAACTCATGACCCCTGAGGTCAAGAGTCACGTGCTCTTCTGACTGAGCCAGCCGGGCGCCCCAGCATTCTCTTTTCTGATTCTGATCGATCGGGCCTCTCCTGGAATTGCTGTATTACCTCAGGACTCAAATGTCAACTAAGGAAGCCAGGGCTCAGAGCAGAGAGGAAGGAGCCAGGGCTGGCAGCCCTGGTGCTGGGAGAAGGGACGGGGAGCCCCAGCAGAGAGTGAGGGAATTGGGGTATGCGTGTGACACTTTGATGTGTATGTGTGTGTGTTGGGGAGGGGACTCCCTTTTCCAACCTCTCCTATACAGACCTTGCTGGCCTCTTGCTCTTGAACGCTCCCCCTTTGCCCTGTGTTCTCAGCTTTGTCTTCCAGAATTGGATCCCTTTCCCCAAGCGCCCTGAGCCTAGGCTCCGAATGCTCCATCAAAGAATGGGGCAGTACCTGCACCCCGAAACATCTGAGTGGCTCTTGCCCCAACCCAAGGAGCAGGTCTCCCCGGTCACCAGCTCCATTGCTTTTGGAGGGAGGGCCCCACGCCCCACAGGGTCAGCAGCTGCCCCCTGCGGCCTCTTATCTCTCTCCCCACCATCTATCTCTGTTTTCTCCCTGTGTTTGTCCTTTCGTTTTCCTGCTTCCCTGTCTCTGAGTGCCTTCTTCTTTCCTGTCCCCTCTGTGTTCTCTGTCACTGGTGTCTCTCCTGGAGACAAGGGCTGGGCCTGGGTGCATGGGGGGGGCGGCGGGCAGTGGCCAGACCAGGGGCCCGGGACATGAGCGCAACTTTCCAAGCTTCTCTTCCAGGCCCCTGTGGTTGGGGAGCTCCACAGAGGGAGGGATGAGTCAGCGGGCCGCAGAGCAGGGGGGGTCTGGGTGGGGGTGGGGATGCCAGGGTTCCCCAGGGCCAGGGAGTTCGCTGGGGCACCTGGGTCTCTCCACTCTGGAAGGGCACGGGGGTGGGGGGTAAAAGATCTTTGAGTCCCACAAAGGTACCCTAGAGGCTGCTACAGTAGCAGGAGTTGCAGAAGGCAGTTTGTAGGCTGGCAGTGCCCTCCACGTTACCCTTATCCCCAGATTCCTGTGGGAAAAAAGGGGTCCTAAATCCTCCCTTGGGGACCGTTAGAGCTGTGCAGCTGTGATGATAGGCCCGTGTGTACGTGTGCGACGTCCATATATGTAAATGTGTGTACTATGGGAGTCTGGGTCCCTGGTTGGTAGGGTGTCGC
The DNA here is from genome assembly GCF_905146905.1 of Nyctereutes procyonoides. NCBI lineage: Eukaryota > Metazoa > Chordata > Mammalia > Carnivora > Canidae > Nyctereutes > Nyctereutes procyonoides. The sequence goes on along the minus strand of NW_026575124.1, from coordinate 4,165,813 downwards.
AGGCGACTGGGAGTCTATCTTCGTGTACGTACGCTGCTGTGTGCGTTTTTGTGTTCGGGGGTTAGGCTAAGTATCTTGGTATAAACATCATTTATGTAGGAGATACATGGATATAATCAGCGTGTATCAGGGTGGATGCCTGCAGAGTATTCAGTTGACCCTTGAGCCACGTGGGTTTGAACTGCATGGGCCCACTTATACACTCATTTTTTTTTTACAGTACAAAAATATATTTTCTCTTCCTTATGATATGATTTTTTTTAAGATTTTATTTTATTCACAAAGACACACAGAGAGAGGCAGAGACACAGGCAGAGGAAGAAGCAGGCTCCCTGCGGGGAGCATGATGCAGGGAGTCAATCCTGAGACCCTGGGATCACGGCATGAGTGGAAGGCAGATGCTCAACCCCTGAGCCACCCGGGTGCCCTATCCTTATGATTTTCTTAATAACATTTTTAATTTCTGTAGCTCACTTTATTTTTTAAAATATTTTATTTATTTATTCATGAGAGATACAGAGAGGCAGAGACACAGGCAGAGGGAGAAGCAGGCTCCCCGGAGGGAGCCCGATGTGGGACTCAATCCTGGGACCCCGGAGTCACTCCCTGGGCCGAAGGCAGGCGCCCAACTACTGAGCCACCCAGGTGTCCCTCTAGCTCACTTTACTGTAAAAATACAGCATATAATAGAACATACAAAATATGTGTTAACTATGTTATGGGTAAGGCCGGTCAGTAGTAGGCTATTAGTAGTTAAGTTTTGGGGGAATCAAAAGTTATATACTGATCTTTGACTTTGACTGTGGGGGTGCCCCCAACCCTTGCATTCATCACATGTATTCATAATTCAGCATGTGTGCAAGCATGTGTCTAAAAGGGTGTCACTCATTTAGGTGTGTGTTAGAGTCTGCGTCCAACTCTATTTTGGGGCTTCTACTGGCTGTTCCCTGGTGATTCTAGGGTAGCCAAACCTGCTATAACGACAACAGGAAAGGGTTAGGAGTCCCTTCGGTGTAGGGCTGTCAGCAGGAGCCCGGCCCAGGAGGGTGGGCAGAGGGCAGCGGTGTGGAAGGGAGGCAGCTTCCTGAGGAGTAGGGGGATAGACGTCTTCCACTCTGGCCAGTTTTCACTGTCTCTCCCCCTCACCCCATCCCACCCCCCAATCTTTCCCAAAGACCCCTAAGCATTAGAGAGAACTGAGGCAGGTTCCAGATTCAACCCCTCTAACCTAGAAATCCCACCCTGATACTTCCACGGGAGGGAGGGAAGGGAGAGGTCCCTGTGGTTCAGCCCAGTCCTGGGGTTGAGAGATCAGAAAGGCACCATCCCACCCCTTCCTTCAGGGGCGTCCATCTCCGAGCTCAGCATCTGGGTGGCCATGGGCGGAGGCTGAGGGGCCCCCAGGGTGGTGGGGGGTGGTGGATAGAAACCAGATGCCTAGGGGGTTTATACTGGAAGGACCAGAGCCGCAGCCTCTACCCGCCCCTGCCACATGGCGCCTGGGTCTGGGCTGCCCCACCCCCTGGGAGGCTGGGCTGAGGGAGGCCTGCGAGGGTGGAGGCAGGTCCCTGGTCAGGGCTCCCAGTTGCTGCCCCTAGCCCCTGGAGGCGCTGGGAGGGGGCGTGGGGGTCTGGACCCAGGAATGCCAGGGCTTCAGCTGGGCAGCAGGACTGTCTTTAACAAGGGTGTGGAAGCAGTCAGGTCCCAGGGTCCCCAGGGAGGCAGCTGGGGGCTTCAGGCACCCCCTCTGCCTGGCTGTGGCACCCACCTTTGCGGCGGGGAGGGCTCTGTGTGCAGCACCCGCCCGCGTAACACACCAGGGGCCCTGGCTGGCATATTTCGGGAACCTGGCTCCTCCCTTTCCCTTCCCAGCACCCTGCCCCTTCCCAGGTCAGGGATGGGCCCCCAAGGTTGACCTCTGCCGCCCACCTCCTCTCCCCAGCCCTGCACCTCCATTCGTCCTGTCCTGCCTTGTTTTCCATTCGGTCTCTTCCTTTCTCCCCCATTCTAGGCTGAGCTCCAACCCCTTCTCTCTCACCTGCCACCTCTTCCGGATGCTGGAGTCTAGACTTTTCTCTGCCTCAGTTGCCTGCCTGGTCTAAGGGGTCTCAGGCTCTTCCTCTGGCTGGGCAGTAATTTCCCCAAAGCTTCCCCTTCTTCCTAGCTTCCGAGTGGGGGGCCCTCCGGAAATCCATCTGGCACCTCAGCCTCAGATGCCCCCACCAGGGGGAGACTGGGAGGTCACAGGGACACCCCACCACGGGCACTTCCTCTTGGGCAGACGGGTGGGGTGGCCCGTGTAATCATCGGACACAATTATGCGCTATTTATACTCCATCCCCGCCCCCCACCTGCGCGGCGCTTCACCCTCTGCCTCCTCCAGACCTGGCCAGGCCTCCGGCTACTTCCTCGGCCTTCCAGGCCATTGTCTCTATCTTTGCTCCTCCCGGCCTGTTTCTTTTCCTTTTCCTCCCCACCCCACCCCCGTGTTTTGTTTTTTCTTTTTCTTTTTTTTTTAAAGCCAAGCACCTGGTCTAGTGTCGCCCTCTTGTCTCTTTCTCTTTTATGTCCCACAGCGTCTCTTCTGATTCTCTGGGATTGTTCTATTTGTTCTCTGTGTCTCTGGGTCTTTCTCTTCTGTTTTTTTTTCTTTCTTTTCTTTTTCTTTTCTTTTCTTTTCTTTTTTCCGTTCCTTCCTTCCTTCCTTCCTTCCTTCCTTCCTTCCTTCCTTCCTTCCTTCCTTCCTTCGTCTTTCCCTTCCTTTCCATTTGTCATTTACCCTGGTTCTCTACGCCTTTCCCCAAATACTGGGCCCACATGGTTCCTTGGGGAGATTCACATCATGGGACTGGAATCCAAATTTCTTGTCCTGAACTTTGATCCTGCCTGCTGGTTAAACTGTGCTTAGCCCTCCCTGGACCTCCAGGTCTTCATCAGGGAGAGCCAGAGAGGCAGGGAAGTGGGCACTCGAGGAGAGAAAGTAAGGGAACTGTGCTGGGAAGTGAGGCGAGTGGAGGACAGGTCTCCGAGGGGTTGAGGGCTATGCTGGGGAATAAGCTGCAAAGCAACAGCAGCCTGGCAGGGCCCCTCTGTGGGAGAGATGCCACCTTCCTTCTTATCTTCCCCACTTTGATGAGAAGTCACCGTTGGGAAGTCCTGCTGCAGCTCTAGCTTCAATTCTGCCTGCTGCAAGAGAGCACTGCTGCGTGGCGGTGAGAGAAGGAACCAGGAGCTCCCTCCCAGGAAAGCATGACCACTCAGAGGAAGAACCATCCAGCAAAGGATGGAGATTTGATGTGTGGCCAAGGGGAGCCTGGGGATGGTAACTGGTGAGGAATAATGGAGACCAGGGCTTATCTTCTTGGGAGTTAATCCAAAGGGGCTAGGCGGTCGGCACGGGCATGGATGAGTTGACCCGGTGACCTTCCACCTCCACCCTCACTCCTGCCCACCTTCAATTTTCTCAGAATCTGAAGATCCAGCGTCTGCCCCACAGAGGGAGGGAGGCCTGGGTGCTCCTTTCTAGGAGTGAAACTGAGGCAGTGGGAAGATTGGGGAACCCTTGAGCCTGTGCCAAGGCCTCTTCCACTCTGCACCCCTCCTCCAGGCCTGGCTCACTAACATACCTCAGTGACCCTAAAAGTTTAGGGAACTAAAGCCTCCACCCAGAGCACGGCCTCCCTCCTGCCTTACATGTACACACACACACACACACACACACACACACACACACACACACACACAAGGCCCGTCCTCCAGATCTAGGGTGACTGGGGACGCAAGCATCTCTGTGGTCAGCCCGGGGTGTGTGTGTGTGTGTGTGTGTGTGTGTGTGTGTGTGTGTGTGGTGTGTCCACCTCCAGCCGTGTCACTGTGCTCACTTGTGTGCGAGTGTGGCTGTGCTCGGTCAGAACAGTGGCCGTGGCCGTGTGGGCAGCACTGTGTGCGCGGACGTGTGCACGGATCATCCCGGGGCTGTCCGTGAGTGTGTGTGTCAGTGTGTTCCAGGCTCTCTGTGCGAGTGTCGTCCCCGATCCCCCATCCCCCCCCTGGATGTCTAATTAGTGGTTTGGGGTTTGTTCCTTTTCCCTCCTGCTCCTTCCCTGGGCGGCGCGGCCTCAGCAGCAGTAGGCGCGCGGCAGCAGAGGCGGCAGCAGCGGCAGCCGGGACTCTGGAGCAGAGGAGGACCCCGGATCGCGGCCCGAGTGGCAGGGGAGCGGGGCTGGCCCGGGAGGGGAGCCCGGCCCCCCGGCGCGGGCCCGCAGGCCACCCCTCGCCCGCACGCCCCCTGCCAGAGCTGCGGGGAGGACAGCCCCAGGACGCCCGGCCCCGGCGCCCCCAGGTACCTGACCCGGGAGCCGGGGCCGCTGGGGGCGGGGTGTGGGACACCTGGGCCACCGGCCCTCCCCGCCAGCAGCCCGCCGGGACCCCTGACAACGTGCCCCCCGCCCTACCTCCTCCTGCTTCCACCCCTTCCCCAGCCCGGCTTCTCCTCTCCCGCCCAGATCCCTTCTTTGGGGAGCTCAGCAAATGGAGCAGGAAATTTGGACCCTCTGCCTCCCTCTCTCGCCCTGCTCATTGGATCCGGAGCCTTCTCCGCTGGGAAAGCTGTAATTAGAGGGTGGATCCCTACAGACAGAGCACAGCCCCCCCACCCCCACCCCCCAGTCCCTTCTAACTTTAGATCTCTTCTCTCCCATTCTCCCATTCTCCCTCCCTCTCCCTCTCCCTCTCCCCGGCTCGGCTGGCTCTCTCCATCTGCCTGGCTCCTTGGGACCCGGTCCCCAGCCTCAGGATGGCGTCCTCCCTGCTTGAGGTAACTGTCCCCTCCTCCCCCCAGGACACCAGCGACAGTCCTACTGGCCCTAACCCCTGCCCGCCCCCACCTCCCAACTCACACAGACAGTGGCTGTGGTGCCTGTCACTTCCAGGGTCCCTCTGATGAGGAGAGGACAGGGCTCTGCAGGGAGCAGGGGGCAGGAGGGAGGGCGGGACAGAGGGGGCAGGGGTCAGAGAGCAGTCAGAGGAAGATGAGAGGGGTCAGGTCAGGAGAAGGCACGCACCTCCGAGGTCGAGGTCCCCGCCTGCAGGCCAACCCTGAGGAGTGGACGGGGATGGAGAAAGGAGGAAGAGGAGGGGTGGGGGCAGCTCAGCCAAGAGGGGGGACAGCGAAGGAGAGGCTGGGGGGCGGGCACCAGGCAGCAAATGGGGACAGTGCCTTGGGGGCCCCGGGTCTGTCTCTGGGGAGCTCCAGGCCGAGCCTGAGCGGCAGCTGGTCTGCCCGGTAGGTGGTCAGGGGCTGGGCCTCTGGCCTGGCGTGCGGGGGATCAGGTGAGCCCTGAGAGAAGGGAGCGGGCAGTGCTGTGCATGTGGGGGGGCTGGCCAGAGGAACCGGCCCGGGCCTGACGGGGAACCCAGGAGGAGGGCCAGGGTCTGAGGCCGCCTGCCCGGCTCACAAATATTTAGCTTTCAGCCAAAGACAAACTCAGCTCTATTTTGGGAGTGGGAGGCTCCAGGGCGGACTGGGCCACTTCCCCTACAGGCTGGGACCCCAGCCTTTGGCACTGGGGTTGGAGGGAACCAGGGTGCCATGGAGGTCAGGTTCGGGGTCAGGGGTTCCGGGGGACTCCAGGTGCGCAGTTGGAAAGGAAGGACTCGCAGGCCCTCGCGGCCACTCAGCACGGCCTGAGTTCTCTCTCCCTGCTTCTGGGTCGCTGACTCTGTTTCTCTGTCATCTCTGTCCTGCCGTCTGGGTCCCTCCACAGGAATTTGGAGCCAGAAAGCTCCCTTCAGGTCAAGCACCTTCAGTAGCCTTGACCGTTCCAGATTCCCCGGCCCCTCGGAAGTCCCCGTCTCTGCTCCCGGTGCCCGAGCTCAGCCCCAGGGGTGACGGGCCAGACGGGAAGCCCACTCCTTGGGCCTGGGGGGGTGCGAGGCGGCGCAGGACGCTGACCCCGCGTTCACTGGCCTGGGCCCAAGCGTTAGCAGGAACACGCGGCCTGCACGTGGGGCAGCCTTTGTGGGAGCGCAGGTGCGTACATGCAGTGGCCCCTGAGCATCTGTGGTCCAGCGGCGAGCGGCAGCAGGTCAGGCTGCGTGGAGCGTCAGGGAGAGGCAGGCAAGCCGGGGGCGTGGACACGGCGGCCCTGGTCACGGCTCCGTCAGTCGGGCCCCCAGGTGTGCTGTACCTGCGCACCGAGGGCGGGCTGCCCGCCTGCCATCCCCTCGTCCCCTCGCCAGGCCCCACGCTGAGCCCGCACTGACATGCTGCAGTTGGTCTCGAGGAAGCCTCAGGACGAGGTGCCTGGACATCCTGGGGCCTCGGGACAGGGGCAGTGTCAGTGGGCGTGGGCGCCGGGCCAGGGCTGCCAGCGTGGCACTGGGGCCCGGGGGAGGGGCCTGCAGGAGGGGCGCAGGACTGGGGTGGCACTTGGCAAGGGGAGCGCGCCCTGGAGTCTGGGTGTTGGTGTCCCTCACTGCCCGGGAGCTGGAGATGCCCCCGCACGAGGGCATCCAGCCCCTCCGCCTGGTGCTCCTGCTGTGGGGGCACTTGGGCCCTCATCCGTCCCCCTTGCCCACCCAGGGAGCCCTCTGCCCGCACGGGGTGGGGGGGCCCTCTGGCGTCCCGAGAGGGACGCAGCTGCTGCCTGACGAGAGGCTCACCTGGGCGAGAGGCTCACCTGGGCGCCTGAGCTGCAGGGCGGGAGGCAGGAGGGAGCAGTGGTGAGGGCCGGGTGGGGATGGCAGCTGGAGGTGGGAGGACCGGCCGCGGGCGGAGGCTGGCGGCGGAGAGCTGGCGCTGGACCCTGGAACTCAGGTGCCCACGGGGAAGGCCAGCGGGCCCTCAGGTGGCTGTGAGCTCAGCAGGAGGTCCGCTGGGCACCCCGAGGCCCTGGGAAGAGGGGGCCCCCTTCCCGGCACGTGTGGGGAGAGCTGGGACGCCCCTTGCTCTTTCTCTGGAGAGTCCTTGTCAGTGCATTAAGCCCTTTTATTGTGTTAGCAGAAGGTGGGGTGGAGGTAGGAGGGAAACAGCTGGAAGGCGGCCTCCTGGGCTCCTGGGCAGTCAGCTCCAGAGCATGTGGCCGGGCCTGGGGGCACAGATGTGGGACGCTCGCGGGTCGCCCGAGCAGCCGAGAAGGGACCTGAGGCTGTGGTGGACCTAGCCAGGTGCCCGGTTCTTGGCCTCCAGAACCGTCTGAGCGGGCCTGGCGCCTTGCCCCCCTTCCCTGCCCTCAGGGGCCCCGGGGCCTCGGCTCCAGGGCCGGGGTCTCCTGTCGGCCTGGGGCCGCTTGCCTTCTTTCACCCCTCCTTCCCTCTCCCAGCTGGGTGGGGTCCCTGGGCTTGGCTGAGGCCCCTGTGGCCACAGTGTGAGGGCCGGGCGGGGGGGACGGCGTCGGCGTTTTTAAAAATAAACCGACCGCAGGGAAACCAACGGAGCCGGGCTGGGCCGGGGGGGAGAAGCGGTCAGGGGGAGAGGGAGGGAGGAGTGGCCTGGTCTGGGGGTTTTCTGGGGCCCAGCATCATGGTGGTTTTCTCTTAGGTAGGAGAGCCGTCCTCCTCCTCCTCCTCCTCCTCCTCCTCCCCCCTTTCTGTTTTCTTCCTCCTCTTTCCCTCTGTTTTCCTCCGCCTTCCTGGCCCAGGCTCTCTCCATCACCTCTTTGTCTGCTCTCCTCTCTCTCTCTGCCCTTTGTCTTTTCACCTTTCTGCTCTTTTGAGCCCCTGCCCATGTCTGCCCCTCATGCCAGTTTTCCTCTCTGTCCCGTCCCCCCCCCCCCACCCTGTGGCTTTTCCGTCTGTGCCTTTGCAGGGTCCTTTGCTCCTCCGGGCTCTGGGTCTCTGCCTCTCCCCTTTGCACTCTGTTTCTAACCTTTCTTTTCTTTTCTTTTTTTAAAAGATTTTATTTATTTACTCATGAGAGACACAGAGAGAGGCAGAGACACAGGCGGAGGGACAAGCAGGCTCCAGGTGGGGAGCCTGACGTGGGACTCGATCCCGGGACCCCGGGGTCACAACCTGAGCCAAAGGCAGATGCTCAACTGCTGAGCCCCCCAGGCGCCCCTGTTTTTACTTTTCTGCTAGGGTTTGACTCCTGCCCCATCAGCTACCCTGCCTCAGCTTACCCTCTGCTTGTGAGATCGGAGGCTCCTGGGAAACTGGGGAGGACACAGGGCTTTTCCCATAGCCAGATTTCAGGAAGGCTTTGGAGGCTCGAATTTGGGGTCCGTGGGTCGAGGGGACAGGACTGCAGAAAGACGTGGTTGCACAGGGCAGCGGCAGGTTTGCCCTTGGGGAGCAGTGCGGGAGTGCTGAGTGCACACGCCCCCCGCCACGGCCTGGCCCAGAAGCCCCAGACTGACCTGTAGGCCTGGTGCCCGGGGTCTGTCCCAGCTTTACCGGGAAGGCACCAGGTACACCAGCTTTTGAGGATCCCATCAGGGAACTGTGCGGGCTCAGCTGCTGGGGGGGGGGCATCCTTTTGGGTGGGATCCTCGATAATGGCTGCCTGTACCCGGGATTCCGGAGGGTACCTCCTGCTGGCCTGTCCTGGGGCTGACTGCGGGGGTGCCCCGAGCTCCTGGGGGAGGGGAATCTCAGGGTGGCCTGGCCTGGCAGGAGCAGCATGATGGGCATGAAGGGCATTTCGCGTTTCTGAAAGAGCCCTGCGCCCCGCATCTACGCGCCTGGAGAGAGACCAGCCACACGGGCGCATTAGGGGCCGCAGGACCTGGGGGGCCGTGGGCGGCCCTGAGCCAGGATCTGGGCCACCCCAGTTCCCGGCCCGGGGGCTGTGAGGACGTCGGGCCCCTCCAGCCTTCCCAAAGGGGGACCAGCCGGCTCCACAGAGCAGGAGGTGCCCACTGCCCGCTTGAAAGACATTCTTGCCTCAGCCACAGTCCTGGTTTGGCGGCGGCCCTGTTCCCTCTCAATGTCCCAGTGTCTCCGCGTCGCTTCCTCTTGCTCCCCAGCCCTCGAGTCCCTGCCAAGAGATTCCTTACCAGGGACATAGGCTGCGGCCTCAGGGAGACCCGGCCACTCGCTGCCTCGGTCAGGAGCTGGAGCGGGACAGGAAGTGGGCTCGGGGGTAAAGCTGAGACACTCTGGGGGGGCAGCTGCCCCCTAATACTTCGCTTTCTTCCCACGTTCCTCTTTGAGTCTCAGCTTTTCTCCCCAAGTCTCTGACCACGGCCCCGGCTCAGAACCCACTTCCAGGGGTAGGACCCCTAATTTTCACCTCACTTCGGTGCTGCGTCCGTCCCTGCGGCTGAATAGCCAAGAAGTGGCTCCTGTTCATCTGAGGCCTGGCACCTCCCAGCAACTGCACAGTGGCCTCCTGCCTCCAGCCTCTGTCTCCTGCCACTGCCTCCTGCCTCCAGCCTCTGCCTCTGCTTCCAGCCTCTACCTCCAGCCTCCTTGCCTCCGCCCCCAGCCTCCAGCCTCCTGCCTCCAGCCTCCAGCCTCCTGCCTCCTGCCTCCTTCCTCCAGTTGCTAGGCTGCTCCAGACCTTGCTCCCCTCCGTTGACTCTTTGGAGCTCTGCCCTGGGGCCCACTGCTCACTGCCCCCCCCCCATCCTCTTCCACTCTTCTTGGGCCCTTGGCTCTGCTCTCCCTCTGCAGAGTCTGCCTCCCTTCCCGCCTCTCCGCCCCCCCTAAGCAGCGCTTCCCTCTGCCCACAGGAGGAAGCTCACTATGGCTCCAGCCCCCTGGCCATGCTGACGGCAGCGTGCAGCAAATTTGGCGGCACCAGCCCCCTGCGGGACTCAACGACACTGGGCAAAGCAGGCGCAAAGAAGCCATACTCCGTGGGCAGCGACCTTTCAGCCCCCAAAACCATGGGGGACGCCTACCCAGCCCCCTTTTCAAGCACCAATGGGCTCCTCTCACCTGCAGGCAGTCCTCCTGCCCCCACCTCGGGCTACGCCAATGAGTACCCTCCTTTTTCCCACTCATTCCCTGGACCCACGGGCACCCAGGACCCCGGGCTACTAGTGCCCAAGGGCCACAGCTCTCCTGACTGCCTGCCCAGTGTCTACACCTCCCTGGACATGGCACATCCCTACGGCTCCTGGTACAAGGCAGGCATCCACGCAGGCATCTCGCCGGGCCCTGGCAACGCTCCTGCTCCCTGGTGGGACATGCACCCCGGGGGCAACTGGCTAGGTGGTGGGCAGGGCCAGGGTGATGGGCTGCAAGGGACACTGCCCGCGGGCCCGGCTCAGCCTCCGCTGAACCCCCAGCTGCCCACCTACCCGTCCGACTTTGCCCCCCTCAACCCGGCCCCCTACCCCGCTCCCCACCTCCTGCAGCCGGGGCCCCAGCACGTCTTGCCCCAAGACGTCTATAAGCCCAAGGCGGTGAGCAATAGCGGGCCGCTGGAGGGGGGCGGTGCGGCCAAAGCGCCCCGGGGGGCCGGCGCGGGGGGCGGCGGCTTCGGCGGCGGCGGGGCGGGCCGCTCCTCCTGCGACTGCCCCAACTGCCAGGAGCTCGAGCGCCTGGGCGCGGCGGCGGCCGGGCTGCGCAAGAAGCCCATCCACAGCTGCCACATCCCGGGCTGCGGCAAGGTGTACGGCAAGGCCTCGCACCTGAAGGCGCACCTGCGCTGGCACACGGGCGAGCGGCCCTTCGTGTGCAACTGGCTCTTCTGCGGCAAGCGCTTCACGCGCTCGGACGAGCTGGAGCGCCACGTGCGCACGCACACGCGGGAGAAGAAGTTCACCTGCCTGCTGTGCTCCAAGCGCTTCACCCGCAGCGACCACCTGAGCAAACACCAGCGCACCCACGGCGAGCCGGGCCCCGGGCCCCCTGCCGGCGGCCCCAAGGACCCGGGGGAGGCGCGCGGCGCCGCGGAGGAGGAGGCCAGCCAGACGCCCCGACCCCCCGCCTCCCCCGCGCCCCCAGAGAAAGCCCCCGAGGGCAGCCCGGAGCAGAGCAGCCTGCTGGAGATCTGAGCGGGCGCGGGGCCGCCGGCCCCTCCCGCCCCCGCCGGCTTCGTGGACGCCGCCGCTTGCCCTCACCCCCTGGGCCCCAGCATGCGGCCCTTGGGGCTCCTGCCAGCTCCCCCCGCCCGCCGGCCTGGTGACCCCCAGCGCGCCCTGCGGCTCCGCGACCTTCGCCCAGAGCGCGTGCTGCAGGCCCTCACCTTGTGCCCGACTTCTGTGCTCGGCTTCCCAGCCGCCCACCCCCCCCCCCCCAACATTCCCTCTGCTCCTATCGCACCGTCTCATCTCCCTTCCATCTGGGCTCCCCACACTTGCCTTCTCCATCCCACCAGCTCCTTGGCAACTCCAGACCTTTCTGCTTCCCAAGCTTGTTTACCGCGATTGCTTAGCTTCCAGTCTTCCCAGCTTCTTACTCCACTTGCTTTCCATGCTCCAGAGCGCTTTGTTTGTTTGTTTTTGTTTTCACAAACATAATGATGATGATGATGATGATGATAATTTATTGCCCCCTGGTGGCCTCTTCATTAGGGGCCAGAGTTAGGGGGATTGGGGTTAGCGACCTGGCAGGGAGCAGGGTGCCAAGAGGGGGGCAGACCAGTGGGGATCTGATCCCAAAGATGGGGTGACCCCAGGGTCAGGGAGGCTGCCCCCGGGCCTGTATATTTAACCCCTATGTTCCAAGAGAAATGAATACTAATAATAATAATTCTATTTATCTAAGTTATGATGACAGGTCAGGTAGAGTGAGCTGGGGAGGGAAGGAGGTCCGATTCTGCTATGGAAACTGTAGCTAAGTGTATCTCTGTACAGAAAAAGCGTTAGTGGAGATCTTGTCAATAGAATTCCTATCATCAGGGTCTCAGTTAATGGGGTTTCTCTTTTAATAGAATCTCTGCTAATAGGGTTGGTTAGCTAGATCTCTGTTAAAGAGTTGTCTGTTAAAGGGGTGTCTCTCAATAGGGATCCCTAATTTTCCCAGCCCCAGCCAGAAGCTGTGAAACCTCGAGTCCTATGGAGGGGAGGACTGGAATGTACCCCAGCTCCCTTGACCCCAGAGCAGGTTCTTTCCACTGCCCCTCCCCTGACACCATGACCCCATCAGGCTAATCCCTCGTTGCCATGGTTATGGAGAGCTTGCAGCTGCCATCCTAGACGTGCTCGTTGGGGAAGCCCACCTCACAGGAGGAGCACACTGGGTTGGAGGTGCGTCTCCAGAAGAATAGGCGGGGGAGGCTTTCTCTGGGATCAGATTCAAATAAATCAAGTATTTATTGAGTGCCCATTCTGTCCGAGGCACTGCTAGGCTGGAGCCTAGAAGCCACGAGAAAGAAGAATTTACACAGCGAGGAGGACAGAGGTCCCCAAGCTGATTTGGGGTTGCATCCACGGGCCCCCCCAACCTGGGATTTCCAATGCTCCCGACTCCACCTCTGGTGACTTTTAAAGCCGCTTCGTGCCTTTGAATGCCTTTCCTGTGACTTTGGATCCTCCTTTTCTATCTCCTGCTCCCTCAAGGCCCCAAGTTAAAGGGTAAAAGCCGCTGGGGCTTGGGGAGAGGGTAATATTGTGGAAGGGAAAGGATCGTGCCCTCATGGAGTCTTTTTTTATTATTATTATTATTATTTAATAAAAAGTTCGATTTTAAATTTTGTCCTGGTGAGAATGGAGGAGAAGGAAAGAAGAGTGAGCCCACGGGAGCCCTCCTCGGCACCTGGAGACTCCCACGGGCACCCCACGGTGCCCACGGCGGGCGGGGTGGGGGGAGGGGGGCCGGGGGACAGCCGGGGGGGGGACGGGGGGGGACCGAGGGCTTCCTCCCCCCACCGCTCGCCGCCCGCCCGCTCGCCCCGGCCGGCCCCGGCGGGTCGACGGCGGCGCGGCCCCAGGGGTCCCCAGGGCGGCCCCCGCCTGGCACGCAGCCGCCCCGCCCCGGGCTGCAATCAGCCGTGCCCGCCGCCGACCGGAGGGCGAACAAAAGCCACACTGTGGCGGCGGCCCCGGGCCACAATAGGGCTTTGTGCGGCCCGGCCCCGGGCTCCCCCGCGGGGCTCCGTCCCCGGCCGGTCGGGGGCGCTGCGGGCGGGCTCGGGATGCCCCCCCCCCCCGGACCCCCTGCGCTCGGGCCCCGCCTCGAAGGCGCTTCCAGGAGGGCGGGTCGGGGTCGGGGCCGGGGCCGGGGTCGGGGTCCCGAGCTGCGCCCCCCGTCGGATGCGCATCCCCTGCCCTCGGGACCCGCTTCGAAGGTGCAGAGGGCGGGGTCGGGGTCCCGGGCTGCCGCCCCCCGCCCCGGACCCCCTGCCCTCGGCCCCGCCTCGAAGTTGCTCCCAGGAGGGCGGGGCCGGGGTCCCGGGCTGCCCCCCTCTGCCCCCCCCCGCCGCCGGGCCGGCTCCTCGGGCCCCCGGGCCCCGCCTGTCCGGTGCCAGCCCCCGCCCGCCGCGGCCCCCCTCCCTCCCTCCCCTCCCTTCCCCCCTCCCCCCTCCCCTCGGCCGCTTTCATCTTCCCCGGACTCCGCTTGGGGTTTGCTGGTTTCTGGGAGATAAAAACCGCCCCAAATAGCGGCGGCGCGCCGCCAGCACAAACAGGGCCGCCGGGCCGTGCGCCCGCTTGGCCGCTCCGCGCCGGGCGAGCTCCGGGCACCCGCGCTCCGGCGGCGCCTCCGCCTGCCCCCGCGGCCCGCCCCGCCCCGCCCTGCCCCGCCGCCGGCCGCGAGTCCCGGGCGTGGGTGCCGCTGTCCGGGGCCGCCGCGCCCCCTGGAGGCCGCGCGCAGGGCGCCAGGCGCGGGGTCGCCCCCCAGGACCTGCGACCCCCGACGGCGCCCTGGAGGCGCGGCCCCGGCCTCCGCCCCGCCCCGTAGCTCAGGCCGAGGACCCCCGGCCCGGCAACCACCACACAACCTGCCGGTAAAAGTCAGGCCTCACCGAAGGGAGGTGCAAGCTGCGGCCCCGTCGGCAGGGATTTTGGGGGGGAGGTATCTGGGGTTGGAGGGTGGCACCACTGAGCACAAACCGAAACTGCGTGGAGGGTTCGCAGGGGCCCCCACTCACTGTCGGAGTCGGGGACTCCCTCCCTTCCTCCGAAGCCCGCATTAGCGCTCCCCCTTACCCCCAACTTCTCAGCAAGTTGCTCCCAACTACCCTGTTTATACTCGATGCTCCTTAAGCTTTCTGTGACTTTCCAGGGGACAGTGAACTAACCTAGAAAATTAAACCGGGGCTCCTCGAAATTTGGTCCCTGCAGTTATCCTGTATGGGGGGGGGGTCATCGTGGAAACACAGCTGAAGAGCTCCACCCCAGAACCCGCACTTCAGCAAGATGCTCTGGTGGGCCTGTGCTCAGGGACATTTGGGGAGTACTAGACTGCAGGAGCCCGTGGCTTGCTCCGTGTTAAGGGCATTTTCAGAGAAGCTTTCCGGAGCTTTCTTATTTTCTGACCCCGGAATAATTCTCTTAGGAGCAACTTTTCATGCACGAAGGAGGAGCACACCCAGCCCAAGAATGCTAAACTCAGGAAGCGCCCTAGGTTCTCCAACTAGACTGGCAACTCTTGGGAGTGGGGACTATGCCTTATACATTTCTGTGTCCCCAGAGCGTGGTCCTTGGAATTGCTCATTTACCCTTGTTCAAATGAACAAACCAGGGCAGCCCAGGTGGCTCGGCGGTTTAGGGCCTGCCTTCAGCCCAGGGCCTGATCCTGGAGGTCCGGGATTGTGTCCAACGTCAGGCTCCCTGCATCGGGCCTGCTTCTCCCTCTGCCTGTGTCTCTGCCTCTGTCTCTCTCATGAATAAATAAATAAATAATAATAAGTAAATGAACAAACCAAAGCCCGAGGTGACTCTCTCTCCCGGGGTCATGGTGGGGTCGGCCCCCGAGGACCTGTGAACCCCGACTGTGCCTGGGGAGGCGCGGCCCGGCGACCACCCAGCGCACCAGGTTCACAGCAGGTCACCAGGATCATGGCAGAGTTGTGCCTAATCAAGTGGTTGGTACTTACAACGTATTAAATGGCTTCATTTCCATTATCTCGTGTGGGAGGCAACCAGGGGAAATAAGCAGGACTCTGCAAGTGAGGAGGCTGAGGCTCGAGGAATTCAGAGACTTCCCCGAAGTCACATGCCTGTGAGAAGAGGAGCCCTCACCCTGCATTCGACTTCCAGCTTTTGGAATCAATTTCCCTCTTCTTTCTCAAGATTTACTCATTTGAGACGGAGAGAGGAGAGAGTATACTCTAGTCCCAGACCAGGGTTGGGGAGAAGGGCGAAGGCAGAGGGAGGAGCAGGCTCCCAGCGGATCGGTGAGTTCCAGGTGGGACTCGATGGGAGGATCCTGCGATCATGACCCAAGCCGAAGGCCGACTCTTTGCCGAGTCACCCAGGTACCCCTCTTTTTCTTTTTCTTTTTTTTTCCTTCTTCTTTTTTAAAAAATATTTTGTTTATTTTTTTTAAATTTTTATTTATTTATTTATTTATGATAGTCACAGAGAGAGAGAGGGAGGCAGAGACACAGGCAGAGGGAGAAGCAGGCTCCATGCACCGGGAGCCCGACGTGGGATTCGATCCCGGGTGTCCAGGATCGCGCCCTGGGCCAAAGGCAGGCGCCAAACCGCTGCGCCACCCAGGGATCCCAATATTTTGTTTATTTATCCATGAGAGACACACACAGAGAGAGAGAGAGAGAGAGAGGGGCAGAGACACAGGCAGAGGGAGAAGCAGGCTCCATGCAGGAGCCCGACGTGGGACTCGATCCTGGGTCTCCAGGGTCACGCCCTGGGCCCAAGGCAGGAGCTAAACCACCGAGTCACCCAGGTGCCCCTCTTTTTCTTTTTTTTAAGATTTATTTTTTACGTGACGTCTGCACACAACATGGGGCCACAACTCAGCACTCTGAGATCGAGTCGAGGCTCCAACGACTCAGCCAGCCACGCACCCAATCTCACTTTTACTCTTACACCGGAGCGCCTGGCTTTGGTATTTTTAGGTACAAAGCCCCAGCGCCTCTCCCTCCTCGAGGTGCTAGAACAGTACCTCGGGCTGGCTGTAAGGCTCACGCACACACTCTGCGGTAACACTCAGGGAATGTCACCGTTTTGCAGCTCACTCGCCCTTGCCCTTCCCGTTAACCCCGGGCCCGAGGCTTTGGAGGCGCGTCCCCGTCCCTCCAGGGCCTCCCGTGACGTCACTCCTCCCGGGGGCTCGCTCGGTCATTTCCTCCGGACGATGCACAGTCCTGCGAGGGTTTAATCAGACGCTTCCCTGAACGTGGCTTGTTTGCGGCTTTCCGAACGCTGAGGCGGAGCCGGGAGCTGCGCTGCGGCTTTCGGATCTGGGGGGAAGGCCGGCTCGGCTCACCGAGGGCCCCGACACCGCCGCTCCCGCCCTTCCCCAGCGCGAGCCCCGCCCCGCCCCGCCGCGCTCCCTCCGGCCGCCAGGCGGCGCGCGAGGGCGCCCTGGGTGGGGCGGCCGTCCGGGACTGCGCACGCGCACGCGTTCCGCTTCCGCTCACTTCCGGTGTTTGGCCGCGCCGTTTGTCCCAGGCGGCTACCCGTAGGGATCCGAATCGAGCCCGGGAACTAGGACTTAGCGAGGCGGGATCCGGGAGCTCACCGGCTGCGGGCGTCCTCGGGACCGGCAGGATGTGCTCCCTGGGGCTGTTCCCGCCGCCGCCGCCCAGGGGTCAAGTCACCCTCTACGAGCACAATAACGAATTGGCGACAGGCAGTAGCTATGAGAGTCCGCCTCCCGACTTCCGGGGCCAGGTGGCCGGGGCGAGGAGGGAGGGGGTCCGCGCGGGAGGGGGGGGTGGGGCGAGGAGGGGGCGGGGCCCGCGGGAGGGGGCGGGGCGAGGAGGGCGGGGTCCGCGGGGGAGGGGGGCCGGAGGGGGCCGGGCGGGGAGGGGGCGGGGCGAGGAGGGGCGGGGCCGGGCGGGGAGGGGGCGGAGCGAGAAGGGAGGGGTCCGCGCGGGAGGGGGCGGGGCGAGGAGGGGGCCGGGCGGGGAGGGGCGGGGCCCGCGGGGGAGGGGGCCGGGCGGGGAGGGGGCGGAGCGAGAAGGGAGGGGTCCGCGCGGGAGGGGGGCGGGGCGGCGGAGGAGGGGCGGGGCGAGGAGGGGGCCGGGCGGGGAGGGGCGGGGCCCGCGGGGGAGGGGGCGGGGACCCTAGGGGGCAGGGCCGGGCAGGGAGGGGGCGGAGGGAGGGGGCCCGCGGGGGCGGGGTCCGGGGGGGACGGCCCAGGGTCGCAGGGCTCAGCCTGGCGGACGGGGAGCTGCCCCGGGCAGCTGAGACCCCAGGGGCTGGGATGCAGTGTAGGGCCGGGGTTGCAGGGTGAGGGAGGTTGAGCGGTTGTGGGGCGGGCCTAGAGGGAAGGAGAGGATGGGGGGGCTTCAGGGGAACTGCTGAGCAGTTGGGGACAGTATCTGGGAGAGCTGGGGAGGCCCGGAGCGTTTTTTCCCACGGCGATCCCGCGAAGGAAAAGGGAGAGAAACTGCTATTTATTGAGCGTTTGGTGTGTAAGAGAGCCTGAGTCCGGTGTGCTTCGCCGATGCTCTAAGGGCTGATGATCACAGCAACTCCGTGAACTGGGCTGGTTTTGCAGATGAGAGAGCTAAGCTCCGCTTCCCTTTCCCACAAGGACTGGGTTTGTGGGGATGGGAAACAGGCCTCTTACTCGTAGCCCAGCCGCGGTTTGGGGGTGGCCGGGAGTTCAGCAGCGATCGCAGGAGGAGACTGACTCGTTGTCCCACCTCGCACTCCTGGCCTATAGTGGATCAATCTTCCTGTGCTGAACCTGACTAAGGATCCCCTGAAGGCCCCTGGGAGGCTGGACCACGGCACAAGAACGGCCTTCATCCACCACCGCGAGCAAGTGTGGAAGAGATGCATCAACGTATGGTGAGATGTGGCAAAGGGTCTCCTGGACCCTGGTCTGCAGATCCTGGAGAAGATGGGGTCACCACCCCTCTGCCTCTGGCTGCCACGCCCTCTCTCGTTGGGTGTCCGATGTCATTCACTGTAACAAATTAGTAGTCCTTACGGGGGAACCTGTGGACAGTCGTTCATCTCCTCTCCAGGGACGTGCTTTGGTTTCTGGCATAAGCAAGCCTGCTCCCTGCCCCTTCTTCCGAACCTTAACCTGAAGCTCAGCAAGGTTAGGTATAACGTTGCAGCGGACGATCACATACTTAGGTCATTCAGTTAGCGCGTTTAGGAGTGGACCCCTACCGCCTGGGTTCAGTTTGTGGCCGTGTCACTCTTTAGCTGTGTGATTTTGGGTAAGGTACTTGATTAACTTGGTCCCTCACTTTCCTCATCTGTAAAATGGGGCCCATTTTACAAGGTTGTAGTGAGGATGAAATGAGTTAATAGATATAAAGCACTTAGAGAACAGTGTCTGGCACGTACCTATTAATCCCTTCCAGGATTAGTTATTATCACTGACACGTGTAGGATAAATTCCTACAAAGCCAGTAGGTGGCTTCAAAGGGGATGTTCATTTGTAATTTTTTTTTTTTTAAAGATTTTATTTGTTTATTCATGAGAGACACAGGCAGAGGGAGAAGCAGGCTCCCTGCAGGGAGCCGGACATGGGCCTCGATCCTGGGACTCTGGGGTCAAGCCCTGAGCTGAAGGCAGATGCTCAACCGCTGAGCCCCCCAGGCGTCCCTTCATTTTCCATTTTAAACTTGCTTCTACCTTGTGTTTTTCCTCCCAAGGGATTGCCTTACCACTCATTCAGGAGCGAGGGGTTTGAGTGTAGGCTCCGGAGCCAGCAGACAGGTTGAATCCTGATGCTGCTCCTTCCTACTGAGATCACATTGATGATATTAACCTTTTCATGCTTCTGTTGTCTCATCTGAAAATGCGAGTCTTGGCAAAACCTATTTTGCAGAGTTGTGATAGTGGTTGACTAGATAATGTGTGCGAAGCATCTAGGCCAGCCTTGGAGTACTCTGTGCAGTTTAACTGCTATAATTACTACCTAGGTGTTTCCCTTGATATTATTCTTACTAATGTCTAATTGGCCATCAAATTCTGTTCGTTCTACTTCAGCCTCTCAAATCTATCTGCTTTTGTCCAACCCTGTGGGTTCAGAGCACTTTGGTCTTTTTTCCAGACTTCTGAAGTAGCCTCTTCACCCATCTCCTTCTCTCCGTTTTTGTGCTCCTCTAATTTTAGTCATACTGATCTTTTTCTTTTTTTTTAAGATTTTATTTATTTATTCATGAGAAATACAGGGAGAGAGGCAGAGACACAGGCAGAGGGAGAAGCAGGGTCCATGCGGGGAGAGATCTGATGCAGGACTCGGCCCAGGACCCCAGGATCATGCCCTGAGCCAAAGGCAGATGCTCAACCCCTGAGCCACCTAGGCCTCCCCCAAAGACTATATATGTGTGTGTGTGTGTGTGTGTGTGTATGTGTGTGTATATATATTTTTTAAGGATTTTGTTTATTCATGAGACACACACACAGGCATAGACACAGGCAGAGGGAGGAGCAGGCTCCTTGCAGGGAGCCCGATGTGGGACTCGATCCTGGGACCCCAGGATCATGCGTTGGGCTGAAGGTGGCACTAACCCGCTGAGCCACCCGGGCTGCCCGCTCTTATTTTTAAAATTTTTTTAAAATTTTTTATTTATTTATGATAGTCACAGAGAGAGAGAGAGAGAGAGAGGCAGAGACACAGGCAGAGGGAGAAGCAGGCTCCATGCACCGGGAGCCCGACGTGGGATTCGATCCCGGGTCTCCAGGATCGCGCCCTGGGCCAAAGGCAGGCGCCAAACCGCTGCGCCACCCAGGGATCCCCCGCTCTTATTTTTAATACGTTATTGAATGAGTATAACTTATAGAGGGAGATGGAAGGGATCAGAGTAATCTGACTCACGGTTTCCTCTCATCAGGCGTGATATGGGCCTTTTTGGGGTGCTGAATGAAATTGCGAACTCGGAGGAGGAGGGTGAGTACTTCCTCTCTAGCTTTCTCTAGTTTTGTGGTTGGTATCTCCCCTTCATATTCTTCCTAACTCATCCCAGTGCCTCCTGGCCTAGGCCCTTTCCCTGTAGCCGTGTTTTTCTTGCTCCAGTTGTCTATGCTGCTGCCATCTTTTCTCCTCTCTGCCTACTTCCCATACCCCAGAGCCCGTGTCCCAGAGTATGGGGAATGCTCGTCCTTTCCCTGCTCGTTCCTTATCCAAGGGTGCTGGTGACAGCCTTGTGAATGGTTTAATCAGAGCTGCTTCCTCACCCCCACAGTGTTCGAGTGGGTGAAGACGGCGTCCAGCTGGGCCCTGGCACTCTGTCGATGGGCCTCCTCCCTCCACGGGTCCCTGTTCCCCCATCTGTCCGTAAGTTTGGCTTCCTCCCCTGGCCCTCTGTGGCTGCCTCTCCTCCACTCCCACCCTCTTCCACTTCCCGCCCCTGAAGGTCAGGGTGGAGTGGGAAGACTGTAGAGGGTGGACGGGGTCCAGCTCCCCTGTGGAACGTTGAGGGGCTAAGCTTTCGTCCCAGGGCGTCCTCTATCCGCTTTGTTCTTACAGCTCAGGAGCGAAGATCTGATTGCTGAATTTGCCCAAGTCACAAACTGGTAAGTGTGCAAGCTCTGAGGCTTGTGTGGGACGGGAGTCCTTGGAGCTTCCCTGGAGAAGGAAGTCAAGGCAGAGAGCCCTCCCCACCCCTTTCCTGACTGTTACCCACATTCTCACTTCCGAAGAAAGAAATAAAAAGTGAAAACCAGTAATGGCCTCGTGTGAAAGGGAATCTGAGCCTCTGGGCTGGGGGATGGGTTCAGACTCCTCGTGCTCACTCCTGCCGCAGGTCCAGCTGCTGCTTGCGGGTCTTTGCCTGGCACCCCCACACCAACAAGTTTGCAGTGGCTCTGCTAGATGACTCAATCCGTGTGTACAACGCCAACAGGTATGTGCTCACCTGCTGGGCGGGCTCTGACTCTCGGGTCTCCGTAAGTCAGTCTTCCTTCACCAGCCTTGGTTCCAGGACTTCTTGGAGGTTCCTGGGCCTGGCCCACAGCGCCCCTTCTAGAACCAGGCTCGGGTTCTCTACGACTGCCTTGGGGTATCCTATTTCCAGATCTAACCTTTATCCTATCTCACAAGCCCACCGGGCCCTGGGTGGTCAGCCTTCTTCTCTTGGCCTTCCCCCTTCAAGGGAGCTCCTGTCCCCTGAGCTGTAGTGTCGCTGCCTTGACCCAGGCCCTTCACCTTCATCACAGCACTATAGTCCCCTCCCTGAAGCACCGGTTGCAGCGGAACGTGGCCGCTCTGGCCTGGAAGCCCCTCAGTGCCTCTGTCTTGGCTGTGGCCTGCCAGACCTGCATTCTCATCTGGACCCTGGACCCCACCTCCTTGTCTACCCGGTGAGTCCCAGCAGCATCTGTCTTACCTTGAGGGTTGAGGCTTGCGGCCGTGTTAGCGGAGGTGGGTGGCCAAGTCTGGAAGTTCTTTATCTTCCCAGGGCTGTGGGAGAAGCCACGTAAGGTCATTGTTGAGCTGCTGGGAATGCTGTAACGTAGAGAAACAGATAGAACTAGGAGCTTCTGGAATTGTGGGGACTGTGTATATGTGGATCATAGAGGAGAAAGACTGTTTTTTCCAGAGAACTGTCAGATGTAAAGGCAGTGGGGAAGGGAATTAATAAAGACATAAGTCAATGGGCAGCCCTGGTGGCGCAGCGGTTTGGCGCCGCCTGCAGCCTGGGGTGTGATCCTGGAGACCCGGGATCGAGTCCCACGTCGGGCTCCCTGCATGGAGCCTGCTTCTCCCTCTGCCTGGGTCTCTGGCTCTCTCTCTCTCTGTGTGTCTATGAATAAATAAATAAAATCTTAAAAAAAAAAGAGACCTAAGTCAAAATCAAGGAAAACGGAAAAATAATTCCTACAAGAACTAAGTAAAAATAAAATCAGAAACTGGTCCTTTGGGGACATCTGGGTGGCTCAGTGGTTTAGCATCTGCCTCCGGCCCAGGGTGTGACCCGGGGGTCCTGGGATCAAGTCCCCGCGTCGGGCTCCCTGCGTGGAGCCTGCTTCTCCCTCTGCCTGTGTCTCTGCCTCTCTTTGTGTCTCTCAGGAATAAATACGTAAAACCTTAAAAAAAAAAAACTATTAAATTATGGATAAAGAAGAAAACCTTTTGGCTAGCCTTGTTGGGGTAAAAGAGAAAAAGCACAATTTTTCAGAATGGGAAAGAAAAAATAACTGCAGATATGGAAGAAAATAGAACAATTAGAGAATATCAGACACAAGTTTAGACCTACAAATCGAAAATTGAAAGGAAATATTTGATTCTTTATCAAAATCTGTAACTAAATGGATTGTATAAGAAAATGGATGATCTCTACTACTAAAAAAAAAAAAAAAAAAGCCATGCTGAGATGACTTTATGAGAGTTCTCTCTTCAAAGAAAAGATAATCTCCATGTTGCTCGTTTTTAAAGTAGGCTCCGTGCCCAGGGCGTATGGGGGTTGACTTCATGGCCCTGAGGTTCCAGTCACATGCTCTATGGACTGAGCCAGTCAGGCTCCCCTCCATGTTATTTGAATTAGACCAGACCACAGACAAATTTGGAAATGTTCAGAAATCAGGCTCTTGATTTTTTCCCTTTTAATAAAATTTGGCAAAATTTTAGATTTTTAGGATAGCTGCAAAGATAGTACAGAGTTTCGTATACCTGTCACCCAGTTCGACTACTGTTAACATGTTACCTTGTGACATTTGTCAAAACTAAGAAACTGCTGTTTGTACGTTATTAACTGAACTCAGACTTCAGATTTCACCAGTTTTTCCATTGATGTCCTCTTTCTGTTCCAGAATCCATCCTGATTTATTTTTATAAAGCTCAACCCTAAAACCCAAACCTGATAATTAGTATAAGACAATATTTGAGCATAGATTTATAAATCCTAAAGAAAATACTAGTAAGTAGAGTCCAGAAGTGTGTGTATATTATTTTTTATTTTTTATTTTTATTTCTTTTATTTATTTTTTAAAATTTATTTATGATAGAGAGAGAGAGGCAGAGACACAGGCAGAGGGAGAAGCAGGCTCCATGCACCGGGAGCCCGACGTGGGATTCGATCCCGGGTGTCCAGGATCGCGCCCTGGGCCAAAGGCAGGCGCCAAACCGCTACACCACCCAGGGATCCCTGTGTATTATTTTTTAAAATTTTTATTTATTCATGAGAGACCCAGAGAGAGAGAGAGAGAGAGAGAGAGAGAGAGAGAGGAGGCAGAGGGATAAGCAGGCTCCATGCAGGGATCTCAACGTGGGACTCAATCCCGGGACTCTAGGATCACACCCTGGGCCAAAGGCAGGCACCAAACCGCTGAGCCACCCAGGGATCCCCCAGAAGTGTATTTTTAAACAATCTTAACCAAGTAGGATTTTTCCAGAAAGTAGACTATTTGTCATTAGGAAATCTATTAACATGATTTATTACTTTAGAAAATTAAAGGAGAAAAATGCTTGTATCCATAAATGCCCTTCTTAAAAAGCAGACTTTCTAGTTGAAAACAAAGTAAAATAGGAACACAAAGAGATGACCTAGGAGTATTTACTGAGAAAAAATAAAAGAGTACTCAGAATCAGCTACCAGGTCAGACAGTGAAATATGAGATACTAAAGGTATCGCTTCCAGTCCTGTCAAGATCAAGACAGAGATACGTTATCACTGTTATTTTTATTTAAGGTTTTAAGTAATCTGTACACGGAGTGTGGGGCTCAAACTCACAACCCCAAGATCGATCACATGCTCTACCTCCTGAACCAGCCAGGTACCCCCCATTATCACTGTTATTAACGTTATTTTTGGAGATTTTAGTGAATGCTGCAAGACAAGAAAAAAGGTTTAAGATTTTATACATTTATTATGAGAGACACAGAGAGAGGCAGAGACGCAGGCAGAGGGAGAAGCAGGCTCCATGCACCGGGAGCCCGACGTAGGATTTGATCCCTGGAAAAAAATATTCTATTTCCAATGTGTAGTTACTGAGCTCCCTGAGAATGAGTGGTGAAATGTATTTAATCCACTAGAGCCCTGGAGAGAGTTGTGGGAGGACATTAAGCAAGGGCTGAGTAAGCGCGAGAGACACTGTCTGCCGGGACAGGAGTGTGTCGTCGTAGAAATGTCAAATTAGGTGGACTCGAAACCAGAATTCTGCTGGGTTTTATTTTTCTGAACTGGACAAAGTGATATGCTGAGTTTTTATTAAAGGATAAATGTGGTGCAGCCCGGGTGGCTCAGCGGTTTAGCGCCGCCTTCAGCCCAGGGTCTGACCCTGGAGACCCGGGATCAAGTCCCAGTCAGGCTCCCGGTGCATGGAGCCTGCTTCTCCCTCTGCCTGTGTCTCTGCCTCTCTCTCTCTCTCGCTCTGTGTCTCTCATGAATAAATAAATAAAATATTTAAAAAAAATGTTTGATAATATCCAGTACTAGCAAGACTAGGAAAGGGGAACTTTTTTTTCTTGGTGAAAAAACTGTATCGTGGTACAAACTTCTCAGAAAATTATTTGTTGGCATATTTAGTCTTTGAAAAGTGCAAGCCTTTTTTACCCCAAATTCTGGACACATAGTGACATGAGTTCGTAAGGATATAGATGAAGGGACTATTTCTTGCAACGTTTTGTGACGTATAGAACGTTACAAACAATTGAAACGTCCGTTTCCGGAGACGGAGGGCATCCGTGTAGGGTGTGTGTTCAGGAGCGAGGCGACGGAGCCACCGGGAGCCACCGGGCAGAGCCGGGTCCCTGGGCCTGGAAGAAGTGGCTGGGAAGCCCCCGGGTTGTAGGTCGCGGCCGGGTCCCTGGCTCTGGGGCGGTCATCACTCGGGTCATAGCTCGGAACGGCGGCTCTGGAGGCACAAGGCTGAGCCCCACGCTGCATCCTTGGGACAAGCAGAAAACCCCGCAGGAGCAGGGGACTGTGACCGGAGCCGGGGAGGCAAGTTTGCGGCCCAGGAGGCGGCGCTGGGAGCCTGACGCGGGGACGCAGGCGCAGGCCAGGCCGCAGGGTCGGGCGGCAGACTCTCCCCTCGGCTCCAGGTGGCCTGGTGGCCCGGGTGGCCCTGGCCGGTGTCGTCCGCAGGCGATGCTGGGCGCTCGCCCTGTGCACTCGCTCCCGCCCGTGGGCCTCGTGGTGGGGACTGGGCGCCTCTTACGCTCTGGTTTGTCCTCCCCTCCGCGACCTCCACTTCCCTCACGGAGACTGGAGGGGCCGCCAGCCTAAGTCGCGGGCGTTCCTGACCCCGTGTCCCCCGTGTCCCCTCGGCAGACCCTCTTCTGGTTGTGCCCAAGTGCTCGCTCACCCGGGGCACGCGCCCGTCACGAGCTTGGCCTGGGCGCCCAGCGGGGGACGGCTGCTGTCCGCGTCGCCCGTGGATGCTGCCATCCTGGTGAGTCGGTCCCCACCCACCCCGTGGCCACGCTTCAGCCCCCTCCGCCCCCTCAGCCCCCGGCGGGAGCGGCCTCCATCTGGGGGCAGGTGTCCCGTGGGGGGGAGAGGCTGCGGCCCGGAGCGGGGCCGTCACACGCCGCTGGCGGCCGCGGAAACCGTCCGTCGTGGCCTGGGCGTCCGTCGGCCCCGAGACAGGACGGGGCGCGGGGGTTTGCGCCCTCACCCCCGGCCCTCCTGCCCCAGGTCTGGGAGGTCGCCACCGAGACCTGTGTGCCCCTTCCCTGGTTTCGGGGAGGCGGGGTCACCAACCTGCTCTGGTCCCCGGATGGCAGCAAAGTCCTGGCCACCACCCCTTCAGCTGTCTTCCGGTGAGTGGGGGGAGGGCGAGGATGACTGGACGGGGAGCCCCCAGCACGCAGAAGCCCCCGTTCTCTCCCTCCGGCCCGGGGACTGGCGGAGGCAGGGACGTCGGCTGGGACCGCAGAGGCCCGAGGTCGTGACGCGCTTCTCCGGCGCAGGGTCTGGGAGGCGCAGATGTGGACTTGCGAGAGGTGGCCGACTCTCTCGGGCCGGTGTCAGGTGAGGGGCCCGGGCGCCCCAGCTGGTCTCCCGCCCCTTCTTCCCGGCCCCCACACGCCAGTGACCCCGGTGCTCCGCTCCCCGCCCCCAGACTGGCTGCTGGAGCCCGGATGGGAACCGGCTGCTGTTCACCGTGCTGGGGGAACCACTCATCTACTCCCTGGCATTCCCAGAGCGCGGCGGTGAGTCAGGAACCCTCTGGAATAGGCTACTCCGAAGGGTAAAGGGAAGTCAAGTCGGCTGCGAGACCTGAGAGTCGTCGGGGCTTGTGGCGGAGTGGGGGGGGGGAGAGACGCCCGGTTCCTGTACCCCAGAGCCGCTGCGCTTCTTGCAGGGGAAGGACAGGGGCGCGTTGGAGGCGCGAAGTCAGCCACCATCGTGGCCGACCTGTCGGAGACCACCGTGCAGACACCGGACGGAGAGGAAAGGTGAGCTCGGCACCGGGAGGGGCAGGACGGTGGGAGGGAGCGTGCTGAGCCCTCCCAACTCTGCCTCACAGGCTTGGGGGAGAGGCGCACTCCATGGTCTGGGACCCCAGTGGGGAGCGGCTGGCCGTGCTCATGAAAGGTGAGTTGGGAGGGGCTTTGCCCAGGCCACAGCCCTCGCCCCGTGCGTGGAGGGTGTGTCGTGGAGGGTGCCGGCGCCCGGGTGCAGTTCGCTGCCCTGCCTGGGGTTCCGCTGCCGGGGTACCTCGCTATCGCATCCATTTCCCGTAGGAAATCCACGGGTCCAGGACGGTAAACCAGTCATCCTCCTTTTTCGCACTCGGAACAGCCCTGTGTTTGAGCTGCTTCCTTGGTAAGGGCCGCGCAGGGGGCAGGCCGCAGGGTGCGGGCTCCCTCCCAGCCTCCCCCCAACCCGCTCACCTCCTCCCCCAGTGGCATCATCCAGGGGGAACCCGGGGCCCAGGCGCAGCTCATCACGTTCCATCCTTCCTTCAACAAGGGGGCTCTGCTCAGCGTGGTGAGTTGACAGGCTGCTGGGCTTCTGGGGGAGGCGGAGCCGAGGACAAAGGCTGCCCCCCCCCCGCGTGGCCGCCTTTGGGCCCGGGCTCTGATGGGTCTTTCTTGTCCCCTGCAGTGCTGGTCCACAGGCCGAATTGCCCACATCCCTCTGTACTTTGTTAACGCCCAGTTCCCCCGCTTTAGCCCAGTGCTTGGCCGGACCCAGGAGCCCCCAGCTGGGGGCGGAGGTTCTACTCACGACCTGCCCCTCTTCACGGAGACATCCGCAACCTCTGCCCCGTGGGACCCTCTCCCGGGGCCATCGCTTGGCCTGTCCCACTCCCCTCACTCCCACTTATAATAATAATAAAAGTCCCTTCATTGTTTTCCACTCTGTTACAAGACTTTTTTTCAGGGAGTTGGACTGGGATCTAGTGAAGAAAAAAAGTGTATTTTGGGTTAAGATGGCTTTGTTGCTTTTTATGATTTTGGGCAAGTTATTTAACCCTACGAACTGGGTGGTTTTCAGATGATTTGGAAAGCAAAACACAAAACACCTACCACAGGCTTTGGCATATAATAGATATTTCACTGTTCCCAAGTTTTGGCAATTCCCCAAATGGTACAAGGCAATAATGGGGCAAGGACTTGATCAGTATGACACAGATGACATTTTATTGGGCTAAGGGGGGATTTGTGGGAGGCTGAGGTGCTGGGCGCTGGGCCAAGGTGGCACGGGCCATGCTCAGGGCACCTTCTCGGGTGCGGTGGCCACCAATGAAGCCGCTGGTGTGGACAAAGACGCAGCCAGGAATCCCACTGACCTGGTCCAGGGCCTCGTCCCGAAGACCCCGCCATGGCTCTGGCAGGGGCAGCCTACAAGTGAGAAGAGGAAGCTGGTGGGAGCAAGTGGAGGCCCTGGGGGTGGGGGGCGGGGGCAGGGAGTATGGCAGGGGCCAAGGCTTGAGGCCCCCTCAGATAAGGTGGGACAGGCCTGAGGCCTGCAGGTGGTCCTCTAGGACCTTACCGGCTCTGGAACGAATGGGGCTCCTTGGGCACACACTGTACCCGCCACTGTCCGGCCTGATCAGTGTAGATAACAAAGGCGACAGTCACCGGGGGAGACAGCCCAGATTCCAGGTGGTAGAGGTGCTCCTTCCAGGGGCATCCACCTTTTGCCAGTTCCACGATCTCTCCACTTGGGTCCACCTGGAAGGGATGCATGGCTGGAAGGTCAGCCTGCCAGGGTCACTAAGCCACGAACCCCAGGGCCTGCCCCAGGCCTGTACCTGGAATCGCTGGGCCAGGGCCTCCTGCACCAAGGCCCGGGCGGGCAGCCAGCTGTGCTGATAGAAGTCTACTCTCTGCAGAAACTCCTCTCGAACTAGGTCCATGGCGCGTTGGAACCCGGCCTGGGAATCGGGATCAGAACCATGGTGCTGGCCCCAACTTCTGGCGTGGCTAGGACTGGAGGAGGCGACCACTCATTTCCTCCCCTGAAGTACTCGCGTGCCTCGTGGTCTCTGCCCCCCGGGGCTCCCCTTACCTCGGTGTCTTGGTTGGGCTGGTTCCAGGTGGGGTTAAGTCTTGCGACCCGGGCACTCAGAGTGGTCGTCAGCACGTATCTAGGCTCTCCCTCTTCCCACTGGGAGATCCCATTGTCCACCGCATCCACCTCCTCCACGAAGTTCTCGTACATCTAAGGCAGCAGCAGGAGAAAATGCTCCAGGGCACCTACCATTTGCATCAAGTTTTATAGATTTCAAAGGATGGGCGCACCCACCAGTCTGCAACAACCCTGTGAGGGTCTCTCAACGTTCACCGGATGAAGAAAGGGGGAACTGGGGAGGTCAGCGGCTTTCGATCAGATCTAATCATGCTGGGCTGGAGTTCAGATGGCCTGACTTCTAGTCCAGCACCCCCCCCACAACGGCGCAAAGCCTAAGTCAAGGCCAGCACGTGTGAGGAGGGGGCTGCTGACTTCGGAGCTAGGAAGGTCTCAAGTTCCAGGAGAGGCTCTGGGAGTGGATCCCCGTGGCCAGGACACGGTAAAGCTCCAGGTGGGCTGAGCAGGCTATTCAGTGACCTGGTAAATGAGGTCCACGAGAGTCCAGCCGAACTCGAGTCAGGTGGGAGAGGGAGTGCTGGCCGAGACCTAGGAGCCGGGATGCGGTCCCAGGGCAGCCTGTGATATGCCACATGCTGGGAGCCGGGGCTGCATCTCCCAAGGCCACAGAAATAGCAGGATAGTGCCTCAAGAGTCTGGGGGCAGAAAGGACACGGCACATCAGTGTTTCAGTGCTTGAAGCAGAACGGCCCTGCGTGTAGGCCTGTAACGGCAGCACGGCTGCGGTATGCGGGAAAGCGCTCCTCAGGAGAGCGGAGAAAGACTGCTTCCTGCCCAGCATCTCTTGGTCTGGACCCCAACCTGATGCTCAGTTAGAACTTGGGGTAATCTCCCCCTGCTTAGAAGCCCCTCAGCAGAAGGGAAAATTGACTGAGGCGGTCTAAAAACCATAATATTCCCCAAACTCTCACCCTATAGTTCACATTTCTTCACCTCTTTGGATAGTACGAATGCTGTGTCACAGGAGGCAGAGGACAGGTGAGCTACGACAGAACGGAACTCAACGGCCTCTGCAAAAGCCAGCACTGACGGAATCTGAAGCTTCACCTGTGAACTTCACAAGAGTGGGGGCAAGTCGACGTCCTTAGAATCACGGATCTGACCTGCATGCCGGGGCCACTAGCCCTATTCCCTTTCCTGTAGCAGAAGCGTGTGGAGCTGCTTGCAAAGGAGATGCTGGGGGAACCTGACGATACTTTTTTTTTTTTACTGCCCCCCCCCCCCGGCCACCCCTCCTGACGATACTTTCATAATCAAATCCTTCCCAGCTCAACTTCTGATGCAGGGGTCCAAGATCTGCCCCCCTCACCTTCAGGGAGCCAGAACCTCAAGCCAGGTGCTTCCCAAAACCAGCTGCCTCCTCTATTACCAAGCTGTTGAACAATCATTTTTTATGATGGCCGATCAAGAAAAGGACCGCGAAACACTGCTTTATGGTTTTCAAAGCCCTTCCCTAAACTACCTCACCTTCTCAGAGGTGAAAAGGCAAGCCTGACTGAGGGAGACGGTGCTGGGCCAGCTCTGGGCCAGGAGTCCTGACCTGAGGCCCAGTCCTGCTGAGTGCCACTCCCAGCTACTGGAGATGCTTTCACGGGTCATCTCTGTCCTTGGGTCCCCACCTTGTCATAGATGGTGCCCACCATGCTGTCCTCTTCGCTGGTGCCCAGCAACTGGGCCAGCAGCTTGTGCCCGAAGTGCAAATAGACGAGTCCCGCACTGCTCAGCTTGGTCTGCCACCGCTTCCCAGGAGACAGGGAGCTCATGGTCTCTGTGAAAGATCTGAGGAGCATGGGGAGACAGGGCTGAGGCAGAGCTGTCCCAGTGAACCCACAACTGTGTGTGTGTGTGTGCATAGGCACGGGGGGGGGGGGCTGGAGAACGCTCAGGAGTCGGGAGGAGAGCACCTGGCTGTGGGGGCTTCAGCTTTTCCATGGGGATCAACACGGACCTCAGCTTGGAGTCTGCTCATGCTTTCATTTGACAATGGTGAATTCACTGCTCTCTACATGCCAGGCTTTGTGTTTTACACATCAGGGATAGAGCAAACCCTGAGACCATGTCCCTGCCTTCAAGTTCACCTACTACCGGCAGACCGGCATGCACGCCACCAAGCTAATGCTCTCGGTAGGTTATAAACAAGGCAATGGGGGTGGGGCGAGAAGAGCGACTTCAGGTCATTCCTAAAAAATGAATTAGGTGTTCGCTGGCCAGACAAAAGGCGAAGGAGAAAAGGCATCGCAGGCAGAGGGACCAACATGTATGATGGCCGAGGCAGGTCTCTAAATGGAACTGCAAGAGAGGCAGCTTGGGTGTGACGAGTGGCAAAAAAAAAAAAAAAAAAAAAAAAGCTAGAAGGGTAAGCAAGGGCCAGATCATGGCAGTCCTCGTCCACCATATAGAGAGTCTGGTAGTAGGGAACCTGAGAACTTGAGCGGACAAGCTCAGGGTTGGGCGCTGTGCCAGGCAGCATGCGGAAATGCAGACCACCTGCAGTGCTGGCAGGGGTGAGAAAGGTAGACACACCTGAATTCTACTGATACGACAGTTCTAAATACCCATCCATCAATCACCTAGAGCTTATTTTTTTGTGCTTTTTATTACTGAGTATATAAAAATGTCTATAAAACACTCATAAGGCATAAAAATGAATACAGAATAAACCCTCAGATAAAAATCCAAAAAGCAAAACTAAACTGAGAGAAACAGATGTGCTAAACTACACAGTAAACGGGGGTATGATGAACACAGAATTAAGGACACGGCCTACTTCTGGGGAGGCCAGGGCATGGGACAGGGAAGAAGTGCCTGCGTACAGGTGCGAATATAATGGTAGCCTTCCAGTGCTTAGGCTGGGAGATTGGCCGTTGGGTGTTCATTACATGCTTTATATTCCAAAAGCATTGGGGTGCCTGGTGGCTCAGTCGGTTAAGCGACCAGCCCTGGGCCAGAGGCGGCGCTAAACCTCGGAGCCACCCGGGCTGCCCCCAGTCCTTTGATTTCCAGATGGGAGGGCGTGGGCAGAGTTTTAGGAAGTATAAGCCCTGGGGCAGACGGGTGCTGCTGTGAACCTGCACACAGGAAAGGCTCAAGTTCCTTTGAAAAGGAGGAGGAATGGGCGGCCTGGGTGGCTCAGCGGTTTAGCGCCGCCTTCGGCCCAGGGCGGGACCCCGGGGTCCCGGGATCGAGTCCCGCGTCCGGCTCCCCGCATGGAGCCTGCTTCTCCCTCTGCCTGTGTCTCTGCCTCTCATGAATAAATAGAAAGAAAAAAGAAGGGATCCCTGGGTGATGCAGCGGTTTGGCGCCTGCCTTTGGCCCAGGGCGCGATCCTGGGGACCCGGGATCGAATCCCACGTCGGGCTCCCGGTGCATGGAGCCTGCTTCTCCCTCTGCCTGTGTCTCTGCCTCTCTCTCTCTCTCTCTCTGTGGCTATCATAAATAAAAAAAAAAAAAAAAAAAAGAAAAAAAAGAATACGGAGGAGGAGGTAGGGTGACTCACTGCGGGAGCGCGATGCGCTGGGGGCCGGAGGGAGGGCGGGAGCCCCCCCCCCCCGGAGAGGACGCTCTCCCGTGTCGGGGCACAGGTGAAGCGCTGACCTGACGGGGTGCGGCCCGCGGCGTGGTCTCGGCTCCCTCGGGGCCCTCGGGCCGCCGGGGTCGAGGTCAGAGCGAGGGCGCCGGGGCACTGACCTCTGGTGATGGTCGTACCGGTGCCTCTGAGGGTCGTACTCGCCACCCACGTCTACCACGACGTCACAAGCTGCCAGTTTCTCGGGGTCCCGGGTCCGCACAATCTCCGCATCCTGCGGGGACACAGGAGGTGAGGGGGCGGCCAGGGTCCCGCAGGCGGAGAGCCCGGGGGGGGCGGGGCGGGGCGCGACCCGGTCGTACCCGGTACTCGGGCAGGAGGCGCAGCAGCGCGCACGCCAGCGCCTCGTCGCAGTGGAAGGTGCCGTCGTGCGTCCCGATTCGGGCCGGCGCCATGAGGCCGCCGCGGGGTCGCTTGGGCGGCGGGGCGGGCTCCGCGCGGAGCATCCGGGGTCCGGGCCGTGCGGGGGGCGGCGGCGGCCCCAGCAGCCGCAGCAGCCGCGGGAGGAGAGTGCGCGGGAAGCCGCGGCCCATGCGGCCTCCGGGGCCCGCGGGTCACGACCCGGAAGGGGAGGCGCCCGCGCAGCCGCACTTCCGCCGGAGGCCGTTCCCACGGCAACGGGCCGCCCGCCCGCCCCGCCCCCGCCCCGCCCCGCCTCGAGACGCGCAGTGCCGGGCGGGGTCGCAGCACCTCCGCCCCGCCCCCCGCGCACCTCCTGCCTCCGCGGAAAGCACCGACACCAACATTGGGCCCCGCGGGCACGTTTATTAGCACGAAGCAGCCCCTCCCGTCCTGGGCCCCGGGAAGCCACGCCCACAAAGTCCCAACTCCCGCCGCAGGAGCACTTGGCCGGTTTCTGAACCGAGCTTTCAGGCCTTGGCCGTCGCCTGAGTTGCCCCCAGGGCTGTGAGCTGCTGAATCTTCTGGCTCATCATCTCCATGACAGCTGTGGGGGGGGGGGGGAAGAGGAGTCAGATCTTGGTCTGGAGCTTGAGTGGAGAACCCAGAGTTAGGAACCGTGAGAAAAAGTTAAAACAGTTAATAAAACACTGAGGAGTGCCTGGGGCGTGCAGTCGGTTAAGTGTGGTACCCCTGGTTTGGGCTCAGGTCCTGATCTCACGGTACTGAGAGGAGCCCCCTGCCTGGCTCTGTGCTCAGTGTGGAGTCGGCTTAAGGCTCTACCTTCCCCCTCTCCCCACCATGCTCAGGCACTCTCTCTCAAATACATTTTTTTTTTAAGAATATTTTATTTATGTGACACAGAGAGCTCAGGCATGAGTGGGATGGGGGACCAGCAGAGGGAGAAGAAGACTCCCTGCAGAGCAGGGAGCCCAACACAAGGCTCGATCCCAGAACCCTGGATTCATGACCTGGGCTGAAAGCAGATGTTTAACCAACTGAGCCACCCAGGCACCTGTCAAATAAATAAATCTTTAAAAACACCAAAAACTGGGCAGCCCGAGTGTTCAGTGGTTTAGCACCATCTTCAGTCCACAGTGTGATCCTGGATACCCAGGATTGAATCCCACATCGGGCTCCCTGCATGGAGCCTGCTTCTCCCTCTGCCCGTGTCTCTGCCTCTCTCTCTGTCTCATGAATAAGTAAACAAAATCTTTAAAAACAAAACAAAACAAAAACTACTTTTAACAGTGGATCCACTGTGGGACATACTCACACAAACAAATTTACACTCTACAATGTGTTAGTAAATATGGTAACCAGTGGGACATAAAAATGAACAAATACAGTATTAAAAGAGTCCAAACCATAACCATGGATAAGATGTTCACCTTTAGAACAATGGTTCTCAATCCTGACTGTAACAGAATTACCTGGGGAGTTTTTTAAAAAAACACCGATCCTCTAGAATTCCCACCCCCCCCCCTAGGTTGATTTAATTGGTTTGGATTGGACATGGGCTTCCTTTTTAAACTTCCTGGGTTATTCTAATGTGTAGCCAGCATTGCAATGGCTATTACTTAGTTAATAGGGCTGTATTTCCTTCCTGTCTATTCATTTACACGTATCATCTCCTTCATTCCATCCCCATTAAATAGGAACACCCAAGAACAAAGATATGATTTCCTTCCTATAAATTTCTCAAGCACCCAACTGTGCAATCTACAGATAGTGGGTATGCAATGCAAAGAATCTAGAGATCACATCTAGACACCAAAGGGAAAGACATGGTTTTAATCTAGCAAAAGGGACACCCCCAGTTCACACTGGAATCCATGCCCTTCATCATGGTAGAAAGGGTGAAGAGGTGCCCCAGGCCAACCTTACCCTGTTTCATGGCATGCTTCTCCTGCAGAGCTGGTTGGATTTTCTCCATTTGCTTCGTAAGAAAGTCTATCTTCCTCTTGAAAAAGTCCTTGGCATCCTCCGCTGTCTGCAAAGTCAGAGGTGAATGAAGGGCTCAGAGGAGACCCCATGTTGCACTCTAGGTCTTCCCCTAAACTTCCTTTCCCTGCTCAGAGGGGCATCCATGTGGTTATTTCCACTCACCTTTTCTACATAGTAGCCTGTTCCCACATCGATGAGTACATGTTCCACATCATGTAGCTTCCCAGGGACATACATCTAAGAAGCAAGGATTAAGGGAAAACTAGCCCAGCAGGAGTGTCATGATTGCCCCTCAGCTAACCTGCTTGGCCTTCTTTTCTAAAAAGTTACAAGCCACAAGGACTGAAGAATCTGGAGGCCTCAGAACTATACCTATACATTCCGAATGGGAAGGGACAGAGAAGTCGGTTCCTTATGGAGAAAATGGCATATGCTACAACACTCTCTTGCCCTGATCCCATCTCCCATCCTCCAAGTAGTTCTTACAGTTCCTCCCACTACTTCCTCCAGAAGAACTAGACACAACGATATTTTCCTACGGATGTACAGTAAGAGTGATAAAAAGCTGGCCTCACTTTCCATCAACAGCCCCAATCGTGAAATCACTAGCTAATTCCTAATGGATTAAATGCTCACTATTTAGCCGGCCCCTACTACGCTACTTCTCTATTTCTTTTTTAGCTTGTCTGTTCTCCAACTATAGCTTACAGATGCCCTACTGCCCTACCTTACTCATTCAAGGAAAACACCGAACGGGCAGGGCAGCCACAATCCAGGTTTCTTGTTAACAAGAATTCAGAAATAAGAGCTACAGTTAAGCCAAAACTGAGGACTCATAAATAGAGCCAACCCTCTTTGTTTCTGTACCCTGCAATTCTTCCATCGTTTATGTCTTCTAAGTCATTAGTAGAAGCGTAAGCCCACCTGTTTCGCCTTCGTATTAGAGGACACTCTCAAACAGCAAAGGGAAATAATCGCACCTCGATTCTGCATATGCCTTGGTGCTCGCAAGGCATTAGCTGGAGGCTAACCCCAGGTTAGGAGAGGTACAGTGTATAGTGCATGTTCTCAGAATTATGGGAACGCTCTGCAGTAATAAAAAAAGGAATCCCATCCTTTTTTTTTTTTCTTTTTTTCTTTCTTTCTTTTCCTTTCTCTCCAGGAGAGGGAGGCGAGACAAAAGGCGAGAGCTAGCAGGATATAGCAGTTTCTGTGGAAAGGATACAGAACTCGTCAGTGGGACGAGTAGTTCTTTCCCTGTGAAAGCAATTAAGACAAACATCTGGGGAGGGTGAAGACGTTACAGAGCGCTCCGATGCGGCGGGGGCGGTAAGAGAGAATTAAGAACAGAAACGGGGACAACAGCGGAGGAATGTCCGGCACATTCCAGGCCTGGACAGCCGACCCGAGAGGGCTCCCAGCGGGGCACGGGGCGGAGAAGGCGGCGGTCTCGTCGCGTCTGGGGAGGGGCCGGGACGGGAGGGGCCGGCTCGCCGCGCGCCTACCCCGTACCCTCGTTGTTCTTGTTGAGCACGTGCAGACAGTCCTTGGCTTCCACGTACTTGGTCTGCACCACCTTGAGCTGCGCGATGGACGTGGACAGGAACTCCACTTCCTACGGAGGACGGGAGACGCGGTGAGGTGGGGGCTGGAGAGAGAGAGAAGAGAGAGAGAGAGAGAGAGAGAGAGAGAGAGAGAGAGAGAGAGAGAGGGAGGGAGAGAGGGAGGGAGAGGCGCCGCCGGGGGTCCACGGGGCTGGGACGGGGGGCGGCGTCTCCCCGGGGACGCGAGGGCAGGACGCACGCGGGGCGGCCGCGGGGCGTCTCGGCCGCCCGTCCGCACCTGGTCCAGCTGGTTCTTGAGCATCTCCAGCTGCGGCAGGTTCAGCTCCGTGATGTTAACCGACTGCGCCATGTCGGGAAGGAGGACCGGCGGGGCGGAAGCGGCGCTCTAGCCGCCGCCTGCGCCTCTCTATGGCCGCGCGCCGAGGCCGCGCTGCGCCGCCGTCTCTGTGGCCCCCGCGCGGGAGGAGGGGCCGCGGCCTCTGCGGGCTGGACCTGCCTCGCCGGAGCGCGCGCCGTTCTCGCGGGACCTCCGCGGCCCGGCGCCGTGACGTGGGCCCGACAGGACTCCGGCCCCCGGGAGCTGAGGGAGCTGAGGAGCCGGGGCGCCCGTCGCCCTCCGCGCGGCCCGGCCTGCGTGCTCGCGGCGGTCCCACCTCGGGCTCCCCCTCACTCCCGCGCGCTCTCAAAGAAAACTTTTTTTTTTTTTTTTAAGATTTTATTTATTTATTCATGAGAGAGGCAGAGACACAGGCAGAGGGAGAGGCAGGCTCCACGCGGGGAGCCCGACGCGGGACTCGATCTCGTGACCCGGGGTCACGCCCTGGGCCCAAGGCGGCGCTAAACCGCTGAGCCCCCCGGGCGTCCCCCTCAAAGAAAAAAAATTCTTTTTTCCTCTCAGAAAATCTTAAGAACCCCCCACGCGCGGCGGCAGCCTTGCACAGCAATGCGTGGTGCTGCGCGTGGGTGGTGGGAGGCCAGCGAGCCACAGGCCAGGGCCCGGGAAGTCGCCTCGGGTCGCGGATCGCGGGGCTTTGGGGCCGTGAGGCGGGGGAGCCTGAGGCGAGCGCGGGGACGCCGCTCCCACCCGGTGCGGCACAGGGTTTACTCACCAAAACGGCGCTTTGCCCGGTGCCCGCAGAGTGGGAGATGCTGTGCTCCCCGGGGACTTAACGGTCCAGCTGGGGGGAGAAAAACTACGCGCGGACAGCAGGATCCCGGAGGGCCCGCTGCTGAAGTCCCCGCCGGCCAGTGTGACAGGAATGTGGGGACAGGGCCTCTCAGCACCCACGCGGGAGGGCGACGGGCAGCCCGGGTGGCGCAGCGGTTTAGCGCCGCCTTCAGCCCGGGGCGAGACCCTCCCTGGAGACCCGGGATGGGGTCCTGCATCCAGCTCCCTGCCTGGAGCCTGCTTCTCCCTCTGCCCGTGTCTCTCCTCTCTGTGCGTCTGTCAGGAGTAAAAATAAATAAAAATTAAAAAAAAAAAAGCTCCCGGCGCTCCCAGGACAGCTGAAGGCACAGCGGAGGGACCGACGGACCGCGACGGGACCGCGACGGGACCGCGACGGGACCGCGCGCTCGGGGCTCTCCCCCTCCCTGGAGGCTTTGCCCCGCTGAGCGTTCTTTTTTTTTTTTTTTTTTTTTTTTAATTTTTATTTATTTATGACAGTCACAGAGAGAGGGAGAAGCAGGCTCCATGCACCGGGAGCCCGACGTGGGATTCGATCCCGGGTCTCCAGGATCACGCCCCGGGCTGCAGGCTGCACTAGTTGTCCGCCGCCAAGCCGGGCCAGCTTCGCCCTGTGCTTTCGCCTCCTCCCCACAGTCTCAGACTTGAAGTCCTGCAAGGTTCTCACCCCTTCCACCACGCAGTGGGATGAACCACACGGAACAGGGTTTAAGTATTACGACTTTATTATATTAAGATTAAATCAACGGGAAATGTTTCATTCATATAAAACACTGAGAAAAATCACTTAAAATATCTAAGAGGATGTGGAACTGTCACGTGGCTCCTGAGGGCGCTCGGGCACCTCCAGGGGGTCACCGCAGGCAGACGGGCAAGCCGTACGCCACAGGCGCAGCCCCAATAAGATGCTTGAGTCGGGGAGCCTGGCGGGCCTGGTTGACGTAGTACAGAAGCGGGGCTCCTGGGCCTGCCCGCAGCCAGCCCTGCAGCAGAGCCTCCGTGTAGCGGTCAATGTCTCGGTCAGTCACGTCCCAGAGATTACCCAGAAACAGGGGACTGGGAAAAGACAAGGAAGAGCTGCAAAGTGAGGGCCGTAAAACGTAACACGCGGGCAAACGCGACTGCTGATGGTGGGTGAGGAAAGCGGAGTGAGCCAGTGGGAAGTGCCTGGTCCACAGTTCAGGAGGAGGGCAGAGGAGGGCAAAGGCTTGAGGCCCCCGCATGCCAGAGAACTAGAACGGGAGGAGAGTGGGGCATTAGGGTTCAGGCCGGGGAAGGAACCTGGGGTGGGCCCTAGATGGGCCCTCAAGACTCACCAGCCGGCCATGATGTACTTGAGCACAATGCCAGCTCCCTCCAGGTTCCCGTGGACAGCCAGGGCCGCGCTGCTGCAGCCGAACAGCAGGGCCACCGCCCGGCAGCTCAGCCGGAGGACGGCCTGTCCGTCCAGGAAGCGGGCCCCAGCCCCGTGCCCTGCGTAGCTAAGGCAGAAGGACGGGAGATGAGTCTGACCCAGCAGTACCCGGCCTCGGCCATGTCTTCAGGGGCGTCCTTTAAGGCCCCACAGCAGGCCACGGCGATACCCCCGCCCCCGTCCCTGCCTTAAGCACTCACATATATAAGTCGTGCTCCGTCAAGGCCGCCTGTATTTGTTCTGGGCTTGGCATTTCCCCAACCACGCCTTTCCAGCCAGCTTCACTGCAGAGAAAAGTAGGGATTAGAATTGGGGTCAGCGGGCCATTTTGGCGGCTGCTGTTGGTTGGGGTCGTCCCGCATCTAAGGCAGGAAGATGGTGGCCGCAAAGAAGACGAAAAAGTCGCTGGAGTTGATCAACTCTAGGCTCCAACCGGTTATGAAAAGTGGAAAGTATGTGCTGGGGTACAAGCAGACCCTGAAAATGATCAGACACAGCAAAGCGAAACTGGTCATCCTGGCCAACAACTGCCCCGCTCTGAGGAAATCTGAAATAGAATACTACGCCATGTGGGCCAAAACTGGTGTCCATCACTACAGTGGCAGTAACACTGAATTGGGCACAGCACGTGGGAAATGCTACAGAGTATGCACACTGGCTATCAGGGATCCAGGTGATTCTGATATCATTAGAAGCATGCCAGAACAGACGGGTGGAAAGTAAATCACGCAAAATTTTTCTTTAATAAAATTGGCCAGAGCTTGCTTGTTTTTTTTTTCTTTAAAAAAAAAAAAAAGAAAGAACTGGGGTCAGCAGAGGGAATACCAGGAGAAGGTGGGCTGCAACACGTGATTCCGGAGGTGAAAAGGGCATACTGCCCCTCTACGTTGTCTCTACCCCCCCCCCCCAGCCCCTCTTTTACTCTTATCCCACTGACCTGCTAAAATTGGCTCGAAATTGCTCCTCTGTGCTGGACAGGTTATTGTGAGGGTTCAGGACATAGAAGGTATTGCGTGGATCCACCCCTTGGCTTAGCACTGACGAGGCCCCAGACTGAGGAGAAGACACTGGTGGTCAGGACCCCGGTCTGGCTCAACCTTCAGCAAACTCCAAAGCCCTTTCACGAATGAGCCACCGGTCCCTAAGACCCATTCCTGTCTCCCGAGACCTCCCTCGATCATCAGTCATTCCTCACCCCCTGAACCCCACCTCTTTGATGATGGAGTAACTGAGCAGGAAGCGGAAGGAGGGCAGCCGAGTGACGGACAGTGCCCGGAGGCTGGGCATGCTCTCCCATGGCAGCTTTTGCAGGTCCTGGGCAGAAAGCACACACGGATTACTCTCCCTAGCCAGGATGCACAAGCGTCGGGAGGGGCGTGGGGGGGGGGGGGAGTCGGTGCCCACCCGCCCACCAGACACCACCCCTCCAGCCCTAGCTCCTTACCTTGTCTAGCACTAAGACAAGGTGCCTGTTGCTTGGTACCATCTGACCCTGCAGACGTCCCACGGCCTCACTCAGAAGCTCCTGGGCTCGTTCCGGCCGGGCTGGGCACAGCCCATAGGCCAGGGTCTGAATGTCCTCGGGATCAAGGGTACTGGCACTGTGGAGCATGATCTGCAGGGGAATGTGGGCGGTGAGCGCCACGGCTCCCACCTCCAGTTACAATGGCACGTGGGCAAGAATTCAGTTGAGCTCCATCCCCTTCCCTAATGTCTCCACTCACTTTCAGCAGAGTTGGGTCAGGATATTTCCAGCCGCATTCCTGCAGCAACTCTTGTAGGCGGGAGGCCTCCTGTGCAGGGCCAGGGTCGTCGCTGGCTGGTAGCAACAGTCCCCTCCAGCAGCCCAACACATGCTTCTCCAGGGAAGTGATGAGAGCCTGAATGAGGAAGAACAGATCCTCCAGTCAGAGGAGTGGAGTCTCTTGGCCCCCCGGACACCAACATTTTGGATATGAGGAAATGGGGTTTCTAACGTGTGTATTTGTCTTGCGTTATTTTCCTGCCAGTTAAAAAGGTAAGAACCTAGAGGAGCGCCTGGGTGGCTCAGTCGGTTAAGCATCTGACTCTTGATTTTGGCTCAGGTCATGATCTCAGGATCTCCCTGGGTTGGGCTCTGCACTGGGTGTGGAGCCTGCTTGAGATTCCCTCTCTCTCCTGGGAGCGCCTGGGTGGTGCAGTTGGTTAAGCATCCACCTCTTGGTTTCGGCTCACATCGATCTGATCTCAGGGTCGTGAGACAGAGCCCCGCCTCTGGCTCTACTTGAGATGCTCTCTCTCCCTCTACCCCCCCTTCCCCTCTTCTCTCCCCCTCAAAAAAAAAAAAAGGCAAGAAGCTAGAAATATTTTTCATTTGCTGAGACTTTGAGGACAGATGAGATTATTGCATATCACCACGTTTTGACAAATGCAAACAGGCAGGCAATGAAAGCTAAACCCAGGAAGCTGACGCTTGGGCTTATATTCCTTTCCCTGTATATATCTTTTTTTTTTTTTTTTTAATTTGTCCATGAGAGACACAGAGAGAGGCAGAGACACAGGCAGAGGGAGAAGCAGGCTCCCTAAGGGGAGCCTGACGTGGGACTCGATCCCGGGACTCCAGGGTCACGCCCTGAGCTGAAGGCAGACACTCAACCGCTGAGCCCCCCAGGCGTCCCTCCTTGTATGTGTCTCTAAACGTTCTGGTACCACTGCACCTTCAGGTTTTGGGCTCCTGTTTACAGTCTTTCCCAGGTGACATCATTTTTAAATTTAGGCCTATGTTTCC
Organism: Nyctereutes procyonoides; assembly: GCF_905146905.1. NCBI lineage: Eukaryota > Metazoa > Chordata > Mammalia > Carnivora > Canidae > Nyctereutes > Nyctereutes procyonoides. Next base: position 4,124,472 of record NW_026575124.1, on the reverse strand, counting down.
AGAAAGGACGACTTGAGGAAACTCAGCATTGGCCCATGACAGAAATACCCCTCCATCCCCTGCCCCGAGAGAGAAGACACTGATACCCCAGGGCCGCTCCCAGGGCAGGCCTGACCTGACTCCACCTTGGGGACACACACCTCCATCCTGTGGTCCAGTTCTAGCCGCCCGGTCCACCATTCTCGTTTGTCTGTACAGTTGCTGTTCTCCTTCTGTTCCTTCTGGATGGCGTCGAACTCTTTCAGGGCTGCGCTCAGAGGAAGCTTGGGGAGATGGGATTGTGAGCTTTCTGCTGGTCCTCGGGATCACCGTCTCTCCATCCCCCGGCCACAGAATGTGAGCAGCCGGACCAGCAGCCCACCCCAGCCCAACTCTGCTTGCCGACCCAGGAAACCTACCTTGCTCTGGGCAGTGGGGATCTGCACAGTGACTGGGGGATTGTCTTTTTCCAGCCGGGTCAGCAGCAGGGTGTTGCCCACAGTTCCAGGCTGGAGCGTGGCCAGAGCCAACACACACACAGTCACCCCTGACACACAGAGCATACCCAGGGTCATTTCGGCTCTCATGAGGAATTCCCTTCTCTATGCTCTGCACTCAATTCCTGCCGTCACTCAAGACAACTCAAGACAACTCCCAACAACTCCAAGAACTCTTTCCTCGTCACTAGAGTTCAAGGAGCTCTCCCTTGCCCTAACGGCCTCCTGTGGCCACAGACCACATCTCGTACTTCTTTGTGTCCCTCCGAGAAACAGAGGGAGGCATGCAAATCACCTGCTAACATGTTTTCCATGAGCACAGGGAGACTCTGGACACCTTAGCCCTGAAGAAAGGCACTGAATGTGCTAGTAACTCAAAACTGAGATTAAAGGAGGAAAAAAAAAGAAAGACCTTCAGATTTAGGGTATTTGTCTCTGGTGAGTAACAAAATGACTAATCAATGAGAAAGTATGAACGTCCTTCCATAAACGTCACAGATCTATGTTAACGAATGCCTTAAGCTCCCTCACCTAACCCCTTAGTAAGAGGCAGACAGGGACAGAAGAGCCAGCCGAAGCCTGCGGCCATACCCCTGGGGATGAGCGCCAGGCGCTCCTGGAAACTCTCCTTCTCGGGCTCAGGGAATTGATCGGAACCCGAAGCCCCAAAGGAAAAGAGGTGCTGGATGCGGGCCAGGGGGACATCTCCAGGCTTCTCCTCCAGGCTCAGCCTCTGTAGCTCCTCTGCCATTTCGAGTGATCCCCGGTGCTTCTGGGCCTTGCTGCGGGTAACACAAGCACGGGTGACTTCTCCCTCCTCCAAAACCCGGAGCCTCCTTCCTGTCTGCCCCAGCAAGGGCCTCGGGGACTCACCTGAGCTGCCTGTGGAGGTGGGTGAGCAGTTGGTGGCGACAGGTGATGGACACAGACTCGGTGACGAGGCAGGCAGTGGCACAGGGATCCCGGTGGCCCAAGCACAAAGCCAGGATGCGGCAGAGATGAGCATAGAGCCCACTCGGAGGGCAGTGACTCACCCCACGGAAAGCAACGGTCAGCAAGTCACAGATGGAATCCAGGGTGGACACACCTACAGAAAGTTGGAATACTTGCTGCAGAGGAGTCCTGTACCTCTTAGCTGGTTGAACTTTCCACGAAAGTTCCAGCTTCCCATGGCCCTACCTCCTCTCCCACTTGGATAATAAAAGCTATTGGGACGCCTGGGGGTGGTGCTCAGTGGTTGAGCATCTATCTGCCTTTGGCCCAGGGTGTGACCCCGGGGTCCTGGGATCGAGTCCAGCATCAGACCTCCCACAGGGAGCCTGCTTCTCCCTCTGCCTGTGTCTCTGCCTCTTTCTGTCTCTCATGAATAAATAAAATCTTAAAAAAGAAAAGCTATCATTTATGAAGGGCAACGTGCCAAGTGGGATGATATGTGACTCACATCAACTCACTCCATCTTCCCAAACCCCATTTTATAGGTAAAGTAAATAGCAGCTCAGAGAGGCGGAGTGACTTGTGCACAGCTAGGGGAGACTGTGGGGATTGAAACCCAGGTTCCAAGGCGACCAGATGTAGATGGGGATCCACAGACAGAACCGTGGACAGACTAGAAGGGCATGAGGATCAAGAGCCCCAGAGGCTTGCCCTCTCCAAGTGACCAGACCGCTGCAGTCAGCGTATTCACCAATGGCTGTAGGGGCTGAGGGGAGCCGGAGCCGAGGACCGAAGTCCTTGTCTCTCTCCTTGTCTGGGCGTGGGACGGGCAGCTCCTCTTTGCTGGAATCACGTCTCAACACCTCACATTCGCCTATGGCCGTGTCAGGTCCTGGAGCGGGTGCCTTCCCATCTGAGGAGAGAACGGGACTTTTTGTATTTCCTTCCTCCTGCCATCCCCTTTGTCCTTTCTAGGATCCAGTCCCAGAGCCAGGAGAAAAGCTTTATTTCTGTATTGTCTTTGGCGCCAGTTCTTTCTTGTGCTTCGGTCCTGAAGTAACCCCATAAAAATGTACGTGCCTTCTCCCTTCCCCCATTGCCATCGTACCTAAGGTAGAGTCTTCTCCATCAGAGCCCCTAAGGATCTCAAAGCTCAATTCCATCTGGTCGTCAGTCATTTCCTCCACGGGGATGGTCCTCATGATCTCAGGGCCCAACTCTTCACGGTGCCCTGGTGTCACCTTCTTGGCCCTCTGGCTCCTGCCACTGAGGCCAGGGCGCCGGGGGGCACTAGCTGGGGCTGCCACCGAAACAGTCTTCAAGCCCGAGCCCTTCCTGGCCTGGCCCCGGCCCCGGGAAGCAGTGCCCCGTCTCTTGGGCCCCTCTGCAAGCTGTGCCTCAACTGAGACCGGGTCTTCCAAGTCACTGTCATCGCTGAAGGTCACCTGGGATGGGCGGGAAAGACAGAAGGGCCAAGGGCCTCAGTGACAAGACCGCGCCAGCAGGTGGCACTGCGGAGGCGCTATCGCAGAGGCCTTTGGGGCAAACGGACACCCACCACGGACACCCACCACAGACACCCGCCACGCTTGATCTAGGCCAGGGAGCTCGATCTAGGGCAGGGACTCGGGTGTGCAAGGAGGGAGAGGAGGAGGGAACAGAAGCTGAGGAAGGATGAAAAGGGAAAGGAACCAGAGAGTCAAGGAAAGCAGCTTCTGTCTGAAACAAAGGACTGTCCTGTAGAAGATGTAGGATCCTGCAGGCAACAGCAAAGCTAACAGTCCCTGGGAAGCTATCCCACGGAGACACCTGCTCTGCAGAATTCTCCAGAACCACCCACCTGACCCCAGCACCGGCAAGCCACAGTCCCACCTCACCTTGAGTCGCGTCTGGACCCTCTGTTGTACCCTGGGGGCCTTGGGAACCTCAGGCTTGCTCTTTGTAGAGGGGACTTCCTCAAACACGGTGAAAGGGACACGAGGGCCTGCCTGCCTGGCCTGGCCCCGGGGCTTAGGTGTGCAGGGCAGTCCTCCACCTTCCGGACCTTTCAGAGAGGTGTTACGGAGGGACGGGGTGCAAGAGGCCGCCTGTTGATGCTCTCTTCCAGAATGTTTTTGACTCCGAGGCTTAGACGGCTCTGAGCCTGGGGGCGATTTCACGGACGGGGGCTGCCAGCCCCAGGAGCTTGCAAAAAGTTGGGCCGCGCAACAGTTGAGGGCAGCCAGCTTTGCCAGGGCCCGAACCCAGAGCAGGCTGGCTCGCCAAGGCTCCAGGTGGGGCACCCGCGCTGCCACAAACCTCAGCGCCGACTGCAGGACCTTCCCCAGGCTCTTGTTTGACGGGCGGCTCAGCCCCTCCAGTGCCAGCTGTGTGTAGGCCTGAGCCAGGATCTCATCCAGAAGCCTCGGGACAGGGGACAGGGGTGCTTTGTGATTCAGGGAAGCCTGCAGAGCTTGGGTGAGGCGCTCGGTGGCTGCAGGGCATCCGTTCAGCACAGCCTGCAGCAGATCCAGACCCTGGGCCTGATGGCCCGTGGCCAGCCGCACCCTCGCAGTGACCAATGCCCAGCGCAGACAGACTGCCGAGAGGACAGGGCTGGCACAGAGGAGGCAGTCACACGTGGGCAGGTGGGTCAGGAAGCCGGCGCTGGGCGGGGGCCTCACCTTCAGGATAGGGGAAGAGTTAGTAGAAGGCGCTACGGGGCCAGGCTCCTTGGCCACCGTGGCTACCAGCTCCAGAGCAGGGCCTCTGAGGAAGGGCTCCTCTTCTGGAAGCTCCGGAGGACGGTGGGCCTGGGCCTGCTGCTTGCCCTTCTGCAGGTCCACCTTCTTCACAGAGTCCAGGGGCTGGGCTAGTCCCCCAAAGTCTGGGAAGAGTGGAACCAGAATTACACAACTGGGAGAAGTCATACCAAGGGCTTCCTGAGCCACCCCGGGGCCCAACTCCCTAACATCGGTGTTATTTACTAACTACTTGTACTGGTCACTGTGCAAACATACTAAATGTTAATATGGCTTATTATTTTTTTCAATAAAATCCCATTCCACATGGATTAACAGAGCCCACAAAGCCCCCATCCCTGCAGGTGAAGCGGCTGCGTGGCTCAGGATAGCAGGCTGGTGCCAGGAGGCCCACGTCTCAATCCTGGCTCCCACCCCCTCGAGGCCCATGATCCTGGCCCCAAACACTGAATTTCTCAACTTCCTCATTTTACAAATGAAAAAAAAAAAATCTATGTGTCTACCTGACTTTCCAGGTTTTTGTGTGGGTCAAATGAAATACTAGAGGTAAAAGTGGTTGGTAAGAAAAAAATGTACCACAAATAAGCGATTTTGTTATTAACTTAAGCCCCCCAAGGACTCTACATTTGTGCTCTCCATGAGGCTGCTGAGCACATGAAACACGGCAAGTGGCTGGGGAAATGAGTTTGAAATTTTATTTAAATGAATTGTAAACAGGCAGCAGCGCCTGGCTGGCTAGGCTGATGGAGAACGCCACTCTTGATCTCAGAGTCGTGAGTTCCGAGCCCCACATGCTGGCCATGGAGCCTACTTAAAATTTTTTTTTTAATTAAAAAATAAAATTTAAGAACACCTAGGAGGCTCAGTGGTTGAGCGTTTGGCTTCGGCTCAGGCTGTGATCCCAGGATCCTGGGATCGAGTCCTGCATCGGGCTCCCCATAGGGAGCCTGCTTCTCCCTCTGCCTGTGTCTCTGCCTCTCTCTGTGTCTCATAAATGAATAAATAAAATCTTAAAAAAATGCAAATAGCCAAAATGTATTAGTGTGGAAAACTAGAGCCAGGAAGGGTTCGTCATGGACAAGCCACCTGAAGGAGGGAGACCAGTGGTCTGACTTTAGGAGGAGGAGCTTCGCCCCGGGGACCAGAGGTCAGTCTCTGATTTCCCAGGCACCACACACTGACCACCGCCCGTGGCACAGCTGCTCACCTGTGCAAGACTCCAGCAAGAACAGAACCTGCTGCAGGTCCGACTGGCAGAGGTCGAGGTCGTTGCGCGCCAGCTCCAGCTCCGCCTTCAGCACCAGGAACAGGGCGCACCTGGGAGAGGAGGGGACAACCCACCCTCGCAAGCCTGTTTGCTGGGTCTGCCTCTCGGCCCCTCTCACAGGCGGAGCCACAGCGGTCTCCTGCCTCTGAAAGGCCTTTCCTGCCTCCAGCTGACTTCATGGCTCCCTGGGAGAAAAACCCTCTATGCTGCTTTGTCATCCCAAGTCATCCTTGCTCACGAGGACAGGATTTCCCAGATGGCAATCCGCAAAAAAGAAAAAAAAAAGTCTGTGGCAAAGAGATTTAGGGAAACACGGTATGTTCGCCATCTCCCTTCTGGAGAGTTACAGCGCAGATTAGCCTGTTTAAGGACATGAGAAGTCCTACGGGATGTGAACATGTACAGGCCCCACTCTCTTAGCCACGGAGCACATTCTCCCAGCCCGTCCAGGACGTGCTCGTCTGGGAGAGGGTGGGCACCCGGGTTCTGGCCTCAGCCCCCCCCCCCCCCCCGTACTCACTGGCGTGGCATCTGCAGCTTCGTCGTGAGTTTCAGGGCCTCCAAGCAAAAGGCCTTGGCTTCGCTCACGCTGCCCAGCTGGCCCAGGCGGGAGACCAGCCTCTCTGAGCAGCTCAGCACCTCGGTCAGAACCTGCCACTTCTGAACCAGATTTTCCCCTGTAGCGAAGGAGAGACGGGCCCACCGTTACTCGGCTGCAGCCCGGCTCCTGGCGGCCGCTTGCACCCTCAGGCCCCGGCTCCCTGCCTCAGGCTCACTGGAGTCCAGGAACGGGGTCTCCACAGCTGCCTTCTGCGTCGAGAGCACGTCGCTGCCCATGAGCAGGAGGATGATGCTTCGGAGGAGCTTATGCGAGTCGATGAGTGCGATCTCGGGCGTCTGCCAGCCTGTGCGGGGCGGGGACAGGACGGGAGATGCGGCCGCCGTGACTGCCACCACCTGCTAAGGCTCGCGGCCGCTCCTCCTGTGCCCAGAGCCGCACGGGGCCTCAGGTCCCCCGTCAGAAGAGCATTCTAGCCAACAGACGCTCACACGCTGCCCTGGGCCTGCGCTGGCCCCGGCTGTGTGGACAAAGGCTCAGGACGAGCCTGGCGAGACTAACCACGCGATCTGACCACGAAGGGCCAGGCCAGCGCCCACCCTGCCTCGTCACCTTGGGTGCAGAGCTGCTCCCGCAGGGGGGCCGGCAGGCTGTGTGACGAGAGGCCGAGGTAGCAGGCCACCAGCTGCAGGGCCTGGACACGCAGCAGATACCAGGCCTTGGACGGCCGCTGGAGGGCGGGGTCCCGGAGCACAGACAGCAGCAGAGTGGCGCCCTCGGGCACCTGGGGGGCGGGAGGGAGCGAAGTCCCATCAGCCGCGGGGAGCCTGGGACGCCCCGGGGACCCTCCGGCCCGGGCCTCGCTTTTGAGAACGATAATGACCGCGGAGAAGACTAGTCTGACGGGGCTCGTGCAATCAGCCAGTCCCACCGTGGGGTCCTGAGGAGCCTTGGGGCCTCCGCACCCCACCTGATTCCCACCCTAGGCTCCAGCGCCTGCCAAGACCGCGGTCATCCGTTTCTAGTCATGGGGCCAGACGGCGCGACTGAGGAAACCAGGAGAGAAGGGGCTGGCAGCGCGTCTCCTAGAGGAGTGCGGGGGACACTCCATGGCGGGGGCGGGGGGGCGGGGTGCCAAGGCTGGGAAACAGCAGCCTCTCAGCTCCAGGGCAATCTCAGAAGCCGGACAAGAATCACGAAAACCCTGGAACCCTCCCATTACCTGGGAATGCTGGGGATCGAGAAAGTGAGATATACCTTCTGGTGAACACAGTAGAGGTGACTTCGAAGCAGGTCACAGGTCAGCGAAAGGAGCAAGTACGTGTCAGTGGTGTGATCCAGAAGCTTCAGGCTGGCGTCTGCCTTTTCCAGGTGCAGCTAAGGAATAACCGTGGGGTGTGTGAGCACACTGGCGAGGAGAGGCCGCCGGACTTCACATTTAAGTGGAGTAAAGCACTTGCAAGTGACATGCAGACACATACAACCGAATAGGATTTCAAATATTATAACCTATACGAGAGTTATTCATTCACTCACTAAAATGGTCAGTTAGCATTTTCCCATTAACCCCTACGCTAGAAACACAAGCTGAGGAAGAAGCAAGCAGGAGGGATCCCTGGGGGGCTCAGCTGTTGAGCATCTGCCTTGGGCTCAGGGCGTGATCCTGGGGTCCCAGGATCGAGTCCCGCATCGGGCTCCCTGCATGGAACCTGCTTCTCCCTCTGCCTGTGTCTCTGCCTCTTTCTCTCTGTGTCTCATGAATAAATAAATAATATCTTTAAAAAAAAAAAAAAGGAAGCAAGAAGCAGGACCTAGGGTGCCTGGCTGGCTCAGTCAGGGGAGTGTGGGACTCCTGATCTGTGGCTTATGAGTTCCAGCCCCACACTGGGTGTGGAGATTACTTTAAAATATTAAAGGGGCACCTGGGTGGCTCAGTCAATTAAGCGTCTTGATTTTGGCTCAGGTCATGATCTCAAGGTCTTGAGATCGAGCCCCACATTGGGCTCCACACTGGGTTTGGAGCCTAAGATTCTATTCTCTCTCCCTCTGTCCCTCCTCCCACCCAAAATATATATATGTTTTTTTTAATTAAGAACAAAAGCAAGCAAGACTTTCCATCCAATAGCTTGCAGTGCCATGGGATGCAGGCACACTGTGTGATCAAGATACGTGGGGACCCAGGGAAAGTAGAGGATTTTGCCCTTGAAGAAGACGATGTCTAAAGTACTTCATGAAGGAAGGGCGATCGAGCTGGGCCTTGAAAAGAAAGTCGAAGTCGGCTGGATGAACAATGAGGGTGGGAAGGTGCATTCAGGGTGGAGGAGCTGACACAACCACAGAGGGAGGCACATACAAGGCTGTATAGTAACTGATGCGGATGGACGTCCGTCCCACGGGGGTGGGGGAGCAAGGGAAAGTGAGCCAGGTGTGCAACACCGAGCAAAGAGTATAGACAGCATCCTTTGGGTAATGAAGAAACCAATGAAATCCCATCAGCAGGAAGAAAGACAAGACCAGATCTGTGCCTAAGAAGATCATGTCAGCAGCAGTTAGAAGACCAAGTGCAGGAGGGAGAAGCTGGGGGCAGGGAGCCCAGCTAGGCGGGGGCAGCAGTCCTACACGAGCAGAGAGCGACCAGGGCAAACGGCGGGGAAATACAGGATTAGCGGCCTATTCCTGGGGCAGGATCTGTAAGACTTAGTGAACAATGCTTTGGCGGTGAGAAGGAAAGACGCTTCCTCTTCCCACAGCTGCCTCCCAACCACTCCACGCTTTACGATCTTCCAGCAGGAAGTGGTGGTCGAAGGCAGGGAAGATGGACCTTCAGTATCTTATCTTCTCAGGGAAAAAATGGGTTCCTAAAGCTGGATCCCGCCTGCAGCTCCAGGCTTGGCTGGCTGGGTACTCACCTGGGCATAGCTGGGACAGCCGAGCGTCAGGAGCAGCTGGGTAGTGTGGCAGGAGGAGCCAGCTGCCTTTGCGTGGTCTTCCAACCTCTGGGAGACGATCTGAACAAGCTGGAGGACCTCCAGGGCCTGCAGGGGCTGGTCGGCCAGAAGTGGGAAGTTTACCCGGTTCCTGCTCAAACCTCCATGTGTACCCTCAGCTCCCCAGCCCTTTGAGACCTTGATCCAACCTCAGAGCCTGGATGGAGTGTGGCTACACACAGAGTAACCTTCCGCCGCCCTCAAGGAGCCTGAGATGAGAGCTTACCACCAATTACCCTCCTGTCTGAAAGCTTAGGTGCCAGTCAACATCAACAGCTGGGATTTACTGAGAGCTTATTATGGACCAGAACCGTGCTAAGAGGTTTCCATGAGGGTGGGGGCATGGGCAACATCGGAGAAGGGGATCCAGACACACAAACTTCCAGTTATAAAATAGATTTAAGTCACAGGGATGGGACGCCTGGGTCGGTCAACGGTTGAACGTCTGCCTTTGGCTCAGGTCATGATCCCAGGTCTGGGGATTGAGCCTCACATTGGGCTCTCCGCGTGGAGCCTGCTTCTCCCTCTGCCTGTGTCTCTACCTCTCTCTCTGTGTGTCTCTCATGAATAAATAAAATCTTTTTTTAAAAAATATTTTATTTATTTAATCATGAGAGACACACAGAGAGAGAGAGGGGCAGAGGGAGAAGCGGGCTCCATGCTGGGAGCCTGATGTAGGACTTAATCCTGGGACTCCAGGATCACACCCTGGACCAAAGGCAGGTGCTAAACCACTGAACCGCCCAGGCGTCCCAAATAAAATCTTAAAAAAAAAAAAAAAAGTCACAGGGATGAAAAGTATGGCATAGAGAATATGGTTAATAATATTGTGATAATGTTGCATGGTGACCACACCCATGGTGATGAGCACTGAGTAATATATGGAATTGCCAAATCACCATGTTGTACACCTGAAAAGAATATAATGTATGTCATTTATATTTCAATTAAAAAAAAATTTGAAGGAGTATCTGGCTGGCTCAGTTGGAAGAACATGGGGCTCTTGATCTTGACGTGAGGTCATGAGCTGGAGCCCCACGTTGGGTGTGGAGAGTGCTAAAAAACAAACAAACAAACAAAAAAAACCCCTTGAAACTTCAAAAGTCTCATAATAGGGATGCCTGTGTGGCTCGGCAGTTGAGCGTCTGAGGGCGTGATCCTGGAGACCTGGGATCATGTCCCAGGTTGGGCCCCCTGCAAGGAGCCTGCTTCTCCCTCTGCCTGTGTCTCTGCCTCTCTCTCTCTCTGTCTCTCATGAATAAATAAAATCTTAAAAAAAAAAAAGTCTCATAATAAAAATATCAGATTGTCAAAAAAAAAAAAAAGGTTCACGTGCATCAACCCACTCAGTCTTCACAGTGCCTCTAACCTAACCTGAACTGTATAGAGGACTATAGCCTAAAAGATTACAAATGACATGGGTTCAGCAACTTGTCCAAGTCCACAGCACAGGTGTGGAGTAGAGCCAAGACTCAGGTCCAGGGCTGAGGCAGCTTCCCACAGTCCTCAAACTAGAAATATGGCCTGATAATGGCCACAGTAACAAAGGTCCTTGACGTGCAATGTTCTTTTTTTGGAGGTTCCGAAAGTGGCGTCCAGGGAAGAGCTTCAGGGAGTCTGTGAAACGGCCTGACACCGCAGGTAAAAGTGTAACACTGGGCCTCTCAGGATCTCTGTATGTTTGAGTACAGGGGCCTCAAACTATCTAAGCATTAATAAAGTTATTGCTGACATTTGAATATTGCATTTAGGCACAACATGGGTTATCTCGCTGAGTGCTGACGACACGGTCCTCGCGGTACTATTGTACTATTCCTGTCCTCATTTTAGAGAGATAAGGACTCTGGGCTTAGGAAGTTAAGTCACGTGCCAAGGCGAGTTACTCATAAAGGATGGAGCTTGGATTTCAACTCAGGAGGCTGGGGGGAGAGCCCAATTGGGTTACATGGTTTCTCAGCAGCTACCAGGCCAAAGACGGGGAAAGAAAGAGCTGGGCTTCTAGGCCGTATTAGCACCCTGCCCCGTTACCTTTGCCGCCAGCTGATAGAGGGCTGCTAGGGTCTGCAGCGAGGCCAAAGTCTGCTGGAGACAACGGACAGCAGGCGCCTGTGCCTTCGTAAGCACCTCCTTCCACAGGGCCAGGGCTTGGTCCAGGCATTTGGACTGAGCTAGGAGTCAGAAGACAGGGAGCAGCCATTCTCTCAGAGTGGGCTAGCTGGGGAGAGCGCAGCCTTCTTCAGAACATCCTCTGCCCTCTGTGCCCACCCCCCACCCTCCGGGCCCACCTCTCCCCTACCCAGGGTCCCCATTTTGCTCGCAGGAAGCCACAGAGGAGCCCGTATCCCACCACACCACATTCACAGCCCTCACCAGCATCTGCAGCGAGGTTGAAGGCGATATTACTGTACAGGAAGCGGTCTTCCTGCAGTTTATCTTCATAGTTCAGGTCATTGACTTCAAATTCCTCCAGGTTATTAGGGGCCTGGGCTCTCCGATCCCGCTCGATACCCTGGATGGGGAGATTACAATGAAAAGCAGGGCTGGCACCAGCTTACCATGGCCCTGGGGAGAACAGGCCCTGTACCCAGTTCTGTGCAGAGCCACACTTGCCTCCTGCATCTTGGCCTCCAGAGTGCAGATGTAGAGCCACAGCAGGGCCTGTGCTTTATCATCTAGAAGCTGATCCTGGGCCTGGGTCTCAGGCCTCACAGACTCTAGAAGCTGCAGGGCTTCCTGGATAGCATCCAGAGCAGAGCTGGAGGGAGAGGGGGCACTGAAGCCGGGCCCACGACACGTACCTGCCACAGCACCCTGGGAAGGGCCTTCCGCAGGACAGCCGGCCCCACCCTGTGAATGAGCTCCTGTGGCCACAGGAGTGACCACAGCAGGTGCTCAGGGACACGGAGAGGGCAACAGCCGTTGAAGAGGGCAAGAGGACCTAGGGCAAGAAGCAAGGGTGGCATCCCCAGCCATGCCTCCTCACCAGTTGGTCTGCTGGGCAAAGTCGTGGTAGCAGAGCACCTGAGCCAGTTCCACCAGGTGGGTGGCTCGAGCCCAGGCCCCAGCTGGTGTCTCCTCAGGGCTCAGTTCCAACAGGTCACAGATGACGTTGAACCGTTCCTGCCCCGTGTCCGCTCGCACAGCCTTATAGGCCTGCAGCTCTTCCCTCAGCAGGAAGACCAGGGTCTCTGGGTCCCAGGCACTCAGGCTGTCTCGCAGGGTCCTGAGAGAAGGCAGGCCCAGCCCCAGGTCAGGGAGCCCGTGAACCGTGAAGCCTGTGCCCCGTACCAAGGAGTCCCAGCCTTGGCTTGCTGTGAGCTTGCAAAGTTTCCAGTCATGGAAGCAAGAGCACTGCCTGTGGCCCCTGTTCCCCCAGCACCCAGCACAGCAGCTGGCAAACAGTAGGCGCTTGACGAATAACAGTGACTATCAGTGCCTTTGCCAGACGGAAGGATGAACAGGACCGTGAATCCCAAATGCCAGCCTGAGCCAGCGAGCAAACAGGGTTGTCCCTCTCCCCGCCTCACCTCAGCTGTAGCTCCTTGTCTCCTGCTCTGGCTGCATCCATCTTGACCCGAACCCAGAAGGTGACTGGCTCAGCCATGTGCTGGGGGCCACAGGGCCGCAGGGCCGCCAGCCACAAAGTCACCATCGTGCAGCCCTGGGCCTGCTTACCCAGTTTCTTCAAACTCTCTCCGTGCAGCCGGAAGCATCTGTGCAACTGACCGGAGAAAACAGACCAAACTGCAGGGAAGAACCAATGAGGCCGCAACAATGGGCGGGCGGGCAGGGGCCTGCACAGGGACCACCACAAGGTGGGCTCCGCCCCAAGCCGCCCCAAGCCAGTCGAGGCAGAAGAGGCCTTCCACTAAATACCCCGGGGCTGCAACCTGAGGCTTCAAGCCCAGCCCACCCCCATACTTATGTTCACGCCCCTGAACACCTGCTCCTCCTCCTGCAACCCCTCTCCCCGCAGGTCAGCGCCTTCTCCTCAGTCGGAAATGCCAGGCCCTCCTGGACTGTTCTCCCTTCCTCACAGCCCGTCACTCACCAGATTAATCCCGGAATCCTCACGCCCATCAGCTTCTCCCCATCCCTCAGGAAGCTAGTCCAGACGCCCACCCTCTCCCGCCGAGGCCACCAGAGCGGTGCGGGTGCCCAGTGTTGTCCTTGCACCCAGTTCATTCGCCCCCACAATGCCAGAGAAACCCCAAATGCCAATCTGATATCACGCCTTCCCTTGAATCCTTGAGCGGCTCATCGACCTCACGATGAAACCCCAGGCCCTCCACCACCCATCGCGCCTGCCAATCTAGCCAACCCATCACTTCATGGTTATCCTGGGGGTGGCTGTCACTCTGGTTGCTTAAAGGACCTCCTAGGGGAACTTTGAAGATATCCAGATGCCTGGGTTCCAGCACCAGAGATTCTGTTGCAATCAGCTTGAAGCTAATTCAGGTGATTCTCATGTGCAACCACCCAGGTTGAGAACCACCAACTTGGGACATGGTTTAATATAAAAAGTGAGACAATTAAAAAAAAAAAAAGAAACAGTACAAGTGAGGCATGGAACGCACTGCCCCCCAGTACTGGTGCCAACACATGGCTCCTAACACCCTACTCCAAGGCTGAGCTCTGGCCGGGCTCTTGCGTGCTACTCAGGACACCCACAGAACCTCCCTTCCTGCCCTCCTACCTTCTCAGGAGGCAACTCAGGATAGGTGCCCAGCTTCGCCAAGCCCAGGTGCTGACAGAGGGGCTCAGAGATGGCACAGGCCTCGGCGTACAGCTTGTGACTATAGAAGCTGTAGGCCAAGTTACTGGTGTAGGAGGCTGCAGGTGAGAGAGAGCGGTTGTCAGGAGGACACTTCCCCCTGCTCCTCCTGTTGGAGAGGCGGTAGGGGGCAGCTCAACCTTGGTGGGCTCAGCAGCCGCCAGGTCAGACAGGAACCCCTACTGCTGGGGGGCAGCTCTCCCCTTCCTGCCGCAAGTGACTCCATGACCTCGTTCCAGTAAAGCAAACCCACACCTGCCAGCCCCTCGGCCCGTGTCTTTAAGAGCTGAGTCCTCATTCCCACACAGGGTTCATCTCACCTCACAGGCCAATTTTTGTTTTCATTTTGCTCTAAAGGGCAGCATTTTTGGGGACACACGCTGGCCTGTCCCTTACCTCCTTCTGCCCTCACTCCTCGGAAGCCACACTAGTAGTCTCCTTACTATTCCTTGAACACACCAGACCAGTTCCTGCTCAGGGCTTTGGCCTGACATCCTCCAGGGATGGTGTCCTTTTCCGGGTGTCTACATGGTCAATTTCATTCCAACCTCCAAGTTTTGCTCGTGTCACCCTCTCAATGCGGCCTACGCTGACCACCCTACGTTAAACAGGAACTTGCCCCTTCATCCACCCTGAACTCCTAACACCCGTTCTTATCCTGCTCTACTATTATTCCTTTCCTGCCTTATCTGATCACTTGCTAACATATTGATAATTATTCTATTGCTTATCATCATTCTCCCCCAACTGGAATGTGGCTCCGTGAAGGCAGGGATCTTTCATTTGCTGATATACCCAAGTACTCAGGACAGTGCTTAGCACATGGTAGGTACTCAATAGGTATTTGTTGGGATGAATAAAATTTTCCTAAATTTTAGTTTATACCGCTTCCTAGCTATTAATGTAGATGGTCGGGGGAAAATTCAGTCTTCAATATTCTGGGAAGAATTCTCATGCTAGTAATTTTTGTGACTCCTGATCATATTTTCATCTCAATGGGAAGGTTCAACCACTGACTATATGAATATGAAAAGTTCTCCGAAACCTTCCAATGACTGAACTCATTGGGTTTGTAGAATTTAAACTAATTATAAAATGAGGGGGAAATGTATTATAAAATATTAAAATAGACAAAACCAATCTATGCTGTAGGGAGAATGGTTGCTGTTGGGGTGGGGGGAGATCTCAAAAAGTGAGGCAGGGATCCCTGGGTGGCGCAGCGGTTTGGTGCCTGCCTTTGGCCCAGGGCGCGATCCTGGAGACCCGGGATCGAATCCCACATCGGGCTCCCGGTGCATGGAGCCTGCTTCTCCCTCTGCCTGTGTCTCTGCCTCCCTCTCTCTGTGACTATCATAAATAAATTAAAAAAAAGTGAGGCAGGGATCCCTGGGTGGCGCAGCGGTTTGGCGCCTGCCTTTGGCCCAGGGCGCGATCCTGGAGACCCGGGATCGAGTCCCACGTCGGGTTCCCGGTGCATGGAGCCTGCTTCTCCCTCTGCCTGTGTCTCTGCCTCTCTCTCTCTCTGTGTGTGTGACTATCATAAATAAATAAAAATTTAAAAAAAAAAAAAAAAAAAAAAGTGAGGCAGAAGGGCGGATTTCCTAGGGTCTAAGTCATGCTCTTACTTGACCTAGATGTTGGTTACAAAGTATGTTCACTTTGTAAAAAAATCCATCAAACCATACATTTATGATCTTAGCACTTTTCTGTCTGTTCATGTCAACTAAAAGTGTGGGGAGAAGTACATATGCTTGGCTTATATATACACAGTCTATCTCTAGAACCATACCTAAAAAATGGTTAATAATTGCCTCTGCAGAGGGGAACCTGTTGACTAGGACTATGAGCGGGAGGGGGACTTTTGATTTTGAGTCCTTTTGTGCAGTTTGATTTTTAAAGCATTTTCACGTTTGTTTTTAAATTATAAATGTTCTTTAAAACTTAAACACAGGGATCCCTGGGTGGCGCAGTGGTTTAGCGCCTGCCTTTGGCCTAGGGCCCAGGGCACGATCCTGGAGACCCGGGATCGAATCCCACGTCGGGCTCCCTGCATGGAGCCTGCTTCTCCCTCTGCCTGTGTCTCTGCCTCTCTCTCTCTCTGTGTGTGACTATCATGAATAAATAAATAAAATATTTTTAAAAATAAAAATTAAAAAAAAATAAAACTTAAACACAGGGCAGCCCAGGTGGCTCAGTGGTTTAGTGCTGCCTTCAGCCCAGGGTGTGATCCTGGAGATCCGGGATCGAGTCCCACATCGGGCCCCTTGCATGGAGCCTGCTTCTCCCTCTGCCTGTGTCCCTGCCTCTTTCTCTGTGTCTCTCATAAATAAATAAATAAAATCTTTAAACAAAAAAAAACAAACTTAAACATATAAGGGGCACCTGGGTGCCTCAATGGGTTAAGCGTCTGCCTTTGGCTCGGTTATGATCCCAGGGTCTTGGGATCCCTGCATTGGGCTCCTTGCTCAGTGGGGAGTCTGCTCCTCCCTCTCCTTTTGCCTTATCTCTGCTTCCTGCTGGTGCTCTCTCTCGCAGATAAATAAATAAAATCTTGAAAAAAAATTTAAACATCTAGAAAGGTCATAAAGTCACATATCAGGTATAAACCTTTTCTTTTTCTTTCTTTCTTTCTTTTTTCTTTCTTTTTTTTTTTAAAGATTTCATTTGGGCAGCCCGGGTGGCTCAGCGGTTTGCAGCCGCCTTCAGCCCAGGGCGTGATCCTGGAGACCCGGGATCAAGTCCCACGTCAGGCTCCCTGCATGGAGCCTGTTCCTCCCTCTGCCTGTGTCTATGCCTCTCTCTCTCACTGTGTCTCTCATGAAAAATAAATAAAAATTTTAAAAAATGTCATGCTTAAAATCAAAATAAAAAAAATAAAGATTTCATTTATTTATTCATGAGAGACACAGAGAAAGGCAGAGACACAGGAAGAGGGAGAAGCAGGCTCCATGCAGGGAGCCCGACGTGGGACTTATCCCGGGACTCCAGGATCAGGCCCTGGGCCAAAGGCAGGCGCTAAACCGCTGAGCCACCCAGGGATCCCTGGGTACAAACCTTTTCATGAAAGCAACACCAAATCATATTGCAAAGTCAATGGGGAAAACCTTGTATCTGCTATTATAAGTTAACCTCATTACTTCTCTACTGCTGTTAAATGTAGGGTCACTCGGACTTCTAATCATTTTTTTCCACTGCCTCCTCAAGCCACAAGGAGCCCCCACGGTAGTCAGAACCATCCAGCAAATGCTATTTGTCTGCCTAGTGAGCGACGAGCCTCCCCCGCGCATCTGGGCCCCAGGACACTAACCAGTCATGCCCAGGTAGTCAGTCAGCTCTTGGCCTGACAGGCTCTGTAAGACCTCCAGCATCCAGGCCACAGTAGATTTGCAACTTTCCACTAGCTGGGCCAGGTCAGCCACGTGAGCTACCTGAAGAGATAACAAGGGCTTGAGGGTGAGAGGTGACATCAACCCCACCCCGAAGCCAAAGCCAAAGCCACCCCAAAGCTCTACAAGGGCAGTTGAGAAACCCCGGGCCCCAGGACCCGTGCAGCTTTTTTGACTCCCAGACTGTACCTGACAGCCTTGCGCAAAGTCATAAACCACTACAGTGTAGAGATGAAGTCCCTGAAACTGCATCTGGATTAAAGACTGCCGCTGCTTGGAGGAGTCCCCACCGACCTGAGGAAGGAAAGGGTTGGTTTGAGGGGCAGAGACAAAGCATGAGCTCCAAGCTGAAGACCGGCCCAGAGTCCTGGAAAGCTGACTCGGCCCAGAATATAGGAAGAAGAACATTAGAAGGGACACCTGGGGGGCTCAGTGGTTGAGCGTCTGCCTTTGGCTCAGGGCGTGACCCCCAGGTCCTGGGATCCGAGTCCCATATCAGGTTCCCTGCATGGAGCCTGCTTCTCCCTCTGCGTGTCTCTCATGAATACATAAATAATATCTTTGTTTTAATTTATTTAAATAAAGGACATTAGGAGAGCCCATTGCCTTCTCAGGGTAGACTAGGCTACTGGCCTGCAGGCTAGGCATATCCAGAGAATGGCTTACCAAGGAGGAAGCCAAGGCGTTCAGATCTTATCAAAGACCCTAGCCTGACAGTCTACAGAACCACATTCCCAACCCACCTCGAGGGTCTTTAACTTACACCGTCCTGCAGCTGCTGGATGAGAGAATAGTAGACCCCGAGAAAAGCAAAGAGACCCAGAACAGAATCAGGTCCATAGCGCCTCTTGATGCCTCGCTCCAGGGCTGAGAGGAAGAACTGGCAGCTGTCACACAATGCCCGCAGGGGGGGTGATGGGGCCTCCACGCTGTTTTTCAGGATAGTTGATGCCGTGATCAGAAGCTTGGCCAGGGCCTGAGGTTCTCCCTCCCCGGTCTGTAGCAGTTCAACCGCAAGCTGGCACAACTGGAGGCTGGGGGCCAAATCGGTGTTCCTTAGGTATTCGTGGGCCTTCTCCACTACCCTGGTAGCCTTGGCATGGTGGCAGCTCCAGCAGAGGCGACGGCAGTGTTCCAGGGTGAGTTCCAAGAGACAGAGGGCCCTCTGGGGAGAGAGAGGACCAGGAGGACCCCCTCCCTCACCCACCAAGGTTTTGATCACATGCCTGGAGAGCAGATCATCTAGGAAATCAGCATCTGCTTCATTCAGACCATGCACAGTGGCATCAAATAGCTGATGGGCAACGGCCACTCGATAGGCTGTTGGAGAAGCAAAGTAGGGAACCTCACAAGGGGTACTTTCATCCTCCAAGAGCACCAGAAAACTCAAGGCCTTCAGCCGAGCCGAGAATGCAGCCCGCTGATCCTCCAGGCCTTCTGCCGCCTTCCAAAGCAGAGAAAAGCTGCCGCGGGCCACAGCCTCATAGTCCTGGGGAGCAGCTTGGCGAGAGCACTGCACCAAACAGGCATGGAGGGGCTGCGCGAATCGAAGTGTGGCCTCTGGGATTCCCTGTGTGGCTATGTTCCGAAGAAAGATGAAGAGAATTCGTTCCAGGTAGAGGGGTGAGCGCTGGGGGGTGAACACCACGTAGCCATCGCAAGCCAGCTCTGCCAGGTCCAGCAGACTCTCCAGGTGCCTAGGGCAAGCCAGCCTGGCCGTCAGCTGGTGGTTGCAAGCCCTCAAGATGGCATCACAAGCTCGTCTCCTCTCGGCATCAGATCGGCAGCTGGGTGAACCAGCTGGAAGCTTGGACAGGAACTCCTAAGACGAGAGGAACGTGTGATTGGGACTATCGAGGTAGGGAAAGAGAACTAGCCATGGGGTTGCTCAGGAGGGGATCTCCGATTAACCTGTTTCTTAAACAAGACAAAAACAAAACAGATCATCTTGAAAAGCCAGGTGTACCCAGAACCAGACAGCAGCCCTACCTTCAAGTCAGGCAGCAATTCTTCAGCCTCCTTTGGGTCGCTTAGCAAGGTCCCAAAGTCGATTCCTTTGAAGCTTCTCATGGCGTGGGAGGGCTAGGGGAAAGGAGAAGGATTAGAGGAGGCGGAGAAGATTCAGAATGGAGCTAAAGGAAGGCCAGGAGAAGGGCGTGAAGGCTGCGGAAGCGGGGGGAGGCAAAGAATCCCATCAGAAATCCTGTCGGGAGGGGCGCCTGACTGTGTCAGTTGGTGGAACATGATTCTTGATCTGCGGGTCGTGAGTTCGAGCCCCAAGATAGGTTTAGAGTTTACCTTTTGGAAAAAAAAAAAAAAAAGAGAGAGAGAGAGAGGAAAGAAATCCCATCGTGGGGAAAAGCCCATGCCAGGACAGTGGGCTCCCGCTATAAACCGACGCTTCCGCTTTCCTCCTCGGGTGGTTCCCGGGCCTCACGCCCCAGCCCATCACCCCAAGCCCCATGCCCGAGGCCTGCACCGAGCTCCGCGCCCGCCAGGACGCCCCGAGGTCCACCCGACCTTCCCCCGCGGGGCCGCCCCGCCTCTCCCTCCAGCCAGCTCCGCGGACCCCACCTCACCGGGGCGCGAACACACGCCCACGAGTCGCTCCAGGCCTCACTGCCCCACAGGCCGCCTCCTTCCCAGGCCCAGGACTCGCTCGCCGGGGCGAGCGCTCAGCAAGAATCCCGGGACGCAACCTTCGTTTTCCGCGCCAGCCCCTCCTTTCAAATATCCCCACTGACCAATCAGCGAGAGCTTTGCGACGCCGACGTGCCGCGCGGCGCGATGGGAGTTGTAGTTTACCCGCTGCGCTGCGCCGGCACGTGACGCCGGCCGCGGGGCAGTGCTGCTGCGGGCGTTAAGGCCTCTTGGGGGCGCGGGTTTCTGCCCTTTCTCGGGCCGAGGCCGCGATCATCACCTGCCCGTCGCTTAGTGGCTATCGGGAGCGCCAGCTCTCTGCCTCCTTCTCTTTATCTTCAGAGCTCAGAAAGAGTTTAAATTTCAAGAGAGAGAAATAGGCTAGACAACAAAAAGAACTTACTTGGAAATTCATGCGGTTTGGGTCACTGGGAAAATAGGGCGTAGCCCTTCCTGGAATTCTGTAGAATCTTCCGAGGGCACTGGCAGGAGTTCCAGGGCTCCAACAAGCACCTGAGAACATGCTCCGCATCACTGGCCATCAGGGAAATACAAATCCAAACCACCATGAGATCCCACCTCACACCAGTGAGAATGGGGAAAATTAACAAGGCAGGAAACCACACATGTTGGAGAGGATGTGGAGAAAGGGGAACCCTCCTGCACTGTGGGTGGGAATGTGCACTGGTGCAGCCACTCTGGAGAACTGTGTGGAGGTTCCTCAAAGAGGTAAAAATAGAGCTGCCCTGTAACCCAGCAATTGCACTGCTGGGGATTTACCCCAAAGATCCAGATGCAATGAAACGCCGGGACACCTGCACCCCGATGTTTCTAGCAGCCATGTCCACAATAGCCAAACTGTGGAAGGAGCCTCGGTGTCCATCCAAAGATGAATGGATAAAGAAGATGCGGCCTATGTGTACAATGGAATATTCCTCAGCCATTAGATACGACAAATACCCACCGTTTGCTTCAACGTGGATGGAACTGGAGGGTATGATGCTGAGTGAGTAAGTCAATCGGAGAAGGACAAACATTATATGGTCTCATTCATTTGGGGAATATAAAAATTAGTGAAAGGGAATAAAGGGGAAAGGAGAGAAAATGAGTGAAAATATCAGTGAGGGAGACAAAACATAAGAGCCACCTAACTCCGGGAAATGAACAAGGGGTGGTGGAAAGGGAGGTGGGCGGGGGGTGGGGGTGACTGGGTGACGGGCACTGAGGGGGGCACTTGGCGGGATAAGCACTGGGTGTTATGCTATATGCTGGCAAATTGAACTTCAATTTAAAAAAAAAAAAAGGAGTTCTAGGGCTGCTTCCAGCTCTCTGCCTTCCGGCCTTGCTCTTTACATCAATTCCATCAGATGGATTGTGTGAGGATCCAGTGCTCCTTGGTGGGGGAGGAAGGGGGGAGGGTTAAGGGAAAACGTATTCACTGGGGTATTTCACCGTCTTTAATAGCTCACGTTTTTTGTTTTTTTTTTTTTTTTATTTATGATAGTCACACAGAGAGAGAGAGAGGGGGGCAGAGACACAGGCAGAGGGAGAAGCAGGCTCCACGCACCGGAAGCCCGATGTGGGATTCGATCCCGGGTCTCCAGGATCACGCCCTGGGCCAAAGGCAGGCGCCAAACCGCTGCGCCACCCAGGGATCCCTAGCTCACGTTTGTTAAGTAGTACTTCTCCAAACGTGCAGATTCGCTTGGCCCTCCGCCAAAGAACTCATTTCTAAACTCTGGTCTTCCAATTCACTTTTTCCTGATGGCCTCTACTGAATAACTTGTCCTTATCTATCATCATCTGGCTTGCTTGCTTGCTTGAAAGTTTTATTTAAGTGATCTCTACACCCAAGGTGAGGCTTGAACCCAGGACCCCGAGATCAAGATCGGCATGTTCTTCTGACTGAGCCAGCCGTGCACCCCAATCATCGTCTTGATTCATCATCATCTTCGTCATCATCAACCTCTTTTAGGGGCTCAGAATCTAGCAGAGAAGACTATTCTAAAAAACAGGGATCCCTGGGTGGCGCAGCGGTTTGGTGCCTGCCTTTGGCCCAGGGCGCGATCCTGGAGACCCGGGATCGAATCCCACATCGGGCTTCCGGTGCGTGGAGCCTGCTTCTCCCTCAGCCTATGTCTCTGCCTCTCTCTGTCTGTGACTATCATAAAAAATAATAATAATAAAAAAAATAAAAATAATAATAAAAAAATAAAAAACAAAGACAAGGACATCACCAAAGAATCTCAGTGTTGACTAATAATACTAATGTTGGTGCAAAATTACGTTATAGGCATTACATACCTATCTCCATAGGGTGAGGGACCCAACAGAAGTCTTGTCTTCCTAAATGACCAGTGAATACATCAATTCTCACACTACCTCATTTCTTCTTGTTTACACCTTAGCAATCAGTGCCTATTTACATGTGTGTAGGGAGTGTTCTAGGCCTTTCTTCCTATGTATTTATTACATCTACTTGATTCTACACTCCTTGAGGGAGGGCAGAAAATTTATCCTTTTTTATTCCTCTTCTTAAAGAGGTAGGAAGTTCCTTAAGTATTAAGATATTGATAATTATATTTTTTAAAGATTTTATTTATTTATTCGTGATAGACTCACACATACAGAGGAAGAGACACAGGCAGAGGGAGAAGCAGGCTTCATGCAGGGAGCCCAACGTGGGACTCAATCCCAGGACCCCAGAATCACGCCCCAAGCCAAAGGCAGACGGTCAACTGCTGAGCCACCCAGGTGTCCCTGATAAATATCTTAGATAAATATCTCAAGATATTGATAAATATCTGTGATAAATACTGACCAGTATGAACATGAGTCACAAAATTCAATCCCTCACCTGAGGCCCTAGCCTATAGAGACAGCACAGCATGATGGAAAGAACTTAGAATTTGAGTCTGGAGAGACGAGGGGGATTCTAGTCCCAGTTCCATTTTATGTGTCTGGGAAATGGGGATAGTAACATTACTACTTCCCAGGGCTTCTGCGGGCCTCCAATAGAATAGCCTGGAAATGCTTTCCACAGGCTGTAACAATGTTTTGCAGCCACTAAAGAAGTATGCCTTGTATGTACTGACAAATAAAGATGTCAGGTGCATGAATGACTCTATTGTCTTCCGGAGGATTTTAATTGTTTTAACAGAAAAAACGAGATACATTGTTATGTAAAAAAAGTTGCAGATGAGCATGATTCAACACTTTGATTCAATTTTTAAAAAAGATTTATTTTAGAGAGAGAGAAAGAGCACACACAGGAGCACAGGAGCACATGAGAGCACAAGGGGAGCACACAAGAGCACGTGGCAGAGAGGGGCAGAGGGAGAGGGCCTTAAGCAGACTCTGCACTAAGCATGGAGGCCAATATGGGGCTTGATCTCAGGACCCTGAGATCACAACCTGAGCTGAAACCGAGTCAGGCACTTAACTGATTGTGCCACCCAGGTGCCCCCGATTCAATTTTTATTAAAAACAGAAACAGGGATGCCTGCGGGGCTCAGTGGTTGAGTGTCTGCCTTCAGCTCAGGGCATGACCCTGGAGGCCTGGGATCGAATCCCACATCGGGCTCCCGGCATGGAGCCTGCTTCTCCCTCTGCCTGTGTCTCTCATGAATAAATAATAAAATCTTAAAAAATAAACCAACTGGCACACCTGGCTGGTTCAATCATTAGAGCATGGGACTCTTGATCTTGGGGTCATGAGTTTGAGCCTGGGACTCTTGATCTTGGGGTCATGAGTTTGAGCCCTATGTTGGGTATAGAGTTTACTAAAAAAAAAAAAAAAACTAATGTTAAATCTGTGGATTAGACTCCAAACATTTATTTTTTTAAAAGATTTATTTTTATTTATTTATGATAGACATAGAGAGAGAGAGAGGCAGAGACACAGGCAGAGGGAGAAGCAGGCTCCATGCTGGGAGCCCGACTCAGGACTCAATCCCGGGACTCCAGGATCATGCCCTGGGCCAAAGGCAGGCGCAAAACCGCGGAGCCACCCAGGGATCCCCGACTCCAAACATTTAATAGTCGTATGTAGAGTGAGGTTAAGGGAGCCTGTTGTTTTTTTACATTTTTTATATAAATCGTATAAATTTTTTTTTAAGATTTTATTTATTTATCCATGAGAGACACAGAGAGAGAGGCAAATACACAGGAAGAGGGAGAAGCAGGCTCCACGCAGGGAGCCCGATGTGGGACTTGATCCTGGGACTCTAGGATCATACCCTGGGCCGAACGAAGGCAGGCACTCAACTGCTGAGCCACGCAGGGATTCCTATTCTTTATATTAAACATATATTTCTGTATTTCATTTGATCATTTTACAATGAGTTCATATAACTTTATTGTAAAAAAAACTGTAAAGCAAATGTGAAGTATTTTTATGGCATTAGATCTAATCCCAAGCATGACAAATTTTTGTTTTATAATTCTATTCTGTGCTTCTGTGAGGAACCAGTGGCAAAAAATAATAATAAAAGAGACAGAGAACCACAGGGTTGGGGTGGGAGGAACAGTGATGGAGAGTAGAACCTCGACCTAGCCAAAGGGCTATGGCCATTAGCGGGGCATAGCCCCTCCTCTTCCTGAGCAGGGACTAAATTTCCAGGAAGAGATAGTCCTCCAGGTCTCAGAACCCAGCACCGTCCTCATGACCCAACCCTCCTGCCTTCTTGTCCACTGGCTCCTGGTTCCTCGGGATGTTTCTGCTCTCCTCAGGATCTCTTAAAAGTTCCAAATCAAATAATCATGCATCCAGCTGGATGGGAAGTCAGAGAATCAGGAGCCTCTTAGTGAAAGATGGTGGTGTGTATCAAGTCTGACACCACGCTGACCTTCCCACTTGAGGAAGAGGAAATGAGTTCAAGTGGAACATACTGACACCCTACTCAGCTGCTCACATACCCTGGAGTCGAATAGCTTGAGACTTCTATCTGGGCCAGGACCAAGGATAAACACTTCTGGGAATCACCCCACCACCAGGATGTGTTGGAAAGTTCTATACCCCATGACAGCCCCATCCGTTCACTCTCATATTCTGATCTAGTTAGGCTCAGCTGGACTGAAAAAGTTTTATTTATTTTGTTTGAAAAAGTTTTAAAATAAAATATAAAAGCAAACACTTATGTGGTGCTTACACTGTGGGCCAAGTGGTG
This sequence comes from Nyctereutes procyonoides, assembly GCF_905146905.1. Classification (NCBI taxonomy): domain Eukaryota; kingdom Metazoa; phylum Chordata; class Mammalia; order Carnivora; family Canidae; genus Nyctereutes; species Nyctereutes procyonoides. Next base: position 4,099,541 of record NW_026575124.1, on the reverse strand, counting down.
TTCTGAGCACTTAAATACAATAATGCTTTTAGTCCTCAACAGAGCCCTATGAGGTAGAGACTATATTATCATCCTATTTCACAGATGAGGAAACTAAGGCACAAATTTGAACCCAGGTAGTCAGGCTCTGGTTCCCGGCTCTTAACCAGTTGCCGATACTGCCTCTTGGCAGAGCATCATAAGCGGTGTTTTGCAGGCAGTGTGCTCCTGGTGAATCAGTCTCACCTTTGACCTATATGGGCAGATACGAAAATGTGGACCAGATGGCTGAGGCCAAACACTCCTGGTCTCTTGCCCTTGTGCCAGGACAGGGCTTGGGATAAGGGAGCAAGGCTAGAGGGGAAAAGGCAGGTCGGCAAAGACCCAGGGGACACAGGCAGTACATGTCATAGAAGGAGCACTAGGTAGGCAGCAAGGAGCCCAGTTTAGCTTTGGCTTTGCCATTCACTTGCTTCATGCTCTTTATGAAAAAAAAAAAAAAATCAGCACCTACTAGTACACTGCATGGCAAACAGTAGGTGCTTAATAAAAATATATTTAAGACTGAATGGACAATGTGCAAGATGCCTTGGAGCTCCTAACACCCTGTGCATCTGACAGGAGAGAGCCTTCCCCACTCTTTATCTGCCACCAGCCCCTTTGGGGAAAGGTCAGCGGGGACAAAACTAAAGGAACGCCATTGGTCTGTCTCTTCTTCCTATTTCATTATCACTTAGAAATGTAGGGCCCCCTCATGCTTCCATCAGTAAGTAATCACTGTCACCCAAAAAACAAATCACTAACTAGGCTCTGGACTCTAGTCAAGACTCCCCAGATAGGCAGCTCTTGGAAAGCCAGGTGTGAGCTCACCCCTCTCCTTCCAGGTATTTATTGAGCACAGCCACGGGCAAAGCACCCACTACGGGTATATATCGGGGACACAGAGGCAGGAAGACAGCACTGGCTCCTGCCCTCAGACCACACTATAGAGAGAGATGGAAAGTCTACAAATAACTCTAAAATATGACTCGGTCCAGCTCAATGGGGCAGAAAAAGGAAGTGGGGTTTTGAAAGAGCCTCTCAGTCTCAAGATGGGGGGGGGGAGGTATCTGTTTTTCTGTACTTAACCTCAACTTCTATTCCCTGCAGTCTGGGTGGGGGAACTTTTTTTTTTCCCTTTCTTCACCGAATAGGGACTTGAGCCCCCTGCCCGTTCCTCCTCCTCCTCTGCCTCCCTGTCAGAACCGCATCCACGCTGCATTCCTGCAGCACCAGCTGATATTATCTCTCTGCACATGTTGAAACTCGCAGATTCCGGTACATCTTGCATCTTCCTGTCTGGAAGGTAGACTGGGACCTGGGGAAATAGTGTCAATCCCTTTCCAAAACGGGTGGATCCCCCATGCCAGCTCAAGCACATTCCAGGACATACCCTTGAGCCTACCCTCCCTTCATCCCCACCTTTCTTAAGACTGGCTCTCCTTCCCCTGAGAAGCCTGGGTTTTGGTGGGAGGAGGAAAGGGAGATAAAATCAGGTGAGGCAGGGAGGGGCCCACAGAACTGGTGTTCCCACTGGTACTGTTTCCTGCCCTGATGGCTTCCTCACCCTCATTCAGGCTGGGTGGGGAAGAATCAGGTCCAGACAAAGTGTCCCAGTCCCTCAGCCATTCACTGTTCTCTCCCCTTGGTAGTCCTTCACTTAGGTTTCATGGAAGGATACAGGACACAGGACCTGGTGGGAGCACGTGGTGTGGGACAAACGGTCCCTTCTGCCACAGAGGCAGAAGGCAGGTAGCATACGTGTGCTGAGCTGCAAGCTTGTTTCTGCAGGAAGGTTTCAGATTTGCCCCAAGGGGTGGTCACAGAGGCAACTCAAGCCCCTGGAATCTCTGTTCACCCCACCTGCTCCAGAGACTGTCTCACCCTGATTGTGGAGCAAGGGTCTTGCTGGGCAACTGGAGAGGGTACCTGTCCCCAGGGCAACAAGATATAGAAGATCCAGGAGCCTCAGGCAGTCCCCACCCATTTCAGCAAAGGGGCAATGCAACTGCTCTCGGTTTAAACTGGAGACAGTCTTGGAGACTAGAACTACAAATGCCTTTTGCTAATAAGCCCACCTCCAGCCTCAAACTCTCCGGCTGCCCACTCACCAGAAACTACTGAGGTGGGTGCAGGTGAGGATGAGCAACTCCAATCAATGGCCAGTTAAAAGTGTTTATTTTTAAATGGAAAGGGGAGAGGGAGTAACACAGAGGCAACTTGTGGCATCTTCTTTCCAGGCCATCACCCCCATGTACTCTCCAACCCAAAGCACTGGCAGGAGGGGCCCCAGGACAGGCTGAGGGCCCAGACAGTTGCAAAGTCTGTCACGGAGAGATCTGTATACCACCCCGGAGAGGTGGGATTCAAGAGTCCTTCCCAGTCCCCCTTGTCCTGGAACCGGGCTAGAGCTCAGGGGCATAGGGCTCCCCGGTGGGTGAGGGTACCCGCAGCTCAGCATTGTGCCTGACCACGGTGAAGAGTCCCACCACCGCCAGCAGAGCCATCACCATGACGGCAGAGCAGATGCTGAACATGTTCCGAGTGCCCGTTTTGTGATCACTGTCATGGAGAACTAGGAGCCCCAGGCAGGCCAGCAAGTGCAGGGGCACCCGGAACCAGTTGAGTACACCAGCTTGCTCTGTCTCGGGGATCACCTTTCTCCGCAGGAAGCTCATGCTGGGAAAGTACAGCCCACAGGCCAATTCGATAAGGAGAAAGGCTATGAAGGACTCCACTGGACTCTCCTGGCCTGGGCTGGTGGAGAAAGTCAACATGAAAAGGGAGAAGACAACGATGAGGACAGCAAGGGAGAGTAGGTGCATGGGCTGAAGGTGGTACCTCTTGGAGGTAGCAATGCGGTACAGGGAAGAGCCAAGCAGGCTGGCTGCCATGAAACTGGAGAAGACAATGCCCAGCGGAGCCCCATGTGGGTCCAGCACAGGCGTCCAGAGGAAGACAAAAATGAAGATGACGCTCTCAAACAGGGCTTGTATGGTGCCTAGCAGCAGCACGCGGCGGTCCGACAGGAGGCAGCGTAGGCCTCCAGCACAAGTCCTTGAGAAGGCACGCTGCCGATCATAGTTCTCTCCCCAGTTATGAAGGGCCAAGGCCCCAGCCAGAGCCAAGAGAGGGATGGCAGCCACAAAGGGCGCCACGGGCCCCAGCCCCATCCAGCAGGCCACCGCTTCAGCTGCCACACCTGCCGCTACAGCCAGCACATGGTTCCAGAAGGCAGCTCGGGCAAAGGTAGCTGGGATCCACTCAGCAGGGAAGTCGTGACGCTCCACGTGTTCATGGACGTACCAGGCCTCGAAGGCGGAGAAGAGCAGCGCTGTGGACAGCCCTCCGAGGGCTCGGCCCATCAGCAGCACAAAGTAATCCCAAGAGAGTTTGGTTAAGCAGCAGAGAGAGTAAGTGAGGGAGAAGAGGACACAGGACTTCTTGCGACCCAGCCAATCCACAAGGGAGGAGGCCACCAGTCCAAAAAGGACTGTGGAGGCAAGGCCGCAGACATAGAGGATGGCAATCTGCCCCTCCAGGAAGTGGTAATGCTGATAGAGTTTGTAGAGGTAGGGGGCCTGGAGCCAGTCAGCCGCCAGGGCCAGGAAGTAGACCTGATAGAAGTCCAGTTGAAACCGGAGGAAGGAGGGGTTGCTGCAGGCCCTTCCAGGGGGCTTAGCCCGGCATCTTGACAGCTCCAACCCCAGGCAGGAGGCCAGGAGGACCACAAAAGCAAGATAGGCAGTCACCAGCATGGCGGGCCCCCGGACGACCTAGGGGAGGAAGGGGGGTGGGAGTTACATCCATTGCCCGGGTAGCACTGCCAAGGGGCGGATGCCCACGCAGAAGCAGCTGCACCCGCCCCCCCGCCCCCCCCCCCCCCGCCACCTGCACTTCCCCGCCGCTCAGCTCCACTCCCCCGGAGCTCGGACCGGAGGGACCAGTTGGGTGGGTGGGAGGAGCGGCCCGCCAGGCCGGGTCTCCCGGGACACTGCGGGGCAGGGCGGGGCGAGGGGAGAAGGAGCATCCGCCCCACCCTTGCCCGGCGCAGCAAAGAGGGGGTCCCCTCGCCCAGCTCGGCCTCCGCAGGCGCGTCACCCCCACGCTCTCCGGGCCGCTCCACTGGGCCCCCGAGCGTCCCGCCCGCGCCGGCCTCCAGAGCCGCTCCAGGGTCACGCGCGCGCACCCCGGGCCCGGCCCCCCCCCCGCGCCCCCGAGCCCCAGCCCGGCGCCCCCGCAGCGCCACGCCTGCTCGCGCCTCGCCCCAACCGCGGCTCACCTGCTGCCCCGGGCTGCGGGGACGCCGCGGACGCGTCCGGCTCCAGGCCGCCCCGCCGCCCAGCCCGCTCGACGTCCGGCTCCGGCTCGGGCTCGGGTTCCAGCAGCGCGCCCGCCCCTCACAGCCCGCTTCCGGGAGCCGGGGAGGCCTCTGGCCGCCGCCATGATGGCCCCGTCACGTGACGGGGTGAGGCGCCCAAGCCCCGCCCCCAGGCCCGCCCAGGCCCCGCCCCCGCGCTCCAGGCCCCGCCCCCGGCTCCCGGAGGCCGCCGAGCTGGGTGGGGGCGGCGGCAGCTGGCCCTCCCCGCGGCCTTTCCGTGACAGCCGCTCCGACGACTCCCGGGTACCTGCGGCGCCGCCTCCAAATAAAGACCCACTTCCTCTCTCTCCTCCGTCACACGGGCAGTGCCGCAGCCCTGCAGACGCGCGGGCTGCCCTCCGCGGGCCGGTCCGCTGTAGCGCCCTGGGCCCCGACGTGGTGCGGCCCGGACACCTGGGGGAGGCGGTGTGGGCCAAGGACTTGGACTGCGGCCTGGGGACGCAGCCGGCCGAGGCCCCAATCCCCGAGCCGTCACTTACTGTCCCAATTTCTTTGCCTGCTGTCAGGGGGGAGCAGTGCCCGAGGAAAAAGGGCGAAGGGTCAGCCCGGTTGCTGCATGCCCACCTCTCGCCCCTTACCAGCTGTGCTCCCCTGGAAAGGTTCTTTCCCTTGTGCTCCAGATTTAAGAGTGGCTCGACGGCTTCTCACCTCACTGAGCCTGGAAGCCTAGACCTTCGTGATGACCTAGAAACCCTCTGTGTCGGGTTCTTCTGCCACTTCTCTGACTTTATCTACAATTCTCCCTCCAGACTTTTTTTTTTTTTTAAGATTTTATTTGCTTTATTCATGAGAGACAGAGAGAAAGGCAGAGACACAGGCAGAGGGAGAAGCAGGCTCCATGCAGGGAGCCCAACGTGGGACCTGATCCTGGATCCCCCGATCATGGCCTGAGCCAAAAGCAGGCGCCCAACCACTGAGCAACCCAGGCATTCCTCTCTCCAGACTCTTCCTACTCCATCTGTATTGGGGACCTCCAGGGCCTTTGCACACTGTGCCCTGCAAGGTTCTTCTCCCAAAGACCCACATGATTCCCTCCTTCAGCCCCTCGGGTTTCCTGTTCCAAGGTTGCCTTATCAGAGAGGCCTTCCCGGGCCATCCTGTTGAAAACAGCAACACGGCCACCTCCACTAGAGATGTACCTGCTGTCCTTCCAGCCTCATTCCCCTTTGCTGCCTTTTCTCCATAGCACTTAACACCATCTGGCACATTATGTATTTTATTTATTTATTATCTCTTCTCCCTAAAGATTTTTATCTATTTGTTCACTTGTGTTTCCAGTACTTAAAACAGTTACTGGGGTGGGGAGTGGGGTGGGGGGATGCACCTCGTTGGCTCAGTCAGAAGAGCACTTGCCTCTTGGTCTTGGGGGTGGGGTGGAAGTGGGCGTTCTAACCCCATTTGGGTGTAGACATCACTAAAAAAAAGAAATAAAGTTGAAGAAAAAACCCCAACAGTTATTGGTAAGTAAAAAGCATTCAATAAACATTTGATGAAGAAATGAATAAATTAATCTAGATAAATTAGTCTAAAAAGTGCTGGCCCCTATTAGCTGGTAATTCTCATCACTTATCTATATGCAGCTAAGCTCCGTTTTAAGAATTCCTGGGCTAGGACAGCCCCAGTGGCTCAGCAGTTTAGTACTGCCTTCAGCCCAGGGCGTGATCCTGGAGACCCAGGATCGAGGCCCAAGATCAAGTCCCATATCGGGCTCCGTGCATGGAGCCTGCTTCTCCCTCTACCTGTGTGTCTGCCTCTCTCTGTGTGTGTGTGTCTCTCATGAATAAATAAATAAAATCTTAAAAAAAAAAAAGAATTCCTGGGCTATCTGCTATAGATCAATTAACTGTCACAACAACCCATAAGGTAGGTACTATTATTATCCTTGAGAGTTGGAAAGGTTATATAATATGCCCAGAATCTCATGGTAAGAGGCAGAATTAGAACTGGGACCCAGATCTTTCCAGTTCCACTCTCATGTGGTTTCTGAGAAGATTAAATGAGTTTACTCATTTGCACAGGCGATTAGTAAATGTTGGTTTCCTTTATACTAAAGCTTAGAAGGCAGAGGGATTACATCTTGAGAAATACTTTTTTTTTTTTTTTTTTTAAGTAAGCTCCACCTGGGCGTGGAGCTTAACACAGGGCTTGAACTCACCACCCTGAGATCAAGGCCTGAGCTGAGTAAGATCAAGAGTCTGATGCTTAACTGACTGAGCTACCCAGACACTTGGAGGAATACTTTCTTGTAATAAACAACCAAGATAACCTACAAGTTCCAGAGTTTATTCCCAACTGGCAAACTCCTACAGAGTAGTAAGGGGCAATGGTAATGGTTCCATGGTTCCCATGCATTCATCTAGAAACACAAAGATTAAAAACCATGTTTCCCCAAGGTAATTCAGTGAATGAGAGGATAAGCAACCCAAATACTCTCCATCCTAGTCCTGGACTAAAGCTTCTTCGAACTCATGACACCTGTTTCTTTTGGGGAGGAGGTCATCCTGAATGAAGGCAAGAGTGGGGCAGGATGGCCTTACATTCCTGGCCTCTTTTCCAGGAGGGAGGCCAATTTTCTCCCATTGTTGAGCTGCATTTTGCTCAGAAGCACTTGGCAAAGAGACTTACAGCAAGATTACATTATTTTGGATTTTTTTTTTTTTGTCTTTGGCCTATTGTGGGACCTATTAAAAATGTGTTTAGTCTTAAGTCTCCCCTGTCCCCTACAGAACTGTGAAGCACAGCTGGGAAACATCCTAACATGGGAAATGTGCCAGCAGAAGACTGGAAAGGATAAAAGGCAGCCTGTGAGCACAACCCATCTCTAGGACATACTTCTAGTAGAGGGCAAGGAGGGCTGAGGTCTGTGTATTGGGGAGCCACAGGGGAAGTTCTGTTTTCAGGGAAGGTGGGAGAGTGCTCTGGGGATAACTAGGAACCCTGCTCACCAGAGGAGCATCATTTAAAACTTGTATTATGAAAGTGTTCAAACATACACAAGGGTAGAGAGTGTAGTTCTACAAACCCCTATATAAATGTAATAATATTAATTTTGTCACTTTGTTCGTTCTACTCCTTTCAGTCCCTTTTTATTTGCCAAAAATTTTTAAAGTAAGTATGTCACTTCACTCCATACTTTGACATACATCTCTAGGAAATAAGGCCCTTTTCTTACATAACCCCAAAGCCATTTTATATCCAACAAAATCAATACTGATTTCTTGGCATTGTAAATAACCAGTCCATAATTAAAAGGCTCTAAAATGCTCTTTTTACAATTGGATTGTCCAAATCAGGAACCAAACAAGATCCACATGCTCCATATAATAGTTGTCCTTTAATTATTCTTTATTATTATCCCCCCCCCCCCAGCCATTGACTAGTTGAAGAAGTTGGGTCATATTTCCTTGAAAAGTTTCCACATTCTGAATGTGTCTTCCTACTTTCTCACTGTGTCATTTAAATTGTTCCTCCATCCCTGATATTTCCTTTTAAATGGAGGTTAGTTCTAGAAGTTTGATTTGAATCACATTCAGGTTTTTTGTGTGTTTATTCCTTATTGTTTGGCAAGAGTCTTTCTTGGTGGTGCTTAGTGCTTCAGATTATATCACATCAGGATGTACGAAGTGGGTGGTTGTGCCCCTTTCAGTGGTGGTAAGATTCATCAGTGGGGTCAGGTGGTGACAGCTTGATTCCTCCATTGTAAAGTTCCCCATCAACCATCATCTTTGGTTTCCTCCATTCATGATTCTCCCTTTGATTAATTATTTCACTAAGAGTTGCAAAATGGTTTTTCTAATTCCATATTCCTTCCACATTAGCTGGAATTCTGCCGTAAATGAGAAGTTCTCTCCACCACTTAGAGCTATTTGGCTACCCTGGAATATAGTTTATATAGGACAAGCAACATAAATACTTAATTCTTTTTTTCCCCCAAAAAATCGTTTTATTTATTTATTTATTTATGATAATCAGAGAGACAGAGAGAGAGGCAGAGACACAGGCAGAGGGAGAAGCAGGCTCCATGCACCGGGAGCCGACGTGGGATTCGATCCCGGGTCTCCAGGATCGCGCCCTGGGCCAAAGGCAGGCGCTAAACCGCTGCGCCACCCAGGGATCCCAAAAATCGCTTTTTTAAAGTAATCTCTACACCCAGTGTGGGGCTTGAACCTACAAGCCCAAGACCAAGACTTGCATGCTCCACTGACTGAGCCAGCCAGATGCCCCAGTTCTTTTGCTTTTTAATTGCTAATATTCAGAATAAGAAGTTGGAAGAAGGGCAGCCGGGTGTCTCAGCAGTTTAGCGCCCCCTTCAGCCCAGAGCCTGATCCTGGAGTCCCAGGATCGAGTCCGATGTTGGGCTCCCTGCATGGAGCTTGCTTCTCCCTCTGCCTGTGTCTCTGCCTTTCTCTCTGTCTCTCATGAATAAATAAATAAAATCTTAAAAAAAAAAGAAGAAGAAATTGGAAGAAGCACCATTTTTAGAACGTTTGAGCTGGGCAGCCCCTGTGGTGCAGCGGTTTAGTGCCACCTGCAGCCTGGGGTGTGATCCTGGAGGCTCAGGATTGAGTCCCATGTCGGGCTCCCTACATGGAGCCTGCTTCTCCCTCTGCCTGTGTCTCTTCCTCTCTCTGTGTGTGTGTCTCTATGAATAAAAAAATAAAAATCTAAAAAAATAAAATAAAAAAAAATAAAAAATAAAAATCTTTAAAAATAAAAATAAAAAAATAAAACGTTTGAGCTTAGACCTGAGTAGGGATGGACGGCCTGGATCATGGATGGGGAAAGGAAGGACTATTCTGGTAGCTGTGTCCAGCCCTTGCTCACATCAGTGCTTAGGGCATGTGGGGACAGACAGACATTGGAGGACTCACTGTCCTGAATTTCATGTTGCAGTGAGATGGGCATGACACAGGCATGGTGTGCGGGTACCTCTAGGACCCCAAAAAGAGAGAGAGAAAAAGCCAGATATGGGGAGGCGAGAGAGATAAGAAGTGAAAGAAAAACAGCTAGATGCAGAAGACAGGGGGAGACAAGGACAAAAAGGAAAATAGAAATGAAAGAGATCCGGCAGTCCGGATGGCCCAGCGTTTGGCGCCACCTTCGGCCCAGGGCGTGATCCTGGGGTCCCCAGGGTCGAGTCCTGTGCCCCGCAGGGAGCCTGCTTCTCCCTCTGCCCCTCTCTCTGTGTGTCTCATGAATAAATAAATAAAATCTTAAGAAAAGAATCTTCAGGGCAGCCCGGGGGGCTCAGTGGTTTAGTGCTGCCTTCAGCCCAGGGCGTGATCCTGGAGTCCCGGGATCGAGTCCAGCGTCGGCCTCCCGGCATGAAGCCTGCTTCTCCCTCTGCCTGTGTCTCTGTGTCCCTCAAGAATAAATAAGTAGGGGGAATCCCTGGGTGGCGCAGCGGTTTGGCGCCTGCCTTTGGCTCAGGGCGCGATCCTGGAGACCCAGGATTGAATCCCACGTCGGGCTCCCGGTGCATGGAGCCTGCTTCTCCCTCTGCCTGTGTCTCTGCGCCTCTCTCTCTCTCTCTGTGTGTGTGACTATCATAAATAAATAAAAATTAAGAAAAAAAAAGAATAAATAAGTAGGTAGAATCTTTAAAAAATAAAATAAAATTAAAAATAAATCAGATGGGGAAATGGAGGGAGAAATAGAGAGATAGAGAAGAGGGAAAACTGACATAGAAACAAAGTTAGCTGAAGGCAGAATGTCCCAGGGACGCAAGGAGGAAGTAGGAATGGAGAGAGAATTGTAGGAAGACGGAGGAAGGGTAGAGAGAAGGCTACCCAGGGGTAGAAAGGAAAGAACAAGGGGCCCCAGAGGAGGAGGCTGAGGGAGAGAACACTGGAACAGACTAGTATCTGAGGACTTGAGGAATGAGGGGGGGCACTTGGGGGCTCTCGGCTTAGGGTTCAGTCCTGGGCAGCTTCCCCTGGTGGCTTCTCCAAACCCCCAGCCCCACCCCTAGGGACAGGGATTCTGAGCAGCCAAGTGGATGGGATCACTGGGAGCCTGGGTCTAGGGTTCCCAACCGCCCTTGTCCCCATACCGGAGGAGCATGGGTGTCACAGGTGGGGTTATTTGCTGGAAGGCTGAGGTCATGAAAGACGACATCCAAAAAAAAAAGAAAGAAAGAAAAGAAAGACAAGATATTCAGGCAGAGAACACCAGGTTCCTAGTAGCAAAGGACCATGAAGGGTGTCATAATATCCGGGGGGGCAAGAGCCAGGAACCCCCTGGTCAGCCTTCTCTTCTGGTCCAAGAGCCACTGACCGTCTTGGCCTGACTGAAGGTGAGAGGTAAGGGGTCCAGGGCCTCTTGGTCAGCAGGGACATGGGTGGAGGTCCACGGGGCAAAAAGGTGGCCTCTGGACCAGAATCCCCTCCTGCCCGTAGAGGAGGAAGGCACCTTGTCCATGCACACTAGAGGGGAGCCAAGAAGGCCCTCCTCCGGCAGACGCCGGCTAGAGAAGAAGCTGTCCAACGTGCTCACCTTCCGCTGCCGCGAGGGAGACTCTGAGAAGCGCTTTCCGTTCCAGAAGTCGCGGAAGAGGAGGCCCTGGAGCCTGCGGGACCAGAACCAGAAGCAGAGAGGAACACCGAAGCACATGGCCTGCTCTCAGGGCTGAGCGGGAGCCCCCGCCTCTACCTGTCCGGCCTCTCCTCCCTTCAGAGCTTCTGCGTCCCCAGGAAGCAGGTGGCAGGGAAGCTGGGGAGACGGACCACCTCTCAGGGGCCCAGAGCCCCCTAGACTATCAGACAGTGCCTCTGGGTGCTGCGCTGTCCCCTGAAGCGGGCGGCTGGGCCCTCGGAGCAGGGGTGGACGGGGCGGGGGCCCTGGCAGGCTGCCGGGCCCTCGGAGCATGGGTAGGGGGGGCAGGGGCCCTGGCAGGCTGCTGGGCCCTTGGAGCAGGGGTAGACCGGGCAGGGCGAGGCGCAGCAGCAGCTCAAGTGCGGACCAGAGCCCAGGACGCAGGAGCTGTGGGGACAAGTCCAGGGAGGACAGGCGGGGCAGGGGGGGCAGGAGCAGGTACAGGGGGGTCCGGGGAGGCCGGGACAGGAGGGGCAGGTAGCTGCATAGGAGGGATAAGCCGGGCAGGAGCAGGCGGGAGGAGGACAGCCAGGGCAGGGGCAAACACAGGCGGAGGGCGGCCCGGGCGGCCAGGGCGGGGCAGCTGGGGGGCCGTGCCTGGGGGGGCTCGGCGGCCGTGGGTGGGTGGCCTTCTGGTTCCGAGGCCCCAGGCGCAGGCCCAGGGAGAAGTCCATTCCCCTGCGGGAGCGGCCGGGCTGGGGCTTGGGGGAAGGGCAGGGGTGAAGTAGGCGGGGCGGGCGAGAGAGGCAGGGGTGGGGGCAGGATTAGACCTAAGACCCTGCTGAGCCTCTGCGGATCCTGCCGGGAGCTCCGACCTCCCCGGGCAGCCCTCCCCCTCCGGCGGCCCAGAGCAGAACCCTCCCGCCAGGTCTCCAGTCCTTTCTTCCCACTGTTCTTCTGCTGGGCTCCCGATGCTCTTTTTCTTTTCCCCGCCTGGTGACGGTCTCTCATCCCTGAAGTCTTCCCTTTTATTCAATCAAAAGGTTTCTCCTGAGTGCCAGGCACCTGACACCTGCCTCGGTGAGGCCCCCTGCCCGGATGCTCCTCCGGCCCTGACGGCCAGAAAGGCTGCCTCCAGCTCCCAGATAGCCAGCCCCCTAGGGATTTAGGGGGGCAGCGGGGGCAGCAGCAGAGCTGTCTGAGACCCTGAGCCAGGGATGTTGGCGAGAGCGGACGGTGGAAGGAGGATGCCCAGGTTCTGGGGATTTCCAGACAGGGCAAATCCCAGGTGTTTGCGGGGTGTGGGGTGGGGTGGGGGGAGCAATGCCCGGCTGTCTCTGGAAGACTGACAACCAGCCTGGACAATTATTATTTGAGGCCTTATCATGTATCAGGTAGTGAATAAGGCAGCTAAGTTTCCTCTTTTATAGAGCTCCCACAAAAGCGAGGGGTGGGGCAGGGTGGAGACCGAAATGAAACAGGTAAATAAACAAATAGGTGAGCTGATTTCAGAGCATGAGAATGGCTGTGAGAAATGCGGGGCAGACCTGATGAAAGGTGGCTCCCAGAGGTAGGTCCAGCAGGGGCGGCTAGCGGGCCCCCAGACAGTCAGGTATGACAATGCTTAAAGGTTCGGTGGGAAATAGCAGTCTGTCAAAGCCCAGCAGACCAGGGGAGAGCTGCCTGAGGCTGAATGGATCCCTGGTGGTTGGGCTGTGGAGAAAAACAAGACGGGGAGGGGATAAGGAATGTGGGAGGTTGCAATCTAATATTCGGTGGTCAGGGAAGGTGTCACCACGGAGAGGGGATATGTTAGCAAAGACCTGAAGGAAATGAGGGAGAGAGCCCTGGGTAGACCTAGTGGGAGGGCATTCAGCGGAAGGTTGAGCGAGGGAGCAGAAGGGGCAACCCTCAACCCTGGGGGGGGGGCAAAGGGGAGAGTCCTAAGGCACAGGTGGAAAGTAAGGCAGGGGCCCCCCACGCCAGGCCCCGGCTGGGGTTTGGACCTTACTCCAATAAAAGGGAAAATAGGGGAGGGTCTTAAGCAAGAAAGTCTATTGGTCTTCTTGGTCTCCCGCCTGCCCCTGGTTAGAAGGTTCTGCTTCCCTTGTAATTGGTGTAACCACTTTGGAAAACAGTCGGGCATTATCTGATAAATTGAGATGGCCCATAGGAACACTTCGACTCTTAGGTTTTGTCTTTGAAGTAAGCTTTACGCCCAATGTGGGGCTTGAACTCATGAACCCCAAGATCAAGAGTTGCATGCTTTCAGGACTGAGCCAGCCAGGCCCCCCTACCCGACTCTCAGTTTTACAGCCTGGAAGATCTCTTGCACGTATGTTCTGGGAAACGTGTACGAGAATGTTCTTAGCATTGTTTATGACAGGCATACTGAAAACAACTCAAACATCTACCAACAGGAGGATAACAACATAAATTGTGATATATTCTTTTTTTTATTTTATTAAAAAAATTATTCATTCATGAGAGACACAGAGAGAGAGAGAGAGAGAGGCAGAGACACGGGCAGAAGGAGAAGCAGGCTCCATGCAGGGAGCCCGATGCCGGACTCAGTCCTGGGACCCCGGGATCACACCCTGAGCTGAAGGCAGATGCTCAACCACTGAGCCACCTGGGTGTCCCTAAAAATCTTTAAAAAACAAATAAAAATTTAAAAATTTAAAAAATAGAGAAAAATAATTACCACGAAAGTCAGGATGGTGGTTACTTCTTAGGGGAGGGAAGGCATTATGGGAAGAATACATGGGAGCTTCTGGAGTGCAGGAAACACTATTTCTTGACTTGGATGGCAGTTAAGTAGGCACTTGCTTTATCTCAATTTATCTGTACCCTATTCATAATGTATTTATATATTGTGTACGGAAAGAGAAGATAAAGTACCATTTTATTTTCTCTGGTCCATGCCACCTTGTTCAGATCATGACGCCGAAGTCAGATACTTGCTGGTCCACACACCTATCTTTCCCACCAGATCTCAAGGAGAGGCAGCAACCTTCCCTTTATTTCTGATACCTATCAGTGCCTGGCATGAGGCGGATAATAAATGTTTGAATTGCACTGCATTGACGTTCCCGTCTCTCGTCCCATGGAGAGAGGGGCCGCTGCAGAAGAGGAGGCCTGCTGCGGTGAAGAGCGCCAAGACCCGGGTTCCCAGCTTAGCTTTGCCACTTCCTAGCTGTGTGATTTGGGCAAGCCGCTTAACCTCTCTGGTTCTTGGCTCCCTCTTTCGTGAAATAACTGCTCCCTTCCCGGCCTGCTGTGTGGATTAAGGTACATGCCGAGCACAGTGCTTGGAACACCGTGCTCAACAACGGATAGCTTCTAGACGCCCTGGCCCTAGCTCCGCATCTTTTCTTCAAAAGAATCTCCTAGAAGGGGCACCAGCCAGACATCAAAGATGGCCCCAGAGAGTGGGGCAACACCTTTGGGGGCGGCCCCTGGGGCCAAGGTGGAGCTGTCCTCTGGAAGAGTTGGCAGACTGGGGAGAGCCCGCTGAAGCTAAACTGATCCCGGGCAGTCGATGGGAGTTGGCAGAGGAGATAGGACACCAGGGTTCTGGGAGTTTCCATCCAGGGGAAGTCCCAGGTGTGGGTGCGGGGGTGCCAGGCTGGCCCTACCCAACACCCTGGCTCCAGGGTATGTGGGCCTGGGGAGGAGGAGGAAAGTGGGTCAGAGCAGGGCTGGAATTTAACCCCATTGGTCCCATGACCTCTTTGCCAGCTCCAGGGACTGCGCAGCCACAAAGAAGCCTGCTCCCTCCTCCAAAAGGCCTTCATTCCTTTTCCCTAGAAAGGAAGAACCTTGGCACCTCGGTGTCTGGGCATGAGGCACTGGAAGCCCCCCGGTGGATGGAGGACAGCTAACCCTGGAACCCCTGGATTGAGGCTCTGTACAAAACTGCTACGCCCACAGCCGCCCAGGACAGGCAGACCCCTGCAGCTCTCGCCTCTCGCCTCACCCTACTCCAGGCAACTGAACATGCTCGGGGTTCCAGGGAGGGGGCTGGTCAGGGCCAGACCCCGAGGGGGAAGGGCGCAAGGCAGAGCAGCTTGGAGGAGGAGGCTTTTCTGCCTGGTGAGGCTGTGGCTAGGCAAGCACAGGAATCCCTCATTCTGGGGGATTTGCCAACGGTGTGGGGCCTTGTTTTCTGTGTATAATCTGAGGCCTAAGCCTGTGGTTTCCTCTTCCCTATCTGTGCCTCTATTTCCCTTTCCAGAGGAGGAAATGAAGGAGTGGGTGGAATCACTCCAGGGTGGGGTCACCAGGTGTCCGCCCCCCCCCCCCACTTTGGCCATTAGGAGGTACTTATCGTCTGTCCCTTGAAGCATCTCCAAATCTGGGTGAGGAACAGGAATGGAGGGGCCCTCTTCTTTCCCGGGGAGGGGGCAGGGTGACTGGGAGCCGGGACCCTGTCCCAGGGCCTTTGCATATATTCTTTTGCTGCCTTCCTTTCTCTCCACTCTCTTCCTCAGTTTTGCCCAGAAGCCCCTCCTGATCTCCTTGGCTGGGGGAGAAATCCGTCTAATATTCACTCCCATCATACCTTACGCCTCTGCACGCTGGTTTATCACCTGCAATTTTGTGGATTTTTTGGTTGACATCTGACTCCTCCACCAGAATATGAGCCCACGGCAGCCAGAACCATACCTGGGTACTCCCAAGGTCTAGTACAGTACTAGACACGCAGTGGATAGTCAAGAGAGAAAAAAAAAAAGTTGTTGAATTAATGAAGGGCGCATGCTCAAGGAAGAAATCGCTAGAGTTGTTAGGCCAGTCCCCAGATCCTGTGTTTCAGACTCAAAGCCTTATTCTGTGTGGGGATCTGGGTGGCACTGAGGATGGTAAGGGCCTTCCACCCACAGCTTCATTCACCAAGAAAGCCAACAAACTGGCCATCGCCATCGGGAGAAGAGGCCTGGCCAAAGGGAGGGCATTGGGGAAGCACCTGGGGCAACGCCGGGGCCCCAGCCTCAGGCTGGCCGAGCGGGAGGAGGTGGGAAGGGAGGGCAGGAAGGGAAAAGAGAAGACACGTGTTGTACAAAACATGTTTTCATCACACCCTCCCTGGGTGCCCTGGCCTCCGAGCTCCGATGGCACTTCCATGCCTTAATGATGTCCCTGGGGGCTGTAGCGTAGCTCCCCCACCGCCCACAGACATCTGCCAGCCACCTCTGAGCCTGGCACAGGACGGCCCCCCCAGCACCAGAGTAAGCATGGGATGCTCACCCATTCAACAGTCCACTGGCTGGTGGGGAGAGGGGAGGGTGCTACTTGGGGGTCATGAGGCAAAGAAGCACAGTCAGGGCAGGTGGGTCAGGTGTCCTGTCCTCACAGTGTCCCCTTCTGGTCTTTGTGATGAGGGAAGCAACGGAAGCCTGGTCCTGCGGCCCCCAAGACATCATTTCTCCAAGTTGCCAGGGTGACCCAGTGGAACAACCACAAACAGAGCACAGGCTAGAAATAGGGATGACAGAAGGGAAGAAGAAATGAGGGGAGTTCTCTCCACGGCCTCCAGCGTAGGAGGCCCCCTTCCCAAGTCTCACCCCGGAATCCCTGGGCAGAACACCGGCTGCCTTTGCCTCGCAAGAGGGACAGAGGAGGAAGTTTGACCCCCTCACAATGCCCCACTTCCCAGATCCCCAGTCTGCTGGCTTTTTGTTTTGACTTCGGAACAGACCCCAGTCACTGGGTCCCGGGGAGGGCGGGGGCGGAGGCGCGGCGATCCCGAGGGGAGGGACGGCTCAGGGCGGGTCTTCCTGGGCATCGCCCCCTGGCCGGCGTCCTTGGCTGGGGACGGAGCAGGCCACCAGAAGGGAGGAGCCAGTTACCAAAGACGGATGGATGGACAAACACCCACCAGAGACAAAGACAGAGGCAGACAGACAGACAAACCAAAACAAAGAGAAGGGCAGACACAGATGGAATTTTGGAGCTGCTGACCCTTTCCAGCCCCTACAAGTGTTCAGCCCCCCCTTTAGCTTCCCTGTCTCCATCTGCTGCCCCAGCTGCACAGTCCTAGAGCTCTAGCTCTTGACCTCGACCAGCCCCTGAGCCCCTTTAAGAAGGAGAGGGGGAAAGTGCAGGGAGAGGAGATACCCAGCGGGAAGAGTGTCGGGGGTGGTGCCTGGGTGTGTGTCAGGATGCCCGGCCCAGGGCCAGGGAGGGAGTGGTGCCCTCGCCCGGTCATGAGGACAGGAGACTCATTCACTGTAAACCAAGTACAGATGTGCTGGGACGGGGAGGGGGAATTAGGGCCACTTTCGCAGACCGCGGTTGGGCTGGCCCTCCTCCCGCCAGCCACCAGGGCAGGAGGGGTTAACTTTGCAGCCTCCTGGCAAGATCCCTGCCACACAGGCGGGCGCCATCCCACCCCAGCCTGGATGCCTGGGTCCAACTCCCCGACACTTGCCCCTCCCACGCTGCTGAGTGCTGCTCCCAGGGTAACCAAGCAAAGTCAACAGCAGCCAGGCCACCTGGGGACGGGACCCTGGAGTACCTATTCCCAGCTCTTTCCACCCCTGGAGTGAAAGGGAGGGCCTTGTCTGCACCCCCATTGACGTCTCCTGTTCTCCTGAGATGGCCGCAGCAGCGCGCCCCTTCTCTCCCCCTCTCCATCACCTGACTCTGGCTACCAAAGGCGGCCTTTCCTAGGGGGGAGGACACCTGGCCCCCAGAGGGGTGGTGAGGACAGAGCAGAGTAATTTCGGTACGGAAAATGTGATGACGTGATCAGGAGCCCACGTCCCAGTGCTGGCCACCCTGGGAGTGTTACTGGGGAAAGGTCCTTGGGGTGCGTCTCTCCGGCCCAGCTGGGCCCCCTTTACTGCTCTCCTTCTCTCCTTTCTCACCCCCACCTTCGATCCCCGTGGGAGTGTTTGGGGTCCAGGCACAGAGCGTGGACTTCAGACCCCTCTTTGCCCCTCACTCTGCGGTAGAACGGAGACAAACCCCTGGGTTCCCAGGGTCCGGCTGAGAGTCTTGGTGGCCGGCGTCCCCGTGTCCCACACTGGCGCTGACCCTGGGCAAGCTCGCTCACGCACACCCCGAGTCAACAACACTCGTGGCGCATCTACCAGGCAAGCAGGCGCTGGTTGAGGCCGACACACACCCTCAGCTCGGGCTTTCTCCCTCACACCCAGCCCAAGGCTCCTCCCACCCGCAGCCACAGTTCCTCCTGCCCTCCTCACCAGCCTCTCCCTCTCCAGATCCAAGCCCCAAGGTGGAGACGACACTGGCAGCCAGGGACCCCGGCCCCCTCAGCGGGTGAGAGGAGGAGGTCGCCCAGCCCGGGAGCCTCAGCACCCGCACCCCCCATCCCACTAGTTAGAGCAGTTTGCTCCTGGCACCGAGGACCACCTGGGACAGGCCGGCGGAAGTGGAGCCCCCCAGGGCCTGCGGGGGAGGCTAAGCGAAGGGTAAAGACGGTGGCACCGGGGTCATGCCCTGGGGCATCACTGCGGCGCCTTGGCCTCCCCTCGGGAGGCAGCAGAGCCCGGCCTCGCTCAACCACGCAGCCGCGGACAACCCGGCCAGTGCCCTCGATGGCAGGAAGGGGAGAGGTGCCAGGGCAGGGTGGCATCCCGGGCCACGCCGAGCGCTTGGGCCTGCCTGGCCCGGCCTCCGGGGGGGGGGGGCGAGCCGGGAGGGCAGAGACCCAGGCGTCCCGGGCCGCCCCGCCCCGCCCCCGGCCCCGGGGCACCGAGGAGGGAGCCGGGCAGGGGCAGGCGGCAGGGGAGGGAGGAGCGAGGGCGGGAGGGGGAGGAGGGAGGGGGGTGGGGAGGGAGAAAAAGAAAGAAAATATTTTCCGTGTCCCCGCCTGCAGAGTCAGTGTGCGGTTTGGGAGAAAATGTGTCGGATATTTTGGGGCGGTCACGTGGGCGGGCGGGCTCCGAGAGGCCCCGGGACTGTCCCAGCCTAGAGCCCGCGCCCCCCCGGCCCCGCCGCCGCGGCCGCGACCCCCGCCGCATCCCGGGGCGCCCGACGCGACCGGGCCCGGGCTCGGCCCCCGCCTCCCGTGCAGGTGAGCCGGGCGGGGAGCAGGCCGGGGGCGGCGGGCGGCGGGGTCGGGCCCACGCGGGAGCTGCCGGGCGTGGAAGGGCCGCCCTAGCCGTCGGCGGGGTCCCCGAGCCCGAGCGGCCCCAGCGCCTCCTCCCGGCCGGGCCGTCGGAAGGGCCGGAGCCCGCCAGGCCCGGGGCGCCGCGGCCCGGAGGCCGGTGGACTGGGCGGGAGGGAGGGCTGGGGGCCCCCAAGGCGCGGCTCTGCATCCCGCCCACTCGTCCCGGCCGTGTGAGTCTTGGCCCCCTCGGGCCGGGGAGGGGGGTCCTCGGGAGTCCTCGCCCTCCCGGGGAGCCCAAAGCAAAGCGGGGAAGAGCAGGAGGGCGGGCAGCGACCTGGGCGCCCCCCTGACCGGCCTCTCTGTCTTCAGCGGTGACAGCCCAGGTCCCTCGGCCTGACCCAGAATGTAGGAGGGCATCTCTGCAGGTGGCCGGAGGGTAAGAGAACCGACGCCTGGTTGGGGGGGGACAGGGGAGCCCCAGGAGGAGGAGGGGTCTCTAGGGCGAGAAGCTGAGATGAGTGAGTCCAGGGAGGTGCAGTCCCTCAGGTCTGAGGCTCCTGCCCTTGCTGTCACTCCTCAGATGCTGCGTTGGAGTTGAGGACCACAGGAAGTGTCCCGTATCCTTGAGGCAAGGAGAGAAAGGAACGGGCTGGGGGGCAGGGGGCAGTGTGTGCAGGGTGCCTGGAGCTTGGGTATCCCAAATAGACACACACACACACACACACACACACACACACACACGCACATACACACACACACACACACACACAGGCGCATGCATGCTGTAGCTTAAAGCCTGGTAGGAGTACAGGGCACACACCCCCGCCCCGGCACACCCCCACCCCTGGCTCAGAAAGCCACCTAACTGGCACCTCCAGTTCCCCCCTCGGCCCCACCCTGCCCGTGCCCTCCATTGCCCACACACATTCCACTGGCATTGCCTGCCTGCCTGCCTCCTGGGCACTGCCCCTCCCTGGGGCCAGTGGGGTGGAGGGAGGGCACCTGGGGATGAGAGGTGGAGACTCAAGGGTCTGGACTCCCCCAAGGGTGGCACAAGGCCAGGGAAACCCAGGCCACCGCTGCCTCCTGGGGAGCAGGCTGGGGGCCCAGGCTAGAGCAGAGGATGCCTGGGTTCTCCGCCCAGGCTGGGGATGGGGTCATGGAAAAAGGTGGTCGTGTTTATACAGAGGGGAGGGGGGCAGCGGGTGGAGAGCAGCCGACAAGAGCAGCTTTGTTCCGGGCTCTAGAGCGGGCAGGGCGGCCAGGAGACGCGCCCCCCCCCCATCCGGCAGCCCCCTTCATCCATGCCCTCCCTCAGCTCCACCTCAGCCCTAAGAGAAGCAGCTTTGTAAGGGCCCCTTTACCCGAGTCAGCCCCACCTCCATCCGAGGTGGCATCTCTCCCTTCCACAGGTTCCCCAAAGAGCCAAGGCTTCTGGGGCCCTAGCGTAGGATTCCCTTTTACTCTGTACCACTGTCTTCCATCCCTTGGTGCCTTCCTCCACCCTGGACCTAAGACCTTTCCTTCCCCTCCCAGCCAGGGCAGGGGAGCCCGGGCTCAGAAACGGAGGACTCTGTCTCCTTCCCCTCTGCATCAACACTCAGCTCCCTTCTCTGAGGCAAAAGAGAAGCAAGCCCAGGGAGAGCTGGGCTGGCCTTCACTCATTGCAGCCTCACTCCTCAGTAAGGACCAGGAAGGAGACTGAGCATCCCTCTCTGGGACCCCGAGGTCCTCTTGCCCCACACCTGGAAGTGAGAAGCAAAGACGCTGGGTGCCGGAACCAGAGCCCGGGGGCCTAGTCGAAGGCAGTCTGAAGAAGATGGGGGGGCTCCAGTAGCTTCTCATCCTTGGCATCGGAGGGGTTAATCTACCTGGAATGTGGCCCAGCCTGTTGAGCTATGGCCCAGGGGCCTCTGGGGCCGGGACTCCTGGCTCCACCTGGGCTTAACTAGGGATGAGGACTTGAGGGACCAGGGGAAGGAAAAGGAGAAGGACCCTGGGGGCGTGGGACTCAGCCTTTTAAGCCTGGGGAGACACCGGGCTGAGGAGTTTGAGGGTACCAGGGGTACGCATGATGCCTCGTGAGGAGCAGGGGTTGCTTCACGCATCAGGCCTGAGTGAAGGGTGGTGATGTTGGGGTCTGAGTTTCTGTAACCTCCACGACAGCCTACCTTCAGGAGTTTGAAGGCCAAGGTAGATGAGAGATAGGAAAGAAAAAAAGGAAGGAAGGGAGGAAGGCAGGCAGACAGGCGAGCTGAGGTACAAAGATGGAGAGATACGGATCCTAGAAGCAAGGACGGCTGGAAAGAGATGCAGAAACGCCTGCACGACCCCTGGGCCTGCCCACCCCACGGTCTATATCTGTTCCACTCCCAGTCCTCTGCCCCTCTGTCCTTCAGTCCCTCAATCCGTGACGGTTCTGGCTGCTAGAGGAGGTGCCTAGGCTGGGGTGACTCCTTCCAACTCCCCTAGAGTGGGTGGTTCTGGGCCTCCTGGGAAAGTCAAACTTTCCCTTGTCCGAGGAGCATCGGGAGAGAAGGCACCTGCCCAGCCCTGGTGCTTTCCCGTTTCCTCTCTCCCTCCTTCATCTCTCCCTTCTCTGGCCTCCCTCTGGTTAAAAATCTCCTGGGGCAGGCTACCCTTGAGGGAGGGGAGACTGTCTGGGAGGGCTTCCTGGAAGCAGAGGGTTCAGAGAAGACGGAGAAAAGGAGATGGGGAAGTTAAGTAAGGTGAGGACCAGGAGAGGAGCTGCTCCCTGGCATCACACCTGGCACACAGCGGGGCCTCCATTCATACCTGTGGGTTTGAAGGAGAGTATGCAGGGCAGGTTAGGATGTGAGGGACACCTGGAGACAGAGATAGAACTGGGAGGGGAAACTGGAAGAGGGGCTATTGAGGAAGACGGAGCCAGAAGGAAAGGGCGAATACAAGAGAGCTATGGAGGAAGAGAAGGTACAGAGAGAAATAACACGAGACACACGTAGCATTTAATACGTGCCCTATATTATTTTAAACACCTTACATATGTGAAATCATTAAATCCTCACAACCACCTTATGCAGCAGGCCCTGTTATTCCCAACTGACTAATGAGGAAACTCAACTCTGCAAAGGGAGATTAAGTAACACGCCGAAGGCCCGACGTCCAGCTAGGGAGTGGTGGGGGTCGATTCAGGTAGCCCGGCTCGAGTCCATGATCCTCATCACTGGACCACAACTCCTCTCCAGAGACACGTAGGGCCTCAAAGTTACTTCAGAGATATGTTAGCTTTCCCCAGAGTGGTGGGGAGTTTAAATAGCTTTCTTCTTTTCTTTTCTTTTCTTTTCTTTTCTTTCTTCTTTCTTTTCTTTCTTTCTTTCTTTCTTTCTTTCTTTCTTTCTTTCTTTCTTTCTTTCTTTCTTTCTTTCTTTTTCTTTCTTCTTCTTCTTTTTTTTTTTTTTTTAAATTAAGTAAGCTCTACGCCCAACATGGGGTTTGAACTCCCAACCCTGAGATCAAGAGTTTCACGCTCTACCGACTGAACCAGCCAGGCCTCCCCAGAGTTTGAATCCTGGCTTCACCACTTAGGGCCTCGTGACCTTGAGCCAGTGACTCAACTTCGGTTTCCTCCTCTGTGAAATGGGAATCATAATTCCTACTTCACATTTCACAGGAATGACGTGAAGGTTAAGCCGAGTGTCTAGCACTGATGTGTTCAAGGGTCCCTTCTCAGCTTAGGGGTCCTCCCCCCCCCCTGGAGTCCTAAGACCTGAACTACTTTCCCCTTCCCTGGAGAGTTTTTCTCAACCTGCCTAAGCTCCTTCCCCTTCCTGCCATGTGGTGGAGGCCCCGGACCAGGGCAGCACAGATCTTAGAAACCTGGAGGGAAAAGGCTCCAAGGGGGGAGAGGGCCGCCGGCTTGGGGCTTTAGGGTGACCGGTCTCTTATCCCTCCCTTTCGTCTCTTTCTCCCTAGGACTCTTGGAGGCCCAGTGGGCAGGCCAGGAAGGGCGGGCACGGAGCCTCCCAGGCTGGGGCAGTGGGCATGGGCGGGGGCTGTGGCTGAAGACCTCCCCCGCCCGCTGCAGACCCCCGGGGATTCGGCCTCCCTCACCGCAGCTGCCATGGCCACCAATAAGGAGCGACTCTTTGCGGCTGGTGCCCTGGGGCCCGGATCTGGCTACCCAGGGGCTGGCTTCCCCTTTGCCTTCCCAGGGGCTCTCAGGGGGTCTCCACCTTTCGAGATGCTGAGTCCCAGCTTCCGGGGCCTGGGCCAGCCTGACCTCCCCAAGGAGATGGCCTCTCTGTGTGAGTCTCAGGGTCCTTGGGGGATGAGGGCAGGTGGAAACAGTAGGCCATTGTAGAAGGTGGGTGCTATAGAAAAGTTGGTGGTACCCCGGTTAGCACGGCTGGCGGGGTCGGGGGTCTGATCTAACGGAGTAGGTGACAGGGGTTGCAGGAGGGGGTTTGGACTGGTTTGCAAATGAGAGTTCTCCCGCCCAACATGCCTACAGTGTCGTGGCCACAGTGGCCTCCTGAGTCAATGGCAGGGGGAAGGCTTTGTATGGGCAGCCAAGGGTGGGCCTGGTGAAGTCTGAGGCTGCGTGCCGCCGTGAGTCTAGGGAAGCAGCCCGGGCAGTGGAGGAGTCTGGGAGGCCAGTCAGCCACCTGACATCGAGAGGTGAAATTGCTCTGAGTTAGAGACAGGCAGCACAAGAAGCAAATGAAATAGTGCCAGGTGCCCAAAGACGTGTGGGGTCAGGGACCCTCCTGCTGGTGCCGGGGAGGGTGGACGCGGCTGCAGAGAAGGTAGTAGCTCTTGCACCAGTAGTCTGGGGGAGGTGCAGGGGGTGTTCCAGAAGCATCCTCTCCTCCAGCCATGTGGGTTTTCGACTCCTCCCCTCCCTCTGGGTCTGGCATGGTGCCCACGTGCTGTGCAGATCCCTACTTGTTCCTCAGGCCTGCCCTCTCCGGGTTAAGCCTTTGAGTGCTGACAGCAGACAAGCCTTAGGCCTCTCCTCTTCCCTCTGGATCCCCTTTCCTCCTACTTCGTAGTTGGTCTTCTTGATCCAGCCATTCCAGGCCTGGGTGCCCATGACCTAGAGGGCCGGGCCGCTGGGTCCTGCGGGGCAAAGGGGCAGCATGTGAGCAGGTGTAGAGAGTCCTCACCTGGAAAGAAGGGGAGGTGATAAAAGGAGAGGCACAGAGAAGGGCAGAAAACCAGAGGCGTAGAGACAGGGAGAAAAAAAGAAAGACATCCTTTAGAGCTCAGGGAGAAAGAGGTGGGAGAAAGGGGGCCGTGCCTTTGGGGGGCATCCAGGGGGCTGTGTGGGTGTGTGAGGGGGTGACCAGATGGGGCTGGCCGTTCTGCTGGAAAGGGTGTGCTCGTCTGGAGAAGGTGTGTGTGCGCACCCGCGTGTGCAGACCATGTGCAGTTGCGTACGTCCAGCATGTCCTCGAGACTCTCCCCGCACGCACGGAATTCCAGTGCGCGCAACAAAGAGTCAGTGTGAGGAGGCGACATTTAATAGGGCTGCTGACGGTGTGTCTGGTGCTCCGTGAGACCGGCCCGTGGCGCGTCTGTAGACCAACAGGGGATATCTGGGTGGCACGCAGGTGAACAAGCGAGCACAAAGCCCCCCTTTCTGGAAACCTCAGCCCAGCCGGGCTTCCCCTACCTCATTTACACCCCATGAATCTGTCCCTGAGCCTGGGGAGGTAGGAAGAAACCACCCTCCCCCGTGAAAGTACTGCTTGCAGAGAACCCTTCAACTTGGTCCCTTGGGACTTGGTTTTCGCAGGTTTGGGAGCAAGGAGGGAGAGGAGGAAAAGGATGGTGGTGGGGGAATGCTGAGAGCCAGCAGCCAAGTCCCCAGGGAAGTTCTCCTCTGCCCTGGACACACTGGGATCAAGGGCAGGGATGGAAGTAGTAAGGTCAAGGCAGGGGAAGGGGTCACCCTGGGCTCTATCCCCTGGAGGCCACCCTGAAGGAGGGGGACTGAAAGGAGAGATCCAAGGGAGGAGCCAGAAGGGGCAGGTAGCTGGGGAGGGTGCGGCTGCTGGCAGTGGGGACAGGCCTGGGCAAAGAGGTGCTGGTGGGGTGGGGAGAAGGGGAAGGCTTGGGTCCAGACAGCCTGCATGGGAGTGGGGCATGCAGCACCCAGTGGTAAATGAGAGGGAGGAAGAGGGGAGAGGAGGGGATCCTAGAGGCTGGGAGACCTCCCACAGCGGGAGAGCCGCCGAGGGGTGAGAGTATAGTCTCTCATTTCTCTGACCCCGCTGTCCCTCTGTGCCTGGGGCCACCCAATGGAGAGGGCTTGGAGGCCTGTCTGATGCCAAAGCTGCACTCACCTTGAGTCTGTGTCTCTCTCTTCACCCCCCCTCCCTTAGTCTATGGGAGGGAGGGTGGTCCATGAAGGAGTCTGGAACTTCTCCCTGAGGCTGCCTCCTGGATCCTACTGCTGGGTCCCTAGCACCTTGGAGACATCCACGTTGAGAAGGGAAAGCTTGCTTCACCTCTTGGGGTTCTCCAGGGGCCTGAGTGGGTAAGGCAGGCATCTCAGAACCGTGTGGTGGGAGGGGAGGGGGACGACGGGGAGGGGGGCATGTGCTGTGGGGGCAAGCGCAGGCCTGTTTGCACGGGAAAGCAGAGGGGGTGTGTGTGTGTGTGTGCACGTGTGCCGCTGGGTGTACGAGCTCACACGTGTCCGCGAAAGCCCCGAGTCTGTGTCTCTCTGCGTCTCTGTGTTTAGGAACACTGGTGTGCTCTGTTTGCTTTGTCAAGACTGCAGGGAACAGAGTGGGATGGGAGGGAAGGGAAGCCTGGCCCTCTTCCCCCTCTTAAGGAGGCTGTCTGTGGCACTGAGGACCTAGCCCTGTTCATCCTCTGAGCTTGGTGGTGACAGTGTCCCTGGGGCAAGGAGCCCAGGCTGCACCAGGCTAAGTCACATGGAGAAACTGAGGGCAGGCTGGCACAGGAAGAAAAAGAGTTCTACTTGAAAGAAACTGAAAAAGACAGACTCCGAGACCTAAAGGAGGTGACGGAGAACTACCCAGGCGGTCGGTCGGCACAGCCAACAGAGGGAACCCAGACGCTGGGAGAGGAGGCGGCAGAAGGAGCAGGCGAGGGTAAGGGTGGCGAGCGGGAGCGGGCGGCAGCGAGGCCTCCTCCAGGAAAAAACCCCAGCCGACCGCCTCCTTCCCCTCCCCTCCGGTCTCCTCGCTCGGGCTCCAGCTCCAGGCCTACACAAACGGGGCTTTGATTGCAACAGGAAACCTCTCCGGCGGGGGGAGCCGGGCAAGCCGCCGCGGCTGGGGCCCAGGCTGCACCCCCCTCTCCCGGCCCCCTACCCAGTCCCAGCCCCCATCCTGCCCAGCGATGCCTGCACCCCTGCTTTGGGCCCCGTCCCTCATTCGCACCTCCCTTCTCTCTTTGGCAGCCCCTTCCTCCAGGGACCCCTCCCCGCTGCCCTTCAGGTGGGACTCTGAGTTAGGACTTACCCTTGGGGTGGGGCTTCTTGCTTTGACAAGCCCCCTCTTCACCTTTCTGAGGGAAGGTTTTGGAAGGAAAGGAGAATTTAGCATGAGGAATTCAGAGCCAGTGATCCTCCACCCCATCCAGAAGGTGGCAGGAGGGGGAAAGGGGGGGTGCGGAGGGGTTAGCTGTTCCTCCCTCCCCAGCCCCTCGTTGGCCAAACTCATCCTTTGCCAGGGTGGTCGAGGCTCTGAGGGGTGACCTGCAGGACTCTGGGCGCTAAGGGCCTTGTTAGAGGGGGAGGGGTGCGCTTCTCTTTGCCTCTGGGGTCTTGCCTTTTTGGGGCTCTGGCTGGGAGGGGTGAACCCTGGTGGTGGGGATCACAGATTGGGGGGGTGAGTCAGGCAGCAGCCCCCCCTCATACTCCCACCAGGCTGGTGGAGAACATCTGGTTCCCATGAAATGCTAGAAGGCTAATGGGTCTAATTGCTGCAATAAGGGCTGGGGGGACTTTGGGGATAAGAGGGGGCACTAGGTTCCCCCATCCCCTTACCTTCTCCTCAAGGCTGTACTAAGACCGGCTAGAATGGGGGGGTTGGGGTTGTCGGGAAGGGCGGGCCTGGCACTGTCCTGCCTCCTCCCTTCTAGGGCCCCCTCTCCCTGCAGTGCCTGGGAAACACACAGATGGGGTGACGAGGAGTGGGGTGCATCTGGTGAAGAGAAAGGGGGGCTACTGAAGACTCATGACTTCCTGGAGCCCTCCACCCCCCCCCTCCTGTGCCCCATTCCCAACCCCCCTCTCTGTGGCCTGGCCACTTCTGGTTCTAATTACCAACCAGGCAGGCCTGACTTAATTGGGACCTTTCAGATTTCGGAGGAGGAAGGGGGTGGTGGTGGTGGGGGGGGGGCCTGAGAGCCTGGAGTTGACTAATCAGAGCTCTTTCCCCCTGGTTTTGGGGGTACTTCCCATTTTATAGTTAATTGATTTTTTTTTTTAACGCTGCCCAGATTCTGATTCAGAAATCTATCCTCGCCCTCCCTTTTTTGGTGTGTGGGGGTGCTGGACTCGAACTGGGCATTCGAGGAGGCAGGGAAGCTCTCGCTGGGTCACAAGGCACAGCCCTTCCCACCTGGGCCGCACTTCGCCCCCCCACCCGGTCGGCCCAGCCCCCACTCCGCCCCTCCCCTCCCCTCCCCGCGCCCGCCTGCCCCTCCCTGCCCGCTCTGGCACCCCTTCCTGCTCTTTATTCTTCCAAACTGGCGCCCCCCGCCCGCGGCACCCCAGTGCGCCCCCCTCCCGGTACAGGAGATTCTTAGAAGAGCGCGCCCCGCCCTGGCGCAGCCGCGGGCGGGGGGCGGGGGGGGGCGGGCGCCGCTCCCGCTCCCCCTCCCCGCCGCTCCCGCTCCCCGCCGCTCCCCCTCCCCGCTCCCGGGCGCTCCCCGGGGGAGCCGCGCTGACCGGGCCGGGCCGGGCCGGGCGGGGGCGGGGCGGGGGCGCGGGGAGGGGGCGGTTTCCGGGAGTCGCGGCCGCGGGCGCTGTCCCGGGGCCAGGGTCCCCGATTCGGCCGGCGGCGAGGGCGAGCTCTTGACGTGGCCCGGCCCCCGCCCCCCTCACCCCTTCTCCGCCGGGCGAGGGCGCTCAGTGCCCGGAAGGGGCCACCGAGGGGGAGGGGAGGGCGCCGCGGCCGCGGGGGGTGCAGTGGCCCCAGGACCCCGGGCGGCCGACCCGCAGTGGCGGCCGAGGGGCCCCGGCGCTCGGGGGCAGCGGGCGCGGTGCGCGGCCTGGGGAGGGCGCGCTCGCCGGGGCAGGCCCGCGGTGGCACCGTGGGGGCGGCCGGGGGGCTTCGTGCTCCCGAAGCGCGGCGGGCTCGAGGAAGGGGACCCGCGGGGAGGCGGCCCGGGACGCGGCCGGGAGGGAGACTCGGCGGCGCAGGAGGGGGCGGGGGACGCGGCGGCGGCGCTGGCGACGGCCTGGGCGGGGCGGGGCGGGGCGGGGCCGGGTCAGGGGGAGGTGAGCGCGCCCGGCCCCCCGCCCCGAGGGGGGTTCCCGGAGAGTTCACGGCGGGAGCGCGCCCCGGCCCCGCGACCGGGGGCGGGGAGGACGGGAAGGAAGGAGGCGGCGGCGCGCGCCGAGCCGCAGGAATGTACGCTGCGGCCCCGGAGCGCGCGCGGAGGGGAGCGGAGCGGAGGGAGGGGAGGGAGGGGAGGGAGGAGCCAGGCCTGGGAATGAGGGGGCGGAGGCGGTGCAGGTCCCCGAGCTCCGGAGCGCGGCGCGCGGGGAACCTCCATGTTGCCCTCTCCGCCGTCTCCCCGACACCCCTGCCTGCACCGACTTGTGTGCAAAGAGTGGAGTGCGGGGGGGGGGGGGGGAGAAAACGCAAAAGGAAATGCGTGTGCTCGGTTCCTCCATTGCCCCCCCCCCACTCCCGACCAGGGCACGCGCCCAAGTGCAAATGCGTGCAAAGCCCCGGGGCTGTGGAGCCGGAACGCCTGCTAGCATTCCCCCGAGCTGGATGTGCCTGCACAAGCGTTTGTGCATCTGTGCGTCTGTGCATCTGTGCGTCTGTGCAGCTGCATGCACGCGCACTGTTGCATACTTGCAAATACGTGGTGCCTGCCTCCATCGATGCATGCACGGGTGTGCGTCTCGGCCGGCGCGCGCGCCGGGCGCGAGTGTGTGTAAGTGTGCGCTCCACTCCCAGCTCGGCTCCTCTCGGTGCCCGGCCCCCTTCGCGCTCCAAGCCCCACCCCCCACCCCTCCGGGCTCCGCTTTTACAAAAGGTCTCCCCAGTGTTCGCCGCCGAGGCGCCCAGAGTGAGCCGGACCGCGGCCGCTGCGGCAGCCCTGGCTTTGCGCCCCGCCCAGTCCCTTTCCCCTGCCGGGGATCCCCCTCTTCCCCGCCCACCCCTTACCCCCCATGCAGCCTGGCGCCCTATGCTAGCCCTCCCCCTCCCCCCCTCCAGGAGCGGGGCGCCGCCGGGGGAGGAGGGGGAATCGGCTGCGGGTCCGCGGCGTTCCTAGCACCCAGCTCCCCTCCAAGCCGGGTCGCGATGTACGACTGCATGGAAGCGTTCGCCCCGGGCCCGCGCCGGCTGTACGGGGCGTCGGGGCCCGGGGCCGGCTTGCTGCGCAGAGCCGCGGGCAGCTCCTGCTTCGCCGGACTGGAGTCTTTGGGCTGGCCTCAACCCGCCAGCCTGCAGTGTAGGTACCGGAGCTCCGGGGCGGGGTGCGGGCTGCAGGGGAGGCCGCGGCTCGCTCTTTGCGTGTGTAGACGCTGGAAGCGGGGTGCGAGCGGAGACTCTCCCCCCGTCTCTGCGAGCGGCGGGTGTGCAGCAAAGGGAGGTGCTGGCCCTTTAAACGTGGGGACCTCAGCGACTCCTTTGGGTGTGTGCAGTAGTGTTTGGAGCGCGTGTGGCTCTTGGGGTGGGTGTCTCGCCCGGAGCTGCGGTTGATGCCGCCCCAGGATTTCTGAGGATGGGGAGGGAGCGGGGTGCTCCTGCCAGCTCGCGCCCGGGGGGATACGGCACCCTAGGCCGTGGGTGGCGTTTGTAGGCTCCACGTGGGAAGTTGGGAGCGTGAAAAACACTTGCAGAGCGTGTGAACCCCTGGAGGGTGCAGCCCTTACGTGGGCGGTGTGGGTGTGGGCGTCGGGGGGGTCTCGCCCGTGGGCCCCGACGGCGTTGGCAGGTCCGCGCGGGGGGCGCGAGGCCGGGGAGGCGTGTGCGCTGCGCGGCCTGGGGGTCGGCGGGGTCGGGGAGCGCCGCGCACGGGGAGCATCCCGGGTGCGCCCCGCGGGCGGAGGGCCGGGCCCTGGCGCCCCTCCCCCGCCCCGAGGAGCCGCGCTGGGCGCTGCGTGCGGGGCAGGGAGCCGGGGAGGGGGTGGGGGCTCGCCCCAGGGCCACGACCTCCAGCTGCGCTCGGAGAAGCGAAAAGTTGAAGGCAAAGTCGGCTTCTGGGCTTCTGGGGCTTCTGGGGCTTCTGGGGAGGGGGGTGGCGCGGAGGAGGCAGCGGCAGGGAGAGTGGGAGCCCTGGGTCCCCGAATATCCATCCTCCCCTCCCTGTGAAATGGGAGATGCCAGGCCTGGGGCCCAGAACCCCTGTGCAGGGCGGTAATAAAAAGCTGGGGACTGAGAGGCAGTAAAAATGAAGTCCAGATGAGAGGCGGCTTTGAAGCCTGGGCCCGAGCGCCTGGCGGGGGTGGGTGCGGGGAGGAGCCGGGAGGGGCGCCGGGAACACCCCCGAATCCACCGGGGCTGGGAGCGCGCCGGGAGCCGGGGCGGGCGGGGCGGGCGCCGGGGGAGGGCGCGCGGGGTCACCGGGGCCGCCGACGCGCCCGCTCGCTGGCTCCCGGCTGCGCTGTTTACGACAGTGCTCGGCGGCCTTTTTTTTTTTTTTTTTTTTGGCTTTTTCTCCTCTCTTTTTTTTTTTTCCTCTTCTGTTCTTTTTTTCTTTCTCGGTTCTTTGCTTTCTGCTTTTCCTTTCTTTTCTTTCTTTCTTTCTTTCGGCCTTCTGGTTCCAGGGCAGAGCTGCTCAGGTTTATTAACAGCTCAGCCCGGAGACTAGAGGAGGGAGGTGGCAACCGGGAGACCGCACTTTGGGGTGGGGTGCGGCAAGGATTAAAAGTGTGGGGTCTATAGGGTGGAGAAAGCATGGGGCTGTTATTACTTTGCATCAAATCCTGGTGAATGCTTAACTTTCCTTTCAGTGCCCAATAGGAAGGGGAGTCGGGGGTATGTCGGGAGGGGTGCTGAGGGGGAGAGACTTGCCCGGGAGGGGTTTTGTGGGGGCTGGGGCCTCTATTCAGGAGCCTGGCGGTCCCTGGGACTTGGCTGGCAGCGTGTTTTTGCATTTCAATTTAGGACCAGTCATTTTGGCCTCTAGGGTCTTGGTGGGCTTCAGGCCTGCTCCCCACACTTTGAGAGAGGAAGCAGCTTAGACCCGTGTCTAAGTCAGGGAGGGAGCGAGCTCCCTCGTGCAGGGGGCCACGCGCCGCGTTCGCGGGTGTCCGCGGGTGTCCTGGTGCTGCGCTCGCAGGCCAGGCCGGTGTTGGTGCGGGCGCTGAGCTGCGCTCCTGCAAACGCGCGCTGGATGTTGTGTGGCAGCTTTAGGACTTGTGCGCCCACGTCCACGGAGTGGCTGGGGCGGGCGTGCTTTTCTGCCCGCCTGTGTGTCCCGCGGTGCCAGGGGCCGCTTGGGGTGAAGGAGCCCATCGGTAGCGCGTCTGCTTCTGGGCCCCGCGTGCTTGTTGATGTGTGAGAGCGACTCCGGAGAGGTGTGTGTCAGGTTGTGTCTGGGCTTCTCGGCCCTGTGCCTCGCAGCTGGGAGCGTTTACAGCCGGTTATAAAGAGTTTGTTTGAAGCTCCGCTCAGCCTGGCCAGGAATTTCCTCAATTTCAGCAATTTGGGCTTTAAAAGGAGAAAAACCTAGAGCCCACCCCCCTCCTCCGCAGCAGGGGCCCCTGCCTAGCCTGGGAGCAGCCTCCCGACGGTGGGGACGGTGGGGACGGTGGGGACGGTGGGGTCTCGGCCCAGGGCTGAGAAGGGAACCTGAGCAGGCTTGACCAGATTAGCCTTCTTGTGCGCTTCACCCCCAGATTGACCAGAGCCCCCGGGCTGCCCTGGGAGGCTCAGGGGGCAGAGCGGTGCCCAGAAGGGGTGACGGCAGACAGGAAGGGCCGTCCGGGGCCTGCTCCCTGCGGCCCCCAGGCCGTAATTGCCCGGCTCTGCCCCAGCCGTCGGGCCGCACCCAGGCCCTTTCGCAAGAGAGGAAATGAGGCAGCGCTCTGCGGGCAGGGGCCCCCCCTCCGGCTGCGGGCAGCACCCGTGCCCTGCTCGGCCCCCAGGAGGGCTCCCCGAGGCCTGGCCCCGCTCCCGCCGGGCAGAGCGGACGCGGGCACCTCCCCCCCACCCCGCCCGTCGCGGGGAATCTCACTCCGGCAGGATTCTTATGCTAATGGCGGGAGGGCTCCCCTCCAGGGGGGGGTGGAGCTGGCCCGACCCCGGCCTCCGGGGCTGCCTCCGGCCTGTGGCGGCAGGGGGCGGACGTCGGACCAGGTGGGCTGCGGCCGGTTAGGAGGAACCAGGTGCTCCCAGGTGGGTGCGTGGGCCGCTCCCCAGGGGGGGGTCTTAGCGCTTTCCCGCCTTGACGTGGGCCGCCTAGGTTTGGGCGCCAGGTCCGACAGGTTGAGTAGTTCCTAGATCTTTCCAGCCTCTGAAGATCAGCTACAGACCCGAAGCCCCGAGTCAGGAAGGGCCTCCTGAGCAGCCCCGGGACCCCTCTGAGCCGCGATTGGGAGTCTGGGGGGCACGTTTCAGGGCGAAGTGTGGAGGCCCAGAGTCCAGCGCCAGCTCCCCTCCCCCACGGGCCGTTTACCCGCCGGCACCTGACTTTCCTGCTTTGCTACACCCCCAACCGCGCTACACCCCCAGCCGCTCTGGACCTGAGACCGAGCAGATACCTCCGTCCCAGCTTCTCCGAGTCGCCGCCCGGCCGCCTCGATCTGGTCAGGGGACCCGAGAGCCTGGGCTCCGCCATCAGCTGGCAGGGTGGCACCGGGCTGGCCACTGCCCTCTCCTGGCCTCCGTCCCTTCAGGTGTAAAATGAGGATGTTGGATATCCTCTAACCTACTTTCCTGTGTCCCATGTGCTCCACTGCCTCAGTGGTTTCTGGGTAAAAGGACCCTGGCAGCTATTTGGGGAGTGGCCGGAGAGGGAAAAACAGGGGAATTATCTACCCCGCATTACTTGGGAGAAAACACTTGGGAGGAAACGAGGTCCCCTGGGGCCCACTGAGTACCCCAGCAGGTCGCTTAGCCAGGCGCTAGCTACAGGTGGCCAGTACTTGGCCCAGATCTGTGGCCTCATAAGGAGGATGGTGGGGGCTAGACTATTGGGTGGACCGGTGGGACAGGCAGTGATAAAGAGTGCAGGGCCACAGCCCATAACCCTTCCAGCTGCCCACTTTATAGCTGGGGAATCTGAGTCCGGGGACATTACCATCCAGGGTGGCCTTGTCCTGGAATTTGGGGAACGGAGCAGGATCACGAGGGCTCAGGCTGGCCCTGTAGTGCAGGAAGATGGCCAGGCTGCAGGAGGTGCACTGATGGTGGTGGCTTGGGGCTTTCTGGAAGTATTTACTCTAGGGCTGTACGACGACTTGAAGTCACTGGTGGGGATGGTGTTGTCACCTCTGAGCCAGAGGGAGAAGTAGGGATGGGGTGTGTGCTGTGAGGATGCCTGGAGATCGGAGGGGTCCCGACCCTCACGTCACTGCTTCCCCCCCAGCGGTGGAGACTCAGAGCACTAGCTCAGAGGAGATGGTGCCCAGCTCGCCCTCGCCGCCTCCACCCCCTCGGGTCTACAAGCCGTGCTTCGTGTGCAATGACAAGTCCTCTGGCTACCACTATGGGGTCAGCTCCTGTGAAGGCTGCAAGGTGTGTGAGTAGTGGGGGTGGGAGCATAGGGCCTCTGGTCCGGGTGGTGGGGGAGAGACCCGAGTGAGCAGCTGTTGCTGTGGGGTGGGAGGGGCTGCTGCCCACGGAGGTGGCTCCTACACTAGCTCGGGCTGGGGCAACCCTGCAGGCCTGTGAGAGGCTGGTACTCCCAGCAGCCTGCTTCACTGCCCACCCCCACCCCCAACTCCAGGGCTTCTTCCGCCGCAGCATCCAGAAGAACATGGTGTACACGTGTCACCGCGACAAAAACTGCATCATCAACAAGGTGACCCGGAATCGCTGTCAGTACTGCCGGCTGCAGAAGTGCTTCGAAGTGGGCATGTCCAAAGAAGGTGGGCCCCGGGCCTGAGCGGGAGCCTCCTGTCCTTGCGGGTCATGGCTGCCTTCTCCCCACTGACCTCTGAGACCTGGCCCGCCCCGGGGTGCTGCCTCCACCCTGGCCAGGCCTGTGTGGTCTGTGCCATTCACCCGGGAGGCCCCACCCCTTGGGTTCTCCCTCTCAGAGCTTAATCCTTCCTGTGAATGAATGAAGGGGGGTCGCTGGCTCACTTGGACCTCTTTCATATGGGGAGGTTGGGGGGGGGCTTGCCAGTCCCTCCCCTGCTCCCAAGACTGAGCCTGAGGTGGATCTGGGGCACCCCCCCCTCCCCTGCGCCATTGTGCTGCCAAGGCTATAAGTGGATATCCTGCCGCCTGCATATCCTGCCCCCCCTCCCCAGCTCCTGCAGGGTTACAGGAAGGGCAGGATGGAGCCAAAGGGCTTGGGGAGGGAGCAGGGGCTGCAGGCCCTGGGTGGGGCTGGAGAGAGCCAGCCTGGGAATGGGAGCTAATGTGCCAGCTAGGGAAACTGAGGCAGTGATAAGGAGTGGACACGTGACAATTGGGGTGAGGGGGGTATCAGAGGGAGGTTCTGAGGGTCCTGACCCTCTCCTTGCGCCTTCACCTTCAAGCTGTGCGGAATGACAGGAATAAGAAGAAGAAGGAGGTGAAGGAAGAGGGGTCGCTTGACAGCTACGAGCTGAGCCCGCAGTTAGAAGAGCTCATCACCAAGGTCAGCAAGGCCCATCAGGAGACCTTCCCCTCACTCTGCCAGCTGGGCAAATACACCACGGTGAGTCCGGCGAGGGCTTTGGGGACGAGGTCGGGGTTGTAGGGGGGTCACAGTCCGGTGTCAGGACGAGGAAGGGCAGCAGTGCAGAGGGCAGAGCCTGGGGTCTGGGCAGAAGGAGGCCTCAGCTTGCCTTCCGACCTGCCCTCCCTAGAACTCCAGCGCAGACCACCGGGTCCAGCTGGACCTGGGGCTCTGGGACAAGTTCAGCGAGCTGGCCACCAAGTGCATCATCAAGATCGTGGAGTTTGCCAAGCGGCTGCCTGGCTTCACGGGGCTCAGCATTGCGGACCAGATCACTCTGCTCAAGGCTGCCTGCCTGGACATCCTGGTGAGTGGGGGCCTGTCTCCCGACACGCCTGACCCCGGGGGAGCCCGAGGAGTTGTCCGCACAAAGATTTCAGTGTCTTCCCCACCCCTGTCTGGTCTGGGCCTCCCCAGATCCCCTCTAAACCTGAGTTGGGTTCTTTGGGTCTTACCCCCACCCCAAGACCTGCTCCTGTGCTCCTGGACGCCCTGCGTCCTTCCGATTTCTCTTCCCTCCCCAGCTTTGGATCCTCCACCCCCCGCCGCCCTCCCTGCGCCTCCTGCAGGTTGCCCTCCTTCGGGCCTCCCCACCCGGTAGGTGCTCCTGCCCAGACAGACGCAGCACCCACCCCTCCCCCTGCCCACCTCTAGATGCTGCGGATCTGCACGAGGTACACCCCAGAACAGGACACCATGACCTTCTCCGACGGGCTCACTCTGAACCGGACCCAGATGCACAACGCGGGCTTCGGGCCCCTCACAGACCTCGTCTTTGCCTTCGCTGGGCAGCTCCTGCCGCTGGAGATGGATGACACGGAGACAGGGCTGCTCAGTGCCATCTGCCTCATCTGCGGAGGTGCAGGGGCGCCCCCTGGCGGTTACTCGGGCTCCTCCCCCCACACCCCACCCCGGCCCTCTGACCTGGCTGACCTCGCCCCTGCCCTGTCCACAGACCTCTCAGGCGCAGCCCTGAGCATGACGTGGACAGGGGGGCAGAGCAGAGGGAGAGCAGAGGAGACCCCATGTAACTGGTGCACCTGCACCAGATAAGGGGTCCGGGCAGGAGCGGTTTGCCAGAGGGGAGAAGGTGCAGGGCTCGGGGCAGGGGAGGTGGCCTGGGTAGGCTCCCGAACGACAGGCAGAGGGCTGATGGGACAGATTGGGGGCCCCGGGGGGGGGACCCTGGAGCAGGGTCTGGGACTCGGCCGCCTGTCACCGTCTCCTTCCCACCCCTTCCTCTCTCACTGCGCTGTGCTTGTCCCTGTAGACCGCATGGACCTGGAAGAACCAGAAAAAGTAGACAAGCTGCAGGAGCCGCTGCTAGAAGCCCTGAGGCTCTACGCCCGCCGGCGGCGGCCCAGCCAGCCCTACATGTTCCCAAGGATGCTCATGAAGATCACGGACCTCCGGGGCATCAGCACCAAGGGTTAGTCACGAGGGAACCTCTCCTCTCTCCTTCGGGACCTGCTGGTCTCTCAGGTCAGGCAGGCGGGTAAGCAGAGACCAGAACAGAGAATCAGGCGGTCTACGCTGGAACCCTAGGCCTGCCGCATGCTCGTGGGGAGACTTCAGGCAAATTCCGTCACGTACTGAACCTTGTTTTCCTGTTTGTAAGCGGGGCTATACGTGGACCGACCCCCTCAGTTACTGTGAGGGCGGAGGGAGCTAGCACCACAGCTTAGAACTGCTCAGAATTAAAAATGCAATTCCTCAGGGCGCCTGGGTGGCTCAGGCAGTGAAGCGCCGCCTTCCGCTCAGGTCATGATCCCAGGGTCTGGGGAAAAGGCCCCGCGTTGGGCTCCGTGCTCGATGCACAGCCTGCTTCTCCCTCTCCACTGCTTATGCTCTCGTGCTCTCTCTCTCTCTTAAATAAATGGGTGAAATCTTAAAAAAAAAAAAAAAAAAAAAAGGCAGTCCATCGGCTGCTGTACCTGCATTTCAGGTGCTCAGTGGCTAGTGAGGATTGTATTTTACGAAGCAGATAGTTCCATCATCACAGAAATTTCTGTTGGACCGTGATGGTTCAGAAGGATGCTTGGCAGGTAGGGGCTCGGTACATGTCAGCTGTGATTATAAAGATGAGTAAGAACAGGCCTGGGAACCACCGGCTGGCCGTGGACATGGAAGGTGGAGTGGGGTGCGCGGGGGGGTGCACTGGCCACGGGCCCGGTGTGACCCTTGAGGAGACCACCTAAAGGATGGGATGGGTGGGCAGCAGACTGGCCGAGGAGGCAGGCGGGGTGGCCCCCAGGACCCCTGGAGTCAGGAGACGGTGACCTGGGACAGTGGTGGCCGGCTTCTGCCGGGAGCCCCCTGGGGGAGAGGTTGGGGAGGTGGCCTCAAGGGGGCCTGGGCTTCTGCTCCCCTGAACCTCTTTGTCGCTCTGTCACAGGAGCAGAAAGGGCCATTACCCTGAAGATGGAGATTCCGGGCCCGATGCCTCCCCTAATCCGAGAGATGCTGGAGAACCCCGAAATGTTTGAGGACGACTCCTCGCAGCCTGGCCCCCACCCCAAGGCCTCTAGCGAGGATGAGGTTCCCCGGGGCCAGGGCAAACGGGGCTGCAGCCCCCCGCCTGACCAGGGCCCCTGACTTCCCCTGCCGTGGGGGTTGGGGCTCCAGGCAGCAGACTGACCATCTCCCAGACACCGCCAGTGCCCGGGGGAGGACCTGCTCTGCCCTCTCCACCCCTTCCAGTGAGCTCCTTGTTTTTGCCAAAGTTTCCAGGGGTGCCTCTGTGTTCATCCCCTTCCTGCTCCAACTGGCTCCCTCTCCAGTCTCGGGGGCCTGCCCTGTTCCCACCGGGAGAGAGGGCAGAGGGGTGAGCCTCAGTGTGGACTCCCAGATCTCAGCACTGCCCCTCAGACCCCAGGGTCCCGGGCTCCCCGGGGCAGGAGGACGACCCTGCCGGTTCTACAGCCCCCTCCTTTGCCGGGTGCTTAGGCCTCTGGGAGCCAACAGGAACACTAGAGACCAAAAAGGGGACGTAGGGGGAGGGCTGAGCCCACCCTCTTGCCCCGGGCCTTGGTGCCTCATGCACCTGCCGGATGCACGCTGCCCTCTGTGCCCCCTCGTCGCACCAGGTCGGGTTGGGGCAGGCTGGGCCCTGCATTTCTCTGGGGGCCAGAGGGTGAAAGAGACAGATGCAGGTCCACTGGGCACAGTTTGCTTGGGCCCACAGTTGACCTTGCGGCCTCCGTTACGAGCCCCTCCCCCAGCCCTGTCATGTGCCTTGGGCTTCCCCTGCCTCCCATCTCAGCCACCGGGGCAGGGACCCTCCTACACTACAGAGGGGCCCGGGGACCCCTCTCCCCCCTAGTGCCTTCCCCCCTTGATCTCCAGAGCAGCTTGGCCCAGGGAGGGGGGGGTGGACGCTGCTTAGCTGATCCTTCCCTGACCCAGAGGAAACCTCTATTTATTTATTAGCTTTTGTTTACACCCTGGACTTGACCCCTTCCTCCAGGGGTCTTGGGAGGGGGAGCCCAGGGCCCCTGTGACCCCTCCCTTCTTCCTCCAATCCCCAGTTTGTATTTAGCTGCCAAATAAGATCCCCACTGGCTCCCCTTTTTCTCTGGGGGGGTCAGGGTGCTGTCTCCTCCCCTCTGTTTACATCTCCCCTCCACCCCGCTGTATCGCATATTGCTGAGTTTTCTATTTTTGCAAAATAAAGTGATGGAAACTCATGACATGTGGCTTCCTCTGGGAAGTGGTAGGGGCAGTGACCCGGTGAGGAAGGTGAGCTCCTGATCTGGATTTTGCAGCTTTCCTAGGGAAACCAGGGAAATGGGGATGAAATGCGCCTGGGTGAGGATGGAAGGAGGGTGGGGAAAAGGAAGCCCACAGGGGCCTTCCTGGGTGTCTGGGCCTCCCACAGCCACCAGGTGTGGTTCTCAGATTGGACCCTATGGACCTCTGGGATGGTGTGAATGGGCCCAGAGGTCTTTAAGCTGCCCCACACCCACGGTGGTGTGTGTGTGCGCCTCTGCCCTCCTCTGGGGAGGGGGTTCACTGAAGCTGCACTTGGTTCTCATGAGGGTCTCTGGGCCCAGAGGAGAAGAAGCGCAGCTTGCATCTGAGTTACAGTGCTTCTGTGTTACACCAACCCTTTCCCATTCTAGGACCCCACTATCGCCTTGGAAGTCCCTCCCTCTGTTCTTTCTGACCCTTCACCCCATGACCCCACTGTCACCTTCTGTCCCAGTATCTCTCCTTGCCCCTGTGTGCCTTACCTCTGCAACACCCCATCCTCCGCGCACTGCCTGTGGCCTCTACCCCTGTGCCCCTCGCCCTCTGCACCCCCCACCTTCTTCCCTGGGGCAGCGCCCTGCCTACCTTGTGCCCGGCTTTCTTCACCGATGATCTGTGCATGAGAATGGGAGAGGGAGCTTGAGGATGTGGGAGTAGGAGAGGAGTGGGAAAAGCAGAAGAAGAAAGTGAAAGAGGCTCTGGAGGAAACCACAGGGCCTGCTCAGGGCCTGCGGGAAGGAGGGGTCATCGCCATGGTAACCCCTCCTGGTGGGGGAAGGGTACGAGGTAGAGGTAGAGGTCTGGTGGGCTGAGGCCGGCTGAAGAGGCCCCCAAAGCCCCAAGGGCTCCCCTGGCCCTGCCACTCCTCCAATCCGCCTGCTGCTCACTCCCACCCACCCACAGGTGGGCACTGGCCTAGGGGCCGTGGCTTCTCGGTCCCTGCTGCGCCCAGGGGCCCTTGGGGGGGCGTCCCCCGGCCTCTCCCCTTCTCTGCTCCGTCCCCAGCTTCCCAGCTCCCGCACCCGGACTTTCTCAGCCTCTCGCTGCTCCCCATCTTTCTCAGCCCCCGAGCCTCTTCCCAGGCCTCGGGTGGGCCGGGTCCTCTGGGGAGCCACTGACGTGCGCCACCTCCTTTAGTTCTCCGCAGCGCTCGCTTGGTTCCCCCGGCGCAGGAAGGTCAAGTGGCTCTGGATGGGCTCGGGGACCGGGCCAGGGGCCGGGATGGGCTCGGGCGCTCCGGCTCCACAGCCTGCGGGTCCAGCACCCACCGGTACCCCGGGCATCAGCTTTTCAAAATTAGTGCGCATGGTCCCTCATCCCCCCACCCCTACTCTCTGCCCCCCTATCCCACCCCTGTAGGAGGAAGTGGAGATGGCACAGCCTCTTGGGGAGCGGGCAGCCCTGGATCGAAGCCCCCCAGCAGCCAGTGGCTGGCTCTGTGGCCTTGGGCAAAGACTTGTATTTCTTGCCTCTGGGCCTCAACATCTCCCTTTCCTCTTAGCCTCTACATCTGTAAAACTGGGGGGCTGTGTCCTGGGAAAGGTACAGCAAGGTGATGTGCCCGGCGGGTGATAGGCGCTCAGTAGGCAGCCGAGCTTCTTGCCTTCCTTCCAGATCCCTCATTGTCATCATCAACCCCCTTGGCTCAGTTCCACCCCCTCGGGCTCCACCTTCTCCTAGGTCAGTTACCCCACCACCCCGAAATCTCCTCCACCCCACCCCAGGGCGTGTCACTTCCTCCTCTGCAGCCTCCCAGATCAGTACACAAAGGCCACCGCTGCTGGAGGAAGGGCTGCTCTGCACGCACCTGTGAGTACCAGGGCACAGCCCTCCAGCCTCCTCTCCTCACTGGCCCAACCCCCACCTGCTCCCCATCTTCCACGAAAGAGGGTTCCAGGGGAAAGAGGGTTCCAGGGGGCTCTGACCTGAGGATGGACACCCAGGATCTGGCTGAGACTTGAGAAAGGCTCTGAACTCCTTTCTGCATTCCTAAGATCCTCATCCTAGTTCCCTCCTCTAGTTTCTCAAGCTCTCCCTCCCGTCCGTCTCTCCTGCATGGGTTTCCCAAAAGTGGGGCCGGAGGGAGGCAAAGAAGGTAGGGGAAGCTGCTATCATGTGAGTGCCCCCCACGTGCCAAGGATTATGTCAAGGTAGGGCTCT
Source organism: Nyctereutes procyonoides (assembly GCF_905146905.1). NCBI lineage: Eukaryota > Metazoa > Chordata > Mammalia > Carnivora > Canidae > Nyctereutes > Nyctereutes procyonoides. The sequence continues at coordinate 4,058,583 of NW_026575124.1, read as the reverse complement.
CCCAACATGACTCCCCAGCTCCTACCCCTGCTGCCTGGTGGCTGGTGCTCGGCTCAGATCTGCCAGTGGCACATGGTGTGGATACCACAGTCCTGGGAGACCGTGGCCCAGGGGCTCAGTTCTCTTCCCTCCCCGTGCTGCTGAGCGGGCAGCAGAGGATTCCACTTGGTTTGGGAGACCTGGTGGTTGGCGAAATGCTGTTTCTCAGGTGCTGAGGGGATGTTAGGGTGTATGTTGGAGTCAGGATCGAGTCCAGGAAAATGAAAATCATGGAGGGAAAGAAGGGAAGACTGAAGAAGACCCCCGTCCCGTCCCGCCCCAGAGTGGAGCCCACTGGAGCTGGTGGCGAGAAGGCACAGCTTCTGATGCTGATGGTGCCTGGGTTGGAAGGGAGGGAAGTGGCAAACTGAGCCTCACCTGTCTTGGTCCCTGTTCGCTGTGTGGCCATGGTGGGCAAGTCACTTGCCGCTCCGGGGTTCAGGGTTCCATTTGTAAAAAGAGGGGGATGAAGTAGACAATCCTGCTGCTCTATGGTTAGGATATGAGGGCAAAGGAAGTAAAACAAAAGAGCTGTAAAGAAGTGGAGAAGAGAAAAGCAGCAGAAAGATGTCATCAAATTTTTGAATGGGTGGGGGTGGCGGGGAAGGGGAGGGAGAGAGAGATGAGCAGAAAGAAGCGGCAGTTCATGTATCCCCAAGTAAGGAAGGAGGAGGAAACCTGCGAGTAAGAGGAAAATTGGGGAGTCCTGTGCAGGGAGCCCCAGGGGGCTCCCTTTAGGGAAGATGAGAGGGTTTGAGATCTCTGGGTTTGTCTAATCCTGGGGGCCCCACCTGTGACAGATGAGTCAAAACTTCAAAACTGGGTTTTGTGCTGTAGCATCTCCAACCTCCTCGACCACAGGCGTGCAGAACAAGCGGGGCTGAGGTTACAGAGGCTGAGCCCTGGGCTGGCCTCGCACAGACGTGTGGCTCAGGGACATATATACACTGCACCTGAGGTCTCAAGTGGTGGCAAGCGGGGGAGGAGGACAGCTGAGGTAACCACGTGGCACCCCACCCCTTCCCCACACTGTGTAGAACATCAGTCTGAACCTAGGCCCAGGCTGAGGGGGATGCGGATGCTCCAGGCCAGAGTTAGCCGCCCTCTCTCACACACCACTGGCGGGAATATACCTGGCCTAGCTGCCAGAGAGGCTATGTCAGGAATATCGCCAACATTACAAAGGATACCTATTTCTTGGCCCTACAAATCCTCTTCCAGGGATTTATCCTACAGATTCACTTGCACACATGTGAAATCTTCATGGCAGCTTTAGTGTTTTGTTTTGTTTTTTAGGATTTTATTTATTTGAGAAAAAGAGAGAACAGAGGGAGAAGCAGACTCCTCGCTGAGCAGGGAGCCTGATGCGGAGCTTGATCCCAGGACCCCGGGAGGGTCCTGAAGGCAGATGCTGAGCTGACTGAGCCACCCAGGGGCCCCTGCAGCATTCGTTTTAACAATGAACAATTAGATAACAATTTAAATCCCCATGAGAGGGGATCCCTGGGTGGCTCAGCGGTTCAGTGCCTGCCTTTGGCCCAGGGCATGATCCTGGAGACCCGGGATCGAGTCCTGCGTCCGGCTCCCTGCACGGAGCCTGCTCTCCCTCTGCCTGTGTCTCTGCCTGTGTCTCTGCTGTGTCTCTGCCTCTCTCTCTCTATCATGAATAAATAAATAAAATCTTTAAAAAAAAAATCCCCATGAGAGACTGCCATCCATCCATGCAATGGAAACCTATACAGCTGTGAAAACAGAAGCAAGTTCTTTACTTTCTTGAGTAACAGGATCTCCAAGTAGTTAAAAGACAAAGAAAAGGGCAAAATGGTGTGTATGGTAGAATTGTGATTGTAGGATTCCATCATTAGATTCTACCATTTGAGGAGTATATATACTCACATTGGTTTGTGTGCATGAACAATCCCTAGAAGGACTGTACACAATAGGAGATCATGGAAAAAGATGGTCACTTAGTTGGAGTAAGGTGTGCAAATAAATGGGAGGTTGGGGGATAGGAGTGGGACATTCTCACTATCCTAATGTTCTGATTTTTTAAAAAGATTTTATTTATTCATGAGAGACACAGAGAAAGGCAGAGACCCAGGCAGAGAGAGAAGCAGCCTCCATGCAGGATGCCCGATGTGGGACCCAATCCTGGGACTCCAGGATCACGCCCCGGTCCAAAGGCAGGTGCCAAACCACTGAGCCACCCTGGGATCCCTGATTAATGGAATTGAGCATCTTTTTTCTGCACTTGTTGGCCATTTGTCTATCTTCTTCAAAGAAATGCCTTCTTAAGTCCTTTGCTGTTTAAAAATGAGGTGGTTTGGGATGCCTGGGTGGCTCACCAGTTGAGGGCCTGCCTTTGGCTCAGGGCGTGATCCTGGAGTCCCAGGATCGAGTCCCACATCGGGCTCCCTGCATGGAGCCTGCTTCTCCCTCTGCCTGTGTCTCTGCCTCTCTCTCTGTGTGTCTCTCATGAATAAATAAATAAAAACATTAAAAAAAATGAGGTGGTTTGCCTTTTTGTTGTTGAGTTGTAAGGGTTCTTTATATATTTTGGATACTTACCAGATAGATGGTTTGCAAGTATTTCCTCCCTTTCTGTAGTCTGTCTTTTCATTCTCTCCATAGTGCTCTTTGATGCACAAAACTTTTCTATTTGCACATTTATATTTTCATGAAGTCCAGTTTATCTATTTTTTTAAGATTTATTTATTTATTCATGATAGACACAGAGAGAGGGAGAGAGAGAAAGAGAGGCTGAGACACAGGCAGAGAGAGAAGCAGGCCCCATGCAGGGAGCCCGACGCGGGACTCGATCCTGGGACTCCAGGATCACACCCTGGGCTGCAGGCGGCGCTAAACTGCTGCGCCACTGGGGCTGCCCATGTTGCTTGTGCTTTTGATGTCATAGCTATGAATCCATTGTCAAATCCAAGGTCATGAAAATTTACCCATTTTCTTCCAAGAGTTTATAGTTCAAGGACTTACTTGGGTCTTTGATCCATTTTCAGTTAATTTTTGTATATGTTGTGAGGTAGGAGTCCAACTGCATTCTTTTACATGTGGATCGCCAGTCATCCCAACACCATTTGTTGAAGCTTGTTCTCTCCTCATTGAATAGTTTGGCACCTTTGTTCAAAAGCATTTGGCCATAAATGGACGGATTTATTACTGGACTCTCAATTTCATTCCATTGATCCATATGCCTACACTTATGCTAGCACCGCACTGCCTAGATTACTGTAGCTTTCTAGGAATTTTGGAAGAAGTGCGAGTTCTTTCCAAGATTGTTTTGGCTGTTCAGGGTCCCATGCAATTCCGTAGGAAGTATAGGACCAATTTTTCCATCTCTGTAATTAAAGGCCATTGTGATTTATCTTTTTGATTTTTTGATTTTATTTTTTTTTAAAGATTTTATTTATTTATTTATTCATGAGACACAGAGAAAGAGAGAGGCAGAGACACAGGCAGAGGGAGAAGCAGGCTCCATGCAGGGAGCCCGATGTGGGACTCGATCCCCGGTTTCCAGGATCACGCCCTGGGCCGAAGGTGGCACCAAACCTCTGAGCCACCCGGGCTGCCCTCTTTTTTATTTTTTTAAAAAAAGATTTTATTTATTTATTCGTGAGAGACGGGGGGGGGGGGGCGGGGGGCAGAGACACAGGCAGAGGGAGAAGCAGGCTCCATGCAGGGAGCCTGATGTGGGACTGATCCTGGGACCCGATCCCGGGACCCCAGGACCACACCCTGGGCCGAAGGCAGGCGCTAAAGCACCAAGCCACCCAGGGATCCCTGTCTTTTTGATTTTTTAAAAAATATCTAGTTATTTATTTGAGAGAGAGTACGTGTGTGTGTGAGAGAGAGAGAGAGAGAGAGAGAGAGAGAGAGTAGTGGGGAGGGTCAGAGGGGGAGAGGGACAGACAGGGAGAGAGAGAGAATGTGAGGCAGACACCCCGCTGAGTGCAAAGCCAGATGTGGGGCTCAGTCCCACAATCCTGAGATCATGACCCGGCCCTAGCTGAAACCAAGAGTCAGACACTGAATCCACTGAACCAGCCAGAAGCCCCTTAACTTTTTGATTTTTGAAGCATGGCTATGGCTTGCCTATTCGAATTTTTAATTAATACGTTTTTAAAAACCAGAAATTTGCTTCGTTTTCCCTAGAGGTCATTCCAGGAATTACCCTGCCTTCCGGGTCTTCCTTCAGCGTACATTTACTTTGTGCAAAGTACAGGACGGAAAAAGACTTTACCCACCTGGCTCGCCTTCCTCCGTTATCCCGGACCTTTAGGAAGTTTTCTTATGGCCTAATCTTTATGCCCCTCGCTGCCTTCCCTGCCTCTTTCCAATACTCCCTCGTCAGCTCCAGCCTTCCTTCCTCTCGTTCCTATTTCCTGACTTTCCTCCCTTAAATTTAGCACCTTTGACCCTCTTCCTTCACTTAGAATCCAAGATTATGAAAGCTGCAAAGGCCGTCGATTACTTGTTCTCCTCTGTCTCTTTACAGATGTGGAAGCCGAGGTCCAGGGGAACAGCCTGACCTGCCGTAGCCAGTGAGTGACCGAGGCAGGACCAGAACCCGCTGTTTCCTGTCCGGTTATTCCCGCTGTGGCTTGGAGTCCTGGTGAATAGACCTGGGTGGGTGTAGGCCTGAGCGCTTCCAGGCCCAGTCCCCAGACCCTTGTTAGGCCATTTTGCCCACCTTGGCCTAGTGAAGTCTGCACACAGGAGGGACTTCTCCCAGGCTCCCACCCAGGCATGGTACCTGACTCTTCCTGACATTTTAAAGAAACTGCTGAATCCACAGGAAGGCTGTGAGGGGAGATAAAGAATTGGGATTTAAGGGGGAAAAAAAAAAGAAGAAGAAGAAGATGAATTGGGGTTGTGGGCTCCCTGTCCCCCTTTGGTAAGCTCTGTGCCCAAGGTGGGGCTTGAACTCACCACCCTGAGATCAAAGTCACCTGCTCTACCAACTAAGCCAGCCAGGTGCCCCGGAGGTAGTTTTTTTTTTTTTTTAATGATAGTCATACAAAGAGAGAGAGAGAGAGAGGCAGAGACACAGGCAGAGGGAGAAGCAGGCTCCAGGCACCAGGAGCCCAACGTGGGATTCGATCCCGGGTCTCCAGGATCGCGCCCTGGGCCAAAGGCAGGCGCCAAACCGCTGCGCCACCCAGGGATCCCCCGGAGGTAGTTTTGAGAGTGACAACCACAGGCTAAGTTTAGAGGACTGAGACTTTGGAGGGCCTCCCTAAGGGCCCTCGTGACCCCGATATTCCATTGCAGGCCATGGTGGCTTTGTTAACGGTCCTTGTTCTCCTGCTGGCCCTGAGGAGAGGGGAGAGTGAATTAGATGCCAAGATCTCCTCCGCAGAGAAGGCCACAGAATGGAGGGATCCTGACCTGTCCCTGCTGGGGTCCTGCCAGCCTGCCCCCTCCTGCCGGGAATGCATCCTCTCACACCCGAGTTGTGCGTGGTGCAAGCAACTGGTAAAGATGGGCCTGTGGCCTTTGAACCCGGTGTACGTGTTTGTGCAGAACAGAGATACGTGTGTGATTGCGTGAGCAAATGTGTGATTTTCTGGGTGCACTCTGCAGTCCCATGTGTGAGTTTGTGCACATGGGACTCCTGTGTGTGACTGTGTGTGCGTGTGTGTGTGTACACATGCATGCAAGGTTCTGTGTGTATAGGTTTATGCATCCGTGTATTTGTGTGTATATGGAGAAGAGTTGTGACCATAACTCTGGAGCTGGAACTCACGCTCGTGTGTAGGTAGAGGGAGCCGTGGTACATACACATGTGGGAAAGTGCATTTGTCAGCTGGGCTGCCAGGACAGCATCCCACAGGCTGGGTGGCTTAAGCAACGGGCACCTGTTTGTCACAGTTCTGGGGGCTAGGCATCCGAGATAAGACAACAGCCCATTTGGTTCCCGGGGAGGGCCCTCTCCCTGGCCTGCACACAGGTGTAGACCAGCTCTTTGGTGCCTCTTCTGATAAGGGCAGCAATCCCAGGGCGCGAGGGTTCTCCCTCCAAGCTCTCACCTAACCCTAATTTCTTCCCATTTTCAAATGCCGTCACATTGGGTGTTAGTCCCTAGCAGAAAGTGGGTGACTGGGTTTCTGAGTCTGTGTTGGGGCGCGCGCATGAGGTTCCCAGGTATGTAGCCGCCTGTGGCTGGGAGAGCAGAGGGAGGAGCTGGGAGCCGGTGGGCTTTGGGGAGAGGCCGAGGCTGCCCTGGTGGGCGCTGGGGAGGCATGTTTGCCCGGCTGGTCAGGGCTGCTCTTTGTGCCTCGGGACAGGGCCCGGGGGTGGGGTGGGGTGCCAGGGCCTGGTGGCTGCCTGCACATGAGCCACCACAGGGCCCCAGGCAGAGGGAGAGCTGGGTGGGAGAGGGGGCAGCCCCCTGAGACAGGCGCCCTGGGAGTCGGGTGGCCAGCAGGCAGAGCAGGAGGTGCCAGGCCGGGGCCTGGGGACACCAGGCTTGTGTCTGCCTCCTTGGGTATCTGGACCTACCGCGGGCCTCAGGACCAGTGGAGCAGCCACTGTAGGCATTCCCTCCCTCCGGCGCCTCCCAGCCCCCAGGTACCCCGGGCGGGGGAGGGAGGGCCTGGTGGGTCCCAAGACTGAAGCTGGGCCTGAGCCTGCGGGCAGGTTGGACGGGAAGCCAGGCTCCTCCTCCCCTGGAGGTAGTGAGCGCCCCCCCTCCGCCCCCCCATCGCGGTAGGAAGTCTGTGGCCCTGGAGGGGGGTGTGTGTAGGTGCTGGGGAGGGGGGCAGCGGTGGGTGCTTGAGGAAGTGGGCTGCGACAAGGACGTGTGTGAGACCGCCGGGCGGGAGGGGAGGCATGGGGGCTTGGGGAGCTGCCTGCGAGGTGAGGGCTGCTGGGGCTGGGGCTGCGGGTGCGGCGGTGGGTGCTGGGGGGATAGGTGCTGCTCGAGGGGGTGTAGGTGCTGGGGAGGGGGCGGCGGCGGTGGGTGCTGGGGGGTTAGGTGCTGGGGAGGGGAGGGTAGGTGCTGGGGAGGGGGCGGTGGTGGGTGCTCTAGGAAGTGGGCCGTGATCAGGCCCGGGGGTGCGGGGTGACCGCGGGGCCGGGAGGGGAGGCCTGGGGTGACAAGGACGTGTGTGACCACCGCGGGGCCGGGGGCGGGGGCCGGGGGCGGGGGCCGGGGGGGGGGAGCTGCCCGCGAGCCGAGGGCCGCGGGTCCCGACGCGCCTCCCTTGGCCCAGAACTTCACGGCGTCGGGGGAAGCGGAGGAGCGGCGCTGCGGCCCCGCCCAGGAGCTGCTGGCCCGCGGCTGTGCCCCGACGGCGCTGGAGGAGCCCCGCGGGCGGCAGGAGGTGCTGCAGGAGCGGCCGCTGGGCTCGGGCTTCCGCGGCGAGGGGGCCACGCAGCTGACGCCGCAGCGGGTCCGCGTGGCGCTGCGCCCCGGTGAGTGGGGGTATGGGGGGAGGATGGGGGGAGGATGGGGAGGATGGGGGTGGGGGAGGATGGGGAGGATGGGGGAGGATGGGGAGGATGGGGGGCGGGGGGGATGGGGAGGATGGGGGGCGGGGGGGATGGGGAGGATGGGGGGTGGGGGGATGGGGGAGGATGGGGGTGGGGGAGGATGGGGGGAGGATGGGGGGTGGGGGAGGAGGATGCCCCCCCCCCCCCGGGATCCCGCTGCTGAGCCCCCGCCCGCCGCAGGGGAGCCGCAGCGGCTGGCCGTGCGCTTCCGCCGGGCCGAGGGCTACCCGGTGGACCTGTACTACCTCATGGACCTGAGCTACTCCATGAAGGACGACCTGGAGCGCGTGCGCCAGCTCGGCCACGACCTGCTGGTGCGGCTGCGGGAGGTCACCCAGTCGGTGCGCATCGGTGAGCGCCCCGCGCCCGGGCCGCCCGCCCCGCCCCGCCCCGCCCCGCCCCTCCTGGGCGCGGCCTCGCGCTCCGCCGCCTCCTCCCAGAGCTGCCGGCCGGGCCCGCAGGGACTCCCGAGGCTGCGGGCGCCACCCGCGTCCGCCCAGGGCCGCGCCCCAGCGACCCGCCCCCGCCCCCGCCAGCCTCAGCCCCGCGTCTCCCGCCGGGACCCAGTCGCCGCTGCACCCTCGTCCCCCTGCTTTGCCGCCGGCTGCACCCTGCACCCTGCGCCCTGCGCCCTGCACCCTGCGCCCTGCGCCCTGCACCCTGCGCCCTGCGCCCTGCGCCCTGCACCCTGCGCCCTGCACCCTGCGCCCTGCGCCCTGCGCCCTGCACCCTGCGCCCTGCGCCCTGCGCCCTGCGCCCTGCACCCTGCGCCCTGCGCCCTGCGCCCTGCTCTCCGCCTCGGGACACCCTGCTCGACCTCCACCTGGCCCGCTCGGGTCTCCGCCCCCGCCCCCCGCCCGAGCCCCTGAACAGCCCCGCCCTGCCCCCTCGCCCCGCCCCGTCAGCTCCCTCCTGCCCTGACTGTCCCGCGCCCCGCAGCGGCCTTCCACCTGCCGCCGGCCGGTGACCTCTGGCCCAGCCTTCACCATGCCCCCTCCCAGGCTTCGGCTCCTTCGTGGACAAGACGGTGCTGCCCTTCGTGAGCACGGTGCCCGCCAAGCTCCGCCACCCCTGCCCCACCCGGCTGGAGCGCTGCCAGCCGCCCTTCAGCTTCCGCCACGTGCTGTCCCTGACCGGCGACGCCACAGCCTTCGAGCGAGAGGTGGGCCGCCAGAGCGTGTCGGGCAACCTGGACTCGCCCGAAGGCGGCTTCGATGCCATTCTGCAGGCTGCGCTCTGCCAGGTGAGGCGCCGCCAAGGGGCCGCAGGCCGAAGCCCCGTTTGGGGCCGAGACTGCCACCCCGGGTCGGGCGGGCCCAATCCTAGGGAGCCCTCTGGACTACAGCCTCCGTGGTTGGCATATTTATTTTAACAATTTCCTGGTGGGGATCCCTGGGTGGCGCAGCGGTTTGGCGCCTGCCTTTGGCCCAGGGCGCGATCCTGGAGACCCGGGATCGAATCCCACATCGGGCTCCCGGTGCATGGAGCCTGCTTCTCCCTCTGCCTGTGTCTCTGCCTCTCTCTCTCTTTCTCTCTCTCTCTCTCTCTCTCTCTCTCTCTCTCTCTCTCTCTATCATAAATAAATAAAAATTAAAAAAAAAAACAATTTCCTGGTGGATTAGAGTGAAAGATTGCAAGGGAGAGGCAGGTTTTCCTAATTCACGAGGAGGCCTCAATGAACCCAACCCCGCCTGGATGGCTGGGGAGCAGAGGCGCTGCCGGCCCGGGCACACGCAAGCTGACTCCGAACGAGGCTGGCCAACCTTTGGCTCCTAGAGCCCGGGTGCACAGCCTACCTCCACCCCACTCCCCCCGCCCCAGGAGAAGATCGGCTGGAGAAACGTGTCCCGGCTGCTGGTGTTCACTTCAGACGACACGTTCCACACAGCTGGGGACGGGAAGTTGGGTGGCATTTTCATGCCCAGCGATGGGCACTGCCACTTGGACAGCAACGGCCTCTACAGTCGCAGCCCAGAGTTTGTGAGTCCCTGCCCTGAGTCACAGCTCCTCTGCCCCGAGGACCCCCACCCCAGCCTTACCAGTGACCACCCCGCAGCTCCTCCTCTCCATGTCCCCCCGCTGCTCGGTCACCCCCCGCCCCAGCTCCTCCCTCCTCCTGCTGAGCCTCCAGGGTCCCACTAGCTGGTGGAAGCCTGGTTCCTGGACTTCCCGCGCATTTCCTTGGATGGTGTTTGGGGGGGACCTGCGGCGCTCACCTTGTCCCCTCTCCCGTGCCCAGGACTACCCCTCTGTGGGCCAGGTAGCCCAGGCCCTGTCCGCAGCAAACATCCAGCCCATCTTTGCCGTCACCAGTGCCACGCTGCCTGTGTACCAGGTGAGAGCCCGCTGAATGCCACACCTTCCCGCCTGGAGCCTTTCTCGGCTCCCTCAAAGACCCACGCTCCTCCTCCCCGAAAGCCCCCCCTGCAGACCCCCAGAAGCCCACCTCCCCCGAACTGCGACCCACCATTGCCCCGGACTCCTCAATAACCCAGGAGCTGAGCAAGCTGATTCCTAAGTCCGCAGTGGGGGAGCTGAGTGAGGACTCCAGCAACGTGGTTCAGCTCATCATGGACGCGTACAATGTGAGGGGCTGGGCCTGGGCGAGCGCGGGGACGGGGGCACCGGAGGGGGGTCCGCAGGCTCTCCGTAACAGGGCCCTCGCTCTGGCTCACGTCTGTAGAGCTGAAGCGTCTGGCTTGCACAGAGCACGGAGCCCCGCTCGGGGCCAGGAAGGAAAGGAAGGTTCACTGAGCTGCTATCTCATGCCACGCGCTGTCCTAGCGCACTTGCCGTTTGCCATCTCGTTGACCCCCCTAAATCCCTGTTGGCTGACGATTATTGCCCCTATTTTATAGATGGGGCTACAGACACAGAGGGCTGAACGACTCGCCCAGGCTCATGCAGATAAGGGACGGAAGGGCTGGCACCGGTGCCCCTAAGTCCGCCTGGAGCCTGCCTTCGCTAAGCTTACAAATAGTTCAGAGATTCTCTTCACGGGAACCATAGGATTTTACAGGTAGAAGGAACCGCAAAGATCCACCAGGGTTTCTTGGGCTGAGGTCTTATCCCTGTAACCATGCCACAGGCTTATGACGGGTCATGGCCTCAACCCACGGCGAGAAAATCTGCGGCAGGATCCAAGTGCTCAGGACAAACTCCCTCGGAAGACTCTGCCCTTGAGCCCCTCGTGGGCTTAGGCCATATACCCTGATCTGGGGTTTGAGAAGCAGCCGCTGCGCGGTGGTGCCAGTGCCTGTGTCCCCGCCCCCGGCAGGGCCCTTGCTGCACTGACCCATGTGGTCCCTCGGGGTGCTCACACGTCTTCCTGCAGAGATGCCTCCCGCCTGGGCAGCCTGGTGGGGGCGAGGGGCCCCAAGGCGGCCCAGGGCAGGGTTAGGGTGAAGGTTGGAAGGGCTGGAGAAGGCACGAGGTGGGGCGGGAGTCCTGCCTTCACGTGGTTACTCACTGTCTCCCTTCCACAGAGCCTGTCATCCACTGTGACCCTCGAACACTCCGCGCTCCCTCCTGGGGTCCACATCTCCTATGAGTCTCTGTGTGGGGATCCTGAGAAGAGGGAGGCTGAGGCTGGGGACCGCGGCCAGTGCAGCCACGTCCCCATCAACCACACGGTGAGAGCCGGCCCAGACAGGCCCAAGGAAGGAAGTGGGGGCGGGGGAGGGAAGTGGAAGCCGCAGGAAGAGCTGGGGCAGACACAGAGAACAATGCAGAGGCATGGGGTAGTCCTGGCGTCCTCTGGAAAGGCCTTCAGGAGCGGCTTCCTCCAGGGGGGCTCTACGAGATGAGTGTCAGCATGACCCTCTCCCTTAATTTCCTAAGGACCAAGGTTCTGGATGATGAGTGGGTTTGGGGCGTGCGTGTGTGCGTGTGTGCGTGTGTGCGCGCACGCACAGGATCTTGAGTCTGATTTCTGCCCACGCGTCCTCAGGTGAACTTCTTGGTTACTCTCCAAGCTACCCGCTGCCTCTCAGAGCCCCATCTTCTGAGGCTCCGAGCCCTTGGCTTCTCAGAAGAGCTGACTGTGGAGCTGCACACCCTGTGTGACTGTAACTGCAGCGACACCCAGCCCCAGGCGCCCCACTGCAGTGACGGCCAGGGGCTCCTGCAGTGTGGGGTATGCAGGTGAGGCCGCCTGCTGCCTTCTCCCCACGTGGCTCCCAACACGCCCGAGCCCGGTATTCCTCCTCCGTCTTCTGTCCCCCACTGGCGTCTCTAGACCTCTTGTTCAAGACGCCACCCTGACTCACCTAAAGCTTCCCGGGCGTGCCGAGACCCTTCCCTCCACACTTCAGCCGCTCATCTCCCTCCAACTCTTTTGGGATCTTAGGCTTAGAGGATCTTGGGGAAGATGGGTCAAGGGATGGTCAGACCCACCGCTCCTCCCCTGGTTGTGCTCACCCTGCCTCCTCCTCCCCTCCCAGCTGTGCCCCCGGCCGCCTGGGTAGGCTCTGTGAATGCTCCGAGGCCGAGCTGTCCTCCCCAGACCTGGAGTCTGGGTGCCGGGCCCCCAACGGGACAGGGCCCTTGTGCAGCGGGAAGGGACGGTGCCAGTGTGGACGCTGCAGCTGCAGTGGACAGAGCTCCGGGCCTCTGTGCGAGTGTGATGATGCCAGCTGTGAGCGACACGAGGGCATCCTCTGTGGAGGTACCTGCGGACTTTGGGAGAAGGGTGGGGTCACAGTGGGTCCCAAGGCTATTTCGGCTCTGGAACTTCATGGCCCAAGGGCAAGTATCAAAGTTTCTGGTGTAGGAGCTGGAGGGGTCTGGCACACTCGGGAGGGAACTGGACGCACAGGAACAGCCCATGGTGGTGTGTGACACCCATGAGGAGTGAGGAGTATGGTTGTCACCCTTTGCGTGGCTCTCCCCAGGCTTTGGCCACTGCCAGTGTGGAAGGTGTCACTGCCACGCCAACCGCACCGGCTCAGCGTGCGAGTGCAGCATGGACACGGACAGCTGTCTGGGTCCAGAGGGGGAGGTCTGCAGCGGGCGCGGGGACTGCAAGTGCAACCGCTGCCAGTGCCGGGACGGCTACTTCGGTGCCCTCTGTGAGCAGTGCCCAGGCTGCAAGACATCATGTGAGAGACACAGGTGAGCCTTGGGTCTTGCAACTTGGGAGCAGGGGCCCAGGGGGTGCGGGGGTCGGGGTGCGCGGAGCCGCTCCCACCTGCCCCCTCCCTGCCCTGTGGTGCGAGCGACTGCTGCCCAGCTGGTAACCTGTTGGTGTCCACCGGACAGGGACTGTGCTGAGTGTGGGGCCTTTGGGACTGGTCCCCTGGCCACCAATTGCAGCGTGGCTTGCGCCCATTACAACGTGACTCTGGCTTTGGTCCCTGTCCTGGATGACGGCTGGTGCAAAGAGAGGACCCTAGACAACCAGCTGCTGTTCTTCCTGGTGGAGGAGGAGGCCGGAGGCATGGTCGTGTTGACAGTGAGACCCCAAGAGAGTAAGTGGGCAGGGATGCTGTGGACACACCACTGGGGGCCCCGAAGTTCGACGGGTAGGGCCTCAGACCTGGGTTGGGGAGGTGACGAGGGGAGGAAACCAGGCCAGGAGCTGAAGCAGAGCAGGGAGTCCAGGCAAAAGCGGAGGCGATGGGCCAAGCGGACAAGGCTAAGGCCCTGGGCCCTGAGGAGAACCTTGCACCTTGCTGGGTCCTTGTTTTAATGACAAGCGAGGCTGGGAGGCTGGACCCGCTACGGGCAACCGTCAGTCCCCGTGGCCGGGCCCCCAGAAGTCCGCGTGGTTTCCTCCCGCAGGAGGCGTGGATCACACCCAGGCCATCGTGTTGGGCTGTGTAGGGGGCATCGTGGCAGTGGGGCTGGGGCTGGTCCTGGCTTACCGGCTCTCCGTGGAAATCTACGACCGCCGAGAATTCAGCCGCTTTGAGAAGGAGCAGAAGCACCTCAACTGGAAGCAGGTGGGGGCTGCCTCCTACCCCCCAGGTCTTCCCTGGTTAGGACCCCCTGGCTCGCCGCTTCCCGCCCACCCCCAGCCTCGACTCCTTTCACCTCGGCCCCCCCGCTTTGGTCCATGTCTGCTGTGCCCTACGCCCTGCTCTTAGGGCGCTGCTCGAATTCCAGGGTGGCCCCTTGGGATCAGACAGAGGAGCAGCCCTGGGGCTTTTCCTCATCATTTCTGCCCTTCTTCCCCAGGAAAACAATCCTCTCTACAGAAGCGCCATCACGACCACGGTCAACCCCCACTTTCAGGAGACAGGGAGTCTCCTTTCCTGAAGTGGGGGAGAACACTCAGGACTCCTGAGGAATGGCTGTCACCTACTTCATCCCCTGAGGGACACCGAGGGGCCTCCTGCTGCAGCCTGGCTTCCCTCCTCACAAGGAGTGAGGCGTAGCCCCTGCTGCTCCCCGAACACAATAAAGTCTTCCCCCCAGAGCACAGCTGTCGTCGTGTCTTACCAAGGCCAGAGCAGGCTGTGGAGCCTGGGCCTCAGGAAAACCCAAGTGCATTCCTCCCCCTGCCACCTGAGGCCAGCGAGTCTACCTGACGGGCAGGAAACTCAGGTGGCTGCCGGGGGTGGGGCGGGTGGGGGGGCAGCAGGTGGAGGTGGGCTGCTCAATCCTCAGGTAACGTCGACCTAGGCTACAGAGCCACGCTTCGAGCAGCTCGCTGCTACCCTAAACTCCTCTGTTCTGGCGGGCAGGGCTTTGGGTTTTTCCCCCTTACTCAGAAGGGATACCCTGTTTTTACTTTCCTTTGTTGCTCTTCTGTGGAGGAGTTTTAAACTGGTGGTTTCCAGGATGCTGGACGTTTAGGGTAGTTATGTTGGGGGGGGGGGAGGCAGAAAACCACTTTGGCCCCAAAGTAAAAGCTTTCCCAAAAAAGAGATAGTATGTAGAAAAGCCCCATTTTCTTTTTATTTAAATATCCTAAATATATCACGAAGGAACATACACTGCACTTTAATGGTAAAAAGATACAAGTTTATAACATCTTATAAAAACTACCATTTAAAAGTGATCTTGTTCATTTGATATTCCCCTCCCCCAATAGCAAAATAAGTATATTAAAAAAAAAAAAAAAAGAGAGAGAGAAAGAGAGAAGAGGACAGAGAGGAAGAGTAGGAGGGATTGTTAAGATAAAAGCCCCAGGACTGCAGCAGAGGCAAAGAGCATCTGGGGAGAGGGTTAGAAGTTGTGGCGGGACCCCACGTCTCATTTAACCCTCCAAGGTCAAGCCATAGGGCACAATCAGTAGCTAAGTGATGAAAGAGGCTGCTGGGGGCTGGACGGAGAAGAGTTGGGGTGCAGGGAAGGGCAGGGCTGGTAGGGCCCGGTCCAAGGGCCCACCCAGAACTGGTGCTACTCCCCCAGACCCCCAAATCCCATGTCCTGGTCTCTGAGAGCCTGCCCTCCCTCCCTTTCCCTTCACTCCAAACGCACCTGAGGCATCTGTCCAGTGCTAGGCCCCGTCAGCTGAGGAGGGCGGGGGCCTTGGGCCCAGGCGCCTCTGCAGCGCTTAGTCTGTGGCTTCCCTGGGGTTGTGAGGGGGCTCCTGGGCCCCCTGGGAGGCTGAATCACTCCTTTCACCTCTTTGCTCCTCTCTCCTCACACATCCTTGGCCCCAGCAGCTCAGCACCTGGACGACTGTACCACCACCTACTGCTCCTGAGTTCCCCCCACACCCAATCCTTGGCAGGGGTGCTTCTGGTATGGCTCTTTATACATCTGCGCACAAACTGCCTCTCCTCCGCCCACCCCGGCAGGAGGCTGGGGCCGTGGGGGTCCAGGGCGCACCGTGGCCTAAGCACACATCTGCACACGTGGGGGCATAGGTCACTCACGGGATTTTCTCCACACACACCCCAACCCTAAACAGATTAGCTGCAAGTGGCAGGGAACGAAGCCTCCTATTTTCAAAAGTGCTCGTGGGAGAATAGTTTTGTAGATGGAGCTTCCCTCCAAGAACGTATTCCCAGAAGTGAAGGGTCAGTTCCAGCCCCAGCCCCAGCCCCAGCCCAGCCCTCACACACAGGAAGACACCCTGCCTGCGGGGACCACAGGACTGAGGTCTAGGTTCTGGACCGTATCAAATGGAAGTGCCAGCACAAAGCTGCAGAGCACAGGCAGCAAACACGCGCCCCATGTCTCTCCCAAAGGATCTCAGGTGCCATTAGGGAGAGTCTGTAGGGTGCCACGCCTTTCTTTTTCCCTGAAATCCTCACATTTCAGAGGTATAGAGCCCCCCTCCCCCGCCCTCCCAAACAGGTAGCAGCCGGGAGCTTTCTGCTGCTGTTCCCTACACCTTCCAGGAAATGAAGTCACACCGCCTGGAGCTGCCATCCTAGATCCCCACCGACAGCATGGTCAGGTTCACCAAGCCTCCATGATTACTCCCCTCTCCAGGTCAGGGCAGGCCACAGTGGGGGCCAACCAAACCCCAGAACCTTCCAGAGCAAGGTTTTTTTTTTTAATTTCACTTTAGAAAATCCATGTTTACAAGCTTTGGCTCGGGTTAAACACCCTAACCAGCCTGCTGAATCAATCCCAAACCACCCTCCAAAACAAAGCCCTTCACTCCCCTAAATCGAGTTCCTCAGCTCCTTCTGGGACCTCAAGCACCCTTCAGATTCGGTGGTGGTGGTGGTGAGGGGCTGTTTCATGCTCATCCTCCCCTGAGCTGAGGGCCAGAGAAGGGTTTGGCTCAATAATATGCCATCTCCAAACACAAGCACACATGTGAATGAACACACTCATGTATGCACGCACACGCACGCTCACACACACACTCACACACACACCCCTGATCACTTTTTTGGGGGTGGATAGGGTGGTGGTGTTGGGGCAGAGAGGAGCAAAGAACGTGATTAAGAACAAAACCTACAACAGGTTTCTTCCTGTCCTTTCTCTGCAGCACCCCTTTCCCCCCTAATTCTTGGTTGGGTAGGGATGGCCATTAAGAAGGAAGCGAAGATCTTATTCTTTGGAACCAAAGGCCACACCCTATCTCCTCTACCTGAATACAGTGATAGGACTTGGGCAGGGAGAGCAGCTCTCGCTGCTCAACAGTCATGTCAGGGGACACCAAACTCCTTTGTTTCTTGCTGCTCAACTTGGGACTAGTCTCAGGTTGTTCCTAAGACGACACAAGGAGAGACAGCCCCACTTTGATATCCATGACTACGCGCTCAACACCTCTGTCTGGCTCAGGAGTCAATGGCAGCGAGGTAGCCACACACTATCTCCAAGATCGAGTGCCCAAGAGGGCATGGAAGGGCTCCGTGGGCCGTTCTCACCCAAGTTCCCTCCACAAGGCACTTGAGCTGACCCCATCAGGTACCGGGTGGCCTGGCCATTGCAACAGCCGTGGGCATAGCTCTTGCTTGTCCCCGGGGGAAGTAAGAGGTACCTGCCCACTCTAGTTGGACCCAGCCCTTGTCTGCTCCTCCCGCCATTCTTCCTTCTGTCCCTACAGTGTATAAGGAGACCAATGCAAACTCAGCTGCCATCCCTGATACTACTCTCCTTCAAACAGAAGGTGAGGTGCAGGGCTGTGAACACTGAGGATCAACTGCAACCAAAAACTCAATTTTGGGGAGGGCTGGACCAGCCATAGTCCCTGCTTTGACCAGGGCTCTATGCCTCCATATTACCTGTATCCACAGTGTAGCTGCTAAAATTGCTTTTGGAAAAACAAAAACAAGAACAGAACAAACAAACAAACCCCTCTCCCCAATCCTTTCCATGTCAGCTGCCAGCTGGAGTCCAAGGTTGTGGGAGCCACACCAGTCTTGGTCCTGTACCTTCAGTCCCCACCTATAACCTCAGCCAAGGGTCCAGGGACTAGCTTCCCTACCCAGGAATGCTGGAGGAACGTCCCCGAGATACTCGTAGTCTCAGATTATTTACAGAGCTGAGGCTCTGAGGCCGCTGTCCCCTGATGCACTCTTCTGGTTTCCTGGGTCCACTCCTCCAGGAGGGGGACAGGTACAGACGGGGTGGTGGTGGCACCATCACACCAGAGAGGGTGCGCTCTTCGGTAAATTCTTCTCATCACTCCCACCACCCAGGGCCCCTTGCGCCTATAGAGAAAATTGCCCGTCGGAAGTCTTGGACTGGCACCCTTGGCACATCCGTTTGTGTCTGAGTAATCGATCTGTCCGAGAAAAACACTGAGAAGAAAGGAAGGATTAAGTGTTGAGAGGAGAACCTCAGCTACCTGCTGGCTAGCTCTGCCTTCCCCACACGGGGGCCGCATCCTGTTCCTCAGGCCCTCAACAAGTACGCAGACGGCAGGAGCACACAGTGGTTAAGAGCACAGGCTCTCAAGTCTGAGTCCTGGCTGTGCGCCCTTGGCCACGGTATCTATCAGCACTCAATCTGGACACTCATCTGTAACGAGGCTAAAAGTACCTTCACAGAAGGGCTACATCATTCATCCAATATTTATTGTCTGTCTCAAGGCAGGTACAGTTCTTGGGGCTGAGGATAGAGTGGAGAACCGGAGGGGCAAAAATCTCTGCCTCATGGAACTTCCATTCTAGCGTTTTGAGATTCAGTGTAAGAGAGTGGAGCAAAGCATCCAGGAAATGTTAGCTGTTATCATTTCTCATCTTTTGTTCGTGTCTTGTTTTGGTCCTCTCACACTCCCATCAGATCAGACACTGAACCCCCCCAGGGCAGAGAGCGTCTTTCTTCTTCCAGGTGCACCAGCTCTGAAGTCTGACTGAATCCTGCCTCTGCCCTCGATCTACTGTGTCCTTAGGAACTAGACTCTCTTTGAATCTCAATTTCCCCCAAAGCGAAATGATGGCAACACAGCAACTTTATGGAGTTAACACGAGGATTAAAAAAATAATCTATGTCAAATATGCTCTCATAGTGCCTCGTGCAGAAGTACTCAAGAAATGCTGCTATTGTTGTGACCATGATTCCCACGGCCCCTCCCCAAAAACAGTAGCATAAGGCTGGACAGATGCACCTCACCCCGAGGTAGTAGGTCTATGGTGGCCAGGAGTGTGAGGTGGCTTCCTATCGGGCAGAGGATGGCGGCTAGCCCCGGTTCTCGGTGAAGGAAATGTTTGTTGTGTGGGGCGGATGGATGACACGTGAGCTTACCTGATGACAACGTTCGCACTGGTAGGGCTTTTCGCCACTGTGCACACGCTTGTGACGCTCCAGGTGGTACTTCTGGATGAAGCGCATATCACATATATCACACTCAAATGGCTTCTCACCTGGCCCAGGTGGAGAGAGAAGTTAGTATTAGGAGGTACACAAGGCAGGGACTTCATTCCAGCTATTTTCCCAGAAATGTTTAATTCTTAGTAATGTGCAGACACCTAATTGGGAAAGGTCCTCAAAGCTGCTGGTCTCAGTGACACTAGAAATCTCTCCAGCTAATTCACTCACCTTCTTCCTCTATTTCTCATGCTCAGCCTCTGAAACATTTTTTAGTATGTGTGCTGCCGAAGTGAGCACATCGGCCTCTAAAAACAAACCCAACAAGAGCTGCACACAGACACTAAAAACTACAAACTACTGACTATGAGCAAAAGACTTACCAGTATGAATAAGGATGTGCCGCTTCAGGTGGTAACTGCTCCTAAAGGCTCCAAAGCAGTGTTCACAAATAAAATTTTTGGGAATCTTTACTTGAAAAGAGCCATTTTGTTCCACTACCACCACCTAGGGGCAACAATCAGGCATGTCATAAGGCTATCCCCTCAGCCTCCTCTCGGCCCCCATCCTACTCTGGGTCAATTTCCAGTTGCTGGACAAAGTAATCTTTCTGATGTTGTCATCTCCCTCATCCCTAGAGTTAAGAGACCCTCTGAGGCAGGAGGCGGGCATGGGCAAGCTGTCTGCCCATCAAACCCAACACCTCCGAATGTGACCTGAGGCTGGGGGGGCGGGGGGCACTGCCTGCCCTTTGCCACAGGATCCCACGCTTCCCTGGCTCCTGTTCCTTCACCAAGGATGTTCCAAAGAGTGCAGAGATCAAAGACCAACGCGGTCTATGGAGGAAATCAGTGACACACTCACTGGCTATGAGTGACCAAAACATCTAGGGAAAACTCCAGGTTGAACCACAGAGGAAAGAAGAGGAGGATTAACCCCATTACCAAATGGTACCAGACTGGGGATTACCCCATTACCTGCCTTTTTAACAGTCTTCTTTGAATGAGAGGACTCAGCCAAGCTGTCATCATCTTTGCGACTCCGGGACTTATCACTGTCTTTTCGGTGGCCCTTTTAAAACAAATCAAAGCTAAGCTCACGGTCTAACTCTGCACACAAGACAGGAAACCAAATGCTGCTTGCAGACAACTTCTAAATGAGAGTAACCACCTGCCCCAAAGGTTTAGAGACGGTATTCATCCATTTCCTAAGTGCTATGGTGTTAAGAGGTTAGAGATAAAGAAAAGTCCTTCCTTAGCTCTCTAAAATACCCACATTCATTCATTCCCCAGCTGGATCCCTTTTTCCCACTTCCCTAAACAGAAGCGCTGAGAAATCAAAGCTTGGCATCTCCTGGCAGAGAGCTTGGGCCACCCGACCCCCAGGTGCCACGATGGACTCAAACGCTGTACCTGACTTGAGCACCTCAGCACATCAGGGCTACCTGCCCGCTCTCCATTCTCGGCCTGCTTGCTGGCAATCTGGCTCAGCATCATCTTCTTGCTGGCTGCAGTAGGAACCAAACTCACACCTGCTAGGCCTTCACAAGCCAGGAGACTTGCCTAAGTTGAAAGGAGATGAGGTGTCAGGTCACCTGGCAGGGCAGGGCAAAAACAGGCTGCCATCTTCCGTAGAACTACCTTACACACCCAGCCACAAACAAACTGCCTCCCTAGGGAGCATCCCTCTTCAAGAAACTGCTTCCTTCAAGAGTCCTCCCTAACTCACCTCACCAGGAGTCAGTTGTTACTCATCAGCATTTAGATATACATCAAGTCAAAAAAGCCAGGTATCATGGACACTTTGGTCATTAGCAGCAGTGTGGTAGGGACAGTGTGTCAACGTGTTACTAGGTACTTCTAGGCCCTGTGAATGGGCAGGAGGGTCGGCTAACCCTGCTGAGCCATGGAAATGGGAGAGCAAACCTTCCTCCTCTTTTTAAGATTTTATTTATTTATTCATGAGACACACACACACACACACACACACACACACACACACGCACGCAGAGACATAGAGGGAGAAGCAGGCTCCACACAGAGAGCCCGACGTGGGACTCGATCCTGGCACTGGGATCAGGCCCTGGGCTGAAGGCAGATGGTCAACTGCTGAGCCACCCAGGGATCCCCATCCTTCCTCTTCTCAATAGCAGCTTCAGGGGCCACTTATGATGGGCGGACCTCACTGGTGCCAAATATATATTCTATCAGGTCCCATAAACATGCTTATCAGCAAAATTAGGTCAATTCTCCCCTTAGATTTTTATG
Organism: Nyctereutes procyonoides; assembly: GCF_905146905.1. Classification (NCBI taxonomy): domain Eukaryota; kingdom Metazoa; phylum Chordata; class Mammalia; order Carnivora; family Canidae; genus Nyctereutes; species Nyctereutes procyonoides. The sequence goes on along the minus strand of NW_026575124.1, from coordinate 4,037,605 downwards.
TTTCCTAAGCGTCATCAATTATAACGGGTACGGAAATTAAATCACTTGGAAAGATTTTACCATTGAACATCACTTTCTCTTGACCCCCAAGGCCATTTATCTGTGTGCAAATCCATATATACTGTTTTCCATATATAATCCGTTTTATCCATTTTCACATTCTCTACTCTATGTACACCTTAAAAATTACTGAAATAGGAACGATTAAAAAAATTTCTTTTCATGGCTATATTCTCCAAACTAACTTTGTTTAGACAGCACTAGAGAATGTACTTTTCTTATTCAGAAAAAAAAAAAAAATTTTTAAGAAACACTAAAGAAATAGTTGATCAGTAAACTTCCATAAGTGATTTTATTTAAAAAAATTCCTTTTGGGAAAAAAAAGTAATAAAAATAAAAAAAGATTTCTTTTAGAAATTCCTTTTAGTATATCCTGGGACCCCCTCTCTCTCCTTTAAGGACTTTGGACAGAAAGGTCTAGAGGTGGAAAGTTTAGTTCTGCTGTTTCACCATGTGAGCTTGGCCAAATTACTCCACCTCTTCAGATCTCATTTTCCTTAAATGCAAAGTGTTTATGAGAGCATCTACTCTTGCAGGGTTGATGAGAATGAAAATAAGATACAAATGTCTAGCAGTACCCAGTACAAAGTTAGTGATTAGTGAAAGGCAGTCTTCTCAGAACAAGAGTGAACAACATGATGCCATGAAGTGGGTTGCAAACAAAGGAAGAAGAAACCGAAGGGCTCCTAATCGGCATGAAAAGGAGGAAGCTATGCATGTGGCTGGAAGAAAGCCAATTATACTATAATCAGGCTGTCATCCTGGTGAGACTAGTAAGGGAGGGTCCCTGGAAGAAAGCTGGGAGCAGCTCTGAGGATGCCTGCACATAGCTTTGCTATCCACACTTGAAACAACCTAACAGATCATCCTGTCTCTCCAATCCATCCTGTCCCCTCACAATTGCACTGATCTGACATTACTCTTAACGTTCTTCAGAAAGCTCCCATTCTTTACAGAATAAAGTTGAATTCCTTAGCAAGGCATAAAAGGCCCTTGGGTTATACTTGTACTTCTCCAGGAAACAACTCCCTCATCCTAACTTTTCCCTCTATCACTAACTATCCTATCCCCATAACCCGTTTAAATTTTTTTTAAAAAAGATTTTATTTATTCATGAGAGACACACAGAGAGGCAGAGACACAGGCAGAGGGAGAAGCAGGCTCCACGCAAGGAGCCTGATGTGGGACTGGATCCCGGGGCCCCGGGGTCACGCCCTGGACTGAAGGTGGCACTAAACCACTGAGCCAACAAGGCCGCCCCCCATAACCCCTTTAAATTCTTTCCTCCTTAATTAGCCAACTACCCACAGTACTCCTAACCTCATCACATTCTCCTATGCCTCTAAGTCTCTGCGCATGCAGTTCTCCTTGTATGAATGCCCTGTTCTGCTTGTTTATCTAGCAAAATCCCATGCATTCTTCAAGCTTCATCTGCTTCTTTTCATCCAGGCAGAGGTACCCTTCTCTCCTCCACAGTGTACATACCTTTATTATTGCACGTTTCTTCAATCAACAGATCCATTGATTTTCTACTGCTAACCAACCAGTATGCAAGGTATTGTGAATATAGAGATAAATTATAGACTGTCTCTCCATTTCCCCCCACCCCAATCCAACTAGCCTGGAAGCGTGCTGGGGACGGGGACGATCTTATTCATCTTTGTATCCCCAGCACAATGCCTTGCATGTAACAGGAGCTCAATTAATTCCCGTTGGGAAAAAAAAAACAAAACAAACAACCGAAGCATTAACCACACTGTTCACTCCTTCATGCCCCTCAGCACTCAACGTACCAAGTGTAAACTGAGCAGTTTTACAAAAGTCCCATCAGTGCCTGTGATGCAGAATAGCCTACCTCCTTCATTTGACTGGAAGCTCCCTGAAGGCAGGGGCTGTGGCCTGTCTCCTTTCCTTCCTCTAGATCTCCCCCTGGTGCTTAATACAGAGCTCGGCTCACTGGGTTGGTCAATATGTTGACTAAGGCAGCATTCAAGAGTGAAACTGCAAACACGCTTCCCAGTGATCTTGAAGGAGGAGGATTCTATAGCTTTTTACCTGAGCCATGCTGATTTCTCACTTAATGTAACCCAAAAGTTCAGGAGTTTCTTGGTCCACCTTTCCTAAGACACTGTTGTGTGAAGAACTGTCACCAAATCACTGTAACAACTCCTTCGTGTCCCTTCAGTCCCGCTGCCATAATGAACTGCCTTTGTCTTCAAATAGAACTTAGTGTCCTCCAAGGGGGGGGGGGGAGAAGATAGAGGTTCCAAGAATCCCTGGACTCTGCCTGGCTCCTGTCAATGGTCTGAAGAAACAGGCGGCCAGTCTTGGGCTTTCCAAATGAAATCTTCTCGTTGAAGTTTCACGCTCTGTTTCAGAAACCTGAAACCACAAAGGGAGACGGGGCTGTTAGGTGCAACATTCTCAGGCCAAAGGACGTGCGCGCGGTAGGCTGAACTTTTTTGTTGTTGTTGTTTTCGTCTTGTTTTTGTTTTTGGCTGGGTGCTCTCTGTGAACCTCAGAAAGAGGACGTTGGTCCAAGCAGAATTTTCTTTCTAGGTCAGGAGAAGAAACTGGTCTCCAGGGCAAAGAGGAGCTGCCAACGGGAGTAAAAGCGACCAGGGGGCGGGGGGGGGGGGGGGCAGCTCATGGAGGAACTGCAACAGGCCCACGGCTTGGATCTGCCTTTTTACGAAGAGAAGGGGGCGGAGGCCCTTCGGGGCTTTTGTGTCGAGTGGGCCGGGCCGCGAAGCTCGCACTTTATTAAGGAGGCCAGCACCGGGGGGGTAGAGAAATGCTCGGAGGCGACCTCCGGACGCTCGCTCGCTCGGGCAGCCAGGCAGCAGCCCGACTGGCAGGGTGCGCCGGGCCGGCCCACACGTGCGCGCTCCCCGAGTCGGCCCGAAGGTACGGAGACTCGCTGCGGCGGCGGGGAGGCGGGCAAGCGGGCAGGCGGGTAAGCAGGCGGCAGGAGGCAGGCGGGCGGGCGGGCATGCAGGCAGGCGGGCAGGAGGCTGGCAGGAGGGAAAGCAGGCAGGAGGCAGTTGGGCAAGCAGGCAGGCAGGCGGGCGGGCGGGCAGGCGGGCAGGAGGCAGGCAGGCCGGCGCCGCGCGTCCCCTCCTCCCCCTCCCCTCCAGCCGCCCCGAGGAGGAGCGCGCCCGCGCCCGCGCCCGCGCCCCCGCCAGGCCACCCCCTCCGCCGGCCGGGGACGCGGCCCTCCAGGCGGGCGGGGGGCGCAGCGCGCGCGTCCCCGGCTCTCCCGGCGCTCCCCGGCCCGCCCCGGCCGGCCCCCTCCCGCCTTCCCCTCCCCCTCCCGCGCGGCGCCCCACGGCCTGCGCGCTGCCGAGGCGCTGCCGCCCGCCCGGACGCCGCCGCGCTCCCCGAGGCGCGCCCCTACCTGCCGGGCGCGGCCTCCCGCGGCCTCCCCCGCCGCGCGGCGCCTCCTCCAGGCCCCAGCGCCCCGTGCCAAGCCTGGGGCCGCCGCTGCCCTGCCGGGACCGAGGCAAGTTTACAAACACCAACCCGGGGCCCGTTTCCCCGGAAGCACTTCCCCCTCCCCCGCGCCCCCTCAGCCGAGCAGCGATATCCACTTCCGGGCTCGGAGCCGGGGACCGGCGGGAGCAGCCAGAAAGGGGGTGAGGCCGAGGACGCTGGGAGGGGGCGCCGCCGGCGAGGGGGCGGGGCCGGCGCGCGGGAGGACGGGAAAGGGGGCGGGCCGGCGCCGCCGCGCGTGCGCCGTGCCGTGGGCGCGCCCCTCGGCGGCCATCTTGGCTGAGGGCAGGAACGGAGACCGTCAGGCGACGCGCGCCAGGTGCGCTTGGATGGTTCTGCTAGGTGGGTCGGTTAAGGCTCGTTGGGGACGCGCCTTGGCCTCCCTCGCTCGCCGACCTGTCGCATCTGACCCTGTCGCTTCTGAGCCTGGGCCGTCCAGTCGGCCGGGAGGAGTTAACTTTCTGCGGGGCCAGGCCCCCGAGGCGACCCTGGGTGCCCCACCGCGCTGCGCCAGCCCAGGCCTGCGGGCGTGCGGCATCGCCTCCCCGGCGGGAGGACGCCCTGGGGCCCCGCTCAGCGCACGGTCAGCTCCATCCCAGCCTGAGCGCCGCGGCGGCGCCTGTGTCCGCGCTAAGAAAACGGAGACCGTGACCTCTCCTTAGGGTCTCCCACCCCCGGCTGTTGGGGGCAGGCCCCGCTAGTGATGGACTGTGCCAGGTGCTCCTAATGGAAGGAGTTGTCGGTTCCGTTTAAGGCCCAGCTTCTGCTGCAGGTGCTGTCAGGCTGTGGGATTAGGAAAACACCAACTGAGATGTCTAAAGAAAAAAAATTAAATTATGGGAAAAAAAAAAAAGAGGCATTCCCAACTATCCCTTTGTGCACGGGGTTCGTTTCCCCCAGCGCTTTGTGTTTTGAGCCGTTGACAGCAAATCTTTGTGCTCTTAGACTCATGATGAAATTGATGAAATAGAGAAATGTTATCAGAAATAAATTTTTTTTAAGGGTTTTTATTTGTTTATTGATGAGACACAGGCAGAGGGAGAAGCAGGCTCCATGCAGGGAGCCCGACGCAGGACTCGATCCCAGGACCCTGGGGTCACGACCTGGGCTGAAGGCAGGTGCCCAAGCGCTGAGCCACCCGGGCTACCTTGAAATAAATATTTTTTATTTTTTATTTTTTTTGAAATAAATATTTTTAAAAAATTAGTTCATACTTATCTTGACAGATCCTGCACACACGAAAGAAAAGGCAAGAAGTGTGAAGTTTTTTCTTCTATTATCCTGTGCTTCTGAAGATAGTCACTCTTATCAGTTTGGCAAATGTACCTTCAGGTCTTTTTCTATATTCATACAAATTTTTTTTTTTTTTAATTATTTACTCTTCTTTTTTTTTTTTTTTTTTAAGATTTTATTTATTCATGAGAAACAGAGAGGAGAGAGACACAGGCAGAGGGAGAAGCAGGCTCCATGCAGGGAGCCTGAGGCGGGACTTGATCCCAGGACCCCGGGGTCATGCCCTGGGCCGAAGGCAGTTGCCCAACCGCTGAGCCACCCAGGCTGCCCCGAAATAAATGTTTTTAGACTTTTTTTTGAAATAAATATTTTTTTAAAAATTAGCTCATATTTATTTTGACAGATCCGCACACACAAAAGAATAAAAGGCAAGAAGTGTGAAGTTTCTTCTTCTATCCTGTGCTTCTGAAGATAGTCACTTTTATCAGTTTGGCAAATGTACATTCAGGTCTTTTTCTATACTCATACAAAATTTTTTTTTTAAGTTATTTACTTTTTTTTGAGAGAAACACAAACAGGAGGGAGGGGCAGATGCAGATGCCGGGCTGAGCAGGGAGCCCAATGTGGCTGGATCCCAGGGTGCTGGGATCCTAATCGGAGCAGAAGGCAGATGCTTCACAGATGGAGCCACCCAGTTGCCCCTTGCATAAATTTATTTTTCATCCAGTGTATTTATTGAGCACTTTCAGTGCTGGACAGAAGTGTTAGATTGTAGACATCTAAGTTCTTTAATATTTTAACAATTGTGTAATATCCTAACTTATATTTGTACTTGGATTTGTTCAGACTCATCCTGATGAAGATTTAGGTTACTTTTGTTATTTTGGCTTATAAACAATGCCATAAGGAACATCTTCATATGGTTATCCTTTTGCATTAGTAGATTCATAGATAGGATACGTGCGTTTTATTTATTTATTTTTAAGATTTTATTTATTTATTCATGAGAGATACACAGAGAGAGAGAGGCAGAGACACACACAGGCAGAGGGAGGAGCAGGCTCCATGCAAGGAGCCCGATGTGGGACTCGATCCCAGGTCTCCAGGATCACACCCGGGCTGCAGACGGCGCTAAACCGCTGAGCCACCCGGGCTGCCCTGATACGTGCGTTTTAAATTTCAGTCAAGGGCAGCCCGGGTGGCTTAGTGGTTTAGCACTGCCGTGGGCCCAGAGCCTGATCCTGGAGTCACGAGATCAAGTCCCACATTGGGCTCCCTGCATGGAGCGTGCTTCTTCCTCTGCCTCTCTCTCTATCTCTCTGTGTATGTCTCTCATGAATAAATAAAAATCTTTAAAAAAAAATAAATTTCAGTCAATTCTGTAAAATTGAATTTCAGTTTGTAATAATTTACAGGCTCACTCAAACAGGAGTGAATGTCCCCATTTCCTGCAACATAGCAATACTGGATACTATGAATTTTTAGTGGAGTTGCCAATTTAATAGATGAAAAATAGTAATTTTATTGCTTAAATTTGCGTATCATCAGTAGTGGAATTGAGCAACCTCTGTTGCATCTTCTCTAAGTTATATTAACTTTTCTTTTGTCATATGCATTTAAAATACTTTCTCTTAGTTTTTTGTTTATCAGCCTTTTCTTTTTTACAGCAAATCATGCTTTACAGGAAATTATCTGAAACATTCCTATCAAAAATAGAAATAAGATAAGAATGTTTACCATTGAAGCTAATATTTTACTGGAGCTCTTGGCCACTGAAAAGTCTCATTATTTTTTCTTTCTTTTTCTTTTTTTTTTTTTATTTATTTGTTCAGAGGCGGAGAGAGAGAGAGGCAGGCAGAGAGGCAGAGACACAGGCAGAGGGAGAAGCAGGCTCCATGCAGGGAGCCCGACATGGGACTTGATCCCAGATCTCCAGGATCACACCCCGGGCTGCAGGCGGCGCTAAACCGTTGCACCACCGGGGCTGCCCTTTATTTTATTTTATTTTATTTTATTTTATTTTATTTTATTTTATTTTATTTTATTTTTTTATTTTTTTATTTTATTTTATTTATTTATTTACTTAGTCTCATTATTTTCATATGATATATTCAACTAGAAAGATTGATTGACAAAATACGAAAACTAGTGAGTTCAGTATGTCCAGATATGAAATTAACAAAAATTGTGTATATAAAATATATGAACAGGGATCCCTGGGTGGCGCAGCAGTTTAGCGCCTGCCTTTGGCCCAGGGCGCGATCCTGGGGACCCGGGATCGAATCCCACGTCGGGCAACCGGTGCATGGAGCCTGCTTCTCCCTCTGCCTGTGTCTCTGCCTCTCTCTCTCTCTCTCTCTCTCTCTCTCTTTCTCTCTCTCTGTGTGACTATCGTAAATAAATAAAATAAAATAAATAAAATATACCAACAATGGCATCCATAAAAATGTGAGATAAATAATCTCACAATAAGAATATTACTACATTTCTAGGGGTGCCTGAGTGGCTTAGTTAAACGTCTACCTTTGGCTCAGGTCATGATCCCCGGGTCCTGGGATCAACCCCTGCACTGGGTTCCCTACTCTTGGGGGAACCTGCTTCTCCCTCTGCCTGCTGCTCCCTCTGCTCGTGTGCTGTCTGTGTCAAATAAAATCTTCTTAAAAAAGAAATTCAGGGAATCCCTGGGTGGCTCAGTGGTTTAGTGCCTGCCTTTGGCCCAGGATGTGATCCTGGAGTCCTGGGATCGAGTCCCATGTCGGGCTCCCAGTATGGAGCCTGCTTCTCCCTCTGCCTCTCTATGTCTATCATGAATAAAGTAAGATCTCTTTAAGGAAGAAAGAAAGGAAGGAAGAAAGAAAGAAAAAGAAATTCAGACTATTTTAGTGAAAGACAAAAAGGTCTTGGTTGAATGGAGAGTTTTACCATGGCTGTGAATAGAAAGACTTAATTTTGTAGAGATGTGAGTTTTTGCTATCAATTAAGGGGAGTTCTAATTAAAACAGGACCTTGGGGGATCCCTGGGTGGCGCAGTGGTTTAGCGCCTGCCTTTGGCCCAGGGCGTGATCCTGGAGACCCGGGATCGAGTCCCACGTTGGGCTCCCGGTGCGTGGGGCCTGCTTCTCCCTCTGCCTATGTCTCTGCCTCTCTCTTTCTCTCTCTCTCTCTCTCTCTCTCTCTATGTGACTATCATAAATAAATAAAAATTAAAAAAAATAAAAAAAATAAAACAGGACCTTGTGGGTAGCCCGGGTGGCTCAGTGGTTTAGCGCGCCACCTTCAGTCCAGGGTCTGATACTGGGGACCTGGGATCGAGTCCCACATAGGGCTCCCTGCATGGAGCCTGCTTCTCCCTCTGCCTCTCTCTCTCTCATGAATAAATAAAATCTTAAAAAAAAAAAACAAAAAACAAAAAACCAGGACCTTGCATGGAATTTAACCCAATATTAAAATTTTCATGGAAAAGAATAATTGCAAGGAGAGCAAAAATCACTTTGGAAAACATGGAATGGGTAAAATAATGAGGGGTGGGGTAAAGCCATGAGTTATCTTTAATCACTTTATTTTTTTATTTTTTAATCACTTTAATGGTGTCTTTCTTTACACAGAATTTTAAAAGTTTTATGTAGTCAAGTTTGCCTGTGGCTCTGGGGTTTTTGTGACACTACCTCAAGATTACAAAAATATTTCCCTGTAGTCCCATTTGACGTTCTTATAGTTGTATATTTTCAGCTTATGTCTTTATCTTAGCTGCAGTTTATTTTTGTGTGTGGTGAGAGGTAGTAAGAAATGCCAGACTTAAAAGTAACCAGTAATGTAGTGGGAGAGGTACTAGCTTAGAATTCAGAAAATCAGAGATCTTGGCATGTTCTTGTGTCACCTGTGTAATCTTGGACAAATTAACTCTGAACTGATCTCTGGTCCTCATCTTGAAAACCAGAGTGAATAAATAAATACCTTTCAGTCTGATTTCCAGCACTACTGTGAGGATCAAATGAAGTCATAGATGAGAAGGCTTTTTTTAAAAAAAATTTTTTTTTTTGATGAGAAGGCTTTGACAGAGAAAAGTCCCTTTGCAAATCTTCTAAATTATCATTAATACAGATTTTTGGTCTATGCAAATCAAATGTATGTAGAATGCAGCATTATTTTTTAGTACCTGGAAATAGTTGGTCAATTCACCCAGATGTTTGTTGAGTGTCTTTGTGCAAGACCTTAAGGGAAGAGAGAGGAGAGTGGGGAGGATGAAAACTAACATTTTTTTTTAAGATTTATTTATTTATGATAGACTTAGAGAGAGAGAGATAGAGGCAGAGACACAGGAGGAGGGAGAAGCAGGCTCCATGCTGGGAGCCCGACTTGGGACTCCACGTGGGACTCGATCCCGGGTCTCCAGGATCACGCCCTGGGCTCAAGGCAGGCGCTAAACCGCTGAGCCACCCAGGGATCCCCGAAAACTAACATTTTTTTTTTTTTTATGATAGTCATACAGAGAGAGAGAGAGGCAGAGACACAGGCAGAGGGAGAAGCAGGCTCCATGCACCGGGAGCCTGACGTGGGATTCGATCCCGGGTCTCCAGGATCGCGCCCTGGGCCAAAGGCAGGCGCCAAACCGCTGCGCCACCCAGGGATCCCAAAACTAACATTTTTTTGAGTGCTTTTTTTGTATTTAGTGCTTTCCTTAAAGATAAGTGTTTAACCCCCAGGGATTTACAATCTAGAAGGAGGAGAAAACACTGTACACATAAGGAGAATTGGTGCCTTTATGGATGTGGGTATTGAGTCTGTGGAATTTGTGAACAGGTAGATAGGATGGAGGTCAGTGTGGTCATTTTCTAACTAGAAGCCTGGCCGAAAATGCTTTAAGAAGCAACTGCCCTGATTTTTTTTTTTTTATGCCTACAGGCAGGTTTCCTCCTGTGTGACCTTCCCTAACTTCTGTGGCACAGTTCTTCCTCTCAGGCCCACCCTATCAGTTATTCAAATAGTATTGTAATGATTACTGATTAGTCTTTTCCTGTACCAGCTCTCTATTGCTTTAAGTCTGGCATGTTTTCTCTTTGAAGGCTGCCCTGGGCCAATTGAGCAGAATTAGCCAGCCCTGCCTTTCTTGGTGAACATTCCACTCCTTTGTGGCAAGTGCGTCTGCCCACCTCCCTACTGGCCTGTTAGCTGGAGGGCACAGGGCAGACACAGTGCCCTCCCTCCCCCCCAGGTAGTGCCCGTGCCAGGGATAGATACTGAGTCAGTGTTTGCTGAGCTAGATAAACCTGTTCCTCTCTCTCCATTTGGGCTGCGCAATAGAAATGAGCAGCATAGGGCTACTTTTGTCACCAGTTAGACCTTTTTGATAAGAGAGAGTGGATTGGGGACTGGGAAAACCACATGATTGTACGAGGGCCATTCTTGAGCCTGGTGGTTTGTATATTTTGGAGTTTTCATTGCCCCTTAACCTCCTTAATCTTTCTTGTCGATCAAAAAATCCTTTAATTACGTGAGTAATATGAAGTTATATACAATTATAAAAGTATAGGTAGATAAATAAGAAAATTAAAATGGTCTATAATTCCAATAGCCAGTAATAACCATACTTAATATTTTGAAGGCTTTTTCCATCTCTTTCAGTCTTTTGAAAAATGCATGGTGATTCATACCTGCTAATAGGTATGAGGTTTCTCTTTGGGATGATGAAAATGTTCTGAAATTAAATAATGTGAACAATGCACAACTTTGTGAGTATCCTAAAAAAAAAAAAACAACAACCCACTGAATTATACAATTTAAAAGGATGAACTTAAAAAAAATAAATAAAAGGATGAACTTTATGGTATGTGAATCATATCTGAATAAAACTGTTATTCTTCTAAAAATGCTTATAGATACAGTGTTGTCTTTTTGTGAACTAAGAGAAAGTTGCAGATATCATACTCCTTTTCTGTGAAATGTTTCAGTACGTTTTCTCAGAATAAGAATATTCTCTTACGGGATCCCTGGGGGGCGCAGCGGTTTGGCGCCTGCCCTTGGCCCAGGGCACGATCCTGGAGACCCGGGATCGAATCCCACGTCGGGCTCCCGGTGCATGGAGCCTGCTTCTCCCTCTGCCTGTGTCTCTGCCTCTCTCTCTCTCTCTCTCTGTGACTATCATAAGTAAATAAATTAAAAAAAAGAATATTCTCTTACATAACCATGGTACAATGATCAAATTAAGGAAATTGAACATAGAATACTAATATTTATGATGCCATGCACAGTCCGCTTCCACCAGTTGTTCCAATAATGTTCTTCATAACAGCATTTTTTTCTTCCTCATCTGGGAGCTGATTTAAGTTCACACATTCCTTTTGATTGTAATGTCTCTGTTTCTGGAACAGTTCTTCAATCTTTCTTTGATTTTCATGACATTGATTTTTTTTTTAAGATTTTATTTATTTATTCATGAGAGAGAGAGAGAGGCAGAGACACAGGCAAAGGGAGAAGCAGGCTCCTCGAGGGGAGCCCAATGCAGGACTCAAACCTGGGACTCCAGGATCATGCTCTGGGCCGAATGCAGATGCTCAACTGCTGAGCCACCCAGGGATCCTGATGTTGACATATTTGAAAAATAACAGGTTAGCTGCTTTCTAGAATGCCCCTCAATTTAGATATATCTGTTTCCTCACAATTAAATTTGGATTATGCATATTTGGCAGAAATGTAACAGGAGTGCTATTGAGTCCTTTCAGTGCCTCACGTTAGGAGGACCGTATGTCAGTCTGTTCATTATTGGTGATGTTGCCTCGATCACTTGGGTAGGGAGGTGTCCACCAGGTTTCTCCACTATAAGGTCACCATTTTCCCTTTGAAGTGTTTTTAAGGAAAAGAATTTTATAACATAGCCCATAGTAAAAACGTGAAGGTTTAGCCACGTTTTACTGTGTGCTGATGTTTTTGAATGAGAGAGAAAGATGTAACAATATTTGAAGTTTATTATTATTATTATTATTATTATTTTTATTTATGATAGTCACAGAGAGAGAGAGAGAGAGAGAGAGGCAGAGACTCAGGCAGAGGGAGAAGCAGGCTCCATGTACCGGGAGCCCGACGTGGGATTCAATTCCGGGTCTCCAGGATCGCGCCCTGGGCCAAAGGCAGGCGCCAAACCGCTGTGCACCCAGGGATCACCAATATTTGAAGTTTAAATGAAAAGGAAAAAAATTAGTGAAGGATGAGGAGACAGGAAATCAATCAAAATCTAAGTTTGAGGGTAGCCCCGGTGGGTCAGCGGTTTAGGGCCCCCTTCAGCCTAGGGCGTGGTCCTGGGGTCCCATTGAGTCCCACATCAGGCTTCCTGCTTGGAGCCTGCTTCTCCCTCTGCCTGTGTCTCTGCCCCCCCCCCCGTCTCTCTGTATCTCTCATAAATAAATAAATAAATAAATAAGTAAATAATCTTAAAAAGAAAAAAAGAATCTAAGTTTGAGTAACCAGTAGAAGATGGTGCGTTTCATCAAACCAGGGAACCTAAGAATGAGAGCAGATTTGAGAGGGCTGAGATGGAGTTTAAATTTGGGCCTACTGAGTACGAGGTGCCCATGAGACTTCTAAATTAGGCAGGTGGCTTCTCGGACCTGGAGTCAGGAGAGAGGTCTGGAATGGGGGAGCTACCAGCAGGTAGCCCTAGGGACGGATGCGATTGTCCAGAGGGTGGTGCAGAGTTCAACAGGTAGAAGAGGCACTCACAGGGCCCCGAGGGCGCGGGCCTCTAGCATTTGCGGGAGGGCCAGAGGAAGGTGAAAGTGTGAAGGCAACTAAGAAACGGCAGGCGGTAATCATATGGAAGCCAGTGAAGTCAAATGTTTCTGGGATAAAAGTGATGTGTGTCCATCGGATTCGGTGGAGGACTAAGGAAAGCGTGAGAGGAGGGAAGGTAAAAATGGAGTGGAGACCTTTCTTTTCAGAAGGTTGGCGGTGACGAGAAGGTGGCTAGACGGGGAATGGGTGACAGGTTCACACAATTTTTTTTTAAATTTTATTTATTTATGATAGTCACACAGAGAGAGAGAGAGAGAGGCAGAGACACAGGCAGAGGGAGAAGCAGGCTCCATGCACCGGGAGCCCGACGTGGGATTCGATCCCGGGTCTCCAGGATCGCGCCCTGGGCCAAAGGCAGGCGCCAAACCGCTGCGCCACCCAGGGATCCCCAGGTTCAAACAATTTATTTATTTTTTTTTTTTTTTATTTACTTATGATAGTCACAGAGAGAGAGAGAGGCAGAGACACAGGCAGAGGGAGAAGCAGGCTCCATGCACCGGGAGCCCGACGTGGGATTCGATCCCGGGTCTCCAGGATCGCGCCCTGGGCCAAAGACAGGCGCCAAACCGCTGCGCCACCCAGGGATCCCAGGTTCAAACAATTTAAAACACTATGAGAGGTAGTAGGAAGGAGAGTTGAAGAAATGAGGGGGGATAATGAGGACATCCCCGAGGGAGGAGGAGAGGACCCTTTAGGCCAGTGGCTCCGACTGGGTTATCTACAGGACCAGGCAGGTAATGCGGATGAGTGAGGTGGACTGGTGTGGACTGAGGCGAAACCAATGCAAAATTTTGAGGGCTAATGTCCAGTGGCCTTGTGACGAGAGTTTACATCTCCACCAGGGCCATGAGGTTTGCGGCGCCCGCCTGGGGGAGGAACGTACATCCTCATCCCGCTGCTCTGGGGTGTGCCCTGGTCAACAGGGTGGGAGCACATGGGCCATATCCCAGGGAGGAGCAGAAGTTTTTTTTTTTTTTTTAACATTTTATTTATCCATAGAGACACACACACACAGAGGCAGAGACACAGGCAGAGGGAGAAGCAGGCTCCATGCAGGAGCTTGATGCGGGACTCGATCCCGGGTCTCCAGGATCACACCCCAGGCTGCAAGAAGCAGCTAAACCGCTGCACCACCAGGGCTGCTCAGAAGGTTTTCTTTTTCTTTTCTTTTTTTTTTTTTTTGCCCAGAAGTTTTAAGAGTGGATGGTTTTCTCTGCCTTTTGTGCATTTCCTTCTGCCTTGAGAACATTGTGTCCCAGGTAGGGGCTGTTCCTTCAGCCTAGGTCTTGGAATAAAGGTACATGAATCCGAATTCTGGCCAACCACACAATCAACATAAACCATGAAAGAGAAAGAAACTTCTGTTGTTGCCAGCCAGTGGGATCGTGAAGCCATTAGTTACCACAGCAAAACTGATTGATGCAGCTGTTCAACTAACATAAAACCATACTAAGATATCATTTTTTACTGCTCAAACTGAAAACATGCAGAAGTTTGACAGCATACTCTGCTACGGAGGCTAAGAACGCAAGCACTTGCATACACCGGTACGACCTCCGTGGATGTTGGCAATCCTTATCAAAATTACAAATGCAGTGGCTATAATGAAAAAGCTAATAAGTCTGCCAAGGATATGGAAAAATTAGAACCCTCATACGGTACTGATTGATGGGACTGTAAAAATGGTACCAGCACCTTGGAAAACGGTTTGGCTGTTCCTCAAAACGTTAGACTTCCCGTATGACCCAGCAAATCCACTACCAGGTTTGAACCTAGGAGAATTGAAAACATGTACCCACACAAAAACTGGTACATGTATATTCATAGCAGCACTGTTCACAATAGCCAAAAAGTATATACAATCCAAATGTCCTTTCGTTGGCGAATAGTTAAATAAAATGTGGAATATCCATATTACGGAATATTATTTGGCTATGAAAGGGAATGAAGTACTGATAATGTGCTTTTTTTTTTTTTTTGGTAATATGCTTTAACATGGATGAACCTTGAAGAAAACGTTATGATCAGTAAAAGTAGCCATGTCTTCAAAGGAAGGTCATATTTTGTATGGTTCTGTTTATATGAAATGTCTAGAATAGGCAACTCTGTAGAGGCAGAAAATAGGGTAGTGGTGGCTGGAGGCAGGGATGGGTGGGTGGATGGGCAATGGAGAATGAGGAGTGGCCACTAAAGAGTTTCTTTTTGGGGGGGTGATGAATTTGTCCTGGAATTACTGGTGGTCATTGTGCAATTCTGTTACTATACTGAAAAACCCCTGAAATGTATAATTTAAAGGGTTATGTTTTATGGCGTGTGAATTCCACCTCAATAAAGCTGTTTGATTAAAAAAAAGAACATGGGGATCCCTGGGTGGCGCAGCGGTTTGGCGCCTGCCTTTGGCCCAGGGCGCGATCCTGGAGACCCGGGATCGAGTCCCACATCGGGCTCCCAGTGCATGGAGCCTGCTTCTCCCTCTGCCTGTGTCTCTGCTTCTCTCTCTCTCTCTCTGTGACTGTCATAAATTAAAAAAAAAAAAAAAAGAACATGGATGTTCTGTATGTACTGATAAAGGATCACCTGTGTATTGTTAAGTGAAAGCAAGGTGCAAATCAGTGATCATATGCTATCCTTTGTGTGAAAACAGAGAAAAATAGGAATATATATCCACATTTGTTAGTATTTGCATTAAAGACTCTAAAAGTTGGGATCCCTGGGTGGCGCAGTGGTTTGGCGCCTGCCTTTGGCCCAGGGCGCGATCCTGGAGACCCGGGATCGAGTCCCACGTCGGGCTCCCGGTGCATGGAGCCTGCTTCTCCCTCTGCCTGTGTCTCTGCCTCTCTCTCTCTCACTGTGTGCCTATCATAAATAAATAAAAATTAAAAAAAAATATTTAAAGACTCTAAAAGTTACCCAAAAAACTATTAGAGGGGATCCCTGGGTGGCTCAGCGGTCAAGCGTCTGCTTTCTGCCTGGGGCGTATCCTGGAGTCCTGGGATTGAGCCCCATGTCAGGCTCCCTGCATGGAGCCTGCTTCTCCCTCTGCCTGTGTCTCTGCCTCTCCCCCCCACCCCCACCGTGTCTCTCATGAATAAATAAATAAATTCTTAAAAAAAATAAAACATTAAAAAAATAGATTAAAAAAACAAAACATTAAAAAAAACTATTAGAAATTGTTACTTGTGGGGATGGAGGTGGGAATGGGGTACATGGAATGGGGTGGTAATTAGACTTTTCACCATTAATATTTTTTATATTTTGATTTTTGAGCTACCTGAACATATTGCTTACTCAAGAATTTTTTAAAAATGGAAAGAAAGCATAATGAATGCAAAACTACAATAATAAAAAGGGGCAACTCCAACTACAGGTGATCGTTGCTATTTGTTAATTCAGACTTAGTATTGTTCGGCCTTCCGATTTTTTTTTTCACGAGAAGCTGGAAGTTTCAGTATTAACAATTATTTTTAAAAAGCTTTATTTATTTTTTATTATTTTATTATTTTTAATTATTTTTTAAAGCTTTAAAACAGCGTATTAAACTTGAGATGGAAGAGGTGAGTCGGGTCTCAAAATGGAGGGCCAAGATCCAAAGGAACCAGAGCAGTTGAGAAAACTGTTTATTGGTGGTTTGAGCTTTGAAACTACAGATGGTAGTTTAAGGGAACATTTTGAAAAATGGAGCACACTTAGAGGTTGTGTAGTGACGAGAGACCCCCAACAAAACATTCCAGGGGTTTGGTTTTGTGACTTACCCTTGTGTTGAAGGGGTGGATGCAGCAATGTGTGCCCCACCAACGAGGTTGTTGGGCGTGTAGGGGAACCAAAGAGAGCTAGTTCTAGAGAGGCTTCTGTCAAGCCTGTGCCCATCCAAGAGTGAAGAAGATTTTTGTTGGTAGTATTGAAGAAGATGGAGGAGAATATAATTTGAGAGACTACTCTGAAAAGTATGGCAAGATTGAAACCATAGAAGTTATGGAAGACAGAGTGGAAAAAGGAGAGGATTTGCTTTTGTAACTTTTGATGACCATGATACAGTTGATAAAATTGTTGTTCAGAAATACCATATGGGCATAACTATGAGGTGAAAAAGGCCCTGTCTGGGCGGCCCCGGGGGCGCAGCGGTTTAGCACCTCCTGCAGCCTGGGGTGTGATCCTGGAGACCCGGGATCGAGTCCCACGTCTGGCTCCCTGCATGGAGCCTGCTTCTCCCTCTGCCTGTGTCTCTGCCTCTCTCTCTGAATAAATAAATAAATCTAAAAGAAAAAAAAAAGAAAGAAAAGAAAAAGGCCCTTTCTGAACAAGAGATGCAGTCTGCTGGATCACAAAGAAGTCGTGGAGGTGGAGCTGGCAATTTCGTGGGATGTGGGAGAAACTTCGGAGGTGGTGGTAATGTTGGCCATGGTGGAAACTTTGGTGGAAGAGGAAGCTATGGTGGTGGAGGTGGCGGCCGCTGAGGTGGTTATGGAGGAGGCGGTGGTGGGTATAATGGATTTGGAGGTGACGGTGGCAACATGACAGTGGTCCTGGTTATAGCAGTAGAGGAGGCTCCGGTGGTGGTGGACCGGGATATGGAAACCAAGGAAGTGGAGTTGGTGGTGGAGGATATGATGGTTACTCTGAAGGAGGAGATTTTTTTTTTTAATTTTTATTTATTTATGATAGTCACACACACAGAGAGAGAGAGAGAGGCAGAGACACAGGCAGAGGGAGAAGCAGGCTCCATGCACCAGGAGCCTGATGTGGGATTCGATCCCGGGTCTCCAGGATCGGGCCCTGGGCCAAAGGCAGGCGCCAAACCGCTGCGCCACCCAGGGATCCCGAAGGAGGAGATTTTGGAGGTAACTATGGTGGTGGTGGGAACTAGACTGATTTTGGAAACTACGGTGGACAACAGCCATCAAATTATGGACCCGTGAAGGAGGGCAGTTTTGGTGGCAGAAGCTCGGGTAGTCTCTCTGGTGGTGGTTATGGATCTGGTGGTGAAAGTGGTGGAAAGTGGTGGATATGTAGCAGAAGGTCCTAAACAATTTCAGAAGAAAAGGGCCACAGTTCTTAGCAGAAGAGAGAGCCAGGATTGTCAGGAAGGCTGCAGGTTACTCCGAGACGGTCGTCCCGAATGCATTAGAGGAACCGTAAACATCTGCCACAGAAGGAATGATGATCCGCGGTCACAGAAGCGACTACAGCTTCAGCCGGAACCCTCCTTGTTCAGGACTGTCATAGCCACAGTTTGCAAACCGTGCAGCTGTTGGTTAATGCAGTGTGGTGTCAGGTGTAAATTCCTGAGGTCTTTTATCTGTTGCAGCTTTATCTTTTACATGAAGTATATTGGCCTGTAAACTGTGGTAGTGATATCATACAGGAATAAAAAATTAAGGAATTTTTAACTTGGAAAAAGAAAAAAAGCTTTAAAGGAGAGGTGCCGGGCTGGCTCCGTTGGTAGAGCATGTGACTCTCGATCATGAGTTTGAGCTCCACTTTGGGCATAGAGATTACTTAGGAAAAAAAAAAAAAGACAAAACATGCTATGCAAACCAAACAAAATCACCTCTGTGCGGGAGAGTTGGCTCACTGGTGACTTTGCTCGGACTGTGAGTTTCATGAGGGCAGGGCTGTGGCCTTTTCTTCTTCTTCTTCTTTTTTTTCTTCTTTTTTTAAATTTTAGTTTATTAAGTAAGCACAATGCCCAACAGGGTTTGAACTCTCAACTGAGCCAGCCAGGTGCCCCAGAATGCTTGGCACATATTCGATACTGAACAAATATTGGAAGAAGGAAGGGAGGAAGAGAAGGAAGAAGGGGGTGAGGATCCAGGGAGCAGATAACAAAAGTCAAGTGCTTTTATCCTCTGAATGTGGTTACTACCCTCATTACAGCCCTTTGTATTCCCCTCACCTCTCTTCTGTGTTGGAGGTGGTTTATTTGGTTTGATTCTCTGTCTTTTGTCTATGACCCAGTTTTGGTTCATTTGTTCATTTTGTTTAACCTCTGGAAGCCTTTGGATCCTCCACTATTCTAAGACGATATTATAATCTGTCTTCATATTGGTCATTCAGTGGATCCTTTTAATTTATGCTTCTGTTCTATAAAGCTTTCTTTGATTTCTTTCCTCCTTTTTCCCTTCCATTTCTGAAACTTCTGTTACTTGACTGTTGGGCCTTTGGGATTGATCTAGAGTTCTTTTCTTTGTCCATCTCTTTATATTTTTATCTTTTTGTGTGATTTTCTTGGCATCGTTTTATTTCTAATTTTTCATTTCGGTTGTATTTTTAAAATCCTAGAGTTTCCTCCTGTTCTCTGAGTATTCCTTTTTGAGGGCGACCTATTTTTTTATGAATGCTGTATCTTCTGGAAATTTTGAGGCTTGCTTCTGCTCCCTACATTCTTCCACCGAATGCTTCCCCCCCGCCCCCCCCCCGCCCCCCAGCTTGCCTGTTTTTACCCCTGTGGTTCAGGCTAGGGGCTTTCCTGTGGTGTCTGGTAATCTCTGGCTGGATGGCTGCTCACACTGAGGCATGTTGGAAGGCCCAAGTGCAAGGCCAGGCCATATTGACTTGTGGGCACCACTGACCAGGTGATCAGGTGAGAACTGAAAGAAGAGCATTAGGAGGTCTTTTCTCTAGGGTTTTGGAAGTCAGTTTTTCCAAGGAGGAATGCTCTAGCGTCCTGGCCCTGGAGGGTTTACCCCTGGCCACCGGTTCTGAATGCTGGTTAGGAGACAGGAGTTGATTTGATAGTCACTTCCTTCTAATCCTCCTATACTCAGTGCAGTGCCTCATACTCACCTGCTGTGCCTCAAGTCTCTAAGTCCTGGCCTCCCTAAGTCCCACCCTACCTGTTTCAGTTTCTTTAGAAAACAAGTCTTTTTGCTTCTTTGGAAGTAGGAGGAGAGGAGGGGGGTTGCCTAACTAAATAGGTAGGGGAGAAGAGCCAGGGTCTAATTGTTCCTTATACAAACTTCTACAACCCCTTCTTGCCTTCCAAGATTGCTAGTGTTTCCGATTCCTGAACCTTTCTGGGTTTCTGCCCCAAGAGCCAGCTTGTTTCCCATTTGCTTAGCCTTCTGTGGACATACCGGTTTTGACTTTCTGCCATGTGCTAGACCAGTTGCCACTTCTCATCTGCTTTCTATCTTCTGTGAGTATTGACATCTCCCATCTCTTGTCTCTCTTCTCATTTGTTTTTTTCTTCCGAATTTAAAATTCCACTGATGTAATTTTAGTAGTCTTTCAGGGAGGAATAGTGGTAAACGTAGGTGTTTAATCTGCTGTGTTTAATTGGAATGAGCCCAGAGACCATGAATTTGTATCAATTTGAATGGTTATCAGTGGATATCAGTTTGAATGGTTGGATGGCTTTTGCTAGCAAAATCTAGCAATCCTGGTGGATTTGGTAAGAGAAGGGCTCGCCAATTGGATTGGGTTTTCACCAGGTGGATTTGGTGGAAGGACCAAAGGGCTGGAGAGTTGAGGATTTTGCACAAAGAGTGGTTGAAACAACAGAACATACAGTCTAGGTTGCATAAGAGGAGAAAAGAAAGATATGAGGGAATTGATGGTTAGAGGAGTTGATGGGCTAGAGATCCCATGAAGTCGGAAGAAACTTGTGGATTTTTTTAACAAACCCTACTTGGTCTTACCAGCATCTTCTCAGCCAGGGGCTGAAGCCCTGTCCCTAATCCATTCATGTTTCTTTGCTTTATTGTTCTATCTTGCAGGTTAATGTCCTTTCTTTTAAAAAGAAAAACTCTTGGGATGCCAGGGTGGCTCAGTCGATTGGGCATCTGACTTTTGATTTTGGCTCAGGTTGAGATTATGACCTGAGCCAAAATCAAGAGTCATGGGATTGAGCCCTGGATTGGGTTCCACACTCAGCTCAGAGTCTGCTTGAGGTTTCTGTCCCTCTGCCCCTCCCCCTACTCCTGCTCTTGCACATTCTCTCTCTCTCTCTCTCTCTCTCTCTCTCTCTCTCTCTCAAATCTTTAAAAAAGAAAAGAAACCTCTTTGCAGGCAGAGGCTCTTCCCTCTGTCTGGTACCCAGGGCAGGACTCTGTATGGGGAACAAGGGTGGCAATGTCTCACCTCTCTATTTATCCCTGGAGAAAACTGGGGGTGTTCAGAGCTCTCACCTCCAGATTTCATTTCTGAGCCATGCCTGAGGTGGAATAGATGAAGAAGGTCCTGGGAGGATGAAGTCTTCCCTACAGATCCTTTATTTGGAGCTTTGGGAAAAGCGTCCCTCCTGCTAGCGATCTCTGTTTGCTCACCAGTTGTTCCCTCTTGCAACCTGTTTTCTATCCCCACTGCGACAGAAAAGCCTCCCCTGGCCTACTTGTCATATCTACTGGCCTGAGTCCTATGAACACCAGCAGATGCCTTGGAGTTTCTCTCTTGAAAACCCCTTAATTTACAGAAACTAAGACCCTGGGGTGTCCTCACTCCTGGTCCAGTGTTCTTTGCACTGCAGCAAATTCAGTGCCTGAGAGGCACCTAGAGGCAGTCAAGAGTGATGGTGAGGAACAGGGGCTTCAGAGCCCAACACGCCTGGGTTCAGACCGAGCTTGGCCATGTGCCAGCTGCATGATCTGAGCCAGTTATATACATAGCATCTCTGGAATCTCCGTTTAAAGTGGGTAATACGGGATCCATCCTGGGTGGCGCAGCGGTTTGGCGCCTGCCTTTGGCCCAGGGCGCGATCCTGGAGACCCGGGATCGAATCCCACGTCGGGCTCCCGGTGCATGGAGCCTGCTTCTCCCTCTGCCTGTGTCTCTGCCTCTCTCTCTCTCTGTGTGACTATCATAAATAAATAAATAAAAGTGTTAAAAAAAAAAGAAAAAAAATAAAGTGGGTAATACGCTCGCCCTAAACAGTTGTAAGATGATAATGCATATCAAGTACTGAGCGTGGCATGTGGTAAATGCTTCGTTGGTACTTGTCTTTCTTTGCTTCTCCTCCTCAAGCCTCTCTGCCCAAACACCCCACTGCCGTTACCCCTCAGGTGAGCGAAAATGACACTGATGAAGGATTGACTCTTTCATTCTCAAGGCCTGGGTCAGCTCCCCTATCTCCCCCAAACCCAATCTACTGAAGAAAAAGTTAAGGGTTGGATCACTAGGGTTCCTTGAACTAGCCTGGGGTCCAGTGGCTGCCAACAGTGGATTATAGGAGAGCAGCCCACTTTGAGGAAGGTTTCTCTTTATGGTTCTTTGATCCTCTTCCCCACTCATTTGGGGGCTTCCTGGACTTTGGTGTTTTCCCCTCTCCCTGGCCATCTCTCTGAGCATTTTCTCCCATGGGAAATGGAGCCCATCACAAGGCTTCAGCTGTACCCCGACTCTCAGATCTGCTCTCTTCTAGCGGCTCATCAGAGCTTTGGGCCGACCTCCTCATTCCTCAGTCCTTTCCTCCCCACACCACCCTTATCCAAATTGTGGCTTGCTTCTTGCCTGGTTTACAGCAACGCCCTGTGCATGCTGTACGCTGTGCCTTACACTGGTCTGAGCACCAGTTTCATCACATTATTCCTTGCCACCGAGTCTTTCAGTGAGTTCCTATTTTCTTTTTCTTTTCTTTTTAAGATTTTATTTATTTAAAAAAAGGATTTTATTTATTAGAGGGAGAGTGAGCACAAGCAGAGGATGGGCAGAAGTAAACTCCCCGGGGATGCCTGGCTGGCTCAGCATCTGCTTTTGGCTCAGGATGTGATCCCAATCCTGGGATCGAGTCCCACATCGGGCTCCTTGCAGGGAGACTGCCTATCCCTCTGCTTGTGTCTCTGCATCTCTCTGTGTGTCTCTCAGGAATTAAAAAAAAAAAAAAAAAAAAGAATAAGTAGTAGACTCCCCGCTGAGCAGGGAGCCCCACTCGGGGCTCAATCCCAGGGGCCTGAGATCATGACCAGAGCTGAAGGAAAGATGTTTAACCGACTGAGCCACTGAGGCGCCCCAATGAGTTCCCGTTTTCTGCAGGATAAAATCTAGATCCTTGGGCCTGGCTGGCACTCAGGGCTCCCCAGAATCTCCTGCAACTCTGCCCACCTTGCCTTTGCTCCAGTCTCATCTTGCAGACCTCCCTCCAGCCAGCCAGGTGCCTTCCCTGACCTTACATCAAGCCATACCTCTTTCCCCTGTTGGCTCATGGCATCACCCTACCCCCAGTGCCTCCCTCCCTCCCTCCCTTTTGTTAATCTCACTTCTGCCCACTTTCAAGATTCGGCTCCAGTCCTGCTTGCAGATCTTCCCCAGCCTTTAGCCGCCATCTGCCATCCGTTTCCTCTTTTCCTCAATAGCATACGGGGGCAGCATTCAGCCTGTGACTGTTGCACATGCATCTGTGTCCTCCCAGCAGACAGGGAGGCTCTTTCTGTCGCCTGCAACCTGTCGTGAATGCAGTTGGTGCTCATTTCAGATAACGCTTTGTCTATATTGAGCACTCTCAGCCTGCAAGGCACAGGATTCCACTTGTTAAACAAAATGTTTCCTCAACATAACCCCCTTTCCTTCCTGCTCCAGGAGAGGGCTTTAGAAATGAAGATAGTTCTGGAAAGCCCTCTCTGGGGGTGGGGATGCAAAGAGACAAACCATTTCTTTTCTTTTTTTTTTAAGATTTTATTTATTTATTCATGAGAGACGCAGAGAGAGAGGCAGAGACCCAGGCAGAGGGAGAAGCAGGTTCCCTGCAGGGAGCCTGATGTGGGATCCGATCCCAGGACCCCGGGATCACACCCTGGGCCCAAGGCAGGCACCAAACTGCTGAGCCATCCAGGGATCCCCGAGACAAGCCATTTCACCTCCACCTATCTCTCTCTGGCTCCCTCCCCCTGTGTCTCGGGGTCATTGGCAGCAGTTTCTTGCCCCTCCCCTCCCCTCCCCTCCCCTTGTCTCCTGTCCAAACATTCTGCACGTGGTGGCCAAGTCCCCTCTCCAGCCCTCTGATTCACAGTGGTTCTTCCTGCTGGCTGCTCTCTCAGCCCTGATGTTAATGTTTTTGCTTTTCATCTCGTTTCCCCCTTCTTCGAGCCAGCTAATGATTATTCAGGGACTTGTCTCATCCAGCCGTCCCCTATCCCTAAGTTCTCTTTAGGGCAAGGGTCACGAGAGTGATCTCATGGCCATGTGACTGCTGCCTATACCTCACCCCCTCCGCTGTCCTGATCCTAACACTCTCAAAAGCTGGTTGTGTGCCCTGCCTCCAGCCACCTGAACGGAGACCTGAGTGGGAAGGTAAGCCTCTGGTCCTTGCCTTAGGCAGGCAGTGGCCACGAGTTTCCAGCTGCTCAGCTCCCGCTGCCTCTTTGTTCCCCACCTGTTGCTGCTCACTGACTTTCTCCCTGGGCACCCGCTTGCCCTTGTCTGTGCAGTGAAGGCTGGGGCGGAGCTGCAGGCGGCCGGGCCCTGCTGTGGCCGTGGGGTCCTGGCCGCCCGGGCCCAGGGGATGCGCAGGCTGGGTGGGGAGTAACTCCGGCTTTGCTCACAGATTTCCTCCTGATGGCTGACTCTAAACCACTCTGCTCCCGTGACGGGGACCCCATGGCTGCAGAAGCCTTGCTCCGGGATGTGTTTGGGATTATTGTGGATGAGGTCATTCGGAAAGGGACCAGTGCCTCGGAGAAGGTGGGTCCTGCCCCCTCCTCCCGCCCGCGTGCCCGGCTCTCAGCTCGCCTCCTGCCACAAGGCTTCACCCCAGAATTCATCACTGTCTCCCCGTGCGCCTCGGGGCCGCGTCCCGGGTCCTCCTGTGTCTGTTGGCCCTGGTTCCCGAGTTGCTTGGGAGGCAGCGCTAGCGCGTTGAGTGCAGATGCACACGGCTGGGGCAGCCACGGGGTGGGGGGGTTCCCCAGGCCCAGGACCTCCTCCCCTGCCCCCTCCCGCCAGGTCTGCGAGTGGAAGGAGCCCGAGGAGCTGAAGCAGCTGCTGGACCTGGAGCTGCGCAACCAGGGCGAGGCGTCGGAGCAGATCCTGGCGCGCTGCCGGGCCGTCGTCCGCTACAGCGTCAAGACCTGTGGGTGCGGGGCCGCGGGGGGCTCTGGCCTGGGCGCAGCCTGGCGCTCAGCTCCGGCTCCTTCCCCAGGCCACCCGCGCTTCTTCAACCAGCTCTTCTCGGGGTGGGACCCGCACGCGCTGGCGGGGCGCATCGTCACCGAGAGCCTCAACACCAGCCAGTGAGTGCCCTGGGGCCTGGCCCCCACCCTGCGGCCCGGGGAGGACGGTTCGGCTGGCAGCGCCGCTGGCACATCTTTCTGCTCATCCCCTCGGGCTCCTTTCTCCCAGCTTTCTCAGGCCTCCTGACCCCAGTGTCTCCTCCCTGTCCGTCCCTGGCTCCGTCCTGGCTCCTGGTCGCCAGCTCGTCCTCCCTGGCTGTCCCCCCTCCTGGCCCGCCCCCCAGCCTGGCCTGGGCAGCCCCCCTCCGCCCGCCCTGCCTCATGCCCGTCTCCCGGCAGGTACACGTATGAAATCGCCCCCGTGTTTGTGCTCATGGAAGAGGAGGTGCTGAAGAAGCTCCGGGCCCTGGTGGGCTGGAGCTCCGGGGACGGGGTCTTCTGTCCGGGTAGGTGAGAAGGAGCGGCCCCCTGTGGCCCTCGCAGGGTTCCTCCCCCGGCCCTCTTGCCCTGTGCTGGCCGGGAGGGGCGATTCCTCTTTGTTTCCTCTCCAGCTGGGCTCGGGCCAAACCGGGGAGAAGCTGCCCAGGCCCCTGTATCCTCGTGTTTGCCAAACAGCCGTGGGATCAGCCCTCCAGTGCCTGCCGGGGAGGGGAGGCGCTGTCCTGGGTCAGCCTGGGATCCGGAGGGGAGCGGTCGGGGCCGCCTGTCCCGGGTCATCGCAGCCGTCCCGGAGCCCCGGAGCTTATCACTCGCGCTGCTTGAGCCGCTCCCTTGGGTGGAGAGGTCGGGGCGGCCAGCTCCGGTTTTGACCCGCTGCTCCTCCCTCTTGCCGCCTTCCCTGCGACAGGTGGCTCCATCTCCAACATGTATGCTGTGAACCTGGCCCGCTATCAGCGCTACCCGGACTGCAAGCAGAGGGGCCTGCGGGCCCTGCCGCCCCTGGCGCTCTTCACGTCGAAGGAGGTGGGAGGAGGCTCAGGCCTACCGCGGGCTCCTGACTAATGTCCCGCCGCTGAGCCTCCCTGCCCCTACCCGTCGCCGGGGCCAGCCTGCCCCAGCCAGAAGTGCTTCCTTCCAACCAGGGGGCTGGGTCAGTGCTCCGTTCCCCTTGCCTTCTGTGTGGGGAGCAAAGGGACAACGAGTGCCACACCCTTTCTACTCCCAGTGTAGTCTGTGGACCAGGAGCATCAGGAGCACCTGGGAGCTTGTTGGAAATGTGCAATCTCAGGCCCCACCCCAGATGTACTGAGTATGATCTGCATTTGAACCAGAGCCTTGGTGATTTGTAGGCGTGGGAACATTCGAGAAGCCTTGGTCTACAGGCTCATCTGTTGCGGCTCACACATTTACCAGTCTCTCTCCTCCCTCCCTCTGCCCTCTCACCGCTAGCCTAATCTGCCCTTTGCCTTCCTCCACAGTGTCATTACTCCATCAAGAAGGGAGCTGCTTTTCTGGGACTCGGCACTGACAGTGTGCGAGTAGTCAAGACAGATGAGAGGTAAAGGCCCTTCTGTTCACATGGCTCAGACCCAGCCTGGCACAGTGTACTTCACCACTGCCAGGAGCTCTGGCCTCGGGCCCGTGCCCCAAATGGGTTTGTCTCCCCTCTCTGTTTCTTCTTCTTCTTTTTTTTTTTTTTTTTTTTAAGATTTTATTTATTTATTCATGAGAGACACAGGGAGAGAGAGAGGCAGAGACCCAGGCAGAGGGAGAAGCAGGCTCCATGCAGGGACCCCGATGTGGGACTCGATCCCAGGACTCCAGGATCAGGCTCTGGGCTGAAGGCAGATGCTCAACCACTGAGCCACCCAGGCATCCCTCTCTGTTCCTTCACAGGTTGTCCCTTCTGCCTACTGATGCCTACTGGAGCCCCTGAGATCTATTTACCCCTCTAGGGAAAAAAAAATCAACATTGTGGCCTCTGCGTACCTAGCCCCATGTTATCCTACTCTCAACAGTTGTGTCTTCCAGCTGAGAAAACCAATTACTTCTTTACCCACTTGGTTTTCTTCTCTATTTTTCTTTTATTTTTTTTTCTTTTTTATTTTTTTATTTATGGTAGTCACACACAGAGAGAGAGAAAGAGGCAGAGACAGAGGCAGAGGGAGAAGCAGGCTCCATGCAGGGAGCCCGACGTGGGACTTGATCCCGGGTCTCCAGGATCACGCCCTGGGCCAAAGGCAGGCGCCAAACTGCTGCGCCACCCAGGGATCCCTCTATTTTTCTTTTAAAAGATTTTATTTATTTATTCATGAGAGACACAGAAAGAGAAGCAGAGACACAGGCAGAGGGAGAAGCAGGCTCCCCGCGGGGAGTCCGATGCGGGACTCGAGCCCGGAACTCCAGGATCACACCCTGGGCAGGAGGCAGGCGCTAAACCGCTGACCCACCCAGGGATCCCCTCGGTTTTCTTTTCTAGAGGGAAAATGATTCCTGAGGATCTGGAGAGGCAGATCGGTCTGGCCGAGGCTGAGGTAAGTGAGGGAGGGGTGCTGGGGCAGTGGAGCGGGGCCCCTTGGTCTCTTCTTGGAGGCTCCTCTGGGCTCTCCCCACTGAAGAGCTCATCCCTCTTCTTGACCTCTGTGCCCATGTCCCCCATGGGCGGAAGTGATCAGGACACTCTGTGCTGCTCTCAGGGGCTTTGCTGAGACCCGCAGGCGGGACCAGACCCCCGGGGTCAGGGGCAGGCCCGAGTCACGGAGTGGAGTCCCTGGGCAGCACCAGCAGGGAGTATGTTGGGGCCCTGAGTGTAGCATGGAAGGTTTCCGTGAGCTGCGCGGCTCCGTGCAGGGAGAGCTCAGGAAGGTGTGCCAGCCGGCAGTGAGGACGGCGGGCTTTGGGCAGTGGGAAACGCGGAGGCGCCCTGCACGCTCGGGGCGCGTGGAAACTGCTGCAGCCATCTTGAAGGGCATTTGGCACTCTCCATGCGACTTTTTCTTTGTGTCTGCAAGGATTTTAAA
Source organism: Nyctereutes procyonoides (assembly GCF_905146905.1). Classification (NCBI taxonomy): domain Eukaryota; kingdom Metazoa; phylum Chordata; class Mammalia; order Carnivora; family Canidae; genus Nyctereutes; species Nyctereutes procyonoides. Next base: position 4,009,977 of record NW_026575124.1, on the reverse strand, counting down.
TTTTGTTTTTGTGTGTTTTTTTTTTCTATGCAGCGATAGCACTTTGTGATTGAATTTTCTTTTTTTTTTTAATTTTTTTTTTTGTGATTGAATTTTCTCAAGAATTAATGTTGTTGAGTATCTCTTACTGCATTTCTTTGCTATCTTAATAGTTTCTTGGTAAATCGGATGTCCAAATGCTTTGCCCATACATACACACATACACATAAATGTGTTAATCGAAGTACAGTTGACACACAAATGTTCCATTTGGCTCAAGTGTACAACTTAGTGATTCAGCACGTTTGTGTGACAGTATGCTCACCACAAGTGTAGCTGCCATCTGTCACCATACAATGCTATTTCAGTATCATTGACTATATTCCCTGTGCTCTACCTTTTGGCACTATGTCTACAATATCTCTTTTTTTTTAAGATTTTATTTATTTATTCATGAGAGACAGAAAGAAGGCAGAGACACAGGTAGAGGGAGAAGCAGGCTCCATGCAGGGAGCCCGGTGTGAGACTCGATCAACCGCTGAGCCACCCAGGCATCCCTCCACAATATTTTTTTAAGGTTTTATTTATTTATTTATTTATTTATTTGGGGGGAGAGAGAGCGCGCACGTGCATGCCCACTTGTGGTGTGCAGTTCAGTGGTTTTTAACAGAGTTGTGCAACTATCACTACAATTAATATCAGAACATTTTCATCACCCCAAAAGAAAACCTTTAGCCATCAATCCCCAATTTTCCCCAGACCTCCTACTAGGCAGCACTAAGCTAGTTTGTCTCTCCATGGATTTGCCTATTCTAGATTTTTTTCATGTAGACGGACTTACATTATGCATGGTGTCTTGTGATGAACTTCTTCTACTTAGCATGCTGTCTTCAAGATCCTCGTGGTAGCGCGTGTCACTACTTCATTCCTTTGATCGCTGGATAATATTCCATTGTATGGATCTACTGTATTTCATTTATCTGTTCATCAGTTGATGGACATTGGGGTTTCCACTTTTTAGCTATTTTGAGTAATGCCGCTCTGAACATTTGTGTACAAGTTTTTGTGTGAACACGTTTTTCCCTTTCTCCTGCTTATATACCTGGGGACAGAATTGCTGACTCACGTGATAACTCTGTATTTAACTTGTGAAGAGCTACCAGACTGTTGTTCAAAGTGGCCATGCCAGTTTCCAGTCCCACCAGCAGCGTATGAGGGTTCCAGTTTCTCCACATCCTCACCATCACTTGTTATTTCTTTCTTTCCTAGTTTGTTTGTTTGTTTGTTTTAAAGATTTTATTTATTTATTCATGATAGACACACACACACACACACACACACACAGAGGCAGGGACACAGGCAGAGGGAGAAGCAGGCTCCACGCAGGGAGCCCGACGTGGGACTCGATCTCGGGTCTCCAGGATCAGGCCCTGGGCTGAAGGTAGTCGCTAAACTGCTGAGCCACCCAGGGATCCCTCCTAGTTTGTTTCAGTCGAAGTATGATTTACATAAAGTGTAACGTTAGGTTCAGGTGTACAACATACTGATTCAGCAGTTCTATCTCTATAGTACCCAGTGCTCACCACAATAAGTGTTGTCACCGTGCGTTATTAGAGTATTATTGACTAGATTCTTTTTTTTTTTAAAGATTTTATTTATTTATTCATGAGAGACACAAAGAGAGAGAGAGGGAGAGAGAGGCAGAGACACAGGCAGAGGGAAAAGCAGGCTCCATGCGGGGAGCCTGATGTGGGACTCGATCCGGGGTCTCCAGGATCATGCCCTGGGCTGAAGGCGGTGCTAAACCACTGAGCCACCTGGGCTGCCCTTGACTAGATTCTTTATGCTGTACTTTCATCCCCATGACTTATTTTCTAACTGGAAGTTTGTACCTCTTAAGCCACTCTATTTCACTCATCCTCCCCCAACCTCCCCTTTGGCAACCACCAGTACCAACTTAGCCAGCCAGGCGTTCCCTCTGCCCATTAAAAAAAAAATTTATTTGACAGTGAGAGAGAGCATAAGCAGGAAGAGCGGCAGAGAGAAAAGCAGGCTCCCCACTGAGCAGGGAGCCTGACACAGGTCTTGATCTCGGGTCCCCAGGATCATGACCTGAGCCAAAGGCAGACACCCAACAAACTGAGTCACTCAGGTGTCCCCCCCCCCCCGCCCAAGCCCATTTTTAAATTGGGTTATTATTATTATTTTTTATTTCTCTTTTTTATTTTAGTGGGTGTGAAGTGTTGCCTCACTGTGGTTTTGATTTGCATTTCCTTAATGACTAATGATGTTGAGCATCTTGTCATGTGCTTACTGGCCATTTTTATATCTTTGGAGAAAAGCCTATTTGTATACTTTGCTTAGGTTTTTTTTTAAGATTTTATTTTATTTATTTATTTGTCTGTTTGTTTATTTATTTAAGATTTTATTTATTTATTCATGATAGACATAGGGGGAGAGAGAGGCAGAGACACAGGCAGAGGGAGAAGCAGGCTCCATGCAGGGAGCCTGATGTGGAACTTGATCCCGGGACTCCAGGATCACACCCTGGGCCAAAGGCAGGCGCTGAACCGCTGAGCCACCCAGGGATTCCCTAAGATTTTATTTACTTATTAGAGAGAAAGAGAGCACAAGCAGGGTTAGGGGCAGAGGAAGAGGGAGAAACAGACTCCCCACCAAGTGGGGAGCCCAAAGTGGGGCTTGATCCCAGGACCCTGATATTATGACCTGAGCCAAAGGCACGCACTTAATCCACTGAGACCCCCAATGCCCCCCTTTGCTCAGTTTTTAATTAGGTTGTCCTCAATTATTCTATTATAAGAGTTCTTCATCTGTTCTAGATATGAGTCCCTCATTAGATATGTGACTTGAAAATGGCTTCTTCCATCTTGTAGGTTGTTTTATCACCTCCTTGATGGTGCACTTTGAAACCAAAAGTTTTAAATTTTGGTGAGGTCCAATCTTTTTTTTGTTTGGTTGCTTGCATTTTTGGTGTCATATATAGGAAAGCTTTGTCCAGCCCAAACTCATGAAGAGTTACTCCTATATTTTCATCTAAGAGTTTCATATATTTTTTTATTTTTTAAAGATTTTATTTATTCATGAGACACACACAGAAAGAGAGAGAGGCAGAGACACAGGCAGACGGAGAAGCAGGCTCCCTGCAGGAAGCCCAATGTGGGGCTCAATCCTGGATCCCAGGATCATGTCCTGAGCCAAAGGCAGATGCTCAACCGATGAGCCACCTAGGTGTCCCTCATATATTTTTAAAAAGATTTTATTTACTAATTACAGAGAGTGAGAGAGAGAGCACGCATGAGCAGGGGGCAGGGGCAGAAGGAAACCCCCCGCTGAACAGGAAGCCTCACGAGGACCTTGACCCAGAACCCTGAGATCATGACCTGAGCCAAAGGCAATGGCTTAACCAACTGAGCCTCCCAGGTGCCCCAAGTTTGTGTATATATATATATATATATATATATATATATATATATATTATTTATTAATAAAAAGATCTTTATTTATTTATGAGAGACACACAGAGAGAGGCAGAAATATAGGCAGAGAGAGAAGGAGGCTCCCTGCAGCGAGCCTGATACGGGACCTGATCCCTGGACCCTGGGATCACGTCTTAAGCTGAAGGCAGATACTCGATCACTGAGCCACCAAAGGCATCCTGAGGTTGTTTTTTTTTTTTTTTTTTTTTTTTTTTTTAGACTCTATTTATTCATGAGAGACACACAGAGAGAGGCAGAGACACAGGCAGAGGGAAAGGCAGGCTCCATGCAGGGAGCCCAATGCGGGAGCCCAGCCCATCTCTGGGCTCCAGGATCATGCCCTGGGCCGAAGGCAGGTGCTAAACTGCTGAGCCACCCAGGGATCCCGCATCCTGAGTTCTATATTTTTGAAGTTTGTTTTATTTTATTTTATTTATTTTATTTTATTTTATTATATTTGTTTGTTTATTTATTTATTTATTATTTATTTATTTATTTATTTTTAAGTAAGCTCTATGCCCAATGTGGGGCTTGAACTCATGACCCTGAGATCAAGAGTTCTATGCACTATTGACTGAGCCCTCCAGATGCCCCAAAATTTTATTTATTTATTTCCCCCCCCCAAATTTTATACTTTTAATCCTTACATTTAGTTCTATGAACCATTATGAGCTAATTTTCATGTATGATAAGTATTCCTTTTGTATGTGGATATATAGTTGTCCCAGCACCATTTGTTGAAAAGAATACTCTTTACCCCAATGAATTATCTTTTTCTTTTTAAGGATTTATTTATTTATTTATTTATGGGGGGGGGAGGCAGAGACACAGGCAGAGGGAGAAGCAGGCTCCATGCAGGGAGCCCGACGTGGGACTCGATACCAGGACTCCAGGATCACGCACTGGGCCAAAGGCAGGCGCCAAACCGCTGAGCCACCCAGGGATCCCCCCCAATGAATTATCTTGACATCTTGATGAAAATCAGTCGATTATTGGAGCACCTCAGTGGCTCAGCTGGTTAAGCATCTGCCTTTGGCTCAAGTCATGATCCCAGAGTCCCAGGATCGAGGTCCATATAGGGCTCCCTGCTCAGCGGGGAGTCTGCTTCTCCCTCTGCCCGTACTCTCTCTCTCTCTCTCTCTCAAATAAATAAAATCTTAAAAAAAAAAAAGAAAGAAAATCAGTTGATTGTAAATGTGAGGTGGTGTTTCTGGATCTGGATTCTTAATTCTGTTCCATCCATCTGCACGCCTATACTATAGACCACATTACCTTAACTAAGATACCTTTGTTTGTTGTAAGTTTTCAATCAGGAATTGTGAGCTTTCCCACCCTGCTCCTTTCCTAGATGGTTTTGGCTATTCTAGGGCCCCTAAATTTCCATATGAATTTTAGGATCAGCTTGTCAATTTCTGCTTCGAAGCCAAGTGGGATTTTTTTTTAAACTTTTTTTTTTCCTTAAAGATTTTATTTATTCATGAGAGACACACAGAGAGAGAGAGGCAGAGCCACAGGCAGAGGGAGAAGCAGGTTCCATGCAGGGAGCCCAATGCGGGACTCGATCCTGGGACTCCAGGATCACGCCCTGGGCCGAAGGCAGGCACTAAACCGCTGAGCCACCCAGGGATCCTGCCAAATGGGATTTTGATAGGGATTGTGTTCAATTGGTAGATCCATGAACATGGGATGTCTTTCCATTTCCATCTTCTTTGGTTTCTTTCAACAATGCTTTGTAGTTTTCAGAGTATATGTTTTGCACTGCTTTTGTTAAATTTATTCCTAAGCATTCTCTCTGATGGTCTTATAAATGAAATTTTCTTTTCTTTTTTTCTTTCTTTCTTTTTCTTTTCTTTTTTCTTTTTTCTTTTTTTTTAGAAGAGTTTATTTGTTTCAGAGAGAGAGCACTAACAGGGGTGGGAGGAGCAGAGGGAGAAGACAACTCCCAGCTGACAGGGAGCCTGACGCAGGCCTCCATCCTAGGATCCTGAGACCATGACCTGAGCAAAAGGCAGACATTTAACCAACTGAGCCACCCAGGCGCCCCAAATGAAATTGTTTTCTTCATTCTATTTTTGGATTGTTCGTTGCTAATGTGTAGAAATACAGTTGATTTTTAAGTCTTGATCTTGTACTCCTGCAGACTTGCTGAACTCATTTATTAATAGTTTTTTTAGTGGATTCCTTAAGACTTTCTAGTTATTATATTATGTCATTCAGAAGTAGAGATAGTTCTGCTTTTTTCCTTTCCAGTCTGGATGCCTTTTATTTTATTTTCTTATCTAATTGCACTGCTAGAACTTCAGTGCAATGTTGAATAGAAGTGGGGAGAGTGGCCACACTTGTTATGTTCCTGATCGTAAGGGGAAGGCTTTCAGTTTTTCAGCATTGAGTATGATGTTAGCTCTGGGTTTTTTGTAGTTGTCCCTTATTAGGTTGAGAACATTGCCTTCAACTCCTAGTTTGTTGAGTATTTTTATCAAGCGGGAGTGTAGGATTTTGTCACATGTTTTTCTGTGTCTATTGAGATGTGTTTTTTCCCCTTTATTCTGTTGATAAGTGTGTATTACATTAATTGATTTTTGGATGCTAAACTGAGCGTGTTCTCCTGGGACAAATCATTTTGTCATAATGTATAATTTTTTCATATGTTGCTAATTTTGGTTTGCTAATGTTTTATAGATTTCTATACCTATGTTCAAAGAGATATTATCTGTAGTTTTCACATGATGTTTTGTCTGGTTTTGGTATCAGGCTAATACTTGCCTCATAGGATGAATTCAGAAGTGTTCCTCTTTTGTTTTTTTTTTTATTTTATTTTTGTGAAGAACTGGTATGAGTTCTTTTTTAAACATATTACAGAATTCATCAAAGAAGAGAGGCAGAGACACAGGCAGAGGGAGAAGTAGGCTCCATGCAGGGAGCCCGACAAGGGACTCGATCCCAGGACCCGGGATCACGCCCTGGGCTGAAGGCAACGCTAAACCGCTGAGCCACCCAGGCTGCCCTGTAGTAGTTTTTAAATAGCATTTTGATCTTCCAGTAAAGACACTAACATTTTTTGAAAGTGTATGAGCTTTGGAAATAGACCAGCAGACTGACCTAGGATTGGAATCCATCTCTGGAGCTTCAGTTGGGGGCTAACTTTGTTAATACCTCTGAAGCTTAGCACCTTTGCCTGCAAATTAAATGGGATAGTAGCGTGTTGAGAGGTTGAAAGGGCCCAGGTCAGGGATGCAGTAAGAGTGTAGAGATGGCTCAGCCCCGGGCTCTGGGTAGCTTTTTAGAGACCTTCACAGTTTCTTTCTTCTGCATTTTTGCCGCAGGGTGCTGTGCCATTCCTGGTTAGTGCCACCTCTGGCACTACCGTGCTAGGGGCCTTTGACCCCCTGGAGGCAATCGCTGACGTGTGCCAGCGTCATGGGCTGTGGCTCCATGTGGATGTGAGTGAGACTTGGGCCTGAGGGTGCGGTGGGCTGAACCAAGGCCAAGGCCCATGTTGTTCCTTTTACTCCACAGGCTGCCTGGGGTGGGAGCGTCCTGTTGTCACAGACACATAGACATCTCCTGGATGGGATCCAGAGGTGCATATGGCCACCTGCTTCCTGAATCCCACCCTTCAAATCCTTGGTCCAGAGAATAGTCCTGGACTAGGGAGCTTCTGACGGCAGTGAGGGAAGGAGGTTGGCGGGAGGGGCGTTGGAGAGATGATGGAGAGATGATGGAGAGGGCTGAGAGGTCAGAAGTCCCTCTCACCGCTGAGACGAAAGCCCCTTTACTGAGGGTTTGGTAGAGGAGGGGTCTCCGGTTGAGGAGCAGCAGCTGACCCGGCTTTGTTCTGCGCACCCCAGGGCTGACTCGGTGGCCTGGAACCCCCACAAGCTGCTCACAGCGGGCCTGCAGTGTTCAGCTCTTCTTCTCCGGGACACCTCGGTGGGTCGGCTCACCCTGGACCTCTGTCTTTTTCTCTGGCCTACCTCAGAGAGGGTGCTGGCCTTGCTGTGCCCTCCCCCCTGCCCGCCCCGTCCGAAGCTACGTATCCGTGACCACCTGCAGCCCTGGAGTGGCCCCCCCCCCCCCCCCCCCCCCCCCCCCCCCCCGCCACCTGTCTGCAGGCAAAGGGAAAAGCTCCCAGCTTGATGTAAGCCAGGGATCCTGGGCCGACCTTGGGAAGAACTCTGGGAGAAACCCAAAGGGGCCCAAGTCGGCGGCCAGCGCCCCCGGTGCCGGGAGGAACGGGTGGGCTGAGCTAAGGAATGGCAGGTGCAGCTCTGGAGGCAGCGAGGGGGTCTGACAGGCCTCCTCCCCACTCCAACCTGCAGAACCTGCTTAGGCGCTGCCACGGGTCCCAGGCCAGCTACCTCTTCCAGCAGGACAAGTTCTACGACGTGGCTCTGGACACTGGAGACAAGGTGGTGCAGTGTGGCCGCCGGGTGGACTGTCTGAAGCTGTGGCTCATGTGGAAGGCGCAGGGCGGGCAAGGGCTGGAGCGGCGTGTCGACCAGGCCTTTGCCCTTGCCTGGTAGGAGGGGGGTGTCGGAGGTCCTGCCCCCGCCCGCGGCCCTGCGCCTCACATTTCCCTCGCCCTCAGGGTCTCTTGGCTCATTGTCGGGGGCTCTTCTGTTTCTGTGGCTCCGCTTTTCCTCCTCTGTGATTTCTCCCTCTCGGTGTGCAGGTACCTGGTGGAGGAATTGAAGAAGCGAGAAGGATTTGAGTTGGTCATGGAGGTAGGAGCGAGTCTGCGCTCTTTTGCGGCCCGCTCCCACCCCCACCCCCCTACTCCCCCACCCTCCTACGCTACTCCCCCCACTCCCCCACCACCCCTACTCCCCTCTACCCTCCCACCCCCCACCCTACCACTCCCCCTCTACTCCCCCCTACCCCCCACCCCCCCACCCCTGTCCATCCCACACGCAAAGCCCTCAGGGGGCAAGAGGGCCAGTGAGGGGGGCAGCCCCCTTCCACAGCCCGCACACCTTGTCCTCCTGTTCCTCCCAGCCCGAGTTTGTCAATGTGTGTTTCTGGTTCGTGCCCCCCAGCCTGCGGGGGAAGCAGAAGTGCCCGGATTACAGTGAAAGGCTGGCCAAGGTAGGCGCTCCTCTGGGCTCCTCGGAGCCCACTTTAGGGAACTGCTGCCTCGGGCTGCTGCGGGCTGTCCCTGCCCCCTGCTGGCGAAGCGGCTGGCCTCCGAGGCTGGTCTTGCTCTGAGCTGGGGGTGTGAACTGGGAGACGCCACCAATTTGTCCTCATTTCCGTGGGGGTGGGGACAGGAAATAAGGTATGTTTCTGGAAAATGGAAAGAGGACCGAGAGGGATGTCCTGGGAGAGGTCACCAGTGTGCAGTAGTGGCCCGTGGGAGTTGTGCTGGGAGCTCGGGGCTGGGGCCGGGACAGCCAGGTGAGGCCTCACTCCCTGCCGCGGAGCAGCCCTACAGCCCTACAAGGCCGTCCAGACGTGGCCTCCCGGAGGGAAAGGAGCTATGTCATGTCCCTAAGGATAGATTGGTGCTAGGTGCCGCAGATAATCTGGAAGGACAAGAACGTTCTTGCCCTTAAGGAGTTATTTAGAAGAGCAGAGTTGCCTATTTGAGACCAATATGTTTGAGGCAATCTTGTGAATTGTGTGTTAGATTACAGGGTGCAGATCGCAAACATCCCAGGCATTCAGAGAGGGGAGAAGAAGGTGTCAGGACTGTCCAGGGCTAGAGGGTTAGACGAAAGCAGTGTTGGGAGTCAGGGAACAGTCAGGATTGGGAAAATGGCCCATGTGACAACTTGGAGATAGGTAGGATGGGAGTAATGCAGAGGCTGGAGAAGGCAAGCAGGTGGGATGTAGTGGAAAAGGTGACCTGGGGCCTCGGGAGCTGAGCGATGAGCCTCCCTGGGAAAGGTATGGCCGAGTGAGAAGGAAGTGCACCTAGGGGACCTGCCTCCGAGGCTGCTGCTGGCAATTGTCTCCACCTCTTCTATAGGTGGCCCCAGTGCTCAAGGAGCGCATGGTGAAGGCGGGCTCCATGATGATTGGCTACCAGCCCCACGGGACCCGGGGCAACTTTTTCCGCATGGTTGTGGCCAACCCCGCGCTGACCCGGGCTGATATGGACTTCCTTCTCAACGAGCTGGAAAGGCTGGGCCAGGACCTCTGAGCTTCCGCCTCACTGCTGGCCTTGGCACCCACCTCCCCCTCGCTGTCTCTGTGCATTCGCCTGTGCTCCCAAGGACAGAGTGACCTTAACAACATTTGAGTGTGTTGACCCGCTAACTCTCCTATGAAATATTTGCCATTAGGAAAATATTTAAATAAACTAACAGTATATCCATATGATGGAATGTTTCTCTGCCATTAAAATTATACTTACAAACAAGATTTTTATTGATAGGAAAAAAATAATGTGCTACTGGAAAAGCTGGAAACAAGACTTTGTGTATAGTAATATCTGAGGGTGTTCGAACATACATAGGAGAAGATGGATAGAATGAAATATGCCCAATGTCAATAATTTTCCCTGGGATGGGATTATAGGCAACTTAAAATGAACATTTCTAGGGATGCCTGGGTGGCTCAGTGGTTGAGCGCCTGCCTTCAGCTCAGGGTGTAATCCTGGGGTCCTGGGATTGAGTCCCACATTGGCTCCCTGCAAGGAGCTTGCTTCTCCCTCAGTGTGTGTTTCTGCTTCTATTATCTCTCGTGAATAATTAAAAAAAAATCTTTAAAAAATTAACATTTCTAAACCTTTTGTGTTTCCCCCTTTTATTATGTAATGAATATACATTACTTTTATAATAGGGAAATAATAAAGTTAAAATTTCGATTATATCATTTTAGTATGTTTTAAAGTTTGATACCTTTCAACCAAATAATAGAAAATGTGATTTTTTTTTTTTTTTTTTTTTTTTTTAAGACAAGTGTAAGAGGGATGCCTGGGTGGCTCAGCAGTTGAGCATCTGCCTTCGGCTCAGGTCATGATCCCAGGATCCAGAATCAAGTCCCAAATCGGGCTCCCTGCAGGGAGCCTGCTTCTCCCTCTGCTTGTGTCTCTGTCTTTCACTCTGTGTTTCTCATAAATAAATAAGTAATATCTTAAAAAAAAGAAAAGCAAGTATAAGAGAGGATAAAAATGGGAAACTTTTTTCTCAGATCTATAGTAAGAGAGGAAAGACCACATGTGAAGTAGCTCTAAATTAACTATACTTCAGTGGCATTGAAAACAAACTGGGTACTGATTATATGTTGAGACCAGAGCTGTGTCCACTTATCACTCTCGAAAAATCCTCACACACAAAACAAAGGAAGAATTTTCCTTCTTGTATAGGTGTGCCTGGCTGGCTCAGTCAGTAGAGCATATGACTTGTGATCTTGGGGTTGTGAGTTTGAGCCCCACAGGAGAGATTTACTTACTTAAATATATACATACATAAATTTTTTTAAGAATGGATTTTCCTTCTGTAATTTGAACAACAGAAACCAAGCTAAAAGAAAAAAGAAGAAAGAAAGAAAGAAAGAAAGAAAGAAAGAAAGAAAGAAAGAAAGAAAGAAAGAAAGAAAGACGGGATCCCTGGGTGGCGCAGCGGTTTGGCGCCTGCCTTTGGCCCAGGGCGCGATCCTGGAGACCGGGATTGGAGACCCGGGATCGAATCCCACGTCGGGCTCCCGGTGCATGGAGCCTGCTTCTCCCTCTGCCTATGTCTCTGCCTCTCTCTCTCTCTCTCTCTCTCTCTCTCTGTGTGTGTGACTATCATAAAATAAAAAAAAAAAAAAAAAAAAAAAGAAAGGAAGACCCAGCAACCAGACATCCATTTTACACTTACAGTCCTGGGCTGGTGTTGCTTTTCAAGTCATTTTTGGGGAAAGAGGCCATTAGCTACACAAGTTATTTGCTTGGTTTTGTTTTGTTGTCCAAGGTTTATTGAAGATAATTACAGCAGGAAGATTCAAATGGCTCCATGTGGTGTTCTGAAATTCGTCTCAACTCTAGGCTGAGTGACCTGCCGTTTGGACAGACCACCAAAGTCTGAGACCCTCAACATTTCCTCAGTGTCAGGTCTGCCTTCCTGATCTCCTGATCCGGGGCTGAGACCTCAGGAACGTAATTCTCTCACCTTTCTCCCTCTTCCTCCTGCGGCTTGATGGAGACCCCTCTCACTGGGCCTCTCTGAATCTGCTCCATCTGCCCTGTGACAGCCTGTTCTGTCGTGGAATTTCCTGCCGGGGAATGACGAGGCCTCCTTACACGTGTGCTTGTTGGTGTGGAATCGATGCCCAGGGGCATGTACTGCTTCTCAATGACCACCCGGCCCACCTTCTTCATGCCTTCCGTGCAAGCTCAGCCCACATTGGTGGGCCTGGTAAAAGAGGAAACAGCGCTGCACAAGTTATTAAGGACAAGTGGCAAATCTACTGGAACTTTCTGTTATTTCCAATTCCTGAAAATACCATTTATGAAAACAATAATGTGGTCATGTAAAAATCATCCAATGTTATTTGAAGAGGCAAATACAGACTGTTCAAACCATAGTGAAAGAACATCCAAATCGTAGACCCAAGGCAGCCCTGGTGGCTCAGCGGTTTAGCACCGCCTTCAGCCCAGGGTGTGATCCTGGAGACCTGGGATGGGGTCGCACGTCCGGCTCTCTGCATGGAGCCTGCTTCTTCCTCTGTCTCTCTCTCTGTCTCTCATGAATAAATAAATAAAATGTTTAAAAAAAAAAATCGTAGACCCAATTCTCTTGACCATTTGACAGGGGGAAAAAGCCTTTCTATTCATAAATTACTAATAATTCCCCCTATAAACTTATTTTCCCACAAATGCTATTTGACTTCTTCCAAATAATAAAATTGTTTGAGGTTGTTAATAATTTGAACTCTAAGCCCTATTCTTTTTTTTTTTTTGAAGATTTATTTATTTATTTATTCATGAGAGACACACAGAGGCAGAGACACAGGCAGAGGGAGAAGCAGGCTCCCAGCTGGGAGCCCCATGTGGGACTGGATCCCTGGACCCCAGGATCACACACTGAGCTGAAGGCAGATGCTCAACCACTGAGCCACCCAGGTGCCCCTCTAAGCCCTATTTTTAAAGAGTTCTATATATCTGCAAAATGTCTTAAACTTTGTGGAAAAGACAAACTAAAAAAAGATCTTCAACTCAAAACAAAGCTAGAAAGCAAAAACAAAACCAAAATCTCCAAGATCCTTTAATCATCTCAATCTGAGAAATATATATTTTTTTTCCTGAGAAATATTTTATTTATTTTTTTAAAAATTTTTTTTTAATTTTTATTTATTTATGATAGTCACACAGAGAGAGAGAGAGAGAGAGAGGCAGAGACACAGGCAGAGGGAGAAGCAGGCTCCATGCACCAGGAGCCTGATGTGGGATTCGATCCCGGGTCTCCAGGATCGGGCCCTGGGCCAAAGGCAGGCGCTAAACCGCTGCACCACCCAGGGATCTTCTGAGAAATATTTTAAAGTGAAGATCAGAAAGACAAGACCCGGATTCAGTTAATTACCAGGTTTTCTCCAGCTTTATGAGCTGATGCTTCTATTCTTCTATTGTGTGGAGTTTTTTTGTTTTGTTAAATTAGCTCTACACCCAATATGGGGCTTGGAAACTCACCACCCTGAGATCAAGAGTCCCACTGAGCCAGCCAGGTGCTCCTACTCTCCTATTCTCAGAGCTCAACCTTTAAATCTCTGGACACAGTGTGGCAGTCTCCTGCTTCCTCTCTCCCGTCAGCATTTACGGAGCTCCTGCTGTGTGTAATTCCTTTCTCTGCCTTCAAAGAGTTTAAGATTTAAGTAGTCCTCCCTCTTTGGAGGCCTGTCCCTGCTTCAGGGCCTTTGCACCTGCTGCCCCCTTTTGGCTCAAAGTTCATCTAACATAGTTCACTCCCTTATTGACTTTATTTATTTATTTTTTTTTAAAGATTAATGGGAACTATTTCTTTTTTATTTTTTTAATTTTTTATTTATTGTTTATTTATGATAGGCACACAGTGAGAGAGAGAGAGGCAGAGACATAGGCAGAGGGAGAAGCAGGCTCCATGCACCGGGAGCCCGATGTGGGATCCGATCCCGGGTCTCCAGGATCACGCCCTGGGCCAAAGGCAGGCGCCAAACCGCTGCGCCACCCAGGGATCCCCCTTATTGACTTTAGATTTCTGTTTAGATGTCACCTCCTTAGTGAGGCTTTCCTTGAATATTCTACTTAAAATACATTTTCCCCTTTAGTTCTTGTGCTTCCTATTCTATTATCTGCCCTGTTTTTCTCCACGGCATGTGTAAGTATCCGGCATAGTCTATATTTCAGTCTATCTATCTATCTATCTATCTATCTATCTATCTATCTATCATCATCTATCAATATATTTATTTAACTTTTTTCTGTCTCACCCAACTAGAATGTAAGCTCTGGGAGCATGGATTTTGTATCACTGCTTCCTAGAATGGAGTCTAGTACTTCCTGGATGGGTGATGTTGAGTGAATGGTTAACGGGCTCCGGGTAGTAGATGACTTGCTGTCAGTCACGGGGCTGAGTGAGTGGTGGAGTCAAAGTCGAATTTAGATTATCTCCCTCCAGCACTTACCCATGGACCTAGATGGCTTCTGTTGTCACACGTACATAATTTATAGGTGTGGGTGTCAGGGCCGTTTTATTATCTATATGCTGTGGATCTGCTGCTTTCAGGAAGAATGAAGAATGAAGCCACGTGTAAGTTTGAATACCCATCTTGCCCTGGGCCTGGGGAAATCGTATTTTCATCAAACAGGAAACAAGAATGTGGGGAATACCTACCTAGGTGAGTTGCGTGTTGGGATAGGTTTTGTTTGGTTTGGGGTTTGGTTTTGGTTTACAGCAGTCAAAATACTCAAGTGGCCAGACTCCACAGGCCTGGGGAAAGAAAATGGTACCTTCACAAGTAGGCCATGGGCTGAGGAGCTTAAAGCTGGGTGGGGCACCTATGAGATGGCAACTCTTTTTTTTTTTTTTTTTTTTAAAATATTTTTATTGGGCAGCCCGGGTGGCTCAGCGGTTTAGCGCCACCTGCAGCCCGGGGCGTGATCCTGGAGACCAGGGATTGAGTCCCACGTCGGGCTCCCTGCATGGAGCCTGCTTCTCCCTCTGCCTGTGCCTCTGCCTCTTCTCTCTCTCTCTCTGTGTGTCTCTAGGAATAAATAAATAAGTAAAAAATCTAAAAAAAAAATAACAGATTTTATCTGTTTCTTTATTTGTGAGAGACAGAGAGAGAGGCAGAGACATAGGCAGAGGGAGAAGCTGGTTCCCCATAAGAAGCCTGATGTGGGACTGGATCCCAGGACCCCGGGATCAGGACCTGAGCCAGAGGCAGACACTCAACAACTGAGCCCCCTGGGGTGCCCCTCTTATCACTCTTTTATATGTGTACTATAACTTTTTTTTCTGAACCACTTGAGAATTGGCTTCAAACAACATACCCCTTTATCTCTGAAACTGCATATTTCCTAAGAACAAGAATATTATTTTAAATATTATTTTAAATAACCATGGCCCAATGACCAAATTCAGGAAATTTCACACTGACACTGTACTTTAAAGTCTACATTCCAAAATTGTCAGTTGTCCCAATAGTGCCCGCTCAGGCATTTTCCTTCTCATATGCGAACCCAGGCCAGGATCATGTGTCACCTTTTGTGGTCATATTTCTGCTTCCTTAAACTAAAGTAAACTAAACTTAACTGAAATGGTTCCTCAGCCTTCTTTGTCCTTAATGACATTGACCTTCTTAAAGAATACAGGCCAGTCATTTTCTAGAATGTTCATCTATTTGTTTTTCCTGATGGTTCCTCTTGGCTGGATTCAGGTTCTGCATTCTGGGCTGGAACATGACATAAATCATGTGTGTTCTTTTCAGGGAATGAAAAGCCAATGCCAAGGCCCACAATGTCCATCTGCTTTTTATTGGTGATGTAATTTGATCAAGGTGTTTTCTGGTTTCCCCACAATATAGTTACTATTTGCAACTAATACACAATCTAGGAGGAGACATTCTGAGAATACACCAATACCCTGTTCTGCTTGTGCTTCCCCACCTAGACTTACTATCCTCTCATGATCCTTGCCCAAGCCAACTTTCTTTTTTTTTTTTAAATATTTTTGTCATTTTGCAGTTTATTTATTTATTTATTTATTTATTTATTTATTTATTTATTTATTTATGATAGTCACACAGAGAGAGAGAGAGAGAGAGGCAGAGACACAGGCAGAGGGAGAAGCAGGCTCCATGCACCCGGAGCCCGACGTGGGATTCGATCCCGGGTCTCCAGGATCGCGCCCCAGGCCAAAGGCAGGCGCCAAACCGCTGCGCCACCCAGGGATCCCCCAAGCCAACTTTCATCATAATGTTTGCAAAATGGTGATTTTCTGACTCCAACATTCCCTCCACTTTTATCATTTGGCATTCACCTACAAAGGAGAACCCTCCCTTCTCCTCATTCATTCATTCAATGATTAACTATCGAGATGGGCCTTTGTTTTATCCAGTAAGTTATAATCCATTTCTATCCTTGCTTATTTTAATGCTCAAATTGTACCACTTTTGACCGTAAGAAGCCCCATTAATCTGGCTCCCATGTCCTTTCACCATGACTTTTTTTGTCTTGGCACTGCCTCTGTTCCTGGCACAACATAAATGTTCCAGGCTTATCTTGTGCTTTCTCTGCTCCACTTGGAATCAGCTATGTCTTCAAGTAACCCGGTTTCCTTTCCCTGGAGAATGAATGGCATTTAGAATCTACAATCTTGGGGCACCAAGATTGGTGGGGTGGTTCAGTCGGTTAAGCGTCTGACTCTTGATTTTGGCTCACATGGTCATCTCAGGGTTGTGGGATTGAGCGCTCTGTGCTCAGTACCAAGTCTGCTTATCCCTCTCCCTCTGCTCCTCCCCCCACCCTTCACACATGTTCTCTCTCTCTCTCTCTCTCTCTCTCTCTCAAATTAATTAAGTAATTAAAAAAGAAAAGAAACCACGATCTAGGCACCAGGTATGTTCATAGCTACTGGATAGATCTATGGACTTTTAAAATTTAAACTCACATCCTTTTGGATCTTAATTGTGCTAAGGGAAGGAAAAGGCCAGAGCTTTATTTTTTTTTTTTTTTTTTTTTTTTTTTTTTTTTTTTAATTTTTATTTATTTATGATAGTCACACACAGAGAGAGAGAGAGGCAGAGACACAGGCAGAGGGAGAAGCAGGCTCCATGCACCGGGAGCCCGACGTGGGACTCGATCCCGGGTCTCCAGGATCGCGCCCTGGGCCAAAGGCAGGCGCCAAACCGCTGCGCCACCCAGGGATCCCAAGGCCAGAGCTTTAAAGGGAGAAGTGATGTTCCTTCCCCTGGGAGATACCACAGGTGCAACAGAGAAAATGGGGTGATAACCTAGGATGGTAGGTGGGGAGTGAGGTACTGAATTGGGGTGCTTGATTCTTTCTTTTCTTTCTTTTTTTAGAAATATATTTATTTATTTATTTATTTATTTATTTAATATTTTATTTATTTATTCATGAGAGACACCGGGAGAGAGAGAGAGGCACACAGGCAGAGGGAGAAGTAGGCTCCCTCCATGCAGGGAGCCCGATGTGGGACTGGATCCTGGGTCTCCAGGATCAGGCCCTGGGCTGAAGGTGGTGCTAAACTGCTGAGCCACCAGGCTGCCCTTAGAAAGGTTTTTAAATGTTAAATGGAGTACTTGGAAGGTTGGGCTTTGTATAAAGAAGGCAACATTCTCTCAACCCCTGGTTTAGCGTTGGCATTACAAGTGTCATAAAATATTAGGTCTTGGAGTTGAAAGGCCTGTACAAGTACTCACTTGATACAACCTTGGCTTTAGGCAAATTTTTTAACCTGTATTTTATAAATAAGGCAACTGAGGCTGGGCAAAGCTAAGGTTCTTGACAAAGTCACAAAAGTATCTGTTAAGCAGAAGATATAGTTTATACTAAACAAATATCATTTGCTTGTACAAGCCACCGTCTCTTTAATTGTATCCCCCCAGTGCAACCATTCTGCACTTTCTTTTCTAGATTGACATTTTGTCAGTTCTTTTTTTTTTTAAATATTTTTTTTTCCTTATTTATGATAGTCACACAGAGAGAGAGGGGCAAGGCAGAGACACAGGCAGAGGGAGAAGCAGGCTCCATGCACTGGTAGCCCGACGTGGGATTCGATCCCGGGTCTCCAGGATCGCGCCCTGGGCCAAAGGCAGGCGCCAAACCTCTGTGCCACCCAGGGATCCCAACATTTTGTCAGTTCTTGAGATCCAGTTTCCACATGTTAGAGGAATCCAGTAGTCTGATGGCCTAGTTTTGAAAAAATCCCTGAAGTTCATTTTTAGCAAATTCTCCGGTGCCAACATAATTAGCTTGCACATTTCCTTAGTTTGTAGCATGTTATTTTTAGTTTTTTCCTTGTAACCAAATACATTTTAAAGTTGGATGAGAGGGTTTAAGCGTTTTTAGTGTCAGCTGGAGGTGTTTTGGTGCTGTTCCTTTCTGCCAAAGGAAGATAGATTTGAGGGTTAAATATACCAGGTATTGATACTGGGATTCGGGGGGGGGGGCGTTATTTTTTATTTTATTTATTTATTCATGAGAGAAACAGAGGGAGACGCAGAGACACAGGCAGAGGGAGAAGCAGGCTCCATGCAGGGAGCTGGATAAGGGACTCGATCCCGTGTCTCCAGGATCAGGCCCTGGGCTGAAGGCGGCGCTAAACCACGGAGCCATCCGGGCTGCCCATGGGGGGGGGGGGCAGATTTTAAACTACACATTCAATTCCTTTAATAGATGAAGGCAGTTGAGGGGTGTTTCTTTTTGAGTATGCTTTGGTATATTTTATATTATTTTTTTAAAAAAAGGTCTATTTTTGTCTAAGTTGCAAGATTTATTGATATAAACTTGTTTTCTTATTACCTTTTTAATACCTGTAGAATCTATAATATTGTTACCTCTCATTCCTGATATTGATGACTTGTGTCTTCTCTCTTTTTTTCTTGTTCAGTTAGTTAGAGGTTTCTTGCTCTTGATGTTCTCAAAGAACCAGTCGTGGTATTACTGAGTTTCTTAATTGTTTTTCTTCTTACTTAATTTCTGCTCTGATCTTTATCCAGGTGAGTTTTCCAGATTGGCAGTATTTGGTGCATACTGTCACACATCGGTGCTGAAAGAGTAACATCTCCTGAGGAAATGGAAGCTGTGCTTGCTACAAAACTATAGTAATCAACACAATGTGGTCTACAGTATAGACATGCAGACCAAAGAAATAGATTGAGAATCCAGAAATAAGCCTTCACATTTACAGTCAATTGATTTTCAACAATGTCAAGACAGTTCATTGGCAGAAAGAATAGTCTTTTCAACAAACGGTCCTGGGGCAACCAGATACCCATATGCAAAAGAATGATGTTGAACCCCTTTATCACATCACTTGTAAAAATTAACTCATAATAAATTATAGAACTAAAAATAAGAGCTAAAACTATAAAGCTTGGAAGAAAATAGAGGAGTAAGTCTTTGTGAGCTTGGGTTGGGCAAATTCTTCTTACATATGACACCAAAAGCACAAGCAATCAAAGAAAAAATAAGCAGATTGCACCTCATCAAAATTTAAAACTTGTGCTTCACAGAACACCATCAAGACTGTGAAAAGATGGGGTGCCTAGGTGGCTCAGTGGGTTAAGCATCTGCCTCTGGTTCAGGTCATGATCCCAGGGACCTGGGATCAAGCCCCACATGGGGCTCCCTGCTCATTGGCGAGTCTGCTTCTCCTTCTCCCTTGGCCCCTCCACCCCACTCATGTGCATGTGCTCTCTCTCAAATAAATAAATAAAATCTTAAAAAAAAAGAATGTGAAGAGGCAATGTATAGAATGGAAGAAGATATTTGCAAATTATATGTCTGATAAGGGACTTATATATGGAATAGATGAAGCTCTCTTACAACTCAATAATAAAAGACAAATTATCCAATTAAAAAATGGACAAGGGATCTGAATAGGTATTTCTCCAAAGAAGATATACATATGGCCAGTAAGCACACGACAAGATGTCCAATGTCATTAGGCATCAGGAAAATGCAAATCAAAACCACAAGAGATACCATGTCATACCCACTAAGACAGTTATAACAACAAAAAAAAAGGGGGGGGGAGAAATAATATGTGTTGGTGAGAACGCAAAGAAATTAGAATCCTCATGCTCTGCTGG
This sequence comes from Nyctereutes procyonoides, assembly GCF_905146905.1. Lineage (NCBI taxonomy): Eukaryota > Metazoa > Chordata > Mammalia > Carnivora > Canidae > Nyctereutes > Nyctereutes procyonoides. The sequence goes on along the minus strand of NW_026575124.1, from coordinate 3,990,264 downwards.
TAGAGTTGCAAACTTGTGCAGCGACTTTGGAAAACAGTTTGGCAGTTCCTCAAAGGTTCAATATAGAGTCATCGTATGGCCCAGGAATTCCACTGCCAGGTATATACCTAAGAGAAATGTGAACATATATCCACACAAAAACGTGTATACAAATGGTCATGGCAGCATTATTCATAAGAGCGCTGAAGGGGAAACAATCCAAACGTTATTGTATCGGTCAGGGTTCTCTAAAGAAACAGAATCAGGAGGGTATGTATAGATGTAGAGAGAGGAGACTTACTATAGTAGTTGGCTCACCTGGTTATGAAGGTTGAGAAGTTCCACAATCTGCCATCTGCAAACTGGAGGGCCAGGAAAGCCAGTGGTATAACTCACTCTGAGTCCAAAGGCATGAGAGAACCAGGGAGTCACTGGTATAATTCCTAGAAAGAGGCTGAAGGCCCAAGAACCGGGAGTTCTGATGTCTGAGGATAGGAAAAGATAAATTTTCCAGCTCAAGAAGAGAATTTGCCCTTCCCTTGTCTTTTTGTTCCATTTGGGCCCCTAAGATATTGGATGATCTCAAAGAATGGCTGCCCAGATTGGTGAGACAGGATCTCTCTACTCAGTCTACCAAATCAAACACTCTCACAGACACTTCCAGAAATAATGACTTACCAAGCTATTTGGGCATCCTTTCGCCTAGTCAAGTTGGAACATAAAATTAACCATCATATTCATCAGCTGATGAATGAGTAAATTAAATGTGGGCTATCCATACAGTGGAGTGTTATTTGACCACACAAAGGAATGAAGTACTTGTATATACTACAACATGGTTTAACTTTGAAAATATCATGCTAAAAAAAAAAAAAAGAAGGCAATCTCAGAAGACTATATATAGTGTGTTTCCATTTATATGAAATAGCCAAAATAGAAAGTAGGCTTGTGGCTGCCCAAAGGTGGAGGGTTAGAGGGGAATGAAAAGTGTTTTCTAATGGGTACAAGAGTTTGGAGGGCAGTGATTAAAATGTACTAAAATTAATTATGGTAATCCTTACACAAATCTGTGAACACATTAAGATCATTGACTTGTACACTTTAAATAAATTGAGTGGTAGGAGAAAATATGAGTGGGAAATATCAGAAAGGGAGACAGAACATGAAAGACTCCTAACTCTGGGAAACGAACTAGGGGTGGGGGAAGGGAAGGTGGGCGGGGGGTGGGGGTGACTGGGTGACGGGCACTGAGGTGGGCACTTGATGGGATGAGCACTGGGTGTTATTCTATATGTAGGCAAATTGAACACCAATAAAAAAATAAATTTAAATAAATAAATAAATAAATTGAGTGGTATATAAATTATTATTTTTTTTGAGTGGTATATAAATTATATTTGAATAATCCTGAAGTATATATATTTGAATAAAGCTGATATACTATATATGTATATATCTGTCCTTCTAAGATCAGGAACAAGACAGAGTCCACACTCACTCCTATCTAATGTTGTACTTGAAATTCTTGCTAGGTAATAAGGCAAGGGGAAAAAAGACATACAAATTGGAAAGGAAAATGTAAAATTGTTTTTATTTGCAGGTGATATGATCATCTATGTAGAAAATTCTCATAAGCCTATGGAAATGCTACTAGAACCAGTTTAGCAAGCTTGTGAGATATAAGATCAATATACAAAAATTAATTGTATTTCTGTACACCAGTGACAAACTATTGGAAGTTGAAATTAAAAGACAATATCATTTATAATGTCATCAAGAAAGAAGAGAGAAATATGTAGGGACAACTTTGATGAAAAATGTGCAAATCCCACACACTGAAAACTAAAAAACATTGGTAAGAGAAATTAATTAAGACTTAATGGAGAGGGAACCCTGGGTGGCGCAGCGGTTTAGCGCCTGCCTTTGGCCCAGGGCGCGATCCTGGAGACCCGGGATCGAATCCCACGTCGGGCTCCCGGTGCATGGAGCCTGCTTCTTCCTCTGCCTGTGTCTCTGCCTCTCTCTCTCTGTGTGTGTGACTATCATGGAATGAGTAAATGGAATCTTTAAAAAAAAAAAAAAAAAGACTTAATGGAGGGGGCAGCCTGGGTGGCTCAGCGGTTTAGCGCCGCCTGCAGCCCAGGGTGTGATTCTGGAGTCCCAGGATCGAGTCCCACATCGGGCTCCCTGCATGGAGCCTGCTTCTCCCTCTGCCTGTGTCTCTGCCTCTCTCTCTCTGTGTATCTCTAATGAATAAATAAATAAAATCTTAAAAAAAAAAAGACTTAATGGAGGGGCACCTGAGTGGCTCAGCGGTTGAGCATCTGCCTTTGGCTCAGGTTGTGATCCTGGAGTCCTGAGATCAAAGACTCCTGTCCTGCAGGAGATCAAGTCCTGCAATGAGCTCCAATGGTTCTCTGTCTGTCTGTCTCTCATGAATAAATAAAATCTTTTTTTTAAAAAAAGACTTAAATGGAGAGATATACAATGTTTATTGATTAAAAGCCCTAATATTGCTGAGAAGTCAATTCTCTCCAAACTGATTTATAGATTCAGTGTAATCTCTATAGAAATCCCAGCATGGGTTTTGTAGAAATTGATGATTCTAAAATTCATATGCAAATACAAGGGATCTAGAATAGCCAAAACCAATTTTTGAAAAGATTTTATTTATTCATGTGAGAGAGAGAAAAAGAGAGAGAACACATAAACCAGAGTGGGGAGGGCAGAAGGAGACAGAGTGGGAGAAGTAAGCTCCCTACTGCCGGGAGCTCAATGCGGGCCTCAATCCCAATGCCCTGGGATCATGACCTGATCCGAAGGTAGATGCTTAACTGACTGAGCCACCTGGGCGACCCCAAAAACAACTTTAGAAAAGAATTTGAGGCACCTGGGTGGCTTGGTCAGTAAAGCATTCAACTCTTGATTTCTGCTTAGACCATGATCTCAAGGTTGTGGGATCAAGTCTCACATCCAACCCCATGTGGAGCTCCACACTCAGCACGGAGTCTGCTTGAAGATTCTCTCTCTCTGCCCCTCCCCCAACTCATACATGTGCATATTCTCTTTCTCTCTAAAATAAAGAAATTTTTAAAAAGTAGTATATATATATATATATATATATATATATATATATGATGAACTACTACACAGGTATCAGCAGAAAATTACATATTTAAAGTAGCACCATTTGTATATTTTAAAACAGTGATGAATAAAATGGAATGAGATTTATAGCATAACTTACTTGATATAAATTAAAAAGGTAAAGTACAGCACCGTGTTTTTCAAGAATACAGACAGATTTGTCGTGTACTAGAGTGGATCCCTACAGTGAGAAAGGAGATGACAGGAAGGGATGGGTGCTGGAGTAATGGCCATACTAAACTAGGAAGAGACATCTTTGTAGACCCATGATTAGCACAAAAGTGAAAGGAGGTGAGAAAACAGCCATAGTGAGCAGACAACTTTTTCCAGAAGTTTGGTTATGACAGGCAGCTGAGAAGTGGGACAGCTTGATGACGATGTGGGGTGAGGAGGGGAAAGCTGGAGATGGGACATAGTAGGGGGGCATACATGGGTGCTAATGACATGTGGTAGAGAGAAGAAAGGAGGGGTTGGCGCCTGGAACCCATAAAAGAGACTTAGCGTTTGAGGTGTGAGAGGCAAGAGAATGGCCTGTGCTGTGAAGAGGGCAAATTCCTGCAGCTCATAGGAGGAACTTGGAGTGAGGAAAGCTGGGGAGTGTGTGTGTTGTTGGGTGAACCTATAGAGTTGGAGAGGGATGGTGTGAAAAGAGAGAAGAAATGAAATTGTTCTTTTGGAGAGTGGAAAAGGAGTCCTCGAGATTAATAGGATCACTGGACATCACTGAAATGCCCATTTGAGTTGTGTTTCAGAATTGTGGGGGTGTGTATAGGAGGGGTGCCCCCAGCAGTAGAGCGAGGGAGGAGTACCATGGGAAGGAGGAGCTCCAACTAGTGGAGTATGAGATGTTATGGAGGCCACAGACCACTGGGCCAGCACAGATTAGGAAGAGGGGACCACAGAAGAGGGGAGTGGCTGTCATACGGGGATCCCAGGGCAAGCAAGGAGATTTGGAGAAAAGACTGGACAAAAATCAAAGGGGTGAAGAGAAGGTGTTTGAGGCAGAGGATGGGCATAGAGTTTGAGGGGTACAGATAGGGCAGCAGACAGGAAGACAAGGTGGTTCGTAGCCCAGGAGGAGAGCCCTGCTGGGTGGGAAGGTGGCGGCAGCGTCCTCCTGCCTCACACGGGTACCCTCACTCGGGGCGCTTCCCACCCTGTATCCCCACTGACGACCCGGAGGGAGAGCTGAGGAAGCTCTGCTCCCACCCTCCAGATACCAGGGTAAAACAGAGGTACCGGGGGGTCCTGAGCCTATGCAGGAGGAGGCTTTCTGGCCTGGCCCACCTCTACTCCACTTCGGTGCAGCCCAAAGGTGTCCTGCTGGGGGTGCCTTTTGGCCCTCTGCCACTCCCCGCTTCTCACACCAGCAGTCAGGGCAGCGAAGCACCCTCTGGGGCTTTGGTGGGTGGGTGAGGGGGCCTGGATGGAGCCCCGTCACGGACAAGCCTCAGGACTATGAACAAGTTGAAGAACCCAACGTAAAATGAGGAGACAATACCTCCCTGACATTGGATTAATTTCCTTACCACAAAAAAACCCTATAATTTTTTTTTTTTAATTTATGATAGGCACACAGTGAGAGAGAGAGAGGCAGAGACACAGGCAGAGGGAGAAGCAGGCTCCATGCACCGGGAGCCCGACGTGGGATTCGATCCCGGGTCTCCAGGATCGTGCCCTGGGCCAAAGGCAGGCGCTAAACTGCTGCGCCACCCAGGGATCCCCAAAAAAACCCTGTAATTTTGAAGGAGGAGGACAGCTTGGTTTCGTGTATGCTCATGCAGTGGTTGTCAAAGTGGGGTTCCCAGCCCGCAGCATCAGCGTTCCTTGGGAATTGGTTAGTTGTGCAAAATCTCAGGCCATGCCCTAGACGTAATGAATCAGAAACTCCTGGGGTGGGGCTCAGCATCTCTCCCAGCGAGCCCTGGAGGCGATTTGAGGGCGTGCTCAAATTTGACAGCCACCGTTTTAAGGGAATTTCCATCCCATCTCCAAGCACCTGATTCTCCTTAACCATTTTGCTGCTGGGGCCAGGGGCAGGGTGTGCAAGTGATCGCTTGAACTTGGAGTTAGTAAGGGGAAGGCCTAATGAGCAGACCTGGTGAGGAGCTTCCTCACTCTCACCGTGTAAGAGCCTAGAGACCAGCTCTGGAGAGCCCCTAAGCAGAGGTCAGGACCATGGGCGATCCTGCAAGAACATGACTCAGAGGACCCTGGCTTTACAGGGATGAGGTCATCGTGGCTGCTCTTCCTGCGTACCAGACAGCACAGGAACCACTGAAGAGTTGTAAGACAGTTTCAGAAAATACTAGGAGCACTTAGAGATTCGAGGAGTATACAAAAAACCCCACAAAACAAAACAAAACAAAAAAACAAATTTTCTGGAACTAAAGAAATGTTATTTCAACCAAAAATTTGGTGTATGCATCGAAAGAGAGAGGTCTGGTCGCTGCTGACGCTCAAATTAGTGGCTTGGAAGAACAAGTGGAAAAAATATTTCCAAGCACGGAGCAAATAATACAAAGAGATGGAAATAACGAGGAAAATATGAGACTTGGAGAAGAGATCCAGTAGTCCTAACATTCAAATATATTAGCTCCAAAAGAACAAAAAGGCATAGATGGAGGAGAGGCAATAATTTAAAAATAGAAAAATACTTCAGGGACTTGAAAGATCTGAGCTTGCAGACCGAAAGGACACAGGCAGACACAAAAAAGGAAAAAAGAAAGAAAGAAGGAAAGAAAAGAAAAAACAGACATCTAAGCAGGAAACTTCTGAATTCCAAGATTAAAGAAAAACATTTTCAAGTTTCTAGACAGAAAGAGCAAGTTCTGTAAATAAAATAAAGAGAAAGGAATCAAATTGACCCTGGACTCTTCACCTGCAGCAAGAGAAACTAAACGTGGGGACAGTGAGAGAGAAAAGGATCGGCTGCCCGGGGACCTCATCCCCTGCCGGAAAAGCTCTCACCTGTCAGAGCAAAAGAAAGATATTTGAGCTATAAAGAGTATATCAATCTTTTATCTCACCTGAGAAAAATACTCAAGCAAAAATTTGGTTAGAGAATAGAGAAGTCAAGATAGAGGAGGACAACGGGGAGAAAAAGCCTGCGCTGAGCAGGGCGCTTGGCCAAGTTTCCTGCCGTTAAGCGCTCACGAAGCTGGACAGACCCCTAGTGTACCTAGGACCCTAAGCACTGTGCTCTCTCAGCCAAACCTGGGGTGGGAAGCAGTCAAGGTCTCTCTTCTCTGGGTAGAAGTACCAGGAAAATAAAACATCTTTTTTTTAGATTTTATTTATTTATTCATGAGAGACGGCGTCGTCGTGCTAAGTGAAATAAATCAAGTAGAGAAAAGAGAAAGACAGATACTGGATGTTTTCACTTATATGTAAACTCTAAAAAAGCCAAATCATAGAAGTAGAGAGTAGATTGATGATTGCCAGGGGCCGAGGAGGAGGGAAATGGGAAGGTGTTGGTTGGGCAGCCCGGGTGGCCTAGCGGTTTAGCGCCGCCTTCAGCCCAGGGCATGATCCTGGGGTCCCAGGATCGAGTCCCACATCAGGGTCCCTGCATGGAGCCTGCTTCTCCCTCTGCCTGTGTCTCTGCCTCTCTCCCTCTCTCTGTGTGTCTCTCGTGAATAAATAAATAAAATATTAAAAAAATAAAAGGAAGATGTTGGTCAAAGGGCATAAACTCCCAGCTGTAAGAGGCGTGAGTTCCGGGAGCTAACGTACGGCGTGGTGACTCTACTTAATACTGGGTTATGTGTTTGAAAGTTGTTAAGAGAGAAGATCTCAAATGTTATCACTACACACGAGCACAAACACGCGCATGCCGGGAATGCTGTGAGAGGTTGGAGGTGTTAACTAACCTTTTTGTGGTAATCATTTTGCAATGTATACATATATCAGCTCCTCACATGGTATGCCTTAAACTTCATATTTTAATAATATCTTAAAAAAGATAAACCTTCTAGAGGGAAGTTTGGCAGTGTATATAAAATTGAAAGTAATACGGCCCAATGTTCCGGTAATTCTGCTTCTAGAAAATTCCTGTAGGAAAATGCACAAGGATGTGTATATATACAAGAGGGAGTTCATCACAGAATTCTTTTTCTTTTTTTAAGATTTTATTTATTTATTCATGAGTGACACAGAGAGAGGGAGAGAGGCAGAGACACAGGCAGAGGAAGAAGCAGGCTCCATGCAGGGAGCCTGATGTGGGACTTGATCCCAGGACTCCAGGATCACGCCCTGAGCTGAAGGCAGTGCTAAACCCCTGAGCGGGGATCCCTGGGTGGCGCAGCGGTTTAGCGCCTGCCTTTGGCCCAGGGCGCGATCCTGGAGACCCGGGATCGAATCCCATGTCGGGCTCTTGGTGCATGGAGCCTGCTTCTCTCTCTGCCTCTCTCTCTCTCTCTCTCTCTCTCTCTCTGTGACTATCATAAATAAATAAAAATAAAAAAAAATTATAAACCGCTGAGCGACCCAGGCTGCCCACAGAATTCTCTTTAAGAGCAAAATATTGGAAACAATTGACACATATGCAGTTAGTTAAATAAATTCTAGTATATACACGCCATGTAATACCATGTGGTAATTAAAAGTGATGAAGCAGATCTATAATATTGACGTGGAAAGATATCCATACATATTGTTAACATGTTAAAAAAAAAAAAAGGAGGCGCCTGGGTGGCTCAGTGGGATAAGCATCTGCCTTCAGTTCAGGTCATGATCCCAGGGTCATGGGATTGAGCCCTGGGTCCGGTTCCCTGCTCAGCGGGGAGCCTGCTTCTCCCTCTCCCTCTGCCTGCCAATCCCCTTCCTTGTGCTCTCTCTCTCTCTCTCTTTCTGTCAAATAAATAAATACAATCTTAAAAAAAAAAAAAAAGTACCCATGCTTCTCTTAGTGACCCTGGTTGGTTTGGTCTCTGTCCCTTGGGCTTAGGTCCCTGAAAGGTTCCTGATCTAAATGTCTTCCCAGCACCAGGTTGGGTGGGGGACCTGTGTAAGGAGGACAGAGACGATCCTCTCCTTACAGTGACCACAGTCTGGTTTCCGAAGTGGTGATGAACACGAATATTTTGACTTTCTGAACGCATACAGTCAGGAAACTCTTCATTTTAAGGTCCACTTTATGGCTGTGGAAACCGTGGCTCATGAAGTTAAAATAATTGCCTCGGGTCTGTGCAGGCAGTTTCTCTCCGGGGTCTGCAGAGGGAAAGGAGGCCTGCAGGGTGCCCTCTCCAAATGTGCCAGAGGTTGCTGGGAGCAGAAGGATTAGGGCTTGTGGAAATGTGAGCTGAAGAAGGAGTAGAGGTGGAAGGGAAGGTGAGGTTGGGTTTAGGGGAGGGGAGGGCATCCAAGACCCTCAGCCCCTCCACCTGCAAGTCTGGCTTTGCAGACACAACTCTTCAATCCATCTGTCGTGCCTGCCAAGAGCGGGCCTTCAACAAATAATGAATGAAGGATAAATGAATGAATGAATAAAAAGAGACACGGAGTTTATTACTGTATTGGAAGCCATATGAAGGGCAGGCCAAACCCTTCTCAGACCTTGGGGGCTCCGGCTTCTCTGGTCACCCTGCCTTCACCAAATCTGGAAGATCCTTCAAGTTTTCTCAAGTCTGGGCAGTCATGAGGTAGGAGGGGGGGGTCTGTGCCCAGCGGAGGGGGCTGGCGGCTCAAGAGCCACCACCATTCTGAGTCTGTGCTCAGCTGTCCTACAGGTCCACCGATGGCAGTTCCTGGAGTTCCCTGGTGGGGTCATGCGTGCCAGGCCCCGGTGGCTTGGAGCCAGGTCTGTGAGTGCAGGCAGAGGAGCCACGGTCCCGGGCTTTGCAGGCTGAGAGGAACGTGGTGGTGTCATCTGGGCAGTGAGGGTGCCCTGACCTCTAGGTATGGCAGGACCAAGATCGAGGTGTCACCAGCCCCCAGAAGGTTGTCTGTGGCAGAGAAGGGTGAACCGTGCATGAGTTCCCTCCTGTACCCACCCTACACATCTGAGATACTGGAGCACGTCACCCCCACACCAGCCCCTGGCCCCAGACCCCGGGGGTTGAACTGGGTAACAACAGAGGGCTGGCTGCTGGGGAGAGGGGTGTGTCCCTCCGGATGGGGAGCTGAGTGAGGGTCCTGGTCCCTTACCTGGGGCAGGGGGCAGTGTCGCCGAGCATACCATTCCTGGCAGTACAGGCTGACCTGGATGCCTTGGCCCAGGAAAAGCATGGTCCACATTAGCACATTCCACGCGGGGCCTGTGTGCCGGTCATGCATCATGAAGTTCATCAGCCCTGATGCAGGAGGAAGGGCTGTTACTCGGGTTCCAGACACCTGTCTCCCTGGCTGCCTCCCATCCCAGGGCGCTGGGGGGAGATGGGACAGGAAGGCACTACGGGGCAAGATCTTGAGCCCGGCTCCAGCAACACGCGGTGCTCTTAAGGGGCTCATGTAAAAGCAGGACCCCTCGGTTCATACGCCGGCATCCTGGGTCTCATGCGAACCCCGGCAGCCCCACGCCAGCTCTCCCCTTTGCCCCCCATGTGTGCCCGGCTCAGATGTTCCTCTGCAGCCAGAAATCTTCTCCTACATCCCGGCTGCCTCCCCCCTGTTCCCAAGCTCCGGGTCGCCCAAGGGTGGGTGTCTTCCCCGTGTGTCTGGAATCTCCCGGAGCAGGACTCCGGGGCTCCGCCCTCTGGCTGGAGAGGACAGAGGCCAGTGGCGCAGAGGCCAAGCTCACCTCCGATGACAAGGAAGAGTATCAGCATGACAGGGTAGAAGAATCCCAGGACAAAGCAGAAGATGTACTCGTGGACCACTGCAGAAACCAGGAACACAGCCAGCATGGCCGCCCCGCGGGCCCGGCCACCAAGGAGCTGGGGGTGGGGGTGGGGGGGTGAGTCTCCCCAAGACTCCCCCACAGAGCCCCCTCCCCAAGGAAGCCAGGAGAGTGTACAGCACAACGGAATAGAATATGGTATTTGAGGGGCCGAATTGGCTTATTTAGGAGCGCTGTATTAGCTCTTGGGCCTTTCGTGCAATTTTTAAAAGGGGATATAATAACACGTGCTTCTCAGGGGCACCGTGCAGATTGTGCACGTGGAAAGTCTTGGCAACTGAGAGTTACTATATGCAGGGTCCTTAGAAGGCTAAGGAGAAGAGGAATGTTCTGTGGAGGGGCGGAGTTAAGGGTCAGGAAGGAAGGAAGTTAGACCATAAGGAGGATTTTCTGCCCACTGGGTTGGGTAGAAGAGGGTAGAGGGAGTCAAGGGGGCCCCTAGGTCTGGAAAAGGTAGGTGGTGTAGACAGAAGGAGGGAGAATGTCCTGGAGAGGCTCCATTAACTGTGGGGGCCCAGGGGTCCTCAGAGCCCGTACCCACAGCCCGTCCTGATAGACGTAACTGTACAGCCAGTCATGGACCACCACGTTCCAGGTGCGATAGTAGTTGGAGAAGGACGTCGAGTTCCACCAGTCCTGGGGAAGAGGGAAGGAGGAGAGCATCAGGGTCCTGACTCTTCCAGGCCCCAGCCGCTCCTCCCTGCTTCTTGCACCCTACCCTGTCCCAGTGTTCCACAAGGGCTGGCCTCTGGCAGAAGAGAGACAGCAAGCACTCTCCAGCTGCCTCTTCAGGACCTGGGGCCCGCCCTCCCTCCTTCACCCCCTCTCAGGAGAAGAGGATTCCAAAGCACCGTGCACACAAAGGCAGTTAGCCTTAACTGGTCAGGGGGTGGAGGGCTGGCATTGGAGCCACACCTGGAGGAGCACATTTCTCATGTGGGAGGTTGACAGCACAGCTGGGGTGACACCCAGTGGAGCTACCATCCTCCCCAGATCACTCCCCAGCCCTCCCTGCACCCAGCTCCCATGCAGCCAGGTCCGGGCCTCACCCGATAGAACATTCTGTCTCCAAATCGTAGCATCTCTGCAAAGGCGTTGAGCCAGCAGTGGAGGAAGGCAAAGAAGATGAGCAGCAGCATGAAGATGCCTGGTGAGTGGGGACAAGGGTTGCAGGTCAGCCTGGCCCACCTGGATCCCCCGGGAAGCTCTGAGGGGCCCTCATCAGCAACCAGGGCCCCGACTCCTACCAACCATTTATTAGTCACTCATTGATTCATGCATATTACTCATGAATCCCATGGCGGATATGGGGGATGCAGAGATGAACCCCGAAGTCCCTGACCGTTGGGAGTTCACAGAGTGGTTGGAGAGAGAGAGGGAGAGACAGACAGAGGCAGCAGAGACATATGGAACGGTGCATCAAGGTCGGATGTGCTGGGAGCTAAGCATGGTAGCCGTGGGTGCACCTGGGAGGGCAGAGCAGGGGTAGGTCGATGTGATGGAAGGGTAACACTGACAGGATTCCTAGATGAGGAGGACTCAGTGTAGGCCTCCAAAAAGGGATCAGAAAACAAAACAAAACAACAAAAAACAAAAAGGGATCAGATTTCACAGCTGGAAAATGAGGAAAGGGCATTCCAAGCTGAGGGACCCAGCTGAGCAAAGGCCTGGAGGCGTGAAGGAGCAGGCGGCTCAAGAACAGCGGAGGGGCACTTGGGCTCAGTGGTTGAGCCTCTGCCTTAGGCTCAGGGGATGACCGCGGGTCCCGGGATCGAGTCCCGTACTGGGCTCCCTGCATGGAGCCTGCTTCTCCCTCTGCCTGTGTCTCGGCCTCTCTCCGGGATAAATAAATAAAATCTTAAAAAAAAAAAAAAAAAAGGAAGAGCAGAGCTTGTGGTAGGATGAGAAGACCAGCTGGGGGGCTTTGGATGCCAGGCCAAGGGTGGGGAATGATAACCTGTAGGAGGGTGGTTCCTGCGGGCGGCAGCGTCAGGGCAGGCGGGAAAGGAAGCGCTGGAGGGGTAAGGGAACAGGTGAGGACGCCCACGTGGAAAGCGAGAGTGCAGTGGCGTCCAACCTGAGGCCCTGGCAATGAGCAATGGGGGGGGGGGGGCACCCGTGGGAGAGGTTCCGAGGCGGGAGGTGCTGAACCTGACAGAAGGGAAAGAGTGAGGGGAGGGAGGCGGCCCGGCCAGGAACCCTTCCACCAGCTGCAGCCCTCCCGGCCCTGCCCTCCGGCGGCCGCGTACCTGGCAACGTGGCGTGCATGATAGAGAGCACCAGAGCCCGGGGGCTGAAGGGCTCCCGGCTCATGTTGGCAAAGACAGGAACGCAGAGGCGGCTCAGGATGAAACAGGCGTAGAGCACGCAGCCCAGGGCCTGGGGGTGCAGAGGGCGGGGGACACACACTTGGGAGGCGTCACGCAGCTGCCCCTCCGCTCTGGAATTGGGTTCGGGCCCAGCACCCACCTCCTCTTACCTTAGCACCACCCTCCGACCTCCTCCCTCCCCGGGCCTCCTCACCTCCCTCCCAGAAATGCCCCCTTGGCCACCACAAGTCCGTCCTTCTACCCCATCTTCTGACCTGAGCAAAGTTCTTGGCCACATAATTCCACCTGACGTTGGGTGTCCTGCAGCAACAAGGAGGATAAGATATTTCTCGTCCTTTTATTTTGTTCCCTGCCCGCTGGGGCACAGGTTCTAGAGCCCCCTCTCCGAAGCTCCCTCAATTGCTCAGGCCTTGGGAGGACTATCTGGGAGGTAAGGGTCTAGAACACTTTGGAACCTTCCATAATAGACACGGCAGACAGATTTTTAGCTCCAGTGTCAACTAAAGTGACTAACCATCAGGAGTTTGCTCCAGACCGACAGGATTCCCAGGGGGTAGGATTTTTCGACACTAAAGCTGGGACAGTCCTTGGCAAACCGGGACAGTTGGTCACTCTCGTGTCGCCATGGGTCGTGCAAAGGAGAAGGGGCAGTCTACCTGCCAGTTACTTCCCGTTTTAATTGTGGGATGCTTCCTGAGAAAGTGGCCAGTGTCTGGGGTGAGGCCAAAGACCTCAGAGAGAGGAAAATAGAAGGGCCGGGTCCCTGATGGGCCTGGGCATTTGGAAAAGAGGTGCAGGTCTTACCTGGGGTAAGTCTTCCTGTAGATCAGCGTGGGGCAGAAGAGGAAATAGAGGTAGCTGGAGAAACTGGGGGCCTGCATGCCCTCACCTGGGGAGGAGTGAGAGGGAGCCATCAGTGAGGGGGGAAGGAAGGGGGTGATGATGGAGGCTGGGGAAGGGCTGGGGCTGGTGGGTGGAGGGCTGGATAGGACAGGGGTTCAGGGGATGGGGATGGGTGAGCGGCTGGCATTGGATCTGGAGGCTTGCTAGGGAAGGGGAGACTAGGCAGGAGCTGAAGCTGCTCTTCGACACTCTTGCTTCCATTGCACCCTAACTTTCTGGTGCAGGACCTGCTGTGGTTGGAGCTTCATGTGGCACCACAAGTTCCACCACACGTTCTCTCTCTCCTGTTCTGACTTCCTGAGATAAGGCTCTCATACCCTGGGTCTTTCCAAGTTAGCCCTGGACATTGGAAAGTGCCAGAAGTCCCAGGCAACAGAGGCGCCACATCTCAGAGGCGGGACCTGAGAACGCCCAAAGACTGAGGCCCACAGAGCCCAGCTGGAGGCCAGGGATCTGCCCTGGGGGCAACAGGGCCTTAGGAAGCCAAAGCTTCTAGGAGAGTCTCCCAACCGCTGGTTCACTCCAACAGCCTAAAGGCCTGAGTTCACAGCAGGGCCACCCAAGGCCTCACCTACTCTGGCACAAAGGGTTCCGGGCACAGCCTCTCTCAGGAAGGAGTAGCTCTTCATCAGGAGCCTGACCTGAGACGGAACGGAAGGGAGGGTAAGCTGCTGCGGGGCTGTGATGACTTCAGGATCTCTGTGCCTCGCTTAGGGAAGGGAGGCGGGCAGATGGCAAGATCTATGCGGTCAAAGCCCGGACTTTATCTTTTTGTGGGACAGTCTCACAGCCTAACAGGTAGCTGCTGGGATGAGCCCAGGGCAAAGGCGCACCTGCGAGGCCAGGGCGGGGCCTTGGGCCAGCCAACCCCTGCGGCTCCGCGCAAAGCCAGCTGTTAATTTCCTTGCAGCCTGCGGAGCGCCCCAACCCCCAGAACCCCCCTTCCCCAGGGCGCCCAGCCACGCCCCGCCGGGTCACCTGCTCGAAGACCAGGATGCAGCGGGAGGCGGGTGGCAGCTGGTACTTCAGGGCCACGAGCACCGGGAGGGCGCAGAGCCCCACGGTGTGGGCCACCAGCAGCACGCAGCCTAGGATGGCCTGCAGCACCCAGGCCCCTCCGGCCCGCGGCCTCGCCCCCAGCCGCAGGACCTGGTAGGGCACCAGCAGGGTGGAGAGGAACATGGGCACCCACGTCATCAGCGCCAGGGGCAGCTGTCCGAAGCTGAAGATCAGGAGGTCAAACTCCAGCATCAGCCTTGGAATGGAGAGAGAGAAACGACGTAGACCAATGTGTGGCCCACCCCTGTCCCCTCCCTCTGCAGTCAGAGCTCTTGGAAGGTAAACCCAGGCATTTTGCTAAGGGTTCCAGCGCCCCATATCTGAAGGTGTTCAAGGTGCACCTCTGTTGTCCCACACTTGTAGCACAAGGTGTTGCCGGAAAGACTCAATCATGGGACGGGCTTGCTTATGAATGACCTTTAGAGCCTTCTGCATCTTACGGTGGCGCAGGAGGGCTCAGAGCTTCGTATGCCGCACGTATTATTAGAATATGAGGTATTTAGAATTTAGCCTCGATCTTCGTTAGTTGTGTTCTTTTGGAGTGTTTATAGCTGTAGACGGGAGTTAGTAGAAAGTAGGTTGTTGGGTGTTTTTATTTGCTCATGTTAAGACCATATGGTTTGTAATGGTGAAAAATTGGAAACCACCTAAATGTCCCTTAGGAAAAGACCAAAGCTGGCGTGCCAGACTGCAGTCATCAATAACAATGGGCTGACATGGAACAATCTCTAAGATAGGAAGGTAAATTGTTAAGGAGTGGGTATCTTATTTATGTAAAACCCCACAACATACCCCCTCTTGGTTCTTATATACATGTGGATGCCAACACATGGAAAATGCGCTGGAGGGAAACTCTCAAAACTGTTAAAAGGCTGTGGGAAGAAGAAGTCTAAGAATGAGTTTTAGCTGGGAAGATTGTTGGAGGCAATGTTGATGTGTGTCCAATAATCAAAGGATCAAAGAGCGGGGGGCCTGTGCTCATCTGGCCAATGGCAAGTGGGACACCGGAGACTTGGGGGTCTGATTTATGTGCCTATCCCAGGCGGGAGGCGTCCTACCTGCCCTCATCAATGAGGTCGATGGCCAGGGTGCTGATGATGAAGACGCACAGGCCGGCGATGAACATGTGGTAGATGGTGCGGAAATGCTGCACCTCCATCAGCTCACTGCAGGGACAGGGGCCCGAGTGTCGGTGTAGGAGGGTCCTCGAGGTCGTGCGGACCAGCTCCAGCACTGTACACGTGTGAGGTAGGGGACTAGCGATTGGGAACTTGTCGCTAAGGGCAGGGACATGGCTGAGCCTTTTCGTGCTGGGGCCTTTCTTCCACAATCACAGCCGGGGGAAGTGGGAAAACCGAACGTTAGAAAACCTCTCCAAGACCTGGGATCGAGTCCCACGTCGGGCTCCCTGCATGGAGCCTGCTTCTCCCTCTGCCTGTGTCTCTGCCTCTCTCTGTGTGTCTCTCATGAATAAATAAATAAAATCTTAAAAAAAAAAAAAAACCTCTCCAAGTCTTCCCTCCAAACACCTAGAACCTGAGGAGTAGGAATGAGGGGTTCTGGACCCCAGCCCAAGCTCTTTCTTTTCCTCCCACCCCCTGTCCTTGATGTGGACTTACTCGAGCAGGGACTTCCGGATGATGAAAATTTTCCGTTTCCCGGGGGATGGCTCCCGGCCCCTGAATGAAGACAGTTGTTCGGGTCAGGACCCTAAGGGTCAGGACTTGAGAGCCGAGGGCAGTAGCAGAGGAAGGCCAGAGTGAGGGCCCCCAGAGGGCAGGACCAAGTGGAAGGTCAGGGCCGGGGCAGAACAAGGCCAGAGGTGGAGGTCGGTGTCAGGCAGGCAGAAGCGATCAGGGCGGAGGAGAGAAGGTGGACGTGGGGGTCATGTCAGTGCTGGCAAAGGAGGTGCGAGGTGACATTACGGCTCACAAGCCTCATGAGAGAGGAGACTGCTCCAGCCATTCCCCAGGCCCCAGTCCCTCAGGCTCTTACTTGCTCAAGGAATCTGGAGGCGTGGAGGGCAGAGGTCCGCCTTGCGGCGGGTAGGACCGTACGGCCTCCCACATGGCCCGATCCAGCAGCTCCGTCAGCTGTCCCTGCGCATGTTCTAGCAACTGTGTCTTCACAACCTACAGGACAAAGCAGGGCAGGGCCCGCTGTCTCCCCAGCCAGCCAGCTCTCCTCTCCTTCACCGTACACTCACTGGGCTTCTCTGGGTGCGGGCGCGTCCTAAGTGCTGGGGACAGAATGGTGAACAAGCACAGCCCGTGCCCGGGCCCCCACCGCGCCCCGCAGTTTATTTCTCTCTGGCTTCCCAGGGCAGCAGGGGGGAACCCGGAAAGACCCTTCCAGCGCCAGGGTCTGGATGCCGACCACCTGGCATCCCTCACCCTGCTGTCCTCTCCCTGTCCTCGGCCTTCCCTCTCCTGCCCTTTGGTCCCACTAACAGAAGTCTGTTCACTGGCTGACTTTTGGCCCCTGCCCTGCTGACCTGTATTTCGAACCCCTCCATCTTAATCCTTGGTTCCAACCTGATCTGAGGGGTTTGAACCCAAGAACAAATCGTCTTTACCGCCCAGCCGGTCCTCGCCCCTACTCCCTCCCTCTGCTCCAAGACCTGTCCACCTTGACCTCTGACCTCCTCACCTCCATATGTCGCGTCCATTGCACCAAGTCCAGGCCTCTATCCTTCTCGGTGCTTCCTAGGAGGAGGGGTCAAAGGGCACACCCAAGGGGGAGGAGTCAGGCCTCTGCTGCCCGTACTGGACCCAGAAGCATCCTCTGTCCAGGAAATGTTTTCCGTGACCAAGCTCAGCAGCCTCCCCGCCCCCAACCAGTGGAGTATCTAGCATCGTGGGGGGCCATCAGAAGGGGAAGTTATACTCCTGCAGGGGATGAGGAAGCCACTGGGAGCCTGATGACACTAGCTGGGAAACAGGAAGCTACTCCGTTCACCCCCCCACCCCGCCGACAGGGGTGGGGGTTGGAGGTGGTGAAAGAGTCCACAAGATAAGGCAGGGCCCCAGCTCTGAGTATCTCTCCACTTCCCTCTCGTGGCTGGGCAGTGAGGGGCAGGGGCAGCGGCTGCCTTCCCGAGCCTCCCGAGACCGCAGGAGCACCCTCTCCACGGTGCGTCCCCACCTGCAGCACCCCCCAGCTCTCTGCACCCCCAGAGGGGGGTTCACCTTCTCCGGAGGGCCGGTCCTCTTGCTCTCCTCTCGGCCCTTCTCCCCTCCGCAGCCGGGTTGCCTTTGGCTCCATGATGTGTCCCCACTGGGCAGCAGACGGCTGTGAAGTGCTCCCTCCCCTCCTTCGCAGCCTGCCAAACTCTTATCTCACTCAGCTCATCAGCTCCAAAGACTAAAGTCCTTCCAGGGAGCACCAATAGGTTATCCGGTCTGGAGGGTGACGCTTCTCAGCTACAGGTTCCGCTCTGCTGGCTGCCCCGGGGATGGTCACTAACCCCCAACAGATCAACCCGCCACACAGGTGCCTAGCTGGGTGAGCTGCCCCTCCCACAGGGACAGCGGCTCTGCAGCTCTGCACCTGTCTGTGTCGTGGGGCGGGGGCCTGGGCTTCCCTGGGGCTTATCGCCTAGCTTGAGTTGCCTGCTGGATCTCCTTCCCCGCAGCCCGAAGGATCATCAGGTGCCCTCAGCTCCCTTAGACCACGAGATAAGATGTGTTCCATGCATGTGATTCATGTTCTGATGGGGTTGACACCTGTGACAAAGGTGATGCTACGGCCCCTCCAGGAAGTGCTGGGCGCCAGGGCCCCTACACCTGCTTGGGTTAGCACGTAGGCAGAAAGGAGGCCAAAGGAGCACTCAGTGCCTGGGGGACGCCAGGCATTGGCACAGATGGAAGAACAAGATTTCAATCCTCCCTCAGTCATTTACCGGCTGTGTAACTTCAGGCAAGTGACCCAAATATTTTAAGCCACAGTTTCCTCCTCGAACAAACAGGGGCAAAAGTCCCTACCTCACAAGCTTATTGTAAGCACAAAATGAGGTAATCCACGTAAAAACACACGGCCCAGGGTCTGGCCCCTGGGAGGGGCTTGATAAGTAAGAATTTCCTTCCCCTTTTAGGAGGATGTAGCAGAAAGGTAAGTGCTTTGAGAGTTCCTCTTGATTAGGTTCCTGCTGGGGATTAACTATTAATCCCTCCTCTCCCCTCTCCCGTTGTGTCCAAATATTAGTGTTAGAAACAAGGTCACAAACTCAGACAGAGGCCACGGCCTCCATGTCTCCCCTGCTCCCACTCCCTGGTAGGTGTTAGGTGAGGCTCCAGGGCTGGAAACCTCTGCCACTGTCTGTCTCCTGCATTCCAAGTGCCACAGGAGCGCCAGCAAGCAGTCCACAGGGAAGGAGAGCTGCACTGGGGGCTTGGGGGTGGGGGCAGAATGGGGGGGACAGAGGGGCCAGGGGCTCCACAGACGTGAGAGGTGGACTCAGAAACGTAGGCCAGAGACCCCCAACACAGCTTTATTAACACCCCAAGCCCACACCAACAATCTTTCCATGTGCAGGGTCCTGGGGGGTCGGGGGGTAGTGGGGGGGGCCTGAAGGTGGAGTGTGGGCTCAGGGCTCCGAGTTACTCATCACTCAACAAACGACCCAAGAGGACAGCCCCATGCTCCTTCCACTGGCCGGGCAGTGCCCCTAGCCCTGCCCCCAGGCTTAGCCACTGCTCCCAGGGGGGCAGGAGGAGCTTCCATCACCATCTGGGGACCCCGACAGCGGCTGGCCCATCCGATCCACACACCAGCAGGGACCTCGGCGCTGCCCCTGGGAGGAGCGGCACTGGGGAGAGAGGCACAGGGATCAGAGGAGCAGCAGCGCTGAGGCTCCAGCAGGAGGGACACGAGGGCCCATGGGTGGGGGTGGGCTGTGTTCCCCCCCTCCCCCGTCAGAATATGCAGAAACATCTGAGAACTCTTAGGACAGGGAGGCTCTCTGGGCTCCCTTCTCTTACTCCCCTCTTCTCTACCCACTAAACTGGGCCTATTCTTCTAGACCAGAACCCTAGTTCTCAAAATACTAGGGGCTGTGTTAGAAATGCAAATCCTCAGACTGCGGTAGGCTCAGCCACCCGCCTGTTCTCAGCCCCTAGGTGACTCTGAGCCGCCTCATAAATGTGAACCTCCGAGTTAGGCATTCCTGAGTTGGGCGGTCTGGCTTCTCTTCTACGTTTGTGTGGGCCCTAAAGCTGGGAGATCTTGAAGGCAGGGGCAGTGTCTTCCTTATGCCCCTTTATAAGCTCCCCTGGCCCCATCCCTGGCAGGAGCCTCCTGCTGGACCAGGTGGAAGAGAGGAGAGGAGGGGCCTCACCTGCCGCTTCCGGTAGAAGCCCTTATGGTCACAATTAGGCACGTAGAGGGTGTGAACCCCTCGATACACCTCGGTCTGTAGCTGCTGTAGCACTGAGTCCAGATGTCTGCGGCACGGGCCCTGGGAAAAGGGACAGCAGGCAACTCTGAACCATTGCAGCCTCCAGGACATGGCCCCCAGCTCCCCCATAGCCAGGCTCCAGGACCCACGTGGGAAACCTCTCCAAGCTCAAGGCGACAGTCTCAGATGGGAATGTCCGGGGCTCCCCCCCTCCTGCTCTCTGCCAGCCGCACACGCACCATTTCAGCATCTTGGACACCACCAGGATTGGGCCGGCCGGAAGTAGTAGTAGAGGCCCCTGGATTCCTCTGTTGGTCTCTGCGGTTCACATCCTGTGGACGAGTGGTCCCTGCTTGGGGTTTGCTCTCCTTAGGATTCTCCCCTACAGCCACAAGAGGAACGAGGAAGGGAGAGTCCGAGAATCAGATGTCAAAGACCAGAACCAAATGGAAGAGAGCCTTGCTCACCCGGACTCCCTGCACTGGGAGGAAGAGAAGGTCTTTCCAAGTAGTAGAAATGAGGGTGGTTAGAACCTGCCTCCACCTTTACCTTCTTCTGGCCTCGGTTTCTCTCTCTGACAAAGGGTTATATGACCTTTCCTGACAATACCCCCAGCCCAGACTAGTCTTAGGTCTTATAAGGGAGAAGCACTTTGGAAAGCAGACACGGAGGACAAATACAAATATATTGGGAGGCCTTGGGCTTGGGGGGGGGGGGGGGAGACCTGAATGTTCCTCGAGAAGCCAGCAGGGGGTGCACCAAGCCAGAGGGATGAGGCAGGAGAGCCAGGCATGTGGGAGGGGGTTAGCAGGGACCCGAGTGGAATGTGTGTCCCCTGTGTGACCCTGCTGTGACTCAGCCCACCCTTCCCAGGCTTCAGACATGATTACTTTTGGGGCACCGCAGCGGGGTCCTCTCCCTTCTCTGGTCCCCCATGGCTCAGCCCAGCTCAACCCCAGTGGTCCCAGGAGCAGGGACAGGCGGAGGGCAGGTTGCAAAGATGCAGGGAATGAGGGGCTTCTAACCTGTGGGCTGCTCCTGGCTTTGGAGAAAGTGTCACACATGGTGTCTGGGCGGCTTGGGGAAAGCTCAGGATGGAAGGGGGTGAGGAAATAAATCAGGACGCCAGGGTGAGGAAAAGGCAGGGAGGGAAGTATGCACTGCTTGGAATTTGGCCCAGCTGTACAATTAGATATTGTGGCCTCTAAAGGCATCATCTCTCCTCTTCCGTGTCCAAAGACGAGCTCTGCTCAAGGTCCCGATCCCAAAACCCAGACAGTTGCTCCCACTTGCCTACTCCCCGCCACCCCAGAGCCATTCCCTCTGCAGCCCTGCCTCCCTGGGCATCCTTCTTCCTCCGCCCTTCTCAGACCATGCTCCTCATTCCCTCCACTTAGCACCCTACCTCCCCCATGCTCCCACTGCCTCCTCTGACCCACCCAGGCAACCCCTAGCAGCCTGGACCCAGGCATTCAGGACTGAAAGAAACTTCACATTACCATCTCCTCCCTTGCCTCGGAAGGAACCAGGAGCTCGGGTGCCCCGGGGTGGGGGGGCTGCTTTCATTTCCTGTCCTCCCTCTGTCCCGTGCTGCCCCCCATCTTTTGGATTCTGACTCACTTCTGTCCCTCCCACCCAATGACTCAGGCTTCTATTTTCCTCCCTGGGGTAGGGTGGGGTAGGGTGGGTGGAGGGTTCTGAGCAGCTTGTAACCCTGATTTGGCAGATTCCTTCTTTCCCCACCTCTGTCCCCTTCTCGGGAGGCCCCCAGAGCCTGCCCTCTGACCCTAGTCTAGTCTGAAACAATTCTGGGTTTGGGGCATCTTCTGTTCTAGACTTCACGTTCAGGTGCTTTGGACACCCTGATATTAAGGGGAGAAGGGGGGATACTTCTCAGTGCGCGCGGGATTTGGGAGTCTGGGTTCCCTTCCCTCTTTCTCCAAACGGAAGCTGGGAACACCGTCTGGATCCTTTCTCCAGCTCGGGGTGGGGGTGGGGTGATGGGGTCGAGGGAAGGAGCTGAGATGCTGTGGCCTAGGACCTGACCCGAAACCCCTCCCTCCCCACCTTTCCCTTCCAGGGAAAATAAACAGAGGTGGGGGGAAAGAGATGGAGAGCTCAGACATTTCCCTGCTTTACCCTCAGGGCCTCCGGCCGCGCCCCAGGCTTCTAGCTGCTTCCCGCCCTGGCCCGTTCGCCCCCTAAAACCTGCCCCCTCCCCAGGGTGAGGATGACGGAGCATCGGGGCAGAACCCAGGGGCTCGCGGAGTCGCCCGCACCCCGCTCCGCAGCTCCCCGCGCGAGGGGGCGGGACTCCGGGTTGGGGGCGGGGCTACGGGCGGAGCCGGGCGGGGCGGGGCTCAGGGGCGAGGCTCCGGGCGGAGCCGGGTTCTGGGGCGGAGGCGGGGCGAGGGGCGGGGCTCCGGGCGGAGCCGGACGGGGGCGGGGCTCAGGGGCGAGGGCGGGGCTAGGGGCGGGGCTCCGGACGGAGCCGGGCGAGGGGCGGGGCTCCGGGTTGGGGGCGGGGTTCCGGGCGGAGCCGGGCTCTGGGGCGGGGGCGGGGCTAGGGTCGAGGCTCCGGGCGGAGCCGGGCTCGGGGGCGGGGCGAGGGACGGGGCTCCTGGGCGGGGGCGGGGCTCCGGCTTGGGGGCGGGGCTCAGGGATGAGGGCGGGGCTAGGGACGAGGCTCCGGGCGGAGCCGGGCTCGGGGGCGGGGAGATGGGCGGGGCTCCTGGGCGGGGCGGGGCTCCGGGTTGGGGGCGGGGCTCCGGGATGAGGGCGGGGCTAGGGACGAGGCTCCGGGCGGAGCCGGGCGGGGGGCGGGGCGGGACTCACCCGGGGGCCAGCGCGCCCGGCGGCAGCGGCCGCGGCCCAGCAGCAGCGCCCGCAGGGGCGCCTCGTCTTCCTCGGGCGGCTGGCACTGCAGTCCCGGGACGCAGTTGGGGGTGTAGACCCCGCACAGCTGCCCCTCCCTCCTGAGACAGCCCCCCGCTTCGGCGCAGCCCTCCGCCGGCGGCGCCCCGTCCTCCTCCTGCACGCAGGCCCCGGGACAGCCCGGCTGCGCCCCCTGCCCGCAGCCTGGGCACCGCGCCAGGGCGTCTCCCGAGCGGGCAGCGAGCAGCAGGCCCAGCAGCAGCAGGGGCGGCAGCAGCCTGCGGGGGGTCATGGTCAGGGTGTCGGCCCCGTCCGCTCCTCGCAGGGCAGTCGTGCAGCAGCTGCCGCCCGCCGCCGCCCCTCTGCCTTAAGTAGCCGCCGGCCAGGGGCCGGGCCCTTTAAGAGCCAGGTGAAGGGGGGTGGGGGAGAAGGCAGGGGCATTCCCTAAACTGGGTGGGACTGGAGAGGCCCCCCCCACCTGGGTCCTCCCCACTTACTCTCCCCCCTCCCTTCCCAGTTTCTGTTTACTTCCCAAATTACTCTGATTTTTCTTGCTTTGTTCCCGGGACTCTCGGGCTGGAATTTGGGAGCTGGACAGCTGGCTGCAGGCACTAGAGGGTGGGGAGGGGTGGAAGAAGGAGAGGACGGGAATTGGGATGAAGGGAAATCCAGGAACCCAGTTCATGTGTATGTGTGGGCGAAGGGGCGCGGGGTCCCTGGTGGGGAGTGAGGGGGTGCTGTTTGAAAGGAAGGGAGAAGGGATGGGGTGTGGGAGTCACGGGAGGGATGTGTGTAAAGGGAAAGAAAAGAAGGCCCCGAGGATGGATAATGCGGTCTTGAGATAAGGGACTGCTGATGGGAGAAAGTAGCCCAGGGGAGAGGAGAGGAAGAGCAAGGTTTGACATGTTACTGTGGGAAAACGGGGCGGGGGGGTGGGTGCAGACTGGGCTAAGGCTGTAGAAGGGGTTGGGGGGAAGCAAGGGGAGAGGTGGGGAGAGGGTGGGCAGGCGCACCTCGAATGTGTAGGCTTTAACCCTAGGATGGTGGTGGGGCCACCGGAGTAGCCCAGAGGGACCAGTGTGCAAGGGTGGGAATAGCTGAACACCTGGCAGGTGGGGACAGGGCAGTGGTGAGAGACTGGCCCCTTGCAATTATGGAGGTGGAGGCGGGTGGGGCAAAAGTTAGGGGAACCCACACTCTGGGTGCGCTTGGGAACAGTGGACAGAGAACACCATGCCCTCCCCCACTTCTCTCCTTCCTCCAGGTTGGCCTCCATTCCTCTCTTTCTTAGAATCTGCCCCTTAACTCCCAGTATCACCCATTGGGATGCCTGGATTCATCGGTTTCCTCGGCTTTGCCAGGGGGTGCTGGCCTGGGACTGGTCTGGGCGGCCTCCGCTCCACCGGCTCCCCCACCCGCGCTGCCCACCTCCCCTCCCGGGGCAGTGCCCCACCCATCCCAGCCTCCGAGCTGCGCCCGCCTTCCTAGAGGCCGGGAGAAGGACCGCTTCTCTTGGCAGCTCACACCCGCCCTGCTCTGGATTACGCAACAAGAGCCATCTCATTCTTTCCTAAAACAAGGGCTCTGGGCAGTGACTAAGTTTAAATTCTGGGCCCCCAAGCAGTAATGTCAGCAAGGGCTTCCTGAGCTTTTAGGTAAATACCAAAAAAGAACTTCACTCCCGGCCCCCCTCCACCACCTTCCCTGGCTACCCTGGGACCCTGGAACAGGAATTTGGGGAGCAGTGTCTTGCAGTAGCTCCGGGCCGCAGAGGCAGATTGGACAGGCTGGGAGGAGGAGAGGAGGGGAAGTGGGGGGGCAGCTCTCTCCCACTCTGCGGAGACTCTGGGACCTCCTGCCCCAAGCTCTGACCTCAGGGTGGAGAACTAGCTTCATCCTGTCCCCAAACCCTTATCACTATTTATTCTGCCCTGAGCATGGGTTCCAGCGTGTTGTTCCCACCTCAAACAGGAAGGCCATCAGAAGTTTGGGATGAGGAGGAGATGGAGTCCTCCCTGCAGGATCCCAGTGTGACTTTCTAAATGTTCATACTTCTCCTTTGTAGGTTATATTGCAGGAGAGCCCCCTACTTGGGTAGCATCTCACATCCACCACTCCTTCTCCGTACCCCCTCCGCATACCCCCTTCCCCCTCCTGCAATGCCAGTACCCCTACAACAGAACTACCCTGTTTACTGCCCCCACCTGCCCAGCTTCTCCCTCCCTGCAGCGCAGGCTGGACGGCCCAGTCCAGTACCACCACCATGCCAGCACCACACTGCCCTTCCCCTGCTCCTCCAGCGTGGAGGTCCAGAGCTGCACTCTGTGGCTGTTGGAGCCTAACCAGTCTCTTTCTTGCAGGCTGAGACTCTTGGACTCTGCTTTTCCTCCCTTTGGGATGCCCTTTACCACAGCACCGGAAATAGTGGGATCTGAAGCAGATGCTGAGTGCTCAGGATGGAGTGCGGGCCAAGGTGCAGACCTTTGGGACTCTGGCCTCCTTGTGAGAGAAGACTTTGCTGAGAGCTTTGCCAGGGCTGGGAAAACAGGCTTTTCCAGAAGTAAACTCTGCTGGGCCTCTTCCTTCTCTTGCATAGGACGCTCCATTCTCTGGATCCCTTATGCTCTGTCTCTCATGGCCAGCCTGTCTGTCCAAGTCCCCAGCACCCCAGGTCCTGACTTCCTTTTGAGGACAAGGGGTAACAGAAAGG
Organism: Nyctereutes procyonoides; assembly: GCF_905146905.1. Taxonomy (NCBI): domain Eukaryota; kingdom Metazoa; phylum Chordata; class Mammalia; order Carnivora; family Canidae; genus Nyctereutes; species Nyctereutes procyonoides. The sequence continues at coordinate 3,965,029 of NW_026575124.1, read as the reverse complement.
GCCTGCCTAGACCTTTTTGAGCTTTGAGTTTGAGGAGAGACAAGTGGTGGCCCATCTCACAGGCAGAAAGCCCCCCGGGATGCAGATCAATAACGTGGCCCAAGTCTGGTGTGGCTTGGATGAGAACTGTTGTGATATAACCTCAGCCGGCCTCCGGCCTTTGATCCCCGTGATCTGTCTCCCACACAACCTTCCAGCTGGTCCTGCTGCCCACAGTCCTGCTCATATGACTCTCTCCTCCTTGAAGGCCTCTGTGGTATGTCATGTCCCCTACATCCCACTTGGATAAAACCTGTGCTCCCATTTACCATCCAGGGCCCTGTGGACAGTGAGCCCTGGTTCAGCCAGCTGGTTGGATCACCTTCCCCAGAACCCCCTGGCAGTCTCCCATCTCTGGGCCTGAATGGAGATTAGGGAAGTGAATGTGTGGCCCTAATTGGTGCTCAGAGATGATTTCTTCCTCTGGACTCCAAGCTTTCAGCTCACAGGTGTAGAATCCTCATTTCCCTCAATACAAACCAAATTCCATCCCCTCTTCCTCACCTGCTGGGCCAGCTGTCTGCTTTCCTTTGAATTCATCCACATTATTGTGTTGCCGTCTTAAATTTTTGTTTATCTAGTCATGTGTCTTACTTTTCCAGTTAGAGTGTGAGTACTTTGAGGACAGGGGCCCTACACACTCTTTGTCTCTAGGCCCCCAGCTCCCATATAAAGAGTTTGGAATTGATTTAAGTAAAGGTTGGTGTTTCTGGTGGGAGCAAAGGTAGTCCTGGGGAGGGCAATGAGAGGTGACGGGGCACATTGTACCTCTTCTGGAGGTTCCACCATTGCTCCTGAACTTCTGGGCTAGCTCAGCCCACCCCAGGAGGTCTCCTGGCCCTCCCACCCCTTCAGCCCTCCTCTCTCTTTTTTTCTTCCCCTTGCTTTGGCCAAAGTAAAGGCCAAAGAGTCTAAGAGGCCCAGAGGGTGGTCAGGGTGCAATAGGAGAGGGAAACCTGGCTCCAGATTAAATAAAAGAGGGCTCTCTAAAGAATACAACTTTATAATAGAGTTTGGGAAAGTTTGGGAAGACAGCAGGGCATTTTTCTAGATTGGGCTGGAATCAGCCAGACAGTTTGGGGACTGGGGATCATTAGTGGACAAGGAACAGCAACTGCAGATCTGAGGTTTGCTTCTTTGCAATTAAATGAACAAAAGAATATTCAATAGATTCATGGAGCATCTATTTATGTGGATCTGAGTAGGTAATATGGCCACAAATAGAGAGAAATTGTGCTCTCAGAGAGCTTAGAATTTATATATGTCCATCTAGTACACACCTCATAAACACTTAAAAACCAACAAGGAGGGATCCCTGGGTGGCGCAGCGGTTTGGCGCCTGCCTTTGGCCCAGGGCGCGATCCTGGAGACCCGGGATCGAGTCCCACGTCAGACTCCCGGTGCATGGAGCCTGCTTCTCCCTCTGCCTGTGTCTCTGCCTCTCTCTCTCTCTGTGTGTGACTATCATAAAAAAAAAAAAAAACAAAAAAAAAAAAAAAACAAACAAACCAAAACAAACAAACAAAAAAAACCAAGAAGGATTCTAGGGTATTCCAGGATAGAATGTAGACTGTTGCAAATAAATCTAACTGTATTCTAGATCTATGACATAAACGTACTGAAGGGGGTGAGGGGCAAAAAGGTGCTGACCTAAGCAACTCTAGAAAACCATGTGTTGACTAGAAACTATAAGGTTAACGATTAAAGGCACAGCATAATCTACATAAACACCGTGCTCTAGTTGATAAATTTTCTCACAGGCTCATAGGTTACAAATTTTTTAAAAAGTTTTTATTTACTTATTCACAAGAGACACACAGAGAGGCAGAGACACAGGTAGAGGGAGAAGCAGGTTCCCTGCAGGGAGCCTGATGTAGGACTTGATCGATCCCAGGACCCTGGGATCATGCCCTGAGCCAAAGGCAGATGCTCAACCACTGAGCCACACAAGTGCCCCAGGTTACAAATTTTTGAAGCTGTTGGATATATACTGGGATTGAACAAGTTATGGGTATCAGGAGCCAGGTTTCTCTTTGTTGGTGGGAGAAGTCACTGATAAGTAAAGGGGGGAGGCTAGAATGTATCTTCTGGTGCTTGGTTAGGAGTCAGAGACCGCAATATGAACTTATGTTTAGCTTGATATACATACAGATGGGCAATTGCTAGAAACAACTCTAGGGATTCCTGGGTGGCTCAGTCGGTTAAGCATCTGCCTTCAGCTCAGGTCATGATCCCAGGGCCCCGCATCGGGGTCCCTGCTCAGCAGTGGGTCTGCTTCTCCCTCTCCCTCTGCCCAGCACTCCCCCTGCTTGTGCTTTCTCTCTCTGTCAAATAAAGAAAAACTTTTTTTTTAAAAACAAAATCTTTAAAAGAAAGAAACAACGCTAGGTTTGTGTATATACATGGGTTAGCATACGTATTATCTAACTCCATTCATGTAAGGGTTTAGAGGCAATGGGATCCCAACAGCGGTGAGCACAGCTAGCACCCAGATCTTGGTTTCTAAGTACCATCCTCCAATAAAAGGAAGCAAAACTCCTTCCAGGAATAGCTGATTCGAGGCCTGGTATAGGGAAACAGAAGAGGAGCTAGAGCTTCTTACAGTACCAGAAAGTAAAGAAGTGCTCAAAAAACAAAAGGATGGGAGCGTGTTAGAGACACATAGGAACCACCTGAAAGGACTCTCAAAGGTCAAAGCTGAAAAAATTTTGTGCAACAAATACGTAATATCATACTGGATTAAATACGGTATAAACTAAATATACAAGTGCAGACCGATTGTATTCATTTGCTAAGGCTGCTGTAACAAAGTGCCATAAATTGGGTGGTTCAAAACAACAGAAATTTATTGCTTCCTGGTTCTGGAGACTAGAAGCCCCAAACCAAAGTGCTAGCAGGGCCATGCTCTTTCTGAGACTCTGGGTAGAACCCTTTCTTGCCGTTTCCTCACTTCTAGTTGGTAACCATCAATCCTTGACGTTCCTTGGCTTGCAGATGCATCAGGCTAATCTCTGCTTCTGTAATCACATGGCCATTTTCACGTTCACTACCCTCTGTGTGCATCTACCCAAATTTCCCCTTTTATTTATTTTTTTAATTATTTATTTATTTATGATAGTCACACAGAGAGAGAGAGAGAGGCAGAGACACAGGCAGAGGGAGAAGCAGGCTCCATGCACCGGGAGCCCGACGTGGGATTCGATCCCTGGTCTCCAGGATCGCACCCCAGGCCAAAGGCAGGCACTAAACCGCTGTGCCACCCAGGGATCCCCAAATTTCCCCTTTTAATAAAAATACCAGTCATATTGGATTAGGACCTGCCCTAATGATCGTAACTTGGTTAAATCTGCAAAGACCTTATTTCCAAATAAGGTCACGCTCTGAAGTACTGGCAGTTAGGACTTCAACATTTCTTCTTCTGAGGGACACAATTCAGTCCATAACACTGATATAAACAAGCAGTTGAAGAAGAAAGAAAGAAAGAAAAAGAAAGAAAGAAAGAAAGAAAAAAGAAAGAAAGAAAGGAAGGAAGGAAGGAAGAAAGAAAGAAAGAAAGAAAGAAAGAAAGAAAGAAAGAAAGAAAGAAATCTTCCTTCCAGAAGACTTCCAATGTCTGTAGGTACTCTGTCCTCCAGAAGGCAGAGCTTAACACCTCTCCTGCCTTGGGCTAGACTTGGTGACCATGCTTCTAAAGAATAGAGTACAGGAAAAAAAAAAAAAAAGAATAGAGTACAGGGGTGAAGGGGGTTTTTCCAAGAGTATCGGGGAGAGGGGAGAGAAAAAGAGTATAGTACAGGAAGCAAAAATAGTAACTTCATAGGAGAGACACCAGGCAAACACTAGCTTAACCGTGTGATCAAGGTTAACCTCACCACAGATGTCAGGTGGGTATTCATGTGCCCCTTGATATGATGACATGGAAAGCACTTCACCTCTGTGAATTTCTTCCCACAAATCCATAACCCAATCCAACCACGAGAGAAACATCAGACAAATCCAGATTGTGGGACATTTTACAGGATACCTGGCCTGTTTTCCTCAAGACTGTCAAGGTTATGAAAAGCAAAAAAAGACTGAGAAACTGCCTCAGACCAGGGGAGACTGGGGACAGATGACAATGAAAGCAGTGTGGTACCCTGGACTGAATCCCAGAACAGAAAGAAGACATCGGCGGAAAAATGATCAAATGCAAATAATTTTTTTTTTAAAAAAAAAAGTGGGATTGGGGGGATGCCTGGCTGGCTCAGTTGGTAGAGCATGCAACTCTTGATCTCAGGGTTGTGAGTTCAAGCCCCATGTTGGGTGCAGGGATTGCTTAAAAATAAAATCTTTAAAAAAAAAATCCAAATAAAGTCTGGAATATAGTTTTTCTTTTTTTTTTTTTGGAATATAGTTTAGAGTAATGTACCAGTGTTGGTTTCTTAGTTTTGGCAAATATACTATGGACATGTAAATATTATCTGTGGGAGGAACTGGGTGAGAGGTATTGCGGAACTCTCCATATTATCTTTGCAACTTTGCTATAAATGTAAAATTATCATAAAATAAAAGGCTTATTAAAAATATATATCATAGTAATGGTTTAAATGTTTCTAAACCAACAAATAAACAAAAATTTTATATGTCCTGTACCCTGAGCTGAAGCTACAGAAATAAGTAAGATGGCCCCTGCTTCCAAGGAGATCACAGTCTACAGAGGATGGTCACATGGACAATGATAATCCTAATTAATAATCTAATAATACTTTCTATATGCTGAGAACTACACTAAGCACTTTACATTTAATGCTTACTGCAAGTTTATAAGGTGGGTGATGTACTTAGTCCATTATTAGTCTTATTTATTTATTTATCTTAATTTTTTTATTTATTTATGAAAGACGATGAGGAGAGAGACGAGAGGAGAGAGAGGAGAGGGCATGAGACAAGGGCAGAGGGAGAAGCAGGCTCATGCACCGGGAGCCCGATCGTGGACTCGATCCCGGATCTCAGGATCACGCCCTGGGCGAAGGCGGCGCTTAACCGTGAGCCAACCCGGGCTGCCCCATTATATTTCTTTATAGGGAATCACGGAGTCTTAGAGAGAAGTGTTTGGAGCAGGGTTTGACCCTCACATCTCACTTGAGCCCTCCGTGACTGCCTCATTGTCTCGCCAGCATCCTAGTTATCTTTATCAGTGTCGGGAGGTCTTTACTTTGAACCATCTTTCCTGGGCAAATCCATCCTCCGAAAAGTCCTCTTGTATACATGATTACTTGGATTGTGGAAAACAAGGTCATTTCCACAGAGCATCTGTGATTAATTTCTTAGCTTTTAAGAGGTCGCTACAGGCACATGACTATAAGAACAGTAGGCATCGGAAGGAAGAATAGGAAGTTAAACAGAAGGCATTACCTGGGAGTCTTTTGTTTAATTTTAAAAAATTTCATTTCTTTTTATTTCCTTTATTTATTATTATAATTTATTTATTATGAATACTGGGATCCTAATAGATTGTCTCACTGCCCCAGTTTCAAGCCCGATGCATCTAAAACCACACTGATTCTCTCCTTCCACAAAACTATTCCTTAAGCTTTCCTGGTTTGTCAGGTTCATCACTGTCCTATTTTCCAGTCCATCCTCCACTCTTTGTCTCCTTAATTTACTATTTTGTTGGTTCCCAATTGGTTTTTTGGTTTTTTTATTTTTAAGTAAGCTCCATGCCCCAGTTGAGGAGCCCAAAGTGAGGCTTGAATCAGACTGAGATTTAGACTGAGCTGAGGGATCCCTGGGTGGCGCAGCGGTTTGGCGCCTGCTTTGGCCCAGGGCGCGATCTGGAGGACACGGGATCGGTACCACGTCAGGGATCTGGTGCATGGCGCTGTTCTCCCTCTGCCTGTGTCTCTGCGCCTCTTCTCTCTCTCTCCTCTGTGATCTTCATAAATATAATAAAATTAAAAAAAAAAAAAAAGACCTGAGCTGAGATCAAGAATAGTCAGTTAGACTACACCAAAACCACCCTGGTGCTTTGCCCACCCCCCCCACACCTGGTCTTTTTTTTTTTGTAGGTTTGTATTTATTTATGTATAGTCACAGAGAGAGAGAAGAGGAGAAGAGAGGGACACAGGCAAAAGGGAGATGCAGGCTCCATGCACGGGAGCCCGATGTGGGATTCGATCCCAGGTCTCCAGGATCGCGCCCTGGGCCAAAGGCAGGCGCCAAACCGCTGTGCCACCCAGGGATCCCTTTTTTTTTTTTTTTAATTTTTTATCCCCCACACCTGGTCTTAAAGGGTTTCCATTTCTATGGCCATCCTGATGGTTTGGGGCTCTCATTGTCTTTCACCTGGACCACGCTGATAGTTTCCCACCGACTGCCCAGTTTTCAGATACTACCCACTCTCTACCCAGACTATTCTTCCTGAAATGAAAATACAGCATATGACTCGTCTGCTCAGAAACCTTTAATGACTCCCTAATAACTCCAGGATCAAGTCCAAATCCTGGGTTTTTAATCCACTTGTTCTAAAACCCGTATCATTATCTTACAAGAACCACCCACCCCTTGACCAAATAGGCCCTTTAAATTCATACCCTGAGCTTTTATTCATAATCACACTCCTAACCTTTCCCTCCTTCTCTACCCTTGTATTCTCTAATTTTTATTATGAAGCTGTGGGTGAAGTTGAGTAAGTCTGTTCATCCTGACCCCAAGAAGCTCGCAGTGTCTGGGGAAAACAGACAAGCACATCAACAATGACACTATGTAAGGGTAGGAGGGATCGAGGGCTAAGTGAGACACTGGGAGAAGAACTCAGGTTTGCCTGGAGAAGCAGAGAAGGCTTCACAGGGGAGGCGATGCTTTGGTTGATTCTTGGAGGAGTAAACATTTATTAGGGAAGGACTGAGGGGAAGGCTTCTCGGCAGAGGGAGCAGTATTTGTCTTTACCAGTCATATGGCTGTTGATCACATATCTTCTAGCATCTCTTACAGTTTGTCTTGTGTTTCTAGCAGCTTTTCATTTACTGTATCTTATCTTCTTCTAACTGGCTTCTGGATGCCTTCAGGATAGGGGCCACATCCTCTATTTCCCCTCTATAAAATGTGGGTTGCAATGCCTACTTGACAGAATTACTGTCAGTTTGTTAGCGGAAATTCATGTGAAGTACTTGGTAGGCACTCGGTGTTTTTGTTTTTGTTTTCCTGTAATGAATAAAGTGTCTAACTCAGTTCCCGGCCTACACTAATGTACCTAGCATTTAATGAATGAATGATCCTACCCTGGCTCAAAATCATGTTTACCTCTGAACTCTGTGCTCTGGGAGGCCTCACTGGATGGGAAAAGATCCAGATCTTTCAGCAATGTTACAGCAGGGCAAGGATACTAGCCTGTGAGAGCTAACCAAACAGATGAGGGCTGTTCAATCTGAAGAGGAGGCAGAGACATTCAGATTCAACTCAAGTTCATGACTGCTTATTCACATTTTGCATAATTCTCACAATGTTCCATTACCATGTCTACTTTGCAAATAAGAAGACATATTTAGAGACGTTAAATACCTTGCCAAAGGCCACACAGCTAGATGGTGGGATCCACTGGATTCCAAGTTCAATGCTCTTTTTACTTCAACGTAAAACTTTGATGATTTAGAAAAACAAAGACTTTGGATAAGTTAAATACAGACTTCTTTGCTAAATTATCGAAATACTCAAACCACATGTAATTTCTAGAGCTAGAGAGAGGTTGTTTTAAGGCAAATAAAAAAAAGGAAGGGTAGTCTTATGTTGGGGGTAGGGTGGGAATAAACACAAGAAATGTATAATTATGATATACAGCACAGACTGAAAAAGAAAAGAAGTTAAAAAAGAATTAATAAGATCATAGGTAAAAGGTCCCTGGCAAGTCATGAAAAGACTAGACCTCCTCTTTTTCTCCTTCTTGAGCTGTGAGACTATCCCCAGCCTGAGTCTGGGCTTTCTCCAAAGGCAACCTGGGGCTTTTTGAGGTCTGGGTCCCTACCATTTTGGGCAGGCCAGCTATGCCCTCTTTATAACCTATCTCTGGCAAAGGTGTTGAAGGAAGTATCCCAGGCTCTAATAAAAACATTGATTGTAGCAAATATTTCTTTTTTCCTCCCTAAAATTTTGGCCTGAGAGCCTAGAATTTAATATTAAACAAACAGAGTAAATTTAGGGAGATAGCAATTACATCCTTATACATCACAATAAAATACAGTTGACCCTTGAACAGCATGGGTTTGAAGTACACTGGTCCACTTATACGTGGATTTTGTTTGATAAATACAGTAGAGCACTGTAAATGTATTTTCTCTTCCTTGTGATTTTCTTAGTAACATTTCCTGTTCCCTAGCTTACTTTGTCATAAGAATACAGTATATTATATATATATATATATATATATATATATATATATCATACGAAATGTCTTTTGTTAAATACCTAATCGACTGTTTGTGTCATTGGTAAGTCTTCTGATCAACAGTGGGTTATTAGCAGTTAGGTTTTGGGGAAGTCAAAAGTTATACATAAATGTACTGTGTTTATCAGGAAAAAACCCACATATAAGTGGATCTGCACAGTTCAAAACTGTGTTGTTTGGGGGATCCCTGGTGGCTCAGTGGTTTAGCACCTGCCTTTGGCCCAGGGCGTGATCCTGGGGTCCTGGGATCGGGTCCTGCATCGGGCTCCCTGCATAGAGCCTGCTTCTCCCTCTGCCTGAATCTCTGCCTCTCTCTCCCTCTCTCTGTGTCTCTCATGAATAAATAAAAAAATCTTAAAAAAAAAAAAAACTGTGTTGTTCAAGGGTTAACTACCCTTTAGGAAGGACTGAATAACTGTCTCAGATTGAGGAGACTAAGGAGAGATGACAAGTGAATGTAATGTGAAATCCTGGATTGGATCTTGTACAAGAAAAAGGACATTAGGGGAACAGTAGGCAATGTTTGAAGGAGATCCGTAAATCACTTAACAGTATTATACCAATGTTAATATCCTGGTTTCAACGATTAACCTATGGTAAGATGTTAATATTAGGGGAAGCTGGGCTAAAGTCATGTGGAAGTCCATGTACTAGTTTTGCAAGTATAAGTGGTTTCAAAATTTTAAGAAAATGTATTAATGGATTATAGACTTAATGTAAAAATCTAAAACCATAAAACTTCTAGAAAAAAAAACACAAGAGAACATCTTTGTGACCTCGGGTTAGGCAAAATTTCTTAAATAGAACACCAAAACCACGATTCATAAACTTAAAACTTGATAAATTATACATCTTCATGATTAAGAACTTCTGCTCCTTGAAGGACACTGTTAAATGATGAGAAGACAAGAAGAAATGTAAATCACAAATCTGATAAAGGATTTGAATTCAGAATATATAAAAAACTTTCAAAATGCAATATTAAGTAAGGCAACTCGATTTTTAAAACTGGGCAAATGACTTGCACAGACATGTTCCTTATCTTGATTGTGGACCTATTAGGATTAGTTATGGAGGCCAGCCTCAGGATCTTCATCTGCAAAAAGGAAGTATAATAATATTCGCCAAGGAAGATATATGGATGACAAATATGCACATGAAGATATTCAATATCATTAGTCATTATGAAAATGCAAATTAAGGGCAGCCTGGTGGCTCAGTGGTTTGGCGCCGCCTTCGGCCCAGGGCGTGATCCTGTAGACCCGGGATGAGTCCTACCTTCGGCTCCCGGCATGGGGCCTGCTTCTCCCTCTGCCTGTGTCTCTGCCTCTCTCTCTCTGTGTCTTTCATGAATGAATAAATAAATACAATCTTTTTTTTTAAATTTTTATTTATTTATGATAGTCACAGAGAGAGAGAGAGGCAGAAACACAGGCAGAGGGAGAAGCAGGCTCCATGCACCGGGAGCCCGATGTGGGATTCGATCCCGGGTCTCCAGGATCGCGCCCTGGGCCAAAGGCAGGCGCCAAACCGCTGCGCCACCCAGGGATCCCAATAAATACAATCTTAAAGAGAAAATGAAATGTGTATCCATACAAAGATATGGCATAAATGTTCCTAGCAGCATTATTTGCAACAGCCAAAGATTGGAAACAACCAAACGTCCATCCGTCAACAGGTGAATCATAAACAAATTGCGGCATATCCATACAGTAGCATACTATTCAGAAAAAAAAAATCCAGAATAAACTACTGAGACGTGACACAACACGGACGAATCTCAAGATAGTTATGCTGACAAATAAGAGGAGCCAGACACTCCTCCCCCACAAGAGCATATACTCTGTGATTTCGTTTAGGTAAAATTTTGGAAAATGCAAGCTAAACTAGTGACAGAAAGCAGATCAGTCGTTTCCTGGGGATGAGACGGTGAGAGGGAGGGATTTCAAAAACAGCAGGAACACACTTCTGGAGGTAGTGATATGTGCACTATTTCGACTGCCCCGTTTTCGCTGGTGTATACCTAACTCACCACACTGTACACCTTAAATATGCGGGGCTTATTGCATGTCAGTTATATCCCAATAACGTTGTTTAGTCAAATGGATTTAGATACCAAGCACAAATTGCCAATTATTATTTTTTATTATAAATTAATTTTTATTGGTGTTCAATTTACCAACATACAGAATAACACCCAGTGCTCATCCCGTCAAGTGTCCCCCTCCGACAAATTGCCAATTAAATCCCAAGAACGCCAACAGATTGAGGATTCACCCAAAGGGCCGGGGCCCTGCACCTGGAACCTGAAGATCAGGAAAGGTTGAGTGGAATCACCAACCATCAGTAACATGTTGGGAAGACCTTCTTGTGCCATCTGTCCATTCCATGCCCTAACTAGCTAGCTGGGTTCTGGAAGGAGCCAGGAGAGCCTACGTGGGATGGCCGTGACTCTGGGAGTCGCCCTGGCCTGACTCTGGGAGTTGCTTTTTGGCTGCCTTTGGCAAGAGCTGAGCTGAGGCTTGGGGTGTTCTCGTAATTCGGGAAGAGGAGGTCAAAGAGTAGCAATGAAGGACGCAGGAGATGAGTTGGGGGATTCATGCCATCCAGGGGGTGGATGGGAGCCTAGAGACCACACGGTTCAAGATTCTTGTTTATTTCATTTATCTATTTTTAAACGTTTTGTTTATTTATTCATGAGAGACACAGGGAGAGAGAGAGAGGCAGAGAGGGAGAAGCAGGCTCCGTGCAGGGAGCCCGACGTGGGACTCGATCCCGGGACCCCGGGGTCACGCCCTGGGCTGAAGGCGGCGCCAAGCCGCTGAGCCCCCAGGGCTGCCCTCAAGATTCTTGCTTAGGGGTCGAGCTCAGGCGCACCGAAGGGAGGCCCTGATGCCCTGATGCGGCCTCCGCAGCGTCCCGCGTGCATGCACTCCCCGCGCTGGTTTGCACGACGCCGAGGGGCCGGCGTCCGGCCCAGGGTGTGCACAGGGTGTGCGGGCGGCCGCAGGCGAGCAGGGGCCTCCAAGCAATGAGGGGCGCTGAGAAAGTAGGAGAAGCGCGGAGGGCGAGACCGCGGGCCCAGAGGCCTGGGGGGGCGAGGCCGGGGGGGGGCGAGGGTCCGCCCCAAGGGCCCTGGGGTCGCGGCCAGAGCGTCGGCGCTGCGCGGCGTCCTGGGCCCCGTCCCCCGGGCCGTCCTCCCCGCCTCGGCACGGGGCTGTGTGCAGCGCGGGCAGCACGTGCTCCGCGGGGCCCGGGGCGGCGGCCGGCCTCGGGGTCCTCGCGGTCCTCGCGGTCCTCGCGGGCGGGGCAGGCCGCCCGGCGCTGCTGGGTCGTCGGGACGCTCCCCGGGGCTGCCCTCCAGCGCCGCGCGGCAGCCGCCCGTGACCGCCCAGCGCGCCGTCCGCGCCGCCACGTCGCCGCCTCCCACGCTCCGAACCCGGCCTCGCCGGCCCCTGCCCCGCGCTGGCGCCCGGCTCCGCGGGCCGCGCCCGACCCCGCCCGCGGCCTCCGATTGGCTGCTGCGGGTGCCGGTCGCCCTGCGCCGCTGCGGATTGGCCGGCCCGGCGGGGGGGCGGGCCTCGGGGAGCGTAGGAAGGGCGGGGACCCGGATGTGTGTGGTGGCGGCGGCCGAGCAGCTAGTGTGCGGCGCTCAGAGGCCTATGGATGAGGAGGACGCGGCGGCCCCGGTAGGCGGGGATCGGGGGCGGGGTCCCGGAGGCCTCGGGTGTCCCCGGAGCCGGAGGCGGGGGCGCGGCGGGGTCCGGGGCGGGGCCTGCGCCGCGGTCACGGGGCTTCCCGCCTCAGGACCCTCGCCGGCGGGGCTCCGGGCCCGGGACGCCGCGCGGACGCCCTGACGAGCCGGACGCCGGCCCCCGCGTCTCGGTGTCGCCGGGGCCTGAGGCGGGAGGCGGGGCGCGGGGCGGCTCCGGGCGGCCGGACGCGGGTGTGGGGCGCCGCTGGCGGCCCCCGGAGCCCACCCCTGCGGGCCGCGTGGTGGCGGCGGCGGCCGCGGGGCGGCTGACGGGCGCTGTGGGGCGCGGCGCCGGCTGCCCAGGGCTTGGGCGACAGGAAGAGGACCGCCCGTTTTCCTCACTTTCGGCTTCCGGGAAAAATCCATTCATTCATTCATTCACTCACTCACTCACTCACTCATTCGTTCCTCCCGTTTTCCTCACTTTCGGCTTCCAGGAAAAATTCATTCATTCATTCATTCACTCACTCACTCACTCACTCACTCATTCGTTCCTCCCGTTTTCCTCACTTTCCGCTTCCAGGAAAAATCCATTCATTCATTCACTCACTCTCATTAACTCACTCACTCATTCATTCGTACCTCCCGTTTTTGCTCACTTTTGGCTTCCAGGGGAAAAAAATCATTCATTCAGGGAACCCTGGGTGGCGCAGCGGTTTGGCGCCTGCCTTTGGCCCAGGGCGCGATCCTGGAGACCCGGGATCGAATCCCACGTCGGGCTCCCTGCATGGAGCCTGCTTCTCCCTCTGCCTGTGTCTCTGCCTCTCTCTCTCTCTCTCTGTGTGACTGTCATAAATAAATAAAAATTAAAAAAATAAAACATTTATTCATTCATTCATAAAATCCATCCATCCATCTATCCATCATCCATCCATGCATCCATCAGCTTCACTGGTGGCTTCAACTCCCCTGGTCCTCTTCCACCGCCCTCCTCTCCGCCTTCACTGCTTCCATCCCTGTGGATGCCATGGCTTCGTGGAGCTGCTGCAGCAACCGCCTGCCGAATTGGTTGCTCCTTGGGGTCCTGCTTCTCTTATGATCAGTTCGGAGCCAGCCGCCTGAATGACCTGAACGACCCGATGAACCTTGAAATTTTTATTTATTTTAATTTTTTATTTTTTGAACCTTGAAATCCTATCATTTCCTTGCTTAAAGCCCTCCGGAGGTTGCCCAGCCCACTTGGGATAAGATCCAGATTCCTTAGCGTGGCCCATGGGGCCTCCTAGAGCCTCCTGCTGGCTCCCGCTTTCTTCCCGTTCTCTTCTTGGATATTCCCTACGGACTAGCCACCTTGGCCTGTCTGTTCCTCTGCCATGCCTGCCCCCTTCTGCCCCAGGACCCAACTGCCAGCCGTCCCCTCTGCCTGAAATACTGTTTCTTGGGCCTCTTCTCATCTCAACTCAGATGTCAGCTTAGAGAGGTTTCCTCTGTCCACTGTATCCAAAGTCGTTTTTAGAGTTTGACTCATTATTCTGCGTGACACCACGCGGCTATGTCCTCCAGTGTCCGGCGCTGCTGGGTCCGCGTCTTACCTGTCGTGTCTCCCTGACCAGACTGGAAGTGCTGAGCACGGGTTCCACCCATCTTTTTTTTTTTTTTTTAAGATTTTATTTATTTATTCATGAGAGATACAGAGAGAGAGAGAGAGGCAGAGACACACAGGCAGAGGGAGAAGCAGGCTCCATGCAGGGAGCCTGATGTGGGACTCGATCCCGGGTCTCCAGGATCAGGCCCAGGGCCAAAGGCAGCGCTAAACCACTGGGCCACCTGGGCTGCCTGGATTCCACCCATCTTGTTCACAGCCATACCCCTTGCACCAGGAACAGGGCACGTAGTAGGAGCTCAGTAAACGTTTGCTGAGTGGAAGAATGAGGATGGGGATCATGGCTGGCTTCGCATCCGTCCGGTGCCCTCTCCACATTCTGGGTCAAACAGGCTGAGGTGCTTTGCTCGGGGCCCCACTTCCTTCTCAGTCCCCTTCTTTCCGTGACAGGTTTGTTCTCATGAACAAGATGGATGACCTCAACCTGCACTACCGGTTTCTGAACTGGCGCCGGAGGATCCGGGAGATTCGAGAGGTCCGGGCTTTCCGATACCAGGAGAGGTTCAAGCACATTCTTGTAGATGGAGACACTTTGAGGTGAGTTTAGGGGAGTGCTTCCACATTTTCCTTGCTTTGCCAGATCTTATTATTTTGAGGTTTTATTTATTTATTCACGAGAGACACAGAGAGAGGCAGAGACACAGGAGGGACAAGCAGGCTCCATGCAGGGAGCCTGACGTGGGACTCGGTCCCGGGACCCCAGGATCACGCCCTGGGCCGAAGGTAGATGCTAAACCGCTGAGCCACCGGGGATCCCCATTTTTGCCAGGTCTTAGAGATGAAAAGGGCTTTTTCTGAAGCAGAAGACTGTCTGCACTGTACCGGGAGGGCCTTTGACCCTGGAGGCCTTTCTGAGTGGAGCAGTGTGTGTGGCTACACCCCATGCCCCCTTCTGCCTGTTTCTCTGGGTCACTGTGTTCTGGTCTGTGTTGCAAGCACTCACGACAGAGGTAGGAAGCCGCTGGCGTCTCGAGTTGCCCAAGTGCCTTGTGGGGAAGAGAGGACTCCAGGGGCGTGTGGGGTGTCTGTGTCTCCACAGCCTGTGTGTCGGGTTGGGTCCGATGGAGAGTGGCCGTGGATTCAGAGGCAGTGGATCTCCTGTTTTGGGAAGGATGGTTCTATAGTACATCCTGCCCACCACCCTCCAGCCCTGTGCTGTGTGTGTGTGTGTGTGTGTGTGTGTGTGTGTTTTCTCTTTCTTTTTTTTTTTTAAGATTTTATTTATTTATTCATGAGAGACACACACACACACACAGAGAGAGAGAGAGGCAGAGGCACAGGCAGAGGGAGAAGCAGGCTCCATGCAGGGAGCCCGATGTGGGACTTGATCCTGGGTCTCCAGGATCACACCCTGGGCCTAAGGCAGCAGTAAACCGCTGAGCCACCCAGGGATCCCCTGTTTTCTCTTTCTTTTCTGGCTTGACCCCTTCCCTGACTCCTCCTGAGCCTGATTCTCTCTCAGAGTTGTCCCTGAACCGGGGAAGAAGTAGTGCTTTTTAGCCTGGAGACAAGAAAGCTGAGGTGTGGGGACCGAATAACCATCTTCCAGTCTACGAAGGGCTTTGGTACAGAGGATAAAGACTAGCGGCTCTTCAGCTCCACTGAGGACAGAGCCAGAGGGAAAGGGCCGAAGCTGCAGCATGAGGGATTGAGGTTAGACAAGGTTGTGAGACCCCCCCCCCCATTAGGCAACTAAGCGAGGCTCTGCTTAGTTCTCTTCTCCCTGGAAATGAAGGAGCTGGCCTTGTGTTGGTCTGGCGTGGGTAGGACCCTGGCTGGAGGCAGCAGGAGCGGTAGGTGACCTCAAGTATCTTGTTCTGGTGTCTGTGCAGATGTCCTGAAGTGTGACCTGATGGATTCTCCTCTGTGTTGGCCCTTGTGGGGTTGGGGGGTTGGGGATCTGAGGCCCTCCCCCCAACTCCTGGGCTAGGCTGCTAATGGAACTCCGCCCTCATTCCTCCATCAGTTACCATGGAAACTCCGGGGAAGTTGGCTGCTACGTGGCTTCTCGACCTCTGACCAAGGACAGCAATTATTTTGAGGTGATCAAGGCAGTGGGTGGGCAGAGCAGGGGGTGAGCATGTTAAGCTCCAGGGAGCTCTTTTATTAGATTCTTGATCTGATCCTTTTAATTTTCCCTCTGGGCTGTCTTTTTAGCTGAGAAAAGGGCAGAGGATAGTATGGCGTCTCAGATGAGAGATAGGTGCCCTAGTCCTGTCACCCTGGTCCTTCTGCTCTCCTGCCCCTCAGCTAGGTAGTAGCTTTGACCCGTATCTCAGGCTCTGACCCATGTCCTTTCCCACCTGCTAACCCAAGCCCAGCCTCTGCTCCATGTCCAATCTTTTCCCATGATTTGGAAATGATTTTCTGAGTAATCATGATAAAGTAGGGCCCTAGTCTCCCCAGTTCAGAGTGCCCCGTCTTTTCTCCAATCCGCATGTCTTTCGTCTCTTTGAGCCTCTTTGAGTCTTTGATGTCTGCTCCCCTTCCCCAGCACCCCCAGCAATTCATCGCATTTCTGGTACCTGCTAACTGTGCCCTGCTCTCCTTCCTCCAGGTGTCGATTGTGGACAGCGGGGTCCGGGGCACCATTGCTGTGGGGCTGGTCCCTCAGTACTACAGCTTGGATCACCAGCCTGGCTGGTTGCCTGACTCCGTAGCCTACCATGCTGATGATGGCAAGTGAGTTGCCTCTTGTGGAACCTGACCCCTTTCCTATGGATTCGGGAACCTTAGATACCAAGGACTGCCCTGGATTGCTTCTGCCATTCCGTCACCTATCTTGGCATGTTTTGCGTGGACTTTTCTGATCAGGATGGGAAGGTGGCCTAATAGCTAGACTTGGAGGTTCTCGGACTTAGAGGGGCGGGTGGAGCTCATGTGTGGACACAAGTAGATGCCATCGCAGAGTGACTGGGAGCAGGAAGGTAGGCCCCAGGGGTTTGTGCCGTGGAGAAGTTGGGAGGCCAGGCTTAGGTCCTGTGTCTGTGCTGCTCTGTCCACAGGCTGTACAACGGCCGAGCCAAAGGCCGCCAGTTTGGGTCAAAGTGCAACTCTGGGGACCGGATTGGTTGTGGCATTGAGCCTGTGTCCTTTGATGTGCAGACTGCTCAGATCTTCTTCACCAAAAATGGGAAGCGGGTGAGTGGGAAATTCTGGGTGGGATTTGAGGGGCTTGAAGCCATCTGAAGAATTGTGGGTGTGCAAATGATCTACTGGCTGGGGCTTGCCCAGGGACCCCGAGGCTGAATTCCCATCTCCTTCAGGCCATCTTGAGCTTCTCCTGAAGTCTGCATATAGGAGAAGACACCGCCCCTGCCCAGGGATGCCGGGACATTAGCCTAGAGGATAGATGCAGAGGGGTAGGTTTGTGCAGTGGAGGGTGAGCAGAGATTGTTGGGAAAAGGATCAGGTGATTTAGGGGAAGGTTTTGAGCAGAAAGAGAGGGAGAAGTTACAGCCTGGATGCATAAGCTAGAGGTCCTCTTTGGAGCTTTGACTGGAAGATGTGAGGATATGCCCCTCTGTGCGTTCTTTTGTTTCACTTGTTCTTTCCTTCCCGCTTCAGAGAGAGGCTAGTAGTGGTGAAGAGATGGGTAAGAGCAAGTAGGAGAGAGAGCCCCCTAGCTCTTTACTTCTCCTACCCAGCTCCCTCTCCCACCCTGGGAGGATCGCTGTCCCAGGCATTGGCCACGAGGTTGTCCCTCCATAGGATCCATGCCTCCTCACTTACCTGCTCCAGAACACACTCACATGTACCAAAACCATTCGGCAGCAAGTCAAGAGACTTGCATTTGCCATCTAGCTCTGTGGATACCTTGCTTGGCCAGGAGTGCTTAGCAACTTTTCCATCTTTTCTGTACTTTTGTTTTTCTGTCTGTCTGCGTGTGTGATAATTATTTGTTGCATCATCTCGAAAGTACCCTGGAGAGAATCAGGTGAGCTATAGAAAAGGGAGCCTGGCGGCAGCTCTCTCCTTCCCTTCCTCCCTCCACTCCAGGTGGGCTCCACCATCATGCCCATGTCCCCAGATGGACTGTTCCCAGCGGTGGGCATGCACTCTCTGGGTGAGGAGGTGCGGCTGCACCTCAATGCTGAGCTGGGCCGCGAGGATGACAGCGTCATGATGGTGGACAGTTACGAGGACGAGTGGGGCCGGCTGCATGATGTCAGAGTCTGCGGAACTGTAAGTGAGAAGCATGGGATGCGGTGGTCACTGCCAGGGAGGGCTGGGCCGCACCCCCCGGGCCATATAAGTGTGTCTGAATTGCTTAGAATGGGGAGCAAGGTGGTGTTTCTTGCAGGGTCTTGGGAAATGGCATCAGGGGCCTTGACATGATTCTTAGAATCCAGATCTGTGTTCTCCTTAGTGCTGGTTGTCTCCTTCCCTTCCCTGTCCCTGAGAGCTCAGGTGAGTTGCTTTGCTCTCAGAACAGCAGTAAGTTCTCTTTTGCCTTCTTTGCTTCCTTCTGCATCGGGTACCCTCTGCTGCCCTCTGCACACGTGCCTTTGGAGCTGTCCATTCACTGTGCTGTGGGGCATGTGTGGTCACAAGTCCTACTCCTGCAGTGGGAGTGGGTTTGGGGTCCCCAAACCCACTGTGTTTCTGTTCCAGCCACCAAGTGAGATCCGTTTGGAGTCAGTGTGAATGTCAGTGTCTTCTGTCTCCCCCTACATTTTAATAGACGAGAATAAAGGCAGAGGAAGATTCCATGAGAATCCTTGACTCTCCAAAGTTTGATTTTTTATACATCTTCCCATCATACCTGCTTTGGTCTCTCCTTGGATTTGAAACTTTCTTGGGGGAGCAAATGGACCTCGGGAGAGGAAATTCTTCACATCTACCCTCTATGCCTCGTCCTGGGTTGGGTGTGAGTGGATGCTGAGTCAGGGTGCTGGCCCTGACCTCTGGTGGGCTGCTTGGACCTCCCACTTGGAATTGTCCCTGTGCTGCCCTCCTGCTCCGGCTCAACCTTTTTCTCCACCCTCTGGCCTTCTCACCCCAACCCAGGCTGTTTTCAACTCAGTCTTTGATAGCAAAACAGAAACAGTGGGGGGTGGGAGTAGATTATGAGCCAGGCTCCCCCCATTCTGGAGTTTGAGGTGAGTCAGACTTAGGGAAGATGGACCATGTGCCCTCCTGCTGCTTCTGACACTCTGCACCCCCTCTGGCCCTGGAGTCTGAGGACGGGATGGCTGTAAGCCGGGGGCTTCATATGCCCACTCCCTGACCCTCATCTCTCTCCTTTCTTTTCCCCCTTCCACCATCATTTGACAACATCTACAGAGTTGAATTTGGGACTGAGCCAGGGCGGTGTTCCAGCTCTCATCCCTGACCTCTCCTCAAGAGTGTTTTCCTGGCATCCTTTCCCTGCCTGGACCTGTCCCCACTCTGCCCCCAGCTCCTCCCAGGCAATCTTTTCTAATTGATGTAGGATCCTGTAGACGTTTAAAAATAGCTTTCCTTCCTCTCTGCCCTCCCCCAATGCCCTTAGGTCACACATTGGAGAATTTTTTTCTTTCTTAGACATAAGCTGCGACGTTTGGCTCTTCTCTCAGACCCTCACCCCAGCTTGGGACAGGTGGCAGGGTGGACACACTGTTCCCTGAGCGCCTGGTCCTCTGGGGAAGAGACTGGGCATGAGCCTCTTGAGACTTGTATGCCTGTTGTCTCCTCTTGCCAACTACCCCATCTTCCAAATGAGAGTGACTTACCCAGTTTCCTCCATCCCCACTTGTCTCTTGCCCTGCGCCCTCTTGTCCCTTCTGACCATCCACTGTGTTTCTGATCCAGCCACCAGAGTTGTGTTTCCTGGAGGAGCCTGGGAGAGGTCATTTGGGCCATGCGTGTGCCTCCCATTTCTAAAGACGTCTAGCTCAGCTGTTTCTTCTCTTTGCTCTTCCTGTTTTCCTGTCCGCTCTGTGGGGAGCCTTTCCCTGGGGCCTCAGACCTCTGTTGTTGGTTGGAGCCTGTTTCTACCGTCTTGGGTGACGTTTCCAGTAGAATGTCCTTTAGATCATTAATGGTTTGGGAGAAACTCTGATGCCATCTAGTCCAGGGCTTCCCAGCATGGAGCTGGAGACCGTTACTTGACGTGCAAGATGTTTAGCATCCCTGGCGCCCAGACCCAGGATGACTTAGAGCAACCTCTCATAGTCATTGTGACAGCCCTTTTGTTCCCAGATCTCTTCTGGTGCAGCCGATGAAAAAACAGCCCCATACAGAAGTGAAAAGACTTGTTCAAATGTCAAACAGTGAATTAGCAGCAAAACCAAGCCTGGATATTCATTCTTTGATCCTTTGCCCCTGCCCTGTCCACTCACTACCAGATACATGCTGTGTCCTTCTCCCCAGCCCCCCTTCTGTAGCCTGTCATCTCTCCTCCTGGCCCTTCTTATAAGATGGATCTGGAGTTCCCAGGATTAAGTTCCTACTTTCCCTGTGAGTCTCCTGACCGGTTCCCTTAGCCACAGCCCTTCTAGGTGAGTTTATTGGGCTGCCATGGGACCCTTTGCCTCCTGGGCCTCTCTCTCAGTTTGGAATCTCAGTTATCTTCTCCCTTCTTTCTCACTGGTTCTTCCCACAAAGAAGAGCAAGTTCCTGACCCCCGTTTTTTTGGTTCTGACATTAAATTATGAACAATTTCTTATGTACAGAAAAGTTGAAGAAATGATACAGTGAGCATCCATCATCTACCCACTACCTAGCTTCAATTGTTGTTTTTATACAGACAGACCTGGCTCTTCTTGAATGGAAGTCTTGCCCCTATGTCCTATGGCCTCAGTTTCCCCTCCTAGAGTCCCCCTACCTTTGCAGAGCTATGAGGGTGTTGAAGAATTGCTGCTGTGTTTGCTTAGGGATGGGGGTGTTGCTCCTCACCTCATCCCTGCCCCCAGGCCTTGCAAAGTGAGGTCATGTGTGGAGGGTGGGGGGCAGGAGGTAAAGCTGGGGGATTAGACTCATTCTGTCTTTGTTTCATGCACATAGCTCCTCTGACAACTCCTTAGTGACGGGGCAACAGCTTTGGTACACAAAGAGGGGTGATTGAGGCCCCACCCTCCAGGGGTCCTCCCGGACCCAACCCAGGAGGAGACCGTGTTGGGGCCTGAGCTGGCTGGTGGGGAGCACGTTCTGGGTTCCTGCTTCAGCTGCTTCTAGGCCTCAGGGCACTGAGCCTTGCTCCTGTCAAGAGGGATTAGGGTCTCTGCTGGCAAGAGGAGGAGGGCGGGTACCAGCGGGAGAGAGGAGGCTGGGGTGGTGCTGTTGGTACCAGGTGGGGGTTGGAGTGCAGGAGGCTCTTTGCACTTGCCTCTGCAGCCTCAGCTCTGTGCCCTCCAGTCCACCTGTCTGGCCTTCCAAGGCCTTGTGGGTGTGGGGAGGGAGGCACAGGAGTCAGGGGGGCTTGAGAGCCCCAAGGAAAGGGCACCCCTCCCCCCATCAAACGTGTAGGGGACCCATCCGCTGGGCATTGTTGGCTGGGCATTGTTTGCGGAGAAGCACTAAGAGGGGACTGCTGCTCGGAGGGGATAGAGTAATCTGGGGCATGCTCCTCTCTTAGGGGGAAAGGTGACGGTTCTGGGAGCCTCAGAGGCCATTGTAGTTGGAGGTAAGGGCTGAGATGGAGGGCTGTTTCCTTCTGCAGTTGGCACGTCTGGTCTTTTGTAGCTTTGGGGTGACTGTTAAGCATTTAAGCATTGGCCAGCTGGTGTGTTCCGGTCTAGACCCCACTTCCTGATTAGGGAAAGGCAGACGCGTAATGACCCCCGGCACTTGCCGCACTTCATTTAGTCTGTTTGGAAATGCGGGTGGTAGTAACCCTCTTTTACTGGTGAAGAAACAGGCCTAGAGCAGCCAGTCACTTCCTCAAAGGGGCTCGTAAGTCACAGGAGTTACTGTGTGATTGTCTTTCCAACTGAGGCTTCTGAGGCGCAGATTGAGGGACCAGCGTGGAGATTGCGGTGGCCCCGATCGGATCGGGGCTGACCTCCATCCGCTCTGTCTGAGGAGGGAGGAGTGAACTGGAGCCAGGCTGTCGGGGAGGCCACAGTGCCCACCTGCCCCCGGAAGTGCTGAGAAAGCTCTGGATGACTCCTCTGAGGACTCGGGGGACATCACTGGGCAGGAGGGGAGAGCAGCTGAGGGAGGAGCAGAATTCGGGCAGCTTCTGCCCTGAGGGGTGGGTGTCCCTCTCGTGCGGAGGGCAGCATTTGCAGGGACCTGGCCTCCCAGCTGGCAGCCGTCTGTCCATCTGTCCATCCGTCTGCCTGTCTGAGCGCTGTGCCGGCTGGGGAGTGGGTTTCAGAGTCCCACCGTCGTCTGCTTCATCCTCCTGACCTTTTAGCTGGAGGAAGCGTCCCCACCCTGTCCACAGACAAGACTGCAGCGGCGGCCCTCCTCAGGGCTGAGGCCTAGGGGATGGTTGGGCGGGTTTTTCCCAAGGATCAGGAGCTGGAGCGGCTGGCTCTTGGCTCTGGGAGTGGAGAACACTGTGTTTCCTACACCGAGGCCAGTTGGATGGAGTGGGTCAAGGGCAGCTGTGGGGTCCCCCACCCAGTTCTGCAATGTTGGCCGGAGAGGGTGGGCTGGGGGCTGCTCTCGCTGGGTGGAGTGTAAGCCAGTGAATGTGCACCAGGCGCCACCCCTCCCGCTTGTGGGGAGACTCAGAGGAGGAACCCAGGCTGAGCTGAGAACACAGGGGGCCGTGAGGGGAATTCCAGCCGCACGGGCCTTCATGAGCACCCTGAAAGTCAGAAGATGGCCTGCCAGGGACCCCGTTCTGCAGAAAGAAAGCAGTGTGAGCCAACGGAGGACACCTGGGCTGGGGCGTAAACATGCAAGGGCCAGCATAACCCGAAACAGAGAGGGTCGTGGCTGGAGGAAATTGAAAAAGAGCCTGAGTGTGGATGTAGGAGGTTGCCCTGGTTGTCGTCTGGCTTTTCCCCTGGTTGTCGTCTCCCCCCCCCCCCCCCCCGCCCCGTTCCCACCTCCAGGTGTCTTTTGGAGAGGAGGGGAGGATGGACCTGGGGTGGTGGGGCTCTGGGGAGCCAAGGCTGAGCACGGACCCAGTCCTTCTGGTTCCTCTCTGAAGAAAGTGGTGAGGATGGAGGCCCTGCGTCTGGGGGTGTCCCAGAGACACACACAGGCTTCCACGCTGGTGCAGGCGAACGTAATTCCTTTCCTGTTCAGGCAGGAGTTCTTTGGTGGTGAGAGGCCAGGGTCCAGAGGCTTGCCAGGGATAAGTGGAGGAGGTCCCCAGGCAGTGTTTTCTTCGGGGCTGGAGGGGCTGGAGGAGCTGGAGTAAAGTCTTGAGGGGCAGTTTGGCTAAATAAAAAGGGATTAAGGACTCCCAGGTGATGCTAGGGTGGGGCAAGAGGGGATGGGGTTGAGTCAGAACCCCACCGTTACCATGACAACTGATAAATAAATCCTCCCAGCTTGGGGGTTGCCGCCCCATCATGCCCAGGCAGGACCATTGTGGAACCGAAGAGCCCCAAGAGTCCATCAGTCGCCTCCCCTCTGCCCCCGCCCCCCCACATCCCTGTGCTATGAGAGAGCTGCGGGGGGCTGTGAACAGGAAGGCTTGCCTTCGTGTCTTCTCCCGCTGCCGTCTGTTAGGTAAAGGAGTAGAGCCGGTGGTTCTGGGTTCCCCGGCTCCCCTCGGCAGCCCCCCGGCCCAGCTCTGTCCAAAGCCAAGTAGAACAGCCCTGAGGCATTCTGGTACTCCCATCCAGGCACGTTGGTTTCTGAGCTCTCCTCTGCTCCTCAGACATCTGGAGCTGCCACCTACCCTCTGTGCCCTCCCTGTCCCCATTAGGCCCCTCCAGGGGTCCTCTCTGCGCCCAGGGCCCCCAGGGAGGCCTTGTCCAGCAGGTGCTCAGGGAGGGGGTGCCGGAGCCTAGAGGCCCCCAGCATGGCCACTGGCACCCGGCCGCCTGGTTGCTGCGCCGCTGCCCACTTCTCTCCCGAGGCAAGGAGAGCGTCTTCGGCTCAGATGGCAGGTGGCTGCGGGGCCCGGCCCTCCTGCCCCTGCCGCCACCTTTGCTACCCACACTGCACCCCATTCTCCCATGCCTGCCTAGGACATTGGGGCCCACGATGCGCCTCTAGGATCCTTTCCCTTTTGGCGAGAGGTTTTGTTGGACCCAGGAAACTGCTCTTGAGTGCCTTGGGACCAGGTTTCTGGGGCAGGTGTCATTCTGCCCTCGGCTCTCCCCCCGCAGCTGCTGGAGTACTTAGGCAAAGGCAAGAGCATCGTCGACGTGGGGCTGGCCCAGGCGCGGCACCCGCTGAGCACCCGTAGCCACTACTTTGAGGTGGAGATTGTGGACCCTGGAGAGAAGTGCTACATCGCATTGGGGCTGGCCCGGAAGGTGGGCACTTGTAGAGCTGCTCTGCTCCGGGGCTGGCGGGATGGGGTCCAGAAGCTCTTAGGAAAGTTGGGGGGAGGTGGGCAGGCTGTGGAGGGAGGGTCTTAACCTGGGACAGAGCCCCCTCCCCCCATGACCTAGGACCCAATGGAAGGTCGGCCTGAAGGTGGGATGGGGCGGCCTGCAGCCCTGGCTGGGAAAGCCAAGCGCCCTCGTCCCCCTCCCTGCTTCCCTGGCTTCTCTAGTGCCCGAGAGGCCACAGGGTTGTGAACAGCCATCTGTCTGAAAAGATTGAAGGTTCACACGCCCTCTCTCCTGTCCTCTTTCCGCACATGGTACCTACCATAGGTTTTCTTTTTCCTTCTTGGTGCAGGACTATCCCAAGAACAGACACCCTGGCTGGAGCAGAGGCTCTGTGGCTTATCATGCAGGTGAGTGGGGGCTGCCCTAGAGCTGCGGGGTATGTGGAGGCATAGACACGCCTGTTTCTGACACCCCCCACCCCCCCGCGGATGGTCTCCCCTCCAGCCTCTGGCAGGGGAGACTTTCCCCGGCTGCTGTCTCCTCTCCCTTTCCCAGGCTGGTAGTGCTTTCTCCTGATTTTCCTCGTAGCCTGAAAAGCCAGGGGAGCCGAACAGGGGCGGGGGATCTGGGCCCAAACTGGACATTCCAGGCCTCTGAGTTGGCTCCCTCTGCGCCTTCTTGTAGATCCTGCCTTTTTTTTTTTTTTTTTGGATCGGCTTGATTTCCTTTAGGGCTCTCTTTAGAAAGCAGTTGCCCTGAGCTCCTGGTGCCACCCCTGTCCCTTCCTCAGCCCTCTCCCTCTCCCTCCAGCTCCCTGAGGGAGTCTGTCCCTCAGCCCCTTCAACAGAGTGTCTTTTTTTTTAATCTGGGGCCTCTTCCTATTTCTGTCTCCATTTTTGTTTCACCTTGACACCCCCCCCCACCCCTGGGGGGTGCAGAGAGGGAGGCAGGCTAGCATTCTGCTTGAAGCAGGGGCCTCTCTGTGCGTGGGGGCAGAGCGTCAGCCCCTCCTTCGGGTGTGAGTCTCCTCTTCTCCCCTCCCTTCAACAGATGACGGGAAGATCTTCCATGGCAGTGGTGTGGGGGACCCCTTCGGGCCACGCTGTTACAAAGGGGACATCATGGGCTGTGGCATCATGTTCCCCCGGGACTACATTCTGGACAGTGAGGGTGAGTGGGTTGAGGGTGGCCGGCCAGGCGTGTCGGGCCGACGGTGGGGGCAGCACCACAGGGGCTCACGTTTCCCGGCCTCCTAGGTGACAGTGATGACAGCTGTGACACAGTGATCCTGTCCCCCACTGCCCGTGCCGTCCGGAACGTCCGCAATGTCATGTACCTGCACCAGGAGGGAGAAGAGGAAGAGGAGGAAGAGGAAGAGGAAGAAGATGGGGAAGAGATTGAGCAAGAGCATGAGGGCAAGAAAGTGGTGGTGAGTGGGGCGGGTGTGGGGTGGGGGTTGGACTAGGGTTCCTGGGTCTGGGGGGCCTGCCCCTCGGGGGATAGGATGGGAGCCAGAGCGCTTGGAAGAGGGGAGCCCTGGCAGGGGCTGCTGTTCTGAGGAGCTACGCGCCCCTGGGCCGCGGTGGGACCTGGTTTCCAGACGCCCCCTAGTGGCCACTTCCCACATCATGCTGAGGCTCCCCTTGGGAGGGCCTGGGTGGGGGGTTGCCCTGGGGTCCTGCCTGTGTGACTGTGGCATCAGCAGAGGAGGCCAGAGCCAGCCTGCTCCACTCCTCGCCTTGCCTCTACCCCCAGGTTTTCTTCACTCGGAACGGCAAGATCATCGGGAAGAAGGATGCTGTTGTACCTTCTGGGGGCTTCTTCCCCACCATCGGGATGCTGAGCTGTGGGGAGAAAGTCAAAGTGGATCTGCATCCCCTAAGTGGCTAGGGGCTTCTCCCCTAGACCTGCCCTGCCTCCTTTCCCTCGCCCTTTGCAGAACCAGGTGCCCAGTTCCTGCCTCCCCCCCGGGTTTGCTTACCCAGCAGGCCCCAGGGAGTGCGTAGCCCCTCTGCCTCTCCCGGACAGGTCCCCGCCACGCCCCTCTGTGCCCACGTTCCTGACCTGTGCCATCCTGACCATCAGTCAGTCTTGGGCCTAAGTCCCTGGTTGGAAAGGAACAGGCCCAAAGGATGGTGTTGCTATACTGGTGGGTCCCCCTCGCTTTGGCTGGTGGACTCCCGCACCCGCTTTTCCCCACGGGCCGTGCAAGTGGAGAGGAGTGGGCCCCGTCTCAGCTGCTATTTGGGCATGAGGCTTTGCAGAGGGTGGAGTAGAGACTGCCCACTCCCCTATTTATCACAGTATTTCTCTTTGCATCTTCTCTTTTTTGTTCTTGTCCTCATCGTGTGGACCGGTTGCTGCTGTCGTCCCCCCTGGCTGGGCTAGGGGGGCTCTCCCGGGCCTTCCCTCTCTTTCCACTGACTGCTGTCCCAGGAATGCTCCTCCGGGGTCTCCGCTCCTTCCCCTGACAGCCCGCTTGCTCCCTCGCCGCCTGCTCAGGTGCTGTAGAGTCCCACAGAGAATCTGGGTCTCCGGCTCCCCGCAGCCGTACACACCTAGGTGGGCGTCCGTGGTGTGTTTAATGGAGTGAGAGGGGCTGCTCGGTGAGGGGGCTGGGCCTTGGCTCCCATTCCCTCCTGGCCATCCTTGGGCTACCCGTGGCACCCCGTCTCTGGTTCCCTGGGCTGTAGGCAGAGTCCAGAGCGGTCTCTCCTGCCGTGGTGAGGCCGAGCCCCCAAGAGCCGTGGTCGTGAGCCCAGAGGGCAGTGTGGCCCCTCGCCCCCGTTCCCTGCCCCACCCAGGCCCCAGCTTGCTGCCTGTGCCAGTTGCCTGTTTTGCCTCAGTGTTTGATTCTAGCACTTACATGTGTCCTCCCCGGCCAAGCCCTCCTGTCTCCTGCCGCCTGACCCCGACCCCCTTCCCATACAGTGACTTCTCCTGGGAGGAAGAGGGGGCAGGAGCTGTTAGCCTTGGTTTGCACAGAGTGGGTGGGCCTTGGGGAAAGGGGGTGAGCTGCTGTGTGGCTGGGGTCCCCCCTTCGGCCCTCCGCTACGATGTATGAAATGTATGTACAGCCCAGAGATGTTTATACAGCCAATAAAGACGGAGTTTCTGTATTTATCAGTACAGTCTGGACAGGGGCGTCCTTTCCAGTCTATAGGGCAGGGGCAGGGCTAGAGGCTAGAGGTGGGCGCAGCTGAGGCAGCTTGCTCGCCGGAGACCTGGACCAGTGTGAGGCCAAGGACGGGGATCGTGTGTGTTCTGTGGACCTGGCTGTGGCCTGGGATGCCCCAGGAGACGCGAGGCTTTGACCTTCCCGTGAGCAAGGCTCGACTCCGACTCCGAGGTAATGTTCTAGAAATTCTTTATTAGACAAAAATAGACTCTTTTTTTTTTTCCTCCCCTATTCATGTGATCCCACTCTGATCCCTCTGCTCGGAGGGGAGGCAGAGGAGGGAGTGCCTTGCTCCCCGCCCGCCTCCCCGGCCCTGCCAGGCTGGGACCTGCAGCTGGGTGGAGCTGGCAAGCCCTGTCTCCCCGCCAGGCCTGACGTTCTGCACGCGGGGCTGTCCAGATCCCCCCGGGGTCCAACTGCCGATGCCGCCTCACCCTTCACACACCCGTCTCTGCCATCTGCGCACATGCAAGGTCCTCTCACAGGCCCATCCACTTGGCTTAGCAGGCTGGGGGCAGGGAGGAGAGCGGTGTCCCGGGCTCCCCGCTCCCGACGGAGGGGGCTGGCTCCTGGGGCTCCTGGGGCTCCTGGGCCCGGGCCCGGGGAAGTGAGGACTGTGGGGTGCTGAGAGGTGCGCGGTGTTGGTGTGGGCTCCGAGCTTGTGGCCTCTGCCTTCACTTTCTCTGGCCCAGTAGGACTTTGGTGATAAAGGTGACAATGGCGCCCGCGGGCTGGTCTGGGTCAAGCTCTGCGAACAGGTGACACACGTTCTCCCAGGGGCTTCCCGGCTTCTTGGCCACGAAACCAAAGATCCTAGGGGTGCAGAGGCAGAGTGGGGATGGGGCTCAACATCCCTTCCACAAGACACTGCTGAGCCACGGCCGGAGAGGGAGGCAGCGCCTGGGTCCCGTGGGGGGCAGGGGCTCGTGGGAGGCTCACTTGGAGGTGGTCCCGTCGGGGTTGGTCCATCTGCGGGAAGAGAAGGACGGTGAAGCCACGCGCCCAGGGTGTGTGTCGTGGAGGAGGTCTGGGGGGGGTGCTGTCTGGCGGGAGCGTGGGCCGTGAGAGCCGGGGGGCGGCCGGGACGCTCACCTCCGGTCCTGAGGATCGGTGCTGGAGAAGGTGATACTGTTCACCGGGTAATGGCGGCGAAAGAAGAGCCTGCGAGGAGGATGGGGGGTCACAGCCAGAAGCGGGGGCCCCCGGGCTCCCTGGGCTTGGTGCACATACTCACTTCCTTTGGTTGTCTGTCAGCGTGATGCCCTGGGCCGAGACCTTGAAGTGGACGACGGCTGGGGTCGGCCGGGGGCTGCAGCTCAGAGCTGCCGAGCTGGCCCGGGCCACCGCCTGCGGGCCGGTCAGGGACTCGGTCTCCACCGATGTCAGGTAGAGCACGCTGCAGGCTAGGGGCAGGAGAGGCCTCGTCCCTACCCTCCCCTCCCCTCCGCGCACCTGCTGATGGGCAGACGCTGCGGTTTCCCTGGATCCACGGTGGGAGCCGCCGGAAGGAGCCCCGGGAGCCTGCGTTCTAGCAGGTGCCCATGATGCTGAGGTCCCAGACGGATGATCCCCCCCCTCGCAGACCCGCCCCCCCCACACGTCAGGGCCTCTCTGCAGCACCCCCCCTGCGCCCCGGGGGGCTCCTACCGGCGCCCTGACGGAGGAGGTCTGCCGCTGTGCTCATGTTGGCGGGCGCCGGGGCCTCTGGGGTCTCCTCCAGAGGATCTGAGGGAAGGGAGGGCCAAGGGCGGAGCTGAGCGGGGAGTCACCTTCCCTGGGAGCTGAAGACTCTGTTGCCCCAAGTGGGCACAGCCTTGGGCTCAGCGGGTGATGGGCAGTGGGTGGACGGACAACAGGACACTGACAGGACACCCACCTTTGCTGGGGATGCGCAGGCAGCAGGGCAGGGACAGCGGGGAGATGGAGTGCTGTGACACCAGGGCGGACAGGCTGCCTGTGGGAGGAGGGAGGCAGGTCCTGAGGCGCCCCCAGCTTTCCCACCGGCCCCCCTGGACCAACCTCTGACCTCGGCCCCTGCTGCTCACCAAAGTAGGGCTCGCTGGGACAGCCCTTGATCTTCACCCCTTTGGGCCCAGTCTCAATGAGGAAATGGCGCACCAGCTGCTCCAGGGGGTCCCCTGCGGGGAGGGGACGGGAAGGCTCGGTCACACCCTAGGGCCCAGCTTCTGCCCCTGCTGGGCACCTCCTGCCTCCCCCGCAGCGGGTGGCACGGCCCAGCCTGCCCTGTCCTGCCTTGGCAGCCTGTCCCCTCCACTCCTCTCCCCTTCCCCCTCTGGTCTGGGCACGCGTACCTCTCCAGGGCTGGGCGCTGGGTGGAGCTGTGGCTACCTTGAGGGCCAGCCCATAGGCTCCTTGGAACGAGTGACTGTCCCTGATCAGGAAGGCGCCAGGGTCCTTGTCCTTCAGCAGGGCAATGGCTGGGAGGAGGCGGGAGCAGTGTCAGTGGCTGCCTGAGCCCCGGGTCGCCCCTCTGCCTCCGCCGCCCGGGCACTGTCGGGTCTAAACCTCCTTGGGCCCAAAGCCCAGAACCACCTGCTAGTGAGACTCAGCCCAGGGAAAGGGCGCCAACTGGAAGGACGGGTCCTGGAGCCAAGGCCAAGCCTGGCGGGGGATGGGAGCGGCACGCTGGCCTCTCACCTTGGTCACGGGACAGGTGTGGTTTGTACCAGAACTTGGACGTATCCTGGACGAACTTGACATTGCTCTGGCTCTCTTGCACAGGGGGCTCTAGGACGGGAGGGACTGGGCTCGCCGGTGCTTCCTAGCGCCTGCGTCGTGTCCCTCCCTGGGAGGCGGACAGGGTTCTCCCAAGGGGGCCCCGCCCTCCTCAAGGCCTTTATACCTGGGGGCTGGGGGACCTGGTCCGGGAGCAGAGGTGCAAAGGTGACATGGTGACTGGTGCCCCTGGCTGGTGGGGAGGCCTGCTCGGGGCCCCAGGGCCCTGGCTGTTGCCCAGGTCCCAGCAAGTGGCGTTTCTCGGGCAGTGGTGGCTGCGAGGGGCCGCTGATGTCATAGGAAGCGGCCACGGGGAAGGCAGGCGTGGGGGAGCTCTGCGGCGGCTCCGGGCTGGCCACGAGCCAGGGCATCTGGGTAGGCACGGGGGTGAGGGGGGACCCGTCCGGACTATCCGGGGGGTCTCGGAGGCCCTGCCAGGGGGCATGGCGGAGGCCAGGCAGCGTGGTGGGCACGGGGCCCCGGGGGCTGGCGCTGTCCGAGCGGCTCCCCGGGCTCCTCTCCTGAGGCCAGTCGTGGGGTGAGCCGGGCGGGGAGGCGGCGGGGAAGGGGCTCGGGGCCGGAAGCTCAAGCCCATTCCTCGCTGGCGCCTCGGGAGCCTTTTCTTCGGCGCCTCCCTGGGGAACGGACGGCAAGGGCTCGCCGGGACTTGGGCTCTGGGTGGGCACCAAGGTGGGGGACGTGGTGTCCTGCCGTCGGGTGCTGCAGTTTGGGAGGGCGGGCGGGCGGTTAGCAGGGCGCGGAGTCCCGGCAGGAGCCGATCCCCCCACCCCGCCCCCCGGGCTGCTTGGGCGCCCCCACCCCGGCCCCTCCGCGTACCTATCCTTGCCCTGGACCGGGCTGCTGGTGTGCAAGGGCGTGGAGGGCCCCGAGAGCTCGGAGGACGCGCTGCGCGGAGCATCACGGGGGGAGCGAGGCAGGGTACTGTGCCCGCTGGGGCCCTCCCTCCAGGACGCCGGCTCTGGTGACTCTGGGGAAGGCGACGGGAGGGGCCGTGAGCCCGTGGCCCCCGCTGCCCAGCTTGGCCCTGTCTCCCTCTGCGCCGCCCCCCCCCCCCATCTCCCAGGACCCTCCTCCTCTTCCCTGGGCGCTCGTCCTCACCTGCGGATGCCAGGGGTCCTGCTGGGGCCAGATGCCCAGGCATCGGGTACCTGTCCCCTCCCTCCTCCGCGGGGATCTCGTAGCTCAGCTTCCTGGGTGGTGGGTAGGGCGGGCTGCCCGGGGAGACGGAGCCAGCCCGGGGGGAGTGGGCGCCGGAGCTGGGGTACCCCCTGCCCTCACCCGGGGAGCCACAGCTCTGAGGCACCCTGCCGTACGCCGGGCAGTAACTGGGGAGCGCTCCTCCGTAGCCGTAGGTCACCAGGGCCGGGTACCCCGGATGCCCATACCTGCCGTCGGGGCACAGGGCGCAGGAGCAGCCCTCATGCCCGTCCTCGCTGGCCTTGGGCGGCTTCAGGCAGCCGTAGTCGGGCATGGGGGCGTGGTGATGGCCGCAGGCAGGCACCAGCAGGGGCAGCGGGTGCCCGGGGCGCAGCGGGTGCAGCAGAGGCTTGCCCGCCTCGCCCGCCCACCCCTCCCCGGCCTCCCGCTCCAGCCGCAGCCCGTACAGGGCCGCAGTGGGCAGCGCCAGCTTCTCCTCGCACGCGGGGCACGAGCACAGGGCGGGCAGCCCCAGGTCCTCCAGGATCACCAGCTCCCGGTAGCCCGGGGCCCGGTAGCCGAAGTCCGCGCTGGCGGCTTTCCCCAGCTCCGGGCCGTAGGGGTAGGGCCCCTCGGACAGCGAGCGGCAGAGGCGCCTCTTCTCCACCGCGGCCTCGGCGTAGCCCTGGGGGTGCCCCTCGTAGCCCCCGTAGGCCAGCCGCCGCCGGTCCAGCGTTCCCTCCGGCCGGTAGTAGCCCCCGTTGGGGACCCCGCAGGGCTCCCGGTAGCCCTGGCGGCAGGAGCAGTGGCGGCTGAGGCCGGGCCTGCGGCCCGAGTACACCCCGAGCGGCGGGCCCGCGGCTGCGGGGGGCTGCTCCTCGTCGTCCAGGATGGCCGTCTCCCGCCCGGCCCCCCGGCCCGGCCCGGCCACCCCGCAGCCCCCCAGGAGGCGGTCCAGCTCCTGGCGCTCGGCGGCCGTCGGGGGAGGCCGGCCAGGGGACTCGGCGGCCGGCTCGGCGGTCAGCGTGGACGAGTGGCCGGAGTCGCTGCTGACGGAGAGCATGGGGGGCGGAGGTGGCTCCGGGGAGGGTGCCGGCGGGGTCTGGCGGGGGGCCCGCTGCACCTGGGCGTAGGGACTGCCATCCAGAGGTCCCCGGGTGTGGGTGGGGGAGCCTGGCGGGAGAGGACCAGGGAGGGAGTGAATGCCGGGGGCCTGCAGGAGGCTGCAGCTCAGGGGCGTCCGCGGCGGGGAGGGAGGGAGTGGGCGGCCGGGCCTGCCCCGCACCGTCCACGCTGTCCTCATGGTGCTGATTGAAGTGCTCGTAGGAGTCCCAGCGCACGGCGGGCTCTGCGGTGTTGTAGTCAACGGAGACCGAAGGGTCATTCCGTGGGGTGCTGCCTGCGGAAGGGCCACCCAGGTGTTGAGGGCCCCGGCGCCACCTGCAGCCCCGACCTGCAGCCCTGACCTGCAGCCCCGACCGGGCTGGCTCTCACCTTTGACCTTTTCAGGGCTGGAGGAGAAGACGAACTCCACAGAGGCTTGGAACGGGAACCTCTCATCTGGGGGGGGGGGGGCGGCAGGGGACATGGTGAGGAGCCAGGCCCCCTGGCCATCCCCCGGGGCTCTGGCCCCACACCTGTCTCCCACTCACCAGCCCAGGCCTCGTCCAGCTGGTCCTTGGGGAAAGTGAGCCGTGGTCCGTGGATGGTGCACGTGTGGAACTGGACTCGAAACACAAGCGTCCGGTCTGTCCCCCGGCCACCCTTGTGATAGCAGGTCACCTGGATGAGGGAAGGGAGACCGGGGGTCAGGCCTCCCTGTCCGCTGGCGTCCCCTCTGTGCTTCCGTCCTGGAGGCTGTCTGGCTGCGGCTCTGCCCTGCCTCAGCTCAAGGCGATGCCCTCGCTGGGGACGGGCTCTCCGCCGGCCAGTGGGCCTCTGGATGACTCACGGGAGACCGTGCAGCTGGCGGGTACGCTCCCCCATGCACCCCCTCCCCAGGATGGCCCCCTCACCATGACATCGCCCTTGAGGAGGAGGGCCGGCTCCAGGCTGATGCAGAGCTGCTGCGGCCCGGGGCCGGCGATGTGACTGAGGAGGAGAGGACGGGACAGAGGCTGAATGGGAGGCAGTGGGGCTGGGGTGGCGGCGGGGGTGTGGGGCGTCAGGAGGGAGCCGCGAGCTTGGGGTGTGAGCCCCAGTGACATGCCTCCAGCTTGCTCAGCATCAGCCTCTCCCTCCTGGTGCACCAGGTGCAGTGGCCGGAGCTGGAGGGGGGGGTGCTGGGGAGGCTGGAAGGGCAGGAAGGCCGGGAGCAGAGCACTCACTAGATTCCCGAGGTGTAGACCAGCTGCATAGACTGGTAGATCTTGAGGAAGGGCTGGAAGCCTGGAGGGGCAGGCGGGAGAGGGCGTGGAGGGGCGCTCAGCCGAGGGGCTGGCGGACAGGCCTCCCCGCGGGGCGCCTCGGGGCACACTCACCGGTGCCGGGCTCAAAGGCTGGCAGCACGGGCACGAGCACGTAGTGCAGGAAGAGGGGGCTGCTGTTCATCCTGATGGAGCCGGACAGCAGGCCGCTGAAGTAGCTGATGTACCTGTGGGGGTGGGGGCAGGGTGTGTGTGTGACGTAAGCCCCTCCCCTGGAGGTCCCTCTGTTTCATCTCTACTAAGCACACCCCTGCCCAGCCTTGCAAGGCCGGCCCTTCCCAGCACGCCCCTCCCGTCTCCCAGCTCACCGGAAAGTTCTTCCTCACGTCTAACCTCAACCCTCTGCCGTCTCAAAGGTCTGCGCTTGCTGGCTCCGCCCCAGCCTGCTCTTCCCCCCAGCCCTCTGCTTCCCATGACGAGGTGGGCTCCGACTGTCCTGCAAGTCTGTCTTTCCCACAAGCTCCGTGAGAGCAGGGACCGTGTTGGGCCTGAGTTCTCAGCACAGGCCCTGTGCCCCGCGGGTGTGCTGCTCCAGCGAGCGACCCTCGGCCTGGGCGGCCATGGACCGCGGGGCTCCCGTGGCCCAGCCCCACCCCGGCTGCTCACCGGCGCTGGGAGGGCTGCAGCTCCGCGGCCACCTTGTCCTCGCAGAACTTCCTCATGGTAAGTGTGGCCAGCGCCTGGTCTGCCCTGGGGACCGCAGGGCCAAGTGTGGGGGATTAGGGGCTGGTATCCGTCCAGGCCTCCCAACCCCAAGCCCCAGGGGAGGGAGGAGATGTGTGATCCCCTAACTCTAGAGGAAGCCCCGGGATGGAGGTGGAAAGAACTAGAAGCCCCACATACAGTCACTTGACTACTCGCTGGACCTCAGGCAAGTGTTCCCTGAGTTTTTAGTTTCCTCCTCTGTAAAATGGGGGTGATGAGACCATGTTATGGGTTGAACTGTGTCTCCCCAAAAGATATGTACCTCAGAACGTGACCTTATTTGGAAATAGGGTCGTTGCAGATGGAATTAATTAAGATGTTATACTGGAGTAGGGATGAGCCCTTAATCCACTATGATGGGTGCCCTTAGAAGAAGAGAAAGACAGACAGACACAGACACACACACAGGAAGAAAGCCACGTGATGACCGCGGCGGAGGCTGGAGGGACGCAGCGGCAAGCCGAGGAGCGCCAAGCACTGCTGGTCACCACCAGAAGCTAGACGGGGGCAAGGAAGGGTCCCGCCCGGGGTCTCAGCGGGAGCGCGGCCCTGCTGGCCTCTCGGTTTTAGACTCCTAGCCTCCAGGGAGACAACTAGTTCCTGTTGTCTTAAGCCACTGAGTCAGTCTGTGACATTTTGTTACAGCAGCTCTGGGAACCTGATACAAATCCTCTGCTGGGAACTGTGGTGAGATACAAGCGAGAAAAAGGAGGCGGAAAGGCCAAGTTTATAGGAAACGGCTCTCCAAACACAAAGGGGGGCTTCAAGGGAGCTGGGCCCATCACCGGCAGCTGGAGACAGGGTCACTGGGGAAGGGGCCGGTCAGGCGCCAGGGAGCCTCACCCTGCAGAGATCTTGCTGTAGTGCATGTAGGCGGAGACGATGACGCCGAGCTTGCCCTTGCTCCCCTGAGGACAGGGAGAGAGAGAGGGGAATGGAGGGCCAGCCGGCGCCCCAGGCTCAGGGCACCCCAGCCCCGTGAACCCGAGGTCCCAGCCCACCTTGCAGTACAGTACAACCACGTGCTGTGGGTCAGCACTGAGCCACGTCTCCATGGCTTTGCAGATGGAACACAGCTTGTCCAGGGGGGGCGCGTGCAGCTCGGGCCAGCCGAAGTCCTGGACCTGGGCAGGTGTGGGGGTACAACTGAGGGTGGGGGCCGCGACCGGAGAGAGACGGGTGGGGCTGGAAGAGGGAGCGGGTGTAGGGTCAGTCGGGGCCAGGGTCAAGGGGCTCTTGGTCCTCCGGGAGAGCCTCACACTTTGCTCGCTGGCACATGGGTTGGTACCTGCTGCGCCAGGCTTTGGAGTGTCTCCGGGAGCAAGTCATCCGGGAAAGTGTGTAAGAACGAGGTGGATGCCAATCGCTACTATCAATGAGGCTGCAGGGGCTTGGGGGGGGCGGTTTGGGGGGGCTGGGGGGGGCTCAGCTTAATGGCTTTAACCCCCGCCTACCTTAGGGTTTAGGCGGGTCAGGTCATGTCTTTTCTCTGAAAGGTTGAAGAGCTGCAAGTGAAGGGGGGCCTTGATGGAAGTGACCTCCAGGAGCGAGGCGGCCCCTGCCGCGGCCCTAAGCAAAGTCTCCCTCCCAACCCGAGGAGGTCGCAGGCTCGGTGAGGCCCGGACGGCCCGGGGGGGGGGGGCGTTCCCAGCAGGCCCCGCCCCCGGCCCCGCCCCGCGAGCGCGACGTCAGCGGGAGGCTCCGCCCCCGGGGCCTCCCAGGCCGCTCATTGGCTGGCTGCGGGAGGCCCCGCCCCTCACCAGGTACTTGTCGCGGTGCTTGGACTGCAGCACGTGAGCCAGCTCGCGCAGGTGGCCCCGGTGTCGCTGCTCGTCGGGCCGCGCGGGGAAGGCGGCGGCCAGGATCCGCTCCGTCACGTAGGTGAGGTCCAGGTCCCAGCGGCGCTCCATGAGCGGGTCCAGGCTGAAGCTCCTGCGCGGGGCGAAGCCAGCGTCGGGCACGCGCCGGGGCTCCGGGGGCCGGCGGGGGCGCAGCGCGAGGCCTCGGGGTCCCCAGGGCAGGTGGGGGCTGCCCCCCCCCCCGCGGCGTCCTCGCTTACCTGGGCAGGGTGCTGCGCTGCTTTGAGTGGTTCAGAGACTTGGTGGATCCCTGGTGGGGGAGAGGACACGGCGCACGGGTTGGGCCGCGCTCCAGGCGCCCCCCAGAGCCCCGGGGGGTCCCCAGGGGGCCGCGCTCCCAGGCGCACCTGCTCCCGCCCCCGCCGGCATCACTCACCAGGTGCTCTATGCGCCTCACGGGGGCGGTGTTTCTCCGCTGGAGGAGGGGCGGGAGGGGGGCGGGGTCAGGGCGAGGCGGGGCCCAGGGGGGCCCCGGACGGTGGGGAGGGCGCCCGGCTGTCGGGGGCTGTCGGGGCTGTCGGGGGCTGTCGGGGCTGTCGGGGGCTGTAGGGCCGAGGGCGCGGAGTCCTGCCCCCAGCCGGCCCGCGGGCAAGAAGCGCGGAAGGGCTCAGTTCCTCCCTGTCCCTCGGGACGAGCGACACCCACAGCAGTCCACCCAGGTACCCAGGGGCGCCTCCTGGGGGCCCTCGGGGTGGCCGCCAGACCTTGGGGCACCTCAGCCAGGTTCCTTGCCCCCCCCCCCCACTCACCAGCTCGGCGGGAGGCAAGGCCTGACAGGACGAAGTCACCTGGAAGGACACCGAGGGGGGGACTGCGCTGGTGCAGGAGGCTCTCCTGGGCCTGAGGATGGGGCTGCCCCCGGCTTCAGCAAGGTGGAGGGGCTTTCAGCAGCTGGCCACACACTCCAGCCGAGGTGCCTCTATTTAAGGGAGCCTCCCCTCTGGCCTCGCGGTCCCCCACCCCTGGGCCCCCCACTTGTTGCTCTTGGCTCCCAGCCCCCTGCCCACACAGACCCCCATTCATCCAGCTGCGGGCCCGGAGTTATATATAGAGCCATGTAGGCAGGCCATGGCTAGGGACGACACTGGCCTCTTTCACCGGGAGACCCCGCCCCTGGGCACACAGCCCCCCCAGGCCAACTCCAAGCCCCGGGACCCCCCGCACTGCAGGAGGAGGACCGGGGAACCTCCTGACATGGGGCTGTCTCGGGTCCCCAGTGGACAGTGCTGCTATCTTGTGCCATCTGCCCAGCCTTGTCCAGGGCCCAGGACCAGACCCACCCAGGCATCCTGAGGACCCTTCCCCAGAGGGAAGGCACAGCCCATCCGGCTGCCCAGTCTTTGAAATCCTGCTCCCCCACCCACCCACCCCACCCTTCCTCCTCCTCATTCTCCTCCTCTTCCCCACCCCCATCCTCTCGCCAGCTGCAGCCTGGGCACAGCACCAAGACAAACGCTGTCTCCTGTCCACCGGCCTGGGCCAGCCCTCCAGGGGGTGGAGTAGGGTGGTTCTTAAAGGGCCCAGAACATCACCCTCTCCCACCCCAGCAGGGGTCCCCCAATGATGAGGGGTGGAAGGTTGATGCCAGTGTGGCTGGAGAAGCCTATGTCAGAGCAAGGGACTCTAGTCTCCCTCCCCCGATCAAGCACCCACCTTTGCTTCACATTTTCTATGTGTTGCCACCTTGCAAACTAGAGAGGGGTGGTGGGGAGAAGAGAGAGGTTAGCAAGGGCCTTGGGGCAGTTGGGGGGGGCGGCCCTCCCCACCCCCCACCGCCCCAGGTCCTGCGACCAGATCTTGGGACTTCCGAGACTGTGTTGAGATGGAGCAGGGGGTGGGGGCACAGGGGCAGTTCAGGGGAAGCATATGGCAGTGGGGTAGTACTGCCCAGGCTGGGCTAAAGTGCTAGGCTGGGTGGGGGCGAGGGAAGTCCCCATCACAGGTCAGAGTGGGGAAGCAGCCGAGAGTAAGAGGTCTCCTGGTTGCGGGGTGGCGCTGTCTCATGGGGAGCGAGGCCCGTGGGGAGGGGAGGGAGGCAGCTGCCTCTTGGTTCCCATGTTGCCCAGTCCAGGGGCAGCACGCACGTTACGACCGCTGTTCTGTGAGTGCGCCCGCTGGAGTTGTGCCCCCAGTGGTGCTGGGTGGAGGCTCTGAGTCATGGGACAGGGCACCTCACCTCTGCATGAGACTCCAGTCCCATCGATGGTCACCTTACACACCGCGCAGACCGGTGGTTTCTTGCGGAACACCTTCTCCCGGAAGCTATGTGGTTCGGCTTTCCGAGGCTAGGGGTGGAGGGACACGCGGGCCAGTGTCAGGGCTCGGCGCCGTCTCTGGGTCTGGGCTGGGTCTCGGCGCCGCTCTGCGTTCTTCCCCGTCCGTCCTGATCAAGCCCCCAAACTCCTAAGAGGCCCTCGGCCACACCTGCTTCTGAGCCACTGTGGGGCCTGTCCTTGAGGGTGTGTGGAATCTGCCCCCTTGCATCACCCCAGCTGGCTCACCTCCTCTCTGAGGAGTCACTCGGGCCCCTCGGAGCGCCCTGGTGCGTGAACCCGGGTGGTCACTGCCTCCCCGAGCGCTGGAGCTTCCCTCCTGGGTGAGGGGTGCTCTCTGCCCAGGGCTTCCCATTTCTCCTCCCATATGCCCTCCCCAGATGAAGGTCCCCGTGGAGAGTGAGCAGGAGGGGGATCCAGACACGGATGTGGGATGTCAGCCACCCCACACCCAGACTGACCCGGCAGGAGCGGCCTCGGCCAGTTCTGCTGCCCTGGCTCCCGCTGTCCCCACGCTCAGACAGCTGACATGCCCTCCTCCCCCTCTGTCAGAACAACATGTTTACTCATTGTGCATTGAGGCGCAGGCCGCAATTGTGTAAGGAGGGGGTGGTGATGCTGGAGGGACAGGCAGACAGGAGCGGAGCGGGGCGCGGGGGAGACATTAGCTTTCTTGCGACTTCTGGATGTAGGGAGCTCCCTGTCATTTGGGGATTCCAGCATGGGATGGGGGCAGGGGTGGAGGAGATGCCCTATCGGCCCCTCCCTACCCTCCCTACCCGGGGTGCAGTGAGGTGGGGAGGCCCCATTAGGGCCCTCAGTCCCTTCCTCCCGCTGTGGGTCCCCTTCACTCCTCCATCCGGGGACCTATGCCTCCTCTCCCTTCTACCCATTTTTCTGCACTGAATGGTTTCTTTCTCGTCCATCCTGATCAAGCCCCCAAACTCCTAAGAGGCACTTGGCCACTCCCTCGGGAGTTCAAGTTCCGTCACCCCCCTGCACCCCTGCCCCAGCAGCCCGCCGCAGTAATATTGTCTCATGTTGCCTCGAGCTGCTTCTTTTGGGGGGCAAGGCTGAGAAGATGTGGGGAGATGGAGTGATAGGCCTCCAGGCCCGCCATCCTGGGGCCCCGGGAAGCACTTCTGCTCTCTTGGCTGTCCTGAAGCAGCTGAATTAACCACCACCTGAACTCTCCGGACCAGCCTTGCTGGACCTGTCAGGAGAGTGGGGTGCATCTTGGCATTAACAGCATGCACGGGTGATGTCAAGGGAAGGCAAAGCCCCAGAATCTAAGGCACGTTCCAGACCTGGCCGCCGCGCCCCCTCCCTTTGCCACTTCCACCCCATTACCCCCAGACTTCTTAGGTTCCGGGAAGGGGCTTGATCTCTTAGCCCTGCTCTGGGGCTCCAGGATAGTGCCTGGAGAGGTCCCACAGTGAAGTATACCCAGTGCAGCTCTAGGGGGCGGGGATCCCCAGGGCCGGCCTGAATTCGGGCCGGGACGGGGTGGACGCGGGGTCTGCTCTGATCCAGACTGTGCTGCTCACGCACGGCCCCCGCCGCTCCAGAGGCAGAGCCCCAGAGCGGCAGAGCCAGAGCCGGCAGAGCCAGAGCCGGGAGGGCGCGGGCAGGGTCTGGCCCAGTCCTGGTCCCGTCCCGCTGCCCACACCTCCTCCCCGCCGGCGGGCACTCCTACCCTGCTGCTGGCCCGGCTGCTGTCCCTCCTCCCCAGGGCTCTGAGCAGCCTCTCCACGGGGCCGCTGGACTTCATGGTGTCCGGCGGGCTGGGGCGCCGACCGCGGGCCCGAACAATGCTGGGGCCCGGCCCGGGGCTTCCTGGAAGCGGCCTGGCGGAGGCAGCTGCTTCCCCTGGGTGGAGGGCAGGCTGTCTGGCTGGTGTGAGGAGAAGCCCGGCCCTGGAAGTGGAGGGGAGTGCAGGCGGGAAAGGGGCAGGTCGCTGCTCCAGGAAGTGGGGGGGGGGGGGGGATGTGGGGGAGGCCAGGAGATCAGATTCCCAGGATCTACCCTGCTGGGAGTGTCCGTCCTGGATCTTTGGCCCCCCAGTCCCCTTGCTCTGGAGCTGCTCCTTGCCCAGGGATCCACCCTGTCCAGGGATCTACAAGGATCCTGAGATCCAGCCCCCCCTTCCGTGGGGTGGCGTGGGGGCGGGGTGAGGATTCAGGTCTCAGGGCAGGGCTCAAGGGCCAGTGGGGAACGCTGTGTCCCCATCAGGCCAGCCTCCCAGCCTGGACTGTCGGGCTCTCAGGGGACCTCTGGTGGGGAGGAAGGGGGAGCTGGGAACACTGCCCCAGCCAGCCCAGCATCGGGAGTCCTCCTGAGGGGCAGCTTCCTGCCTCAGTTCCACCGGTTGGGAAGTAGGCCTCCTCCCCCTCCCCCTCCCCACTGGAAGGCCTGATTCACCACAAGATGAGCCTTCAGCTCCAGACCAAGGCCTTCTCCTGAGAGCACCCCGCTGCTCTGTTCCTGACAGTCCCCATGTCCTCCCCACACCCTGCCCCCGCCTCCATTCCTTGGCCTCTTCCAGCCAGACCTCCCAGCCCCTCAGCCCCTCTTCCCAGGCTGCTGTGTCAGCCCCTGACCCAGGCCCTAGGGCCGGGCCCTGCCACCCCCCCCCCCCAGCCTGAGTACTACCTTCATGGCCCTCCTAGCTCTGCTCTCCTTCCTCAGCAGCTGTCCCAGGCCTAAGGGCTGGACAGGAGGTCCCCCTCCCAACACATGCTCCAACCCCCTCCGTGGGCCTCCT
Source organism: Nyctereutes procyonoides (assembly GCF_905146905.1). Lineage (NCBI taxonomy): Eukaryota > Metazoa > Chordata > Mammalia > Carnivora > Canidae > Nyctereutes > Nyctereutes procyonoides. The sequence continues at coordinate 3,923,724 of NW_026575124.1, read as the reverse complement.
GCCTCCCTCCTGGGAACAGGGCCAACTTCCTGTCCCGGGAGTCGAGGGAAGGAGGTGGATTGGGGCCTTGGAAGTGGGTGTGTGTGGGGGGGAGTGATCTGCCAAAAATATATGGGGTTAAGGGCCACGGGGTCCTCAGGCCTGAGCCTTGGCCGGCTGCCCTTAGGCTGGCTGGAGCTGTCACTTGGAAGAATGTGCCAACGTGCCTCCCCTCATTTGCATGGAATTTACTGAATGTACCAGAGCTCGGGCTTCTCCCACCAGGTCCTTAGGCTTCTCCCGCCCGAGGGCTGGTTTAATCCTGCCTCCTCTGGGACGAGCCCCCTTCAGAGTCCACTCGGGACACTATTTAGGGCCTGCCTGGCAGGGGTCTGGGCTGAGGCTTCGCCTTTGAAGCTCTAATTCCCCTTCCAGGTCAGGAAGTCTGTCCCCAGAGTACCTTGGCCCGGAGGTAGCTCTGTGGCCAGGCTTGGGTCCCTAGCGTGTAACTGGAGAGGGGCACTGGCTGTGCAAACCCACTCCCATCCCACCAACCCCGGCTGGGCCCCGGGACATTCCAGGGCCCCGGCCAGTGTGGGCAACTGGGCCCGGCCTGTCTGGGTCGCAGTGGAGCTGCAGGGAGGAGGAGCACTGTGGTGGTGGGTAGGTTGGGGCGGCCCCTGACCAGGACCCACCCCCCCCCCACCCTTCTCTCTACACCTGCCGCCCTAGAGGGCCTGAGAAGTCCCCTCACCTGGTGGGAGTTCCCTCTGGGGGGCTCCCTAACCCCTGGGTCGGTGGCGGGGAAGTGGCTTGGGTCCCTCCCCACTGGCGGGGCGATGGGGATGGGAGGGCCAGGGTGGAGGGGGAGGGCGCTCAAGGCACAGACCCCTGGGACCCTCACCCTCCTGCTGCCTGGAACATTCTGGAGCCGGCCAGTCTCTCCCTGGCCCGGCCCCCCTCTCACTCCCAAGCCTCGGGTTTGTTTGGAGAAACCCCTCCACCCACACTCCCCCTTCCTGGAAATAGCTGTGGTTGGAGGAGAGGCCGCGGGCCCGCCGGGAGGAGGGGTGAGGCCCGGGGAGGGAGAGGGCTGCGGAGCGCGGGGGCCCGGGTGGGCCGCGGGGCCTGGACGCGCGACGGGGGGACGGGGGGGGGCAGGGGGACAGGGGACGGGGGACGGGGGGCCGCCGTGTGAGCGCGGGCCGCGCCCCGCCCCCTGCTCCCCTTCCCGGCTGCCCGCGGCCCTCGGTCCCCGTCCCCATCCCCGTCCCCATCCCCGTCCTCACCCCCGTTCCCATCCCCGTCCCCCCATCCCCAACCCCGGCCCATGGCCCCCCGTCCCCATCCCCGTCTCCCCGTCCCCGTCCCCCCGTCCCCGTCCCCATCCCCCCGTCCCCGCCTCCCGAGGGCCCCGGCCCCGCCCGGCCTCCGTGACGCCCGGGCCGCCGCCCTCCCGCCCGCGCGGCGCGGCCACTCACCTGCGGGGGGCGCCCGGGGGGGCGGGGGCGCGCCGGGGGGGCGGGGCAGCAGCAGGGGGAGCCCCCGGGCCAGCCCATCCCGCCCGGCCCGCGGCCCGCGCCCCGCCGACGCCGCGCTCGCCCGCTCCCGCCCGCTCCCGCCCGGCCCGCGCCCCGCGCCGCCCTCGCGCCGCCCTCCCCTCCCGCCGTCGGGCTCCAATCCCCACGTTCCCCCGCTCCCCGCCCCTCGCCCCCGCCCGCTCCCTCCCGGCCTCCCCGCCTTCTCCCGGGGCTCGGGCCGCGGAGGGACGCGGGGACGGGAAGGCCGCCCGGCGGAGCGGCGGAGCGCGGGGCAGGGCCGGAGCCCGGAAGGCCGCGCACACGGTTCGGAGGGCCCCGGGTCCCCGCGCCCCAGGCAGACGAGGACGCCCCGCCGGCCCGGGGCCCAGGCCGCGACCCGGGACCCCGGGACCCCTGGGACCCCCGGACCCCCGGCGGCCCAGCAGCCCTCGGCGCTTGGAGGGGGCGCCGGAGCCGGGGCTGGAGCAGGGGCTGGAGCTGGAGCTAAATCTGGAGCTGGAGCTGGAGCCAGAGGCTCAGGAGCTGGAGCCAGGGCTGGAGCTGGAGCCAGGCTGGAGATGGAGCTGCTGGAGCTGGAGCTGCTGGAGCTGGAGCCAGGGCTGGAGCTGGAGCTGCTGGAGCTGGAGCCAGGGCTGGAGCTGGAGCTGCGGGAGCTGGAGCTGCTGGAGCTGGAGCTGGAGCCGGGGCTGGAGTTGGAGCTGCTGGAGCTGGAGCCGGAGCCTGCACGCTTGGAGCTGGAGCTAAATCTGGAGCTGCAGCTGGAGCTGGCGCTTGGAGCTGGAGCTGGAGCTAGAGCTGGAGCTGGAGCTGGCGCTTGGAGCTGGAGCTAGAGCTGGAGCTGGAGCCGGGGCTGGAGCTGGAGCTGGAGCTGGAGCTGGAGCTGGAACTAAACCTGGAGCTGGAGCTGGAGCCAGAGGCTCCAGGAGCTGGAGCCAGAGCCGGCGCTAGAGCTGGAGCTGGAGCAACTGGAGGTGGAGCCAGAGCTGGAGCCGGAGCTGGAGCGGAGCTGGCGCTGGTCCTCCCTCCCTCCCTCCCCCCTGAGCGCAGAGAAAGCCATCCTCAGGGCTCAGGGACCGGCTCAGGGACGCGTCCCCTTGGCACTGACCCCTGTTCCTGTGCAGCGTGGGGACCCGGTGCCGGGGAGCATCCCATGGGCCCTGGCGTGATTTGGGTCTCCCTGGAGGGGAAGCTGGAAGGAAGGGACGGAGGTCCTTCTAGAAACTCTGCATCTTCTCCACTCTCAGATTCCACATGGGTCTCTAGTGTTGGGCACGTCCCGACCCTACCCCCTCCCCCTCCCCACTGGATCTCCTGTGCTGGAAACTGACATGTGGGGGGTGTAGGTTCTGAGAAGCCAGTGCCCAGGGCTCAATGTCCAGGGCCTGCCAAGGCAGCCAGTGCCACCAGCTCCAAGGCCATCGTCCCTCCCTGTCTCAGCTCTCAACTGGGTCGCCTCTGTGCTCCCCTGGCCTTTGGCAAAGGTTCCGATTTCAACCTGGTTCTGATTCCAGTCTGGCGGCTGGGGAGAGGCATGGTGACAGCGTGGGTCCCTCAGAGACTGGCATTTGGAACCGGCGTGGGGGGGGTTGTGGGTGGGACTGGGGAGCCTAGATCTTACTGCTCCTGGCTGGGTTGGTGTCCAGTAGGTCTAGAGGGCCTGGGTCTCGGGGTCAGAGCGGGGTCGGAGCTGCGGGAACCACCGGAGGGAGGGCGGGGGCAGGGGCGGGGGAGGACACAGGTGGGGAGGCACTGGGAGGAGGGGACAGGCAGGAGTTTGGGGAAGCCCCAAGGAAGGCCACGGGGATGAGAGGCTAGTGGCCAGGGGGCAGGGCTGAGGGTCATTCTGGGTATTTGGGAGAAGATTTGGTTATGTAATCCAGATACACAGGATGTGAAAATTTGCTTTTTTGGAGTCTATAGTTAGTTCTTTTGTTTTTGAATTAACAAAAAAAAAAATTCTTCCTAAGTAGACTCCAGGCCCAATGTGGAGTCCAGTCTGGGGCCTGGACTTGCCTCTGAGATCAAGAGTCGGACGCTTCACCGACTGAGCCAGCCCGGCGCCCCTGTGTAGCTTGCTCTTCTAGAACCTCGTCCTTCCCAGATGCCATTAGGGTCTTTGACCAGGAGCCGGGGAGGCCTGCCGAAGGGGGTAGGTCAGTTCTAAGCTTTCTTGCTTTCTTTCTTTTTTAAATAAGGTTGTTATTTATTTGAGCAATCGCTACACCCAGCGTGGGTCTTGAACTCACGACCCTTAGATCAAGCGTCCCAGGCTCTTCTGAGCCAGGCGGCGCCCCAGGTCTTCATCCTTAAAGGGAGCAGGGGCCAGGCTGGGCCCGGGCCGTGGGCAGGGCTAGAGCCTCCCACTCAGGCCGCCGCTGTTGCCCCTCAGGGGGACTCGTGAGGTTCCCAGGAACTGGGGGCTCCCCAGATGGTGGCCGGGTGTCAGCTCAGACTGAGGGCAGCTGTGAGGAAGGTGAGGGTGAAGGCGCCGTGTGGGAGGCCTGGGGGAGCCCAAGCGGCCTGTGGTCGGGCCGGGCTGGCGCTGCGGGGAGCACCGGGTGGGGCTCGGGTGCTGGGGGGTCGCCTCCTCGGGCTCCTGCTGGGTGAGGGGAGTCGAGGCGGGGGGCAGCCGTGGAGCTCACCCCCTCCTGGGGCCTGGGTGCTGGGAGCCGCCGCCCCCCGGGCCTCCCCGCCCCCCCGGGTCCAGGCCTGCGGGGCCCAGGCACCCCAGAAGCGACCCTCCTCGGGTGCCCTGCCGTCCCCTCCCGGGCGCTGCTCGGGCGCCCCGATCCCGGGCTCCTGCTGCAGGGCGGCTCGGGGGGCGGCACGCGAGGCCGGGCCGCCACGGCACCTGCGCTCCAGCGCCCTCCCCCCCTGCCCCCCCCCCCCGTACCCCCTGCCCCCGCCCGCCGCGGAGCCCCGCAGCTGGCCCGCCTCGGCCACTCGGCGCAGCCGTGGGTCCAAAGGCCTGCGTGGGGCCCGCGTGAGGGCCGGGGGGAGCCCTTGGCGGCTGGGCTCCCAGGTGTCTGCACGGCCCCCCATCTTCCTCCCAGTCCTGGACGGAGGTTCCTGGGCTCCGTGCCCCCCCAGGTTCCTTCCGGGCGTCCGCCTTCCTGCCCCTGGGAAGATCCCGCCTGAGCTACGGCAGAAGAGGGGAAGGGGGCGCCCGGCTGGCCCAGGTCGCGGGGTCCCCTGTGGGCTCTGCGCTGGGTGCGGAGCCTGCTTGAGGTTCTCCCCTCCCCCTTTCTCTCAAAAAACCACCACAGGCCAACTTCCTGCGGGCGGTAATTAGCCTCAGATTAAAAAAATAACGAAGGGGAAAGGGCCTCGGCGCCAACCGGCCGAGGAGCCCCGCGGGCCACAGGTCGCCCACAGGTCGCGGCCCGGCCTCCCGGCCACGGAGCAGGAAGCGGACTCCGGGAAGGTCACGGTGAAAGTTAGCACCGGGCAGAGACGCTGGCGGGAGCGGATGCAAATTCGCCTTCTCAGAGCCCCAAACACGGCCCCCGGAACCCACCCCCGCAGCTGCAGAGCTGATTGGGGGACGGAGTGAGCGGGAGCCACAGGAAGGCACAGGTGTATGGTCAAAAGAATTTCAGCATTGAGGTGAACTTTAAAGATCAGATTTATTTGGAGAAAACAAAAAACCCCACAACCCAAAGGATGGGATTTTACATCTCAAGACATCTCCCAGGAATTAAGTCTACAGATTACAAATCATTTTCATAGAAGATATTTTGTACAAATTTTACACGTATTAGGGAGCGGGACAGGGCCCCTGCTTCTGTGGCAACAGGGGGACAGGTGGGGAGTGGGAAAAAAAACCAGTTTTTTTTTGGATACAACCATTTGGAAATAGACCTGAAGAGGGCAAAACCTACCTTTTCAATGGTTCAAAAAACCCAAAAAACCCCCAACCAACCAAACCCTTTCAGCCTTGGGTATCTCTCTAAAAGCCACTTCCTGGCTACCGGCCCATCGAAGCCAATTATTTAAAGTCCCTCCACTTGGGAAGTCCTTTCTGTCCACGGGGTAAAGGATTCCTTAGCTCCGCTGCAGACTCCCACCCCGCTCGCCGCACGGCCGGGCAGGGGCTGACCAGGGGCCGAGCAGACCGATGGCGGGGGGGGGGGGGTCACCCCTCAGGACGCGGGCTCCTGGGCGGACAGTACAAAGGTGCACATCAAAGCAGGCAAGTGAAGCTACTGTGTTGCAGCAGAAACCAGGCCCTGGTTAGCTTCTCCCCATTATCATTCGTACTCTCAAGGGAAGCTTAAACCCCCCCAGCCCCCCCAGCCGCACACTGTGTGGGACTTGAGTGGAGAAACCTCGTCAGAACAAAACCAAAAAGCCCCATCGAGGTGAGGTGGTCGGACGGCGCACAACCTGCCCTCGGTCGCCACCCAAGACCATCAATCCTGGAGTTCCGCGGTGTGAGAGGAGGGAAGGCGCGAGACGCGGAGGAGCCCCGACCTGCATCGGGGGATCTCAACAGAAGCTGCTTCTGGGGGGTGACGGCAAAGAGCACGAGGATCGAAGCCCGGGACCGAAGCCCGGGACGGGGGTCTACGTTTTTTAAAGCTTCAAGATTTCAACAGAACACGGGTATGTGTGAACTTTCAGGAGGACAGTGTCTGAGACACGGCAAAACCGGGATGTACAGAAGACTTGGGGCCTCCCAGACCCCGAAGCGCTTCCTGCCCAGGGGTCACTGGAGGTCACGGCATTCCCCCCATCACTGGTGCAAGATACTTCTCACTTCCCCAGCGCCTCTTTTTAAACCACGATTTCCCGCTCATTTTGGTCACCAAGCAGCCCTGCTCTTCAGCGGCCTACAGACTCTCAACCACCCCCGGGGGTAAAAGTGAAGAACTTCCCCCAGTAACTCAGAGTTAAATCAGGGGGGCAGGCAGCCTCCTGGAGACTACAACCACTTCAGAGACTAAACCTACCTTTCCAAGGATGGAAAATGTATTGAGGGGACGCCTGAGCACTCCCTCCCGCACGCCGCACTAGGATAGTGAGAACCAGTGAGAATCGGGAGGTAGCCCCTCCCTCCTCCTCAAGCCCGCCCCGCTGCCCACATTCCAGACTGGGCACCACCGCCGCTGCCGCTGCCCTTTTGCTAAATGGAGGCCCCCAGGCACTAATCACACAGCAACTGCATGTGTCGGAAAAATGCACAACTTTTCTGTTAAAAGCTGTACGTCTCTTTCTCTCTGGCTACATTGGCGATTCTCCAGTTAGTTCAATACTTTAAAGGCTGCAGCAGCATGCAAAAGAATTTCGTTTCACTGTTTTTTGTTTTTTGTTTTTTTAAAAAAAAAAGTTAAGAAAGGTCTCCAGGAGATGGTGAGTTTTATTGTCTTGTCTGGATAGAGGTTTGATTTGCTCTCGAATGTTCCAGGGTGGAGAGACTAGGAGAAAGCACAGGATGCAGAGGTCTATTCGGTGTAATCTTCTCCCTCGTTCTCATCTTCACCATCAATGGAGAGAGCAGCATACTTGCTGGCAGAACTGAACTTCTGGAAGGGACAAGAGTGAGAAAATCTCTAAGGCCTTGAATTCTCACATCCCAAACCAAGGAACAGGATACTGCTACTTGGGCAAAGAGGAGGGGCCAGCCCAGGCCACACCCGCCGGCTTTCTTAGCATTTCCCCTGGGAGAGCAGGTCAGAGGCCCACAGGCCCTTACACCACCTTTCACCCCAGAGAGGGGAGGAGAGGGGAAGGGAGGAGAGGTGCGGGGAACACTAGGCCCTGTGTGCTCTCCCAACAAGCAGCAGTACCTGACTTCCCGCCACTCTGCTCGTAGCCCCAAACGTAAAGGGGATCAAGGGCAAAAAACGAGCAAGCACCCCACACTTACGGAAGCTGGATTTTCTTCAGGTTTCTTTGGCTCAGGTGCAGATCGGGAGTCTTGATCCTTTTTGCCGTCTTTCCTACAGAGGTGTGAGTGTAAAACCACATCTTTAGGAGGGGACTGTCCCAACACCCACGAGCCACTGGGAGGGCACTGCGCAGGTACCTCCAGGCAGCAGTCCTTGCTATCTGCGTGGACTTGTGTTTCTAGATTCTTAGAGGGACGCTAACTGTCTGGTTGACCTTCCTTTGTTTACAGTAGGAGACCTGGCAGTGCTCGGAGGACCAAGGGCGGCTTAACTACAAGACACGCATGTAGCACCAGGTGAGAGTGTGAGTGATGAGAGAACATGCGTACCTATCCGGCTCCTTCCAGTGGTCTTTGTTCCCTCCGTCTCCTGGACCACGGCTGGAGTTCCCACTGTGGCCTTTTGGGACACTCACCCCATCTACTTTGTTTTCATCTGCGTGAGTGGAGATGCCAAGAACCAAGAACAAATGAAAAGCAGGTAAAAGAACCAGTCTCCTCCCTAGTTTCCCTTGAGCTGCAGAAAAGCGTGCCCCTGTGCATCGAGGGAAACTCAGCCTCACCCCAACCCAGACTTCCCTCCCAAGCCCTTCTTCCCACGTTCCCCTCACCCCAAGTTAAGACCCACTAAAAAGTTCCACGGTAGGGTGATGCCATCATGAAGAGCAAACTGGAAATGAAGGACTGTGACGCTCAGTAGTGACCTTGGCCTTACAGATGGTGACATATCTAATCTGGACTTGGAGCATGCGAATTTCCTTCCGATTCTTTTTTTTCCCTTTCAAAGAAATGTTCTACCAGGAAAGGGCAGGGCTGTGCTTTCTCCAAAGAGACCACTCCTGCCCTCTACTGGCAAAAAAAGGGTAGGTAACTTAAGAACCTTGAGCACAAAACAGGTGCAGGAGGACACTGGGGTTGTTTCTGGAGTCCTCTACAGGCTTTTCACTGAGGACTCCGGCTACATGAAACACGGATTTCCTGTTGGTCTTACCTCTCCTTGCTGGTCCTTCCTCCGGGGGCTGAGCCGGGACTGCTTTCCCTCCACCACTAGAAGAAAAGCATGTAATTACATTCACTAGTCTTCGGGAAGAACAGATGAACTTCCAATCGTTCACCAAACAGTAAACTTTACAGAGAACCAAAATATATACTTAACGTTGTAGGACACTGAAATATAGGAAAGTCAACAATGAAAGCGACTACTTGATGATCACTCACTAAGTAGAAGTACCCTGTCCTGCAGAATCATCCTGATCTTGCAGGGGGAGTAGGACTCTCTTTTTTACAAATGAGAATCCTAAGACCTAAGGGAGTAATCTGACCCCTAAAGCCATGCTGCCGAAGGTGGCAGTGGCAGGTCTTGAATACCAATCTGCAGATTTTGAGTAGCCAAAATGATGCCAACCAGTTATCAAAACTCTAGAGAATTGAACAATGGCTTAAATGAGCCCGCGGCAGCACGCGCTGAATGGGAGCTGAGAGCCAAGACAGCAGAACTTAAAAGACGCTACGTAAGACCAACAGTCAGGGGACTTTCCAGCATGACATCACAAGGTTTGAGATTCTACAGCTAAGCAACCGTTACGCTGACTCACCTCGTGGGGGACTGTTGCTCTGTGTCCGAGCTCTGAGATCGGGCAGGAGGGTTAGAACTTCGCTTCACCCAAGCATTCTCCTTTGGTGGAGGGGCTGGCATTACCTTCAGAGGCTGTTCAGATTTGGGTGGCTTAGAAGTTGGAGAGTGACAGTCTTCCTCCTTATTCGGTGTTTCATTTTCTAGAGACTTCTCACTCTCTCTCCTTCGTGCATCTGTGAAATCAGAGTGGGAAGGTTACCTTATCAGGAAAAGCAACGATCTATTAGGATCTCAACAGAATGGAAAATGGTCCCCACCCAAATTGACCTCTTTTCATTACTCTTTAAGACCTGGATATGGCTCCCAATAGATGAAATTATCCCTAAATTAGTGGTTATTAATTATCACTTTGAGGAAATGTTTTAATGATTCAATGGCTCTCCAAGAAAAGCCACCTGACTGTTCCTAGAAATGAGTACTCTTTTAGGATTATAGCCTTGCTAAGTTTTCAATTTTTTTTAATTTTATTTATGATAGTCACAGAGAGAGAGAGAGAGAGAGAGAGAGAGAGGCAGAGACACAGGCAGAGGGAGAAGCAGGCTCCATGCACCGGGAGCCCGACGTGGGATTCGATCCCGGGTCTCCAGGATCGCGCCCTGGGCCAAAGGCAGGCGCTAAACCGCTGCGCCACCCAGGGATCTCCTTGCTACGTTTTCAGTGTTAAAATGTCTACACCAGAATGTGTATATGTGTGTGAAGAGGACCTCTGATAAATCTCAAACCCCAGGGTCCACTGAGTTAACTCCAAGTTGGAGGCTCAACACACACACACATACAATGTGATATATAGGAAAAATAGGCCATCTTTTTTTTTTTTTCTAAAGGGCAGTAAATGTCTTCTCAAAACTAGAAGTTTTGGGATGCCTGGGTGGCTCAGTGGTTGAGCGTTTGCCTCTGGCTCAGGGTGTGATCCTGGAGTCCCGGGATCGAGTCCCACATCGGGCTCCCTGCATGGAGCCTGCTTCTCCCTCTGCTTGTCTCTGCCTTTCTCTCTGTCTCATGAATAAATAAAATCTTAAAAAAACAAAACAAAACAAAGCAAAACCGAAAACCAACTAAATGTTTATTTTGTCAGATTCTTTCTATGTTTTAAGTGCAGCCTCCTCAGGAGGTATATAATCAATCCAACCATCACACTTCCACCTAGTCACAAACAGACATTACCTTCCTGTTACTAAAAGGGTGGCTACTCCAGTATGAATAATTTCCAGAAAACTTCTACAACACTTGGATGAACTTCCAAATCATCTCAGTCTGGAGCCACACTTTGAAATGCTCAAGTACAAATCAACTTAGAGGTGGGAAGAAGAAACTTAAAAAACAAAACACTGGTTCGCAATAAGGGAAGGGAGGTGTTATGATTTAATAGTTCAGTTTCCAAAACACTAAAGATGTTTGTGACCAATCGATAAATTCAAGGAAGGAAGGAAGGAAAGAAAGATCAAGAGTAGAAGATCATCGCTCCAGACATTGCTCTGGTCATACAGGACATCCAAAAAGGCTGGCAAGAGAGCTGTAGGACTGTGCTGCTCTAAATAAAGGAAAATTCTGGAATGTCGAAACAAAAAGAAGGGACAAATCTTAACAGTCAAGTATACTCTTTAGTAGAAGATCATTAAACAGGTCGCCCAAGTCTCTTCTGATGCCATTTTCTTAGATTTTTCAGACCAGGAGATGTAATATTCTGCTCAACCTATGCTAACCGAAGTAAAGCCCCCATGACTGAGTTTAATACCCCACAGTGACTGCATAATTTGGTTATGGCTCATTTATGGAAAGAAGCAATAACACGTGATACCCACCCTGGTCTGACTTACTTCTGCCAGTTGTGGCCGAGGTCCCAGTCTGTGATGACTCACTTCCTGTCCTGGACCGTTCCCGTTCCTGAGTCTCTTCACTTCGCCAGCTTGGGTGTCTGTACAAAGAGATTAAAAAAAAGAAAACAACTTATGTCCAGCTCACTGAAGGCCACTTTGGACCCATGCTGACCCCTCAAGAACCATCACTTCATACTTATCAGGCTTGCTGTATTTGTGGGTGGGTGTGCACATCTTGTTTCTCGCAAACCATTTGAAAGCTACAAGCATAAATACACTTTGGCTCTAAACACTTGAAGCTTCAACTAGAACGAAGAATATTCTCCTACCTAACCTACAGCCCTCCTTTACTGGTAACACAACTCTAAAAGCCACTTAAAACTAGGCCATTTTACAGGTTTTACCCCATTAGATCTAATGCCACTTTTTAATAATAAACACTTAACTACCGACTCCTTTACCATCCTGAAATATCCTTAAATAATATACCTGACATACACACGAGTAAAAATAAATGTAAAATAATTTATAGTTTATGTTTTATAGAAGTAAAAACATTTTCTCTTTATTCCAGCAACTCGAATAGAGGCACTTCCACTCATCTCATAATGGTGGCTTTACCCCATATACTAAAGCAAGATTTGGTCAGTTTTTTATTGGGTCAGATAAATTTTATTTACAAAATATGGAACAGGACTGGGGCACCTGGGTGGCTCAGTTGGTTAAATGTCGTCTGTCTTCGGCTCAGGTCGTGATCCCAGGGTCCTGGGATGGAGCCCCGCGTCGGGCTCCCTGCTCAGCAGTCCACTTCTCTCTGTGCTCTTTCTCAAATAAATGGATTTGGGGCGGGGGGAGGAATAGGCCGTAATTTGCCTACTCCTCTATTAAATTCATCATCAATTTATATTTGTCAGAAGTTAAGCCCAGTTAAGCCCCTTTAAAAGCCACGAGGGCCAGGCAACTAACTCTTCATAGGGTTCAACTGTCCCATATACTGCAGCGCACCTACTTGGCTCCAGCCTGCGTACACTAGATGCTATTAAGTGACAACTAATAACGTCTACATGAATTTCCCAGATGTGCCCTGGGATGTATACCACACCCGTCCTTCAGGAAGCAATTCGTTCCCAGATCAGAGATCCATAACTGAAGAGAGCCTCACCTCTCTCGAGGCCGTCGCTCCAGTTTTGGCTCATCCAGCTGGCGCTGCAGCTTCTCCTGCTCCTTCTGCAGCCGCTCTTCTACTTCTCGCTCTCTAGCAGCTGTGTCAACAGGCTTTGCCCCTCCAAAGATAGAGGCCGCTCGACTGGACTGGGAGGTGCTAGCGGAGGAATCATCTTCCTTAGGAGTACTCCGAGGCTTTAGATTCAGTTTGGGTCTTTGGGGGGGACCTAAGTTAGATAAAACTCTAAGTAACAGTTTTTCAAAATCCTCAGAAGCTGATGGCCAAAAGTCAGATGCCCAGACACAGCTCTTAAAAAATGCCACATGGGGGACATGTGGTTGAACGTCTATCTTTGGCACAGGTTGTGATCCCATGGTCCTGGGGTCAAGTCCTACATCAGGATGCCCGCGAGGAGTCTGCTTCTCCCTACCTATGTCTCTCCGCCTCTCTCTGTGTCTCTCACAAATAAGCAAGTAAATAGAAATCTTAAAAGAAAATGCCACACGGGAGAGTAGCAGCCTAGCCAATCCAGTAGAGAAGGGAGAGCATTAGAAAATAAATGGGTGGCTTAAACAACCAAGGACAATCAATCTTCCCACTACGCCACCCATGAGGCAGTGCTACATTGAAGGGCACACTGAGGACTTACATGAGGAGTCATCACAGCTACTATTACTAGGAAGAAATGGTCAAGTATAATAAACTACTGGATGCAAGTATCTTGGTCAAAAATGTGGTCTGGAAGATGAACTACTTCAGGAGGCTGAGAAAAGCTTGTGACAATACAATGGGAAAGACTCTAGTTCCTATACTCTCGGCTCTGTGTGGAATCTAAATCTCATAATGATTCATGGAGCAAAGCATACAGTACCAAACGGCTAACTATAAAACTCTAAAGGAATCTGATTTCTCCTTGGATCCAAACTGTCAGAATATTTTAAGACAAACCTTAGTGTTTCAAGGGAATTGTATTTCTCAAAATTAGTGTTTATCCTAAATAATTTCAAACATACAAAAGATAAACAAGATAAAGCTTATGTATACCAACCACTGGCTTAAGTAATAAAACACTCGAAAAGTCCACTGAAGGCTCCTGATTATCTTTCCCCTGATGACACACCTAGCTGTGCTCTTATAACCTCTATGCTCAAATTCAGGGCTTATCATTCCCATGCAAACTTTTACTAAAGGACATACGAATGTATCTGCAAAGAGGGGATGGTTTACCGAAATTTAAATTTTCTATAAGGGTTTTTTTTTTTAAATAAAAAGATTTATTCATTCATGAAAGAGAGAGAGAGAGAGAGAGAGAGAGAGAGAGAGAGAGAGAGAGAGAGATGCAGAGACACAGGCAGAGAGAAAAGCAGGCTCCATGGAGGGAATGTGATGTGCAACTCAATCCTGGGACCAGGATCACACCCTGGGCTGAAGGCAGATGCCCAGTGACTGAGTGTCTGCCTTTGGCTCAGGGCATGACCCCAGTGTCCGGGATTGAGTCCCATATTGAGCTCCCTGTGAGGATCCTGCTTCTCCCTCTGCCTGTGTTTCTGCCTCTCTCATGAATAAATAAATAAAATCTTAAAAAAAAAAAAAAAAGCTGGCAATTTATATAAACTTCTGAGATACTTAAAAAAAAACAAAAAACAAAACAAAAACCATTTTGTTTTTTAAGTAATCTCTATATCCAACGAGGAGCTCAAACCCAAGACCCTGAGATCAAGAGGTGCACGCTCCACCAACTGAGCCAGCCAGGAACTTATGCCAGATCCAGTTTTATTATGTGTAACTTTGCGAAGGGCCCATTAGCCCTTTTAAAGGGTAAAACTGGGGATCAGAAAGAGTAGCTATTTAAGCCATACACCTAACACCTGGAGGACCAAAGGATGAAATCTGCTATTATCAAAAGAACTCTACATTCCTCCCACTATAGTAACATTCTTTTCTTTCTCCTCTAATAATTTCCATTTCTTTTACCTACTCAATGAGCTCCTATATTTCAGATACTGGGCTAAGGCCAGGAATATGACAGTTGGATAGTTTTTAGTTTCTGCTGAAAGGAGCCCAATTTAGTGGCAGGATCAGGATAAAAAAAGAATACATGATGCTAAGCTCTACAAAACAGATTTAACCACAAAGAAGTTCTTAGACTGTGACTGTGTCTGGGGAAGCCTGTGAAGGTTTCAAAGTGGTAACTCCTGAAAGTCTAGAAAACTGAGCAAGCACCTAATGCCAGACAGCACTAAAGAGATAAACTGTAGGTTGAATAGTGAGGGCTCACATATGTCAGGGGTACAGACAAAAGGCTGTCTTTGGGCAGCCTGGGTGGCTCAGCAGTTTAGCGCCACCTTCAGCCCAGGGTGTGACCCTGGAGACCTGGGATCCAGTCCTGTGTCAGGATCCCCACAGAGAGCCTGCTTCTCCCTCTGCCTGTGTCTCTGCCTCTCTCTTTCTCTGTATCTCTCATGAATAAATAAAATCTTAAAACAAAACAAAACCCCAAAAGGCTACCTTTCAGGCCACGGAGAGACTAGGAACAGAATAATCTAATTAGCCATTGTTCCAAAAAGACAGTTTGGGCCAGTGTGAAGATGGAAGGAGGAAGGGAAATTTGTTAGTAATGTGGATATAGCAATGAAAAATAAACAATGGCAGTGACTCTGGAAACAAGGGCAGATCTTAAGAGGGAACCCGGGGCAAGATCACTGGAAAAAAAAAAGATGAGGGATGCAGTTACCAAGGGAGGCAAGAATGGTTTGAGAGAGGAAAAGGTCATAAGTCAAGGAGACTCAAAACCCACACCCAAGCCTCCACTTTTCTCTCTAGTAAATTGGAAATGAGAATCTTATCTATACCAGATAGAATTCTTAAGACTGTATAATACCTGTGAGAACACTCAGTTCACTTATGGTGCAGAGTAAATGCTCAGTGTTAGTATTTCTAAGTTGCACACATTGAAATAGAGGAAATAGTTAACAGCAATGCTTTTAACAATGAACTGAAAGTTTTGTTTAAAAAAAAAAAAAAAAAAGCACTCGGCACACAGTCAGCACTAACATGGGAGGATGTTAAAAGGCCAGGCAAGCTGTCTAAAGATAATTGAAGAGAAAGACTCTGGGCCAGACATCTTACTTTTTTGATGACATTAATGAAGTCAGAACATGAATCTTGGCCATTTACTGATACTTTTTGAGAGATCATTTTAGGGGCCTGACATCTCACCATTAGTTAATGAGTATAAATTACTTGTGGTGCCAAAGTACTGAAATCATCATCGCTTGGTTTTTAACTCTGCTGTGCCAATCACTGGCTAGGAGACTGTGGCAAATGTTTTCCTTTGGCCCATTTGTATATTCAATAAATTTTAAGTGAAAAATCTCTATGCTAAAGCAACTTAGACAAACCAGACTTGGGCAGCCCCGATGGCTCAGTGGTTTGGCACCACCTTCAGCCCAGGGTATGATCCTAGAGACCCAGGATCGAGTCCTGCATCGGGCTCCCTGCGTGGAGCCTGCTTCTCCCTCTGCCTGTGTCTCTGCCTCTCCCTCTCTGTGTCTGCCATGAATAAATAAAATCTTAAAACAAAACAAAACAGACTTTGCTCTATTTCCTCAGTGCTCCTCCGGCTTTACTCTGTGCCACACCTTTTACAATGTATAAATTCATCCTGTTTCAAAACCCACTTAAGGGGACGCTGGGTGGCTCAACAGGTTACATGTCTGCCTTTGGCTTGGGTCGTGATCTCAGGGTCCCGGGACTGAGCCCCATATCGGGCTCCTTGCTTGGTGGAGAGCCTGCTTCTCCCTCTCCCTCTGCTGCTCCCCCTGTCTGTGCTCTGTCAAATGAATAAAATCTTCAAAAACACCCCCCTCCTCCCAAAAACCCCACTTAAAGGGGTTTGAGACATAACCGGTAATTTTCCGATCAGCTTCTTCAGTGGTCTGCTCTGTTAGTAAGCAAAAGAAAATGATTACCTCTATCATCACGCCTATAGTCATCCCGAGAGTAATCATCTCTGGAGCTCCAGGACCGATCGTCTCGCCTGTCGTATCTGTCTTCATAGCGGTCCCCGCCTCCTCTGTAGTCGTCATCCCTTCGGTACCCACTACCAAATGCTCTTCTGCCACTGCCTATCCTGGAATCGTAGCCTGTAAATATATCCCCAATTATGATCATCACACCAGAGGAAAAAAAGCAAGAAAGCAGTTCTTGAAAGAAAGCAATTTCACTTAGTTGTGCTTTGTAATGACCTCTGTCATAGTCTCGGCTGCCTCGGTCATCATAGCGATCCCGGCCTCCGTATCGGTCCATATCTCGGCGTGGACCATCACGATACCCATCCCGATATCCATCACGGTATCGGTCTGAATCGTAACGGTCTCGATACTCTAGAGAGAAAACAGACAAGGTAATGTCATTCCTTTTCCCTTGACACATTAACAGAAAGAAGCACGATAGCCCATGAAGTCAATTTGCTTTCATGACTTGACAGTCACTATGTTGTTTTTATAAAAAAATAAACCCCTTTAAATTCAAAGTGGGAAAATGTGCACTGAATCGTTTTCTTGGTATTTGATTTAAAAAATTTTCTCCGGGGATCCCTGGGTGGCGCAGCGGTTTAGCGCCTGCCTTTGGCCCAGGGCGCGATCCTGGAAACCCGGGATCAAATCCCACGTCGGGCTCCCGGTGCATGGAGCCTGCTTCTCCTTCTGCCTGTGTCTCTGCCTCTCTCTCTTTCTTTGTGTGACTATCATAAATAAATAAAAATTAAAAAAAATTTTTTTCTCTGATGGTTCAATAAACACTGCTAAGCTAATAATTTAAGTGTTAAAGAAAAAAATCTCTATCTCATAATGAATTTTGAGCATTAAAGACTGAAATACACTAGAAAAAAATATAATTGGAATCTCTATTTTTTATTGGTTCTAAAGAACTAATCAAAGGCCACTTAACAAAGTTTAGCACTGAAAAACACACAAACCCAAATCAGAGACCAACAAAATGAGAAAAATATGTATGACATAGGACAGTGGATTAATTGGCTATTACTTAAAGAACAGAAACTAATTTTTTTATTCACGAGAGACAGAGGGGGGGGGGAAGGGAGGGACACAGGCAGAGGGAGAAGCAGGCTCCATACAGGAAGCCCGACGTGGGACTCGATCCCGGGTCTCCAGGATCACACCCTGGGCTGAAGGTGGCACTAAACCGCCGAGGTACCTGGGCTGCCCCAGAAACTAAAATTAACAGGACATCTCCCACCACCAAAATGGCAAAGATTTTAAAATAAAAAATACTTTCAGTGTTGGTAAAATTTAGGGGAATAAGTCAATTCCTTTGCTGGTGCGGAGTCTAAAACAGCACAACCACTCTGAAAGTTGCTTCACAACTATACACTAAGAGCTTTAAAATCATGTGTACCCTGTGGGCCAACAATTCAATTTCTAGGAATTTATCCTGAGAAAATAACTGGACATATTAAAAAGACATGTACAAGGAGGCTCACTGCAATGCTGTTTATTTTATATGTTTTTAAAGATTTTATTTATTTAAGAGAGAGAGGGAGGAGAGAGAAAGAGAGAGAGAGCACGAGTGGCAGGGAGAGGGAGGAGCAGAGAGCAGGACAAGGCACTCAACCCCAAGATCCTGAGATCATGACCTGAACCAAAGGCAAGATGCTTAACTGACTGAGCCACCCAGGTGCCCCTACAATGTTGTTTTTAATATTAAGGCTATCGAGTTCGCAAGCTATGGGTTAAATAAATCAGTGGCATCTATACAAAGCAACTGTTAAAAATGGAATGAAAAATGTATTTCCTGTATATGTGTTCACAACACTTGAGAACTGTATTTTACACAATACAAATATCAGGATCACAAGTGCCAAAATGCCAGAAATTAGTATAAAAGAATGTTGGAGAGCTCAGGGGCAAACTACATGGTGTAAGGCATTTATAAAAGGAGACAGGGGCTACTTAGCTTTGGCTAGCCTGCCAGATTTTCCAATTTTCTGGAAAAGGTGGGAATCCCCATTTTTATATGAAAAACCTCAATTTTAATACAAAAACAAACTTAAGAACATTTTTGCACTTAATAATTTATGCATGCAGATCAATCAACGAGTTTATTTTTAAGACAATGTTTGAATTTTGGAAACATCAGTTTGTCTACATTCCCTGCTAGTTTAAATTTGTAAGTTAAAGGATATGCTAATGTTGGTAAAACAATTATACACAGAAGAGAATCTAAAACAGAATTCATGAAAAAAAAATCAACCTTGTGTTTATTTTGGAATATTTATCTGATCTCTAGAGAGGCAAATGAACTCTATGTATACTTAATTTTGCTTAGATAATTACAATGATAATAATCTGCCCTCACTAAAACAGTTGGCCAGGAAACATACAAGTGTTTGCCGACATTTTACAATAGCATTTAGTACAACTACCCACCCCCTGCCGCCATGTCTCTTATGGACCCAATGCATGAACAGGAGTCTGCACCGTCTTGGAAGGGCTGACTTCTGGGCCATCAACTAGTCTCACAAACTTGAGAGCTTTGGGTAATTACACCACCTTCCCTTTCTTATTATTCACCCTGCTTGCTCTAAGTTCAAGGTCATAAGTGAAAAAGTAGTCATGTCTCTTGATTCAAAACAAGACCCTTGGTTAGACTGCTCTTTCTTTTAAGAGCCATTTCTTCCCATTAACAACCTCCTGCATAAATGTTAAAGTAAAATACCTCCGGGAGTTCTTCCCAAAGCTTTGCCTGGTCACAAAGTCTTGATCAAAGTCAGATATAAACTTGATTCTTTCTTCCTTCCCAGACATCTTATTAGGCTAGGGAGGACTCTATATTCAAAAATGTGAATTCTCTCTCTTATTGCTTCCTCAATTTTATTTGGTACAGAGCTCACAAGATGTCTCACAGAATTAAAATCCTTATGAACTGAGATTGTCCTACTTCTTTTTACTTATCTCAAACAGGAAAGTACAGAAGCAATTACACCAGACTTCTGTAACTGTACTTAGGTTTAGGAGATGCCAATAATTTTTTTTTTAAAGATTTTATTTATTTATTCATGAGAGACCCAGAGAGAGAGAGAGGCAGAGACCCAGGCAGAGGGAGAAGCAGGCTCCATGCAGGAAACCCAATGTGGGACTTGATCTCGGGTCTCCAGGATCACACTCTGGGCTGCAGGCGGCACTAAACCACTGCGCCACCAGGGCTGCCCGGAGATGCCAATAATTTGCCGTGTTTACTTCAGTTTTTTTTCACTAGGATTACAAACATAGCTAAAGGGCTCCCTTCTACTCTCACTCACGGTCATGAAGGTTACCGTGCATACATTTTTGGAACTTATGTATTAACACTGTATGATAGTTTTTGCAAATTTTTACACAATTTTGTCTTACCCTCTCAATGTTAGATTTTGAATTTTATCTGGATCATTATCTGTACGTTACGTTATATGGACAAACCACTATCTCATCGTTTCTTTACTGAAGTAGAGTTCTTTCTTCAAGTATTTCAATAAAGTGTTGCCTAGTTTTCCCCATAAAAGTTTTGCTTATCTTCTGTTGTACTTCAGCAGTATATGTGAAAGTTGTTGATTCACTCCAACTCTTACCCCATAACATTCTCAATTTCCCTTTTCTTTTCTCTAAATTAGTTATTTGAGCACTGTTTTTTCTCCTTAGTATAAAGAACATCCAATGAGGATAGAATTTTTGTCTGTTTTGTTCACCACTATATCCTGAGCTTAGAACACTATCTAGCACATGGTAGACCCTTATTTTTGAAGAGAATGGATATAGTTATTTTAAAAGATACCTTAAAAAATTCCATGTTTGACTGTTGGTCATGCAACTAACTTTTGTATAATGTTTTTAACCCAGCAATCTTGCTGAACTTTCGTTAGTGCCTTACTTTAGAAGATCTGTTTTTTTTTTTTTTAAGTTTTTATTTATTTATTTATTCATGAGAGACTCATAGAAAGAGAGAGCGAGGCAGACATAGGCAGAGGGAGAAGCAGGCCCCATGCAGGGAGCCTGATGTGGGACTCCATCCTGGGAAGCAGGATCACGCTCTGAGCCAAAGGCAGACGACTGTTGGGTTTCTTTGTAAACAATTGTTCTTACATTATTTTAGTAGTATTTTGGGTAGGGTACAAAGGGAGAGAATCTTAAGCAGACTCCATGTCCAGCCCAGGGGCCCACACAAGGCTCGATCTCAGGACCCTGAGATCATGACCTGAGCTGAAGTCAGGAGTTGGACACTTAACTGACTGAGCCACCCAGGCGCCCCCTAAACAACTGTTTCTCCAAAGAGAAAAATCTCCCATCTATTGTCTAGCAAGTTTTTTTTTTAATTTAAATTTATCAAATTCTTCTTCTGTATCTATCAATTCTTTTGGATATTATAAAATTTTTCTGTGTCTACTGCTCCTCCCTTTCCGCTAATGTGATCATTTACATTCATACACTTGTCCTATTACAAAACAGTCCCCAGAACACAGAAGAAACTCACTTGATAAAAATAAACTTACTGTCTCCAAAGCTATCATCACCTCTCCTAGGTGGGTAGTCATCGAAGCTGTCTGTGGCAGGACGCGCCCTCCAGTCTGTATCTGTTTTGTCAGAATCCCGATTTCTATCTCGGCCAAAAGAACGATCATCCCTGTCTGTAGATATATAAATTTAAAAAACACAAGTTAGCACACAAAATCTTCTGCCTGGTATTTCTCATATGTTCAGACCCCTCCTCCAATACACTGGATTTCCTCCTCATGTTTCAGCACCACCATGAAGCTGCCCCAAGTCCGGTAAGTGCATCTTCAACTGAACCGAGTAATTCATTTCCTCACATGGTCTAATGCTTATTGGTCTCTTTTTGTGTACAGGCTAGGGCCCCTGAAGTAGAAATGAATCAGCCCCTCTGGTGCTCCTAGGTACACCTAATCTATTACATATTAAATGTTCTACTAGATCAATCAGTTTCTCCAACTCAATCAATACTAGTGTTTTGCTATGGGAAGTGGTCTGTCCTACGCGCATCCTATGATCAACCCCTGTATTTTGCCCAGTAGGGGTCAGCAGTACTCCTCAGTTCTGAAAACCCAAACTGTCTCCACACATCGACAAATGTCCACTGTGGGGCAAAATCATCTTAGTTGAGAACTAGTGTTCCAGTTTCAAGCAGGCCTATGCTCTCCACCTCTATTAAAAACTTCTGAGAAGAGGTACTTCTGCTTTGTCATCCTAGGACCAAAACAAAACAAAGATTTCTATCAGCTTTCTTACCTTTATCCTGTGCTTGATCAGCAACGTCCACTCGAATTCTCCTGTTACCTAGAGACTGAGAGCATAGGACCACATTAACCAACCTTTTGCCCCATTATGCACAAATCCCATGAGTGACCTTGAACGTCTGGGCATAGCAGAAGCACTGGGGGAAGGAAGATAAAGGAAAAACACTGTAATCTAGCCAACACTCCAATTTGTTGGCTAAAGAATCCTTTATAAAGACTTGAAAACTGAAATAACCCCTTAGAATTAACAAATTTAAGTTGGGCTTATATCAACATCACAACAACCATCTTACTATTTTTATAAAGTTGTATTCCACAATATTAGCCTTTTAACTATCAAAGGCAATTTATCAAGTGTGGCAACTAGCTAAAATAAAAGGCATATTTGGGTCCAGCATTATTCATTCAGACATTTGCAGAGTCCCTACTATGCACCAGCAAAAGCGAAGTATGATCTCTATTATCTCAAGTTCTTTCACTCAGTATTACCTTTGGATTATTCAGTTCCTCCAGGATACCCTCTGACTTCCCTTTCCCACATCATTACTTATACACTTTGAACCCAATTAATTCTACTGCTGATTTTTCCTCATTTCACAGTAGAATCTACAGTTGAAGAAGGATAACAATGAATTTTAGTTGAAAACACCTAGGATTGTATTAAATATCACCATGATGAAATCTCTAGAAACAAAGGAACTCCTAAGTCTGGACCATGACAGCATTTTACATAATAATACAGCAAATTTCAAACAATAAAACCATATGGTATTCTTTCCCTTATCTAGACTGAGAAGTTAAAAATTAGTCATGTTAATAAAACCTAAAAATGATCTGAGAAGAAAAACTTTGGAGCATCTTTAAGGTTTTCATATATTTAATTTTGACATTTCCTTCAGATTACCATGGTTGTACTTAATTATGAGACAGGAGGAGTATTTAAGAGGTATTGATTTAAATTGTGTCAAATGAAAAGAGAAAAAGGGAGTCCTTTTCCTTCCCAGATATAATTAGTTTGATTTTTAGTCACTAGAAGTTTAAAAAAAAATGCAGGTCCTTTACTAGAAATTTCTATTACTAATAGGTAACTAACTAAATGCTTCAATATCCTGCTTGGGCTATCTTAAGGATCACTGCATGGCAAATCACTGCAACTGTCATTAGAGTTAGATTTAATCCTCATAGCCCCGAATGTATTAACAGCTCAATCTCCTTTTCCTACTAAATCTCTATTAGTGTGTCTGGACAGAAAAACATCTCTGGGCAATGTTAAAAAGCAGAAGCACTAAATGTTTACTGTCATTTTCCTGAGAGATTCCCTATTACAAATGACATCCCAATGAGAAACGTTTCCAAACTCTCTTAAAATTATCAAAAACACCATTAACTTCCCTAAAAACCAGATAATGCCTTTAACACTAAAATGATTAACACAACTTTTCTATTTCCTTTGATCTGGTAAGATTATTTTGAAAGAGCAAAGCCCTGAGAGCGGAGACAAAGCTGCGAATGAATGAATGAATGAATGAACAAGAGCTTCTATTAAAGACTTGGTGTGGTGGGTTTCGTCCATTATTTTCCACCTAAGTTACCTCCCTGAGTTATACTGGAACCTGTTGTGAACTTGCCTGAGGAAAATGAGACTTGCTAGATGTTGAATATTAACTGTTACACCGTGCTTTTTTTGGGTAGATATTATGAAATACTTTGAAATAGCTAGTGACCCAACCAAAAACATATTGATAAACATAAGATTGGTTACCTCCCACCCCTCAAACTCCCCACCTTATTTTCTTTCTTTTACCTCTTCGTTGAGGCTCAGGGCACTGAGCAAAGAATCCAGGTCCTCAAACTCAGCGTAACCAAAACCTTTCAACCTCTCTGGATTGCTGGGTTCACGTGGTAAACGCACTGCACTGATCTGAAGGAGTAAAGAAACATTTCCCAATTAAGTGTTCTTGTCCATCTGTCTTTTTCCCCCCTAACCACTGCATATGCAGTGAATTTCTCTAAAGAACACACAAGAACTGGGGTGCCTGGGTGGCTCAGAGTAAGTGTCTGACTCTTATTCTCTGCTCAGGTCTTGATCTCAGGGTCTTGAGTTCAAGTCCCACAGTCAGCTCCATGCTGGGCCTGGAGCCTATTTAAAATAACAACAACAACAAAAAACCCAAACCACAAGAACCTGATTGTCTCCAGAAGAGAAAGCAGTGCAAAGAGATAGAAGAAAGACTTCACTCTATGCCATTAAACCTTCCTGATTTGATTATGAATTTAACCCTTAAAAATATCCCCCAAAATAAAAAAAAAACCCAAACGTGAGTTCAGGGTAGTCTCTGAGTCCCTGACCTTTGCCTCATTTTACAAGTCTAGTTTTTAGATGTTTTTCAATAAAGAGCAACTGCCCATTCCACAGTTTATCTCTTTATGCTTATATTGTACTTGGTTTTAATATGTATATTTCTATCTCAGAAATTTGACTCCATTTTTGCCATAGTTTTCTAGGTAGTTTATTTTTGAGACCTTACCTGAGAAATGTTAGTCAATTCATATATTAACCAATGCTTTACTGAATCAAACGCTGTATTGTAAATCCCCACAAACCCTACCTCCTGTTAATTCTAAGATGGCAAACTATTGCATTTTTACTCTTAAAGTACAGGAAAAATTTATACTAACCTGATTTTGAGGTTACCTTGTGTTTTCTAATTGTAGGTTTGCAGGATTCCCTCTTTTCAATTTTCATAAAACTTTCCATGGCACTAATTTGTATTTGTTATTTACAACAAGGTACATACTACTCTTCATTTCCAAATATTTTAAACTATTTTTGGCCAGCTTTTTGAGGGCTTCCACATGTTTTCTTACCCATTTACTTCATTTCTTTGGTATTTTGCATGTATTCAAATTATATTCTTCTATATCACTGATTTGATAATTTATTCTGACTCCCAACATACAGATTTTGTTATAGCCTCTTTAAATTCTAGTTTAAGAAAAAAAATCTAATTTAACTCAACTCTTGAAGATAGCAGGAAAAGGAACAAAATAATCTTTTTTTTAAAATTATTTATTTATTTATTCATGATAGTGAGAGAGAGAGAGAGAGAGAGAGAGAGAGAGAGAGAGGCAGAGACACAGGCAAAGGGAGAAGCAGGCTCCATGCACCAGGAGCCCGACGTGGGACTCGATCCCGGGTCCTCAGGATCGCGCCCTGGGCCAAAGGCAGGCGCCAAACCGCTGCGCCCCCCAGGGATCCCGAAAAGGAACAAAATATAAAAGGTAGAAGTAGCTCCAAATCCAGTTCTAGAGCATTAACAGTGAAAAGCTCTGAATAGGCCAGAGGTTATTTAACACTCTATAGAAGAAGCCAAGAAAGTGAAATAAAAAACAGGTCAGCCTTCTAACTGTACTACCTATTTGTACAGAGAAGATTTACAGGTGGCAGTCAAAAAAATAATCACACTGTGGGGGTGCCTGGCTGGCTCAGTCAGTAAGAGCATGAGACTTTATTTTTCAAGATTTTCCTTATTTTAGGGGATCCCTGGGTGGTTCAACAGTTGAGCACCTGCCTTCAGCCGAGGGTGTGACCCGGGGTCCCGGGATCGAGTTCCATGTAGGGCTCCCTGCACGGAACCTGCTTTTCTGCCTCTCTCTGGGTCTCATGAATAAATAAATAGTATCTTAAAAAAAAAAAAAGATTTTACTTATTTTAGAAAGAGAGAGAATGAACACATGAGCCAGGGCAGGGGCAGAGGGGAGAGAATTCTCAAGCAGACTTCCAGCTGAGTGTGGAGCCTGAGGCAGGGCTCAATCCTACGACCCAGCTGAAACCAAGTTGGATGCTCAACCAACTGAACCAACCTAGGCCCCTGAGCATGCAAATCTTGATCTCAGGGCTGGGAGTTCAAGCCCCACATTTGGTGCAGAGATTACTTAAAAATAAAATCTTAAATCATACCAGAAAATCCAGCCATAAAAGCTGGTAGCCCATGCAGAGAACAGGATCTCAGAAGGGAGTCAAAAAACAAAGTAAAAGTGGAGAAGAGAGTAGTAGATCTTTAGAGGAAATGCACTTTTTAAAAGAAAAAGTAAAGTCTATCCCCAGCATGGGGCTTGAACTCACCACCCTGAGATCAAGAGTCACATGCTCTACAGACCGAGCCAGCTAGGCGCCCCAAGGAAATGTATTTTTTAATGCGTTGCCATTGGCAAAGACCCTGGAGACAAACCCAAGAGAACTGGAAATTGTGACTCATTCTGATTTTTAAAGTCCTAAATATCTTTTTTTTTTTTTTTAAAGATTTATTTATTTACTCATAAGATACAAGCACAGAGAAAGGCAGAGAGAGAAGCAGGCTCCATGCAGGGAGCCTGATGTGGGACTCGACTCCAGGACTCCGGGATCGCACCCTAAGCTAAAGGCAGTCACTCAACCAACTAAGCCACTCAGGTGCCCGACCTTTCTTTCTTTTTTAAAAAAGATTTTTTTAAAGTAATCTCTGTAACCAATGCAGGGCTTGAATTTACAATCTTGAGATCAAGAGTCACATGGTCTACGGACTGAGCCAGCCAGGGGTCCTAAGTATTTTTAAATCAAAGTTTGAAAAAAAGAGCTTCTCCTAAGCACTTGTATATTCACTTTTCAATCATTCTGGAATCTTCTAGATCAGCATTCCAAACATCCTCCCTTAAGCTTTTTAAGCATGCCTATAAACACTGTGAATTGCACTATATGTGGCATCAAGCTCACAGAAACTTATTTTTTTTTAAAAGATTTTATTTATCTGACATGGAAAAAGAGAACATGTGAACTCATGTGCACAAAAGCAAGGGGAAAGACAGGCAGAGGGAGGAGAAGCAGGCTCCCCACTGAGCAAGGAGCCCAACATGGAGCTCAATCCCAGGACCCTGGGATCACGACCTGAGCCGAAGAAAGATGCATAACCGACTGAGCCACCCAGGTGCCCAAGAACCTTTAATGATTTTAGCACATTCTTGCTAATGTAAATTATGTATCTTCTCAGTTAAAGGTATTCATATGTAAAACTAAAAAGTGATTTTGATATAAGCCTGAGTGTCATTAACAGAATGACTGAGTTCAGAGAAACTTTGAGTCTTACAACAAAACTGGTTTATTTTTTTTTTTTTTTTTAAGTAATCTATATATCCAATGTGGGGCTCAGATTCATGACCGGAGATCAAGAGTAGGCTCCACTGACTGAGCCAGCCAGGTGCTCCTGGGTATATCACTTTGAAGATTCTTATTAATGAGAAGAGGTGTAGGTTTTTGAGAGATTTTTTTCTGCATCACTAAGGCTCAAGACTATCTGATTGGTGTGGGATGAGAACATTCTCAAAGTGCCTAAACACCACTTCATCAATTATATGCCCATTTCTTCCAAGTCTAGAGACAGCCTCAGAACCTTTCCCAGCTTAGAAATTCAGACTGTCACTACCAATATGCTAGTCTCCATATGCAGTTACTTCCTTAAACCTTTACACTTACATTTAATCCTCTAAAGAATTCCTTAATGGAATCTTCTGTGACATCATAGGGCAGGTTCCCTAGAAAAGCAGTATAGGGTGGCGATTTTGGAAGACGGCTCCGGTCGATATTGGGTTCCCGAGCAGCCCGTGGAGCAGTGGGCAGGATGGAACGGTCAATTGGAGGTGCCCTATACACGTCATCGTCATTACTGTGCCAAGTGGTTGAAACTAGGATAGAAAAGTAAACAGAAAAAATTAGAGAAAATTTCCCTTACTGCTGTTGTAGGATGAGGACCCATGGTAAATGCCAAGGATTAAAGAAGCTACATAGAGAAACAGATAATAAAAAGGCACTTAAACAAGGGCACTTTACACAGAGAAAGTGCTTCTGAAATGTCAGAACCAGGTTAACAATGCAACCAGTATTCACTATCTCTTGGTTTCTAAGTATCTTGAGGCCTTTGAAGGCCCAGGCTTTTGTTGACAATATTATTGTAACTCTTTTTCCTTATGCAGCAAAGAAAAAGAAACAACTATTAATGGAATGTTACTATGAGCCAGGTATTATATATTCATTATATCCCATCTTATCTTTTTAATAATCCTGTGAGGTTGTTTCATTTCTACAGAAAAGGAAACTCAGATGTCAGGGAGATTCAATAACTTGATCAAGTTTACAAAGATGGCAGAGCAGGAGATGATAATCCTAGTAGAGGCGGAACTCAAACCCGGGTCCCTCTCAGTCCAGATGTATTTAAACACTGCTGACAACTCTCATATTCCTAACTTTTTGGGTGGACAAAGTGTTTTCTTCCTGGTTTATCCTCCTCTTAAAAATGAAACAAAATACAACTCAATCCCATCCCGTTCCTCAGACCATTTTGTTTACCCCTGACTTCATAAAAATAGCTCCCAGAAGAAATTATTTCTTGGTTCTGAAATATAAACAGCTTGCAGATTACATTGTGATATCAGGACGTCACAGAATTTTAGTAGTCTAGTCTTCAACTTTGCAAAGAAAATAATAATACCCTGAGAAAAATCTGTTCAGCCCCCAGTCATAAACTCTTAAAAGCCTAAACCTTAAATTCTATACATAAAACTTGCGGTTCTACAAAATGAGTAGGTTCTTTTCAGAATACAAGTGTGAACTATTACTATGGAATGGGTTTGGCCTTGAAAAGAATGAAAACTCCAAGCACTGTGGGAAATAAAAAAAAAAAAAATTACCATCTCCTTCCAGGTCGTCTGTTTCATCAGCCCAGCTGACTGGTTTGGGGACATAGGTGCTTCCTCCCCCAGTCCCTCCATCCTCAGCCAGAAAGTCTGTTAGGGAGATAGTTTTCCCCTTCTTATTCTTCTTTTTTGCTGTTTTAAAAAAGCAAAAAGAAAGATTGTTTATCATTTCCTTGGGTATTTAAAGAGTGTTACAGTGCACTACTGTTAAAGCAACATGAAGAGCCACCAAAAGACAAGACGGCATACTATACAGATATAAATGAGGACAAAGCACGATACACTGGCATATGGCAAGAAAACTCAGTGAAAACTGCCAAAATGAATTTGCTTATATATGAAGGGTCTAGAAAGTTTCAGCATTAAGACAGGTGGGATCAACCTTTTATTTCTACTATATTCATTCACATATCATTGGAAAATTTTAATTTAGTAACTACTTGTGTTTATGACAGGCGACTAGGGATCTCTGGATGGCTCAGCGGTTGAGCGTCTGCCTTCGGCCCAGGGCATGATCCCCGAGTTCTGGGATCGAGTCCCACATCTGGCTCCCTGCATGGAGCATGCTTCTCCCTCTGCCTGTGTCTCTGCCTCTCTCTCTCTCATGAATAAATAAAATCTTAAAAAAAAAAAAAAAAAGACAGGCAACTACATTCACTGCTCCTGGTATACAAAGAACTAAAATAAAGCTCCTACCCCTAAGAACATACTCATTTTGGCATTTATATGGATTGTTTGATACTTGTAAAATGACCACATGAGGTAGGAATCATTACTATCAACTTACAAAAAAGAAAACTAAGCCTCAGAGAGGTTAAATGACTATCCTACAGTTACAGAGATATTAGATAGCAGAGCTAGAATTAAACCCAGGGTTTTGGATACCAAATCTAGACCTCTTCCCACAGGAGCCTCAGCCCCTAAGAGCTTGTTATTAGTTCTATGGAAGGAGGGGCAGGGGTTACCATAACCATGGTAAAGTGTATTACTCACTGTCATTTGAAAGTGTTCACAATGTAAGACTCTACAGAGAGGGACTTCTCTGCCTGCTGGGAAAAAAAAATTCCTCACCTACCCTAACACTACAAAGATGAGACAGGGTACTAAGGGGAAAGCATAAGTAACCCCTAAGAACTAACACATTCAAATGTTTTCTGTGGTTATGAAATCTTTACACATTTCCAAGTGGCTCTTTTTAGTGGACTGATCTCGGTCTTTAACTATTTCTCAGGACTTTTTCTGAGATGGGACCAGTCAGCGGCTACTGCAGAAGAGCCAAAAGGACTGAAATCCTAAAACTGGCTCCTGAAAGCAGCCCCTACATGATAAGAAAAAAGCAAGCAGCTTTGTTCTAACAAAGACCAGTTTTATGGCTTTTATAATCAGGAGTTCCTCCTCCATGTTCCAATTCTCATCTCATTTTCAATCCAAGAAGACTAAGAATTTTAACATGATGCAACCATTTGTTTAAACCAAAGGATGCTCTCTCATCTGGCACCTTTCTTTTAAAAAATCCACCTTTCAGGGAGCTCCTGGGTGGCTCAGTCAGTTAAGTGGCTGACTCTTGGTTTCTGCTCAGGTCGTGATTTCAAGGTGGTGGGATAGAGCCTGAGGCCTGTGTCTTTGTGTTCTGCAGTCAGCAGGGATTCTTTCCCTCTGTCCCCACCTTAACAAACAAACAAACAAACAACAAAAAAACCCCACCCAACTTTCAGGAAATAAATGTGACCTCCTTGCTATGAATGTTATGAACAGACTTCTGGACATACTAAGAACCTGAGGCATTATGGTCTCAATGTGCCAACCAGATGAACTCGGCTGCAATAATACTGAGGGAAAATAGTGTTGTAGTTTCCATGATTCTTCCAAGTGACTTAATACCAATCCTGCTTTAAAAGCATCATTTCTGGGCAGCCTGGGTGGCTCAGCGGTTTAGCGCCCCCTTCAGCCCAGGGTGTGATCCTGGAGACCCGGGATCCAGTCCCACGTTGGGCACCCTGCATGGAGCCTGCTTCTCCCTCTGCCTCTCTCTCATGAATAAATAAAATCTTTAAAAAAAATTAAAAAAAATAAAAGCATCATTTCTGATTAACCAGATTATATTTTGGATCTATTCTATGTTATGAAAGAAAGCAGTTATCCAGAGTTTGGGTCCTGTAGCCATCAATTTTGCACACCTGGTTTATATGCAAAGGCCTGGGAAAAATTTATTAAGCAAATGTGAACAAGATATAAAGCCTGCCTCTGAAGTAGAATGTTCACATTGTACAGGCTTATTTTCATCCTTTCCACATCCTCTAATTCAAAAAGTGTTGGGGACTAATATGATCCTAGAGAGCCTTACTCTCATGGGGCTTAACCTAGTACCATCAGCTAATACCCAATTATTGATCTGCCTGGTCACTGGGGAAATAAATATAAAACTGGTGGTCAGTCCATGAGGTCAAGTTCAACATAAAAACAATAATAATTTATTAAAGCACCCCTGTCCCCCTTGTTCTATATACATATCTAATATCAAAACAGCAGAATCTAGAATTAACCTGTCTTTGGTCTGACTTTGGCTTCTACCAACTTTCTAGAACAGGGTTTCTCAACTTTTATCTCTTAATTTTTTTTAACCCCCTCTCCCCAACTCTTGACCAACAAATTCCCCTTTCCTTTTACGTTATTGAGAATTTCAAAATAATAAAGTAAACACCATAACTTAAAAAAAAAATTAGAGCACTGTTTGGTTCAGAGTATCTTTTTAAACCATACATCTCCCTTTTCTCTGTTTCTGTTGCTGTCTCCTCCAAAAACTTCTGGCTGGGAAATCACTGGATGATGGGCAGTCTTCATTTAAAGACAGGGTAAAATTCTTTCACAGGATCTGTAACTTATGTTCATTTAAATCTAGCAGCAGGGCACTCCCGGTGGCGCAGCGGTTTAGCGCCACCTGCAGCCCGGGGTCTGATCCTGGAGACCCAGGATCGAGTCCCGCCTCAGGCTCTCTGCATGGAGCCTGCTTCTCCCTCTGCCTGTGTCTCTGCCTCTCAGTCTCTCTCTCTGAATAAATAAATTAAAAAAAATGCTTAAAAAAAATAAATCTAGCAGCAGCACTGACTTAGTACAAATATAAACAGATTTAAAGGAACTAACCAGCCCTTAGTAAACTAAAGTGGGTGCTAGTGTTTTTTTCCATTCTATTTCACTCCAATAACTGAGAAATGATGATGTTATCTAAATCCTTCAAGGCCTTAGCTCCAATATCTATTTAGGCCCATTACATGCTTAGGATTTCAAGTCTTCTCTGGATAATCACTTGCCATGTGATCAAACTGGTCCAACTCTTAATTTCTTTAAATCTGATGTGAACTGGTGAAGAAGTTAAACCAACTACCTCATGTAAGAAACAATAAGTGTCTCAATTATTTAAGGCCAGACCCACACAGACTAAGGGAAAACACACACACCTTAGAAATTTTACTGAATCCTGTCTGCTGACTTAATCACGACTGCAATTTACTGAACAAGTACCAGGTACTTGTGAAGCTCTTTATATACTTGTTCAGGTTAAATAAAAGACCTTAAAAGATAGCATTAAAAACCTTTCAGTCTACCTGTCCTTAAACTGCAGACAAAACATCTGTGTCCTTAATAAACAGGGTTTCCTACAACAGATATAAAAATAAATACAGGGCAACCCGGGTGGCTCAGTGGTTTAGCGCCAACTTCAGCCCAGGGCCTGATCCTGGAGACCTGGGATGGAGTCCCACGTCGGGCTCCCTGCATGGAGCCTGCTTCTCCCTCTGCCTGTGACTCTGCCTCTCTCTATGAATAAATAAATAATATCTTAAAACAAAACAACTAACCAGCTTAATTCTTATTTAGAATTTCTCATCTTCTGCACCACTGACATTCTAGGCTGGGTAATTCTTTGTTGTGGGGGGCTGTCCAGTGCATTGTAGGATGTTTAACAGCATCTCCAGCCTCTGCTCATCAGAGGCTAGTATCAAAACCCCCCACCCTGCTGTCACAACCAAAAATGCCTTCAGACACTGTAAATGACTCCTCGACGGGTGAGACAAAATTGTCTCCTGGTTGAGAAACATTGGTTTAAGTGGTGGCTTCACATCAATAAATAAAGGACAAACAAAAGGAGATGCTAGCCCTGTATAAAACACTACTAGAAGTGACTGCAATACTGAGTCTTCAGGATTATCAGGCTGCTGTATGTAAAATATAGGATTCCTTTAGTTTTCTCAGAATGTTTTCCTTTTACCACTGCATTGTATTAGCAACAAAGGCAGCAAATGTCAGATACTGAAGTGACAAAGTCTACTGACTGGCTGCTAGATCTTAATTTCAAAAGGACATCTTAAAGCACTATAAGCAATAAAGCTTATTTGTTGTACAATGCAGCTGTACTTCTCCATGCTCTGTCAAAACTTACATTCCTTAATTTTAGATCTTGTCAGACTGAATCCCACTTATTTTATAGGGTTATCAATTCTTCTGAATGTTAGTATCTACAGGCTAAGAAGTCAGAAAATGTCATAAAAACCCATACAAGATTACAGCAGCGTTATTCATAATAGGAAAAAAATGGGAAACTCAAATTCCCATCAATGAATGGATAAGTTAAATGTAAATATCCATACAACAGATTTTACAATAAAAAAGAAAGAGTACCCATACATCCCACAATATGATATGAACCCTGAAAATATGCTAAATGAAAGAAGCCAGTAACAAAAGTCTCCACGTTGTATGATTTCATTTTTATGTTTATAATAGGTAAATACAAATAAACAGATTGGGGGCTGGTGGTGGAAGAAATGACTTCTAATACGGCAAGGCATTTCTTTCTGGAAAGTGAATCTTGCCAAATCCTCCAGAATTAAAAACGAATAATGATCAACAAATGTTCCCTTAAAGAAACAATACCGTATAAATGCAATCAGTCCACCTATACTAGAGTGCCTAGAACTAAATTAATTATGCTGCTGTTTAAAGCCAAGCCATGAGGTTTCATACAATGTAATATCATAATGTCCACAGGCCTCACCTTACTGCACTACAGTTGAGCACAGTAGAGAATAAAAACCAAGGAAGAATAAGCTGCACCACCTTGACCTCACCAATTCAGTTACATGACTCAACTTCTTCATACTGACAGTCGGAGGAAAAGGCCATACTGCCTTCCCCTTACCTTTCCACACTCAATATGGTTGTTGATGTAAAAACACAAATTGACTTTGGTGTGTGCACTTAAGTGTACACACATATAATTAATTAGAAACATGCACTTAATTTTTAAAAACAATACTCCGAGGTTAATTCTTTCCCCCATCTTCATGAAAAGTGAATACATTCTAAGATGCTATGCGACTAATATGAACAAAGTGGTAGGATATACTGTCAAGCCATACACATATGGTATGTAAATTTGAACTTAAAAAGCTGTTTAAAAGATATATATATATTTTAAAGACTTCATTTTTATTTTAGAGTGTGCACAAGTCAGTGAGTAGGGAGGGGAGTAGAGAGGGAGAGGATCTCAAGCTGACTCAGTGCTCTCATGACCCTGAGATCAAGACCTGAGCAGAAATCAAGAGTCAGATGCTTTAACCAAGCCACCCAGGCACCCTTAAAAGTATACATATATATTTTTTAAGAACTACATTACTTAGAAACACTATGTTTTACTTTGACACTCTCCTTTTATCTGCATTTAAATTTTCATAGAGTTTAGTTTTGGCTTTCTGAATCTGGGTATCCTACTCCCAGAATAACATATGGTAGAGAATGGAATTAAAAAATAGTAATATAGGTAGCCCTTGTTTTTTTTTTTTTTAAAATATTTTATTTATTTATTCATGAGACACACACACACACAGAGAGAGAGAGAGGCGCAGAGACACAGGCAGAGAGAGAAGCAGGCTCCATGCAGGGAAGGGAACCCGATGCGGGACTTGATCCCAGGACTCTAGATCATGCCCCGGGCCAAAGGCAGCCACTAAACGGCTGAGCCACCCAGGGATCCCCAGGCCTTGCTTTTCAAAAGGCTGCATTATGCCATTTTGCTTTTATGAAAGACTTACATCATTACCTGTTTTCCCTAACTGAAAGAAACCT
Source organism: Nyctereutes procyonoides (assembly GCF_905146905.1). Classification (NCBI taxonomy): domain Eukaryota; kingdom Metazoa; phylum Chordata; class Mammalia; order Carnivora; family Canidae; genus Nyctereutes; species Nyctereutes procyonoides. The sequence goes on along the minus strand of NW_026575124.1, from coordinate 3,889,543 downwards.
AGAGAGGATCTTTGCTCTTACCAAAACAAAAAATAGCATCAGGTGTTTGTTTTGCTATATATAAGCCATAATGCAGGCAGCACACACTTTCAACAGTGTGCCAAGTTCAAGCTCATTCCCCCCAGAATTATACTCAACATCACACTACCATAGTTTTGAACTGTCTGTGAACATCTGTGCTTTATCTTGTTAGCAAGATACACCCCAAGGTACCAGGAATGCTCCAAAAAATTTCCCTAAAAACTAATGGTCATCGCTTCTTTGCTTTATGCCATTCCAGTTTACAAACTGCTCTACCCCTGGAGAGCAGGGGAAACCTGTATGTGAACAGTATATAATGAAACTATGTTACTCTTTAAGGAAAAGCACTGTATGTAAACAACTATTCCATCCCTGTGAAAATAATTAAACAAGATGCCACATATGACATTTTCAAGTGCTATACAAGTGAAAGGCCTTCTGTGCATACAACCACTATTTCCCATTTGAAAGCATTTGTCTCAAGTAAGGAGAGCAGTTCAACAGTCCATTCTGGGACACTTTTGGTTCTTGAAAATCGATGAAGGGTCAACTGGATACTGGCTGGTATTGCTGCAAAGAATTTTTTGGTCTCATTTACAAGGGGCCTGTGAAGTTCTATCATATCAAGGGTATTTTCACGGAGAAAATATAAGATACACTTTCAACAAGACATTGAGCATCTTGGTGTATATTGAAAATACACCAAGAATTTTAGTCTCATTAACATGGCCGTATCTGGTAATATTGGCCACTCAACAAAACCAATGAGACTGGAAAGGATGCAAAGTGGGAAAAGTCTGATAAATACCAAATTCCCCAAGGGCAGACTGTCAGATGTAACCTCGTACTCCAGATACTGTTTCTTACACATACTATAAAGCTAAAAAGATTTATGGGACCAAAGTAAAGAGATGAGGGGCTCAAAAAGGGGGTAGAGTATACGTGGAAGAACAGAAGTGGACACCAAGCAAATCCCTTTAGTCTAGATTTCACTCAGTTCTGTAAAATGCAGGGCACAGACTGCCAATGTGTCTTCCACCCCTAAAAAAGCCACGTTATACTGAAAAACGAATTATGGGCTTTTCACTAAATTATGGCACCAAGCCGTCAAGATGGCAAATCCAGGCCAAATAAGTACTCTAATTCAGATAAAGTTTTTGGGTAGATCCCAAAATACGATCACATGGAAGCCAACTTTGTAATTTCCAAGTTGATAATGGAGGACCGTCAGGAGTCTCCAAGATTTTGACCTTGCTCTGCTACCTGCAGCCATGTGACCTTGAACAATTTCATCTTTCTCTGCTGGAGATACCACCATCTGCCCACGTTATCTAACAGAGGATCAAATGAGAACATACATACACAGAAGTGCCTGGTCAACTGTCAGGTGCTACACCAAAGAAAAGTATTATAATATTCAAGTGCACCTCAATTCCCTCAACATTTTCCAAAAACATACCTAATTATTAGTGTCCTAGGTTGACAGAGAAAATCAATTAAAAAAAAATTATTCATGAGAGAGAGAGAGAGAGAGGCAGAGACACAGGCAGAGGGAGGAGCAGGCTCCATGCAGGGAGCCCCACATGGGACTCGATCCCAGGACCCCAGGGTCACGCCCTGGGCCAAAGGTGACGCTCAACCACTGAGCCACCCGGGGAATCCCCAGAAAACCCATTTCTAATGAGAAATGAGTATCTTAGGGATAGCAAGCAGTGTTTTGCAGAACCCATAATCATGCCAGAGAAATAAATTATCATCCCCCAAACTAAAGCGAATGCTGAAAATGTTCCAAAGCCCATCGCCAAGTCCTTGAGAAATGCAGACTTGCAGGACACTGACGGATACTCCCTACTCCAAAGTCCTCTAAAATAAACAAAAAAAAACAAAACAAAACAAAACAACCAACTGTATCCACTAGTATGTATTTTAAAAGCACTCCCCAGTAGTCTAAAAAAAAAAAGAGAGAGAGAGAGAGAAAGAAAAGCTGACTTCTACTATCGGACCTATCAAAATATACCAAAATGGAAGCTGTCAAGGGATCTGATCTTGTTCACCCTTTTTTTTCTTTTGTGGTCCCTCCCCGGCACCTAGAACATGCCTGGCTTGCTTTCTCATCAGTAAAGGCGTACTGATTAAGGAGGGGAAAAAAGAAAAAAAAAAAAAAAAAAAAAAAAGGGCCTCGAGACCATCTGGGTCTCCATCCTCGCTCGCGCTGCTCCGACACGTGGGCGCAGCGCACCGGGCTCCCCACCCCCACCCCCGCGACGTCCACCCTCGGAGGAGCAGCGGGCAGCGGGCCGCACCGGGGCGACCCGCAGCGCAGCGAGCGCCAAGGGCAGGCGGGAGGCAGAGCAAGGCCCGCGCCCCCGCCGCGCCCCCGGCCCCGCCGCGCCCCAGGCCCGCGCCCCTCGCCGGGCCTACCGCGCACGCGCGCCGCGCCCTCCCCGCCCGCGTTCTAACCGCCCCCCCGCCCCCACCCCGCCCGCCCGCCGCGGCCTCGCGCCTCGCACACGTAGCCCGCCGAGCGCCCGCCCGCGCGCCAACCGCCCACGAGGAGGCCCCCGCGTCCCGCAGAGCCTCCTCCCCGCGCCCCGTCGCTCGGGCCCAAGCCGGAGGCCGGCGTTCCTCCCCGCTCCAACCTCGCGCTGACGGGGTGAAAAGGGTGTGAGGGGGAGGGGAAGGACGCCGTCCCCTCCCCCCCCCCGACATCCCGAGGCGATAACCTCACGTGGCCGAGCCGCCAGCCCGCCGCAGCCCCGCAGCCCGAAGGAGAGCGCTGCCGCCCGCTCCCCGATTCCGGGGAACCCGCGGATCAGGCTCGGAGGGCGGCGAACGAGCCTGGTCCTCGGCCGCGCTCGGCCGCTCACTCACCTGAGGCCGCCATGTTGGGAGAGGGAGAGAGAACGCAAAGGACCCGGATGAGGCGATCACGTGATGATAGCGGGAGCGTCGGGCTAGGAGAGGCGAAACTGGGAGGGGGCGGGGCGGCGCTGCTCTGGGTTCGTAAAGCAGCGCGAGGAGGCGGCGCGGCGTCCGACGGGAAGGCCTGCGCGACATGTGGCCAAAGGGGTGGGGCCTGGGCTGTCGCGAAGTCCCTCTCGCTTTACGCAGGGCTCCGCGCGGGCGAGGGGGCGGGCCCCAGGGCCGGCGGACTTCCGGGCTGTGCGTCAGCGGAAGGGGCGGGGCCAGGCGGGCGGGACCTGGATGGCCGGGGCCGCGGGATGCTGCGCTGCGATTGGCTTTGGGGGAAAGGGAGAAGATGCTGAGTTTCTTTACTTTTGGTGTTTCCACGTGTGGAGACGGATGTGGCTAAGTTACTGAACGTTTTTTTTTTTTTTTTTTTGATTGCTTTTTGTCGAAGCGAAACAAACCCGGTGTCTTGCGTAAGGATGGAGAAGAAAAAAAAAAAAAAAAAGGAATAAGGAGCAAATACCGAGCAAGCTGATTGCCATGGGCCTTGACCTAACGCAGCCCTTCATTTTCTGAGCTGCGTTCATCCACATGCGGGCCCTTAGGATTTCACAGCCCAGTGGCATCCATGCCTCCTCCAGCTAACGCTGCGTTTGATTCTAGGTTATCGTATCCTGTATTAGGATGTCATTCCAGGGAAGCTTTGGTGGAGCACCCGCCACGTGTCAGGCACGATTCTTGGCGTTTCTCGATTCGACGGAAAACACAACTGCGAAGGGCGTTCTTAGTCCAAGTGAAGGAAGGACAGACGGGAAGCTGTGAACGAATGTTGAGAAACGATGAACACTTTGCAGGTGATTTCAGGGTGCTTGGATTCACAGATGATTGGGTGCGACTTTAGATGGCCTGGCTAGGGAAGGCCTCTGGGGAGGTGACGTTTAAACAGATCCCGGTAGGGATCCCTGCGTGGCTCAGCGGTTTAGCGCCTGCCTTCGGCCCAGGGTGTGATCCTGGAGACCCGGCATCGAGTCCCACGTCGGGCTCCCGGTGCATGGAGCCTGCTGCTCCCTCTGCCTGCGTCTCTGCCTGTCTTTCTCTCTGTCGCTCATGAATAATAATAAATCTAAAAAAAAAAAAAATAAATAAAGAGATCCGGGTTACAGATCGCCAGCCGCCTCCTGCACAGCCCTAGGAAGAGCTTTAGAAGAAGGCAGAGGATGCAGGCAGGTCGAGGCATTCCTGGACCAGTCGAGGCATTTAAGGCCTGGTAGCTGGGGGATGCTGAGGGAGGGGGAAGAGTGATGCAAGGCCCAGTGAGAGGCAGTGGGGAGTTGGGTCATGTGAGGCTTTGTAAACCAGGTTTCGGAGTTGGGATTTTATTCCTTTTTTTTTTTTTTTTAAGATTTTATTTATTTATTCATCAGAGAGAGAGAGAGAGAGAGAGAGGCAGAGACAGGCAGAGGGAGAAGCAGGCTCCATGCAGGGAGCTCAATATGGGACTCGATCCCGGGACCTTGGGATCACGCTCTGAACCAAAGGCAGATGCTCAACCACTGAGCCACCTAGGGGGTCCCTGGATTTTATTCCAAGGGGGGGTGGGAAAGCATGGAAGGATTTCTTGCAATTTTATGCAGTAAAGTTACACGATTTAATGTCATGACTTGAAATAAAATTTTGAAAAGGATGACTTAGTATCTTGATGTGGGAGGTGGTTACATCAGTGTATACGTAAAAATTCAGCACAATTAACTATAGAATTATACTTTGTGATTTCTGGCCAATATATTAATGTTATACATGAAGACATGTTTTGACCTAAACCTTTGTTTTATTATAGTTTTTTTTTTTTTAAAGATTTTATTTATTTATTCATGAGAGACACAGAGAGAGACAGAGGGACAAGTAGGCTCCATGCAGAAGCCTGACGAGGGACTCCATCCCGGGACTCCAGGACCACGCCCCAGGCCGAAGGCGGCACCAAACCGCTGAGCCACCCGGGCTGCCCTGTTTTATTATAGTTTTTAAAAAGTATTTATTTATTGATTCATGGGAGAGACAGAGAGAGAGAGAGAGAGGCAGAGACACAGGCAGAGGGAGAAGCAGGCTCCATGCAGGTAGGCCGATGTGGAAGTCGATTCCGGGACCCAGGGATCACACCCTGAGCTGAAGGCAGATGCTCAACCGCTGAGCCCCCCAGGGATCCCTGTTTTTTATTATGATTTTAAACTAAAATGTTTTTGAGGGTCCCTAAAATTATGGTGGAGCCCAGCTACTGCACCTTCTATACCCGGATAAGTTGGCCTGGCTCCTGTAGTCCTGGTGAGAGAAGATGGTGGCTTAAGTGTGAGTGTAGGGATGGAAAGAGACAGATGCAGATATACTTTGGAATTAGACTTGCTGATTGGTTAGATGAGAGGGGAACGGGAGAGGGAGCTATCAAAGAAGACTCCGTGTTTTTGGCATTAACACCTGGATGATCCCATTTACTTACATGGCAAAGCCTGGGGTGAGGCAGGTTCAGAGGAGTGTATAGGCTCTTTTTTGGTCATATTAGGTTAGTCCAGTACTTGTCATATTTTGATGAATTTACTTATCACCTGGGGAATTTGTTAAAAGTTAGATTCCAATCTAATAGGACTAGAGTAAGGCCTGAGTTTCTGTATTTCTTCCGGTTTGGACCATTAAAAGGGAATGTTACTTGAAAATTAAGAAAAAAAAGCATTGGCCATTGGGGATAGTAGATTTTAGAAAGTTCACAGAAAAGCTAGATGAGGCAGGGTCGTGTGGGTTAGGGAGAGACTTATAGTGACCAAGCACCTAATATATCCCAGGAGTTATATCAAACACTTAACAAACTAGCTTATTGCATTCTCACAATGGCCCTCTAAGGTAAATAATCCTGTTTTTAGATAATGAGTCTGAAGCTCAGAAACAATTAGTAGCCTAACCCAATTAGTGGAACACATGGCCAGCAAGTGGCAGAGCTATCAGGTCCATGTTCTTTCCAGTTTCCCAAAGACATCTTAAAAATAAATAAAACTGTTAAAATCACAAAATAAGTCCATGGTAACCAGTTTGTGTCATTTGTTCTGAAGAAATCCAGAAGGAATAAACTGTGTTAATTACCCATTGTCATGTAATGAACTACTCTAAAACTTACTGGCATAAAACAGTAAACATTTCTTATCTCCGCTTTTGTGGGTCAGAAAGTGGTTATCAAAAATCATTTCCCAGCAGTGGGGTTGGGGGAAGGGAGGTGGAGATGGCCCCTGGGTGGCTCAGTAAAGCGTCTGACTTCAGCTCAGGTGATGGTCGCAGGGTCCTGGGATGGAGCCCGCCTCGGGCTCTGTGCTCAGTAGGGGTGTTGCTTCTCCCTCTCCCCTCCCTCACTTGTGCTGTCTCTCACTATCTCTCTTACTCTCAAATACATAAAATCTTAAAAACAAGAATACTTAAAAAAAAAAATCATTTGCCAAGTCTTGACATTTGCAGTGTCTGATTTTGATAATTTCTTTTCCATGCTCCTATTATTTTCCCTGTCATTTTTCACCCTGACCACTATACTAGTTCCTAACGAGTCTTCCTGCCTATAGACTTCCCCTGCCTCAATCCATGTTATATGCAGCCCCCAGATTTATTATCCTAAAGCATAGGTCAGAACACATTTCCCCACCCATTACCTTCTATGACTATGTGGTCTAGGCAGACATGGTAGGTTGTGTTTACTCCAGCCACAAATGACCGGTTCGCACTTATTCCCTACTATCCTTCCTTGTTTCTGTTATGTTCCAGCCATGGATACTTTGTGCTTTCCTAATGTTGAGTCTTTTTTTTTTTTTTTTTTTTCTCTCTCTCTCTTTGCTGTTCTCTCTGCCTGGAATACTTTTTCCTCTTTCACTACTGAATGGGTCAGCAAAGAAATCTATCTTTCTGAGGCTCTTCTAATGTTGTTACCTTTTCTAGGAAGCTTTTTCCGAGCTTCTTTCTCTGAACCCCACCAGGACTGTGCCTTCACCTTCCTTTTGACACTTGTTACCTTCGTCCTTAAACTGCCTTCCTTCCTGGTCTATCAGCTCCTTCAGGGCGACATCCATGTTGATTATCTTTGTGCTCTTTGTGCATCAGCATGTGGAACACTGTTGGTGCTCAATATATATTTTCTGGTGCTGAAGTCAGATTTTCAAGGAATTTATATTCACTGAGTTGGTTTTCAAGAAGTTATCATGATGCATATTGACTCATATGCCTGGATTCATTTATTATTCTTGAACTAGAAAACACAGCCCTTAAAAGCAGTGGCTTCTTTCACAGGAATAAAGCAAAAAAGATTACTTCCTTTAGACTAGTCAGAAGTAGAAAGATGTTTGGAAACTAATAAAGCAAACAGGGGGCACCTGGATGGCTCAGTTGGCTAAACATCTGCCTTCAGCTCAGGTCATGATCCCAAGATCAAGCCCCACTTCGGACTCCCTGATCACAGGAGAGTCTGCTTGTCCCTCTCCCTCTCCCCTTCTCATGCTCTCTCTCTCAAATAAATAAATCTAAAAAAAACCCAAAGCAAATAAGTGAATGCATGTAAATTTATATTTGTTTTCCGGACTCTGACTTTACTAAGCTAATTGGGTTAATTTAGTATTTGAGGTTCACATAACAGTTTAATTGAAATTGTCCAAATTTTCTTTTGAAAACTCCCGTTTTCCTAATATATATAAATAATTATGTCGGGAAGCTTGACATTTTTCTTTTTCTTTTTTCTTTTAAGATTTTATTTATTTATTCATGAGAGATACACAGAGAAGTAGAGACACAGGCAGAGGGAGAAGCAGGCTCCATGCAGGGAGCCCAACGTGGGATTCGATCCTGGGACTCCAGGATCATGCCCTGAGCTGAAGGCAGGCGCTAAACTGCTGAGCCATCAGGGATCCCCGTCATTTTTCTTTTGCAAAAAGATCTACTTACTCATTTTGGAGGGAGAGGGGGAGGGGGAGAGAGAATCTCAAGCAGACTCCCTGCTGAGCACAGAACCTGATCAGAACCCTGAGTTCATGACCTGAGCCGAAATCAAGAGTTGGATGCTAAAAAAAAAAAAAAAAAAAAAAAGAGTTGGATGCTTAACTGACTGAGCCCCTCAGGTGCCCCTGGAAGTTTTATATTTAAAAAAATCTCAAGTACACTAATTAACAAATTTTAGCTAAAGCATTCTCTTTGTTTTTTCTGAGCCTTGGTAGCCTAATCTGTAAAATGAGGGTATTAAACTAGATGATTAAAAAAACCTTTTTTTAAAAATTTTTATTTATTTATGATAGTCACACACACAGAGAGAGAGAGAGAGAGAGAGAGAGAGAGAGAGAGGCAGAGACACAGGCAGAGGGAGAAGCAGGCTCCATGCACCGGGAGCCCGACATGGGATTCAATCCGGGGTCTCCAGGATCGCGCCCTGGGCCAAAGGCAGGTGCCAAACCGCTGCGCCACCCAGGGATCCCTAAAAAAACCTTTTTTTTGGTCATTTTGTGAATCTGTGATGCTAATTGTGGATATTATGGTCTTCCTTCTGGTAAAGCTGGCAAAGACAATTCTTAGATAACCAGGACTAAGTTAATCCATTAATAATGGAATATGGTTCATTTAAGTTTGGGTAGCTGAAATAATCAAATTATCATTGCTGCTTTATGTCCTCACAATCCAAAAATATATCATATCAGTGTATATGTATTTAAAGATACATATAAATAAATATATATATATTTTTAAATATTTATAAATATTTAAAGATATGTATTTCTCTGAAATATAAGTCTTTTTATCACTGAGTTTTGACTGTAAGGTTAATTTTAAATATATATCAAGATTATATAGGGGTTCTGTTTCTGTTTTGCTTAAATAGGTTCCTAGAGGATTAACTCTCTCAAAGGTAAAAATAAACTGGAAAAAAAAAAAAAGCCCCACAGCTATTTGAAAGCTGTGGAACAAAGACCAGCAGATTTTGGATGGGAGCTGAAACTTGGAAAAAGGTACCAACGTGGGGTGTTACAGCCAGGTGTGGTATGGGATGGCTCAAGCTTTGCTAGAAAATCTGCTGCATTTCTGCTGTTAAGAAGGCATTGCCCAGGACAGTCTCTGTGCCCACAAAGTGAGAGGGAATCCTGTAAGGAAGAGAGAGTTCTTTTTTTTTTTTTTTTAATTTTTTTATTTATTTACGATAGTCACACACACACAGAGAGAGAGAGAGAGGCAGAGACACAGGCAGAGGGAGAAGCAGGCTCCATGCACCGGGAGCCCGACGTGGGATTCGATCCCGGGTCTCCAGGATCGTGCCCCAGGCCAAAGGCAGGCGCCAAACCACTGCGCCACCCAGGGATCCCGGAAGAGAGAGTTCTGATGTTGATTCTGCCCCAGTATCTGGCTGGTCCTTGAGTCCTAAAGCAGGCTGTAAACAGTTCAGCTGAGAAAAGAAAGGGGGAGAGAGGGAGAAAGAGAGAGAATGAATTGAAAGTAAGATCTGAGCTGCTTGTCTGTTTCAAGTGAGAGTTTGCAGTTTGGGTCTAACCAATTTCATTGCTTGCTAAAATAAAAACATGATCACCTTTGGAGGATACATTAGTTGTTCCTACTGTAAGAAATTACCACAAACTGAGTGGCCTAAAACAACACATTTATTCTCTTATGGCTCTGGGTCAGAAGCCTGAAATGAACTATGCTAGGCTGAAATCAAAATGTTGGCAGGATTGCATTCCTTCTGCAAGCTCTCCAGGAGAATTTGTTTCCTTGCTTTTTTCCAGCTTCCATATAATGCCTTGACTCAACTCATGGTTCCCTTCTTCCATATTCAAGGCAAGAAACACCAGGTTGAATACTTGTATTGATCACTCTCATCTGACTTCCCTTCTGCCTCTTTCACCTTTAAGAAAAGTAATCTCTATACCCAGCATGGGGTTCAAACTCACGACCCCAAGATAGAGTCATGTCTTACCCTCTGAACCAGTTAGGCACTCCCCACCCTCTTTCGCTTTTTTTTTTTTTTAAGATTTTATTTATTTATGCATTCATGGTAGACACACAGAGAGACAGAGGCAGAGACACAGGCAGAGGGAGAAGCAGGCTCCATGCAGGGAGCCTGACGTGGGACCCGATCCTGGGACTCCAGGATCACACCCTGGCTGAGGCAGGCGCCAAACCACTGAGCCACTCAGGGATCCCCCTCTTTCACTTTTAAGGACCCCCGTGATACGTTGGGCCCACTTGGGTAATCCAGTATTATTTTAAGATCAGCCAGTTAGCAACCTTAATTCTATCTTCAGCCTTAATTCTCCTTTGCCATGTGACATAACACTTTCACAGGTTCCAGGGATTCAGACATCTTTAGGGGCCATTATTTTGCCTACAACAGTGGGGTATAACAGAATCTGGAGTCTCCATAACATAACATTTACAATGTACAGGATACAATCACAGTCATTCAACACATTAAGAACATGGAAAATGTGACCCATTCCCAAGGGATAAGGCAGTCAACAGGGGCCAACCCTAAGATGACTCAGATGTTGAAATGATCAGGGGAGGACTTTAATGCAGCTGGTATGACTGTGCTCATTGAGATAAGATATACTTGTAATGAATGAAAAGTTAGGAAACCTCAGCAGAGAAATATAAAAACCAAATGGAAATGTTAGGATCGAAAAATACAGTATCAAAAATAAATTTCATGAGATGAGATTAACAGCAAAATAGGGATAAGAGCTCTATACTTGAAGGTAGATCAATAGAAATGACCAAATCTGAAAAAGAGAGGGAAAAAAGATGGAGGAAAAAAATGAACTGAGCCTCAGGGACCTGTGGACAATATGAAAAGTTGTAACATGTTATTGAAGTCTCAGCAGGAGAGGCGAGAGAGAGGGAGGTGAAGAATATTTCAAGAAATTTCCCACATTTGTTTAAGATTCAAGAAGTTCAGCAAACCCTGAGCAGCATAAGTACAAAGAAAACTGCATTGGCTTATGGTGGACGTGATGAAAGCCACCGATAACGAGAAAATCTTGGAAGCATTTAGAATAAAGTCCCCCACCACATAGAGGGGAACAATTTGAATGGCCATGGGCGTATCAGAAATGATAGAGGCCAGAAGACAAAGAAGATTTTTTTAAAATGATAGATGACGAAAATGGGTCACTCTGGAATTCTATACCTCAGAATGAAGTGCTGATACATGCCACCCAACAGGGACGAAACATTATACTAAGTGAAAGAAGCCAGTCATAAGACACAGCATATCGCACAATTCCATTTCTATGAAGTGATCAGGATAGGCAAATCTATAGAAGACAGAAAGAGGTTAGTGGCCACCTAAGGCCGTGGGGATGAGAGGAATGGGAGATGCCTACTGTAAAGTGTGGGGTTTCCATTAGTGGGATGAAAATATTCTGAAATTGTGATGATGCTTACTTAACTCTATGAACTTTAAACTCCAATGAGTTTAGTGAGAGCTCTAAGATCCACTGAATTGTATACTTTATTATTACTTTTTTTAAAGATTTCATTCATTCGAGAGAGAGTATGCGCTAGAGGAGGGGTAGAAGGAGAGGGAGAGGAACAAGCAGACTCCCCACTGAGCGGGGAGCCCCATGTGGGCTGAATCCCAGGACCCCAAGATCATGACCTGAGGTGAAGTCAGATGTTCAACTGACTGAGCCACCCAGACGCCCCTGAATTGTGCACTTTGATGTTCAGTACGTAAATTGTATCTCAAAGCTGTTAAAAAAAAAATGAAGGCCAGATAAATACACTTTCAGATACAAGAAAATGGAAAGATCGTGGTCAGTAGCCCTACACTGTGATGAAAGCCAAGGGAAGCTCTTCAAGCTGGGGGGAAATGATACCAGAGGGGAATTCAGATCTTCAGGAAAGAGTGGAGAGTATCTGAAACAGTAAATTGCTGTGTGAATACAAGAGGCTTTTTCCCCCTCTTAATTCCTTTAAAATACTTTTGACTATCGAAAGCCAATATTAGAATCTTGTGGGATTTATGATGTAATTAGATGCAATGTACATATGCAGCTATACCATAAAGGATGATGGTTTTCTTCTGTCTGAGGAGATAACAGTATTAAGTCTAAGTAGGCCCTGAAAGGTTAAGGATATATATTCTAAGCATTAAAAATAATGCAAAGAAGCACAGCTAAAACTACAATAGATGAGGTAGTGTGGAATTAAAAAAAATCCAGGGATTCCTGGGTGGCTCAGAGGTTTAGCACCTGCCTTTGGCCCTGGGCATGATCCTGGAGACCCAGGATCGAGTCCCATGTTGGGCTCCCTGCATGGAGCCTGCTTCTCCCTCTGCCTGTGTCTCTGCCTCTCATGAATAAATAAATAAAATGTTTAAAAAAAATAAAAACAAATAAAAAGAATCCAAAAGAAGGCAGAAAAGGAGGAACAGGTGAGGGTGATGATTTTGAAAGCCAGAGAGAAAAACTAAGATGTATGAAACAAGCCCTCTTAAGGGACGACACATCAATCGTCCTCTTGAAGAGCTTTCTGCCCTGGGGTTTGTTCTGCCCAGAGCATGAGGCGGACGCGGAGCACGGGGGCGCGGGAGAAGCGCCGGGCGGGGGGGGGGGGGGGGGGGGGGGCAAGCTGGACAGAAGGTAGAGGAGTCCCTTGATTGTGAGGACTTTGGTGTCAGCAGCAGAAGGTTGTAACCCGAGAAGGTTTTGAATCTTCGACTCTGGGGAGGAAGCAGGCACCCCCTCAGGGCCCAGGAGAAAATAGGGCCGGGCCGCCGCCAGGGTGTCCCCAGCAGCCACCCGGGAGGAGGGGAGAGGCAGCCGGGCGCCTGCCAGCGCCAGGTGCGGTTGTGAGCTGCTCCCCGGTAGCCTTCCACAAGGTTCTCTTCCCGGCCCTCCTCCTTCTGCACCCAGAGCTACAAATGCCAGTGCCTCCGGGAGTGAGGAAGGTCGAGTGACCACAAGGGCGCCTGCAGGCCCCGGGGCAGGCCGCAGGCGGCTCCCAGGGCCCAGGCCTCTGCTGGAGGGCGCGTGACCAGAGGAGGCCGCACGCGGGACTGGCGGGAAGCAGCACGTCCCGTGGGGGGGGGGACACGGAGAAGCTCCTGGAGTGTGGCCTGAAGAGCCGCTCCCTGCTGCCCGGGAGGAGCCGTAGGTGCAGCAGCCTGGGCCCGCGGTCGCTGCTAGGCGGGAAGGCCCCGGGAGAGTTGCGCACCCCACCCTGGACTTTGCTTGAACAAGAGCCAAGTGTCCGTTCCCTGAAGGCCCCCCCATTTGGGTATGAGGCCTCGACTGCCCCACAGGCTGCCTTTCGAGACGGCGGCCACGCGGCCCGACTCTACTGTCCGCTCAACCGTGGGCCCGGCACCCGCTAGCTCTTCCGGGTTTTAGAAGATCAACCAGAAAGGAGCAGTTTTTTGTGAAGGTTCCAACATGTGAAAGTGGACTTAATTTGAACAATTAAAACCAAGTGTAGCTTAAATAAAACACATCTGGGGGCCGATTGAGCCCCGGGCCACAAGTTGCAACTCCTGCTCTGTGTTCTCTTCCTAGTGACTCACCAATTCCCAAAGCTGCTGTTGTCGCTCCTGTTCACACGGGGCAAAGGCCGTATCTTTTTTTTTTTTTAATTTATTTATTTATTCATGATAGACATAGGGAGAGAGAGAGAGGCAGAGACACAGGCAGAGGGAGAAGCAGGCTCCACACCGGGAGCCCAACGCGGGACCTGATCCCGGGACCCCAGGCCAAAGGCAGGCGCCAAACCGCTGAGCCACCCAGGGATCCCCAAGACCATATCTTTGAAGCCCAGCTCTCCATGAGCTCAAAAGATGCCCCCGACTCTGGGTTTCTCACCTCGGCCTACGTTCTGGAGGGCAGCTCTTGTGTGTTCTTTAAGTGGTGCATCTGTCCTCTCTGGCCCCCTACGGCTAGCACCCTATAGACGCAGCCTGGTCAGAGGCCTGGTGGCGGGGCACCTGGGTGGCTCAGTTGGGTGAGCGTCTGCCTCTGGCTCCAGGTTCTGGGATCAAGCCCTGCATCGGGGCTCCCCGCTCAGCAGGAAGTCTGCTTCTCTCTCCCTCTGCGGGCTCCTCCCCCTACTTGTGTGCTCTCCCTCCGTCTCTCTGTCAGGTAAATAAATAAGGTCTTGGGGGGAAAAGGCCTAAAGGTTCTTTCTCGTGGTGGTTACCCCACCTCCTTTTCCTGATAGGTTTCATGTTCAACCCAGTCATTTCCTTATTATTTCTGATCTAGTGATTTACTTTCCCATCTGTGGCCTTGCATCATGCTCCTCGTACCTGTCACTTCTGCTTCTCCAGTAAACGTTTTTTCTCTGTATTTTGTTTTCCTTTTTTTACTCATTGGAGATTTGGATTCTGCTCTCCTCTGCCCTGTGTCCTCTAGATACGTCCTGGATTTTTGATGGCGTCTTAGACATCTTTATTTTTTTATTTGTAATTTAAAAAAATATTTTATTTATTCATTTGAGACACAGAGTCAGAGAGAGGGAAAGAGAGTGCAAGCATGTGCCGGGGTGAGAGGCAGAGGCAGAGGGAGAAGCAGATTCCCCACCGAGCAGGGAGCCCAGTGCAGGACTTGATCCGGGGACCCCGGGATCATGGCCTGAGCTGAGGGCAGATGCTTGACTGACTGAGCTACCCGGGTGCCCCCCAACCCAAATATTCATGGAGGATTCATACTGCGTGCTTTGTTCTGGGCAATGGGGATACAATGGTGAACCTAAAAAAAAATCTGTGCCCTCATGGAGCTTACATCCTATCAGTAATGGACAGACAATAAATAAATATGTATTAGGTCGGATAGTGATAAGTACCATCGAGAAAAATAAAGCAAAGCAAAAGAGCTAGGAGGGCCATGGTGGGGAAGGGCGCTATTTTGTGTTTGGTAGTCATGGGGATTTGTGGAGAGATGAAGGAAATGGGGAATTGAGATGACAGGTGTCAGGGAGGAGGGCTGCAAAGCCGAAGGCCCTAGGTGTGCCTGGTGTGTTTGGGGTCCAGTAAGGAGACCACCGTGACTGGAACGGGGTGGGCACGGGAGAGGGTGGTAGGGGTTGTTGCCCAACTATCCCGTCCTTCCCTTCCTATCCATCGTCACTGCCCGTGCTCTCGTTATGACTCTCCTTTCCACTCTGGACTGTCTCCACTTCATCTCCACTAGTCTCCCCAGTCCACCCAGCACATGGTGCCTGGAGCCATCTTCCTAAAACCGAGCTCTGTGATGGTTAGTTTTATTGTGTCTCCTTGACTAGGCTCCGGAATGCCCAGAGAGCTGGTAAAAGATTATTTCTGGGTGCTTCTGTGAGGTATCTCTGGAAGAGATTAGCACTTGGATTGGCTGTGTGAATAGACCCCCTTCACTGATGCTGGTGGGCATCATTCAATCCACTGAGGGCCTGGATAGAGCAAAAAATGCAGCTGGAAGGACAAATTTGCTCTCTCTGCTGGTGCTAAGTCATCCATCTACTCCTGAACCCAGACAGCTGTGCTTCTAGTTCTCAGCCTTTGGATTTGACTGGATTACACCACCAACTTCCCTGGTTCCCTGGTTTACACATGGCAAATCATGGGACTTCTCAGCGTCTGTAATCATGTGAGCCAATTCCTAAATAAATCTCTTCTCTCTCTCTCCCTTTCCTCCTTCCCCTCTCCATTTGGCTCTGTTTTCTCTGGAGAAATTTAATACGTGTCATATCTCTTTCCATGGTACTAGTCTCTAGCTTTGAAAGCACTTAGTAATCCTTGTTCTTCTTGCTTCTTTTTTTTTTAATTTTTTTTTATTTACGATAGTCATACAGAGAGAGAGAGAGGCAGAGACACAGGCAGAGGGAGAAGCAGGCTCCATGCACCCGGAGCCCGACGTGGGATTCGATCCCGGGTCTCCAGGATCGCGCCCTGGGCCAAAGGCAGGCGCCAAACCGCTGCGCCACCCAGGGATCCCTCTTCTTGCTTCTCTAACCTTACCTGTCACTCCCTACTTCTGCCTCGCCCTGAGATTTCCCAGTGTTACTCACTGTTCTCCTCACCTAGAATAGCCTGTACCTTCTCAGTCTTGACAGATCATTTGCAGGAGAAGCCTACCTACTCCAATCAGTGTCCCAAGGCATCATCTTGGCCTGGTCTCCTATTTAGTTGATTTATTTCATCCTCCTAATTGAACTCCAGGAGGTATTTTTATACATGTTTGTGTTTCTTCTCTTCCAAGGCCATGTACTTTGTAATCTTTTTGATGAGAATTTATGCTTCAAGGGTATAGGTGGTCTCCCCACTCCCCTACCCAGCCTACACAATGAAAGTTGCTTTGGTTCCCACTTCCTGGGTTGGTGATTGTTAGTCAAAGGAGAGACTGGTGAGGACTTTGGCTGAAGATTTCCCATGCAGTGTTTCGAGCCTGAATCCTCTGGAGCCAGGCAGTAGGGCAGTATGGGTTTTTTTTCTAGGACAGCTTTGTTTGACAATAGCAGGTTCAAGTTCTTGTCCTTTCCTTCTCACTTACCAGGTCAAACTTTTTAATTTTTTTTTAAAAAAACATTTATTTATTTATTTGAGAAACACACAGAGAGAGCATGCATGGGGAGGAAGAGGCAGAAGGAGAGAGTGTCTTTATTTTTTTTTAAATTTTTTTTTTATTTATTTATGATAGTCACAGAGAGAGAGAGAGAGAGAGGCAGAGACACAAGCAGGCTCCATGCACTGGGAGCCCGACATGGGATTCGATCCCGGGTCTCCAGGATCGCGCCCTGGGCCAAAGGCAGGCGCCAAACCACTGCGCCACCCAGGGGTCCCGGAGAGAGTGTCTTTAAAAGCAGATTCCACGCTGAGCACAGAGTCGGACGTGGGGCTCGATCCCAAGACCCCGAGATCACAGCCTGAACTGAAACCAAGAGTCAGATGCTTCACCGACTGAGCCACCCAGATGTCCCTAGGTCAAGCTTTTTATTTTTTATTTTTTTAAGATTTTTTATTTATAAAAAAGATTATTTATTCATGAGACAGAGAGAGAGAGAGAGGGAGAGTCAGAGACATATGCAGAAGGAGAAGCAGGCTCCACGCAGGAAGCCCGATGTGGGACTCGATCTCGGGACTCCAGGATCATGCCCCAAGCTGAAGGCAGGTGCTAAACTGCTGGGCCACCCAGGCATCCCAAGGTCAAGCTTTTTAATGCTTAAGTGTGTTTAAGAAACAACTAAAGGCCAGATCCCTGCTCCTCAGAGTTTACTTATCTACAGTTAATTGTGGGCTCTTGGTAGGTGCTGATAAATAATTCATCTGATTAATGTTTTTCTTGTAAGTCTGTGCATAAATGAGAAGTGAATCGTGAAGTACTCTCTAATAGACAATCAAAGGTAATGGTAAGGGGCGCCTGGGTAGCTCAGTTGGTTAAGCATCTGACTCTTGATTTCGACTCAGGTCATGATCTCAGGCTGGTGAGATAGAGCACCACATCCAGCTTCGCTCTGGCATGGAGCCTACTTAAGATTCTCTCTTTTTCTCCCCCTGCCCCTCTCCCACTCTAAAAGGTAAAGATAAATGCGATTGGGGAAGGAGCTGGGGATGAACTCATCACAGAGCCTGGCCAAGTTATATACTCTTCCCACCTTGACCTTGCCTTGCCTGGTTTGGTCTCCTCCCTCTTCTCTTCTGCAAATCCTGCCCATCCCTTGAGGACCAGCTAAGACCACTCCTCTTCTGGGAAGCCTCCCTGGATTACTCCAGACTCCAATAATTTTTTTCAAATACCAGAATTAGTAATCTTTGATGTAGACTGTAGAACTTCATAATGAAGTACTGGAACTCTTTGCTTCTGTGTTGTGTGATTTCCTGAGTAAATTCTAAGTCCTCTAGGGGTGCCTGCGGGGCTCAGTTAAGGGTCTACCTTCAGCTCAGGTCATGATCCCAGGGTCCTGGAATCGAACTTCACATCGAACCCCGCATCGGGTTCCCTGCTCAGGAGAGAATCTGCTTGTCCCTCTCCCTCTGCCCTTCCCCTCTCCCCCTGCTTGTGTGCTCTTTCTCTCAAATCAATTAGTCAATCAATCTTTAAATTCTAAGTCCGACCAAAAAAAGATAAATAAATAAATTCTAAGTCTGGGGGATCCCTGGGTGGCTCAGCGGTTTGGTGCCTGCCTTTGGCCCAGGGTGTGATCCTGGAGACCCGGGATCGAGTCCCACGTCGGGCTCCTGGCATGGAGCCTGCTTCATCCTCTCCCTGTGTCTCTGCCCCCCTCTCTCTCTGTGTGTCTCTCATGAATAAATAAATAAAATCTTAAAAAAAATTCTAAGTCCTTTGACTAATAAAAACAATAAAGCAGCTGATATTTATTAAGCATTATTATGAGCTTTATACTGTGATAATCCATATATATATTTTATCTAATTTCATCCCCTCAACAACCCTACGGTTATTATTGCCATTTTGTAGATGAGGAAACTGTTATAATCTTCAAAAAAGTAAAATAATAACGTTCACACAAATGTAAAGTGAGCACCCACTGAAGATTTTACTTAACTCCTTCATTAAAGGGGAAACCTACAATTTGTTACAACCAATTGCAAGGAGAATCTGAAGAGTAAACCTTCATAGGCAAGTTAGGAATGCCAAAATGATTTTGCTTATAGGTACAAAACTGGTAAGTATCCTATAGGTACTAAAATGTAATATTTGGAGTCATCTTCTCTACTGGACAGAAGCCATTTTTATCTCACTGGACAAAGTTCATTTGCATTTCTATGTACAGAAATCATTTGTGTTACTATCGGTTTTTCCAACTTGCAGAGCTATAAATTCATCTAGTCAGAAGCGATCAAAGGTTATGCTGAACACAGATTATCTCCTTGGTATATCTGAAAATAAAATGTTGAAGGTCTATGAAAAATCTTGAAAAGAAACTTTTTTAAAATTTAAAAAAAGGGACGCCAGGGTGGCTCAGTGGTTGAGCGTCTGCCTTTGGCTTAGGTCATGATCCCAGGGTCCCGGGATTGAGTCCTGCATCGGGCTCCCTGCATGGAGCCTGCTTCTCCCTCTGCCTGTGTTTCTGCCTCTCTCTCTCTTTCTGTGTCTCATGAATAAATAAATAAAATCTTAAAAGATCTTTAAAAAATTAAATTAAAAAAAGATTATTCATTTGAGAGAGAGAGGGTGGCGGTGGGGGTGGTAGGAGCAGAGAGAGAGGGACAAGCAGACTCTATGCTGAGCCAGGAGCCCGGCTTGAGGCTTGATTCCACAACCCTGAGATCATCACCTGAGCCAAAATCGAGAGTCCGATGTTTAACCAACTGAGCCACCCAGGAGCCCCTAAAATAAACTATTTTTATAAACCTAAAAATAAAGGCACAGACCCGGATGGAAGCAAACAACGCCGAAGGCTTCCTAGACAAAGCCTAGCATTCCCCTGAAAGGCCCTCAGGAAACTTTTGCTCATTTCAAAGACTTTCATGGCTGTTTCCGCATAGCCTAGGTGTTAGAGTTCTTTTATGCCTCAGCATCTGACACAGCATCTAGTGCGTATCAGGTGTTCAGTAAGTGCAGGCTGGTAACTGATGAGGATTATTGACTGATGGAGTGTAAAGCTTGTGGCGGATTGGAAAGCATGACCGAAGCATGTGAGCTAATAAATGGGTATTGTTTTAAGCTTCTAAGTCTTGGGATGTTTTTTTATGCAGCAATGGCTAAACTGGCGCAGTGCTGTCTGTGTAGTCCTAGAGTGTCACCAGGGGCAGGGACAAGGGTTTCTTCTTTGGGGAATATGGATTGCTCACCATGGTTGAATTTCCTAGCTCAGCTGTGCAGTCACTCAGCTGGTCAGGACCCCTGTGCTGCTCCTGGGAGGAAGTGTCACTACCTGGGTATATGGTTTAGCCCCACTTCTAAGTGCCCACGTAGCCCCTTTGACAGGCTTATTATCTGCACTGGGCTGACTGAAGAGTCAACCCTCTTCAAAGAAGAGAGGCAGCAGGGCGCCTGGGTGGCTCAGGCTGTTAAGTATCTGCCTTTGGCTCAGGTCATGATCTCAGGGTCCTGGGATCTAACCCCGCATAAGGCTCCCTGCTCTCCTTCAGAGCCTGCTTCTCCGCCTCTGTCTCCACGTCTTCCCCCACTGTGATCTCCTTCTTGTTCACTCTATCTCAAATAAATAAATAAAAGTCTTAAAAAAAAAAAAAAAAAGAAGAGAGGCAGCAAACAAGCAACACTCTTCTAGGAACTTAACATCTAAACAAGGATAGGTATGTATAAAGTACAGAGTTCCCCGTCATCTATATCCACCCCTCCTTTCCTTGAATCTATATGACACTTCCTTCCCAAACATCTTTCTTTTTTAAAATATTTTATTTATTTATTCATGAGACACACACACACACACACACAGAGAGAGAGAGAGAGAGAGAGGGGGGGGGCAGAGACACAGGCAGAGGGAGAAACAGGCTCCATGCAGGGAGGATCATGCCCTGAGCCAAAGGCAGACGCTCAACCACTGAGCCACCCAGGCATCTCCCAAACATCTTTCTACTTAGCTTGTTTCAGTCCCCACTTAGCCCAGTGAATAAGAAGGCCAGGTGAGGAAATCAAGAGATTTGCCCAGCACCACACAGCAGGTTAATTGGGGGACAAATCCAGGCCTCCTGCTATGGTGCCCAGTGGCCCAGTGCTGGGTACTTTCCTGAGCAACTCTCATGTGCAATCCTCTCTCGCTCAGGGTCCTCAATCCAAGATGCACATCAGGACATATATAAGAACACAGATGATGCCTGGCTAGCAGGGTGGTGTCAGGGAAAAGCTCTGGCGTCAGTTCTGTTAGCTCCATCAGCTGTGTGACCTCAGGCAGTCACATAACCTCTCTGAGTCTCAGTTTCCTGATTTGTAAAATGGGGTTAAAATTCTATCTACCTATACATAAAAGACTGTAATGTTTGCATCTGGGGTGAGGCATCTGGGATAGGAGGAAAGACTTAATTTTTCATCGTATATCTTTTGTACTGTTCAACTTTGTAATTGTGAGGATTGACTGGGCTGAGAGATGCTCAGATCTGTGATGAAACATTATTTCTGGGTGTATTTGTGAGAGTGTCTTCGGAAGAGATTAGCATTTGATTCAGTATACTGAATAAGGAAGAGTGAGCTCCCCCAGGGCAGGTGGGCTTCATCCAATCTCTTGAGGGGCTGAGTAGAACAAAAAAATGGAGGAAGGGTAAATCTGCTCTGTTTGAACTGAGACATCCATCTTATTCTGCACTTGGACATTGGGGCTCCTGATTCTTGGGATTTCAGGTTCAGACAAGGACTTACAACATTGGGCACCAAATCCCAGGCTTTCGGACTTGGACTGAATCACACCACCAGCTTTCCTGGCTCTCCAGCTTGCAGACGGCAGATTGTGGGACTTCTTGATCACCATAACTGTAGGAGCCAAGTCCCATTATAGATTTTTTTTTTTTTATGTATGTCTCTATATATCCTACTGAATCTGTTTCTCCGGAGAACTCTGACTGATAAGGTAATTGTAGAACAAACATCAATTCAAAGACAATACAAATTAACCAGCAAGTAAGTTATTAGTTCATAATAATTCTAATTAGCCAATGAATATATAAAAAAATTAGGTCTCTCCAGTGGCATACCTAGAGCCTTTGACAGTCTAAATGACAAAATTACAGATTATCATTATTTTCTTCATTCACTTTTCAGCTTTAGAACAATTAACAATTTAAACATACTGGGACGCCTGGATGACTCAGCGGTTCAGTGCCTGCCTTCGGCCCAGGGCGTGATCCTGGAGTCCCGGGACCGAGTCCCACATCGGGGTCCCTGCATGGAGCCTGCTTCTCCCTCTGCCTGTGTCTCTGCTTTTCTCTCTCTCTGTATCTCTCAGGAATAAATAAGTAAAATCTTAAGAAAAAAAAAAAGGAATTTTGTCATTGGCCTTGTTTAGAATTGCCCACATATAAAGATAATAAAAAGTTAGGCTTTCAGCCAGTTTACTTGTTTTTAAGTTCCCTACAGGTGATGTACCCTCTTGTTGCCTGTCCTAGGGTGTACTGGTCCCATAGCTCTGCCCTCCTTACGAGGTCCTTGTTCAAGAGCACTTGGGATGATTTTTCAGGGGTCTCAAGTTCAAAAGCTGTCAGGGTTCAGAGAGGAGCTATGCAAAGCGGTGTGTACGTCACAAGTGCACGTCCTGCCTAGAGGGGTTCACAGGCAGCTTTCTGACAGCCTGTGCCACAACTAATAAACAATCAAACCTCGTCAGGGCTGACTTCAAAGCTCTTTCCACTATGCCATTGGCCTCACCCTGAGCCAGTTTCCTCTCCGATAACAAAGGGCCGCTAACACTTACCTATCTTGGGAAGCCTGGGGAAAATCTATTCCAAATTCAAAGCCTAGGACCTGGCACACAGTGAGCACTCAAAGAGTGGTAGCTCCGTATAAAATGAGTGATAAGGGGCAGCCCGGGTGGTTCAGCGGTTTAGCGCTGCCTTCAGCCCTGGGCCAGATCCTGGAGTCCTGGGATCGAGTCCCACATCAGGCTCCCTGCATGGAGCCTGCTTCTCCCTCTGCCTGTGTCTCTGCTCTCTCTCTCTCTCTCTCTCTCTCTCTCTGTCTCTCATGAATAAATAAATAAAAATTAAAAAAATAAAATGATTGATAAGCTGCAAAGCACTATGCAAATAGTAGGAATTATTACAAAGGATGTAGACAGCAGGGTGAAAATACCACCTTACTTTTAGGCAAATTCATAGATGGGTACCGCTTTATGTCTAGGTAAGAAGAGAGCGAGGAGCGTGGGAGCCCTGGGGGAGGGGAGAGCTAGGGTGGGTGGGTTTAGGTGAGAAATGAGTCGGGTGGCCCCTGTGCCTGTAGGAGGGGAGAAGGGGATGGACCGTAGTGATAGCTATGTGGCTCTGCTTGAGGGAAGGAGGTGTGGGGCAGCTCCATCTATGGGGTCCTTACAATTTAATAGGGTAAGCGTGCCACCAGAGGGAACACTTACAATGCAAAATTACTTTAAAAATAGCCAGACGGGGTGGGGGACATCTGGGTGGCTCGGTTGATTGAGTGTCTGACTTTGGCTCAGGTCGTGATCTCAGGGTCCTGGGATCAAGCTCCACGTTGGGCTCCCTGCTCAGTGGGGAATCTGCTTCTCCTTCTCCCTCTCCCTCTGCCTCTCCCTCTGCTCATCCTCTTTCTCTGTCAAATAAAAATAAAATCTTTAAAAAAATTAGCCAGAGGAATGTTTGTTGCAGTTCAGTTTATGGTAGCAGAGAACTTTTAAAAGGCAACGTAAGGGGCAGCCCCTCTAGCTCAGCAGTTTAGCACCTGCCTTCAGCCCAGGGCGTGATCCTGGAGACCCAGGATCTAGTCCTGTGTTGGGCTCCCTGCATGGGGCCTGCTTCTCTCTCTGCCTGTGTCTCAGCCCCTCTCTCTGTGTCTCTCATGAATAAATAAATAAATCTTAAAAAAAAAAAGCAACGTAAATGTCTAAGCCTAGAAGTGGCTGGTTAAATAAATCACAGTATATGCATTACCTGCGAGAAAACTATTCAATCCTGAAAACTAATTTTATTAGAATCTCTGTACATAACAATTGATTGACAAGGACAGAAATGCCCATTTTATATATATTACGTGTAAAGAGGAAGTAAAACAGCGGGTGCAATGCAGTCTCACTGCTGTGAAATGAAAGCAAATGCCGGTTAAAAGATCCCGAAGGATACACATCAAGGTATTAACAATGGTTTATCTCTAGGTGGTATGTGGGAGATTTTAGAATTTTATTTCTGCTCATCTGTGTTTTCCGATTTTCCACAGTGAATATGTTCTGCTTTTGTAATGAGGGAAAACTACATTTATTTTTAAAGCTTGGTGACAATTAGATGGACAGAGATCAAAGACTGTTAATAGGGGGAAAAAAAGAGATTGTGTTAATAGGCCTCAGCTAATCTGGAAAAACATTTGGGAGGAGGCCCCAGACTTTCCACACAAGGTGAAGGAGGAGGATGAAAAGGGTTTGGGGGGAGGGCAGCGGGGGCAGGGCAGGAACCCTGGGGTAGCTTGGGCACAGGGAGATGGCAGGGGTCGGGGCCTCATGCCTGGCACTCAGCCTGCTGGGCCCTTGACCGCTGGACCGTGGTGATTTGCCACCGGACCCGCACGTCCAGATGCCCTTCCAGAATAAGCTGCAAGCACGGACGACGCTGTGGATGGGACACTGCGCAGTGACGACACCTGCCTGCCCTCCAAAGGGCCAGGATTCCAGGAGATTGCCGCTGCGGGTGGAGAAGCCGACCGGTCGCAGTTTTGGCCAAACGGTGGTGCTAGAAGACAGGAGATCGGAGCCCGGCCCGGCAGTCCCGTCGGCTGCACCTGGCGGGCCACCAGGGGGCAGAGGAAGGCTGAGAGGAGCTTCCGCAGGGCCGCCCGGAGCCACCAGGCCTCAACGCCCTTAGCAACCGTTCAATAAAGTGGATCATTATAACAACGAAGTGCCAGGAGCGAAACAGGTGTGGGTCTTGGACCGAGAGGCCCCAAGGGGCAGCTCAAGGCACCTCTCCAAGCTCCCCGGTCAGCCCTCCCCGCTTCCACTGGACACCTTGCTCTGAGCCTCACCCTCCCACCATGCTTTTGCCATCCCTCGCAGGGTCCTCCCTTCCTCCCCCAAATTCACTGGGCACTTCCTGGGTACCAGAGCATTTAGCCAGAGCCTGGAAGGCCAGGGAAAGATTCCTGAGGACGAAGAGGCAGGGAGCTGGATGAGGGCCGACGTGCGTGCGTGGAGTGGAGAGACTGGCAAAGACGGGGCTGGAGAGAGGCAGGGGGCTGACCACGTAGTGTGGACATTTGCGAGAACACTGAAAGATCCCAAGTAGGTGAGGGACATGCTGAGATTGATTTTTTTTTAAAGATTTATTTATTCATGAGAGACCCACAAGAGAGGCAGAGACACAGGCAGAGGGAGAAGCAGGCTCCCTGCAGTCAGCTCTACGCGGGACTCAATCCCAGGACCCCGGGATCATGACCTGAGCCACCCAGGTGCCCCGAGATTGATTTTTAAAGAAGACCTCACTAGATGGTGTAGGGAGACAGGCTGAGGTGGCCAAGAGGAGACCCTCTGCTGGGGAGGTGTTAATAGTACAGAGGCGTGAGGCTGCATCCTGCACATGGTGTGCGGGTGCGGGGAAGGGGGTAGGTTTGGCTATATTTTGGAAGTAGACTTCGTAATTCATTAGGTGCAAGAGGGGTGGGGTGAGAGAGTATGAGGGGTCAACTATGATTCCCTGGTTTCTGGCATGAACAAGTGGATGGATGGTGTGTCATTTGCTAAGATGAGCAGTAATTGAGTTGGTGTGTGTGTGTGTGGGGGTTAAGATCAATAATTCCAGTTTTCCGTTTTGAACAGATTAAATCTGAGAAGCCTAAGAGACATCCAAAACCAGGCATCCAGTAGAAAGTTCCAGAGACTGTGTAGGAGCTCAGAAGAAAGACCTGGGCCGGGCATCTGAGTTTGGAAGCCTTTGCTGTAAGGAAGGTGCTATGGAAGCCACAGCGGAGGGTGAGATTACTCAAGCGAATAGTACGTAGTAGTGGGGAAGAGGGTCCAGGACCCGGCCCCGAGGAGTGGTCACATTTCTAGCCCAGATGAAGGAGGGTGGGCTGGGGACAGCCACTGAGAAGCTACCGCTGGAGGAAAAGCTGAAGGTGGGCAGGCGGCTCGGGGAAGGGGAGAGCTTCAAACAGGAGCCAGGGTTCTGGGGCTGAAAGCTCAGCAGTCAGGGGGCATAGAGGATGTCAAGTGTCCACTGATTTTAGCAAGCAGGGTCTCCGGGAAGCTTGGCTAGCGCCCAGGAGGAGAGCCTTTGGGGAGGAACAGAGAGCCCGGGGGAGCTGCGAGGGAAGGTGGGCCAGGGCCTGTTGGACGGTGGGCAACACCGGAACTTGCTGGGATGCTAATGGGAAGGATCTAGCGGAGCAGGAGAGAGAGCTGGTGTAGCAGAGCCAAGGTCCACTGGGGTGCGCGGGAGGCGATGGGGTCCAGCCTCTGCTCCTGCCTGCTTCCCTCTGCCCACGGTCAGGGCCGCCCTCGCCTTAGCCCAGGCTCACTTGTCTGACCCTCCAGAACCAGGATCACTGCTTCTGGGACCTTCCTGGGGTCCTACAAGACAACTTGGTCATCCCCCAGGGGCACAGCAGGCTTATGGCTGGGTTACAGCTTTTCTCGTGTATTCTTGAGGACGGGGAGTCCTACGCAGGCGTCTGCGCAGCAGCACTGCGTCTGACACGCGGAGCAGGCCTCGTGAGTAATGCTGGTGGGCAGGCTGGGGGGATGACTGGGTGATGCGGCAGCACCCCAGGCATCCTGGTGGTGGGGCGAGGGGCTGGGGTGACAGCGGGCCTCCTGAGAGAACTGGCTCTTTCAGCCACTATTTTTGATCCCTCCCGCCCCCCCCCCCCGCCCCCATAAGAGTGAAGCCCTGACAGTTCCCAGACTCTCTGCATTATCACCCAAGGAATCCAGCTTCTAGGATCAGCCCCAGGTAGAAGAAGAAACAGAAATGGAGACAGAGCCCAGCTCCCATCAGCCCATGGATACACATCAAGCCCGGAGGTCAGAGGTGGTGGGACGGGGTGGGGGTGGGGGGCGGGGAGGCACCTGAATTCCTCTCTCCCAGCTCCCAGGGATCCTCAGGTATTTTTTAATTAAGCCGAGGAGAAGCAACAGGGACCCTCTGGAATGTAAACATCAGATAAGCCCAGGCCCCCCTCCTCTCCAGGAAGCT
The DNA here is from genome assembly GCF_905146905.1 of Nyctereutes procyonoides. Lineage (NCBI taxonomy): Eukaryota > Metazoa > Chordata > Mammalia > Carnivora > Canidae > Nyctereutes > Nyctereutes procyonoides. The sequence continues at coordinate 3,862,824 of NW_026575124.1, read as the reverse complement.
TCCATTTTGTGTCTTCTAGTGAACACCACAGTCTTTCCCAGAAGCTAGTTCCCGCCCCTCTGGTTCCTGCGGGTCATGTCTGGGGGGGCCGGGGGAAGGAGTCTGCCTCTCAAGTTCTTTCCATGTCCCCTCCCCAGTCTTTGTCTCGGTCTTTGGGCCTTTTTGTAACCCCAGGGGCTTCGTAGTCTCAGGCGGGGCCTGTGCTTGGGAACCTGGAGGGAGACCTCAGATTTTAATCAGTATGTGGGTATCTCTTTGGGTTCGTGCTGTGGGATTTTGACCTCTGCTGTGGGCCTCTGTACCCTGTGTCCTCTGGGATGGTACAGCGCTCCCCAGCATTGGGCCGATCCAATGCGAGCAGCTAATGCCATCCAACACGTGGCGCTGGGCACCCCAAGTACTGAAAGAATAGTCCAGGCGGGTGGCGCTAATCAGAGGTGCCCAGAGGAGAGGGCATCGGCAGCCAGCGGGTGCCGCGGGTACAGAGAAGGCCTCAGGGAGGAGGCGGGGTTCGCCTACTTGAGGGAAGCGTGGGGAATGGGGGACAGAGAGGTGTGGGCAGGAGGCAGCGTAGGAACCATTGCTTGGGATCAGCTCAGGTGAAGCAGAGGGTTTAGAGAAGGGGGAGATGGGAGAGTTAAAGGCTGAGACAATTATGGGGGTGGTGGGAGAGATGGAATGCAGGGCTAAGGAGGCTGGATTTTATACCCTCAACAGTGGGAAGACCTTCAAGGTGTATACCATTGGGGGAGGGATTGGAGATGGGGGACAGATGCCCATTTAAAGGTAATTCCAGCAGCAGGGCGAGGGCCCCGTGCTCTCTTACCACCCCCACACCTCCCCCCCCCCCCCCGGCTGGTACCCTTGTCTCAGCCAGCCCAGCAGTCCCTGGAGTGAAGATCTGGAATCCAAGTGACTCTCAGACACTGCGTCCACATTGCCTAGGGGTTCTGTCCACAGTAAAGCTTGGACCTCAGAGCCTTTCTGCCTTTCAGGTAGCGTAGGACGGGATGAACTGTTCCGGGCTGGAGTGCCTGGCATCCTTCAGGGAAGGGTCCAGTTGATTGTGGGCACCTGGCTCTCACCTTGGCCGGGAGATGGTTTGGAACAAGCTCACTGGGCCCCTGGGGACACGCTGGAGGTTCAGTCACCTACAGAGGCGCCCCAGAGTGTCCCCACTTCTTGCGATCCGCAGACGCAAGCTTCACTGACCCCCATTCTTCCTCCCTTCTCCTCCTCCCTCAGGGGTCAGGTCTTGGGAAGAGTCCACTGGAAGGCAGAGCCACGCTGAGTCCTGGGGTCTGGGAGAAAGTCTCAGGCACAGCGGATGGAGGCGGTGACCTCTCCAGGGTTGTTCTTCTGGGGGCACTGGCTGGACGCGTTGGCTTCCGTCTCTGGGAATCTGGGCCTGTGCCGTCTGGAGCTGCTCTTACACGAAGGGATTCATCTTTCTCTTTCCCCCAAGGCAGGCCACTTGCCTTTCTTCATGTCCTGGTTTTCCCCACTTACCCATTTCTCCTTCAGGGCAGGGCTGGAAAGGTGGGGGACACGCGGCTCAGCTCTGCGCTTGGTGCGGTGGTGCTCTCTGCAGGCCCTTCTGTCTTGGGGCCGGGTGTCATTTGGCCCCTCTAGATGGCTCTGGGACCACAGATGCCTCCATCTTTCTCTCTCTCTCTCTCTCTCTCTCTCTCTCTCTCTCTCTCTCCCTATAACTAGCAGGCTTCCAAATATCAAGGAAGAGGGGGTATTTTCATAGTATTAAATCGATGTCCCCACCTCCGTGGTCCCCAGGTCCTCTCCAAAAATGGCCCCTGCTTTACTTCTGGGAGGGGATTTCTCTATGGGTCAAGGCAGGTGACTCTCTAAGCCCTGGCTCCCATCACCACTCTCTGCCCCCATCCTCTGCCCACCCACATTCCACTCATCCTTTGCTATCAGCAAGATGCACAGCCTCCAGGAAGCACCCGCCCTTTCCCTGGCCTCTCCTCCTCTGTAATCCTTGGTGCACCTCTCCTCTCCGATGACAAAGCAGGGCAGACTCTGGGGGAACCTTGGTCCCCCCGTGGCTTCCTGTGGCTGGGTTAGTCTGGTTTGCCCCGGCCACACGTCATAGTCCTCAAGGGCAGCACCTGCATCTCCTCCTGGGTGGGGTGGGGGGGAGGTGGGAGAGAGGCTGATGGGAGGGGTAGGAGGGAGGAAAGAGGAATGGTGTGGTGTGTGTGCATGAGACAGAGAGAGAGAGAGAGAGAGAGAGAGAGAGAACAGGGGTAGAAATGCCCAGCTGCAGAGGTTGTGAGGACAGGGCCTCTCCCCTAGACTCCTGCCAGCCCTCAAGGCTAAGCCCCCACTGATTATATATCTGCTCTCTGGTGTATAATTTGCATTTGGTGTATTATGTGCATAGATGACGATATGCTCCCCTCCCTTAATGTGCAAGGTGTATCACATCTCAGGGCCCCGGAAGATGTTCTCTTAATCTAGGGTCCTGGGCCCCCAGGCCTGCTTGAGGACTGGGACCTGAGCTCCTGCCCCGCCGTCTTTAAACCTGCTTCAAGCAGGAACCAGATGGACCCGTTTGGTAAGCTGGGGAAGGCTCTGCAAATGCGCGGGGCCTCTCTTGGGGCTCAGCCCCCAGGATCACAGCCCCTCTGGGTGGCGTGGCCTGCTGCTCTGACTGCCCGGCCCCCCGCATCCCCAGACCCCCTGTCTGGGGCAGGGGTGAGGCTGGGAGCCCCCGGACTGCAGGGAGCACCTGAGCAAGTCCCTTGGGGGAGCAGAAACCCACCTCCCGCGGCTTCCCTGAAGTTGGTCCCACGGTGCCCCTGGGGGTCACGAGGATGGGTCCACTTTCCCTTCTAAATGACAATCCTGCAGATATTTTGGCATCACAGAAAGTGGAAGGGAACTCCGAGGAGATGGAAGGCTAAATGGGGAGGGAAACGGGCCCAAGGAGGGAAGCGTCCTGTGAAAGCTGCTGGGTAAGTCGGGGAGCCCATCTGCCTCTGCCCAGGACAAGTTTCTCCTCTCCCCACCTCCCTTTCCTCCAGGTCAGACTCTCCTCTCCTCTCCCCTGACATCGAGTGTAATTGCTCGGTCCACTCTTGCTTTGCCACCTGTGTGTGCCCCTTCTGTCCCTCCCCGAGTTTGTCCCGTAGAGCACATGTCGTGTTGCCCAGAGGGGCCTAGCATGGCATGGGGGGGGGTCAGGAAATACCATGCAAGGGGCCCGACGTGGACTCCGAGAGAGAGAGGCAAAGACACAGGCAGAGGGAGAAGCAGGCTCCATGCAGGGAGCCTGACGTGGGACTCAGTCCCGGGACCCCAGGATCACGCCCTGGGCTGAAGGCAGGTGCCAAACCGCTGAGCCACCCAGGGATCCCCAAGGCCCTAAGCATTCCTGAATGACAGCAAGATTTATAGTTTTAGCACTTTCCCATGACAGAGGCCCTTTCAGTGACTGAGGGAGACTGTGTGATTTCTGTGCCCAGAAGAACCGGTGGCAGCTACCTGGCCAGAGCGTCAGGCTCATTCCACAGGCTTGCTTATTTGTCCCAAGACCTTCGTGGCAGGTAGGATTTTCCCCTGGCTAGAATGACTTAGAAAGGCCCTTGGGGTTTCTTAAAGCTGTGGGCTTGGCGGAGGGGGGTCGCCTTGGAGCCAGGACCTTCAGCCACCCTCCTGCTGTGCTCTGTTTCTTGGTACAGGGAAGCTCCAGAGGGAGGAGGATGGGTGTTGACAGCTCCAACTGTCCCTCTACTTGCCAGTTCCTCCTTCCCTTGGGTGTTCTGCCCCCAGAGCCCTACCCTGCTAGCTTTTTTGTTCCTCTATTTGTTGATTCATTCAAAAGCTAATGAGACTGGGCACCTGGGTGGCTCAGCAGTTGTGCGTCTGCCTTGGGCCCAGGGCATGACCCCTCGGGGGGTCCCAGGATCCCGGGATCCAGTCCCCACGTTGGGCTCCCCACAGGGAGCCTGCTTCTTCCTCTGCCTGTGTCTGTGCCTCTCTCTGTGTATCTCATGAATAAATAAATAAAATCTTAAAGAAAAAAAAAACAACAACAAAAGCTATTGAGGCTGATTGCTGAATTCAGAAATTTTGCTTGCCAGAATTCAACCCCTTAGTAGCTTGAAATCGACCACTGTGGGAGTATTTACACTAGAGAAATTGGAAAATGCTATAGGTCAGGGCTACTTTTTTTTTTTTTTGGCCTCCCCGGCCCCCCTGCACCCCCCTTGCCATATTGGTGACTTGACCTATGATAGAGCTGTGCTAAATCCCAGGAGTGTAACAGTGAACAAAGCGGCCTAGTCTTGGCCATGTGGAGCTTACAGTCTGGGATGGCTCTGTGCCATGTGGTACCGTGGTAGCCGTTAGCCACTAGTCTCCACTGGGTCTGTTTAAATTAATTGAAATTGAGTATGATACAAACATCATTTCCCCAGTCAGATTGACCATATTTGAAGTGCTCAGTAGCCACAAGTACTTGGCAGCTACAGTATTGGACAACATAGATATTTCCACTACTACAGAAAGTTCTATCCGATGGTGCCTAGAGGCAGAAGAAGAGGAACAGGTAAGGCCGAAGGGTCATATACCCAGACCCAGACTAGACCTTCAAAATGATAGAAACAAGTGCCCTGGGGAAGGGATGGGGGGGGTGGGGGGGTTGTCTCAGAAGTTTCAGGAAATTGTACAGCAGTTTTCACCCTCCCCTTACCACGTGGTATGCACTTTGATCTAGTTTATTCTACTTTATTCTATTCATCTCATTGCAAATACTCCGGTTAATCAACTCTCCTGCTCAGGACCCTGCAATTTGAAAAACACCGCTTTGACGTCAGCGGGGGTGGGGCAGGGTGCTGGGGGCAGAGCCGAGCAGAGCGATGCAGATGCAGCGGGGAGGGCGCCCCAGAAGAGACTGCAGGGCTGGTGGGACAGTATGAGTCTGGCAACCGGACGAAGTTGGGGTGGGGGCCAGTGGCCACAAGGGGCTAGAATTCACTCCTCAAACCTGGGCTGCTTCAGAGCTTCTGCCTTCCTGCCCCCTTTTGGCCTCCGCTCTCCAGCCTTTTCATCTGGCCTTGAGTGTAAATCATTAGCTCTAGCAGCGGACACTAAGCAGTACTCAAACCCAGGCATGTGTGGGAAGGGCCTGGGGGCAGCGCAGCCGTGTAAATGAATGGCTTCGGGTCTCTCAGTGGGGTGAGCAATGGAGAAAGGTCAGCCAATTTGGCAGGGGCCTGCTCTACTCTCCTGCCAGGGTGGGCGGGGGCAGGGTGGGGGGGCTCGGGGGTGCAGTGGAGAGAACTTGGTGGGCTTTGGGCCCACAGCATTGTAATGCCTTCAAATCCCCAGTTTGCCCTAAAACCTTCTTGCTGTAGCGCCAGCCTCTTCATCGTGTTCTGATCAGGGCTCCCAAGACCCGAGGATCCCTGAAATTCTCCTTCCTTGAGCTGCTCCTAAGTAGAGGACTGCTTCCTCAGTTCACCCCTAGGCAGGTGGAGCCGAGGCCAGTGGCGGAGCGCCTCCTTACACAGTGCTCAGGACTCCTGTACTCAGGCTGGGAGAAGAGTCACGGCGATGAAACCTTATGGAAGGGGGAGTCCTGTGCAGCTCTAGCGGGCAGAACTGGTCTAGAAGGTTAGGAGGCAGTTTCCACCCGAGCGGAAGGAGTGATAATGTTCTAATAACTACAGTGCTCAAGGGGGCTGTGCTGTTTTAAAATCTCCATGCAGAAAAAGTCGGGAAGGCCAGAAAGAGGATTTCTAGGTCTAGAGGCCAAGTTTGAACTGTTGAGTCATTTACTCAACACGTATTAATTGACCACCTGTTATATGCACTGTGCTGGGTGCTGGGGTTACCACTGAAGATGAACTAGAAATGCTTAACCTCCTGGAGCTGCCCTGGGTGGTGGGTGGGAGGGGTGGGAAGACAAGCACAGGGTGACCTGGAAGGCCTCCTGTAATGTGAGGATTGTAGACTGTATGGAACTGTATGGAACCTCACGACTCACCTCCACCTGCATTATTCTGGGCGATCCTCACAACCACCCTTCAGACGGTTAGGCCAGGCCAGGCCAGTGTCTCTTATCTTATAAGTGTGGGTTCAAGAAAAGAATGTTTTGGGGTGCCTGGTGAGGTCAGTCGGTAGAGTATACGACTCTGGATCTCAGGGTGGTGAGTTCAAGTCCCACATTGGGTGCAGAGCTCAAAGAAGAAGAAAGAGAAGGAGGAGGAGAAGGAGAAGGAGGAGGAAGGAGGAGGAGAAGGAAGGAGGAGGAGACGGAGGAGAAAGAGGAGGAGGAGAAGGGGAAGAAAGAAAGAAAAAGAAAGAAAGAAAGAAAAAGAAAGATTTTTTTTTAATAGATTTTTTTTATTCATGAGAGACACAGGGAGAGAGGCAGAGACACGGGCAGAGGGAGAAGCAGGCTCCAAGCGGGGAGCCCGACGTGGGACTCCCTCCCGGGACCCGGGTCCTGCCCTGAGCCCAAGGCAGCCTCTTATGCACTGAGTCACCAGGTGCCCCAGAACGTCTTTATTTCACTGATGAAAAACTGAGGCCCAGAGAGAGGCTGACGCACGGTCACAGAGGTGTGACAGGGCTGGGAATGGATTCAGATTTCAGGTCTTGCCAGCTTTTCTCACCCTGGTGGGTGACCCAGACCAGTGGAGGCCAGAACATCTCTCTTCTTAGCTCCCTTCACCAAAGAGAGCTGAGGCTTTCCAGAGGCCTGGGCAGGGGCGGGGGGACTGTGCGGGCGTCTGCAAAGCGCCCTCCTCATTCCTGGCGACTGACTGCCAGGCCTGGAAGTGGCAGCCTTCCAGAGAGGGCAGGGGCAGGGGCAGGGACGCCAGGGGCAAGAGGACGCCTGAATTCCGGTGCTCAGGCCCTCAGCATAACATCAAGCTTCAGGAAGCGCGTCCCTGGGCCAGACAGGTCGGAAATTTTGCGCAGGTTGAGTCGTTTAGTCCCCTCCGGAGCCCCAGAAACAGGCGCTATTTCCGCCCGTCCTGGGACAAGGGCAACTGAGCCCGGAAGGTCGGCCAGGTAGTGAGCGGCTCACCGGACGGCAGCCCTGGCCGCCCAGCCCCACGCTGCCTCCCGGGGGCTCTGGCCGCGGCCACCCCGGGCCTGGGTGCCCGACCTCGGGGTGCCCCCCTAGCCTCCCGGCCTCCGCCCGACCCCGGGGTGCCCGACCTCGAGGTGCCCCCCTCAGCCTCCTGGCCTCTGCCCAACCCCGGGGTGCCCGACCTCGAGGTGCTCCCTGCGGCCTCCCCACCTCCACCCGACCCCGGGGTGCTGGGGGGCTCCTGGCTCCCCAGCCGCGGTGCCTGGGGCAGGGCTGCCGTGCCTCCGCCCTGCTTCCCCAGCACCCTGGCCTCTAGCAGGAGGGGTTCCTGACTTCCAGTTCCTCCTGAGACTCCGGGGGAAACAGCATGAACCCTGGGGCACCTGCAAGCCCCACCCCACCCCACCCCCGCCAGGCTCCTGAGACAAGGGGCAGCTCTTTCCTCTCCTAACATTCAAGGGCAAAAGTCTCGGGTGTTGGGTGTGCGTGCACAGGTGTAGGGTAACTATTGCATATTAATTTTTTTTTCTCTTGGAGAAAATAAATGCACAACTTTTTACATACCCATTTTTAAAAAAATAAGCTTTTTATTTTAAGATAATTGTAGACTCACATGCAGTTGTAAGAAAGAATACAGAGAGATCCCATGTACCCTTTACCCAGTTTCCCCCATTTGTATCATCTTGCACAACTGTGGTGTGATAGGACAGGGAAGATGGTGACATTGATAAGAGTAAAGATGCAAAACGTTTCCATCACCACAGGATCCCTGGTGCTTTCCTTGTATGGCCACACTCACTCCCCTGTGGCCCCATCTCCTCCTTAACCCTTGGGCAATCACTAAGCTGTTGTCCATTTCTGGAATTTTGTCATTTCAAGAATGTTATGTAAATGAAATCATACAGTACGTAATCTTTTGGGATTGGCTTTTCTCAGCGTAATTCTCTGGAGATTCATCCAGACTGTTGCCTGTATCAAAAAATTCATTCCTTTTTCATTGTCGAATAGTACTCTACTGCGCGAATGTGTCCCAGTCCATCCATTCATTCTCCTGTTGAAGGACATCTGGATTCTTTCTAGTTTTTAGCTCTTACAAATAAAGTTGTAGGGTGCCTATGGGTGGCCCAGCTGGTTGACTCTTAGTTTCAGCTCAGGTCGTGATCTCAGGGTCCTGGGACCCAGCCCTGTGGGCTCTGTGCTCAGCACAGACTGTGCTTGAGACTTTCTCTCCCTCTACCCTGCACATTCTCTCTCTCTCCAAGAAAGAAAGAAAGAGAAATAAATAAATAAATAAATAAATAAATAAATAAATAAATAAATAAAAATAAATAAAGAAAGAAAGAAAGAAAGTTGCTTTTGCTATACATGGTATTGTGTGTGCATAAGTTTTTATTTCCCTAGGATAAATGCCCAGGAGAGCAATTGCTGGGTTATATGTTTAGATTTTTTAAAAAGATTTTATTTATTTATTCATGAGAGACACAGATAGAGAGAGAGAGGCAGAGACACAGACAGAGGAGAAGCAGGCTCCATGCAGGAAGCTGGACGCGGGACTCGATCCCAGGACTCCAGGATCATGCCCTGGGCCGAAGGCAGGTGCCAAACCGCTGAGCCACCCAGGGATTCCCTATGTTTAGATTTTATTTTTTTTTATTTTTTCTATGTTTAGATTTTTAAGGAACAGCTAAACTGTTTTCAGAGTGGCTGTGCCATTTTGCATTCCCATCAGCGATGTAGGAGTGATCCAATTTCTCCACATCTGCTCCAGCAGTTGGTATTGTCTGTTGTTTATTTTAGTTATTTTAATAGGTGTGTAGTGATACCTCACTGTGATTTTTTAAAGAGATTTTATTTATTTATTTGTGCATGAGACACACAGAAAGACAGAGACACAGGCAGAGAAGCAGGCTCCCCGCGGGGAGCACAACGCAACACTCAATCCCGGGACCCCAGGATCAAGACCTGAGCCGAAGGCAGCCGCTCAGCCACGGAGCCACCCAGGCGTCCCCATCTCAATGTGATTTTGATTCGCATTTCCCTCCATCTGGGGATGTTGAACATCTTTGCAGGAGCTTATCTGCAGCCTGTGTACCTTCTTCAAGGAAATGTCGTTTCATATCTTTTGCCCATTTTCTAACTGGCTTGTTTGTGTTGTACCATGAAGTTTGAGAATTCTTTTTTTTTATTAAATATTTTATTTATCCATTTAGTGAGAGAGAGAGAGAGAGAGAGAGAGAGAGAGAGAGAGCATGCTCGAGTGTGTGAGAGGGAGAGAGTCCCAAATGGACTCAGTGCTGAATGGGGAACTGTCCGCAGGCTGACCCCATGACCCCGGGATCATGACACCGGTTGAGATCAAGAGTCAGAAGCTCAACCGACGAGCCACCCAGGTACCCCTGAAATTCTTTATATATTCTAGATACTAAGCGTTGTAGGATATACGATATTCAAATATTTTCTCCTAGTCTGTTGCTTGTCTTCATCGTCGGGACAGCTTCTTTCACAGAACAAACATTTTTAATCTTGAAGAAGTCCAATTTACCAGTTTTTATGGATACGCTGTTGATGTCAAGTCTAAAAGCTCCACTTAGCCCTAGATCTGAGATTTCTGTGGGTTTTTTTTTCAGTTTTTTCTTAAATGTTTTTTACTTAAAGTTCTATAATTTTACGTCTTACACTTAAGTTTGTGATCAATACTGAGTTAATTTTTATTAAGATGTGAGAATTAGGTCAAGGTTGTTTTTGTTTTTTGTCTATGGATGTCCAGTTGCTCTGACACCACTTGTTGAAAAGGCTGTTTTCTCCACTGAATTGCTTTATGCCTTTGTCAAAAATCAGTTTGACATATTTGTATGCATGTATTTCTGGGTTCTCCATGGTGTTTCATTGGTCTGTGTGTCTACCCCTCTACCAATACCATACACTCAGGATTACTATAGTTATATATTAAGTCTTCAAATATTATAGACTGATTTTTCCCCCTTTATTATAATTGTTTTAGCTATTCTAGTTCTTTTGTCTTTCATATAGATTTTAGGATAACTAAAGAAGGAAGAAGCAGGCTCCCTGTGGGGAGCCCGATGCAGAACTCGATCCCAGGACCCCAGGATCAAGCCCTGAGCTGAAGGCAGATGCTCCACCACTGAGCCATCCAGGCGTCGCTAAAGTGAGTTTCTTTTAGACAGCATATAGTTTTTAAATCCACTCTGCCCCTATTGGTCTTTTAATTGGTTTGTTTATACCACTTAATGTGATTATTGATATATTAGGACTGAAGTCTACCATTTTATTTTTTTTCTCGATTTGCTTTTCATTTCTTTTCCTTGCCTTCCTAATTGGTTGCTTAAACTTTTTTAGAACTCCATTTTGATTAGTTAGTAGTTTTTTTTTTTTAAGGTTTACTTATTTATTTTAGAGAGAGAGAGTGAGCAAGCACCGGGAGGGAGAAAGAATCTGAAGCAGATTCTGTGCTGAGTGTGGAGCCCAGTGCAGAGCTCTGTCTCACGACCCTGAGATCATGATCTGAGCCAAAATTGAGAGTCAGATGCTTAACCAGTGGAGCCACCCAGGCACCCTAGTTGGTAGTGTTTTTGAGTGTATCTCTTTGTATAGATTTGGAAATGGTTGACATTTTTTTTTTCCTGGTCATCACATTTATTTATTTAGAAGCTCTGAGGCCCTGAGATCAAGAGTTGCATGCTCGGGATCCCTGGGTGGCGCAGCACTTTGGCGCCTGCCTTTGGCCCAGGGCGCGATCCTGGAGACCCGGGATCGAATCCCACGTCAGGCTCCCGGTGCATGGAGCCTGCTTCTCCCTCTGCCTGTGTCTCTGCCTCTCTCTCTCTCTGTATGACTATCGTAAATTAAAAAAAAAAAATTAAAAAAAAAAAAAGAGTTGCATGCTCTACCAACTGAGCCAGCCAGGCACTTCACTAGTAGTCACATTTGTAATAAAATAATGAGATGACTATAATAGACCGACCATTTAATTTAACACTAGAACCCTATGATCAGGTAATTATTGCCAAAGATTCCTGTGGGTCAGACCATTCTGATTATTGCTCCAACCCTGTTGCTTTTTTTTTTTTTTTCCTGTTGCTTTTTAAGGCAACCATACTCTCTTTGGTTCTGGTGGTCAGCTGTTGCCACCTGGCCTCTGTCATGCTGGGATCCCATCACTGCTAGCAAACCCGGAAGCCCATTTCCATAGCGGCTCTTCCCTCTTCCTCCCCAAGCACACGGAGAAAAATTAGCACAGCACTTTTTAAGAATGATGTGCTTCCCCTAATGGTGTATTTCCCAATGCCTCAGTGAGGGAGTATTTTCTAGCCCCTCTTGGGAGAATTATTTAGGGGTGAGTGAGTAGATTGTACATGATAAACCCATTCCAACATTCCTTTCTTGGTAAATCTTTAGATTCCTTCCTCTGAATTATGCAATAGAGTTTCTTGTATCTCAGTTTCACTTATTGTATGCTACCTCTGAGACCAGATTTTAGCTAATCAACTAAGGAAAGAGATAAAATCATTCCTGGCTGTTGGAGCAGGCACACTGAGTTTGGATTCTCTGAATCCATACAAATAAACCCATATAAATAAATTCAGCCCAATCTAAAACTGTGTCTTCCTTTCTGGTTCAGCACCCTTAGAATCCAACTCCATACAAATTCCCCAAGTTTGTATCTATATAAACTGGGAAAAGTTTTGCAAATCTTTTGGCTTGTGAGTCTTCTCTGGGGTCAGACTTTGTATTCATTCCCCCTAGGTGTTTTTTTTTTTTTTGTGTGTGTGTGTGTGTTTTAAAGATTTTATTTATTCATTCATGAGAGACACAGAGAGAGGCAGAGACACAGGCAGAGGGAGAAGCAGGCTCCCTGTGAGGAGCCCGATGTGGATCCCAGGACCTGGGATCACGCCCTGAGCCTAAGGCAGATGCTCAACCACTGAGCCACCCAGGCACCCCCATTCCGCCTAGTTTTGTGTCTGAGTCATTTATTACATGTTAACTATCTCAGGCGAAGCCCTTACAGAGTCTCTGAGCAAGATAGAACCAGCCTCTTGAGACCAAGACGGAAGGCTGTCTCGGCAGTCAGGAAGATTTAGCATGGTCTGGGCATTCAGCACCCTCAAAGATATCCCAGACCTCCTTTTCCCATTTTTAGGATTCCTCCAATGCCTTGGCTTTCATATAAGACCTGGTTGTGATTTCAACTTATGCTGCGGTGTCAGGCTTCAGCTACATCAGTCCTGTGGCTACAGCCCTGTGACTACAGAGAGATTCATCTAGGAAGTCTTAGACGCAGCCTGGTACTTTTGAGTCAAGCATCTAAAACTTGGAGCTTCCAATTTCCTTTCTCTAAGCTCACCAGGGTAGCCAAAGCAGCCAGATCCCTCCAGAGAGCCCTAGATTTCCTTTTTCCCACTGTAATGATCTGTTAGCTGTGTAGTTTGCCCAAGACTTACCTTCCAAAGGCTAGTCATTCCAGGTTGCCCCAAGTGGTAAATTAAGTTACAGTTTTGCCATTACATGTGGTTACTGAGACCTCACTGCCTTGAAACCCAGTCGAGTACAGCCACTATGGAAAATAGTATGGAGGAGCCTCAAAAAATTAAGAATAAAACTACCACAGGATCCAGCAATTCTGCTTTTGGGAATATAGCCAAAGGAAACGAAAACACTAACTTGAAAATATATCTGCACCCCCACGTTCATAGCAGCATTCTTCACAGTAGCCAAGACATGGAAATAACCTGCGTCTATCAGCAGATGAATGCTTAAGGAAGCTGTGGTGTGCGTATGCAACGGAATGTAATTCAGCCATAAAAATCGAGGAAATCCTATCATTTGCGACAACGTGGATGGAGCTTAAAGGTATTATGCTAATTGAAGTAAGTTGGAGAAAGACAAGTACTGAATAATGTCGTTTATAAACCAAAAACCATAAGCCAAACTCATAGAAAAAGAGATCAGACCTGTGGTTGAAGTCAGAGGAAGAAAGAGTTGAAGATAAGCAGCTGGCTTTGCAGTTTGCAGGTATCCCATAAGCCAAGGGATGCAGGTAGCCTCTTGAAGCTGGGAAAAAAAAAAAAAATCAATTCCCCCTAGAGCTTCTGGAAGGCACACAGCCCTGCTGACACCTTGATTTTAGGACTTCTGACCTCCCGAACCATAAGATGACAAATGTATATTGTTTTAAGCCACTAGATTTATGATTATTTGTTATAGCAAAAATAGGAAACTAATACACCTTCTAACTCCTGATTCTCTAGATCTTGCTCTATTTTTTCCCACAATACTTACCTAATAATTACGTTTAGCATTTGCCATCTGTCTCCATCGGCTAAAATGTAAGCTCTGCAAGAACAAGGATTATTTGTCTGTTTTTTCACCACTGTATCCTCAGCAACTAGAACAGTTTTTGGCACATACTAGGGGCTCAGTAAATATTTATTTATTGACTGACTGACTGAATGAATGGGTCAGAAAGATGGGCACAAAATCTTCTGTGGAAAGCTGTTCTTGTACCATTATAAAGATTAACAAAGAAAACTTTTTTGGTGTTTGTATTAGTCATATATAATTCAAAAGGTACAGAGGTTACACAATGGAAAATAAATTTCCCTCCCACCTTTGTTTCTTCCCACCCTAATTTCTGTTCTCATAGCCTATCATTAATTTAGATTTCTTGTATATTCTGCCAGAGAGAGCTTTGCATATACAGGCTACATACAAATGAATATACACATATTTTATCTATCATCTATCTATCTATCATCTATCTATCTATCTATCTATCTATCTATCTATCTATCTATCTATCATCTATCATCTCTCGTTGTTTTTGTCTTTTAAAAACCCCGCAAATGTCAGTATATGATGCATGTAGTTCTGCACCTTCCAGCAGCATTTATTAATTTAGTATCTGGGCTGGATTGCACCTAGACAGGGGATTGGATGAGGTGAAGCACATGACTCCCCATTATAACCTTGGAATGCTAATTTTCCCCCTTGGCACTCAAGGGACAAAATGGCCTGCCCTTCATGAAGTCGGTCATCTTCCCAAGTGGAGGCTGAGGAGGTTTGCCCCAGAAGCCTTGAGCTTTCCCAAGAGTGTGCAATTTAAAACAGGCACGTTCGTGACTTGCATCAGGAGGGAGGGCCATGGTCGTGACCCTAGGTACAGCTGGGATCTGAGTCTCACCTTTGCCTGCCTATTGGAGTCACCAAAGTCAAATTTTAACACTTCCCAGGGGGCCCGGGTCCTCACCCCAGAATAACTGAATCAGAATCTTTGCCGATGGGACCTGGGCCTCTGTATTGTTGGTAAAATGCCTCTGGTGATTGGAATTGGAGCCTGGGCTGAGAACCCCTGGGGTTAAGTTATAATCCACAGAAGAGAGAGCTGGGACTGAGAATCTGGAGGTGTGGTTTTCTACTCTGAGCTTCTAGCTCCGAGGCCTCAGACAAGTCACATGATCTCTGGGAACCTCGGCACCTACTTCTCTGCGTCAGAGCCAGTAATACCCTGTGCCCTGCATAGCTCGCAGGATTGTAATGGGGATCAAGTGCATTAGCGCCCTGGGAACTGTGAGACATTGTCTGATGGGAGGCATAGTCATATCAGGTGCGTCGTCTTGGGTTACCCTGGTCAGCTGGACTCCGCCACGGACGCTGCTCCCGCTCTGCCAGGGGCTTTCTGCTTCAGCCTCAGGCAGGTCTGCAGCCCCAGCGGTTGCTCGCAGCCCCACATCTGGCTGCCTGGCCATCAGGCCATCAGTCTCTCCATTTCGGGGGCCTTAGGAAGCTGGATTCCTTCTGAGCAAATTACAGTGAGGGCCAGGCAGGGCCACGCAGGCCTTTGCGGAGGTGGGGTGGGGCCTGGTGGGCTCTGGGGCTTCTGTGTGCTGGGAGAGAGCCCAGTCAGCTTTACACCTACCGATTCGGAACAATGGGGGGGGGGGGGACAGGCAAGAAAACCACTCCGACTGCTTTCCTAAAACAGATCTCAGAAAGTGAGACTCAACCACCTGGCCTCCAAGCTTTGTCTCCTGTAGCCTCCTACAGAGACCAGGGAGGAGGGCGCGCAAGAAGTAGGGGTTGAACGAGCCGTGGGACGGGTGACTGCTGCGGTGACTCCGGGAAGGCAGGCTTCAGAAGGCTGGAAGCCCCTCGCAGGGGCGCCTTGCTTTCAGCTAGACGGTTTCCTCTGGGTAGGAGCACCCAGGAGTCCAGAGACAGCGCGGTCCCTGCTCGCAGAAGCTCCAGGTAGCTTCTTGGGTAACTGGCTCAGGAAGGGGCCCTGGCTCTGTTCCCTTCGCAGCTGCCAGGCCCTGCAGTGTGAAGGACCCCCACCCTGTCCTTCCGGGGCTTCCCCACCCCACCCCTCGGGGCGGCCTGTCTGGGCACAGTCTCCTGGGCTCCTACAGACCAAGCACCTCGGGTAGTGCTATCCTCGGCTTTTCTCCACCAAGGATCCCATAGTTTTAGAGATTGAAGATTTGTTATCCTGGATCTTCACGTATCATCTCTCCACTCTTCTGACTTCTCCCCACTATGGCCTTCCTCGTGGGCTCCCCCAGACCCAGGACACTTACCACCTGCTAGCACACTGTGTTGTGTTCGTTTATCTGTCCCCCGTCATCAGAATACAAGCTCTGTGAAGATAGTGATTTTGTGTTTTCTGTTCATTGATGTATCTCCAGGGCCTGGAAGAGTGGCTGGTACATAGTAGGTATTTGGTTAAGTTTTTGCTGAAGGATAGATAAAAATGCACACACTTTTTTTTCCTTAGATTTTTAAAAAAGATTTTTTTTTTAATTAAACAACAGATTTTATTTACACATGCAGCGCATGTAACCACAGGAGAACTGAGTGGTGAGCAACTCAGAAGGAGAATTGGGATGCCTAGGCTAACTTCACAAAGGGCAACAAATTTTATTTTATTTATTTTATATATTTTAAAAATACAATACATTTTAAATCAGTGACAAGGGAAAGGGGGTTTGGGTTCATCTTCCCTCCAATCTCCTTCAGAATGTAAGTTCCTTGAGAGCAGGGATTTTTGTCTGTTTTGTGCAGTTCTGTTCCCCCACCCTCACAACACTGCCTGATTTGTGGTAAGAGCTCAGAAAATGTTTTTGAAATGAATCTGTTTCCCTATTTCATAGACAAGGAAACTGAAACTCGGGGTAATTTGCCCAAAGTGGTCCTAACTATTAGGAGAACCAAATGAGATGAAGCTGTCAGCATCCATCTTGTGTTGGTTTTCAGTAAAACTCACCATCTATAATTGCTCTGTTCTCATGCAACTTCTTAAAACTGGGAAATCTCCCATAAAAATGCACTAAAATGAGTTTTACCCTATATATATATATATATATATATATATATATATATATATATATATTTTTTTTTTTTTTATGATAGTCACACAGAATGAGAGAGAGAGGCAGAGACATAGGCAGAGGGAGAAGCAGAGGCTCTATGCACCGGGAGCCCGACGTGGGACTTGATCCCGGGTCTCCAGGATCGCGCCCTGGGCCAAAGGCAGGCGCCAAACCGCTGCACCACCCAGGGATCCCTGATTTTATATTTTAAGTAATCTCTACACTCTACGCGGTGCTTGAACTCACAACCCCGAGATCAGGAGTTGCATGCTCCACCAACCGAGTCAGCTGGGAGCCCCCAAAATGCTGTGAGCTCGATGAGGTAGGGGCAATACCCACTTTGTCTACCATGTATATACTCAGCATCCTAGCACAGGGCCTGGTGTAAAGTAAGTACTTCCTAAATATTTGTTAATATTTGTTTTAAAAAAATGAAACGTGTCCGTGTATGTCCAATTTAGGAAATTATTTTACGGTGGTTACCTCTGGGAGTGGATGGGAAATATTTAATTTTATTTCCTTCTTTCTTTTTGGATTTTGTGCCTGTTACTTTTATCTCTCTCTCCTTTTTAAAAAGATTTTATTTATTTGCTCATGAGAGACACAGAAAGAGAGAGAGGCGGACACACAGGTAGAGGGAGAAGCAGGCTCCATGCGGGGAGCCCGATGTGGGACTCGACCCCAGGACCCTGGGATCACGACCTGAGCCGAAGGCAGACGCTCAATCACTGAGCCACCCAGGTGCCCCCTTTTATCCCTTTTTTAATTTGAAAAGACGGATTCTCATCAACCATTCCTTCTTCTTTCTGAGCTGAGTTCTCAGAAGGGAACGCAGACCTTTCCTCGGGCCACCCCCACCCCTCCATATGAAACCCCTGGGGTCAGCAGTGATTTCTCCGGATCAGAGGAAGGACTACTGGGGTCAGGACACTGCACACGGTATGAAAACAGCCAAGGAAGACACGGAGTGACCTCTGAACCTTTTATTGGCCTCCTGCTCCTCAAAGGGTACCCTGTTTTGCTGCCTCAACGCCTCAGAATTTTGGTGTCGTTGGTCTCAGACACCACCTTGCCGTCCACGATCTTGCGGGTGGTGGTCTTCTGGATGGTCTGCAAGGAGTTGCTGCTGACCAGGGCGTCAGTAAGACTGTAACAGAAGCCCAAGCCCCGGTTATAAACAGCTCTGCAGAGTAGCAGGGGGTCAAGGAAAGGGTTGAAAAAGCCCTCCGGATCCCTGCCTTTATCTCCGTATTCTTTTGACTACTTCCTCCACAAAAGGGAAACCCAAGGCCAAACTCCATGTGTGCTCTAAGTATGGCCGGGGCAAGGCTTACTCTCTTCCCTTCTCTGGGGTTGGGGGGGGCTCTGCAACCATTACTCCCTCGGAGATGCAGGAGCCCTCGCAGAGCTCCACCCCCGGTGCTCAGTGGACCCCAGTGAACGGGCACGTGGTGGGGCTTACCAAAGGGGCTCTGGGGAGAAGCATCTCCCCACCCCGGCTGGTGAGGGTGGGACGAGAGGCCCATTTACCTGAAGTCCTCCCCGTCTTCCAACAGGCGACGGTAGGTAGCAATCTCAGCCTCCAGCTTGACCTTGACGTTCAGCAGGGCCTCGTACTCCTGGGCCTGGCGCTGCCCCTCTGCCCGGGTCTGGGACAGCTCTGACTCCAGGTGCAGCAGGACCCCGTTGAGCTGCTCCATCTGCATCGCGTAGCGGGTCTCGACCTCCCTCAGGCTGTTCTCCAAGCTGGCCTTCTGTGGGGGCACAGGGACGAGGATCGGGTGAGCCTCGCCATGGAGCGGAAGGAGAGTCTCGGCAAGTTTTAGCAGAGCGGTCCGAGTCCCATGACGGCTCATCCCATCACTCTTGGAAACTTGAGAGCTTAGGGCGTGCCAGGTACTAGGGTCATGGGTGGGAGCAGTGAGAAATGCAGAGAACCACTCTTTCTGAGCATAAGATTTATGATGGAAGGGGTGGGATTGGGCCGAGACAGGATTGGGTTTGGGGCCGACAGAGGGCAGGGCCAGGGGGGAGTTGGAGCTGGTGAAGTGAGGCTTACCAGGTTTCTCATGGAGTCCAGGTTGATCTCCAAGGACTGGGCGGTACGTCTCAGCTCCGTGAGGGTCATCTCAGCTTTTCCGATCTCAGCGGTCTGTGTGGTGACCACTGTGGTGCTCTCCTCGATCTGCAGGGTGGGTATAGTCCTCAGGTCCCCCCTCCTTTGCCTCCCTCCCACAGCCTCAGGCCTCTGTGTCTAGCCGGGCACCCAGCCCTTCCCCTCGTGCACCTGCTGAGACCAGTACTTGTCCAGCTCCTCCCGGTTCTTCTGAGCCAGCTGGTCATACTGGGCCCGGATATCTGCCATGATCTTGCTGAGGTCCTGAGATTTGGGGGCATCCAACTCCACCGTCAACCCAGAGTTGGCGATTTGGTTTTGTAGACCCTTTACTTCCTAAAGGAGAGAGGACCAGAGTGAGGAGAGACTCGGGGTCAGAGCTCCGACAAGGCTCCTCTCCTGCAACTGTCCCTCGTGGGAGACCTGTGGGATCAGCTGGAGAAAGCAGCAGAGAAGATTCTTGGTTTTATACTCTGGGCGATGCCAATCCTGGGTTTTCTACTGCCGATGAATAAAATGCCACCCACTCTGCCCAAATCTATCACCTACAGGTGGTTTCTCTCCCTCACTTCACTCTGTCCCTCCATCTATCTTCCTTCCACAACCTCCTCCTTGTACATTCTTCCAGGAAGCCCTCTCAGCGCCACCTGCCCTCACTCCTCCAGCAGCCCTCACACGTGGTGCTGGCTGCTTCTATCTTTTGTCCTCTCCTCGCTCTCTCACCCATGTCCCCTTGACCCCATCACACTGCAATTCAGGTGACCGAGTATGGCAATGGTCTGATTAAGGAGAGCCCGGGCTGGTAGTTCTAAACTTCTCTGCAAGCTACTTACAGGCGGCCTGTCCCATCTAGTGCCCCCCACCCCTGACTTGTTTGGCCTCCTCCTTCCCGGCCTGGCCAGGGGCCCCTGCTTGCCTCCTCGTGGTTCTTCTTCATGAAGAGCAGCTCCTCCTTGAGAGCCTCGATCTCTGTCTCTAGCTGCAGCCGAGTGACATTGGTGTCATCAATGACCTTGCGGAGCCCATGGATGTCGCTCTCCACGGACTGGCGCATGGCCAGCTCCGTCTCATACCTGGGGGCAGGGGGAGGGGAGGCGATCAGAGGGCCTCATTCTGACCCAGAACCTTCTCACTAGGCCATCTGAGAGCGCCCCTGGCCCCCGCAAACCAGCCGCCGGAGTCTGGATCAGGTGGTAATCCTCTGGGCAGCCTTCTCGGTTCTTGGGGGACAATGTTCTTAGACTGGGTTATATCCGTGAATAAATACATGGAGCCTAGCTCCTACCCCCCCAGCTCTGACCAGAGCCAAAGATCCCGCTGTGAGCCCCCGCCTGAGTGGCCCAGCCGGCACCAGACGCTTCTTGGGGCCACCCCGGCCTCCCCAGCAGCCCCAGGCTTACTTGACGCGGAAGTCGTCAGCAGCGAGCCGGGCGTTGTCAATCTGCAGAACGATGCGGGCATTGTCCACGGCACTTGCAAAGATCTGGGGGATTGGGGAGACGCGGCTCCGTGAAGGGGAATCGGTGATGGAGCGGGCCGAGCCGGGCAGTGTTGTCTGAGTGGAACCTTCTCGATCCCAGGAATAGTCAGAGGTTCTCCTTGTGCACCCACCCCCTTCCACCTGTGCCCCCTCACACTGTTGCTCTTTTCCTGGGGCCCCAAATTCCAGAGTTCCCACCGGTCTCCCACCCCCGTTCTCCGCGGCCTCTGCTGGCCGCCTGCCCTGAAGTCAGTCAGTCCTCTCCTTGGCTCTCTCCTGGTATTTTTTTCCTAGGGCACCTGTTCACCTCCCCCCTGCTCGCCCCCATTGGCCCCTCCCACAGGTAGGCCTCCTGTTTACTCTTAGATGACTCAGCCTTAGCCACATCCGCTTAACCCTCCAATTGTCCTCATTCAGGCAGAAGTCAGGTGTCCAGGTCCTCTTTCTGGGGCCTTATCTCCGGTCCCTCCCTCCATGCCCTGGACTTCCTCTGCAAGACTCTCGCCCCTCCCCTTCTCCCCTTCGCCTGGGAAAGGGCCCTGCCATGCCCAGTCACCGCCCTTGGGGTCCCTGTAACCCGCGAGCACGTGTGGGGGAAGTCCAGGGCATGCCCACCCCCTCCTTGTGGAAGAGGGGCGGGGTGGAGATAGAAAGCAGGAAGGAGTCAGACACCCCACCCCATTAAAATTCCAATCCCTGGGGGAGGAGGAAGAAGCCACCCGGGTAACAGGGTAGGGTAACAGGGTAGGCCGTGGCTCTGGGTTGGGGTGGCCCCCTTACCTGAGCCCTCAGGTCCTCGATGGTCTTGAAGTAATGCTCCCAGTCTCTGACCTGGGGGCCCTTCTTCTCCAGGTGTTCCCGGATTTTCATCTCCAGTCTCTGATTATCAGCCTCCAGGCTCCTCACCTTCTCCAGGTAGGAGGCCAGGCGGTCATTCAGGTCTTGCATGGTCTCCTTCTCGCCCTGGATGCCCCCTATGCCCGCCAGACCCCCGGCCATCCCCAAGGCAAAGCCCCCGGACCCCCAGCCGCCCCGGAAGCTGGTGGAGCGGGATACGGAGATCCGGGAGCCCGAGCCCCCTGCGCCTGCATAGACGCTGGCCGCGCTGCTGCTGATGGGCCGGACCCGGTGGCTGGGCGCCTGCACGGAGCCCAGGGACCGGTAGTTGGAGGAGAAGGTGGAGTGGGCGGTGAAGCTCATGCTGCTCGGAGGTAGGGCGGGAGGGCGACTCGGGAGGCCAGGGCTCAGGCTAGGGCCAGGGACGGTGCAGCCTCCGCCACCGCCACCGAAGTTATATCCCCGCAGGAGGGGGTGGGGACCGGCCGGGCAGGCCCCGCCCCCCCCCCCCAGGCTGGGCTGCAGGTGCACCACGCGGGCATCGCGTCCCCGGCCGTGCCTCCCCGGCCTCCCTCCCCCGGCACCCAGCACCCTGGCACCCCGCACCCTGCAGCCAAGGCCGCCCTCCACCCCCCGCAGAGGCGGTGAGCAACCTGGATGGACCAGGGCAGCAGGTGGAGCCGGCCCTCCACGCAGAGTTTGGGGCAGGAAATAAAGTCCTTAGATCCCCCTCCCCAGGGTACCAGGGTACGGGAGGTCCCAGCGCTTTGGAATTTGGGGGTTTGGGGAGATGATAAGGGAGTGACGTCAGGTGCGAATCTCTGAACCATCCTCAGCCTGTAGCCCAAGTTCCCACCTGCAGAGAGCATCTGGGGGGGTCCTGGAGCCCCAGGAGTCATGGGGAAGGAAAGTTTGGGGCTGGTAAGGAAGAGAAGCTCAACCCTGAGTCTCCCATCTGCCAGTCTACACTGCGACCCCCGCCACACTCGGTTCTCAAACATACCCCCTTGCACCTGTTCATTAGCACGCACGCACCCACACCCCATCGTAGCCATGTGTATTGTCAAACGCCCACTCTCGGTCAGGTCACCCACCAAGTACGGACAGGCTGGTTCTCGGAATCCCCTCCCTCTTGGTCCCCTCCCCTCCCCTCCCTTCCCCTCCCTTTCCAAGGAAGCCTGCGGTCAGCGGGACACTTGGTAATTTAAACGCCCAACACTCTTCATTTCTAAACACGTGTGTGTCAGCCTTACCCACACCCTGGGGTCAACAAACACTTCCTGAGCACTTTACAGTCCAACAAGTATTTACTGGGCACCTACTGTGTGTCACACCCTCCTAGAGTTGCTTCTGGGAGAACAGCCCCAATAACAGAGGCTGAAATCCGTCAGGCGGATCGCAGGGGGTCCCACACGGTGTAGGGTCTCGGGGGACAGGCATGCATGCCCGGGAATGTTCGGCTGAGACTCAGCCCTTGTGGCCAGCCCCCTCCCCATCCTTACTAGGATTTTTCTGCTCGTGTCCTCCCCCTCCTGCCTCTCCTCCCTGGACCTCAAGCCTGTCCCCCAGGACCTAGTTAGGTAAAAAGGATGGGAGCAAAGAAGTTCCCACTGCTCCGTCTGGGGCCGGTGGCCATCCCCAGCCGAGTGAACCTGGGGAATCCTGAGGTACAGGGCCTTCTGGTCTGTCACCGCGAGCAGCCCGTTTGTCCAGCAGGGCCTGACCTGGTCCACTCGGCTCTGCTCTTTGCTCTGGAGTGGACCTATTGATTCTTATCGAGCTGCCAGCTGAACCGAAGAGATTGGGGGCAGCCGTGAGGGCAGGCCTGGGGGAGGAGGGATAGAGCTGGGCCAGGGGACCGGCCGGGGAGGCACAGCTCAGATGTGGGCTTGGCCCTGGTTCTCCCGGGCCTGCCCTTTGGCTGAGGAAAGCCCCGCAATGTGGGAGCCGGCCAGGGGCGCACCAGGGCCTGCCGAAGGCTAAGAGGCAAATGGGTGCAAAGTAGCAGGCAAATAGGTGCCCACTTGCTTTGCATGGCAGGCTTCTGGGGCATGAGAGGTGCCAGCCAGTCAAGGGTTCCTCCTGCCTTCACCTTCGCCTTCCCCCGCTGGGTTCCAGAACCGTCGTGTTGTGCAGACTTGTACAGTACCCTACACAGATTAAACGTGCGGTGTGTTGCCTTGGCTGTTTTTGCTAAGCTTCGGGTCAGCCAACTTGGACTCTAGGCCGGCTGTGTGACCTTGGGGAAGTCACCTCACTCTGAACTTCGGTTTCCTCACTCGTAAGGGGAGAATAATAAAGCCCATCCGCCCAGTCTATCTCCTTGAGTGCCGGTGGGTGTGAGTGTTATCACTCCTCCATGAGACGAATAAATACCAGTTACTTACTGCAGAGTAGTAAGTCCTCCACACGTCCAGGAGGGCCGAGGTGGGGCGACGATTTAATTGTAAAGTGGTTCAATGATAAGAGGTCTAAGTCACTTAAGACCCTTGGGGGACTTTAAATTCCACCAGGGATCAGGCCCAGATCCCAGGATTCTTAACCAAACTCCTGCCCAGATACTTCTTTGATCCCTACCCCATCCCAACTGCTCAGGACCTTTTGGGGCCAGAGGGGGAGAGCGGCCAGCTGGGTCTTATCTCCCATAGCTGATGTCTATGGCCACATTCCTGACCTGTTGCAGCATCGGGCAAATACCAGCCTCGGGCTTCTAGCACCGGCCGGCCTGCCCTTTCCTGCCCCTTCCAGACTGCGGGTGATTCAGAGCCCTTTCACTCCGAGGGGGGTGAGGGGCGTGGGGGGAGTTTCGGCTGCAGATTCCCAGCGCTGGGGCCGCAGAGTGGAGTCCAGTGGTGGCTGGGAGGGAAGG
The DNA here is from genome assembly GCF_905146905.1 of Nyctereutes procyonoides. NCBI lineage: Eukaryota > Metazoa > Chordata > Mammalia > Carnivora > Canidae > Nyctereutes > Nyctereutes procyonoides. The sequence continues at coordinate 3,839,067 of NW_026575124.1, read as the reverse complement.
GGAACAGGCGTCCAAGAGGGAGGGCCCTGGGAGCCTGGGCAGGAGGTGGCCTGCTGAGACAAGGTCTGGGAGTACAGAGGCCGCCTCTAAGGGGGGATTGCATTCTGGCGTCGTCCGCTGAGGGGGAGCGGGAACCTGAGAGGCAAGTTTACCTCCTGAGTAAGCTCCGAGATGACCCTGATAAGGGGGTCAGCCCTTTCCTCCCCCTTCCCACATTCTCCATCCGAGGGGGAGGGGGAGGGCCGGGGCTAACAGCTTAGGGGTGGGGGTTAGGGGTGGGGAGGGTCTGGGCCCTGGCAGCCCTCCAGGGTTTGCGTCATCATTTAGGCTGGAAATGGCCTACTGGGCCCTGAGGAGGGAGGTGTCTAGAATAGCAGCTGAGGTGTGAGGGCGGGGGTCTGTGGCCCAAACAGGGAGGGCAAAATGTCCTTCCATCCTCGGGAAGGACTGGGGAGGACTTCAGAAGGGACTTCCCCCAGGCGTGAGTGAGTGTTGGAGGAAGGGAGAGGAACCTCCCCGCGGTGGGGAGGTTGGAGGCGGTGAGGTGGGTGCAGGGAGCGGGTCCTGGGAGGCTCCCCTCAGCTCCCCTCGCTGCCGCTGAGAGCCCAGAGCTGCAGAGGAGCCGAGGGAGGGCGAGGAGCACGGGGCAGAGGGGGACTCCCTGAGGCCCAGCCCTGCATCTGCCGTGTAGGGGGAATCTCTGTCAAGGATTTTGATTTAAACAATTAAGGAAATAGGGGGTGCTGGGAGAGGCCGGGCGGCAACAAGTGCAGGCTGTGGAGGCAGGCGGGGTGGTGGGGCCTGCAGCTGGGGTGGGCGTAGGACTGAATCTGAATCTCTCAAGACTTTGAGACTCTTCTGGAGACATCCCTGGCCCGTTTGGAGGCTGCGGTGCTGCTGTCCAGTGTGGAGTCAGGGAGGGTTTCTGAGGGTTTGGGCCAGACCCTTTCCCCACCCCCCCACCCCCCCCACCCCCCGGGGCTGGGAGGGTCAAAGAATGCTCTGGCACTTGTGTATCATTGCTTTGGTTGGGTTAGTCCCCTCGGAAAAAGAAGGAAAGATCAGCACTGACCGCCACGTGGCCGCCCAGAAATCTCCAGTGCTGAGGCTCAGAGAAGATTCCAGTCTGGCCATCCTACAAGACCCCCGAGCTCCCTGGGCCCTCCTGCAGCCTTTTCCAGCAACGTCAACTCTCATCCACCAGGGATGCCCTCTCTTACTCTTATGACCTCTTCCCCTTTGTCCCTGGCGCTCCTGGTCTCTCCTCAGGACAACCCCAATACCCCGATGCCATCCTCCAGCCTGTTACCTTTTTCCAATTGACTGAAAAGTAAGTGGGGCAAGGGGACGAGCATGGCCCTTGGTGTCGAAAGACCTGGGTTGAAGGTCCCACTGCTGGCTGAGTGATTGTGGGTGAATGCACTTGTCTTGGTGTCCTTGGTAGAATAAAAATAATAGTTGTACCTACTCCAAGAGCTTTCACGCGGACCCAATGGGACAATCTTCCTGGACAAACTTTGACAACTGAGAAGCGGGTCAATTCCTCTCTTGTCTGGTTGCCCTATTTACTCCCCCCCCCCCCGATTTTGCCCTCACTGCCCTCTAGTCTGCTCCCTGCTCACCACTCTTTCCTTTCAACCTGGGCACAGGGTAGGGGCAGCTCTGAGTCTACGGAAAAGGAGATAGCATGGAGAAGCAGGGTGGCTGAGGACCTGACTCAGAATCATCCTGTCAGTGGTCATATCTCCATTAGTCTGTCTCCCATTAGCTTTGGACTTGGTGGATCTACTGGATGTGTCTGGGGGGAACTCTCCTGTGAGCAGCTAGAAACACAAGGCTACAGCTTGGGAGGGGCATGGGGCAGGGGATGCGACTCGCACAGCTAAGGCTAGTCCTTAGGGCCTTTGCACAAACTGGGGGAAAAAAATCACCATTGTCCTTGTTTCCTTGGCCTGTGCACTGACCAATCTGCACAGCCAGATGTGGTGGCCGTGTCTGGGGCCCCCCCACCTAGAGGCTTTGGGGAAAACCCTGGCATGGATGAGAAGACCTATGGAGAAGGATCGCAGGCAAGAAGTGGGCAGAGACCTAAGGCAAGAAGAGGAGGAAGAGACTGAGGGAAAAGAGAGGAGAAAGGGGAGGAGGCCCCGACTCTTGCCAGTTCCCAGGAAGGGACCACGAGAGAGAGGCCACGAGAACCAAGGAGAAGGGGTTTCGAGGAGGCGCAGTCCGCAGGGCCGAGGGCAGGAAGAGCACCGCCGGAAGGTGACGGGGATTGGGAGCAGGCAGTGAAGGACGGGGGAGCGAGTGGTTAGTGGCGAAGTAGAGGCAGAGTGTAGACTTTCGGGGAAGGAAAGGAGAAAATGGGGTGATCAGCTATTGTAGAAGCATCGTAGCTGGAAGGCTTCCTTGGGATGGTCACCGAGCAAGGCTGGTCAATGATTGCACAAGCGGTAACAATAAAATGTGGTTGGTGCGATGCCAGGGCGAGTCCGGGGAACAATGGAAGCACCCAGCACGGCTAACCCTGCCTGAGAGCCCGCAGGAAGTGACATTCAAGGTGAAAGGTGATAGTACGAATAGGTGGCATTGCTGGGACTTGGTGTGTGTCGCTTCTACACGCTCTTGACTCTCCATCAGTGGAAGAGGGGACGGGATGGAGGAGGCTACGCCCCAGGGCCCCAGGCGGTGGGCTACGAGGCCTCCCACCCGGTGGGAAGGTCCCCGCGGAGGTTGCCCAGCGCAGCCCGGTGGTGACACCAAGTACCCAAGAAACGGTCTCTACCATGGGAGACCTCTCACTGGGAGATGCGAGGGACGTGGGGGTGGCAACCCAGGGCCTAGGCTTAGGCACAGGGGGCTGCAGGGCTGAGGGGGGAAGCAGAGGCCCCCCGGGAGAGCTCCGGGGAAGGCCCGGGGGCCGGGAGCTGACAAGGATGATGACAGCCGCTGTATGGAAACAAGGCAGCGCGAGGTGTGGCTCCTCAGAGAGGGGGTGTCAGAGTTTGGGTCCGAGCGGGTGGCGGCCACGGGTGGCCGAGGCTGCTGAAAATCACGGAGCTCAGGACCTCAAGGAAAACAGAGGATGGGAAGAGGGCTTGGATTTTGGAATCAGCGAGACCAGAGTTGTCTCGGTTTGCCTCCGAGCAGCCTCGATCCCGGGGCGCCCCGGTTAGCGGCCTCTCTGAGCTGCGGGGTCCTCACCTGCTGCTGCGGGAAGCAAGTGCGCCCGGCAGGACGGCAGGGCGTGGAGCACAGCAGGTGCTTCTCACCGGTGCTCCCCTGCTTCTGTCTCTGGGTGCTCCACCTGCAGGGAGGCTCAAGCCTCTAGGGGGGTTCAGTTCCAGAGCCAGCTGGGAAGGCGGAGATAAACACGAATAATCATCGTAATCAAGGAGATCGTTATTAGAGGGGACAGATAATTGAAGAAACAGCAGAGAGCGTGAGAGGTGCTATGGTAAGTTCTGAAGTATTATTGAGGGACCCCTGGGGGGCTCAGCTGTTGAGCGCCTGCCTTTGGCTCAGGGTGTCACCCCGGGGTCCCGAGATCGAGTCCCACGTCGGGCCCCTTGCATGGAGCCTGCTTCTCCCTCTGCCTGTGTGTCTGCCTCTCTCTCTCTGTGTGTCTCTCGTGAATAAATAAATAAAATCTTAAAAAATATGTATTATTGGAAGAGAGAGTGCTTCATCTGTTCACCAAGTGTAAGGCACCTACTGTATGCCAGGCATGTTCTGGGTTCTGGGGTCACAGGGAAGAAGAGCCAGAGGAGCTTGCTGTTCCGTTGAGCTCAGAGTCTTGGTGTTGCAGGATGGGCAACACCGGAGAGGGAACGGGAGAACCCCGGGAGGAGGGAATGCTCGGGCAGGGCTTCAGAAAATGAGGAAGAACTTGCTAGGGAGACGGGCCGTGTGACCTGTTACAGCACCTAGCACAGTACCCTCCTCGGAGTTTCAGGTCTGTGTCTCCTGCTAGTCACTAGGTATTATCCCCTCTTGGAGCTTTCAAAGTCATCTTAAGCTTATCAGATCTGGAGCCCTGGCTGGCTCGGTTGGTAGGGCATGTGACTCTTGATCTTGGGGTTGTGAGTTCAAGCCCCACTCTGGGCCTAGAGATTGCCTAAAAACAAAACAAAATTGGAAGCACCACACACTTATCAGATCTAAGGCTGAACCTATGATCTTCTTGCATCTGTTTTTTTTTTCTTCCTGTTTTTTAGCAATTCAAATTTTTTGAGGTATAATCTGCATACGGTAACAGTCACTTTTTTTTTTTAAGGTATAGAATTCCTCTAGTTTATTATTTTTTTAAAAGATTTTATTTATTTATCCATGAGAGACACAGAGAGAGGCAGAGACACAGGCAGAGGGAGGAGCAGGCTCCATGCAGGGAGCCCGACGTGGGACTCGATCTGGGACACGGGGGTCAAGACCTAAGCTGAAGGCAGACACTCAACCACTGAGCCCCCCAGGCGTCCCTAATTCTTTGAGTTTTGACAAAGGAATACAGTTGTAAAATTGTCACCGTGAGTCAAGGTATAAAACATTTTAATTATCTCAAAATGTCCCATTGTGTTCATTTATCCCATATTCCTCACCTCCCCGCAACCTCCAGCTCTGGCAAGCCCTCATCTATTCTCTGTCCCCATAGTTTTTCCTTTTTCAGAACGCCCTATAAATTGGATCACACAGCACGTAGGCTTTTGTTTCCGGCTTCCTTCACTTGGCATAATGCTTTGTGATTCATCCATGATACTGCGCATATCTATAGTTTGTTCCTTTTTACTGCTGTAGAGTATTACACCCCGTGGAGGTTCCATAATTCGTTTATCCATTCACCGGTGCGTGGATATTAACCTGTTTCCAGTTTTTAGAATGAATTATGAGTAAAGTCGTTACACACATGGATGTATATAGGTTTTTGTGTAAATCTCTGTTTTCATTTCTCTTGGATAAAATACCCAGGAGTGGAATGGGTAGGTTGTATGATAAGTATATGTCTAACTTTGTAAGAAAATGCCAAATTGTTTTCTAAAGTAGCTGTACCATTTTGTATTCCCATCAGTAATGTATGAAAATTTGTTGCTTTGGATCCTGTACATATTTTGTATCATCTGTCCTTTTTTTTTCTTTTTTTTTTAGTGATAGCTTTTCTGATGGGTGCATAATGGTATTTCATTGTGGTTTAATTTGTATTTCCTAGTGACTAATGACGTTGAACGTCTTTTCATGGGTTTCTGTTGCTATCTGTATCTCTTCTTTGATGAGGTGTCCATTCAAATCTTTTACCCATTTAAAATATTACCCATTTAAAATACTGGATTTTTTTTATTATTAAAATTCGAATTTTCTATAGATCTGGATTTACATTCTCCATCATATATGTGATTTACAATTATTTTCTCTTAGTCTGATTGGCTTTCCATTCTCTTGACCTTGCCTTTTGAAGAGAAGTTATTAATTTCCAAGAAGTCCAATTTATCAAGTTTTTATCCCTTGAATCATGGTTTGGTGCTGTATGTGAGAAGTCTTTGCCTATCTGAAAGTCTCAAAGATCTTTCCTGGTTTTTTCCCAGAAGTTTTATGGTTTTAGGTTTTCCGTTTTGGCCTGTGATTCATTTGAGTTAATGTGTTTGGCAAGTACTGTCTCCCAATGTGTAGCTTTTCTTTGTATTTTCTTAACAATCTTATTAGAAGAATTGAAGTTTTAATTTTGATAAAGTTCCATTATTGAGTTTTTCTTTTAAGGTGTGTGTGTGTGTGTGTGTGTGTGTGTGTGTGTGTTTGTGGTCAATCTAAGAAATCTTTACCTAACCCAAGATCACTAAGATTTTTCTCTTATGTTTTCTTCTAGAGGCTGTATAGTTTTGGATTTTATGTTTTGAGTTGATTCTTGCCTATGATGTATGGGTTAAAGTCAAATTTTTTTTTTTCCACAAGGATGTCCAATTGTTCTAGCACTATTTGTTGAAAAGACTATCCTTTCTCCAGTGATTAACCTTGGTACCATTGTGTGAGTCTATTTCTGGACTCTTATGTTCTATTGATGTATATATTTGTCCTTAGGCTGAAACCTCACTGTCTTGATCACTATAACTTTATGGCAAGTCTTGAGACTACAATCCAAGATTTTCTTCTTCTGAATCCAAATTTCTTCTTCTTTTTTCAAGGTTGTTTTGGCTATTCTAGGCCCTTTGCCTTTTTGTGTAAATTTTTAGAATAATTTTGTCAGTTTTTATTTAAAAATTTACTGATATTTTCATTGAGACTGCATTAAACTTATAGATCAATTCAGAGAGAATTAACATCTTAATACGGAATCTTCCCTTCCTTGAAGTTGGTATATCTCTCCATTCATATAGATATTTAATTTCTCTCATTAATGTTTTGTGGTCTTCAGCACAAAAATCTTGCACATGTTTTGTTTGATTGGAAGGTATTTTATGTTTTCAATCTGATTACAAGTGATATTGTGCTTTCTATTTCAGTTTCTGATTGATCATTGCTAGTATACAGAAATATAACTGATTTTTAAATGTTGATCATTTATCCTGCAAACTAGCTAAATTCTTTTATTAGTTCTAATGGCCTTTTGTATATTATTTAGGATTTTCTACATAGACTATCATTTCATTTGAGATAAAGACAGCTTTATTTCTTCTTTTCCGATCTGTATGACTTTTATTTATCTTTCTTGGCTCATTGCACTCACTAACACCTCCAGTACAAAGCTGAATAGAAGTGGTGAGAGATAATGTCTGGAACATGTGGTACTCCTGATTACCCAGACCTTTGCACATGCAATGCCCTGTATCTAGATCATTCTCTTTCCTTACTGCAGTCTTTTCTATTAATTTATCCTTCATATTTCAGTTCAAGTATTGTTTCTTCAGGGAAGTTTCCTTAATTCCTTCAAATTTAGGTCATACTCTTTTGCAATATACTCTTATAGGATCATGTTTCTTTCATTAAAAAAATTTATAGCAGTTTACATCTTTATCTTCATTAGTGTGATTATTAGGTTAGCATCTTTCTCTCTAAGTAGATCGTAAGCTCCAGGGGCCGTGTCTGTTTTGCTCATCATCGTGTCTTTAGTGCCTACACTTACCAGGTGATCAATAGGTATTTGTTGACTATATGGGGAGCCAATATGTAGCAGAAAAATGTAAGAAGCAGAAGATGAAGTGGGAAAGGTCAGTGAGGGCCAGGTCAAGGAGGGCCTTGTAGGCCACGAAGAGTTTGCCCTTCTCTGGTTCTCAACTTTATTTTTGCACCAGGTACACTGGGGAACATGTTATAAAATGCAGGTGCTCAAGTGGCGCCCGCCACCTGCGGAATAATACTCTTTGGTATCAGGGTCTGGGCTTCCATTTATTTTATTTTAATTTTTATTTTTTTAAGATTTATTTATTTATTTGAGAGAGAGGAAGAAAGAGAGAGAGAGAGAGGGAGAAAGAATCTCAAGTAGACTCCCCACTGAGTGTGGAGCCCAATGTGGGGCTTGATCTCATGCCCCTGAGAAAACCACCTGAGCCAAATCCGAGTCGGATGCTTAACTGACTGCGCCACCCAGGTGCCCCTGTGCCTCCATTTATATCAAGTTCCCCAGGGATGCACCAAAGGCTAAGGGCTACTGTTTTAGGATCTGGAGAGACACTGAAGCTTGAAGCAGGAAAGGGTCATGATCATTTTACCTTTTGGGAAGACTATTCTGGCTGGATGTCTTGGAAAGGTGTGAAGAGACAAGATTGGAGATTACTGCAATCATCTAGGCAAGTGATAATGATTCTCCTCAGTTAAGGGAGAATCACTGGAAATACAGCGAGGAACATAAATTCAAGGGAAATTTAGAAGTTAGAGTTGCAGGTCTTGGTGTCTAATGGGATGTATAAGGAACGAAGAAGTAAGAATACCAACAATGATAACTAACAATAATTGAGCACCTATGATGTGCCAGGCACAATTTTACATGCTTTATACGTATCATGATCTAGCTTCATAACAATCGATGAGGCAGATTGTAGCACCATCCCTGGGCCTTCAAGTGACTCCTAGATTTCTCACTTTGGAAGGGGTGATGCTGTCCATCAGATGGGAATTATGAGAGGAAGTAAAGCCAGGAGGGTGGTGTAATAGAATGACTTCAGTTTGGAACCTACTGGTTTTGAGACTTGGGTGAGACATCCAGGTGGTGATTAGAAACACAGTTCTGCAGCTCTCCTGAGAGTCTGGGAGCCACCATCCCAGACGTGGATGGGGTTGGCCAGAAGAAAAGAGGTTGAGGCTGAGGCTCTCAGTCTGGCCTCTGTGGTTGGGTTTGCATGAACCAACCATGTTGAGTACATGAACCTCTTGAGTTATGTGGGAGATGCTGGCAATCTGTGACCGTGCCGAAGGAGTGTGGGTGGCCCACCAAAAAGATAAAGGACGACAGATACAAGTGGTAGGCAGATAGAGAGGATTCAAGAATGAAGATTGGAAAGGAATGGCTCGAGGGATAGTAAGAAATTTAGAAGGAGGTATCAGGAGGCCAAGGAAATAGTCTTTCAAGAAAGATGGAGTCATCGGTGGTGTCCAGTCCAAAATTATAGGTAGGTTAGATAAGAAAAGACTTAAAAAGAGTCCACCAAATTCAGCTATTAGTTGATCATTAGTGGATTTTTAAAAAATATTTATTTATTTATTTATGTATTTATGTATTTATTTATTATTTATTTATTTATTTTAGAGATAGAGACAGAGAGCACTTAAGTGGGGTGGAGGATGGGTGACAGGGAGAGGCAGAGGGAGAAGGAGAGAGAGAATCTCAAGCAGACTCCCCGAGGAGGAGCAGAGCATGACGCGGGGCTCAATCTCAGGACCCTGAGATCAGGATCTAAGCCAAAATAAAGAGTCAGGAGCTCAAGTGACTGCGCCACCCAAGCGCCCCTGATGGTTTGTGGTTTCAATGATTTCCATGGCTGGCGGCTGGGGTGGAGTAGGCAGGGTGAGGTGAGAATTGAGAGTGACTGTGACCTCTTTTTTTTTGAGAAGCTTGATTGTGGAGAGAAAGGTGTCAAGGGTCAAGGATGATTTCCCTCCACTCTCCCTTCCCTCTTTTCTTCCTCTCTTTCTTTTTTCAAGGAGGAAAGACTTGCACATGGATACGGGAAGTGGGGAGAAATCCCATGGCAGTGGGTGTAGCAGGACCGAGGGCAAAGCCACTTGATGGAGCAAGGTTGGGGGGGGGTTGAGAGCGTGGATGGAAGGCCTGGCCCTGAGCACTGGGAGTGCCACCTCCAAGAAGGAGTTAAGGGTGGGAATGCATTCGGATAACAGGTGAGGGGAGCATTAGGAGGGGATGCCAGCCATGGAGCCCCTTCAGGCACCGGGAGTTCATGGGTCCCCCTCCCCAGCAGAGGGGGAAGTGTGAGGATGTGTCTTTCCAGCCCAGGAGACACCCTCTTCTGCTCTGACACCCTCACTGCCTTTTCCTTAGCCTGGGACACCTTCCTCCTTCTGTTTGGCCTTGTCCTCCTCCAGGAAGCCTTCCTGGGTTGACAGCCCCCCTGCACCTCCCAGCAGCCGGTGCCCCAGCACAGAGGCCAAGAGCTCCCCTGGGTTCAGTACCTGCCTTTCTATGTCTGGCCCACGAAGAGAGAAAGCACTGGGGAGCAGGAGGGCGGGGATGAGAAGACTTGTGGTTCTGCAAAACGGGTGTTTGGGCTCCCAGGGCTGCCCCGGTGGCTCCCAGGGTGAGCTCTGCTGGCCACAAGGGGGTGCTTGGCCAGAGAAGGGCTGGGCCGTGCGGTCCCGGTTGCCAGACTAGCAGGTCCCGCTCTGGCCGGACCTTTGCTCCCTGCACCGGTGGCCCTGGCCTCTGTTGCCATGGTGGCCCTTAGTTTGGGGTAAACAGCTCTTCCTCCTCCTGCTGTCCAGTGTACTGCCCCGAGTGTCTCTCCAGGGCCCGGCTGGAATTTCAAGTGTGCCCCCCCCCGCCCCCGCCCCACTGTGGGAAGGCACAGGGCGGTGAGTCACTGCAGGTAGGTTTCTTCCCAGCCCCTCGCGGTTATCTGGCTGCCCCCACTGCTCCCTCCTGCCCGCCTTTGTCCTGCTAGAACTGGGGAGGGATGGAGATAAGGGCTGGACTCCCCTGGTCTCCCAGGCTGCGTGGTGGGCTGTGGGGTGGAGCCTTCCCGACCCCAATCACCTCCTTGGGGCTGTTTCTGGGCTGTGGGGTCTTCCCGAGGCCGAGGCCGGCTTGATCCCTGATATCAGTGAGAGTAATCCCAGTCCCCTTTCTCCCTTATCTTCTGGATCCTTGGGGCCCAGGGTGAAGGGGAGGAGAAGATAGGAAAAAACGGAATGTGGGAGAGAGGAAATAGGGATCGGAGTGGAGACAAGGACTCCTCTGGATAGAATAGAATCCGAGAACGTTCACTCATCCCGCGAATCAAAGCAATCTCGGTGCCAGGTACTGAGCGAAACAGAAACATGTGTGAGACGTGAGCCTGCTTTGGACTTGCTGCTGGTCTGAGGGCCCTGGACGTGGGGATCCCATGCAGAGCCCGATGACTAGTTGCTGCTCAAGTTACTTAGGTGTCTCATCCGTGAATAAGGGTAATGATCCTGAACCCCCCAAGGTCATCGTGAGGCCCGAAGGAGACAAATGTGGGGGACTGCCCCATTAGCTGGTGGTCGAGGCACGTTAGATGCCTGCGGATCGGATCGGGGTTACAGTCAGGGGGGTGCTCAGGGGAGGGTGAGCCGCTCAGGGCATAACAAAGCCTCGTTTGGGGCCTCTGGGAGCGGTGACTTCCAGCAGTGGCGGCCGGGGCAGGCTGTGTGGGCAGGTGCCTGGTGTGATTTCCATTCGGTAAATGTTTGCAGAATGAATGGGGTGTGCTGCAGCCGGGGCCTGGGGACGGGGGCAGATTTCCACAGGTGCAGGTGACTGGACAGGAGGTGCTGGGGGAGGGAAGGGCGCAGCCCTGGGGCAGGGCAGGGACGCAGCGAGTGCCAGGCAGGGAAGGGTCAGCTCGCCCAGAAGAGGAGTTTGACCTTTATTCTGAAGGCAACGGGAAGCTCTGAGCTGGGGAGTGACAGGATCAAAGTGTTTATAGAAGATCACCCGGCTGGGCCTGGCCAGAGGACATCTTGGAGCAAAGCGACTGGGGGAGGTGGCGGGACAGGAAGAGGGGCAGAGGCGGGGTGTGGATGCATCTAGGAGCTTCGGGGTGGGGATGATGTCAGCCTCCCCTTGCTCTGCAGAGGGGCCCCGTTCGGACCCGCACTGTCTCCAGGGCCCCTCTCACCTGCCTGCCAGGAGGAGGAGGGGACATCGCAGGGAGGGAGAGAATTTCTCAGGGACACAGAGAGCCTGGCAGCACTGCCTCCCTTCCCCTCCGCCCTCACCCCTGGACGGGACTGGGAGCCCGGTCCGAGTAGAGGGGGGCGGCGGGGAGACCAGGACTAGGACCTGGGTGCTTTGCTTTTATGGGTCCTGCTCCTGTTCTCTAAGAGGAGGGGTAAGTCTGTGTGGTTTTCAAAGTAGAGAAGTAGTTAATGGTGGCAGAGAGAGTGGGACGCCGGGAGACTCCAAGAAGCGCAGTGCCGAGCCCGGTGCTGGGGAACAGCTGTCCTGCCCTGGGACGGACCTTCCCGGGAGGAGATTCCTGGCGATTCCTGGCTCTTGGGGCAGGCTGGCAGGAGTCCGAGACCTTTGGCCTCTGCTGGGACCAGCCCTCCTGCTCCACCCTTCTCCCCCTTGGCTCTGACCTCCTTTGGTCCCATCTCCTGATAGACCACACACCCTGAGGGTCACTGCCCGGGCCCACCGGCCTGTAAGCCCCCAGCTCTGGCTCCGTCTGAGCTCCTGGGAACTCAGAGATAGCTCTTTGCTCCCCGAGGTGGGGAGATAAGGTTTATGACCCCGGATGGGCCCACTCTGCGAGGCCGCTGTCCCATAGATGCATCCGCCAGCCGCATTCCTCCGGGGCCTGACCTGGCCTTACCCAGTCTGTGCTGGGGATTCCGGACCATCTGGGAGCACCGTTTTCAGACCCCCCCCCCCGCAGGTCTTTTCCCCATGATCCGGCCTTGCTGTACTCTCCCCCGTGGAGCCCACGCTTCCTGCTTCCCGGCCTGACCCCACATGAGTCTGAGTGGGAGGGTGGGGGGCCCCAGCCCCAGCCTGGCGGCTCCTCCCAGGGAGCACCCCCTTCCCTCCTGTTATTCCTCAGATGAGCCAGTCCTTCGTCCGGTCTCTCCTTTCGCCCCTTTCCATGCTCAGTGAAAAGAGGGGACGGGGTGTTGTTCTCTGGCTATTACTGCAGTGGGAGGGATCACAGGTGGGGTCCTCTACAGGGACTTGACAGGCGAGGGAAAGCTCCTACAAATACAAATAAATCATTTGACATACAAGAAAACAAAAGCCGAGAGCCCAAATCAAGTATGAGTTCAAGTCTGATGCCGTCTTCGCCGGGCTGCCATAACTTTGGGAAATTCGAAGTTCTGAAAACCAAATGAATGAATGAATGAGTTGATTTAGTGCGAGGGCGGAGGGGAGGGGCCGAGGGACAGGGAGAACCTTAGTCAGGTGCTCACCGTGGAGCCCGACGACGCAGGGCTTGGTCCCAGGACCCTGAGGTCATGAGCTGAGCCGATATCAAGAGTCAGATGCTTAACCAGCTGAGCTGCCCAGACGCCCCACAACCAAGGCAATTTAAATGAAATTAAAGGAGTTCCAGAAACACATGGTACGGCCCCTTGACTGTACAGACAGGACGGTAGCGCAGAGAGGGCGAGTGACTTGTCCCGTGACACACAGCGATTTGGAGACTGAGCTGAGATCGGAACACGTGCGATTCGGTTTCCAGATTTCTGTCTTCCAGCTACTCTCCGTGGGTCTAGGAGTCGCTTGAACACAATTCTCAAAATGGAAATTAATCTCTGGGCAGCCCCGGTGGCTCAGCGGTTTAGCGCCGCCTTCAGCCCAGAGCATGATCCTGGAGACCTGGGATCGAGTCCCGCGTCGGGCTCCCTGCATGGAACCTGCTGCTCCCTCTGCCTGTGTCTCTGCCTCTCTCTCTCTCTCTGTGTGTGTGTCTCTCATGAATAATTAATAAAATATTTTTTTTAAAAAAGGAAATTAATCTCCATCTCATTTCACTGAATCACAAATCCCAGAGTGCTCAGTGGCGGGGGGGGGGGGGGAAGTGCAGAAGGGAAGGAGAGGACCTGAGGGCGTGTCGGCTCAGAGGACGGGCGTGAGGGTGGAGGTCGGTGGTGCCAGCCGGTGCCCAGCTGCTCCGGGATTCTGGATCTCCCCAGATCAGCGGGGCCACCCCGCAGGCCTCCCCTTTCTGGAAGGCGGCCTCCTTTATCAGAGGCTCTGGCTGACACCTGGAGGATCGGCATCGGGGTCTCCTGCCTCTCTCAGCCTGGCTCTGCCTGGACCCAGGGGCCCGGGGAACCACACTTTGGCTTTTAGAGCTGGAAGGGTTGGGTTCGATTCCCATCCTGACACTCCAGGGCGCTGTGACCTTAGGAAATATTTCGAGACTCTCTGAACTCCCCTATCCTCAGGTGTAAAATGAGGCTATTTGTACTTTCCCCGTAGGCTTAATCGTGAAGTTCGAAAGGGGTCATAAAAAGTCTATGGTGTGGGGAGTGCCGGGCATCTGCTAGGATCTTGGATGGAGAAGGAGGTGGGAGGTGTAAGGCTGGAGGAGACACTTGGCTTGAGAGGCCGGCGCGGTCCGGTTTGGCCTCTCCCATTTGCTACCATAGCAGGAGCTTTTCTTAACCTCCAGGCTGTTTCCTCAGCTCTCAAATGGAAATAATGCTTATTTCACAGTTTCTGCAAAGATTAAAAGCTGTCATTACTCTTGTGGGGGAATCCTAGGCCTCTGGGGGCGCCTGAGCCCGGGCCCCCAGCCTGGGAGAGCAGCTCAGAGCTGAGGGTGTCTAATCAGAGTCTAGGCTTGGAGGGCGAGGAGAAGCCTGGGAGGGAGCAGTCAGGGAGGGCTTCCTGGAGGAGGTGCTTGGAGTGGAGAGAAGGAGAGTCCCTGGTCTGGAGACCTGTGCAGGGAGAGAAAGAATTTGTGGCGTTGGAGCTGGCTGCCACGTGGAAGAGGGTCCGGCTGGGGGTGGAGGGTCAGTGTGGCTGGATGTGGGAGCCATGCACCCCGGATCTAGGAGGAGGCCTGGGGAGTTCGGCTTCCGCAGCTGGACACTTCTGAGTCAGAAGCACAGATCGGGGAGGGGAACGATCCTCTCCCTGGGTCGGACTTTCTGTCTCCTGCCTCCGGTGCTGGGGCTGCCTCGGTGGCTCAGGCTTCTCTGGGTTTCCTGAGACGATCACCTGGGGAACGATCACCTGGGGTACGGAGGAGTCAAGGGAGGAGAGGAGGCGGCGCCTGGCCTGGGGGATAGTGGCCTTGGCCTGAATCCTGTCGGGAAGGGAACATGCAAACACACACGGAGTTGCCACAGGGGCTTGCGTGCCCCTTCCCCAGGCTGCAGCGGTCTAGCCCCCGACCCTCCCCCGGCCCCCCCTTCCGAGCCCATTCCTACCTTGGGGGTCAGCAGCCTCGCCTGAAGGCCTGTGAAGCACGTCCTGGGTCCTGCTGCTTCAGGGGTGGCCTCCGCCCTCGGAGACCAGGGGTCGGGAGGGAGGCTGGGCTCCCCCGGGTGGGGAGCGGGCTTCCCTTGACCTGAGCTGCTCTTGGGTGAGTTCGTCCGGGTGTGTTCCGTGGACCCCCCCGCCCTTCCGTGGCCAATTCGGTTGTTAACGTGTCAGGTGCCCTGCCCTCGCGGCGCTTCCCCTCTGGGGAGAGATCCCCTAAATCCGTCAGAACCCCTGGGGTAGGAGGGGTGATTTCGGTGTTCCACAAATACCGATCGAATGAATGGGATATATGGATTTTTCAAACTGCTGACTCAAATAGGCGAAGTGGCCTCGGACCACTTCTGGGGCAACCACAGCTCCGCTCCCCTGGACGGAGGAGGCCGCTGGGTATTGCCTCCCGAGGAGTCAGCACGGAGGGAGCGTGCTCAGGCTGCGGACTCAGCCCGGGTTGAGGTGAAGCTTGAAGGACTCTTGGTAAAACAGGCCTAACGGTGCCTCCCTCGCGGGTTAGCTCAGGACGGCAAGTGGTATCTGCAAGTGATCCGACACTTTGACATTAGCGGGAACTCCGTGAACGCGGGCTGCCCCCGTGAGCCCCGCTGTTCCCACCACCACCTCCACCTCCACCTCCACCGTCGTCGTGGCGGGGAAAGGGGCCCTGGGGTGGGAGCTGGGGAAGGCCTGAGGGTGTCCACTGGCGGGGCTCAGGTTGCATGGGCTGCTCCCTGGGAATTGCATTTGCAAGCTTCTGTTTTGCATGGTGGCAGAGTTTTGCATGCTCTCCCTTATCACTCTTTTCTGGAGTCCTCCCTGCAGCCCCAGCTGCCACCTCCCTCTAGTCAGCGGCCCTCCACCCTTCGGAGCCAGCCGGCATGCTCCGGCTCCTGGGCACCCACCGGGGGTGGGCCAGACACGGTGGAGGACACAAGGACGCGTGAGGCACCGGTCCATCCTGCAAGGGGGAGACCAGGACTTAACTTCTTCCAAGGCCACTGCGTCAAAGCGGTGCCAGCACCAGTTCCGGGGGTGGGGGGGTGGGGGGAAGCTGAGTAGAGGGAGGCTTTAGGAGAGGCAGGGGGCAGGCACGGAGGGGGGCGAGGGTCCAGCTAACCCTGACTGCCCTGCCGCTGCCAGGCCCCGGTCTGTCCCATCTCCTGTTCACATCAGCCCTCTTGGGCGGCCACCGTTATCTGCATTTTCAGCTGAAGAAAGGGAACGGTCGGAGAGATGAAGTCACTTGCCCAACATGCTTGGGAAGTGGCTCCCAGATTCTTCTGACTGCATTCACTGTCCCGTGGCTTCCATCACACCTGGCTGTGGGGCAGGGGGACTGTGTGGGGACGGTCCCACCCGTGAGGAATCCGTGGGTTTCAGATTCCAGTTCTTTTCTTTAAAAATTAAAAAAAAAAAGATTTTATGTATTCATAAGACACACACACACACACACACACACACACACACACAGAGGCAGAGACCTAGGCAGAGGGAGAAGCAAGCTCCCTGCGGGGAGCCCGATGCAGGACTCGATCCCGGGACCCTGGGGTCACACCCTGGGCTGAAGGCAGATGCTCCACCGCTGAGTGGCCCAGGAGCCCCATAGGGAGGGTTTTTATGAGTTTAAAGGAGATGAGGTGAACAGTGCACGTAGCACACCCTCAGGCCATGCTTCTGAGCTCCTGGCCACCCCCGTGACTCTGACACTCAAGTCCCCTAGGCCTTCTGGTGCAACCCATCCTCTCACAGAGGAAGCCACCACTTTGCAGAAGACGATGCGGATTCCACTTGCACAAAGCTCAAACGTTTGCCAAGTGGTAGCTGGGGCGAGCAGCCTGTCGCTGGCCCCCTTCCTGCCGAGCCCTCTGTATCCCCCTTGGCCTGATGGCCCCTCTTCTCTCCGGGCAGCCCAAGCCTCCGGGACCCGCCCTCCTGGGTCCTGGGCAGTGTGTCCGCACGGGCTTCCCATTCTCCTCCCTGCCCCACACATCTCTCTGCACCCCCTTCCACGTATCCAAGGGCGCACCCCCAGGTGGACGCCAGCCAGTGAATCACACTGTGCTCCAGGTGTGTCACCATCACCATCGGCAGGGAGGATGTGGGCTCCCCCGAGGACCTCGGTGGGTCTCGTGGGGGCCTCGCTGAGCTGTGGCCGCAGTGAAGCCGGGAGCTTGCGTGCATGGTGACGAGCAGAGGTGAGGAGGCAGGGGCCGTACCCTCTGCGACGACCACTCTGGGTTGGGACCCTGCCAGACGGAGGGTGGCCCAGAGATGGGAAGCAGACATGGACACTAGAGGACCCGGCCTGTGTGCGAGTTGCTGACGGGATGGACTGGGTGGCCGGGGAGGCCCGGCGGCTCCGGCAAATGCCTGCACCCATCAGGCCGAGCAGCAGGTGCTGGGGTGGGTGGGGGCCGCTGAAGTGCACCTGAGTCACCTCTTCGCTTCCCTTCACTTGGACCCAGCCCTGCAATCAGTTGCCCTGTCCTGCTGCTCTTCCTTCCTAGCGTAGCTTGACCCCATTCTGCTCCCACCCCACTGCTCCTGCCACCCCACACCTCCTCGTGGGGTGCTGCAGGAGCCCCCTGTGTAGCCCCCACCTCCAGCCTCGCCTCTACCATCTAACCCACACCCTCCTGCCGCACACCTTCCTGGGGCTCTGCAACCTGCCCCCTCTGCAACCTGCCTTCCTCTGCTCTGCAACCTGACGTGCCTTTGAAGCCCTCCATCCCACCTGCCCCTCACCACCGAGGCTTTCTGCTCTCCGTTCCATAGGATTCCTGCTCCCGACCGGTGACTCCTCCCATTTCCACACTTTTTCCATCCATATTCTTTTTGTGAATTTCTCTCAGTCAAGCCCAAACCTATTTAATTTTAATTTAATTTAATTTATTTAATTTAATTCTATTTTAATTTAATTCTATTTTATGTATTTACTTATTTTTTTAATAAGTAAAACCTATTTTAAAACAGCTCTTCCCTTCCTTTGAAGTCCTAGTGGCCTATGTCTGGATCCCTTCTTTATCTGAAATCCATATTCCATTGATAAGCTGCAGAAAGTAGGCTTTGGCCGGGCAGCATTTGTATTTGTACAAGGGCTCAGTGTGCACACCCATATCTTTATACCCTTGCAGCCCTCTAGATTTCCACGCCTGCCTCTGTGTACATTTGGTTTAGTACAGGCAATGAACAGCTGTTGTTTTTACCTGCCCAACATCTTGTCCCCCCCCCCCCGGCTTTTTTTTGGTGAATCACCTGTTTCTACCCTTACCCATTATGTAGGTTGGGTGGGGCTGACCGTCCTCCTCCAGGGGCTCCCGGCAGATGTGGTCTGGTCCAGATTTACAGTCGGCTGTAAATTGGTAAATTGGCCACAGAGATTGGTTCCGGGATGATCACGTGATCTAAGCAGGCCCAGGAAGAGTCAGCCTTGAGACTTTAGCTGGGGTGGGCAGGATGGGGGGCTCCTCTGGCGGTCATCTTTTTTTTTTTTAAGATTTTATTTATTTATTCATGAGAGACACACACACAGAGAGAGAGAGGCAGAGACACAGGCAGAGGGAGAAGCAGGCTCCATGCAGGGAGCCCAATGCGGGACTCGATCCTGGGACTCCAGGATCAGGCCCTGGCCGAAGGCAGATGCTCAACGGCTGAGCCCCCCCTGGCGTCCCGTCTAGTGCTCATCCTTGCTGCAGCGTGGACCTGGTGTGTCCCAGAAGGAGGCTAACACAGAGGAAAGCCAGAAGAGTAGAGGAAGACAGTCCTGCTGCCGTGGCCGAGCCCCACATCCCTGAGCCCTTCCTCTCGGCTATGCCAAACGTCACATGCACCCCTGGTCCTCCCAGTTGTGTGAGCAAATAAACGACCTCTTACATGAAGCCCCTATGAGCTGGATCTCAGTGACCTGCAGTCAAGACTTGTGAGCAATAATGTGTTATCTGGGTGTTGGGGTGTGGGTGACATGGCTCCTCGTGCCTGGGTGTGTGTGTGTGTCGTGTGCGTTGGAGAGTGGCATGTGCGTGGCTGCGATGGGTGGGCAAGCAGGGGGCACACACTCCTGTGAGGATGCCCTGTGTGTGTCTGCAGGGCAAGGACGACCGTGACCAGGCGTGCAGGCATGCGTGTGCATGGCTCGGGGGATGTGTGGTGTGGGCTGAGGTTGTGTGTGCACAGGCGGGGACGGGCCTGCGAGGGGTTATTCGTTTTAGCAGAGCACCTGCCTCCTACGTGCTCTGAGGGCAGGAGTCCAGCTTTGTGTGTCTGTGTACCCAGGGAGAAGCCAGCAGGTGCTCAAGAAGCCCCCCTGTTTATCATCATTAGCCTCTCCCGGTCAGAGAAAAATCCTCATTATTTTTGGACTGAAGCCAAATTCCTTAGAATCTTTAAAGCTTTTGATGTTCTTGGGAGAGTCAGAACTATCAGAGGCTGTTTAGCCAGCCCCTCATATCAGAGGAGGGAATTGAGGCTCAGACGGTGACTCCCTGTTTTCACTTCCTCCACCCCAGCAGGTGGGGGTGGTGCGGGCAGGGCTTGGGGGGCAGCTTGCTGTTGGGGAGATCCCTCCTCTGTCCCACCTCTCCATGGGCTGTGGTTGCTTTTATGGCAGGTGATTAGCCTCAGGCCGTGCCTAGATACCCTGGAGTTTATGGCTTCCCCCCATGCGTGCCCTTGATCCCTGAGCCTTCTCTGTAAGGAGGGCTGTGCTTCAGCTGTTTGTACCCCTTTTCTTCTTCTTCCTCCTGCAGCTCCTCACCTTCCCCAAACAGACTGGGGTCCCCAAGCCAGAGGGTCCCAGCCACTGGGGCCGGAGTGGCTACAACTGTGTGATTGTACTGGGGCCCTCAGCCCTCTGAGTGAGTCAGGTCTCAGGCGGCCTAGCCTCTGGCCTGACCCCATCTGGTTAAACCCTTCCGTTTACCCCGGCCTGCCGTACACACACCATCATTTCTTTTTCTTTTAAAAAAAACTTTTTGTATTTATTCACGAGAGACACAGGCAGAGGGAGAAGCAGGCTCCATGCAGGGAGTCCGATGCGGGACTCGATCCCGGGACTCCTGGATCACGCCCTGGACTGCAGGCAGCGCTAAACCACTGCACCACAGGGGCTGCCCTGGACTAAGGACTCTTAATGGTCCCTTTTCCACAGAGACCGCAGGACACATCTTGCCTTGGCCAAAGGAGGTTCCCACTTGTACCTCGCGGTGTGAAAGGCACCAAGAAGCTATCTCCGCAGACCTTTCAGGCTGGTGCCTGATAAGCAAATGAACAGATGAATGAATGAACGGGAGAATAGAAGCAGGAGGGAATAAAGACCTCGGTCCCCGCCCCCACCCCCCACCTGGGTCCTCAGGTTGCCCGGCAGGAAATTCAGAGCAAGGGCCCTGGACAATAGCTCCATTGGCCGGAGGCCCAAGCGGGATAATTCTCAGGGCTGGAGGGCGGGGCGGGCGTGGGGGCTGTAGCTGAGCCTGGGGACCTCTGCTTTCTTTCCTCCCTCTCGCACCCCTGTCTGGTCACCTGCACGCACCCTTTAGGGAAGCTCTTTTTCCTACAGTGGAGCTGTGGGGGGGCCTGTGTGACTCCTCCCTTGGGGCTCCTCCAGGGACTCCTCTCCCTTGGGAAGCATTCTCCAGTGACTCCCTGCCTCCCGCTTGCTGTCACTCGCGTCCCCCACGCTGCTGTCCTCAAGGCCACGAGTGGGCCCCTTGCAGATCTCCTCCTAGTCTGTTTCCTTGGCCATCACCGTGGAAAGGCAGGCTCCGGGGCCTGGCCCCTCTGCTTTCTTCCTTGAGGAGCAGGCATGTTGCCCGTTGAAGACAGGGATGTTATCCATTGAAGTAGGGACCCTGCGATGGTCTGAGTCTGGGCTTTGGCCTCTTTTCTCTGGGGAGAGAAGAGTGTGTTCCTGGAGGACTTGGTGGTGGGACCAGAGTGAAAGTCTCGTGTTCAGCCTTGGCTCAGTGGAGGAACCTTTCAAAAACCCCAAATGGATTGCCGCCTGGACAGTTGCGATGTGTATGCTCTGGACAGACCCTGAGTTAAGGGGGAGGTAGTTCAACGGGATCCCTCCCACTGACGGCCCATCCCATGGATGGCCTCTTCCAGTTTGAAGTATCTGGGAAGGTGGCCCAGAGGCCTCATCCTCTGCAGACTCTCGGATGTGGGAGTACAGACCAAATGGTCCCACGATGTGCCACTCTGGCACGTGGATGATTTTGAGCTGAAAACAGTCGAGGCCCAAAAGATTCAGAAAGAAACTTCGACATTCCTCCTAATTACCTAAAAAATTTAGAGAGAGGACCTGCTCCAGGAAGGAAGCCCTCGCCACAGATTACAGTATAGTATGAACCGGGGGTGGTAGACGGGAGGGGTTTAGCAAAGTCTGTTAAAATTCTTCTCTGTGTCCCATTGTTTCCTTACGGGCCCAGCAAACATTTGTTTACCAAATATTTACTCTTTTCCACCTTCCTGTGAATTGCTTTCCTTCCCTTAGAAGCCCCAGACCCCTGCGGCCTCCTCCTTAGTTCGGGATGACATATACGCCTCATTTTGCCCAACCGTCTTCGGAATCTCTCACGTTTATGAGAATTCCCCGTCGGTAACTAAATTTGATGTCTCCTGCTAATGCGTCTCATGTCAGTTGAATTCTTAGACCGGTCAGAAGAATCTTGAGGCATAAAGGGACATTTTTCTACTCAGATGTAAGTTTGTGTGTCTCATTTAAGTAGACTCCACACTCAGGGCAGAGCCCAGCATGGGGCTCAAGCTCACAACCCTGAGATCAAGACCTGAGCTGAGATCAAGAGTCCGGCGCCCGACCCGACTGAATCACCCAGATGCCCCATTGTCCGAATAACTTCTCATCACACGTCCTATCAAAATCGAAGTTTGAAATCGGAGAACATTGTGGACGCCTATGTGGGAACATATATGGGAAGTTCTATGGTGGTGGGAAGTGGATCAAGGGCTCACAGAGTGGGGAGGATCTGGAGGTTCTGGTCCAGACCCTTACCTGACCTAGGAGTCCTCCCGCGAGCGGGGGGCGGGGGGGGACAGCTGGTAAGCAAGCCCTAGTCTCAGTACTTCTCCGGTCAGGAGCTTGCACCCCTCCAGGCTGCCCATTCTCACTGTGGCAGCCTGTAATCACCCGAGCCGCGTTCTTCCTGAAGAAGAAGAACAACCACCGTTTGTTGAACATTGACCGTGAACAATTTTGGCCTTGAGGCACACGGCACACAAATCAACAATCGAATCGACTTTATTATTCATGATGCGGTTTTACTGATGGGCGCTCCCACCATCTGTGGCTTCCTACTCAAAATAATTGTTCTTGCTGCCTAGGTGCTAAACTCGGCTATTTCTATACCAACAATGATATTTTAAATTGCTCATCTTTTTCAAAAAATTTTTTTTCCTTTTAAAAAAATTTTAAAAATTTATTTGAGAGACTCTCTCTCTCTCTCTCTCTCTGTGTGTGTGTGTGTGTGAGAGAGAGAGAGAGAGAGAGAGAGAGAGAGAGAGAGAATCTCAAGCCAACTGTCCGCTGAGCGTGGAGCCCGGCGCAGGGCTCCATGTCATCACCCGTGAGATCATGACATGAGCTGAAATCAAGAGTCCGCTGAGCCGGGCCAAGCCCCCCGGGTGCCCCGAGAATCCTTGTAGTCTTCAGCAATCATCTGCACGCTCCCCAGCCTGGAGAATCTCTTTGTTTCTATGGATTTGCCCGTTGAGGACATTTCATCCGAATCGATCCTGCAGCCTGTGGCCTTCTGCGACCGGCTGCCCTCACTGCTCTTCACCCGCGTTGTAGCCCGGTCACCGCTTCCTTCCTCCTGCCTGGGAATGACATCCCGTCGCACAGTGCATCGCTTTTTGCTTGCCCACTCATTCGTCAGTTGGTGGGCATCTGGCTCGTTTCTGTTTGGGCCCCGCGAAGAGCGTGCTGGGGGTGTGGCGTCCTGGGTCAGGTGTCCTGATCACCGAGAGCAGCTTGGCTCAGACCATCTTTCCTGGTGACAAGCCATGCGATGGTAGCCACCGCCCTGCCACCCACCTCTGCCCCCCCCCAGCTGCCCAGGGCTCAGGGCCTCCTGGGGTCTTCTGCGACATGCCATCCGTCTCCTCTTTCCTCCTTCAGTTCTCGGGAACAGGCCGTTAAGGCAGTTTGGGGCAGTCATCCGGCCCTTCCCTTCCGGTCACACGGTGGCTGCAAACACTCTCCCCTTTGTTGGGCAGACCGCAGTGGCCAGAGTCAGCCTCACAAGGACTTGCGGCCCGTGGCTGCCCCAGGCTGGTTTTCCCTTCCCTCACCACTTGGCCCTGGGCCCTGGGCCTTTCCCTTCAGCCTCCGCCCGCCCGGATCCCAGAAGGGGTCGGGGTCGCCGCCAGAGAGGGCAGCCCAGGCCTTCCTGTGCATTGAGGCTGGCTTGGGGCGTCAGGGGAGGGGTCCCTGGGGTCTCTGGGCCACAAGGAAATGACAGATGAGGTGGCCGTACTTCTAGCCCTGGACAGTTCTGGGCTCCCCTTGAGATGCAGGGAGCTCTACAGCCTAAAAACCACAGGGTTCCCAGTAGTCCCCTTTGTCCTCACCTTAAACAGCAGGCACTTCTGGAACCAGGGAAACCAGGCGGGTGGGGGTGGAGGGGCTGGGATTCCAGGACTGGCTCTGGGTTGTTATATTGTGCCCCTCCCCGCCCCCACCGCCCACCCCTCCCTTTCCCCCCTAATCTGCCTTGGTCCTCCCAACTACAGTGTGGGGGAGGGGGAGGAATAGGGGCGCTGGTGTCCTCCCTCCCCAGGGTTGCCATACCTGTCTGACCAGCCCCTCCCTCTCTTTCCTGCTCCCTGTCCAAGGTTTGGCAGAGGGCCCACACCCCCTCCCTTTGCTCTCTGGAAGGAGAAATCTCCCCACCTTGCCAGTGTGGCTGCTTGTTGGGGAGCGGGGTGGCATGCATTCAATTCACTCTTTGGAAATCAAGTATTGTTTGCAGGGGCTGGGAGAGGGCCTGGTGCAAACTGGTACTAACTGGATTTCCTCCTGCTGGTTCAACACGTCTGGAGGCCAGAAGTCTGGGGAGAATGAGGAGGAGAAAAGAAGGAAGAGAAAGGAATGTGGTCCCTGGGTCCCCTCTGGGAGTGTCTGATTTGTCTTTGTGGAAGGGACAAGTGGGTCCTTTCGTGTGTATGTGTGTGTGTGTTTGGACTGAGTGGGAACTCTTCTGTGTGTCTTTTGGGATTTATGTCTGTCCCCAAAGAGGGGGATTCTGGGTGTTTCTGTCCCTCCGAGCAGGGGTGTATATGTCTGTCCATCTGGAAGCCTGAGCGTGTCTGCTGAAGGGTGGGGAGGAACCCATATGTCCGCCCTCCTGGCAGTCACAGTCATCCCCTGCCCTGGGTCCAGGGGCTGTGTGCTGCATGTCTCTCTCCTCCGAGGGACTCTAGCTGCATGTCACCCAGTCCCCTCCATGCCCTGCAGGGTCTTTCTGAGAATCTAGCTCCAGTCATCAGGTAATTGCAGCTGGAATCTCTGCCTCAAGGGCCCAACTCCTGCCTTACACCCACAGCCTGCCCCACCCGGTCCGCCCAGGCCTGGGGTGCGGTGCAGAGCTCCCCATTCACCACCTACAGGTGCGTGCTCTGCTCCAACCTGCTGTCTGACTCATTCTGATAATGGGTTCAGGGAGACAGGTGCAGGGACTCTTTCTCCATCTCCTCTGGCCTGGGAAGAGAAAGAGGGTCCAGGTGGCTCCAGCTCGCCTTCCTAGCAGTGCCCCCCATCCCGCCCCACCCCACACAGTCCTGCCTCCCTTCCTGTGAGTCACCCACTGGGTGCTATGGGAACCACTCCTGCAAGGGGCAATAACAGTACAGCTTCCCTCTCCTCTCTCCGTTGCTCCCCCATCTTTGTCTCTCTAGCTCTTGTTCCTCATTCTCTGTGCCGTTTAGTAAGGCCTACTGCTCCAGGCAGTCCTGGGATCCTGGGAGGGAGGAAGGCACGAGGTTGCGTCCAGGAGCGTGCTCTGTTGGTTCTCATTGCTTGCACCCACGGACCCAGAGGGAAGACAGCCCGTGTGTCACACTGTTCATTCTACAATTATTCACCCAGCGGCACTGGATGCTGAGGATATAGCAGTAACCCAGGTGACACTAGGCAGATGGCTGGCCTCAGGTTCAAGGATCTGGAACCTAGATGCCCTCCAGTCTGGGAAGAGTTTCATAATCACTCAGAGTGCAGAGAAGCACACGGGGTGGTGTCTGGGGTGTCAGCTGCTGTGGGATCCCTTTCCTGCTAAGCTTCCGAATCCTTGCGTTTATTTTCCTAAAGGGGGGAAGGGGACAAGCGGGAGGAGTAGGGCTGCAGTGGCTGGTTGACCCCAACCCAGTCTCTGTGACAGAGGGCTCCGGCAGGCCAGGGTTTCTCTCCAGCTTTACGCTTCCAGAAGGAATCCCTGTTTCCGGAGCTGGAGCCCTGCTAGAGTGGGCTCCGGGGTGGGAGCAGCTCTCTGCTGCCCCCACCTGAGTCCGGCCTGTAGGTGGCAGGTGTCGGGTTAGGCCCAGCCCCCTCGGGGCCCAACCACTCAGGTACCAGGCGGATCCTCCCCCTTGGGCTGGGCTCTCTTTTATAAAGGGCCAACTCTTGGGTGCTCTTCCCACCTAGAAGCGGCTCCTCGCGCTCCTTCTGGAACCTCTGTCAGGTTCGGCCTCCTCGCCTCCACTCCAGCCTCCACCATGTCCATCAGGGTGACCCAGAAGTCCTACAAGGTGTCCACCTCCAGCCCCCGGGCCTTCAGCAGCCGCTCCTACACGAGCGGGCCCGGCTCCCGCATCAGCTCCTCCGCCTTCTCCCGGGTGGGCAGCAGCAGCAGCAGCTTCCGGGGTGGCCTGAACAGCAGCATGAGTGTGGTCGGGGGCTACGGCGGGCCCGGGTCCGTGGGGGGCATCACGGCCGTCTCAGTGAACCAGAGCCTGCTGAACCCCCTGAAGCTGGAGGTGGACCCCAACATCCAGGCGGTGCGCACCCAGGAGAAGGAGCAGATCAAGAGCCTCAACAACAAGTTTGCCTCCTTCATCGACAAGGTGAGCCCCCCACCCCCTCCGCGGGGCGGGCAGTGCCTGGGGCTGGCGAGGGGCTCCGCCTGTGTCTTGGTGGCCCGGTCCGAGGGCACGTCTCCAGCCCCCACTGGCGATCCTGCCGGCCCCACCCACCCTGGCAGTGCTCTCCCTTCCAGCTATGACTCACTCCTCCCATGCACTTCGGTTTGGGTCGGGGCAGCTAGGGGGAGAGGGTCCCCAGCTGACCTGACCTTAAGCCTCGAGGCTTCTTCCTTCCTCACGCATGTCACCGCACCGGAGGGTTGAGCCTGCAAGAGTCCCAGCTGTTCAGCTGTGGGGTGGGGCGGGAGGGCCCTGCTCCAGGGTAACCCTTCTCCCTGGCCCTGCCCCAGGGGCTTCCCAAAGGGGCTCCTTGGCTTTTTTTTTTTTAATTTTAAAGATTTTACATATTTATTCACAAGAGACACACACAGAAAGAAGCTGAGACACAGGCAGAGCGAGAAGCAGGCTCCCTGGGGGGACCCCAGTGCGGGATCTGGGGACCCCGGGGTCACGCCCTGGGCTGAAGGCAGACGTTCGACCACCGGGCCACCAAGGTGTATTCCCTCCCCCGCCCCCTCCCTTTTTAAAAATTCAAATAGGGTTTGATAGGGTTCTGGAATCAGGAAGCAGGTGTCGACTCAGCGGGCAAATATTGATCGAGGCCTTTGGCATCCCACGTCCTGAGTGTGGGGGCACCAGGATGAGTCATCATCAGCGGCTCCCGCCCTGGGGGGCGGGGTGGGGGCCCCGAGACCCTCGGTCTGTGGGAGGCGTGGGAGGTGCTGGGCCCCGGGCCCTGAGCCCTGGGGTGGGTGGGGTCGGCGTGGGGCAGGGGGCTCCAGGAAAGCCCATCCGGGATTCAAAGTCTGCGGGCGTTGGGCACCGCGCCCAGGTTTCGTGTCCTGTTCAACTCCAGAGTTTATGGCCCCAAATAAGGCGTCTGCCGCCAACGCCCCTTGCCCACCCAGCCCGGCCCCTTGCACGCCCCGCCCGGCCCGGCCCAGCCCAGCCCTCCGACGCCGCCGGCCCAGCAGCACCCAGCAGGACCGGGTCCCTCCCCGCCCATGGGCTCCTGGGGGCCTAGTGGGAAGGGAGGCCGGCAAATCCTGGGCCAGAGCGGGGCCCTGCGAACCGGAGCCCTTGACCTTAGGGCCCGGCGGCCTCCCGGGGCCCCAGCCCCAAGTCCCCGGTGGCGGCAGGTGCGGGCCTCTCCTTGGACCGGGTAGGGTTACCTTACCAAGCCTGATTTCACCTCTAAAGTGGGCGCGATAATCCCCAAATCAAAGAGGTTTTGCTTATTGGGGCCCACAGAGTGTGCAAAGAGCTTAGTTAGCAGTGCTGGACCCGGAGTAAGCAGTCCAGCAAGGCTCAGTGTTCACATCATTTACTTTTTATGATTTGGGGGCGGGATGACCTGGGGCAGGAAAGGATTGATTAATTACGTACTTAATTAAAGATTTTTTTTATTTATTCATGAGACACACACACACACACACACACACACACACACACAGGCAGAGACACAGGCAGAGGGAGAAGCAGGCTCCATGCAGGGAGCCTGGTGCAGGACTCGATCCCAGGACCCCAGGGTCACGCCCTGGGCTGAAGGGAAACGCTCAACTGCTGAGCCACCCCGGCGTCCCCACAAAAGGATTTACAGGGAAGGATTGGTTGGATCTAGGCTGCACCCTTAAGACCGCCTTCTCTCTTTTTGGTTCCTTCGATTGAAAAAAAAGTGACGACTTTGGGTTGGCCAAGGACAATGCATTCCTGTTCTTGGAAGCAGTCTATTATTCTTTCCTTTAAAAATGTTCTTTCCGGGGCGCCTGGCTGGCTCAGCTAGTGGAGCATGTAACTCTTGATCTCGGAGTTAGGAGTTTAAGCCCCATGGTTGGGGGGTAGAGATTACTTAAAAAATACAGTCTAAAAATAGACAAATAAGTTAATAAATACATAAAACTGTTTTTTAAAAAATATTTATTTATTTGTTTGTTTATTTATTTATTTATTTGAGAGAGAGAGAGTGTGAGAGTATAAGCAGGGGCAGTGGCAGAGGGAGAAGGAGAAGCAGACTCCCCGAGGAGCAGGGAGCTGGATGCAGGCTCCATCCCAGAACCCGGAGATCATGACCCGAGCCCAAGGCAGTCACTTAACCGACCGAGCCACCCAGACGCCCCTAAATGAAACCTTTCTAATATGCCTTAGTTTCATCTTAAAATCTGGATTCCTTGAGCCCAAGGAACCCGGGACCTTTGTGTTTGGGGCAGGAGGAGAGGGCCGAGGATTCAGGCCAGAGGTGGGTGGGGGACCCCTGCCAGGCTGGAAAATCTCTGAGGGGGTGCCTCGGGGAGGGGGTGCTCAGTGTGCACCCAGATCTGCATGGTCTCTTGCCCCTTCCCTGGCTGAAAGTGCCATCTGCAGGAGGATAGGCTCCTGGAAGGGCCTGCCTGGGCTCCTCTGGGCCACTGCAGGGTTAGGGAGACCCAGGCTCAGAAAGGGGAAGCAGCTCACTGTCGGTGCAGCATGGGTTAGTAGCAGCATTTATTTAGCTGAACCTAGGTCTTCTGGCCAGTGCTCTCGGGGCCAAAGGGCTGAAGTTTCTCTGTAATCTGTAGGCGCGCCTCAAAGCCACTCCAAATAGTAATGATGAGGATAACATTTGCTATGTGCAATGAAATTTCTTTTTCAATCTTATACAAAGTGTTAATCGAAACTTGGCTATTCTTACTGATTTGTATACAGTCTAAGCAAATAAGACCTATTTGTTTTTTTTTTTTATTTTTTTTTTTATTTATTTATGATAGTCACAGAGAGAGAGAGAGAGAGAGGCAGAGACACAGGCAGAGGGAGAAGCAGGCTCCATGCACCGGGAGCCCGATGTGGGATTCAATCCCTGGTCTCCAGGATCGCGCCCTGGGCCAAAGGCAGGCGCCAAACCGCTGCGCCACCCAGGGATTCCCAAATAAGACCTATTTGTTCTGCAAATACCATTTCAACATAGCTCTCCTAGCCCATCCCTTCCATCCGTGTGCTTGCTTGTCGTCCCCCGCCCCCACGCTCCCCCCAAACACCAGCATTACAGGGGTTTCTCTATCAGGCCACTGGGGATCCTTCCAGAACAGCTCACCTGCTCTCTGGGCTCTGGAGGCCCCACCGGGAGCGGGTCAGAGGAGAAGACGATGCTGGCTTCCCCGCAGACTGCACCTGGGCCCGAAGTAGACCTTCTTGTCCCCTTTCCCCCCGTGCAGGTCAGACACCTGGAGCAGCAGAACAAAATCCTGGAGACCAAGTGGAGCCTCCTGCAGCATCAGAAAACCGCTCGGAGCAACATAGACAACATGTTTGAGAGCTACATCAACAACCTCCGGAGGCAGCTGGACACCCTGGGGCAGGAGAAGCTGAAGCTGGAAGTGGAGCTTGGCAACATGCAGGGGCTCGTGGAGGACTTCAAGAATAAGTGAGCTGCCCTCCTTCCCACCGCTGCAGCCCTGCGGCCCTGCCCTAGACCCCGTGGCCCTCTCTGCCTGGTGGGCAGCGCGGTCCTGTCCAATTAGGGCGACCGGAGGATCGGCCTTCCCAGGACAGTCTAGCCTTTACATGCTGTCCAGGCATGATTGTTAATAGCGCCCACCCTCTTTCAATCCCAGGACTGTCCAGATTTGGACAACAACTTACGTGGCAGTGCTTACATAGTAACCCTAAGGTGGGAAAGGCCTCTGTTGTATCCTTACAGCCCTGGCCCTATTTATTCCTTACCTTTGACGTCCAGCATACCCCAGAGAGTTCTGTCTGAGGTCTCCTGTCAGTTCCCGCCTCTGACCCTCTAAATGAGCCTGATCCAACGTGTGTTCATGGATTCGGAGAGGGGTTTCCTGCTACAGGCTTCCCCACTGGTTGATGATAACCCGGGGTAGGGCTGGCGGGAGCGGAAGGACCAGACCTGCCCTCCTATCCTGCATCTTCATGAACTAAATTTCCTAGATGTTTTTGCCTCCCGAAATGCTCAGGACAACCTCACCTTTGCCTTCATCCTCTGATTCTAAGTCTGTTCCTCACCAGATACGAGGATGAGATCAAATTGCGTGGAGACATGGAGAATGAATTTGTCCTCATCAAGAAGGTGAGGGAGCGCCCCTCCGTGACCAGACACAGGAGGCGGGGCTCAGAGGCTTGGACGAAGGCTTTCTGGGTTCTGTCCCTAAATATGTCCAAGTAACGGACATTTGGCTACCTGCTAGGTATACAGCATAGAGAGGCGGACAAGGACAGAGGAGGTAGTTAGGTGCGTTTTGGACAGAAGTCTGGACAGTGATGTTGGGACATGGTTAAGAAAATGGAGACGTAGAATTGGAGGTGTGGCCATGGAAAGCTTCCTGGAGGAGGAGGAGGAGGAGGAGGAGGAGGAGGGGGGGGGGAGGACTGCGGGAAACCGAGGTAAAGGTGTTTGCAACGGGGATACAGGTGTGGCGGGGCAGAGGCTGGAGGATCAGGCCACAGAGTGAGGTGGGAAAACCATTTAGTTAGAGGGTCCTGGGCCATTGAGTGCCCCTGGTTGCGGCGTGTGGGTCCTCCGCTCAGGCCCCCTTCCCCTACCACCCAGGATGTGGATGAAGCTTACATGAACAAGATAGAACTGGAGTCCCGCCTGGAAGGGCTGACCGACGAGATCAACTTCTTACGGCAGCTGTATGAAGAGGTATGTTCTCGGGGGGCTGCAGACTGAGGGGCCCCCGCCCCAGCAGACAGGGTGTCACCACTGAATGATCACAATTATCGACATAACCCAGCGTGCTCGTTCTGTATGTTTTGTCCCCCTGCATGAGGGCGAGGGAGGCTTTATTACTCCACTTCACAGAGGAGAAAACAGGCTCGGGAATGAAACAGCCTGTCCAAGGCCATCATATGGAGCCTTTGTTCTAAATCTTTGGGCTTTATAGCAAGTTCTTTAGGGGGCAGCTGAGTGGGCAAGGGCTCTACCCCTTGGGTCACTTACCTGGAGCTGCTTGGCCTTCGGCCCTTGCCTCCTTCATCTGTACCTCCCCCTGGGGTTCAGGCCTTTGACCCATCTTCCCAGCCCTAGCTCCCACCTGCTTCTCTCCTCTGCTGCTGGCCTCCCTGTCTTGTCCCCGAGGAAGTCCCTTCTGCCAAAGGAGGCTTCTTGTGCGCAAGGACAGAGCCTCACACCGGCCCCTGCCACTGCCCCCCCCCCAGGAGATCCATGAGCTGCAGTCCCAGATCTCGGACACGTCCGTGGTGCTGTCCATGGACAACAGCCGCTCACTGGACCTGGACGGCATCATCGCTGAGGTCAAGGCCCAGTACGAGGACATCGCCAACCGCAGCCGGGTGGAGGCCGAGACCATGTACCAGATCAAGGTGAAGAGTGGGGGCACTAGCTGGCCCTCCCCTCTGGCGGGCTCTGCGCTTTAGTGCAGGAGGGAGCAGGATTTCAGACTCTATCCTGCCTGCTGTGAGAGGGGCCTGCGGAGTGGGTGCTGGGGAGACCGCGGTATGGGGACCTGGAGGTCTGGAAGAAAACTGGCGGCCGTGTGTGTGCACGTGGGGAGGGGGCAGAGGTGAGGCGAGCTGGGCCCTTGCCTCACTCTCGCCTCCCACCCGCAGTACGAGGAGCTGCAGACATTGGCCGGGAAGCACGGGGATGACCTCCGTCGCACAAAGACTGAGATTTCCGAGATGAACCGGAGCATCAGCCGCCTCCAGGCTGAGATCGAGACCCTCAAAAACCAGGTATGGGCCGGGCCGGGGCTGGGAGAGGCTCCTCAGACATGACAAGGTGAGGGCAGACCATGCAGCCAGGGGTGAGGGGTCTGGGGTCAGGAAAGCAATTCTAGACCAGACTTTGAGCTTCTCAGACTGCTCCCAGGGGGCTGAAGGGTGCTGAGGAGGTCCCTGGGGCCGTGATGGGCCAGCGGGGGATGGGACAGCAGCTGCTCCAGGATGGGCCCCCGCAGGCCTGCTTTATTTGATCTCTCTTCTGCATCAGGGTGAGGTCAGCTTCTGGTGCTTTAGGGCAGCTGGAAAGTAGAGACCTGGTGCAGTCGGATGGGATGGGGCGGAGATGGTGCCCCGCGGTGTCCCAGGGGAGGAGCTGGAGCAGGGAGGTGCCCGGGAGCCGCTTAGATTTCCCTCTTCTGTTTCCTGAAGGCCACCGGTAGCATTTGCCTCGAGCTAGGTGGAGTCCGTTAGCTTAGGTTGGGGCGGGGAGGAGGCGTCCAGACTGCGCCACCCGCTTACCTGGCCCCCCGCGCCCGCAGAGGGCTGCCCTGGAGGCTGCCATCGCCGACGCCGAGCAGCGCGGGGAGCTGGCCATCAAGGACGCCAATGCCAAGGTGGCTGAGCTGGAGGCCGCCCTGCAGCGGGCCAAGCAGGACATGGCCCGGCAGCTGCGCGAGTACCAGGAGCTCATGAACGTCAAGCTGGCCCTGGACATCGAGATCGCCACCTACCGCAAGCTGCTGGAGGGCGAGGAGAGCCGGTGGGTGTGGGGGCCCCTGACCGGTGCCCCGGCCCTGGGACCCGCGGTGGGCACGGGTGGGAACGGATTCCTGTAGCCCTGGGACGAGGGCCAGGAGCCGGTTCTGAGGTCCCGTGTATCCTCCGGGGACAGGCTGGAGTCTGGGATGCAGAACATGAGCATCCATACGAAGACGACCAGCGGCTACTCCGGTGAGTGTCCTGGCCCCGGGCTGCAGGGGGGGGGGGTTCCGCAGCTCTAGCCATTCCCTCCTGTTCGGGCGGGGAGGCTGGGGCGAGGCAGCGGTCTTGTCCGAGGTCACGAGTTCCCAGCTCTGTCCTCCCCGGGCTCCCGGTTTCCCCCAACAATCCTACAGTAACGAACGGGGGCGATGCCCCGGCCCCGGGGACTACGTAGGGGATGGCAGGGAATGGGGCACGCGGGGGCGGCATGGACCCGAGGTGTGCGCGGCCTTCTGCGCTCATTCTTCGGCTGCTTCCGGTTCTGACCAGGTGGCCTGAACTTGGCCTACGGGGGCCTCACGAGCCCCGGCCTCAACTACGGCCAGAGCTCCTTCCAGTCCGGCTTTGGCCCTGGCGGTTCCTTCAGCCGCAGCAGCTCCTCCAAGGCCGTGGTTGTGAAGAAGATCGAGACTCGCGACGGGAAGCTGGTGTCTGAGTCGTCTGATGTCCTGCCCAAGTGAACGGCCAGCGCGGGCCCTCCCAGCCTCCTTGCTCTTGTGGCCCCATGACGCCTTGGGGGAAGGAGCTGTGCGGGGGAGCCTCGCCTACGAGAGACCCGCCTAAGGCTCAGCCCCGGCCCCCAGCCTACCCTTAGGGGGAGTCTACTGCCCTGGGTACCCCTTCTTGTCCATGCCCCCAACCGAAAGCCAATTCAAGTGTCTTTTCCCAAATAAAGCCGCTGCCAGTCCCGCTTGCCATATGCAGCCCTGGTCTGTGGGGTGGGGGAGACGTGGTCAGGAGGCTCCTGGGGCTCAGAAGCTGCGGGGGGTGGTGTGGTTGGGAAGTGGGGGGCACTGGGGAGGAAGGTCTGGCCTTCTCCAGGCTGTTCCCAGAGAGACTTCTTTGCCGAATGCCAGATGACACCTTCGTCGTTAATGTGCTCCTAAACACCCCACAACCGACCCTTCGAGGCGGGCAGAGCGGGTTCAGGTGCTAGTCTCAGGAGGGAGTCCACTTGCCTGTCTGCCCACCTCCCAGGGCGGCTTGCAGGGAGGGCCGGGTGAGCGGCCCAGCGAGGAAGAGGAGGCTCCGGCATTATACTCAGTGCAGTTCCCCAGCCTCTCCTCGTCCCCAGCCAAGGTAGATGGCGTTTCCTTGGTGGCCACAGATGGCTTTTTGCCATCTTCACTCATTTGCAGCTGGGGACCAAGGAGTCCCGGTTTCCTATCCCTTCAGAAGCTCAGAATCCATTGGTAGCAACTGGACGTGTCACACCCACAATTTCCAGAAACCTAGATAGCGTAGGACTTGGCATTGCTCAGTGGGCTCAAACCTGCTCCGCTGAGGGTTGTACCCGCCCTACACTGGGCCCTGCCACTCCTATTCCACCCTTTCACATGCCGTGTTTATATATATGTATTTTAAAGATTTATTTTAGAGAGAGAGAGAGAGAGAGAGAGAGAGAGAGAGAGAGCTCAAGTGGGAGGGGCAGAGGGAGGGGGAGCAACTCCAGCAGCCTCTGCACTGAGTGTGGAGCTCCCGACCCTGAAATCATGACCTGAGCTGAAACCAAGAGCCGGACGGACGCCTAACCGACTGCACCCCCCCCCCCAGGCCGCCCCTCCTGCAGTGTCTATATCCTATGTACAGCTGAGTATGTGAAGGGCGTGTCGTCCCGTGTTTGCAGGTGGAGGGTGTGCTGTGTTTGCAGGGGTGGGTACATGTTCTGTGAAGTGTGTAAAGGAGTTTGCCCATCTTTGCTGAGATGCAGCCTCCAGGTAGGCCCTAGACGGGCAGGGCCAGAGGTTCAGGACACACCTGGGTGGGGCAGGGCATCCCTGGCACGTGGCTCCGCCTGTACCACCTCGGAGTTCCGGGCAGGCACCCTGATCCCTTGGCACTGGACTAAGTGTGAGGGATTGTCCACATTAGTTCAGACTTTCCAAAGCACCAAGGGAGAATAAAAAAAAAAAAACACGCAGAGAATACCGAGGTGGGGGGCAGCGTGGTGCAGGAGGCTCGAGTTCTGGCGCCGCTGCAGGGCCTCAAGGGCCAGAGATCCTGTCCCCAGATCCTTGGCTTCCCCCCCCACCTCTGGGTTCTCTGGACACCTCCCTGGCTGCCTACGTCCACAGAGCTGCTTGCAGACTGATCCCAGGCCTTCTGCTTCCACAGCCCCTCCCAGGGCCAAGGCCCAGGGTTCTGGACTCTGTCACAATAAGGGACTTCCCTCTTTCATGATCACACTAAGCACCATTATTTAGAACACCAGTATCTCTCTAGTTTTGGCAACAGCTTGAAGTAAGAAATGCATTTTTATCACAACCTACAGACTAACCAGCCTTCTCTTCACGTGGGGCTGATTCCCTCACCGGGTCCCAGGAGGCAGCAGGGTGATGTTGGAGCCCAGAGCCGGCACAGCACCCGCTGAGAGGGACCTCCTGCCCCCTGAGGCCCCAAGTCAATATTTTAAACGGTGCCCCACCCGGTCCTCCCTGAAGCCAGCCACCTTCCTTATCGGGCCCTGCCCCTCCGTGGTGGGCATGCTGGGGGCAGCCAGGGGCCCCACCGATAGCCTCCTGATACTTCCACACCCCAGGTGTTTGCTCAGGGAAAGGCAAGAAAACTCTAGAAAGAATTCTTTTCCTTCCCCATCTTTGTTTTCCAGATTGCTGCGTGCCTACTGCATGATCAGGACGCTCAGCATCCAGGAGACGCCCAGTATGGGAGCCCGACAGCCAGTTCTCATTGAGACAACGCTGAGGAAGGATGGACGCTAACATTTCTTTTTTTTTTAATATTTTATTTATTTATTCATAGAGACAGAGAGAGAGAGAGAGAGAGAGAGAGGCAGAGACACAGGTAGAGGGAGAAGCAGGCTCCATGCAGGGAGCCCGACGTGGGACTCGATCCCGGTCTCCAGGATCACACCCCGGGCCACAGGTGGTGCTAAACCGCTGGGCCACCGGGGCTGCCCGACACTAACATTTCTTAAATACCTACTTGATCGCAGACGTGGCGCTTCGTCACATTCCAACCTTCCGAAGACCCTGTGGGGCAGACATTACAATCCCCGTTTTAGGCACGCAGACCTTGCGTAGGGTCGCATCATGTGCCGTGATGCAGGTGCTGTGCCAGGCTTGGGCTAGTGCTTTTGGGCCATGCTAGGTTTTTATCACGTGTACACGCGACCTGCACAGCTGAGAATTTTTAAGCTCGTTTTTTTGTTTTTGGGTAGATGACGCCCCCGTACACAATTCTAAGTGCAAAGGGCCTCCTTCCTCACCAGTTACCTGGTTCCTCCCCCAGAGGGTAACTGATGTTACCTGTGTCTTGTAATTCATCTCAGGTAGAGTTTCTGTATATAGCATCCCTCTGGGACGGACGTGTGTAAGGGCGTATGTTCACAAAGGGCGTGTGTGTGCGGTGTTGTATGTCATGCTTGGCGTTCACTCAACAGCTGTTCCTTTCACACCAGTATGTGTAAATGGCTGCTTTTTGCTTTTGCTTTTTCTTCTTCCCTTTTTAAAAAAATATTTTATTGGGATCCCTGGGTGGCGCAGCGGTTTGGCGCCTGCCTTTGGCCCAGGGCGCGATCCTGGAGACCCGGGATCGAATCCCATGTCGGGCTACCGGTGCATGGAGCCTGCTTCTCCCTCTGCCTGTGTCTCTGCCTCTCTCTCTCTCTCTCTGTATGACTATCGTAAATAAATAAATAAATAAAAAGATTTTGTTTATTCATGAGAGACACAGAGAGAGAGAGAGAGGCAGAGACCCAGGCAGAGGGAGAAGCAGGCTCCATGCAGGGAGCCCGATGCGGGACTCAATCCCAGGTCCCCAGGATCAGGCCCTGAGCTGAAGGCAGCACTAAACCACTGAGCCACCCAGGTGTCCCTGATTCCTGCTTTTTCAAAGCATTTTAATATTCTTTTTATGGATGAGCCACTCTGCATGTATGTACGCATGTAAGCAAGCAAGCAAGCAAGCAATGTGGGGTCTGAACTCACCGCCCTGAGATCAAGAGTCTCATGCTCTACTGACTGAGCCAGCCAGGTGCCCCGTATTAAAAACGATATTTTAATTAGGTTTTTGATATTAATTCCACTGTAAAGTGCCACAGTGTCTATAACCAATCCTCACGGTAGGTCTCTTTGATCTTCTGTTATGACAACAAAGTTGCAGTTAATAACCTTGGGTACGTGGGGTAATTCCTGGAGTTGCTGAGTCAAAGTATATGGACATTTAAATCTTTGATAGACAGTAGAAAAGACACTTGTTTTCTTTCTTTCTTTCTTTCTTTCTTTCTTTCTTTCTTTCTTTCTTTCTTTCTTTTTTTCTTTAAGATTTTATTTATTTATTCATGAGACACACACAGAGAGAGAGAGAAGCAGAGACACAGGCAGAGGGAGAAGCAGGCTCCATGCAGGGATCACGCCCTGAGCTGAAGGCAGCACTAACCCGCTGAGCCGCCCGGGTATCCCCAGAAACTTGTTTTCTTATGGGACCAAATTTTAGTTTTCTAGACAATCTATGGGTATAACAGGCCCATGTTTGACTGTTCCTGATGAATCAGCTCTCCCCCCCTCTAGGAACAAAATAATGAGTTTCCAAGAATTTGTGGGCCCCTCTTCATGCATTGTCATTTTAAGGTTTTGCTCTGCCCGCCCAGGGTGACCCGGGCTAGGATGACCCGCGGTCACCCTCGTCGGGGATGCTAACATAATAGTGTAGGGCGGCGGGAAGGGGGGAGGCTGCTGGGAATAGCAGCCCGTGAGGAGGGGAAGGGGGGCCTGGGGATGAGCAAGGCGGAACAGGGTGGGGGCACCGGGCTGCTTCTCTGCCTGTCCTGGCGGGTGGTAGCTACCTGCCCGGCTGCCCGCATCCCAGCATCCCTTCCTCCTCCTGCCAACAGGGCCCTCCCCCGCCTGGCCACTGCACGCACAGCGTCCCCCTTGTGTTTCGGGAGCTTCCCTGGGGGCTGGGCTGCAGCCTGCGGTTGGAGGGCCTGTCCTGGGGCAGGAGTGGTGGAGCCGGCAGGCCGCTCGGGCGCTCGAGAACAAAGCCTTCGTCCGTCCCTTTCTTGCTGGGGCACAAGCGGTGAAAGGCAGAGAGCGCTTACCTCCCCGTGACAGAGAACATTTCCTGCATCACAGAAGAGTCCAGTGGGGCCCGTGCTAGAGCGCACTTGGGAAAGTACAAGGCGGACTTGCTTGCTCTCCTACTTAGCAGCACGCCGCGCCGGGCACACGGAGCAGGCCCACGGCCTGGCCTGGCCCACAGTCAGGCCGGCTCCGCCTCGCCTGCGCTTCAGGGCCCCCCTCCCCGGGCCCCTCCCCGTGTTCTCGGTGAGCTGGTGGCGCGGGCTTTTCAGAGCCGGGTCCCATCCCATTTCCTCCCCCCGGGGCTCTTGCACACGCAGTTCTGTCTTCTTGGAACACGGCGCTCCCCGCGCACACCTAGGAGTTTCCACCATCCTACAGAGAGCAGCGCAGTGCCTGGGCCGCTGGAAGGGCCTCTAGACTCCACAGGCTGGGTGGGTCCGTCCTCTTTCCTTCCTTCCTTCCTTCCTTCCTTCCTTCCTTCCTTCCTTCCTTCCTTCTTCTTCTTTCTTTGTCTTCGTCTTCATCTTCTTCCTCTTCCTCCTCCTCCTCTTTTTTTTTTTTTAAAGATTTTATTTATTTATTAACGAGAGACACACACACACAGAGGCAGAGACACAGGCAGAGGGAGAAGCAGGCTCCATGCAGGGAGCCCAATGCAGGACTCGATCCCAGGACCCCGGGGTCACGACCTGGGCCAAAGGCAGTGCTAAACCGCTGAGCTCCCCCAGGGATCCCTCTTCCTCCTCCTTCTTCCTTCCTTCCTTCCTTCCTTCCTTCCTTCCTTCCTTCCTTCCTTCCTTCCTTCCTTCCTTCTTTCCTCTCTCTTTCTTTCTTCTTTCCTTCCTTTCTTTTTTAAAGATTTTATTTATTTATTTGACAGAGAGCAGACCGAGAGAGGGCGCATGCGTGGGGGCTGTGCGGGCAGAGAAGCAGGCTCCCCACTCTCCTTGGTCGGAGTCGTCGGGCTGCGCGGCTGCCAACACACCTTCTGGCCCTGCCATTTATCCTCTGGATGTTTGGGGGAGTCACGGAAGCCCAGAATGCTGAGCTGGGAAAGTTGTACTTGATCTTAGCAGCGTCACTGGAGATTTTCTCTGGTGGGGGGCAAGGGAGTGAACTGGGGGGGACAGTGCTCCAGGAAGGTGAACCTGGCGTCTCCTGATCCGGGACCGAGGCTAAGCCGGGGTGGGTGCTGGGTGAGGATCAGAAGCGTGTCCCCATGGGGCTGTGGGCTGGCAGCCCGCCTGGGGCCACTAAGGCTGCCCCAGGGCTTGAGGCTGGAGCACCCAGGAGGCCGTGAGGGGCTTCTGGGGACCCTGGCTCCTTCCCGCAGGAGCCCTCTCCCTGTCTTCCCTTGGGCACCCGCTGCCCCCAGGCCCAGAGCCCCTCGGCCCCACCCCCCACCGATGCACTTTCTTCCTCTCCTGCGGGGTCCAGGTGCCTCGCCGCACCTGCACCTGCTTCCCCGCGGGCCCTGCGAGGAAGGCTCTGTCTCACTGTCTCACTGTCTCACTGTCTCACTGTCTCACTGTCTCACTGTCTCACTGTCTCACTGTACAGGTGAGTGGGCAGGTCTGAGGCCCCGCAAGGCGAGGCCACTCTCGGCGTTGCCTGGAGAAAGAGGCCCTAAGCCTGCGGCTTTTCCCACATCATCTGACCTGCCCGGCCCCTGCCCCCGAGCCTGGGGGAGAGGTTGGCATCAGAGGAGAGAACCGAGGAGTGGGCCAGGCTGGTGGCCGGGGCACAGGAGGACTCGCCCGCCCTGGGCGCCTGGATGCGGGCTTCGGGCGCCCCCTGGAGGGCACAGCCCATCACCTCCCCACAGTCCCGCGCTCCTCCCTTCTGGATGGTTCCCTGACCCTCCCTCTACTTCCGGCTCCTGGTCTACCTGTGGGGCCCATTGCAATGGTGGGAATGTCAGCAACTTGGAGGTTTTTGTTTTTTGGGTTTGGGAGGTTAAAATTCAAATGCCAACAGGGGCCAGGCAGCTTTTCTCACTCTTTTCTCTATTTTATCTTTATCAGAAGATGGCACTGGTATAGAAACGACGTTTGGCCCTTGGCCTCATTGTAGGGACAGTAAAAGGACGTGGTGAGTGCAACGGCAAACCAGAATCACTTAGAATGCCTGGGCCCGAGGCACGCCTGCCAGGTGTTTTAGCAACCCCGCTCTGTTACCCTCTGGCTCTGCCCCTGCACCCCAGTTGAGGAGCCCAAGGGGCCGAGGGAGTGTGCCCACCCACAAAGCCTGTGTCTCCCCGTCCTGCCCAGTAGGCCCTAAGCTCACTTTGAGGAGCTGCTTGGGCTTCTTCCCTGGGTCCTACCTCCTTTGCACCTAGTCCTGGCTGGGGGATGGCGGATTTGGGGCCAGGGGGGTCTCTAGAGCTGCCCTGTCCCATCAGGCAGCCAGTAGCCACGTGTGGCCGAGAACTCTGAATGTGGCTGGTCTGAACGGAGACGTGCTGTGACTATACGACACACCAGATCTTGAAGGTGGCAGGAGAAAGGATGAATGTAAAATACAAATAATTTTAACGATTGATTACACGTTGAAATAATATTTTGCATATATTGGGTTAAATAAATAGGCTATTCAAATTAATTCGATCTGTTTCTTTTTCCTTTATGAGCGTGGCTACTGGGAAACAGGAAGTTCTATATGTGGCTTGCATTTGGGGCTCACACTATATTGCTGTTGGGTTGGCACAAACAGCCCTTGGAAGAAGAGATATCCTGGTATTCATGGAGGCTCCTGCGGGTGTGGGATGAAGTATGGGATAGAGCTGGGAGCGAAGGGGAAGGGAGCTGTGGGTCTCCTTTTTTTTTTTTTTTGAGATTTTATTTATTTATTCATGAGAGACACACACACAGAGAGGCAGAGACACAGGCAGAGAGAGAAGCAGGCTCCATGCAGGGAGCCCGATGTGGGACTCGATCCTGGGACTGCAGGGACCCAGACCAAAGATAGACACTCAACCGCTGGTCCCTGTGGGTCTCCTTTTGCACCCTTCTGTGCCTGCCCAAATATTGGGGCCTGGCCCAGGGCAGCCTCTTTACTCAGCTCCCGCCTGCTTGTAGGTAGGCAAGGTCTAGAACTTTCATCCAGAGTTTCCGGAACTTTCAACTTTGCAACAGAAATGGGAAGTCTGAGTTTTTACAGGAAATTTCCTGATTTTTAAGGGTTGACAGCTACTTCAAATGTCTAGAAAAATTCCTCTCCTGGCCAAGACCACGCAAGCCAGGGAAAACGTATCACTGGGCTCTGGTTCAAAGCAGGGAGACTGAGGTCAGAGAGACAAAGTTTGCACTGCTTTCCACAGCAAAGGAGCGCACACCACGGTGCAAGGGACTGAGGGAAGGGGACAAATGGAGCTGTAAAACCTCCAACACCAGCGTCCACCCCCAGTTGCCAGGATCTGAGAGTCCAGGATCGGTGTCAGGGGCCAGGGCAGGGGTGGGAACCCTGGGGACACAGAAAGCCTTGGCTTTTCATCTCTCCCTGAAGCCTGCTCAGCAGGTGTGGACCTCCGGACACCGGGAGGTCACTGGGGCTGGGCCGTGGCTTGAGGGGAGGTTGGATTTGAGCGACTAGAAGTACCTCAGATGCCCACTGGGGGACAGCAGAGGAGCAGGGAAGAAGCGGGTCTGCGCGCCCTTCGGAGCAGAGGACCTGGCGCTGCATCCTTCCCATCCCAGGAGCCAGACCAGGGAGGCCCCTGGGTTGCGGGGCCCACACAGGCCCACAGGGTGCTCCCGTGCAAATCAGAGGGAGCTCCCATCCTCCCGGGGGACGCGGCCCTGGGTACGGCTTGGTGAGTGGAGCTTAGGGTGCACTTAAGTCTCCATCCACCTGTGCTGTGCACACCTGACAACCCAGGGGCCAGTGCCGGGGGCGGGGAGCTGGGGGCTGCGGGCACCCAGGAGCTGAGTGGGGCAGCCCTACTCCTGCCGGGGTGTGTTGCCGGCTCCAGGGCCCTGGAAGTTTGAGTTCCCGTGGAGGGTGCCAGGCTGCCAGGGGCCGTCAGCAGGCTCCCGTCCTTCCAGCAGGTGGCGGGCTCCCGGCTCCAGCAGCCAGGCCTGGGGGTGGGGGGGCAGGACCATGCTGAGGAAGGGCCGCAGGTGAAGCTGGGCGCAGGACCCGGAGGGTGTGCACCGCAGGCGTGGTGGGGGGTGTTCTTGGCCCTGGAAGAAGGGACACCTGCCTCATGAGAACACAGCCGGCACCAGCACGGGGGGCCTGGCCCTGTGTTGTCTTGGAGGCTCAGAGAGGGAGGTCACGCGGTGTCGACCTGGGGTGTCCGTGCTCCCAGGCGGGGCTCCTGCTTTCGCAGCACTCCTTCGGGCTGGTTCTGATCATGTCACGCCCTGGCTAAACCCCTTCCTCGGCGGGGTGGGGTGGGGGGGTGGGAACCAAGCCCCTGAACCTGGCCCTCGAGGCCCTGCCTGACCTGGCTGGAGACCACCTCGCAGGCAGCCTCGCCCCCCACCGTTGCTACACCCCCTGCCTCCGCCGCAGGTTCCTGGAGCCCCCGGGTCTTCGTGGGCACCCTCCCCGCCCCTCCCCGCAGCGCGGGCCTCCCGCCCGGCCCGCCTGTCAGTCCTCCTCGGCCCCTCCGAGCCTGGGCTCCCCGACTGCCCTGCGCTGCACCGCAGGGCTCTTTCCACTGGGTTGCACCTTCCCCAAGGGAAGGTGGAGCTGGTGGGGCCACGTCTGCCCGGAATGCGTGGTGTGCCCGGGCCTGGCACAGAGCGAGTGGTCGGAAGGATCTGCTGTTTGGACGAAAGGGAGGCCTGCCCACGTCCCTCGCCCCGCCAGCCGCGGCCGTGCCGGCACAGAGGGAAAACGGCGGGGGGGGGGGGGCTGGCGTGTGCACGCGTGTGTGTGCGTGTGCTTGGGTGAGCCCGCTCGTATGTGGTGAGCACGCATGCCCAGGCCTCGGGCAGCAGCGATAAGGAGCAATTCGCAGGGGAGGTTGTGCGTGCACAGGCTCAGACAGGCGCCGACAGGCATGGGCAGACTGGATCCACCTGGAGGGACGCACTCTGAACTGGGGGGGGGGGTTTGCAGGGGGGATTTTCTTTGCAAACAGTATTTGCATTGAAGTAAGGACACCAGCATGCAGCAGCGCTCATGTCATAAGTCCCCAGCTTGGTGAGTCTTCACAAACCGCACACATCCCACGCCCAGTGCCCTGATCAGGAGAAGAGCAGGGCCAGCCCCCAAAGGCCTCGGTGGGAGCTTTTAAATGCCTGTGGCTCGACTCTCCGGCCAAGAGAGGGGGGAAGGGGGGTGCGGAGAGGAGAGAGTCTGGGGCCTTCCGACCTTTGCGTATCTCCCCCACAGGGTCTGGGCCTCCCCAGTGTTGCCTTCGGAGCTCTGCTGCTTTTGGGACCCCGGCCCGTCCTGTCCTGTCCCTCTCCTCTCCCAGCAGCCCCTGCGCCAGGCCCTTGCAGGCCCCCTCCTTGGGCAGCAGGCCCACGGCCCATGCTTCCCTGTGCCCCTCAGGTGCCAGAGGTGCCTACGGTCGGGCGTGCAAAGCAGCACTGGCCAATTCTGCTTTTCATCCTCACGCCTGGGGGGCCGCTGTGAGAGGGCCCCGCTTCTGGGGCGACCCCTCCCAGCCCTCTAGCCAGGCTTATCACGGCAGCACATAGGAACCGAGCAGGGATAGCACAGAGCCCCCCCGCCCCCCCATGTCTTGGCACTGCAAACACAGGGGTGTGCATGCAGAGACCCACACCCCCAGAGCCGGCTCTCTCAGGGCCTAGCTGGTGCGACCGTTGGGACCATGATCAACACCTACGGGTCCCGTGCAAGTCTACGTGACCGCCATGTGCAGGGCACTGTTCCTCCGGCCCTGCGTGACGCCGCGTGTCTGCGACGGGACTGCGTGGCGGGCAGGGCTCGGGCGTAGGGTGTGATGTGCTGGTAGTAGAAGCCCGGGTGGTGGCGTGTGCAGGGCCGCGTGTGTGTGGGGCCGTGAGAAAGAGCGCTGGCTGTGCGTGTGCTTGAAAGCCGGGACGTGGGGACAGCTGTCTGTGGGTGAGGGGACCGTGTAGCTCTGGGCGTGTTTGCTCACCGCAATCAGGAAGCTCCCGGTTACTGGGGGATCCGGGGTTGGGGAGGAGGGGTCAGTCTGCAGAAGGAGAAGGGGCCAGGGCTCTGCGGTCGAGGCTCTGTATGGGCTGCGCCTTCCCCCAGGGTCTGGCCAGCAGACCCCTCCGCTTAGCCCCAGCTCTGGGGTCGGCGCCCTGCCTGCTGCCTGCAGGAGCGGGCTGGGTGGAGCCCAGGCTGGGACCCAGATGCTGATGTGGCAGGCCCAGGAGGAGGGAGCGGCGGCCGGGGGCCAGGGCACCCTGCCCTGTGCTGAGCTGGCCGCTGGCGCTGGGAGCGGGCGGGGCCCCACCCGAGCAGGCCGGGGCAGGCAAGGCAGGGTCTGTCTCAGGCCAGGGAGAGGATGGAGCTGATGGGGCACGCCTGGGCCTTGC
Organism: Nyctereutes procyonoides; assembly: GCF_905146905.1. Lineage (NCBI taxonomy): Eukaryota > Metazoa > Chordata > Mammalia > Carnivora > Canidae > Nyctereutes > Nyctereutes procyonoides. Next base: position 3,795,124 of record NW_026575124.1, on the reverse strand, counting down.
TCTGCCAAGACGGAAGGTGGACGGGCCGTGGTCTCTGCTGGGGAATTCCTTTTGTGGCGGGTGTGTGCGTGTGTGTGTGTGTGTGTGCGTGCCTGTGTGTGTGCACACACACTCCTATTGTATGTGTGTCTGATTTGCATATGTCTTCATGTGTTCTCCTCTGGCTGTAGATGTGTATCCGTGAGCCTGTGCGAGGGCCGTGGTGGTGGTGGTAGTGGTGTGTGTGTGTGACTGGCACCCAAGCATGCTTGTGCGACCGTCTCGCTTGGCTGTGTTTGTGGGAAGGCTTTGTGCCCGCATGCCTCCTGCGTGTGCCCCCTTGTTGCAAAGCCTGCACGGCTTCTGTATGTCAGGTTTCTGGAAGACACCTGTGTGAGTCAGTGCAAGCTTCCTCCGAGGCCTGTGTGTATGCACACGTGTGCCCGTGTGTGTATGTGATTCAGTCTGGTTCTAGGTGCAGGCGGCAGAGGGGCAATGGTTGGCAGTGGCCTGTCCGGGGGCGCTGGGTGGGGAGTAGAGGGGTCTGGGCTTCCTGGGTTGGGGTTTGGCCAGGCCCTGGAACCAGTTTGCTTCTGCAACAAATCCACATGCCATTCCTGCTCCCCCATCACCCGCGTTCTAGGGGTTTGCACAGTGTGTGCACAGCGGCCTACAAACCATTTACCACTCTGTGTAACGGCGCCACTCACTGTATATGTGTTTCCCCTAAGTGCCGTGTGTGTAGCACGTGAAATGTGCATGTGTAAGTGTGACACATACTCCTGTGTGTCTACGTGCAACACCCCCCCCCAACATCAGGCACGTGCATTCGTGTGCATGGGACAGTCACTGTGCATGTGTGCGTGGGTCCCAGGAAGTGCATGGAGCTCGCGGACAGTGTGCCTCCTCGGCCCTCTCCCTGCTGGGGCCCCGGCGCATGCATTCTGTTGCCTCCTCCGAGGCCCCCATGTCCTGACACTCAGCTGGGACGAGGAAGCCTGGGTGACGTTGAGGACTGGGCCTTTCTGGGGTCAGTGATTTCCCCCCATGTTTGCTATCGCAGAAAGGGGCCAAGTGGAGGCTGCCGCCAGCTCGGGTGTTCGAGGAGCAGCCACCTCCAGGCGGGAGAGCATCTGTTTTAAAGCGAGACAAGAGGGCAGCCCGGGGGGCTCAGCGGTTTAGCGCTGCCTTGGGCCCAGGGCCTGATCCTGGAGTCCCAGGATCGAGTCCCGCGTCGGGCTCCCTGCATGGGGCCTGCTTCTCCCTCTGCCTGTGTCTCTGCCTCTCTCTCTCTCTCTCTCTCTGTGTCTCTCATAAATAAATAAAATCTTAAAAAAACAAAACAGACAAGACCTGGGGTTAAATTCAGACTCTCGAAAGCTATACGTGTGACTTGCTAATGCCTCAGTTTCTCCTCTGCTTATTTTTGGAGTTGCTGTGAGAAGCAATGGATGAGATGAACATACAGCCCCTAGCACAGGGCTTGGCACCCAGTCATGTTTGGACTCGGGTCCTTTTCTGTTCAAGGGATGGCTTTAAGATCACTGTGAGATGTTGCAGGTAAGGCCCAGGGGTTGGAGGGGTGCCTGGAGCCCCAGGCGCAGGGTAGCACCTGGTCTCTGACCCGCAGGGGCCCTGCAGTGCGGAGATGGGCAGAGCCTGAGCTGGAGAACTCTCCAAATGGAGCCCCTGACAGAGGGTTCTGGGCCTTTCTGAGCCCAGGCCTTGAAACTGTCTCTGAAGAGAAGCAGGGAGGTGGCGTCCAGGAAGCATTTGGAGGGTATGGGGGTGGTGATGCAGAGCAGAGATGATCTTGAAACGGGGGGCCAGAATGACACCCCAAGTGGACCAACATGCACACTTAAAAAAAAAGGCCGGAGTGCATTAGCTGGACCTGCAAATATCCAGGAGAGGGAGCCGCAGAGACGCTTCCAGAAGGCTAGGACCAGCTTCCCATGCAGAGGGATGGAAGTCCCCGCCACCCCAAACACAGAGACTGGGATCCCCCAGGGAAATGGACACCAGCCTGGTCCCCTCCAAGCTGCCCCTCCACCCTCCTGCCCTCCCTCCCTGCTGAGTCAGGCTGTCCCAGCGCAGCGGGCGGGTCTGGGCTGGAAGCAACTGGCAGCCGGCCAGCCCGGGCGGGGGCGGGGTGGGGGGTGAGTCACCCGAAGGCCCCAGGCCGCCGTGGGAGCGCGGGGCCCAGCCAATCGGTGGCCGCCACCCGGCCTGGTGCCCTGGCCCCGCCCCGCCGCGCCCCGCTTCCCAGGCCCGGGAGGGGGGCCCTGACCCGCACCCACCCTGAGGTCCGGGCTTCCCAGGCCCCAGGGGAGCCCTGACCCGCACCCACCCCGTGGTCCAGGCTCCCAGGGAGGAGAGCTCCCTGCCGGGTGGGCTGCCCTGCCCGGGGCCTGCCCGCTGTGCTGTGCCCCTGGCTGCTGAGGGGCAGGGGGGCCCTGCAGGGAGGGGGGGTGTCTCTGCAGGGCACTCAGCACCCCGGGAAGGGGCCAGACTGCCGGCGTTTCCCGGCTGAGGGGCCGAGCTGGCTGCACACCGGCATTTCCTGAACCGAGTTCCCGGCCCTCAGTCGGGCACGCTGGTGTCTTCAGAAAGTGCAGGCACCTTCTCTGGAGGGTCCTGGTTCCTAAGGCTCTGGTGACACCAGCTCCTGAGCCTGGCCTGGCCGGGCCCCGGCCTGGGCACAGAGGCGCCTGCGGGCCTGCAGAGACCCACCCGGGCAGACGCCCGGACCCGCACGGCTGGGCCTGCAGATGCCATGCCCGGAGCCTCGCAGGTGCATGTGACACGCTCACAGACCTTTGCAGGGAGAGGCAAGCGTCCCCGCTCGGTGCCTCACCAGTTATCTAACTGGGTAGTTATCCAATCTCTCCGTTTCCTTATCTGTAAAATGGAGACAGCCAGGATGCCCTCCTTAAAGGTTGTTGGGGGAATTAAAGGCAGGAACAGCTGGAAAGTGCCTGGAACACTGTACTAATTGCATACAGGGCAGCTGCGATGATCGCCCGGCCCCACAGGGTATGTCCATACAAACGCACTCGTGGGCACACACCAAAGCACACAGACACGCCAGACCCCAGACATCAATACGCACACAAGGACCAGGTGTGTTTGCACACGGATGCACAGACACAAACAGCACCCCCAAGGAAAACAGCAACCCCCACAACAACCATAAAAGCAAGTTTTACTGCTCTGGGTGTGATGGGAACAGTCAGCCCAGCTGGGTGGGGGGCGGAGGCCTCCGCGTCGGGCGGCGCCCGCTCTGCTCCAGCTCCCACTCAGCCCCAGGGAGAGGACGCTTTCATTCTCCCAACACGCCCCTCTCTGCCCCCCCTAGAGCAGTCACCCCATCCTTTTTCCACTGTCGTCTGAAACCAAACCCCACCTTTTCGTCACAGCCTGAGTCCCAGGGTGGGGCCCCCAAGGACTTGGGATCTGTGTGGTTGGTGGTTGGTGGTCGGGCTCTACGATGGCCTGGCTCTCTGGGGTGGGCCTGGGGGTTGTCAGGGGTGGCGCCGTCCCCACACTTCTCTGGGCCGGTGGATTCTGGGGGGTCGTGGTTGTGGGGATTTGGCTGCTGGGCCCGGGAAGCAGCCAGCGGGGACCACCTGCAGCCGGGGAGATCCCCCTGGGACCTGGACAGATTCAGACAGCCTCTCTCTACTTTTTTATTTTATTTGTATTGTGGCAAGAACTCCTCCCTGGCTTCAACCCCCATCCCTGGGGACATTGGAAAATGGGTCTTTTTTTTTTTTTTAAGATTTTATTTATTTATCCATGAGAGACACACAGAGAGAGAGAAAGAGGCAGAGATACAAGCAGGCTCCATGCAGGGAGCCCGACGTGGGACTCGATCCCGGGTCTCCAGGATCAGGCCCTGGTCTGAAGCCGGCGCTAAACTGCTGAGCCACTGGGTTTGCCTGGAAAATGGGTTTTTAGTCTCAGGAAAGGCTAAAAGGAATCCCTGGCCCCAGCTTGGGAGGGGGGATCCTTTTGTGTGGAGCCATGGCCCCACCAGCCTGGTTCCCCACCTAGTGCTTTGCCACTGCCCTGGAGTTCTCCTCGTTAACACGTTTGGATACTGGATCACTCCAGGACCACAGGCCGTCAGAGCTGGCAGGGACCCCCAACGTTACTGAGTCGCAACCTGAGATGGAAGGTCCCACGTCTGAGTTTGCACAGTGATTCTGTAGAAGTAGCAGCGGATGGAACTCAGGGCTCCTGCCTCCTCATCCAGAGGAGCCCCATTCCTCAGTGCTCCCGTCGCCCCTACCCCTCGTGTCCATTTTCACAGTGAGCAGGTCTGAGCCGCTCCCCTGGGCCCCTGGTCCTAGGAGCTGGGGTTGGAGACTGGAGGAGTGAGGGCCCTGGAACTGGGCCTGATGGGGGAGGAGGGTGTCAGATCCAGGGACCAGGGGGCACGTGCCACAAATGGGACCCGAACACACCTGCCGGACTGGAAGGGTCTCAGCCTCTGGGAGGTTTATCATGCAGGTGCCTGGAGGAGGATTTTGGAGGATAAGAGGGACATGGACAGGTCTGGGGGGGGGGGTCTCCAGACGGGGCCGTTGGAGGTGGTGCTGGGCGTCTTGAGGGAAGATGGATGAGGCTTGTTCTAGCCACTTTAAGGAGGAAAGGTACTGCTTCCACTCTGGGGACTAGATTTTGGGGATTGGCTACGAGTGACCAGGTACCTCTCTGCTTCAAATGGTTGGCACGACTTAAAATGGCCAAAGAAAGGCCTGAATGTCTTACCCAGGCCTGGACCTGGGTGTAATGCCCTATAGTGTAACCTTCAGGGCAGGGACACTGGCCACTCTGGGGGCTTGGTCTCGCTGGGGGAGCTGGGAGGGGGGCAGGAGACGACAGGCCCAGCAACGCCTTGCCAACCTCCACACCCCTGTTCCAGAAGAAGCCAGTCCCAGCCTCTCAGAGGCCAGCTGGCCCTCGAGTGTGTGGCCCTGCCCCGCCGATGGGTCCTCAGAGGACTGAGAAAGCCTCTCAGATGCCCAGGTGTTCACCAGACCCCTTCCTTTCCTGCTCGCAGATTTCCTGCCCCCTTCTGCCCCCGGGGCCTGGATGAGCCAGAAGGGTGGGGCTCTCAGTTGGCAAGACCCTATTTTGCTGGCTGGGAGTTTTTCAGGGTGCTAATTAAAAGGAGCCACCCAGAGAGAATGACTTCACTTGTTCACACACACACCCTTCTGCCCTGCCCTCCCTTCTGCCCCCATTCGCACGCCCAGCCAAGGCAGGGGCGGCGGGCAGAGGAGCCCAGCGGCGAAAGCATGGGCGGGGAGTGTGCGTAGATGTCAACAAGCAAACTGCAGGCTCAGAGCATTTTTGACATTTTTTTTTTGAGAGTCAAATGTTGCAGTCACTGCGTTTCTCGGTGGTTCCCCTCCCAGCTGAACTGAATGGGAAGGGATCTAGGTGTCGCTCAGAGGCCCCGAAATAGCCCCACGGAGCAGGGGACACCCCTGCTCGACCTCAATCCAGCCGCTGCAGACCCTCCTTGGTGGCTTCGTCCCCCGTGGCCTGAGGACTCAGCTGGCCGGAGAGGCCTTGGCGACTCTGCCCTTCGTATCTGCTGAGGTTCTCCCCACTTCTTCACGATTCTCCGTGTTCCCTGAATTCTTCCAACAGTGATACCACTGCCCCTTCTGTGGCCGGGCTGCAGGATGGGGGTGTGGTGGCGAGGTGGGCACTGGTGCAGATCCAGTGGTATCTGGGGGGACGGGTGTTGCCCAGAGCGCAGAGCTGCCAAATATTTCTGCTTTGGTGCTTGCTACAGCCCTCCCTGAGCCCTTGGTCTTGGCTAATTGGGGGCGGGAGGTGAGGTTCCAGGTTCCTTTTTTTTTTTTTTTAAAGATTTTATTTACTTATTCATGTGAGATGCACAGAGAGAGGCAGGGACGCAGGCAGAGGGAGAAGCAGACTCCCTGCGGGGATCAGGATGCTGGATTTGATCCCAGGACCCCGGGGTTAACGCCCTGAGCTGAAGGCAGATGCTCAACTGCTGAGCCACCCAGGGGTCCCTAGTTTCCAGATTCTAGGAGGACCTGGTAGGGGACGACCCTCAGACTCCACCGGGGGAGGAGTGGGACACCCAGGAGGCAGGGCGCTCCGGGAGGGGAGGAGGGAGGGGAGGAGCAGGTGCCCGCGTCCTCCCCCTCTATTCTGGGAACTCCCTGCAGGGGTCGCCCTAAGCCAGGCTTCCTGGTCGCGGTGGGAGACCAGGTCCTCCTGGGGAGGCGGTCCGTCTCAGCCCCGGGTGGCCCACAGGGGCTCTCTAGTCCCTCTAGGGTCCGCCAACCCTCGGGAGTCCAGAAAGGGCCAAAGGAAGGGCCAGAGGCTCCGAAGCGACGGAGGGACAAGTGTCCATGGCTAGACAAAGTGCATGCAAATGACATGCAAAGGAGCCTGGCTGGCCTGCAGGGAGAGCCTGAGCCAGAGGCTGTTTGGGCCCAGGCCCCTCTTCTGTGTCCCAGGGGTGTGGAGAGGACTTGCCGGCCTGCTTTCCACCCAACTGCGGGTGTTAGGAACCCTCCTGCTGTTGCACCTCCAAGGAACTGACTGTGCCAGGCACGAGCTAAGTGCTTAGTTGCCACCACCCCGCTCCCCACCCCCCGGGCCCCCACCTGGCAGGGACCCTCATCCTTGTTTACGCGTGGCCCCCGCGGGGTTGGAGTACTCTTCCCCTGTCTATCCCTTTTTCTTCACAAATCACCAGCTACCAAATGGGCCTTGCAAAGGAGGTGATGGGACCCCACCCCCACCCTCTGGAGAGCGGAGTCCTCCTGGGAGGTCCCTGAGAAGGGGGGGCTGGGGTGGGGGGCTCTGGTTTGCAGTTTGCCACAGAAAGACTGCTGGGAGTCAAGCCTGGGAGGGGCCTCTAAAGAAGTCACCTGAAGGTTCCGCCGCTGCCTCTGGGGGGGCCGCCCCCACCCCTCCCCGACCCACTGGGTCCCAGCCCTCGTGAAGCCTGGGGAGCTTCGGGTGGGGCTGGACGCAGGTTCCCCAGGGCACTTGGCTGGGCCTGGGGACGACAGGGGGTGAGGCCAGGTGAGGTGCCTCCTCCCCCACCGCCAGCCAGCACCAGCAAGGAAGCTGCGCCAGGCCCCGTGGGCACCCCCGACCCCAGTCCTCCCCCATGTTCTCCTCCTCCTCCGCTTCCTCGGTGGCCCCCCTGGCTGTCCTCTTACCCCCTCCCCCCGCCTGCCCCTCTGGGCGCTTGGGCCGCTTACTCCGCAGCCCGCCGAGTTCACAAGCCCAGGGCTCAGGCCCGCCTCCCCGTTGCTGGGAATGGGGCGGCTGGAGGAATGAAGCCCTGGCGCATTCCAGACTTGGAGGGCGCTCAGTTGCTCAACGCCCCGGCTCTCCCGCGGGGCCGACACCCCTGGCCCGGCAGGGCTCAAGAGGCAGATGACCCAGGCCTCCGTGGGGACAATGACGGCACAGGGAGACAGGTGCTGTGGGGGCTCAAAGCCCGGGCCCCAATTTTTACCGTCTCTGTTCCCTCTCTGCCACCCTGCGTGCGGCCGTGCACCTGCCCCGCCCAGCCAGGTGTCACAGAGGCCGGACTCCCCCTTCTCATCCCTTCTTTCCTCCTCTTACAGTCTCTGCCCCTTGCTTCTTGAGCTCCCTCCACGCCCCCATGCCCTGGAAGTCTGTGCCAGCGGCCCCAGCCCACCATCCCCCCGACCGGCCCGTCTAGTCTGAGCATGTTCCTTTCTTTGGATTCCCCGGCCCCCCTGGTGGGTGAGGAAGAACAGAGGTGCCCATCCTGGCTGAGGACAGACAGGGCCGTGCAGGCACAGACCTAAGAAAGGGTCCAGACCTTACAGACAGACCTGGGATCGAATCCTGGCTCTGTGTGATCTAGGACAACTTACTTAACCTGAGCGAGCCTCAGTTTCCCCATCCATAAAATGGGGGTTAATTAGAGGTCCCATGTGTAAAGCACCTGGCATGGAGTGGTTGCGCATTAAGTGCTGGTTATTGTTAACACGTACAACGCGGCTAACAATCGAGACAGCTTCCTGGATGAGAGGTCTTGTCTGGAACCCCCAAACGAAAGGATGTCCCGCCTCTGCGTCCAAGAGGCCCTGCTTTCTGAGATACCCTCCCCACCCAGTCCTCTACGCTGGTTTCGCCTTCTCAGGAGCTGCAGGGTGGGGTGGGGCGCCTGCGCCTGGGAGGGGGTTGGCTGTGGGCTTTGAAGTTGGTCCCCCCGCTGCACCCCCAGCTCCCCTCCGGCAGGGAGTTGCCGGCTGCCCCTGGGTAAGGCCTGCCCGGGCAGGTAGGCAAGTGCTCCCCCAGTGTGCAGGGGGGCTTAAGCCTCGTGTCCAAGGCTGGGAGCTGCCCCAGGCGCCCTCCGGGGGGCTCAGAAGAGCGGGAGGGGTGCGGGTGCCCGAGGTGGAGGGCGGCGAGGTGTGGGTCCCCGCCAGGAGCGCTCGGGGCAGGGCTGGGGGTGCAGGGTGGGGACGGCTGGCGCTCGGCTCCTTCCTGAGTTTCGATCAGTGGGGCGGGTTTAAGGCCGGGCCCTGGTGAGCTGGCAGGGTTTCTCTAGGAAACTCAAAAGCTTTAGAAGAGGAAAAACATCAAGGCTGTTCTCCCACCGGGTCAGGGACACTGTCCCCCCCCCACCTGCACGGGGGATCTTTGCCTGTGGCAGCCCCCTCCCCGGGAGGTGTGTGCGGGCGCGGGCCGGGGAGCACGGACCTGCACACACAACCTTCCTGCACACCCGCACCCTTATGCATTCACAACCTGCAAGCCGGTACACGTTCACACCTTGTCCCCCCCAGCCCCGTGCACACGTCCTTCTCGGGTACACGTTCACAGAGCCACGCATCTGCACACCCACCCTTGTGCACAGTGGGCCCACATTCATGGATGCACCACACTCCCACTGCCTGTCCACGTGACTCGTGCACTCGCACCCACTCCCTCGTGGTCATCTGATCTCTGCGCATCCCACTCGTTACCCCGCATCCCCCCGGCAGTGCCCACAGCGTACTCCCCACTTGTACCCATGCACGTTCACACGTGAGTCCCGGCTCTCCGGGCCTCTTACCCCCCGCACTCAGATGACGGCGGGGCAGGAGCAGGGCCAGGAAAGTCAGCCTCCAGTGGGCCGGGCCTGGCTGGCGCCGCGGGCCTGGGGAGGTGGTGGTACTAAGAGCTGGTACACAGTACTCTGTGCCAAGTGCTGTTCTGGGCACTGCCCGTATCGTCTTGTTTGACATGCACAGCAACTCTAGGAAATAGGAATTATTTCTCCCTTATTGCAACTGTGGACATGGAGGCACGGGGAGGTCAGGTCACTTGCCTGAGGCCACCGAGCCGGGGGGTAGTGGAGGCAGAGTCGGAAGCACCCCCTGCAGGTCCTTTCTCCCCATCCTCAGCCTCACTCTGCCCAAGGACCCCAGGACCCCAGGAGCTAGCTTCCCCGGAGTGTGCAGACCGTGGATCTCCCCAGCTTGGCCCCGGGGGCCAGCGGGGGCTTCACAAATCCAGAAACACACTCAGGAGTCCCTGGTGTTCCCGTCCCCTTGGGAGGCCTGTTTGGGGGCTCTCGCCTGTGAGGCCGTCAGGTGCCAGGGAAGGGTGGTCAGGAAGGCACCGCAGGCAGGTCCTGACCAACCCAGCCCCTCCGGGTCAGGAGTTGGGGCAGCGCAGGGGGGAGCCCAGGTCCCTTCCGGGTGTGAGAGCCGCGGCAGCTGCCTGCAGGGGGAGTCGAGAGCGGAGAAGCCAGACTCCAGGCGGAGGACCTGGGGAAAAGCCCTGAGAACCGGGGCAAGAGAATACGCTGAGCCACTTAACGATAATCTCGTCTGCACTTACTGATGCCGACAGGGTGGAACTGGTTGTACGAGCGCGTGTGTAATCTGATCCCACGCCTGGGAAATACATATTTACATGCGTGGGTGGTGCTTACACTGGAGCAGCGTGTAGCGCTGTGCCAGAAGCGTGAACATGCGCGTTACACATGTGTGCATCGTTATAAGACGCACGTTCCATAAGGGCTTGGATATTTATCTGTTTATTTATTTATTTTTAAAGATTTTATTTATTTAGTCATGAGAGACACAGAGAGAGGGAGAGGCAGAGACCCAGGCAGACGTGGGACTCGATCCCAGGTCTCCAGGATCACACCCTGGGCCAAAGGCGGCGCTAAACCGCTGAGCCACCCGGGCTGCCCTATTTGTTTCATCGGCTACTTTATCCCCGGTGCTAGGACCATACCTGGCCCAGAGAAATCATCCAATAAATATCAGTTGAATGAATAACGAAAAGATATTTACACGCAGAAAAGTCTGGAAGATCATGCACCAAACTGTTGATAGTGACTATTCCAGGTTGTCGTTTTTGGAAAGAGTTATACTGTTCCTAATTTTACTTTATTCCCTATTGTGTTAAATCTTTCAACAATGAGTTTGTATTATTTGAATAAAGAAAAGGAAGTGCCGCAAGCCTTAGAATCGTCTTCCTCTACATCCTGAAATCATCAGCCTAGACTTAAAAAAAGCGAGACCGTAGGTGGGATCTGTGTGTCCTTCCCCGTCCACGTCTTCCCCCAACGTCTTCCTGCTGGTCTTCTGCTCTCTCTGCCCCCTCCCTGCCCACAAGCTCCTGCTGGCACAGCTCCCTGGGCTCTCATGCCACCGTGGAGATCATGGATGGGCCAAGTCGGGGGCCAGGAGAGGGCCGTGGGGAGCGCAGGCGGCCTCCCCCGTCTCCAGGCCAGGTCAGCGAGCAGGTGCCTTCCGAGGCCTCGAGAAACTGGGCCCGATGTTGCAGCAGGAAGGAGTGAGGTGAGGCCTGAAAACTTCCAGAACCAGGTGAGGGGGGCGGGTCACAGAGCCGGCTCCTTCCCTGGAGGGCCGCAGATGTGCTCCCTTCTTAGGTGGAGGGGATTATTCCTCGTAGCTGGAGCACCTACCTGAGACGCGCCCCGTAAACGTTATGGGTGGGTGACAGCCCTCATGCGCTTGCTGGGATTGGGGAGGCGGGTGGGCCGGTGGGGATTTGGGGTCCTCTTCCATGGGCCTCTATCCTAGTCTCGTGGCTCGTTATGATGCGGGGCGAAATGTGTCCAGGCTTAGGGTTTCTAGTCCTACCCTTGCTTCCCCCGCCCCCCCACAACCCGCACCCAGTTTCTCGGGTTGCTGAGGAAGGGTGTCGACCAAGATGACCTCTTAGGTGGCTCTGCTCTGACATTCGGGTCACGCTCCGTTGTGCGTCACCGTGGTCTGCCCTGGAATAGCCCGTCTCCGAGGGCAGGTGCACAGTGTGCCGTCGGGCCCCCCGGCCCCGCCCGCCCTCAGCATGCTGCTGTCCCCGGCTCTGCCACCCTTGTTCTCTCCCCGCACCCGGCCGCGGGTTCCTGTCCTTGCCACTGTCAGGACTCAGTGGTTCACCGGAGGAGGGGGCCCCGGTTCTCCCCTTTGGGGACCTGCAGGGCGGAGCATGCATCTGGGAGCTTAGGGGGGAGACTAGATGTTAGGAGAATTTCCTGACCCTTAGGGTAGATCGGGGAAGGCCTTACCCTTTGCCTTCCCCCTTCTCAAACCTGCTTTCCTTGTCTCTCTCTTCTGGAAAAGCCTCCGGAGGAAAGCTCTCATTTTCCCATCCTCGAGTCCCGACAGCTTATGCTGCTCCTGGTTCTGGGCATCTTTGTCGGGTTTGTACATGTTCAGGTGCGGGACCACTTCTTATATCAGAGGGTTTCTTAGACTTTTTTGGACAACGCGCTCTAGGAAGAAGTTCATTTTATTTTATTTTTAAAAGATTTTAAGTAATCTCTACACCCGTGTCGCGGGGCTGGAACTTACAGTCCCGAGAGCAAGAGTCGCATGTTCCCCCAACCGAGCCGGCCGGGCGCCCCAGAAACTCATCCCACACCGTAGCTCTGCACACACGCACACGGGCACACGCCTACGGAACAGAATTCCGCGCGCGGTGCTCGCCTCGCTCCGGTGACGCAGGCCGAGAATTCCGGCCGGGACCCATTCGGTGTGTTTCACGACTTACTGCTGGGTTGTAACTTGCGGTTTTGAAAATACTGTTCTCCCAGGCTGAAGGTCCTTGGGGATGGGGGCAGAGGGTCAACCCCCACCCCACGCCACCCCATCCTCAGGCCCGGGGCACAGCTCTTCAGATGCCTCCCCAGGCCCGAGGAGGGATGCTGGTGAGGGGGGATGAGGGTCAGGGAGCTCGTCCAGGTGACCCCCCTGCCAGTCCCGGAGGTCCTGCGGGGCCTTCCCTTCCCTTCCGAGCATGGGAGGAATCCTGCTCACTTTCCCCTAGAAATTACCCTGTGGGCCTTTCACCCTCTGGGGTGTTGGGAGGCTGTCCTTAGCAACGTGCCTCACAAATATTTGCCGTCTGGGGAGCAGCTGCTAGCAACGGGGCACCCAGCTGCTGAACCTGATTGGGTCAGAGGGGCCGTGCTGCGTGCTGAGCCCTGGCTGAGCAAGTCTGGACTCTCAGCTGCGCTTTTCTGGTCTGAACACTTCCCTCTTCTCCCAGCCCAGCCCAGCCCAGCCTCGCTTCCCTCTCCCAGGCGCCCTCGCTTGGCTCCCAGATAAGTGTTCGTGGCTCCCACGTCCGGGAGAGTCTCTTTCCACAGAAAGACTCCTACAGCCCCCCCACCCCCGCTCCCCCCCACGTCCCTTGCATCCCCCCGCCGGTGTGTGCTGGTGTCAGGTCTGCGGACTTGGGGGAGCTGACCGTGGCCCTCTCATCCCAGCTCTGCAGTCGCGGGCAGCTTGAAAGCAGCCCGGTGGGGTGTAGATACACCCCGGAATGGGGCCGTGTCCTCTAGTCGTGCGGGGAGTCGGCTGTTGCACGGCAGGGCAGGCTGCCCGGCTGCGCCCGAGTGCCCTCCCCGGCTCTCCCCCGCACCTGGCTCCTGGAGCTCCGCTGGACGGGGAGGCACGTGCTGGACGTGCCCGGCCGGGGGGCTCCGGGGGGCTCCGGGGGGCTGCGGGCTCCAGGACGACCCACGTTCTCGTCCTGGCCCGGCCACGTACTGTCGTTGAGATCCCGAGCACTGGCTTTTGTGTCTGCGCCCGGAGCATCAATGACCCTGATACCCACTTCTCAGGTTGTGACAAGGAGATGAAGCAAAGGCTGGGCAGAGGCACAGTGAGGGCGCCCGGAGGGCCCTCGGTAGACGTTCTAAGAGTGCTGCGTAGGGACGCCTGGTGCCTCAGTGCTTGAGCGTCTGCCTTCCTCTCAGGGCATGATCCTGGGGTCCCGGGATCGAGTCCCGCGTCGGGCTCCCTGCAGCGAGCCTGCTTCTCCTTCTGCCTGGGTCTCTGCCTCTCTCTCTGTGTCTGTCATGAATAATAAAAACATTAAAAAAAATTAAAAGTGCTTCGTAAAACATGATCATGTTTTACACGTTGGAATTTGGCGTCATCCTTCACTGCTTCTCTCAACTTGGACTTCGGGGACAGACGTTTAGATTCAGAACTCCCAGGCAAAGCTTTGCAAACCCCTGCTCTCCCAGGCCTCTGTATTGGGATTGCTCCCTGTGGGTTTTGGGGGCTCATTACCTGGGCTTGGAGGGGCTGCAGAGGCAGCAGCTCGCCCCACCCTTTTCTTGTTGCCATCAGCTCATTCTCTTATGAATGAATAAATAAAATCTTTAAAAAAAAAAAAGAGAATGTAATGAATAAAATGTGACTAAGTGGCATTTGGGTAAAAAAAAAAAAATAGACCGTGCGAACAGGACAGGCTTGAGTGAAAGGTTAGGGAATCACAGCTGTGACCAGGGGTGAACTAAGGGTGAGGCAGGGAGGGAGGGAGGGGGAAGCCACAAGAAACCACCCTGGCCTGGCGCTTTCCTGAAGGGGAGCCCAGGGGGGCAGGGGCTGCGGAGCATGACGTGGGGCTGATGGTAGCTACCCCGGAGCTGGGGACACTGAGGATGGCCATAGCCCATGGGGCCATGTGCACTTCGGCTGCTGCATGGATTGAGATCCCTTGATGCACCTTTGTATACAGGGACACGTCAGTCTGCCAGTGGAGGCCTAGCATTCGAACCCCCAAACTGCTTCAGCGTTCTCTCCGTCACCATACGATTACTTATTTATTGATCATTCATCTTATTTATTTATTTAAAGATTTTATTTATTTATTCATGAGAGACGCAGAGACACAGGCAGAGGGAGAAGCAGCCTCTATACGAGGAGCCTGATGCAGGGACTCGATCCCGGGACCCCAGGATCATGCCCTGAGCTGAAGGCAGGCACTCAACCGCTGAGCCACCCAGGCGTCCCACATGTATTCATCTAAAAATTTTAATATTTATTTAAAATGTCCAAGAATCATCTTATTTGTTTATTTATTTAAGTAAGCTCTCCGCCCCACATGGGGCTTGGACTCGCTGCCCCGAGAGTAGGAGTCATCTGCTCTAGCCACTGAGCCAGCCAGGTGCCCCTGGTTTATTATTATTATTTTTTTAAGTAGAAGGAAACATGTTACAGCAGCATTAGAGAACCTGGTGATTCAAGAAGTTCCCTGGGTGTGACTGTCGTGGAGAAGAGTTCATCCTTACCACAAATACCTGTTGATGCCTGGTGGATGCCCGACCCTGAGCCGGATAGAGTGGTGGACAAGCTATAACCAGGGGCTTAGAGGGCTGCTCCGTGGGGCAGTGGCCTGGGCTGGGTGGTGGTCCTGGCTTCAGCCTAACCAGCTGTGTGGGTGGCCTTGAGCAAGTCACTCAGATCACAGGCTTAGAGGTCACCTGGTGCAATGTCTTAGGTTACCCAAGGGTGCACGGTCTCTGCACCCCGCCCTACACCCTATGGGGCCTCAGAACCCTCAAGTGTAAAATGGGGGCATTGGACAGATGATCTTGAGGCTCACTCTGGCTTTAATGTTCTATAACATTACAAATAGGAAGAAGTTCCAGGGAGGAACCTCCTCCTGTGATCTCTGTCATCCACCCTTAACACTGGGAGGAGGGGTAGTCGAGTCCAGTCCACAGAGATGTTTCTCAAACACATTCATGGTGCCGGGAAGGAAGGCACCTGGTCTTCCTTGATGCTGCCAAGTGGTCCCCAGGGGGCAGGGTTGGGAGGTGGGTCCTCAATGGGATCCAGCCCATTTCCTAGATTCTTTTTCTAACTCTTATCTTTTTTTTAATTTTTTTTTTATTTTAGGATTTATTGATTTATTTGACAGAGAAAGAGAGCAAGCACAGGCAGGGGGAGGTGCAGAGGGAGAAGCAGGCTCCCCACGGAGCAGGGAGCTTGATGCAGGGTTCAGTTCCAGGACCCTGGGATCATGATCTGAGCTGAGCTGAAGGCAGATGCTTAACGGACTGAGCCCCCCAGGCCTCCCACCCCCAGATTCTCTTTCTAGACACTGGGGCTGCTCCACGCTGCCTCTCCTTCCTCGGTGCACTCAGATCTCCTGCTTGGATCTTTCCTCTCTTCCTCCTCACCTGGCACCTCAGTCCCTTGAGCTCTTTTGTTCTCCCCATGGAAGGCCCAGTCCTCCTCTTCCCCTTGAGGCCGTCTGTTGTTTGGCTTCATTCAGGGTGTGCCAGGTGGGGCTAGGAGAAGGAGGAAGGGGCTTCTAATCCTCTGGAGGGAGGGGAGACTTGCTCACGCTGTGTGGCCCGGAGGTGCATTGCTACGACCAACTTCCTCATAGCAGTTCTCTTGAGTGTTCATGACGTTGAGTCCCCGTTTGCTCTTGCTTTGAGCTGCATTCGCAAAGGCCCAGGATCCTAGTTTCAGGGGCAGAATTTTAGAAATTTCTAAAAATCAGAGCTGCCCAACCGTGCTTGCCAGCAGTGGAGGAGTTCCAGCAGTGGTGGCTGGCCGCCTCCTACACGGGGCCCCGTACTGGTGGGGGGCTCTCGGCATACCAGAGGGCAGACACAGCCTCCTCCCTGGGGGGGACCCCTGGTTCCTGTGTCTGCTCCCAGCACCCCAAGGGAGTATCCTTCTAAGTATATATTTTACTTCAGAGGCCAGGCGCCCCTGCTTCGTAATGTGACACATGTGGTGCGTGATCCAGGCCTGGCAACTGCGTGTCTGGGGAAGGAGCAGGGATATAGGCTGGGCTTGGAAATGCACCACTCGCCCAGATCCTGGATGCAGAGCGGGGTGGTGCCTTGTGGATGATTGCTGGGTTGCGCAAGAGAAGGCACTTGGACACCCTGTTTTTCTGTTTCATTTCCAAATCCTGGGGTGTCTTTTAGCCAACGAGGACAATAACACCTCCATTAGCCTCGTAGCTTCTCCTAGTACTGCCAAGTGCCTTCCTTAAGGTAGAGTCCCCTTGAGAAGCTCCACACCCCTCAGTCCTGTGTCTCCAGGCACTCAGACGCCCCATCTGGACCCCTCCCCTTCTTCCCCATCCCCCCATCTGCTTCCCTGGGAAGCCTTCCTTGGGTGCCCCCAGCCACCGTCCTGGCCTTGGAGTCCGGTCTGGGCTGCTTCCTTGCTTCCGGGCCGTGCCCAGCTCTCCAGCGGCCTGGGGGCTCCGAGGACAGCGTCTGGGCCTCCTCTCCCCTGGCCTCTGTCCTCCAGGCGTGTCGGACTAGGTCACCTGGAGCCAGTGACAGACACAGTCAGGCTGAGAGCATCCTGCAACCCGAGGCCCAGCCCAGGCCCAGGAGGGGATAAAAGTCTCGTGCTGGGGCCTCGGGGCAGGAACTCACACACCCGGATGATCCTCTGTTGTCTGCACTGTCTGCACTGTGTGGCCTTGTCTCCAGCATGTCCGTCCCCTCAGCCCGGGCCCCGAGGGGCTTCAGCGCCCGCTCAGCCTGCTGCGCTCGCTCGCGCTCGTGGGGCCGTGGGGGCCGCTTCAGCAGCCGGAGCTGTGCTTCCTTCGGGGGGAGCAGGGTTGACTCCCGAGGGGGGGCTTGGGGGTCAGGGGGAAGGCCGGGGGTGCAGTCTGGGGGGGCCCGAGGTGGGCCTGGCCTTCCCCTGTGCCCTCCCGGGGGCATCCAGGAAGTGACCATCGACACTGCTCTGCTGAGCCCGTTGAATATTGGGATCGACCCCCAGTTCCAGGTGGTGAGGACTCAGGAGACCCAAGAGATCCGGAGCCTCAATGACCAGTTTGCTTCCTTCATCGACAAGGTGAGGGTCAACTTGGTGAAGCCCCTGTCTCTGCCTCCCTTGGAGGAATGTTCTCGATGTATTTGGGAATGGAGAAGTCTGCTCAGCTACCATTTTCCTTCCTTCCTTCCTTCCTTCCTTCCTTCCTTCCTTCCTTCCTTCCTTCCTTCCTTCCTTCCTTCCTTCCTCTCTCATGAGAGACAGAGAGAGGCAGAGACCCAGGCAGAGGGAGAAGCAGGCTCTGTGCAGGGAGCCTGATGCGGGACTCGATCCCAGGACCCCGGGATCACGCCCTGAGCCAAAGGCAGATGCTTGACCGCTGAGCCACCCAGGCGCCCCTGCTACCACTTTCCTAATCACTTCTGCAGCCAAGAGGTCCTTCCTGTGGTCTCACTGCAGTCTCTCTGATGACGCTGAGGCCCTGCAGTTCTATGCTAGGGGCTCAGGAGCGGAGGACGGTCGTTTGGCAGTGGGGAGATCCTCCCCTGTTAGCCATTCTGATAATTTTGATATGCTCAGAGCCTCCTGGGAGGGCCTGAGGCTGCCCCTGCCCAGGCTGGGTTGGGAGGTAGGGGAAAGGTGGGCTCACCGGAGGAGCCCCTGAGGCTTTACTAGCCAGAGCCTGTGGCCAGGGGTCCCACGGCAGCCTCAGGGAGCCTCTGCTCGGGCTGCAGGTGCGCTTCCTGGAGCAGCAGAACAAGATCTTGGAGACCAAGTGGCAGCTGCTGCAGCAGCAGGGGGTGAGGGACAGCCCCCTGGACCTGGAGACCTTCTTTGAGGGCTACGTGGCCCAGCTCAGGCGGCAACTGGAGCAGCTCCAGAGTGAGCGAAGGGCTGTGGACGCTGAGTTGAAGTCTTGCCAAGACCAGGAGGAGGAGTATAAGGCCAAGTAGGTAAATCCCAGCGCCCCTTGGGGCCCGAGTGGGGCCTGGGAGGGTTTGGATCAGGACTGTCAGTTGGTGGGTCTCCCACATGCTGAGCTCCCAGTGACATGTGAGTGGCTCCTCTGTGCATCCCCTTCCCTCTGATTCTCAGGGTGCTCCACCTGTTGCAGGTAAGGAGGCCCCGCAGTCCCTGATGCCCAGGTCTGGAGAGCCTCGGTTCCAACAGACCCAGCTGTGAGGGCCATGCTTCGGGTCAGGGCCGGGAGGAGCCTATTTTAACAATGCCTCAGTGGGTTTTTCCTCGATAAATTCCTGTTGAGCAGGCTGTGGGCCAAAGTGACTCAGAGGTTCTCTGGTTCCGGTATTGTGGAAGGGAACCCATTCAGTGGGACCGTCCCCGGGCTTGTGGCATGATTCACAGCTGGGCTGTTTTTGGGTTCCCCACCTAGGTCACCCGGTGGTGTGGAGAGAGCCCTGGGCTAACAGGAGGCTTGGGTTTGGCGCCTGTGAGCAAGGGGGAGCTGTGTGGCCTTTCAGCTTTGCCTATCAGCTCCCTATCTGGAAGGTGGGAACATGCCACCTGCCCTTCTTACCTCCCAGGGCCATTGGGAGGATGGCGTGGGAGGTGGAGTGGGTCCTGGGAAGAGTTCAGGATTGGGGCCAGGAGACCTGGTTTTAGATCTGCTTGGGCCACCTATTGATGACTTGGGCAAGCCATGTAATTGCTCTGACAAAAGGCGAAACGCCCGCTTCATCACCTGATGGCTGTGAGCAGCAAGTGAGGAAAGGTGTTGGGATGTGCCATATAGATGCGACGGAGAGTGGTCTCACGTGGTTGGTGGAGTGAAGACGGGCAAAGCCAGGACGTAACGATGACTTCCTGATGGGAAAGGCAGAGGCGAGGGCAGCTTATGTGTCTCGTTGGGAGCATCTAATGGCCTGGGGGCCGTTTCAGGGAGGTCGTGCTCGGAGGAGGGGCATGGGCTCCGATCTCGCCACCCTGGGCAGCGGCCTTCTGTACCTACCTGACAGGTATGAGGAGGAGGCCCACAAGCACGCCACGGCTGAGAATGACTTTGTGGTCCTCAAAAAGGTGAGGGGGTGGTAAGGGGCTTCCCTGGGATCCTGAGCCCCCACCATGCACAAAGCTGAGTCCTGGGCTGGGACAGCAGGTGGGGTGGGAGATCCTAACGCAGCACGTGGTAGTGCACTGCCTTCGGGGGGCTCCCAGGGGGATGGGACACCTGTGTGGACACAGGCGCCCCCGGAAGATCTGATGGAAGGACCATGTGATGAGCTCTGGGTGTCACGGTGGGAGAAGGTGGGGAGGGAGTGGAGGACGCAGAACCGGTTGGGAGTCCTCGGGGAAGGCCTCCTGAAGGCGGTGTGTGCCAGTGTCAGGGAAAAGGGAGAGCAGGGTGAGAGGGGGCTGGAGGGGGCTGGAGGGGTCCCCGGGGTGGCCGTGGGGGAGTATTGGGAAGTGGGAGAGCAGAACTCGGGAACCAGAGCGGGAGTGGGAGTCCATGGCTTCTGTGTCCCTGTCCCCAGGATGTGGATGGGGTTTTCCTGAGCAAGATGGAGCTGGAAGGCAAGCTGCAGTCTCTGCGAGAGTACGTGTGCTTCTCGAGGCGACTCTATGAAGAAGTGAGGGTCCGCCAAGGGCAGGGTGGTGCTGAGGGCGGGGGGTAGGGGTGGGGGTGGGAGGTGGGGGGTGGTCAGGAGGCGAAGGCCGGTTAGTGCGACCTGGAGCCGTCACTCGGTCATTTGACAAACAAACGTTGCGAACGTACCGTGCGGCTTGCTGGGCAGAGGGATGCGCTAGTGAACCAGACGGAACTCACGACATTTGCTTTCTGTCGGGAGGCGGACGGGGAACAATAGCCCGAGCACTAGCCCGAGTAGACCGTGTGGCGTTGAGAGGGCGATGGATGCTACGGCAAACAGGAAAAGTCAGAACAGGCCCGGGGGCTTGGGAATGTCGCAGGGGGTAGGGCAGGTGGCAGCTTCGCATGGGGTGGTCGGAGGGGGCTTCATTAGGAAATAAAGTTTGCGTAAAGGTTGGAAGGAGGCGAGCAGTGAACGGGGCAGGTGGAGTCGGAGGGAAGGGCCCCTCGTCGTGCGCTGGTATCTTTGTGAGGCGGCCTCGGGGATCAGAGCGGGAGGAGGAGGGGGTGGGGTGCGGTAGGGGGTCAGAGGAGTGGCGGGGCCCAGGTGGTCTGGGGCTCGCAGGACGTTTACCTTTAATGTCCAAGCTGCAAGGGCCATTAGGCACCACCTCCTACAAGCCTCGTCTTCAGGTGAGGAGAAGCAGGGGCCCGGGCATGCTCGACCGCCCAGCGGACTGAGGGCTGCCCCCGACGGATCCAGGGGGGCATGAGGCCGGGCATCACGCCCACCGCCCCGGCCCCGGGGCCCCGGGGGAAAGGGAGCGGGGGCAGCTGGACGCTGACGCAATTGTCCCTGCAGGAGCTGGGCCGGCTCCAGACCCAGGCCGGCGACACGTCCGTGGTGCTGTCCATGGACAACAACCGAGGCTTGGACTTGGGCGACATCATCGCGGAGGTCCGCGCCCGCTACGAGGAGATCGCCCGGAGCAGCAGAGCCGAGGCCGAGACGCTGTACCGGACGCAGGTGCGGGAGCCCCGAGGCGGCCTGGGCGGGCAAAGCCTGGGATTCGCTGCCCGGGTCCTGGGTGCTCGTCCACCGCGGCCCCCTTGGGGCAGGTCTGATAACCTGCCCGGGGCTCCGGGGCCGGGTGGGCACGGCCACCTCCACCTCCGGGGGGGGGCGGCAGGGACAAGAGCAGCCCGACTCCCGCAAGCTCATCCCACCCTGTCCTGGCTTCAGCGTTTAAGCCGCGATCCAAGTGAGGACGTGAGAGGCACAGAACGGGGGACGTGGTGTTTCTCACGGTCTTGGGGTCAAAGGTGAGGGTCCTGTCAACCGGTGGTGTCACCCGTGTCCCTCTCAGTACCAGGAGCTTCAGGCGTCTGCCCGGCTTCACGGGGACAGCATGAAGGGAACCAGAGTCCGCATCTCCCAGCTGCAGGAGGCGAGTCAGAGGCTGCAGGGTCAGATCGAGAACCTCAGGACGCAGGTGAGGCTCCCAGAGTTCCCCAGGCCCTCCCTTGGGCTACCTTTGTGCCAGGGTCCCCGCCAGGTGTGTGTGCAGGTTTGATAACCGGCTGGAGCTCTGGGTACTTTGGGGGGAGAGCACCTGAGGCCCCGTTTTGGAGGAACTTGGCCTCCCTCCTGCGGATTCCAGCCGAGGACAACTGCATTGAACAACTCCAGGGGGCGCTGCTCACGCTGCCTTCTGTGGCCTGGGGTGCACCTTGCTTTTGGCTCCTCGGGGAGAGGGCCGATCCTTCTACTTTCTTTTGACTCTTACTCCTCAAGCGCAGTGGCGACTCTAGGGCCGGGTGCTGACTTTCTGGGTCCCGTGCTGGGGAGCGTGAGAGCCAGGACCCTAGGGCGCAGGCGTGATGGGCAGTGCGCTGGGGCGGGGAGTGAGCCCTCCTTAGGCAGATCTTTGGGCGGGTTGGAGGTGATGCCTCTGGGGCCTGGCATGCGACGAGAGGGGAGAGGCGGAGGGGAGAGGATGGCAAGGGCGGAGACGCGGTTTCTTGCTAGTCCTGGAGCCCTCACTCCTGGATGTGGAGGCTTCCAGACCCTTCACGCTTTCAAGTCTCTTTGCACTCCCTTTCCCCAAACCCAAAGAATAGATTTTGGGATCAGCAGAGGGTTGAGAGTTGAGGCTACAGAGTCAGGCGGTTTCCCCATGCAGTTCGGCTTGACCCCCGGGGCGCGCACGGCCTCTGCATTCCCAAGCGGGGCCCTCCCGGGAAGCCCTTGGAGCTCAGGTCATTGGAAGCCCGGACTCAGTCTCCACCCATCCCCACCTGGCCTCCTTCGGAATGTGACACGGGACCGAGATGAAGGTGCCCAGGGCCTATTATTCAATTTGCTGCCACGGTGTTTGGGCCCCTAAGTTTGAATTCCTTGCTTTGGAATTCCCCGGGATGTCTATTAAAATGCAGATTCCTGGGCCCCTCTCAGGCTAAGGGCCTGGGTCTCTAAGGGGGGAGCCGAGAAACCCACTTGCTGAGCTCAGCTCACCCAGGTGATTGTGAGCCGGCAGTCTCGGCCCGGCAGGCAGCACTTAGGAGGCCTACCGCGTCCCCACATCTGGACCCGCTCGCCACACTGCAAGCTGCCTCTCCTGCGAGAATCGCTCTGGGAGCACAGCCCCCCCTACTCCTCCTTTTCCTGCACAAATGTACGGACTGGACTCCCCTGTGCCAGGCCCCGCGCAGCCCCCAGCGCTGGAAGTGGGGGGCCAGCTGGCAGCTGTCCCGGGTTAGGGACCCAGCTGTGCCACTCACAGCTTCTCTGACTCTCAGTTTCTTTATCCGTAGAATAGAGACGATGCTCCCCATCAACAGGTGCTCATGTACAGAGTAGGGTAACGAGGCTGGAATGGGAGTAGGAGGGAGAGCCCCCAGGGGATGCCTTCTTTCCTGATCCCGAGGCCGAGTCAGCGGGGTGGCCCGTTAGCTGGGGATGTTGCTCTCCTTTGGGGAGTTTTCTATCAGATCAGAAAGGTGAGTACGGAGAGCGTGCTCCTCAAACCAACAACTGAGGCACGTGGCTTGATGTGGTTTGATAAAGAGGACAAAGTATTTGAAGTGGGGTTGTCCTAGAGCAATCAAGTGCCCTTAGGAGGACACTTGTAGGTAACGCTCCACGCAGCGGGACGGACAGGAAGACCAGTAAGTGCCCGGGCAGAGGTGGAGTGCCTCGAGTAAGGTGCCAAGGGGTGCGTTTCCTAACAAAGTGCCACAAACTTAGAGGCTTGAGGCACCAGACCGCGTATCCCCTCACTTCTGGAGGCTAGAAGCACGAAATCGGGTGTTGGCAGGTGCAGCCCCTCTGAAGGAGCTGGGTGGGGGCGTCCTTCCTTGCCCTTTCCCGGCCTCCGGTGGTCCCGGGCATCCTTGCCATTCCTCGCCTTATGGCTGCATCGCTCCATCCCTGCTTCCGTTGTCACATGGCGTCATCCTGCCGCGTCTGTCTCTGTGACCTGTCATCTTTTTCTAGGGACACCACTCAACGGGGTTAGGGCTCATTCTACACATAGTATGATATCATCTTGAGATCCTTAGCTAATCACACCTGCAAAGACCCTATTTCCAAATAAGATCACAGTCTGAAGTTCTAGGTGGACGTGACATTTTTGGGGACACTATTCAACCCACTCTGCGAGTTAAGGAAGCAGAAGAGGCGATGCTTTCTGTCAGAGCGAGAGGAACGGGGCAGGGGGTGGCCGTGGATAATTTTGAGCTCATGAGATTGTGGTCTAGCCACAGTAGATTCCTTGGGAGGCTGTACCGGGCTTGCAACCACTCTCCCCTTTGTTTCGACACCCCCCCCCCCAGAATGCCAACCTGCAGGCCACCATCACCGATGCTGAGCAGCGTGGGGAGCTGGCCCTCAAGGACGCTCAGACCAAACTGGCCGAGCTGGAGGCCGCTCTGAGAGCCGCCAAGCAGGACCTGGCCCGGCTCCTGCAGGAGTACCAGGAGCTCATGAGCACGAAGCTGGCCTTGGACGTGGAGATCGCCGCCTACCGCAGGCTGCTGGAGGGCGAGGAGAGCAGGTGGGGGCCCGGGCACACGGGAGAGGTGGGAGAGGAGGAAGGACCGCCACCAGCGTGGCCTCCTCGCCGAGGGACATTCTGAGATTTCCTAGCGCTCCCACCCACCCTGCTGGGAGGGATTGACAATCAGGACTGGGGATTTGATCTGCTGAGAGGCTAAGAAGCACCTGGGGACCCATTCTCTGGAGCCTTTCTGAGCATTTTGTCCTCTTCTCCTTTCTCCCCCAGGATGTCTGGGAGGTGCACCAGTCAGGTCATCATCTGTGAGTATCGGGGAGCTGGGGAGAGTGGTCCCCTGGGGAGGACCCTGCTGTGACTCTGGTGCATTTCTTGGCAGCCGTGGGTGGAGGCAGCACCGTCCTGTCTGGAGGCGCTGGCAGAGGCCTGGGGGGCTCTTGTGGCCTTGGAGGCGAGAAAGGCAGCTTTGGGTCCAGCTGCTCCAGCGTCGTGACCGGAGGCTCCACCATCACCCTGGGCTCCGGGCAGGGCCCTGTTTTGGCCTCCTGCTCTGTGTCCGGCTCCGGCTCCAGCTGCCGCACCATCCTGAAGAAGACGGTGGAGTCAAGTCTGAAGACGTCTGTCACATACTGAGTGACCTCGCAGCCACTTGCTCCTCATGCCTTCCCGAGCCCCCTCAGCCCTGCGCCCCCCTCCACCACCCACCTCCCTGCATGGCCAGCTCCGTGCACGTTGCCCACAGCCTGAGCCAGGCCACTCGCAGGGAGTGCAGGCCTGAGCCAGGCCACTCGCAGGGAGCTCGCAGAAGCCAATAAAGTCGCGCCTGCTTGCTATTCCTGCTGTGTGCCCAGGCAGGCCTTGCTCTGCGTACGATTTGCGTCTCACTGGCCTGCTGTCCACCCCAGGCCCCAGGTCCACGGCGCCCTGTCCTCCAGCCCTGGTGGGCTCGGCCAGCCAAGTATTGTCCTTTGTGGGGAGAGGAGGGGCCTGAGGCCCAATGACCAGAGCCTGGGGGCTGGAACCAAGGGCCACCACCCTGGTCCTCTTCCCTCCCTCTGGACTTCTCTCTTGTGAAATGAAGCAGAACCCATTTCTCCCTGAAGGGGTCTTCCTTTCTCTCTCCCCTCTCCCACTCTTTCCCTCCCACAAATTTCATCGAATTGCAAACCATACTGGAGGCACCATGCCAGGACGGGGCTACTCTGGCGAGCAAGATCAACCCCATCCTGCCCTTCTAATGGGCTCAGTGTCTCTCTCTTTTAAAAAGTAAGCTCTACACCCAACGTGGGGCTCGAACTCACCATCCTGAGATCCAGAGTCACATGCTCTACAGACTGAGCCAGCCGGGTGCCCCTGGGTTCAGTGTCTCTCCTGCTCCTTCAGTTTCGGGGTTCTCCAGCATAGTCCCTCCCACCCATGAGAGCCAGATCTTTTTGGAGCCTGAGGTAACCAGGGCCAGAGGCCAGCCTCCTGCGGCTAAGTCAACAGCCTGTGCTAGGAGATGGGGGTTTCTGTCCTTCTCCCAGTCCCCTCCCAGGGCTGCCCTGGCTCCAGCTCCATCCAGGGTAGCAAGCTGGGTCTTTTCATGTCAGCCCCACTTCATCTCTGAGCTTTAAACTGGCCCTTCTCCTGGACAGGGGTGCCCCGGGCAGGTTAATAGTTCAGCACTGATCCTAAGCAACAGCTCTAAATGCATGTTCCAAGGGGATTTAGACGGGAGGCTGAACGGCAGAGACGAGGGTTCCCTGCAGCACCGTGCAGCTTCTCTGCCGCTCCTTCCAGCAATTCAGCTCTGCCCCGGGCTTGCACCTCACCTAGCAGAACAGAAGCGGTGCTGCTGCCCAGCCCACTCTTCCCAGGGAATTCGTGGAATATCTATTAGTGTTTGGGAATTTCCAATGGGCATCTCACCCCTCATCCCAATCAGCTCATCAGGGGGCTCCTTCCAGCCTTCCACTCTGCTCCCTGGGATGTCATCCATCCCCTCCATCTCCACTGATGCTTCAGTATCTCTTTTAGCTTGTTCCCTGGTAAAGTAACTGTACTCTGGACTGGAGACAGCCCCTCATCCCTGCTCCTCCTCCTCCTCCTCTTTCTTCTTCTTCTTCTTTTTTTTTTTAAAGATTCTATTTACTTATTCATGAGAGACACACAGAAAGAGAGAGGCAGAGACAGAGGGAGAAGCAGGCTCCATGCAGGGAACCTGACGTGGGACTTGATCCCGGGTCTCCAGGATCACGCCCTGGGCCGAAGGCCGGCACTAAACCCCTGAGCCATGCAGGGATCTCCAACCTGCTCCTCCTTCTTCCCATGTCTGCACCAGATTTATCTCCTCCTGGAAACCCTCCCTAATTCCTCAAGTCTGAATGTGCCAGACCCTTTCTGTGTCTGGCACAGCCTGGCTACACCTGTCTTTGGCTTGGTCTCTGGCTGGTTCTGGTCTGGGATCCAGCTTTCCTATTAGCCTGGGACCAATGGGCAGGTTCTTCTCCTGCACCCAGGATGGGGCTCAGGTGCTCAGCTTGTGCAGGGCTCTGATGAGCCTTTGGGACTGGAACTCTGTCCATCCCCTTACCTCTTGGCTCTCACCCCACCACTGGGCCTGTCTGAACATGAGGCTGGAAGTGTCTCCTTCCCTTTTCTGCAGGAAGCTCTGCGGGAAGCCAGGAGTGTGGGCAACAGGGCCAGTTGCTAGGTGGGTGAGGAGGGTCACCTTCTCCACCCCAGCCCCTATCCCATCAGCCCATTGGCTCCAGCACTACTCCTGCCTTCTCCCTCCTGTGTGGCTCAACTCCAAACTCCACAGCCTAGACCACGGGAGGTCATGCCATTGCTCCCAGCTTTGAGGGAGGTCAGCCCTTTTCTCAGACCCAAAGATCTCTTCATCAAAAGTATCCAAGAAGGGGGCTTTTCAGCCTTCTGTAAGGGAGACAGGAGTTGGGGAGCACATGACCCAGGGACCAGGATCCCTGGGTTTGCATCCTGGCTCTGCCACTTACTAGTGGAGTGACTTTCACCAAGCTCTGTAACCTCTCCAGTTTCCTCATCTGTGAGAAGAAATAAATAATAATGCTGACCTCACAGGGCTGTGTGGTGGTTGTGCCATTCAGGATCCCAGCAGGAAACACAATTCACCCGAGAAAGTTTAATTACATGGGCTTTGATGCGAGAAGTACCTACGGAGTGTGGACGTGGCTAAGGGAACACAGATAGGATGGAGGGGCCGGAGCCTGGCAGCAGTGGGACGCCACTGCCACCCCCAGAGCTGGAGGGGCCAACCTCTGGTTTGTCCAGGGTGGGGTGGTTTTCCAGGATGTGGGACTTTCAGGGCTAGCAGGGAGAACCAGGAGGAGGAGGTCGCCCTGTGTAGAACTGAAAGACAGGATGAAGTGAGTGGGAGGTGAGAGGGGGCGGGAACTCATGCGGGGGGGCATCCTCTGGAAGAGGCTGTGCTCCCTTCCTCCCTCCTGGATCTCCTGCTGGTGCCCTCCAGCCCTGGCCAATCCATGAAGCCAGAGAGCAAGGGAGCAGCCTATGGGGCCTAGGAGGTGGGTGGCCGTTCCGGGGCAGGAAGGAGGTGGACGGAGCCTGCCCAGTGAGGACATCGCTGTTAGATTACCCCTGCAGGAGGGCTCCATGGGCAGCCCCTGTCGTCTTCACCCGTATCTTTCCTATGGCTCAGTACCCAGGCTGGCTTGGGTTGGGTGCTGTTGGGTACTCGGCTGACACCATCAGCCGCCTCGCCTTGTCCCCCCTGCAGCAGCCTTCCATCCCCTCGGCTCTTGCATCCCATCCTATTGCGGGGTGAGGATGGGGGAACCCCAGGCAGGTGACAGTCTGCAGATGCAGAAGTCCTTGGTTGGAGCAGCAGCAGCGCAGGGGAGAGGGCTGCTTCTCCTGGGCCACCGAAAGAAGGTCTGAGCTTGGGTGTCCTGCGTGAAAGCAGAGAGGAGAGTCAGGGCCCGAGGAGGCACAGTGGCTCCCCACCCTCTGTCTGGGCTGGGACCCTGGAGCCCCTGCTAGGGCGGGAGGGAGCCTGTCCCCAAGCAGCAACTCGCAGGGCGAGCCCTGGCAGCCCATGCCACTGTGTGTCAATAGCTTCCCCACAAAGCCTGGCACAGAGTGCCAGGTCAACGCATGTGGCTGTCATTCCTGGGGAGGGGTGGAGTGTGCGGAGACGACTCTACTCCCACCCCCCACCCCCCCACCCCCGCCCTGACTCAGAGGGCTGACATCACTCCCTTCCCCAGAAGCCCCACTCCCGACTGTTTCCCTCTCCTTCCCACGCACCTGCGGGGTGAGATAAGGGCGGCTGAGAAAGTGATCACAGCTGCAGGGACAGGAGACAAAAGTCAGTGGGAAGTGACAGCTCAGTCCTGGCTCATCCTGGGAGGGCAGGCCAAGGCTTTCTGCAAGGGCTTCCCCTTTCGAAAAGGCAGAGGCGAAGGAGGCCCAGAGAGGTTGAGAGCAGCCCACGGATGCACAGCTCAGCGGGGATTCTCCTCCCAGTCTGGCTGGCCCCAGTGCCTCGGACCCTGCTCCCAGCAGGGAGGAAGATCCCCTCTTGGGCATTAGGGACTAGTTCTGGGAGAGGCCCTCACCGCATCCCGCACGGGCATTCTGACTTCTGACATGGCCAAGTCTTCCTTTGGGGCTGTGTTTGGTCCCAGGAGCCCAAGGTTGGGCGACACGGAGAGGACTGTGTGAAGGAGCCCCCGGCCCCACTGGATCAAGCCCCAGGCTCCTTGAGGGCTGGGAAGATGAGAACGTTAGGGTGCCCCACGGGCCTCTTGGGGCCTTTGTTGAGCACATACTTCCGAGATCTGTACTTATGTCCAATCAGAAAGGGAGGTGTCCTTGACCCACCTCCAGCCCCCTGCAAGGTGGCCGGGGCCTTCTGGGGTGCTCTGCTGCGGCGCAGGGGGCTGGGGGTCTCGGGCGGTGGTCGGAGCCCTCTGTTTCTCTTCAGCCCCCCGAGTGCTTTATTCCACTCGTCCCTCCCAGCCTTAGGGCGCTGCCTGAGGTGCCCGGGCCCTTCCATCTTCTCCAGTGCCCCGGCCCCACGTTGGGCAGACAGCCCCTTGCTGTCCTTGTGTCCACGGGGTCTCCACCCAGCAGAGCATCTGCCAAATGTGTGACAGGAGAACAGACTGCCCCGTGCCCCCCACCCTGGACCTGCCAGGAGGCGATGAGGCCGTGGGCCGGGAGGGTGGGACTGGAGCAGGCCTGGGCACCCTCTCCCCAGCCCGTTGCCCAACCCTCCCTCCCTTACCACCTGTACAGCCCTGGGCCCCGGGGCCTTGGCTTGCGACAGGTGCCTGGGCCAAATCCCACAGAACAGAGCCCCATTGATGGCGGCCATCGGGGCTGGGTGGGAGGAGACCAAGCCAGCCACCGGGTGGGGGGTGGCCGTGGGAGCCCGTATCATCCCGTTCCAAGTCAGGAGAGCCCCAGGGGGGAGAAGGCGGCATCCTGCTCCACACAGTCTCGGCTCAGCCCCAGCTCCGGAGCACAGGTGATACCTGGGAGCAGCCCCTCCCTCCCGCTGGGGGAGAGGGGACTCCCCTGGCCCACGGGGCCCCTCCCTCTCCTCCTGGGGCAATGGGGCAGGAGTGTCTGTGGAGCTCAGGAGCCAGCCCAACTGGGAAAAGATAAAAAGCCCATCGGTGGCGCAGCAGCTCACCGCGCCCCGTCTCCGCTCTCTGCGCCTGCACCCCGGCCCCCCGACAGCCATGAGGTCCTCCGTGTCTCGGCAGACGTACTCTACCAGAGGGGGCTTTAGCTCCAACTCTGCGAGTGCGGGAGGCGGGTCCCGGGCCCGCAGCAGCTTCAGCTCCGTGACGGTGTCCCGGAGCAGTGGCAGTGGTGGGGGCACCCGCTGTGGCCCCGGCAAGGGTGGCTTTGGCAGCCGAAGCCTCTATAACCTGGGAGGCAGCAAGAGCATCTCGGTCAGTGTGGCTGGAGGGGCCTCGTCAGGGCGGGCCCTAGGAGGCTTCGGCTTTGGCAGTGGGGCCTTTGCAGGCCTGGGGGCCGGCAGGCAGGTGTTCGGGCCCGCCTGTCCTCCTGGAGGCATCCAGGAGGTCACCGTCAACCAGAGCTTGCTGACCCCCCTCAACGTGGAGATAGACCCCGAGATCCAGAGGGTGCGCACCCAGGAGCGGGAGCAGATCAAGACCCTCAACAACAAGTTTGCCTCCTTCATCGACAAGGTGAGCCGGGGTGGAAGGAGGCGGGGAGGGGCCCTTGGAGCGGAAGCAAGGCCCCTAAGAGGTTGGGGGCCGGGCAGAGGCTGTTGCAGCCCGTGTCCATTGTGGCAGGGCTTGACCAGGTGACTGTTGGGGCTCCCTGGCCTGGCGACAGTCTTCTGGGTCTTACCGTCCTTGCTCCGGTGAATCTCGGTTCTGCTCATGAGGCCTGATGCCAAGCCTGCCTCGACTGTGTTGTGCCTCCCCCTTGGCCGTCGCTAGCATGGTCACACGGCAGCCTGCCGCACAATTAAGGAGTGGACCCTCCTCACCGTTCCTCTTAACAGGGTGGTCCTTGGTGCCGCTTGTCATGTCACAGCTGGGGAAACCGGCACAAACATCTACCGGGTTATCCCAGGAGCCCCATCTCCTCCCTGTTCTCTCCGTTTTGGAGAAGGCCTGAGGACAAAGATGTGATCAGGACACGACGAGGGCGTTGGCCCAGGAGAAGTTACCGTTTTGCTTCTCCGATCCCTCCCTGCTATTCTGGTCGGGAAGCTCAGTTTGGGATGGACAGTGACGAGGGTGGTCACCTGGGGGTATAGTCTGGTGCATCCCGGACGGGGAGCATGCTGGCTCCTTCCCTGGGCTCCAGGCCCACTGGGTGGCTCTTGTGTTGCTCTCTGGAACTTCCAGGTCCATTTTGCTGCATTGTCTACCTCTGCCCCAAATCCCCAGGTAAGGGGACTGTGATGGGGAAAATTCTGGTGGGTAACCGTATCTTAGTTCAGTGGTCTGGGGATTCCCAAAGAATATCCTCTTTCTGAACCCACAGCATCCCATAGGAATCAGAATAGGTGATACTGTGTCCATTTTGAAGAAGAGAAAAACAGAGGTCTAGAGAGGGCAAGTGATTTGCCCCAGGATCCTACAGGCACTTGGAGGCAGAGGTGGGCCTGGAACCCAGGTTCATGGGCCCCACGGTCCTTGGCATTAAGAGGTCTGGTCGCTGCTTGTGGCAGGTGCACCTGCTTCACGGTTCCCAGGCCACGTGACTTTGGGCCTGGGGTGCTGTGGGGGTGGGATCTGCAGGAACCAGATGGCAGAAGGTGAAGCAAGCTGTTCCCTCCACCCCCTCACCTTCTCCCCTAGTGACTTTTGGATCCCTGTGGAATTGCCCCAGAGGTCAGACAAGCAGAAACCCGTCTCAGGCGCTCAGCAACATGCGGGGGTCTGTGAGGCAGACCCGGTCCGGTGTCTGTGCCCAGGCAGAGACTCCCCCAGGGGACCTATGAAGCCCAGGCCGTGAGCCCCCTTTAAGTCTTTCCAGATAGGGCTGGGCATCTATATTTAAAAATTTTTTTAAAAGGTTAAGTTTACAGAAGAGTTGTCAGAACAGTACAATATATTCCTATACATATTTTTTTTCACCCAGATGCACCACATTTAAAATTTCAATGTAATTTATTTTAATTTCATTTAATTTTAGTTCCAATACGGTGTTATATATTTTAGGTTCCGGTGTATACCATGGTGATTCAACAGTTCCATACATCAGCCGGTGCTCGTCTCAAGAGCCCTCCTCAATCCCCGTCCCCTATTTCTCCCACCCGCCTCCCCCCCAGTAGCCAGCAGTGTGTTCTCCAGAGTAACGAACCGGTTTCTTGGTTTGTCTCTTTCTCTCTTTGCGTGTTTGTCTCTTCAATTCCACATTTGCGTGAAATCCTGTGGTATTGGTCTTTCTCTGACTGACTTAATTTCGCTTTACATTCACCAATTAAAAAAAAAGAAAAAGATTCACCAATTTTTACATTTTGTCACATTTGCTTTCTCCTTCCCTGTGTGTGTGTACGTACACGTGTACGTGTTCGTGTACCTATGCACACATACACTAGATGTGCACCTGCATTTTTAGCACTTGACTTTGATGTAGAATTAGGGCTCAGAAATATTGATCTAGTCTGGTTTATCCTGGACAAGTGGGAAAAGGAGACCCAGAGAGAAGTAACTTGACTGTCACCAAGGAGCAAATGACTGAGCTGGTTTTTTTTTTTTAATTTTTTTTTAAATTTTTATTTATTTATGATAGTCAGAGAGAGAGAGAGAGAGAGAGAGAGAGAGAGAGAGGCAGAGACATAGGCAGAGGGAGAAGCATTGAGCTGGGGTTTTATGGTTTATTAACTCTTTAGAGTCCTTGTCATTGGATTGGACCGTCTTTTCCAGCAAAGACTGTTCCCGCAGGGACACCTCCCCTCAGCAATGCATCGACCCTGCACTGGCCCTGTGATGTCCTGGTTGGGGGCTGGTGGTGATGATGGGCCCAGTCCTGGGTCCCTCCTGGGGCAGAGGGAGGGCACCAACCCACCACCCTTCTTGCTCTGGTTTAGGTACGTTTCCTGGAGCAGCAGAATAAGGTGCTGGAGACCAAATGGGCCCTGCTGCAGGAGCAGGGCCAGAACTCTGGTGTCACCAGGAACAACCTGGAACCTCTCTTTGAGAACTACTTGGGCAACCTGCGGAGGCAGCTGGACAACCTCCAGAGCGATCGGGGGAGGCTGGACTCAGAGCTGAGGAATGTGCAGGATGTCCTTGAGGACTTCAAGAGCAAGTGAGGAGGACTGGACAGGCTGGGGCCATGTGGGGGTAGGGAGGGGACAGCGTGGGAAATATCCCCAGAGAGTCACCCCATTCCCAGGCTCCTAGGCCCTACCTGGGGAAGTGCGCAGACTGAGCTGCTTTCCCCGGGTGTCCAGGCCCTTGACTCATTGCCTCCTGGAGAATTGTCCCACTTATTTGCACACTGTTCATAATTTGAAAAACCCTAAGGTAGGGATAGTAGCGTAAGGGATCTCTATGTTCTTATCATTCAGCTTTAATAATTATTAACTCATAGCCAATCTTGCTTCATCTATAGGCCCGTTTGACTTTTCTCCTCCCTTATGTCTTGAAGCAAATCCCAGCCATCGTGTGATTTCATTCTCATATATTTACTGGGTATATTCATGTGGCTTATCTGCATAGCTCGACTTAATAGAATATAAACACTACGCCATAACCACGTCTCAGACTTTTTTTTTTACATCTCAGACTTTTAAAACAGTAATTCCTCAATATCATCGACTATCCATTCATTCTGAATTTTCAGTTGTCCCATAAATGTCATGAGTTTTAAAAATAGTTTGTTTGAATCAAGATCCAAATAAAGGTCATAGATTATGATGAGTTGATACGTATATTTATAATTTTAGGGTATAATCTTTCATAACTTTTCCGATATCTCGATCCTGGTGATTTCTAACCTTTAAAATCTCAGCAAAAGTGGTTGGAGAGAAGTAAACTGTTGTAAATGACGTCCTACCTGTTGAAAGGGAACGCAAAGATAAACCACTGTTGACACATCTTTGCCTGTTCCTCCAAAGGGCCCCGATCCAAAGAGACAGCTGATCTGTGCCATATTATTGTACAAAATCTGTGCCCATTTCCTCAAAGCGGGTGGACGGGAATATGTAACAACTGCCCCCCAAGCCTCTTCACTGGGCGCCTGCATTACAAACCTGCTTCTCAGAGGTGTTCTTAGATAATGCGGGACCCAATGGGGCTTAAAGCCAAGTGGGTTAAATGTCTTAAAAGGCAGAACTAGGCTGAGCCTGGCGTACGTCTTCCCGTGTAACAGGTACGAGGATGAAATCAATAAGCGCACTGCAGCGGAGAATGAGTTTGTGCTGCTCAAGAAGGTGAGCCGGGGAGCAGGGAGTGGGGGAGCGGTTCTCGGGCTCGCCGGGGTGCTGCGCTGACTCAGAGGGAGGCGACAGCCCCGGGGGCTGAGGCGTCTGCCCTGCTGTCTCTCTTTCCCCCAGGATGTGGATGCTGCATATATGAGTCGAATGGATCTGCAGGGCAAAGCGAGCACCTTGACTGAGGAGCTCAACTTCCTGAATCATCTCTATGAAATGGTGAGATGGCCAATGGACAGGGACAATTACATTTCCCTATAGCCCTGGGGAGTCCCCCTGGAGGTCTGATCTGAATTCACTAATGCAGTTTGTTTTTTTGAAATTAGTTTTTAAATATTTTATTTATTTGATAGAGAGAATGCACACAAGCAGGGGGAGTGGATGCAGAGGGAGAAGCAGGCTCCCCACTGAGCAAGGAGCCCCATGCCGGGCTAGATCCCAGGACCCTGAGATCATGATCTGAGCTGAAGGCAGATGCTTAACCACCAGGTGGTCCTTCACCAATGCAATTTAATTGAAAAAAGATAGAACCCGGACCTTTCATTAATACCAGCTTCCGTGTATTAGGTGCTAAGGGTGGGCCAAGTTTTACATAATCCTCCCAACAAAGCCACAGTATAGGTACTTATTGTCTCTATTTTATAGCCAGGGACACCCGAGTTGATCCCTGACTCGGTGTCCTGGATTGGGACTTGGTCGGGGCGTCACGGCCCACCTTCCCCTCCGTGCTGGAGTCCTTCTCTAACATCACTGATAGGAGTCATGGGGCCTCGGATTGGATCCTCCTGGGGGCCGGGAGCTCATCATTTTTTACAGCAGGCGTTTCCATTGTTGACCAAATTAGACCACTAACTTCAATCTTCTTCCCGTGACTTCTGCTCTTGATTGGCCCTGATTCCACCTCCAGGCAGCGAACGCAATTGTCTTCCATGTGGCATATATCTTTCACATGGCGACCTTTTGGAGGTCAAGAGGCTTCAGGAACTGACATCTGAGGAAGTTGAGGAAACAGTGTTCTTAGCCCAGACTTTGGAGAACAGCAGGGGAGGGAGGGAGGCTACAGACTTGCATTCGTGCTGCCTAATGTTGCACTAGTTTGTCATCTTTAGAGGCCATTTCACAATATTTGTTCCTTAAAAAACCCTCCCGGAGTTTTTCACACAAGAGTTTTCAAGCCATGCACGCATCCATTTCTTTTCAACTTTCTGTTTTTGGGTGGTTGAATTTTGGAAACCAAATGCAAGAGTTAATGAGCCCTGATTTTCCCGTGAAATGTTATTGTGGTTTCATCCCATCGTCCAGGTAACTGTGGGCACTTTGAAACTCGATGTCTCCTATCTATGTGTTGGAGAGACCCAACTGGGTAATGGGATATATTTGATATATTCATGATGCCCCAGCTTGGGGTTCTCTGCACACCTGGTAAACTTTCCGTGTAGCGTGAAAGTCCATTTCAGGGTATGTGACCAGTAAGCACGTTAAAGCCAGTATGGCCAAGACCTAAGTCTTAGTGCAGGAGTGAGGTCTTCTGTGGTACCTTTCCCCCAGGCTGACCTCACTCCACAATCAATAATTTGTGGTTCAAGTGGCTCAGCTACTTTAAACGCGAGTTGACCATATCATCATCTGGTCCGCATCTTTTCTTGCGTTCAAGAATGCCATGGAAGCCTTGGTCATGTGATGTCTGTGATGGTCCGTTAGCATTTTAGTAATGCAACCATAGGGGAAAATGAAATCCATTTGGCTTGATCTTTCCTTAGGGAAGTCTTGCTGGTTCCAACCCTCTTACATTTTGTGATTCTAGAGGCCCATAGGAGGTTGACGGCAGGTCTAATCTGAAAAAGTGTAAATATCATCCCCTTGACAATGAGGACATTTGCTTTATCTGCGGTTCTGGAATCTTTCCTACTCTCCACATTTCTTATGGGTCTCTGGGAGTATTCATCTCCTCGGCAATCCCATGGCCTCCTAGGATGAGTTCCTTTGGCCTGGACCCTTGACATCCCCAACAAGGCCAAGGCCTCTCATACTCTCCATGTCTCTCTTGGCTTTCCATTTCTCCTCCAGCATCCTGCCCTTTCTAGTCTGAGACTGTTCTCCTTGATGGGAAACAGTTAGTGAATGGTGGACTGGGGACTTGACCTTCGCTTTGCCTGTCTCCAGAGCTCATGCCTTTTCATGAAACCGCGAACATTTCAGCGATTGGATGTTAGCTCCTTCCTCTCCACGCATCCCACCTTTTAAAAGACAATGTAACTTAGTAAATCTAAATCTATGTTAGTATGGGCAGCAGGTCCGGCTTTGGTAGCTCTTTTTTTCTCGATTTCTGTCTCTCTTTTTAGTCTATGTCACCTCAGTTTCTGGTGTCAGATGCTCTAGGCTTGAGCCTGGGCTCCCTGTTTATTAGTCTGCGATTTGGAGCAGGTTACCCTTTGCGCTATTGGAAAGTGCAAGTACCGAGTTGGCGCCTGTCAGGGATGGCACCTGCCCACAGCGTCTGCCCAGAGGAAGGACTCAGCCAGGGAGAGCTGCTGTTATGATGCCGGCTCTATCTGTTAGAATCCCACTGGCTGCAGGGAAGCTGGAGGCAACACCAGAGCACACAAGGCATTGACTTTTAGAAGGAAGACTCTCTTCTTTGGGAGCCACTGAGGAGCACTGAGGGGCTGAGGGATCTGAGCGATTTGATTGGACCTGGGGTTTGGGCAGTTTGCCGGCAGCTCAGGGCAGGAAGGACCACGGGAGAGTTGGAGGCAGAGCTCAGCGGGGAGCCCGTGCAGATGACCTAGCGATAGAGCTGAACTCAGAGCCAGAACACAGAGACCCAGCCTGCCGTTCGTGGCATCTTTATTTTTTTTTTCTTTTTAAAATTTATTTATGATAGTCACAGAGAGAGAGAGAGAGAGGCAGAGACATAGGCAGAGGGAGAAGCAGGCTCCATGCACCGGGAGCCCGACGTGGGATTCGATCCCGGGTCTCCAGGATCATGCCCTGGGCCAAAGGCAGGCGCTAAACCGCTGCGCCACCCAGGGATCCCCTCGTGGCATCTTTAAAGGCCTATTTATATGTGAAAGCGGATGGTCTTAGAAACCCAGGGAGATTCCAAGAACATCACCATGGTCTATATATGTCAGTATATTCTAGGGGAAACCACTTGGGATTTGTTGCTCAACTGACTGGTTCCAGTCTGGCTCCTAGGACAGGACTGGAGGATCTTGGATCTGGTGACCTTGGATGCATCACTTCTCTTTCCAGAGCCTAGCCTCTTTCCTCACTAATCTGTGTCAGGATCAATGTGAATGGGGGTGCAGGTTGATCGCTGGCTGAGTGGAGAGTGAGGTTTGAATCACGCCATGCTCAGCTCCCTAGGCCCCACCGTCTGCCTCCTATCAGAGGGGGGACTTTTCCCAATTTGATAAAAGTGCCCCGGGTGCCAGTCATGGCCTGGCCTGCCTCCCAGGGTGTTCTGAGGATGCAGGGACTGGTGGACGTACTGGCTGTAAGCCTAGCACCGGGTTTGAGTGCAATACGTACACATTCCTTCTCCTTCTTTAATCCCTTGGAAACCTGTAAATCCACAAAAAGAAAGGATATTTATAAAAGTGAGAGCCCCATTTCCCAGCTGGAGACAATGAGGCCTTTCCTTCTAGGCTGGAGCCTGGACCAGAGCACAGGCCTTCTGATGCCACCTGGGGCCGGTCCTTCACTCCTCAGCCGTCTCCTGGGGGCCTGGAGCAGGGGCTCTGGTGGCAGCTGTCTCTTTTTCTGCAGGAGCTGAGTCAAGTGCAGACCCACGTGTCTGACACCAATGTGGTCCTGTCCATGGACAACAATCGCAGCCTGGACCTGGACAGCATCATTGCTGAGGTCAAGGCCCAGTATGAGCTGATTGCCCAGAGGAGCAGGGCTGAGGCTGAGGCTTGGTACCAGACCAAGGTGAGAAGAACGGCAGGTCAGGTGTGTGGGTGGGACGGACACAGCACATCCCCCGTGGTGAGAGACCTGGGCCAGAGGTACCCAGCCCACACAGGGGGCCTCTAGCTGTGAGGTGGGCCTGGGGCCGATAGTTACCCAGGAGGGTCTAGAACTGCCACTCACTGCCGCTTGTTTGGTCTCCAGTATGAAGAGCTGCAGGTGACAGCTGGGAAGCATGGGGACAACCTGAGGGACACTAAGAATGAGATTGCTGAGCTCACCCGCACTGTCCAGAGGCTGCAGGGCGAGGTGGATGCAGTTAAGAAGCAGGTGAGCCTTTGATTGGGAGCCTGGAGGTCAGACCTGGGTTGGCAGAGGTAGGGACCTTCTCACTGTCATACTGAGGGGTGAGAACTGCTCCTTTCCTGGTGGATGGGACACACTCAGAAGCTGGACTGTTAAGACCAACACACCCCTTTTACAGGATAGAAAACTGAGGCCTGGAGAAGGATAGGGCTTGTCCAAGGTCACATAGTGTATCACGGGGGGAGCAGGTGGGATGATCTCCAAAGAGATTGGTCCCATCTTCAGGAGGTCAGAGCAGGAGGCTGACTGTTCGAGTGGCCACGTCATAGGTGCTGATTCCATCTAGGATATGGCTAAAAAGCCTGGGCTTTTTCCCCAGATCAGAGTGAAGCGTCTGGTTAATGATGAGCTTCTATTACTTATTTTATCTCCTGTGAGGCACTGCACTGAGGGAGGGAGTACGATTAGACTTCAGTAAGGACTTCCCCGCAGTGCTGACTCCGCTGTGTAGTGGTAGCTCTTCTCTGAGAGGACTATTTCTGCTTCCCTTCTTGCTCAGTTGGCTGGGGTCGGTGGGGGAGGGGAGTGGCGATGTCTGGGTCGGGGCAGAGAGATGGATGTGATGACCCTGGAGGGTGTTCCCAACACCTCTCATCCCTTGGGCAGTGCCAGCAACTGCAGACTGCCATCGCAGAAGCGGAGCAGCGTGGGGATATGGCCCTGAAGGATGCTCAGAAGAAGCTTGGGGACCTGGACATGGCCCTGCACCAGGCCAAGGAGGACCTGGCCCGGCTGCTGCGCGACTACCAGGCTCTCATGAACGTCAAGCTGGCCCTGGACGTGGAGATCGCCACCTACCGCAAGCTGCTGGAGAGCGAGGAGAGCAGGTGGGGGCCCCTCCTGCCCTGGGAAGAGAGCTCCGAGCTGGGGGTAGGGAGATAAGGGGGCAGTCAGGGAGCTGGGCTCCTGCCTCTTCCCCCCCAGGGACTTTCCACTTGTGCTCACTGCCTCTGCTGTGCGTGTCCTCAGTCGGCACAACTATCAGTAGCCTTGCGGCGGTCGGCAGCCCTGCAGGACTGAGGCTGCTTCCACCAACCTTTGAAGCTTTGAAAAAATAAATCATTTCTGTCCTTGGGAAGGCATGAGATGTAAAAAAAGTCACTTTAAACCAGAAACCGGGAGGCTTTGTTTTGGCATGAGCTGTGTTTGCTGTCACGATGCGCAGGAGGCCGAGGGGACGACAGGGCAGAATGGGGCCATTTGGCCTCCTATGGTCTGCTTTCTCTGTAGCGCCTGCTGGAAGGGCCGTGAGGCCCAGGGCAGCCGCGTGCACACGTTTCTCATGTCTCCTGGTCTTGTCTTGCTGGCCTGGCTTGAGAGTTGGCCCACTGAGTTGATCCACCATGAAGGCAGAGAATGGGACGGGGGAGGGAGGGAGAGGGTTTTTTCACCTGGGCTCCGGGAACCCCTGACCCTTCTCCTGGTCTTTCTGTTTCTGCAGGATGTCTGGAGAATGCCCCAGTGCAGTCAGCATTTGTGAGTACTTTGCCTCCTTGCCCTGCCCCAGGCCCAGCCCTGATCCCCTGCTCAGTCCACTTAGTCTGTCCTTGGCCAGGAGCACATGTTCCCTCCACCTGAGCCCCCGGAGACAAGTTCGGGGGTTCCCAAAGAACAAGCTTCCTGCCCCACTTCCTCCATCAGTCTCCCATGGCTCCATGCCTCCTTGTGTTCCCGTCCCTCACTGGTTTCTGCAAGTTCCCCTCCCTCTTCCAGCCCTGCCTCACCCAGACCCTTTGCCTTGCAGCGGTGACCGGCAACTCCACTACTGTGTGCGGAGGCGGCGTGGCGGGCTTTGGGGGTGGCATGTCCCTCGGCGGGGGTGGGGGTGCTGGCAAGGGCGGATTCGGCACCAGTGTGGGCTATGGCACCATCAAGGGAGGGCCCGTCTCTGGGGGCACCTCCATCCTGCGGAAGACCACCACGGTCAAGACGTCAAGTCGGAGGTATTAGCTGCCCAGCCTTGCAACCTGGGGCCCCTGCAATTTTCTCCTTGTTGTACTCACCCCAGCCCTCCTGCCCTCCCCACCCACCCCCATAAGAGAGGGAACAGCCCCAGGACCACAGGTCCAGTGTATTTGCATGCCAGACCCTGCAGGTGATCTGCATTTGGGGAAGGCTCAAATGTACCCACATTTTCTCCTTGCTTCTGCAACGTGATGGGAGGGGGGGTTAAGGCCACCTCCTTGAGCAATGTATTTGAGTGACTTGGGGGTGACCTTTTGACCACTGAGAGGAGACTGGATTTCCCTTGATTCCTCTGCTCCTCTGCTCTGCACTCAGGGCAGGCTGGGGGAGGAAGGAGGGAAGTTGGGAGTGGTCCCTGAAGGCCTTTCAACCTCCCTGGTCTCTCACTAGACCCGACCCCTCTCTGAATCTACCCGCCTGCCTCCCCTGTCTGTGCCTGTGATGTATCTCAATAAATGGCAACTGCAGCTAGCTGTCTGTGCCTCCCGTCTGTCCTGCCTGGGGGACTGAAATTGTCAACCACAAGCTCACGATGCTCCATGCTACTCACCACGCCAGAAGCACAGCGGCTGATACCATCACCACTGTAGGCCTTGGTTCTTACTCTCCCTTACGGAGTTCACAGGAGAAGACTTGAGGGGATATAGAAGTTGTTCAAGGCAGGACCCAGCCAGTGAGCAGCTGCCTATTACCAGTCCATCCCTTGATGCTACCGAGTCCTCTGCTAATTCTGTGGGGCAGGCAGCATGATTGTTCAGTGGAGAGATCTTGGGCTTCAGAACTGGGCAAACCTGGGTTTAGATCCCAGTTCTGCTGCTTACTGTGTGACCTTGGGCAAGTCACATAACCTCTCTGAGCCCCTTTGTAAGGCAAAATGTGATGAGGACATGTGTAAAGTCCCTGGCTAATGAAGGTCTTGACAGAAACCAGCTCCCTTTGCTTCCCTTCCCTCTGGATCCTGGTTTCCCACCTCACCAAGGAGTCTGATGGCTTCTCTCTTAGCCCTCACATCTAGTCGTCAACAAGAATCTACATTTTCCCAACAATAGCAAAATATATATTTTTCTCAAGCACACATGGGATGTTTTCTAGGATAGGTTATATGTCAGGCCATAGAAAAAGTCTTAGCAAATCCAGGAAGATTGAAACTATATCAAGTATCTTCTCTGGTCTCAATAGTATGAAACTAGAAGTCAGTAACAGGAGGAAACTGGGAAATTCATGAACACATGGAAATTAAACAGCACTTTCCTCAACCACGAATGGATCAAAAAAGAAATTAAAAAGGAAATAAGAATCTTGAGACAAATAGAAATGGAAAAATAACGTGCTAAAACTTATGGGATGCCATAAAAGCAGTTCTCAGAGGGAATTTTATGGCTATAAACACATATATCAAGAAAATAGAAACACCTCAAATAAACCACCTAACTTGACCCCTCAAGGAACCAGAAAAACAACAACAAACTAAGCTCAAATTTAGCAGAAAGAAGGAAATGATAAAGATTAGAGCAGAAATAAATGAAATAAAGAATAGGAAAACAATAGAAAAGATTAAACGAAGAGTTGCTTCTTTGAAGAGATAAACAAAATTGACAACTCTTAGCTAGACTCACCATGGAAAAGAGAGAGGACCCAAATTAACAAAATTTTAAATGAAAAAGGAGGTGCAATCACTGATAACATAGAAATGCAAAGGTTCATAAGAGACTCCTTTGAACATCTAATGACAACAAGCTGATTTGAACATCTATGTGACAACATCCTACGAGAAATGACTATACTCCTAGAAACATACAACCTACTAAGACTGAATCAGAAAGAAATAGAAAATCTGAGCAGGTCAATTTCTAGTAAGGGGATTGAATCAGTCATCCTTCCTGTAGAAAAGGAAACTACAGGGATCCTTGGGTGGCGCAGCGGTTTGGCGCCTGCCTTTGGCCCAGGGTGTGATCCTGGAGACCCGGGATCGAATCCCACGTCAGGTTCCCGGTGCATGGAGCCTGCTTCTCCCTCTGC
The DNA here is from genome assembly GCF_905146905.1 of Nyctereutes procyonoides. Lineage (NCBI taxonomy): Eukaryota > Metazoa > Chordata > Mammalia > Carnivora > Canidae > Nyctereutes > Nyctereutes procyonoides. Next base: position 3,753,343 of record NW_026575124.1, on the reverse strand, counting down.
CTATGTCTCTGCCTCTCTCTCTCATTCTGTGTGACTATTATAAATAAATAAAAATTAAAAAAAAAAAAAGAAAAGGAAACTACAGGCCAATATCTCTGATGAATATAGATGCAAACATTCTCAAGAAAATACTAGCAACAACTTCTTGCTAGACACATCTCCAAAGGCAAGAGAAACAAAAGCAAAAATGAACTATTGGGACTTCATCAAGATAAAAAGTTTTGCACAGCAAAGGAAACAGTAGACAAAACTAAAAGGAAACCTATGGAATGGAAGAAGATATGTGCAAATGTCTTATCAGATAAAGGGCTGGTATTCAAAATCTAAAGAACTTATCAAACTTAACACCCAAAAGACAAAAAATCCAGTCAAGAAATGGGCAGGAGACATGAACAGACATTTCTCCAGAGAAGATTTCCAGATGGTCAACAGACACATGAAAAAATGCGCAGCATCATCAGCATCAGGGAAATATAGTGAGATACCACAATGAGATGCCACCTCACATTGGTCAGAATGGCTAAAATTAATAGCTCAGGAAACAACAGATGTTGGCGAGGATATGGAGAAAGGGGAATCCTCTTATACTGTTGGTGGGAATGCAAACTGGTGCAGCCACTCTGGAAAACAGTATGAAGCTTCCTCAGAAAGTTAAAAATTGAGCTACCCTATGACCCAGCAACTGCACTACTAGGTATTTATCCAAAGGATACAAACCTAGTGATTTGAAGGGGTACATCACTGCAATATTTATAGCAGCAATGTCCACAGTAGCCAAAATATGGAAAGAGCCTAGATGTCCATCGACAGATGAATAAAGAAGATGTGATATATATATGTGATATTTATATATATATAAATATTACTCAGCCATCAAAAAGAATATAATCTTGCCATTTGCAATGACATGGATGGAACTAGGGGTATTATGCTAAGTGAAATAAGGTGGTCAGAGAAAAATAAATGCCATATGATTTCACTCATATGTGGAATTTAACAAACAAAACAGATGAACATAGGGGAAGGGAAGGAAAAATAAAATAAGATGAAAATGGAGAGGGAGGCAAACCATAAGAGATGGTGAACTCTAGCTAACAAACTGAGGGTTGCTGGAGGTGAGGTGGATGGAAGGAAGGTACAACTGGGTGATGGGCATTAAGGAGGGCACTTGATGTAATAAGCACTGGGTATAATATGCAACTGATAAATCACTAAATTTTACCTCTGAAACAAATAATAATAATAATAATAATAATATTAAATATATAATTATAATAATAATAAAAAACCCAAAACCAAAACCAAAAGGAAAATTCTAGCAAACTGAATTCAGCAGCACATTAAAAAGACCATATACTATGATCAAGTGAGGTTCATCCCTAGCATACAAATTTGGTTGAACAAATGCAAATCAATAAAAGTTATATACATCACACTAATATAAGATAAAAATCATATGATCCTTTCAATAAATACAGAAAGAGCTTTTGAAAAAACTCAACACCCATTCATGATAAAAACTATCAACAAATTAAGGCCATGTATAACAAGCCCATAGCTAGCTCCATACTCCGTGGAGAAAGGTTAAACATTTTTCCTCTAAAATCAGGATCAAGACAAGGGTGCACACTCTTACGGCTCCTATTTCAAGAAGTACTGGAAGTCCTCCCCTGAGAAGTCAGACAAGAAAAAGGAATTGAAGCCATAAGAGTCGGAAAAGGAAGAAGTCAGATGGTCTCTCTTTGCAGATGATATGACTTTATATGTAGAAAATCTTGAAGACTCCACCAAACAACCATTAGATCTTAACCAATGAATTTACTAAGGTCGCCGTTTACGAAATCAGTAGTGTTTCTATACACTAACCATGAATTCTCTGAAGGAGAAATTATGGAAACGATCTCATTTTACAACAGCATCAAAACCAACAAGATACTTAAGGAATAAATTTAACCAAGGAAGTGAAAGATCTGTACACTAGAAACTAAAGACATCGATGAAGGAAATTGGAGAAGATTTAAATACATGGAAATAAATCTGTGTGCATGGATTGGAAGAATTAATATCGTTAAGTTGGCCATACGACCCAAAGCCATCTGCAGATTCAGTGCAATCCCTATCAAGATCTCAATAGCTTTTTTTTTTTTTTTTTTACAAAAGTAGAAAGAACAATAGTAAAGTATTATGGAACCACAAGAGACTCCAAATAGTCAAGCAATCCTTTGAGAACAAAGCCGGAGGCATCACACTTCCTGATTTCAAACTGTACTATAAAGCTATACTAATCAAAAAGGGACAGGACCAGCATAAAAACACATACAGAGACCAATAGATCATAATCGAGAGTCCAGAAATAAATCCATTCATGCATACACGGTCACCTAATATTTGAAAGGAACCAAGAATACGCAGTGGAGAAAAGACAATCTCTTCAACAGTGGCGTTGGGAAAATTGGTTATTCACAAGTAAAAGAATAAAACTAACTTATACCACTTACGAAAATTAACTCTTTAGTGGACTAAAGAGTGAGACCTAAAACCATACAGCTTCTAGAAGAAAACACAGAGAAAAAGCTTCTTGACATGGGTCTTGGCAATGATTTTTGTTTTTTTTGGATATGACACTTACTGTATAAGCAACAACATAAAAAATAAATGGTACTATATCAAACTAGAAAACTTCTGCACAGTGAAAGATATAATCAACAACATGAAAAGGCCACCCACGGATTGGGAAAAAAATATTTGCAAATCATATATCTGTTAAGGGGTTCGTATCCAAAATATATACGTAACTTATACAACTCAAAAGCAAAAAAATCCAAATAATTCCATGAAAAATGGGAAGAGGATCTGAACAGATATTTTCCCAAAAAAGATATTCAAATAGCCAACGGGTGCGTGCAAAGGTGTTCAATGTCCCTCATCATCAGGGAAATGCGAGTCAAAACCACAATGAGATACCATCTCATGTCTGTTTGGATGGCCCTCAACGAAAAGTCAAGAGAGAACAAATGCTGCCGTGGATGTGGAGAGTAAGGGAACCCTGTGCCGTGTTGATGGGAATGCAAATTGGTGGAGCCAATATGGACAACGGCATGCAGGGGCCTCAAAAAGTTAAAAAAAAAACCCAGAACTATCATATGAGCTAGTAATCCCACTTCCGGGAATATATCTGAAGGAAACAAAATCACTATGTTGAAGAGATCTCTGTGCTCCCACGTTCGTGGCACTCTCGCTTACAATGGCCAGTGACACACGGAAACAACCTAAGTGTCCGTCGGTGGATGAGTGGGTAAAGAACACATGGTCTATAAGGCGACAAAATACTCTTCAGCCATAGGAAGGAAGGCAATCCTGACATTTGAGACAACATGGATAGACCTTGGGGGCATCACGCTAAGTGAAATAAATCAGGCAGAGAAAGATAAATACTGTATGCTCTCGCTTACTTGTGGAATCAAAAAAAAAAAAAAAAAAAGAAACCTCATAAAGAGATCCCATGCGTGGTTACTAGAAGTGAGGGCTGTGGGGAGGAGGAATTGAATGAAGGTGACGAAAAGGTACAAACTTCCAGTTATAAGAGCAATATACTCTGGGTGTGTAATGCACACCATAATGACTGTAGTTAACAGTGCTGTATGGAAGGTGCTGAGAGGCTCAATCCTGAGAGTTCTCATCAGAGGGAAAAGTATTTTTGGTAACTATGTAGGTGATAGATGTTAATTAATCCTATTTTGATAATCACTTTGCAGTATATACATATGCCAAGTCATTATGCTGTACACGTTAGACTTCTGTAGTGCTGTGTGTCAATTATATCTTAATAAAACTGGAAAAAAACTATTTTATTTTATTTTTATTTATTTATTTAAAAATATTTTATTTTATTATTTGTTCATGAGAGACACAGAAAGAGAGAGAGAGGCAGAGACACAGGCAGAGGGAGAAGCAGGAAGCCCAACGTGGGACTCCATCCCGGGACTCCAGGATCACGCCCTGGGCCAAAGGCAAGCTCTGAACTGCTGAGCCACCTGGGGATCACAAAAAAAACTATTATAATTGGACTTTATGGTTCACAAATACACTACTTTTTAAAAAAGGGTTTTATTTATTTATTTGAGAGAGAGAGAGAGAGAGCATAAGCAGGAGGAGTGGCAGAGGGAGAGGGAGAAACAGGCTCTCCGCTGAGCAGGGAGCAAGAGGTGGGGCTGGATCCCAGGACCCTGGGGTCACCACCCAAACTGAAGGCAGGTACCTACCCGACTGAGTCACTCAGGCGCCTCACAAATATCCTACTTTGCCTGTGACCTTCAAGCAGACCCAGAATTCAGTAGGGGGACATGTGATAGCCCATTTTACAGGTGAGGCAATCACGGCTCGCAGGGGTCTCACACCAGCAGCCATATAGCTGGTTTATGGTGTGGAGGGCTGCTAACTCCAAGCCCTACACCCTTTCTCCGTGAGTCACCTCTGTCCCCCCGCTCCCCTTTCTCACCAAATCTCAATTGTCCTTCTCCTATCGTGTCTCTCTGAGTCACCCCCTTTTTTCTTCATCTCCACAGCTCCCTGCTCTGAGCCTGGACCCCACTCCTCATTCCACACCCAGCTGCTCTGTGCCCTCCACACCCCAAAACCCTGCTACCAAATCAGTGTGCCTGAGTCGAGCCTGTCATGGTACCCACCCCCTGCCCGGGCAACCTTAAACTCCTGTTGGAATGGACTCTTCTCTCGACACCTCCTGCTCTGAGCCCGGTCACCGGGTCCTCCTTGGAAGAGCCCAGACATGCCCCGTGAAAGCTTCCTCGGGGGTTACGGGAAGGCCAGCACAGGGATTTTGAGCCAAACCCTAAACCACAGCTTAGGAACACAAACTCCTAGCGCTTAGCAAAACCAGCTCCACCTCACCCACCCGAGTGGTGTCCAGCTTGGGAGCCGATCACACTTGCAGAGCGGTGGTGCTTCTCTTCTTAGGGGTGGAGTGTCGCCCCCTCCTGACGTCGACGCCTTCTAGGAATAATAGCCACTGTGATTGGGTTCTCGCCCTCTAGCTGATTCGCTCTCCGCGGCCTGGAGAGAAGTAGGTCTCGCAGAGGAGGGAATCGAGGGAATCGCAGGCCCGAGTGGCTAAGGAACTTGCCTGAGGTCAGCAAGCAGCGGCCGAGCTGGGCGTGGAACCTCAGTACTCGGGTTCCAGAGTCCAAGTTCTTAACAACTGGCTTATGCTGCTTTTCCAGAACAAGACGCTGAGAAGCAGGGGGTACGAGAGCAGTAAGGGACCCGGGACGCCGTCTAGGCCAAACTTCACGTATCGGCTGAGAGCTGGAAGGAGCTTGCTCCTGGTAGAGTAACGCAAGCCGGCGGTGCCACTGAAATTACATTTAGAGCTTAAAAACCAAATCGAGACATTTAGATGATCATGCAATAGAAGTCAAAGGTCATCTCACTTGTCAGGAAGGTCCACTAACATCATGTTACTTAGAAATACTCGTTGAAGGCTGGGAATGGCCCGGACCCAGGGGTTCCCCACGCCGAGCTCCTGGAGTCTGAGGCCCCCAAGGGCCGCGCAGGGGTGGAGGCAGCGTGTGGGAAGCTCATACCCTCCCGCTCTGCACCGATCGGAGCATTTCTCCCTTCGTCTGTTTTGCAAATGGGGATATGCTTGTGTTTGGTTTTGCTGTCAAAATGTGTTGGGTACCCCCACTTGCTCACGCCCAGAGCCCTCCCCCCCGCGCCCCCTGAAGGTAGGAGTCCCAGCTCTCACTGTCCCCCCGGACCCTCTGCCCCTTCCTGAAATGCTGATGGGCCCTCTGCTGCAGAGTCTCTGATCACCAGCTTGGCTCTGGCTCCCCAAAGAGTGACTCAGGCCCAGGAGGCCCAGTGACAGCGACTGAGGACCAGGGAGGGCGGGGGCGCTTCTCACAGCACACACCTGCTTTGGGGCTGAGTGAAAGGCCCCGGGATCCCTGTAATCCCCGGCTGAATGCGAGGGCTCGCCTCCCTCGCCCAGAAAGCCCAAGGCAAACACACCTTCCCACCCGGCTCCACACCCCTGTCAGCTGCTCATCCTCTTTGATAAGATCAGGAACAGCTGCCAGAGGAGGAAGGGTCACAGAGGGCAGGAGGGGAGGCTGAAGGGGTGGGACGGGGACCAGCTTGTAGCCATTGCAGTCTGCGAGGGTCACCTTGTCCAGTCTCCTGACCCCAGCCCGGGCGGGCAGGAGGCATTTCTCCCTTTTCCAGGGAAACACTCTCCTCGCTGTCTCTCTCACTTCAAGGGTTAGATCCCTGTGCAGAGTGAGGGCGTGTCTACCTTCAGTTTCTCAGGCTGCAGTTTGAGGGGCTTGTGAACTTCTGGCAATTCTGGCTATTAATAAGGCCACAGAACATGGCTCTAGTCTAGACCTTTCTTCCTGTTTGCTTTGGGTTTATTGTAGGATTTGTAATTAAGTTAATTTGGATTTGCTTAATTGAAGGACACGGAATCGGGCCCTCGGGACAACATCCTACCTTGTTGGGTACTTGCAAGGACAGGGCCACATAAAGTGAGCAACCAATCATGTGACAAAAGCAAGGACAGAAGGAGCAGAGGCAGCTCTGCAGAACGTGCCCCGGGCCGGTCGAGACCCCGTTGCTGCTCTGGTGGGTCATAGCTATGGGTTTGTAGACGTGGCCATATGCTTTATTTATTTTTTAAAATTCATTTTTATTTTATTTTTTTTCCCCTGCAGGTATGTGTGGGGCAGATGTGAAGCTCTACACTGTAGTGTAGAGTCAAGGTCACAGGCTTTGCAGTTAGAGACGCCTGGCTTCGCACTGCCATCACCTCCTAGCTGCGTGAGCTCAGACGACTTACGTGACCTCTCTGGGCCTCCGCGTCTGCAGCTCTGAGCGGAGCAACACCTCCTTCTCAGGGTTGTTGTGAGGAACGAACTGTTCTGAGAAAAGCCCTCCGTGTCCAGCACATAAAGGCAGCTCTGGATGAGAGTCCCTTCTATCTGAAAAGCACTAACGGCCTTTCTCTTGTTTTATTTTTTTAATCTCAGGATGGTATGGGCCTCGGTTTAGCATTAGCTTTATGAGGAGTGCCTCAATGGGGAAGTACCCACAGGCACAAAATTTAGACTGATTATAGATTATTTATTATCCCCCCCACCCTCAAATCCCTTCCACACCCACCTGCTTTCTGTTTTAGGCTCCGGGCATGAGTGGACACCACTCTAGGTACAACACATCGCATCATTGTCTCCTAGCATTGGAGTGTCACGGCCACAGACTACAAGACCCAACGGAGGCATCAGAAGCCACCTTGGGGCTTGAGCTTTGCAGATGCAAGCCTTCCTCCTAGCCCATGAGAGTTCTCATCACCGCAAGAGAATGGGGTGGTGAGTGGGAGGTGCAGAGACCTGGGTGGGGGGGGGATGGCCAGGGTCTGAGTCCCGGGCCCTCCTTCAGGCTGCGATCCCGGAGGCCTTCCCATCTCCTCTCGGGGCAGGACAGCTGAGAATCAGACCTCGGCTTCCCAAGGGCGGTGGTGTAGACAGAGACGCCTGGCTTCCCACTGCCATCACCTCCTAGCTGCGTGAGCTCAGACAAGTTACATGACCTCTCTGGGCCTCAGCGTCTGCAGCTCTAAACTGAGCAGAGCAATACCTCTTTCTCAGCTCTTTGCCAGATCTCCTCTGCTCCCATAGCTGCAGCCCCAGATACCTGCAGTAACCCCACCTTCCTTCCCAGCTGCGTCCCCGCTTGGGGTCAAGGTGGGAGTCAGTAGACCCTGGGATACCAGTGCCCTCAGGACCCCCTTGACCCGAATGGTCAGTTCAGCCAGGTTTGTTCAGGTGCCCAATTCTGGAATGGCTGCTGTAGAAGTTAGACAACTGATCTCATCCCAGGCAGGATGACACAGTGAGAGGCTGGGGGTGCAGAGCCTTTGGGAGCAGCCTTTGTGAGTTCAAGTCCTGACTCCGCCACGTGCGACTGCATGACCCCGGAGAACTTTTAGGAAGGCAGGGTGGTGTCATGTGTATAAAGCACTCAGCACGGGGCTGGCACAAAGCTGGCCCTCAGTAAATACTCACTGAAAGAGGGACTGAAGGTTCCACTGCATTCCTTGTAGGAGGTGGTCCTGGCTCTAAGATGCTCACTTACTACAGGTGGATGGACTATCCATTGGGCTTTCTTCCACGGACCTTCGATAGAGCCTGGGGCTTCCTGGCCTTGCTGTCACAGCTCCTTCACCTGCCCTCCATCTATTTAGAGGGCACCTGGGTAGGGGCGAGTGGAGCTGAGCAAAAGGGGAGGTGGGGGATGCTGAGGGTGGGGTACAGACCAGACGTAGAGGTAAGAGGAGGGCCGGGAGAGGGGTTGAGGGTGGGAGTGGGGAGGGGAGAGAGCTCCCAGCCAGTCCAGTCCTCCCAGCAGCCCCATCCCCAAGAACTGGATCCACTGACCTCCCTCTTTGCACCCCATGGGTCATGCCTTTTCTCTTTGCAGGGGGGAAGAGCTGGTCATTTCTGTCGTGGCCAGCTTCCATGTGGTCAGGATCAGCTTGGGCCTATGGGAATTACCCAGGCCCTGATCACTGCTATTCCCCGAATTTGGAATGGCAGTTTTATTAGGGCTTTAGAAGACGGGGAAGGGCTGCAGATTTGTCTAATTTTTCATCCTAAGCGGCAGTGGCAAAGTCTGGGCAGGCTAAGAATGAATGCCCACTGACCTACTCTGTGCCAGGCACTGCGAGGACGTAAGAGGCAGGTGTCCCTTTATAGATGAGAGGATGGGTTGAATGAGTTCAGCTGGTTAGTGGCCACAGGTGGGATTTGAACACAGATCCATGCCACCCAGTGGAGAAGAATGTAAGCGAGGGCTTAAAACTAGGACTTTGCATTTAAAAACATTGCTCTGAGAAGGGGCTCATGGGTTTTGCTACTCTGCCAAAGGAATCCTGAGCACCAAAAGGGTTACAGACTCCTGCCCTGAATGCTGAGACCGTTAGGGGAAAGCAGAACATGCTCTGTCCTGGGGGAGGCAAGCAAACGTTTGGGCTGCAAATGGAGCAGCGGGGCACGCCCAATGGGGACCCAGACTGGAGAACGCTGATCTAGAATCCTACAAACAGACACCCAAACAGAGGCCGGAGAAGGAACATGAGTTCCTTCTCATGAGTTCCTCAGTCCCCAGCTCCGCAATGGGCACGAAGTAGGTTCTCAACAACTGTGTCAGGTCGAGGTGAATCTTGATCTAGGTTTGGGAGACTATGAGGCTGGAATATGGATTTCTTCTTTTGTAGGTGCACATGGGGCCGAGCGCAGATGGGGGATTAATAATGCTGGTAATCAATATAGGTGCAGCTTCCGACAGTTTACAATGATCATAATCTCACTGCATCTGGAGAGGGGGTGAAGGCAAATATTCGTATTATTTCTCATTTCTGGGTGAAGCAACTGAACCCCAGACAGTGACTTGCTCAGGTTTGCAGAACACGTATGAGTGGGCAATGCCCTGGAATCCAGGTCCTCTGTTTCCAAACTCCTGGAGAGAGAGGATGGGTGATAGGTCATCTCATGTGGAGCTGGGGGCCCGCAAGGAGGCTGCCGAGATGGAGGTGCGCTGGGTGGCAGGCCCGAGGGGCTGGGCCTGGGCAGAGGCCTGTGATTCAGGAGGCCCTGGGGCACTCGTTGAGGCTCTCCCGAAGGGGAGTGTGTTGGGATCCTGTAAACTGTGCCCTCGAAATGACATCTGAAGGTGTGTTTAGTGACATACTCAGCAGGTACGAGAAGGATGGGCCTGTGCCAAAGGCCAAGCCCAGAGATGTTTCAGATTTTTCCCTTTATGCCCCTGCAACCAAGCCCTGCTGCTCCAGCACATATAAGAGCCGGGGCTGGGGCCGCAGCACTCACGGCCTGGCCCCCGGCGCTTCTCGAGGCTCCAGCTCGCTCTCCCCGCACCCATGATCCCCAGACAGCAGGGCGCCCGCGGCTCCCGGGCCTTCAGCTGCGGCTCCGCCGTGGTCGGAGGGGGCAGGCGGGCCGCATTCAGCTCGGCCTCCGTGTCCGGGGGCGCGGGCCGCTGCTCCTCCGGGGGCTTCGGCAGCAGGAGCCTCTACAGCCTTGGGGGCAGGAAGAGCATCTCCATGAGCGTGGCCGGGGCCCGCCAAGGCGCTGGCTTTGGGGCTGCTGCCGGTTTTGGTGCCGGCAGCTTCGGGGCAGGTTTTGGAGCCGGCAACTTCGGTAGTGGATTTGGGGGTTCCTTCAGTGGACGGGGTGGCCCTGGCTTCCCCGTGTGCCCTGCCGGAGGGATCCAGGAGGTCACCATCAACCAGAGCCTGCTGACCCCCCTCCACGTGGAGATTGACCCCGAGATCCAGAAGGTCCGGACGGAGGAGCGCGAGCAGATCAAGACGCTCAACAACAAGTTCGCCTCCTTCATCGACAAGGTGAGCTCCCCTCGGCCACAGGTGCTCGAAGCTGGGGCTCCCGAGTGCTGGGATCTCAGACCTGGGCCTGCCGCAGGGGTGCAAACCACTGAGCTTCTCCGGGCCTCTGTGTTCCAGCTGTTAAAGGGGGGGGGTCCTTCCCCCAAGTCTTTCTCTTGGGAAATGGCTGGTGGGCAGGCAGGCTGCTCAGACCAGCGCGATGTTTGGAGTCTTCCTAGATGTGCCTTGTGATACTCTGCACGTCGTTCAGCTTTTCTGAATCCAGGCATCCCAGCGATAAAGTGGGTTCGTTATTTCCCTGCTCTTTCTCAGATTCTGTTTCAGAAGTAGCATGGTTAATAATTTAATAATTAAAATTAATCATAGTTGAGATAGTAATTTAACTATTGGCACTTTTGTCGTCAGAGCAGAAGAAAACCAGGCTGGTTTCCCAAACGAAAAAGGGACCATCGCCAATGGCAGATTCTGGGTTCCTATAAGACCTTGGAGGGTCATCTCCTTCATCCTCTTGACTCTGGGCAAAATTGCTCATTTCTGATTCTGTTTGGAGAGAGGAGGGGTTGGGTGTCTCCTTTTCTTTTTGTGATCCAACATCCTTTCCCATGCAGTGTCTATTGCAATAGGATGGATGATAACAAGCAGCTCAGCCCCGATTACCGAGTCACCTGGAGATTAATGAGTGAGTGGATGAGTATAGCCACTCAGCCAAGGATGCCCTGGCTCTCCATGCATCAGATTTAGTCCTCTAAGATGTGTGGGGCAAGACTAAAGAGTCTCGAAGTGACTGAGTGGAAGTGTTTGCTCTCCTGGATAGTCGAGTAAAACTTCAGTAGCTTAAAGAGGCTTTATGTATGGTGACTCCAGGACATACAGATATAGAAACAAGACCCCGGGTTTGGTGCTTCCTTGTCTCCTCTCCCCTCATCTCACCTTTTGGGTTCAAACTGTGATCGGTCACCCTGACCTGCTTTTCTTTCAGCTCTGAAGCACATAAAGTGGGAATATCATGCTAAGCTATTGCAGGGTGAGCCTGGCTGAGACTCAGAATGTGTCTTGGGCCTTGATCTTAACTATTTAGACTCAATCATGCACAGGTTTATAAAAGAGACACACCAGGTCCATTTATTTAAAAAGTTGTCAGTGAATTTATCACTCCTTTGCCTTGGGTCAGGATTACTTTGAATGCAAGAGTCCCCAGACTGTGGTTGTATCTCCTAGTTTTGTTTATTTTATTATTTCCTAGAAGGTCAATGTTCTTGTCGGCACCTCACCCCAGGGCCTCTGGATCGCTGTGGTCAAGAGGACATACTTGCTACATAGTCAGGCCCTATTGCTCTGGCTGTTGCTCCATTTTCTACAACACATGTGGCCCATTTGCTGCCTCGGAGCAGCGCCACCGTGTTGACCCCAGTGGATGGTGCCTGGAGTTGCAACATGGTGGCCCTACTTGCATGGCTCTTGGGTCACCTGGGTGGCCTTGGCCGGTCCTCCTGCCAAAGCTTCAGGCCCTCATTGATTGATTGGTGCCTTTTTAAAACATAGGTGCGGTTCTTAGAGCAACAGAATAAGGTCTTGGAGACCAAGTGGAGCCTCCTCCAGCAGCAGACGACCACCACATCCAGCAAAAACCTTGAGCCCCTCTTTGAGGCTTACCTTAGTGCCCTGAGGAAGCAGTTGGATACCTTGGTCAATGACAAAGGACGCCTGCAGTCTGAGTTGAAGACCACACAGGACAGCGTGGAGGACTTCAAGACCAAGTATGTGTGGAGGATAGAGGGATGCCACCTGAAAAAGTCTGCCCAGCCATGCCCCAGGGTCCCTGGGCTCCTGTCCAGTCATTTAGAATTCCAGGCTCTGAAGAAATCCCAAAAGGGTCAGAAAGGTTTTCTAGTTTGTTCCCCTGCATCTACATGGGCCCTTTTTAATGAGGGGAGGCCCATTAACCCTAAGTTGCCCCAAGTAGAAAATTCTTGATACATTCAGGGAGTTGGGCTTGCCGTATACAAGATCAGAGACCATACAGATGAGAAGTGGTGGACAGCAGGTCAGAAGAACACAGACTGTAGACAGATGGACCTTGTTTGAATACTGATTCCTCCACTTACGAGCTTTGTGCTTTTGTGTAACTTGCTTAACCTCTCTGAGCTTTATTCTTATTTATCTCTAAAATGAGGATAGTAACTCTAGTTTTTGAGAATTAGATGAAATTAAATGAGATTGAGAAAGCAGGTAAGCATAAGCATAGCACTGGACATATAATGAGCATTTAAGACACAGTAGCTCTTATTATGCTCACTATGGGATGGGGCTGAGAAAATGCCAACCTCCTCTCTCAATTCACTCTCATACCAAAGAGAGCTGGAGTGTTGGCAGCATCCTTGAGAACTCAATCCACCAAATAGATGGCCCTTCTATAGAAATAAAACCAACCAGGTTGTGGCTGGTTGTCCTCCTCACATCTTGTCTCTTGAAAACGGTCTTTATAGTTTGATTTTCACTTCTCTGAATAAACCAGGGTCTAGATCAGTATTTCATACATGTAATTAATAAATGTAAGTTGAATAAATATTTGTATGAAAATGAGAAAATGTGACCAATTACCTGGATATGTCCAAATAGGTGTTTTTTTTAATATTTTATTTATTCATTCATGAGAGACACAGGCAGAGGGAGAAACAGGCTCCATGCAGGGAGCCTGGTGCGGGGCTCGATCCCAGGACCCCGGGATCACGCCCTGAGCTGAAGGCAGTTGCTCAATCACTGAACCACCCAGGCATCCAGTTAGGTGTTTGAAACGTAGCAGCAAGAGAACCGGGAAACACTAGCTCATTGTGGGGCGTCTGTCTTCTCCTTCCCATTCCTACCCCCAGGTATGAAGATGAGATCAACAAGCGTGCAGCTGCAGAGAATGACTTTGTGGTCCTCAAGAAGGTAAGAGAAGAAGGAGGGGATGGAGAGGCTGTGAAGGTGCCCCTTCCCCTGGGAGTGGCCTTTGGTTTAAACCATGGGTTTGGTCCATCCTGGCCTCACTTTTACCCCACTTGGTACTATCCAGATCTATGTGGTCAAAGGAGTGGGTAACTGAACCACACCCCAAGGAATTGAGGTTGGGGAAAAAAAGCCCATTTGGATAATTAACTTCCATTTCTGCAGCTGGCTTTAGGGCAGAGTATGTCAAATGATTAGTCCTTTGCCATCTTGCCTGGTGCCGAGACTACCTTTGTGCATCACTTAACACTCCCCTGCCCTTATTGTAATTTCTGTACCTTGTCTCTTCTGTCTCCTGTGCAGGATGTGGACGCTGCCTACATGAACAAGGTGGAGCTGGAGGCCAAGGTGGATGCTCTGAATGATGAGATCAACTTCTTGAGGGTCCTCTTTGCTGCGGTGAGGACTCCATCCCCGTGCATTGGAAGAATGGAATCCCATATCTTCACAGATATGTTGTGGGAATTCACAGTTCTTTGAAAGGACTCCAGCTCCCTAACTTGCTGAGGATGCTCTTAGCAAGGTCATAGGTCAAAAGAGTTAAAGTGAGAGACTCACCCAGGAGGTTTTCAAAACCAGATATTGTCTGAGAAGGGTGATTAGATCTGAAGGTTGCATGGGATAGAGTTTCTTGTTGTCTAGCAGTTCCTTGGTGAAAGGAATCCATTCCATTCCCTTCGGTTCAATGCACGGAGCACCTACTAACATGGGGTAGCTTATGGATCCCAGAGAGCAGTAAAGACTAGAAGCATTACTTTTCTGTCTTGAAATGTCACCAATCACTTGATTTCTACATAGAAACTTACCATTCTCCCCCCTCCCTACACACTGGGATGCCAGCTCTGCTTCCATCTGAGCCTGTGGCATTGATTTTTGGTGTCAGAGAGTAGGGGAGACTCTTTGGGGCACCTGACATGAGACATTTTCCCTGCAGGAGCTGTCCCAGATGCAGACACATGTCTCAGACACATCCGTGGTCCTGTCCATGGACAACAACCGGGACCTGGATTTGGACAGTATCATTGCTGAGGTCCGTGCGCAGTATGAGGAGATTGCCCAGAAGAGCAAGGCTGAGGCTGAAGCGCTGTACCAGACCAAGGTGCGTGTCAGGGATCTCTTAGGAGATGGTTTCTGGGGCTCTGCTTTTGGTGTCTGTGAGCAGGTGATCATCATCTCAAGCCCAAGAGAAATCAGAGATGAATTGACCTTCCAGGCATTGCTGATCCTGGTCTGATTTGAGATTACATGACAGTTTATATTATCCCTGATGCCTGTGCCTATTACTGAGCTCCCTTGAGAATAGACCCCACTCAAATGTCTCTGACCCTTTGTTCCCTGTGTTTTCCTGGATATTAGGTCCAGCAGCTCCAGATCTCTGTTGACCAACATGGTGACAACCTGAAGAATACCAAGAATGAGATCTCAGAGCTCAACAGGATGATCCAGAGGCTGCGGGCTGAGATTGAGAATGTCAAGAAGCAGGTAAGTGTCACCATTTTCTGGCCATGGTACGGGGTCAAGGGCCTAAGAGAGGTCTACACAATAGACAAGAAGATCAGGCATTGGGCCAGAAGATTCTGAGCTTGCATGCAGGGGATTTGTGATTCCTTATAAAAGCCACACCCAGGTCTTTTCAGCAATGCCCTAGTTAACCTGATATGACACCCAGATAAATAAGGTTTCTTCATTGGTTTTTGCTCATCTTCATCTAATCAGCCTGGTGGGGACATTGGTGGACCCTGGCTGGAGTAAATGAAATGCATAAGAGTAAAGCAGGTGAGGAGTAGGACAGACAGCACCCTCACATCTTAGCTCAGGAAGAACCGGGACAGGACAGGGGATAGATGGCAGGGCCTTGCCAGCAGGACACTGATGATTGCCTGCTCAATGCTGTCGTCTACAGTGCCAGACTCTGCAAGCATCGGTGGTTGATGCGGAGCAGCGTGGGGAGCTGGCCCTCAAAGACGCCCAGAGCAAGTACAAAGAGCTGGAGGCCGCCCTGCACCAGGCCAAGGAGGAGCTGGCCCGGATGCTGCGCGAGTACCAGGAGCTCCTGAGCGTGAAGCTGGCCCTGGATGTGGAGATCGCCACCTACCGCAAGCTGCTGGAGGGCGAGGAGAGCAGGTGGGATAGGGAAGGCAGGGCAGGAGTGGGAGGGAGGGAGAGACCCCAGCACCTGGAGTTTGCACCGCTGCTGGGCCATCTGCTGCAGCACTGCACAGGTGCATTACGATCCAGCGCGGTGTAGATACCAGGTTCACGTGCAGTCCTTTAATTTGGCTGCATAAGGATGGGATAGGTGCTCGAGGCCTGCTTATGGGCCAAGCATGGCTCGGGGTCCTACTGTGACTCACTGCTCTTTCTCTCCCCCGTAGAATGTCTGGAGAATGCCAGAGTGCCATGAGCATCTGTAAGTACCTTCTGTCCCTGTGATAGCTGGTTGTTCCCCCTGGTTTGGGCTGAGAGCCCTGGTTGCCAGTATTGTTGAATAACCATATCCTTTGCCTCTCTCCTGCAGCCGTGGTTGGTGGTAGCGCTAGTGCCGGGGGCATCAGCGGAGGATTAGGAACCTGCTCTGGGTTTGGCCTGGGCAGTGGCTTTGGCTCTGGCTCCGGAAGTGGCTTTGGATTTGGTGGTGGTGTTTGTGGCAGTTCCAGCAGCAAGATCATCTCTACCACCACCTTGACCAAGAGATCCCACCGATAGAGGAGACAAGGTTCCTGCAGCCCCTGAGCCCAGCTGGGCCCAGCCCTGGTGTCTCTGTGCTTCTTTCACCTCCACCTCCACCCTCCCTCTCTGGGGCTCATCATACCAATGTCACCTCAGTGTGGACTCTGCCCTCTTGGAGTTTGGTAGCTTCTTCTCGATTTGGGCCTAGTGACCCACCTGGAATGGGAGGGGTGTCAACTGACAGAGGAGAACACTATCAGGAGCTTTATTTCCAGAGTCATCAGGGTCATGTATGCCCCCTGCCAGCCCATGATCCCAGATAGCCCTCTACATCAGCACCAAACCCCCTTGTCACTTGGCAGCAACTGGCCCTACAAGTCAGGATAGGAACCACACTGTGTCCCATCCACTTCTTTTCCTTCCCTTTATCCGTCTTTGGGTGAATCTTCAATAAAACGCTTTTGTCATTCACTCTTGAGCCATTGTCCTTGTTCCCTGGGGAGAAGTGTCTAGATTTCAGGTGGGAGTATAGGAGGCTGGGGCCGGAGGGATCTGCCTGCAACAGATCAAGATCATCAGCTAATTTGAAGGAGGAGTGCAGCGTGTGGAGCCTGAAGGCTGCCTACAGAACAGGGACACAAACTCAAAGTAGCCAGCACTTGCATAAAAATGATAGGCAATCAGAGCAGAACCATCTTAGGGTTGAGTCTGCAGGGAATCTGGAGGCGAGGGGTTGAGGAGAGGCAGCCGGACAGCCTCTACTGAATGTGCAATGAGGGGTTAGGGAGCTTATGGAGATTTTGCACTCAGCGTCTAACAAGGCCTCCCTATTTTCATGAGACTCTATGCAGAGGACTCCGGCCCACTGGGCTGGCAAGGCTCTCAGAAACTTGTTCCAAGAATCAGCAATGTCCCGATTGCTGGATGGAGGAGTGGAAGCCTGTCACAGAGCTTTCGTGCTGGACTCACTTTGCCATCTCAGGTGGTTGTATCCGGGGTTATGTCTATACTGCTGTCCTTGAGTGATGGGAGTGTGGGGGAAAGGAGGCAGGTGGGCTAGAGTGATGGGGGGTGAAGCTGCCTGATTGGGGGCAGCCCTGGAGATTATGACTGATGAAATGAAGAATGGGGCGAGGATAGTCAGAGGTGCGGATCTGGGCATAGCCTTTGTGGACACCCTGTTTCCATAACGGGACCACTTCCAAGATACCCGGAGGAGCCGAGGTTTCCTGCACAGCTCGCCATGTGGTCTGACCCAAATCCCTCTCACTGCAGATGCAGGATACACTCATTCCCTTGGCCACCCCGTTGGTACCTGCCACCCGGGGCTGCCAGGCACTTCATTCAGACTCCAGTCCCTCCAGCACTGTGCCCACGGGGCCCTGGTTGTGTGCAGACAGAGGACACACAGTTTGCCCAGGCCAGTCCCTGCCATTGTGGCCTTCACACTGACCCGCAGGCAGGCTCAGGGTGGTGGGGGCAGGGCAGCAAAGGGTTAATGTCAGGGGCTCGTGCTCCCCAGCTGCCCTCATAAACCCCACCCTAATCCCCTCCTTGTTTTGGGACTCACCCCCTAGCATCTGCCACCTTCCCCTGGGGGAAAATGCTGAATTGGTTCTTTTCTAAGTTTCCAGAGTGGGGAGGAGGAATCAAAGGTTAGAAGCAGGGGAGGGACTTCTCAAGTTCACTTACCAGGAAGGGGCAGGTTGTGATGGGCCACATGGAGGAGTTGGGGGCAGGTGAACAAATTTCTCCTGCCCTCTGAGCAAGGAAGGTGTGGAAGTAGCCAACTCGAGTGGGGTTGAATAAAATGATTTACAGGAAACTCAGATCAAGTGGTGTGTATCTTAGAATAAATATGTCTTTGGGGGCACCTGGGTGCCTCACTGAGCCCCTGCCTTTGACTCAGGTCATGGTTCCCAGGGTCCCGGCTCCCCGTAGGGAGCCTGCTTCTCCCTCTGCCTGTGTTTCTGCTTCTCTCTGTCTCTTATGAATAAATAAATAAATAAAATCTTTTGAAAAAAAAGTGTTATTGTAGGAAGTGGCTATGTGGGTATGTTTGTGTTTTATTTCTATAAAGAACACTCTGGTTGACATTCCTGTTGGTCTCTATTACCAAAACAGTTCAAGGGAGTGGATCCTGGCCATGATCCATACAGGTTTGGAGCTGGCTGGCTACACAAAGGGGACTATTCGAAGGGGAAAATCCACTTTTGGGATAATAGGCACCACTCTTCTCTTGGATCCTTTGAATTGGATCTGGCCAGCTCCTTGTGTTCAAGGGAACCATGGAGACACAGGTTGCATTACCTGCCCCTTGGAAGGCCCCGCACTCTCTACCCGATCCAAAATGCTTTACCTTGAGGCCTCCTAAAATCACTTCTCACACTGTAATGCCCCCAATGTGGGTGGGCAGATCTTTAACTCAGCTTATTGGGTTCCTCTGCTCTGACCCCCACTCTCCAAGCTCTTGACTTCCAGCCTTGGCTATAACCTCACAGGTGGTTTGGCTCAGGTTCCCAGACTCCCAAGCAATGACCTCATTTGCATAGGTCCCTCTCCCTTTACCAAGACCTTGTTCTCTCAGTCTAGCCCTCCTGGTTTCAGAAAACTCTTGCCAACACTTCTGAAGTCTCTCTCCTTTGTCACTAGTGAAACTGAAGGATATTGAAAAAAAAAAAAGAAAGAAACTGAAGGATAAGGCAAAGAGGGGTTTATTTAGTGTTGCTTCTTGTGGATTTTGCCTACTGTTGGGACCTACGCTTTGGATTCTAAGACCAGAGGACCTCAAAATAAGGCAGGTCCACTACCATGTCTTGGGTGATGGTCAAGGTTTAGTGAGATAGCTATCTAGGGAAATAACTATGGAGGATATGTCCCCTTTTACTACCTCTTAGGGCAAGGTAATAGTGGGAAGCCCAGAACAAAGGGAAGGAGCAGGCTGAGAGAAGAAGTCATTTTAGCATCTGCTCCATCTTTTTGTTGTGTTGAAAGTAGAGACCTAAGAGTTATATTTGCAGCCCATGGGGAGAAGGCTGGAAGTGTAGGGCTTTGGCTATGAAGGGTCTTGGGATGGGGCCCAGGACTCAGGCTGGTTGTTGCTCATGGTTTCTTGGTTGACTTGGGGTCAAGGTAAAACTGTTCTGTATCTTCAGGTTGTTTTACCTGAAGTGTGGATTCAGTCCTCAAAAATTCAAAGGAGAAGTTAGATGAGCTAGGAAGAGGTTTTTGGCAGAAAGTGTTTGGATTAACATTTGCCATTCACCTATCCATCATCCACCATCTTTCAATCCATCCATCCATCCATCCATCCATTCATTACCCTTTGAATTCTGTAAAGACAGGACAATGGTTTATTCATTTTGATATTTCAAGGCCAGTGTGCTTGTCACATCGTAGATGTTTAACAAATGTTGGTTTAATGAATGAACAAACATCCTAGGCAATGTAATAAGAATTAGACTATTCTTGGGCAGCCCGGGTGGCTCAGAGGTTTAGCATCGCCTTTGGCCTTGAGCATGATCCTGGAGACCTGGGATCGAGTCTCACGTTGGGCTCCCTGCATGGAGCCTGCTTCTCCCTCTGCCTGTGTCTCTGCCTCTCTCTCTCTCTCTCTCTCTCTCTCCCTCTGTGTGTGTGTCTCTCATGAATAAATACATAAAATCTTTAAAAAAAAGAATTAGACTATTCTTTCAAGGGGTTTTCAATTGGAATATTAATGTCTAGAGAAAAACACGAACATATATTACTTGGTAACCAGATAGACATGCTCTTGGGAACTGCCTATGGGAGTCCAGGAAAGGGTGAAATTACTTTCAGTCTTGGTTGGGAGCCGTCAATCACAGGCGGCTTCGTGGAGGAGGTAGCATTGAAGTTGGGTCTGGAAGGGTAGGTAGGCCTGGATGTTAGAGATTGGGGTAGGGGGTGGGGGGAATGGATGTGACAGAGGGCAGGATTCTAACATCCTCTAAAAAGAAATCCTTTTTTTCAGGAAGTCTCTTGACTTCCATATGTTGCGGGCTGTCCATCACTGCTTCTAAATCTCCTGGGACTATTTCCATGGGATCCCGTGGTCACCTTATTTCCCACTGTGATCACACCCTCTGCTTTATGTCCAACTGGATTCCCTCGAAGTCTGCAGTGGAGAGAGTGGAGAGAGTGAGAGCGCAGCTTTTCAAAACGTGGTGGAAAAAGC
Source organism: Nyctereutes procyonoides (assembly GCF_905146905.1). Classification (NCBI taxonomy): domain Eukaryota; kingdom Metazoa; phylum Chordata; class Mammalia; order Carnivora; family Canidae; genus Nyctereutes; species Nyctereutes procyonoides. The sequence goes on along the minus strand of NW_026575124.1, from coordinate 3,733,052 downwards.
AATTGAAGTTTCCTGTTCACTTTCTCTTCCTCAGGTTAAATGATCATTTGACACTTTTCCCCTCTTCCCCCTTTAGGCTTTGTTTCAAGCAATTTATTTCATCATTTCCTAACTGGTGTTTGGAACCTCCTGGTGAGGACAAGATGAGGCTTCTGCTATTTGACAAGCTGCAGTTTGAGGAGCACACTGGACAAACGACTCAGCACCAACACAGAGGAGAGCTCTATCAGGCAGAGGAACCTCACTGATAAAAGGTTATTGAGGGCGAGCCTCCCTCTCAGTTTCACTGTCCTATTTTTTAAAAAATATTTTTATTTATTTATTTATTTATTTATTTATTTATTTATTTATTTATTTATGAGAGACACACAGAGAAGCAGAGACACAGGCAGAGGGAGAAGCAGGCTCCCTACAGGGAGCCCGATGTAGGACTCAATCCCGGGACCCTGGGATTATGACCTGAGCCCAAGGCAGACAACCGCTGAGCCACCCAGGCGTCCCTCATGGTCCTATTTATCTTTTCCATAAGTGCACTATTCCTTCGATTTAATCTTACAGCAGGATATGGAAGTGAGTTGTTTAAAATCAGGAGGCAAGTTTCCATCCTGGAAGGTAAGGAAGAAGTGGGTCTCAACGCCTTCTCCGTTGACCGCATAGTCTACTCTCTACACAGCAGCCATGTCTGGCCTTTGCTGAGACACTTCAGTGGCTTCTCCTCTCAGAGTGAAGGCTGGCCTTCTTCAGTGTCCCAAAGCCTCCATGGTCTGCCTCTCAGCTGCCCCAGACCTCGTCTCTGAGGCCACTCCTCTTCCTCAGTGTGCTTCAGATGTGCTGCCCCAAGCCAGTCCTCACATGCTCCTCACACTCCTGCCTCAGGGCCTTTGCACTTGTGGTTCCCACTGCCCAGGATGCCCTTTGCTGCCTTGTTTGCATGCCTTGTTCCTTCACTGTGTTCAGATTCTTGGCTCAGGTCCTCTTAGATCATCCTCTGAGTTAGCACCCCCTGGTCATGCCTACTTCCTTCTCCTGCTGCGTTTATCTGGTAGTGCCTTTCATGACCTGACCCACGTGTATTTATTTCTTTATTGTCTGTCTCCTACTGGTGTGTGGACCCTAGAAGAGTAGGGATGTCATCTGTTTTGTCCCCTATTGCATTCCCAGTGCCTAGAATGGTGCTTGGTAAACAGTAAGTGCTCAATAAGTGTTCATTTCATGAATAGACAGAGCCTGGGAAGGCTGAGCAGGCCTGATGTTTTGCATCTGTGGAAGAAGAAGGACATTATTCAAGAATGTGATGAAGAGGGGGCCCTGAGTGGCTCAGCCCATTGAGCTCCTGACTTCGGCTCAGGGCATGACCTCAGGGGCCTGGAATGGAGCCTCAGGTCAGGCTCTGCGCTCAGTGGGGAGCCTGCTTGAGGATTCTCTCCCTCTCCCCCTCCCCCTCCCCCTCCCCTCTGGATCATGCCCTCTCCCAAATAAATAAATAAAATCTCTAAAAAAATTGATGAAGAAAATGGGATGTTTGGGTCATTACTGGAACAATTAATTCATTGAATTGACCTGTGATTGTTCGAGAACAACAGAAGTGCTCATGTTAGCGCTCATTCTCATGTGACGACAGAAGCACATCCCAGAGTGACGCAAAATGACAAATCCAAAATAATAGCGAATGTTTTCTCGGTTTTCAGGATGTCTAGGTACCATCCTTAGTGTTTGCTGTGTATTATTTAATTCAATTCTCACAACAGCTACGGAAGGTTAATCTGTTATTATTTTATCTTACAGATGAGGAAACTGAGGCTTGGAGAGGTTTGAAAACTCATCCAAGAACACAAGCCAGGGAGAGGCAGAGCCAGGATTCAAGCCCAGGACTGCCTGGCTTACCTGAGGAAAGCCTCCATCTTCCCCCAGGCAGGACCCATGTGGGCCAAGGTGAAAGGAGACAGATTTTTAATTTGCATTGGAAAGAAGCACTCAGTGTCCACAGCACAGATAGTAAGGGTCCTCCTAGGAGTTTTGCCACACATGGCATCACCACACCTTTAAATTTTTTTTTATTTTTATTTATTTATTTTTTTTAGAAGTCTTTATGTTCTGTGTCCCTTTTTATTTTTTATTTTTTTTAATAAATTAATTTTTATTGGTGTTCAATTTACCAACATACAGAATAACACCCAGTGCTCATCCCGTCAAGTGTCCCCCTCCGTGCCCGTCACCCATTCACCCCCACCCCCCGCCCTCCTCCCCTTCCACCACCCCTAGTTCATTTCCCAGAGTTAGGAGTCTTTATGTTCTGTCTCCCTTTCTGATATCTCCCACACATTTCTTCTCCCTTCCCTTATATTCCCCTTCACTATTATTCATATTCCCCAAATGAGTGAGAACATAGTTTCCAAAATCTATAAAGAACTTATTAAACTTAACACCAAAGAAACAAACAATTTTTTTTATTTTTAAAGAAGATTTTATTTATTTATTCATGAGAGACACAGGCAGAGGGAGAAGTAGGCTCCCTGCAAGGAGCCTGATGTGGGACTCGATCCCAAGACTCCAGGATCACTCCCTGGGCTGAAGGCAGGCGCCTAACTGCTGAGCCACCCAAGGGTCCCATCAAATGTCTTTCATGCATGTGTATTACCATTCTGAAGTGTATGCAGTTATAAAATGTAATTTTATTTAAAAGCATTTTTGAGTTCATAGTATAAATATAGGTTCTCAAATGATACTGGAAATATAAGTTCTAACCAAAATGAAGGTCAATATAATTTTTTAAAGGCATTCATTCATTCATTCATTCATTCATGAGAGACACAGAAGAGAGAGAGGCAGACACAGGCAGAGGGAGAAGCAGGCTCCACGCAGGGAGCCCGATGTGGGACTCAATCCTGGGACTCCAGGATCATGCCCTGGACTGAGAGCAGTGGTAAACCGCTGAGCCACCCGGGCTGCCCTCAATATAATTTTTTAATGTGGAAAATGGGCCTTCAGATCTGGAGAGGTATGGGTGCCATGGAGGCATCAAGGTCAGGTAAGACTCCTGTGGACCCCAACTTCACTGATCCCATGAAGAAGAGGTAGGCTCCCGCTGGAGTAGAGAGCATGGAAGCTCGATCCAAGCAGCACTTCCTCAGTTTAGGGTGGTGACTTGTGAGCTGGACAAGCTGAAGATTTGGCAAATAGCCTTCCATGGGGATCCTGAAGACGAGGAGAGGCTACGGGGAAGGAGAGGGGATGCCTCCTGGCTACAGCACCCTATGAGGCTCTTATTTTATATACTGTAACACAGTGACTCACTCATTTATCTAGGGAAGAAAGAAATTAGGATACTTAGTTAAGCTTCAAATAATCCAGATGTTCAGGATGAGTTGTAAGCCAACTGTGCTTTCTCCAAATATTTATTGGGTCCCACTGGTCCCAGAGGGCTGGGCCAGACCATCATGAATTTCAACCCAGGATTGCTTTCTCCCCTTCATCACCTGTATCACTCATGACTTTTCAATCAGAATCGACGTTCTAGTCCTGCTAACACACTCCCAATCCCTGGTTTGCTTCCTGTTCCCTCGTGGGCAATGTCTGCTCTGAAATCCTGGCTGCAGAACAAGAATAGATTAAGTCCTTCCTCCTACTCCTTCTGCCGTGGGTGATAACAATGGTGGTTGTGACTTTGTTTCTCAAATATTCTTCTCCAAGCTAATTCCCTCCAGGGGAATGGCAAGTATGGCTCAGAATAAGTGGGCTCTGGCGATGGCTGGAATCTGCTCCAGTTGGGGGACAGTTGCATATCTTGATTCACTATGGGCTGAAGAATCCTAGGGGTTCATTCCCTGGACTTTAGGGCCCACACCCAGCCATACAGCAGCCTCATTCTGTCTGGCACAAAAGGCAGCCCCTCCCTCCTGTTCCACCCTCCAATCCCTTTCCACCCTAGCCAGGCCTAGCTCATCATTGTATTAGGGTTCATATTTTGCAAACATGAACACCCTTTCTGTCTAACATAAATGGAAAAGAATGTATTAAAGGACATTATTGCTCATGGCCCCTCTGGGGGCTGGGTCACCTGGAACCACGCTCAGCCACACCTGGGGGCTGCTCTGGTGACAACGACGTGGCCATTGCTGCTGTGCCTGTGATGCTTGGGGTGAAACGACAACATCCCACCTCTGCCCATGGAGGCCCAGATGTGTCCATCATCGTGCTCCTCAGGAAGCTCAATTGTTCTGTCCGTCCATGGCTATCTCCCTACATCCTCTGCAACAGGATCTGAGTCTCACGAGGGTCTACCTCATTGGAAGATTCTAGGCCATAGGCCTGGCCTCCAGCTGTAAAGGAGTCTGGGCATGTGTATTCTAGCTTTTGCCCTAGGAACGTGGGGATCAATGTAGGAAATGGCCAAAATGTAGGAATGGTGTTCACAGATGTTGTGCAGACACAAATGACAAAAGTCCGCCACGGTCTCTGTTTTCTGCATCCTACCATGCTTGTTTTCACACTGAGCCTTGGCTCGTGAGCCCCTGGGCTGGGAAGCCTTCCCTTCTGTCCAATCCTGCCCTCCTCGAAAGTTTTGGCCCACGTGTCTTCACGAAGCCTCCTGCGTAATTCCCTGTTTTCTGACTCTCCACCTCTCACAGCACCCAACACACAGCACACAGTTTTACAGTCCTGCTCTGTTTGGCTTGTTTAGACTGTGAGCTCTTTGAAAACTGTCCTATCACATGGAGACTGAGAGTCAAGGCTCAGTAAACACTCCTCATATTCGTCCACTGGTTTCTCCGTGGTAGGCCGGCAGCTGAGCTCGCTTCCCTTCATCCCAAGTCACAAAGTTAGTATGATTTCTGTCTACCCAGCCCCAAGCTGTGCGCCCATTCCCTGTGGGACTTCCATGGATAAATGCAAATGGAATCATCATTTTATGGGGTTGATTCTTTTGACAGGTATGAAAGCTGAAATTCTCTGTGTGAGTTGCAGACGAAGGTAGTTAACACTGATAAGGAAGACTGCCTGACCCCAGGTGGTGTGCTAGGTACTTTCTAGGCATCACAATTACCTTATGAGAGAGACATCGTTAATAACTGAATTTTATAGATGAGGAAACTGAGGCTGAGCTTTAAAAGCTGTGCCTATGAGGCACTTGGGAGGCTCAGTTGGTTAAGTGTCTGCCTTTGGCTCGGGTCCTGATCCTCGGGTCCTGGGATCGAGCCCCGTATTTGTCTCCCTGCTCAGTGGGTTGCCTGCTTCTCCCTCTCCCTCTGCAGCTCCCCCTGCTTATTCTCTCTCTCTCTCTCTCTCTCTCTCTCTCTGTCTCAAATAAGTAAATAAAAAATATTTTTTTAAATAAAAAAAAAACATGCTCACCATGATAAGCATTGTTACCATCTGCCACCATGCAAAGTTACTATAATACCAGTGACTATATTCCTTATGCTGTGCTTTACATCTCTGAGACTTATTTTATTTCATTTTTAAAAAGATTTTATTCATTTATTTATTCAGGAGAGACACACACACAGAGGCAGAGACATGGGGAGAGGGAGGAGCAGGCTCCTGTAGGGAGCCCGATGCAGGACTCGATCATAGGACTCTGGGATCACGGCCTGGGCCGAAGGCAGACACTGAACCACTGAGCCCCCCAGGCGCCCCGACTTATTTATCATATAAGTTTGTACCTCTCCATCCCTTTCACCTATTTTGCCCATCCCCCGACCCTTCTGGTTGAGTGATTCTTGATTGATTGGTTCTTGAACTGTGAGTCTACAACTTTTTTTTTTCTGCTGAAAAGGAGGACACGTTCATTTTACATGTATATTTTGTTAAGCTGCACATCAAATTTGAGAGGTCTGGTTCCTCAAGTTAAGTTGGTCTTAGCTTAGGCTACCTCAAATGGAATTGAACCCACTTTTGACCGGTTTTATTTGGTTGTAATCCAGCAAAGGCTTAATTTATTCATTACTTCATCAGTTGATTAATTGATTGACTCATTCAACCAAACAACTTTTATGAGCACCTACTATTGGCACAGCACTGTGCTAAGAACCAAGGGATCCTGTACATTAACAAGATTGTAAACTCCTGGAAAGCTTGTGGCTTTATTCTGGGGAGGGGGCCCAGATGATGGGTCGCCTGGGGGTAACAAATGAGGGAGAGAAGGACAAAATGGGAGAACCAGGTCACAGGAGAAAATTTCATTTCCTCTGCACTTGGGTCATTCCCAGCCTCACCCACCGTTGAGGAACCCCCTGTCCTTTCCTCCTTGCTCTGCCAATGCCGCACAGGCCACACCCTTAGCAGGGCCTAACCTGCAGCAGGCAGGACAAAAAAAGACCTGTCCTGGAGAGATAAGCGGCTAATTTGGCAGGCAGGAAGACTTTCCTCTTGGACAAGCCAAGCCCAGTCCCTAAGCCTGTGAAAAACACCAGGCTGGCAGGTTCTCAGGCTTGCGGAGTCAGGCATGTATGGCAGTACCATGCCTCTGGCAGGTGTGGCTTCCTGGGGCGAGTGTGGGGTCTGGATCCTGAGCCCACAGACTCCTGGGAGCACAGCCCTGCGATCCAGGAATGGTCCCGTGTGTCTTGTTCACCACCGAGTCTCTAACTTGCACAGTGCCTGGCACGAGTCAGACAGTCTGTAAATATTGGTTGAACAGGGGGGTGGGGCCAGATGGCAGAGGAGTAGGGTCTCCAAGTCACCTGTCCCCACCAACTTCCCTAGGTAACTTTCAAATCATCCCCAAAACCTATGAATTCGACCTGAGATTTAAAGAGAGAACAGCTGGAACGCTGCAGAGAGAAGGCTTTGCACTTCTAACAAAGTAGGAAGATGGGAAAAAAATAAACAAGAATCCAGTGGCAGAGGAGCCCCCACGAGGAGCCGCCAGGCTAAGGGGGGCGGTGGGAGCCATGGGGACAGAAAAGCCCAGCCCTGGAGACGTGGGAACTTTAAAAATCCACACTGGATTCTTCCCAGACGGAAAGGTGCTCAGCAGGGAACTGGGAGGGGGGGTGGTGGTGCAGGGGGGCAGTGGAACCTCCAGGTTCCCGGGGTCACTAATAGAGGAGGGGTGCCCCGGGGAGAGTGCACCCACACCATGGGCTGAGCTCAGTAAAGGGCTGGAGCACTCGGTGGGGCCTCGGGAGAAGCCAGGGGGGCTCCGGGTGGAGGGGGCTGCATCCCAGGATCCTGTGCTCCCCCCAGGACAGGTGGAGGCAGGGAGGGCCCAGGACAGTGAGGGCCCTCCTGCCACTGGGCGCCCCCAAGCTGTGCAGATCAGCACACCTGCCCCGGGAGCACCTAGGCCAGTGCAGACTGGGAGCTACAGGTGGTTACTGGGGGAGCTGACTCCAGAGCTGGAGAGTTGGCTGCTGCCACTGTTGTTCTTCCTCCTGGTGTCACCCTGTGCCTGGGACAGAGTGGGCTGCCAGGGAACAGGGGCCTCACGGGGTAAACAGCTCCCACTGAGCCATGCACCTGGCAGGGGGTGGGGTAGCTCCCCCAGGTGCACACACCTGAGAATCAGCACAGCAGGCCCCTCTCCCAGAAGACCAGCTGGAAGGACAGGGGAAGAGCAAGTTCTTGGGCGAGCAGCGCTGGAAAGCTCCAGGGGAAGTTGAGGGATTTACAGTATATAGAACCAGAGGATACCCCTCCTTTTTTTCTTCCTTTTTCCAGAAAAACTCCTTTTTAGCCACTCTGTATTGAGCAAAATGACTAGAAAGAACTCACCACAGAAGAAAGAATCAGAAACAGTACTCTCTGCCAGAGTTACAGAATTTGGATTATAATTTGATGTCAGAAAGCCAATTCAGAAGCACAATTATCAAGCTACTCGTGGCTCTGGAAAAAAGCATAAAGGATTCAAGAGACTTTATGACTGCAGAATTTAGATCTAATCAAGCTGAAATTAAAAATGAATTAGGGGATCCCTGGGTGGCTCAGCGGTTTAGCGCCTGCCTTCGGCCCAGGGCGTGATCCTGGAGACCCGGGATCGAGTCCCACATCAGGCTCCCTGCATGAAGCCTGCTTCTCCCTCTGCCTGTGTTTCTGCCTCTCTCTCTCTCTCTGTGTCTCTCATGAATAAATAAATAAAATCTTTAAAAATAAAAATAAAAATAAAAATGAATTAAATGAGATGCAGTCCAAACTGTAAGGTCCTAATGACAAGGGTTAATGAGGTAGAAGAACGAGTGAGTGACATAGAAGACAAGTTGATGACAAGGAAGGAAACTGAGGAAAAAAGAGAAAAACAATTAAAAGACCATGAGGAAAGGTTAAGGGAAATAAATGACAGCCTCAGAAGGAAAAATCTACATTTAATTGGGATTCCAGAGGGCGCCGAGAGGGCCAGAGGGCCAGAAAGCATATTTGAACAAATCACAGCTGAGAACTTCCCTAATTTGGGGAGGGTAACAGGCATTCAGATCCAGGAAATAGAGAGGTTCCCCCCCCAAAATCAATAAAAACCATTCAACCCTCGACATTTAATAGTGAAACTTGCAAATTCCAAAGATAAAAAGAAAATCCTTAAAGCAGCAAGAGACAAGACATCCCTAACTTCTATGGGGAGAGATATTAGATTAACAGCAGGCCTCTCCACGGACAGCTAGCAGGCCAGAAAGGGCTGGCAGGATATAGTCAGGGTCCTAAATGAGAAGAACATGCAGCCAAGAATACTCTATCCAGCAAGGCTCTCATTCAGAATGGAAGGAGAGATAGGAGCTTCCAAGTTAGGTAGAAACTGAAAGAATATGTGACCATCAAACCAGCTCTGCCAGAAATATTAAGGAGTACTCTGTAAAAGAAAGAGGAAGTCCAAAGAAACAATCCACAAAGACAGGGACTGAATAGGTATTATGATGACACTAAATTCATATCTATCAATAGCAACTCTGAATGTAAATGGGCTTAAAGATCCCATCAAAAGATGCAGGGTTTCAGACTGGATAAAAAAGCAAGACCCATCTATCTTCTGTCTATGAGAGACTCATTTTATTTTATTTTTTTAAAATTTATTTATGATAGTCACACACAGAGAGAGAGAGAGAGGCAGAGACATAGGCAGAGGGAGAAGCAGGCTCCATGCACCGGGAGCCCGACGTGGGATTCGATCCCGGGTCTCCAGGATCGCGCCCTGGGCCAAAGGCAGGCGCTAAACCGCTGCACCACCCAGGGATCCCGAGAGACTCATTTTAGACCTAAGGACACCTACAGCCGGAAAATGAAAGGTTGGAGAACCATTTACCATTCAAATAGTCCTCAAAAGAAAGCAGGGGTAGTAATCCTCATATCAGATAAATTAAAGTTTGTCCCAAGACTGTAGTGAGAGATGAAGAGGGACACTATATCATACCTAAAGGATCTATCCAACAAGAGGACCTAACAATCATGAATATTTATGCCCCTATTGTGGGAGCTGCCAGGTATATCAATCAATTAATAACCAAAGTAAAGACACACTTAGACACTAATACACTAATACTGGGAGACTTCAACACGGCGCTATCTGCAAATGACATATATTTTAAGCACAACATCTTCTAAGAAACAAGAGCTTTAAATGATTCACTGGACCAGACGGATTTCACAGGTATATACAGAATTTTGCATCCGAACACAACTGAATACACATTCTTCTCAAGCGCACATGGAGCTTTCTCCAGAATAGACTACATACTGGGTCACAAATCAGGTCTTAACTGATACCAAAAGATTGGGATTGTCCCCTGCATATTTTCAGACCATAATGCTTTGAAACTAGAACTCAATCACAAGAAGAAATTTGGAAGAAACTCAAACACGTGGAGGTTAAAGAGCATCCTGCTAAAAGATGAAGGGATCAACCAGAAACCTAAAGAATTAAAAAGACTCATGGAAATTAATGATAATGAAGATACAACTGTTCCCCATCTTTGGGATACAGCAAAAGCAGTCCTGAGAGGGAAATACATCGCAATACAAGCATCCCTCAAGAAATTGGAAAAGACTCAAATACACAAGCTAGCCTTACACCTAAAGGAACTGGAGAAAGAACAGCAAATAAAACCTACACCAAGCAGAAGAAAAGAGTTAATAAAGATTCGAGCAGAACTCAATGAAATAGAGACCAGAAGAACTGTGGAACAGATCAACAAAACCAAGGGTTGGTTCTTTGAAAGAATTAAGAAGATAGATAAACCATTAGCCAGCTTTATTAAAAACAGAAGAGAAAAGACTCAAATTAATAAAATCATGAATGAAAAGGGAGAGATCACAACCAATACCAAGGAAATACAAACGATTTTAAAAACATATTATGAGCAGCTACACGCCAATAAATTAGGTAATATAGAAGAAATGGAAGCATTTCTGGAAAACCACAAACTACCAAAACTGGAACAGGAAGAAACAGAAAACCTGAACAGGCCAATAACCAGGGAGGACATTGAAGCAGTCATCATCAAAAACCTCCCATGACACAAAAGTCCAGGGCCAGATGGCTTCCCAGGGGAATTCTATCAAATGGTGAAAGAGGAAATAATACCTATTCTACTAATGCTGTTCCGACAGATAGAAAAGGATGGAATATGTCCAAACTCGTTTTATGAGGCAGCATTACATTAATTCCAAAACCAGACAAAGACCCCACCAAAAAGGAGAATTATAGACCACTATCCCTGATGAACACAGATGCAAAAATTCTCAACAAGATACTAGCCAATAGGATCCAACAGTACATTAAGAAGATTATTCACCAAGACCAAGTGGGATTTTTCCCAGGGATGCAAGGCTGGTTCAACACTCGTAAAGCAATCAACATGATAGATCATATCAAACAAGAGAAAAAACAAGAACCATATGGTCCTCTCAATAGATGCAGAGAAAGCATGTGACATAATACAGCATCCATTCCTGATCAAAACTCTTCAGAGTGTAGGGATAGAGGGAACTTTCCTCAGCATCTTAAAAGCCATCTATGAAAAGCCCACAGCAAATATCATTCTCAGTGGGGAAACACTGGGAGACTTTCCCCTAAGATCAGGAACACGACAGGGGTGTCCACTCTCACCACTGCTACTCAACAAGGTACTGGAAGTCCTAGCCTCAGCAATCAGACAACGAAAAGACATTAAAGGCATTCAAATTAGCAAAGAAGAAGTCAAACTCTCCCTCTTCGCTGATGACATGATACTTTACATAGAAAACCCAAAAGACTCCACCCCAAGATTGCTAGAACTCAGACAGCAATTTGGCAATGTGGCAGGATACAAAATCAATGCCCAGAAGTCAGTGGCATTTCTATACACTAACAATGAGACTGAAGAAAGAGAAATTAAGGAGTCAATCCCATGTACAAGTGTACCCCAAAGCATAAGGTACCTAGGAATAAACCTAACCAAAGAGGTAAAGGATCTATACCCTAAAAGCTACAGAACACTTCTGAAAGAATTGGAGGAAGACACAAAGAGATGGAAAAATATTCCATGCTCATGGATTGGCAGAATTAATATTGTGAAAATGTCAATATTACCCAGGGCAATTTATACATTTAATGCCTTATCAAAATACCACGGACTTTCTTCATAGAGTTGGAACAAATCATCTTAAGATTTGTGTAGAATCAGATAAGACCCTGAATAGCCAGGGGAATATTGAAAAAGAAAACCAGAGCCGGGGACATCACCTGAAATGCCAGATTTTAGGTTGTTCTACAAAGCTGTGGTCATCAAGACAGTGTGGTACTGGCACAAAAACAGACACGTAGATAAATGGAACAGAATAGAGAATCCAGAAGTGGACCCTCAAATTTATGGTCAACTAATATTCAATAAAGGAGGAAAGACTATCCACTGGAAAAAGGACAGTCTCTTCAATAAATGGTGTTGGGGAAATTGGACAGCCACGTGCAGAAGAATGAAACTAGACCACTCTCTTGCACCAGACACAAAGATAAACTCAAAATGGATGAAGGATCTAAATGTGAGACAAGAATCCATCAAAATCCTAGAGGAGAACACAGGCAACACCCTTTTTGAACTCGGCCACAGCAACTTCTTGCAAGATACGTCCATGAAGGCAAGAGAAACAAAAGCAAAAATGAACTATTGGGACTTCATCAAGATAAGAAGCTTTTGCACAGCAAAAGAAAGAGTCGACAAAACTAAAAGACAACCTACAGAATCGGAGAAGATATTTGCAAATGATGTAGCAGATAAAGGGCTAGTTTCCAAGATCTCTAAAGAACTTATTAAACTCAACACCAAAGAAACAAACAATCCAATCATGAATGGGCAAAAGACATGAAGAGAAATCTCACAGAGGAAGACATAGGCATGGCCAACAAGCACATGCGAACATGCTCCGTATCACTGGCCATCAGGGAAATACAAATCCAAACCACAATGAGATCCCACCTCACACCAGTGAGAATGGGGAAAATTAACAAGGCAGGAAACCACAAATGTTGGAGAGGATGTGGAGAAAGGGGAACCCTCCTACACGGTTGGTGGGAATGTGAACTGGTGCAGACACTCTGGAAAACTGTGTGGAGGTTCCTCAAAGAGTTAAAAATAGACCTGCCCTACGACCCAGCAATTGCACTGCTGGGGATTTACCCCAAAGATCCAGATGCAGTGAAACGCCGGGACACCTGCACCCCGATGTTCATAGCAGCAATGTCCACAATAGCCAAACTGTGGAAGGAGCCTCAGTGTCCATCGACAGATGATGGATAGAGAAGCTGTGGTCTATGTATACAATGGGATATTCCTCAGCCATTAGAAACGACAAATACCCACCATTTGCTTCAACATGGATGGAACTGGAGGGTATGATGCTGAGTGAAATAAGTCAATCGGAGAACGACAAACATTATATGGTCTCATTCATTAGGCGAATATAAAAAATAGTGAAAGAGAATAAAGGGGAAAGGAGAGAAAAGGAGTGGGAAATATCAGTGAGGATGACAGCACATGAGAGCCTCCTAACTCTGGGAAATGAACTAGGGGTGGTGGAAAGGGAGGTGGGCGGGGGGATGGGGTGACTGGGTGACGGGCACTGAGGGGGGCACTTGGCAGGATGAGCACTGGGTGTTATGCTGTATGTTGGAAAATCGAACTCCAATAAAAAATATACAAAAAAACAAAAAAATATTGGTTGAACAGGTAGTAGAATTGATGTTTGAATTTCCAGTCATCTGGGGCTTGGGCTGAAACCAGAGAGGTGCCAAAACTGTGCAGAGCAAGAAAATAAGCTTCAGAGATGCACCAAGGTGTGGCACAACGTACAGTTTCCCTGGGAAGTTTTCAAAACCAACAAGCAAGCCAGCAAGCAAACATTTCTCATGCTGAATTTTGCTAATGTCTTATCAGAGTGCATAGGTGCTTTTTTTTTAAAGATTTTATTTTATTTATTTATTTATTCATGAGAGATGCAGACAGAGGCAGAGACACAGGCAGAGGGAGAAGCAGGCTCCCTGCGGGGAGCCCGTTGTGGGACTTGATCCCAGGACCCTGGGGTCATGCCCTGGGCGGAAGGCAGAGGCTCAACCACTGAGCCACCCAGGTGTCCCCAAAGCACATAGGTGTTAACTGCCCTTTTTCTCAGTAGACCGTCATGAACCCAAATGCCACTGCCTCCCGAGCTGCAGCCTGGGACAGAGAGGGGGCCCAGGAGGCAGATTTGTCATGGCTCTGAGCTTTGTTTCCGGGAAGGGAGGAAGAGAGGCATCAGTCCCTTCCCAAGCCCAGCGCAGAGCTGGGCACACAGTGGCTGTTCAATGACCACGTGTTGACCGCGGGGTGAACGGAATCAGCCCTTCTGTTGAGACACTTGCGCTGAGTCTTGGAGTGGGCTTCACTGTTTCCACAACCCAGACAACTGGACCCCCGCAGCCTACCTCCCACTCCACTCTTTCCACAGCGGAGGGCAGGCAGGTGGCCACTGAGCACCTGGCAGGGATGCGTGTGCCTCCTGGGTCCTGTCAGACAAAGCTAGGAGGTGGCCGTGCCCAAGCATGGGGCACGCCAGGCACCACTCCCGGCCACGTAAGCCTGCCACCTTAGCATTTTTACCATTTCAGATTATTTTTAAGGTGTGTTTGGTAGCCTGGAACAAACTTATTGCCTTGGAGGCAAACCCCACCCATGACTATTTGGGATTAATTATCTCTCCTTCGTTTGAGCCCAGCCACCTCCTTGAGGTATATAAAGGGATTTATTCTGCACAGGTCTTCAGTTCCCTTCCCTCTTCCTCTGACTCTCAGTGTCCTGCTTAACTCTTGTACTTTTCTTTCATCAAGCTCTCTCACCATGAACAGACAAGTCTGCAAGACATCTGGTGGCGGCAGCCAGGGCTTCTCGGGCCGCTCCGCCGTGGTCTCAGGCAGCAGCAGGATGAGCAGTGTGGCCCGCTCCGGGGGAGCCAGTGGAGGGGCCTGCGGGTTCCGGGGTGGAGCGGGAGGCTTCGGCAGTCGCAGCCTCTACAGCCTGGGTGGCAACAAGAGCATCTCCATCAGCGTGGCTGGTGGCTCCCGGGCTGGTGGCTTTGGGGGAGGCCGTAGCAGCTGTGGCAGTGTCTTTGGGGGCGGCTATGGAGGTGGCTTTGGTGGTGGCTATGGAGGTGGCTTTGGTGGTGGCAGAGGAATAGGAGGTGGCTTTGGAGGAGGGGCTGGTGGCTTTGGTGGAGCTGGTGGCTTTGGTGGGGCTGGTGGCTTTGGTGGGGCTGGTGGCTTTGGTGGGGCTGGTGGCTTTGGTGGAGCTGGTGGCTTTGGAGGGCCTGGTGGCTTTGGTGGCCCTGGTGGCTTTGGTCCTGGTGGCTTTGGTGGTCCTGGTGGCTTCCCCGGGGGGATCCAGGAGGTGACTGTCAACCAGAGCCTCCTGCAGCCCCTCAATGTGGAGATCGACCCCCAGATCGGGCAAGTGAAGACCCAGGAGCGCGAGCAGATCAAGACCCTCAACAACAAGTTTGCCTCCTTCATCGACAAGGTGATGGAGCTTTTACTGGGCCCCATTTCTAGGCTGGGACTTTGAGTTTGACATCTAGACAGCGCTCAGGATCAATCTCAGATGAGCCAGGCTGGAGGGGATGGTTAGGTAGCACTCTAGGGTTCTAGAAAGACGTTAAGGGCTGATGAGCTTGCCCAAATGGTCACCTGAGTGGGAAGACAATGGGCCCCTCTTTGGTCCTGGATATCCCCAAGTCCCGCTTGTCTGGCTCCCTGCTCACATCTCCTGACCGTTGCCTTATCTAGGCCTTGACTGGCAACATATGTCAAGAGCCACGACCACTGGCAGGAGAGGGTCTGACCCAGAACTTGGCATTTTCCAGAACTGGCTGCCCTTTCAGGGTTTCCGGGAGGCCTGTTGCCTCCATGCCCCCATGCCAGGCAAAGGCGGTGGATGCCCTCGAGAAGGGATTAAAGAGGCTTACCTGGAACCTTAGTCCTTGGAGGGCTGCAGACAAGCTGGCAACTAATTTGCACCTCTAATTGACCTGGTCAGGAAGAGAAGGGTGCTTGTGCCCTCCAGACCAGGCTGGGTTACACCGACGGGCCGCCCTCCTGTAGTGCTGATTGTGACATTTCAATTGTATCAGTTCCCAGTGATTCACATCCTGAAGGGCTGAGTGTCAGCAGAGCTTTAGGCGGAAGCTATGCCGCTGAGGTTCAAGCGCCTTTCTGCAGAGAGTAGACTCTATTTTTGGAAGTTGGGGTAGAGTCCCAAGGTCCTTGGAGAGCACTTGGTGGTCATCTTTACAACTCTGCTTCTGGGACAGGGGCTACTTCCAATTTCCCCACCTTTCTCTCCTCCTCCTGTAACTTCCCAACCATGCTGCATCTTAAGTGGCCCGACTGGAGCAATCATCTGCCCATAGCCTCTCCAGCTACAGTAGGGTACAGTAGGGACCTACCTTCGCATCCTTTCTAGGCCTTTGTGCTGGGGGATGGGGAGATTCAGACCCTCAGTCCTACCTGAGGTTCAGGGAGCCAAGGCCCCCCTGTTCCTCTGCTGCTGCTGCCTGATGCGGCTTCCCCCGATGCCCTGCAGGTGCGCTTCCTGGAGCAGCAGAACAAGGTCCTGGAGACCAAGTGGAGCCTGCTCCAGCAGCAGGGCACAAATTCCATCACAGGCACCAACAACCTAGAGCCCCTTTTTGAGAACTACATCAGCACCCAGCGGAGCTACCTGGATAGCGTCCTGGGGGAGAGGGGCCGCCTGGACTCGGAGCTGAGGAACATGCAGGACCTGGTGGAAGACTTCAAGAAGAAGTGAGTGACAGAGGCATGAGTAGGAAGTTGCCCCTGGGCAGCCCCGTCTCGGAGTCCCAGCTCTTCCTCCTGCCGGCGGCAGTGGTGTCACCTAGCCTGGCTTCCTCTCTTTACCTTCACTGAGGGCAGCTGGGTCATTGGGCTCTCCACTCGCCCTCCTTCTCCAAGGACAAGTAAAGTAATGGCAAGAAGGAAGAGTTTAGGGTTGAGGAAGCACTTCCTTGTGACCCATGTTGGGAAAGATTCTGGTTCTAGGATCTGAAGGATGCTGGGACAACTCATGGTGTAGTGACCAACAGTCCCAGTTTCCCTAGGATGGGGTCTTCTCAGGACATGGGACGGTCAGTGCTAAAACCAGGCCAGTGTGCTTGGACACACTGGAATGGCCGGTCCTCCTAACTTATAGGGGGGATGGTAAGGAGGATGTGTTCAGCTAAGAGGGGCAGCAGAGGGACAGGGATGGAGAGATGAACTTTCAGAGCTTCAGACAAAAGCGGTGTTTATGACTACCTCAAAACCTGAACTCAGCTATTCCTTTTTTAAAATCCTTACAGGTATGAGGATGAAATCAATAAACGTACAGCTGCTGAGAATGAATTTGTGACCCTGAAGAAGGTAAGGGCTGTGTGTGAAGTTCCTGGGGCTTGTGGGCACAGGTTTCCAGCTGAGCTTACTCCACCACCAAGGAGCTGCCGAGTTCAGGCAGGAAGGGTAAAAAAAGCAGAAGCCAGGTGTGTCGTAGTCTGGAAAGATAGATCCCTAAAAGAGTCAGTTTCTTTGTTTTGTTTTGAACCATCCCAGATGGGAGACCAGCCTTGGACAAGAACCAGTCAGTCCTCAGCCTGTCCTGACTCTTTCCTGCTACATGTGCAGTTTGTTGTTTGTTCCTTGTGGGGAATGAGGCCTTTCTGCTTCTGTCTTTCTCAGGATGTGGACGCCGCCTACATGAACAAGGTGGAGCTTCAGGCCAAGGTGGACGCCTTAATGGATGAAATCAACTTCCTGACAACCCTCTATGATATGGTGAGGAGGCTATCTCCTAAGGGGGGGGCAAGGGAAGGTGAGATATTCTCAGGGCCTGGGGCACTTTAGTATCTAGGGCCCAGGAAGACAGCCTAGAGATAGGGCCCCTTGTTGGGGTTCCGCAGGATGGACTGCTGACATGGGGTTCTCTGAAGGGCTGGGGGCCAGGGTAGGGCAGATGCAGCTTCAGAGCTGAGTCAGAGAACAACAGATCTGCTGTTCAGGAGTCTTTCTGGGCCTCTGTGTGCTTGTTGCAGACGCCCCAAGAGTTAACAGGCCCCTCTGTGTTGGCAGGAGCTGTCCCAGATGCAGAGCCATGTCAGTGACACATCCGTGGTGCTGTCCATGGACAACAACCGCAGCCTGGACCTGGACAGCATCATCGCCGAGGTCAAGGCCCAGTATGAGGACATCGCCCAGAGGAGCAAGGCAGAGGCTGAGGCATTGTACCAGACCAAGGTGAGAGTGAGGCACCTCTCAGAGGGTCTACTGAGGGTCTCAGGGGGGCTGTGGCCTATGGGGCTGCTGGGTGGGGAGTCCCCCGTGGTCATTGCGTGAACCCTCTTGGTTCTGCTCTCTGGAGAGGTCTTTCTAATGGTTGTTCAGCTGCAGAAAGTGCTGCCCCTGCATGGAAAGTGGTTCCACTGCCCCCTGCCAGGCCACATGGGGCAGATTCTAGCTTGCTCAGGGACTGCAGGGAGGGAGAAGTACCACGGCAACCCAGGTCTTCTCTTCCCTGCTGCCTCAGAAGTGTCCCTGCTGACATAAACAGTGTCATCCGAACAAATGCTTACTAAGCACCTCAAGGTTGGGTGGGTGATGTCAGGGATGGAGAAACCCGTCAGGCAAAACTGCATCCATACCCCATCTTCCCTTCTGCTCTCCAGTTGGGAGAGCTGCAGACCACGGCCGGCAGACACGGGGACGACCTGAAGAACACCAAGAGTGAGATCATGGAGCTCAACAGGATGATTCAGAGGCTGCGGGCTGAGATCGAGAATGTTAAGAAGCAGGTAGGCTGGCAATGGATACTGGTACCGAGACGGACTGGTGGGGGTGGGGGTGAGGATCTCAGAACCCCTGGTCTGGAGTGGGTGGGCTTCTGGGGTCATCTCCGGCAGCACTGGCCTCTGGGGAGTTCAAAGGCCAAGCCAGTCTAGACAGCTGGTAATCTATAGGGAAGATATCTTGGTGGATGAAGACAAGATAGAGGGGAAAGTGATGTTGCCTGGCTTTCAGATGCTTGCTATGGGACAAGCTATTGCAAGATTCAGAGGGTCTGGGGCCCTCGTCCTAGGCTCACCTCTTCCCCCGCCTCTCCCTGCCCTAGAATGCCAACCTGCAGACGGCCATCGCCGAGGCTGAGCAGCGTGGGGAGCTGGCCCTCAAGGACGCCAATGCCAAGCTCCAAGAGCTGCAGGCTGCCCTCCAGCAGGCCAAGGATGACCTGGCCCGGCTGCTGAAGGAGTACCAGGAGCTCATGAACGTCAAGCTGGCCCTGGACGTGGAGATCGCCACCTACCGCAAGCTGCTGGAGGGCGAGGAGTGCAGGTGAGCCTCTAATTCCATCTTCTCACCTTTCCTGACCGAAGGTACATGCTGAGGGCCAGGTAAGTGACGGGGCAAATGGGAACGGACGCCTGCTGTATAGGAGAGGCCCCCCTCTGCCATAGGCCTCGTCGCTTTCAGCAGCCCACTCTCCGCAGGGCGTGAGCGCACACGGAGCCGGCGCGCACAGGGCTCTGTTACGGCCGGAGAAGGGGTGCAGGAGGGTGCTCATCGGCCTGGCTTCCAAATTCAGTTCTGGTTCCTGTTCGACACCTTCACCTACGAAAAATTGCTGGAAATTTGTTTTGTGACAGAGCTATCTTTCTTTTGCTTTCTCGTACAGGATGTCTGGAGAGTGCCAGAGCGCTGTCAGCATCTGTAAGTAGCCGAAACAACCACGACAGTCAGAACTGATTCTGAAATCAGTGCCCTGAACTAACACAGGGCAGCAGCACCTTAGTTAAGAAACCCTTCAGGGAAGTTGGAGAGGTTCTCTGTGGGTGGAAGGGGCGGCGGGCCTGCTTTGGTAATTGTTCTGGGTTTAGGACACTATTAATAGGTCTGGACGGAATGGGGAATATCCATTAGGGGGCCTGTTAATGGGAGGAGAAATTCTGGGAGGTCTTCAGCGGGATCATCAAGAATTGATTGTAGGAACTGCTGGAAAATTCCTAACGACTTAGCACCATGGGGCGAGCACCTTGTGTCATTAGAACATATCACAGGGAGGACCAGGAGCAAAGCGGCCTTGGTGGCCTCCCCAGCATCCCGGGCCCAGGGGGTCGGCAGTTATGATACAGGGGGGTGGGTGCTGGGCCCGATCACTGATCGCTGCTCCCTCCTTTCCCCTGCAGCCGTGCTCAGCAGCGGGACATCGGCGGCAGGTGGCTTTGGCGGTGGCTTCGGTGGGACATCGGCGGCAGGTGGCTTCGGCGGTGGCTTCGGCGGGACATCTGCGGCAGGTGGCTTCGGCGGTGGCTTCGGCGGGACATCGGTGGCAGGTGGCTTGGGCGGCGGCTTGGGCGGCAGCTGGGGCGCAGGAGGAGGCACAGGTGGCGGCTGGGGCCGGGCGGGCGGTCTCAGCTCCGGCTCCGGGGGTCGCTGCGGGCTCAGTGGCGGAGGCTTCAGCTCGGGCAGCAGCCGGGGCGGCAGCATCAAGTTGTCTCAGTCCTCGCAGCGCAGCTCCAGATGAGCGCCGCACCCCCTGCCCGCAGCCGCCTCTCCCCTCCGCCCTCGGTGCCCCCCAGCCCGCTCCCCTGCACCGACCCCTGCCCTGGGCCGCTCCTGGGGGGCTAGACGACTCAGGCCTCTGGCTCCTCCTGCATCCGGACCCCTGGCCAAGCAGCAGCTCGGGCTCCCCTCTGTGCCCGATTGTCCAGGTGTGGCCTCTGCCACCGCCCTCTCCTGCCCTTGGGGTCCCCTCCCTGGGGGGAATGGTCACCAGCCCTGATGTACATAACACACGGACCCCTCTGCCAACCATTCTGTCGCCAATAAAGTGCATTGTGTTTCAATCCGGCCTTTGGGTCCTGGCCACCCGGCTCCTCCCTGGCCTGACCCCTGTCGCCCTCTCCCAGGGGGCTTGCGGCTGATCCGCACAACAGCTGGAGCGCTGATGCTCTGGCCTGAAGGCGGGCACTCCCTACTGTCCACTGTGTGGGATCCAGATGGGCGAGAGCTGGTGGTTCATGTATTGGTTGATTGGGGGTGGGGGTGGAGGCATGGGGGCCCTCACACTCCAGGAGGTCGTGTGGCCTCACAGTTCTTAGAGAGGAAGGTGGAACCTGTGGACTACTATCTCCCCCTTGCCTTCTCTCATTTGGGGGAACCTAAGAGGCCCTTGGGTTGCTGGGGGGCTTGGGGTCAAAGGATTTCTTTCCTTGGCACTAGTCCCTACTCCAGCTGACATCCTGGAAGCCTTCCCCCCATCAAGCTGCACCTGGGAAGGGGTGAGCTACTAGAGCCCCAGGACCAGGCAGGGATCTTCCGAGAGCCACCCATCTCAAAGTCTGACCACAAACCCCAGCCTGCTGGGGGTGCCCTGCAGAAAAGCATTCCGTGTCCATTAAATCTTTCCTCTTTGGAGCACATATTAGAGGTTCTGAGAAGTCTTGTAACAAAGACTACCTGTTAGCTGTCTTTAACCCAGCATTTCCCACAGAGGCCTCCTTCTGGGTAAAAAACTCTGGACACCCCTCAGAAAATATCCTACATCTGTCTGCATGCACTCCGGGTCCTCAGGTTGTGTGCCAGTCATGGAAGCTTCTAGCCCCAGGAAGCCCTGATAAAGTATTAGTTGGCCATGGCAGTACTGTCTGGAAGGTCATGGCTGAAAGAAACTCAGGGTCAAGGAGTCCAAGAGCTTTATTTGCAAAGGAGGAGACTGAGGCTCAGAGAGGTGCGGTGGTCTGCTTGGGGTCCTAGAGCCTCTGAGGGTCTGAGCAGGGAGTGCACCCAAGTATCCCGAGTCTGGAGCTCCTGCCCCTGTCCCGCACTGTCTCTGAGGCTACAGTTGCTGCCCTCCTGACGTGGCCAGCTGCCTGGGCACCCAGAGAACATGTAGGCAGTGGAGTAGAAACATTTAGCCCAGCTGAGCCGAGGAGGCAATATTTCCATCCTAGACCAAAGCTGAATTTCTTTCAGAGAAGAGAAATGATAATTAAAGAAAAACAGAAACTGGGGCTTGAGGTTCATATGGGGATGCCATGTT
Source organism: Nyctereutes procyonoides (assembly GCF_905146905.1). Classification (NCBI taxonomy): domain Eukaryota; kingdom Metazoa; phylum Chordata; class Mammalia; order Carnivora; family Canidae; genus Nyctereutes; species Nyctereutes procyonoides. Next base: position 3,711,537 of record NW_026575124.1, on the reverse strand, counting down.
CTCACTTAGCAGAGCGATCCAGGGCCAATTCTATCTGATTTCCCAGGAAGACTCTTCGGAGAAGGGGAGATTTGGTAGTTATTGCTTCAACTTTGGGCAGGAAGGTGCCTTTCTGGCCGGCATCCCTTCGTGGACAAGACTAGATGAGGCCCCAGTTCAGACGGTTGGCCGGGTGGGAAGGTGCCAGGCTAGTGACGGGACAGCTGCTTCCCCCTGGACAAAGTCATTGTTCATGAATTCCTTCCTTCAACCAATATTCATTAAGTTAACTCTTGGGCACTGCGTGAATGTTGGAGATACGTCGGTGAGCAAAAATAAGATGTCCTGCCATCGTTGTAGTAAGGGAGTACGACAACAACAAAGGAAGCAAGCGAACAGATAAAAGAACTTCAAGCTGTGATAAGTGTATGAAGAGGAGAACCTGGGGGCTGACGTGGAGAAATGGCAGGAGTTGTGAGCAGATCGGATGCGGGGTGGGCAAAGGAGAAGGAAGATGTGGCTGTGCTGCCTGGTTTGCCAGCGGGAGCAGCTGGGTGGTGCTGGTGCCGTCTGCCGAGGGAGGGGAGGGGAGGGATGGAAGGTTGGATGGGTCTGAGGAGGTTCTTCAGGAGCTCGGCTTTAGGCAGGTTTGAGCTGCTCCCGAGATAGACATGTGGCCCACAGCTGGAGTGGTGAATGTGGTTTCGAAGGGACACATGTCAGGACTGGAGACTCAAGTTGGACGTCGTCTGCATAAGGACATTTAGGGTAGTTTCTGGAGCCCGGGAACTGGTGCGCTCTCTTAGGTGGAGGGAAGAGAAGAGGGCCCAGGCTGAGCTCCAGCAACTAGAGACAGGGAGAAGAGAACAGTCAGCCAGGCAGTAGAGCCTGGTCCAGGTTTTCTAGAATGCCTACCCCTAAGAAGTCAAGGGGTTTCTAAATGGGCTCCGAGGGAAGCTCAGAACAGGGCCAGCCTTTCTGGGGACACTGTTCGTGGGTTTCAAAGTTCACATTCAGCCGGTGGCCTCTTTTCTTTGCTGTTCTCCCTGGACTCTAGTCTATGCCCACTGCCCCCTGTGCATCCTGGGCGGGGTGGGGCTGGCTTACAGGAGATCCCCACCACCTAAGTAGTCTTCAGGTGGCAGAGGGGAATCTATGCAGCTTCTAAAGGAGAGAAGTACCCAGAGGGGTAGGCTGCCTGAGGAAGAATGGCACCATGTAGAGGGCGGTTTCTTGAAGGCGTCATTGTCCCAGAGGAATGACCAAGTCAGTGAATTTGGGGCTGAGACCTGAGACCGAAGGAGTTAACTCCATGCTTGGCTGGATACTCTCCATCCAGCCCTGATCATTTCTGATCTGGGATGAAAACACTTCCAGGGAACTTGGCCTGATTCCGAGTGCTCTTCTTTTCTTTCTTTGCTTCAGCTTTTACAGAATTTCTGTGTGAAATCCCATGGTGATTTTTCAGGCGCTCCTAAGTCTTTGGGCTTGGGGTTGCTCTTTTGCACTTGACTTTTTTTATTCGTTGAGTAAGGAGCCAATTAGTGCTGTGTTGTCCATTCTTTTCCTGTCCTCTGAGGCATGTTTGTTTGCCCAAAAGGAAACTCTCTGAGATGGTTGAATAATGCTGACTTGAATGCCCTAAACTGGAATTTGGGGCCATTGGTCAGTGGTTGAATATTTCTTCTGCTTTCTCTGCTTTGTTTCATTCCTCTTTGTTTACTCCTTAGGTGTGGAGGGGTGCATCCTCCTGTGATGACGCAGGGACCCAACTGCTATCCCTCACCCCACTCCTGTCCCCATCCATTCCTCTCTGCTAACTGCCTCCCCACCCTCCACCTGGGAAGAATGCTGCAAACAGCCCCTTCCTGTTCTAAGAGCTTGTTGACTCACTGGTTCACACATTCCTGGATGTTAAGGACACCAAGATGGGTTTTTAGATTTCAGGTTTTTTCATTCTTTCTCCCTCTGGGATGTAGGCTACGGGCCAGAGCAAATATTAACAGTAATGGGGACACGGCCACAAAAGGCTCAGCTCAGAGAACCTGGGGATTGTTCACCCCACAAGAATCTGATGATCAGGATTTGCATAGAAAGTTCTGGGTAATTTGTAGGAAACTCTCTGTGTGACTCTGCTCTGTTTTGCCTACAGCTGGGTGGGGTTTGTTAGGCAACCATCAGAAATCTCACAGGTTGGGATTTGGGCTGCCCCTTTTCTGTCTTCTCAGCAGCCTGGCACCTGTGCATTCTCCCTCTACTTCCAAGGCTGGAAATATAGACATCTTGCAACAATCTTGGGAAGACTGAGAAAAACTCACTTGAGTTGAAAATATCTTTTCACATATTTTATCTGTATCTCTCATGAGATCTTCTGGGATGTGAACTGTACAATGCACATATCTTTTGTGGTCTAAAATCAAGCTAATCACCACTAATACTTCCAGCCCAGGCAGAAGGCCAGTTGGTTCTCCTAGGAAATCACTGATGGGGGTGTTGTGGGAACAATCTGATATCCTTAGGATCCATGGTGACATCAAGTTCTAGAAAAGATGGGAGCGGGAAAGGATAGTTCTAGATGGCAGTAAAGCAGTGATTTTCATTGGGGGCAATCTCCCCTCCCCTACCAGAGAACACATGGCAATGTCTGCTGACATTTTTGGTTGTTGCAACTGGAGGAGTGCTACGGGCACCTAGAGGGTGAAGGACTGGTTGCTGCTTAGCATCCTACAATGCACAAGGCAGACCCCCGACAACGAATTATTCAGCTGTAAGGGTCAATAGGGCTGCTGTTGAGAAACTCTGCACCCAAGCAAGGGGTCATCTCATTCACCCCTCTCCTTAGGAAAGGATCCTTGGCCATACCGGTCTTGGTTAGATGTGAGCTGAATAGAGACCATCCTGACTTTGAGGGAGGAAGACATTCTTAGGTGTTTGTTTTAAAATGGAAATGCCCTTCTACTCTGGACAAAGACAGGGAGAAGAAGCAAGGCAAGCAATGGGGCCTTACATGGGTATTTGCTAGACCTGTGCCAATGACTTGTGAAGTCTTGCAGTTCTGGAATAAACCTCACTGTTTTAGACCTCTGTGCCTTTGACAGCCTGTTTGTTCCCTTTTTTGGGAATACTCATTCTACCTTCAGTTCCTTGACTAGCTCTCTCTCTCTCCCTCTTTTTTTTTTTTAATATTTTATTTAGTTATTTTGGGAGAGAGAGAATGAGAGAGCGAGCACATGAGTGGAGTGAGGGGCAGAGGGATAAGCAGACTCCCTGCTGAGCAGGGAGCCCAATGCAGGGCTCCATCCCATCGACCCTGGGATCACGACCTGAGCTGAAGGCAGACTTACCTGGCTGAGCCACCCAGGTGTCCCTTGACTGGCTCTTACTTACCACTGAAGATCACTTAGGTACTGCCTCCTGCAGGCTTTCCTGGACTGCCACATGGTTCTGAGGTCTGCTGGGCTCCTGCCAGACCTGTTAACCCCTTTCTCTCACTTGCCATTTTATATTAAAATGACTAACTTCAGGGATCCCTGGGTGGCGCAGCGGTTTGACGCCTGCCTTTGGCCCAGGGCGCGATCCTGGAGACCCGGGATCGAATCCCACGTCGGGCTCCCGGTGCATGGAGCCTGCTTCTCCCTCTGCCTGTGTCTCTGCCTCTCTCTCTCTCTGTGACTATCATAAATAAAAAAAAATTTAAAATGACTAACTTCACTGTTCTTCACACTAGAATGGAAGGACAGATGCACCTTCTTTGTCTTTGTGACTCTCAGTGCTCACACTGTCTCCTCTGTGACACTGTGAATTTTACTGAGCTAATGAGGTGCTGGAAAAGGGTAGGGTGGGCTCTTAAATGCAATTGCCATCCTGACATATTTCACAAAAACCACGCGATTAAACAGCTCACTGTTGTTCAGCACTTACTGATGCAAGACGTACACCGGGCAATTTGCACGTGTCATTTCCTTTAATCCTCATCAGAGGAGGCAGGTGATAATTATCCTCATTTTCTAGATGAGGAATCTGGGACTCGAGAGGCAGGGTAACACACCTGGCATCAGCCATGGCAGTGGCAGACCTGGGCCTCAGATCCAAAGCCCACACTGGTAACCACTGGGCTCTATGGCCGAATGGGGCCCACTGATTTGGTCGCCCCTGGGATGCCCTCTCCTGTACTAGCTCTGGAGTGTGCTAACAGCTCTCCAGAGTCTTGAGGAGCCAGAAGCTCCAAACCTGAAGTTCCTGTGTTAGCAGGATAGGCTTTTCCAGGGTTCCCAGGCCCTGGGAGAGGGGGCAGGTCCACCTGCAATTCTAGAGAGTTCTGATCTCCCTTAGAGAAGCCAGAGATCAACCGGGGCAAACACCTTGATGATGATGGGTCTTTCTCTTTGATGCCAAAGAGGAATTCATAAGGTTTAAAACTATTTTCATTCATACAAGTGGATGCTTCCAGGCATGATTGGCCATCACATTCTGTGGGTGGGCTCTTTAAATGTCCAAGTGGACTTTTCACTCTGGGTGGTGTGATTTGACTTGCTGAAGTCCACATGAATCCACGATAGGCTTTGGGTAGGCTAACTGAAATCCTGGATCGGTCAGCTAATTGATTTGGGGCAAATTAATTAACCTCACTAAGCTTGTGGCCTTATCTGTAAAATGTGAGTGAACGTTCTGACCTTGCAGCATTTTTATGACCATTAGAAATGATACTTGTAAATAGCTTAATTCAGTGCCTGGTGTGCAGCAGGCACTCACTCAACATTAGCCATTTGTATATTCTTTTTACAGATAGGTGAAAGGAGCAAAGATTTAAAAGAGGAAATAAAATATTGTCACTAAATCGTAGTACGCACAATTCTGGGAAATACGCAGTAGCTCAAATATTTATCGACTGATGGACTGCATTATTGATGAGCCCCTGTTGGGAAACTGGCTTGGCCAGGTGTGGAAGACTGGCTTTTACAGAACTTGCCATGCCCATGCCGTGATTCCTTGCAATCTGATGCAAAATTATCAGACCGCAGTGCTTCATTGACTTTAAACTGGGCTACCTACTCCTTAGCATTCCTCCCTCTTTTCAGCCTCCAAACTGGTAACTTCTAGGAGGGCTCTGTACACCAACATCATCATCACAGGGGCTGCCATATGCTGACTACTTGCCCTGTCTAGGCGCTTCCAATGCTGCTTCCTATAGTCTTCACAGCAACCCAATGAGGTGGTTATGCTAACAGAAGACTGAGGGCAGAGAGTAAAGTGACTCACTGGAGGCCCCCCCCCCCGCCTTTTTAAAGATTTTATGTATTTATTGGAGAGAGAGAGAGTGTGAGAGAGAGAGTGAGCATGAGTGGAGTGAGGGGCAGAGGGAGGAGCAGACTCCCTGCTGAGTGGGGAGCCCAATGTGAGACTCCATCCCAGACCCTGAGATCATGACCTGAGAGCTGAAGACAGACACTCAACCGACTGAGCCACCCAGTACCCCGAGGCCTTGGAACTGGAAAGTGGTGAGGCTGGGGTTTGAACAGATGCCTAACTCAAGGTCTCCATGTTTTCCACCCCACCACCTGCAAGGAAAGAGAGAAGTGCTATCATTTAGCTTCAGAAAATTCAGCATGCCAATGAAAAGGATGAGGCCCCTTCCGCATGGTGCTTCCTGAGGGAAGACCAATGGCTTTCAGAAAGACTCAGCATGATCCAAAGCCGGTGAGAAATCTGCATTGACGGGAAAATTTGTCTTCAGGGACCTGCTCCATTTTCCAAAATCCCAGAGCTCTTCACCTGATTTCATCAACCCGCAGGCTTTATTCTGCTCTCGACTTCCTCTCTCACGCATGGAGCAAGTGCTTTCTCTCTGGGGATGAGGCAAGTCTCTCTGACTGTATGCCTTAACTCCCTGGCTGCCCTATTGGCATGTTCTCATTCATTCTGGATGCATATCTGGACTAGTGTTTCTCTAAATGTATATTGATAGTGGTTAAGATAGAAAGGTTTTGTTATTAGGTTTGTTTGGGAAACTCTAAGTAAAAGTAGATTATTTTTCCTATATGACTTCTCAGGGCTTTAAAAGTGTGAATGTGGGATCCCTGGGTGGCGCAGTGGTTTGGCGCCTGCCTTTGGCCCAGGGCGCGATCCTGGAGACCCGGGATCGAGTCCCACGTCGGGCTCCCGGTGCATGGAGCCTGCTTCTCCCTCTGCCTGTGTCTCTGCCTCTCTCTCTCTCTCTCTCTCTCTCTGTGTGACTATCATGAATAAATAAAAATTTAAAAAAAAATAAAAGTGTGAATGTGCTTTATTAAAACCCTAAGAAAAAGCTATAGGATTTTCATTTTCCAAATTTATTTGGCCACAGAACTTATTTTTTTTTTTAAATCAAATCTATCTTGGAGGATAGAATTTTGCCCCAGATAAGCCCTGGGAGAGAATCTAGTGTGAGGTAAGGATGTAGGGGTGAGTTGAAGAGTATAATCAAGTCTGGAGAGATGATCAGAACTAGAATGAGTTATGATTGCTAGTAACTAAGATTTAGTAACACAAAGATTTACCCATACTTAGATTTGTTCTTTTTTTTTTAAAAGTTTAAAATTTTAATTCCAGTATAGTTAACATACAGTGTTATATTAGCTTCTGGTTTACAATATAGTCATTCAACAGATTTGTTCTTCTTTATCAGACATTAGCTATAGGGACGCCTGGTGCTCAGTGCTCAGTGGTTGAGCGTCTACCTTCAGTTCAGGGCGTGATCCTGGAGTCCCAGGATCGAGTCCCGCATCGGGCTCCCTGCATGGAGCCTGCTTCTCCCTCTGCCTGTGTCTCTGCCTCTCTCTGTGTCTCTCATGAATAAAACAAACAAACAAACAAACAAACAAACAAACAAACAAACAAAAAAACCCAAAAAACACATTGGCTATAAAGGGATCTAGCTCTCTATGGTAATATATTTTTACTGTTCATTTGTTAAAGTTATTTCAGTAGTGATATTTTAATTTTATTTTCAAAAAGTTTTTATTTTAATTCCAGTTGGTTGATATAGAGGGTCATATTAGATTCTGGTGTACAATGTAGTGGTTCAAAACTTACATACAACATCTGGTGCTCATCATAATAAGTACCCTCCTTTATTGCCATCACCTATTTTTTAAAAAAAAGTGTTATCTTAATGAAAGAAGATGTTACCTGAATGATGGTTCATACACTGTGTAATGTCCAATATAAGCTTTTATTTCAACATAGTAGAGAGTGGAACATGATGATACTTAGTCCAGGAGTAGCATATCTAGAATGACTATTCATTTTTCGTTCTTTGGAGGAAAAATTAATGATCATCTTGAAAATTGGATCTGTGAATCCGCATGTATACAGGGCATGTAACTATCACCCCTTCATCCTCGGTTCACAGGTAGAGAAGGATGTCTTCTCACTTTGACCGAGAGGTCGTGACTGCTGTCTCACGAGTCATTCCTCCACCCCCAATTATATTATGGGCAACTCCGAAGCATTCTCACTGCAGTTGAATATCAGAGAACAATTTGGTTAGAGGGAATAACTCTGGTTGGTAACAATTTCTCCTAATTTATGGGTGAGGAAATAAGGATCCAGAGCACTTAGCCACTTGGCAACCTTTACATGGAAGCTTCTGGCAGGTGAGGGATTAGAAGAACTCAGACTGCTGGCAGCAGGCAGCCCATTTAGACGCCACTGCTCTAAAAGATCCTGCAGTGAATAAGAGAAATATTGCCGAGGATGCTAAGTCTGGTTATTTCCAGAAGCTTCAGTCAACTGCTGAGAAAACAATCTCAACAGGCTAAATAGGGTGATGCTTTGGCAGGCTCAGGAGATGTGGGATGGGCAACCCAACCCAAACCTGTGCTTTTGTGACCTGCCCATTGCCTCTCTCTATCCCTCCGTTGCAGCATATGCCAGGGTGGCAGAGATGAACCACACTCGGGAAACTGCCATCTGCTGCCTCAGCAAAGGAGCCACGGGAGGGGAAGGGAATCAGAGACAGAGATGTCTGTTCTTGTTTGCTTTGGGCTCTCACCTGGAGCGAGCCTGGCTCAGCTTTCCTCCCAGGGAGGCATTTGATCAGCTTTTAGGAGAACTGCAAAGAATGTGAATAAAGACCTCACAAAGGGGGACTGGCATTCAGTTGATGGGTGGAGTAAATGTCTCAAGAACCCAGCACAGATCCCCTTCATGGATTGTCTACACATAGATAGTGCTGATTTAAAAAAATCCAAGCATTTTTTTTCCCTGGACCCTGTTTAAAATCCCAAAACAATCTTGCAAGTAGGATAGAATCCTCATTTTACAAATAAAGAAAGAGAGGCTCAGAGAAGGCAAGTACCTTGTCCAAGGTCACTAATTAGCACAAGGTAGACAAGGGATTTGAACCAGGTCTTCTCAAGTTCCTGATGACAGGCTTCCTGTTAGACCTCAATGACCTTACTCTAGTGTGGCATTTTGTAATTTTCAAGGGACTTTCACTTATGTCATATCCTGTGAGTCTCACTACAAAACCACCAGGTAGAAAAGGATTTGACAGATTAGAACACAGACTTAGTGTGTTAAATCAAAGTCCAGGGTCACCAACCCAAGTCCCTCCCAGCACAGGTCCTGCTCTCTACTATGCCAGCTTGGGTTTCTTACTCTCCAGCCTCACTCAGCTTTCTTTTGCTCCTCATCCTTTGGTGGGTTGCTCAGATGTGCAAAGTTGTTTTGAGAACAGCCAAGGCTAAACTTAAGTTATTTCCTTCCGCCATGTACTAGAGTACTTGCAATAGAGTACTAGCAATGATAGCTCAGTGTACGGTGTCCTACTAGGTGCCCCAAACCACAATACACATTTTATATTTATTTAACATAATGCTCATAACAGCCCATGAAGTACCTGCTATTATAATACCCATTTTAAAGTCGCAGAAACCAAGGCACATAAAAGCTAAGTTAACTTGTCCAAGGTCAAAGAGCTAGTGAGTGGTGAAGCTGGGATTAAAACCAGGCAGACTGGCTCTAGACAAACTTGCAGAGCAGAAAATTAAGAATTAGCTGTAGAATAGTTAAAGTTGCTTGACTTCAGGATCTTCAGACCTATCTTCTGCCCTAGGATCCCTTGTCTGGAAACCACCCCACAGAGTGCTCACTGATGATTTGATTGGAATTCTGGAGATGTATCAACCACCTATCTCTCTATCTTTTTTTAAGATTTTATTTATTTATTCATGAAAGACAGGAAGAGAGAGAGACAGACAGAGACAGAGACAGAGACACAGGCAGAGGGAGAAGCAGGCTTCCAGCAGGGAGCCTGATGTAGGACCCGATCCTGGCCCGAAGGCAGATGCTCATCTGCTAAACCACCCAGGCGCCCCTCAACCACCTATCTCTTGAGGAGTCTAGAATCACCTCCTCCTGCTCTGTCATATTTGTAGAGTCTTGAATGTGGATAACAACCTGAGAACATATTCTTGCCATGTGTGGTGTGGTTGGGTGTGGACGCGGGTTGGCATGGGGATGGGGGATAGTTGAGCTGTCAGAAGTTAGAACAGCAATGAGTCAGCGGACCCACTCCACCACCAAGGGTCCTCCATCCTCCCTCCCCCTAACTCCTGGGCCCAGATTGGACACGCATAGCCTAAACTAGGGCTTCCCAAACTTCCCTGATCATAAGGATTACCTGAAGGGCTTGTTAAAAATATAGGCACTCAAGCACTTCCTCTGAAGATTTTCATTCTGTAAGACTCGGTTGAGACCTGGGTCTAGATATTTATATTCTTAGACACTGGTTATGGTCAGTTAACACATGTCAGTGGTGTGCTTACCCTATGCAAGCAGCTGGCAATTCAGAATGAGTAGGACTCAGTCCCTTCCCTTGATGAGCTGAGGGCCTACAAGGGTTCAGACAAGTAAACATATAAGTTTACTTTAAGACATAGTGGGAAGAGTACAGGGTGTGGTGGGCAGACAGAGTAGGGTATCTAACCCAGGCCAGGTGGTGGAGGGGGTAGGAGATAGGGCCTACAAGGGTTCAGACAAGTAAACATATAAGTTTACTTTAAGACATAGTGGGAAGAGTACAGGGTGTGGTGGGCAGACAGAGTAGGGTATCTAACCCAGGCCAGGTGGTGGAGGGGGTAGGAGATCCTAAGGCCATCAGATCTGACACAGCACACATCCTTATCCTGAGATGAATGAGCTCTTTCAGCTTACTCCACCAGCCAACTGAGGGTCCCCACATTCCATCCTCTCTTGCTTCTGGATCCAGAAATCGCCAGCTGTGGGTCAAGGATGGTGATGTGGGGGCTTGGCCCGAGACTCCTGTCTTGTACCTGCCCCTTCCCACTTCCCAAGCCTCATACTTGTTTGTTTCTTACATGACCCTCACTTTTCCCTGGGTCAGACATTGTATCTCATTTTGTTTCCTATGAGCAGCGCTGCTCAGCTCCAATGACACGCTGGCTCCAATGGAGCCTTTGGCTGAGGTGGTGCCAGAGTGGGTCTCTGCTCCCCTCTTCCCCCACCCCAAGCCCTCCTCTGGACATTTTTCTCAAAAGGTGGGCACAGATGACATGTTACCAGGCCGTGGCACTTCTGGCATTGCAGGGAGGGACCCAGCTCACATGGAAGAAGCTGTCTGGTCCTCACCCCTGTGTCGTGGAACTCAGCGCCTCCTAATCCCTTGGTGTCAAAACCCAATTCATCCTGCTGGATCAGGTGCTGTCTGAGTTCCCTAAGCCCCCTGAGGAAATCACAGGGAAGAAGGGAGGAGAGCTCCAGTCTTTTGTCAACTGTGGCAAGTTTGGGTGATTAAGCTAAAAAAGCAAAGTCATTTTGGTCCAGAGGATTAGTTTTGAGGTGTGTTGCAAATCTAGAAGTAACTTATTGCCTGCGAGGCAAACCAAACCCAAGATGACTCTCAGCTAATTGCCTGCCTTTCCTTGTGCCAAGCCTAGCTCCGTGGTATATAAAGGCCAGCCTCCTCTTCGTCCCCATCCTCTCCCTTCATCCCCCTCGGCTTTTGCTAAGTGATTGTTATCTGACCTCCAAGCTCTCTCACCATGAACAGACAAGTCTGCAAGACATCTGGTGGCGGCAGCCAGGGCTTCTCGGGCCGCTCCGCCGTGGTCTCAGGCAGCAGCAGGATGAGCAGTGTGGCCCGCTCCGGGGGAGCCAGTGGAGGGGCCTGCGGGTTCCGGGGTGGAGCGGGAGGCTTCGGCAGTCGCAGCCTCTACAGCCTGGGTGGCAACAAGAGCATCTCCATCAGCGTGGCTGGTGGCTCCCGGGCTGGTGGCTTTGGGGGAGGCCGTAGCAGCTGTGGCAGTGTCTTTGGGGGCGGCTATGGAGGTGGTTTTGGTGGTGGCTATGGAGGTGGGTTTGGTGGTGGCAGAGGAATAGGAGGTGGCTTTGGAGGAGGGGCTGGTGGCTTTGGTGGAGCTGGTGGCTTTGGTGGGGCTGGTGGATTTGGCGGGGCTGGTGGCTTTGGCGGGGCTGGTGGCTTTGGTGGAGCTGGTGGCTTTGGAGGGCCTGGTGGCTTTGGTGGCCCTGGTGGCTTTGGTCCTGGTGGCTTTGGTGGTCCTGGTGGCTTCCCCGGGGGAATCCAGGAAGTGACTGTCAACCAGAGCCTCCTGCAGCCCCTCAATGTGGAGATCGACCCCCAGATCGGGCAAGTGAAGACCCAGGAGCGCGAGCAGATCAAGACCCTCAACAACAAGTTTGCCTCCTTCATCGACAAGGTGAGGGCAAAGCTCAGAGGTGCCGTGGAGGGTTTCGGCTGCTCATGGGGTTGGTACATGGAGATGCCGGTGGGATCCGCCAGGCTTACAGGCGGGGGTATTGGCTTCTTGTCCTGGGTCTGCCTTGGGCCCCTCAGACAGCAGGCATGTCTGTTTTACTCTTCAGGCCCTGTTTTCCCAGCTATGAAACAGAAAGGGATTTTAACTTCTGATTTCCTTCTAGGGATAGGACTAGGGAAAACTAAGTGTGGGTCCATGTTTTCAAGAGAACATTCAATTTCTCTTGAAAAGCAACTTCTTGACAATCTAAACCAGTTGGTAATCAAACTTGCATTAGTAAGAATCTTGGGACTGCCTCTCAGTGATGAGTGTTGGCAGCTGACTTACTTTCCAAATGGTGCTATGTTGTAGTTGATATATTTATATTTTATACATATGTCAAAAATATATATTATATATATATTGACTGATATATATATTTTAAAGATTTTATTTATTTATTCATGAGAGACACAGAGAGAGACAGAGACACAGGCAGAGGGAGAAGCAGGCTCCCTGTGTGGAGGCTGATGTGGGGCTCGATCCCAGGACCCTGGGGTCACACCCTGAGCCGAAGGAAGACGCTCAACCACTGAGCCACGCAGGTGCCCCAGCCGATGTTAAAATGAGCTGTCTATGCTGGGGCAGGGAAGGGTGTGCTGGATCTGGGGGAATGAGCCTGGGGTTTGAAGGTAAACCCAGGTCAGCTATAAGCTGAGTAACTGAAAGGGGAAGCAACTAGGGAAAATGTGAAACAACTTGGGAAAAGTTAGATCCTGTTGACTATTTTCACTGCCTGTAGGAAGGTAAAGTTTTCACTTAAAAAATAATTACAAATAACTGTATTTACGCTGACCTTCTATACTTGTGTTCTGAAGGATTCCCATAGACTAGGGCAGTGCTGGCGGTGACTCTTAGCGTGGTCACTTAGTATCCAAGCCACTTTGGGCAACTTAATGTGTTAGAGACTCTGTTTCCTTATCTACACAGGGGATAATAACACCTCTTTTATAGGTGGTTGTGAGGATTAAATGATTTAGAATAAGTGAAAATAGTGGGTATAGAGTCAACAACACATTGTGGCTCTCTCTTGTCTACATTCTCATCCTTCTCAGTTAAACAGAACAAAACCCAGAGGCTGTTACAGATTGAACTAGGTTCATTGCCACATTTCCACTCTTTGGGATGCGTGATTCCCCTTTCTCAACTCAAGAGGCTAACTCCTTTTCTTTCTAACCTAACACAGGTGCGGTTCCTGGAACAGCAGAACAAGGTCCTGGAGACCAAGTGGGAGCTGCTCCAGCAGCAGACCACAGGAGCTGGCTCAGGACCCAACAACCTGGAGCCTTTCTTTGAATCCTACATCAGCTTCCTGCGGAGGCAGTTGGATTTGGCTCTAGGGGAGAGAGGAAATCTGGAAGGAGAGCTGAAGAATATGCAGGACCTTGTGGAAGACTTCAAAAAGAAGTGAGGGCTCCAACTGGGGAGTTTCCCCTTCCGGGGGATTAGCAGGAAGAAGTAACTCCAATTTAAGATTTTAACTGTTCCAGACTATACCTTCAGTCAATACTCTTGGATGGATTTGTTGAGTGAAGTGTGACTGAGTGGAAGGGGGTGAGAGGGTGGAGACTGAGACTTCTAAGTGGCTGATTATGACAGATTTCTCAGGATCCAGGCAGACCCCCTTCTATACTAGCCTAGATGGATGAGAGAATCCTCCCGGAGTTAAAAGCTGTTTGGGATGGAGAGTGCTCCACACTTCCTGTGCATAGGAGTCACCTTGGAAGCTTGTCAGTCCTAGATATTCTGAATCAGTAGGTGTGAGGCATGTCCCAGGAGTCTGAGTCCCCGTAGTTCCCAGGGGTTCCTGGCAGATGGTCTAGAACTCTTTCAATGTGCCCAATAGTCTGTTTCTGGAGCTTCCATCAATCTCCTGCATGTTCGGGGTTGTGGTTGATACCCTCTGAGGTCTATGAGAGGCAAATAGGGCCTCTCGAGGTGGGGAGGAAGTTCCAGACATCCCCAGCCTCAGGACTCACAGTGGTGGGCACACCTGCTCTGGGGAGGCCCCATTCTGGTTCAAATGCACAAACCTGATGGGCACCTGCTCTGTGCCAGGCTCTGTGGTGAGCTCTGGGAATCCAGTGGCAACTCGGATTGACATTGCCCAGGAACCTCTCCTCCTGGAACCATTTCCATTTTTTAATCTTTATGAGACCTAGACCCTGGGAGGGAGATTATAGTCATTAACAAGTAGAGGTCTCATAACCTTGATGCATTTGGAAGACAAGAGTTTATTCTTAACCTAAATTCCTGTAAGAAGCAACTCTAATTAATGGGAAGAGACACAGAAGAGAGGCAGAAAACCTCGTCTGAGCAAATACCTCTCTGGATCTCATATACACACGTTGCACTTTGCCATGTCTGTAGAGCCAGGCAAGTAGTCTGCCTCCTTGATGTCTTCCCCCACCCTGCCTACCCACACTTCAGCCTGTTCCCAGACTTTGCAGAGAAGGATGAGGCAGTGGTCTGAGCTCTGAAAGGCCTCTAAGCAGGACTGGCTACCTAATCCTGGGGGCTCAGTGCAAAATGAAAATGCAAGGCTCTTGTTAAAAAATTATCAAGAATTTCAAGATGGCACCAGCAGAACCATTAGATGGAATGAATGTGAGGACCTTCTGAACTCAGTCAGAGCTCCGTGTAACTGCCTAGGTCACATGCCCATAAAGCTGTCTTGTCTCTGGGTGAGGGGATTGCACATGCATGTTTGGGATCCTCATTTTTTTTTTTTTACTTCTGAAATGTCACTGTCCAAATGTGTTTTTCTCTCTGTCCCAGGTATGAAGATGAGATTAACAAGCGGAATGCGGCTGAGAATGAGTTTGTGGGGCTCAAGAAGGTAGGAGAACTGGGAAGAGCAGGTTGAGGCTCTATTTCTGGGCACTAACCCCATGGAGTCAGCTGCCCTGGGGCCCAGGGACCCTATGCTGTGTGCAGGGTTTACATTTCTCCTTATGTTTTTGGAAATGAAGGAAGCTGTTCTAAATACATTGTTGGTGAGGAAAACATCTTGCAATGTTACTGCAATTAATTAATCAGTTAGTAATGTGAGCTAATAATGAAGGTTTTATGTGTAGCATTAATCAAGGTTTTCAGCCTACAAGTGTACCCTGGATGTCATTAATAATAACAATCATCCAATACTTGCAGCTTACTTAACCAGTCATCATAAAGATGAGGTAGTGAGAAGAATACCCTCATTTCTATTCAGAAGGTTGGTAATATAATATCCCAAACCCAAAGTCACATGTTAAGTAAATGTGATTTTTCTACCCTTACTCCAATGCCTGGCTAATATGGTTTATATTTTGTTAAAGCATCAGGGTTTAATTGGTCAAGGCAACGAAAGGGAAGAAAACTGCTTTGATTTTCTTTTAAAAGGGAAAGTGAGGAGTGGAAATTAGGAGGAGGACAGGGGAGGGACAAGGAGGAGGGACAAAGGCTTAGGAAAGACCTGTGAGTGATGGAGGGGCAGTGGGTCATTCTTTTGGGTTTCTGATTTCCTGCCTTTATACCCTGCAGGATGTGGATGCGGCGTACATGACCAAGATGGAGCTGCAAGCCAAGGTGGACAGCCTGACAGATGAACTGAACTTCTTGAGGACCCTCTATGAGATGGTGATTCCTTGATTCCTTGGTTTGCCAAGCTCCAGAGCCTTCTTTTCTGCATCTTCCCAGACATGCTTCCCAAGTAGGAGTTTAGGGGATAGTCAAGTAGCAGGACACCCCCAAACCAGCAACAGGGCTTAGAACTCAACCATGCCCTGCCAGGGAAATGCTCATTTAGGTCTCCCAGCCTGCATAGACCTGGGCCATAGGGTCAGGGTCCCTTTCAGTCTTCTTTGTTTTCCTTCTGTCTTGTCCATTTTGTTCTACACCTTCCTTCTGGCTCCTAAACCAGTACCATAGCTAGCTCCTTCAGACTCCTCCTCCCTACTGCAGTCCCATGGAAACCCCACAGTTGAGCTCACTGGCTGATACTCTCAGGCTGACAACCTGATTATATTTGCACATTAACTTTTTCTTTTAACAAGGTTTCTAGTAGATATTTGCACATTAACTTTTTCTTTTAACATGGTTTCTAGCAGCCTTTTGGCTATAGCGGGATGGGGCCTGAAATGCAAGCTTATTTTTCTAACTGTCTCATTCCTGGCTCCATGTTGGGATATATCTGCTGGTAGAAGATTCTTGGACTTCTTCATTCCCAGCATCTTCTGGGGCCAAGGGATGGTGAAAATGATCATGTTCCCCATAGGAGCTGTCTCAGATGCAGAGTCATGTCAGTGACACATCTGTGGTCCTGTCCATGGACAACAACCGCTGCCTGGATCTGGACAGCATCATTGCAGAGGTCAAGGCCCAGTATGAGGAGATTGCCCAGAGAAGCAAGGCCGAGGCTGAGGCATTGTACCAGACCAAGGTGAGAGCCCTCTCCTTGCCCCATCCTCTAGGTTTAGGTCTTGCTGACCTTCATCAAGAATATTCTAACACTGCAAAACCATGTTGATTGGTTTCTCTTCTGTCAGCTTGGGGAACTTCAGACCACTGCTGGCAGGCATGGGGATGACCTGAAGAGTACCAAGAGTGAGATCATGGAGCTAAACAGGATGATCCAGAGGCTGCGGGCTGAGATTGAGAATGTTAAGAAGCAGGTGGGTCTGGACCTAATGGAGAGATGCTGAGGGTCTTCTGGGCCTTGGGGAGAAAGAGAAGCAATAACTGCCTCTGTCACATGCTTTCTCTGTCCTTTCATGGTGTCAACTGTGGGATAGCAGTTTCTGGGAGAGTCCATTCTCCCAGAGATTCCTTCTGGAATCGGATTCTTGGAAAGCTCCCTAAGGAGATATTGTTGCTCATTCTGGCTTTCCCAGCAAATCTTGCAACTGTAGGGATGGCCTTAAACACTCAATTTCAGTAGAATCTGCCTTCAGCGAACTATTTATCATGCACTTCACATAACCTCAATGGCTAATTTGTATCACTGGAATAAAGTGATTAATTAGGCAAGGGAGTTTTAAACAGTCTCACAAAAAAGAGCCAGTTACTAGGCCACTACTACCTTTACTAGCAAATCAATGTTCTTATTTTGATGAGACATGAGTTAATTTCAATGGGCTAAAGATAAATAGACCAGTTGCAAAATGGACTTCTGTTTTCTGGCCATGTGCAATTGCAATTTCTAAGGTAGGGGATGGAGGGATGCTGAACGGGGAAGAGAGTTTTCAGGAAAGATCAGTTGTTTGTTTCTTGGTCACTATGCTAATTGGTCTCCTACCTCTCCCTGCCCCAGAATGCCAACCTGCAGGCAGCCATCGCTGAAGCTGAGCAGCGTGGGGAGATGGCCCTCAAGGATGCCAATGCCAAGCTCCAGGGCTTGCAGACCGCCCTGCAGAAGGCCAAGGATGACCTGGCCCGGCTGCTGAAAGAGTACCAGGAGTTGATGAATGTGAAGCTGGCGCTGGATGTGGAAATAGCCACCTACAGGAAGCTGCTGGAGGGTGAAGAGTGCAGGTGAGAGCATGTGGGGTCAGCATTCTCCAGATAAGATTTTAGAGTGACCTTTGACAATAAAGAAAGAGAGCAAGATGATTGGAGAGGACAACTCAGACAAAGAGTAAGGAATCTCCTGAATGACAGAATTTAGGATTCAAGTGCCATCATTTTTTTTTTTTTTTGGTCAATCAAGATCGTCCAATTCTCCATTTTACCAGGACATCAATGTTGTATTACATAGGTCTGTTGATCCTCCTTAGGAGCAATAAGTAAGGAAAAGTGCTTTGGGGTTATGACAAAAGTTATAGTGAAGTCCACTGGAACTTTCTGAGATGACAAAATGTTCCGTGTGCTGTCCAAGACAGTAGCTATTAGTCACTTGAGTACTTGACTTGTGGCGAGCACAACTGAGGAACTGAGTTTTATACTTAATTTAATTTTAATAAATTTAGCTAGCTCTATGTGGCTAGCTTTATGAGGATATTGGACAGCACAGTATAGACAGTCCTGCAGCTTTCCACCCCTGAGGTTGTCCATAGGGAAAGGGGCTGATGCACACATACTCTGGAAAAAATGGCACAGTATCAAGTAGCAGATAAGGGCTTAGTGAGTGGATATCAAATGCCAAAGAACTATTAAGGATTGAGAGATCCTTCTGCTGACTAGCTAGTTGCTCTAAGCATCCTGCATTGTCTCTGTCCTCAGGCAGTTCCCAATCTGAGGGAGGAAGCAGAACTCAGGTGTGAGAAGGAAACTTAAGGATTTTATATAAGTCTCTATGAAAAGGAGTGGGAGTGATGATGGTGCTATATGTGTCGGGAATTGTGGGACGAGGACAGAGTGGTTGACAATAGTAAGGCACACAGTGGCAAGGTGCACAGACATGCTCCATGTGTGCTCAGGCATGTGGACATGCCTGCCCCATAAACAAGAACGAGGCACAAGAAGAAGGGCTGTGTGGGCAGGACATTTTCAGACTCATCATGTGTTGAGTGTCAGCTCTTCTCACATTTTACCCATATAAACCACTGAGGGGGGCATCCCTGGGTGGCGCAGCGGTTTGGCGCCTGCCTTTGGCCCAGGGCGCGATCCTGGAGACCCGGGATCGAGTCCCACGTCGGGCTCCCGGTGCATGGAGCCTGCTTCTCCCTCTGCCTGTGTGTGTCTCTGCGGCTTTCTCTCTCTCTCTCTGTGTGACTGTCATGAATGAATAAAAAAATTCAAAAAAAATTAAAAAATTAAACCACTGAGGGGCTAACCAACTGGGGGTTAGGTGTTGAGCAGTCAGCCTGGAACAGATACTCTGGAAACTAAGGGGAAGAGGATGGACAGATGGAGAAACAGGATGGCTGGTGAAGCTCTTGAACATCTCAACTCCCCCAGAGCAGCCTCTTTTCCTGGGGAGATGTGGTCATGAAGACACTGGGAATAGCCTTTCTTCCTCTGGGGGCTTGACTCCTAGTGGGGCACATAGGGGCATGGCTCCCAGGGTTTTGAACTCTCAGCTCCGTGGCTAATGACTCATGGCAGAAATAACCCACATCTTCTTCTCTTCCTTTTTAGGATGTCTGGAGAATGTCAGAGTGCTGTGAGCATTTGTAAGTATCCCTTCAAAAATGTTCTCCCTGGGTTGCAAAACGGGTGACCAGAGACATCTTCACTGACCGACCTATAGCAGGAAAGCTTGGCCTATGCAAGGAGTTCAGGCCACTAAACAGTGGTAGGGTCTCAGGCCATGGTCACACACTCCCCTGCTAGCATAAGTGGGGAAACTCTAAGGCCAAAGCTAAAATGCCTGTGGTCTTGGGGAGTTCCCTAGGTTGGAGAACCAGAAATTTCTGTGGATGCTACCGGCTCTTGTTCTTGGGGGACACTAGAGGGCCAGGCTCACTCTTGTCATTTACCAGCTGAGGCCTCAGGGAAGTTGAGCATCTTTCTCAAATTTGCACAGCCGAGCAGGGTAGGGTTGTCATCCAAACCCAGGTCTTTGCCTAAATTGAGTGCTTGTTCTCCGCAGCGGTGGTCAGCAATGTCACCAGCACAAGCAGTGGCTCTGGTGGAAGCCGTGGAGGGTTCAGTGGTGGCAGCAGCGGTGGCTACAGAGGCGGCAGTATCAGCAGAGGCAGCAGTGGTGGCTACGGAGGAGTCAGCGGTAGCAGCAGCAGGGGCTACCAGAGTGGCAGCAGCGGAGGCTACCAGAGTGGCAGCAGCGGAGGCTACCAGAGTGGCAGCAGCGGGGGCTACCAGAGTGGCAGCAGCGGGGGCTACCAGAGTGGCAGCAGCGGGGGCTACCAGAGCGGCAGCAGTGGAAACAGGCTCAGCAGCGGAGGAAGCAGCTCTGTGAGCCAGAGTGGAATTGGCTCCAGCTCTGGTGGCATCCAGACCTCAGGAGGCAGCAGCTATAAGTCTGGCAGTGGAGGCAGCACCAACATCCGCTTCTCTCAGACCACCAGCTCCAGCCAACACTGCTCCAAGTGATCCTCTGGGGTTAAGCGTCCATGCCCACCTGCATCCCTCTCGGGCTACCCACAGCACTTCCCACTCTGCCTGGCATCAACAAATGCCAACCTCCACCTCGCTTTTCTTCAAGTTCCCTGGAGAAGGGGCTGAACTTCTTCCTGGCTCCTCCATTCCCACAACCTCTCCTAGGCCAGGGAGGTCCAACTGCTAATCCCAGATGGTGGTGCCTCTAGATGAGCCTATGATGGCTCCTGCAGATGGTAGCAGTACATGAGCCCAAACAACTATGGGCCTTCTCAGCCTGGTCTGTTCCCACCCTGACCCATCTCTCTCTCTCACTGGTAGTTGATGGTCTGAAGCAGGCATGTTTCAGCCTCGCTGAGGAGGGGGGTGCTAGAAGGTGAATGGTCAAGTTCTCTTGGACTGTTGGTTCTCAGGGTGCCCTCCCCACATCTGGGCATCATGTCCTGACTTACCTCTGCCCCTTTAATTCCCCCAGCTGTGGATGCTCTGGTGATGATTATGTTGCACTTTCTTTTCTCAATAAATTGCACTGTATTTCACATTCGGGTGTTTGGCTTTCATTCAAGGAGTCATAGAATAAACTGAGGTTCAAGAGTGGAGAGAAATCAGGTGTGGATGGTGGTCTTCCAGAAGTTCAGTGGTGGGTATAAAGGATACTCAATAGTCGTGTCTTCTCCTTTATCCATTTGCCTGGGTTCTTGTGATAGGTCTGTCCAAGAGTGTTAATGTTGCTTAAGTGGGGGCCTCCACCCCCAAGGAGGTCTTCCCATCCATCCTCTTTGCCTCTGAGTTGGCCTCTTGGATCCAGTCTTGGAAAAATAAGGTTTTGCAGTTCATCAAGAGAATAGATTCTACTCGGCCTGTGGTTCCTTTGCTCCAGCTCTCATGTCAGCCAGACAGTGAATTCTCTTGCTGCAAACACAGCTCCTAGAGTCTGGAGGGATCAATGCCTTACACCCTCTTTTCCCTGACCAGATTCTGAGCCAACTAAAAAGTAAGACAAAGGAATATAGGACCTTAGGATTAGGCCAGATTTCCCACCCGGACAGACACAACATAGGGCCATCATGGCCTTCCCTAAGGTGAGGCCCTTCATGAGAGATAGGAGAGCTGAACATCAGCTTGCTATGAACAGTCAGATCCTAAGAGATGGAGGGGCAGAACTACGCATGCCCAGTTCTCCCTTCCAAATTAGCTTTTCGGGAAAGAGAAAGAGTAAGAGAGCCACTAGTGGAGTTCACTCCAAATGGGTATAAAATTAGGATTGAGGAAGATGCATACTTGCCCTTACACTGGCATTTCCTGGCTGTTCCTAGAAAGCTGAAACCCAAACCTAGGGAGGAGAGGGACAATGAGACAGCCACTGAAGGAAGCAGGGGAATTGACAGCTTTGGTGGAGTCTCTGTTCCTTTCCCCATGCCCCAATTCAATCCCATCTTCATGCCTTTGAGCATGATAACATTCTGGTGTGTAAGTCACTGTGTATCATACATTATCTCCCCACACCCATAAGTCAGATCAGAGCTGGACTAATGAGGGGTCATTTGTACACTAACTGATGGGCCAAGAACAGTGCCAGGACCTGGTCTCCATGTTCTTGAGCCTGATCCAATCTCCTACACTCACCTCATCTGATCTCCAAAATACAGCAGTTGTATCTCAAGCCTTGGAGGAGACTAATTTTAAAGTTCCTATCCTTGAAAGTGTAATAAATCCTTGCCTATCTTTTCAAGGCCTGCTGGCAGGAGGTAGTCCCCTTCCCCATTTACACTTGGCACAGCTCTGGGTACTGTGGGAGCAGGACAGTCCATTTTGATTTGTTGCTCTCACAAGCCAGCAGGAGACATTACAAGAAACATCACCAGCCCCTAGGAAGACACCCCAGGTGCTCTGCTCCTTTGTTGCCTAACTAACTTCCTGGGTAGAGGCTGAGTGCACTGGACTAAGCCAGCTCTCATCAGACTGAAGCAGCAGAGTTTGGGGATGGTTGCTCAGTCTCTTTTCCATCATTCCATGTGTGGAGAGCTTGTTCCTGGGCGCTGCCTCAGGGCCCTGGGACATGCAGCGAATACTTAGGGCTTAACTGAAAGAATGAAGAGAGTCATGACAGCCAGACCTCCCTCCCCGCAGCCTGGAATAGGCCACACTCCAAGGCAGGATGAAGCTGAAAGTTGACACTGAGAGCCTGGCAACTTCTTATGAGCTCTTGTGAGGAGAGATGGTGGAGGGGGCTACAGAGGGAGGTGATGAAAGACTGCAGGATACTTGGAATCAAGAGAGGGCTTGATCAAGGCGTGTTGGAGAGGAAGCCTGGAGCAGGCCTGGCAAGAAGAGTCTGTCTGGGCAACCTGGAGGAAGGGCAAGGTTGTAGAAGAGATATCCAGACCAAAGACCAGGAGAATTCTGGGACTAGCATCATGTTTTATATTCTTGACACAGGCTGGGATTAAACCATGTGCTGGTGGAGCAGGGAAGCTTCCAAGGTGAGGGCCTCATTTTTGGGTCCAGGCTAGAGGGTGGAGAGAATCAAATGTCACTAAGTATATGGGAAGCTGGCAGTCCTGAGCTTTCTGAGTCATTAAGAATCCCTCATATTCATCTCCCATGTGAAGATAGAGCTCTGGCAACTTTTTTGCTTTTGAAGGCAGCCAGGATATGCAGAATAGGTATTTACCTTATGGAATGGCCAGAGGGGTGACAGGAGCCTTCCCAAAGTGAAGCTTGAAATCCTACCAGTTATGTCTTTAGGATTAAACAATCTGTCTCCTAGAGGCAACTGCTTCTTCATTCTCTATCCTTTATCCTTTCTTCCTTTTTTTTAAAGATTTTATTTATTCATTTGAGATAGAGAGAAAGAGAGAGAGAGAGAGAGAGAAGTGTGGGGAGAGGGAGAGGGAGAGAGAGAATCTTGAACAGACTCTGTGCTGAGTGGAGCCCAATGTGGGGCTTGATCCCACGACCCTGAGATCATGACTTGAGCTGAAATCAAGAATTGGACACTTAACCTACTGAGTCACCCAGGCGCCCCTATCTTTTATTCTTTATTCTTACTTTTTCCCTCTTCTTCTGAAGATCTTCCTCTATAGGAAGATCTATATCATTCCTCTATGATAAAAACAACACATCTCTGTAGCAAAAATGCATAAAATTTAGCGAAGTAAAATAAAAAGGTGATTTATAATTCCATCTCCCTGTGACATTTCCCTATGTGTATGCATGTGCACACCCTCCCCCCACACACACATACGTAGAGATAGGTGCAGGCAGATGTATCCTCTTTTACAGAATAAGGTGTTTAACAATACATATTGCTTTACAAACTGGTTTTTCACCTAATCTATTGTGGAATTCATTCATTTAGTCATTCAACAACTAGACTGAGTGCCTATCGTTTTCCAGATATTGTGCTGGGCTCAGGAATAGAGAGGAGAACATGTATTGTCTCTGTTCTCATGGGGTTTATAGTCTGGCTGGGAAGAAACTTACCAAATGGTATCTTTCTACAACAACCAATATAGATGGAGATCATTATTTTACTTTTCAGTGCAGACTCTTATTTTTTTTTTTTAAATAGGCTCCAATTCTAATATAGGGGTTGGAACTCACAACCCTAAGATCAAGTCACATACTCTACCCACTGAGCCAGCCAGGTGCCCCTCAGTTTCTTATTTTTACTTAAAAAAACCCCACAAAGGTACACATTGGGGATTAAACTATATTTTTTCCTTTTTTACAACAAGATTTAAAAAATTTATTCATGAGAGACACACACACACAGAAGGCAGAGACACAGGCATAGGGAGAAGCAGGCTCCATGCAGGGAACCCGATGCAGGATTCAATCCTGGACCCCGGGATCACACCCTGAGCAGAAGGCAGACACTCAGCTGCTGAGCCCCCCCAGGCGTCCCTTTTTCCTTCTTTGTAGAGGTGTGGCATACATGTTTTTTGGTCATTAATATTCTACCAAATATTTTTATTAAACTTAAGCCAGACAGAGGAGCATTATTAAAGCTTTTTGGAATCCCCCTTCCATTCAGACTGCATTAGACCAGTGAACGTCACTTTGGCAGGGAGAAGAATAGAGGTGGGAAGGCACAGCTTGAAGAATCACATTTTTACTAAACTCACCCTAATTCCAACCCAAAACCTAAAAACTGATTTATACAAGAAAGGATTTTAAGTGAGTCTGCATAAATACTTACTATGCTATACGGAAAGGATAACTTTAGTTTATATTCAGCATACAGTATATATTCACTGGTGTCCAATAAAACAGTAACTCCAAAGAAGGAAATACTTTTGCCTTCATAGCACCAACAATTAAAAACTACAGCCATTTAATACTTAGATCTTTAAGTAGGTAACCACAGACATTTTTTTTTAAAGATTTTATTTATTTATTCATGAGAGACACAGAAAGAGGCAGAGACACAGGCAGAGGGAGAAGCAGGCTCCATGCAGGGAGCCCGACATGGGACTTGATCCCAGGACCCCAGGATCACGCCCTGGGCTGAAGGCAGATGCTCAACAGCTGAGCCACTCACGCGTCCCAATCACAGACATTCTAAGATTAAACCTACCAGATTAGTCTGAGTATTCATCTACAAAAAAATATTTTTTTTAGGGGTGGCTGGCTGGCCCAGTTGGTAGAGCATGTGACTCTTGACCTCAGGGTTGTGAGTTCAAGCCCCACTCTGGGTGTAAAGCCTACTTAAAAGAAAAAAAAATTTTTCCCCCAAAAATTATTCTTATAAAAAAAGATCTTTTGCAGCAGTGGTACTACATCAGGACCAGAAGAAGAAAATGATAAAAGAACTGCAAACTTAAGTCTAGGAGTTGATTTTCATATGTAGCTTTTGGGTAAAAGACATCCTTTTTTAGTTTATTCCCACAGCCAAGACTAGTTCTGATTTTCCCATAATGGTGGGCTGAATATAGAGGAGTTTCAGAAATCTGAAGACCAGGGCAGCTGTTTATGGTTTTTTTTTCTGTTTTGTTTTTGTTTATGTATTTAATAGATGCTGAAAGCAGTTAAGGATAGGGGCACCTGGCTGGCTCAGCAGTTGAGCATCTGCCTTTCACTCAGGTCATGATCCCAGGGTCCTGGGATCGAGTCCCACATTGGGCTCCCGGTGCATGGAGCCTGCTTCTCCTTCTGCCTGTCTCTGCCTCTCTCTCTCTCTCTGTGTCTTACGAATAAATAAAATCTAAAAAAGCCCAAAACAATAACAACAAAATTCCTAAATAAAATCTCCTTACTGGTGGGCCATTGGGTTTGAAGGACTGAAACTCTCAACCAGAGCTGTGAGCACGGGGAAGATTTATGCAAAGCCTGCCTGTGGTACTTGGAACAGGGAGGGTTTGTGATTGTGCTGTTCTACTTGTCACAGGAGCATGTATTCTGGGGGCAGGGGCCTTCTAGGTGGAACGCCTGACATAGTCTTGTCCCAGAGCAGTCTGACTCTCAGAAGCACCTGAGAGAGGTGTCTGTTTTGGCAGGAGAACTAGGGCTTACTGAATAGAAGGGAAAAGAAGACGTCCTGGGAGCCTCAGGAAATTATCGTTCTGACCCATCAATACCTGGTGTTAATAACCCCTGTAGAACGGGGCCAGCCTTTCCAGGTGTGTTCTCCAGTCACCGGGAGCAGAAGCCTCTCCTGACTTAATCCCGCCTTGTCCAGGAGGCCGCCACTGCGGCAGGTGGGAGCTGGTGCTAGAGATTGCTCTAGGGAAGGGGGCCATGGGAGATGATTTGCACAATGAAGTCACTCCTAAACCACTGCTTAAGGCCAGCCCTTGGCCTTCTTTTTCTGCTCTATAGTCCAGAAACATCTGAACGCCAGAAAGTCCGTAAATGTGAACAGCATGTTGAATAGGTCATTGGCCACCTCATCTTCACGGTGCTGTGCTGTTGCTATGGAAGCCGCCTTGTTGAATTTGGGAATCCACGCCAGCAGCTGTTCTTCAATGTACTTTTCTACCAAAGAGAGGTATTCATTACAAGCGAGGGTGTAGGTGAGTTCATTCTCTACCTCCTGGTAGTATCTGTCCATGAGGTTTCTCAGCAGTACCTGGAACTCTGCATCCATGACAACGTCCTGGGTAGAGCCAACCACAGCACCAAATTGGCCTTCAGAGATGGAAGAGATGGACGATGAGAAGCTCTCTTTTCCCAAGACTTCTGCGGCCTCCATTGGCCTCGGCTACTGGCCCGCGGGTTTCCCTGCAGCCAGGGCTGGCGAATCTGCACTCTGCACCCGGCCCCCATGACTGACTTCCAGGATCCACAGCCCGTCAGCTGTCACAGTGGCCGAGATCATCATTCTTAATGGCTGCAGAATATTCCATTATGTGGATGTAACACATTTTGTTGCGCATGTTTTTTCCACTGTAATAAACATTGCTGCAGTAAACACACATGTCTCAGGACACTTGTCCCATTCATTCTTTAAGATAACTTTCGAGATGTGGAGTTGCTAGGCCACTTTAAAATTTTGACTCATATTGTCAGTCTACTGTCCAGAACGAGTGTACCAGCTAGTAATTTTACAAATAATATATAGGACTTCCTGTTTCTCCAGTTGTACAAACATTCTGTGATATTCTTTTTTTTAAAGATTTATTTATTTATTCATGATAGACATAGAAAGAGAGAGAGGCAGAGACACAGGAGGAGAGAGAAGCAGGCTCCATGCCGGGACTCCAGGATCACGCCCTGGGCCAAAGGCTGGTGCCAAACTGCTGAGCTACCCAGGGATCCCCTGTGATATTCTTTTTAAATTTTGAGTTTCCTAGGTTTGATTTTCATTTCTCTGATTGCTAATGAGATTGAACCTTATAAATATAGTACATATTATTTAATTATTAACATTTTAAATATATTAGCTATTTAATTTTCATTTTCTGTAAATTGTTTCCATTTATTCAGTCCATTTTCTCTTTGGATGATCATTTTATTTTTCTTATTAATCTACTCGTCCAAGACAAGGGTTCCAATAGCACCTGAGCCACTCAGAAGGCTAGAATCTAGGCAACATTCTTAATTGGGCCAGGATGAGTGCCCTGTGGGGGAAGTAGGGGTGAGGAAGGCAGAACCTGGCCCAGGGACAGGGAAGCCAGAGGGAACTGACAGGATTGCAGGGAAGTGGGGCCAAGTTCCAAGTGGGGGGAGTCACCTCTAAAATCATGTCTGCAATGGTAGATGAGATGATGAAGTTGGGAGGTGGGGTGGCTAAGAGAGAAATGGAAGCTGGATCAGTCCCATAGGATGAGGGGTCTGCTGTGGATGGCCCTCCAACACTAATCCTGCTTTATTCACTTCCCTACAGCATTGATCCTAAAAGCACTCCAGTACATTTTCTGCCCACAATTTCTATCTCAGGGTCTGTTTCCTGCTTATTTGGGATTTGAATGAGGAGGATGCCTCTCTTCAGGCAAGAGCTAGTTCTCCTGGGGAGAGTAGAGAAGACCCTGAGATCCTTGAAGACCCTGGAAGTGAAGAGCCAGTGGCAGTGGGCAGCCCATGGCTGATACCAAAGATTTACGACAAAATTCTGCAGGGATTTGGAAGGGAGTGGGTCCCATGACTTGCTGCCATCTGCTTAATTATAAACCTTGCCTGGGACATTCAGAAAAGCTGAGCTGTGGGTGGGACAGGGATTGACTGATGTGCTAACTGATTGGGTCAGTCTCCCCAGCCCACCTCCTACCTTGTCTGTCCATTCTAGACATTCCCTCCCCACTCCACCCCCCACCCATGGCTGAGTCTCTGAGGATTCCACTGTGATGCCCAAGGTCACTGAAGTCAAGACTTTATTAGCTGATCTTTGGCTCCTAAGAGATGGAGATAAACTCCTAAGAATTTTCCCTGCTGCTAGGCTGCTGGGGCCAACCTCCCCTAATCTACCTTTTACTAGCAACTGGGGAGAGCGATTGGCAAAGGTGTGCATTAAAACTCCTTTCTCGTGCTACTGTTTAGACTAGTCTTTTGGTTGTTTCAAGACAGGTTCCACCTTACTAAAGATGCAGTTACTCATATTCAAAGCCTACACAGTACACATTTGAAAGCCCATAAATTTATTTCATGTACCTTTTGCTCCGAGAAAATAATTACGATGTAGGGTCTTATCTGTCCAACAGTAATCCTTCATGATGGAAATTCAAAGAAAACCTGGGACTTGAGGCATTTTTAACAGTTGTTTTCAACTTAGAATAATTATTACTGTTCAGTTAGAATGAAGTGCAATTTTCTTTTTTTAGGGTGGGTGCAAAGGGAGAACAAGAAGCTCAGTCAGGCTTCATACCCCATGCTCAACATGAAGCCTGACATAGGGCTCAATCTTGCAATCCTGAGGTTGTGACCTCAGCTAAAATCAAGAGTTGGACACTTAACCAACTGAGTCAGCAAGGCACCCCAAGTACAAATTTTAGCAGAGTTGAATGGGTCTGTCCAATTTCTCTATCTGCACATGGCTGAGGCATCTGAGTTTTCTGACTGTATGACTGTAATCCCTGCCTCACCCACCACACACCTACACACACACACACACACACACACACACACACACATGCTTGCCTTTTTGAAACAGAGAAGCACTTGTTAAAAAAAATAAAATTCAGTTGACTAAATGTGAAGATCTAATTGGCTTTATTAAATGATTCAAGAGTTGGGCAGCATCCCATCTAGCAAGTAGAAGGGAGCTCAATGACCCAAACAAAAGGATTTTAAAGGCAGAGGGAGGGCATAAAAAAAGGAGAAAGGATTTATTAGTAAGGAATGCATTGTTCAGGCAAGGTTACCTTTCCAAGAGGAGTGGAAGGGGGTCTATCAGTAAATTTCCTGGTATTGACCAGGAAATTCTACATTGATTGGCTAAAGGTCGAAAGTGCAGTTAAGTTAGGTGTTAAGTCTTAGTTTGCTGACTTGTCCTAGATGATGCTATTTTGGGCCTGTGATTTTTCTTTTTAACACACCAGATAGCAAAAAAAGGAAAAAAAAACCCACAAAAAAACAAAAACAAAACTAAACAAAACAAAAACAAAACCAAAAAAACTCCCCCAAACCCCAAAACCCTACCACCACATGTAAACACACAGATATGCACCTGATGAGGATGCTGGTGAGAGGTAGTTAGGTTATTTGTTTGATATGCAAGCGATGATTTTCTGTTATTGTACAGAGGAAGACACCATTAGTTAAGAGTTAATATGTACCAAATGCCTATTATTCATTAGGACCTGATCTAAAATAATTCTTACAGGGCAGCCCAGGTGGCTCAGTGGTTTAGCACCGCCTTCAGCCCAGGGTGTGATCCTGGAGACCCAGGATTGAGTCCTGCGTTGGGCTCCCTGCATGGAGCCTGCTTCTCCCTCTGCCTGTGTCTCTGCCTCTCTCTCTCTCTCTCTGTGTCTCTCATGAATAAATAAAATCTTGAAAAAAAATAATCCTTACAACCACACTATGAGAGAGATCATATTGTTATCCTTGTCTTATTGATGGAAACCAAGGTGTAGCATGTTAAGCAACTTATGAAAGTCACGTAACTAGGAGCTGGAGGTCATAATTCAAACTCAGGTACTTTTACTACAACATGGCTTGACTGACTCAAAGACCAGTAGGATACAAGGGAAGAAAAGGTTTTCTAGCAGTAGATTTTTTTTTTTTGCCCCAAAAACTCATGATGCCCAACTCTGATGTTCCAAGGTCTCCTTGGCCTATCTGGTCTTTTTGTGAATTGGAAAAAGGTGTCCACTCTGTGCAGATACAACTCCACAGGTTTGGCAGAGGACAGCACTTTGTGTAAAGTAAAAGATGCCTGCACTCTGGACTCCTATTAGCCGATTTCTGGCTAATAGCCCCTGCCATAGCACATAGATAGGTGACCAGAGTATGGGTCTGATTTTGGCCTTTTTACTCTTGACCTGGAACTCTTGTATAGGATACAACCCACACAAATGTACATGGAAGCCTTGGTGCTTTTGTGTCTGAGCTCTGAGATCTGGGGAGGGGGGGGAATATCTCTAATTCTTGTTGACTCCTTGGTTTGTAGTCTCTGCAGCTGGCCTGCCTCTGTACCTTTCCATTTCCAGGGTTGGCACTGTCTTTCTAGAATAAGACAGTAATAACACCTGCTCTCCAGTGACTCAGGGTCCCACGGAATCTTACGGCTTTAGATTCACTTCAGCCGGCAAAGGATGGGTGTGTGCTCTCTTCAGCAAGGAATGCTTTATCCATAATCCTGACACATTGGCTCTATCCATGGTTTATCCACCACAAGCAAAGAAGAGTTGCCAAGTTACATGAGAATGAAGACTGGGAACCTATTTATGTGGATTGTAACCCTTTAAGGAATGAAGATATTAAAAATAATAGTATAGTTATTATATTATATAGATATCAACTTTAATATAAAGTTAGTGAAGTGACACTGAAACGAATGCTTTATATGTAGCAACACGATAACACCATGTTTCAACTGTAGTAGGGATATCTGGGAGAAAGAGGCCATAAAGGTATTTTTAGGAAGCTAGCAATCAATGTACTCTCAGGAGTGTGGTGCTCATAATACAGGGATTATGTACAGAGAAAGATTCCAAGGGTTTAGGAGTTGACCAGTGATGGGGAAATAGACACTGAATTTGGATTAACTGAGATCTTGAGGTGAGAAGGGGGAAGAGACAGACAGGATAACAGTGAGAAGGTGTCATGGGGTCAAGAGAAGGACTTTAAGGATGGGGAAGATTTGAGCATAGAGGAGAGATTGAGGACCTGGTGGGGAGGAGGGTAACTGACTGAGTAAAGACCTAGAGGAGGCAGGTGGGGAGGTTGTCGTGTAGCCCTGTACAAGAGGAAGAAAAATAAGGTGGGTGTGTAGGCAGCTAAGAGTGAAGGCACAGAAGAGATGACCAAAGGAGATCACGTCTGACAACTTGAATTTTCTCAGGGAAGTAGGAAGTCAAGTTATCTTCTTCTGCAGGCGGGAGATGGGGACTGAGAAGGGGCTGGAGGGGAGTAGCGGAAGTTTGGGACAGAAGTCAAGGGCATGGACAAGAAGCTGACAGGACAAGGGAGGGATTGAACACCTAGCCAAAGTGGAGATCAGGACTCTGTTGTCCCCCAGATTCCCCCAGTAGTGCTCAGCCTTTGTGATAGGAAGGGGAAGGAAGGTTGTAGCTTTGTCCTAGACATGGGACATTTTTAGGCTGATGATGGAAGAATTAGCAACATAAGGAAATCAAGGATGCTGGTGAGAAGGTTGTTCAGACAGATGGTCACTAAACTCTTCCCATGAGGGATGGGACAGCATTAATTTTGTTCGCCACTCCCTACCACCGGGTCAATGGCTGGCACAAAATAGATGCTCAAGAAATATTTGTTGGATGAATGAGTAATACTTAGGTTGGGAAGAACAGGAAAAGAGGCCAGGAGAGCACTAACAGACTAGGAGAAAATGAAGGGATGAAGACAACGGGAGTCTTTAAAAGACTCAAGAGCAGGTGTAGTGAGAGGTAGGCAAAAATAAGCTGAAGGATGAAAGGTTATGGCCAGAGAGTGGGGATTTGGGGTTTAAGCTTCGAAGAGGGAATTGTTCCTTGTGATGATCCAGGGCATGGCCCTGAGTGGGTGGCCGAGGTGGAGGAGGAAGAAGATGAGTGTAATTGGGAAGATTAGGCACTCCTCAGGCAGGGATATGGGGTGGGTCGCACTCTCAGAGGCAGAACTCTCCAAGGATGATGGTGAAGGAAAGTCAGGGAGCATCATGGGATCCCAGAACTCGAAGGGTAGGAAAAACCTCAGAAGTGGTTTGGCCCGGATCCCTGGGTGGCGCAGTGGTTTGCCACCTGCCTTTGGCCCAGGGCACGGTCCTGGAGACCCGGGATCGAATCCCACGTCGGGCTCCCAGTGCATGGAGCCTGCTTCTCCCTCTGCCTGTGTCTCTGCCTCTCTCTCTCCCCTCCCCCCTCTCTCTGTATGACTATCATAAAAAAAAAAATAAAAAAAAAAGAAGTGGTTTGGCCCAACCTCCTACCAAACAATAGCAAGAAATTGGCTCGGAGGGAATGGTAAGGCTTTAACATTAAAGTGGGACGCTGGGGAGGGAGGGAGGAACAGGGGGCAGATGTGGAAGGGCATTGGAGGTCAAGAGAGAAGCTCATTCTTCTATAACAGGAAGCCTAGTCATTTTCTGGATGGGAGAGTGACATGTTGAAAGTGGTGTTTGCATAACATCATGTTGGCAGCAATGTAGGGGTGGAAGGGAGCAAGGAGAGACTAGAGGCTCCGGTGAGTCTCTGGGGGAGAAGTGAACCACATCCAATTCCATGACCCACCACAGTTTGCCAGGTTTCCATGACCAGCATAATTTCTTCCCACACAATGGGTCAGGCTGGCACACGCCCCTGCATCTGTGTATGTAACATGCTCCCTCTGTAGCTTCTGAGTACCTTGTTTTGAACAAAGCTATGTTTGCTGCACAGCCTGGTTCCTGCAAGTCTCTTCATCACAACATGTGGTACTGCTTGCTTTCTTCATCAATTTGGCTCATGATGCTCCCTCTGGGAAGCCTTCCATGGCTAACTTCCTGCCACAGTTCCCATTTCCGCCCCCTCCTGTAACTGCAGTAGACATGTGGCTATTACTGGCTCTGTCCCTGCTTGTCTCGTGTTCTGAGTGAGAGTGTTGACAGGTATATAGAGCACATAGGTGTATAGACCACATCTCCTTCCTCTGAGCTCCTTGTACTATCACCTAATAGATGCTCAATATAATGCAGGAATAGACCTGCTTTTGCTTAAACTTTAGCTCTCATGTTGTCCTGGGTGCCTTGCAATGAGTATGTTTCCCACAAATCTTTGAGAACTGACTTGACATCCCATGAGGTATTCTCATGGTGCTGTCTTCAGAGGCAAGGCATGGTGTTAGGTCCATGCAGATTCTCAGGTGTGAATAAATGTGCGTTTCAAGCCCAGTGTAAGCTCTGGAAGAGCTCTGTAAACTCTAGTACACCTGGGCTTGCCTCCCTCTTTCCTTCCCTTTCTCCTTCCCTCCCTCCTTCCCACCTTTCCTTCTTTTCTTCCTTCCTTACATCACATGTAACTAGAATGTACTCAAGTCCCTCACTCAGGGTCAGATGGTAGTGGACTTGTGCCTGACACTCAATCATGACATCCTTTCCCTCCAGAGGAGATGCCACAGCAGCCCGGAGTGCTCCAGCTCTCCTAACCTTTCTGTTGGGAAGGCCTTCCACATCACTCCCACTGTAGTGTGTCCTTTTCCTTGGCCCGTGTTCACTAGAAACTGATCTCTCCTTGTAGCTAGGATGGCTGTTGCTATTACCACAAGTGTGGAGTTCTTAATGAAATCATCTCTCTTCTGTTTATTTATATTGAGGACAATGCAACCTCTCTCCCAGGCCCTCAAGGGAGTCAGGCTGCCACCACAGCATCTAAGGTGGGATGTGAGGGCGCTTAAGAGGGGTAAGAGACTGTGGGAGTTCAAGGGAGGTTCAAGGCCTTCTGATCAGTTGAGTCCCTTCTCCTACCCATGGGCTTTCTCATTGCATTTCCTGTACACTTAAAATGGGCTTGATACACCGGTAGCATTTATAGCAAAGAGGGAAGTCATCCACACAAATGCAGCTAATTTATCACTCTGTGTCTTAAAACATTATCCTGAGCTCGTAGGTACAGGGCTCTGTCCTAAGCTTGGGATAAGAGACAGTCTGGGTGGGAGGAATTGTCCTAGGGGACAAGCCTTTCTTGTCCGGTGTGATAATGGAGGTGGGACACACACACACAGGGACCAGCATAGAAGGGCAATACCAGAACTAGGACAAGTTGGGCAACCATTCATCCTACAAAACTTATGAGCCCACCATAGGCCAGGCTCTGTGCTAGATGATGGAGGCACTGGGTTGGAGCAGACAGATAAGACCTGGTCCTCATGGCGCCTATTGTCCAAGGGTCTGGGCTGCAGCCTTCATGCAGGGAAGAGGAAGGAAGGGAATTCAGGCAGTAGGACCCACAGGAGCCTGAAAGGGGGAGACTTCCTGGAAAAGGGGACTGAGGAGGCATATTTAAAAGGGGAAGAGACGTGGTATGGGAGTGAAATAGAGGATGTGGGGGACACCAAGGCAGTGAGTTGAACAGGAGCAATAAAACCATGCAGGAAACACAGGGAGATGGGGCACTAGAGCTCTCTTGGTCACCCCAATGGTGAACAATGCTCAGATAAATGTCTCTAGTATCTAGTCCATTCACTCAGGCCTCTGAGTCAGTCTGGAACATCTGGCCTGACATCGACCCCCGGTGACTGGGATCGGAGAGGGGCTGCTTGTGTCTCAGAGCTTGGGACAAGCCAGCAGAGGCTCTCTGGTGAGTTCCATGGGTACACACTGTGAGACTTGGAGGTGCTACAGTTAGGAGGGAGCCCATTTTCCATTCTGTCTCTCCCAAATACAGGAGTCTGTGCCAGCCTCGTTGGTTCTGGGAGGCAGACAGCATAGGGACACCAGTGGACGCCCAGGGTTTTGGGGGAATGAAAAAGCCACAGAGTCACCTAATAGAACCAGCTGCCTCCTGAGAGGCCGGTGCCTGAGGCCCTGGGACTGGGCCGTGCCTGGCAGGAACCAAGCTCATTCATTAAGGGAGGGCCCCGGTTCGGTAGTGCACAAAGTCTACAAGAGGCTAATTACAGGAAAGACTTGAAATGGAGACTCCGGGATTACAGTGAAGGAAATTGGTATGGAGATTAGTTGTAGCCATAGAATGAAACCCTGGAAATCATCCAATTAATGAACCAGTTCACTGGGACCTATAAAAGAGGCCACCTCTCTGCCTATGTCAGAAGATACCCTTTCCTCAGAGGCTTCAACCAGGACATCTTTCTGTGGCCAGAGAAAATGATGAGCCCGCAGTCCAGCAGGCTGTCCCAGGCCACCAAAGGTTCTAGGGGCTGCTCTGCTGTTGTGGTGTCTGGGCAGAGCTGTATCAGCCCAGGCAGGTCCCAGTCAGCCTCGTGCTCTGGGGGACGCAGTGCCTCCACAGCCTGTGCCATGGTAGGGGGTGCCTTCGGCAGCCAGAGCCTGCACAGCGTCGTGGGGAGCAAGTTCAGTGTGGCCAGAGGTGCCTCCCAGACTGGGAGCTCAGCCTGGAGTTGCTCGGGTGCCCTTGGAGGGAGCCTGTGTGGGGTTGGAGGAAGGGGCATGAGAGGTGGCTCTGGAGGAGGCTACTTTAGCAGTTGGGGGAGATGTGGTGGTTTTGGAGGCATTCCTGGTGGAGCTCAGGGCCTTGGAGGTTCAGGGGGCTTTCCCCTCAGCATCCAGGAGGTGGCCATCAACCAGAGCCTCCTTCAGCCCCTGAACATGGGGATCGACCCACAGATCAGGGAGGTGAAGACCCAAGAGAAGGAGCAGCTCAAGACTCTCAATGACAAGTTTGCCTCCTTCATCGACAAGGTGAGGGCCCACGGTGAGGAGGGGGCCTGGGAACATGAGGCCTAGGTTGGGGCAATGTGTCTGCTCGTGAGCCAGAGGCTGGGTAGGCCATGACCCCTGCCCCCTGATTGACCACAGGTACGGTTCCTGGAGCAGCAGAACAAGGTGTTGGAGGCCAAGTGGTGCCTCCTCCAGGAGCAGTCAGCCACCTCCAGGGCCACTGCCAACAACCTGCAGCCCTTCTTTGAGTCCTATATTAGCTGCCTCCAGGCCCACCTGGACAGGCTGCTGAGTGAGCGGGGTCAGCTGGATGAAGAGCTCAGCATGATGCAGGTGCTTGCGGAGGAGTACAAGAGGAAGTGAGTGATGGAGGTGCTGTGGAAACAGCCACTGGGTCTAGGTGATCGTGGGGGAGGTCAGGAGGTGTGGAGGCTTTCCAGCTGGGAAATTGTTGGTGCATGTCCTCAAGGATGACACAGGATGGGGTGTCAGGTTATGGGTCCGATGAAAGGAGGATCTGCTCTCCTTGTTGGTGCCAAGGAGAATAAGATCTGTGACAGCGTGGGCATCTCGGGGGCCCTCTTCCAACAGAGGCAGATATGAGGCACTTTGGCATTTAACAACAATGGATCTCATACTTTGCTGCTTACCAGAACCACTTTGGGAGCTTTATGAATTCTGAATGTCCAGGTTGCACTCATGACTCATTGCATGAGAATTTCCGGGCATGGGAGCCAGGCATTGGTAGCTTCTACAGAGCCTCAGGTGATGCCAGTATATTGCCAGTTAGACAATGTGTTTGGGCTCGGTGATGAGGGAGATTCAAGGGGAGGTAGGACACAGATGGAGAAGGGAACAGCTGGGACCTTCGGGTATAGGTGGGAGGTAGCCTTGGGAGTGAGCACAGACTTTTGCTCATGAGGACCGGACTGATTCCCTGCAGTGGAGAATCCAGAGACCTGTGTGCTGCCCAAGGATACCAGGAGTTATGAGCCAATTCCATCACATCTCTTATCTCCTTTTTTTTTAAGATAAATATTTTATTTATTTATTCATGAGAGACACAGAGAGAGAGACAGAGAGAGACAGAGACACAGGCAGAGGGAGAAGCAGGGCTCCCCGGGGATATCCTGATGCAGGACTCAATCCCCTGACCGAGGATCATGCCCTGAGCCGAAGGCAGATGCTCCACATCTTTTATCTCCTATTTCCAATATCCTGGAGTGTCAGAAATGGGGTGCCGGCGTGCTTTTAAAGGCCCACCATGGTAATAAAGCACGCCACTCAACCAGCTTTATCCCTGATCGTATCCAGGGAATAGTCACCTGCAGCTCTGCCCCAGGTTACGTACCACCTCCTTTCCCTGGGCACACGTGCCCGTACCCTTGGCTCAGCCACCCTCAGGCATGACCTCTTTCCTTTTTCGTAGGTATGAGGATGAGCTTAACAAGCGCTCAGAGGCTGAGAATGACTTCATGGTTCTGAAGAAGGTGAGCAGGCCAGTGGGGGAGAACAAGCCAGCACAGGAAGGAGACGGCACAAGGGAAAGGGGGAAAGGTAGCATCTTTCCAGGGATGTGAGACTGGATAACACTTTGCCTGGAGCAGGAAGGATGGCCAGAACCTGGGACAGTGCCAACCTGGCATTGGGGCCTATGCCCGAAGGGTTTTCTATCTTTTGTTTTCCCTGTAGCTAAGACATTTCTCCAGCGTGTTTGGCTCAACAGTTGCAAAACTGCTTGGAGCCAGACCCTACAGTTTATAGTTTATTGCCAACTACTAATAACGACCATCATAATTATTCAAGCTGCAAAAATGGATAATAATGACCTTTTCTAACAAGTGAACTCAATTATCAAAACTTCCTACTGCGTGTATAAATTCTGCTCTAGGTGATTTTTACTCCCTCAACTATGTAAACATGATATCAATGTCATTATTAAATGCAATGGTGACTAATGAGAATAATATTGAAGCTAAGAAGGTGGATTCTCTGTTTTTTACTTTCAGGATGTGGATACTTCCTACACAACCAAAGTAGACTTGGAAATAAAAATGGAAAGTCTGATCAGTGAAGTAAACTTTCTGAGAGCCCTCTTTGAAGCTGTAAGGACCTTTATATTTTCCTCTAGGGTGGAAGCCGTGATGTGGGGTATCAAAACTTGCTTGATTCTGGGGGTTCAGTCTCCTTTGTGAGATCTATTTGGCAGCACTTTCCCATTTTAATACCTATTTCTTCTTCATTTCTTCGATTTTACACCTCCTTAACTTATATTGCTTATGCTCTCTCTCTCTTCTCCTTCCCATGGCCCCGGGTTTTCAGAATCTGCAGTTCATGCCTTTAGAATTTCCATGTGCATAGAATCCCAAGGGAAATCTGTAAAAGGAGAGTTAAGGACAATCCCTCACTGCCTGCTGGGAATTTTTTTGCTGCCTGGTTTCTGGATCACTGTCTTGTCCTCTTCCTTTCCCTACAGTAAGACTTGGTTTTCTAGACCCCACAATTTTCCTGAGCCAGTGCTTGGAAGGTTTAGGGCATCCTAGAGAGGTGGTGACACTGCCCAATGGTGTGTCCCTGTGTGTGTGCAGGAGTACAACCAGGCCCTGTCGGAGTCCAGTGATATGTCTGTCATCTTGTCCATGGACAACAACCGGCATCTGGACCTGGACAGCATCATCACCGAGGTCAAGGCCCAGTATGAGGAGATCACCCAGAGGAGCAAGGCTGAGGCTGAGGGGCTATATCAGGTCAAGGTAAATATGGGTCCCTGGATCTGTCTAGACTCACAAGCTTTTTCCAGGGCTCCTTCACCGCTAGCCCCTCCTGTCACCATCCCAGATAATGCACATTTTGTTCAGTGGGAACCCACTGAATTATCTTTCACAAATACCTATAACTTGCAATGTTTTTCATTCCACTGCCTGATATGTTTAAGGGCAACTGTTATTTTTAGTTAAGCGATCCTTTCCATTCCAAATGCCTGACGGACCTCCATGCTATTTTAGGACTTTCTGGATTGACTGCACTTCTATTCTCCTTTTCAGACGCATGTATTCGAGGGTTAGGGATAATTTCTCCCTGTCTGCTTCTTACCCACCAGCTTGGGGAGCTGCAGACTACAGCCAGCATGTATGGTGATGACCTGAGGAGCACCAAGAATGAGATTGCAGAGCTCAACAGGATGGTCCAGAGGCTGCAGGCCAAGATCGAGAGCATCAAGAAGCAGGTAGGTATGGCTCCCCAAAGCCTGAGATTGTAACTCTGATGACAGTGGTGCTCTGAGATGCCAGTGGGGCACCTGAACCTAGCAAGCTGGAGTCTTTCTGGTCGCCATTGGAACCTACAGTGGAACTCCCCAGGTAATACCATACAGAGTGATGACTTCTGTATGTTATCTTTACTCCCACCCATCATCTTCAAGGTAGAATGGTCTTCCCTCCTGTCATTGGTTGTGGCCTCAAGACTCCATGAAATATGTGCGACTGAGTTTTTGGGATCTCATACCATGAGTTAATCTTTTTTAAGAGGTCCGGAAGCAGGCAGCCTGGGTGGCTCAGTGGTTTAGCACCGCCGTCAGCCCAGGGCCGGATCCTGGAAACCCAGGATTGAGTCCCACGTCGGGCTCCCTGCATGGAGCCTGCTTCTCCTTCTGCCTATATCTCTGCCTCTGTCTCTCTCTCTCTCTGTGTCTCTCATGAATAAATAAATAAAAATCTTAAAAAAAAGAGGTCGGGAAGCAGGTGATCAATATCTCTGGGCAAAGATTCAAATGACCATTGGAATTTCCTAGAATAGTGTAGCTATACTATGAAGCACATAGGTTAGGAGTTTTCATTAAGGAGACAGATGGAGACCTATGCTCACCTGCCATGTGCCCAGGTAATTTTAGAGATTCGATCCTTCTTTCTTCTCCCACTTCAGAATACCAACTTGCAGGAAACAATTGTTGACACTGAGCAACAGGGTGAACAGACCCTCAAAGATGCCCAGGCCAAGTTGGCAGAGCTCAAGAAAGCCCTGAAGCAAGCCCAGAAGAACTTGGCCTATCTCCTGCGTGACTATCAGGAGCTGATGAACATCAAATTGGCATTAGATGTGGAGATTGCCACCTACCAGAAGATGTTAGATGGCGAGGAGTGCAGGTGGGTAGGGGCTCTGGTCAAGGCAAGGAGGACAATTTGAGAATCAAGTTTCAAAGGATTGTATGTATGGTCCTTGGTTAGACACAGTGGCAGGGGACAAAGAGGCTCTCAACAAATGCTTGATTAACAGAATGATACTACCTAGCACTCTCCCCTTTGGGCTCAGGGACACCAACTTTATTTGTTAGAGCTGAAAGCTTAGAGCTTCCCAACAGGCAGGTAGTGCACCCCAAAGGCCATTGTCAGCCAATCCTGATATGGTGGAGGATACAGATGAATACTAGTGGGTCCTAGTAGCTTGCTCCTCCTATTGTCCAAACCGGTTTCCACTTAACCTCTGCATCGGTGACTCTTCTTTGCCTCTCCATCTCTGGCACAGAAAAGAGTTGCATCACTTTTGGTATAGGCCAGGCACTGTGCCAGATATTCTTTATGGTTTAATTTACTCTTTTTGATAAACTGATGAGTATATTATTCCAGTTTTTCCAGTGAGGGGAACCCAGGCCAAGGTGATAGCAGAATCAAGTATCCAGAGATACATTATCTCTCTGCTTCTCTGCATCCTCATCCTAGCATCCCCTGGAAGCCCTTCTCATGGGTAACTTCAATCCCTGATGCTGCAGCTCATATTATTGTACTCTGACATCCCAGGGGATAATTCTGAACAGAGATGCTGAGAGGAACCACCATGAGGTTTCCATGATATTTATTTTGTTTTCCTACACAGGATGTCTGGGGAGTGTCAGAGCCCAGTGTGCATCTGTGAGTATCATAAGCACTCCATTTCCATTGTGTGAGATGATTTCTCATGGCTTTGCTTCAGCTCTTCTACCCACAAATTGGTTTTTTTTTTTTACAGCCTGATTGCCAGGGTAAAAGAAAGGGTGGGGGGCGAAAGGGGAGCCAGATTTGGGTAGGACTTATCTAATGTCCTGTGGAGTGTATGTCCTGGATTTGCCTTCAGACAAAGAACTCCCTCCCATGAGAAGGGGGTTTCTCCTTCTCTTTTTTGATTTTCTCTGCCACTCATTCTTCAGACAGGAATGCATGCAATGGGCATTTAGACAGACGGGGGACACTGAGCAGCCCATTCTCATTGCAGTTGTGGTCAACCATACATCCAGCAGCAAGAACATTAGTCCTGGGGGCAGCAGCAGCAGCAGAAGCAACAATGGCATCCGGGGCAACAGAGGTGGCCGGGGCATCCGAGGAGACAGTGAGTCCACCAACGGGAGGAAAGGCAACCAGTCCAGAAGCACAAGCACCTCCATGGATCAGAGTCCCAGACTGGGCAGCTCTTCCTCCTCCTTGGCTAAGATTGTGCAGGTCACCGCCAGCAGCGACCAGCGTGCCTGCATCAAATACTGAGACTGGGCCCTGATGCACGACTATAAAAATTTCCCCTGCCTTTAGCTACATCTCTCTACAATCACTCCTCTCTCCCCAGGGTTGGTGATACTATACTGTCACCCGCTTGGAGGCTCAAAATCAAGAAGGGGCCCAGGTAGACATTGTCAAGTTAGGAGTTTGTCCCTGAGCCCATCACACATTCCACTACTACCTATTGTCCCCTTGTATATAAACTTTGCCTTGCCTCCTCTCGGCTCTCTGTTTCTTTTTCTTCATTAAACTGCAATATGTGATGATGGATTTGACTATTTGACTCTGAGTTTTGCAGAATAATAGGAACTCATGACGTTTGCTGAATCAGAAGGCAACACACTCAAAATGTGGCCTGCAGGAAGTTATGTTAGCAGCTGTGCATGGAGTGAGTGAGAGATGAGGAGAGAATGAGGGTGCCGAGGGAGTTTTTGGGGTTAAGCCAACTGGGCCAGACTTCACAATTTGCCCAACTGCCATGCTGTGCTTCACTCTTTCTGTATCTATATCTGGTCAAGCCACACCCTGGGGCTGGAACAC
Organism: Nyctereutes procyonoides; assembly: GCF_905146905.1. Classification (NCBI taxonomy): domain Eukaryota; kingdom Metazoa; phylum Chordata; class Mammalia; order Carnivora; family Canidae; genus Nyctereutes; species Nyctereutes procyonoides. The sequence goes on along the minus strand of NW_026575124.1, from coordinate 3,670,264 downwards.
TTCTCATACTGGCATCAGTCATCCTTGCCAAGAATTCCAAATGGCTCAGTGATAGCCAAGTAATTGCACTGCCCAGCCTGGGTCACCTCAGGGGGCAGCCTTTCTTTATCTCCTCCCTTGGGGGTTTTGGACCACAGTGGTGGGAGAACATGGTCAGAAGCTCCCCCTATGTCCTCATTCCTTATGGCTCGGGGGCATTTGCCCCTTTTCCCAGCAAGACTCTGCAGCATTCTGCTTCTCTTTCCCTCTCACATCCTGAGATCTCAAGGCTCTGGAAAATCAATAAATGAAGCCAAGTTTTATTTAATAATTTTCACCCGCTCAGACATTGTTTTGAGAACTTCACACATAAATAATCTAATCTTCACAATGATCCTATGAGGTAGGCATGATAACCTCACTTAACAGATGAGAAAAAGGACCACAGAGACATAAAGATCACACTATGCCAACGGTTGCAGTTAGCAAGTGGTACAGCCGGGGTTTGAACACGAGTAGTTGGGCCCTAGAGTCCATACCTGTAACCACATGTGTGATTCTGTTTTTTTTTTTTCCTTTGTGATAGATTTGGGGGGTGATCTTTGGTCTTTGAAGGCAGAGGCTTACTTTATGCAGATCCCTGCTCTGTCCTTGGTTCTGAAATCTGGTCCAGATACCTGGGGGACTCTTCTATTTTAAGAGGCTGACACTTGTCATCACTCACTCCAAACTTGACTTCTCAGTCCCACCTTTAGTTCCGACTACCGCATGTGCTCACAGATTTTCTGCTTAAGATCAAGTAAACATTTGTTTCAAAACTCAACTTTAAAAAAGACCCAGACTTGTCCATTTTGTTTTATTACCTTTAAAACCAAGAACAACAACAAAAAAAGTCTCAAGGTCTTTTCTTTTTATTTTAAAAAAATATTTAATTTATTTGAGAGAGAGAGAGAGAGAGAGTGAGAGCACAAGCACAAGCAGGGGGAAGAGCAGAGGGAGAAGCAGGCTCCCCCACCGAGCAGGGAGCCTGACATGGGGCTTGATCCCAGGACCCTCAGGATCATGACCTGAGTCGAAGGCAGGCACCCAATTGACGGAGCCACCCAGGTGCTCTCAAGATCTCTATGGATAATAAAACTTACATAATTTTGCATGTTTACTTTTTTGTCTCAGTTGCTGGAGAATATTTTTCATTGGATGATTAGAATACTTGCTTCCTTTTTAAACACATTGATGATGATGATTATGAGAGAGAGTGGGAGTGAGAGGGGGGAAGAAGGGCAGAGACAGAGGGAGAAAGAGAATCTCAAGCAGACTCCATGCTTAGTGCTGAGCCCATCTCGAGACTTGATCCCATGACCTTGGGATGACCTGAGCTGAAATCAAGAGTTCTACACTTAACCGACTGAGCCATGCAGGTGCCCCTGGATTATTATTTTTAATTTAACTCCCTTATTATTGGTATGGAAATACAAATAAAGAAAATTGAGAAGACAGTCTTCTCTCGATTGGAGCTAGGCTTATGATGAGCACATTGGAAACTGGGCACTCACAGAGGAAGAGAGTGATTTAAAATATTAGCTGTTAGTATTATGGTAATAAAAATAACATCGGCCTCTCAGGGATGTTTCAAAGCATACATGAAACAATGTACGTGAAAGTATTCTGTAAAATGAAAATACTCATATATTGTGCAACATGTATGCAGATTTTGATTAGCAAGTAGATTATAAGCTCTTTAAAGAGAGGAACTATGTCATATATTGTTTGTAAGTTATATAATACTAAAAAATGTTTACTTGTTGACTGATGGACTGATTAAATAATACAAGGCATGCCAGAGCTCAGCACAGTTCCTAGAAAAAGAAAGGTACTCAATAAATGGGAGCTATCACCATTATTATTTCTTTTTTTTTCACCATTATTTCAAGGATTACTTTTGTTAATTAATTTCTAAAGAATCAGACTCTCAAGGCTAGAAATGACGTCAGGGGCCCTGAAAAAGAATCCCCATTTAGATATTGAAGTCTTCTCTAAAACACCTTTCTGCAGTCAGCAGCCCACTCTCTCCCATGGAAGCTAACCCCTCCTTCATTTACCTTGTAAATTCCGCTCATCGGTCCAAGTATTTTTTTCCCCTCTGTGACCATCGGGAACAATTCTGAGTCCTCTTGTGCATGACAATCTACAAATGTTTGAGGATGGTTTTTCCCTTCCTTGGATTTCTTCTCTGAGTGGAATACCTCCATTTCCTACTCTGCTTTGGGGCACCCCCTGCATCCTGGGTGCTTTCCCATAGACATCGCATCATCTGGACATCTGGAACCCAACCCAAACTTCCAGACGTGGCCTGACTAGACTAGCCCAGGAAAAGGGTGGTCATGGGGTTTCTTGTTGTGTACCCTCCAACCTTGTAGGTGAGTTTGGCAGCTCCTTCCTGCCGCTGACTCATCCTGAGCTGCTGCCATTTTATACAAGCCATTAGGAAACTGTCTCCCGGTGCTGAACCACACAGCTGCTTTGCTTGAATACATCTGTAGGGTTTTATTTTACATTAATCTCTGTTAAATCTTTCTTGTTAGATTTGGCACAAGCTCTAACCTGTCAAATTATTTTTGGATTGCCCATCATGCCATCCAATTTATTACTCCAACCATGTTCAGGCCAGTTGTGAATGTGAGCTATATGCAAAGCTGTCCTTGCTTGGGTGTACTAGAAAGAGAAGCTGCTATAAAGGAAAAATGACTTATTTTTAATAGAAGGGAAAGATGTTATATTTAATCTTAAGGGAAGTAGGTTTTGATAAATCTTTTAATTATAGAAAGTTTCAAATAAATACAAGAATAGAATAATGCAATGAATGCATGCTTCTGTATCCATCACCTAGCTCAACAATTAACTCATTATTCTGTTTCATTTCTATTCTTCTCACTCCTTTTACCCCTCCAGATTATGTTGAAGCAGGTCCCAAACAGAATACCATTTTATTCATACATATTTTTAAAGTTTCTCTAAAAGATAAGGACTCTTTAAACAATATAACCATATTAATGTTATCACCCTTAACAGGATAAACATTAATTCTTTAATATGATAAAAAAATCCAGTCCAGTGTGTCAACTATATTCAAATTAAAAATTTAAAAAAAATCAAGTCTGGGTTCACATTTCCTATAATGTCTTGTGAATGTTTTCAGTAAAATCATCTATTTGGATCAGGGTTCAATATTCAAATAATGTTCATGCATCACAATTAGTTCATAGCCCTCTTTTTTATTCCTTGTAATTTATTTGTTGAAGAAACTTGGTCAGTTGTCTTGTGGATTTAGTGTCCTACTTAGTTAGTGGCCCCCCCCCACCTCCACCCTTCTGCTGTGATATTGTTCAACATGTTCCTCTTTCCTTTGTCTTTACATTTCATGATAACCCATTAAAATGGACCTTTTAGGGTGAACTATTCTATAAATTTTAACACAGTTATGCATGTATAGATTCATGAAGCCACCACCACAGCCAGGGTATAGAACACTTTCATCGTCCCACAAAACTCCCTCATCTTATTTTTGTATAGTGCCACATTCCCTCCACCTCTAAGCATGGGCAACCACTGATTTGTTCTCTGTCACTACAGTTTAGTCTTTCTGAGAATCTCATCTAAACAAATCACATAGCAGGTAAACTTTTGAGATTGACTTCTTTCCCTCAGCATAATGCCTTTGAGATTCATCCAATTTGTTGTATCAACAGTTTGCTTCTTTTTATTGCCAAGAGTATTCCATGGAATTGATGTGCTATGGTTTGTTTATCTCCTCAAGTCTTGAAGGATATTTGAATTGTTACCAATTTTTTTGTGATTATAAATGGAGATGCGATAAGCATTCATGTACATGTTTTCGTGTGAACGTAAGCTTTTATTTCTCTAGGGTAAATTCCCAGCAATGGGATTTCTGGTCATAGGGTAAGTGTGTGTTTAACTTTATAAAAAATTGCCAAACTGTTTTTAAAACTAGCTGTGCCATTTTGCATTATATGAGCATTGCAGTTAAATTGTATTCTCCAGAGCAAATGGCGAGTATTTCTAAACTTCAGCTATTCTAAGACATCTGTATCGGTATGGTTCTTTGTTTTGAAGAATACATTGATTCTTTGTTTCTGAAAGGCAAGATCCACTCCCTCCCTCTGCCCCTGAAGTCTCGGGAGGGTGAGAAAAATGGGCATTTGTTACCCTGCATATAAAGTTAGAGGGATTTTGAATTTTCAAGGGAGGTCCAGGAGAGAAGGACAGAGCTGCACCATGGAGAGAAGAGGTGGGTGAGGAGGGCTCTGGGAGGAACAGGGGTCCCTGCAGCAATGTCAAGAGATCGCATGTAGGGGCCATTTAGGGATGCATTTCCCAGGGGAAGTATTTTTCAGGGGATGGTGATGACATTTCTATCACAAGGATGCCATATAAAGAAGCGGAGTCATTCCTGGACCGTACCACACTGTCTCTCATTACTGTACATCATTGGCAAAGGAAGAGGGCTAGAGGGCAGCTGTGGGCCAGAGTGGACTGGGGGCAGGATAGTAGTCTCGGGGACTGGGACCAACAGGTAGGAAGAAGATGTGTGGGGGACTGGGGAAGATCTGGCTCAGGGCTCTAAGACGTGTGGAGAATAGGGAGGTACTGAACCCCTGCAGAACTGAACAGGGGTTGGACATTTGGTTGATTATTAAAGGAAAGGAGATTGGAGGATTGAGGGCATCTGGATTACATTTAAAGAACAAATCTTACCTTATTGTTCCCCCATGAAGTCCTTTAATGCTCCCCACTGCCTGAGGATGCAATCTGACATCTTCATATGACATATCAGGCTTTCTCGAAGGGGTTCAGCCTATTTCTCCAACACTGTCCCCGGACACCACCGTCTTTTGTGTACTACCTGTACCAGTGAGCAAAATGCTTCAATTTTCTTAAATACTCTGAGCTATTCCAGCCTTGGGTCCTTTGCACATGCTTGCCTTTGGCTGGCATACTCTCTGAGACCCCATCTTCCTTCAGTTCTGGCATCTGCTCTTGTGGATAGATCTCCATCTCCATGTCTGCCCCTCATCTGTGTCACCAGCAGGCCCTGAACAGACCTCTGTCTTTTGCGGTATTTTGTATTGATATGTCTGCCTCCCTTGCTGGACTGTGACCCGGCAGTCTGAGAGGCCAGAGCAGGCAACAGCCATTTTTTGTTTTTGTGACTGTGGCACATGGCAGTCCTGGACCCAGAGCAGACACTAGGTAAATGAATGAGGGCTGAGGATGGAGCATCCCTTTAGGGGGCACTGTGTAGATCAGAGAATGGGATTCAGCTGGGCATGGATGTGTCACTGGTGCTATGTTCCCTCCAGGTATTTTTCCATCTGTTTTATGAACAACCCAGTTGACATCTTTCTGAGACCCTGTTTCCCTACCCCAAAGCATCCTCTTGCCTTTGGGGTAAGCTGCTCCTATGGAAATGAGATAAAGTTAGTCCATCATAATGTGTCAGTAAAGACTTGCTGGCCCTGAGGTCTCATGGTGTGTGTGTGTGTGTGTGAAGATCTCCCCAAATGTATCTTGATCTCGTATCCTGAGGCTCCCATCTCTGCTTTCACACCAGGGTCTGTGTCTCTCAACGTCCGAGGTGTGCTTCCCATTCCCTTCGTCAAGATGGGGAGCTCTCAGTGGACGAGGCTGCATCTCACCTTCTGCATCTTCTCCCCCCACCCCACCCTCCACTATCCAATAGTGAACTAATTGAAAAGGACATGAGATGGACTTCTTTATTGATCACGATACAACATAACCTTGTTCTTCGGAGATGCGACACGATTAGGGAGTAGTAGTCTGCACTGCAAAGTCAATGCCAAATCCTGGTGGCTGGTGCAGAGCTAGAAGGCAGTCTACTTGGTTATACTAAATATTCCCTACAACAGACAAATTGTACCACTTCCCAAGCATTCTTACTAATTTCCACCAGGGCTATAGCACGTGTTTACGTAGCTTTACCGAAAAGAGCTTCAAGATGAGGAGGCACCTGGGTGGCTCAGTGTCTGGCAAAGGATTGATGAATTCTAACGAATTATTATTAATTCATATTGATGAAAGGCCCAGAAACCAGAATTATTAATAATAATTATCTTATTTTTTTAAAGATTTATTTATTTATTTATTCATTCATTTATGATAGACATAGAGAGAGAGAGGCAGAGACACAGGCAGAGGGAAAAGCAGGCTCCATGCAGGGAGCCCGATGTGGGACTCGATCCTGGGACTCCAGGATTGCACCCTGGGCCAAAGGCATGCGCCAAACCGCTGAGCCACCCAGGGATCCCCTAATAATTATCTTATTATTACTATAATATACTAACTAAAATGTGCATAATGATAAAGTATATCAAGTGCTTAGTCTGTGCCTGGCCCTGTGCTAGGCATTGGGGCTTCTGTGACTCAGGAGGTGGTGCATGGTCCCTGTTCCCATAGAGCCCTCCGTCTGGGGACCAGATCTGCCTTGTAAGGTAGCAGCAGCAGCAGAGCTGGGCCTCAGGTGTGGTGGCGGGGTGCTGGGCCTAGACTGAATGAGAGGCTCCAGAGAAAGAAGCCTGGACATTTGGTGATTGATCCATGGAGAGAACACTGGATAGGAGCCCTACCTATTGCTGAGTGATCATTTGGGGTTTACCTGTCCTCACCGTGTGACTGAACAGGTTCCACCTCGTCTTTGATCTTCATGGTCCTTATCTTTCCGAAGAGACCTTTGGAAGTCTCTAATCTTTGGGGGTATTTCTTAAGTCACTTGGAGTAGGAGGTGGCTCTATGTTTGTTTTTTCTTTTCCTTTCTACAGCAGGATGTCTGGGGTGTGTCACAACTCTAAGTGCATCTGTGAATATCTTACACATTTCTTTTCCCTTGAGGTTGGGTTAAATATTGCTCCTGAGATTGCATAACTACTTCCCTGAGGACAAAGCAGAATGATTCAAACTCTCACAAAGGGAAAATAGGTCTCTATATAACAAAGGCATTACTGAGTTTCCCACATTCCCACCTCTTGGAGCTGGAGGAAAAGAAGAATGTATCTGCTGTTATTCCTTACATCAGCTCTGCCACAGCTGAGCTCAGCTGCTCACCACCTGCCATGGCCACCTACCCTCTAATACACCTGTGTGCCTCTCACTTCTTACCCCTCAGCCCGGAGCACCTCCACCTTCTCCATTCATCCATGGAACCAGCACCTAAAGCAGGAAACAGACATTCTCATTACCCCAGAAGTCCCCAGCCTGTTCTCTCTTCCAACCATCCCTCCCGTAGGTTAGTTTTAAATGTTTTTGTATTTTATGAGAATATATCAGTAGAATCATACAGTTTGTGTCTGGACTCTTGCTTAACACGATTTAGCGAGATTCCTCCAAAACCAACCAGGTGGTTGCAGATCTTTCGTTCTCATTAGTGAGCTGCTGTGTGGTTAAACTCAGGTATTTACATAATTTACTACAGTCAGACATGGGGTTTGTGTCTAGTTTTCAGCTATTATGCACAATCCTGCAATGAATATTCTAGTACACGTTTTGTGGTGAATACATGAATACGCTGAATGGTTTGTGTACAACTAGCAGTGGAATTGTTGGGCCCACAGGGTATGGTTGTTCAGGGGTATACCAGATACTCCAAAAACTTTCCCAAAGCAGCCATCCTCATCCCTGATGACACTTGGTACTTAATATTTCCTTTCTTTGGTAGTTTAGCCTTTTTTGGGGGGGTACTGTTGTCTATCTTTGTGGCTTTAATTTGCACATCCCTTAGTGGCTAAGGAGGTTGAGTTCTTTTCACATGCTTACTGGTCGTTTGAGTACCCTCTTTCATGCCAGTCTTCTGTCCATTTTTTAGTGGGTTGTCTGTAGTTTTCTTGAAAATTTGTAAGGGTTCTTTATATGTTCTGGATATGAATCCTTTGTCAGATATATGAAGATTTCTTCCCACTCTGTGGGTTGCCTTTTCACTTTTTAATGGAACTTTTTGACAGAGTCACTTAATTTTATGAATTCATCATATATATATATATATATATATATATATATATATATATTTGCATGGTGCTTTTCATGTCTTATATTCAGCTCTGTACTCTAAGGTCATGAAGACATTCTCTGGGATCTTCCAAAAGGCTTGCTGTTTTACCTTTCTTTTTTTTTTAAGATTTTTATTTATTCATGAGAGAGAGAGAGAGAGAGAGAGAGAGAGAGAAACAGACAGACAGAGGCAGAGACACAGGTAGAGGGAGAAGCAGGCTCCACGCAGGGAGCCTGATGTGGGACTTGATCCCAGGACTCTAGGATCAGGCCCTGGGCTGAAGGCGGCGCTAAACCACTGAGCCACCCAGGCTGCCCTGTTTTACCTTTCATGTTCAGATCTGCTGTTGACTTTTGTGTATCTTTCCCCCCATACATACATCAGTTCGGAGGTTCTGTAGCATTCAATTACCAAGAGAGATGTCCATCTGGGTAATCTTGGTGGTAAGCACACAGTTGTTTGCTATGTTGCTTTCCGTGTGATTGAAGCATTTTACAATAAAAAATTAAATGAAAAAATATTTAAGCGTTAATATTTCCCTGGGTTTCCTCTTCGATCCACTTTTCTTTTCAGGCTACACAGTCTTCCAGAGTCAGTTTGCCTACTTCCATCCTATTCATCTATTTATTTAAATTTCATCAAGTGCCAATTCAGTCCATGTACCTTGAAGTTGCTGGCCACAGAGATGAATATAACAGGGTTGTCCCCTCAAGGGACTTGCGGTCTGGTATATATGGTGACAAAGAATTGCAGTAAAGGTCCTTGGAATAGCTATTCCAAAGAATAGCTCAGAGCTCAGGTTCTTTTCAACATGAGTGTTCAGTCTTTCCTTTTTCCTCTTCTTGTCCCCTTTTAAAAATCAACTTCACCGAGGTATAATTTGCATACAATGACAATGCAGCCATTTCCGGAGCACATTTCAATGAGTTTTGACAAAGGTATATCGCCGTGTAAATACAGCCACAATTAAAATATAGGATATCTTCCAAAATTTTATCCCACGCCCCTTTGCTGTCAATCACCTGCCAGCCCTCAGGCCCAGGCTGGGCCCTGCTTCCTGTCGCTATAGGTTAGTTTTGCCTCTTCTAGAAACTCACATAAACGAAATCATACAGACTACACTCTTTCTGTGTCTGGCTTCTTTCCCTCATCATGATGTTTTTGAGGTTCATCAGATACATGTATGCCCTAGGCTGTGGTTTGCCCTTTCTTGCCTTTTCTCAGTGATGTGTTTCGAAGCTCCCTGCACTCTGGTTGATGCCTCACATTCTTCAGCATTCGCACCTATGGCAAAGGCTGGCTGCTTGGCCCGGCCTCTTGGACTAGGTAGAAGTCTCTATATGATCTGAATTCAGGACACCTGAAGACAGGTGACTCTCTTATTGCTCCCTGAGCCTTTCATAAAGATGTAGAAGTTTTCCTTTTTTAATGTGGTTGCTTATGTTATAGGAATTAGAATGCTAGAATCAGCAAACTGGAGCTTTAAAAAAATACCGGTGCCTGGGCCACATTCTCTAAGACCCTGATTCAGGAAGTCAGAAGTGAGGCTTGAGGATCTGGATTCTTAAAAGCTGCCCGGAGGTCCTGATGTGCAGTCAGCACTGAGGGCCGCTGCCCACAGAGTAGACTCTCGATTCTGCAGCTTGGCACAGATCGACCATCACGATCAGTTTCCACTGACACCTTCAGCTCCTTCTGCATCAACTGTCCTCCTCTGCCACGTTCCCTACTCTGCAAGCATGCGGGATCTCTCACCAACACTCCCCCTCCCCTGTATTTGAAATGTTTTCCACTCTGGCAGGGATGCCTTTCTCTTATGGTCCATCCACTGGGCCCACTCCTACTCATCCCTCAATACTTCACTCATAATGACCTCCTCTATGAGGCCTTCCATAGCCTTTCTTCTTCTTATGCCTGTACTACTGAGGTCAAAAACACGGACCCTGGTGTGATATAAGAGTTGTTGGTATTACTGTCTCCTCCTTCAGTACAACTGTGAGCTTCTCTGGATGATGGACTCTGTCTTGTGCAGCATCATGTTCCCATTGGGTAGCCTGGTGCCTGACACAGTAGGTGCTTAACAAACGATTGCTGAGTGAATGAGTGGACATTTGGAGAGATGACCAAAGGGATGGTGGTCCTTGATGTATCCCTCAGGGGCGTTGAAGTCCTAGTGGAAATAAGGGCTGGAGACTTCTGTCTGGGTTCTCCGAGCACTGAGCCTGACCCGCACTCCCAGCTCCGCTTTTCAAGCCTCTTGGGAGAAAGCAGAGTCAGAGGGTAGGCTGGGATGGCACCTGCCTTCTGACTGTATCAGTCTTCAAACCTACCTCATGCTTAATGCGCTTGTCATTTTCATTTGGGGCTACAGGGTGTTTGAAAGCATTCCGTCTGTGAGTCATGAGAGGGTGTGCGTCTGTGTGTGGCATGTTTGCCCATTTGTCTGTCAGTTCAAATAAGTGAAAGGACTTTAAAAAGTTGAAGACGCTCCACAAATGTCAGATGCTATTACGTGTTGGCACATATGCTTACGAGGCTGGGGCTTGGCACTTTTTGGAAACAAGAGCTTCTCAAGTTGTACAAGGCTGGCTGGCTGCTGGGGGTAGACGGACTGTTCCAGGAGTAGGGCCTGCCCTCCATGGGCTTTCCCACTGATTGAGGGGAGGAAACACATTCTCATTTGACTTTGGGCATCGTAAGGGCAACGGTGTCTCAGGAGCTGTAAGGACACAAGAGCTCAAGGGGCCAGGCTATTCATACAAGACATCGCTGTGGGGCTGGGCTGCTTGCTTGTTCTGAAATTATGGGTCAGTTTGGGTGTAAAGAAAAGGGGGAGGCGGTTTTAAGTCAGAGGACCCTTCATGGACAGAGGACAGAGGAGGAACCATTCAGAAGAGGTCAACACAGTCCCCAGCCCGGCAAGGTGCTCCGGAAGGGTGGCTGGGGAGTAGGTGAGGGGGAGGGCAGAGAAGCCTCACGTGAGGGCTTCGGTTAGAGGTGGGGCTACTAGCTGTGAGCTGCTTAGTGTCAGCGTGGTTCGTGGTTCGTGGTTCGTGGTTCGTGTTCGTGGCTCTGGCCTGTGGACCACTGGCTTGCAGATTGGGAGTGTGACCCTGACTAGGAAAAAGGGAGGTGGGGGAGCACAAACTCTCCCCTCTGCTGGGGTACCCATGCCAAAGCCCTTGCTGGCGACCACGCTTAGACAAGAGTAGGGTCCTGTTTGCGCCTTTTCTCCTCGTTCCGCACTCTGTTTCATCTGCCATTTCCCAAACTTGGTCAAGTCCGAGTCAGTTGTTCAGAGTCAGGGCCTGTTCCGTGAGCTGGGCTCTGGGTGGGAACACAGGGCATCCTGTGGGGTCCCCAACAGGGAGGCTTTTCCGGAGGCCTGAGTCTTGCATGGCTGCTCCCCAGACATGGGCTCCCGACTGGGACAGAGCTGCACCAGGGCCGCTTACTGTCTGTGGGCCCTCGGACAAGCGATTTAAGTGCTGAGTCCCAGTTTTCCTCTTCTGTGAAATGGAGCTACGGGCCCTTCCCTATAGGATGTGGGGCGGATGGAAGGGAAGAGGTCTGTAAAGGGCAATCACAGCCCGCCCCTTGGCCAGCATGCCGAGGCTTGCCTTTCTTGCCTTTCTGCCTCGATTACGCTCCCTCCGTTAACACAGCACATTGCTCTTCAGTTTACAAAGCCCTTTGTTGCACTGACCTCACCTCCGACCCCCAGCGCTCTGCTCCAGGCTTGGAGCAGGATTTTCTTGGCTCCACTGTGATTGGCTACCCGGCAGGGGCTCCGGAGCCCAGGAGCAGGGCTTTCTGTTTCTGTCCATGGTGCTTCCCGCGGCACTGCTGGACGGCCCCCGTGGTGGCACGGTCTGGGCACTTTGAGGAGGCCCCTCCTCAGGCATCAGGAGCCCTGTCCTACAGGGCTGCAGCTGCCGAGTTCTAGATGCAGCAAGGCTGGTCCCTCCTCAGCACCGCTTGGCTCAGAGCTCACCTGGTATTGGACAGCAGTTCCCTAGGGAGTGGCGTCCCTCTGATTGCAGGACACAGGGTGGCAGTTGGTCCCCGACACCAGAACACTCAGTTCCTCATTGCCCCCCCCTCCACCCCATGGCCTCCTGAGCCAGTGCCCCCCCCTTCCTGATGCAGCCCGTGCAGGCTTCAACCTCCTCAGCTGCACTCACCAGCTCCACTCACCCCCTGCTGTGCCACGTGTTGCCAAGCTGGTCCTTAACCCTGAACGCCTGCATCTGAGTGTCGTGTTTCCCAGAGAAGCCGGGGCTCCCTGCAGTCAGGAGCAATTTCTCCTCTGTGCCCCTAATTCCCCCAGTGAGGGCCCAGCTTCCCCAGAGAAGAGGGGGGACTTGGTCATGGCACCAGCCTTCGAGGCATAGCCACGCCCAAGGAGAGGAAGGGCTGCGGGACCCTGTGTGTCTCCAGAAGCGCCTGTGCCCTCCCCTCTGCAAGGGCCCAGCTGGGCTAGTTCTGTGAGCAGCACACTCTTCCTCTCCCAAAGACGCAGCGAGGAGTGCAGCTAGGCTTTATAGGCCGCAGGTGTGGGGGATTAGCAGTGGCTTTGCCAGGAAGAAGGGATTTGGGATGGGCCCTCATTAGAGCCTCCAACTTCCTCCCCAATTTCTCTGGAATTTGTTCTTGATGTTTAAAATGCAAACTGACTTCTCAGCATATTCAAACTGGGCCAGGTCCTTGGCAACTGTCAAGGGGTGGAAACCACTGAATTGTTCTGAAGTGCTTCCCTTCATAGCAAGGCTTGGAGAACCTGGCAGGCAGGGGCAGGAAGCCAGTGTGGGGCATTTCCTCATTTGCTCTCCCGGGTGTCTTTTGACGAAGGCATGGGCCGCGATGGAAAAGCAGTGTTCGGATTTAGGAGTCAGGACCAGCCTCGCAGGCCTTCAAAGAGAGCGGCTTTATACATGGTTACGAAGTCCCCTCCGCACAACCCCTGGCCACCAGCCCAGCCTCCACCCGCTTTCCCTAGGCTGACCCTGTCTTCAGCATCACAGATGGCAGCAGGCCGAGGTGGCAGAGGCAACGAGGCTAGGACACTGGGGCCCCTTTCTCCCAGGCCCATACCTCCTTTGAACCCCGGGCTTTGGTAGGTCCAACGTGAGCCCCCTGCTGGGGTCTGAAGTGCTGGTTGTGCAGAGGAAGAAGGCTCAGGTGGTGGCTGCGGCGAGACAGCACCTGGGTAGTGAACCCTGTGCCCCTATTCAGACCCAGTTGCGGTGTCTTGGTTTTTTCAGATCAGCGAGATGCTTGGAGCAAGCATCAGGGCGTTGGAGGAATGGGGCACGTAGGTTTTGAAGGGGGCAAGGAGGGCAGTTCCCATCTGTGTCCTAAAGGGAGAGAGAGCGCGGGGCGGGGCACGGACGGTAGTGTGTGCGGCTGTGTGGGTCCGTCCTACAGTGCGTTAGCGGGAATGCACGTAGACGTGCTGGGGTTTGCTTCTCTGTCTCTGCAGGTCTCGAGTCTGGTGGTCTGAGGATCTGAATTCCGAGGGTGGGAGGGCTGGATGAGTCAGAACCTCGACTTGCCCAAACTTGCTTAGTCCGCCTTCCTTGAGGGTCTTCCGGACTATGTGTGCTTGAAGGGTTTTGGAGCCACTCTAAGTTTTGGCCGGTCACTGGTTTAAACCAGTCCTCGCCCCAGTGAGCTCATAGGGGAGCTGTTTCCTCGCACTCCTGGTGTTAAGAGTAGGGCCAGGGGTGAACGGGGGTGAACAAGAGGAGGGGCTGAGATAGATGAGAAAGGGTTCGGGGTGGGGGGAGCCTGTACCTGAGCATGGAGGCCAGATGGGAACAGAAGAGGGGAGGCTCACGGTAAAGGGGGACGGCGTCTGTGGAGACTCCTTTTCCAGAGAGCACCTCGGGCTTTGCTGCTGGAAGCAGAGTCATCAAGACTGGCCTTTGCTGTTGAAGGGAAATCGAAGACAAGTGTTAGAAGAGGGACCTGCATTCGCCCTGCACACGATTTACAGAGAGCTTTACTCATACGTGATCCTCTCGACAACCTGAGGGATGGACAGCCTTCGTCTTTTTTTTTTCTTTTTTAGACTTTAATGTCAAGAAGAAGAGGGAAACTGGCAGATTTGGTGGGCTTTCTGTAAAATTTCTAGATTTTAGGCAGGGCGTCCTAGAAAAAGGATTAGAGATGAGGACAGGCTGGTGGGAGATACACGGTGCAGTGTTCCAACCTCGTGGAACACGGAGTCCGAAGACAGCGGAGACGTTTGTCTCTCATATGGAAGAAAGAGCAAATGTCAAGAGTCTTAGGACAAAGATCTACTCCTTGGCCATGATGTGTTCGATGTAACTGGCCCTGGAGAATACATCACGGTGAGAAATGGGAACTTCAGAAAACTCAAGATGGAAAAGAGCCTTCGTTTGCATATGGTCTGAGTTAAGTGGCCACTGCCTGGCTGGAGAACAGAGGTGATTTTTATATTTCTCATTCTTCTTTTTTTTTTCCCCAAAATGTCCAAAATTTATTTATTTATTTATTTATTTATTTATTTATTTATTTACTTACTTATTTATTTTTATGAATTTATTTTTTTATTGGTGTTCGATTTGCCAACATATAGAATAACACCCAGTGCTCATCCCGTCAAGTGCCCCCCTCAGTGCCCGTCACCCAGTCACCCCCACCCCCCGCCCTCCTCCCCTTCCATCACCCCTGGTTCGTTTCCCAGAGTTCGGAGTCTCTCATGTTCTCATTCTTCTGAAAATTTCCTGCGGAGGAACCCAACCTTCCTAGATGGGGAAGGCGGTGTCTCTCAGGTGAGCCGAGGGAAGGAGGCCTTGGGAGTCCTGCACTCATTTTCCTAACATGAGCCTGGAAGAGGAAAGGCTGGCGGTCTCTCGGACCCGGACCAGGGGGTCTACACCCCTCTTCCTGGCTGGATCGACCTTCGTCCAGCTTTCTCCTCCCGCAGGCTCCTCCCTCTCCTCTCCGTCCATTGCGCGTGCCTGTGCTTCTCAGACTGACCCTTCTCTCCTCCCACCCCAGCTCTTCTTCCAAAGCCCTCGTGGCCGTGGCCAAGAGCTTGCCCTCTGTATGCTTCGCATGCCTGCTTCTCTCCTCCCTGGACGGCAAGAGCCCCAGAGGCAGCTGCTGCCCCTGCCCTGCCTTCTGCATCTCCCTCCACCTCCTCAGTCTTTCTCCTCCTGGTCTTCCCTTCTCCCTGCCCCTCCTCCCCCTCCCTCCCTCCAGGTCCTCGCTGGGGCCCTGCACTCATCCCCATAATCTTCTGAGGCTGGATGGGCTGGCAAAGTGGCCACAGGGACGCAGGACAGGTTGAAAAATGCTGACCTGTCACACCCGGGGGCAGCGAGGGTGTGTGTGTGGGGGGAGCTGTAAGTTTCTTGGGGATTAGGGGCAGTGTCCAGCCCTGCAGCCTGGCCCCTCTCCCAACTTGAGCTTATTTCAGGTGAGTAACCCTGGGAAAACAAAGGAATTTGGAAATTTGGGGTGATTACCAAGGTGTGTTATGAATTTTGGACTCAACTTCTTGCTGCCAGGCAAACGAAAGCTGATAATACCTCAATTAGTTGCTTGGCACCATAAGCCGGCCAAGCTCCTTGGCCCTATATAAGGGCCATCCCTAGCCCAGAACTTCAGAAGGTATCTGAGTTTCCTCTAGCCTTTCCATCCATCCATCCATCCATCCATCCATCCATCCATCCTTTGGAATACTTTGCTGTCCACCATGAGTCGCCAGGCCAGCCACAGCCAACAATCTTGCAGATCTTCCAGCGGGGGCGGCCGCCAGGGCTTCAGTGGCCGCTCAGCTGTGGTGTCGGGTCAGAGCCGGGTCGGCTCCACAAGGTCCTCCTCGACGTCCCGCTCAGGCAGGGGCAGTGGTGGGTCTGGTGCCTGTGCCATGATGGGAGGAGGTTTCGGTAGCAGGAGTCTCTACAACCTTGGAGGCAACAAGAAGATCTCCATCAGTGTGGCTGGAGGCAGCTCCCAGGCCAGAGGGTTTGGGGGCACCAGCAGGGGAGGTTTAGGAGGCAGTGATTTTGGAGGTGGCAGAAGAGGGATGGGTGGGGGCTTTGGTGGAAGGGCTGGGGGCTTTGGAGGAGGAGCTAGAGGCTTTGGAGGAGGAGCTGGGGGTTTTGGTGGAGGAGCTGGTGGCTTTGGAGGAGGAGCTGGGGGTTTTGGTGGAGGAGCTGGTGGCTTTGGAGGGGGAGCTGGAGGTTTTGGTGGAAGAGCTGGTGGCTTTGGTGGCCCTGGTGGCTTTGGTGGGCCTGGTGGTTTTGGTGGGCCTGGTGGTCCTGGTGGCTTCCCCGGGGGAATCCAGGAGGTGACTGTCAACCAGAGCCTCCTGCAGCCCCTGAATGTGGAGATCGACCCCCAGATCGGGCAAGTAAAGACCCAGGAACGGGAGCAGATCAAGACTCTCAACAACAAGTTTGCCTCCTTCATTGACAAGGTGAGCCCATCTTGGGACAGCTGGACAGTTAGCGAACCTGGCCTAACTGGGATGGTCTTCTCATTGTGAATCTGATGAGGAAGAACTTGTGGGTTCATCCTCTGTGCATGTCAGCAGGTGGTGTAACAGCAGATGACGGAAATATCTCAGTCCCCTATTGGATGGAGTTACTGCCCCCTCCACATGCCCCATCACTGTGGTTCGTCAGAGGCACTGCTGGGACTGGTCGTTGCTACCATGGATGTCCCCTCACTGTTGCCCTCTGACACCCGAGCCCAGAAGTCGCTCTCTATGCCAGGGGAACCGTGAGCTCCTTCCCTTTGAAGGAGAGGCTGACTCTGCCGAGGCTGGTTTTGTCTGAGAGAGGAGTTCACCTGCCATCAGCCTAAGGAGAGGGATGCACGGAGGTTTTGGGAGGTGGGATGGGTGAGGGGAGGGGTACCTCCTCCTTGGTGGTTCTCATAGGAAGACTTCATTGTGAGGAGCTGTGGGTGTTGAGGCCATTTGACACTTGTATACAAGTGCAGGTGTGCAAGCAAGGCTGAGATGTTTTCTAGGGATTTCTGTGCTTTGGGTATTCCATGCAAGGGCCACTATGATAATTTTTGTGGTCACCAGGGGGTAATTAGGTTTGGGTGGCGGCTAATTGAGCGTTTCAACCATACTGTTGAGTAGGATGTGGGGAAATCTCTTTGTGATCCTGGGACAGTATTAGGCCTTAAAGAGA
The DNA here is from genome assembly GCF_905146905.1 of Nyctereutes procyonoides. NCBI lineage: Eukaryota > Metazoa > Chordata > Mammalia > Carnivora > Canidae > Nyctereutes > Nyctereutes procyonoides. The sequence continues at coordinate 3,653,026 of NW_026575124.1, read as the reverse complement.
GGATTTGTAGGGCTTCTCTGGAGTCCCATCACCCTACCTAAGTGTCCTGGGCAAAGCTGAAGGAGGAAAAACATCTTAACATTGGAATACCAGCCCTTTATATAGGTGAAACCCTTCAAAGTCAAGCGACCTGCCTGTTCCCAGCAGAAACCGGGGTGTCCAGAGAAAGTGTTCACAGGAAGGTAGACAGGGTGTGGCAGTGCTGTTCCTCCACAGAAGGTGGGTCCAGGAGGCGCTCTCAGCAGCAGCTCTCCTCATCCTTCAAGGAGGAGTCCTAGATCCTGGGTCCTGAGTGTCCAGTATAAGACCTGGCACAAGCTAGGTGCCCTGCAAGTGTTTGTTGAATGGCTGATTGATTGATATTTGTTCCACATGTTTCTGCAGTTGGCCTTGAACTTATGTGCAGAAATGTTTTGTAGCAAATGGAAGTTTGAGACACGTCTAGCTAGTGGTGCAGTGTAAACGCAGCTGAGTCCTACACTTAACCAGGCTTGACAGAGGGGGCTGGCTGACTCTGGGTGCATCTGGACCCTGTTCCTGGGTCAGGGGCTGCCTACATGCCATTTCCTCCGCAGTATTTGTTCTTTCCCACCTACGTGCAGTGGGCCCACCTGTACCCCAAACCTCCTTGCAGGGACTATGTCCACTCTAGGATGTTGGAATCTCCTATTTGTTAAATACTGAATGATTGAGGCATGAATGATGGAGGGATGGATGGATGAATTAATGAATGATATAGCAGGAAGATCATCGAGCGTAAGTGTCAGGAAACCTCAGTCCTGTTTTGTTACTGACTTGTGTGACCATGGTCATCTCTGGGTGCAGTTGGGCTCTGTCTCCCCCACATCATGCCAACCCCACTGTCCACATGGGGGTTACACTAAACTCTTGCAGCACTCAAAAAGCAGCCCTGCAGGAGAGACCAGGAACCACCAACCCCCCACCCCCCGGACCTTCTTTAGGGAAGTCACGAGCTGCCATGACTGGGGCTGGCCCCAGACAGCTCCTCGATGCTCTTCTCATTGGGCTGCAGGTGCGCTTCCTGGAGCAGCAGAACAAGGTCCTGGAGACCAAGTGGAGCCTCCTGCAGGAGCAGGGCTCCAGTTCTAATACCAACAACCACAACTTGGAGCCTTTTTTTGAGAACTACATCAGCAGCCTCAAGACTTTCCTGGATGGGCTCCATCTGGAGAAGGACAAGCTGCAGGGAGAGCTGAGGGGCATGGAGGAGACGGTGGAAGACTTCAAGAAGAGGTGCGTGCTGCCTGGGGTGATGCAGGGCTGGGGGGTGGGCAGGAAGGGCTAGAGAGTGGGAGGGGCAGGTGGCAGAGGGCCTGGGCTCTGGCTTAGCTCTGTTCCAGCTGGCTGAAGCTAATAGGGATTTATCCCATCCTAGAGAGGCTCACGGCTTGCTCGAGGCAGAGGCCCTTTTGAGGATTTCATGGAGGGGTACATACGTATAATATAACCTACACACGCTGAGGCTCATTCACGAACTCACGGACTCAGGAAACATCCTCTGTCCTTCCTGGCCTAGATTGCCTTCAAGTTCCCCTCCAAATAGGAATTTTATTTCCCCTGTCAAGAAGCCGCTCAGCGAGTAACAGCTTGCTGTGCCTCGGTCAAGCCCCATTCTGCTGCTTATGAGCCCTGTGATCTTGGGCAAGCACCTCGGCTTCTCTGTGCCTCAGTCTCCTCACTGTAAAATGGAGATAGTGGTGGTGCTGACCCTATTGGCTATAATGAGGATCGAATGAGTTAATACAAGTATAATTCCTAAGGCAGGACCTGGCACATTCTCCTCCTCCTCCTCCTTCTTTCTTCTTCTTCTTCTTCTTCTTCTTCTTCTTCTTCTTCTTCTTCTTCTTCTTCTTCTTCTTCTTTCTTCTTCTTCTTCTTCTGATTTTATTTAGGCGGTGGGGAGAGGGAGAATCAGGCCCCCGAGCCTGACTTAGGGCTTGATCCCAAGACCCCAGGATCATGATGTGAGCTGAAGGTAGACATTGAACTGACTGAGCCACCCAGGCGTCCCTAGGACCTGGCACATTCTTAGTGACCCATTACTCCAGTGCCCAGTAATTACCATCGCCATCGCTAAGTGGTACCTGGTGCCTAGTGGATGCTCAGTAAAGTCCGTTACATGAGCTCTCACCTGAAGGCTCACCCAGAAGGCTGTGCATTGCCGTGACACATGTTTTAAGCTAAACTGAGTCCATGTTACTTATGAGAAGTGCTCGGGGGCCGTGGGGACATCCCAGAGAAGGTGGATCAGCGAGGGACTCTTTCCCCCAGATATGAAGAGGAAATCAATAAGCGTACAGCTGCAGAGAACGACTTCGTACTCTTGAAGAAGGTGAGGCTCCCCCCCGCCCCCACCTCCCAGCCCAAAGCCCCACTAAGAGGAGTAGTTTGAAGGTTGAAGGGAAGTGCAAGTTTAGTCCTGCTAAGCTGAGGGTCTCCTGTAGGCCTAGTGGTTGAGTGCGGCGGCCAGAGAGGGAGCTCGCCGGGCAGGGCCTGAAGATTCCCGAGGCAGGCTAGAGGGCCTGCCAGACCTCGGCCGTGCCCCTTCCTGGTGGGCCCGTGGGGTTGATGAAGCTGATTAGGACTTGGGTTTTGATTAGAAAATGGACAAAGAGAAGAAATAGGGTTTTGTTTCTTCAGGAGTACGGTTCCAGGAGCTATTTAAAGAGAAGCTTTGAGTGTTGCAAATTTAGATTCTCCCTCAGACCCTCCTCACAAACCTTCCTCATGTGGGCCCAGGGTGGCGGTCCCAGCCCCGCTCACCCTGCCCCTCTCAGCCTTAGCCTCTTATGCTCCTCTCTGGCCTTGCTCCTTGCCAGGCCAGCCTGCCAGACAGTGGTTTAGTCCTGCTAGGACATGTCTGCCTCATTTCCCTTGAGTGGGAACTCCTGGGGGGCAGGTTCCCGACCCAGGGCTGAGCCAGCCCACGGGTTGGAGGGGATGGTGACGAAGCGATCCCCCAGGATGTCGATGCTACCTACATGACCAAAGTGGAACTGGAGGCCAAGGTGGAGAGTGTGACAGATGAGATCAACTTTTTGAAGGCCCTCTACGATGCCGTAAGTCTTCCCCTCACCTCAAGCCTCTGACCCACCTGCTTTCCACCCCCTGGGGAGGAAGGCACTCACCAGAGCTTCATCAGTAGGCACTTGAGTTACATCTGTGCTTCTGACAAGAGTGACCCCTTCCCACCGGGCCCTCAGTCAAACCCTACGCCTCCTGAGCTGGTGGCTCCCCATCTTCTGGTGTGCATCTGCTCAGGAACGGGCATGTCCGCCTGGCACTGCAGGAGCTGTCCCAGATGCAGTCAGACACCAGTGACACGTCCGTGGTCCTGTCCATGGACAACAACCGCTGCCTGGACCTGGACAGCATCATCGCCGAGGTCCGTGCCCAGTATGAGGCGATCGCCCAGAGGAGCAAGGCCGAGGCTGAGGCGCTGTACCAGACCAAGGTGGGTGACACCATCATGAGACTCTGGGGACTCTTGCTCCCCCATCAAGCTATCTGGGTGGCCCTTGCCTCTGAGTCATTCTCTTCTATATCTCCAGAATGGTGGTTCCCTCCCTGCCACACTGGTGTGGTCTCACCCACATGCATCTCCCTTCCTAACCTGTGAGCTCTGACTTTGCTCTAATTTGGTGCTTCTTAACAGGAGGGGAAGGCAGGATTTTCTCCCAGGAGACATATGGCAAAGTCTGCAGACAGTTTTGGTTTGTCACACCTGGGGTGGGGATGGGGGTGCTACTGCAGTCTAGCAGGTAGAGGCCGGAGATGCCACTAAACATCCTATAATGCACAACCCCATCGCCCAGCAAAAAATCATCCTGCCCAAAATGTCAGTAGCACCAAGGTCGAGAAATCCCTCTCTGCCTGCATTCCCTTTATTGCTTTCCATTTCCACTTCCATTTCTCCTCCACCAATCTGCACCTTGTTATGTGCTCTGATTCGATCACACCGAGGGATTGAAGCCAGTGTCTGGAAAAAAGTGGGGGGAGGGAGGAGGAGATTGAGCAAATGAACCCCAGACACCAAGAGTTCTGTCCCCCTCTTCCCATCCTAAATCTGAATGGGGCACACACTGGGCCATATATTGCTGACTCTTCCGGCTTTTCTGCCCAAGGAGGGGGCAGCCTGCTGGTTAAGAAGATGGTTCTAGCATCTGACATGTTTGCATTCAAGTTCCAGCACTTTCACACCATAGCTGGAGGAGTTTAGTCATGGGATGTAAGCAGTCTGTGTCTCAGTTTTCCCATCCTTCAAATGGAGATAATCATACCTTTCTCATCAGGTGGTTGTGAAGTATAATGAGGTAAAGCACAGGGCCCTGGTGTAAAGTGTCTGTTGCACAAACACAACTATCGTGCTAGAAGGCAGGTCCCCTGATGCAGGGGAGGAAGCACCTGGTGACCTTGGCCAAGTCACATGTCTGTGTTTTGGTGCTTCTATCTGTGACCTGAAGCGTTGGGTTGGGGGGTCCGTAAGGCCCCGCTGGCTTTCTGAAGGGTGACTCTTTTCCTGGACACAGTTGGGGGAGCTGCAGACCACGGCCGGCAGACACGGGGATGACCTGAAGAGTATCAAGAGTGAAATCTCGGAGCTCAACAGGATGATCCAGAAGCTGCGGGCCGAGATCGAGAGCATCAAGAAGCAGGTGGGAAAAGGAGGAAGAGCATGTGTCTGAGACCGTGGGCTTACGCCTGCACCATAAAACTCAGCGCTCAGCACTTACTGCAGTGAAATCATGTCCTGGACGCACGCATGCTAGGATTGAGCAGGTGCAGTTCTGGGCTGGGCGCTGAGCACAGGTCCTGGCCCCCCGGGAGTCTGGTGGCTGACGTGGGTCAGGAATACTGAATACTGCGGCGAGATTAGGGAGGTCGGGGAAAGCAGGTGATTGTGTGAACACTGAATTGGGAGAGTAGCCTAGGAAGCCCACGTGTCGATGGGCTAGGGCAGAGGAAAAGTTTCCCTGATGATTCAGGAAGACTTCCTGGAGGAGGGAGGTCTTCAGAAGATGCTCAGTCTCTCACCATGAAAGGTGAGAAAGGTGAAGGAAGAGTCTGACCCCTCATGAGCCTGGGCTAGATCCTTGAGGCCAGGTGTCGCTAATCCCACTCCTTCAGGTACTGGGACCTAGATGGAGGCGCAGGCTTTAGCCTCTGTGGGCCGCGGCTTCCTCATTTGCCCCATATCAGGTGACCCAGGTGCCATGTAGGCACCAAGCACACAGGGCAGGCCCTCAGTATACGAATCTAAATTGGACTCCTGGCCCTCCCCGCCCGCCCCCCCAGAATGCCAACCTGCAGACGGCCATCGCTGATGCAGAGCAGCGTGGGGAGCTGACCCTCAAAGATGCCAATGCCAAGCTTCAGGACCTTAAGGCCGCCCTGCAGCAGGCCAAGGAGGACCTGGCCCGGCTGCTGCGCGAGTACCAGGAGCTCATGAACGTCAAGTTGGCCCTGGACATCGAAATCGCCACCTACCAGACCCTCCTGGAGGGCGAGGAGTGCAGGTTAGTGGGAGTCCCTGCGGTTCCCAAGAGCCCAGAGGCCTGGTGGCTTTCCTGCCTGAGCCTGCCGCCAAGGGGTGCGTGCGTGTGCTCAGCGCTGGAGGAGGCCGTGAGCCCTTGGCAGGCCCAGCCCCTTTCTCTTCAGGCCGCAAGCTGCCAGGCCTGCAGGAGAGCTGCGCTCCTGTGCAGCAGCCTCACACCAGAGCCTCGTCTTGGACGGGCTTCCCCACCTTTCTCGTCTCGTGTTTCAGCTGCAAAACACATGTCTGCAAAGAGCAGTCCTGGCAGGAATCTTATTTCTAGGGCATTTCTTTCTCATTGCCCTAAGTGCAGGTTTCTGTAGAGTAGGCTCCTGCAGCCTGGCCCCTGGTACCCCCTGGGTACGGGCCCCTGGCCCACGTGAATTCAAATAGTATTTACTGAATCAAGACGATTCTGAGGAGTGGTAGGAGGATGGGTACTGGGGTGTGCTCCTTGGCGGTTCCTCTGTAGAATGCTAGTGGAAAGGCACGAATTGACCCAGAAAAAAGACTGCACGCCATGATTCTTCGAGCACCTATCCACCTTACTTATTGTCACCGTCAGTGGCTGCTGACCTGGCAAAGTGCCCCTGGGGAAGGGAGGAGCTGTACAGGTCACTGACGCTGGGGTCTGGTCCTCCTGCAGGATGTCTGGAGAGTGCCCCAGCTCCGTGAGCATCGGTGAGAACCGGGGCCTTTCTCTGGGATGGGGTTGGAGACTGTTTCTCAAATCACTGGCCAGCGCTGGTGTGAGATCATCCTAGCGGGGCTGGGATGGACTCATGGGTGGCAGCTGGGTGACCCAGTGGCCCTGAGTCCTAGAGCGGCCAACCTCCTTCCCCTGCAGGCCGCAGGCCCTCACCACCCTGGGCCACCCTGGGCCACCCTGGGCGGAGTCTCTGGGCGGGACTCCGGGGGAGACCAGAGGGCAGGGGGGTGGCCCCGGGGACTGTAGGCCGCCCCGCAGGCTCCCTGACCCCACATGCCCTTTGCAGAGATGGTGCACAACAGCAGCAGTGGCGGCAGCAGCAGCAGCAGCGGCAGAGCCCTGGGGGGCGGCGCCCTGGGAGGGGGCGCCTTGGGGGGAGGAGCTGGGGCCCGCGGGGGCCTGGGGGGCTCGGTGGTACGCGGGGGCTTCTCAGGTTCTGGGGGCTCATGTGCTGTCAGCGGCGGCGGCAGCAACAGCTCAGGCCGCATCTCTCAAAGCTCTTCCCAGAGCCAGCGGTCCCACCACGAATTCTGAACGGGGAGCCCCAGGTGTCCCCAGGACCCCTTCACCTGCCCGCACACCCCCACTCCACGTGCTACTCCACACCCCATGGGGCCCTTTCCCAGCACATCTTCTGATCTGTGCCCTGGAGCCCCACCCCCTTCCAGGTGACTGGTGCCGCAGCCCAAAATTTGCTGGGAAGAGAATTGGGTTGAACAGCCATCTGTCCCCACAAGGCGATAGGGCAGGGCTCAGGAGCTAGGCTGCTCCATCACCTCGCCCCACAGGTGCCCTGGCTCCAGCCCCACACCCCACAGCCTTATGGGAAAGCCCCTGCATGCACCCCTCTCCCCATCTTTTAGTCGGGGACCCCTCGGCCCTCACTTCCTTCTGGTGCTCGGGTTTCCCATGAGTGGTACTTGTCCCTTTTTGATTCCAAGAGAAGAACTCTCTGTTCTCTATCTTCAATAAACTGCATTGTGTTTCAGACACGGTGGTAGATTTTTCATTCTGGATTCATTCCATGGTCACTGTTTCTAATGTCCACGCCGGTGGGTCATGGCTGTGTCTTTCCCACAGAGAGTTCTGGGCTGAGCCTGGAGGGAGACTCTAGCGAGGAATTTCCAGGGCTCCCAGGCAAGAGAGGCAGGCCTTCCAGGTGGAATGGATGATACAGATCGACTTCCTTTAAGATTTGAATTCATAAAACTTTCATTATGTTTGAAAAAAAGTTCTAGGCCAGACTTCCTTGCTTTTCGGTCATTCCAAGTATGTCTGAAATTGTCCATTAGTTGCAGCTAATTGTAATCCACCGAGTTGCTGGGAGACAAATATTTTCAAAAAGCAATTATAAAAATTCAAATACTCTATAGCAAAAATTCATATATATGCCGAGGGTTATATTTCATCGTGTTTGATATGATGCAGGGTGAAGCCTTCTGATATGAAGAGTTATGAGAGCTGACAAAGAACTCAGAATGGCCTCATGACAGGTCACTCCCCACCCCTGCCCCGGACACAGCAGCCCCCTCGAGGCAGACCCAGGGGTACTTGGATAGAACACAGGTTTAGTGCAGGGCCAGGGCGGCCCCTCTCAAACCAGGGACATATAGGTGGGAGAAGCACAATAAAAGGTGAACAAGCATATGCGTACGTGCATGCGTGCCTTCTTCATAAATCATGGTCCTCATTAGCCTAAAGGACTGACAAAGGATGTCAGATAAACAGAAGACACACCTTAGAGTGATCACAGAAACTCTTAGCTACGTAAACACACAACTGCGACGGAGCCAAATGCTCACCAGGCTAGATAAACACAACACACAGCTGCAGCTTGGACAGAGAATGTTCTAGATCTAGAGCGAAAGTTTGCCTGGAACAGCCAGAGCAGACAGAGAGGGAACTGTAGGGCCTGTCCCATTGCAGCCCGTCCTCATGGGCCTGCAGCCTCAGCTCTCAAAAGCAAACCCACTGTTGGCCCCCCGCCCCCTGCAACGGGCCGGTGAGAGCGGCCTGGAGAGACGTGCCTTCAGCCTTGTGGCTTGTTGCAAACTTGCAAAAATTGCCATGTTCCTTTAAATAGGACGATTAAAGAGGAAAGCTTTCTGCGTCTTTCAAATGACTTACAAAATATCACAGGACCATGTTTTCTTGCTCACGGTGCCATTCCGATTGGTCAAGGGAAGCTGCGTGGAAAACACAGTTTGGTTCATAGAAATTTGCTTATATTGTGCAGCTATGGAATCTTGGTTAGGACCGATGGCCTCTTAGGATTTGCCTGGCGCTCTGCTAGCAACTTTTTTTTTAAAAAAAGATTTTATTTATTTATTCATGAGAGACACACAGAGAGAGAGAGAGAGGCAGAGACACAGGAGGAAGGAGAAGCAGGCTCCATGCAGGGAGCCCGACGTGGGACTCGATCCCAGGACTCCAGGATCATGCTCTGGGCTGAAGGCAGGTGCTCAACCGCTGAGCCACCCAGGGATCCCTGCTAGCAGTTTTTTTTACGAATGAACTCATTTAATCTCCACAGAGGCGGGCAGTGTTATTATCTCCACTTTACAAATAAGGAAACTGAGGCACAGAGCGAGTAAGTGGGGGAGCCGGGATTCGAGCTCAGCAGCCTAGCTCCAGCGCATCCTGAAACTCCCTCTGCCAAGCGGGAAGTAACACAGCACAGCGGGGACTTCTCAGGCTTGGAGGCAGCCGCCCTGGTGCCTGGTGTGATCCGGGCTTCCCGCTGGCGAGTCAGGTCACTGCTGGCAAGCCGCCTGGCACCTCCCCCCGCGCTCAGTCTCATCAATAAAATGAGTTTGTTCGGGTTGAATGACGTCATCTGTTTAACTCCTGGCATGCTGTGAGAGCTCAGTAAAGGGCCATTACTATTTACGGACAACGTTTCAGGAGCGCACTGTTCGTTGGAGGAGGGATGGTGATAGATTGTTAATTCCTTCCGTTTGTGTCTCTCCCACCACGGGCAAGGTGAGACGTGATCTGGGAGTTTCCCACAGGTCTCATTCCCCCCCCCCCCATCCCCCATGGATTTGTGATTCTGGTTCCCACCGCGCCACTACCTAGCCCTATGACCTTGAGTGTCTCCCATTTTCCCCTTTAGCCCAGCATGTAGAAGGATCCTCTGCCAGACAACCCCAGGCCCCTACTGGGGACTCCAAGTTTCTCTTGGGAGTCAACCCCAGTCTCACCCACAGCCTTATTTTCCTTTGGGCCTACACCCGTGCAGCTGCTCCCTTTGCCCCCGAGACAAGAGAGTTGCAGCTTCATGAATGGCTGTACAAATAGTCATGACTTCCAACGTGCCGGATGGAAGAGCAGGAGCTTCATGTGCCTGGAACAATATTATCTCTGGGCCTTGGCCATGAGAAAGTGCAGGGCTGCTGAGACCTCGCGAGGGCTTGTGGGCCCGGAGCACCTGTTAGGTTTTACGAGGAAAAGAGACACTGCTCGATCCTGAGTTTCCAGGGGGGCCCTGGGATTCTAGTCAAAGGGATAGCGGAGGTGGGGGTCCTGGCTGACCTGGGGCCTGAGGAGAAGCTTGAAGGCTTAGATGTTGCCCCAGATGCCCACCGTAACCCAGAAGTCGGGAGTCCCTAGGGACTCGGGGATCACGCAGACGCTCAACCGTTGAGACCCCCGGGCGTCCCTCTAGCAGTTTTTTTTTTACAAATGAACTCATTTAATCTCCACAGAGGTGGGCAGTGCTATTATCTCTTCTTTACAAATAAGGAAACTGAGGCATGGAGAGATTAAGTGGGGGAGCCAGGATTCGGAGCTGGTCCTGTGTGCAGCCCCAACCTCTCACCCCTGCAAGCAGGGCCTGCTAGATTTTGGAGGTGAGGTGGGGCTCCCCTATGTCCCTGTCCCCCAGGCTGCAGGAGCACGGAGGCTGTGGGAATTCTTCAAAGGCTCATGTTCTTCTTGGATTGGGAGGGAGGGCTCCCAAACTCTGGTTCTCTGCACCCCCAATTTCCCCTGTAACCTTGACTAAGTCCTTGCTGTCTTTGTAGCCATTTCCTTCTTGTAAAATGAAGGCTCTGGCTGGCGGCCTCTGTCGCCCATCCGGGTCTGACATTCCCATGTAGGGGGAAGAGTGATCTGAGGACGTGGAGGCCAAGGCCAGGGGCTTCCATCCAGTCCCAGGACACTGCGCGCCTGCCTTCGCTCCCTGTCCCGTCATTGCCTTCCTGTGCTGCCCAGGGGGTTCCAAATCCCATTTTAGGGAGATTAAGGGCCTGGGTACCTGCACTCCTTCCTGGCAGGGCTGGTGCCTCCCTTTCTCGGTCCCCACACCCCTGCTGTACTTCTGTGCTGTTGCTGATACCCGCCTCCAGGCCTGGGAGCTGCAGGCTGAGATGGGGAGCAGATCTGCAGGGGCTGCTCCTGCCAGTCACACCAGCTGATCCTCCTGAACCCTGCCTCCCGCTGCTGCCCGAGACTGTGATCGGGTGGCTGATAAGTGCGCTGGGCCTCACCCTCTTGGCAGCTCTGGGTTTCAGTACCTGGGAGTCAAACAGGGCAAGGTGAAGCCCTCAACTGACTTGCCCCTTTCCTTTAAGGAGAGCACTGGGGGCAGGTGGGCGGAGTGTGGAGGGGACGACGGGGCACCTCTTCCACCAGAGACCCCACCTCTTCTGCAATACACGGGGGTTCTGGAGTGGGGGTGCTTGCCGTCCAAATCTCCATGCCAGCATTTTCATCTGCGTGTTCTTGAGCAAGTTACTCGATCTCTCCAAGTCTCCTTTACCCCACCTGTAAAATGCAGGTTATTATCAGAAGGACTTCCTCAAAAGGCTGATTTTTGGGTTGAGACTCTCCACGTCTCAACCTAGCAGCGCGGCCCACTGAAAGCGCTCCATTAGCAGTTAACTATTAGGATGATGGTCAGTATTATTCTTTGGTTCTGAATAGACTCTCAAGAGGCCATTTCATTGGTTCTACTGCTTCCTCCAGGCCAGTGATTCCCAAACTGCTCATTAAAACCCTCTGGGACCTTGAAAAAATTCCAGAGCCCAGGCTACACTCCAGACTGGTGAAATCCCGGTCTAGGGTGAGGGGACCTGGGGGAGGCACAGGCAACAGTGGTCGTTGAAGCTCTGCAGGGGAACCCCAACGTGTAGCAAGTTCAGCCACCACTGCTCTTTGTCATCCAACCAACTGGTTAAGGGGTGTCCTTTAGGGATAGCAATTTGTCATAATTTAATAATTCCCCATATTCAGCACAAGGGTAAATATAAACCCTGGTGAGCTTCCTATTTATTTAGTTGGTGGGAGAGACGCATGTGGAAGGGTTAATTATGTGCAATCTTCACGACAGGGGTTGAAAGTGAGCGGTGCAAGAGAGCACTGTTGCGGGTGAGAGAGGGGTGGGCTCACAGGCTCTGGGGTGCTCAGGGAGGGCTGCATGAGGAACCCTCCCTGCACGACTCTTTGGAATTTCCAACATGCTCTTCTATGTTTGATCTTAGCTGCTTATTATAATCACCCTGTGAATCTGGTATTATTATCCTTTTTTTTTTTTTTTTTTTTACAGACCAGGGAAGTGAGGTTCAAGGAGTTAAGAACTTGTCCAAGTCATGGGGCCGGGAAGGGTGGAGCCAGGATTCAAAGCTGAACCCAAGGATCTTTTTCCCACACCCCTGCTCCCTCCTGCCTGGGACCTACCATCCCTTCTTCATATACCCTCTGTTCTCTCTACATCTTCTATCTGCCTCTACCTGACCCAGAATCCTTGCCTTCAGGTACCCCTCTTACACGGGCCCATCCCAATCCCTAGTTCCACTCTCCTTTCCTTCCTCTGACTCCCCTGGTCTTCTCATTATGTCTCCCATGGCCAGGGGCTGAGCCTTGGCTTCCCTCTCCTACCGAGAGCCCCCACGGGGGTGTGGGGGGGTTAGGGTCAGGACTAGGGCTGTGTAGACCTAATTCTGAGATGCCAGAACTAGGGTGGCAACTGTCCTGACTTACCTGGGACTAACCTGGTTCATGCACTAAAAGTCCAGGCAAAGTGGAACCCGTGGTCATTTTACCAGGATCCGAGAGTAACTGCATCTATGCTTGTTTAGTGTATTATAGTGTTCTGTGCTTTTTCACATGCCTTATAGCATCGAGAAGTTTCCTCGAGAAAGAATCGCTCTGATTCCTTTAAGGACCTGAGGCTCTGGAGTTAGTGAGTTGCCTAAGGTCACAGGCTAGTAGAAGCAGGGCTGGAAGCTGAAACCAGTTTCTGTGACTGAATTTCAGGCTCACTCTCTGTCTCACAAGGCCTCCTGGAGACGGTGCACTGAAACAGTTGCCGAGCAGGTAAGGCGTGGAGGCCCCGAAGCTGCCCACGGAGCCCCTCCCAGCCTACGGGGCCTTCTCCTCACTGAGGCTCCCCGACACCTCTCTTGTTCTTTCCCACCACCTGCCTTGCCCACCTCTGCGGTTGTTGGTAGCTGTGGTTTCAGCTCCAACTTTTGCAAAAATATTTACTTATTGCATAAATACAAAGGACAAGGACATTTAAAATGCTAGGGAAAAACCCCCTCCTGTAATCCTTAATAAGTTGATGCAGTTTTTTGCTACTTTTTAAGCCTCCCTTCTGTGCATTCTTAATTTTCATGAGTTCATAGGCCAGACACCCGTGTATTTAGCTTTCTTCATTTAATGTTGTATCATAAGTGCCTTCACCAATGCTTTATCTTTTCCTTGAAGATAATTTTAAATAACTGAATCTGGGCAGGCAAGCATTTACCATTTCTCTCTTTTTTTTTAAATAAATTTATTGTTTATTGGTGTTCAATTTGTCAACATATAGAATAACACCCAGTGCTCATCCCCTCAAGTGCCCCCCTCAATGCCTGTCACCCAGTCACCCCCACCCCCGCCCACCTCCCTCCCACCTCCCTCTCTACCACCCCTAGTTCGTTTCCCAGAGTTAGGAGTCTTTTATCTTCTGTCTCCCTTTCTGAGAGTTCCCACTTATTTTTTCTCCTTTCCCCTTTATTCCCTTTCACTATTTTTTATATTCCCCCAATGAATGAGACCATATAATGTTTGTCGTTCTCCGATTGACTTATTTCACTCAGCATCATACCCTCCAGTTCCATCCATGTCGAAGCAAATGGTGCATTTACCATTTTTCTAAGTCTGGACATTTAAGGCTATTTCCCCCACATTTTAAGATAATAATAATAATAATAATTATTATTATTATTATTAAGTTTTGGGTGAAAGCCACAATCTGTTTGAGTCCAGAGGGAAACATACATTTTTGTTGGCTGATGCTGATGTGCATCGAATGAGCTTCATTCCATGCTTGCTGGCGATGCTTTCCAGAATGTGGGTCCATACACCTGTGCTGGTCCATGGGCACTTTGTTACAGGTTTGAGAAGAGATAAATACAGAATTTGAGAATAACCACTTGGAAATGTAATTAATTTTTTCCCTTTTAACAAGAGAACAATTTTATATCTATTGAATCAAAAAATAAAAATTGAGGCTTGTGTATTGTATATCTTTTAAAAATCTCCTTTTAAGGGAAATTTTTAAAACTTTTATTTTACAGGCATCCCAGGCGGCTCAGCGGTTTAGCGCTGCCTTCAGCCCAGGGCCTGATCCTGGAGACCCAGGATCAAGCCCCACGTCGGGCTCCCTCCATGGAGCCTGCTTCTCCCTCTGCCTGTGTCTCTGCCTCTCTCTCTCTCTCTCTCTGTGTGTGTCTCTCTCACGAATAAATAAGCAAAATCTTAAAAAAAAAATTTTATTGGGATCCCTGGGTGGCGCAGCGGTTTGGCGCCTGCCTTTGGCCCAGGGCACGATCCTGGAGACCCGGGATCGAATCCCACATCGGGCTCCCGGTGAATGGAGCCTGCTTCTCCCTCTGCCTATGTCTCTGCCTCTCTCTCTCTCTCTCTGTGACTATCATAAAAAAAATATTTTATAAAAACATCGGTCTAAAATACATTGGAAATTAAAAAAAAAAGAGATTTTACGATAGTTTGCCTTTTGGTCTAGAAGACTATGTTCGGTCCTGGTGGATGCCCAATGCATCTGAAACCACAGCTCTTCAGTGCTACAGGTCCTCATCTGCTTTGTAGAGGAGGAGCCCGAGGCACATAGAGCAGCACAAGATGCACCCAGCAAAATGTGAACAGTCTTGGGCTGAGTCCCCTAGCTTTCACTTGCACTCAATGACCACAATATCATATTTTCATGTGATTAAAACTTGGGGTGCGCATAGTGGTGATAAATAATAACAGGGCGAAGAAGCAGGGGGAGGGGAGCCCAGAACAAAACTTTCATCCGACCAGGGTAATTCTATGGCAGTAGGTGTCTCCACCTGTGTCCCAGCTGTGAGCACAAGGCAGTTAGACAACCCCTAGCATCGCCCCAGATCTCCTGGTCACACCCCTAGACAAACATCTCAATGGTGGAGTTTCTTAGGAAGGTATCAGCTAATGATTTGGGGGAAACTCTATAGGAGTTTCCAGCAGCTCGGTCCTGAGAGATCACTGCACTCTGATCTCTAAGCGGCAAGAGATGAATGATAAATGATCAAGTTGGGGAAGTTTATCTACAGTACAATTTCTGCAACTCATAGGTGTGAGGTTTTAAACAGATGCTGCTGGCAGGCCAACTAAACATAAATATTCCCCTCCCAGGATTCGGAAAGTGCCCAGCCCAGCCAGCACATGTATATATAGGGACTGAGCCAGATCTCTTGTCAAAGGAGTCCTAGCTCTTTCCCTCCTGGGTCTCTGCCTCCTTCCAGCTGGGACTTTTCTTTTGGCTACTTCTCTGGATGCTCTAGCAACCATGAGCCGCCAATTTAGCTCTCAGTCAGCATTTAGCTCTAGGAGCAGGCGGTTTTACAGCATTGGCTCCTCTGCAGGCTCTGGTGGTGGGAGTCGGGCTGTGGGGTCTGTGTGTCAGGTCCGGGGCAGGTGTGGTGGTGGTGGTGGTGGTGGTGGGTATGGGAGCCACGCCAGGGGGTTTGGTTCTAGGAGCCTCTACAACCTGGGAGGCAGTAAAAGCATCTCCATTAGCTTAGTGGGGAGAAGTGCTAGTGGTTTCTGCCAGGGTGGGGGAGCAGGAGGGAAATTTGGAGGCGGGGGCAGAAGTTTTGGGGGCGGTGGTTTTGGAGGCGGTGGCTATGGAGGAGGTGGCTTTGGAGGAGGTGGTTTTGGGGGTAGCAGTTTTGGGCTTGGGGGCTTTGGTCCTTCCTGCCCCCCAGGGGGTATCCAAGAGGTGACTATTAACCAGAGCCTCCTACAGCCACTTCACTTGGAGGTGGACCCTGAAATTCAGAGAGTCAAGACCCAGGAGCGGGAGCAGATCATGGTCCTCAACAACAAGTTTGCCTCCTTCATTGACAAGGTGAGTACCTCAAGGCAGGTGGGTCTCTGGCCCCCGATCAAATACCCGAGAGGGCCTTGTGCTTTGCCACCTCTTACCACCTGGTGCTGTCTCAGTCTGGGGCTGACAATCACCTCCACAAGTATGTGTTCTGGGGCCTTGAGAAAGCATTCATCTCATTAGGCCTCAGTTTGACTTATTGAGGGGATTTATTTTTATCTTTTCCTTTTGGCAGGAAACCAGGTAAGAAATGTGAAAATACCCCACAGAAAAACAAAATACATGGTGTAGTGACTTCATTCTCACTTATCATTATTCACTTTCTGTCTACCCACTCATCCATCCATCTATCCATCCATCCATCCATTCATCCACCCACTCATCCATCCACCCATCTACCCACTCATCCATCTATCCATCTACCCACTCATCCATCCATCCATCCATCCATCCATCCATCCATCCATCCATCCATTCACCCATCCATCTACCCACTCATCCATCCACCCATCTATCCACTCTTCCATCCATCCATCCATCCATCCACTCATCCATCCACCCATCTACCCCCTCATCCATCCACCCATCTACCCTCTCATCCATCCATCCATCTACCCACTCATCCATCCACCCATCTATCCACTCTTTCATCCATCCATCCATCCATCCATCCATCCATCCATCCATCCCACAAACATTTAATAAGCATCTACTATATGTCAGATAGAGTGCCAGGTATGACAGGGTGACTAGAACACAAGTCCTGTCCTCAAGGAGCCATGGCACAGCCTAGGCGAATGCCCTGAGCGTATCACTGAGGGCTAAAGTGAATTGCATACTCAGTAGGATTCTATCAGAGTTTCTTGTTTTAGTTCATTCAAGGCCAAGAATGGATCAGATGGGGACATTGTAGCCACTCTCCCTAGTTCCCTAATTAAACCTCAGATTAGAGCCAGTCCAGAGCCAAATCAGCAAGCAGAGGCTTCTAGATGGTAAAGAACTATGGTAAAGACCTTCCTCCAGCATTTCCTTTTGTCTAGAGGTGGAGGCACAGTAGCCCCTGTAGGCTTCCCAGGAAGTTCTTTGCTCCTAGGGATGTAGTAGGAAGCACCCTGGGGCATAAAGGCCCTTGGATACTAAGTGACCATCCTTCAGACCTACAGGAATTCAGTGTTGAGGCTAGACCTTGACCTGTGGTCTGACAGCAGATCAACCAGGGCTGGAACCCACCACCGGGCTGTATACCCAGTCTCTGATATCTGGGCAGACGCTGGGAGAGGACAGAGTGTGTGAGCCGGAGGAGGAGGGGTAAGAGTGTTGAGGTCAAAAGAGAGCCAAACAGGAGTTCAATAGAACAACTGCTTCTGGCTACTTCTGATCACCTTGGATGGGAAATTTGGCTGAACATCATCATACCTCAGGCATGGGCAGGGGCTGGGAGGGCTTTACTGGAGAAAGGGGGTGCCAGGTGAAAGAGACTCCACTGGAGGCCAAGACTTAGCTTAAGGAGGAGCTGAGAGACAGGAGGGCTTGAGGTCAGTGAAATGGCCAAGGGCTATTGACAGCCAATCTCCCGGGACTCATTTGATTGTGGTTCCCACCATTAATATCAGACATTTGTTGCATCTTATGGCATGGCCTGTGGGCAGAGGCCAAGCTGCAGGAGACTGTGGCAACCTGTCCCTCCCCAAGGAGATGGCTTGTCATGACCATGAGGAAAACACCCTCATCCAGGAGGACTCTGGCCTGGCTGGAAGGGAGAAGGCTTCTACTGCAGTGGATTCTGACTCTAGTTTCTGATCTGGTTTTCTGCTTTCACCCTCAACCCCATATAGTCCATTCTCAGAACCACACGAGAGCCATCCTTTAAAAACATCACATCACTTCTCTGTTTGAATCTTCCATTGGCTGCTCATCTCATTTGGAATAAAAGCCAAGATTCTAAAAGGCCCTGTGTGATTTGGCCTCTGCCCCACAGCTGCTGCTCACCCCTGGCTTGCATTTGTGAGAACTAGGCACCATTGCCACCACTGGGTGGAATAGCTCTCAAGCTGGAAGGTTTAGTGAACAGACTGAGAGCTGGGGTTTAGCTCCCCAGGGTGCAAAGTCTGTCTGCAGTGACCCTACACTCCCCCCCGGGGCCTCCTCTCCTGTTTCTCTCTTGCTTATCAGCACACTATTGCATCCTTGCATCCTCCAGCACCCCATGCCTGCCTCAGGGCCTTTGCTCTTGCCAATCCTTCTGCTTTGAATTCCTCCTTCCCAAGAATGGTCTGGCTTGCTCCCTCATCTCCTTCAGATCTTTTCTGATGCTGCTATCTTATGGGGCCTTCTCTGATCTTCCTTTTTGAACTAGCACCCCCACATCAACATCCATATCCACCAACCCTGTATTACTTCTCTCCATTGTCCCTAAGGCCGTTTGACACACACTATATATTTTACATGCCTCCAAGTGTAGAGTATCCAGGCCACTCACCCCCCGGCACAGGGCATTCAAGCTCAGCTGACAAAGCCAGGAAGATGTCCCCATGGGAAGAGATAGACCCCATCCCTTTCCTTCCTGAGGTCCCTTTTCCTTGTCTTTGGTTCTACAAAGGCCTTTGCATCCATTTCTATTGTCTAAGTGTCCAAGCCCGATACCTCAATTTGTTGTTCACCATGTATTAACTGAGCAATTATCACGTGCAGGGACCATTCTAGGTGTTGGGGATTCAATTATGAACAACACAGACAAAATCCCTGCTTTCCAGGAGTTTCCATTGTATTCAGAGAGATAGTTGTCTACACTCGGAGGCAATTCCAAATCCCTTCGCGTTAGTCCATGATACTTATGAACTGCCTTCTCTTTGTTGGGCACTGTGTGTCCATGGGTCTGAGCGCCTTGTGTCCACAGGAGAATGAAGCTGACATGGCTCTGCCTTCTTGAGGCTCCCCCCAGGAGCGGACAGATGTGCTCAAACAGCACCAAGTGACAACAAATCACACTAGATGCTCCAGGGCAAGGACCTCGGGCTATGAAGGCAAGACACCAGGGAGATGGTGCCATTTTAGTTGAGATGGAAAAGGGAAATAGGGCTTAGCCAGGCAAAAAAGTTGGGAAGATCTGGGCTGCTGGAGGAGCAGGAGGTCCAGGGGGCTGAAGTGTCATGAGCAAGAGAGAGAGGGGCCGAGGAGGGGTGTGCTTTTCCCAGTAAGGTGAGCTCAGCATGATGCTAAGTTTCATCTGTGCTGATGGGACACAGCCCAGGAGTGTTTGGGGGCCCCAGGAAAAAAAAATCACAAACAGCTTTCAGTGATTTTTCTAGAGATTAAATCCCATTGAATTTCCCTGACACTCCCTGCAGCCAGTCTCTGCCTTTGCAGTTTGGGTGGCCTGACAAGAACCAAGGTTTCTTTTGCCGATGTGCTCTGAGGTGCCGTGTGCGTGGGGGGACAGGGACAGGTGCTCTGGTTAACCTGCCCCTCATTGTTCAATGTGGCGATTCCTCGTGGGCCCATGAGATCTTTTTCCTTCAGTTCCCACAGCAGTGAGCACAGAGCTGAGACCCCGTGTCCATTTGATGTGTCCACCTTCTGGCAGTGTCGCCAGAGCAAAACTCAGCCAGGCGGAAGGGGTTTCCCACTGGAGTGTTCCAAGCTGAGATAACCTGTGAGGGCCGCCGGCCTTAGCTCTTGCTTTGATGAAGTGAACGAAAAATGAGCCATGGGGAATAGTGTTCACCGGGCACATCTCCAAGCCTAGAGTCAGAATCCCAAGGAGGTTAATAAGGGCTGGCCCCTTGGCAGGGCAGTCCTAGGGCCACGGGTTTGGGGCAGCTTCCTTGGTGCCACGTTGTAGGGGAATGTCTTCAGGGTTCTGTTTGGACTGCACAAAGCATTGGGTTTGTCCCCATACACAAGTCCCAGGAGGATCCTGGAGTGTGTGTGTGTGTCTGCACCTGAGCAAAGCATAGAGGCCTCCTTTATCTTCACCTAAGGCATGGGAAGGGAGGCTCCATTCGAGGGCAACCTGCAGAGGGAAGGTAAGGGATGATCATGATCATGCACTTGGTCTGCACAGCCAGCCAAGCTCTCTGGACCCTGTCCCTGACCTTTGTGCCCAGTTTCAGGAGAAGAGAGAGTGAGGCTATAGGATGATGTCCTCCCTCCATTTTCTGTCATTGAATGTTGATGAAGGGAATAGCACTGTGAGTATTTCCCAAACACTGGACATCCCCGAAGTCCTTTCTTTGGGGGCATGGGCAGGCATCATATAACATTTTTAAGAACTGGGAACAGGGGCACCGGGGTGGCTCAGTTGGTTAAGCATCTGACTTTGGCTCAGGTCATGATCTCAGGGTCCTGGGATTGAGCCCCACTTCGGGCTCCTAGCTCAGCAGGGAGTCCGCTTCTCCCGCTCTCTCTGCTTGCTGCTCTGCCTACCTGTGCTCTCTCTCTTTAATAAATAAATAAAATCTCCTCTCCCTTTGCACCCCCATCCTCTCTGTCTCTCAAATGAATAAATAAAATCTTAAAAAAATAATAAAAAGTGGGAACATTTATTTTTAAAATGCCGAGTCAGCATTTAAGTGGGGGGGGGGGCGGGGGGACCTTCCTGAAACACACACTGGCAGGCGGTGGAGGTGGTGGCGCCTGCAGGATGGGGCCACCCAGGCTGGTTTGCTCCGAAATCAGTTTAATATTCTAAATCAAATACCTTCTTCCCTCTTATTTTCTCCTCTCCTCAATCACATAAAGCATTTCAGCCACAAAGAGAAAGAAGCCTTGGATGTGTGAGTGTTTCAGATGCTCTGCATCGCCATTGCCTCACGTTGGCACGGATAAGCTGAGTGTGGGAGAGACAGCTCCATGGTGTACGTGGCTGTAGATGAAGGAGAGAGGGCACCTCACTGGAGGTGGTTTGCCTTCAAATCCAGAGTTAGCTTAGTAAATTAGGGGTGATTTTAGGCAAGTTGACCTTAGGGCCCTTGGTCAACCATCAGTTGTGTTCTGTGTGTCCTGGTCCCACAGAAAGGGAAGCCCGCTGATCCCCAGAGGGGCCACCTCTATTCTCCGGGCCCAGAAATGCTGTGTGGTTGCCCATCTTCCTACACGTGGGGGTGCTTCTGGGATCCACAGCCGGGGGCGAACTTGGAAGTCTCTTGCTCGTAGGTGCGATTCCTGGAGCAGCAGAACCAGGTGCTGCAAACAAAGTGGGAGCTGCTGCAACAAGTAAACACCTCTACTCGGACCAATAACCTGGAGCCCGTCTTGGAGAACTACATCAGTGAGCTGCGGAGGCAGGTGGATTTTCTCAATGCCGAGCAAATGCGCCAGAACACAGACGTCAAGAACATGCAGGACGTCGTGGAGGACTACAAGAGCAAGTGAGGCCCCGGGCAGGGCAAAGGGGTCGGGGAGAAGCACGGCAGGGAAACGCTTGAGGGGAAGATGTTCTGCTCCAGTGTTCACTGGGAGGGGTGCCCAGGGTCCCCCAGTGCAACCGCAGGGGGCACCGTCTTGCATGTGGCAGCTTTGCTAGGATGGTGGGGCCAGTCAGCTCTCAGCTATAGTAGGTGGAGAAGGGCAGACTGTCCTCACGATGCTGGAGCCAGAGGAGCCAAGTTCCAGTGGGTTTTGCCACTTTCTAGCCGCTTGCAAGCCCGTCCTTCTAAGTCTTTAGTTTTCACCTTAGTAGAGTGGGGTTGGTAGGCACCCTCCCTCCCTGTTGGGCTGCTTGACTGGCAGATCCGGGCTTGGAGACTTTGGGGTGCAGCAGGCTAGTTGGGCAGGCCTAGAATCGGACTAGAGTGTTTGCATTCTGGTAGGCTTCTGCGGGATGCTGATGCCGGTGGCCGGGGGACCGCACTTTGAGAACCGCTTGTTTAGATGACATCCTGCTTAATAAGTTTCCAGCCTGTGCCTGCAAAGACTAAGCACTAGCTGTTGTTAATCGTAGGGGTGGGGATGGCAAGACTCGTCTAATTCCAGATCGGCTGCTCCTGAACCGTGCCGGCAGCTGAGCGGCTTCTCCCTCCACCGCGAGGGGTACAGGGTGCTACTCTTGCCATCACTCTGACGCGCCAGAGAGTCAAGAGTGTGTGACTCAAAAAAGGGAAAGATGAAATTCTTTCAATCACCAGAAGGTGTTGGGGGGCAAAATTATAGGTGACCTTTTTCTTCTCTAAAGCAATTTAGGCAGATGCCTGGCTGGCTCAGAGGTTGAGCGTCAGCCTTCAGCTCAGGGCGTGATCCCGGGGTCCTGGGATCGAGTCCCACATTGGGCTCCCCACAGGGAGCCTGCTTCTCCCTCTGCCTGTGTCTCCACCTCTCTCTGTGTGTCTCTCATAAATAAATAAATACAATCTTAAAAAAAAATAAAGCAATTTAGTAGGGGCACCCGGGTGGCTTAGTTGGTTAAGCATCTGCCTTCGGCTCAGGTCATGGTCCCAGGGTCCTGGGATGGAGCCCTGCATCGGGCTCCCTGCCCAATGGGGAGCCTGCTTCTCCCTCTGCCTCTCCCCCTGCTCCTGCTCGCTTTCTCTCTCTTAAATTAAAAACAAACAAACCAACAATTTAGTATAAGTGGCTATTTATGTTCTCAATTGTTAAAAATGAGTGCAACGAATTTACAAAGGTAAAACATCAAAAGAAAAATGGACCTTTTGGGAGTGTCCGATGTGGCTCTGCATTTTCCACGTTGGGTTGTTGTACCTCTATTGACCTGGGAGGCCAGCAGCTGGCTCCAGCGGGCTGGTTTGTGGGAGTGGCAGGCCCTGGCAGGGGAGAGCCAAAGTCAGGGACATTCAAGCCTCCTGCTGTGGGGAGAAATCCCAAGGAGCCAAGGTCAGCCTCTGCAGCCCACCTGTGCTTCTTACCTCCCCCCACAGGTACGAGGAAGAAATCAACCGGAGGGCCAACACTGAAAATGACTTTGTCGTCCTGAAGAAGGTGAAGGGTGGGGGTGGTCCCAGGGGTGCTGTGGGGCACAGGGGCTGAGCAGAGTGAGCAACTCCTGGGGGATGCTGTGTGACCAAGGGGTGGACAGGGGACCGCTGGCAGCAGCTTGTGGAGGGTGTGGCCTGAATGCTGGGCCCTTGCACTGGAGGGGTTAAGGCTGAAAGCGACGTTGAGTCTTGAGGCTTCCTTGCGTGCTTCTCTCTCCACAGTCCCGAATATGAAGTTCAATCAACTGATGCCTTTTGAGTGTGAATTATGCGCAGCCTTGGGGGCCCGAGGAGGGACGCGGGGTGCTGTGTGTCACTGATTGGGTTGAGGGGCTTGGTGTCACATTTCCTTCTGGCCAGGAAAGCCAGGGTTTTTGCAGGTCCCTCACTTGAGTGAGATGAAGAAATAAACCCAGAGAGGCTTTGCCACTTGCCCAGGTCACCCAGTGAGCTGGTGGCAGGCGATGCCTAGGCAGTAAATCAGACTGTTTCTGCTTGCTGTTCAGGACGTGGATGCTGCTTACATGAGCAAGGTAGACCTGGAGTCCAAAGTGAATGTTCTGTTCGGGGAGATCAATTTCCTGAAATATTTATTTGAGACGGTGAGTTCAGTTCAGTCCTTGCGAGAAACATTTCTCTTTCCTCACAGGTCACAAGGGGTATGGGCGGCTGGAGGGGGAGGCCTGCAACCCAGCATGACCCACTAGGGACTCTGCTCCTCAGTCATCTCAACTCTGTGGGACTGGGGACAGCCTCCCCACCCCCGGTGCTCGGATTCCTGGGTGCGGGTGCTCGAGGTGGGAGGTAGAGAGGGTCCTGAGGGAGGAGATGAGGGAGCAGCCCTTGATTCTACCTGGAAATGAGGTTAATCCCTGGGACATACAGGGATAAAACTGACCAGAATTCTTCATCAGTGCTGGGAAGGGCTGGGGCTATTGGGGAATCCTCTAGGACAGGACAGTGTGGATCCTAGAGAGAACAAGGATGAGGCCTGCCGTGGTGAGGGACAATATGCTCCTACCACCCCTGGCCCTACCCTACTGTCGTTCATGTCCACCCTGGGCCAGATGCTGTGCTAGGAGCTTTGCCACGTCTTGGTTTCCATTCTGGAGATGAGAGAGCTGAGAAACTCAGTCACTAGCTCGGTCACTCAGCTAGTCAGTGGTAGAGCTCAGGCTCGAGAGTAAGTGAGCGGCTGCACAAGGAGAGTCCTATCCTTGCCCTGAGAGTTCATGTATTTCTCAAGGAGCAAGTCTGCCTGTCAGAGGGCCCAACCCAAGACGGCGGCCAAGCCAAGTAAGGCCTGGAGAGAGGGCACAGGGGAGGCATAACGGGCAGGTGGTGCCTACAGGGGCTCTGAATTCATGCTCCTTTCTTCTCGCCAGAGACTGGGTCTGGGGGCCTTTACCTTTAGTTAAGGTACTTCTTGGGGTGCAACAACTATTCAAAGGACCCTCCCCAAGACTTGCATCTGGCCCAGGCTTCTGGCTTCTTCAGAGAGCCTTGAGAGGATGGTAGAGGGAAACTGAGGCCCCAGGAGAAGAGTGGAAGGAGTCACCCTGTGGTCCACACCTTACAGGAACTGTCCCAGATGCAAACCCACATCAGCGACACCAATGTCATCTTGTCTATGGACAATAACCGCTTCCTGGACCTGGACAGCATCATCGATGCGGTGAGGACCCAGTATGAGCTGATCGCACAGAAGAGCAAGGACGAGGCCGAGGCACTGTACCAGACTAAGGTGAGCACTGCTGCTCCTCCACCTAGACTCGGTACCCCAGACCACATACTCCCAGAACTTCCATCATCTTTCTCTTACTTTGGAAGATCTATCTATCTATCAATCATCTATCACCTATCTATCATCACTGTAGTTAAGGGTCAAAGGTCAGTCCCGACATTAGGAACGTCTAGCCTTGAGATGTGCTTTCTCAGCTCCACTCCTGGCTGGCCTCTGTCCCGCTGCCCTGCAGGCAGGCGTTCTGAGTGCGTGGATTTCCGCCTCCGACTGGGGAGGCAGATGGTCAACAGTGAAAGCATCAGAAGGCAAAGCTTCCCTTGAGCACCCCCCCCCCCCCGTGCTTCCTCCAGAGCCCTGCCCGTGGCTCGTACTGCTGGGCCCGTGTAGATACAGAAAGGACAGAGAGAGGAGACTGGGAGTAATCACAGGGCATGCTGAGGGCCTCTGGGGAAACGGGGTCCTGGCTGCCAGGGAAACCATCCTGGAAAAGGGTGGAAAGGATGCGGTGTGGTGGCAAAAGTGAAGGGGTCCCAGTGTGGGTACGGCCAGGAGTAAGGCTTAGGTGACGGAACAGGCAGGTCACAAAGGGTGGCCAGGAGCAGCTGCATCTGTCTGGGATGCAGGTCTGGCCCAGAGGCTGGTGAGAGGAGGGAGGCTTGACCAGGACCGTGTGTGTGTGTGTGTGTGTGTGTGTGTGTGTGTGTGTGTGTGTGTGGTGTCGCAGCTCAGATGAGGGGGGTTCAGTAGGGAAGTGAGGTGTATTCAGGTATCACAGCCCCAGTGGGGGCAGGGCACAACCCTGGGAACCATCCCGGGGAGAGCAGCTGGGGGGGCCCCCTCCGCCGCGAGAGCCTGGCGGTGAGCAGCAGGCTGACGGCCACGCTGCCTGCGACCACAGTACCAGGAGCTGCAGGTGTCGGCGGGCAGGCACGGAGACGAGCTGAAGAACAGCAAGTTGGAGATCACGGAGCTCAACCGCACCATCCAGAGGCTGCAGGCAGAGATCAGCAGCGTGAGGAAGCAGGTGAGAAGGGCGCCCCGGCTGCGCCCACACAGCGCCCCGCGGCCGGGGGATGGGGCTCCTGGACCTCAAGCCCGTCTCCGCGCAGATCGAGCAGATGCACGTGGCCATCTCGGACGCGGAGGAGAGAGGAGAGCAGGCCCTTCAGGATGCGCGGCAGAAGCTTGGGGACCTGGAGGAGGCCCTGCACCAGGCCAAGGAGGAGCTGGCCCGGCTGCTGCGCGACTATCAGGCGCTGCTGGGGGCCAAGCTGTCGCTGGACGTGGAGATCGCCACCTACCGCAAGCTGCTGGAGGGCGAGGAGTGCAGGTGGGGGGTGCTCCGGGGGCCCAGCGCAGGGGGCAGCCAGAGCAGTGGGGCTACTCCTAGAGAAAACAATTCTCCTTTTCTGCAAAGCTTGGTGGCCCAGGCTGAGAATGTCCCTGTGCCCCAACCTAAGCCACGGCAGCCAGTGCCAAAAGGCTTCGGAAAAGTGCTTAAAACCCCGTGTCGCCCCACACTCCCTGACGGCTTGGCCTGTGCCCCCAGCTTTCCCTAAGGGTTGGAGGCAGTTTTCACTTCACGCGAGTATCTCTGCTGCTCGCGTCTCCAGGCTGTTAAGCGCCTTCCCTCTGCCTTTGCGGGTCTGGCTGATGCGTGTGCTTTGGTTTTACAGGATGTCAGGGGAGTTGCAGAGCCACGTGAGCATCTGTAAGTAGCAGGGTCCAGGCCCCGGGTTGGGGGGGCTGGCGGAGGCGGGGCCCGGGAGGCTTGGCCAGCGGGACCACAGTCAGCATTTTAGGTTCCAGGCCTGCACAATGACCCGCAGTGAGCAAACTGACCACAAAAGCCTGGAGAAATGTGCTGAAATCAATTATTATGATTTTAGCTCTTATTTATCTTAATTTTTATGAGACTTGCTAATCAGTAGCAGCTTAGAACTCATCAGGGTTTATGGATCATGAAAACGGGTCCTGACATTGCTTTGTCCTATGAAGACTGCTTGGAAAACGGGAATCCTTTCCTCCAGTGTCTTTTTGCAAGTCCGATACGATGCTGTGGGGATGGTGGGGTGGTGGGAGGGATGGGGGGTGGGAGGAGGGGGGCTAAGGATGCAGGAGGCAGCGGGACAGAGGCCAGGTGCAGGGGGCGCAGGTGGGGCCCTGCTCTCCTACCCATGCTCAGGCTGCCCTCTCCCCCAGCTGTGCATAGCAGCCAGACACCCGCCCTCTCCCCCAGCTGTGCACAGCAGCCAGACACCTGCACTCTCCCCCAGCTGTGCACAGCAGCCAGACACCTGCATTCTCCCCCAGCTGTGCACAGCAGCCAGACACCTGCACTCTCCCCGCAGCTGTGCACGGCAGCCAGACACCCGCCCTCTCCCCCCAGCTGTGCACAGCAGCCAGACACCCGCCCTCTCCCCCCAGCTGTGCACAGCAGCCAGACACCCGCCCTCTCCCCCCAGCTGTGCACAGCAGCCAGACACCCGCCCTCTCCCCCAGCTGTGCACGGCAGCCAGACACCCGCCCTCTCCCCCCAGCTGTGCACAGCAGCCAGACACCTGCACTCTCCCCGCAGCTGTGCACGGCAGCCAGACACCCGCCCTCTCCCCCCAGCTATGCACAGCAGCCAGACACCCGCCTTCTCCCCCAGCTGTGCACGGCAGCCAGACACCCGCCCTCTCCCCCAGCTGTGCACAGCAGCCAGACACCCGCCCTCTCCCCCAGCTG
Source organism: Nyctereutes procyonoides (assembly GCF_905146905.1). Lineage (NCBI taxonomy): Eukaryota > Metazoa > Chordata > Mammalia > Carnivora > Canidae > Nyctereutes > Nyctereutes procyonoides. The sequence continues at coordinate 3,626,005 of NW_026575124.1, read as the reverse complement.
TGCACAGCAGCCAGATACCCGCCCTCTCCCCCAGCTGTGCACAGCAGCCAGACACCCGCCCTCTCCCCCAGCTGTGCACAGCAGCCAGACACCCGCCCTCTCCCCCAGCTGTGCACAGCAGCCAGACACCCGCCCTCTCCCCCCAGCTGTGCACAGCAGCCAGACACCCGCCTTCTCCCCCAGCTGTGCACGGCAGCCAGACACCCGCCCTCTCCCCCCAGCTGTGCACGGCAGCCAGACACCCGCCCTCTCCCCCCAGCTGTGCACAGCAGCCAGACACCCGCCCTCTCCCCCAGCTGTGCACAGCAGCCAGACACCCGCCCTCTCCCCCAGCTGTGCACAGCAGCCAGATACCCGCCCTCTCCCCCAGCTGTGCACAGCAGCCAGACACCCGCCCTCTCCCCCAGCTGTGCACAGCAGCCAGATACCCGCCCTCTCCCCCAGCTGTGCACAGCAGCCAGACACCCGCCCTCTCCCCCAGCTGTGCACAGCAGCCAGACACCCGCCCTCTCCCCCAGCTGTGCACAGCAGCCAGACACCCGCCCTCTCCCCCCAGCTGTGCACAGCAGCCAGACACCCGCCTTCTCCCCCAGCTGTGCACGGCAGCCAGACACCCGCCCTCTCCCCCCAGCTGTGCACGGCAGCCAGACACCCGCCCTCTCCCCCAGCTGTGCACAGCAGCCAGACACCCGCCCTCTCCCCCCAGCTGTGCACAGCAGCCAGACACCTGCACTCTCCCCCCAGCTGTGCACAGCAGCCAGACACCTGCACTCTCCCCGCAGCTGTGCACGGCAGCCAGACACCCGCCCTCTCCCCCCAGCTGTGCACAGCAGCCAGACACCCGCCTTCTCCCCCAGCTGTGCACGGCAGCCAGACACCCGCCCTCTCCCCCCAGCTGTGCACAGCAGCCAGACACCCGCCCTCTCCCCCCAGCTGTGCACAGCAGCCAGACACCCGCCCTCTCCCCCAGCTGTGCACAGCAGCCAGACACCCGCCCTCTCCCCCAGCTGTGCACAGCAGCCAGATACCCGCCCTCTCCCCCAGCTGTGCACGGCAGCCAGACACCCGCCCTCTCCCCCAGCTGTGCACAGCAGCCAGATACCCGCCCTCTCCCCCAGCTGTGCACAGCAGCCAGACACCCGCCCTCTCCCCCAGCTGTGCACAGCAGCCAGACACCCGCCCTCTCCCCCAGCTGTGCACAGCAGCCAGACACCCGCCCTCTCCCCCCAGCTGTGCACAGCAGCCAGACACCCGCCTTCTCCCCCAGCTGTGCACGGCAGCCAGACACCCGCCCTCTCCCCCCAGCTGTGCACAGCAGCCAGACACCCGCCCTCTCCCCCAGCTGTGCACAGCAGCCAGACACCCGCCCTCTCCCCCCAGCTGTGCACAGCAGCCAGACACCTGCACTCTCCCCCCAGCTGTGCACAGCAGCCAGACACCTGCACTCTCCCCGCAGCTGTGCACGGCAGCCAGACACCCGCCCTCTCCCCCCAGCTGTGCACAGCAGCCAGACACCTGCCCTCTCCCCCCAGCTGTGCACAGCAGCCAGACACCTGCACTCTCCCCGCAGCTGTGCACGGCAGCCAGACACCCGCCCTCTCCCCCAGCTGTGCACAGCAGCCAGATACCCGCCCTCTCCCCCAGCTGTGCACAGCAGCCAGACACCCGCCCTCTCCCCCAGCTGTGCACAGCAGCCAGACGACCGTCAGCGGCGGCGGCGGCGGCGGCGGCGGCGGGGCCCGAGGCTCCGGAGGCTACGGGGGCGGCTCCGGAGGCGGTTCCGGCGGCGGCTCCCGCGGGGGCAGCGGAGGTTACGCAGCCGGCGGCGGCGGCTCCCGCGGGGGCGGCGGAGGAGGTTACGCGGGCGGAGGCAGCTACGGAGGGAGCGGCCGGGGCAGCAGCAAGTACGGCGGCGGCTCCTCCCGCGTGCAGATCGTCCAGACCTCCACCAACACCTCCCACAGGCGAATCCTGGAGTAGAGGGACCCCCGCCCCCTCCTGTCCCCGCCCCGCGCCCTCCCTGAGCCCCTCTCCCCTTTCCCTCCTGGGTCTCCGCAGCTTTGCCCACACAGTCCAAGCTGGGGCGGGGGGCAGGGGGAAGCAGGTGCATAACCCCCACCAGCAGCTCTGTCTTCCCAGGGCGCTGGAGTCACAGCCAGACCACTCCTCTGGGCCCGCTCCTGCCCCTGGGGACACCCCGGGGCCCAGTTTAGCGATGGAGAGAAAAGCCTGTAGAGTATCTAGAAAGCAGATGGCGGGGAGTAAATGTTAAGGACACCAGATTTCTCACCCCCAGGCTCCCTTTCTTGCACCTGGGCTGCCCGGTGGACAACAATCCATCCCGTAGGGAACCAACAGTGAGGCCTTGGGCCCAGTAGCTTGGGGAGAGGAGCCCCTGTGCCGTGGACCCGTTCCTGCTGTTGGTCTGTTAGCCTCACACTTTCCTGCCAGTGGATCCTATGGATTTGCTGTCCTCGTCAGACACCTCTGAGTCGTGGTCGTGATTCTGATTCTCTGTCTTAAGAAGCATTGTCCTCTGGGTTAGCAGAGTATTTCAGAGTGTGAGCGGCCTTGTCCACCGGGAGGACTAATTATCCGTGAATAGAGGAGTCAGCGGGCAAGCCATCGAGTTCTGGTGTCTCCTGTGCCTCCTCCACTCTTTGGCAGCCTGGGCCTTCCTGGACTCTGCTCCATAATGGCCCTCCTGAGAATTGTCCAGGTGGCTGAGCTCGTGCAGCCCGGCACTGTCGTGTCCAGGTGTCGGGCCCTGAAGTGTTGGAGGATCAGGCGTGGGTCTCGGGAGGGCTCAATCCTGACCGGTCCGGAAGCTGCCTGTTACTTGTAAGGAAGCTTAGTGCCCTTTCCTGACTCCCTCTGCCTCGTGTTCTCTGTGACTGAGCACTTCCTGCAAGTCTGACCCTTTGTTTCGGGCCTCACACAAGGCGCTGGAGATGTGCTGGAGGGGACAGGAAGGGGAAGCTGTCTGCCAAGGAGCAGGCCTTGAGAGGGGGAAGGTGGCGTTGCTTCTAAGATCGAGAGTCCCCTTCGCTTGCTTGGTAAGTCCTAACGCAACCGCCAGGTCCACGATTCTCTTGGGGTATCGGATGGGCTCCACGGTGCTGTGACTTCATCATTTCCTGGTTGAAGGTTGTACCTTGAAAGGCTTGACGTTTCTGGTATTTCTACAATAAAATTTTCTGTGATCTCAGACTGCTGTGTGGTCAGATAAGTGATTTCCTCTTAAATTTCTGCAGGTCTCTGAAATTATTCACATCTGGGAAGTAAAGTTCATTATTTTTATTAATTTGTATTGCATGAGTGACACGTGATCTTAAAGGACCTTGCAGACATGGTCTTACTAGTGTTGAAAGTGGTGACCATTCCGAGGTCAGTTTGCACATTTGTTCAGCAGACATTCAGTTAGCTCCTGCTGTGTGCCAGGCGGTGGCCTCGGCCCTGGGAATACAGTGTTGAATGAACATGTTTCTGAATCGTAAGGCGCTCACAACCCAAATGATAGATTATAGGGGAAGGGAACGTTTAGAGGGAGGACAAACCAGAGTGTGTGCTCCTGTGGACCTTCTAGCCTGAGGATGAAAGCAAGGCCTGTCCTGTGGACACAAGCAGACCCTCCACTGCAGGAGCAGTGGGATCTGCAGTGGGTGCCAAGATCAGGGAAGGGAAGGTTGGCCCCAAAGCTTGGCCCTCCTAGAGGGCTGGGAAGTGGAACAGGACTGGGGAACAGAGTGGAAGTAGGTGTGGACGGGGGACTAGTCTGCCAGAGACTCAAAGATAAGAGAGAGTGAATGTGTGTGAGTGCGAGGGGACAGCCTCCCGGGAGAAATGAGCTGGGGAGACCAGAGACTGAGCCCATTCACCCAGCGGGGGTCCTGGGCCGGGGCATCTTGAATCCATGCCTCTGGGGGGAAGCATAGATGTGGAAACTCAAGAATGGAGCAAGTGACGCTACCATCTTAGTCTATGTGATATTTCTGAGTCTGCGTAAAGGAGTCACATAACACATGTGACCTACTTTCTCCTTCCCCGAAGGAGTACAGATGGCAGCTGGATATGGGATTCATTCAAATATGACTGCAGCCCATACTGATAAGACAGCGTGTTCCCACGCGAACCCTTACCTTCTCTCCGAGAAGTGTCTCCTCGCTCACCTGGGCAGCAGACTGGCGGGGGACTAGGCTGGCAAAGGGGAGGTGGGCAGAGGGGCTGCTGGACAGGAGGGAGGGAGGCCGTAGACAGACGCTATGTCACACTTGAAGGAAAAAAACGAAAGCACAGGGCAGGGACGGGAAGTGAGAAAACAGCAGTGGGTATAAACATGACTTAGTTCAGCTGTCGACAGTGACAGCACATGAGCCGACAGCGGTTGGTGGCCCCTGGGGACGGGCGGGGGGACCAGGAGGAGAGCAGTGTGCTGAATCCACTTCGGCTCTTCTGTAATCTGACCGCTCCAAGGACATTACTAAATAGAGGTCCAGGCAGAGGACAGTGGCCGGGACGGCGGTCGTGGGCAATCCAAAACCTGGCCGCAGGCGTACAGGGGAAGGTCCTGGAAGTCTTTGCGGGGGTGTGGGGGGGGGGAGATGTGACTGTGGACTGCAAAGATTTGAAGAGCTTCCCCTGGCAAAGGGGGGTTGACCCATCTGAGCCAATGGCCCAGATGGGCAGGTGGGAACGGCAGCAGGTTTGGCTCAGTATAAGAAGCAACTTTTTATTAATCCTGAGACGGGAGAGGCGTGAGGAGTTGGCACATTTCCAGCAGAGGTTGGCTAACTATCTGGCAGGAGGTTGAGGGAGGGGGGAAGGATATGTGGGAATACGTGCATGGCAGCCATTCATCTCTTTGCTGCCCTAAGACTTCATGTGAAGAAGCGTGAGAAACAAGGAGTTTTACTCTTTATTTTATATTTAGGAAAATTAAGGTCAGATGCCACGGGAAGGATCAAGTCATGGAGAGGCCAAGGGCACAGGGGCCAAGGATCATAAAACGAACCCAAGTTTCCTTATACCATCAGACCCAGTCCAGGGCGTGGGTTTGATTATCCCTGGGTTCATGCATTTGCTTATGATGTTCTTCGGGGATCCAGGTTGGCTCTGGATACAGACATAGGGCAAGGTGGACTAGAGGTCATCTTGCCCATCCTTCTTCTTCTGGGCAGGAATTGGGATTGTCCCCCCAAAGCCCCAAAGCCCCAAAGGCTTTCTCTTCAGAAGCCTTGACCTTCTCAATCATGGAGGACCGGGGGGCGGGGGGACAGATGCAGGGAACCACGTGCCTGAATCCTAGAATATTGGAACCGAGATTCCACAGGGCAGGGATGTGACAAAGGTAGGGCAAGGGGAGAGGAGTTAGTCAGCCAAGGAGGGTCTGGGACTCCAGGGCCTGAGCAAGGGGACTGGCGCCACAAGGTCCCGGAGGAGGCTTCCTGATGTAACCAATACTCCTGTTAGAGACAGTGAGATGCCCCCCACTTCAGCACACCCCAGTGACAACCAGGAGCAATTCCATAGGCCTCCAAGCAGGTACGAAACGCATCCACCTGCAATATCTCGTGATTCCCACGGGCCCTGGGAAAGGCCTGGGGGGACACCTGTGGGCCTTCCAGGGGCAGAGCCACAGGGGGGCGGGGAGGAGGGAGCAGGGAGGAGGACAGGAGGCAACTCCCAGGGAGTCTGCCAGCTGCTCCTCCCTCTGGGACGCTGGGGCAGGGCAGGGCACTCTGGGAATCTAAATTCATTTCCACCAGCTCCTCATCTACATAGATTTTCATCTAGGAACATGGTGACACGAGGAGCAACCATTGGCTCGATAAAATTCTAACTCTGTCTGACCTGGGACAAGGTGTGTCTCTGGGCTGGGAAAGTCCTCGATATCAAGAAGCCTGTCAAGGAAGTTGCTTCACCCTCGGTTACTGGACCTCCGGCCCAGGACGCATCTTGCAAGCGTGAGCCATGAGCTCCCATAGTCCCTCTTCAAGCCGGTGAAACTCCCATCCTTTGGTTGGACCCGCGCCCTGGTTTTATCGGCTTTCTGGTCAGTCCAGGAGCCTGCGTCTTCTGGTTGGTCAACACTCTGTTGAGGGCTGAGCTGGGAACTTGGGATGCCGGGAGGTCCTTGAGCATGGAGGACTGGGTCTGAATGTCCCAGGGCCCGGCCTGCAGGGCTTCGGGGGCTCCGAGGTCGCGTTCCGGCTCCCACACCTGTCCCAGCGTGCTCATCCATGGGGATCTGTCCCCACCTGCCCAGCAGGTGTTCCCCAGTGGCAGTGATTCCCAGCTAGCCCAGTCCCCCTGGCTGCAGGTGCACTCAGCATCCCCTCCTGTGTGTGTGGGGGGGGGTGAGCTTCCCTGTTCTAGATTCATGTCCCCCTCCACCTTCCACCCTAGGCTTTTGCCCTCATCATGAGAACGTAAGCTGCCCTCCAAGGTCTTTTCAGTTTCCAGTGAAATAGGGGCTTGTTCCCAAGCTTTCCCTGATTGCTGTATCATCTTCTGGGTCCTTCCAAATGCAATGGCGGGAGAGAACCCTTCCCACTCCCTCTATCTAGCATCTGCTACACTTCAGTTTCCCTGTAGGGTGATGCAGTCCCTCTGAGGAAACTCCGGCTCAGAGAGAGTAAGGCACCTACCCAGAGTCCCCCAGCCAGAAACTTGCAGTCTAGAGCGGGCGTCTGGATGACTCCATGGCTCAGACAACCCACCCCCCTCCCTGGCTTCCTGCTTCCTGGCCTCTCTCCTGCTCCAGCACCGCTAGGCAGCCACCGGGGCCTCCTTCCCTGCTGTCCTGCCCGGGCAGGCTGCCCACTTGGGCGCTTCTCCCTCCTGCATAAAAAGCCTCGGCCCCTCCTCTGCTGGCTGCCGGCTTTCCACATCTCACCCCGCCTCCCCATTGTCTGTGACTCTCCTTATGCCCCCCAGGCTTCAGCTTTCCCCACTCCCCTGAAGTTTCCTTCTCCCACGTCCCTGGTGGAGTCCCGCAGGGCTGGGTGGCTTGTCATTGCACGTCTCTCTTCAACTTCTTTCTCAGTCCCATCCCGCACACGCAACTCAAAACATCACCACGCCTGCCCCTGCCCTTGGTGACAGCCTGCCTGTGGCAGCTTCATCCCAGTGATCAGTTCTGGGGTGTGCGCGTGGCTCCCTGGGTTTGGAGGTGCACTCTGGCATCCAGCACCGATGGGGGTGCTCTTCAGGTGCAGGGGACTACGTGGGGGAGTGGGGAAAGTGGGGGTGCTAGGTGGGCACCTGAAGACACAGAAGACTTAGTTTTGCTTTCAAAGGGCTCACAGAGCAGTTGAGGGACTAGCAAACACACACACACACACACACACACACACGCGCGTGCGCGCGGATTAGCACTTGAAACTGGCAGCAACTGAGTTAAGGAGAAGAAATCAATGGAGCAGCCAAGGGGTTTTAATCAAGGAAAGCTCCCTGGAAGAGTGGGCCTGTCCACTCCCTCGTGGAGCAGGGGAGATGCGGGCATTTGCTGTCAAGGCCTGAGGGACCAAATCCAGGTTCAGACCCAAACGCCCAGGAATTGAGATCGTGGGCAAAGCACTGGAGTGGAAGGGTCACGGCACGAGGCTGGGTGAGTGGCGAGTGGACGGCAGGAAAGCTGTAGGCCGTGGGGACAGGCCCACGACAAGAGGAGGCCTTTGGGCGGGAGGCAGGCGTGTTCTCACGCTTTGACAGCCTTGGCTTGCCAGTTCCCAGCGGGGGGCACATCTTTTACCCGCCAGGGGACTATGTTGGTTGTCTTTTCTTTAAAACGGGGCTGATCCTTGTCACCACGTGTGGACTTTGGGTGACATTTAGATGAGATGCTGCTCCTAGCACGTGGGGGGGGGGGGCTGTGGATGTGAATGCCTCTCTCCTCTTTCAGGCTCCCTTTATTTTACAAGTGCAGTGTCCTCAGGGAAGCCAGAAGGAGGGTGTGTGGCCCATGCCCTTGTCCCACATTTGCTTTTTTTTTTCTATAAATTTTTTAGTAAATTTTATACATTTTTTTATAAATTTATTTTTTATTGGAGTTCAATTTGCCAACATATAACACTTAGTGCTCATCCCATCAAGTGCCCTCCTCAGTGCCCGTCACCCAGTCACCCCCACCCCCCGCCCTCCTCCACATCCACCACCCTAGATCATTTCCCAGAGTTAGGAGTCTCTCAAGTTCTGTCTCCCTTTCTGATATTTCCCACTCATTTGCTTTTTTAATATCACCACGTACTACTACTACGGTCCTGGGGACAATGCAAGAAGGGATGAGCCTGAACGGCCGGCAACATCACAGCTTCGGGCCCTGCTGGGTGCCAGCCGAGCACCGGGAACAGAATTTGATTCAGAAACTGGAAGGTTCCCAGGAACGGATTGCCCGACTTGGATGGATTTTTCGACTTCCTTGGGTCTGCCTTCTTCCTTGTGTGATCAGTGGGTTGGATGGTGTGGTCTCTGAGTCCCGCAGATGGGAATATCCTGTGGTCATCTGACACTCACATCTAGAGCCAGTTCCGCTTGCCTGTCCTTGAGCCTCCTTGCAGGCTTAGAAGGAAGAACCGTTGAGCTGAAACCAGAAAACTCAGGTTCGAGTCCCAGATGTGTGTTTTCCTGACTGGAGTGTCGAAGCAAGTCCCCGCGTCTCCCCGAGCCTCAGTTTTCCACTTTGTAAAATGGGTCGAAACAGTGTGACTGCTTAGTTCTTGGGGCTCCCGTGGGGACAGTGTCCGTGTCCGTGCTCGGTCAGGCGAATCAGGCGAAGGGCACAAACGCCAGCTGATGGCGATTTTTATGCCTTCTCGTGTCTTGTCTTCCCTGTGACTCCCCCTCTTCGCGGTAGCAGCTGCAGTAAGCCTTGCAGCTCTGGAAGTTGTCTCTCAGCTGTCTGACTGTCCATCTCTTGGCTTTTTCTGTCAGTTTCTCAGTTTGGGGATGAGGAAGGCACACGGGTCTCCGAGAGATCTGAGGTTGGCTGGCAGAGGTAAGAGAGCAAACACACACCTGTACGTACACACACGCACACACGTGTGCACACCCCTCCACACTGCTAGAAGGAATCGACTGTGCAGAGTGACATGTCTCACGAGGGAGTATGCTGAACTACAAGAATTTTGATTGCCTGTCAGAGATGGTTAGGCAACAGTCATTACCATGCCAAGACCATCCCAGGTCCCATCATTCCTACTTAGGAACAAGATCTGGATTACTCATTCCCCGTATCAATGGCTGGTTTAACAGCCCAAGGAGGTTAGCGATAGGAGTTAGGACAGAGTCCCAGACAATAGTGTCACGAAGATGAAGAGCGAGAAGGGGATCAGGAGAGAAGTCAGGGGCACTTTCTGGAGGAGAGTGTGTGCAAAAACCATGGGAAAAGAGGAGGGGCGAGGCTCCACGGTGACGCCGGGCTGGGGAGGGCTGACACGCAGCTCTGAGGCTTTAGAAGCACAGGGCGCCCAGCCCGCAGGGGCTCGCAGGCTCCCCTTCCCCTGTGTGTCTTGTATCCCACGGCCGAGACCTCCCCACAAGCCTGTGATTTAGGACTCAGAGCTGCGCAGAGGCAGCTGAACTAGCACTGGCTTTCCACTGAGTCTTCGATTCTACGTTCACGTGCAAGTGCGGGGAGCAGGCCGGGCTTCTACGGAGTCTTGGAACCGAGGACTGTGTGGGTTTCAGGTCCTTCCAGATCTCAACACCACTTCTGTGGATTAAGATTGATCACGGAGGGCCCCCCCCCTCCCCGGGAGAGCCCCTGGGGCTTCCTGGACAGTCGCTGTGCAGTTCGGCCACTCCTGCACCTGGAGGGAAGCAAAATCTCCCCACTAAACTCTGTGCCCATAATCTCCCCTTCTTTGAGTGAGTTGAGGCACTTTGCAAGTGCTTGCATGTGCCCAGGACCAAGGATCCACGGGGTTAGAACGGGCCTGGGCCTTCGGAGCTGTCTGCGGGGGAAGCTGCCTGAGTGCCTGGCTTTACATGCAGTGGCCAGCACACCCCAAGTCATTGCCATGATGTCATACAACATGCTGGTTAGCATCCTGCACACTGTCACTCAGCATCCTCAGTTCAACTCCCCACCATGCCCCTTACCATCTTTGTGAACTTGAGCTTAGATACCTCAGTTTCCCCGTTTTAAAAATGGGCAGCATAGGGATGTTGGGTGGCTCAGCGGCTGAGTGTCTGCCTTGGGCTCAGGGCATGACCCTGGAGTCCTGGGATCGAGTCCCCATCGGGCTCCCTGCGTGGAGCCTGCTTCTCCCTCTGCCCGTGTCTCTCTCTCTCTCTCCCTGTGTCTCTCATGAATAAGTAAATAAAATCTTTTAAAAAAATGGGCGGCATAATAGCATCTGTCTCAGAGTTGCTGTGAAAATGAGATAGGTGGACACATACACAGCTGCAGAACAGGGCCTGGTACCGAGCCAGTTTTTCACACGTCTTAGCTGTTATGCCTGTTCCTATTGCAAACTACTATTACTATTGTCGGGAAAGTTTTAATCTCTCGGATCAGGCTTTCCAGGCTTGCACCATTGTCCTCCCTTCCCAATCTGTTTCTCCACATCATCTGGTGTCAGGCCTGAAGCCCCAGTGAAGCCTCACCTCCACTCCTTTTCTTTACAAAATGTATGGACTAGGTTCGACCTGTTACCTCCCAGCTCTAGGCTTTCCCCACTGGCATTTGCATGCCTTGCATTGAACCAGTTTCCTTTTGCTGGTGTCTCTGTCTCCCGCCCCTGCCTGTCTTTGAGGAAAAGGAACCACTAGCAAACTGAGAAAAGAACATGTCTTTCCTTCTGGCCCTTCCAGAGCACCTGTCAATCCACCATGTTCTCCACCAGTGTTTCTTCCTATAATATTAACGCACACACTTGTCAAGGTTACATGCAGTAAAAAAAAAATAAGTTCTTTTAATTTTTCACCTATTAAAGCTCTTACTCTGGGTCAGGAGATAGGACTTGGTGAGCTCTGGGCTCTAGGGAGCAGTCTCAGAAATGGGCTGGAGAATTCCTCCTCTGATTTGAGCGTGGAGAATGGTCCCTGCCAGGGCCTGAGGGGACAGTAGCAGCTTACTAAGGCAAGGCAAGAATAGGAACACACATATCTCTGTGACAGGAGATTATGAAATCCTACCGAGAAGCAGCAGGTGGCAGATGCAGGGTCCTATTTTCCCAAAGTCACAAGCAGTTGAAGAGAGATTGCTGTCTGATAAAATGATTACCACACGAGCGATCTTGCATGCACAGCAATTTTGAGAGCTATCCTGGGAGCTAGGTGTGTAGTGTTTATCGTATTGTTGAGGCTCGTAAAAATCTTGTATGGCTGCCGGCAAGCCAAACCCTTGACAGGCTCTGCGTCCCGCTGACTCGGGGACCAAGCCCAAGAGCACTCTCTGTATATAAGGGACAGTCTCTGTGCTTGGGGTAGAGGAGTGTGAGCTCCTTTCCTTTCCCGACTTTGCTCCAACTCTCTCCAAGGCAGCATGAGTCGACACTTTAGTTCCAGGTCTGGGTTCCGGAGCGGAGGGGGCTTCAGCTCTGGCTCTGCCGGGGTGGTCAGCTTCCAGCGCAGGACCACTAGCAGCTCTGTGCGCCACGGTGGAGGAGGTGGCGGGAGATTTTCAGGAGGAAGATGCGGAGGCGGTGGCGGAGGGGGTGCTGGTGGCGGTGGGTTTGGAAGTCGAAGTCTTGTCAACCTTGGTGGCAGTAAAAGCATCTCCATAAGTGTGGCCGGAGGAGGAGGTGGACGTGGTGGTTTTGGTGGTGGCTATGGTGGCGGTGGCTTTGGGGGTGGTGGTTTTGGTGGTGGCTCTGGAGGTTTTGGCCTTGGAGGTGGTTTTGGTGGAGGTGGTTTTGGTGGAGGCGGCTTTGGTGGAGGTGGTTTTGGTGGAGGTGGTTTTGGCGGAGGTAGTTTTGGGCCTGTCTGCCCCCCTGGTGGCATACAGGAAGTCACCATCAACCAGAGCCTTCTCCAACCCCTCAATGTGGAGATTGACCCTGAGATCCAAAAAGTGAAGACTCGAGAAAGGGAGCAAATCAAGTCACTCAACAACCAATTCGCCTCCTTCATTGACAAGGTGAGTTTATCTGCTCAGTGTCCATTTGAGATTCCTTAGGTTTCAGCCTCAAGTTTCTACTTGGGTATTTTGTGGAGTTGTCTTTTGGGAGTTGTGTTAGAAGTATTCTTGTGAATGATTTTATTGACTAAACTCTCTTGAACAAAGAGGTCTGTCTGTGGTCTACGTAAGCGTGGGTCAATGCGTTATCCTCTTGAAGTGTTTTTGCATTCAGCTCTTGGGACTTACATGTGGCGAACCAAGGCAATAGAAATGGGGCTAACCTAGCTTTCTAGGGTGCGAACGAGAGCTCTGGAAAGGTCTTCCTAACCATAAAAAGGGAGCTGAGGGTGAGCAGAATGCACTGTGATGTTATAGCAGAAAGGATGTAGTGAGTCAGCACCAAACATCTTTTGCTTTCAGGAGAGGAGCTCTGCTCTCTGAAAATTTTACAGCAGTACCAGGTTTTTTATACTTATATTCTGAGTATCTGCTCTGGAAAGACATGCAAACCATTTCTTAGTTTTTGCTTAATCCTCAATAATGTCATCTCAAAGTTATCCACAATAGATTTTTAAATTCAATTTTGGATTTCCTCAACATACTCCTGAGTGTGTGCATGCTCAGGGAATGCATACGACTGTTTATGGTAATCTACCTAAAAAAAATTTGAAAGGCAAATCTCTTAAGTATCATGTATCTATTCCAAGTGTAATTGCAGTAATTTTGTATAGGGCTTTGCTGTTTGGTATTTGTTTAGTTACTCCCTTTGAAATTTCCAGCTGCTACAGTACTATGATTACTCTTCTCAGGGAAATGAAAGCTTCTGTGAATTAACAGTGAGTTAGATTTTGTTATTGAAAAGTGATGCTAACTTGTCTTCTTCCTATTTCTCTAACACGGCCAGGAAAACAGGACTTGAAAGAACAAGTTCTTTTCCCAGTGAGCATGGGTCTTACCGGGTGGTAGTCTATGGCACTCAGTGGCCAGCGTTCTCCGTCTCTGCGCCAGTAGTTAATGGGGGCTTGTGTTCTCAGGTGCGGTTCCTGGAGCAGCAGAACCAGGTGCTGCAAACAAAATGGGAGCTGCTGCAGCAGGTAGACACCTCCACTCGGACCCACAGTTTAGAGCCCTACTTTGAAAACTACATCAGCAATCTTAGAAGGAGAGTGGACCAACTGAAGAGTGACCAGTCTCGGATGGATTCGGAATTGAAGAACATGCAAGACCTGGTGGAAGATTACCGGAACAAGTAAGGAGGACTGGCCAGGCAATCCTTGACTTTTGTTCTAAAATATTTCCAGAAACTGGCAGGCTAAGACTGTAAGCCTTGAGCTGAGACAGTATGTAGCTAGTACTATCTTTTCTTAGGCTAAGGTCAATTTGGCATTTTCAGAATTCTCCCTCTTCTCAAAAACTAGAAATAGCTTAGCAGTTTTATTGCTTGGAAGGAAGGGGTGGCCAAGCTGTCTCAGACTAGTAACAGGAGGCAATGACAGGTGATGCCAATCTCAGTCTGGGACGCTGAACTTCAGGTCTCACCTTCTCTTAATACCCAAATCCTTCCGATTTCCTTGCAGGTATGAGGATGAGATAAACAAGCGGACAAATGCGGAAAATGAATTTGTGACCATCAAGAAGGTGAGCAAATCTGTAGGGGGGACTTCACATCTGAAATAAAGAATGGAAGAAGGTCTCCAATTACTAAGGAGAAGGAAGTCATGATGTGGAGAATCCGCTGGGGGGCCTGATGAACAGCCCGAACAGAGTTTTCCCCCTACATTATCATAGACCTGGGTTTACCCAGGCCCTCTGCTTCTCCAGTTCTCTCAGCCCTTCGTGGAGGAGGTGAGGAGACAAGTTCTCAGCAACTCAGGCGAGCTGTCCTGTGATAGCGATTCTAAGGGATGGGGCAGTCTAGAGCTTGTGATCCACTTGGGGTAGGAAGGTGTGGAGGAGACTCCAAACACCTTGTTCTACTTGGAGAAACCCCTTATAGCTGGGGAGAGGAACTTGCCCTGGGAAGAACATGACTTTATGATGTCCATTGTTCCTCTAGGATGTGGATGCTGCTTTTATGAACAAGGTGGACCTTCAGGCCAAGGTTGACAACTTGCAGCAGGAAATTGACTTCCTCACAACACTCTACCAGGCAGTAAGTCTTCTGCTTGCAACCGCATTTGCCCAAAAGGACAGCCTTTGAGCCTGCGCCCATCCCTATCCAGAAAAACAAAGATACATCTTCCATCTCCTGACTCCTCCTGCTGTCTAAGTTGTGTTTTGTTTTAACACCGTAAGAGTTGCTGACCTATTGTGTGTTGCAGGAACTGTCCCAGATGCAGACTCACATCAGCGAAACCAATGTCATCCTGTCCATGGACAACAACCGCAGCCTGGACCTGGACAGCATCATCTCTGAGGTCAAAGCCCAGTATGAGGAGATCGCCCAGAAGAGCAAGGCTGAGGCCGAGGCGCTGTACCAGACCAAGGTGAAGGAGTTGAATGTCTAGCCAGTTTTCCTGAAATGTCTGGTCTTGCTGTCCAGTGTTTTCTCTTCTATTTGTATGTGTGAGCCATGGTGTGCTGCCATATGTAATTGACTTGATCCCCCATCTTTAGTATGAAGAGCTCCAGATAACCGCTGGTAAACATGGGGACAATCTGAAAAGTACAAAGATGGAGATTTCAGAGCTGAATCGGGTGGCCCAGAGACTTCGATCTGAAATTGATAGTGTCAAGAAGCAGGTACTTGTTCTCCCCTTCTATTGCTCAGCTAGCTACATGGCATTGGAGAGGGAGGCTCAGGTAACTGGAGGACACCTTCCTAATGTTGAATCTGGCAAACCCCTCCAAGTCTTGGGTGATTATTCTGGTTTCCACATTTCAGCTGCCATGCTGGGTTCTCTTCAGGGAAACTTGTGAAAATGACCTAGCTGAGAAATGGATGTGATGATCATGAGTGATCAAAGATGCAAAGGCCATGATGCAAAGACGTGGTAAGGGAGAGGAAAGGCAGCCAGGAGGTTTCAGGGTAGGCATTTAGAAGAATGTAGGTCTGTAAAGGGTGGAGAACCCTCAAGTCAGGGCCGGGAGAGGCTGCTGCATTCCATTTAAGACTTTTAAAGAAAGTCAATGCAATGATGTGCTATCCAGAGGCATGAGCTGGTGATTCTATTGGACTCACTGGGGTAGACAGAAGACTCTGAGATAAGAAGGCCAGGGTGGGATTAGGTGATAGGAGAGTGTGTAATGTGTGAGCTTCTTCTCTCTCAGATCTCCGCGCTACAGCAGTCCATCAGTGATGCTGAGCAGCGTGGTGAGAATGCCCTCAAAGACGCCCAGAGCAAGCTGGCCGAGCTGGAAGATGCCCTGCAGAAGGCCAAGGAGGACATGGCCCGCCTGCTGCGTGACTACCAGGAGCTGATGAACACCAAACTGGCCCTGGATATGGAGATTGCCACCTACAGAACCCTTCTGGAAGGAGAGGAAAGCAGGTGAGGACAGAACCCTGGGCGGTTTGGCCACTTCTCTCGGTGCTTCCAACTGTCCAGCATGTAACTGAGGGACAGCCACTTGTCCTGGGTGTGGGGAAAGTACATAGAGCAGGAGGAAAGACTCCGTTTCACTTTGGGACCCTACTTAGTTTGGAGGGCTACAGCGTCTTTACCAAGTGCTTTGAGAAGCAGTAATTTGTTCTCCATTTGGGCTGGCTCAGATGTCACCTAGCCTAGAAGTCAATGGCCCTGTTGAGTTAACCTGCACCCCTGCAAGACTCTTGTCTGCTTTCTATGGAGATTTCTCCCTGTTTGTGTCCCCTCTGAGAAGATGGCAGAGGTTTGGGAGGCCCAGTGGACTGGATCAAGTGGGTAGGAGGATCCCCAAATCTGAGGTGGCTGAGGGGCTTTGTGCTGCTGGAGAGTCAGGAGGGATTTGCTTTTCTTCCTCCTACAGGATGTCTGGAGAGTGTGCCCCGAACGTGAGCGTGTGTAAGTACAAACCGCTTTCTCAGGGCCGCGTGCAGGTTTTGCTGGGTTGGAAAGGGGGTTGGGTTGACAATAACTGACTGTCCCCTTGCAGCTGTGAACACCAGCCACACCACCATCAGTGGAGGCGGTGGCCGAGGAGGCGGCGGTTTCGGCTCTGGAGGTGGCGGCGGCTACGGCGGTGGCAGTTATGGCTCTGGAGGTGGCAGCTACGGCTCCGGAGGTGGCGGTGGTGGCAGCTACGGCTCCGGAGGTGGCAGCGGCGGCGGCTACGGCTCCAGTAGCAGCAGCGGGGGCCACAGAGGCGGCTCTGGAGGGGGCAGCCGGTCCGGCGGGAGCTCCGGGGGCCGGGGATCCAGCTCTGGGGGCATCAAGACCTCTAGTGGCAGTTCCAGCGTGAAGTTTGTTTCCACCAGCTATTCCAGAGCAGTCAGATAAAGAGGTGTCCCCTATCCTGTTAGCTCTCCCTCTCCATCACTTCCAAATATGCTTGGCAAGACCAAGGTCAGTTGCCCCAGCCTCACTGGAGAAAAGAGCTATCACCCGAGTTCCCCAGCTCTTTCCTTTCTTCTCTGCTTCCCCAAGAAGTTTTTAGATCAGTGGCAATCTCAGTCTCTCTGGCTACCACCCTGCTTTGTGCTTTGCCTGAGAAACAGTTCACCAATCATGGCTACACACACTACATTTCAAAGCGCCTCCTTAAGTCAGTTCGATGAGGGCTGTTTAGAACCACAGTTTCTTTGCTGTGTGCATGGAGCACATGCTCTGGACACTCCTTCATATCCGGTTTCTTGGAGCAAGCTCTGTGTTGCTTTGGTTTTGTACAGAAGGTGTGAGCAAGTTGATTGTCTTTTGTGGAGAGATCTTAAACTTCTGCTTCCTTGTATTGCTGCAATAAACTGCATTTGAAATTATCTCTAAGTCTCAATCTCCTTTGTTCATAGCCCTGTCTGTCCTGCATGGGTGCTTTGTGGGAGGGAAAGAAGACCTCAGAGCCACATGGCGTATGGAGGAGTTGGTACACATGAAAATGATGGGCAAGATGGGGAGGCTGGTTAGGCATCATTCGACTTTAAGCATTTGATGAATGAATGGATAAAGAAGATGTGGTTTATGTATACAATGGAATATTCCTCAGCCATTAGAAACGACAAATACCCACCATTTGCTTCAGCGTGGATGGAACTGGAGGGTATGATGCTGAGTGAAATAAGTCAATCGGAGAAGGACAAACATTATATGGTCCCATTCATTTGGGGAATATAAATAATGGTGAAAGGGAATAGAAGGGAAGGGAGAAGAAATGGGTAGGAAATATCAGAAAGGGAGACAGAACATGAAGACTCCTAACTCTGGGAAACGAACTAGGGGTGGTGGAAGGGGAGGAGGGCAGGGGGTGGGGGTGACTGGGTGGCGGGCACTGAGGTGAGCACTTGACAGAATGAGCATTGGGTGTCATTCTGTATGTTGGCAAATTGAACACCAATAAAAAATAAATTTATTATTAAAAAAATTAAGCATTTGACAGTTAAATACAACACGCTTTTTCCCAAAGGGTACAGACATCATGAAGAAATGGAGAGACTTGAATATTCATCTGAGAAGCTTTTATTCATCTGAGAAGTCTTTCTTGGAAAGGGCAGAGGGCAAGCAGTTTGGGAAGGAGGAGTTTGGCATTGAGAAGAGAGGGAAGTAGGCCCTGGAAAAGTAATTGTGTGCAACAATCAGTGATGAGAGGGGTCTGGGTAACACAGAGTCAGCAGCTGCTACGGCCAGAATGCAGACTTTGGCTGGGGAGCTCAAGAACCCCCAGTGAACAGCTAGATATCCATTTTCCCTCTTTCAGGCCCCTACCCAGAGATCTGTTTAATCTAAAAAGCTCAGTCATGCGACTATAGCTCATACTTGTGAAGTAGTATAACAGGAAAATAAAGTGATCAAAAGCATGGGCAACTGGACTTAGATATGCTTGGGTTTGTATCTTACCACCACCATTTACTAGCTCTGTGGTAATGTGCAAGTTACAGACCCCTCTGTAGCTCAGTTTTATTATCTCTAAGATGGGGACGATGATGCCTTCCTTGTGGGAAATATTGTAAGCACTGAATGAGATGATGAATGACTTAGCACATGGTAAGCACCTGGTAAGTGCCATCTTTGATAATAATGCGGCTGTTGCTGCTGATCTGGCTATGGTAACATTGCTTGTTGGCCTCTAGATCAGTAGCTACTTGATCTAAAGACCAATGAACATCAGCTTCCAGGGTGTTCTGTGACCATGAAAAAGTCAACTTTCCTAAAGATCCATTTTCTTAACTTCCGATTGGGAAAAGTCTTCCTAGCTCCAGTGTCAACCCAAACTGAGAAGAATAAAGAAAGTGTAGATCAACAAGAGTATTATGTAAAGTTGACAATTTGGTCAACTGTATCTCTCCTCTCAAATCCTGTCTGGACTGATGTGAAAGTCAGAGAAGCCTTATGGTGGGTAAAAAGAACAAACTTCAATTCAGAGAAACTGGGTTTAAGCCACCACAATATTTAAGGGGCAGGCTAAGGAAAATAATCCATAGCCCACTGGATGTGTGGATCCTTGGACAAATCACTTGGCCATTCTGAGTTTCACTTGTCTTGTAGGTGAAATGGGGGTGAGACTGTTTGCTTCTGGACATCAAAAGGGTAAAATACACAATGTGAAATGTTTTGTGAACTGTGAATGTGTTATACAGAAGTAGTTAAATGAAATTAAAAGGCAATGACGAAGAAGTAGAAGTAGACAGCTGGCTGTCAAGGCCACCAAGGAGGGAAGTGCCTTTGCATGGTCACTGCGGCCCAGGGACAGCTCTGTAGTGACATAGAATTGATTTTGTTAATGCACCCAATTTGAATCTTCTCCTGGGGACTAATATTTGTGAAGCAAACACACAAGTGATGGATGTGTAAACCATAGTGCCCATGTATTAGTTTGTGACATATTTAGTGTCTGAAATACCAGAGTTACCCATCCTGTTATTAAGATATCAAGGAAACTGAGTTAGTCAGAACAGGTGGCGTGGTTCTTGTCGCTTTAGAACAACGGGAGTTGAGTGGCCTTGAAGGAGATGGTTTGTTTTCCTCCATGGGAGAGAAGACTTCTGGGACCACCAGATATAACACCTGGGATACTACTGAGTGAATGGACGCATGAGAATGTTCTAGTACTCTGGCACACATTTTCTAACTCCTTTCTTACATTATAACTTTCTTTAGTTACGTTTTACATTGAAGATACTCTTGTTCATCTTGTTTGGACTTGGGTTTTCTTGGTAAGGTCAGATATGAAACAGAGACCCTACAATTTACAGTGAAACTTATCAAAACCTGTCAGGTCACAGGACTAAATGAAAACCACGTGTAGGTCAGTACATAATGAAAAATTAAATTGAATAATATGAAGTGCCAAAGTGCATTAGTACTAGAGAGATAGCAGAGGAAAGATCTGGGATTCCATTCAGTTCAGCAAACAGTTCCCGCACACATACTGTGTGTCAGGGACACACACTTGGGGATACTATGATGAATGACACATGGCTCTTGCTATCAAAGAGCTCAGAGGCTTGGGTAATGGGGTGTATGCGAATGTGCAGATACAATGCACCCAACCCATGTGATGATAAAAACACATATAAGGTGTAGAAATGGTACATATGAAGGGTGCATGGCAGGGTTTTAGAGGATAAACAAGTTTGTTGGGCAGACCAGGCAGGCAAAGACATGACGGCAGAGAAGGATACTCCAGACAGAAGAAATAATATGGGTAAAGACATGGAAGACTGAAATTACATGGAGTGTGTGATCACCTGGAAGAGCATGAAGTTAGTGACAAGAGGTAAGGGTGAAGGCTTCGTTGGATCCACTCAGAAAGGACCTTCCTTGTAGGCATCAAAGGAGTCCGGACTCTAGTCTGTGGGTCAGAGGTTCTCAGATGGGGTTTTGGACCTATGGACTTATTGCAACCTACTATATACTGGGAAGATGGGAGAGAGGGAGACGAAGGGGTTGTTTTACTGCTGGTGGAATAAGAGTTGGGCACGGACCATAGTTTGTCTTGTACTTAAGTATTCTGTGAGAAATCTGGTCAGCTTGTGGGAGATCTGCTCATGGAAATGCCATTTTTTTCAGGGACTTAGGGTCTGAAATAGTTATTATAGGTGAGAAGGAGCCAGTGAAGGGATTTAATAGGAGCCTTGTATGGTCAGGTGGATATTTTAAAGGAATCACTCAGGCCAGGTTGGAGGGGACCATACTGGAGTAGGAAGACTTGACGGAATAATTGCAAGGCTGAGGACAAAAGATGATAAAGTTTTATACCTTAAGTTCAGGTCCTTAGAGGTGGGTGGGTGGCCAGAAATCAGGGTGAGGATTTGCATTCCACCGGTAGTTAGGATTCAGATCATTAGGACTTGGTGATGGATTGGGGATGGGTGGCGCAAAGGGAAGAGTTGAGGATGGCTCCACATTTCTGGCTTGGGTAATGACAGATAATGTAGCAAGAGGTCTAGTGCAGGAAAATGATGAGTTAGTT
This sequence comes from Nyctereutes procyonoides, assembly GCF_905146905.1. NCBI lineage: Eukaryota > Metazoa > Chordata > Mammalia > Carnivora > Canidae > Nyctereutes > Nyctereutes procyonoides. The sequence continues at coordinate 3,605,400 of NW_026575124.1, read as the reverse complement.
CTTTTGAGGTGCCTCCACTCTATCCATGTAATCACTGGAGCTAGAGGCGTAAACTGAACTTCAATGAAATCTGAAAGTTGAACTACGAGATAATTCAGGAAGAAAGGGTGGAGGGAAACTTGCTGAGAACATGGAGTAGGAAAGTAAAACAGATATGGGAGGCGTTTGCTCAAAAGGAGAAAATTTAAAGGCCATGAGACCAGACATAATTCTTCAGGGGCTCTCCAGCCAAGACAGTGGGGTGCCCCAGATCTAGTGATGACCTCTCAAAATCTTACACTCCCATATTTCATCCTTGGGTACATCCAGTGTGGATTTATTGCTTGGTGCTTATACAAGTAATAATATTCAGAAGGATGGAAATCTATAAGTAAAACCCAATGATAAAAATTCCCCTAATCCCCACCACTGAGTCCTTTCTCTGTGGCCACCTTAGTTTCTTGAGCATCCTTCCAAAGGTGTGTGCATATGCATATGCAAACAAAAATATACCTATATATTTATTCTCTTATCTCAGAGATCCTGCCACCCTGGCTTCCCCCCGACTCCCCACCAGACTTGACTGTCTCCTTTGGGATTCGAACTGCATGTTCTTCAGCAGATAAGCATTTTGGAATCTGGCTGTGGTTTCTGCCTGTGACACAGCTTATGAGCCAAGTTCAGCCTTTTGCCCGTACCCTGCCTGCATACAGCTCCTCTCCCTGGCTCTCCATCCATGTGTCTCACTCCTAATGTTTCAGCCAGAGGGGCAGGATCCTTCCCCTGGCCCCTGGAGCTCCCTTTGGGCCACTCTTCTACTTTGAATGGTCACAGTGTCACAGCCATCAGTTCAGTGACCAGTCTTCCAAAGTTCTAAACTGGCCAAAGTTTTTTCCCATAACTGTGTGGCTTGAACACAGCCACATCCCCAAAAGAGTTCTGAGACTCATCTAACTCTGAAGAAGAATGGCCCCTCTACCTTCTCCCCTCCCCACACACCAAGTGCCTCTTCCCCTATGATTCCAGGCCTCAGACAACCATCTAGTGCCCGTGGGAAAACAGCAGAATCCAGGAACTCTGCCTGCAACCTCTCAGGTCCTAGTTCAGTTTAGCTCAATTCTATCTCCATTCTCTCCCTTGAGGGAGGGTCTTCACTAGTCTCAGGGGCTGTTCACTAACCCTTGGGAGAGAAAATTCAAAATATGATCTTCATCCAGAGCTTATGGCTTTATATGGAATTTTAGGAACCATAACCTCCCCGGACAGTCTTTATCAGAATGGGGACCTTCTGTTGGTGCCTTGGAGGGGCTATGAGAAAATCTCATTCAACTACTCTGTTCTATCAAAAACATGCACAGAAATTTTTAACACAGGCTTTATGGGCATTGATAAAAGTATACTTTGAAAAGGAATATTCTTTCTTTAGCTCACTTATTCTAAAGATATCATTCTCACTGCTTTCAGTTTTATAACAAAAATTAAAATAGCACCCCTTTACTGTCAGGAAAAGAGAAGCATAGATGGTAAACTTTGCTATTACATATAATTAAAAGAAATCAGCACAGTGCCCTCACTGCAATATAAAGGAGACAGAAGGGATCCCTGGGTGGCGCAGCGGTTTGGCGCCTGCCTTTGACCCAGGGCGCGATCCTGGAGACCCGGGATCGAATCCCACGTCGGGCTCCCGGTGCATGGAGCCTGCTTCTCCCTCTGCCTATGTCTCTGCCTCTCTCTCTGTGTGTGTGTGACTATCATAAATAAATAAATAAAAAAATAAAAAAATTTTAAAAAAAATGAGACAGAAAAAGGAAAAAAAAAAACTAGTGATCGTATCGTCTATATTTCACTTTAAATTCTCAGACAGGACTCTATTAGAAAACATAACGAAGCATTAGATGTTTGTGCTGACAGTTGGAATCGCCATGTGTCCATCCAGCTACAAATACAGGCCTATGCAGGTCTGCCACACTGGCAATCTAGATAAATACTATGAGCAGCGTTGCCATTGACCAACACAATTTTCCGAAAAGGTGAAAATTCCTGTAAGCTTTCTAATGAAAAGAAAATACAGTCTTCTCTTGATCTACACAGCTGTTGCATTCCTCAAAAACCCAGTTGTTGAGACCAGAAAGCTGAGTAAAACCACTTAGTGTGTGTATGGGATATGGAGTCCAGTTCTGGGCTGAGTCATTATAAACAGTGGGGAATGCAAAAATTGTTCAGGAGGTCTAGTATAATCTCACTGAGGGTCACTAGCAGCCCCCCAAATCACAGTGACAAGCTAAAAAAACAACTCCATAGATTGCCAAAAGATTTCTGGGCAATACTGTTGCTTTTTTTTTCCTTTCTCTTTTTCTCTTCTTTCTTTTTCTTTCTTTCTTTCTTTCTTTCTTTCTTTCTTTCTTTCTTTCTTTCTTCTTTCTCTTTCTTTCTTTCTTTCTTTCTTTCTTTCTTTCTTTCTTTCTTTCTTCTTTCTTTCTTTCTTTCTTTCTTTCTTCTTTTTTTCTTTCTTTTTGGTGTAAAATGGTGGTTTTATTAAAGCACGGGGGACAGGACCTGTGGGAAGAAAGAGCTGCTGTCAGTACTGTTGCTTTAGGACACTTTGTGGCTGGGCCATTTTAGAGCATCCAGGGGAGAATATAGGTACATAATTCCAACTGTACCCTGTGTGTGTGTGTGCGCGCGCGCGGGCGCACGTATGCACACGTGCATGTGTGCATGCTCCTGGAGGGGGAGAAGTTGTGGAAAAGCTGTATCTCCATCTCAAACATGGACCCCTGATTTGTGTGACTGTTCCCATTAGTTTCTCTTTCATTTGCAATTAAAGAAACTTACTCCATTAAAAAAAAAAAGGAAACATAGAGGAGAATCAAGAACAGACTCCTGAGACCATTCTTCCTCAGGACGGAAAAGAAAGAGAAATCAGTAGAGCGTACAGGAGCAGTCATGGAGGATGGGAGAAATGAGGGAATATGATGTCCTGGCAACCAAGAGGGAAGGAGCACAGTCCAAGAAATAGCCAGGAAGAGAAGTCAAGCGTGAGCGGAAGGTTCTTGGAGGAGCTACACATTGAGAAGAGCCTGAGATATAGTCAGGATTCAGGCAGGTGGAAGGGATGAAGTGGGCACCACCAGCCCCTTCCCTTGTGAAGAGGACGTGGCTAATAGGCTAGCTACAGTGGGAGGCCAGAGAAGTGGTCTACAAAATTGCCGGAGCTGCAGTTTGCTGGTGCCTTGTGCCAGATGAAAGGGAGGGTAAAGATGCCCACAAGACATTTGGGTGGCGCCAGCAATTTTTGGTGATTGTTGGAAGAATGGATACTCAAGCTGCCCTGGGATGCTCTGTGTCACTGTGTTGCCCCTCCCATATCTGCTGGAGGGAATGTGACACTCCCTGCCATCCATTATCAGAAAAATGGAGCAGTCTTAGTCAACTTATGACCTTCCCAGATCACTTTGGGTTATTCCCACCCCTCCCTCATGCCCACGCCCAGTTTCCAATCTGTCAATAGGCTCTATTAGCTCTGTCTAAGCAGTACAGAGTGTCCTCTGCTGGTACAAAGGCTTCTTTACACAGTGATGGGACCTGTATTGGTCCCCACAAGGAAGTCAAGCATTCCCAGGGGTAGTGAAGGTGAATATCATGTAATTTAAGTATTTCAGAAAGTCTTGGGAGTAATAAAAAGACTTTTTTTCTCGGTTCTGTTCTGCTATTCATCAAGACATAAGGAATCAGCTAAATCCTTCTTGATACAGAGAGTCTCTGGGAGTGGGGAAAAGATCTCCCTTCGGGTATGGAGCTCAATCCTGAGCATTCGGAGTGTTTGAGTGACCCCTTGGAAAGTTAGTGTGAACTCAGGGGCAAGAACTGGGGCAAAGGAAGGACTTGAAAGGAGACCAAAGATGACCAAGTGTGGGCACGATGGTCACTTTCACTGAGGATGGACCACACCAGTGTTGTAAGGAAGAGGGTGAGGCTTGTTCTTGCTTGGCAGTGACAAGAGTCCCTCTGAAGAAGACCTCTCACCCCTGTCCAGCTGTCTGATGGTGGTAAATTAATCTCCACCAGAGATACATGAGTAGATTGGTCTTTCCCAAGGCCGGGGTCTTTAGGAGAGACTCAACTGTCAATGGAACCACTTCCAACCTTAAGACTTCCTTCTTCCTTCCCCCATAATCTTCCCCAATCTTCCATATTCTTCTCCCCCAAGTCTCAGACTCAACTTCCAGAATATTTCATCTCATTATTTAAGAAAGTAGAAAAGTGTGATCTTGGTTTACACTGATTGGATAGGTAATTTGGAGACCATTTTTGCTTGTTCAGTTGAGAAAATGCCGGAAGTCAATCCTTGAGCATGGGTTGTTCATGGCCAGATGTGCATGAGGCAAGGACTGAGGTGAGGCCATCTTGCTCCTCCTCTAGCTACATGTGAGTGTCCTTAATTAACCTCAGCTATTTGGAAGATGAGAAGGGGTGTGGGGAGGGGCAGGTTTCTGGCTTAGCTTTCTGGAACCAACAGTCTATACATTTCTATTCTCCTCATTCCTATCTGCACCCAACAGGGGAGTTGATTGGTCCCTTTTATTACCAGTCTTCAATTTCTCCTGTTGTCAGCACAGTTGATTCCCTTTTGTGCTACACCTGATAGAACTAGAACATTCCGGGCAAGCGGAAAACAGAGTGTGCTACCTCGGTGTCCCTGAAGAAAGCTTGAGATGCACCTGCAGTTGAAACCATTCCCGATCAACATTCGCAGGCTAACATCTGAGAGCCTTCACTCACAGTGTGCTCGCTGCTAGGGTGTGCTCAGGGCTGGAGAAACTCCTCCAGGCTCCAGGGGAAGCGCCCAGTTTTGGCTGCTGTCTCCTCAGTAATCCTCTCCCTTGGCCTGATAATGCATAAACAAGGTTTCCATGGTGATGACATCGGCATTTGAGGCAAGGCAGCGTGGTAGGAGCCTCATGTCACCTCACTGGCACTTGTCACCTGCCATGTGCCACCACAGGAGGGACTGCACCTGGCAGGACCAGGACAAGAAATGCAATCCATCCCATGGCCAGACAATCACCAGCCTGTGGTTATTGAAGGTCTGATGGAGCGAGGACTGGACGATCTTGGCCCTGGATCCAACCTATTAGCCTCTTCCTGGACCATCCACAGAGGTGTGGATAGGAAGGCGCACATGGTTGGATGCCTTCACAGCCTTGGGGCAAGTGTCGCAATGAAAGATTTAACAGCTTGGAAAGGGCACAACTCCTGTTTACTTCCTATTTTCCATCCTTGTGGGTAATTGAGCGTTGATTGTGGTATCTATCAAGCCCTCACAGCTGGTTTACTCGTTGGAAGTTCCTTGCTGTCAGGGGTAGGTGGTTCAGTGGCAGGGCTGCTGGGCTGGGCTCTTCTGTCACGCAAACTTGACAAGTCACCGAACTCACTTTCGTCTTGCAGATGAAGGCATCAGTTGGAGGGGTCTCTAACGTGTTTCGGAACTGTTAATCCAGATGCTAGAACGAGCGGGGAGCCTTTCAGAGGGTCAGGGCACTCTCCCCAGATCTCTGCGTGGGGAGCAGGCATTAGGCAAAAGGGGGATGAGCAGACGTGGAGCTCATGGGGTGGGGGATGCGGAGCCCGAAGACGTTGGTACAAGTCCTAAGCCTGCCACGTTACTCACCTGGAGACCTCAGCCAAATCTCTTACTACCTTAGAGGCTCAGTTTGCTCGTGTGTGAAGTGGGCATAATAGCACCTGCCCTACTTACTTCAGAAGGAGATTGTGAAAGGGAAGCGACATCTGTGAGGGCAGAACTGTTACAGGGAGGGCACGTCACAGCCACTGTCCTTCTTCCTAGAGAAAGCCCTTGAGTGTGGGGTGGGGACAGTGGGCAGCCACATAGCTAGGGCCCCTGGAAAAAGGCTGCTTCCTTGGGGATCAAGATGCAGTCCTTTTCCTCATTCTTCCTCATGGCTTCATTCTTGTGGGTTTTGGAACATTCAGGAGTCTTCCTTTTAAAATAAATATTTGGGACACCTGAGTAGCTCAGCGGTTGAGCATCTGCCTTTGGCTCAGGGCGTGATCCCGGGGTCCTGGGATCGAGTCCCACATCAGGATCCCCGCATGGAGCCTGCTTCTCCCTTTGCCTGTGTCTCTGCCTCTCTCTCTCTGTCTCTCGTGAATGAATACATAAAAATCTTAAAAAAAATAAAATAAATATTTGTCCATGGAGGCAGTTCATATCCTAGAACCATTATCGTTCATAGTGGCTGGTTCATACCCGACAGCCAGCAGGGACCCGCCTGGGAAAGGGACGGGAGCTGCAGGGAGCAGGGGACTGGGGTGGGCTTGAGAGCCTCTGGCAGAGGTGCAAGGTAGGGTGGGTGGCAACATGCAGCCAAGGAGGTGGTGTTATTTTTATTTTATTTGTTTTATTTTATCGCAACGTTGACATTTCTAGACATTGTCTGCAACTGCTGTGGACAATGGGAAAGCAGACACACGTGCTTCCTGCTGGACACTGCGCTAAGTGCCACATGCCTTGTTTCATTTATTTTCCTATCAACGCTCTGAAGTGAAGAGCAGCATCATGCCCACTTTACAGATGAGGAAATCGAGGCCTCAAAAGCGCAGGTCACCCTTTTAAAGTCATGGAGCTGGTAAGTAGTGGGGCTGGGAGTCACTGCAGGCGTGTGACACACCTTCCTGTCCGTAACCAGCATGCGACACGGCCTTTGTGTATTACAAGGCGCTTTGTGAGGGTCATTTGTCATCATAGCTTTGTCCCCCCTGAACCCAGAAGCCTTCAGAATCTTTTCTGTTGGGAGACTGTGATCATTTTTTTCCCTGGAGACAGAGGGTGAGGAGAAGACCGAAGGGACAAGAAGAGCCCCCAGGTCTGGAAGCCTGTTTCTACCACCCAGGGAGAGCAGGGCAGCTTGGCCTTGACTGAGTCTCAGCTCCCTCTCAAGCCGTTTCCCCGCCGAGAGCCCCACAAAGGCTGATAAGGAGCTTGCCTTCCTAGTCCTTTTTTTTTTTTTTTAAGATTTTATTTATTATCAGAGAGAGAGAGAGAAAGAGAGAGAGTGGGTGTGCAGGGGGAGCTACAGAGGGAGAGGGAGAAGCAGGTTCAATTCCAGGACGTTGGGATCATGACTTGAGCCCGAGGCAGATGCTTACCCGACCGAGTCATCCAGGTGTCCCCCTCCCAGTCCTCCGAAGGGCCCCTGGTCTGCCCAGGTTGAGGGGAGGCTGCTTTCCCCAACGCCAGGCAGAGAGCCCAGTGCTGTTGCTAAAACCCCAGTGAGGACGTCTCCTGCCTCATGGGCAGCAGGACCTAAACCCCTCCCCTGCCCTGCCCTGCGTGGCGTTACTCCTCCCAGCTCTCAGGAGAGGCTGGTGGAGATGCTCCCCCTGGCAGGTGGTGGTCTCGGTTTTAGAGCACAGGGAAAGCCTACTTTTCAGGACTATCTGAGCAAGCTGAGAGCTGGACTACGATGTTCTCCAGGTTGCTTCTGGGAAGCAGTTTGCTTCTAGGGAAGCCAGGACACCAGTCCCACACTGGGGTGTGTGTGTGGGGGGGGGGGGAGTGGGGCTGTATGTAGGAACTTTAAACAGGAGCAAGGGTTAGGAAGGTTCAGGGTAGTCCTGAGGGTCAAGCTAAGCCCAAAGTCCCAGCTGCTTTTCTAGGGAAAGAGGGAAGTGGAAAATATGGGAGGAGGGCGGCTGGTGAGTAAGAGATCAAACCCCAAGGGTGTGGGAGCTATTAAAATACTGTGTAGACAGCCTGGCACTTCTTTCAACAGCATTGAGATTAGTAGCAGGACAGGCTCCTCACTCCCTGCTTTCTTGCAGCCCCGCTCCGCGCCTCCCAGGGGAATTCAGCCTTCATGTCAGGGCCACCCCAGTGTCTGTCCCTGGACAGCCCTCCAGTCCCCGGGACGCTCTCTAGCTCCCAGCTTCCCCACAGGTGCTGAGACCCATCCCGCCAGGGCGTTTGGTGGCTCCTATCCAGTGCAGGTGGCACTTCCCCATGTGTATGCTTGATTGACTCTTCATTTCCCACCGCCTCCGAGCACTGCTCCTGGAGCACCGCGGAGACAGCGCCTCTGTGCCCAAAGAGAGCAGCTCGAGGGCCTCTGACACTTGTCCTCAGCGAGACCCTTGGTCCTTCCCTGCTGTGTCCTGCACTAACACAGCACAGGGGCTCTGAGCTGAACCTCACCCTCTGTGGAGGAAGGAGAAGGATGCTGAGATGCGTCCTGTGACAGACCCATCATCTGGGAGGTGGGAGGAGACCACCGCGCTTTCTCACCCTGCATCTGATGATCTATCACGCTGCTGCTCCCCCACACCCACGTCCCCCCCCCCTTGCTCCTTGCCCAGCATCTCCATCCTGTTGAATGTGAACAGAAGCCCTGACCATCCTGACCCGGCAAAGGCCTCGCCCCACGGCCCCACGTGCAGCTGGGGAGCAACGGCCTGAGAGGGACGAGTCAGCACATTGGAGGCAACATCATGGGCCAAATCCAGTTCTGGGAGTCAAGGCCTGGAGTAAGCGACAAGAGACACAAGGAGGTGAGACCAATTCAGGACAGCGGTGCGTCAGCATATTTGGGTCACGGGCCCCGGAGAGACTCTGAAAGAGCTTACTCCGTCTCCTTCAGTGAAACCGCACAGCCCCGTGCAGGTGTTTTGTAAGAACACAGTTTTGCAAGAACTGCCCAGAGCCCAGCCACGGTCTCTATGGACAGCTCCACAGACTCACGTTCAAGAACCCAGCTTGGGAGTCAGTGGGCTGAGACTGGCGAACATAGCTTGACCGCTTGAGAGGGGGGTGCAATAAGCAAGTAAGGGGTACAAGGCACAGGTGCCCCCGCGGGAGGGAGCTCAGTGCTGATGGGGGCAAGCCTGGGGTCAATCAGAAAAGCTTCCTAGCAAAGGGGGATTTGGAGCAGGCTCTCCCTGGAGGAGGTGGGTGTGTCGGGGCAGCCCTTGGACGGTGGCTGTTCCAAACCAGTGGCCCGCTAGTGTCTGGAGAGACCCTGGGAATCCCTGTGATGAACAACAGCAAATGTCTCATGCACAAGACCTGTGTCCTTATAGCAAGCACTTCCTGCCTCGGTTTCCTTGTCTCATACCATACCCTGGCCAATAGAAGGAGGAATGGGAAGCATCCCCCTAGTACAAGTGCTGTGCAGATGGGAGACATTTAGGTCCTGCCACGGAGGTCAAACAGGGTAGACACACCACCCCTGTCCCTTCCATGGGTCAGTGTCTCCGGCTGCTGTGTCTACTACTCCCGAGGAAGTCCTGCCTGGTGACTCCTGCCCTCCTTTCTGCTTTCTATGGATGGGAGGACTCGTGCCTGGTGAGCGTCCACATGGTGCAAAGCAACAGACAATTCATGAGCTTGCCCAGACAACCCTACCACAACAGCCCCATCATAAAATTCTGTCATTTTCAGCTTTATTTCTTACCAGAGAAGCCTTATTTCTGCTTAATAGTGAACGGCATGGAGCTAAACCTACAAGGAGAAGTACAGACCTCATCCTGGGCCCCTGGGGACTCCCGTTGGCTCCATGGCTATGGTGAAGGGTCTCCAGAGGTCGGGCCTTGACCAGAGGGTGTGGCTGCCTGGGGTCCTCCCTGATAGGTGGAGCCCAGGGAACTGTCAGCATATTGTCCTCTGGCATCTAGGCCCCGGCGGGGAGGGGAAGGTGGGGGTCCATACAGACTCTCCACCCTCACCTCCATCCCCAAGGATCTTCGTTGAGCCGTCCTGGGACTTTTCCGTCTCTGGCTCTTGCTCCGTTTGGGAGAACTACAGCACTGACCCTGCAGACCCAGGCCAGTCGGTACCTAGACAAATGCCGGAAACGGCACCGGTCCTTCCACCCAGGGGAGGAGAAGGAGCCTGGAGATGCTACGTCCCCAGGGCTCCGAGGCTCAGACAGACAGACTTTCCTTAAAGGTTTTCTGACTGGCTAATGTGGGGTCCCAGAAGACGAGGCAAAGTACTTTGGTGCTCCCAGGGGTGCTGGTGCGCTCCAACACCCAGGACGGGGAGTGGAGGGAGGAGCCGCAGGCCTAGGCCTTAGCTGCTGTGCTCGGGGCCTGGAGGTGGTGAAAGGCTGCTTCAAAGACACAGCTTTACTACCGGCTGCGGCTGCAGGCGTCCTTGGAAAACCCAGATATGAGCTCCGGAGGAGCGGGGCCGGTTGGCAGGGGAAGGGCGGTGCGGGCCCCGCGCCTGCAGGGGTGCCCGGCGAGGCTCTCCTTGCTCGGCTTCCCATCTGCCTGCCCTTCTTTCCCCTTCCCTCTGGTCTTCCTTCTTTGTGGGGAGCTGACCCACGAGGCGGGGGCGGGGGGGGGCAGACCCCTGGTTCTCCAGGCCTCCCTGGGCCTTCCCCCCTTGTGGCCTCGGGGGCGCTGGCTGCCTCAAGCGGTGGGGGGACCCTTCGGGCCATTTCTATGCATCCATCATGCTGATGAGAAAACCAAGGCTCCGAGGGGCTGAGGGCCGCCTGAGGTTCAAGAGCCAGGGCCAGGGTGCGGCCGCTGAGCCACCCAGGCACCCCCGACCCCCTCCTCCATGTCCAACGCTGCCCTGCCATCCTGGTTCCCACCCCTGGACAGGGTGACGGCCGGTGCCGCGCAGCCACTTTGTGGCACAGGGACTCGACCTTCACGACTCCACAGGCTCTTCCCAGGTTGTCACACAATTTCCCTTATAAAGTGCTGCTGAAGGGAAACAAATCTGCAGCTGCGCCCGCTGGCAGGCTCCGAGGGTGCCCGCGGCCCCCACAGCTGCAGTCGGCGTCAGCCACGCAGCACAGCCAGAAACAGCGACTGCCTTCGTCCTGCTGGATGTTTACCGTCTAATTAGCAACGGTTTTGTTTGCTTTTTTCCTTTTTTTTTTTTTTTAAGGTTTAAGCACCCGAGTAGCTCAGGTTCTTAAAGAAGAGTTTGGGGACTCCCGGGTGGCTCAGCACTTAAGCGCCTGGCTTCGGCCCAGGTGGTGACCCCGGGATCCTGGGATCGAGTCCCGCATCAGGGTCCCTGCATGGAGCCTGCTTCTCCCTCTGCCTGTGTCTCTGCCTCTCTCTCTACCTGTGTCTCTCATTAATAAATAAATAAAATATTTTAAAAAAAGGAGTTTGGAAGACCCATGGTTTCTGATGTGAAAAAGAAAGAAAACTGGCTGGAGAATTTTGAACAGCTACCTTTTTTCTTAATAAAGATTCCTGTAGCAAGCAGGTCATCCAGAAGCAAGCCCCTTGGCCATTCTTTCCAAATGAGGCATCCCAGGGTTTTTGTCCCTACACTGAGGAGCAGGAATCTGTTGAAATAGAGAATCTTACAATAAGAGGTGATTTTTTTGGTCTTCCACAATTCCATTTGTTTTCATGATTTTCCCTCTCTCTCTTTTTTTTCTTTTAGGGGGTGGGAGATGCTTCTTCACCTCCTGCCTCCTACCATTATCCTCAGCCAGCCCAGCACAGGAAGCCTTGAAAGAAATTAAAAAAAAAAAAGAAAGAAAACAAAAAGAAATAAAAGAGGCCCCATGGGGGGCAGCTTCAGTGATGGGGAGGGGTGAGGCGGGCTGAGGGTGGGAAGACAGGTGAGGGCTGACCACCTGGCGCAGGGGCACCGCTCGAGAGAGGCCAGGTGTCCAGGGAGAGGCAGGGAGAGGGAATGCCGGCAGTGGAATCCAGAACCAGCAGGGGGGCACCCAGAGAGTGAGGGGCAGGGGCGGAAGGTGGGAGCATTAAATTTGGGGGAGTCCAGAGGAATCCCTGAACCGTGAGGGACACCTGATCCAGGATGGGATCGAGCATCTGACGGTTGTCTTTTCCTTCCATGCCGGGGTGGCGATACGGTCAACGGGCAAGAGTAAGAACATTGGTGCCGGCGCGGGAGGGGAACGTGGTCTGGGAAACAGGCAGGAACGAGGGCTGGGGCTGGGAACGGCAAGAATTTTCCATGAAGATCCATTTCTTGGCTCTCTCTGTTGTGAGTGAAGATCTGCTGCAGGTGGGAACCCACAGGCAGACTGGTCGGAGCGGAGTCATTACCCCGACAGTGTGGAGCACCCAGGCACCCGCGCCGTGGGTTGTACGTGGCCCGGCTGAGTGCATTCAGCCGTGGGCTGACCCCGTGGAGAACGGAGCAGGGGTGGATGACTCCCACTGCCTGGCCCGATCTCCGGGAATTAGAAAATTCTCCACTAGATAATGAGAACCACATGAGGCATCCCTGGCCTGCCCTCTGTGTGTCCGGCACTACGCTGAGGGCTTCGTCTCTTGATTTCTGGAGCGCGTCACTGGTTCAATCCGCAGGCATCACGGCCCTGCTGTGTCCTGGGCAGCGTCCCTGTCCTTATCCTTCTTCTGTTTCTGGGGTCTGTGCTGTTTCCCAGCAGTGGGAACACTCCGATTTCCTGATAAGCCTGTTGGGAAGCACGTTCCAGAGACTCTGCATTGCAGAATGGTGGAGTCCACACGGTGGAGTGATGGGCACTTTGTGTTGTGGCTCCTCAGTTACAACCAGTTTGGCCAGGACAGCTTCAAATCAGTAGCCATGGGGTTCGTGGTTAAAAAAAAAAAAGGAGTGGGGGGGCACCCGAGTAGCTCAGTAGCTAAGCGTCTGCCTTTGGCTCAGGTCGTGATCCCGGAGTCCTGGGATCGAGTCCTGCATCGGGATCCCTGCAGGGAGCCTGCTTCTCCCTCTGCCTGTGTCCCTGCCTCTCTCTCTGTGTCCGTCATGAATAAATAAATAAAATCTTTAAAAAAAAGGAATCAGATAAAAAAAAACAGTAAAAAAGGACATATCAGGTAAGAAAGGAGGGGCTCAGGCCTATGGTAGATGACAGTGCGACTAGGGGCTGAGTGAGCTGGGTTAAGATCATCACGCACAATGAAGTGATCCCAGGGGAGATCCTGAGCAAATGCCTCCTGCAGGGAGCCTGGGAGTCCCCTGTCCCACCTGCCCTTGGCCCCTGGAGCCACGAGCTCTTTGGAGCAGCGTCTAGGCACTGACGGAGTGCGCCCGCTTAGCATTCAGTGCGGGGACAGGGACAAGACATGTGCTGCCTTTACAGGTCTCTGCTGCGGGCTGGCCTCTGGATGGCTTGTTTCCAGCCGACGTGCTTCCTGAACTTCTTGATGTTCTTGGGCTCTGCGTGGCTGTTACCCCTAGAGCACCCTGGAGTCGGCAGCAGGGGCTGGGACAGGAGGGTTTGTTGTTTGTCTTGCTTTTGAAATCCAAACACTTGGTTTCGGCCGCTTTGTTCAGCAATGCTTCGAGTCCTTGGAAGGCGAGACTGACCTTGCTGGCCCCGTGGAGGGGACCCCCTCCCCGACGGGGGTGAGTCAGACACCTGAGACAGGGTCCCGGTGGGATCTTTGGGGAACAGGTGCAGGGCAGGCTGCGAAGACGCAAGCGCCGCTTGCGTCACCTTCCCGAGTCCAGGAAGGCTGCCAATTCCCAATCCCAAGCCCTAATCGTGTGTTTTGGATCCTGGGCTTATTCTCTGAGCAACTGCTCTGGGCTGGGGGGCTGGAGGTTTGGGGTGAAGCTGAATGTGACCCTGGCTCACGTCCAGAGCCAAGGCTCCTTGCTGCACAAGGAGGACTGTGACAGGCTGTGAGAGAGATACAAGGCAGTGTGGGCAGGGGGATTCATTCCTGCCAGAAGAATCTGTGTTTCCCACTGGCTGAACAGTTCACTTCACACTGGGGGCTTGCCTTTCTGCTCCTCTGGCCAAGGTAGATGCTTTTGAAAGCTTGTGAGGGGAAGTACTTGGGGGCCTGCGCCTGCCAGCAGCTGGTTGAAAGAAGGAGTTTGTCCTACAGGATGATCCCTGTTCTGTTATCAGAGGCAGCAAAGTTTAAAACCCATTATACCAACGGGTCAATATCCTTATGGTATAGTGGGGATCCAGGGTAAGTGTCCCCATTTTATAGGTGAAGACATTGAGCATCACAGTGGAAGTCAGCTGCAAAATCACCGCCAGAGGGATCCCTGGGTGGCGCAGTGGTTTGGCGCCTGCCTTTGGCCCAGGGCGCGATCCTGGAGACCCGGGATCGAATCCCACGTCGGGCTCCCGATGCGATGCGTGGAGCCTGCTTCTCCCTCTGCCTGTGTCTCTGCCTCTCTCTCTCTCTCTCTCTCTGTGACTATCATAAATAAATAAAAATTAAAAAAAAATCACCGCCAGAGGGGCAGCCTGGGGGGCCCCCTGCCTTCAGCCCAGGGCCTGATCCTGGGGTCCCGGGATCGAGTCCCACATCGGGCTCCCTGCATGGAGCCTGCTTCTCCCTCTGCCTGTGTCTCTGCCTCTCTCTCTCTCCATGTCTCTCATGAATAAATAAATAAAATCTTAAAAAAAAAATAAATAACCGCCTGAACCGAGTCGAGTCTTAATTCCCACTTCACTCCTTAAGAGAAAGAGGAACATGTTCTCTGGACAAGCACGCTGAGATTATATAAAAGGTAAAGTCTAAGAGTCTGGAAATAAAATGTTAAATATACTATCGAAGCACATGGAGATTATGTAAAAGGTAAAGTTACGAATAATGGAAGTAAAACAGTCCACGACATCTAAGTTGCGTTAATTCCACCCTCCGCATTTCAAGGGAAGAGGAGGGCTCCCCTTCTTCCACTTGACTTTCAGAAGCTGGCAGATGGGTCCAGAAAGGGAGGGTGCCCAGTGGGGAGAACGGGAAGGGAGACCTGGAGCAGACGCAGGCTCCTAGAGCGGTGGCACGTGCACATTGCGTGCCTGGCACAGGCCTGGGGCAGAGTGGATGCTCCATCGACGTTTAGGCCTTTCCCTCACAGGGGGACGGAGCCGCTCCCGAAGCTGGCGTGGCCTGGGCATAGTCATGGTAGAGTAATGGACAATTAGGGCGTTGTTCAGATATCCACAGATAACGACGCGTTTGACTCTGGATTGAGGTTCTCTCCAAAGCTTTCAGCCTTAGGATTGATTTGCATGATCATGATTATATAAGCCGGGGGGGGGGGGGGATCCAGGAGACACATGGGTTTGCTTTCCTCAGCACTCTCTTACTGCAAAACAAGTCGCACCAACAGCCGGCTCCCTGTTTGTTCTTCGCCCTCTTCCCTACTCTGGCCATGTAGTTAGGGCACAGGGTTGGGAGACTGGGTGGAGGGTAGGCGGGAAGTAACACTTCTTGAGTGTCTGCTACTAACTGGGAGCTGTCGGAAGCACGCGCGTACATGCTCTGTTCTTACAATAGCCATCTTCTTCTTGTTGTTCACTTTTGGAAATGAGGAAATCCAGGCTCAAAAACAAAAAAAAAAAAAAAATTTTTTTTTTTTTTTTAACTAATCCAGGGTCGTTTAACTAAAATACAATGGAACTGAGACTTAAACTGGAAACTTAAGTTTTCGATGTCATTTTATGCTCCCTCTGTCCTGGGCCCTGGTTCTATAACTCACGGGGCCTACGTGGAATGCACGGTCTTAGCACCAAACGGAGGAGGAGATACTTTTGCTTCACCCGAAAGAGTAGGGATACCTAACGTTTGTATCGTGTCACGGTTTTCAAAACGCTTGGTGTGGATTTCCCATTTTGTAGCCAGAAGTACGGAGTTTAATTCAACGTTTAATTCAACGTCACGGAGCCAGGAAATCACAAACTGGGACTCACGCCTAGACCCTTAAATCCCGTTCCAGCGCTCCCGCGCCTGGCCACACAGGCAGAGGGAGGACTGCGAAGTGGGTGCTCTGTGCATTTGGTGACTCGATGGGTTCTCTGATATTCGTCTGTCGCTGGTGGTCATCGAGGAGTCAGACTTCCCGGCTGCTTAGTAGAATCACCCAAGAATATGTGATTAGTGACTGGCTAAATCAATATACACTTAGACTTTAGAGTTCTAGAAAGCCTTTGATTACAACCTCTTGTTGGGTGCCCAGAGTCAGACCCAGGAATAGGGATGCTTTCCTTAAGCCCCTCATCCTCTGGGTTTTCATGTCAAAAAATGACAAGAGTTGAGGACTATGAGGATTTCTCGTTACAAGAAAGAAAATTCTCCTCTCCTCAGTGACTGGCTATCGTGTACTCCTGGTGTGGCACGGGAAGGAGTCAGGATACTTTGAAAAATGACAACTCTTTGGGAGCATCCTAGGCCAACTTGTTTCTGTAAGAGTATGTATCCTTGCCCACGCTACATCTGCCCTCCACAGAAGCCCTTGGGGACCCTCTTCCTGGAGCAGCGGGAGAAGCAAGGACTCTAAAGCTGCCACCGAGGGGCCCCTGTAGTCTCCAGACCTGTCGTCTCTTTCATCAACCTCGCCGGGATGGCAAGCCTGCACAGGCCCGGTGCTAGCTGCCCTCCTTTGGGTTGGTCCAGAGCAGGGAACAACATTCTGCAGAAGGTCTTTTTCTCAGATTGAGAAACCCACAGCCTGATCTCCTCTTTTGATGATTTCACAAAAATCGAATTGCATGACAGATGCCCAGATAAACAGGAGAGGTTTGCAGCCCAAGCAAGTTTTGGGATGCAGCTGATTAGTAGATTTTTAATGGCTATTAGCTTGATAATCACTAACCAGGCGTAGCTTCTAGGCAGACCAAACCCATGCCTACGTGTGCCCACGCCCATGCTCTCCAACACCTAGTTGGCAGGTATAAAAGGGGACCCTGACGGTCTCCCAACAGCAGAGCGCAGTCTCCAGCCTCAACTCATCTCGGAAACCTCAATTTTCCCCACTGGGCAAAGGCATCATGAGTTGTCAGATCTCATGTAAATCCCGAAGAGGAGGAGGAGGAGGAGGAGGATTCCGGAGCTTCAGCAGTGGCTCAGCCGTGGTCTCCGGTGGGAGCAGGAGATCAACCCGTAGCTTCTCCTGCTTGAGCCGCCACGGCGGTGGCGGAGGGGGCGCCGGCGGTGGCGGCTTTGGCAGTCGGAGTCTTGTTGGCCTCGGAGGCACCAAGAGCATCTCCATTAGTGTGGCTGGAGGAGGCGGAAGCTTTGGCTCCGGTGGTGGATTTGGCGGCAGAGGAGGTGGCTTTGGAGGTGGCAGCGGCTTCGGAGGAGGCAGCGGCTTCGGTGGAGGTGGCTTTGGAGGCGGCGGTTTTGGAGGAGGCAGCGGCTTTGGAGGCGGTGGTTTCGGTGGAGGTGGCTTTGGCGGAGGCCGCTTTGGAGGTGGCGGTGGCCTTGGAGGTTTTGGGGGTCCTGGTGGCTTTGGGCCCGGAGGATTCCCTGGTGGAGGCATCCACGAAGTCTCCATCAATGAGAGTCTCCTGCAGCCTCTCAACGTGAAAGTTGACCCAGAGATCCAGAACGTGAAGTCTCAGGAGCGGGAGCAGATCAAAACGCTCAACAACAAATTTGCTTCTTTCATTGACAAGGTGAGTCCCGAGAAGCTGGCTCCATGTGATGCGCAGGATGCCCTACTTCCAACTCACTGGAAAGGAAGTGGCACAGATTCGTTTCTTGTAGGAGCCCTTGGGGTAGTCAAACCAGCCTGGCTTATATCCCAAATGGGAAAGATGCTAGCTTTGTGGGCTGCGTCTTCTGAAACAGTCCGAAGTTAGGAGTTACGTATGCCTTTGGCTTTATAGTTTAAGTAATATTTATGGAAAGTTCTGAAAATCATGGGAAAACTGATATAGACAAGTAATGGAGTGGAAGTAGTTCAGGCCTAGTGGCAGCAGGTGTTAGAAGAAGAAATTGGTAAGACATCTTCTGAGACAGTCTTTCCTTCCCTGGGAGTCACTATTGTCTTCAGTTCTGGGAAGCTGAGCTTGCTTGGGAATGAATGAAATTCTTGCCTTCAAGAGAAGCATTCTCGGTTTTGTGACCTGTAAAATCTTTTACTGGTGTCATTTTTGAGCGTTACGGAGTCTCAGCCTACTTCAAGGCAGATGAACGTGCCTAAGAAATTTATGAGGCTCTTAAAAATCAGACCGAGGAGCCCTGCCCTGCACTGCTCTCACGCTTGCACCTTTAGGAGCAGTGCCAGTGGACGCCTATTTTTGGTTTGCTCAAGACTTTGTGGGACTTTGGCCGGGAATCCAACTAGGATGGGAGAGGGAAATGGCCTGGAGTGCTGGGAGCAGCTGCAAACGAGATAGTAGGCGGTGAAGTAGTAGGAAAAAGAGTTCTCTGTGTGGAAAGTGCCAGATGTAACTTTAGAAGCCTATAGAACTTTCCACGTGTGGAGGCAGGGAGCCCGAGCTGGATGCAGTATCCAGCTTGTGAGCACAAAGCCGCGTAGACTTCTTTGTGCCCCGAAGCAGGATCAGAGCTGGCTCTGGCCAAGTGTGGCCGGCTGGTGGGAAGGGCAATCCAGAGCTCATGGGCTCTTCCCCTGGTCCCCGTAGGTGCGGTTCCTGGAGCAGCAGAACCAGGTGCTGCAGACCAAGTGGGAGCTGCTGCAGCAGCTGGATGTGAGCACCCGCACTACCAACCTGGAGCCCATCTTTCAAGCGTACATCGCCAAGCTGAAGAAATACGTGGACACGCTTTCTGCGGAACGAACATCGCAAGGTTCAGAGCTGAACAACATGCAGGATCTTGTCGAAGATTTTAAGAAGAAGTAGGTGGCAGAGTAGACGCCGAAAAGATATTGATCGTAGCCATCTGATCGTCCCCCCAGGGGGCCACTTGTGTCCCCGTCGCATTTGTGGTGATAATTTGTGTGGTGATTATTTATGAGGAAGACATCTCAGAGCCTTAGACATGGATGCTTTTTCACCTGCTTGAGACTTAACTTATAGAAAAATCTACCTATTTGGGACCTCGTAGTTACAATTTAGGTAGCGAAGGAGTGTTTAATACTCTCAGAGAATGGGGAGTGTGGGGGTGAGTCCAGTAGGAAAAGGAAAAGGAAAAAAGTGAACAAAGTAGAGCTAATCTAACAGCTGTGTCCCCGGGTCCCCTCAGGTATGAGGATGAAATCAACAAGCGCACAGCTGCTGAGAATGATTTTGTGACACTTAAAAAGGTGAGCAGGAGGGTGTCAGGGCTGGGTGGGAAAGAGGGGGCTGCAGAAGCCCACCGGGCGCCAGCAGACGGGCTGGAGAACAGCTCTGAGTGGAAACAGCAGTCACCAGGGGAGGGGGTGGAGCATGTCCAACCAGCCACATAGGCTGGTTCTGTTGAGAACGGAAGGGTCTCTGCAGTTCAAGCTTCTGGAGCTGGGCTGCAGATTTGCTAGAGCATTTTCATCAATAATCTCCTTAAGGGGATCCCTGGGTGGCGCAGCGGTTTGGCGCCTGCCTTTGGCCCAGGGCGCGATCCTGGAGACCCGGGATCGAATTCCACGTCGGGCTCCCGGTGCATGGAGCCTGCTTCTCCCTCTGCCTGTGTCTCTCCCTCTCTCTCTCTCTCTCTGTGACTATCATAAATAAATAAAAATAAAAATAAATAACCTCCTTAAGGCCTATATTGGGCCGTGCAAGACGCAAACACAGGAAGCACCTTAGTTTTCTTCTGAAAAGCTGAGGAAGGGCTGGACCTCCCTTAGAAAGCCGGCGTAAAGATGTTGCTGGTTGTGCTGACAAGTTTGGGCTAGAAGGCCCGAAGTGTGGCTTCTTAGCCTGGTTCCTGCAGAAGCTTTGGTGTAAAATCCAGAGGAAATTCAGGAGAGGTGGGCTGGATGGACAGGATGGGAGAGTTGAGGACTGCTAACAGCCACAGAGGCCATTAGGTCCCGCAGCAGGAACCACAGTGTCTCAAGCAGGAGGGAGGGAACGGTTGACAGAGCTCATCCCACCAGAGCTCTGCTGGTTTTGGGGGAATGTGAGCAGTGAACAAGGGCATGAGCCCCCTAGTCGAGGCGCACGGTGGACTCTGCGCCAAATGACGCCCAGGGACACATGGCTCACTGAGGTGCCTGAGCTGTTGGAGAGCAGCTAACAGGGACTGAGTGGAAGAGAGGGACAGGGAGAGGGTGGGGCCCACACATGAGCAGTGCGTGGGTTTCGCTAGAAGCCCCTCACCTTTTCTGCAGGACGTGGACAATACCTACATGACCAAGGTGGAGCTGCAGGCCAAGACTGATGTGCTGACCCAGGAGCTTGAGTTCATTAAATTCCTTTTTGATGCGGTAAGGAGGCTGCTCCTGGATAGACCCTTGCATCCCACCCTTCCCACCAAACCAGTCCTTTCCCAGCTGGTGAAAAGGTGGGGGCGAATGGGGCTTATGGACTGGCTGACTCCAACTTGCCACCATTCCAGGCCTCGAGGGCGTTTCTGTGGCGTAGGTCTTGGAGGAGAGGAACTTATCTCTGATGTCACAAGAAGTGAGGCTCAGGAAACACGGAGACCACTTCCCTTCACTCCATTCCTCAAATGTCCAGCTCCCCTTAGGAAGAGACCAGTCCTTTTCCCCTTCCTATGTCTAATGTACGTCAGAGGCCAAAATGTAACAGACCTCCCCCCCCATGCCCATGTGTGCAAATATCTTCTGGAACATTTGTCATCGGCAGGCTTCTTTCTGGGGGCATCAAACACACCAAAACTGCATAAATGGTGAGGGCTATACAGCAGGAGGCTCAGGAATAGACTCTCCTCTCATAATTCTCTAGACATCCTTGGCAGAGGCCTAGGATTGGTGGTTATGTCACTTGCATCCCGCCCATTGTAGCCCACCCAGCTTGGTCTGAGAGTCTGCTTCCCTAACCCTGGGGAGGAGGATGCTCCTCACGGCCTTTGGCTGTGGGCGGGAAAGCCAGGGCCAGACACCTCGTGTGTTGCAGGAACTGTCCCAGATGCAGACTCAGATCAGCGAAACCAATGTCATCCTGTCCATGGACAACAACCGCAGCCTGGACCTGGACAGCATCATCTCTGAGGTCAAAGCCCAGTATGAGGAGATCGCCCAGAAGAGCAAGGCTGAGGCCGAAGCTCTCTACCACAGCAAGGCAAGTAGGAGGAGAGCAGAGAGAGCCACAGCTCTGTCTCACAAGCTGGGGTTCACTTCAGCCAGAAAGTGTCCAGTGAGATGGCTGGTGCTTTTGTCTCATGGAAGTTGGGCCCATTCCCAAGCAAGAGTGTCCGCAGCACCACAGCTGCCCTCGACTGAGAATGGCACTGAATCCTTCTGGGGATGGGAGACAGTCCCCCACATCTTGCGAAGGCAGCTTGGTTGGCTCCCCCTGTATTAGACTTTCCGTGGCTCAAGCCAGGCTTCCTCCAAGCTGTCACTGTCCTCTTCTTCCCGGGCAGTACGAAGAGCTCCAGGTGACTGCAGGGAAACACGGAGACAGCCTGAAGGAGGTCAAGATGGAGATCAGCGAGCTGAACCGCATGATCCAGAGGCTGCAAGGGGAGATAGCCCACGTGAAGAAGCAGGTGGGCGCAGCCCTGAGGGCTGTGCGGCTCCAGGGGTCGCGTGGGGCTTGGGTGGGTGGGAGGTGGTGTACGGGGGTGTATGGGAGTATGGGATAATGCCTCAGGCCCTGTGTTGTGAGGATAAAGGTCACTATGGGGAAAGCATGAGGGCCCAGTCAGACGTGACTGGAAGACCATGACCCAGAGACGGCAGCGAGTCTTGGCATCATTGTTTGCGACTCACATTAACTCCAGAGGGACCCAACACTTCCAGGGCCAGGGAGGCTGGCTTCCCATACCCTGAACACATCTGCTCGCACAGAGGACTCCACTCTGGACCCCCCCCCCAGGAACCTTTTCTCCTTCTCTCCCAGTGTAAGAGTGTGCAAGAAGCCATTGCAGAAGCTGAGCAGAAGGGAGAGCACGCAGTCAAAGATGCTCAGGGCAAGCTCTCGGACCTGGAGGAGGCTCTGCAGCAGGCCAGGGAGGACCTGGCCCGGCTGCTGCGTGACTACCAGGAGCTCATGAACGTCAAGCTGGCCCTGGACGTGGAGATCGCCACCTACCGCAAGCTGCTGGAGGGCGAGGAGTGCAGGTGGGGGCCACTGGAAAGCATAAGGGTAACGTGGTCCGCCCTCCCCTGTCCCCTAGAACCGGGGCTGGAGGGAAGGCAGGGAAAGCTGGAGGTGAATCAGGGCCTTCTGACAGCTGAAAGCTGGTATCACTCTGTGTCTTAGGCAGCCATTCTCGACCCAAAGCATTAGATTTATCAATATGGAATGACTACTAAGCCAGAGTAAATTAAATTAAATTAGGCAATAAGCTAATCTTTGTCTTTTCTGAAAGAGAAAATAAAATGTCGTGAAAACGGGTGAGTCCTAGAGAGCCTGAAACATTGGCTTACGGGTCTGTGGGGCACCTTCCACCTTGTGACCCAGAACTAGGGGATCACGTGTTGGATCACCCTGACTGGCTGAGGGGTGACTGGCTGACCCTTCACTTGCGGCAGGTGCCAGACCGGGTTCTTTGCAGAATTCCGGCCTGGCAAGCGGAATCATCTGCTAACCCTCCACAAGGGAACCTGTCCTCCCTCTGTTTGAAGGCCCTGTCTGAGCCCTTTGTGTGCGTTAGCGGCATCCTCGTGATTTCATCTGGCTGAAGCACCTGGAAGGGGCCAAGCTCCCCCAGGTCACCCACCGGCCAGCCAGTGAGACAGAGAAGGAGCTGCTTTGCTTCGGCTGTGGCTCCGTACCTGTCTTGGAGGCCAGGCCCCCGCCCCCCGCCCGCAGGGAGAAGCGGCAAAGACTTCAGATGGAGCAGAGGAGGCGGGGGCAGAGGGGTAGGATGGGAAGGCCGTACAGAGCTGCAATTCTTTCGGAGTTGAATGCCGACGGTGGCTTGGATTTGGGATATCAGACTCCCTCAGATAGACTGAAATACAAACGTGGGTTGCCGGTCAGAAGTGAATTTGCTTTTTGACCATTTTCATCTGAGCAAAAAATCGAGATGAATCGGGATGCTACGCCATGTGGGAAAATGTGGGGCCTGCCCACGTCTGTGACCTGCCAGTGCAGAGTGAGTGGGCCCTGGAAGGCCCTGGTGGCCGATGGCAGAAGCGCGTGTTTGCAGGCCGAAAGCTGTAGAACAACCCGCAGTCAGAGCCCAAGGGCTCAGCCGTGATCTAGTCTTTCTCTCCCTGACAGGATGTCTGGAGACCTCAGCAGCAACGTGACTGTCTGTAAGTAGTGGGGTTATTCCGGTCCCGCGGGTGGTGTGTCGGGAGGATGCGGGCCAAGGCACCCAGGACTTCCATGGCGATGCCATTTCTCTCCGCAGCTGTGACCAGCAGCTCCATGTCCTCAAGTGTGACATCCAGGGCCGGCTTTGGAGGCTATGGTTCTGGAGGTAGAGGATCCAGTTCTGGAGGAGGAGGATTCAGCTCTGGAAGTGGCAGTTACAGCTCTGGAGGCAGAGGATCGAGCTCCAGAGGTGGCGGTGGAGGAGGCTACAGCTCTGGCGGCGGCTCCAGAGGAGGCTCTGGCTCTGGAGGAGGATATGGTTCTGGAGGCAGCTCCAGGGGAGGCTCTGGCTCTGGAGGTGGCAGTGGAGGAAAATATAGCTCGGGAGGTGGCTCTAGAGGAGGTTCTGGCTCTGGGGGAGGATATGGCTCCAGCTCTGGAGGAGGCTATGGCTCTGGAGGTGGCTCTAGAGGAGGTTCCAGCTCCGAAAAGGGTGGCTCTGGCTCAGGCTCCAGTGTGACCTTCTCTTTTAGATAAGGATGAGTTCCACCCTTGACTCTTCTGCTTTAGAACGTAGAATCCTGTGTCTGCTCATCCAAATCGACAGAAAATCAAACCTTGTCTTCCATCTCTGATGGCGTTTTGGAGGAAAGGGATTCCCACATACTGTGTCTGAAATATCTTCTCTCCAAACCAATTCGTTGGAGCCAGTGACACCCTCTGTGCCCCGGGGAAGCGTCTGCGCTGCCTAGGCTTGCACTTCCAGCCATGCCCCCTCTCCTGGCCCCTCCTGGCGTCACACATTCGGGGTCCCTTCTCCGGACGACTGTTCTGCTGAGGGCCCCATCCCAAAGCCTGCACCTTTCTGGTGGCCCTGCCCCGAGGGAAACACGTATCTGTGTACATAGCCCACCTTTCTGACTCTGCATCTAAAGCGCTGTGGTCTTGGTGTCTGCACAATAAACTTCATTTGCAATTTATAACATGTGATGTGTGTTTAATGTCAAGCCTTGGCAGAAATGGGTAGCCAGGAGCCGTCGAATCTGAGACACCAGAAAAGGGAGAGCTTGGGAAATGATAAAAGAGAAGCTTCCTGGAGCAGGGCCATGTTGCCCTGAGGAGAAGCCAAGGGTACTTTTTCTGGAAGTCTTTGAGAATAGAGACAGGAGGGGCTAGCCCTGGAGTCAGGGTGTGGGTGTGATTTGCTCAGAAAGTATTTGCCAGATCTGGGCACTGTGATAATGCCAGGAGGGAGACAGGGGGATTTGTGGAAAATTCTCTTTCCCAGAAAATCAAAGCCACCCTTGTTAAAAAGCTTTTCCCACAGATGTCCGCCCCCCCCCCCCGCCCGCCCCCTCTTCCAACCCTCTTCTGTCACGAGCTCTGATCTGAGGTCCCTTCTCCTCAGGGCAGATCAGCTGATCCCCCTGAGTTCCATCCAGGCTGTCCGCAGCTCTGAGCTTCCAAGATGGAATTCCCTCAGCTCAACCGAGGTCATGGACACTGTATCCTGGAAGCCCTAAATCCCCAGCAGGAGTTCTCAACAAAGGCTGAAGGAGAAGATCTGGGAAAGTCTCTGGAGGACTATAAAGTGATCTCCAAAATAAAAAAACCCCACTATTTTCACATTTCCATCAAAGGTTCCTTAACCCATTTAGCAGATAATGGATCCTTTTCTTTCCCACATCCAGCAGCCCCCTGGGACCCCCTAGCCCTGGACATCCCAATCAGGACAGCCTTCCCCTGTGGTTGTGATAATTTCAGCCTCTTCCCCACAAAGGCCTGTCATGTCACTGGAGCTTCCTGGAGTTGGGATTAGACTGCCCAGAGTTGCCCAAGTGGGAGTTGATAGATTTGGTTGGGTCAGGTCAAGCTATATGTATGTGGTGTTCAATGCAGCAGATGTGGCTTGAAACAACTCAGAGAAAGGGGTGGCTTAGTGCTTGAGGTTCTGCCTTTGGCTCAGGTCGTGATCCTGGGATCCTGGTATCAAGTCCCGCGTCGGGCTTCCTGCATGGAGTCTGCTTCTCTCTGCCTGTGTCTCTACCTCTCTCTCTGTGTCTCTCATGAATAAATTAGAAAAAAACTAAAAAATATATATATATATATATATATATATATATATATATATATATATATATATCCTGCGGGATTCTTTTCTCTTTCATTTTAGTTTAGCTTCAAAACCTTGGTGAGGCCTTAGTTGAGTCTGGGAGATTCTTCTGCATCACTAGAGGCTGTTGAGATGACTTTGAACAATTCAGAGGAGGCATTAGTAAGAAGAGATGGTGTCACCTGATCCTAGACCTGTTGGCTCCAGGTTTGAGGGTGTGGGACAGAAAGAGCTCTGAAGGCTGCGGGCAGCAAGGTGACAGACCGTACACAAGGCTGACCAGTCAAGGGTGCTGTGCTGCTCAGAGAAGGGCCCTGAGATGCCCCAGCCTTGGTTGGGTGGGATAGGTCTGCGGAGGTGTCATGGGGAGGGGTGCCAGCTTGGAAGGCGAAGTGTAAGGGCCTGGCTGTCTTAGAATGTATTTACTATGCAGGCATGAATGCAGCCTTAAACACGGTCTAGTATCCCAGGCATTTAGGGCTGGAAGGGAGCTTTAGCATCAGTCATTTTGAATCCCCAATTTAGGTAAGGAAACAGATAAGGTCCAAGGTGGACCCAGAAACCGGGCCTCCACTCCCCAATTCACATAGTGTTTAAAGGCCTCAGGAATGGTGTGCTCTTCTGATAATGTTCTGAGGGGAAGGAAGGTAAGGCAGGTAGGGTGGCAGTTTTCATCCCCAGCTACCTTAATTGCTGGGACTATGGATGCTGTGAGTCTCCAGCCCCTTCTGTGGTTCACACTCCTACTTCTGCTCTACTTGGGATGAAGCCCTTTTATCCAGATCTACTCAGACACACGTTACTTTTGTGTTAGGTTCCAATAGCAAAATGAGCCTGTACATGAGCTCAGAGAGACACAGGCCTGAAGCCTGAAAGAAGACTGGCTCTAAGCAGGTCAATGAATGAAGGGCCAGCTTTGGGGGATGGATTCTCCTTTGTTCCTAAGTGTCACAGGAGACTAGTCTAGAGTCTGGGTCAAACCCTTCCTATCTCTGCCTGTTCTTCCACCAAATCTGGTCACTAACTGACTTGTCAGGTCTTGGGCTTCAAAAGGGACATGGGCACAGGGAGAAGGGTTTTACGAGCTCCATTTTCATAGGGAACTGGGCTAAGTATTTACATCCTGATGATGAGTAGAACATTTGGGACACCCTCCCTTCTGCAGTTCCCTCCCCTTTTCTCTGCCTGTGAGTCCTGGTATGACTTCAAATGAACTTCTCTCCTCCTCTTACCCCTTTACTGTCCTCTTTCTTCCCTGTCAACTCAAATAAGAGTCCTTGGACAGTTCACCCCTTCCAGAAAGCCTGTGTGAGTGGGACACTTGTGGTCTTATTTGCTGCGAGGAGGGGAAGGCCTCTCACTGGGGGTTGGGAAACTTAAATCCTGCCCTCCACCTTAGGGGGCATTGCTATGCAACATCAGACTAGTCCTCTCTCTTCCCGAGGAGATAGAATGAGATTATCTCTACATAGTTCTCCAGCTCAGGTGAAAAGAGCCCCATCTGTGCTGTTGCATTGGCCAGTTAGTGCTCATTGGTTAGGCCTCCCAGCCTAATGGAGGAAACAAGACTGGAGCTTAGAAGGAAGAGGTCGATTATATTCCCAGGTCCCAGAGGTGAGGTCACCGCGGGCCCTACAGAGTCCCAGGAGAAAGCACCAGTGTCAGTCAGGAGGCAGAAAGGAAAAGGTAAGGCAATGGGATTACAGCTTCCATAGGAGACACAAGGCAGGGCCGATTAAACAGTTTCGGAGAGGCTAGTTTGAGGGATTCCTGTGGGCTTTGGGACATAGCGGTGGTGTGCAACTGGTACCTGGCCCTGGGATGATTTGGGGCAGAGGAAATATTGGCTCAGGCATGTGAGTGTTTGATAAGAAGGTGGTAGGGCACCTGCACCCCAATGTTCACAGTAGCAAAACTGGAAGGAGCTGAGATGTCCTTCAACAGATGAATGGTTAATGAAGATGTGTTGTATATATACAATGGAATATTACTCAGCCATCAGAAAGGATGAACCTACCATTGACATTGACGTGAGTGGAACTGGAGAGAGGGGGAGGACTGTGATAAGTGAAAGTCAATCTGAGAAAGACAATTATCATATGGCTTCACTCATACCGGGAATATAAGAAACAGTGCAAGGCGCCATAACGGAAGGAGGGGAAACTGAATAGGGAAACATCAGTGAGGAAGACAAACCATGAGAAACTCTTAACTCTGGGAAACAAATTGAGGATTGCTGGAGGGGACGTGAGTGAGGGCACGAGGTAACTGGGTGACGGGCATCAAGGAGGGCACATGGTGTGACGAGCACCGGCTGTAATACGCAACCGATGTGTTATTGAAGACTACGTTTGAAACTAATGATGTAGGCAAATTGAATTTTAATAAATAAATAAAAAAGAAGGTGGTAGTGGGTATAGACTCAGGATTGGTTGGTTTGCATATGAAAGACTTGCTCTGGGCCAAGCTCAGGAGGACCAGGCTCTCCTCGGCCTACAGATGTCAAAACACAGAAAACAAAACATGTGATTAATACATCTTCTTTAATTTTTCTCAGCAATGTTTTATAGTTTTCAAGGTATGGGTCTTACACGTATTTTGTCACATCTACCCCCAAGTATTTCCTGTTTTTATGCTATTGTAAATGACATGTAAACTTTTAAATTTATTATCTGTTAGTTGCTAGTATACAGGAATACGATAAAAAATATATTGACCCTGACCTTGCTAAATTCATATATTAGTTCTAGTGTCTATTTTGTAGATTCCTTTTTTTAAAAGATATCTCTTCAAGGAGATAAACTTTCTTTTTTTTTTAAAGATTTTATTTATTTATTCACAGAGACACACACACACAGAGAGAGAGGCAGAGGAACAGGCAGAGGGAGAAGCAGGCTCCATGCAGGGAGCCGGACATGGGACTCGATCCAGGGTCCCCAGGATCACACCCCAGGCTGCAGGCGGCGCTAAACCTCTGCACCACCAGGGCTGCCCTATTTTGTAGATTCCTTAAGATTTTGTATGTATGCAGTGATGTTGTCTATGAATAAAGATGATTTTGTCTCCTCTTTTTCAGATTGGTATTATTTCTTTTTCTTGCTTCATTGCTATGGCTAGAACCTTCAGCACAAGTGTAATGTTGACTAGAGCAGCAACGTGGACATTTTTACCTTGTTCCCAATCATACAGGGAAGGATTTATTTGTTCACTGTTATCTATAATATTAAATGTAGCTTTAAAAAATCTGGAATGAGAATTGAATTTTGTCAAGTGCCTTTTTGAAATGTATTCAGGTGATCATATAATTTTTCTTCTTTTTTCTTAATGTGGTGAATTACACGGATTGATCTTCAGACATTAAACCAATCTTGTATTCCTCGAATAAACCTCAGTTGGCCACGCTATATTAGCCTTTTTTATATACTACTGGATTCAGTTTGCTATTTTGCTGAGAATTTGTACAATGCTGTGGAGGAAAGGGGTGTCTAATTTTCACGATGTGATCTAAGGGCTAGCAGTGGCCCTGGGATAGGAGAGAGTGAAAGGGTGTGACAAGGGTTGACTCTTACTCTGTATTTTTTTTTCTTACCCTGTATTTTATATCATGTTCTGTTGTTTGGGTTTTTGCACAAAGCATACATTTCTTTCATAATTAAAAAAAACAAACTAAGAAGATATATATTCCTCCAAATATCCATTGTATTGGAGCTTGAGGAACATGGAGGTTTCTGTGCATGGTCTGAAGGGAGATGAAGCCAGTGGCCCCATGAAAAGGGCTGGAGCAAGGATGGGGTTTCAGTTTGGGAGGTTCAGAGGAGGCTGCTCCAAGGTGCATAGGGAGAGGCTGGGAGCAGAAGAGGGTTTGGGAATCTGCTGTAGACACTTTCTTTGCCTATTTTGACTGGAAACTTCCTGAGGACTGGGACAACAATTTCTCTGGCTCATGACCTTCCACAGAGATTGGTCCAGGGTCGAATGCACCTGAGGTACTCAAGAAAATTTTTAAGAAAATGATTTCCAGAATAGTGGCGACCTTCACCAGAATCCCAGTCTTGCCTAAGAAGGAAGAGGACAACACAGACAGGACTGTGCTATCACGTCCTGCCTCTACCTGGGAAGTGCAGTCCCTCCGCCTCAGAACCCCTCTCTCCCCATGGGCCTAGGCTGGTCTAGTGGCCAAAGTGCACCACTTCCCAGCAGGGCTCCGGATCCATGCCACCACAGGTTTTACCCATTCAATATCTGATTCAACTCGACATTTACATATTGGGTTCTAGAATCAATCAGCATTGGTCAAATCCTGCCTCTACCTCTTCACTAGTTGCAGTATTTGGCAAAGCCCTTAATCTTTTGAACCTTAGTTTCTACTTCTAAAAACTGAAGATAATGGTGATATCTACCTCGTAGAGCTGCCATGAGGATTAAATGAGATTATCTTTGTAAAGCGCCTCACACACTCTGGAGCACAGCAATTAGGCAGTACATGTTAGGGCTGCTGGTGCCATTATTGCTGCTGCAGAAAGACGTGGACTCCACACTTGTCTTTCTAAAATTCCAATGTGAAAATTAGTAGTTATTTCTATTTTCTTGAATGGTTTATATAACAACCTAGTTGAGTAGCAAGGACAGATGTCATTTGCCCCATTTGTCACCCTATTTGAAAGATGACAAAACTGAGGCTGAAAAGCCCACAGACATGGAACTAGGAAGTAATGGAGCTGGAATGAAGAATCAAAGGTAGAGATCTTACATCCCATACCATTTCCACTATACCCCACTCTGTTTTCCTCCTTTGCCTGGGTTGGATTAGGGGTGTTTGTACACCCCTAATGGGTGGGGCCTCCCATTTAGGCCTGGCTGAGCAGGGAGGGTACAGGATTATAGGGTGAGGGAAACATCTCAGCTTCTCAGCTTGGATCTGGAGTAGGAGCCTAACTGGAAGAGATCACCGAGGCCAGCCAGTGCATGTGTGAATGCTCAGGGATGCCAGGGGACTTCTCTCAGGCCTGCAGGTTCAGAGGGAAGAGGAGTATGAAGGGCCTGCGGTGGGGCCACTGGTCAGTGTGGTAACCTTCATTTTCCCCACCTGAATGATAGGGAGTGAGAGGAGTCTGAGTCTGGAAACTTCCCTTAGGCAGCTGCCCTCATAATTATGGGGTGACCAAAAGAAGGGATCAGTGTCCTTGGCTGGCCTGAGCATTTCCTAAAGGAAGAGCCATTTCATCTCCCTGCAGAGGGGTTTGGAGCATTACAGGACTTGATTGCATGTATTATAAAAATAACATCTCATTATTTCAAACTTAGAAATAAAGTAAGGTAAAACAATTTTGAATCAACCACCATTATTTCATTAATGAAATAATTATTGTTGACACTTGGATATACATGTATAGTATTTTGAACATGTTTTTCTAAAGTATTTAGCTTTAGTCAGTTTTTAAAAATATATTCCTACACTCAGACTCAATCTCCAATCTTATTCTTTTACTGTGCCTTGGACTTCACGGTTGTACTGGTTATTCAGTTTTGATTTCTCCTTTTCTCTGTTAACAATAAAATAGAAAAAAAATTAATGTTTTTGCAAAACTTCTAACCATCACTTAAATTATCTATATAATATTCCTTTTACGGGTACAGTTTATTTAACTATTTTCCATTCTTTATTGAACATCTGTTTTGGAAACACACGCACACACTCACACACACATATTTGGTTGGGAAGAGTAGAGAAGCAGAAGCAACTTCCACCAACTATAGAAAACTCTATTGAATGGGTCTCTCTGGGATCCCTGGGTGGCGCAGCGGTTTGGCGCCTGCCTTTGGCCCGGGGCGCGATCCTGGAGACCCGGGATCGAATCCCACGTCGGGCTCCTGGTGCATGGAGCCTGCTTCTCCCTCTGCCTGTGTCTCTGCCTCTCTCTCTCTCTGTGACTATCATAAATAAAAAAAAATTATGAATGGGTCTCTCTGAATCACCATTCTTTCCAGATCAGTTTCTAACTCATCAGTGTCACTGTCTAAAGCCTCTGGAAGATGTACCTCAAGTTTCAATATCACCCTGGTAGAAATTTTAAAATGTTAAAATGCCAGTGTCTCAGAAAACATCTTATCTGAGAGCTTTTGGGATATAATTACACGCACTTTGTGCTGCCTAGGTCACAGATAGTTGATAGATAAATAATACTATGAAAACCCTGCTAAAAAATGATAATTATTTGACATACTGTTCCCAAGTAGATGGTACTGTTTCATTTTGTCACTTTCACCTTCAAGAGAGTCAAATCCAAGAACAATCCTTGGCCATCTGCTGACTGCAGGAGATATATGAGGGGATCCCTCTGCATCTTAGCAGAGAAACATTGAGACAGCCTCCTCCCACCTCTTGAGTGTCATGCATGCCCCTTGTGTCACCATGAGCAGGCGGGTCTATGCCTTAAGGTGTCAGAGCAGGAGCTTTGGTAATGGCTTCGCCATCTTGCTGGGAGGGTGCTGGAGAGGGGCAGAAAGCTCGCTGTTGGTCTACAAGAGTGGTGGCTGCTGCCAAGGCCACACCAGGCCGGGAGGTTACAGTAGCCAGAGTGTTGTTAGTTTTGGTGGGAGCAAGAGCTTCTCTGGCAGTATAGCTGGAGGTCTGGGCCAAGGCAACAGTCTGGGGAGCTATGGGGTGGACAGCCTCAGTAGAGTTAGCTTTGGCCTTGGTGGTAGTTTCAGGGGGCTGGGGTTGTATGTCCAGCAGTCTGCTTTGGGAGCATCCAAAAAGTTGTGATGAATCAAAGCTTGCTGGAGCCACTAGATGTGAAGATTGGCCCCGAGGTCTAGGAGGTGAAGCAGTTGGAGTGACAGCAGATCAAGGAACTCAATGACAGTTTCACTTCCTTCGCTAACAAGGTGAGTCTTCTTCCAGGATGGAAATGGGCTAGTGGTTACCACATTGGACAGTGCAAGTCTAGATTATCTGAGGTCAACTAGCCTAGTCCCTGCCACTTAAAATTGGCCCTCGGTATAAGGCGCCCACTTTATTTTTCATGTTCTCCAAGCCTCCCTAGGAGACTGGATCTGACCCTCAGCTATCTGTCACCACCAAGTCAAACTAGATCTTTACAGTCTCACCCAGAAATAAAAGCAATCTATTCTGCATGTATAGTAAATCAGAACAGGCTGATAGGTTCAGTCTCAAAGAAGTCAAAATGGCCAATGGGTATCTTGTAAGTGGACACATTGGCTTTGGCAAATGGTTTCTTCCCCATAAGTTGCCACATGATTCTGGGTCTCAGAGTTTCTCTCCAGCAGACTGGCATTCCCACTCTCAAAGCCGGTAAGTAGAGACCACAAAAATCAGATGTTGTTCAATTGATGGGCTCTGGAAAAGAAGCATGAGTCCAATGCAGATGATTTGATCAGATGAGTTTCAAATTCTGTTGGCCAGGCTGAGAGTGGTGAGCAGCCTGGAGAAGTCCCGACCTTCAGATCTCATCTAGTCTTAGCACCAAAAGGAGGCTGGATTTCTTATACTAGCTGCACCAAACAGTGCGCTGTTGGAGCAGCCTTGGATTGAGGCTTACTCTGAGTAGCCCTGGGGAAGGTGAGGCGGGCATGTTGAATTTGTTACAAAGGAATGCTCAAGATTGTCTGGGAGGAATGTTGTAGTTCTGCCCAACCCAACCCTTCTCAGGATGCTCTTTCTTAGGGAGGGGCAATATGGACTAGCACTATTGTATAGACTCAGAGCTGGGAAAAAAATAAGGAGAAGCCAGTAAGAAGGAAAGTAGAATTGGTGAATGTGCCCAGAGCTCTGGATTTAGGACCGTCTTACCACTGTAGACAGTGTACTAAGGAGCTATGTTCTTGGGGACCTGGGTGGCTCAGTCAGTTAAACATCTGCCTTTGGCTCAGGTCATGATCCCAGGGTCCTGAGATTGGGCCTTGCAACTGACTCCCTGCTCAGTGGGAAGTCTGCTTCTCCCTCTGCTCCTCCCCACCACTCATGCTCATTCTTTCTCTCCCAAATAAATAAATAAAATCTTTTTTTTTAAAGTAGCTATGTTCTTTCCTGATGGCTATAGTTGATAACACTATATTGTATAATTGAAATGTGCTAAGAGAGTAGAAGTTTCTGTCTCTCTTTCTGTCTCTCTCTCTCTCTCTCTCTCTCTCTCACACACACACACACACACACACACAAGATAACCATATGAGGTATAGATGTGTTCATTAACTCAATTGTGGGAGCTCTTTCACAATATATACGTAAATCAAATCATTATGTTGTACACTTTCGATATATTACCATTTATTATACCTCAATTATACCTCTATAAAGCTGAGAAAAATGTGGGAAATTATATGGGGCTCCTGCTTGATTGAAGCTCCAGCTTGGGATAAAATTAAACTCTACTCTTCCTTCATGGCCTGGCAAGAGCTGCTGGGCTAAGAGGTGGGGGAAGGAGTTGAGGGATGAGTAGGGGCAGAGGTTCACTGTAGGAGGACAGTGTCTCATGAGCTTTAGCAAGAAGATACTCAACAAATTGAAGGTACTGATTATCAGTGAATTCTTCTCTTTTGTTATTTATTGCAACTGTCGCTTGCAATGTCATGAAAACAGAGAGAAGAATGGGAAAAGGGACATTTTGTCCACATAAAGTAGCTGGCTATTTGATAAAAGAATTATCCTAAGAGTGAGTTATTTGGGGGGCTCTTTGATAAATCTCTTCTTGACACCTCCTCCCAAAAGACGCAGGCCAATGGTTCTCAAACTTTGGTGCAAATAAAAATCAAGGAGGGAACTTGGTAAAATTCAAAGGCCCAGACCTTATCCTATGTTAGGAAATCTGGACCTCTGTATAGATATGCCTAAAACCTCTTCAAATAATAAGGCTAACTAATCACTTTAATAGCATGTTGAGAATTGATATTAATTGGAGTTGCTTGTCATTCTCGCCAGGCCCAAGCCCACTGTGGCTGTCCCCTGGGGCTGAGCCCTTGGATTTACTGGTTCCAGGTGTGGCTCCTGGAGTAGCAGAACCATGTGCTGGAGACAAGGTGGGAGTTTCTGCGGCTGGGTGTCAGCACCCGCTCTGCCAGCCTGGAGCCCAACTTTGAGAGCTATGTTGGCAACCTCACGAGGCAGGTGGACAGATTCACAGCAGAAAAGATGAGGCAGGAAGTAGAGCTGAAGATCATCCAGGATGGCATGCAGGAATACAAGAAGAAGTGAGTAGTGGGGGAAGGTGGGACAGTTGGTGTTGGGCCAAAATATGTGTGGCTCCCGGGTCTGGTGTGAGAGCAGTGCTAGGGCATAGACTTGGCTTCTCTTTCTAGGAACTTGTGGGATCTTTTTCTGTTTGTTTTTCTTCTTGTGAATCAGAGTGTAGGAAAGCAGAGAAAAGGGAATGTCTTGAGACATAACAGTCTCCTTATCCACAAGCTGCCAGCAGATACAAAGTAGAGGTCACCAGCAGAACAAAGGCTGAGGCGGACTTTGTGGTGCTGAGGAAGGTCCCCTAGGTCTTGGTTCTGGTGCTGTCTCCAGCCTGCTCTCTACTTGGCTCAGTTTCCAGTTGTGAAGCATCCCTGGCCCCTACTAACTGCCAAGTCATCGCTGGGCTGTGGGCAAGACTGTAAGAAGTAGTAAGAATAAAGGCTACCCTGATTTCTGGCTCCAAATTTCTGTTTTTCAACTTTTTAATGATATCGAATCCACCTGGCATTGTCCCCACTCTGTTAGTCTCCCCCAGGGCCTACCCTATTGATGTCACTCTCTCCCTGGAATCTTGAGGCTCCTGGGCCCACTGCCTCCTTTCTTTCAGGATGTGGGCAGTGCCTACTTGGTCCGTGTGGACCTCAATGCCAAAGTGGACACCCTGCAGCAGGAACGTGAGTTATTTAGGTCTTCTATGCTGCTCTTAGTTTGGAGTCTAAGCTCCCAGGGAGCTCTTGGGATGGTTAGAAAACTGAGAAAGAGAGAGAGGCTTCCTCGGGGCTAACCTTGAGCTTCTGCATGGATGCTGGTGAGGTGGCTCTGGGAACCCCTAAATGTAGGTACTGAACATTTCCAGAGGGCTTATTCCTGTTCTGCTGCACAGGAGCTGACCCAGGGACAGCAGCCAGTCAATGACACCAATGTGCCGCTGTCCATGGACAACAGCTGGCATCTGGACCTGTATAGCATCCTTTCTAGTGTCAAGGAGGTTGCCCAGAAGAGCAAGGCTGAGGCCAAGGCCCTGTACCAGGCCAAGGTGCCCACCTGGAGAACCGTCCTGTGCTGGACTATGCCCAGAGAGCATACAGGATCCCCACTCCTGCCAACAGGGATTGACATGCTCCCTGGCCTTGTGTTTGATATGGCCACCTGACCTCTTATGTCCTATCCTGGAGATTAGGGGGGAAGGAACCTGTGAAAGTCTCTGGCTCAGCCATTACTGGAAGTTACTATGGCTCTGGCTTCCTGGGGTCTTGCCATTTCTATGTTGGGGGAGCTGACCTAATTCTGAAGACCCAGATGAGTTTAGAGATACCACAGTAGCTTTCAAACCTGTACAGCCAGCTCTTCAATCCATGTATCATGGTAGCCAGTGTGTCACCCAGGCTGTCTTCCTTCTATCAGCACCTTCTCCCACTGCCTTCCTTCCTGCATATGTGTGGGGGCACATCTTCAGGAAGCCTGATCTTCCCAATACCCACCTGAGTGGAATATAGTTGAAGGCAGTTCTTAACAGGAATAATGATTCCAGATCCACACATAAAATTGTTGCTACATTCTTCCTACTGTGGATTGCCTGTTGGCTATCTCTCCTGTCAGAGTCTGGCTGGGAAGAACACATCAGAGGTGTATTCCTGCCCAAATTTGATTCTGTGATCTTTAGTAGTTGCATACCTATGCTGGGTAGGAATGTTTTCTTTCTTTACCCAGACCCTGCTTTCCCAGCAGATAGGAATGTGTCTCCTCTATGGGTTGGTTTCGACCACAATGACCAGACTAAGCAGGGCACACGAGTCCTGGTTGAGTGAAGCTTAGAGGTCTGGGGCAAGTTGCTCTGGGTTAGGCTTTACTTGTGGTGCTACCTTTCACTGCTGCCTTTTCCTGGCCCTAGTGGCGGGAGCTCTAGGCCACTGTTGGAAGAAAGAGTGATGACCTCAAAGTGACTAAGATGGAGATCACAGAGCTGAACCCTGCCTTTCAGAGACTTTAAGGGGAAATCACCAATTTCGAAACAGGTAGGGCACCAACTTGGCAGTGGTAGCTTTTGAGGGGATGGAGTTAATAAAGATTATTTTGTTTCTTTATTTTTCTATATTAGCATACGTTCCATAATAAATTATGAAGGTGGGAGAAACAGAAGTACAGCAAGGTGGTAGGTAAATGGTCTTCTGTGCCCCGCTTACTATCTGCTGATGGCTCTTGGCAGTGCACTGCCCCCTGCAAGACACCATCCTGGGGGCAGAGCAGAAGGGTGAGGCGGCCCTCAGAGATACCCAGAATAAGATGGCAGAGGTGGAGGCCGCCCTGTAGCAGGCCAAGGAGGACCTGGCCTGGCTGCTAGGTGACTACCGGGAGCTGCTGGGAGCCAGGTTGGCCTTGGACATGGAGATCACCACTTACCACAAGTTGCTGGAGGGCGAAGAGAGCAGGGAGGTGACCCAGAGGGCAGAGAATGTGTGAGTGTCCATCAGTGGTGACTCTGTGTCACCTTTCCATCTGTGATAGACAATTAATTAACTCATTTATTCCTGAAACATCACCTGAGCTTTGTCAGTGGTGGCGAAGAGGGGTATCTGGTCAAGGCCCATTTCCAGAGTGCATGTGAGTAGTGCAGGTCCCTGCCCTGTAGGCTGGAGGCCCTAACGCCTCCAAACTTTCCCTCTGAACCTGTGGACCAAAGGGTGAAGTGGGGAGATTTCCCTGCCGTTGAGAAAGACAGAAGAAAAAGAGTTTTCCTGAGTTTTGTTCAGTCTAGGCATGGCTGGCTTGAGCCTAAGCTGGGGAAAGGGTAGAGAGGGGCTCTAGCAACAAGGGGGTTGGAGAGAGAGGACCAGCTGTGAGTGGCAATAAGCCCACCGAAAGTCAAGATTGTGGTCAGGGGAAACTGAGGACAGCTGCCCTTGTTACTCCAGGTGGGAACTGATGCAGCTCTAGAGCCCAGGTATTTTCCAGAATGAGACTAAATTACATATTTTATGAATCATACCTAGGGTATCCTTCTTTCAGGATATTATCCTCCTCTGAGCCCCCGTTAGAAGATTTACTGATTATTTTGATATCTGATATCTCTAGATACCAGGCTATCTGGAGAAGTCATCGACAATGTGAGCTGCTGTGAGTAATGAGGGGTTCTCCTTTGCTGGTAAGTCAGGAGTCACCCATGACCTTTCCTGAGATAAGGAGGGACGAGCTCTTAGCTAGGAGACTTGGGACCTATGGCCATGACCTCATTATGTGGGCAATGGCTATGCAGTCTTGCACTGGTTGCTTCTTGTCCTGCAGGCCACAAGACCAGGAGGGGCTTTGAGCAGAGGAGGTCAAGGTTCCTTTTGTGTCTAGAATCTCATGCTTGTCTCCAGGTGGGGGAGGCAGAGATCTTGCCATCAGGACCCTCTGAATCTGGTGTGGAAAGATGGTCCAGAAGAATGGGTGGGGTGAGAGCACAACATTGATGGCCATTGTTCCTTGGACCACTTCAGGAAGATGCCCCTCAATGCTGTGTGTGCGATGGGTGTTCAGAGATGTAGGAGGTGTATGGGGATGCCCAAAGCTGCCCTGAAGCCTTCCTCTCTGTCTCCCCATAGCTGTAGTGTCAAGACAGTCTCTGCTTCTCGTATGGTTGCATCTGGCTTCAGCCCAGGGTGCAGAGTCTCTGCAAGGGGAGGCAACATCCTCAGAGGATCCAGTGTAGCATCTGTGGGTGCCTCAGGGTTTACAGGGTGCAGTAGGAGCTCCAGACCTCAAGTTGGGAATTCTGGAGATACCAGCTTTGGTGTGGAAAATGAGGAGTCCAGTTCAATTATTAACCAGCGTTCTAGCTCAGGGCACAGAAACTTGTAGTTTCCCTCTCAGAGGCAAAATAAAATCTGGCCCTGATTTCATGGTGTCCATCAATCCGAGTGTTTCACACTGTACATGCCCACTCTGGCTGTACTCCACCTTTTAATTTTTAAATTTTTTGCAATTTGGAGGCAGGCTTCTGGGTCAAAACAAATTCTTTCCCCCCTCTATACCTCTAAAGGATAGCTACCAAAGGGAGGAGCTGAGAGGAAGATCTCTGTGGGCATGCCAACCTGACCCACTCCTTTGAGACAGTCTGTGTGCATCATCACCTGGAGGTACATGTGACAGCAGCTGAGTTCATGTGTTTCCTCTTTCCCAAGGATGAGGATAAAAATATAATAGAAGCAAATATATCTTAGGATCACACTCCAGGTAAAGTCCAGTTTAAAATACATATCTAGTGTGACCTGCTAGGCTAGAAGGGGTGTGGAAGCCCTGGGCCCTACTATCTAAGGAGAAGATCGTGTATCCTATTTTTTCTTTTGAAGACCTGCCTCCTTCTACCTTCCTACTCTTTGCCCCCCACCCATACTTTCCAATAAACTTCATCAGAAACTTACTTGTTTGGAAACTTTCAAAAATACGCATTACCCAGACGGGTCCTGAGTATTGCTCTTTCTCAGTCACCATCCTGTAACACACATGTAGGTATACATACACATGCTCACCCTCTGTTCTCCCCCATGTTCACTTACCTGGGCTGACCGAAATGCATGTTATTTTTACTTCACTTTGGAAAGTGGGCAAAAATGGCCCTTCTTCCCCCACCTTATTGAAAAGCTTCTGCTTTAAAAAAAAAATTAACTGCAGGCCCTCCAGCCTTACTTGGCAGCCAAGCTGGTGTCATTACTGCCTAATTAAGGGATAATAGTTTTATTATCATTCTCATTACAAGAATTATTATCAAGTCATGGCCAGCAGGCGTGGAGTGGGGAGCAGCAGCCTGGGGGCTCAGTTCACAAGGGCAACTCCGCTGCTTTGTCTCCTGCTTGGCTCAAAAAGTAGTTCCTCGCATAGCACCCCATGAAGTCCAGCGGTGTGGGATTGGGAGGAGAGGTCTCATCAGCTCCCTGTCATGAGCGCAGTTGGGAGTGCTGAAAGGAGGGAACATGGCCAACCAGGGGGAGGACGGGCACAGCTTCTCATCTGAGCAAGCCCTAGGTTTCTAAAGAGCCATCCATTCATTCAACAATCATTTATTGAACACCTACTATATGGTAGATTCTGTCCTTGACACTAATACAAAAAGATGGTCAAGACCTATGTCTACTGGGAAGGCAGGAAAGAAAATGTACAGAGTATAGGATATAAGTGCTGTTTAGGGGAACTGCCTTTCAGGAGCAAGGGTTCAGACTAGTAGGATGGGGGAAAACTTCCTTGATGAAGAGCCTTCAAACTGAACCCTAAAACCTAAACATTGAGGAAGAGTTGGCCAGGAGGATGGGATAGAAGGCTATCTCCCAGAGATGGGAGCAGTGCCTGGCACACAGTAGGTCATTAATAAAGATTTGTTGAGGACTGAAAAAAGAGCTTGACAAAAGCCTGACCCTTTAGTCTCTCTCCCAGAAATATAGTCTGGTGTACCTGAGAGAGAGGTGTAGCAGGAGAGGTTGATGAGGACTTTTCTGGGCAGAGTGACTAGCTTGTTCTGTTTTCCTGGGACATTCCTGGTTTTAAAACTGAGCATCCACGCAAAAACAAAAACAAAAAAAAAAAAAACAAAAAAAACAAAAACTGAGCATCCTATGTTCTGAGAACCCACTCGGTCCCAGGTTGGTCATCCTGCTGCTTTGTTACCTCAAGCGATTCGGACTCCATCCTATGGTGTTTAACAGTAGAGTGATACAGGGTCAAGAGTGCTCAACTAGGGATCCCTGGGTGGCGCAGTGGTTTAGCGCCTGCCTTTGGCCCAGGGCGCGATCCTGGAGACCCAGGATCGAATCCCACGTCAGGCTCCCAGTGCATGGAGACTGCTTCTCCCTCTGCCTGTGTCTCTGCCTCTCTCTCTCTCTGTGACTATCATTAAAAAAAAAGAGTGCTCAACTAGCAGACAAAATGTGCCCGAGCCTGCCAGTTGTCCCCCAATATCCTTTCTTCTCTTCTCCTACAGAAATAGAAATTACAGATGAGTTTATGGCCACTCAGTTATGGGCAACATTTTCAAACCCCCTTTATAGATAGCTGTGGCTATGAAACAAAATTCTGGACAATGGGATGTGAGTTGAATCATATTGTGCTCCTGACCGGGCCCTTAAAAGGCAGACCCCCGAGAGTGGGTTCAGTCTCCGGAGAAAAAAATCGTGAGGAAGTTTAAGAAACTATAAACTCAGGCCCTATCCCAAACCTTTTGAGTAAGAATCATAGGGCTGAGTTGTTTTAAAAAGATTTCAGGAAGTCATAGTTAAATCATGGGCTCTGCAGTGGGCTGCCCGGCTTCCATTCCCAGTTTCCAGCTGTGTGGTCTTCTTGCCCGGGGAATTTAACCACTCTGTGTCTCAGTTTCTGTAAAAAGTTATCTGTAATAAGTGTTGGTTGATCTTGCAACATTTATCCAGCACTTAATATGTGCCAGGTACTGTTCTGAGCACATTAACATGAAAAGAATATTTATTCTGCTGTTTGTTGGGAATTCTATAATGCCAATTAGATCCTGTTGTGAGAGCATCAGTGAGATCTTTTATATCCTTGATGATTTTTTTTCTACTGGTTCTATCAATTGTTGAGGGAGGAATATTGCAGTCCCTAACTCTAATTGTAGATTCATCTACTTCTTCTTTTGGTTCTATCAGCTTTTGCTTCACATATTTTGCAGCTCTTTCATTTGGTGTATACACATTAGCATTGCTCTGTCTTCTTGGTATATCAGGCCTTTTATATTTTATAATGTTTCTCTGTGTTTCATAGGTTTTTTTGCTCTGAAAGGTACTTTATATGATGTTAATATAGCCACTCCTATTTTCTTTTAATTAATATTTGCATGATGCTATCTTTCTCTGTCCTTTTACTTTTAACCTGCATATATTATTATATTTGAAGTGAGTCATTTTTTTTGTGGATAGCATATACTTGGCTAATGTTTTTTTATTTTTACTTATTTTATTTTTGGGCTAATATTTTATATTTTTTAAATCTTTATTATTATTTTTAAATATTTTTAATAAGCCCTGACAAACTCCGTCTTTTAACAGATGTATTTAGATTGTATTTAATGTAATTCTTAATATGTTAAGGGATAAGTCTGTAATTTAATTTTTGTACCTATTCTGTTTCTTATTTCTCCTTGTTTTCCTGCTTTCCTGTGGCTGCTTAAACCTTTTTAAGAGCCTATTTTGATATATGTATAGTGTTTTTGAGCATATGTCTTTGTATACCATTTTTAGTGGCTGCCATAGGAACATTAACAGTTTACCGCTATTGCCATTTGACCAATGCAAGTGAAGAAACCCTTATTCTCTACATCCCTTTACCCTCCTCCTTTATGGTATAATTTCTTAAATATTTCCCCTAAACTCATTTAGAACCACCACAGTGTTATAATTTTTACTTCAACAATCAAACATCAGTTAGAGAATATTCAAGAGGAGAGGGAACGTCTATTATATTTCCCTTGTTTTTTTATTACCATGTTCTTTCCTTTTTCCCAATGTTTCAAGGTTTCTTCTTTTATCATGTCCTGTTTACAGAACTTCCTCTCACCATTTTAAGGTAGGTCTGCTGACAACAAATGCTTCTAGTTTTCATTCATCTAAGAGTGTTGGGGTTTCCCCTTCATTCCTGAAGGATAATTTTGCTGGGTATAGGAAACCGTGTTGACAGTTTTTTTGTTTGTTTGTTTTTTGTTTTTGCCTTCAAGCACTTGAACAATACTGTGCCAGTCCTTTCTAACTTCTGTGGCTTCTAATGAGACTTTGGCTACCCTTTGAAATCTTTTCCTTTATAAGTAAGGTGTTGTTCCTCTTTTTTTACTTTCACAATTTTAATTCATCCTTAGTTTTCAGAATTCTGACTGTGATATATCCACACCAGAATTGGTGTGGATGTTTTGGAATTTTTTCTGTTTGGATTTGTCAGCTTCTTGAATGTTTAGATTTATGTCCTTTGGGAAATTTTCAGTTCTTAT
Organism: Nyctereutes procyonoides; assembly: GCF_905146905.1. NCBI lineage: Eukaryota > Metazoa > Chordata > Mammalia > Carnivora > Canidae > Nyctereutes > Nyctereutes procyonoides. Next base: position 3,563,104 of record NW_026575124.1, on the reverse strand, counting down.
TTCTTTGGGTACTTTTTCAGCCAGTCCTTTTTCTTCTCTCATGAAACTCCAATAACATGGATGTAAGATATTTTGTTATAGTTGCATAGGTCTCTGATGCTCAGTTCATTTCTTTCTTTCTTTTCTTTTCTTTCTTTCTCTCATTCATTCTATTTTTCTCTCTATTGTTCAGATTCAGTAATTTCTGTTGTTCTATCGTATAGTTCAGAGTCTTTCCTCTGGCACCTTTATTCTACTGTTAACCTTATCTTTGAGGTTTTTACTTTGGTTATTGTATTTATCAATTCTAAAACTTCCATTTGGTTCTTCTTGATATTTTATTTCTTTTTGAGATTTCTATTTTTCCATCTGCTTAGTATGTTCTTCATTGCTACTGAAGTATTTTTATCATGCCTGCTTCAAAATATTCATCAGATAATTCTGACATCTTTGTCACCTCGGTGTTGGTATCTATTGATTGTCTTTTTTCATTCAGTTTGAGATATTCCTTGTTCTTGGTATTATAAGTAATTTTTATCAAAACCTGGAATTTTGGCTATTATAAGACTCTGGATCTTATTTTAGTCTTTTGTTTTATCCATCTTCTTCTGACATTGCCCTAATAGGGCAAAGGATTGGGTGCCACCCTGTTACTGCTAGGTGGAAGTGGAAGTCAGAGCTCCTCATGTGGTTGGATGGATCTGGGACAATTGGCTGGTGGGGATAAAAGTCCCAGCTTCTGCCTTGGCCTTCTCTGGCATCACCCAGGGTGCCTGATTATAATCTGGTGAGTCTAGGCTTCCTTCTCAACTTCTGCTGGAGTAGGTGGGCAAAGGACCTCAGGTGTTTTTTGTAATGTTTGGCTAGAGTAGAGTGGCTATTGTCTATAATTTTTCTGTTTCTAGGTTTCCCCATTCCTGGATATTTGGCTGGAAAGGTTAGACTTCTGTAGGGCTTCTGAAAAATCTGTACCCTCCAGGCTGTTGCATTTGTCTGCTCCAAGTCTGGGATATATGAAACAAATAGGAAACCCAGGGAACTCACCACCATGTCATTCCTAAGATCCCAAGCCAGTGTGACTTTTCCTCTCCACCTTTCAGAGTCTTCTTATGTTTGTTTTATATATAATATCTGGGTTCTTAGTTGTAGTAAGTAGAAGAATAGTGTTCATGATATTTCTTCTGCTAAGCATTGTCAAAAGAAGGGAAAAGTAGGTTTACTCCAACTCCCTGGATGACAAATACTAAATATTCTTTTACAGCATGATTTTATTGCTTCTGTGTGTGATGGGAGGCTTTCCTGCCTTCTGTGTGCTGAACCCATCATAGATGCCTGCTTAGAGGACTAAGCAAAGGCTAATGGCAGCACTGGCCTTTGGTGGGAAATGGGGCTGATTTAGCAACTGGGTGAAGATCAGATTTTCCCCTAGCAAAAGCAGTGGCAAGATGTGAAATATAAGGGGCCCACTTAGGGGAATTTTTAAAGACAGATACCAAGGATCTTGTCCTTAGAGGGAATGATTTCAAGGGTCACTAAAAAATCTTTTTGTCTCTCCATGACTTCCTGAGAGTCCCTCCCTCTTGTGGTTCTGGGCAGTGAAGAGGGAAGGTAGTGTGTGGGTCTCGTCTTTAGGATACTTTCTGCCTGTTGGAGAAGAATGGCACACACTTGAAAACACAGAAAACATTGAATTAGAGCAAAAAATAGGTACATATTGAGGATGCTGGCCAGAGAGGAGAGTTGGATTGAGATGTGACCAGAGAAGATTCCTGGGGTGCCCATATGGCAGATTTACAAGGAAGAAAGGCTGGGGTGGGAGAGGGATAGTGAAGGCCTTGCAGAGTGAGGGCTGGCTGTGCATTAGCACTCATACAACTGCACTGCAGAGTTGGCATTTACAGTGTGACCACTGACTGTCAGCTCTAGGAAGTGACCTCAGGGCCTGTGACAGCAGTCTGTAGTTTTGCTGAGACATGGGTCTGAATCATGTTCACCCTGATGCTGGTGTGCTGAAAGGAGTCAATTAGGGAGTGATTCTGGCTGAAACACTCTACATTCTCATCACAACACAGCTTTGTTGGTCTTCATTCATCACGCCTGATGAAGAAATTGCAAAGCTAAAACCTTTGTGCCAAGTGTTGTTGCTGGTAGTGAAATTGAGACCATCTAAGAAAATGACTACTCTTAACTAGAAAACAGCTGTTTTGTATAAAAAGAGCAGGGGAGGTTGAATTTGGCAATTGTTTCATTCTATAGTAGAAGCATAAAATACTGATGTATTATAATACAGAATACAGAATAGGACTACAATCTCTGGACAGAAATAGAAAAGTGAGGTTGGCAAACTTCATTCAAGCACTCTGGTGAAATAATTGCATCTTTTCGTGAAGGGTATTATGTATGGTGAATATATTTGGGATTTGGAAACTGTGAAACACTTGGGTCACATACTTTGGTGTTGACAAGGCTCTAATGAAATTCAAGTGTCTGTCCTTCCTCTTAGAATTGTGAGCTAGGCTTCTGTCTTTATGACTCCAGAGACTGGCACGGTACCTGGGACAGAGTCAGCCCTTAACAGAAGGCTCTTAAGTGAAAGATGGATGAAAGAATGCACAGGTCAGTGGACAGATGGGCAAATACAGCCTTCATTGCTCTGTATGTGGGGTCAGAAGATCAGCCTAGAGAACCTCAGTGTTGAGGCCTTCATTTTATTGGGTGTTTGCATCCTCTGGGATTCATACAAAAAGAGGGCTCGTGAAATATTTGCTCTCCTCAGCTTTCTGAGCCTCTGTTTTCCCCTTTGTGAAATGTGGATCATCATACTGCTCCCCAGGCTGACAGAGTGCATTAAGCGAGCTTTGGTGTGCAAGGAGCTCTTGCAATGCTGTAAAGTGCTATACTAGTGTCGGCTATCATGTATGGTGGTATTTCAAGGTCAAGGGAGAGGTGGTGGGAGAGCACAAGAACAAAGAAGTTGGTGTGTGCTGGGCAGCCCCGGTGCACAGGGGAGCAGAAGAGCTGTCTGGGAGGGCACAGCAGAGACCTGGATTCCTGTCTCCAGGAGCCCTGGGAAGCCAGTCTACAGAGCCTTTTCCTAACCACATAAAAGCAGTTTAGCCTGGGTCCTTGATCTGATGCTGGTAGAGTCCTGAGATCTCTCACAGATGAGGCTGTCAATTAAAGGTCTTCCTCTGCACCCCTGCAATGCAGCCTCCCCACTCCCTGCGGAAGGGCAATTGAGGCTGTGACAAATCTCTCAGCCAAGATCTTTCCAGGGATAATTTGGCCAGCCTAATTATCCCATGTTAATTAGATAAGACTCAAATTACATGAGCAAGGCTTGCAAGCCCAGCATTTTGGAGGTTTTCAAGTTATTTACCTGGTGTCTCTGATTTTGCTGGGAGAAAATGATTTCTTGCTCCCAGGCAAACTAAACCCACAAATTAGGGCTGCGGCTCCCTCCTGAACCTATAAAGGGGGAGCCTGTGATTGTAGGCTGGTCAATTGCATCTCAGCTAAGGGTTAGCATTTTATTCCATCTCTCTGGCCTCCCCAGCATGAATCGCCAATTCACCTACAAGTCGGGAGCTGCCTCCAAGGGGGGCTTCAGCGGCTGCTCGGCAGTGCTCTCCGGGGGCAGCTCATCCTCCTACCGGGCAGGGGGCAAAGGGCTCAGCGGAGGCTTTGGGAGCCGGAGCCTCTACAGCCTGGGGGGCACCAGGAGCATCTCCCTCAACATGGCCAGCGGCAGTGGGCGGGTGGGTGGCTATGGGTTTGGTCGAGGCCGGCCCAGTGGCTTTGCTGGGAGCATGTTTGGCAGCGTGGCCCTGGGGCCCGTGTGCCCGTCCGTGTGCCCTCCGGGGGGCATCCATCAGGTCACCGTCAACAAGAACCTCCTGTCCCCCCTCAACGTGGAGCTGGACCCCGAGATCCAGAAAGTGCGCACCCAGGAGCGGGAGCAGATCAAGGCTCTGAACAACAAGTTTGCCTCCTTCATCGACAAGGTGGGACTTTTTGGAGCAAGCCAAACCTAGAGCCTCTTCCTTCCTCTGCCTTCACTGCCCTCAGGGACCTCCCTGTCCAAAGCAGAGGAAAACTGGACACTCCCCAGGCTGTAGACACAGTAAGGACAGAGCAGGAAAGAAACTGGACAAACCTGAATCAGTGCTGATGGATCGGGGGTGGTCAGAGGGGCAGGAAGAGCCAGGGAGCTTGGTGTGAGAAGGTTTCCAGGAGGCAGGGCAAGTGGTTTCAAAGGTAGAAGTAGGAGAGTAAGTCTATGCAACTTGGAAGCTGGACAAAGGAGAGCTCCGTGGCAGCCTAGGATATCTATAAAGCCATGAGACTCCGTTTCTCCTCTCCTGGGACTTAGACCTGCTCAAATTCTGGTTGAAAAACAGACTCAAAGCCTATATATAATACACCCGATGTATAAGGTGAGGCAGATGGGGATCAGTGAGGCACTAGCCCTGTGGTCTTCGAATGTGCTCCCGGAACTAGCAGCATAGGATCACCTGGGCACTCGTAGAAATGCACATTTGGGACCCAGAGTTCCCGGGTGAGGGTGATGTCCCTTTGAGTTTGAGAACCCCTGAGGAAGAAAGGGGTAGCAGGGCCTTGGAAATAGAGACTTGCTGAGCACAGGGGAGCAGGGGAAGCCCACCAGGGTGACAGTGAGTGGGGTAGCAGAGCATGAATGGGGGTGGACGGGGGTGGGGAAAGGAGGCCTGGGGAGAGGGAGCCGTCCTGTGTAGTGTGGTAGACTTGCTCGGAGAACGGGGAGAACTTGGCTTTGCGCAAATGTCAGGTGAGCGGTGGCGGAGGGGAACGAGGGCGTGCGCACATTGCAAGGAGCACCGGAGGAGTTTGGGTTCGACCCTGAAGGTGATGTGGAACCTCCAGAGCGTTTTGAGCAAGGGAATGGCTTGGTATTTCCAGGCTGCAACTTGGGAATGCTGGTTGTTCCCCGGGGAGAAATGCTCTGAAGTCAGAGAGTCAGACATGAAAGCCACATAGGAAGACCCAAGAGCCCCAGTCGGCTGAGTGCCTGCCCCTGGCTGGGCTGGTAGATGCCACGACAGAGGCCCGGACACCGGGCCGTGGGCAGGGGCACCCAGGACTGTGAAGGCCAGGACAGGCCAGCTCAGGTGTCTAAGGACTTGCCTCAGAGAGGTGGCCCAGGCTGCCCGTGGGCACTGGCCCAGGCAGACTTAGACCGGTGAGGAGGAGACAGGTCTGAGCGGCAGGAAATGAAGATGAGGCCTTGCCTGGTCTTAGAGGCTGTCCCCTGAAAGAGAGCCTCAGGCAGACAAAGGGCCCTGGGCAGGGGGAGGCGGTATTTTCCAAGGGCTGAGGCTTACCCTGTAAGCTAATGTAGCATAGGACAACACAGCCTCTGTCCAGGAAAAGAAAGCACGCAGCCTCCCTATTGACCGAGTACCTGTTGATTTGGGTCCCAGGTGCGGTTCCTGGAGCAGCAGAACCAGGTGCTGGAGACCAAGTGGGAGCTGCTGCAGCAGCTGGATGTGAACAACTGCAAGAACAACCTGGAGCCCATCCTCGAGGGCTACATCAGCAACCTGCGGAAGCAGCTGGAGACGCTGTCCGGGGACAGGGTGCGGCTGGACTCGGAGCTGAGGAGCATGCGGGATGTGGTGGAGGACTACAAGAAGAGGTGGGCAGGACCCCACATCTAGGCTGACTGGCCTGCTAGAGCTGGGCCTTCCCTGCAGGCACTGGGCCACTTACCGTTGGCTGCAGAGGCACTGAGCTTGGGTGAGAGTAGCCCATCCTGAGTTCCCCTACCTGGGCAAGATGAGGGCCCTCTCTGGGTGGCCGGGCAGTCTGGACAGTGGATAGTCAGTCTCTCAGGCAGTGGCAGGGCTGTTCTGGCAAGTGGCCACCTCCTTGGTGCACTCCCTCCTGCTCTCCACTGGAGAGAGCCTCTCAGCTCCTAAGCTTGCTCAGTGGGTCCCCAAGTTCCAAGGAACCATTCTCCCCCCACCTCAACCCAGCAGGGGAGGGAGTTGGAGTTTCTCTCATCTCCCTCAGGTCATGGAATTGGGGAAATGCCCCCTCTGTCCTGGGGGATAGTTCTGGCTTCCTTAAGAGTCATGTGTCGAGATGGGGTAAAGTTATTAGCACGAGTGTCAGACAGCTGGAGTGACACAAGAATCATGGCTGAAAGGGGCAGCAGCATGTTCCTGTGATTTGGACACTTCATGGGAAGAGGAAGAATGAATTTACTCTCCAGGCATCAGGGGAAACCCAAATCCCAAATCATCTGGTCCCGTGGCTTGGGAAGGCGTTGCTTTCAAACCCTGTCTATGGCACTGGCCAAGTAGTCCTAGTGAGTTGGACAGATTTGCAAAGATACAGACTAATACCTGCTAAAAGGTACATAGTGTGGGCATCCATTCTCTGCTTTCACGATGAGGGCACACACGCACCCCTTACTCATGTGACGCTTTCCTGCAGGTACGAGGAGGAGATTAACAAGCGCACAACTGCCGAGAATGAATTTGTGGTGCTCAAGAAGGTGAGGAGGTGGGGGGTGCTGGTGCATGGCCCTCCGTCACCCGGGCGGGGGAGTGTGGAGGGCAGGGTGGGTAACAGAGAGGAGACTGAGGTCTGTGCTCCTTGTAGGAAGACTGGGAGCTCAAGTGCCAGAGGAGGACGGAGGGTTGTGCTGCTTGGGACGTCTTGGGAAACCTTGATGTTTCCCTAGAATATATCACCTTGTCAGCTCTTAATATTCGGTGTGAATGGGCAGGAGCCCAGATATGGGTAGTCAGTGCCCAGGTTGTGTCCACTTTGGCTTGGGAAACAGGACAGGCTTTGAGCGGGGCTGCAGGTTTACCTTCCAACTCTGCCTGTCTCTGGCAAAGCGCCATGGCTGCCCTGGGCCCTGACTGCAGAATGAGCCCCGTGTGGAAGGTAGAGCTCTCTCCTATACCCCCTTTAAGAAATAGAGGCAGTAACATGGTTCCAGTTTGGATGGGGTGCAGACGACTTCTAGAGGCTCGCAGTGAACCTTGGGTGGAAGTTATATTCCTGCCCTCTGGGTCTCGACACCATTCCCTGGAGGCAGCTAGCCAGTCTTAGTGTCGGTGCTCAGATGCCAGTTCCTGGGAGAGGTCTGTCTGGACTTGAAGAATGGCAATGCCAGGGGTCTTTGGATTCCTTTAGGATGTGGATGCAGCTTACATGAGCAAGGTGGAGCTTCAGGCCAAGGTGGATGCCCTGGATGGAGAAATCAAGTTCTTCAAATGCCTGTATGAGGGGGTAAGGGCTCCATCCCCCCACCCCATCCCCAGCTCTGTCTTCTGGAAGGACAGACGTGTAAATGAGTGGTTGGTTACTCATTCCTTTAAGAGCCCAGGAGATCTCCAGCATTTGGATGCTGGTGGCCATGTTGATCCAAGGCACGCATGACATCTATCCCGATGCCCCCAAATGATGTGTGCACCATCGGTCCTAGCCTGGCCTCCAGATGTCCTGGTCTTACTTCCATCAGGAAGTCGTGGATCCTTATGAGGTTCCCACTGATCTTCAGCCAAGGACATTCTCATTTCTCCCTGTCTTTTCCCTACCGCTGGGGTGTCTCCTTGGGTCTTGAGCAAGAATCTCCAGGGGTAGAGGTGAGGAGTCTTCACACCCTTCCTACTGCCTCTGACCATCTAGCTGCAGGTCTGAGCCTATTGGCCAAGCATATGTCAGCTCCCATGTCCTTAGTGTCTCTTATTTGGTGGCTGGGCTGTTTCCCCACTACTTCCTCTACTCCTGACCTGTCTCAAGGGACAGACAGATGAGCTATTTTCTTTCTTAACTGCTTCAAACTCATTCAACAGTTTTCAGATGTGGTATTGAGACATTTGGGCTGGGGGCTTTGGGGAATACAGCTTGCCTCCATTTGGGAGAATCTGGGGGATATGCTAGGAAAGGGCCATCACCTTGGCCTCTTCCTCTGCCCACAAAAAGCATTTCATGTCTCCTTCTTTTCCATATAGGAGATCGCTCAGATCCAGTCCCACATCAGTGACACATCTGTCATCCTGTCCATGGACAACAATCGGGACCTGAACCTGGACAGCATCATTGCTGAGGTCCGTGCTCAGTATGAGGAGATCGCCTTGAAGAGCAAGGCTGAGGCTGAGGCGCTGTACCAGACTAAGGTGGGCTGCATACCTCTCTAGAATCCAGCCTGCCATGGCCCACACATTTACTCGGAGCACAGCACTGTCCTGGTCACTGGGGGAAGCCCAAAGGGAGAAGATGAAACTCTTAGACTGACCCACTTAGACTGAGGCAGCCATCGAAGGACACCCACAGCTGAGTGCAAATGAATGTGGCACAGAGTCCCGGATGCTGAGGAGACAGAGGTTAGGGGACCAGGTGGGGCAGGTCAGGACTGACTTCCTGGAGATAGGGTTTTAAACTGAGTCTGAGAGGGAGGAAAACACGGGTAGTTAGCATCTCAACTCCTCATTAATTACAATAAATTAGGGGGTCTCTTGAGTGTGATCTGAGATCAGGTAATTCCTACCTTTCATTCAAGTCCAACTGCAAGAATAAAGGGGGAGTATGAGTCCCTTAGATCTTAACTCCTCTAATGGGTCCTGGGTGGGGAAATAATTCTTTAGATAATTTGGTTTCTCAGATCAAGATGGCAACTTCCTAATTGTTCCATGCTGTTTATCGGGTTCCTTCTCAGGGGAGATTCACACACTTGAGGACTTATGTTGTCCCTCCCCCTGCCTTCATGCCACTACAGGGACAGAAGGATGTGGCCAGCAGGTGTGGGAGGAAGGGAGGCTTTCAAGGTTTAGGCAACAACAAAAGCCAGGATTCTTGATAAAAGTTCCAACCCAAGTTCATACCCAAGTCTCCAGTTCCCACTTCCCTACATGTGACTGCTGCAAGCTGGGATCAGGGACAGCCATGTGGCCCAGCCACTCTGGATTGTCAGTGGCTAGTGCTTAACCCCAGGCTCCTTCCAGAAGAATTAGGCAGGTCTGCACAGACATAATTTTTGGAACATTTGCTGTTCGGGGTTATCCACACCTGCATGTCTCCATCTGGAGGTAAGCACTTATTGACCAGAGTTTCTAGTTCTAGCAATAGAATTATGAGGTCTTATTATTATTATTCCCCTTTGAAAGGGTGGGGGTGTCAGTAACTTGCCAAGCTCACTTAGCTGGTAAGCGATGGAGCTGGATTGGAATCTAGATGACTGCGAATTTTATGGTGTTTAGACAAAAGATCAGGACACGACTCTGGTAAGAAGCATTTACAGTGAAGGTTTGGGGTGGGCTGGGAGCAGAATGGAGAAGGATGCTTTCCTATTTGCTTCAAAAGGAGACTGTTTGGTGTCAGAACTGGGGAAGTTAGTGCCCCCCTCCCTGTTAGTTGGTAGGGAGGGCCATCCTGCTCACACAGCCTTACAGAGAAGCAGGAAAAGACCACCTGTCCTGCCCCAGTGTTTACCATCCCAAGATTAGCACCAAAGATAAAGCACAGAGGCATAGTGAGAATCCCCCGCTCTGCCTTCCAGGGGATCTGGTATCTTTAAGAGGAATCCTAAATGTAGGGCCTTGTTAGGGTCAGATATAACAGCCTGCAAGGCCAAGCACCAGGGACATAGAGAAGCAGTGCACGGCCATCAGAGTTCTGAATGCCACACTTTTCCAAGTTCCTCTTAAGCCAGATTCTGGGGTAGAACTAAAATACTCTCTTTGACTATTTGCTGGATGACATCAAAGGCAGGCGTGATCCCAAAACTTAGACGACCTCAAATTCATGGCTAGTGGTGTTGGGGAATAGCAGAATCCGCCACCACCACCATGACACACACACACACACACACACACACACACACACACACACACACTATTCTTCATGCCCAGAGAGACTTCCTGTAGCCTAGGGCCCAGCTGAGCTATGAAGGGAAGGAAGTCACAGAGAAGACAGGTCCCTGCCATCCAGTCATGCTAAATCTGATAGGAAAGACACAGAAAGGCCTACTTACAGTACAATGTGGTAAGATCTATGGACTGGGGTGCCAGGAGCTATGGAAACGGAAGTATGCCCAACTGAGAGATCAAGGAAGTCCTCGTGGAGGAAGTGACTCTGCCCTGGCTGAGTTGGAACTAACTGAGGAAAAAGAAAAAAATGGATGGGGAAGGGTTTTCCAGGTGGAGATAGCAATTCATGCAAAGACTCAGAAACTTGAGGGGCATTTGGGGAACATGGAACTGTTTGGCACAGGTGTAAAAAGAAATAGATGAAGGGCAGGGGCAATGGAAAACAAATCTAGAGAGACTGGTGGATGCCAAGCCTCTAAGCACCTTGCTGCTCTGCTCATGGTTTGAATTTGACCTTGACTTTGAAGGGCTATGGGTGGAGGCGCATCATCCCTGGAGTTGAGTGTTATAAAGTGGCAACGTGGAGAGTAGAAGGCTTTCATGTGTCCTTATGACCAAGTCTAACCGTCAGTGAGATAGCTGTGCTTAATGCAAACAAATAAACCCAATGAGCAGAAGGTTGAGTGGGAGGCTGTTGACAGCCTGGTGAGGTAGGGGACCCGCACCCACCTCTGTCACACTCTGAAGACAAAGGCACAGTCTGCCAGGTTGAGCTCAGCCAGGCCCTGAGTCAAGGTCTCTGCTTTGTCCCTTGCCCCCCTAGTTCCAGGAGCTCCAGCTAGTGGCCGGTCGGCATGGAGATGACCTCAAACATACCAAGAACGAGATCTCCGAACTGACTCGCCTTATCCAAAGGCTGCGCTCGGAGATTGAGAGTGTGAAGAAGCAGGTGAGGGGGCTTCGGGGCATCCTGGCTCGTTGGCAAGGGAGGAGTGCGCTGCCTAGCCCACGTAACTCCCCTGGACCCCTCTCTCACTCTTGGTCCTCCGTCTCAGAGCCCACGTTCTCCAGTGGAGCCCCTGATCTCATCCCCCACCCTTACCTCCCATCTGAAGTCTGGAACAACTGAAGAGTCTTTCAGAACCCAAGTAGCTGAGAGTAATAATCCTCCCTGACTCATGTTGACTCATGTGCCTCCATCACCATGGATGTGGCTTTGCTTTAGGAAGTGGGGCCAGACTGAGGATGGTCGACCACAGTGAACATGTTGGGGTGAGGGGTGAAGTGAGGCCCAGAGGGCCCTAGAACTCAGGGGAAAATGCTACCTCCTGCCCCCTCAGTGCTCCAACCTGGAGACGGCCATCGCCGACGCCGAGCAGCGGGGCGACTGTGCCCTGAAGGACGCCCGGGCCAAGCTGGACGAGCTGGAGGCCGCCCTGCACCAGGCCAAGGAGGAGCTGGCCCGGATGCTGCGCGAGTACCAGGAGCTCATGAGCACGAAGCTGTCCCTGGACATCGAGATCGCCACCTACCGCAAGCTGCTGGAGGGCGAGGAGTGCAGGTGGGTCATGGGAGGGGTCTTAGAAGCTAACAGCTGGAAGAACTTTTGGTATCTTCTGACTCAGTTTCCCAGAGTGTGGGAGGGTTGCTGCAGGGCCTGAAGATACTTTTGAGGTCACCCAGAAACGTAGCTTTAAACGGCATCCGGTCAGTTAATGAGATAGCAACTCCTTTACGGAAGGCCTGTGACTTTCCAGACCACAGCGGGGAGGTAGCCTCAGCGGGGTGCTGGTGTGTCTTTAAGCCGCTCTGACCTTGCAAATACCTCTATTATTGATAAGAGACAGTTGATCCCAGGTTCAGAGCCTCTGGCAGACAACAATATCCAGGCAAAAAAAATTTAAAATTGCTTTATTTTCATTATATTTATTTTTATTGCTGTTTATTCTTTCTTTTTTGTTCAGGTAGTGTTGACTTTCTATTCACCCTGGTGATATAAAACTTCTTTTTAAGAAAAATGCATTTTTTTTGTCATAAAAGGCAGAGTCAAAGAGAAGTCCTAAATATATAACAATTTGAGCCATACATGCTCATAGCAACGATCAGAAGGGTGGTGCACAAAGCATCGGAGTGTGGAAAACCTTATTCTAACAGAGCATCCTTGTATCCCGGAGACACATGGGGAGAAGTCACGGGTCCTAAAACCAGACAGTTCATTCCTTAAGGGCAACCTCCGATGCTGATATTTCCACACGTGTGTTTATTTATTCTGGCGCTAGCCTTGCAGGAATGAAGAAATGGGATAAAGAGAAACCCAGAGGAGGGCCCCCGAGGGGTGTTGTTGTTGGGGGGCCCCAGGTTTGCAAGTTGGCACATCTCCGAAGTGGGACGAGTGGCCTGGGGCGGGAGGGGGGTGAGCAGAGGCCTCTGGCCAGCTGAGGGGCTCGTGGAGGCTGGACTGCTGACGTCAAACTGTAGTGTGGGGAACTCGGATGCCACGCACCAGAGCTTCACCTGCACTTTCCTCTCTGCACAGGATGTCTGGAGAATACACCAACGCCGTGAGCATCTGTGAGTATTTCACGCCTCTGCGGGGTCTTTGTAGGCCGTCAGTGAACACAAGCGGGTGCCTGCTACCAGGCCCCCGGGGAGCAGCCTGGGCTTTGCCCGGGAGATCACCACGGCCACAACTGCCTTGCTTGCTGAGACCCGTTGCGTCTTCCCATCACATCCCAGCTTCCCATCACATTCTGATCCTTCACATGGGCCCCTTCCCCAGAAATCTCACCTCTGCTGGGATGGAACTCCCAGCCCACGCTCTCCTGCCTCCCCCGCCCAGCTCTCCTGCAGGCCGTGAGCCTCCTGAGTCCACCTCCTGGCCGGGAGGGGGGACCTGCACGCAGCTGGCTGCACACCCCCCGTTCGTGCTAGCTCCACAGCGCCCAGGCCGGGCTCCTTCCAGACACACCAGCAAATCCTTCCTAAATCGAGCAATCAGGAGATCCTTTGAAAAAAAAAATTAGGAATGTATTTTAAAGTTAAATGCAAGAACTATTGGCTTATGTGATGCTCTGGGAGGAAGCTCTTGCTGCTCCTGTTTGTTCAAAGAATGAGGAGGTGCCCGATCTGGGGACCCCGGGGGATCTGGCCTATTGTTTCCAGAGCTTGAGCTGCTCAGGCACCGAGCACATTAGAGTCCGCAGCTGACGTGAAGGGTTCGCTTGAGACGGAGACGTCTGTGCTGGTTGTGGCTGGGAGGCCGGAGGGCACTTGGGGTCACTCCCAGCTGGGGACACGCACACTTACGGCTCCTCCGTCCACCCCCACAGCGGTCATCAGCAGCACCCCGGCGGGCACCGCGGGCACCGGGGCCGGCTTCGGTTTCGGCGGCGCTGGCAGCTATGGTTACCGGCCCAGCTCGGTCTCCGGGGGCTACGGCGTGCTGTCCGGGGGCTGTGTCACCGGCAGTGGCAACTGCAGCCCCCGTGGGGAGTCCAAAACCAGGCTGGGGAGTGCGAGCGAGTTCAAGGACCCCCAGGGGAAGACCTCCGCTCTGAGCTCCCCCGCCAAGAAAACCACGAGATAAAAAAAAAAAAAAGAAGAAAGAAAGAAGCCCATTTCCCAGCTGTCCACCTCGCCCTGCTTTTCCTCTGGACGCCCTTCCCTGGGAAAACTCCTGTCTCACATTTATCCTGCTCTCCTCCTTGCTTCTCTTCGCCACTGACATTCCTCTCCTCCACCTCCTGCCTTAGTGTTTGTTAATCTAGAATCGGGATTCCAGCCCATCCTTGTGCGTCCATACCCAGAGACCCCCTACCTCAGTCTCCCCTTCCTGCAGCGCTGCCAGCAATGACGGCCTGGACCTCGCCCCGGCCTGCAGGCCTCCCCCAGAGGAAGGTTCCTCTCAGCGGGGACCCCCTTCTCACCCCAGCTTAGGAGGTTATTTGACCATATGCTCCACGGGTGAGACGCCAGGTGATGGGTTATATCTTGCGGGCCCCCTGGGTGTATGGAGGGCTGGGGGTAGCCCTGAGGGTTGGTCCCATTCATGAAGGGATGTGCCCTCAGAATGCACATCCTTGTCTTGTTCGGGCTTTATCTCCCTGCTTCCCGTGTCTCACCAATAAACTTAATAAAACTCATGAAGGACCAGGCTGCTTCTCTCTCCTAAGGGGATCCTCACCTCAGGCCACACCTCTTCCATATGTGGAGTCAATGACCTAGAGTCCGGGGCATCGAGCTCCGGGGTGCTCCACAGCACCCCCAAAGCATCTTTTAATCTGAGGGAAAGAGATCCTTGCATGGACCGCAGGATCGCCCTGGATTTTGTGAGACTCGGGATTCGGCTCTGACCCCATCCCCAGCAGGTCACCCTTGAGGCAGGCCTGTCTCAGTCTTGCGCAGCATGCAGGTTATCGGCAGGGAGCGGGGGGCACCACTTCCCGTGGCAGGATGCAAAGCTGGAGCAGAGGCAGCAGGAAGCCAGTTCTGGAAAGCTTGGGGCTCAAGCAACGGCTATTTACTGTTCTCTGGGAAAAGGCCCAAGTAGAGTCTCTTTAAAGTAGCAAGCCATGTCCCCTTGGTCTGTGGTGAAGTGGATGTCTGAGTGTGTGAGTCGTTTTGACGCACGGGGCCATCTCTGGGACCCACACCACCCAGCTTCCCAAGCACTCTTGCGCTGCAAGACGACTGCCGGGTTCCCAGGCTACGACGATGCCGTCAGGATGCAAAGAGCCAGGGGGAGGCTGCATTCAGGGTGGGGCTCACGGGTGCATCTGACCAGGGTCACTATGGGTCCAGGGGGTCCTAGAGCTCAAGTCAGTGGCTCTGAATTCAGGCTCAGACCCTGCAACTAACCGGGGATCACCAGCAAAGCTCTCAAGACTCTCGAGTCTCATTTCTTTAGCTATAAAACAGGCAGGCTGATGACCTGGGCATGATTGTGAGGCCCACCCGAGGCGACACAAACACGGCCCGTGCAACGGCTGGTGCAAAGTTCATACTCAATAAATGTCAGTGGAAAGAGACTCTTGTCCTCAAATCTTTTTGCTTCGAAAACTTGACTAAATCTGTTCACTTAAAAGAGGTGTCTCGTGCTGGCGAAGCAATTCACAAGCTCCAAACTTTAAAGAGACCATCTCATAAACTATACGCCAGCTTATTTATTGCCCAAAGGAGAACTGGACGGTGGAATGACTCGTCTCAGGGATCACATGCTTGGGGCCAGAAAAAAAAATGTGGTCAGTTTGATGATTTGAGTACCTTGCACGTATCTGGCACATGTTAGTGTTGGGCATATAGAGACATGCAAACCTGGCTCTCGCCCTGGGTGGTGGCATAGCTGTAACCAATGTAAGTGTAACACAGCGAGGTGCTGACAACCAGAGAGGATACAGAGATAGCACACCAGAGAGTGAGGGGCTCCGGGGAGCTCAGGGGAGGCTGCCGGGGGAGGCAGCAGGTGCAGAGTTGTCAGAGGATGGAGTTTACTGGGTAGACACGAGGAGGGAGTGGGCATCGTGGCCAGAAGCACTAGCAGGGTGAAAACGGGTCCTGACTCCAGGAGCGTGAAGGCACAGGCTGGAGGAGGCCCAGCAAGTGGAGAGGATGTCTCTCCAGGGGCACCTGGGGTGAGGGAGGCAGGTGGCAGCCACATCATGAGGTCCTTTCAATCTGCTATGGAGGGGACGCATGTGGCTCAGTTGGTTAAGTGTCTGACTCTTGATCTCAGCTCAAGTCTTTTTATTTTTTAAAGATTTTATTTATTTATTCATGAAAGACACAGAGAGAGACACAGAGAGAGAGAGAGAGAGAGAGAGAGAGAGGCAGAGACACAGGCAGAAGGAGAAGCAGGCTCCATGCAGGGAGCCCGATGCAGGGACTCAATCCTGGGTCTCCAGGATCATGCCCTGGGCCCAAGGCAGACGCCCAACCGCTGAGCCACCCGGGTGCCCCTCAGCTCAAATCTTGATCTCAAGGTCTTGATCTCAGGGTCGTGAGTTCAAGCCCCATGCTGGGCTCCATGTGGAGTGTGGAGACTACTTAAAAAAAAAAATCTGCAACTGAGTTGGCATTTAATGCTGTAGTGTTCATGGGAGAAGCTAACACTTTGGGTGTCAGATGGATCCAACTTTGAGGCCTCCTTTGTCACTCACTGACTGTGTGACTAAGGCAAAATGCTTCTGCTCCATGAGCTTCAGATTCTTCATCGGTCAAAACTTAATAACAGAAATCCTTGTATAAAGTTGTCATAAGAATTAAATTCAATGAAAGAAGGCACAAGAATTATTTAATTCATACCTGGCACATAGTATGGGCTCAGCAGATAGTTGCTCTTATATCACTGTTATTATTAATGCTCTTCGTATTACGAGAATAGACTGTTCCTTCAAAAAGCCTAAGTGAGATGTGAAATACGGAAGATCTAAGAGCCATTGGGTTTTTTGATGAACAGAAACTAAAGAGAAAAAGCCGTGGCTATTGAGAGATATTTCTACCACCCACCTTTTACACGTGGATCCAGAATATTAACACTGACTGTCTCAAAGGGCAAGTCCTGAAGTCTCAGTGGAGACGTCACACAACAGAGGCTCATTTTCCATTCACAGTCCAAGGTGGATTTGGGCAGCTCCCCCACATGGCTCTCCCAGCAGGTGTCTCACAGACCTGTGTGCTTTGGTCTTCTAGCCCCGCCGCACAGGGCACATGGCCTGCAAGGTTCCTGGGACAGGGGAAAGAGAGATGAAGGAGACACACGGGCTGTTAAGTGTCTCATCGTAGAAGTGACAGATGTCGATGCCAACCCACATGCAACTGGCCAACATGGCCCCAAGCCCCAGTCGATCCCCAAAGGAGGCTGAGAAATGAGGAGGAGCGCGAGGATACTTGGTAAGCCCTGGAAGTCTCTGGCACAACCTTCCTCCATGTAGGTACCTGGCATCGGTCACCAGCCGAAGACTTCTTTCCCCCGAGCAGCGCTGGGGTGACGCTGGCACATACGCTCTGGTCCAAGCCAACAACCTCCCTTTGGCTCTAACAGTGTAACACTGGGCACAGCGCCATAGCCAAATCAGGCCGCACACCATAGTCATTATTTTTAGTTTTCCCTCATGTTTTTGAGGAGATACTGGAAGTCACATTGGGTTTGGGAATAATGGTGAAATAGAGGTAATTTGTTCCGTGTTTCTCAAAGCACATTCCTTGAAGCCCTGGTTCCCGTAAGGTATTTGGCTAAAAAGAGAGCTGTATGGTCAAACAAAGGTTGGGGCAACAATGGATTTTCTTTTTTTTTCTTTCTTTTTTTTTTTTTTAATAAGAACAGTACTTCATGTATGATATGAGAATCAGCCTACCTCTCTCTTTTTCTCTGTTTTTTTTTTCTTAAATAATTCGCCTATAAAGAAGACATTATATGCTCATACAAGAAAGTTTAGGAATATTAAAAAGTAGAAAAGAAATCTTATATTTAATGATCCCACTTCCCAGTTACTGTTTTTGGAAAACACTGAGTTTAGTGGCCTCTTTTGGTGCAGCTTTCCTAAGCCTGGTGATGGATCTAAAAAGTACTGCAATCCAGTACCCGCTTGATCTTTTTTTTTTTTCTTTAACACAAGAGGGAATCCATCCCCACACTTTCTTTTTCTACCCGATACCTATTAATCTCCTAAGAACTAGTGTTCCAGGGTAAACGAGAGTCCGTTTAATGGCAGCATGTTTGCAAATCCCTGCTTAGAGGATCCATCCATCCATCCATCCATCCATCCATCCAACCATCCTTTGTTGTTGAGCTCTGGTTTCAAAGGGTGATGTTTGTAGCTTAGTCTACCAATCCAGGGGTTGCTTTCACCCAGAACTAATGGCAGAGGTAGTCACCGGAGCCCAAGATGACACAGTAAGTTGCTGTCAGAGGCAGTTGCCATGAGAAGCCCTCCTCCCAGGCCTCAGCCTCCTTTTGATCTGCCCACGTCCTCACACATCACACATCCAATGCCTCTGAAACCTGGATGTGCCACCTTTGTCTCTCCATAATCTGTAAGGTCAGCCTGGGGGTTCAGGAATTCCTGATTCATCCAACGAGTCAACCCCTCACAGGACGATAAAAAAAAGGTCATCCTGCCTGTTCCCTGACCCTAGGCAGAAGTGGCTTGGTTCCAAAGACATCGGGGTCTCAAATTCTTAAGAAGTTTCCAGAAAAAAGGAGATTTCAAAAGCTCCCTTTGAGAGCCAACCCTATGTAAGTGTCTCCTGTTTCCATGTAAATGCTTTTCCACTTTTCTATTCTCAATGATCAGAGTTAATGAACTGTCTCTGGTGCTTGTGGGGGATAAAAACCTGGCTAAATGTATGGGGCATAGGAAGCAATCTCATGAAATAATGGGAACCATAACCTTGAGGTTCTTGGGGGGTCTGCTGGTCACCCAGCTTCACTGACATTGCCCCTCCCTCTCCAGAGGGAATTGGCTATAGTGTCTCCCCAAAAGCAGCATAGAGAGCCCACCCCCCTTCCCACCCAGGACATTCCAGACTCTATCTGTTCATCTGTGGCTGGCGCCATCTCTCTCCCTCACCGATGCCCCCACAGCCTTGTTCCCTGTGGGGTAAACACCTCGGCTGTTATTACGCTCTGTGATTGGTCCAGTGGAGGCTGTGTCACTCAATTACCTCCCGGTGCCATCTGGTCACCCCACGAGGGCAACAAGGGGAGCCCAGTCCCCAGGGTATAACCGAGGGCACAGCAATGAGCCTCGTCCCAAGCACCAGTCTGTTTCACACTCATCCCGAATGTCCCTGGTGCTGAGGCCGGGGCTGAGCACCGCGTGAGCAGGGAGGGAAGGGTTAATCCAGGTACCTGTTAATCTGATGGTGGAAATGGGACCCACACCCGGTGCTCAGACGGATGAGAAATACCACCCGGGTACCAGGAGAGCAGTATGGGAAAGGGCTCTTTCTGACAGAAGAGGAGAATTAAAGGCAATTTAAGTTGGAAAAAGGAAATTGGGCTAGATCACAAAAGATGCTCCTGAGCTTATTTGGAATGAAGTTTGCGGATCTAGTTCTTAATTTTTCAGACTGGAGGCGACTTCCTCGGCCCTTCTCGACTTGTTCTTAATAGTCAGTCATATTTCGATCCAGAATCAGAAATGTCAGGGCAGCAGATGTCCTGATCAGGGGTTCTTTGGATGCTATGAATCATCCTCTTCCGCAACTAAAGAAAAACAAAAAAACCCAAACCTCATGAAAGACTGTTTTCCCAAAATTCCCTGTGCCATCTCCTTAGGCTTCCTTCTTCCCAGTTCGCATCTCCCTCACTTTTATTCCAGAAATGTTTTTCTGGAGAACCCTTTTAGCCCAAAGGAACAATCCCCTCCTCCCCCAACCGTACCCCAGCTCCTGCAACCACAGCTCTCACTGGCCTTAACTCCTCAACAGACTGAGAATTCCTTGCATGTAGACCAGAAGTCTCTACCCTCTGGGGCTTCCTTCCAGAACTCAGGACAGAGCCATACTCATCCAGAAGCCGCACCCCCTCCCCCCACAAGCCTCCACTAACAGCCTAAGGATGTTTCTCTGGAATATGCTCCATCCCGTTCATGTCTTCCTGAAGCAGAACTGACCGGGGCATCTGCTCCCTGGGACCACACCCCTGCACCCCTGCGGAGTGCCTGCCCCCACCCCGAGGCAGACCCACTGGAAGCGCCCATCCCAAATCTTGGTGGTGATAACCCCAGTAATTGGAGGGCAGCAAGTGGAGATAAGGTGGCCAAATTATTATAATGCAGGAGGTGAGCAAAGCAAATGCAAGGTTCAGGGCCATTTTATAGGGGATTCGTGAGGAGTTTGGGGTGGGAGAGACAGAAACCTCAGGGGAGGGGTGGTAATTTCCTTAACAGAGAACCCCAGAGGCCCCACGTAGCTAATAGGTGGCCCCGACCTACAAATTAGGCTACGTGCAGCGGGCTATTTAAGGGGCTGGGGGAGCGAGGCAGGCCAGTAGGGCCTGCACCCCGGCCTGCACCCCGGCCTCACTCAGCCCGGCCCGCCCGCAGCATGAGCCGCCCGCTGCACCTCCGGCCCGCGGGTGAGCGCCCGGCCTTCAGCGGCTGCTCGGCCATCCTCGCGGGCAGGGGGAGCGCCAGCTCCGTGTCCCTCCGGGCCGGCGCCAAGGGCACGGCCGCCTTTGGCAGCAGGAGCCTCCTGAGCCCAGGGGGTGGCCGGCGCCTGGCCCTGGCCCCTGTGGCCGGCCGGGGTGGCACGTCCACACTGGGCCACTGCTCGGGCTCGGGGGGTGGCCGGCTGGGCGGCTTCGTGGGCACCGTGTTCGGCAGCGCCGGGCTGGGGCCTGTGTGCCTGTCTGTGTGCCCGCCTGGCGGCATCCCTCAGGTCACCGTCAATAGGAGCCTCCTGGCCCCCCTCAACGTGGAGCTGGACCCCGAGATCCAGAAGGTGCGCGCCCAGGAGCGGGAGCAGATCAAGGCCCTGAACAACAAGTTCGCCTCCTTCATCGACAAGGTGGGTCCTCCCGCATCTATTTGGCCCCTGGGGACTGGTGTGCACAGGGGTACTCGCTCTGCCCCCGGCAGCTGCCGGGAGACTTGGGGGAGCTAGTTATCCCTTCTGAGCCGCCCTTTGCTCATCTGTAAATGGACCCAACAGCGGCTCGCACCCCACATGAGGATGGGAGGATGAATGGGATGTCTGCAAAGGGCTTGGAACCGTGCTCCCCACTCCCCCACCCCCATGATCAACAGAAACGTCAGTTTTCCTTTGGGGATAAGACCCTGGGATGGGAAGGGGTGCGCTGGGGGCCAGAGACATGCGGATTGGCCCTCTGAGAGCTCTCAGTATCACACAAGGAGATGGGGACACGTATCCAAGAGACAAGCACCAAAGGGACACCGGCCAGGCAGTGTCCCAGGACATGATGGGTGGTGAAGAGGAGGGACTTCAAAAGTAGGAAGTGGGATGGGGATATAAGCCAGGGAGGGTCTCTAGAGGGGATGAGAAAGATGCACCAGCAAATTGAAGGGTGGAGCTGAGGGGAGAAGATTGAGAAGCAGGGCCTGTCGAGTTCCCATGTGTGCATTTAATGTACATCTGTGGGGTGGAGGACAGGCAGGAATTAAAAGGGAGGATGCCTCTGGTGACTCAGAGGCACTGACCCAAAGAATGGAGAGGACGGAAGGAATAGGCCTCCGTCTCCAAGCCGGGGCAAAAGGGCTGGGCCATGAGTCACAGGGGACATAATCTGGACAGTGGCTGGCATGACTCTGCCGGCTGCTGTCCCGAGGAGTTCTCGTATATCGGGACCCATGAGTCTGCTCCCAATCTGCCTTGCAGATGAGGAAACCAGCACAGAGGGAGGCTAAGAACCATGCAGCAGCAGGCTGTGTCCCTCCCACTGTGCCGGGAGGAGGAAGTGGGGTGGTTGGAGGGGAGGGGGCAGGAGTGGAAGAAACAGAGCTGCTGCCCCAGGGGACAGGGCTCGTTTTCCTGTTCAGAGTCTGTTCTTCCCCTCACGTCCCCTTCTCTCCCTCAAGCTAGAGGTGGGGAAGACGAGGAAGGCTAGAGAATAGCAGAGACTTGAAGCTCGTGAGTCCAAACGTGTGAGACCTTTAGTCAAGTATGAAGGACCCTTGTAAAGATGTGATGACCCATTTTGAAACGAAAACCAAGGAACCCAACCAACCAAGAGCAATTTAGGTTGCACATAAGAGAGAATGTGTCAACCAGCCGAGTGACTTTCCAGTGCCGTTCCCCCATCACTGTTTTTCCCTTTATTCCCATCTCCCTTCCCTCTGAAAACACCAGTATTTATGGCAAAAGGAGCTACCTCCATCACCTGGTAACTCCTGGTGGCAGTTACAGCATTGCTTGGGCCAACTTCCTTGATTTCTTTTAGACTGAATCTTATTTCTTACCTCAGAGACCCAGATGGGCACATCCCTCTGGCTGAGTCCATTCTTGGATGAGTCTTGCTCTTTCCTGCCTCCCACCATAGGATGACTGTGTCTGATTTCTGGGGCCTTCTCTCCACTGTTGAGAGGCAACGGCATGGGGATTCTGGGCTATGACCACCTTTGGGTCCCAGGTGCGGTTCCTGGAGCAGCAGAACCAGGTGCTGGAGACCAAGTGGAACCTGCTACAGCAGCTGGATCTGAACAGCTGCAGGAAGAACCTGGAGCCTATTTATGAGGGCTACATCAGCAACCTGCGGAAGCAGCTGGAGACACAGACGGGCGACAGGGTGAGGCTGGACTCGGAACTGAGGAGCATGCAGGATTTGGTGGAGGACTATAAGAAGAGGTGAGTGGAGAGGCAGAGAATCTGCCCCTGGAGGGTCTTGATTACAGATGAGGTTGATTTGGAGCTCCATTTTTGCCTTCTTCGATCCTTTGCTGATAACATTTGCTATTTCCTTTCCCATGGGGGAAGCAGGGAGATCCAGGTGGGTTGAGACTTAGGAAGAGAAAAGATCTATCCAGAGTGGTGCCCTGAATTGTCTAGGAAGTGGTGTGCCCAACTTTTAACATTGGAAATGGAGAAACGGGGCCAAGAGAGTTGTCTCAAAACCAGATGGACAACCCAGATGGCTTTGTAGCTCCTGCTGCGTGAGGTTTTCCATGGGAGTACCTAGGACGTGAGCCATCACTTCAATCCCAGAACAAATCCTAAAGCTAAGCAAATAGAAGTTTTAAAAACGTCTTTCATGTGGAGGCATATCTGTGCTGCTGAATCCCACCATTAAAGAGAATGATTGAAAATCTATTTGGAACCAGAAATAATTTCTCCCAAGTTTAGGCCAGTGAGGAGAGTGTGACACACCCCAGCCCAGTGTGATCTGATATTTTTGGAAGTTTGCTTCCAGGTGCCAGGATTTCTAGGGAAAGAGGACTTCTTCCACAATTCATGGGGATGGAGACAGAGCTGAGCCATTTCTCCTGCTCCATGCTCAATCCGTCTGTCCATCTCTATTCTGAAATATCCCCAAATGGAACTTTGTCCTGAGTTCCTGAGGGAGAAGATGGCATGGTCTCTGACCTCCGAAAGCACCCAGATTGTGGAGATAGGCTTAAAGATCACTTTCAGAGAGCCTCCAAGAAGTAGAAATGAATACAGTGTGAATTGAGATTGAGTGGAATTAAGGTGGAAATTGCAACCCAGTGGGGATTTGAGCAGAAATCTGGAAAAAAAGAGGGGATTTCCAGGCAGAGCCCAGATGAGGTCAGTGGCCTCCAAAGGCCACGCTTCCTCTGGGCTTTTCAAAGTGGGAAGGTCAGGTGTTCTGGAATTACCACTCAGTTGAGTTGACCATGGGTGAGCCTCCTGACCCTCTGTGGACTTCAATTTTAATATTTATAAAATCCAGATACTGACCCCTGCCTTGTCACCAAAGGAGCTGTTGAGAGGGTAATGCTGATCGTAATGTATTAACGGCTCTTAAAAGAACCAAAGTGTTAGACAAATCTAAGGCATTGCTTCTCTGAGGTGATGGGGATCCTAGCCTTACTATTAACTAGCTCTGTGATCTTGGAAAAGTCTTTGCCTCACTTATAAAATTGAGAGATAATAATGATGGAATCTACTTGGTAGGCTTGCTGTGGGATGAAATGGAATAAGGAAATGAATTGGGAGCTCTTATAAAATCCACCTAGCGGTTAATGAAAGC
The DNA here is from genome assembly GCF_905146905.1 of Nyctereutes procyonoides. Taxonomy (NCBI): domain Eukaryota; kingdom Metazoa; phylum Chordata; class Mammalia; order Carnivora; family Canidae; genus Nyctereutes; species Nyctereutes procyonoides. The sequence goes on along the minus strand of NW_026575124.1, from coordinate 3,539,596 downwards.
CATCGTGTACAATAGGTTATTGGAAGCATTCAAGATTAACGTGATGTCGGGATCCCTGGGTGGCGCAGCGGTTTGGCGCCTGCCTTTGGCCCAGGGCGCGATCCTGGAGATCCGGGATCGAGTCCCACGTCGGGCTCCCGGTGCATGAAGCCTGCTTCTCCCTCTGCCTCTGTCTCTGCCTCTCTCTCTCTCTCTCTGTGACTATCATAAATAAATAAATTTAAAAAAAATTTAAAAAAAAGATTAACGTGATGTAGATTTGAGATAATTAATAAATTGTGTCTTAAGGCAAAAAAAAATCAACATGCACTTTGTTACAGTTTGACTTTTAATTGTGCATCATAATATATGTTGTAAATCATGCTTTTTTTTATAAAGTACTATTTAAAAGTACTATTATAAGGCCAATAGTACTATAAAATGCATTGTTTTTCTTTATAAATGCATATGTTTGTGTATGCTCTGGTGTTTGGTCTCTAGAGGTAAATAATGAAAAATCATGACCAATGAATGTCAATAATTTGATAGCTATCATGACCAAGCTTCTTCTGCATCTTTTATGAAATAGAAAGGTAGGCTACAAACTAGTCTACGCTAGCAAATGCTCTTATTTGTTGATAGGAGGAATAAAAATGGAATAGTTTCTTAGATAATAGGAGGTAATAATAAATTATAACAGAAACAAGCCTATCACAACAGAATTTAATACAAACATATGTTCAGTTATCTTTTAAATAACATACTGGAATCTGAGATAAATCATCAGCTGTTTTCTGTGTGGTCTGAGTGTAACCAGCAAAATCCGACAGTCTCAGAAAATGTTCCAGTCGCATTTTTAAAATAACCCACTTTGCTACCCCGTCCTGTCATCCGACAAGGCTTTTTCCAATGGAAAGAAGCCCCCTGCCAGCACTAATTATTTCTTCCCAGCGCTCTATTTAATTTCCTGTAATACAGTCTTTGACGATGGTCAGGGGTAGAACAGTGAGATCTGTAAGCGGTCGGTACTCCCGTCTCCCCAGTCTACAATGTATCTGCATGAGGGACGTCCCAGCCCTTTCCCAAACATCCTATTTCTAAGACCTAGGACAGAAATAGGTATAAAAAATGAGTCGAACATAAAACTGGAAGGTGGGAATAGCATTTTTTTAGTGCCTGGGAGGTTGTGCACCCTGGGCTAATGCACCGTACTAAAGTGGGGTTGGCACCGTACTAATGTGTGTCTTTCTGCTGTCACAAGGGAGGGGTAGTCGTGAAAGGGAGGAGAGATGGAGGACGCATCACAGGTGCACCCCGGGCAGGTGCCTTGTAGGGTAGGTTACGTGTGAACCCAGGAGCTGTGCATGGATTCCTTTGAACCTGTTCCTGGCAAGCCTCCTTTTGTGCGTGCCCTGGGGGCACATGAACCCCAGCTGGTAGGCCACCGCCATGCAGCTCTTGGCCCGGAGGTGCACTGACTCCTAAGTGAGCATTTGCACAACTGGATTATCCCAGTGGATAATTATCCCACCTCCTTTCTTTTGCTGACATAGGTACGAGGTGGAGATCAACAGACGCACAGCTGCTGAGAATGAGTTCGTGGTGCTCAAGAAGGTAAGACAGGGAGCAGGGGGCTCTCTGAGTCCGTGACTCAGTGAGGGTGGTAGGCTGAGGAGGGGGATCCCGTGGGTCACTCAGTCCCTTGGGCAGGGTTGACTGAGCTCTGATTTCCTAGCTCTTCTGTCTCAGTCCCCTTGCCTGGGATGCAGGCCGTTCCCAGAATCTGCCTGCTTAGAACCCGGACATTCGCCACACTGCTGGTGTGGCCACTGCCCTGCACAGCGCGTGGTTTGCAACCTGCCAGCAGGTTACGGTGTCACCAGGTGTCAGCAACCTGCCACCCCTGTGAGGCATGGGGCGGGGGCAGTGGGGAGAGTAGGGAACCTGAGGCTCCTTGTGGCAGGGCGGGTGGGCAGGCGGGAGAAGGCAGCGGGCTCTTCTCCGTGTCCCCCAGGACGTGGACGCCGCCTACATGAACAAGGTGGAGCTCCAGGCCAAGGTGGACTCCCTGACAGATGAGATCAAGTTCTTCAAGTGCCTCTACGAAGGGGTAAGGATTTCACTGAGCTCTCCTGTGTGGTCTGCTCCTCTCACGAGTGGCTTCTGGCCCTCGGCCTGCGTGGACGTACAGACCAAAGGTTGGCAGCTCAGTGCAGCTGACGTTTGCTGAGCGAATAAGGTGGGCTTTGAGGAGGCCCTGATAGAGGGGGAATGGTTTCTGTGCCCCAGGAGGCCACGTCGGGCAGGGAAACGACCTATGGATGAGCCCTGGGAGAGCAGAGAGGGGTGTTGTGAGTTGTGCTTGGGCTGCCAGGGAAGGTCCCTGGGGAAGGAGGAGGAAGATCTTAGGAGATCTCCTCCTGAGGCAGCAGGATGAGTGGCCTGAGCCGTGTCAGGTGTGGGGGCTGCAGAAGGAAAGGTCGTTGGCAGCTCCCGGAGGGCTCTGCGTGCCACCCGGGGAGCTCAGGCTTGACTCTCCGGCTGCAGGGTGGCAGCTGCTGCGAGCGTGGCAGGGGTGGGAGCAGTCCTGGTGCATGACAGAGAGGGCAGTCCCAGCCCAGTGCCATCACCTCCCCCCGGCATGACTGGTGCACCTGGGCTCTGCTGAAGGCGGAATTCAAACACCCAGGAAGGGCTGCGGGGCATCTGCCAGGGAGGGAAGACGTGCTCCCTTTGCAGAGGTCCCTGACTGGCTCCACGTCCCTAACTGTCCTCCAGGAGATCGCTCAGATGCAGTCCCACATCAGCAACACCTCCGTCATCCTGTCCATGGACAACAACCGGGACCTGGACCTGGACAGCATCATCGATGAGGTCCGCGCCCAGTACGAGGAGATCGCCCTGAAGAGCAAGGCCGAGGCGGAGGCGCTGTACCAGACCAAGGTGGGCCGTGTGCCGGGTGTGCCGAGGTCCAGCGGCTGCCCCTGCCATTCTCTCCTCCTGTGTGCGTGCGTGTGCTTGTGCATGTGTTGGGCTGGGTTAAGACCTCCTTTGTCTTGGAGTTGGGTCTTGTGGAAATGCCTCTTTCTGGTCCAGGGAGGTCAACCACAGTCTTGGCATGTGTTGGGGGCATATATGGGCTTAGCCCTCGCCCCGCGGTAGCCCGTCCTGATAGCAGAGGCCACGCTAGCCACAACCCTGGGAAGACGCGGACACTGTTTCCGTGGATAATCAATCCATCGATCTTGGTTCTTCTTCGTGTTTCCCACTCTGTCAAAATGAGGACAGGAAATTCGAACTCCATCAAGGCTTTCACATTTGTGGGCCTGAGGGTCCTTCTGAGCTGGGTCACGGCCTTCCCGTCCAGAAGGAAAGGGCAGTGCGCATCCTCCCTCCCCTCCCTCTCTCCTCCCTGTGTCTTTGTTGCTCAGGCAGCGAGAACGCAGATGGTCCCCTCCTCCTCCCCATGTTCGACACCATCAAGAGGTGAATGAATTCCCAACTGATCTCTGCTCCTCTTCTCTCATCCCCCAACCACAGATCCAAGAGCTGCAGGTCACAGCGGGCCGGCACGGGGATGACCTCAAACTCACCAAGGCCGAGATCTCAGAGCTCAACCGCCTAATCCAGAGGATCCGCTCCGAGATAGGGAACGTGAAGAAGCAGGTGGGTTCCATGAAATGAGTCGGCTAGCAGGGTTTACTGAGCACCAAAGGTATGAGGCTAAATACGGAACAAGGACGGGACACGGTCCCTCCTTAGCGCATTGATAATCCGTGAGGAGAGAATGGCCTGAACCCACATAGAAGGATGAAGTACCCCACCCACTGTGCAGCATGTCCCCTAAGGGCCGTTGGAGTCCCCGATGGCCAGAGCGGAATGAAGACCCCAGTGGGGGTCCCTGCAGGAGGTGGGATGGGGTGGGCGGGAAGGAGAGGGGAAGGGGGCCCGGTGCAGGAGCAGACGGGGGCAGTGGGTCCCAGGCGGACATTGCGTGGCGTGTGTGCAGGGAGCAGAAGCTCCGTGATGGGCGGGGTGGCGGTCAGTAGGACACCCCCCGCTAGGACGGGCTGAGTACGGGCGCCGTCGAAGCCGGGCCGTGGAGTTGAGACTCGATGCAGTGGGTAGAAGCTGCTGTTTGGAGGTTCCCGTCCTGAATCCGTGTGGGAGGAAGGAGACCCCAGCAGTGGAATTTAGAAGAGTGGAGGAGAGAGAGCCTCGCACCCAGGCTTGGCCCAGGGCTCCGCTCCGTGTTTGCCCTCCCCTGTGGCTGTGCTGTGTGGGGTGGCCTGGCACCGAGTGACCCTGTGACCCTGGGTGCGTTATTTGGGCCAAACTCATGTTTCTGAAGCAGGAAAACCGGTGAGTTTCCCAGAGTTTGTGGAGCCTGGCACAAAGGTTCTGCGCTTCCTCGGCAAGTCCAGTGGCCTTCTGGCCCTACAGCCCTGCGCACGCACACACACGCGCACACACACACACACACACACACTCACACATCCTCTCCTCCGGGCACCAGGCTCCTGACAGTGGAAAGAGAAAAGGCCACATCCAATAAGCAGTCACGGTGTTTTTATTTAATCAAGTTCTGCATAAATGAAAGAAAACCACAAGGTGTTTGAGGCTGCCCTCAGGACCTGATTGGACCGTTGGATGAGTTTATTACTAGAAAGTGACTTCGTGATTACGATGCCACCAGGGAGGTCAGGGAAGGTGTCCTTCCTGGGGGGCCAGCGTGTGGGGGGCCACTCTTGGTGCTTGGTCCCCATCACAGCTCCCCTTGGGGCCCGTCGGCCACGATGCTCTCCTGCCTTCTGGCCTTTCCACCCAAAAGCCCATGGTTTCACCTGCAGACCCTTTGGCATTTGATGACCCCAGGATCCATGTGATAATTGTTTAATCTGGGGACACCCAGATTTCATGCCTTCTCCCCTCATGCCACATTCACAAGACCCAGGAGTCTCCCCAGCTCACCCTGCAGGACCTCAGTCCCTGAAAAGGAGCAGAGGACAGTTTGATAGATCTCAGGTCACGGAGTGTATTGCCACCCCCGAACGATTCGACCTCCACCGTCAGGAGGACAGGACACGGTCTGCAGAGGCCGGGCAGCTGGGTCCTAGGCGTCTCTGCTGACCTGTGAGCCACTCCTCCAGAACACTACGGGTGTTTGCATGACTGGGGGCCTGCCCGGCAGAGGCGGTGGCATCGGCTAACAGCAGCCTAGAATTCTCTCTGGTCTCAGGATCAGCTGCTCTCCTTGGGGGTGAAGCAGATTTGACTCCAGGGGAAGGGGACACAGCGGAAAGGAGAAGCCAGATATTCAGATCCCACTAGCACCTGGGCCAGGTGATGGGAAAGCACACCCACGAGTAAAAGACTCAAGAACCCCCGGCAGCTTTCCCGTGGGCGCGGCACAGAGGTGGCTTTGTACTGCAAGTGGCCTTCCCACCTGACCGCAGGTGTCTCCGAGCTGGTGAGACCTGCTGTTAACAAAAGTACCTCTTGAGGGCCTTGCCCCGTAGCATGATCCTCTGTGGAACTTTGGAGGCTACACTCGGCCCGGCAGGTTTACTGGACAGAAATTTTATTAATAGAAGCTTTATTGGTTCCCCCCCCCTCTCTCGCGCGCGCGCGTTCTTTTTTTTTTTTTTTGTTTATGATTTAAGGATTTCCCAAGACAACCTCTACACTGTGGGACAGGATTAAGCCAGTTGCCCCAAGACTGCTCGGTGGGGGGGGGGGTGGCATTAGAATCTTGCAGCCAGTGTTGCCTACCAGGAGGGAGAGGACCGGGGCCACGTACCCAGGAGGCTCACCTTCTCGGTGCCCTCCTCGTCCCTCCCAAGGCGGGGAAGGCCACCACCGTCATGCACCAACCAGTACATGACTGGAGGGGAACTGTGCCTGGAGTGAGGAGGACGGGTTCACCTCTAGGGCTGTCCAAAGGTGGAGAAAGTAGGAGGACCTCAAAGTATCTACTCTCAGGACCAAATAAGAGGAGGTCACCTGAGCAGGATCTCGGAGCTGCGTTCGGACTCAAACGTGCATTTGCCCCTCAGTGCGCCAACCTGGAGACGGCCATCGCCAACGCCGAGCAGCGGGGCGACTGTGCCCTGAAGGACGCCCGGGCCAAGCTGGACGAGCTGGAGGCCGCCCTGCACCAGGCCAAGGAGGAGCTGGCCCGGCTCCTGCGCGAGTACCAGGAGCTCCTGAGCACGAAGCTGGCCCTGGACATGGAGATCGCCACCTACCGCAAGCTGCTGGAGGGAGAGGAGTGCAGGTGGGGGGCACAGCGTGGCAGGGGGGCAGGTCTCCTCTATCTGGAGCGGTTCTCTCTGTGCTTTAGCAGGAAGACTGAAGGCAAACGGTCTGGGACTGTCAGGTCCTACTGGGTAAAGCCTTAGAGGGAATAGGTTTGATACGGTGCAACAGTGAAGACCAAAGTCAGATGGCAGGAAGGACTGAGTTGTAAAAATCCCACGGAGGAGGTGGGAGAGGAAAGATTAACCTCAGCAGCTTCTGGAAAACAGAGCCTCCCTGGCCCTTGGAGTTGCGTGCTTGATGGTGTTGGCGGGGAGGGGCAAGGTGGTTTCCAGGAGACCAGTCGGCCAAGTGGAGCTCATTCTGGCAAAGCCTGGGGCCCGGCCTGCAGGTGAGCTCGTTCCTCTTAATTGCGTGAGACCAGTGGCATAGCAGAGGCCGGCAGGGACACGAGGACCCCACCCAGAAGATGACCCAGGGCCACTCGGATGGATGGAGAGGCGAGCCTTCCCAGCAGGGGGGTGTGGGAGGAGGGGAGGCTGGGGTGCGGTGCCCGGGGCACGTCCTCAGGGGCACACGTCTGCGACGTTGCTTCACGGGGGGGCTTACCTGCTCCTCCTCTCTCTCCCCAGGATGTCTGGTGAACATCCCAGCTCCGTGAGCATCTGTAAGTACCTGCAGGGCCTGGGTCTGCGCTCGGTCTGAGCCTCCGAGGCCATGAGACCAGAGAGGGTTCAGGGGAGACTCAGGGGCACCCGGGGGGAACTGGCTTTAGTTCCCAGGGAGAAGCGGTGATGGAGAAAAATAATATGGTGAAATACAAAAGCACAGCCTACAGGAAGACGGAAGGAACCCCCACGGTGTGTGGTCCAGAAGCCTCTTGTGGGAATGAGGCTTACTGGCCGTGTTGTGTTTCTCTTGGGGCCAGGCCAAAACAAAGGCTGTCGCTCGCAGTGAGGGGGCCTGGGGTGCGGTGGGGTGGGGGCGCCTGAGGCCCTGACGGTGGAAGCAGATGGAAAAGCTAGAGAAGGAGCAGGAGCAGGGAGTGCTGCCCCAGGAGAGGCCGGGCTAGGCCCAAGCCCCTTCCGTGGGGGCAGCGCCCGGGCCTCCCTCAAGGACCTTTGTCCCGCGGGGGAAGTTCACCAAGAGCTCGCGGAGGCTCAAAGCCTGATGCAGGTGGAGGGACGCAGACTCAGGCAAGGGGTCAGGTGCATGTGGCCAAGTACCTGAGAAAGGCCGGGTGCTGCCCGCAACCTCTTAGCACACTGCAAGTACCCACCGGAGGGAATCGGTCCCCACGGGGAGGGGGCGATCGAGGGAGGGGCCCCGATGCCCCGGAAGGCCCGCAGCCCCGTCCTGTCTTCTCCCGCCGTCCCAGCTGTCATCAGCAACACTGGCACGGGGACAGGAGGCGCCGGCTTCAGCGTGGGCTTTGGCGCCTCGAGCAGTTTCAGCTTCAAACCTGCGGCCGTGGACGTCAAGACCAAAGGCGGCTGCGGCAGCGAGTTCAAGGATCCCGGGCCCAAGGGCTCAGGCGGCAGCTGCGCAGCCAGGAAGGCCTCGAGGTGAAGCGCGGGGCAGGCCGCAGCGGCCCTGTGCGTGCAAAGCCGCAGAGCCCAGCTGCGCCCCCGCCCCAGCCCGTCCGGGCCCCCACCCTGCCCGCACCATCCCCCGCCCCGTGGTCCGTGGCGGCGCCCGCTCCGACCCAGGAAGGCCAATCACCTCCTCCGTGGCCCCCTGGGGCAGAGATAACACACCCCCAGGCGTGACCCCTCTGCCCCCCGTCTTTCCTGGGCCTCCGCAGCCAGGGGCGCCCCTTCGGGTCATGTCCACTTCTCCGCTTCTCCTGCAATAAACGACCAGTGCCGCGGGATTCCCGGTGTCCAGTGTGCTTCCCGGATGTCGGCAGCCACGGTGCCCCTCTACACCTTCTCCATCTAATCCTTGCTTCCTCCGGGTCTCTGGCCCGGGCGCGGGTCTCTGCCATCCGGCTCTGGCCTGGTGGGTGCCGGTGAGGGTGGTGGGCAGCTGAGATTTGCTGCTGACCCACCTCTGGGAGGCCCCGTGCTTCCAGTCCGCACAGTGCGAGGCGGGCATCCTCGCGCGGCAGTGAGCGAGGAGCCCGGTCTGCGAGGACGGCCACACGTGGGAGCTTCGGTGTGTCTCCTCCCTTTGGGTCCCCGAAGTGCCCACAGTCCCACGCTATTTCCAGGGCGGTCGGCTGCCCTTTTTCCTTCCCTCCCCACTCTCCTGCCAACCCACCGTCACCCCGCTGCCCCACAAGGGCCCCTGCTCTCTTCTTCCAGCCAATTCTTTTCCACCCCAGAGTTGGAGGCCAACATGCACATATGCTTATGGATGCGTCCGTACCTGCTGCGTGTATACAGTAGGAGCGCAGCGAACCAGTCTTCAGTTGTTCAGACACTGAGAATAGCGGAGAAAACAAACAGGCACAGACTCTGCTCTTTTTTTTTTTTAAGATTTTATTTATTTATTCATGAAAGACACACACACACAGAGAGAGAGGCAGAGACACAGGCAGAGGGAGAAGCAGGCTCCATGCAGGGAGCCCGATGTGGGGCTCGATCCTGGGTCTCCAGGATCACGACCTGAGCCGAAGGCTGATGCTCAACCACTGAGCCCCCCGGGTGCCCCCAGACTCTGTTCTCATAGAACTTACTGTCCGTGGGGAGAATAAAAATAAGCAACTAACAAAGAAATCTAGAACACGTGGTCAAGCCGTTAGTTACTGCCAGGAAGAGAAGTTAGGTGGGGAAGAAGGTGCTCTCTGAGGTGCGTGCGGGTTTCCGCAAGCGTGTTTGTGTTCCCCAGAAACCGTTTGCACAGTTGGCTTGAGCAAGGTGCTAAAGAGGAGCATCCTCAGGGGTGAGACCACCTTCCAAGGATGAGCCTCATTCGAGGGGGGCATTCGAGGCGCCGTGACCCTCCCTCCTCCGCTGCGTCCCTAGTCTACTCCTCCAGTCTTTCTTCCAGCAGGCCGGGACTTTCACTCCCAAGGACCTATGCAAATAGGATTTTTCACTTACAGGCGCCCATGCCCTGTTTACTAAAAGCCGGCTCACCCTTTGTGGCCTGGCTGAAATGCCACCTCCCATGTTCATGGTTCTTTGGGTCCCTCCAGGTGGACTCCAGCAAAGTCATCGAGCATTAAGGGAGAGGAAGCCTCAGAGCTGGTGGCCTGACAGTTCTCTCCGTCCTCCCATTTTATGGGCCAGCAAGCAGAGGCCTGGATGGTTCAGCGCTCTGCCCGAGCTCACAGCCCCACACTCCCACAGTCCCGGTCCCGAGTCTGCATTATCGTCGGTGCTGTGTTTTCCTGGTGTCATGGCAGTGGCACACACTCCTGTCCGCTCATCCCACCCCGCCCCCTCAATCCCCTGTTCCAGGATCCCCAGTCTGGCTCACTGCACTCAGTATGCATTTGCTGCAAGAATGCGTGGCTTAGTCCAGCCCATGGCTGGGAAGAAGGAGCTTGGGGTGTATACCTGTGACCCGATGGCTTACGAGTGACGAAACACATTTGTGTTAATAAATTTGAGCTTTATATACATCCGTGTGTAAGCAGTTTCTATAATTTATCAACCAAACCGGAATGCCGGTTCTGGGCACATGCCAAACTGGATCCTCAGATGACAGGCAAAAGCCAGGACTGTCTCAGGCAAATGGCCCGCCTGCTAGCGGGCTGGCTGAGTGTCACACGCTTGGCCCCCAACCCCGGCTCTTCTAGCGGCTGGCCGTGGCCTAGCGCGAGATCCTGCCCTTGCACAATAGGATCGATGCAAGCTGGTCCAGGCACTGCCCTCAGCACTAAGTCTTCTGCGCCCTTTATGTCTGGCAACTCCGTGAATTCTTCCCACAGTCCGATGGGGAGCGCTGTTAGAAGGTGCAGCTGTAATACTGCAGTCGCCCTAAGGAGACGACGGGGGCTCCGAGGGGTAAAACACACACCTGACGCCCCGCAGGAAAGGATAACCTTGGGGGTGACCCACAGCCCCATGGCCGAGCCCAGCCTCCAGACAGGACCCCTCGTTGCCGACAAGCTTCTCATCGTGGCGGAGGCCTGAGGATATGGAGGGGGTAAAGTCCTGGTGCCCGCGATTCGGTGTGTAGCCGACAGATGTTTGTTAGTGGCCCTGTAATGATCACGGTTAACGTGTGTTCAGGGGCCTTCGTTGCCGGCTGTGTGCTGGTTCGGGACCCGCTGCTTCTCAGCAGGGCTGTGCGCCCGGGGGCCCGCCCGAGAGGGGCTGAGGGTGGGATGGAGGGCCCTGGGTCTTCCCACGGAAACACATTCCCCGCTGTGCTCCTCCACCTGCTTTCTGTGCTCCTCCACCGAGCTTTACTGTTGTCTTCCCTGCCTGAGGAAAGCATCCTAGGACCCTGTTTGGAAAATAAGGACTTTTTATTACTTTATTTATTGCTTTATTTATTACTTTATTACTTTATTTATATTTATTTATATTTATTTATATTTATATTTAATTATATTTATATTTATTTATTTATATTTATGTTTGTTTATATTTATTTATATTTGTTTATTTATATTTATTTTTGTTTATTTATATTTATTTATTTATTTATATTTATTTATTTATATTTATTTATCTTTATTTATGTTTATGTTTATTTATATTTATTTATATTTATATTTATTTATATTTATATTTATTTATATTTATATTTATTTATATTTATTTTTGTTTATTTATATTTATTTGTATTTATTTATTTTTATATTTATTTATTTATTTATTTATTTATTTATTTATTTATTAAAATAAAGATTTTAAAAAAATGCACCGACCACTCTGCCTCTGTGGACTGTCTCCAGCCTGCCATTTAAACTCTGTTGTAGATCCTGACCTTGCGCTGCAGCCTCCAACTGGGTTGCCGACTTCCAGCCCAGCGGCCCCCGCTCAGCGCAGCCTGGCCGGCCCCCACAGCCCGGCCTGGCGCAAGCCAGTTCCTTTGTCTGTCATGTTGCTGTGGTTTCTTCTGACTGCTGGGGACTTCGTACATTTTGCTGGTTTTTGTATACTGACTCCTTGATTTGAAGCCTGAAGTCAAGGGAAGATTCTTGTCGGCAACCAAGTACCTCTCTCCCTTTAGTCCTGATTAGTTTTTTTTTTTTCCTGATTGCAACCCAAAGTTTACATGTCTTCTAGTCCCTATAGCTTATTTGTATTTGTGCCACTGAATGTGTAAATGTTGCATAGATAGACTTTACCATCCCATCGATACTATATATTAAATATATATTTAATATATTCTGTATCCTAAGAGCTGTTCATTTTCTTTTTTGTTTCAAAAATCTTGAAGGGGCAGCCTGGGTGGCTTAGTAGTTTAGTGCCTGCTTTCAGCCCCGGGTGTGATCCTGGGGTCTCGGGATCGAGTCCCCATCGGGCTCCCCGCATGGAGCCTGCTTCTCCCTCTGCCTGTCTGCTTCTCTCTCTGTCTCTCTGTCTCTCTCTCTCTCTCGTCTCTCATTAATAAATAAATAAAATCTTAAAAGAAACCCAAAAATCTTGACATAAAGCCAGCATATATTTAGGCTCAGTATTAATGTTGAAATTTAAATGTGCACAATAAAACATGAAAACTTAAAAAAAAAAAAAAAGGAAACCTGTTTCCAGGCAGTCCCCCCCAGGCTCATCTCCCAGCAGGAGAGCAACCTCGGCCCGTACCCCGCGCACGCAGTGCCCTCTGCCAGCCGCCCCGGGTGCTGCAGCTCCACCGCCGGGCGCTGGAGGCGACACCTGCCTGCGGTGTGGAGGGCTTGGGATGATCTGGGACAGGCCTGTGCCCCCCCCCCCCCGCCAGGCTGCCAGCTGGAGGAGATGCTGCGGCGCTCCCTAGCGTGCCCAGGCTGGCCGCAGCCACTGCGCAGCCCGGGCCCTGGCTCCTCTCTGGCCTTTCCCCTCACAGGGGTGGGGGACGTGCTGCTGCCACTGCCCGAACCTCTATTCAGAGATCTGAGGGTCTTTGCTCTTCTTCAGCGGGCACCTGAGAATCTTGGTGCTGATACAGAGGCCCGGGGGTGAGGCCCCCATCCCTCAGCAATACCCTCCCCAACAACACCTGCACTGTGTGCAAATCCCTGTCCTGCTGCAAGGGGGCTCCCTCTGAGATCTCTCTCTCTCTCTCTCTCTCTCTCTCTCTCTCTGTCTCGTAGGTAATATAGGCATGGAGGCACTGGCAAGGCACAGCCACGCAGTAATAGGAAGGAAGAGATTGCAGCCAAACAGACAATCTGGGAAGGCTTCCTAGAGGGGGTGAAAGGGCCTGAACTGTTAGAGACAGGGAGCATCTTAAAGACCTTCTACATCACATTTGGCAGCTGCTCTGAGATCTCGGCTGCCCTTTGCTGGCTGCCTCCAGTCTTTCTTCCCAGCCCTCATCACTTCTATCAACGTCAGGACAATCACTTTGCTTTCGGCACCGTCCTTCAGTTGTAAACGTTCACATTCGGCACATGCTGCTGGAACCACCAGAGACAGCGAGAGCCTCTCCTCTCCTGTAAACCGCTTTCCTTGGCCTTGCCTATCCCTGCCCCCCCTGGCATGCATCCACACCACGGCCCTGCAGAGACTTGGTCCCTCCTAGAGGCTTATGGCTGGGATCCTTCCTTCTTGCTTCCAATCCACCCACCCATCCACCCACCCATTCACCCAACCACTCACCCATCCACCTACCCACCCATCCACCCAATCACCCACCCATCCACACATACCCACCCATCCACCCATCCCCCCAACCACCCGTCCACCCAACCACCCAACCACCCACCCATCCACCCATCCACCCACCCACTGACCCACCCGCCCAACCACCCACCCATCCATCCACCCAGCCACCCATCCATCCATCCATCCATCCATCCATCCATCCATCCATCTCTAGGAGGATGATCTGGGACAGGTCTGTGCCCACCCCAGGGCTGCCAGCTGGAGGAGATGCTTTCCAGGGGTCTAAAACCTTCTTGCTGAAACTCCAGGTACAGCACCAAGTTCCAGATTCAAGGACCCGGGTAGAGGGGACCTTCATGCAAGAGGTCGCCCTGTGTGTAAGGACACAGTTTACAGCTTCCCACTTGAGAATTTGTTTCTTTTGCCAGTTCTCACTGTAACGTGGGCAACTCAGCCTCCCTGCTCCTTCGTCTTGTCGTTCATAAAGCGGGAAAAATAAAAGCATTTACTTCGCAGGAGAAGCGTGAGAATGAAGTGAGAATGTACCAAGCAAGCCCTCAACAAGCGAGCACTCCAGGTCCACACCCGAGGCAAGGCTGCCAGGCCAGCTTCCCGCCGGATTCCAATCCCAGGCCAGCAGTTCTTCCCCATCTCAGGCCCCTCAGCCCTCCTAGCGAGCATCTGTATCTAGAAGGTTCTCTCCCATGGCTGCCGGTCCCTCTCAACCCCCTCCTTGGCTCTTGGTTATGACACGCGGCCTCCCCCCTCGCTCCATGCGGCCCCGTGTTCCTTCCCCCTAACTGGGAGGCAGCGTGCCCCGGTCTCCCGTGTTTCCTGGCTCCCGCTTCCAGACTGCTGGTGCCCTGGCGTGGGCCCCCGTCCCCCTCTCTCCGAGCCACGGGCTTATTTCCTAAGCAGGCTCGTGAACATGCAGCTGCGTGTCACACCTGGTAGCCTGGCCGGAGAGTCTCACGTGCCTCCGTGGGGGCCTGGGACACTAGAGAGACGGGGACTTGGCCCCCAGACCTCCTGCCCTAGGAGAGAAGGCTGACCGAATCTTACAAAGGGGCCCCACTTGGGCCTCAGCTGTGCCTAGAGCTCTGACCCCAACCGCAGGGCCGGATGTCACCTAAGCCCCACGGGCCTAAGCCTCTGTCCCTGGCAGGCTGGCGACCTGGGGAGCGGTGCTCAGAGCCCCTCAGCCCGGCAGCCAGCAGGGGACTCGCCCCCTCTACCCGGGCTGGGGCTGGATGGAAATGCCCCTCCTGGAACAGCGGAGGGCTCAGTTCAAGCCCTGCCTTCCGCCTCGGGCTCTGGGACCCTTCCTGCACACGGTCTGTGCCTCAGGACCCCCCTTCCCAGTCCTCCCCACTGACCCAATCTCTTCCAGCTTCCTTTTCCCAAAACACCTGCTTCTTATTTCTCGTATTTCTTTCTGGACGTCCCACTTTGACACTCTTCCTCCCACTTCCCACCTCGGGTGTGGTCACCTGGGCCCCTCAGTGCTTTGGTCTTGCCGGGGTTCTTCTCCCCTCCTCCTGTCCCTTTCCCAACTCCTTCCCCCAGGACCCCGCAGGCTCAGCTATGATGTGGGCACGAGGGGGATGGCCATTCCCCCCCCACCTGAGGCAGGTGCCCCCTCCAGGCCCAGCCCACCACTCCAGATGGGGGGGGAGGGGCTTCCCCCGCCCTGTTTGGATAGGGCCTTGCCGAGCTCTCTCCGATGGGAGATAGAGAGCATGTCATTAGTGATGACTGGCTTAATTACAGCCCACTGCACAGCCGGCTTGTTTGCTTTGGAAATGGGCACAGGAAGAGGCGGATCAAGCACCCAACTTCACAGTCACGATCAAAAAGGTTAAGGCATTTCATTTCCCCCAGCTTCTCCATTGTCTTTCGGAAAAAAAGAAAAAAAGAAAAAGAAAAATCAAGGAATGGGGGGACGGGCAGGAAATACTTTCCAAGCTTCTTCCAGGGGGAGCTGGAGTGGAGGGTCTGGGGCAAGGAGAAGGACGAAGTAGTACAGGAACAGGGGCCTGGGGTGTTTTGAGACAAGCAAATGGAGGAAAATGTGTCCTTCCCAGAGCAAGACTGCGCTTGTCTGCACATACCTCTGTGCACTGGAGCTGAGAGGAAAGTTGCCGGGATGACTAGGTAGGCGGTGGGGTGGAGTTGTCGAGTTCAGAGCTTTTCTTTTTAAAAAGGGCAGGGGTGGGGGTGGGGGAAGAGCTCCGGAGCCCTTGACGGGCACTAAAGGGCTGGGGGAGGCGGTCTCCCAGCCACAGAAGCCTTAGGGGCCAGAGCGAAGGGAGAAAGCAGCAACAAGATTGGAGAGCTCAGGGGACAGGGTCCCCCGGGATGGGCTGGAGGCAAAAGGATCCCCAGGCTGTGAGAGTCGCCAACCAGTCTGCGGGTCCCTAAGTCAGAGGGAAGCAGGGCAGGACAGAGTTCCAAGGGCCAGAGCCCAGAGCGGCCAGCGGCGGGAGCTGAGGGACCACCGCCCTGTCCCTTGGGCTCAGAGAGGAAGAGACCCAGGGTCTGGGAGACAGAGCTCAGCCGGCCCTGGAGACCAAAGGGAGAGCTCGTGGGAAAGCCGGGACACTCCGATGGCCTCCCCTTGGGAGGAGGGGGAGTCTGGCTCCAACTCACCTGGAGAGCGAGCCCATCCTGCAGATTCAGGCTGCCCGGAGGGCCGTGAGGGTGGTGCCCAGGCCGAGGGCCTGGCGAGGGGGCAAGTGGGGCAGGTGGGGCAAGTGGAATCCAGCTGTGCACCTGGGCGGAGGGCTGCACCTGCCCCGCGGGAGGGGTGCTGGCCCACAGCCACCTGGTTCAGCTGCTCTGATGCTTTTCTCTCGAGCCCCTGCTGAGCTACATGCTGGAGGAGTGGACAAGGGGCGACCCTCGACTCAGAGAGGGCTGCTTGCGGAGGCACACCGAGGAGTGTCTCTAGAAAGTTGTATGAGGGGCCCCCGGGGGGCTCGGCGGTTGAGCACCTGCCTTCGGCCCAGGGCGTGATCCCGAGGTCCCAGGATCGAGTCCTGCATGGAGCCTGCTTCTCCCTCTGCCTGTCTCTCTCTCTCTTTCTCTGTGTCTCTCATGAATAAATAAATAAAATCTTTTTTAAACTAAAACTTTAAAAAAAGTGCTATGAGACTAGCAGCGATAAGAGAACCACCATCGAGTCGCAGGTCATGGAACATCCTCTGTCGAGTTTCAGTGAACAGAGGCTGACACCCGATGTCACGCTCACTAACGTGGCACCAAGAAATGGGAGTTTTGACCCCAGCGACGGCCTGTCCGGGGTTGCGCTCTGCGCGGCTCCCTGTAACAGAGCAAGCGTTTAATAAGTGAGTGCGGAATAGAAGTTAAATTGGTGTCGTCCGGCTGCCTGTGTTCTTACTAATCTGGGGGAATTCATGCCAACACTTGTGGGGGGCGGGGAGGGGGCCTCGAAGAGATGAGAGACACCAGAGAATTCTTGGGGATTGATGTTTTTACAGACTGGGGGAGGTGTAACGTCAGTGACCCCTACCAACGACCGGAGAGCTCGCTGCCCTGTGCTGTGCGACATGGAGGGTGTCAGGGCGATCACCTGTCCAGGGGTTCCAGAACTGTCCAGGTGGTAGCACCAAAGGAAACCCTCTCGGTCCCAGGCAAACGGGATAGTTGGTCTCCCTGCAAAATGGTCCTCAGCTACTCCCAGTCATCCTGTCCGGGGTGCTCTCCCTCATGTTCTGTGCCCCGTTCTTACTGCCATGGAACTTTCTGCCTCACTCCGTCCACATCACCTGCCCCCTGCCCCCAGTCCTGCGTCTAGAGCCCCAGATTGCCGCAGCGGGCCGTGTACCCGCCCTGGCAGGGGCATGTCCCATTTGCTGTCGGACTCGATACTCCAGGACGCAGAGCATGGGGTGCCAGGGAGGGGAAGGGTTCCGGGAGGGGGTGTGGTGAGCATGGGACAAAAGCGGATGAACCTCATTGTTTGAGCTAGCTGAACTGGGATGAGGACAGAAAAACAGCCTCCTTTCTAACTGGTTCAGACAGGTCGAGAGTCCCCGAGCTCACTTTCGAAGGGAAAATCAGAGAATTCAGTTTCGAGTCCTTCTCGTTTCTAAGATGCTGCGGTTTGTCCCCCAAGTCACCCCAACGGTAGCTCACGGATCCCTCAAGTGTCTTCTTCTCTCTGTTAAGGACCTTTATCTACAGGATGCCGCCTCCGTGGACTGTGCCGAGAGGTCATCGGAAGGCCAACGGCCTAGAGAAAGACGGCCTTCAGCAGCCATCCAGAAATCAAGCTCACATCACTTTGGTTATGTCCATCTGGGATTATTCCAGGCCCTGCTTTTGATTTACTGCCCGGTGTGGTGTGCCCTGCAGAATGGGCCTCTCGCCCTCCCCGAGTATCCGTAGCCAAGAATGCAAGAGGCTGTGGTGCTCACGGGCTCAGCTCCCTTGGCGCTTCCTGGGGGACCCGTCTCCCTGACAGTTCTCGTGCAACACAGAGCCTGGTCATTCACCCAGACTGTGAAGTTTCTCCCCTTTAGCCTCACATGATTCCGCACTGTCTACGCCGAGAAGGGAGGTGTCTCAGCCTGCTCCCCCAACTTTGTCTCATGCCCCTGTGCTCCCTGGCCCACACTCCTGGCTCCTGACGCCCACCCCCCCCCCCCACCTCAGAAAGCCCCATGTACTTTATTCTGCTTCCCTGGGGAATTCTATCAAACGTTTAAAGAAGAAACCATACCTATTCTACTAAAGCTGTTTGGAAAGATAGAAAGAGATGGAGTACTTCCAAACTCGTTCTATGAGGCCTGCATTACCCTAATTCCAAAACCAGACAAAGACCCCACCAAAAAGGAGAATTATAGACCAATATCCCTGATGAACACGGATGCAAAAATTCTCAACAAGATACTAGCCAATAGGATCCAACAACACATTAAGAAAATTATTCACCATGACCAAGTAGGATTTATCCCCGGGACACAAGGCTGGTTCAACACTCGTAAAACAGTCAATGTGATTCATCATATCAGCAAGAGAAAAACCAAGATCCATATGATCCTCTCAATAGATGCAGAGAAAGCATTTGACAAAATGCAGCATCCATTCCTGATCAAAACTCTTCAGAGTGTAGGGATAGAGGGAACTTTCCTCAACATCTTAAAAGCCATCTACTAAAAGCCCACAGCAAATATCATTCTCAATGGGGAAGCACTGGGAGCCTTTCCCCTAAGATCAGGAACAAGACAGGGATGTCCACTCTCACCACTGCTATTCAACATAGTATTGGAAGTCCGAGCCTCAGCAATCAGACAACAAAAAGACATTAAAGGCATTCAAATTGGCAAAGAAGTCAAACTCTCCCTCTTCGCCGATGACAGGATACTCTACATAGAAAACCCAAAAGCCTCCACCCCAAGATTGCTAGAACTCATACAGCAATTTGGCAGTGTGGCAGGATATTCTGATTTTTTCTTTGATATTCTGATTTTTTAAAAAGATTTTATTTATTTATTTTAGAACGAGAGAAAGAGCACAAGCAGGGGGAGAGGGAGAAGCAACTCCCCGTTGAGCAAGGAAGCCTGACATGGGGCTCGATCCCAGGACCCCAGGATCATGATCTGAGCCGAAGGTAGACGCTTAGCTGATTGAGCCACCCAGGTGCCCCTCTGATTTTTTTTAAAAAAATCAGAATTCCAGTAACTGCTTGTCTGAGTCACTCATGATCCAATGCAAGCATGTGGCGTGAAAACAAGTGCAACAACAAAACAACTTTCACATGCTTATACCTTGTCTCCTCTGCTCCAATGGCAGTTTCTTAGAGGATGAGGAGAGTGTCTTGGGCGCTTCTCTCTCACTGTCCGGCACAGAGCAGTACACACAGTAGGTGCTCAATTTTATAGCTATTGAATGACCGGTCTCTTCAGGCCTTGGGACACCCATTAGTCTAATGAACCCAAAGACTAGGGTGTGGGGTGAGCGTGGTGACTGATTAGAAGGTAGCCAACTCAGCGAAGGTTGGGACAGCTGGAGGTCCCACGGGGTAGGCAGAGGCAATCCTCTAACATCAGCTAGGAGGGGCACCTGTGCGTGGGCCGCGATGATGGCACCTGCCAGGAAATCCCCCTCTGCCTCCTCCTCTTCCTCCTGTGTCACACCCACCATCACAATGCCATCGTCGCCATCACTGCCCCTCTTACAACCCAGTCCCCAGCACGAAAAGTCTGCTTTTTTCTTGGCTTCTAGCTGTCATCCTATCACGTACCGTGCTGGTTAGGAACATGACCTTGAAACCAGATGCCCTCGAATTCCAGTCCCAGCTCCGATGTACTGGCTGAGTGAGCCTGGGCAAGTTCTTTCACATCTCTAAGCCTCCGGTTCTTCACCTGTCAAGCGCACAAACATCAGGGCTAAAACAGAAATCCTCCTAGTCCTCAGCACAATGCCCGGCACATGCCATGTGAACAACTGATGGGAACTCTTCTTGCTGTCACTGTCACTATTACTCCGGTGGGTGCTCTCGCTGCCACCATCACTGCTACTCCGAGTAGTAAGTGCATCAGTCCCCACTGCCTGGAGCAGGTGCTCTGAAGCAGCCCTTGCCATGAGCGCTGGTGGGGGTACAAGCCCAGGTTCTGGGGGGTCCTCAAAACCCCAATCAAAATGAGCCTGTTTCCCCAGCCTATCCCCCAAAACCGTCATTCACAACACTCTTCCGTCAGTCTGGGGCTTTGGCCCCAGATTAAGTTCTTTATGTAGATTCCTCTCGCTGGTGCACAGCCTCCTTGGTGGCTGCGGCCATATGTTGGTCAAGGGACTTACCCCATTTATTGCCATTCACACACTAGCACTTGCAGCCTGGCTGGGAAAACCATAAGAAACCACTTACGTGATGCCCTCCCGCGCCCTCGCTGGGGCTAGGCGCTGCCAGGGAGCTGAGGAGACAGGGTCCCTAGGAGGAGCTCCCGCTGCTGCCTGCCGGGCTTTGGGGAGAACACCACGTGGGGGGAAGACCCTCTGTGGAGCATTCCAGGCTCCCTCCCACTGGCCCCCTCCTCATCTCCACCCTCCCTTCCCAGCAGCGGGAGCTCTGGTCTACTACTCTCTGGCTGATGCAAATGGGGGGACGCTGCCCAGCTTACTTATAGGAAGTGGTCGGAGTCCACCAGATGGACTAGGGTAGCCACCAGATGCTTGTTTTTGAAGGAATTTTGGGGCATTTCACCCTGCCAGGACTACCTCAGCTGATAAAGGGCTGCTCTCTCCTGTCCCCGAATTGAGTGGCTTCCCGAGGTGACCTGGAAGCTGGCAAACCAGCCCACCCTGCACCCAGGAACGAAACGCAGGGACTCCCGTGGCTTGGGCCCTGGGCATGGAAGGCTTCCCTCAGGGAGCACAAGGCCTGGGGAGACGTTCTCCCCGAGGAGAGAAGAACTAGTGTCTGAGCGCCTATTTGGGGCAGACAACGAGGCCTGGGAGCAAAAACACGGCTGCAGGAACTGCCAGCTGCCTGGAAAGGCACCGTCAAGGTCACCACCACCCAGGCCTTGTCCATGGAAAGGCCCGATAATACCTACGCTGAGGGCCATGCAGACGCCGTGGGGTCATTTCCACTACCGTCCTGGGGTCCGTTCCATTGCTGGACAGCTGGGGTCTTTAGAGACCCAAAGAGGGACCCCTGAGAACTCTGTCTTGGATCTAGATCTTTGAAGCAAAACCTCCTGTTCTTTCCAAGTCTCCCCTCCTCTTTCGTGAGCACTTCAGCTCCTCCATGAGACCAGATACCGGGAGATGGGTTCTCTCAGGAGGGAGATTTTGGGTTTTCAATGAGCCCTTTCCGGATAAAACCAGACGTTTCCTCTGCTCCTTGCTGATAGATAAGGAAGAAGGAGGCAGCCCTGGAAAAATAAAGCTAGGAGATCTCTGACGGGGATAGGTCTCCAGGTCCCTAATTAAGAGCACAGATAATGCCCGATCGGGCCACTCCAGTCTGCAAAGGCAGCATATTCCGCGGCTTCCAGAAACGCTTTGTTGCCGCACCGGCTGGGAGATCTCTGCGCGATGCATTGTCAGTGAAGGCCCCGGGGCCTTCAGCACAAGGCAGGGCGACAGTGCAGAGACGCCCCTTTCCGGTGTCCTGGGCTCGATCGGATAAAAGGAGGCAGCGGCGGGGCGCTGTGCAGGGCGCTCTCTGTCCGTGGCGCCCGCTTCCTCCAGCTCTCTCCCACCATGAGTCGGCAGCTGCGCGTCAAGGCTGCAGGTGACACGGGTGGCTTCAGCGGGCGCTCGGCAGTGGTGCTCAGGAAGGCTGCGGGCGCTGCGGCTTCTTACCGCGCAGCTGGCAAAGGGCTTGGGGCTGGCTTCGGCTCTCAGAGCCTCTACAGTCTCGGAGGGAATCGGCGTAGTTCCCTCGGCGGGGCTGCTGGTGGTGTTCGGACCGCGGGCTCCAGCTTTGGGCCTGGCCCTGGGTGTGGACGCGGCCGGGCCACTGGCTTTGCCGGCAGCATGTTTGGCAGCGTGGCCCTGGGGCCTGTGTGCCTGTCCGCGTGCCCGCCTGGGGGCATCCATCACGTCACCGTCAACAGGAGCCTCCTGGCCCCCCTCAATGTGGAGCTGGACCCCGAGATCCAGAGAGTGCGCACCCAGGAGCGGGAGCAGATCAAAGCTCTGAATAACAAGTTTGCCTCCTTCATCGACAAGGTGGGTCTCAAGGGAGGAGGATGAGACGCTCGGTGGGATGCGAGCTGTCCCCTGCTGCCTGGGAGCGGTCAGGACGCTGTGGCTGGAAAGGTGGCAGCTGGGCCTCAGGAAGGGCTCCCCTGACTGGAACCTCCTGTAAGCCGGGCAGCACAAAGGGATAAAGGAACGTGTCGCTTTCTCGGGGGACTTTGGAAAGGGTGGGAAGTTGGGTACAGGGTAGCCCCATCTTGAGACAGAGGTGCTGGGTTTCTGGAGGACGGCCGGATGACCTCTAGCTCTTTAAAGAAGACGAAGAGCTAGTAGAATCGGCAGTATCGGGAGAGGAGGGCTCAGGGTACAGAAGGAGCCCTTGGCCGGCCTTCAGGGGGAGCATCTCCTGGGCGCCGGGTCAGGCAACGGAAGAAAGCCTTTCTTCTTCCGTGGGATTTCCTTCTTCCGTGAGTTTTCAGGGATTGGTTTTCTCCGGAAGGCTAGGGGGTGAGCACTTGTAAAAGGTCCAGTGTGCATGGAAGTCCAGCACTTGAGACAAATGACTTTAGAAAAATCTATGTAACCTGAGAGTCAATAGTCTGTGTCCACGGACACGACCATCTCCATTGCGGTCCCAGGTGCGGTTCCTGGAGCAGCAGAACCAGGTGCTGGAGACCAAGTGGGAGCTGCTGCAGCAGCTGGATCTGAACAACTGCAGGAAGAACCTGGAGCCCATCCTCGAGGGCTACATCGGCAACCTGCGGAAGCAGCTGGAGACGCTGTCCGGGGACAGGGTGCGGCTGGACTCGGAGCTGAGGAGCGTGCGGGACGTGGTGGAGGACTACAAGAAGAGGTGAGTGGGCCCCCCTCAAGCTCACGAGTCCTGTTCCCAGAGGCTCCCGGGGAAACCCAATCTCTGTGCCAGTTTTTAGGAGGGGAGGGAGCAAGCACCAGGGCCAGGGGCTCACACCTCTCCCCTGGTTGTGGGGGAACAGGCTGCCCTGTTTGATGAGAACTTCCTACCTGGTTGATAGGAAGGGGTTCCATGCTCACTGATCTACTGACTGGTTCACTAGCCAGTCTGGGGAACCTAAGAGGCACCTGGATACTTTCCTAGGATCCAGTGAGTGGAATATAAATGAGGTATTTCAGCGGCATAGGCCTGCCACCCCCGGCCTGTACAGTGCCCCCTTCTCGGAGATCCCGCGGGGACTGTGCCTCCAAGCACTTACTTGCCTGGCCAGTGGGAGCAGGAGGTTCCTTGGCCCAGGGGACTGAGGCCCCTGCTATCTCCTCTCCTTGCCCACAGGTATGAGGTGGAGATTAATCGTCGCACAGCAGCAGAGAACGAGTTTGTGGTGCTCAAGAAGGTAAGGGAGAGAAGAGCCTGTGCTCTCTTGGCTTCCCTATGCTAACTGCCTCCACTCAGGCCTCCAGCCCAGGCACCCTGGGGAGGAGCTGCTGCGTGAGTGGGGATGGGGTCGTTACTCTGGCCTCTTGCAAGCCGAAGAGGCAGGATACACACCCAGGCAAAGGACAGAGACAGACAGGAGACAATTCTGGTCTGGGAAAAGGGAAACTCCGGTCCAGCTTGGCCCTCCTGTGTGACTCGGGGAAGCTCGTTCTACCTTCCTGGGCTTTGTTTTCGCCAGTGTAACCAGAGCAACGTTCCCCTTTCTCTATCTTCAAAGAGTCCGGGAGTATAAGACAAAGCAATATTGAGTAATTTAATTCATCCCTATGCTTCCCTTTGCAGGCAAATCAGATGGCTCTGGGACCAGGGACAGGGAAAGCTCATGAGATGAGGGTTGTATTGACTGAATGTTCTGGGTTCCTCTCGGCAGGATGCAGATGCAGCCTATACGGTCAAGGTGGAGCTCCAGGCCAAAGTAGACTCTCTGGACAAAGACCTCAAGTTCCTCAAGTGTTTGTATGATGCGGTGAGGATGCTCCTGCCTTTACCCCACCCCACCTCTTTCCAGCGGAGGGCTCCACTTGGCCCTCCTGGGGAGTTGCCAATAAGAGCGATTTAGGATAAACAGAATGAAGGATGTTTTTTTGTTTGTCTGTTTGTTTTTGTTTTTTTAGGATGTTGTGATAGAAAGGTACAAAACAGTGCTGGGAGGCCATGGAAATATAGGGTTTTGGTCCCCAGAGGCCATATACACAAGAGACAATCCCACCTGGGCTATAAAAATGATCTTGTGTAAAAATGACCCCAGGAAGTCCTACTCAAGCACAGATTCTTGACTCTGTGAATTATAGAAAATGCCTCCTACTGTCCCCTGCCCATGTGGGGTTCATCCTGATGCTGTGAGCCTTCTCCCTTGGCTCCAGCATTCAGACCTGGAGCTGGCACTTCTTCCCACCACATCAGCCCAGAAGACGAATAGGCAGCAAAGGGAGGCTGGAGGACCCTGACTCTGTCCTCCCCTCCCAACTCAGGAAATAGCCCAGATTCAGACTCATGCCAGCGAAACCTCCGTCATCCTGTCCATGGATAACAACCGGGACCTGGACCTGGACAGCATCATCACCAAGATCCGAGCTCAGTATGAGGAGATCGCCCTGAAGAGCAAGGCCGAGGCGGAGGCGCTGTACCAGAGCAAGGTAGGCCCCCTGGGGGGGGGGGTCTCTGTCCTCCATCAGCCTCTCCTTCCCTGGGAAGGGACACCTCCACCAGCGAATGCAAGGGCCGCCTTTGTAGATGTGCCGAATGAAAGAATGGTTATAACAGGTGCTGTAACGATACCTACTCAAAAAGCATTCTCAGTAGAGACTTATCAACGATAAAACATAAAACTGACCTGGGTGGGCATATTTAAGGGAAAGGGACGGGTAATCCTCTAATGGAGGAAAGAAGAGAGGCGTTGCTGCTGCAGAACAGATGCGTTTCCAGGGACTAGGGCATGTCACCATGGGGCAGAGGGAGAGAGAGTAACAAATCTGCAGGAGAGCAGCAGTGGGAGGCCCAGGGTGGGGGCACAGAGCGAAGAGGAAGCCATGAGCTCCTTTCTGACCAGTGTGGGAAGACTTCCCAGAGGAGGAAGCGGGAGTCTAGGTGCCTTCTGGGGAATGGGAGTTATGTTTGGAGAAGACCCTTTACTTGCGCACCCTCCAGGGCTTTACACCTGCCCTGCTCGGTCACTCCTTTTCACATTTGTTCAATCCCACCGATAGCAAAGATCACAGGTTCCTCATTCCCTGTCCATGGATACATCATCCCCTCTTCTCTGGAGGACTGAGCAAGGGAAGAGGGGAAGATACGGGCTGTAAGCCCTGAGCCAATAATCCTACCACCCCCAGGGTACACACTGTCCTCGGCTTCCCGGCCCCCCACTTGTCACTGAGAAAGGGCTGCAGGAGAACGAATGTTCTGTGAGGGCAGGGATCTCACCTATCCTGCTCACTCCTGCATACCTAGCACCTGGAGGAGAGCCTGGCCTTTAGCAGAGGGCCCTATAAAGAGGTGCTAAATGAGTGGGGAGCACTTCTTACACTTCAGAGGTGCTTAATAAATGTAACCTGCACCGTTCTTCCACGCAGCTCAGGAAAGACTGCAGGCAGGGCCATGAGAAAGGATGGGTCCAGCACACAGGTCCCGCTTAGAGAACTGGGTGGACTTCTTGGTCAGAACCACCACCACGCCACGCAGGTCCCGGATCCGCCATGTCCTATTCTGGAGCCACCTCCTCTGGTTGACCCCAGCCATGGACTTGTATGCTCAGGACCTTTCCCCTTCTTTGTATCGGGAGTAGGGGGTGTGGTCCTGGCTCATAACCAACTTCTATCTCCGGGAAACCAGATCCAAGAGCTGCAGCTGGCAGCAGGCCGGCACGGGGATGACCTCAAACACACCAAGAACGAGATGTCGGAGCTGAACCGGCTCATCCAGAGGATCCGGTGTGAGATTGCGAATGTAAAGAAGCAGGTGGGCAGCAACCTCACAGCGTCAAGGTCTTTGCGAGGTTCAATTTCATCCTCTGCGGTGGAGAACCTGGAGCCCACCCTTGAGTACAAAGCGCATCTTCCGATGGGGCTTGGCAGCCCGTCAGCCATCCACTCCCCCTCTTTCCCACCTGCCCCTGTACCCGTGGTCAGAGCTGGCACTCTGCTCGGAGCTGGGAAGTACCTTGAGCTTACTTCATCTGACTCCCGGTCTGCAGATAAGGAAGATGGACAGATAAGGAGAGGGGAAGGGACTTGCCCGGAGTCCCCAGCTGGTTATTAGCAGAGTCAGGATAGAAATCAGGTTTCTTCCTTCTCCCCCCCCCCCTTCTCAGACCTTTTCTGTATGCGGCAAACTGCTCTACATCCCCTTCAGACGCGCCCTCTGATGGCAGGTCCCATGCCTCCTCCTCCTCCCGCTAGACAGGCAACACACATGGGGTACGTGGGGAATGTGTCCTGGGCCCCTCCGTGGCCATGCTAAGTTCCTGCTCTCAAGGTGGGACATCATCCTAGTGACCCAGGGAGGACAACAGCAGATGAAGCCCTATTGAGTGTCCCTGCCCTGTACCATGGTACCATGTCCACTTCGGCGAGGGGAATAATCCTGCCTTACCTGAAAGCAGTGACACTACGTCATTGGGGAGGTGATGTTAAGGGGCTGGGGAAGCCTTCCTGTGTCCTCCCCAAAGAACCAGGTCAACTCTACCGGTGATAGAACACCAGAGTGAAAGATCAGAGCCCACTCTCTTCCCTGTGTGCCTACGACCTCCACATCGGGTATGTGGGGAGCACGGAGCTTTCCTCTCCATTAGTACAAGGCATCACAGTGCTGCCAGATGCTTGTCAGAGCCCAGTTACAGAGAGTGAGGGATGATGTCAAGCCTTTACCTCTCGCTCTAAGGGAAGCCTTCCTCACCCAATTCAAGCTGACAAGGGGAGCATTTAGCCAGACCCTCCCTGCAGAATGCTGGAATGATCCAGAAACGCTCACTCTTGGTGCTAACTGGTAGCAAGGGTCCCCACTGGGAGCTGTCCTGACGACAGTGGTGCCTTAGAGGCATCCTGGCTGGGGTCTCCGCATGATTCTCCCGGACGTGGCATCCTTTGAACCTAGAGCTGTTGGTGGCCTCCAACCACAGGGACTAGACAACTTGGCAAACACCAACGTTTCTTCCTGTATTCATGAAATGCAACTGCATCAACAGCTTCTCATAGAATATTCATCCGCAACGGAAAATAGAGGAGGCCCAACTCTCCTGCTGCCTCTGCAGCTTTACTCGCTGCCGTCTTGGGCCTCATCTGTGAAGGGAGGGGGTTGTGCCACCCAGCTCAGAACATCTAAAAGCTAGTTTGCATTCCGATGATCACCCTGTTCTTTGGCTTTCAGTGCGCCAACCTGGAGACGGCCATCGCCGACGCCGAGCAGCGGGGCGACTGTGCCCTGAAGGACGCCCGGGCCAAGCTGGACGAGCTGGAGGCCGCCCTGCACCAGGCCAAGGAGGAGCTGGCCCGGATGCTGCGCGAGTACCAGGAGCTCCTGAGCCTGAAGCTGGCCCTGGACATGGAGATCGCCACCTACCGCAAGCTGCTGGAGGGCGAGGAGTGCAGGTGGGGGCGGGGGCGGAGGGGACCGCTGGGGAGATGGGGCTGTGGATGGCTCCCTGCTTGGCTAGGGACATTTGGGAAGTGGAAGACGAAAGACCTGAGCACAAGGAGGTGGTTGGCCTGGGGAGCTCAGCTGCTGCTCCCTGTGAGGGGAGGTCAAACCTGAAGATGGCGCTGCGAAGAGTAAGTGGGGTCGGACAGTCAGGGTTTCATCACTGGCCTTGGCTCGGTCTCGCTGGGCTCCCGGCAGGTCCCTGCCCCTCTACTCCCTCACCTGCAAAATAGGATTATAATTTCCATCTCACAGAGTGTTTTCAGGATGAGTTAAAATACCATACATGGCAAAGCAGGTGCCCATCAGGGTTTAGCTGAGTGTAGACCCTCCGCTGAGGTTCTATCCTTCTCTGACTTTCTGTCTTCTAGGATGTCTGGTGAGAATCCGTCCTCTGTGAGCATCTGTAAGTACCCCTGAGAGACGCATCAGGTGCGAATTCTGGCTGGTCGGGAAAGCCGGGGGCCCCGGGATAGGCCGATGCCACCTCCACTCATGCTCTCCCCCAATCTGGAAGTTTCTGTTACTGTCTTCTGAGACTTCCCTGGCTTCAACGGAAACTTGTTTCCCTTTGTCCCGTGGGAACCGTGGCTGAAGTCATGCCCACCCCAAGTCCTCCTTGCCTCTCCCCGGACATTGTCATCGAGAGAGAGGGTTGCGAATGTGCACGCGGGGGCCAAGCAGCCCGAGAATCTCCAGGAAGGCAGAGACCGCGTCTGTGCCGTGTGGTCCTCACCTCACTCAGAGCCTGGCTCGTCGCAGGCTGCTCACTCATCTCGGTGGTGTTTCCTGGCCGCCGGGGGCTGCTGGGGACAGGGCGGGGGTGGCTCCTTTGCTGACTGACCCTTGCTGCCCTTATTCTCTGCTCTTGGCCCTTCCTCCTCAGCCGTCATCAGCAGCGGTGGAAGCAGCTACTACCGCCCCGACCCTTCCACCGGTGCCGACGCCGGGGCTGGCAGTGTGGCAGGCGGCTCCGGCAGCGCTTGGGCCAGGCAGACCAGGGCCAAAGGGGCACGAGTGGGAGACCTCAAGGACCCCCAGGACCTCAAGGGCAAGAGTGCACCTGCCAGCGCCCCATCCCGGAAAGCCACCCGATAAGCCCCAAGGACCCACTGCCCCCAGCACCTGGGAGAAGGGATGCCCTTGCTGTCACCCACCCTGGCGTTGTCTGCTGTCCCCCACCCCCCACCCCGGAGTCCTGGGACTGTCTATAGTGCACTCAGCCACCGTGCCGTAGCTCATCTCACTGTCCAGCTCGGACTGGCCCCATCGCCACTCTGTCTCCTCAGGTCCCGTGTGGACCCTGTGACTTCTCGTTTTCCCTACTGCCTTCAGTTGGCAAGAGGCTTTGAGACCCAGGCTATAATGAGTCTCTGGGCCCCGGGAAGCTATGGTCCTCCCCAGAAGGAGGGGAGAAGAGGGAGAGGAGAGGGAGGGGAGGAGGAATAGTCTTGCTCTGCACTTAGGCCAAGCCAGCAGCTCTGTGGGGGGTGGGGGGGTCCCACCTCCGGCTTCAGGGGTCAGCCTTGGAGATGTGCGCCCAGGAGGCAACTGGCCAGCCAGGCTTTGCCTGTCCCCTCAGAAAGGACTTTGCAAAACAACCCCCTTGTTTAAGCAGAAAAAGGGCATACTCTCGGGCCACCAGCTGTACCCATCTTCACAAAGCCAAATGACAGGGAACTGGGGGCTTTCCTGCCACCTTGTGTCACCTGCCCACTCCTCTATTACTGGTAAGAGCTACTACTGTAGGTTAAGCAGGTGTGACGTGCCAGGCTCCCTGCATGTGTTGTCCCTCCTGCTTACCCAGTCTGCAGGGTGGCTGCAACCGGCATCCTCAGGAGACCGGAGAAGCCCCAGCCTCTGAAAGTCATGCCCACCCCATGTCCTCCTTGCCTCTCCCCGGACATTGTCATCGAGAGAGAGGGCTGCAAATGTGCACTTGGGGGCCAAGCAGCCCAAGAATCTCCAGGAAGTCACCCACCAAGTGCCAGGGCCCAGAGTTGAGCCCAAGTCTGGCTGACTCCAGGGCCTATATTCTTCCCACGGCATATCACTGCCTCTGTAACGAAGGGAATTTGTTCAAACTCACGATTATTTTGATGAGGGCGCGGGACTATGTTGCCTTTCTGTCACTTCCTGCTGCTGTGAGCTGTGTTCAGTGAGGGGAGCTTGATCTATCTCTGGGGGTGCCGCTCAGCCCAGAAATCACGGCTCTTGATGTAAATATTCCTAAGAATGGCAACACCCAGTCCCTCCTTTGCTTGTGTTAAGGACTCTGGATTTCTGCTGTATATTCAATAAACTGCCCTTTGATGACACCAGTGTCAATCTCACCAAATTGCCCACCCCCTCATGATAACGCCCCCCCCCCCCCGCCCCGGCCCACACATGTGCACAAGCCTTTAGGGAGTCTGGAGGCAGATCAGAGCAGGCTACTCTGGAGGTGATCTCAAGGCTGATGGGAGGGATGGACACACACGCAAAGCCGTGTCCTCGTACAAATCGGGGAAGGGAAGCCCCGTGCAGCCTTGTTGAGAAGAGATCGGAATGCAGAAGCGGAAAAAAAGGAAGGCTCCCTGGAAGAGCAGAAGAGTTTAATCGAATAACTAGAAAGATGGACTCATAGATTCCTGGAGAGAGAACTTAAATCACACCATCACAACAGGTTCGGGGACAGGTTTTGTGTGCTTATTTTGGTGGGGGTTGGAGGTCTTGGATTTTCTGAAGTGGGTAGTGGGGCTGGGTGGGGTTCCGAGTCCCTCAGCTTCGGCCTACAGAATCAGCCCTCTGATGGGCCTTCTGATCCATCTAGTAGCACGGGTGTCCTGAGCTCTTTGCCCCTCCAGCCCTCAGAGGCCTCTCACCCCAGCTGCCACCTCCACTGGCTTCACTGTGCCTTTCACGTATTACAGAGGTCCTCTTCTGCGTGTGCCAAGATGCGATAAACCTTGGGAAGCACAAAAGCCCAAGATTCTGGTGGGCTTTCTGCCCAAATGCTGCTCTTCGATGTCAGTGCTGTCGTCACTGTGGGTGCTGGGAATAGTGCCCTGGGAGTTATTGGGGTTCTGTTCTGGCTTGGCCACTAACCTGTTACACTCACACCAACTGATGAAAGCTGTGGACATTTTCCCCCTAAGAAAGGTATAGAACTAGGTCTGCATGTCCAGAGGTTTGCAAACCCCCAAAGGCCTTCCATGGACTCCCTGCCCAGGACCAGAAAACCCTTAGGCCTTCCCACCTGTCATGCTCTGCCTTTCCCCAAAGATCAAATTCCCAGTGACCCAGTAAGAGAGGCTCTGAGGAGGGGGTCGGTGGGTGGGATCCACAACCTGAAACAGCCTTTAGAGAAACGCATGAGCCATTCACAGGGTTGCCTCCTCCTCCCGGGCCATGGCGCTGGTGTGCCTCTGACCACTGGGTTATGAGGCTTGGGTGCTTGTCCCAGTCCTGGGTGCACAGTGAAGGACCCAGAGGCTAGGTAGATGTGATTTGGGGGGACTGAGGCAATATGTCCTGTGCTGGGGTATTGAGGAGGGCAGAGGGGCAGCCCCTCCGGTTGCAGCTTATCTGCCTGAGAAATGGAGAGATTCGTTGCCATCTGAGACTTAATTAAGATCCTGAGAAGTGCACAAGGATGACTGTACTCTTGCTTTAGGACTCAATTTGGAAATTCCTTTGACGCCCCAGAGAAGAAATCATAGAGATAGGACCACGGTCACCAACTTCAAATTCTGTGGGTCTGGCTTCAGCATACAGGGGCAAAGAGACCAGGAGGACCAGGTGTACATGGAAATTTGGGTTGGAGAGCAGCCCAGGGGAGTGAGGGAGTGTCCACACTGTCTAGGAGGATAAGTATCTGGTCCACTTGCCCTGTGTAGACCTCCAATGAAGGTTCATTTAGGGGCTGAGTCATCTCTCTGGGTGATGCTTACGCTCACACAGTCACTGTGCATGGATCGTCCTTCACATCTTTCATTACCTAGACAACTCCTACTCTCCTTTGACATTCTGTTTGGGTACCCACTCCTCCTGGGAGCCTTTATGAATCTCTAGGCCGGGCTGAGTGCCTGTTTTCTAGAACCTGGCAGTGCCCAATACGCACCTCCAACATGACATTTCCACATGTGATTGAGATGATCTCTCTGTGTGCAACTGATTTCATCAGTGCCAGACTTGGGGGCCCTGAGGGCAAGGACTGGCCTTATTCTCGGCTGGGTTTTACTCTTAAGGGAGCTTCACCTAACAGAGACACCCAGGAGATAATGCTCGTAGGATCTTCCTACCTGCCACAAATATGTTTAAAAGATTTGGGGGAGTAAACTCATATATTTATGGCCATTTTGACAAGGATGCCAACACCATTCCTGGACATGCTGGGACAGTTGGCTATCCAGACGCAAAAGGATGAAGTTGGACTCCCATTTCTCATCGTATGAAAAAATTATGTCAGATGGATCAACAATCTAAGCACAGGAGCTAAAACCATAAAGCTCTTAGAAGAAATATAGAGGTAAATCTTCATGACCTTGGATTTGGCAAAGGATTCTTAGATATGACACCAAAGTGCAAGCACCAAAAGAAAAAATAGGTTAGGTTGGACTGACTCCATCAAAATTTAAGATTTCTATACATCAAAGGACACTACCAAGAAAGTGAAAAGAAAACCTGCAGAATGAGAGAAAACATTTGCAGATCGTATATCTGATGAGGATATAGTGTCCAGAACATGTAAAGAACTCTTGGCGCTCAACAGCAAAAGGAAAAACAACCCCCTTAAAACGTGAGCAAAGGACTTTAACGGACTTTTTCTTTTTAAAGATTTTATTTATTTCTTCATGAGAGACAGAGAGGGGCAGAGACACAGATAGAGGGAGAAGCAGGCCTGCCGTGGGGAGGCCAATGCGGGACTAGATCCCAGATCCCATGATCACGCCCTGAGCGGAAGGCAGATGCTCAACCGTGTCCTAACAGATTTTTTTTTTCTAAGAAGATATAAAAGTGATCAAAAAGCACATGAAAAGATGCTCAACATGATGCATCATCAGGAAGATGCAAATCCAAACCATAATGAGGTACCATTCACACCCACCAGGACGGCTGTAATTAAAAAAAAAAAAAAAACAGTGGAAAATAAAAAGTGTTGGCAAGGGTACAGAGACGTTGGAACTTTTATGCATGGCTGGTGGAAATGTAAAATGGCTCAGTCATTGTGAAAAGCAGTTGGGCAGTTGCTCATAGAGTTACACGCAGGACTGTCATATGAGCGCCCAGTTGCACTCCTTGGTCCAAATCCCCAAGAACGGAAACCAGGCGCTTAAACAGGTTCTTGTACATGCGTGTTCAGAGCAGCCCTGTTTACAATAACCAAAGGTGGAAGCAGATTGCTATGGTCTTAGTGTTTGTAGCTCCCCCAAAATTCACAGGTTGAAATCCTGACCCCCAAAGGTGGTGGTATTTGGAGGTGGGGCCTTGGGGAACTACTTGGGTTATTAGGGTTATTAGGTCATGAATGGGACTGGTGCTCTAACAGAAGAGACCCCGCGGAGCTCCCTGGCCCCTTCTACCATATGAGAACGCAGGGCGAAGTTGCTGGCTGTGCACCAGGGAAAGGGCCCCCTCTGCGGTGAGACCGTGCTGGTGCCTTGACCTTGGACTTCCCAGCTCTCTCTCTCTTAAGTAAATAAACTTTAAAAAATATGATGAAAATGGGACAGTCACCTGTGTGCCACTAATGGAGAGGAACGGAGAGCTAATCCAACAGGTGGACTGTGCTCAGAAGCCAGTGCATTCGTGCACAGACACACGCTCACAAGCTCGCAGGCCTATGTTTGCAGAGGGTACTCGAAAGAGGTAACAACTGGCACAGCTGGGCACCGGCCGCTCACAGTAAATGTCAGCCACAGATCGCTGGGACAGCCATGCCACTGCCTACTGGCTGGACACCCATCCTGCTCATGCCCCTGTTCACGACCACCTGCACACGGATGTGCACCCACACACGTCGTCTGACACGCGCTGGAGCACATCTGCCAGCTGGCACAAGCCCGGGAGCCCGGGGCCGCGGGGGCAAGAAGCATTGCCCGGCCTCGGAGGGACCTCTTGGGTCATTTTGGAAGGATGCACCCAGCACCTGGGCAACAAGGCGCGGAGGTGCGGCCGGCCCTGACGGGGAGGGTGTGGAGATTGGGAAGGGCTCTGGGGAGGCTTCTTTGCATTGAGCCCCGGCTCCTCTGCTCATGTGACCCCCACTGAGTCACCTAACGCCCTGCTGCCTCGGTATCTTCATCTGTAAAGTGGGGTAATCACAGTACCTGCCTCTCAGGGCTGTTGTGAGGACTAAATGAGTCCATACACAGGCAGTGCTTCGAGCAGCGCCTGGCCGAGCTCCAGGACGCGGTAGTTGTAGGTAGCAGCAGCAGCGCCACCGTCATCATCATCATTTACGTGCTTCTCCCATCCGCCTCCGGGAGGAGGTGCAGCAGCTAGGAGCATCCCCCGTTTTAGAGATGTGCAAGCTGGGACACCTGCCTGCAGTCACCCGGCAGGACCCAGACCCGGGCCCTCAGACTCCTGGATCCACACGCTTGGCCAGAAGCGCGCGGTGGGGCTGGGGGAAGGAGAGGGCCAGCAAAGCTCAAAGGAGATGCTCCCGGCCCCAGAGCTGAGTGAGGAGGAAGCCGCTCGGGCAGCCACGCTGCAGCGGGGAACGGGGCTCAGCGCCATGCAGGACGGGCCTCCTCTGTCCTTTATATCCCAGCCCCTCTGGGATGAGCTCACCTCCAGCCTTGCCAGCTGCAAACCTGCTGAACAGCTGTCCTGCCCCCAGATGAGTGGCTCTGCTTGCGGCCAAGTCCCCCCAGGGACCGCACTCCATCCAGCTGGCTGGGCGCTCAGTGCCCCACGTGCCTGAAGCTGTGGGGGGGCGGGGGGGCACAGGGGCGGGAGGAGGAGGGAGACCTGTGGAGGGTCCACAGGCGTCCGCTCCCTTCCTGAGTCCACCCGCCGAGGAGGGCTGGCAGGATCTGAGCTGACGTCATCCAAATAACCCAGCTCATCTTGTCTAATTTTGGAGACAATTATTTGCTCCGAGCACCACCTGCCTCTCTTGGTGCCTCCAGCCCCTCCGCACCCCCCACTCCTACCCACACAGCAGCCACATCCTGCTTTCCCAAGCTGTATCGCTCGGGTTCTATTTGGCTCCAGAGCCCTCAAGGACTCCCTGTCACTCACCCTATAACATCCTAGAACATACACAGCTTGGGCTCCAGGAGCCGTCCCCCATGGTGGCCCTTTCCTAGCGCTTGGTCCAGCTAGAGAGGCCTTTCTCACCCGTGCCCTTCCTGGCTGCTTTTGTCATTCCCCGTTGCTGGTCCACCCAAGCCTTTTTCCCTGAACAGACTGGAGCCCAGACCTCCTCCTCCAGGCAGCCCTCGTGGATCCAGATTCCCTTCTCCTCTGCGTCTTCTCTTTTTCTCTCACCCAGCAATTACCCTCTTGGGTTGTACTAGGCCACTCTCCCTCTGAGGCCTTCTCTGGAGGTTTATCAGACCCCAGAAGGCTGAGAGTAAGGAGCCAACCGTCTCCACTGGGACCACGGAGTCGCGACAAGCATGTCCAACGGATCATCACAAATGTAGAAGCAAAAACATCCAAAAAGCTACAAATTATTTGCATAAATTAAATAACAATATTTTGGCTATAAAACCAAGAGCAATGGGACGCCTGGGGGGCTCAGCGGTTGAGCGTCTGCCTTCGGCTCAGGGCGTGACCCCGGGGTCTCGGGATCGAGTCCCGCGTCGGGCTCCCTGCATGGAGCCTGCTCCTCCCTCTGCCTGCGTCTCTCCTCTCTCTCTCTCTGCATCTCTTGTGAATAAATAAATAAAATCCTTAAAAAAAAAAAAAGCAACCAAGAGCCATACAAATGTAATTCATGCAAGAAGCAATTTAAACTTTTCCTTGAGTGTGTAAGGAAAGCTAGAGGGTCCTGGTAACTCGGGGGTTTGATTCTCTGATTGATGCACTTCCCCACCATTTCGCAGATGGGTGAAACTGGGGCGAGGAGATGTCCGAGCCTGGCTCACCATCTAATTCCCAGTTAGAAGACCAAGTGATCCCGGGAGCTCAAAGGACGTGAGGGGAAGATGAAGCTGGGGAGGGGATGAGGGCAACTGTCTCCTGTCTCTGCTGCCACCACCAGAGGCGTCCCAAAGCAGGGGACTGTGCCTCCCCCTGCCCCTGCGTCTCCCCAGAAACTTACTTAAGGCTAGGGCAGGGCCTTCGTAACCTTGCTGAACCCTGGCTCTGTCCTGGTTTCCCTCCGTCCCTCCTTTTTTCCTCCAGCAAAAAAACGCAGGCACCCCGGGAGCCCTACCTGGGCCCACCCTTCCTGTGGGTGGCCCCGAACTCTCCTCCTTCTCCTCCTATCATCATCCTCGTCAACAACATGGGGTGTTCCATTCCCGATGGCCAGTATCTGATTAACTAATTCACGCTAAGGTGTTAATGACTTGTTAATGTCTTGATGAGAGGCTTTTCCCAGGGATCCCTGCACTTGGATGGATCCAGAAACTAAGATCTTTGAGGGCAGGATAGTGTGAGGCACCCCCGCCCCCAGCACCCGGTAGGTGCTCAGTAACTGATCGTGGATCAATAGCAACAGGTCTAATGTTTGAGAAGTGCTTCCTACTGAGCTTTGTACTTGGCAGGCGCCTGTTAGTGCCGATTATTATTATTATTTCTAATAATAATAATAATAATAAAATGGCAAATTTTCCGTGGTCAGAAATGGTCTGAGTGGAGAGATTTCCCAAGCCTGGGATCTCTGGGAACATCGGTCCCTCCTTGTCCGACAGCAGGTGACACAGCATGGAGATGTGCCGACCCAGGTGTCCTCTCCCTCCCAGAAGGAGGGTGCAGAGGAGGAGAGGACAGGTCGATCCCTAGCTTCTACTTGACGCCCCACTTTTGGTAGTCGATGACATCGGTTGAACATTGAACACGTCGCAGGCACGTGCCAAGCTCTCCACTCGGGTTAGCACACGGAGCTGCCGCAGCTACCCCATGAGGGGTTTATTATCCCATTTACGTCAGGGAAACCGAGCCTTGGAGTGGTGAAGCCCTGCTGGGTGCTGCAGTGGGATTCAGAGCCCTGGAGCCAGCTCCTGGCCTGGGCTCCCACCTGGTGGCATCTAGGCAGACGCGGGCCGTGGGCTCCCTGAAAATGCACCATTCCTGCTGCTTGGTGGCCGCCCCAGCAACCGCCCGTCCTCTGGCACCTGGGAGCGATGTCCCGAGGCTGGCCGTGGGGCCCTGAGGACAGGTACAGAGGAAGGGGTCGCCTGGGGGCCATGGGACCCTCACCCGGCCCCACGTCCTAGGGGACCTGGCAGCAGAGGCGTCAGTGGACAGAGCAGTCCAGCACGCGGAGCGGCGACCATGGTACACGGGGTTCGAGGCAGGATTTTGAAAGAGCAGAGGGTTTGGACCGGAAGGGATGGGGAGAAAGGGTGTATCAGGCCGGGTAGGGATGGTGCGGGGAAATCACGGGGTGCTTGGAGATGAGGCCTGAGGGGAGGCGTCCCGGCAGAGGCAGGGAACAGCTAGGAAGGAGGCTGTGGGCCGAGGCGCGCAGGTACACGCACGTCACACACACAGCGAAGCCCTGGGGGGGTGGGGAGGGACCTCGGGCTAGGAGGGGTCCCAAGAGCTGGGAGAGCGTTTAGCCTTAGGCCACAAGCCGTGTCCCCTCCACGGGGCACGCGCCTGGCGCACGGAGGCTGTCGGTGGAGGTCTATGGAGGGGAGATGGGCGGTGGAGGGGGGGTGGGAGGATGAGGACCAGCAAGTGGTCTCCGAGCTGGGGGACCGTCCACCCTCCTGACAAGGGAAAACTGAGATGACACGGCCTGCAGAGGGACCTCCTGGGAGCGGCCTCCACTGTGGAGATGCCAGGCCTCCCGGGCTCCCAGCCGGGCCCCCACCCCCAGGCTCACCCCGACGGCAGCTCCTCCACCTGAACCCAAAGCAAATGGTTCCAAACCATTCCTGTCCTCGCCTTGCTTGTCAACACGTTCACGTCCGAAGGAAGACGGAAATGAGCCAAGAGACCCCCCAGGACACTTCCTTCGAGGCCTCCAGCCCCCGCGAGCCTCCTCTGCCTCCCTGCCTCCCGTGACGCGACTTCCTGAGGCTTTAGCCACCCGCCCCCCAATCCCAGCCTCCTGTCCTGGGATCTGTCCCACGCCGGCCGCCCAGCGACCGTGTCTGGTGCAGCCTGCAGCCTGCCTGGCAGGGCTCTGGGAGGGGTGACACGTGCGGGGGGCCAGTTCCCGCGGAACCATCGGAAGCACGTGGCGACCCCGCCGCCGCGCTCCCGCCCCATGCCAGGGAGAGGGTCACCCTCCACCCCTCACACCCAGGAGGCAGAGCCGCTGTGGATTAGGGGAAGAGGCCACGGGGCAGGGCGCGGGGTGCCTCGGGAGGCCCAAACGAAGGGGCTCTTTCCGGGAAGGAGGAGGACACAGCTGTGGGTTCGAGCCCCTGGATACTCTACGCAGCGGCCCCCCCTGTCCAGCGCAGTCCATACCCTTCTAGCTCCCTGCGCCCCCGGGAGGCAGCCTGTGACCCAGAGAAGACTAAGCAGGATAGGGATGGTGAAGTGCCAGTGACATCCCCCTGGAGAGGCTGGGGCCTGGGGCAAATTACCCGATAACAGCAGGTTAATTAGATAAAACCCAAATTACATGAGCAAGGCTTGCAAGCCCAGCAATTTGAAGGTTTCATGTTGTTTCAGAGGTGGGGAGGGCTTGATCTCTAGCTCAGCATAGAGAAAATGACTTCTTGCTCCCAGGCAAGCCAAACCCATGAATTAAGCTCTTGACTGCCCGTCCACGAGCCCCAGTGCCAAGCACATATAAGGAAGGGTGCCTGCCAGTCCTCACTGCAACCTGCAGAGCCCGGGTAGGATTTGGCCTCCGTCCCTCCAGCATCTGAACTCCATCTCCACCACCAGCATGAGCCGCCAATTCACCTGCAAGTCGGGAGCTGCCTCCAAGGGGGGCTTCAGCGGCTGCTCGGCTGTGCTCTCCGGGGGCAGCTCATCCTCCTACCGGGCAGGGGGCAAAGGGCTCAGCGGAGGCTTTGGGAGCCGGAGCCTCTACAGCCTGGGGGGCATCCGGAACATCTCCTTTAATGTGGCCAGCAGCAGCGGGAAAAGCGGAGGTTATGGGTTTGGTCGAGGCCGGGCCAGTGGCTTTGCTGGGAGCATGTTTGGCAGCGTGGCCCTGGGGCCCGTGTGCCCGTCCGTGTGCCCTCCGGGGGGCATCCATCAGGTCACCGTCAACGAGAGCCTCCTGGCCCCCCTCAACGTGGAGCTGGACCCCGAGATCCAGAAAGTGAGAGCCCAGGAGCGGGAGCAGATCAAGGCGCTGAACAACAAGTTCGCCTCCTTCATCGACAAGGTGGGACGACCTTCCCTTCTCTTCTTAGAGCCTGAGCTGTTGTGACAGCAAAAGGGATTCAGGTCAGACATGAGGAGGCACGTAACGTGGACGAAGCAGGTGTCTTCTTTCATCGGGGTGATTTGTGTGAGATTCCCTGCAGACTTTCCTGGGAGAAGACAGAACGAGGCTGTCTCTACTGGCAGGGGCGTGTGGGGGTGGTGGTGGGGTTCCTGGCAGGAGCTCCAGAGGAAAGGCCCCCGCTTCTTACTGGAGGGTCGGCTTGGTGCCATTGCTGAGCCTCGGGCCCTTGCAGCTCACGTGTGGGAAGAGCCAGTGCGAGGGAACCTGACCCAGAGTCTTCCTCCCACCCATTGGGAGCGGGTCTCATCCACTAGTCATTTGACTGGATGGATCAGGAGCATCCCTTTGTGGTCATTCCCACATGGGCCCCTCGAGAGGCCGACGAGGGCAGTGGGGGGGGGGGGTGTCCCCACAGAGCTCTGACGTCAGACCTGGCTTCCGCTCTGTCCCCATCACTTACCGGCTATGTCTTGGCTGAGCCAGCCGCAGAGCCGGCTGTGGGGAGGGTTGTTTATCCTGCCTGCGCCTCTCCTTCCTTATCTCTGTAATGCAGATAATAGCCTACCCCTTGGGGTTTTTGTCAGGTTTGGGAAAGAAAATGCATGTGAAGATGTTGGCACAGTGCCTCCCGCATGCTGAG
The DNA here is from genome assembly GCF_905146905.1 of Nyctereutes procyonoides. Taxonomy (NCBI): domain Eukaryota; kingdom Metazoa; phylum Chordata; class Mammalia; order Carnivora; family Canidae; genus Nyctereutes; species Nyctereutes procyonoides. Next base: position 3,500,207 of record NW_026575124.1, on the reverse strand, counting down.
TGCTCCCAAGTGCTGGTTATTGTCACTATCATTTTCATCTTCGGACAAGTGGGGGAGGAGTGTCGAGAAGGGGAGGAACCTGAGGTCTGGAAGAGGCCTCGAGGCATCATCCAGTCCAGATAGGCCTCGGACTTTTGGTAGATGAGAAATTATTACTCCCGTTCGGTGAGTCAGCAGAGGCACTGAGGTACATGCCTTGCCAGGGAACAGCATCTGGGGGTGGTGGGTGGAGGGATGGAAGGTGAGGCCCAGTCCCGGGGACCGCAGGGCCATGTGGGCACATGACATTCTCAGTGATCCCGATTGTCCAGCGTGCGGGGTCCTGGGTGGAGGGTTTACTCTGCGCTAAACGCTCAGTCTCAGGGGTATACGTGAAAGAGTCAGGATTAGTCAAGCCAAACCAATGCTGGAGGATCTGCTGGGGGGGCAGGCAGTTTGGGGGCTGATCCCATCTCAACGCTGAGTCCCAGCCAGTTTTCTGAGGCCCTGTGCTTATGACAACAGGGAAGACAACCTTATTTAGACAGTGGCTGTGCTCACCTGGATTAAGTCATTTTTAAAAAAAATTTGCGCGCCTCCCCCCGACGCAGCACACAAGAGAAGAGTATGTGGATCCACTGCCTCTGGTCGGTCTCCTGGCCCAGGGAGGCGACAGGGGCCCAGGGAGCATTGTCTATCCACGTTGCCCCACGTGTCATGCTTGCTCCACGGAAGATGGTTCTGAGGAGCAGAGTTAGGGCAGAGGGAGGAGGCCACGGGCAATGATGGAGTTGGAGCCTGATGCAGAAATCTAGAATGCCTGGAAAGTCTTGGCCCATTGAGCCTCACTGAGCTTGATATGCTATAAAATGAAGACCAGATTCCCTACTTCAGAATGGTCAGATTTTCCAAAAATGGACCCAGCCTGTCTCCGTCCTGGTAGTTTTTAGGTTCAGCCCTGCCCTGCGCTGGGTTGGCCACATTGGGTTCTGAATGACAGGATACATGAGTTCTGGGGCCACATGTCTGGGTTCAGCTCCGGGCTCCCTCCCACTTATCAAACCGTTGGACCTTGGAAAGAGGCCGAACTTCTCTATGGCTCAGTTTCCCTTCCATTAAATGGGGTTACTGGCCTGCCCGCCTCATGCAGCCGTTGTGAGGGGCAAAGGAGAAAATGCAGGCAGAGCGCTTTGCACGGAGCCTTTGGATGACGGGTATGACTGCGTCCTCGGGGCTCAACAGTTTCTGCACTTTGGGTCCCAGGTGCGGTTCCTGGAGCAGCAGAACCAGGTGCTGGAGACCAAGTGGGAGCTGCTGCAGCAGCTGGATCTGAACAACTGCAAGAACAACCTGGAGCCCATCCTCGAGGGCTACATCAGCAACCTGCGGAAGCAGCTGGAGACGCTGTCCGGGGACAGGGTGCGGCTGGACTCGGAGCTGAGGAGCGTGCGGGATGTGGTGGAGGACTACAAGAAGAGGTGAGCGGGGAAGGGGTCTCCCCGCAGCCGGGCAACTGCCCCTTTCCCTCTGAGCTCCTTCTGCAGGAGTGGCAGCTACCTCGGCTTGAGGTTTTTGGAGACGAGCGGCAGTGTCCCTTGTCATACCAAGCAGGATTATTCCAACAAAACTCTGGAACTTGCTCTCTGCACCTCCAGCCTCTGGTCTGGCACTTAGGACAAATGCTCATTTAGCTGGACAGTGGTCAAAGGACTACATCTGGCTGGATGAGGGAAACCTTGGGTAAGCTACTCAATCTCCTAGAGCTTCTGGGTTCTCCTTGGTAAAAGGAGGCTTAAACCCGTCCACCTCCCAGAAGGGCTATGAGGAGTAACTAAGGAAACACTCCCGCTCGTCTGTAAGGCTGTAGTCAAGTTTCCAAGGAGGAGCTTGGTTCTTGCTACCTATGAGATTTCCCATAGAACGTTGGCTCCACATGCTCCTACTTCATTTTCAATAACCACCTCCACCTTTTTTTTTTTTAACTCCAAACTCAGTCTCCATGTCCCCTGCTCCACAAAGCCTTCCTTGCCTGGTGGCCCCACCAGCCCAGTACTCTGTGGCCCATTAGCCTCTGTCCCTCAAACGGGCACACTGCCTCTTGTGTAGAGCCTTCCTTGAGTGAAAGAGGGTCCTCAGCGAGAAGGTTCTAAGTGAGACGTAGTCACCGACCGAGCCCTGGCATTTTGGCAGGTACGAGGAAGAAATCAACAGGAGGACGGCTGCAGAGAATGAGTTTGTGCTGCTCAAGAAGGTGAGGAGGAAGGCAGGCCTTGAGTCCAGGGCCGCCTGGGACCAGGGGGAGCCGAGCCTACCCGGGGGCTCTGCTCGTGGCGAGAGAGCCAGTTCCAAACTAGTGGCGTGAAGGCCGAGGAAAACCACGATGGACTTTCCAGAGAGGGAATGAGAAGGCAGAGAGAGTTCGATGGCCTTCCTGAGCGTTTCATGTGGACGGGGTTTGTCCACAGTGAAGAACGGCAGAGGACGACACACAGGGCCTCCCCTGCGGCCACAGGGCCTGACTCAGACGTCAGAGGGACGGCTGGTGGCGGCCTGGCTGGGGCTCCCTTCCTTAGGGGGGTGCCCTATCCCTGCTGAGGGAGCCGATTCTCAGGACGGGGTGGGGCTGGGCCTTTTGCTCCACCCTCTCCTTTCCCATGAGCCTCCCAGAGAGAAAAGGGCAGCTTTTCTGTGTGTGCAAGGCACCCGGGCTGGGTGGGTGCTTCCTTCTCGGCTGCACGGGCAGTGACTGAGGGACGTCGGGGGCATCTTTCAGGATGTGGATGCGGCTTATGCCAATAAGGTGGAGCTGCAGGCCAAAGTGGACTCCATGGACCAGGAGATCAAATTCTTCAAGTGTCTCTATGAAGCTGTAAGTCTATGTCTACCCCCCGCCCCCAAGGGCAGCCAGTGGGTAAAACTGTTCTCGGGGTTGGGAGAGGCTCTCCGCTCTCAGGGAGGTCCCCCTGTTAGGCACTCATCTCCCATTTCAGCCCCGAGAGGCTCCTAACCTCCACCCTCTGGGTGGAAAGGAAATGGTCCGGGTCCTGGCTTCACAGTGGTAGGAATCCATCTGGGGCTGGAGGAAACTCATCTTGCCCGGGGAGCAGCAGCCTTGGTCCAGAGCCTCTAAGTCAACAGCACCCAGATTTGTTTATGTTGCTTGGGAGACGGGTGAAGGGGGGGTGTTGGGCTCTGATAGTCAAGTCCTGAGACCAGCCCTGGTCCCCATGTAGGAGATCGCTCAGATCCAGTCCCACATCAGCGATATGTCCGTCATCCTGTCCATGGACAACAACCGGGACCTGAACCTGGACAGCATCATCGACGAGGTCCGCGCCCAGTACGAGGAGATCGCCCTGAAGAGCAAGGCCGAGGCCGAGGCGCTGTACCAGACCAAGGTGAGCTGGGCTGAGGCAGGACCAAAGAGGGCATCCCCAGCAGGCATGAGGGCTAGGTCTGATCATTCCCAGAACAGAGGCTGTGTCCACTTAAGCATCCACCATGCCCTTCCCCTGGGACATCACCAATCCCGAGACATCATGTGGTCCCATGGCACGCTCCTCATGCTCACCCCTGGCTCTGTGCTTTGGGCTCCCCAGTTCCAGGAGCTGCAGCTAGCAGCCGGCCGGCATGGGGATGACCTCAAAAACACCAAGAACGAGATCTCGGAGCTCACCCGGCTCATCCAGAGAATCCGCTCAGAGATTGAGAATGTGAAGAAGCAGGTGAGGGGACCGGTTGCCCATGGCCTGGGGCAGGAGGGCATAATTGGAGGGGAAATGAGTTGGCCAAGGACATCAGCCTCTCAAATCTCTGCCCACAAGAGGAAAGGAGCCAATGAGGTCACTGTCTCAAATCCTTGGAGCAGACATCCCTGGGGCATCTCATCTCCCACTCACCCCAAGGACCTCTGCTTTGAAGCCCCTCCTGTGGGAAGTCTTCTCTCTCATTCCCCAGTATGGGCTAGGACCACTTCCCCCCATTCCCTCTGCCCCTATCACGTGCTCCCTGGAGCCTCTGCTTATCCTGTCCTTGTCCCACTTGGTGATTCCCCAACGCCAGCCTGTCCCTTTTCCCACTGGACTGGAGGAAGGCAGAGAGCTGGCTGCTTTGCTCCCCATTGCTTTCCCAAGGTCTGGTACAGTGCCTGGCACATAGTAGCAGCTTAATAAACGTATGTTGATGAAAACACTGATAAGAGGGCTCAGAGAGCGCCTATTAAAGCACCTTCTGTGCCTATTCATTAAGGCCTTGCTCAGACCCCTCCCGGGACTCTAGGCTGCAGTCTCAGCTTGAGTAGGTGGGGAGACAGGATGTGGTTATAGGATAACCATGGCAGCGCCTCCTATCGCTTTATCATGCTGAAGCGTCTCAAAGACTCCATGAGGCAAGCGCTCCCCATCGTTACAGATGAGGACACTGAGGCTCAGACAGGTTCAGTGGGTTGCAAGCTGGTGAGTGTCAGAGCTGTGATGGGAACCCACTCTGACTCCTAGTCCAGTGCTCTCTCCATCTTCCCATGGGCCTTAATACTTAGTGACTCCAGGACGTGGGGTAAGTTGGTCGTCCTCTCTGCACAGGGTGGTGTAAGGACAGCATGAGTGAAGGTATGCAAAAGGCGTGTAAGGGCTGAGGGTAGTGCCAGGCATACAGTGAGCACTTGGGAAATAATAGTTGGTTCTGGAGACTCCTTCCCTGTGCCCCTCGTCTCTGGCCCTATGCACCTGCGCAGCCCCTGTCCTTGCACTTGCAACACCATATTCCAAGGAACTCTCTTCCCAGACTGTAAACAACTCAAGAGCAGAAAGCCAATCTTCCTCTTATTCGACACCCTTGGTACGTAGGTGGCCAAGTAAATGTCTTTGTAATGAACCGACGAGGTACTGAAGTGGCTAAGGTCACAGGAAGGAGGGCGACTATTTCTTATCACCACCAATGCCTAAACAGAAGCAAGCGGAGAGACATAGAGCTAGGAAGGACTTGCCGGCCCCAGAGGGGGCTCCGGCCTAGAAGACGGGCAGGAGGTGTGAAGGGAGGAGGTGGGCATCTCTGCCCAGGAGTCCCCAAGCACTAGTAGGATTTGGATGTGGGGGACTCTAATCCCCCCTTCCAGTTTTCCAGCTTCTCTGATTCCCTGTGCAGGCTTCCAACCTGGAGACGGCCATCGCCGACGCCGAGCAGCGGGGTGACAATGCCCTGAAGGACGCCCGGGCCAAGCTGGACGAGCTGGAGGCCGCCCTGCACCAGGCCAAGGAGGAGCTGGCCCGGATGCTGCGCGAGTACCAGGAGCTCCTGAGCCTGAAGCTGGCCCTGGACATGGAGATCGCCACCTACCGCAAGCTGCTGGAGAGCGAAGAGTGCAGGTGGGGGGCTGGGGGTGTGCTCTGCAGGAGAGCCCCAGGGGTTTGAGAAGGACAAAAGGAGAAAGCTTAGCAGGGTCTCCTCCAGAAAAGGGCGTCCTTGGGTGATGATGGGAATACATCAACAGTAATTCAGAATCCGTCCCGGGCACGAGCGCTCCCTGTATGCCAGGCACTGTGCCTTGGGGATCAGCCCATCCACCCTTGAGTTCCCTGGATATACCTACGCATACTGTCCACCCCATTACTACGTGAGGTCTTCTGTTCCGACTTCCTTACCTATCCAGGTACAAGGTGAGCTTGTCACAGATGTTCCAGGGCAACCTTTCCAGCTTCCCCAATGTTCTCAGCAGATGAGAACGACTCAGTGCCCGGGCCTGGCCTTGGGAAGCGTGCATGCCGCCCCGCGCGTGTGCCTCGTGCCCACTACTGTGACTTGGACTGTTGCCTGGTCACCCCAGGGGCAGCAGCCACAGCTTCTCAAGCTCTGCTTGTGCCAAAGAAGCCCTGGAATTTCCATAGCGGCCCATTGGGTTCAGAAACCCACATCAGGCCCGTGGGGACACTAGCTTTGAGGTGAATAGGTTGTGGGTTGGGTGACTGCTCACTCTCATTTTCTTTCTTTCCCAAACAGGATGTCAGGAGAATTTCCCTCCCCTGTCAGCATCTGTAAGTACTTGTGTGCTTGGACCTAAGACTGTAGAATCTGCGGGTCGGAAAGGGCCTTAGTTGCACCCCGTGTGCTGTGCGTAGCTGAGCAAACTAAGGAGCAGAGAGCAACAAACTTTGAGGTCACACAGCCAGATAGCAGAGGCACGGCCAACGAGCAGGCGACTCCCAGCCCAGAGCCGCTCCCTCCCCATCCCTGTCTCCCTGCTCCAGTGCTCGGAGGCAGCTGGGAAGTCTGTGGCTACTGGGAAGGGGAAACAAAGGATGCAAGTGTGGGAGGCTTGAGCACCGCCCCCTCCCCACCTGGCTGCAAGTCTGGGCTGGGGAATTAGAGGCCGGGAAGGAATCCGTGATGGCAGGACAGCTAGCAAGAAGGGGAGGACAGGTTGGAGGCTGGGAAGTTTACCAAAAAGGCTAAGAGAAGCGAGGCGGTCCCTGGAATGGCAGGTTGGTGCTCTGGTTCCTGGACCAACGCGAGGGGCTTCTGAGAATTAAGAATCGGCCAGATGGGGCTAAGCTGGGCCAGGCAAGGGCAGGACTGGGGGAAGCGATCTTTGGGATTTACCCCCACTCGGGGGAGGGGGAGGAGTGGCCAGACCGAAGAGCCTCCCGTGCCCGGCTGAGGATGCCACCCGCTGTCCCTCCGCAGCCATCATCAGCAGCACGAGCGGCAGCGGCGGCTACGGCTTCAGGCCCAGCTCCGTGAGCGGCGGCTACGTGGCCAGCAGCGGCAGCTGCATCTCCGGCGTGTGCAGCGTCCGCGGCGGGGACAGCCGGGGCAGGGGCAGCGGCAGCGACTACAGGGATACCCTGGGGAAGGGCTCCAGCCAGAGCACCTCCTCCAAGAAGGCCGGCAGGTAGAGACGCTGCCACGCCACCGCCGCCGCAGCGTCCCCAGCTGTGTCCCATGCGCGCTCTCCCGTCCCCGTCAGCCCCTCTCCACCCTGCCCTGCTCTTGTCCCTCCGGCCACCCTACTTCCCCCAGCCTGCGTCTCCCTGAGCCTGGACAGGTGTGGATGGCCCTACCTGGCAAAATTCCTCCTGGCGCCTGCCTGGCGTCCGCCTCCTTGGCTAAGGTCCCCCCAGCCAGGCCGTGGGCTCAGCTCAGCTCCCGGCCTTCCGTCCTCCGCGCAGCCTCCGGCTCCATCACCAACTACAGTCTGGCTCCCCGGGTCACAGACCGAGGCCCCGCTCTCACACTGGGGCCTCTGCCCCAGCGACTGCCTAAGCTGGGAGCTGGTTCTGTGTTCAAGAAAAGGAGGACCGAAGGGCACCAGCCAAGGGAGGCCGGTCCCCACGCCACCCTGGCCCCGTCTCATGGCTCATTCCGAGTAGGACCAAGTACGACTCAGGTCTCTCTTGCTCTCCTGTATCCAGAAGCAGAGAAGAGGAGGCCCCTCCACATCTCCTTTCTTCTTAGAGGCCCCCCCATTGCATCCTCAATAAACAGCACGATCTGACAGCTTGGTCTCGGAGTGGTCAAGGTGGGGACACCTACTCAGTGCACCACCCAGGCACACGCAGACACACACACCGGGTGCGCTGCGCCTTGCCCTGCAGCCTGCTGTAGAGCCGAAGAAGCAGCTCTCAGAGCACGGTGGCCCGGGGGCTGGGCAGTGCGGACCCTGCAGGGCAATGAAGCATGAGGCGTGGGCCGACGGAGTTTGGGAGGAGGGAGGAAGGGGAGGTGGGAGAGAAGAAAGGAGGAACACAGGAAGGGTGCGGTGTGCATGCAGCACGGTTTGTGGCTTTCAACCAAAGAATTACCTGTGTCTACTGATAGAAATGGTCCTGATGCTGACGGGGACCCTCTGGCCTCCATCTAAGAGCTGGATCTTTCCTGGAGGGAAGCTGGGGGCGTGGTAGGCGGGTGTCTGTGTTTATTCAACCCTTTCCTCACTGCTCAGAGGCCTGGGCCTTTGGGGGGTCACCCAGGAAGGGTAGAGACGATGGGGACCCCACACTCTGAGCCTGCTGGGATGCTAAGATAGGAAACAAGCTCTTGGAGCCTAAGCCTGGACCAGGGTGAAGGGAGTCGGGGGTCAGGGCAGGCTGTGAATTTCAGAGACTGTGTAGACGGCACCGTCCCAGACAGCCATGCGGCCTGGGGTGGGGAGGGCTGCGGGAAGACAGGCAGGTCTCCCAGCGACCAGCACGAGCCAGCAAGCCTCAGCCAGGAATCCTTGGGGGCCTGAGGATCTTACAAGATGAAAGGTAGAGGGGCTGGAGGAGAGAGGGATGGATGGGCTGGCTTGGCGTGGGCCAACGTCACAGGGCCAGGCTCAAACCCCTGCCACCCAGGAGGTGGCCATCAGCTAGAGCCTCCCATGGCTCTCAACCTGGAAGTCAACACCACCATGTGGGTGGAGGAGGGTGAGCAGTGCAAGACTCAGTCATGGGTTTACTTCCATCCTGTGTGAGTGTGTGTGTGTGTGTTCAGAATTGGGTAGCGACCAACCAAGAGCAAAAAGAGCCACATCCTACCTGCTGCCTCTGCTACCTTTGCAGCAGTAAGAACTGAGGTGGGATAACGGGAGAGAGACTTTCCAGTTGAGAGACTTTGAAGAGCTGCACTAGGTTCTCGAGTGGAGGGATGGAGGATGCTTCTTCAGATGCCGCTGGCTCCTCACCCGGATGTGGGGGGGAAGTGAAGAACCCTCCCACCTCCCCTTGTGCCCAGGGCTCTCCGGGGTTTCCTGGGTGGGCCGGGTTGTCCTGGGTTTTGAGTCTGTTTTCTAGAGCAGCAGATCAAGGTGCTGGAGGCTGAGTGGAGCTTCCCGTGGGGATAAAGTGAGAGCACCACGATCTCGGTGGAGATCCGAGTTACGAGCTTGGCAGGTGCCAGAGTGAGGGACTCAGCTGGCTGTGGGCTACAGACCAGGCAGGAGTTGACGGATGACGTGGAGGGCTCCCCCGAGAGAGAGCTCCGAGGAAAGAGAATAATGACAATGACTCCCAGGTAGGGTGGCCATGAGGTCACACGAATCTAGGTGGTCATTTGATCATGGTGGCCAAGAGCAGGGGTTCTTCACGCAAGCTCAAAAATAACCTGGGAACTTAAAAAAAAAAACACCGATGTCCGAGCCACTTACTCCAAACCAGCTAAGGCGGTCTACTGGGGTGGGGCCCCGGCCTTCACGGGGATCTTTCGAAAGGCAGCAAGGGAATTCTAGTGAGAATGGAATCAGTGGAGAAAGAGGCCCGAACTCCAGTAAAGGTAGCAGGGTCTTGGAACGAGGGAGCGGAGATGGGGCCAGGGCAGGCGGATGGCGGGGTGAGCTCTGAGAGGGACGTGGGCGCGGGGCACTGAGGAAGCTTACACCTAACAGGCTAGACCCGAGTCAGGTGAAACGGCCGTGTGCTGAGGGACTGGGCGGCAGGGCTCTGGGGCACCAAGAGGGCATGAGGGGTGGGCAAGGGAGCCGGTCGCAGGTGTATGAGAGCATCGTGATGGGCCCCGAGTCCCCCTCCGGATCTGTGCCCTGGCGCTGCCTTCCTCCCCTCACAGCTATGGTGGAGAAGCAGAAAGCAAAATCACAGCCTGCACTCAGGAAGCTTCTGGTCCCACGGGCAGGAGGAGCCACCCAGGAAGGACACGGATGGAGGAAAACGTGGTGCACATGAGTGAAGTCCCCAACCCACCTCATTGGTCCTTTCTGTCGCCTCCCCCAAAGCCGGTGAGGGTCTGGACCGTCCTCACCTTTGTACTCTCGTGCCTGGCACACCACGTGCCCTGAGCACAAGCTGGTGGACGGATTACCCCTCCCCAACCCCTCATGGGACTCTGACTCCAGGTCGCCACCGTGGCCACTGAAGGACCCCTGGAGGGGCCCCTGCTGCCAGGCACAGCACCAGCCCATCTGGGGGGGCTGCCGGGGTCAAGCTGCCCAGAGACGTGGAGGTTGGCCCTCTCAGGACATCTCTGGAGGCCAAGGAGAATAAAAAAGGGTTCCTTATGGTGCCTGGGGGGCCTGCCACGGGGCTGAGCCTCCCGGCCTTGATCACGGCTCCTTCTCTCCACCCATGAAGCCTCACCCCCTCGGCCCTTCCGGGGCCGCAGCCCCAGAGCACCAGACCGGGGCCCGGGAGGGATGGGAAACCGCCCATGGAGCGGAGCGCCCACTGTGGGCCCGACTCTCCCTGAGCGGCACATGCCACCTGTGCCACCTCTCTGAGGTGGGTGTTATTATTCCCGAGCCAGAGACCTGCGACAGCCAGGGCCACGGAGCCAGGATTCCATGAGGTCGGTCTCTCCAAAGCCCACGCTCTTTCCCGTCACCACCCTGCCTGCCGGTGTGGGAACCATGTGCCTCTGCCCACCCAGCTGCTGTGCGTTCCCACCCTGCGGGCTCCCTGCCCGGCGTCTGCTGGAACTTCCATCATATTCCATCATCCGGAGCCTGATGTCTCTGTGTCCCAGGCACTGGCACACTTGCCGTGTAACCCTGATCTCCCCACTGTAGGCTGCCGGCAGAGGCTGTGGCCCCATTGTCACCTGCCCGTTCTAGAGGCCAGTCCCCTCAATGGTGGGGGCTGTCCAAGCAGCACATGGATCAAGCCCCCCTTGAGGCCCTGGTATCCTGTGCCAGAGGTGGCAGAGGAAGTGGGTGGTGTTGGTCCCGGAGAGGGAGCAGGAGGGAGCCTCAGGGGGGAGGGGAGTTTGGACCCCGCGTGCGGGGAGGGGCACCTCTGGGGGTAATGGGGCTGACGCAGCCTGCGGTGGGCAGTGTACCCTGAGGGGCTGGCGGGGCTCTGGGGGCAGGAGGATCAGGATGCAACCCTAGACCAGCAAGAAGAATCTGGAGAAGCACAAAGGAGGTGGCCCCGGTCGTGCGAGCGGGCCTTGGGGGCACGGTCCTTTCTCCAGACAATGGTCCGGTAGCCGGTCCAGCGGCCGAGGGCAGCCAGCCCCTCTGCAAGCACCGCGGGCAGAGGCATCTTCGCTTTGCTCGGGCGCAGGTGTCGAGTCTCACGCCTCGGCCTCCGACGAGTCCCGCGTCGCGTCCGACCGCCCCCCTGCAGCCACCCTGGGCCTTGGCTCCCCGCCACGCGATGGGGATGGTTTCCTGTCTGGCCCCCTCGCGGGCCGGAGACTCTCGGTCCTGCCGCCGCGCCTGCTGGCCCCGGTGTCCAACGTCCCCGGTCAGCTGTGGGCTTATCCCAGCACGGCTAGATTTCTCCCCCCCCTCGGCCCCGGTTCTTTCTCGTGCTCTCCACGCTGCCAGGGATGCCGTCGCCGTCTCTCACCGGTGCCAGTGGAGGAGGGAGAAAGAGCCCCCCAAGGACGAAGACGGAGCCATAAACAGGTGATTCAGGAGCACAGATGACCCAAGGATTAGCTCCATTTATAAGAAATTGAAAACATTCGTTTCCTAGGAACTAGCTCCCCTCACATGGTCCTGATTTTATTTTTTAATGGCTCCCCGATTGTCTTGGAATCTCTTCAAATCGGGAGAGAGGGGTCTCCAGGCTGCCATAGAAAACCCTCAAAAGAAGGAAAAGGTGGACAAACCATGGCTTTTAGGACAGATGGGACAAGGAGGGGATAAGACAAGGGTGGGTGGTGGGAAGATCTCTGCTTGATTTTCTGCCCTAAGCAGACAAGTGGGGAAGCAGGGAAACGGGCCCCGTCCAGACCGAGGGAGATTTGAAAATGAGGGTTCATGGGGGGACCTCGCTCCCCAAAGCCAGGAAGCCCAGAGTCCTCCCTCTGCACATGCTCGGCTGGCGGGCCAGCCCAGGCCCATCGCTCTCTCCGAGACCCCTTTCCCCACAGGCAGGGTAACCGAGGGCGTCTTCCCAACTCGGTGGGAGGCAGGCTGGGCACTGCCCTTTGAGTGTCCTTCATACTTTCTCACAGCAAAGGTGACACTGAGTGAAAGAAAGGCCTGGCCAGGGGGATCCCTGGGGGGCTCAGCGGTTTAGCACCTGCCGTTGGCCCAGGGCGCGATCCTGGAGTCCTGGAATCGAGTCCTACATCGGGCTCCCTGCATGGAGCCTGCTTCTCCCTCTGCCTGTGGCTCTGCCTCTCTCTCTGTGTCTCTTATGAATAAATAAATAAAATCTTAAAAAAAAAATAAAAAAGAAAGAAAGAAAGGCCTGGCCTGAAGGAGGTGGGCCGTGAGGGAGCTCTGAGCAAGCCCCGGACCTGCAGGCCTGTAGAGTGGGGCGCAGAGAGCCCACGATCAGTTAGGATTTCCAATCAGATATAGGGCTGCCGGCCTTGGATGTTGCCAAAACCAGACATTCAAGAAAAAAAAAAAAGAAACAATTACCATCCACTGCCGTTACCGTTTCATAAAGGAAAAGGATAACTTAGCAGTAGGAAGGACACCTCTCAGAATTCAGTTCAATCCCTTAGATTAAATGAAGTTAGCCCCGTGTAAACCGTGTCGCCTGCCCTTTCTTCCCCCCTATTAGCTCGGGACTAGGAAAACTGCTTCAAGCTGCAACCTCTTTGTTCTCTCTCTGTGTCCTCATCTAAACAACGAGAACAAAGTCACTCTGGCAACTTGGCAACATTTAGAAAATCATCGGGACGACAATGAAGGGGAAGCCTGTAGAAACCCAGCGCGAGCCATGCAGTGAGGCCAGGCGCCAGGCTGCAGAGGCGAGGCCTCATGGGGCTATGGGGCAGGAGCTCTGGTCCCCAGATCCACCTCCCTCGCAGCCCTGTGCCCCACGGGTGAGTTCACTACCCTCTCTCTGTCGGTTTCCCCTTCCGAGAAAAGAGAAGAATTCGCTCCTGGCACTCCTGGGGTTGCCCCGGAAACTACCAGCCCTACAGTCGATGTCAGCTGCTATCACTATTCACTATTAGTGTTCTCACCCTACTACTGAGACAGTGGTAACTACCTAGGAAACCAGGGGGACGTTTCGGGCTCCCGTGGGGACTCTGCTCCAGTTCCGTCTGCCCGTCTCCCCCGTCTTTGCCTCCTACCCCAGACTCTTGTATTTGAGCCCGTGTTTCTGAACCCTGCCTCCTTCGGGGCCTAAGCTATTCAGAAGCAGGCCCAGGGTCTCCTCGCCATGGTGAGGCTCTTCTTGGAACCGAGCCCCCGGAACCTCCTCCTGAAGCCATGCCTCAGCCCCGACATGTACGGGTTGCTCTTGGTGGCTTGCCCTCAGCAGGATTGCGGGTGTCACCCCTAAGAGCTCATGGCCTTTCGTAGTCTCGGCGGATGTGTCCCTTTCCTCCCGGGCTCCCTGGCAGGACAGAGCCTGGGAGGAGCAACGGAGTCTTGTGCAGTGTCCAGGACAGAACTGCCACAAGCTGAACCCGCTCTTCTTGGTGATGGTGGCACAAGAAACCCGCAGAGCCGGTGCCTGGTGCTCCACCACCACCCAACCCCTGCCCCACGCCCCTCTCTGCCACTCAACCACCCCCCGCCTCACTCCAGACCCAACTTTGATGGAGGTGGGGATGGCCACCTGACACCCCCATGGACCACGAGCGCCAGCAGGCACCTGCCCAGGATGACTTCCTGCCTGGAGAGTCCCAGAGCAAGAGCGGGCAGGCCGCGCTCCCGGTCCGTGTCCAGCCCGGCAATAGCATCTCTGCGGCACCGCGACTCACCATCTAGGGAGGCCACCAGGACCGTGGAGAGGAGAATAGACTGGAGAAAGGCCCCGAGTGGAGCGAAGGGGGGGGGGCCTCTAGGCCACATCTCTGAGGCCTGCAGATTTGGAAATGAAGCATGGGAGGGACCTCTGGCCCTCGGCAGAGGCGGGCTTGCGGAGCGGGCAGGGGGCAGTAGGAAGATTGGAGACAGCCGTGCGCTGATACCAGCTTTGTCCGCTCTCTGAAAGAAATGTGCCTACATAGATATGCCTACACACGCATATAGGTACCTCTGTACCTACATAGGAGTTTTGGTTTTTTATTTCATTTCATTTTATTTATTTATTTTTAAGTAATCGCTACACTCACCGTGGAGCCCGAATTCACAATCCCAAGACGGAGTCACATGCTCTACCAACTGAGCCAGTGAGCTACCCCTGTACATAGGTTTTTCATTTTTTGTTTTTTAAAAAGATTTATTTATTTATTTATTTATTTATTTATTTATTTATTTATGAGAGACAGAGAGAGAGAGAGAGAGAGAGAGAGGCAGAGACACAGGCAGAGGGAGAAGCAGGCTCCATGCAGGGAGCCCGATGTGGGACCCGATCCCAGGACCCCGGGATCACGCCCTGAGCTGAAGGCAGACACTCAACCACTGAGCACCCAGGTGTCCCTATTACTTTTGTCTTTAATTTAATGTATCTAATTGTAAGTTTAGATAATTTAATTCGAATTGTGGCTATGTATAATAAGCAGCTCCCAAAATTCTTGAAAATGTAACAGTTGGCTGTGGTCAGCCAGCTGAACTTGCCCCAGCACAACCCTGGTCAGAGATAAGAATAAAGGGAGGCTGCAAATGGGACAATGGGTTTTCGGAAGGAATGAAAATGGAATTTTTCTTCGTTGAACTAAACGGGCATTTATTGAGTGTGATGGTTAAGTTTATGTGTCAGCCTGACTGGGCTATAGGATGCCAGACGTTTGGTCAAACATTATTCTAGGTGTGTCTGGGAGGGCGTTTCTCGATGACATTAACATTTGAATCTGTAGACTGAGTAAATCTGATGGTCCTCCCTGCTGTGGGTGGGCCTCCTCCCATCGACTGAGTACCCGAATAGAACAAAAATGCTGAGTTAGAAGAGACTTTGCTGGTTTGTCTATTTGAGCTGGGGCATTGGTGTTGTCCCTCAGACTAAAATTTGCACATCAGCTCCCCTGGTTCTCAGACCTTTGAACCCTCACTGGAACTACACCACTAGCCCACCTGGTCTCCAGCTTGCTAAGTACAGATCTTGGAACTTCTCGGCTTCCCTAATCACGTGAGCCAGTTCCTTATAATGAATATCTGTATCTATCCATCTCTCTCTCTCTCTCTCTCTCTTGCTTTTTCTAGCTATCTATCTCTATCTAGTTATCTCTTTATCTCTCTCTATCTCTGTATCTCTCCATCCATCCAACCATCCATCCATCCATCCATCCAACCATCCATCCATCCAACCATCCATCCATCCATCCATCCAACCATCCATCCATCCATCCATCCATCCATCCACCCATGCATCTACCTATCTCCTGTTACTTCTGTTTCTCTGGAGAACCCTAATTAAAACAGTGAGGTCCCCTATGGCGCAGGGATTGTGCTGGATGGCTGGTGCAAGGCGGGGAGGGTGGGAATATGGTTCTGGCCCTCAGAGGTCTTGTGAGTTAAGGGAGGCACAGATGCTCACAGAAACAATAACTTGTGCAAGCTCTAGTGATGGCCCTGAAGGTTGTAGACCCCAGATGTGGAGAGGGGAAAGGATGTCTTCACCTTGTCCTCAGCTTCCTTGAACGTTGGATGACAAGCTTCTCTTCCAGCTGCTGAGGTGTCTTCACACAGGATGAGAGCAGTGGTGGCTTCCTGGATGAAGCCAGCCTTTAGGGGCAGGTATATGAAGCTCATTTTGAGAAGGAGATGATTACTCTGGTGGGAAGAATAAGAATAAGGGGGAAGGAGGAGCAAAGAGGGTGAGGGTAATCACCAGACTTCTAGAGTTGGAGATGCCCTTAGATTTAGAGATCTCGCAGATGAGCAATGTGAGGATTGCAGAGGTCAAGGAACTTGCCCACGGTCACACAGCTAGCTGATGAAAATATCAGGCCCACTTGACTCGAGATAGATAAGCCTGTTCTTAATTTATGCATTCATGCCCAAACTCACATATTCGTGTAATTATCCCAGTTAGCAACTTATTTCCAGATGCATGGGGGCGGGGGTCCAGGACTCTCAGAAAGCCATCCTCAAAAAAGGGCAGGGAATATGGAGACAACACTATGAAATGCCTAAGAAAAAACAATGAGGACATCCTATTAAATAAGTAGCTTTCATTAGTCTCTGAGAAAGGGTGTAGATATTTGGATACCTTGGCCTTGCATATGCTGTCGTGGGGGGAGACCCCAGTAGCTTCCTCTCTACATCCCCATCCTTAGCTCCCAGACCTGAAGTACCAAGGAGAACGCAGTCAGCAGGCTCGCTGTCTGACCTCTTGAGAGCCCCAAGCACCCCAGGTAGCCCCACCGCCTCCACACACTGAGCCGAAGCCAATGGAGATGATCTGCTGAGACATCCAGGCTTTAGGTCCCCAGCGGCCAGGCTCAAATGAGAGTCTTCTTGGACTCCTCAGAGTTCCAGGTCTGCATGTGGCAGCATAGAGAGGGCCTCCAGCTCCCCGACTCCAGCCTGCCCTTCTCTTGCTACCCTTGGCTCTGTCCTCACTTCGAGGACCTCATGCAAACCCTGGCCTATGCTTCCAAGCTCAAGCCACAGCTGCAGACAGACAGGAGGCATGCCCACCAGCAAGGCAGTCTGTGCTCCAGAAGATGGGCCTGGGGAAGAGGCCCTCACAGGCCTGAGTGTGGGCTGGGGGTCGTAGGTGGGCAATTCTGGGGTTTGGATTGCCTAAAAGAGAAGAGTGGCTGCAGATGAGCTTGTCCCAGTGGCCCTACAGACTCCTAGCTCTGTGAGGAGAGGGCAGCTGGTGGGGACCAAAGCAGGACCCACTAGAGAAGGGTCTAAGGCAGGGGCCCTAGTGAACTAGTATAGGGGTGTTCCTGGACACAGGACTCATACTTGGGACAACAACTGGGGCAGACCTAGGCACCTAGGCCAAGGTGAGGGTGTCAAAGGACAGGAAGATGAAGCAGGTAAAGGAGCGGTACTGAGCCCATCAGGGAGATGGGAAATACACACAGTGAGAAACCTTAGCGGTAGGAATAACGGTACTAGCTATTGTCTGTTGAGAGCTTCTTGGGTGCCAGACCATGGGCCAGATTCTTTAAGGATATTTCCTTGTTCAGTCCTCATCAACAACTCTATTAGCACCCCCATTTTATAGAAATAAGGAAACCTAGGGGCAGAGAGACTACAAAATGTACTTGGGGGTGTGTGAACCAGAAGTGGTCCTCACATTCTCTCCTACCTGGATGGTGCACGTGTACTGGTGCTGGGCCAGAGGAAATTTCAGTTTCCCTCTTGCTTCTGTCCCAGGGCCGGGACACTGGTGTTGAGAGAGGTGTTCCATGAAGCTGCGGATTCCGTATGGGACCAATGAAGTAGGTCTGGGAGAGCAGAGGGTGGAGCTGGAGCCAGTACTGTGAACTGGGCAGGACTGCCAGATATGCTCAAGGCCATGCAAGAGTCTGAATGTCCACATGGTCAAGGTCCTCCTTAAGGGGTGGCCAGTGTGGCCATGGTCATGAGCCTGGTATGCTGGGGAGGGGGCAAAGGCCCCCAAAGGAGAAGCTTTTCAGGAATTTCTCCTGGGTCCTGCCTGAGGTCAGTGGCAGTGGTTCTCGGCATCTCTAGGTGGGCGCTACCTATCACAGGGGGGTAGGGTCAGGTGCCAGAGGTACCCCTCTCTTCCCCAAAACATACCTGGGCTGAATCGGCCACAGCCTCAGTTGTTTTGACGGCCTTGTCAGAAGCTGCTGCTTGCTACACTCATCCTCTCGCCGGGTAAGGACTGTAATTTGGCTTTCTAGGTGCTCATTTGTGGTTTCCAGACACTTGATGGTATAATTACAGAAATGGACTCACCACCTCCCTGACTCTGGGTCAGGTGTACCTGTTGGTCCAGAGTTTGCCGCTGGACATTCTGAGGACATAAAGCAGCCCAGGTATTGCCCCTGCCCCTGTCCCATCCTCAGTGCCACAGAGGGGTCTCCTCCTCGCTTGGTAGGAGAGGAGACCTGAGAATAGAGAGCAAGGCCCGGCCTTCTGATGGAGAATGGATGCCGGGAGCCAGGAAACAAAGGGGACGGTCTAGTCCTATTTTGGAAAAACCCAAAAGGAGGAACCTGGAGGCACATTAGGAAGAAGGTTGGGGCAGAAGCTTGAGGATGGGGCTGAGAGGAGCAGGAGGGACCTGGCAATGCAGCTCCCCCTCCCTGCAGACACGTGAAAGGCTGCTTCCCAAAACACAGAGGCCATCCCTGCTGGCACACAAAATCTTCCCGGGCTTTCATAGCCTGTTTTATAGTGCTGACATTATTTTTGATGTGTATCAGAAAAGGTGCCATTCAATAGCTAAAAAGTTGCTTTATAAACTAGGTATACAGGGCAGACTTGCAGGCCCATCTAAAGCAACACTATTAAAGAAAATAACATCCAAGTGGTTTGTAGATATGGGCAAAATCCTGGCGTGGTGCCCACATGGCTGTAGATGGGGAAATGTTGACGACACTGTGTCATTTTCAGAGGGCAGTGGGGGGAAAACAGGCCCTGGCTGGAGAGGCCGGCAGTCCCAGTGTAGGGGTGCGTTGGCTGCCAGGCCCGAGGGCTCTGAGAAGCACAGGGCCAGGCAAGCTGCCACAGTGTAGACTGCTTGGGATGGAAGTACATTTTTCTCCTTGAGAGTCAGTGTCCTCCAAGTCAGAGAGGGAGTAGCGACTCAGAAATGTCCCCAAATATGGAAATGGAAACATTTGCCAGGGGGAAAGAGAAATTCGAGCCTCTTCTGTGTCAGTCCATCAAGTAGAACCACGACCAAGAAGCATATGTTATAGGGAGGCGACTTGGACTCTCAGTGAGGAAGGGCTTGCTTTTTTCTAATGAGAACTGTTGGAAAATGGGCCCTGGGACAGGGGAGAGTGGTCCCCTCACTGGCTTCCAGTAGGCCAGGGGAAGGTGCCCCCTTGGGTACCTCCCAGCAAGTAGTGTGACTCTCCAATGAGGCAAGGTAGGAGGGACACGACCACCATGTTCTGAGAGATGGCTGAGGAGAGGGTCAGCCAGGTGGCTCATGCCAGTGTTCCCGGGGCCCAGCCTGAAGGGAGATGCTCAGCAGGCCGGTTGAGGCCAACTCTAGTTGCTGGGAATGGAATGAATGAGAGCAGGGAGAGGGAGACTCCGTGGAACCTGACAGAAAGTCCTTCTTCCTTCAACACTCAGGAGATGTTCGGATGGAGACCCTGCCTCAGACATCTCAGGATGCTGGTCCATGGAAAACAATCACAGCCTGGAGCTGAGTGTGTCAAAATGAAGAACGTGGCCAACCTGCTGCCCAAGCTGAGGCCCAGGTTGAGTCCCCATATCAGACCAAGGCAGGTAATTGATAGTGCTGGAGGCCTTTGGAGGTGTCTGCCCAACTGACTCATGAGGTGGGGCCCAATTTGGCAATCCGAACCCCATGTTTGGGTCTCAGGACAGCCATCCTGCATGGGCTTCCTCAGGGAGCAAAGCCAAGACGTCACCTACTCTGCTCCTTCCACTTCTGTCTGGGGCTGCCCCTCACCCGTGGAAGAGCCATGAGCCAGCCGCGCTCGTTTCCCTGGAGGAATGTGGAGAGGACCAAGGCTGCGGGAATCCTCGCGGGGGAGCAAGGTGCCAGGGAGGGCGGAACTGTGTCATATTAGGCATGCCGCATGCTTCTCAAGGAGTATACCTCAGTCAAAATCTCAACGCAAAGAAAGGGCAGTCTGTTTTCTGCCAACCAAGACGACTATGGGGCTTTGGGAAGACAAACAGAGACCACTCTATTTGGGGTTAGCCCTCTGGGGACTGTCTGGGAAAGGGTGGGGCCATTTGCCTTGCCTCCCTCACATGGAACTGGACCATGGGGAAATGTCAGCATTTGTCCAAGGTCCTCAGGGAGACGCCAGCTGTGTTGTCATATTCCAAGACAGACACATTCTTCACCAACTGTCAGGCTCTTCCTTACAAATTGCCATCTTGCCTTTCTTGGCCACACCAGTGTGAAGATCTATAGCTGGTGGCAGGTGATGGGGAGACAACCTAAGGTAGACAAAAGCACCAACAAGTGAAGTCAAGTGGCTAGGAGATGAGGCCACCAAGCTGACAAGACCAATCCCCCCTCCCCCCCCCAAAAAAAACAACCAGGACGAAGCATGACAAGTAGAGTGTTCTTTACCATGCAGCCTGGGCCCAGCCCAAGAGGCCAGGTCCCAGGATGGAGCAGACATGAACTTGATGGCTTATGCTCTTCAAATAGTAACCAAAGGATCGGTTGAATTCCAGCCTGGGTCCCCCCTACCCTCCGCCAATGAGTAAGCACCTGCAACCATCAGTTTGTGCCCAATATGTGGAGTGGGCAAGTAGATGAGACTTGAGGCGATCCTGTGCTGTGGGCGGCTTTTGGAGAGGGGCTGTGAGGAGAGGAACTGGGAGGGAGGGATGGACAGGCCTGGGTGGAGGAGGTAGGGGTGAGGTCTTGAGGTTGGGAAAGGGTTAGCTGGCTGTGGTGTGGAGGATAAAGAGTAGGTTCCTTGGCCAAAGCAGAATCTGGATAGAGACAGTGTATTTGTTTCCTGTTGTTGCTGTAACAAATGGCCAGAAACTCAGTGGTGGAAATAACAAAACCTGAGGTCATCGCTCTAGAGTCAGAAAGGGATATCACTGGGCTAAAATCAAGGTGTGGGCCAGACTGCGTTTGTTCTGGAGGCTCTAGGGGAGAATCCGTTTCTCTGCCTTTTGCAGCTTCTAGAGGCCGCCCACCTGCCTTGGCTTTCAGGTCCCATCCTCCCTTCCTCAAAGATGGCAATGGTGATCTTTGAGCTTGATGTCACTCTGACCTCCCCTCTGCCCCCCTCCTCCACTTTTTCAGGACCCTTAGGATTATACAGAACCTACCTAGATAATCTAGGGTAATTTTAAGAGTAGCTGATTAACCTTAATTTTTCCTGTAGCCTTAATTTCCCTTTGTCATGTAGCATGACATTATCCGGGTTGTGGGGATTAGGGCATGGACCTGAGCCCACCACAGATGGCAGTAGGAATGGTGAGGAAGGGGGATCCAGAGGAATGAGGGTGCGAGTATAAGGCCAATAGGAAGCTACTGTGTGTTCTTGAGCAAAGGAAGGCCACACTTTACCAAGTGACTGGGGGTAACTTCGATTCTCAGGGTTAATGTGAGATCACTTTCCAGACTCAGAACAATGGAGACATGTTATGTCTGAGGTCTTGCAGACCATAACACGTTATTGTTCTCTGCTGAGGGCAGCGTGCCAACCTGCAGGAGGCCATGGCTGGCGCCAGAGTGAGGGGCCCCAGCCCTCAGGGATGCCCAGGTCAGCTGGCAGGCAGGGATTGCCCAAGAAGCTGGATAGGTCATGACATTCTGACTGGGAGGTATCTATTGCCATTGAGTGTCTCCCTGACCCTGAATGGTGAAGCTGCCCTTTCCAGGGAGGTCTGGGGGGTGAGGAGGTCAGTGGGTGGGACAAGCCCTTGAGGCAGACTCAAACCGGTTGGGGCTCCTGGGCTGCTGAGGAGGGAAGTAGGGCATGGTGGGGGTGGTGGGAGGGGGGGTCATTATGAATGAAGCTTTTGTTCACTCCTTAACACATACCCTGTCTGGGAAGGCTGATGGGTAGGTAAGTGGAGAACACCCAGGCCTCATAGATTTGGAGAGTCAGAAGGTCCCACCTTGCGGGGGGGCATCATGGTGTTGATGGCCTTAGAGGTGCCTCCAGAATTTCTGCTTGAGCAGAGCTTGGGGTTTTAGGATGGTGATCTGGTTGGAAAAGGGCGATGGCATGACAGAGCCAGCTCAGGACTGGTGTGCACAGCAGCACACCATTTTCATTTAAGTGGTATGGTGACTTGAGGGGCGCTGCTGTTGGAGAGCATGAGGGTGCTGGGCTCCTCGGGGTCTCCTGGGCGTCACCACTTAGGCGTAGGTTGGGCCGGTTGAGAACATAGGCACTAGGATCGGCCAGACCTGGGGTCAGATCTCAGGCTTGACGTTTACCAGCTGATGACCTTAGACACAATTCCTCTCTGGGGTTCAGAAAACAGGAATGATAACAGCTTTACGGCCTATGATAATGTGAGTAGTACATCAGACAATGCACGGTCGATCCTAGCACAATTTCATGAGGCTACATATCTGAGTGAGCTGGGGTTCATTTCTTTTCTGAGTGGGGTGGCCTCCCCCAAGGAGTTGGTCTAATCCCTGGGGCACTTGGTAGCCCGCCCATCCCAAAGAATCAAAAATGCCAAATAACCCTCATGCTGGGTCACCCCTTCTCATCTACTCATCTTCATGGCCTCTGTTCCTCTGGAGCAAAGTTCTGGGGGACCCTATCTGGATGTCGTATAGGGAGCTTCAAGGGCGGGAAAGATGAGCAATGGAAGGACAAGCTGGAAGCCAAACCAAGACCCTGGGTCCCACATGTGGCATTGGGAGCAGTGGTTGTCAGACACATCTCTGCCATCTGGGATGAACTGCTGCCAAGGCGTCTGGGCCTTTGCCCTGTGTCTGGTGCTAGGGACGTAGGGAGAGGAGTGCAGCAGGCCACCCCCAGGCCTCAGCCCCAAGAACATCATATAAGATGACCCCAATCCACTGGAGTCTTGCCCTGGAGTTCCAGCTGTCCCACCCCAGGCCCTGGCGGTCCCAAGCAGGGAAGAGTCTCCCCAAGGACCACACCTCTATCCCCACTCAAGGATCCAGCCTCCTCCCCACCAGGGCTGCTGCAAGATGCTGACACATGCTGACTGTTGGGTGGCATCTGAGGTCCTCCGTGTTTGCCCCCCTCACAGGCTTGCCAGAGACCAGAGCGGCTGCCGAGGTCCTCGTCGGGTCAAGTCAGACAACAGTAAGTCAGGCGTTGCGAGCCAACAATGTGAGCATCAACGATGGTGAAGACGAGGGCTTTTGGAGTCACGCTTTCCTGGGTTCATATCTTGGCTCTGTCACCAGCTACTTATGTTCTCTGGGTCTCAGTTCCCTCATTTGTAAAATAAGGATAATAATTGGCTCACCTCATGACGTTGTTAATGAGTTACTACATCCAGACCTGTGCCTGGCACTCAATCAGTGCCGTATACATGTGCCTGTTGTCACTGTCTTTTGTCACACCACCAAACACATCCTGAGCGCTGACCCATCCCATGTTCTGAGTCGTTCCGGGATCACGGAAAGTCCAGTTTCAGAGAGGCACCCCATCCAGCCATTGTCAGACGCCCACTTGGAACAGACTCCCTGAGAAGCCTCGGGGTCTTTGCCCCATGTGGTGTGGCAGTGAAGCCAAGACAGAGAGAGAATCAGAGACAAAGACAGAGAGACAAAGACAGAGACAACACTCAGAGTAACTGTCCTTTCAGCGTGAAAGCCGGGGAATGGCTGGGCCCTGGGGTAAGGGTGTGGTTGGGTCCACCTGGCAGGACCGTGGAGCTGAGGCTGAACAGCCATGGGAATCCAGGGACCAGGTGGGATGAGGGACAATGGGAGCCCTTGAGAACTGCTCCAGCAGATGTGGACTGAGTACACAGCCAGCTGTCTGTCCAGAGCACAATGTGGTCTGGACACAGGCAAACAGTCATGTGATTCTCGTTCCTTCTATCAGTGGGAGGAGGGATGGGAGAGGGGCAGGAGGAAAGAGGTATTGTTCCTCTTCCACCTGGTACCAGCACCCACAGTCTAGAGGGACCAGGCGACCAGGGACACATTCCTCAGGGGGGCAGGGGGACATCAAAGGCCTCCATGCCGACTGGCTCAGAGCCTAGTCTCCACCCGCCCTTGCACAGCCACCCGCTGTCCCCAGGCGGGTGATGTGGGTCACCATCCTGGGCCCGGCGAGGAGATTGGGGAGCCCAGCCCTGTCCTGAGATGTGGTGTCTCCCCTAGAAGCCACACTCCCATGCTGGCAGCCCGGTGCATGCCCCCCCCACCCCCACCCCAACTGCCCGGTGTTGAATGAAGAAACAATGACATGATTGGTACAAGAGTTTTCTCAGTTGCCTTGGACATTGCGTCTCTCTTGGAAAACGCTAACCTGTTTTCACAAGCCCTCGACAGAGGCTGTCGGACCCAGTGGACAGTGAGCGAGGCCGTTCCTGCGCCTGTGGGGGGTGAGGACAGGGTCTGGGGTGCAGGGCTCCTGGACCGGGGAGGTGTCCCTGTGCCTCCGGGACTGTCCCAGCTCCCAGTGTCTCCTGGGATGGCCCAGGGACTTCTTCTGCCCACATCCCTACACCGTGGCCCATACCGACTCACCCCCACATGATTCCAGCTCACCCCGAGCTGGGGGGTTGGGGGGGGCAAATGGAAACCAGTCGCCGTCCCCGTGCCTTGCACTAGGGCAGGAGGAAGCTGCAGTGCTCCGAGCAGAGGCTCTCGCCGAGAGCACAAGCCCAGCCACTGCCTCCGCCTTCCCTTCCCTTCCCTGGTCGTGGCCGCTGCGAGGCATGTAGGACGGAGAGGGAGGGAGAGAACGTGCAGGTTAGGGATGCAAGGGGGGCTCCCTACAGCCTCTGACCCCATCAGGATAGAAGCCTGGCATGAAGGAGTCGTGTGCCTGCCTCTCCTTCGTAGAGAAAGTGCTGCAGGTTCCCGGAGTTCCAGGCACACTCATACCCACGTGTAAGGACCCACGCAAATGCCAAGAAAGCGGCAAAAGCCCTTCTTTGCTTCGTCACCATTTTCGATGCACAGATGCAAAGTCCGTAGGACAGACACTGCCTTGCATGTGGTGAGGCCTCTGTAATGTTTATTGGAAAAAAATAAAGCCACCGTCCATGAGAAAGCCAAGCGCAGAGGGTTTTGCTGTATATCCTTCTTTAAGTCCCTCTGACTAATTAAAGTATTTGTTGATTTCCAGCCCATAGTTTCAATCAACCCAGGGGGATTTTCAAAGGCTTTGGTGTGCCATTGGCAAAACACCCTTCGAATGAGGGAAGAGCGTTCTCCAGACGTGCAGGGGCCTGTCGGAGGGCAGCTCGGAGCTCCGTCCCACAAGCGCCAATCGCCTGCGCGGTGTGAGGGGTGGGGGCCGGGGCTGCTCCCCAGGCCCCCCTGCATGTTTGCCGCACCCTCCCGCCAACCCCAGCCAGCTCGAAATCCCGACTCCAGCTCGCATGGGGCCTCTTTCCCTCTGCATCCGCGGACCGCGCTTCCTCCCAGCTCCCTGGGGCAGACCGCAGTGCAAGGCGAGGTCGGGTGTCCAGGGTCCCAACAGCGCAAGGGCTGCCCGGGGACCAAGACGCGGCCCAGAGGAGGCGCACAAGCTTCTCTACCTATGCAGCAGCCTACAGTTTGGGTGAAGCCCTTGCACAACAAAAGTCAACCCCAGGGGCCCACTATCACCATGACCCGAGTGACAGCAAGAGGGCATCACCCCCAAAACCCACCCAAGTCAAGGCTTGCTTGGCTGCTTTGCTTGTGGACCTTTGCATTCCTACCCAGCTCTGTTTTCGGTCGTGGGGGTTGACAGTCCCGGGAGAGGCGGGGTGGGCCTCGGGGCAGCACACGGCCGAGGGAGGGTGGGGTGGCCGACACAGATCCCCAGTCCACAGAGGCGCCGGGCTCCTCGGCGGCCCTGCAGCCCTGAGCATCTAGCTGCCATCAGCCTTGGGCGGGGTGGGGGCAGGATTCCACTGACTCTGGGTGGAGGCAGGAAAATTCTTCCGTCCGTTCCTCCCCGAGGCAGGGCTTTGTGAGGAGGTGCCGGGGCTGGCACACAGTCCACCTGCCCTTGCCCATCCTGCCGGGTCTGGCTCTGCACTCCCAGATGGGGCCGCCAGCCGCTGCCCAGTGAATAGGGTGATTCACACTCCAACTATTGCTCCCCACTTTTCATGCTGAGCACACACAGGATAGGAAGTCCGCAAAGGGAGGACGCTACAGATTGCTTTCTCCCCCAGAGGGGTGCGTGGAGGCTGGGGCAGGGCACAGGGGCTGCTGGGGGGCTCAGGGGCACAGGTTTCAGGACCGAGGGTGGCGGGAGAAGAACAGAGCAAAGTCCAAGGGAGGGAGAGTCATAGCTCTGTCTGCAGAGGGTGCCCAGGCTAGAGGGGACAGGGGACCCACCTTCTGGGCAGAAGCAGGTGGTTGGGACTCTGAGACTCAGCATGGGGCGAGGGAGAGCCTCACACCAAGATCTGGGGAAGGAGTGGAGGGAGATGCCCTACATGTCTGTTGGTTCAATTTAAAAAAAAAGTTTGCTGAGCCCCCCTGCTGTGTGCAGCCGGGCTGAGCCTGTGAAGCGATGTGAAGCGGAGCCAGGTGTGTGCCCTAACCTCGGGGAGTGTCCGGCTCAGTGAGACCTGGAGCAAAACTGTCTTCTGTTACCTGTAGGTTCTACTCCTCATTGCACGCCCATTGCAGCGGGGCTGGGAGGAGGGGGCCCTGGGACATTTATCCCCTGCCCACCTGCTCCGCAAGGGAGGCTAGGGTGTCCTGCTCCCTCCGTGGGGACACCGGCCGAGCCGGCCGCTAGAGCTCATTTAGCCCAGCATCCGTCTTTTGCTGATGGGAAAAGCTAAGCAACGTGTGCTGCCAAGACCTGGTAACTCCCTCTGTGGGCGCCCAGCAGAGGAGCTCCGGAGCTCCCAGTAATCTCACTCTTCCTGCCTCGGAAATGCCAGGCCGGGGTGGGACTGGCCCGCACTGTGGTGTCCCGGGGGCCCCTATTATCTGTAGCCCTCCCGGTCTGGCACCGCAGGAGGGGCTGCCTTCCTGCATAGGGGGTAGGGGAGGGTTCCCATGAACCTCGGACAGAAAAGCGCCGCTTCCCCCCACCCCAGCCCCAAACACTCGCTGCCACAGTTACTCGCCACCCACACACCTTGGGTTCCTGGCATTGAATCTGAGCTTGGCACACTCTAGAGGTTCTCAGACTGGCCAGGATGCATTCCTGTTCCACCGAGTCCTTCTCTTTCCTCTACGCAGCTGGGGGGTGGCAGGGTAGGAGGGGGGAGAGATGGAGTGAAGAGAATGTCCCAGTGTCTCGGGCGGGGTGGGGCTTCCCTGGGGCATACCCAGGACCTGTGAGGGGGCGGGGGGCGTGTACCGGGATGGTGGTCCCCCAGTGGAGAGGGGGAACCACGCTAGGGGTCCCCAGGCACCTGCTTTCACCTTGGATCTGCTCCATCAGGGGCTGAGAGTCCCCCCAGTAGGTCTCAGGGTCCCCCGGACACACACGTCTGTTCCCCGAGGGGCAGCAACGTGTGAAACTGGTGAAGTCGGTAAAACTAATCTCTGTGAGTCTCAGGAGTTCTCCAGGCGGGGAGGCAAGCCAGACCTCGTTGCCCAAGACTTACGAGGCGAGCTCTGGCCATCGGTCTGTCTGTCTGGATTTACCTGTCCACTGCTGGCTCATCACAGCCCTCTGGTGAGCGAGCACATCGGAGCTGATCCCAGCAGCTTAGGATCATTTTCCCACGGCCACGGGTTCCCTGGAGCCAACCGCAGGCCTGACTACAGATTCTTGAGTCTGGGCTGGGTCCTCATTCCTTTACTCTTGAGAATGTACTCCCTTGGCCCCAAGGCTTTCAATCCACCCCCCATTTCCCCCAGGGCACCCCCACACCCTGTCCCTGCTCTTAATGGCCCAGTGCTCCCAGTGCTGAGTCTTGGGGAGGCCCAGAGGCGGCCCCAGTCAAGTCTGCGGCCAAAAGGAGGGTGTGGTGTAAGACGGACACTTGCTAAAACCTACCCAGCCCCCAGCTCCTCCACGTGGTCCCAGGGCCCACCTGGACTAGCAGGGCGGAGGGGTCTGGCGGGAGTCCCCCCTGAAGCAGCCATGGCAGACGGTGATGCCAGCTGCCCGGTCCCCCAGATCTGCTCCACGCGGCCTCTGGGGCAGGACGACCCATAGACTTAGAATGCCACTTTCCATTCCCCTGGCCCTTCAGGGAACTTGGGGCTGGCGCTTAGAAAGCACAGCAGTCCCCGCTGCCTGCAACGGGGTGGTTCTCCGTTATAACAGGCCGGCGGATTCTCAACATGTTCCTGATGAGATTAGAAGCTCCTGCAGGTATGTGTTTGTGGCAGCCTTCAGCCTGTATCAACAGATACGATGACTCATTTCTTCCCCGGTGGAATAACTGAGGGCTTGCTGGAACACACCTGGGGGGCTGGGGCAGCAGACGGAGCAGCTCCCTCCGAGGAGGGACGTGACCGCCAGGCTGAGTCTGGGGACCTTTTGTGAGGGATTGCATGGCTTTGCGAAGCCCCCGCAGGGTCCTGTAGAGGCCCAAGAGCAAGGGGGAAAGGTCAAAGCCACAAAAACCACTGACTCGGGAGGAGCTGCGGAGGGATAGGCCTGCCCCTGTAGGGCGCAAAGCGACATAGACCCCGGGGTGGAGGATGTCCCACATTCCCTGCTTCTGGAGCTCATGGCTTGGGGAGACAACCAGAGAGCCTGCCCTGGGCTCCGGGATGATAACTTTGCCTCCCTCAAGAACGGGAATCCTGCAGTCAAGGACAGACGTCTATTTTCCCCTCTAGCACACGGCTGGGATGTCAGCAACCCTCCGCCGGAAAGAGTAAAATAGAGCAGATCCCTGGCCCTGGAGGATGCCTTGGCCTCCAATTCATGGGCAGCGTGCCCTGCGCTGAGATGGCTGGGACACTGGCCGCCCGGACACTGGCCAAAGTAAGTGACCCCTTGTCTCTGGTGCTCCTTCCTGGGTGCTCACAGCCCCGGGGCCCCCACGGCGAAGAGAGACTGGCTGGCAGCTTCGCCAACTCTCTGCCAAGACATCAGCGCTGCAAGGCAAGGTTATTCCTAACCGAGCACAGCCTGCCAGGAAGCCAGCGTTTGCACCCCACACCACCGTGCAGGTGTGCCGGTGAGCTCACAGCTGCCCCCCAGGCATGCCCAGCCCACTTAATCATTCACAGCTCGACAGCTCTCCCGCCCAGCCCAGTTCTAGGGAATAAAAAGGGGGGACTGCAGCTCCCCGGTAACAGAGCCACCTTCTGCGTCCTGCCGCGCTCTGTTCTCGCCAGCACTCCCAACCCCTAGGGCCCAGTACTCTTGCTCCACCAGGATCAAGCCATCATGTCTCGCCAGTCGAGTGTATCCTTCCGGAGCGGGGGCAGCCGTAGCTTCAGCGCTGCCTCTGCCATTACCCCGTCTGTCTCCCGCACCAGCTTCACCTCCGTGTCCCGCTCCGGGGGTGGCGGTGGCGGCTTTGGCAGGGTCAGCCTAGGGGGTGCTTGTGGAGCAGGTGGCTATGGCAGCCGCAGCCTCTACAACCTGGGAGGCTCCAAGAGGATCTCCATCAGCACTAGCGGTGGCGGCTTCAGGAACCGATTTGGCGCAGGTGCTGGTGCTGGAGGCGGCTATGGCTTCGGAGGTGGAGCCGGGAGTGGATTTGGCTTTGGCGGTGGAGCTGGTGCAGGCTTTGGGCTCGGTGGCGGCGCTGGCTTTGGAGGTGGCTTCGGTGGCCCTGGCTTCCCCGTGTGCCCCCCCGGAGGCATCCAAGAGGTCACGGTCAACCAGAGCCTCCTGACTCCCCTCAACCTGCAAATCGACCCCGCCATCCAGCGGGTGAGGACGGAGGAGCGCGAGCAGATCAAGACCCTCAACAACAAGTTCGCCTCCTTCATCGACAAGGTGAGCGGGATCCTTTGTGAAAAACCACCACGCGTGTGGAATAAATGCCAAAGAAAGTGGGAAGAGGGGAGATTTTCTGACCTGGTGCAAATATCTTCATAGTTGGCAGTTTTTTTCTGTGTATTTTTCTGGATTTGTGGCCCATTTTCTTAGTTAGACTGCTAGTTGGTCGCTTAGAAGAGAGGATCTCATTTCTTCCCCTTCAGAGATGACCCCATAAGGGCTCCTCGATCCCTGGGGGGCAAAGAGTAGAATTCTGGGCTTCCTG
Organism: Nyctereutes procyonoides; assembly: GCF_905146905.1. Classification (NCBI taxonomy): domain Eukaryota; kingdom Metazoa; phylum Chordata; class Mammalia; order Carnivora; family Canidae; genus Nyctereutes; species Nyctereutes procyonoides. The sequence continues at coordinate 3,470,524 of NW_026575124.1, read as the reverse complement.
GAATAGTGCTGATTAAGTAGAAAGGTAGATGAGTTCATTGGGCAGGAGCCTGAGGGCCTGCACCAGTGTCCCGGGCACCAGTCACCAGTCACCCAGCTGTGCCCAGGTGACCCATAGAAGAGTGGGGGAAGGCACCTCACTCTGGACCTCCACTCCTGGGGCTCACAGCCAGGCGCTGTTGGGTGGAGAGGTGTAGAGGACCAGAGTGAAATGGGAGAAAAACGGGGGAATTGATGATGGAAACATGAAATTCAAGTTTCTCCACCTTTAAACTCCGTCTCCTCCAGGTGCGCTTCCTGGAGCAACAGAACAAGGTCCTGGACACCAAGTGGACTCTGCTCCAGGAGCAGGGCACCAAGACCGTGAGGCAGAACCTGGAGCCCCTGTTTGAGCAGTACATCAACAACCTCAGGAGACAGCTGGACAGCATCCTGGGGGAGAGGGGCCGCCTGGACTCGGAGCTGAGGAACATGCAGGACCTGGTGGAGGACTTCAAGAACAAGTGAGTTGCAGGGAGCAGACACAGGACCAGTGATGTCTTCTTGGCACCGGATGTGCTTGATAACCAGGCGGCTTGCTGCTTATGCCTTCCCCACGGGCTAGACATATATACCTTCCATGGGCACCTGAAGTCCTGGAAAAAGAAAATGCAGTCCATGTTTAGAAAGTACCAGCCCCAATCTCAGTCCCTCGGTACCACCAGTATTTGGCCACCAGCCAGAGCAACAAGCTCACTCGGTGCCCTTGGTATGACCTGGTGAAATAAGCCATCATGTAATCCTTGCTCTTTGGGGCTTTTCTCCCCAGTGTAGTCAAAGTCCACAGTGCAGGCTCTCTGATGGATTTTCCCCAAACCTAACTTAGTGGCTCAAATAATTTATTTAATCCTTGTGGAGCAGCAGCTGGGTTGGTAGCTTTTTTGGTTTGTTTTCACAAGGCTGTGAAAGCTGGGGAAAAAAAACCTACTAGGGAAATGGACTAGATATGGAGTTGGGGAGAAACAACACAGCTTCTTTATGGGAATATTCTTGAAGCAACCGAGTGGTGACAATAACATAATGATTATCTGGTAGGCAGTTACCGAAAAACCAATATTCTTGTGGGTAGGACCTTGTCCAGGGGCTCACACTACCAGCGCTCCCTTCCTTTCTGCCTGTATGATCTGAGAAGACCCTTCCCAGCGGGAAGGCAGGCCCAAGTGGTCTTGATGCAATAAAGACCCCAGGTCCCACCTGTCCCTCCTCCTCTGATCAGCACTCCGCATCCTTTTTACCACCAGGTACGAAGATGAAATCAACAAGCGTACCACCGCTGAGAATGAGTTTGTGATGCTGAAGAAGGTGCGTGGGTAAAAGACCACCCGTAGCCTGTGGCTATGCTGCCCTAAGGTGTCGTTCATTTAAGACAGGGTAAGAATTGGGTACAGTGTCAATCATCCCTGTTTCTCTAGGACGTGGACGCCGCCTACATGAACAAGGTGGAGCTAGAGGCCAAGGTTGATGCCTTGATGGATGAGATCAACTTCATGAAGATGTTCTTTGAGGCGGTAAGAGATGCCCCCGCATCTGGGACCCATAGACATGGGACATTACCAGGAATCAAGGGCTCCAGGATTGACTTCAGTGGTTCCTAAGCTGTGGGCACACCTCTGTCTCTCTTCCCCCCTTTGGTATTAGTCACATTTTATTACTTATGAAGACAGCCCTTGGAAAAGAAGAAAGTCAATTTTCAAACAAAAGTCCTCTTCCACAGTCATTTTGCAGAGTAGAGTCTGGAGTGCATTGCCAGAGGCACGAGTATACCTTTCCTGGCCACCTCCCCTTTCTGGAGTGGCATCCCCTCTCTGTTTTCTCCCAGCCTGGAGTCCATGCGACTAGATTATTTTAAAATAAGTCAATGACCCAAGAAGACACAAGTTGGAGAGGTTACAAGATAGGGATTTCTTGGAGGTTCAAAGTTGTAGAAGTTTTTAAAAAACTAGATCGAGTCGTGATCTGGATTTTTTATTAACTCATCTTCATTTTTGATGTAGGTGGCTATTATTCCTTTTCTCAAGTTGATATACCACAATGAGTGGAAGATTTGAATGGATTTGACATTAAATAACACAGAATGCCTGACTTCAAATCTCCCCGCAGGAGCTGTCCCAGATGCAGACGCATGTCTCGGACACGTCTGTGGTCCTGTCCATGGACAACAACCGTTCCCTGGACCTGGACAGCATCATCGCTGAGGTCAAGGCCCAGTATGAGGACATCGCCAACCGCAGCCGGACGGAAGCGGAGTCCTGGTACCAGACCAAGGTGAGTGCTATGGCAAATACATCCTGAGTGAGGGGATGGACATGTGTCTAGGATTCTACGCCATTGACAAAATGCTGAGGATGGGGGTCGTGAAACCTGCTGAGGCCTTGTAGGGTCACTTATACGAAGAGTCATGTATGCATTTGCCACATAAACTCAAGATAAGGAGAATCTCATTCTGAATCCCACACCTGTGTCTCTATGAAAGCAAAGGATTAAAGGGCAAGTTATCTAAGACCAGGTCCACCTGGACAACACTGAAACTGGCCCCAGGCCTCAGATAATGACACCACTTACCACTTCTTGGTAGTTCCTACCTGTGAGCTTTGAGAAAATGTTTCCATGCTCAAATAAATGGGATCTTTCCTCTTTTCCTATGGCTTCAGTATGAGGAGCTGCAGCAGACAGCAGGCCGTCACGGGGATGATCTCCGCAACACCAAGCAAGAGATCTCTGAGATGAACCGGATGATCCAGAGGCTGAGAGCCGAGATTGACAATGTCAAGAAGCAGGTAGGAAGAGGTTGCAAGAAGGCAAGGAAGGGGCTTGAGCTCTGAAAGGCAGACCTATTTTGTTTTGTTTTACTTTTTATGAACACACCCCCCCCCCAGAGCTAGAACAAGCGTTTCAATGTTCCACCATCTACAGTGACCAGTGTACTGGCTTCTCCCTGGAATCCCAGAAAGAGATACAAAAGGCCTAGGTCAGCTACGAAAGGGTTCCCACTCACACTTCTTTCCCTCTGTAGTGCGCCAACCTGCAGAATGCCATCGCTGATGCTGAACAGCGCGGGGAGCTGGCCCTCAAGGATGCCAAGAACAAGCTGGCTGAGCTGGAGGATGCCCTGCAGAAGGCCAAGCAGGACATGGCCCGGCTGCTGAGGGAGTACCAGGAGCTCATGAACACCAAGCTGGCCCTGGACGTGGAGATCGCAACCTACAGGAAGCTGCTGGAGGGCGAGGAGTGCAGGTGGGTGACATAAAGCGGACTTCAACAGCCCAGGATGGCGTCACATTTGACAAAATGGAGCTTCTTCTCCGCTACAGGATGTAAATCACACACACAAGTGACTGCTTTCTTGTGCATGATAATTATTCTCCACTAATCCAGTTTACCCACCATGAACAACAAGCTAACCCACACAATGTGGCCCCAACTCATCTTGCTGACCCTCTTCCCACCACCAGTATTCGTTCTCACCCTGTTCCCACCACCAGATTCCTCTTCTTCAAACAACTAAGCAACTCAACAAATGTCTTCCCCATTCTTCAAGTCCCCCTTCTTTTAATAAGCCTTTCATGATTACTCGAGCTAAGTTCAATTCACTTGCCTTTGGATTCTTAAACTATTCCATTTTCTGCAATCTTCTGACATTACCCACTACCCATCCTTCCTGTTAGAAGTATGTCAGTCCATGCCAAATTCCCTCAGAGAATGTAAGCTCCTACCAGGCTCAAACTGCTTCATACATATTCATAGTTCCCACAGCCTCTTACTCATGCTTTCCATATAATGGGTGGAGGAATGTGAATTACAATCTTCTTTCAATAACCTGTCTTTAGGTCAAACAGGTTGACACTTGTCTTCATTGGGAAGTCACTTGAGAGGGCTATCTCTTTCTCTAATTTAAGCAGCTCTGGGGCATACAGGCCCCTTGCTTATAGAACAAGCTCAGAACACGGCTAGTACTGTCTTTTGAGGAGTTTTTAACTCTTGCTTTAATTTTTTCCCCTTTTAGACTGAGTGGAGAAGGAGTTGGACCTGTCAACATCTGTAAGTACCTTTGAGCAGACATTAACAATGATGGTAATATGGGGTATTTGGGGCCAACTCAGAATCCCGTTGTTTCTGGACACTGGAAACTCCCATCCTAATATGTGGTTATTTAATATACTTAGAGAGAAGCAGGTGGTGGAGGGGAAAAAACACTGGTTGAGACATGAACCAACATGTTCATGTCTTATTTCTTAAAGGGTAGGCCCAGTATCCCATACATCCTGTGCCCTCTCCCCTCACTTTCCCTACCCCCTGAGGACTTAGCACCATCCCTTGCCTTCCAGGCTCACTAACTTTCTGTTAGGGACCTTAAATAAATAGCTTAGTTCTGAGACTCATTTGCTACTCTGTGAAAGGGGCCAGGTACAGTGTTAACACTAGTGGGATCAAATAACTTGGGCACATAAGATCAATCTAGTACACTGGTCTCACCAACTTCTCCCTCCTTTCTCTGCAGCTGTCATCACAAACAGTGTGTCCTCTGCCTACGGCGGCGGCAGTGGTTTTGGTGGAGGCAGTGGCTTTGGTGGTGGCCTCGGTGGCGGTCTGGGCGGTGGTCTTGGCGGTGGTCTTGGAGGAGGTGGCAGCGGGAGCTACTACTCCAGCAGCAGTGGAGGCGTCGGCCTGGGTGGTGGGCTCAGTGTAGGGGGCTCTGGCTTCAGTGCAGGCAGTGGCCGAAGCCTGGGAATGGGCTTTGGCAGTGGCGGGGGCAGCAGCTCCAGTGTCAAGTTTGTCTCTACCACCTCCTCTTCCCGGAAGAGTTTCAAGAGTTAAGAGCCTGCTGCAAGTCACTGCCTCCCAAGAGCAGCAATCCAGCCTGAGGTGACTGCCTCTTCCAGGTGGTTGCCCAAACCGAGTTTTCCCTTTTTCTGGAGTGTAGTTTAAACCACCATTTGCAGAGCCACATTCTTGGTTCCCCAAAGGGCCCAATCCCTGCTCTCTAGTCTCCCATGTCATGATTCTGTGTTCTGCTTCAAATCAGTCTTTAGGTGTCTATAGCATGTTCCTTGATGAGAAAAGTATCCAAAGTTTCTTAATACCTAAACCTTCAGAACAGTGTCCACATCCCAAACCCAAATTTTGTTCTGGTTCTGACTACCTCCAGAATGTGTTCAATAAAATGCTTTTATAATATAATCTCTTGTGCAGAATTGTTTTTTCAAGGCATATAACCAGCCTAGAAACCCCACAAGGGTCAATCTGTTCAGATGTGATTGGTTCCTTTGATGATGCATGGGGAGAATGGAATACCCTTGAGGATGGCAAACTGGCCATCCTGGGTGGTCCAGAGACTCCAAGAGGCTTGAGAGAAGGTTGTTAAAGCCTCTAGAATGAAGGAGTGTCTGGTAGGCATGAATGGTAATGTCCACTGTATTGCGATTTGGACAGATTTTAGAGCTTTTTGTTGGAGAGGGGCTCCATTCAAGGTGGGCTGATTTGCAAGCAATAGCATAAATGGGCCTAAGCAAAAATTTTAAATAAAGAATATGTTACCTTCAGAACTCAAAATAGCCTAAAAGATGCTAGGACTATTCTGGTATTATGAGTACCAAGCAGGTCAATAGCTGTTTCTTGACAGTGTCAGGGTGGCTTTAGGATTACCAGATAATTTCAGGTATTTAACTGAGGCAGCAAGTATTTGCACTATTTATAGAGCAGTGGCTCATCCTCTTTGTGAGTTCCTTTGTATTTGCATGTCCTGAATGAGTATGTCCAGTAAATCTCTTCCGAGGAGCATTTGTCAGTGTAATAGCATACCTGTGCTCCTGTAGAAATTCAGATGCATTTAAGGTCTTGCCTGCAAAGATTGTGGGAATGGCAGGGCTCTTGAGGCATTCCCTGAGCATCTGAGTTAAAGATGTATTGTGCCCTTCTGGAGTAAAGGCAAACTGACTGAAAGGCTGTGGGGATGGATATTGAACAGAATATTATTAACCAAATCCATGAAAGTAAAAGTATTTGCCAGTTGCTGATTGGGTAGAGTCAGCAATTTCATTAATATTGGGTAGGGGCCTTAATGACTGTAATCATCACATTAAGGCTGTAATAATTCACTATGAGGTATCTTTATTCTTTCCAAGTTTAAAACCAAGCCAAATTGGATTGTTGAATGGAGAAACAGTAAGCATAATCCCCCTTCTCTAAACAGATCCCATAAAATGGGTTTCATTCTTTGAAGGCCCTGTTCTAATTTACATTGAGACATATTCACTATTTTAACTAGCAGAAGGTCTATGGAGTCTGATTTTGTCAAGCCAATGAATAAGTGTCAAGGACTTGATTTAATTTTAGTTTGTTACTCATTGAGTTTGAGTGTGCATGACCGCTGTGAGATGTTTTAGGGGGCCATGCATGAAATTTAGGCAAGTCAATAGTGCTAATAATTAAGGTGAGGCATACCTGTCTGTTCTCCATTTTGGGTTCATTAGCTACCCCAAGATTACAGGGGTACCATGTTTAAATATAGTGAGATCCCAGGCCTAAGTGTAATTTGACCTCCAGTATGGATCAAGGCCACAAAGATTGGCCAATTAGTGTATTTCAGATATTAAAGTTAATTCAGAACCCATATGCTAGAGGCACAAAGCCAATCCATGCTCTTTTTTATCTTTTTGATGTAAAAATTCTTTTAGTAAATTTCGAATTTCCAATTAAATTGTTTCAGTTCTTTGCTTCCTGTTTCCAGATTTTTCTTCCTTTCTTTCTTTTCTCTTCTCCTTTTTCTTCTTCTTCTCTTCCTTTCTCTTTCTCTCTCTTCTTTCCTTTCTTCCTTTGTTCTTCCCTTTGTTCCTTCTCTTCATTCCTCCTTCTACTCTCTCTCCCATTCTTTCTTTCTCTCTTTTTCTTTGCTGTGTTTATTTGATATACTTGTGGGAGAAAGGGATTATTCTCTTTCTTTCCCATATCTTCCTCCAGAGAGCCTCAAGTTGGTATCATCAGGGTTTGGGGCCTCCCTCATCGAAATAGTTGAAATAACCTCGTAGTTATATCACAGTTGTGACATATTTGTTTTCCCCTAGAGCTCTGAGGATGAGGATCTTTTTTGGCAACAGGAGGAGAAGCAGCAGCAGCAATAAACACATTTTGCAGGGTCCTAGTAAACTACCTGCTTTTCAGATGTGGCCTCAGCATGCCACATAGGGACTGGTCTTTCTCCACAAGGCTGACCACCTTATGGGACCATATATTGCACAGATTATTGATCTTTCCCTTGAGCACTTCACAGAATGGAGACCAACATCTTGAGACACACACTAATGGTCACAGGGTAAGAGTCATTCTCATGATCTTAGCATCAGTCATATTTTATGGGAGAATCCAGAAACACAATTCAATATGAGACTATAGAAAGGTCTGGTCTGAGTGCATGACCCAGTGCCATATTAAGGAGTGCCCCAGTCCCATTCTTGCCTCTAAATAACAATTGTTGAAACTTCTGACATAAGTCAGGTAGGTCTATAACAGATGCCTTGGTAGAACTCAGTAAATGTATCACAAACACAGCTCAGAGTGCAAGTTTGATATCAGGCAGCTACACAACTCAAAGAACCTACTAGACATAAAGCAGTAGCTCAAACTGAATGCTCACAAGTACACAGCAGAGCTATATTGCAAGGCAAAGTAAGAAAAGAAAGACCCCAGTGGTAACAGTCATCATCTAGACATACTGCTCACTGTGCCAATTATTATGGCCACTCAACGAGGCAGGATGAGTCTCCACTCAAAATTTGGTTCAACTATTGAGATTGATGACAGTACACATACACACCAAGATAGTATGAAAATATATTGCTCATATAATAAGGCTCCCTGGGGAGAGAACAGGAGGTCTCCCAGGCTAATCCAAATATGGCTTGAAAGAGGAGGGAATGGAGATGGAGTGCAGATTTTTATGGTGACTAGGGATGAGGCCAGGTTGAGGATTACCACATGGGGCTTGAAGTTCCCACTAATCACAAAAGAGGGAACATCCAGGATTTCTTATCCAGGTTTTCTCAGATGTGGAAAGAGGGGAAGAGGGAAGAATAGAGCTTAGAAACTGTCAAATATCATTATGGTAAGGGGGGCTCAACATTTGAAAAAACACAATTATATAATATACAATGTTAACAGAATAAAATGAGAGAAATCAAATGCTCTCTCTTTCTTGCTCTCTCTCTCTGTCTCTCTGTCTCTCTCTGTCTCTCTGTCTCTCTCTCTCACACACACACATCCCAGACAGCAAATATCATATTCAATGACCAAAAATTTCCCATTGAGACCAGGAAGGATGCAAAGATAACTGTGATCACTACAATTATTCAACATTATCCTAGAGATCATAGCTAGAGTGCTAAGGTAAGACAAAGAAATAAACATCTTAAGGATTAGAAAGAAAGAAAACAAACTGCAGTTATTCACATATGACATGATTATGTATGTAGAAAATCAAAAGATTCTCTAAACTATCAGAATTAATAATGAAATTTATCAAGGTCACTAGAAAATTAATATAAAAATCTTTGGATTTCTATATTCTAGTAAGAAACACTTAGAAAGTGAAATATAAAAGATACCATTTTTGTTGTATTAAAAATATCTGATGCCTAAGAATAAAGATATGCAAAACATAGACACAGAAAACTACAGAACCTTATTGAAAATGACTAAAGAAAATTAATAAAGAGAGGTATATACAATCTTCATGGATTAGAAAACAGTATTATAAATATGTCAACTTCCCCTATTTGAGCTATGGATTCAAAGCAATTTCAATCAAATTCTGGTGATATTTTATGTAAACTGATAAAACTATTCTAAAATTTGTAGAGAAATGAAAAAAAATCTGAAATAGTAAAAAAAAAAATCTTTAAAAAGACCAAAGTTCTTATAGTTCCAGATATTGACATTTTTATAATATTTTTTATAAAAATATACTTAAGTAAGAGAGTGTGCTGTTGGGAAAAGACTGAAAAATGGACCAGTGGAACAATATATAGACTTTACAAACAACCCACATATAGACTCACTTGATTTATAGCAATAGTGCCACTGCAGTGTAATAGGGAAAGAATAGCTTTGTACAACAAATGGTATAAAGTCAGTTGACTCTCCATATGGGAAAAACTGTATCATGAATCCTAACTCGTATCATACATAAATGTCAATATAAATATGGTATGTTTAGGTTATTGACTTTTAAAGTGATTATTGATATAATTGGATTAATATCTACCATATTTATTACTATGTTTTAGTCATTGCCCTTGGTAGAACTCCTAGAGACAAAACTCACAAAATGTGGATATCCCCAAAAGACTGAGCCCCCTTGAGGGTTTTTTTTTTCCCCTTGAGGTTTCTTAAATCTCAAAATTGGGACACTTGGGTGACTCAGCAGTTGAGCCTTCGGATAAATTTGAGAGGGTTTTTAAAATATTTTATTTATTATTCATGAAAGACACACAGAGAGAGGCAGAGACACGGGCAGAGGGAGAAGCAGGATCCATGCAGGGAGCCTGATGTGGGGCTTACCAAAATTCACATAAGAAGAAATAGACATTCTCAATATGCCTCTATCTATTAAAGAAGCCAAACCAATAATTTATAAATTTCCAAAATAAAAAACACCAGGCCCAGGTAGGTTCATTAGTGAATTCTATGAAATCTTTAAGGAAGAAATTATACCAGTTCTTCATAATGTCTTTCAGAAGAAAGAAGCAGAAAGAATACTTCCTAACACATTCTATGAGGCCAGCATTGCCCTAATACCAAAACCAGACAAAGACATTATAGGAAAAGATTATATTATTATATATTATTATAGGATTATAAACCAAAATCTCTCATAAACATGGATTTACAAATCCTTGGCAAAACATTAACATATTGAATCCAACAATATATGAAAAGAATTATACACCATGACCAAGTGGGACTTATTCTAAGTATGTAGAAGGCTGGATCAATATCCAAAAACCATCACATCAACAGGCTATAGAAGAAAAATCACACAATTATATCAGTTGATGCAGGAAAAGCATTTGACAGAATCCTACACCATTTATGACTAAAAAATCTCAACAAACTAGAAATAGAAGGTAACTTCTTCATCTTGATAAAGAGTATCTACAAAAAATCTACAGCTAACATCACAGTTAATAGTCAAAAACTAGCAGCTTTCCCCCTAAGATCAGGAACAAGGCAAGGATGTCCCTTCTTTTTTTCAATATTGCACTGGAGTTCCTAGCTAATGCATTAAGACAAGAAAAGGAAATAAAATGTACATGCATGAGGAAGGAAGAAAGAAATGAAACTGTCTTTGTCCATAGAAGACTTAATTGTTATGTAGGAAATGCAAAAGAATTGACAAAAATAATCCTGGTATTAATAAGTGATGACAGAAAGGCTGTAGGATATGCAATTAATATATTAAAGTCAATTGCTGTGCTGTATATAATCAATAAAAAATTGAAATTGAAATTAAAAACTCAATCCCATTTACATTTGCAACCCCAAACTGACCTACTTATGTATAAATCTAACAAAATATGTGCAAGATGTATATGAGGAAAACTAAAAAAACTCTAATGAACAGAATCAAAGAACTAAATAAATGAAGAGACAGTCCATGTTCATGAATAGGAAGACTCAATATTGTCAAGGTGTCAGTTTTTCCCAACTTAATCTATAGGTTCTAATGAAATCTCAATAAAAAAAATCACTGAAAGTTGTTTTTGGATACTGACAAACTCATTCTAAAGTTTGCACGGTGAGGCAAAAAAATCAGAATAGCCAACATAATATTGAAGGAGAAGAACAAAGAAAAAGTCTGACACTATCCAAATTAAGACTAGCTATGGTAATCAAGACAGTGTGTTATTGGTGAAAGAATAGGTAAATAGGTCAATGGAATAGAGTAGAGAGCCCAGAAATAAAGTTACACAAATATAGTCAACAGGTCATTGACAAAGGAACAAAGGCAATACAATGGAGACGCAATCTTTTCAACAAACGGTAATGGAATGACTGGACATCCACATGCAAAAAAATGATTCTAAATGCAGACCTTAATCTTCTGAAACATACACCTCAAGCTTTTATTCACCCTTCAGAACAAGATGGGGAAAGAACTCCTTGGTGATGCAAAAATGAAGACGGTTAATGGTATCTGTGCTTCCCAACACTGGGAATGTCAGCATGATGAACTTGGTTTAAGAGAAAAATAGGGGATCCTTAGGTGGTGCAGCAGTTTGGCGCCTGCCTTTGGCCCAGGGTGCGATCCTGGAGACCCGGGATCGAATCCCACATCAGGCTCCCGGGGCATGGAGCCTGCTTCTCCCTCTGCCTGTGTCTCTGCCTCTCTCTCTCTCTCTCTCTCTCTCTCTCTCTCTCTCTCTCTCTGTGACTATCATAAATAAATAAATAAATAAATAAATAAATAAAGTTAATAAAATTGCAGCTTGCAGTTTAAATTGGTAAATAAATAAATAAATAAATAAAAATGCAGACCTTTCACCATTCACAAAAATTAACTCAAAATAAATCTAAAGGAAAAAAGCAAAACTGTTATGTTTGTTATCTAAATCTAAAGGAAAAAGGCAAAACTTAGTTATCTTTTAGGAACTAAGTTTTGGAGAAAACTAAGGAGAAAATCTAGCTGAGAATTGATAGCTGAACTTCATTAAAATTAAAAACTTCTACTTTGCAAAAGGCGCTGTCAAGAGAATGAGAAGTCAAACCATAGACTGGGAGAAAATATTTGCAAAAACCGCATCCAATAAAAAGACTGTTGTCTGAAATATAAAGAGCTCTTAAAACTCAGTAATAAGAAAACTAACAACCCCAGGGTGCCTGGGTGGTGCAGTCGGTTATGAGTTGGGACGGTTGGTTTCAGCTCAGGTTATGATCTCAGAGTGGTGAGATAGGGCCCCACACTCAGCGTGGAGGCTGCTTGACACCCTCTCTCCATTTGCCTTTCTCCACCTAAAATAAATAAATAAATCTTAAAAAAAAAAAAAGAAAACAAACAACCCAATTAGAAAATAGGCCAAAGACCTGAACAGATGGTTCACCAAAGAAAATACACAGATGACAAATAAGTATATAAAAACATGTCCACATCACATGTCATTAGGGAATTGCAAGTTAAGACAATGAGATTCCACTACACACCTTTTAGAATAGGGAAAATCCAAAACTCTGACAACATCAAATGCTCATGAGGACAAAGAGCAATACGAACTCCATTCCTTGGTAATGGGAATAGAAAATGGTACAGCCATGTTGGAAACAGTTTGGTGGTTTCTTACAAAACTGAATGTACTCTTACCATATGATCCAGAAATCATGCTCCTCTGTATTTACCCAAATGAGCTGAAAACTCATGCCCATGTAAAAACCTATGCGTGACGTTTATGAACAGCATAGAATCATCAGCTGTAACCAATGTACAGCTCTGGCGAGGGATGTTGATAGTGAAGGAGGCTGTGTATGTGAGGGATCAGGGAGCACAGGCGAACCCTATTCTTTCCGCTCAATTTTCCTATGAACCTAAAACTGTTCTAAAATTAAAGTCAATTTTTAAAAAATGGTACAATCATTTTGGAAAACTAAGATATGTTTACTTTGTGTGTGTGTGTGTGTGTGTGTATGTGTGGTACATGTGTGACGTGTCTGGCTGGGCTGGCCATACATTAGTTTTGATTCAACAGTTCCATTTCCAGGTATTTATTTGTGTTAATGGAAAACATATGTCCACACAAAGCCTCATGAGTATGTTCATAACCGTTTTATGGAAGGTAATAAATTGGAAATACCCATCAGTCAGAATGGCAAAGAAACTATGGTATATATATATTCATACCATGGCTCATCACTCAGCAATAAATGGGACTCAACTATCAATCAATAACGAACTATCAACCACAATCTGGATGAATCTCAAAAACATTTTGCTGAGTAAAAAAATCCAGACACACAAATCTATAAATAATATATATAACAAGTAATTTATAGTATATAAATCCAGACACACAAATATAAATAAATATAAATAATAACTAATAAATATGTATTTTTTTTATTTTTTATTTTTTTTATAAATTAATTTTTATTGGTGTTCAATTTACCAACATACAGAATAACACCCAGTGCTCATCCCGTCAAGTGTCCCCCTCCGTGCCCGTCACCCATTCACCCCCACCCCCCGCCCTCCTCCCCTTCCACCACCCCTAGTTCATTTCCCAGAGTTAGAAGTCTTTATGTTCTGTGTCCCTTTCTGATATCTCCCACACATTTCTTCTCCCTTCCCTTATATTCCCCTTCACTATTATTCATATTCCCCAAATAAGTGAGAACATACACTGTTTGTCCTTCTCCGATTGACTTACTTCACTCAGCATAATACCCTCCAGTTCCATCCACGTTGAAGCAAATGGTGGGTATTTGTTGTTTCTAATGGCTGAGGAATATTCCATTGTATACATAAACCACATCTTCTTTATCCATTCATCTTTCGATGGGCACCGAGGCTCCTTCCACAGTTTGGCTATTGTGGACATGGCTGCTAGAAACATCGGGGTGCAGGTGCCCCGGCGTTTCATTGCATCTGAATCTTCGGGGTAAATCCCTAACAGTGCAATTGCTGGGTCGTAGGGCAGGTCTATTTTTAATTCTTTGAGGAACCTCCACACAGTTTTGCAGAGTGGCTGCACCAGTTCACATTCCCACCAACAGTGTAAGAGGGTTCCCTTTTCTCCGCATCCTCTCCAACATTTGTTGTTTCCTGCCTTGTTAATTTTCCCCATTCTCACTGGTGTGAGGTGGTATCTCATTGTGGTTTTGATTTGTATTTCCCTGATGGCAAGTGATGCAGAGCATTTTCTCATGTGCATGTTGGCCATGTCTATGTCTTCCTCTGTGAGATTTCTCTTCATGTCTTTTGCCCATTTCATGATTGGATTGTTTGTTTCTTTGGTGTTGAGTTTAATAAGTTCTTTATAGATTTTGGAAACTAGCCCTTTATCTGATATGTTACTTGCAAATATCTTCTCCCATTCTGTAGGTTGTCTTTGAGTTTTGTTGATGTATTTTAAAATGTATACTGCATGATTCCATTTATCTAAAGTTCTAAAATAAACACGTCAATCCAAGGTGGAAGAGTTCAAAGGAGTGATTTGCCTGCGGGCAGCGGGATTATAGGAAAAGGACACAAGAAGATTTCCTGGAGTAATAGAAATGTTTTCTATCTTGATATTATGTGTGTTACAGAAGCACGTGAGTTTGTCAAAATTGATTGAACTCCACTCTTAAGATCTGTGCATTTCACTGTACGTAAATTATACCAAATAATTTTTTTAATTTAAGAGAAATAATGCTTCACTTTTTACATTTCTATACTGGAGATGGGATAGAAAGAGGACGACTGGGAATGAAATCTAGAATACCCAGTCAACAGATTCCTCTACAGGGCCAAACACTCAAAGCCATATGGAATGTTCTTCTGTGCCTATCTGGAAAAATTCCAGGCTGTTTCCTGGAAGCAGCTGAGGAAGGGGCAGAGGAAAATGGGAAAGAAGCTAAATTTATCAGATCCCCCAATCCTCCTTGGTCACGTTAGTTCCACAGACTTGTGCCAGAGGATCTATTGATGGGAGAAAAAGGGAGCTAAAGCCAGACTCGGCTGGCAGTCTCCAGAAAGAATTCCTGAGGCCTACGGATTGCAGCAGCCCTCAGCTCTCTCAAGGACTTCCTTCATTGCTTTACCTCTGTAGCTTTATTATTTTTTATTTTATTATTTTATTTTTTTTTATTGGAGTTCAATTTGCCAACATACAGATTAGCACCCAGGGCTCATCCCGCCAGGTGCCCACCTCTGTAGCTTTGCTCTCACGAGTGTCACTTTCCCTGAGAGCTGCAAGCACTCCCCAGGATATAGTGGCAACGACCCCCAGAGCAGACGTGCCACTGATACACATCTGAAGGGTCTGAAGACTGACGTTTTACTAGGTGGTAGTAAATGACCTTATCTTAGCAGCAGGTAGCCCCTCACGGTCCTGGAAGCCTTCCTTCCAAATTCCTTAGAGACTTCTGCTATCCTTAGCCTCCAGTAACTAGAAGGTACACAATCAGCCAGGCCTCATGACCCCAGTGCATCTCCTTCTGCCCATGGGTCCTGTCCCCGTGCTGTAATAAAAGCACCTTTTTGCCCCAAAAACATCTCAAGAATTCCTTCTTGACCGTTAGCTCCTGGCCCACATCACATCATCGAAGATCTGTCACTAATCCCAACCCCAGGCTTAAAGTTGAGATTACAAAGGATTAACAGATGGAAGCTGCCACTAAATGCCGAGACATCTCAGAGGAGCAGGTGTGAGGCATGTCTGCTCTCTAGGATATTCATACTAAGAGTCAGATGATTTTGAGATGCACTCTTTGGATAGGAATTACTCCAAATTATCCTGAATTGGGGGAAAATATCCAATCATTATCTATCATTAACTAGACGTTCTCCCCTTACTGACATAAAGGGGGTCTCATTGGAAGGCAGATATCATCCCATAGGCTGCATCTCATCCAACTACTTATAGTATTTTTTTAAAGATTTTATTTATTTATTTATGAGACGCACAGAGAGAGAGAGAGAGAGAGAGAAAGAGAGAGGCAGAGACACAGGCAGAGGGAGAAGCAGGCTCCATGCATGGAGCCCAGTGTGGGACTCAGTCCCAGGACTGGGGTCAGGCCCTGAGCTGAAGGCAGCACTAAACCGCTGAGCCACCCAGGCTGCCCCCACTTATAGTATTTAAACCAGGTCTTTGTGTATCTCACTGGAGAGTTGCTGGAACATTTTTACCCAACTACATTTTTGTTTAATGACCCAGGATAGTGAGGTGGACCCTTCAGTGGTGAGGACGCAGGAACCAGAACCTTAAAGGGGAGGCAGGATGCAGAAAGGCGGCGGGGACATGATGGAGGCCGTGGAGAACAACAGAAGCCAGGCTACTGGCAGCTCCTGGAGATTTTCTCAACCCCTGGGGAGGCCTGGCTGGGCTCTGCTCAACTCCAGTTGCTATGGAGGACCTTGGACACATAACAGGAGGAAAATCTGGCCCCTCACCCATGTCCTCTCACCCTCCCCATCCCAGGCATGATCTACACCAGCCTTACTATATGGCTGGTTCTCTTCCCACCCTCGTATCCTTTCGAAAGGTCTTCATCTTCTTTCTGCCTCCGAAATCGCTTCTTCCCTCAGAACCTCCAAATGACTCACTTCCTCCAACTAGTCTCTCCGTGTTGATTAGGAAAGCCAAGCATTGTCCCCTTCCACTGAATTTGCCCCAATCATGCACCTATCAGTACTTAACCATTCAAATGCCCGTACCTACCGAATACCAGTGCGTATACGGTGAGTCAAAAAGAAATGAACACTTTCAAAAATGTGTTAGGCAGCACCTAGGTTTTATAGGAAAATGCACCAAGATCAATGTTTAAAGGAACAAAAGAGTTTTTTCTATAACTGTACAAACACTCAATCTGTGTCCCTCAAGGCACATGACACGCACCGATCCTATATGCTAACAACAGTAACCCAATTCATCCCAGACCCTGTGCTGCATACTGCTTTTGCTGGTTGAAATGGTGGCCACCAGGCTTCCCTTCATCTCCTCCAGGCTGTGAGGGGGAAGCAGGACAAATATGAGGTTCTTGACTTTTCCCCACTAGAGGTCACATGGAGTGACGTCAGGGGGTTTGGGACCACAGTTCCAGAGGCAGGCAGTGCTTTGAACCAAGCATCCCATTGAGCTCCCTGAAAAGTGTTCTCTCAGTGACCTCTGGACCCCATGACTGACCCTAGGTAGAGCCTCATCCCACTGGAAGATGGGAGTTGTCAGAAACTTCTAGCAGCTGTGGGTAAAGCCACTCAAATTTTGTGTCCAGATACATGACCCTGTCACTGTGTTCTCAGCAAATATGGATGGACCGTGTGTGTGGAAATTGAGAAATACAAGGGAAGCTCCGCACTCCAGTTTAGTGCACACCGTATGCTCACGACAGCCTGCTTATACAGTTTTGGAAGTTTCCATACTGTCTCAACCTCTCTATATGTCCCAGAAGGCTGACTTTCCTCTCCAACTTGGGTGCTGCTGTCTACAGTCCTTACACATGTGGCTGCATATGTTTTTCTTTCAGTGGGTGCTCCCTAGGGACGGGACTGGGTCTGTGGGATTCCCTCTGAACAGCATCATCCTGCACCAGGGCTGGCAGGTCTTAAACTTTTGATGCATGATGACAATAGCCTATCCTTCAGTCTAGTCTGCCGGCTCCACCCAGAGAGGCAGGAACACAAGGCAAATGCTCTCGAGGCCGACTTTGCAAGGGCTCGGGCTTCGGGGCTCCCCTCCTGCCTTCCTCCATGCTGGGGAGCATGCAAGGAGTACAGGCTGACCCCTGGGCCTAGAACAAAGGGCCTTCTTCATTCCGTGGTGCTCAGACAGCAGCACTGCACGGAGGCTGTCCTGGCAGAGGGAAGAGGCTGGGTTCGGCAGCCTGCCGGGGAGGAGGCCAGCTGTCATCGGTGTTACTCACGTTGCTTGCTTTAGTTTCTCTCACATAGTTGCCTGAACTATCACCCTTTGTTTGAATCTTGTTATGAAGGCCTGGCCTTCTCCACCCTGCTTCCCTGGGAAAATATAACCACCGTGGGACAGGATTCAGGAACACTGGGGAGATTTCACTGGAGGAATCAGTTCTGTCCCCATCCAGTGGGTCCCCACTGCCTATGAGCACAGCCCTCTCCTGAGAGCAGAAGCAGGAGCAGAGGGCAGAAGTCTGGACTCTAGAGGAGGACAAAGTATAACTTGGCCCAGGGCGGTAGTAGAAAAGTGAGATACAGAAGACAGGGTACCTCCTGGCAGCCAAAGATCTAGAAAATCAAGGGCAAATGAATCGGGTACAAACTTGACCTTTTAAGGGTGATGGGACAGGAAAAGAGTGAACCTTCCATGGAGCCCCCCTTCTCTCTAACCACCACCCTCCACGGCCGTAGGAGCCTGCAGCAACTCTCACGAGCCCTCCTAGCTGACCTTACTCATGGTCAGGGTCACCAGAATTGGTTCCCAGGGCATCATTCCCTGGCAGGTAGTGATGAGAATTTGCTGGAAAAAAAAAGTATCCTCATACATATTAGGAGAATATAATATACTATGGAATGTCTTAGAAAGCTATCAATAGGAGAAATACTTGGTCAGAAAATAAAATATAATGAAATATAATGCTTTATATTGCTGGTGCTCTTTGGTGCACATGCCAAGCTGGGAAGGGGATAATATGTTCAAGTTAAACCATCCTCTGACCGACTAACTGGTTGAATGTGAGGTTCCTGCTGCAACTGAATTACACACTCTACTCAGGGATGCGTCTCTCCCACCCAGAAAAGACATAAAATTAATACTAAAGGAGTCATTGATCTGGTCTCCTGTGCTGGTTGATGGCAGCCTGTCCCTGCAAGCACAGCCCTGAGGACAGAAGAAGGCCCAGTAAAGGGTGGCCCAGGGGACCCTGATTCCACATAGGGCAGAGACAGCAGTCTGCTGGGTTCCCGCCAAAGTCACAGACCCTCCTTCTCTCCGGCCACAGTATCCTTCCAGCCACTCGAGCAAAAGGAGCTGCATTTGCCCCAGAGCAGAGATTTTCTCTGTCCTGCTGCTCTGGGCACCAGCAAGCTTATAAATCATAATTTATATGCCCCTGCCACTGTTGTTCTTCTAGCTTCCGTGGCACTACACAACTTCTGAGAACAAGGGTAAACCTCCATGTGTGGCTTCCAGGTCCTTACCAATATGATACAGACCTGCGGCATTGGTGTCACTTCTTCCATCCCCACCTCCTCTGCCACACACGCAGCTGCACCTGAGTGCCAGTTCTTGAGGATTCTGTGCGTCCCTGAACCTCCCAAGTTTCTTCCTACTTGCATTATAGCAACGATATTATCTCATCTTCATGGAGCACTTCTGTGTAGGCCCCGTGCTAAGGCCTCTGCATTATTTCCCACAATCCTCACAACGTTGTGTGGTAGGCATTATTTCCATGCCCACTATACAGCTGTAAAAATGAATAATTTTTAAAAAGACACACATGAGTCTAGTTGTGAGCCTGAGTACTCTGTCTCCAGAGCCCACGCTCTTCACCAGGGATTGACAAAGTTTTTCTTCAAAGGGACACATGGGGGATCCCTGGGTGGCGCAGCGGTTTGGCGCCTGCCTTTGGCCCAGGGCGCGATCCTGGAGACCCGGGATCGAATCCCACGTCAGGCTCCCGGTGCATGGAGCCTGCTTCTCCCTCTGCCTGTGTCTCTGCCTCTCTCTCTCTCTCTGTATGACTATCGTAAATAAATTAAAAAAAAAAAATTTTAAAAATAAATAAATAAAGGGACACATGGTACATCATTTAGGATTTGCAAGCCATACACTTTCAGGGGCAACTACCCAACTCCACCACTGCAGTATGAAAGCAGCTACAGATATAAATATTGGGCACAATGCATGCTGCTCCTACCTGGCTTGCCAACCCTTCCTACCCCTCCTGACATCATCTATGCCAAGCCTAGAGCCCCTATCCCAAGAGAGTAGAGTGAAGCAGAACACCATGCCATGGGAAGGAATACTTCTTTCCCAGACGTGGGTGGAATCACATATCTTGGTCAGCCATTGTGCAACCAGGAGAGGAGGGAGCTGTTTCCGTTGTCTTGAGAAGGTACCTCTTCCCTATGCTCAGAAGAACCTCCTTTGGGCACAGAATGCCCTGTCCTCCTGGATATTGTGCACCCCAAAACACTGGAGAAATGGGACATTTGTAAGATAGTAACAAGAGTTTTTCTCAGGTCATCTCAACATGCCAGTTTGTCCTTCCTCTGCTGGTTGCCACTTACTCGTGTGTTCTCACAGTACAGCATGCCTGCAACTGCTCTCAATGCTCCTGGTATTCGGTCCTTAATGTGTGGGCTGGGGAAAATGGACCTCATTCCTCTCTAGGCCAAACACCACACTCACTCACAGCCTTCTTTCACTCTGAGATGTGTAGCCATTTCAGATTTTAAGCACTGAGATTAGAAATATAAATTTGGAATTTACTTGTGATGTAATCACACATGTAAGGGCACATTTTTTTATGATTCACTGTTTCTATATGCCCCTCAACTTTCCATACACACTCCATTAAGGTGTCTGCTTCTTGATTCCTAAGAAGTGTCAAAGTCCATCAGAACCAGAGTCAGTGAACGCTTCAACGATTTTTGTCTTACGCATCTTAGATTCCTTAAGTTCCAAGTGAACATACCAAAACAGGAGACAAAAAGATGTCTATGGACTCTAGTTGGAAAGAAACTGCCAATTGGGCACCTTATCACACGGGACGGGGAGCAAACGCTGATCTCACAGTATAAAAACTCGACTTTTCTATCCCTTTGTTTTTCAAAGGACTATATTGTCCCCAAACAGTCCCCACTTCCATGCCTAGGCCACCAGGAAGAACAGCCGGGAGCTCTAGAAGGACAGGTATAGACATGGTGAAAATCACTGCAGGCCAATTCTTGCTCAGGCCTATGGGCAAATGCCTATAAGAACTCACAGTCAGTCCCACCCTGATGGGAAGGGTGGTGCTGGTAGAGGAGAAAACCTGTGTGGGAAGGGGGCACACAGAGGAGTGTCTGAGTAAGCAGAAGGAAGGGACAATTATCACAGATCAGCTCCTTGTCTCCTTTGTTTGAGAACATGACTAACTCATGACTTCAGTGAATTCATATCCAGCCTTATTGTGTTGGGATCGTCAAGGCTGGAAGGCAGGAGAATTTCTCCATGACTAAAGGAAGCCAAAGAAGTAATCTTCATATTTCATACCTTTAAGAGGCTGGGGCTGATCTCACTATTTGTAAAGCCCAGCCCTTCCCAATCTGCAAGCTCACCTTCCAGGACGGGGCCCAGCCCATTTTCACCCTATATAAACCGCTGCCGGGAGGCTCATCTCACAGATCTGCTCCTCTCAGCTCTACCCTCCAGCCTCTCGCGCCTTCTTCAGCCTTCTCCTCTTCACGAAGCATGTCTAGCAGATCCACCATGAGGAGCCAAAGCATCGGCCACCGGGGCTTCAGCGCCAGCTCGGCCAGAGTCCCCGGGGTCTGCCGCTCAGGCTTCAGCAGCGTCTCCGTGTCCCGCTCCAGGGGCAGTGGTGGCCTTGGCGGAGCGTGTGGCGGAGCTGGCTTTGGCAGCAGGAGCCTCTATGGCCTGGGCGGCTCCAAGAGGATCTCCATCGGAGGCGGCAGCTGTGCCATCAGCGGCGGATATGGTGGCAGAGTTGGAGGTGGCTTTGCCTATGGAGGTGGAGCCGCCAGCGGATTTGGCTTTGGGGGTGCAGCTGGTGGTGGCTTCGGGCTCGGTGGTGGAGCTGGCTTTGCCGGTGGCTACGGGGGCTCTGGCTTCCCCGTGTGCCCCCCCGGAGGCATCCAGGAGGTCACCGTCAACCAGAATCTCCTCACTCCCCTGAACCTGCAAATCGACCCCACCATCCAGAGGGTGAGGACGGAGGAGCGCGAGCAGATCAAGACCCTCAACAACAAGTTCGCCTCCTTCATCGACAAGGTGAGCCAGGAGCACCTGCCTCCACTGGCCTTTCAGGGCCCCCAGACTAGACAACCAATGAATGTCCAACCCCGGGGGACACTCAGGAAGGAGGGAGACCAGCTCTCCCCCGGGGTGCCGCTTGGGCTCCATGTTCACAGCAGGCAGAGGTGATGGGCATCATCTAAACCCCCTGGGTCCCTTAAATGTCCCTCACTCCTGCCAGGGAAGGATACTCTACTTGGGGGAAGTGGGAAGCAAATTAAGGCAGTGAGAGAACAGGATGGGTTAGGTTGGCCTTCTGAAGATTCCAAGAGATTAAAAAATACTGCAGGTGGAAATCTGCTCTAGGGCTCTGGGCATGAGGAAAAAGAGTGATAGAAAAAAGAAAAGAAAAGGATTCTGCTTGGATTAGAAGATAAAGACTCAGAAATATTTCTATATCCATAGAAATACTAACTGGGTAGAACCAGAGCATGACCATCAGGGCATTCGTTGTAGAGGAGAACCGGGTACCAAAGCAGAAGGAGTTGGAAGCCAATCATTACTGAATTGGATTTAATCGTCACATTCTGCATATTTAATATTCCTTTAACTGAGGTCTGATTTTTAATACACTCTGTGTGATGGAACGGGGAAACGTGTGATGGTGCTTTTCAATAAAAAGAGAAGACTGTGCAATGTCACTGATAGGCTGCACAGCGTAGTAGTGAGACCACCCCAGGGGTCCACTGGAGGAATTTCACACTAGGATTGCTGGAGTGGGAAGGAATAGGTTTGAGGGCGCAGCATTGTCAGCCTCATCCTCCAGACATGCTCTGAGGCAGCCCAGGACCTGGGTGACATCCAGGGGACAAGTCATGTCTCTTTCTCCCTTGTTTTCTCTGGCAAATAACCACCTTGTCTTCCTCCAGGTGCGCTTCCTGGAGCAACAGAACAAGGTCCTGGACACCAAGTGGACTCTGCTCCAGGAGCAGGGCACCAAGACCGTGAGGCAGAACCTGGAGCCCCTGTTTGAGCAGTACATCAACAACCTCAGGAGACAGCTGGACAGCATCCTGGGGGAGAGGGGCCGCCTGGACTCGGAGCTGAGGAGCATGCAGGACACAGTGGAGGACTTCAAGAACAAGTGAGTTCAAGGGCATGAAGGGCTCAGTTCTTGAAATGCACACGTGAAGACCGCCAGCTGATCTGGTCCAGAGGTGGACATGGTCCCATAGGGAAACAGGTCCATGGCAATGAGAATCACAATTAGTGCCTCAAAACAACCCCAAAACAACAAAAGGGCCATAGAGATGGACGGGGAGAGAAAAGACACAAAAACTTTAGGGAACACAGGAAATCATTTCTGGGGCTCAGTGGCGGGAAAGCTCAACTTGGATATATCTGCTTCATGGAAACTGGGATGCCAGGCTGCTTCTGCGGGACCGTCCTGGCCACTGGCTCAGTGTCCCTCACCCCGTTCTCACTCTAGATATGAAGATGAAATCAACAAGCGCACGGCAGCAGAGAATGAATTTGTCACCCTGAAGAAGGTGAGCCGATGAACACCAGGGGACCGTGTTCCGCGGAGAGGGAGAGGACTCTGGGTCCCTGCACCATCCAAGAGGGCCCCCACGGGGAGGCTAAAAGTTTGGTTCAGACTGGGAAGGAGGGCTCAGCTGACTCCACGTTGTTGCCTTGTGCCCCAGGACGTGGACGCTGCCTACATGAATAAGGTTGAACTGCAAGCCAAGGTAGATGCCCTCACAGATGAGATCAACTTCACCAGAGCCTTGTATGACGCAGTAAGCATCTCCAGTCCTCTTGCATTTGCTGTGACGGGACAGTGCAGGGGGTGGAAGAGCTTGGGGTTGGATACCTCTGTGAACGCCACAGCAAGAGGTGATCTGACTCTCCTGTGCTCTGCAGGAACTGTCTCAGATGCAGACCCACGTCTCCGACACTTCCGTGGTCCTGTCCATGGACAACAACCGTAACCTGGACCTGGACAGCATCATCGCTGAAGTCAAAGCCCAGTATGAGGAGATTGCCCAGAGGAGCCGGGCTGAGGCTGAGTCCTGGTACCAGAGCAAGGTGAGTCTTGAGTTGGCAGCTGCCCAGGTGTGCCCGTGTCCCCTCCCTCAACACCAGCAAGGCTACATCCTTTGCTGGGAGGTGTGCTGCAGGGAAGCTGATGTTCTCTCATAGGATGGCTCCCCTGCTCTCATACAGTAGGCATTTACAGACTTTATGTCCAAGTTCAGTAAGTGAAAGAACCCAGGTGCAGGACGACAGCTGCATAGTTAAGGACCTAGTGATCTTTGCTTTTGTCTCCACCCTGATGCTGGCTCTCAGAAACATGACACAGAACATCGTTGGTCCCAACTGGACAGGCTATCAGCGGTCTCATCAAAAGAGGGCCTGTGATCAATGTCCAGTATCCAATGACCTTGCCACAGCAACTTTCCCTAAAGCCCCCTGGGAAGAAGCCACTAGGTCCAAGGGTGTGAAATGCCTGACCCAGAGGTCAAATCACCGTTGGCATGTGAAAGCCCATATACTCCACCTTCTCTCTCTTTGGACTCCAGTACGAGGAACTGCAGGTCTCAGCGGGCAGACACGGGGACGACCTGCGCAATACCAAGCAGGAGATTGCCGAGATCAACCGCATGATCCAGAGGCTGAGATCTGAGATTGACCACGTCAAGAAGCAGGTACGGTGGGGGCCTCTGGAGAAGAAAAGCATCCTTTCCTTGCTACACCACCAGCTGGTCAGCAGCCGCCACTTGGGAAATGCTGGGAATTGAGGGAACAGCAGAGAGGGGAGGACACGCAGCTCCCAGCCTTAGTGAGGTCCCACAGGTTAGGACACACTGAGGCCAACACCAGACAAGATATAGTCAGGTGACAGGAACAATCCCAGTTAGACTGTAAAAAGGTTGTCTCGGGGCCTTTAAAAGACATTACTGAAGGAGAAGGATTGGTTTAGGAATACCAGAAACCAGTCAGGAAAGAAAAGGGGAGGCGGGCAGAGGGGCACTTCTTGTTCCAAATCTGCCCAAGATTCACTTGAAAAAGAAAGTTGAGCAACGACCTATGATGATGATCAGTGTTGCCCAAGCGTATTAGAATCCCTTAGGAGTGAGGATGCCCAGATCTCAGCAGCTAGATGTGAAATTCATGTCCTTAAGGAAGTTGCTCCTAATTTTGTAAGCTCCTGGTCTGGCTATGGAGACAGCACTCGAAACAAGCGGGTAGGTCCATTTCTTCTAAATCTGCTGGTGTTTTGTCCAGTGTAATCCAGGGTCGTTAAAAAAAGGTTCAGGTGTTCTCACGGGGCTCCCAGACTAGATAATTTGTGCAGAACAGAAAAAGACTGGGCAAAAAAGGCAGATGTCCTTTTCCGTGATACCTGGGCTCTGGAACTCTACCTCGCTAGAAAGCAGCAGCGTGGTTGATCTCTGGAGGACTGAATTGCCAGTCCATTCTGCCTATGTCCCTCCTCTAGTGCGCCAACCTGCAGTCTGCCATCGCTGATGCTGAGCAGCGTGGAGAGATGGCCCTCAAGGACGCCAAGAACAAGCTGGCTGAGCTGGAGGACGCCCTGCAGAAGGCCAAGCAGGACATGGCCCGGCTGCTGAAGGAGTACCAGGAGCTCATGAATGTCAAGCTGGCCCTGGACGTGGAGATCGCCACCTACAGGAAGCTGCTGGAGGGCGAGGAGTGCAGGTGGGTACCTCACACAGGCCCCTCCAACATCTGGATCCATGTGCAGGAAGGCTGGCAGGAGCCCGAGTTGAAGGCCCTCTAGTTACGGCCACAGTGGCTGCTCTCAGAGCACCATTTGGAAGGCGGCTTCCCCGTGGGCTAGCCTCACACTGACGCTTCCCACTCTGGCCCACTGGTGGCTCCGACGTCTCATGCTCCCTGTGTTTTCCCCCTTCCTAGGCTGAGTGGAGAAGGCGTTGGACAAGTCAACATCTGTAAGTACCTTTGCTTGCCTCCCTCCCTTGCCCTTGTGCTCTTCTGGCCGGACTCAGGCTGGCAGGAAGAGCTCACCGTGTCTCGTGTGTCCTTGTCTGTCTCCCGTCCACAGCTGTGGTGCAGTCCACCGTCTCTGGCGGCTATGGCGGCGCTGGTGGCTTTGGCGGTGCCAGCGGTATGGGCAGTGGCTCAGGCCTGGGTGGAGGCAGCGGCTACTCCTATGGCAGCGGTCACGGCCTTGGAGCTGGCTTCAGTTCCAGCAGTGGCCGAGGCGTGGGGGGTGGCTTCAGCTCCTCTGGAGGCAGCAGTTCCACCATCAAATACACCACCACCTCATCCTCCAGCAGGAAGAGCTACAAGCACTAAGTCCTGCCATCGGCTCTGGTCCCATGTTGTCCATGTCTACAGCTGCATTGCCCTCTCCGAGGCTACTTCTCCTCCCCTGTCTCTGATTTCTCTTACTTTCTGGGTTTTAGCTCAAGTTGCTGAGTGCCTTCATTTTTCTTCTCTGTCTAAGCCTACTCCACCTGAGCTTCCATTGCTCACCATCTGAAGGCCACTCCCTGGGTCCTATATCAGAATAGGGCAACTTCTGCTGTCACTGGACCAGGATTTCCCCATCTCTTTAATGTTGAGGTCCTCCCTCACAATGGTTATGATAGTAGAAGTGTCCAGGTGTGTGATAAACAGGGTTTTTATCCCTGTGTTTATCTTCTGCTTCTTGATCTCTTCTAATTGCAATAAAGCAGATTTATAATATGATTTATGGTGTGGTATTGACTTACTTTTTCACCTTTGGCCCTTAGACTTTTTAATCGGTGGAATGCCTTATTATTATGAAGGAAACTCCCAATACCCATGTACCCTACCACCTTCTTTCAGATAGTTTCAATAAAGTGCAGTTTGGTATCCTAATGATCAGGAGTCCTTCTCAGATCCGCTTCCATATAAATGTTTGGCAAGTCGAGTGGCACATATATGGTCTAGCATCATTGTAAAATTATTTTTACTACCTGTATTCAGTAGTAGCAGCTTCGTCTCTCTAACTTGATCTCTAAGACTTCTCTGCCCCCTGCCTCAACTGCCACCCAGCATGCACAGAGAAATATTTTTCCATCCAATTATAGCAAAAGAACATTGACAAGAGAGAAGATACTTGATTTTTACTTGCAATTGCCTTCATGACCTAGAAACTTGTCTGACTTGTATCAAGAGCAATTAAAATATGTTTACTTCTGAACTGGAATTATGATTCTAGAAATACATCCTGAGAAATAGTACAAATGCAGGAAGGTATATCTACATGGATGTGAATTCCATTAATCTTCATAACATGAAACAATTGAAAATCTACAGCTGGACAGATTAAGGATCCAAAAACTGAGGCACAAGACTTAGATGCTAATTTCTTAAAGTGCAAAGGCAGAACAAGAATGGCAACTCCCTCTTCCTTACCTTATCAGCCTCTCATAGGGACTTAAAGAAGTCCTATTGCTCTGATGAGATGGTCTCACATCCCTTCTAGGTGTGTCCTGGCCTGCTTTGGCTTCTAAGAATGGTTAAGGGGAAATTCAGGATACAGGGAAAAGATGGTCTATTAACCTCTACTTCTAAAGGCCAGTTGCTGTTTCTAGTCCATTTTCTCCATACCCCTAACTCCAACTCAGCATAGGAAAAATTCCCATGGATTGGCTAATTTATAAAGGTGTTCCTGGATCCTACTGTGTTCCCCTCTAACCATTCCTGCAGGGAGCAGGGATAGCCTTTCATTTTGGCACCAACTCACTTTCTGCACAGAATTTACCTAACACCATATTTGTGACATTTGGCTTCCAAAATCTAAGTCCACTCACCACACACTAATATTCCCATGAGGAATAATGGAATGTAAAATAATTAGCAAAGAAATTTATCTAGGATGTAGCAATACACAATAAGGAGGCCAAAAAATTATATATGCATATATGGATTTAAATTAAAATCTTACGGTGCATGTACATCAAAACTATAATCAAGAAAGACTACAAACAAGTCTATACTTATAAATTTGATAATTTAGATGAAATGGGCTAAATTAGAAAGACATAAAACTACTAAAGCGGACACAAGGAGAAGCAGATCAGCAGATTAGTCCTGTACCTATTAAAGAAATCAAATCAATAATATATAATATTCCAAAAAAGAAAATACCAGGTCTGGATATTTTCAGTGGTTAATTCTACCAAACAATTAAAAAAGAAATGGTACCAATTCTTGACAATCTCTTCTAGAAAATAGAAATAAGAACACTTTCTAACTCATTCTATGAGGACAGCATTACTTTATTTATTTATTTTTGACAGCATTACTTTAATACCAAAACCAGTTAAAGACATTTAAAGAAAGGTAAACTACAGTCCAATATCTCTTATGGTCATGGACATGAAGACGTTCAGCAAAATATTATCAAAGTGAGTCCTGTGATGTATAAAAAGAATTCTATACAACAAATGAGATTTATTCCAGATACACAAGGCTGACTCAACATTGAATTACATCAATCAATGTAATTCACCATAGCAAAAGACTAAAGAAAAATCATGATTTATTAGTTAATGCAGAAAAATTACAGAACAGAATCCAACAGCTATTGATTAAAAAAAAAAAAAAACTTCACCTAACAAGGAATAGAGGACAAGTTCCACATCTTAGTAAAAGACATTAAAAACCAATCCTATAGCTAATATCATACTGACTGATGAGAGACTGGACCCTTTTATTCTGAGGTCAAGAATAAGACAAGTGTGTGTTCTCTCTCCACTTTTAATCAACATTGTACTGGAAGTTCTAACTAATGCAATAAGATGAGAGAAAACAATATAAGTTATACAGATTACAGGTGAAAAAATAAAACTGTCTTTATTCCCAGATGAAATGATAGTCTATGTAGAAAATCTGAAAGACTTTGTCAAAAACCTTCTGAAATACACAAGCCAGTATAGCAAAGTTGTAGTACACAAGATTACTGTTTAAAAAGTCATTTGTTTTTTTATATACCAGTAGTAAAGAACTGAATGCTGAAATTTTAAAAAGTATCATTTATAGTAGTACTGAAAAGTTAAATACTTAGATATTAATCTAGTCAAATAAGGTAAGAGAATCTGTGTGGAAAATTATAAAATACTGATGGAAGAAATAAAAGATGCAAATAAATGAATAGATATTGCATATTCATGGATTAGAAGATTCAATATTATTAAGATGTCAATTCTTCCCAGTTGGCTTATAGATTCAACACAATCTTAATTGAAATTTTAGCAAGCTCTTTTGTTGATTATCAACAAGTTGATTCTAAAATGTATATGGAAAGGCAAAAGGCTTTTTGCAAGGTTAAATAAGTGAAGCACAGGAGGACTTACTGAGGGTAAACTTGTCTGTATGATGTTGTAATGGTGAATTCATGACACTCTGAATTTATCAAAGCTCATAGGATTTTGTAGCATGAGTGAACTTTGAATATTTGAAATTAAAAAGGAATAATTTATGAGATTGAGCAATCTCAGGATGGAATGTAGAATGTGAAAAAAAGAACTACAGTATTACAAATGTACAAAACCACCTCATGAAAGGGGTTGGGGATAAAAAAGGCTGACCTGAGCAGAAACTGTAAGACTAAAGGCAAGAGGAACTGTGCATAAACACTGTAGTCGGTAACATTGATTCCCACGGGGACAAGGTGTTGATAATTGTGAAGCCATTCTACACATACACTGGGATTGAAAAATTAAATAAATGGATGGCAGATGGTTAGAGCCAGTTTTATCATCATTGGATTGAGTGTACATATAAGTAAAGGCAAAAGCTAAAAGAATCCTTATGGTAATGAATTAAAGTTGTAGACATCAGCATGAGCTTATGGTTAGTTTAGTTACATATAGTAGCATTGATAGATGCGTGTATATGCAGGGAAATGCTAGAATGTACACATTGTTTTTTTGCTCCATCACCTAAGAGCACCTGGAAACAATGACACTCCAGTACCAATGAGCACAGCTAGCATCCAGATCTTGGTTTCTAATACCATGACCCACTATTAATGTGGTGGTTAATTTTATGCATCAAGTTCACTAGGCTACAAGGTGCCCAGATATTTAGTCAAAAATTATTCTGGGCATTTCTTTCAGGATGTTTTTAGATGAAATTATCATCTCATAATCTATAAATTGGTAGTCTGTATGAAGTAGATTGCCCTCCATAATATGGGTGAGCCTCAGCCAGGCCATTGAAGGCCTGGAGAGAACAAAAGGCTGACCCTCCCCTAAATAAGCAATTCTCTTGCTTTGATGACCTTTGAATTGGGACATCAGCATTTCCTGGCGCTGCAACAGCCTGCCAGCCCTCAAACTCAAACTAGAACAGCAGCTATGCAGATTTTGGACTTGGCAGCCTCCATAATCACATAAGCCAAGGCCTTATAATAAATCTCTTTTTGTATATGTACGCATACATACAAGGATCATATAGATATACATATATAGATATATATAAGAAAGATATGTTATAAGGAACTGACTCATATGATTATATATATAAAAAACATTTATTATAGATTCATTATATATAGAATTACATGTATTTATGTGTAATTATGTGTATTATATATGTCATAAATCTATAATGTGTTTTTATATATATGCATATATATATATATATATGCATAAGTCTGCTTGGTTCTGTTTCTTTGGCAAACCCTAACTAATATCATTAGGAATGAAGAAGTCTCCCTGGAGAAATGACTGATTCGAGGCCTAGGGTGGAAAATATACAAGATAACTGTGGAATATCTTTCAGTGCCAAAAATTTAGGAAATAATCAAAAAGCCCACTGAAAGAGCTTCCAATAGCCAAACTGGAACAATTTGTACAAGGAAGGAGGGAAGGAAGGAAAGAGGGAAAGAAGGAAGGAAGGAAGGAAGGAAGGACGGACATTGGATTATAATGCAAAATACAAAATAAATATTCATGAGCCCATGCTGATATGGATCAATGATTAAATTAATTAAAGAGGGAAGATAAATTATTCTCATGCAGAAGAATTCTCAATTATTTACATAGGTGCTCCTGCTTCCAGCAGGTAGTGAATAACTGCACCCCTCCCAAGTGTGAGCTGTACGTAATAACTTTGTTCCAAAGAGTATGAAGGAAAGGGGTCATAGAATAACTTTATAATAACTTTACCAAAATCTGACAAACACTTCCTCAGCCAGGTAGTCAAGTTTAACCTCAACAGTGATATGTCAATAGTATGTATCCTTGATACAATGGGATGAGAATGGCATGTCATCTCTGCCATCTTCTTCTCAAAATCCCATAGCCCCAGTGTCATCATGAGAAAACCTTATACAAATCCCAAGTGTGGACACCTACAAAATATCTAGCCATTGCTCCTCAAAATTTTCAAGGTCATCAAAACAGGAAAGCCTGACAAACAGTCTCAACCAACAGGAGTTAAGGAGATAGAATGACTAAATGCAGTGTAGTATCCTGGATGAGATCCTAGAACGGAAAAAAGGACATTAAGCAAAAGCTAAAGAAATCCAAGTAAAGTATGGACTAGTTAATAATATATTTATATTGGTTCATTCACTGTGACAAATGTACCATACTAATGTGAGATATTAATAACAGGGAAACTGGGTGTGTGGGGTCTACAGGACCTCTGAACTATCTTCACAAATTGTTTGTAAATCTTAAATTATTCTAAAATAAAAAGTTTATTACAAAAAATGCTTAAAGTGTGAAGCCTCCTGGGATGCCTGGGTGGCTCAGCAGTTGAACGTCTGCCTTTGGCTCAGGGCCTGGTTGTGTGGTCCCGGGTCCCAGGACAGAGTTCCACACTGGGCTCCCTGCATGGAGCCTGCTTCTCCCTCTGCCTGTGTCTCTGCCTCTCTCTCTCTCTCTCTCTCTCTCTATCTCTCATGAATAAATGAATAAAATCTTTTTTAAAAAAGTGTGAAGCCTCGAAGTTATGTCTATATTTTTAACAAATGCCAAATTTGTAAACAAAATTATAAAACAACTAGAGAGAGACAGACAGAAACAGAGAGAAGTAACGTATGCTACTTTAGCTTTTAGCACGTATGCTCAAACAATAATATTGGTTAGCTCAAGTTGATGTGAATGTAAATAACCCATTTTTCTTTGAAATTGTGTACTTTCTGAATATTCCAATGTTGAGCATGTATTAATTTCATCATTGAAAATTGTTTCAAAAGGGAATAAAAGAGTCCCCCAAAGATGTCCTCATTATAGGAAATCTGCGGTTAATTGTGGTTTTGCTTTTTGGTACAAAAGGAGAAAAGATTTAACTCTAGATTTACCGGTATCCGTGAAGAAAACATTGCATTTTATCCCTTTCCCCACTGAGGACTGAGTAAGAGGGAATGGATTTCTTTTGCAACAGCAAAGAGTTGTTTTTGAGGCGAGGAATGAGCCCTGGGTACAATGGTGGTTAGATACTGGATTTGACTTCCTGAGAAGCCTAGCCAATTGCCTTCCTCAGTACAGAGTCCATGTGTCTGGAAAAGATAAGAAATACATCTTTTTAACAACACACTCAAGTAGAAGAACTATTTGCTAGTTAACAACACACCCAAAGTCTACCATAGCTGAATCCTCTGTGATCCAGCATGATTGCTAGTGGGCAGTCCAAGGTAGATTCCAGCTGCATTAGGTACAATTCTGAGCACATCCCAATGCATGGGAGGGTGCACATCTCATAGAAGGGAAGGGTGCAGCACAGTCAGGGGATGGAATGCTTCAGAGAGCGGTTGAGCGCAGGCTGCTTTTCTCTGCCTTGCTCCATGCCCCAGGAGGCAATCCCTACAGACTTCCTTGCTACCTACCTAGTCATTGTATTTGACTTATGAAAAACTGGCAGTAGATCCAAGCATAGGAGGACAAAAGGGTTGAGGTGTCCATCTCTGGAAGTAGCTGCATCCCTTTTTGATCATAACTCCTGTTGGGCAGTCCCTTCTCAATGCTTTCACTTACTAGACTCCAGGGGCCCCACGATCCCTTCGGCACTAAAAAGTAGGGATGGGCAGGAAAACCATCCACCTCAGGTCTTGGAAGCATATCCACTCAGAGACTCCATTTCCTTCAACGTTTTTACAGTTCCCAACCTCTTCATGCTCCTTTAGTAGGCTACTTCCTTAAGGTCACTGTCCTCTGTGTCTGTGCTCCTCTCACTGAAGAAACTCTGCTTCAACAGTTGTGGTAATGGAGGACTTTGTGTTCCTGCTCCTGTCTGAGACGGTCAGCCTAGAATTCATCTGAATGTTCATGAAAGTTTTCTTTCACCTCTTTCTCTCTTTCCATCCCCTTTTCCTTTTTTTTTAATAAATTAATTTTTTATTGGTGTTCAATTTACCAACATACAGAATAACACCCAGTGCTCATCCCGTAAAGTGCCCCCCTCAGTGCCCGTCACCCATTCCCCCCCCAACCCCCCGCCCTCCTCCCCTTCCACCACCCCTAGGTCATTTCCCAGAGTTAGGAGTCTTTATGTTCTGTCTCCCTTTCTGATATTTCCCACACATTTCTTCTCCCTTCCCTTATATTCCCTTTCACTAATCTCCCCATCCCCTTTTCC
Source organism: Nyctereutes procyonoides (assembly GCF_905146905.1). Taxonomy (NCBI): domain Eukaryota; kingdom Metazoa; phylum Chordata; class Mammalia; order Carnivora; family Canidae; genus Nyctereutes; species Nyctereutes procyonoides. Next base: position 3,437,259 of record NW_026575124.1, on the reverse strand, counting down.
TAACTTGTTTTTCTTCATATACTTGGAGAAAGTAGCCCCAGAGAAATCACAAAGTGCATTCAGTAGACTTATTTTTAATAGTAAGATTGATACTGTGATTTTGAGACTACCATAGGTATGGTGCAGGATAAAGCAAATAAATAATATGTTTATGTCATTCAGGGCCAAGATTTCAGTGAGAGAAACAATAAATACAGGTATAAAATCATCCTGAAACCTTGTTTGAATCGAAAATATTACTACAAACTTTTGATTTGTTTTTAAATACATTCTTACATCTTTCGTAGTTCTGTCCATTGAAAAGATTTCAAAGCAGAGACAACCCAGTACCGGTGAGTGCTCTTATCATCGAAATTCTAGTGTATGAATATTATTTCCCAATAAAAGGAGCCAGAGCTGTTTGCCAAAATGACTGATTCCATGTCTGTTGCAAGGTAAGTACAAGGTACGCTGGAGACACCTTATCTCAGAAAACAAGGGCACTATTGAAACCGAGTGAGTCTTGTCAAAAGGACACAGAAGCCGATCTGAAAAACTCCCACTGGCCTAAAATGGGACACTTTTAAGCACCCAAAGAACTAATGACTGCAATGGGCTAAAATATATCAAATCTATATTTTTTAAACTGTGAATTTATAATTATACCAAAAATTAAAACGAAACAAATGACCAAACTAAAAACCTCCTTGGTTACCTTTTGAAATTGCTAGATTTCCAATCCATTGGTCTAAAAAGTGATTTTTAAAAAAATATTTTATTTATCTATTTGAGAGAGAGAGAGAGAGCTTGAAGTGTGGGGCAGATGGAAAGGGAGACACAGACTCCCTGTTGAGCAGGGAGCCTGATTGGGGTGGGGGGACCCCAATCCCAGGACCTCGGAATCATGACCTGAACTGAAGGCAGAAATTTAATTGATCGAGCTGCCCAGAGGCCACTAGAAAGTGATTTTGAAAGAGAAAGAATTGGGCAGGCCGGGGGGCTCAGCCCAGGGCGTGATCCTGGAGTCCCGGGATCGAGTCCCACGTCGGGCTCCCTGCATGGAGCCTGCTTCTCCCTCTGCCTGTGTCTCTGACTCTCTCTCTCTCTCTCTCTCTCTCTCTCTCTCTATCATGAATAAATAAATAAAATCTTAAAAAAAAAAGAAAACATTAACACCAGTGTTACAGCAAAAGAAGTATTGTGATGTTGCTGGATGCAATAGGATTTATACCTCTGATAGAGTGTGACATTACATGATTATTCTTGTACTGCCATAAAAAAATGTAAAAATAAATAAATAAAAAAGAAAGAATCAAGTACTTATTTTGACTCTCATGGATGAATTTACTATTAGTTTACCTAAAGAGTAAACCTGAAGAGTCCTTCTTTATATAGGAGTCCTGGCTAATCAATGCAGAGGCAGGATGATAAAATCAGAAAATTGCCATTTTGCAACTCCTCATGAAGTACTGAGTCTAGGAAGTGATCAGTGAATGCCACGATCTTAGGTGAAATTTTACTGTGTACTTTTCAATGAAGTGATATGACTGAACCACAGAAGTCCCCTGATTAGCCTTAATATCACTAAAAATCGACCAGCTAGTATTGTGTACGTCGTGATCTGATGAGCACAGAGCACAGCTAGTACTAATCTTGCCTGACACCATGGAAATAAATCTAATTAACTCTAGTACCACTACTAGTATGCAGGAACACTAGGGCTAGAAGTTACATGACACCAACAGGAAACGGTGAGCCAAATCCAGAATGTAGACATTCCACAGGAAAAATAATTTCTCTACAAATCAATGGCATATGAAAGAAAAGGAAGGAGTTTGTTATCAAATAAAGGAACCTGAAGACACACGGCAGTCAAATGCAATATATGAACCTGGTTAGGATGTTGCTTCCAGCAAACCAGGATAAAAAGACATGTTTGAGATAATCAGAGAAATTCAAATATAAGTGGGTATTAGATGTCATTTTAAAAGGACTGTTGCTTAAGAAAGCTATGGTATTGTTACGCAGTTGGATTAAAAAGTTGTCATTCCTTAGACCTGCCTGCAAATATCTATGAGTTAAATGCCTTGATGTCTGGATTTCCTTTAAGTTATTTCCACAAAAGTAGTAGAAAACTCAGATATAAAAAGAAGGGGGATTAGATGAGACAATAATGAGAAAGCACTGATAACTGTTTACGCTGGGTGATTGGTACTTGGTGGTTTATATGCTACTCTCTGTGATTGTATCTGCTCAAAATGTTCAATGATACAAATTTCATTTAAGCAATTAAGTAAATTGTCACACTGAGGAGAGCTTTTAATTTAGGATTAAATTTCTACGGATGGTAAATATGATGATGTCTTGTTGAAAACTGTCAGGTGACCCTGAGGGCAAGGACATCTGCACTGAATAAAATTATTTTTATGAAGTGTGAGAGAGGGGTCCTAGGATAGAGTCCCTCCCCATGGGGAGCCTGCTTCTCCCTCTGCTTATGTCTCTAGCTCTCTCTGTGTGTCTCTCGTGAATAAATAAGTCAAAATCTTTGAAAAAAAAAATATGTGAACAGGAGACTTCTGAATGGATCCTAGCAGATGAAAGGAAGGTCTTTCCCCTTCCAGAAATTACCTGAAAATGACAAGAAGAATAAGAAATATAAAGGGAAACTCCATCCTCACCTCAACCACCAAAATGAAAAAAATCTTAAAATCCCATTTAAAAAAAAAGAAGAAGAAGAAGAAGATTCTCTAAGACACACAAGCCCAGCTGTTAAGAAAACTCAGAGAGAAGATGGCCACAGCTGCACATCTCAGTGAAGAACACTTAGAACAAACTGACAAATCAAAACCAAACAGCACGGTAACCACATAGGAACAGCAAACAAAGCCAACACAGGTTTTCCTGCATGCCAGCCGCTGCTGACTCACTGAGCTCCTGCCAATTCACTGTAAAGGACACTTCATCAGGGGCAAATCCAGGAATCCCTTGCTTGCAACAGTCAGAACTGGGTGTGTGGGCCAGAGGCAGGACCCCATTTGTCATGAAGTTTCTAGAAACTGTAAAGGCAATGCTGAATAAGGAATCAGCTGAGGCCTATTGGCAGCATTGTGTTGGCGAAGCAAAGAAGCCTGAGAATGAATTGTGAGCCACTCTCCAGCGACCTTTGTTGGCTTGTCTGAATGAAAGCTTAAAGGAATTATTCACAAGGCTGGTTGTCATAATGAGAATCCCTATTAGCCTGGATATGGCTCTGGCCCCCTCCCAGAAGACACCTTGCAAATGGCAAGCCCAGGAGGGTCTGACCTCACTCAAAGATGAGCACTGGAAAAAAAAAAAAAAAAAAAGATGAGCACTGGTCAGAAAGGAACTATTCCAGGACCCACAAAAGATACCTTACGTTAAAAACCACAGAGAATGAGAAAAACAAGAGACACGTGAAAAACACTCAACAGGAAAAAGTTCCAATAAAATATTACCCAAAACTTAACGAAATAGACCCCAAAATAAAATAAGAGCATGAAGAGGCAATTGGATGGGATAATAAAAAAGAAAATGTGAGCTTGTAGAGCTCAGAAACGGAGCAAAGAAACAAGACAGCCATCATAGAAATATAGGCCAAGCTGGAAACAGACAAGGAGGCCAAGGCCTTGCTGAAGGCGCAGTTATGGACTCGGAAGGGGAGGCAGACAGAGGGAAGAGGACCAAGCAGGCAGGAAGCAGCCATCACAGAGAATGAAGAGAAAACACCAATAAATTCAACGCAGGCGTAACTGAAAAGAGAATATATAGGTGGGTTTTATATATACATAAATATGCATAAAATAATGCTTTTTAACAACATGAGCTCCCTCTGTACATATACAGTCCCACCCAATATCTCTCTCCATCTCTCTCTCAGTCTCTCTCATAAACATACACAACACACACATCACATATGTGCCAGGAAAAAACACAGAACCACGTCCAAGTGAGATCACTACAAAGATACACAGGAAAGGGAAATATTGCTCGCACCCATATATGGGAATTGATCGGCTGGGCAACAGCCTGGAGCATGTTTGTTCCTCGAACATCTATTCCTTCCTCAATTTTTAAGCATACAAACGACTGTAAGTAATGACATTCAGTATATAAGTGGGCAGCCTACTCCATCTGCATCTGGAATGTTTATATAGTATATTAAGTTTGTAGCTTTAACTATCACTTTATGGGATATACAAAGGGTACAATGAGATGTTAAATGAGACACGATGAATGTGCGATTAGAAAAATCCAAGAACGTAGTCTGTCTGGGAAAAAATAACCTGATTTCTTTAACAGATAAATTATAGGAAAATTATGAAGGAGGATCTAATGACTCAAAAAATTTGAAAGATGTGTGATCTAAAAGGCATATCATCCACATACAATATGTGTACAACTTACTTGGATCTTGACTTGGACAGCCAAGATATAATGCATGAATAATACTAACATGAATATTTGAAGATTGAATCGATATTTGTCGATATTAATGAATATATGAATTTTGGGGAATAATAAAAATGATATTTTAGTTATTTTTTTAAAGAGTTTCTCATATAGGGATGCCCGGGTGGCTCAGTGGTTCAGTGTCTGCCTTTGGCTCAGGTCATGATCCTGGGATCAAGTTCTGCATTGGCCTGTCTGCAGGGAGCCTGCTTCTCCCTCCGCCTTGTCTCAGCCTATGTCTGTGTCTCTCATGAATAAACAAACATATTTTTTTTAAAAAAAAAAAGAGTCTCTCATTTACTCATGCATGTAGAATTATGTGCCACAGAGAAAATTAGATCTCTGGTATTTGTGTTCAAATAATTTACAATTGCTAAGGAATACTGTGGGAATATGGAGCAGGAACTGGCCATGAGACAATGACTTTCATAAAACTGGGTGATAAGAACATGGGGACCGATTACATTGTTACTTTACTCCTTTATGTGGGTGAAGTTTTAGATAAAAGGGAAAAAGTCATATTTAACTTTTTAATCATGAAAAAGATGAAATTTTTAATGACAGCATATGCAATATATTATTTCAATCTCCTGTCTCTGCTGGGTCCAACACAGGTGGAGAGGAGAGCCTTAGTACCTTCTGAAGTACAAGCATAACATGCCGATCCTTTGTTCGAGACAGTGACTAACTCCAAGCTCAGTGAATTGAGAATAGTCCCATTGTACTGAGATCAAGTCAAAGCTGAGAGACAGGAGTAATTTTTCCCTGACTAAAGGAAGCCAAAAATGCAATCTTCATATTTCATAACTTTTTTAATAATCCAGATGTTACATCAGTGTCTGTAAAGCCCAGCCCTTCCCAATCTGCAAGCTCACCTTCCAGGACGGGGCCCAGCCCATTTTCACCCTATATAAACCGCTGCCGGGAGGCTCATCTCACAGATCTGCTCCTCTCAGCTCTACCCTCCAGCCTCTCGCGCCTTCTTCAGCCTTCTCCTCTTCACGAAGCATGTCTAGCAGATCCACCATGAGGAGCCAAAGCATCGGCCACCGGGGCTTCAGCGCCAGCTCGGCCAGAGTCCCCGGGGTCTGCCGCTCAGGCTTCAGCAGCGTCTCCGTGTCCCGCTCCAGGGGCAGTGGTGGCCTTGGCGGAGCGTGTGGCGGAGCTGGCTTTGGCAGCAGGAGCCTCTATGGCCTGGGCGGCTCCAAGAGGATCTCCATCGGAGGCGGCAGCTGTGCCATCAGCGGCGGATATGGTGGCAGAGTTGGAGGTGGCTTTGCCTATGGAGGTGGAGCCGCCAGCGGATTTGGCTTTGGGGGTGCAGCTGGTGGTGGCTTCGGGCTCGGTGGTGGAGCTGGCTTTGCCGGTGGCTACGGGGGCTCTGGCTTCCCCGTGTGCCCCCCCGGAGGCATCCAGGAGGTCACCGTCAACCAGAATCTCCTCACTCCTCTGAACCTGCAAATCGACCCCACCATCCAGAGGGTGAGGACGGAGGAGCGCGAGCAGATCAAGACCCTCAACAACAAGTTCGCCTCCTTCATCGACAAGGTGAGCCAGGAGCACCTGCCTCCACTGGCCTTTCAGGGCCCCCAGACTAGACAACCAATGAATGTCCAACCCGGGGGACACTCAGGAAGGAGGGAGACCAGCTCTCCCCCGGGGTGCCGCTTGGGCTCCATGTTCACAGCAGGCAGAGGTGATGGACATCATCTAAACCCCCTGGGTCCCTTAAATGTCCCTCACTCCTGCCAGGGAAGGATACTCTACTTGGGGGAAGTGGGAAGCAAATTAAGGCAGTGAGAGAACGGAATGGGTTAGGTTGGCCTTCTGAAGATTCCAAGAGATTAAAAAATACTGCAGGTGGAAATCTGCTCTAGGGCTCCGGGCATGAGGAAAAAGAGTGATAGAAAAAAGAAAAGAAAAGGATTCTGCTTGGATTAGAAGAAAAAGACTCAGAAATATTTCTATATCCATAGAAATACTAACTGGGTAGAACCAGAGCATGACCATCAGGGCATTCGTTGTAGAGGAGAACCGGGTACCAAAGCAGAAGGAGTTGGAAGCCAATCATTACTGAATTGGATTTAATCATCACATTCTGCATATTTAATATTCCTTTAACTGAGGTTGATTTTTAATACATTCTGTGTGATGGAACGGGGAAACGTGTGATGGTGCTTTTCAATAAAAAGAGAAGACTGTGCAATGTCACTGATAGGCTGCACAGCGTAGTAGTGAGACCACCCCAGGGGTCCACTGGAGGAATTTCACACTAGGATTGCTGGAGTGGGAAGGAATAGGTTTGAGGGCGCAGCATTGTCAGCCTCATCCTCCAGACATGCTCTGAGGCAGCCCAGGACCTGGGTGACATCCAGGGGACAAGTCATGTCTCTTTCTCCCTTGTTTTCTCTGGCAAATAACCACCTTGTCTTCCTCCAGGTGCGCTTCCTGGAGCAACAGAACAAGGTCCTGGACACCAAGTGGACTCTGCTCCAGGAGCAGGGCACCAAGACCGTGAGGCAGAACCTGGAGCCCCTGTTTGAGCAGTACATCAACAACCTCAGGAGACAGCTGGACAGCATCCTGGGGGAGAGGGGCCGCCTGGACTCGGAGCTGAGGAGCATGCAGGACACAGTGGAGGACTTCAAGAACAAGTGAGTTCAAGGGCATGAAGGGCTCAGTTCTTGAAATGCACACGTGAAGACCGCCAGCTGATCTGGTCCAGAGGTGGACATGGTCCCATAGGGAAACAGGTCCATGGCAATGAGAATCACAATTAGTGCCTCAAAACAACCCCAAAACAACAAAAGGGCCATAGAGATGGACGGGGAGAGAAAAGACACAAAAACTTTAGGGAACACAGGAAATCATTTCTGGGGCTCAGTGGCGGGAAAGCTCAACTTGGATATATCTGCTTCATGGAAGCTGGGATGCCAGGCTGCTTCTGCGGGACCGTCCTGGCCACTGGCTCAGTGTCCCTCACCCCGTTCTCACTCTAGATATGAAGATGAAATCAACAAGCGCACGGCAGCAGAGAATGAATTTGTCACCCTGAAGAAGGTGAGCCGATGAACACCAGGGGACCGTGTTCCGCGGAGAGGGAGAGGACTCTGGGTCCCTGCACCATCCAAGAGGGCCCCCATGGGGAGGCTAAAAGGGTTCAGACTGGGAAGGAGGGCTCAGCTGACTCCACGTTGTTGCCTTGTGCCCCAGGACGTGGACGCTGCCTACATGAATAAGGTTGAACTGCAAGCCAAGGTAGATGCCCTCACAGATGAGATCAACTTCACCAGAGCCTTGTATGACGCAGTAAGCATCTCCAGTCCTCTTGCATTTGCTGTGATGGGACAGTGCAGGGGGTGGAAGAGCTTGGGGTTGGATACCTCTGTGAACGCCACAGCAAGAGGTGATCTGACTCTCCTGTACTCTGCAGGAACTGTCTCAGATGCAGACCCACGTCTCCGACACTTCCGTGGTCCTGTCCATGGACAACAACCGTAACCTGGACCTGGACAGCATCATCGCTGAAGTCAAAGCCCAGTATGAGGAGATTGCCCAGAGGAGCCGGGCTGAGGCTGAGTCCTGGTACCAGAGCAAGGTGAGTCTTGAGTTGGCAGCTGCCCAGGTGTGCCCGTGTCCCCTCCCTCAACACCAGCAAGGCTACATCCTTTGCTGGGAGGTGTGCTGCAGGGAAGCTGATGTTCTCTCATAGGATGGCTCCCCTGCTCTCATACAGTAGGCATTTACAGACTTTATGTCCAAGTTCAGTAAGTGAAAGAACCCAGGTGCAGGACGACAGCTGCATAGTTAAGGACCTAGTGATCTTTGCTTTTGTCTCCACCCTGATGCTGGCTCTCAGAAACATGACACAGAACATCGTTGGTCCCAACTGGACAGGCTATCAGCGGTCTCATCAAAAGAGGGCCTGTGATCAATGTCCAGTATCCAATGACCTTGCCACAGCAACTTTCCCTAAAGCCCCCTGGGGAGAAGCCACTAGGTCCAAGGGTGTGAAATGCCTGACCCAGAGGTCAAATCACCGTTGGCATGTGAAAGCCCATATACTCCACCTTCTCTCTCTTTGGACTCCAGTACGAGGAACTGCAGGTCTCAGCGGGCAGACACGGGGACGACCTGCGCAACACCAAGCAGGAGATTGCCGAGATCAACCGCATGATCCAGAGGCTGAGATCTGAGATCGACCACGTCAAGAAGCAGGTACGGTGGGGGCCTCTGGAGAAGAAAAGCATCCTTTCCTTGCTACACCACCAGCTGGTCAGCAGCCGCCACTTGGGAAATGCTGGGAATTGAGGGAACAGCAGAGAGAGGAGGACGCGCAGCTCCCAGCCTTAGTGAGGTCCCACAGGTTAGGACACACAGATGCCAACACCAGACAATGATACCGTCAGGTGACAGGAACAATCCCAGTTGTCAGATTGTGAAAAGGTAGCCTGGACCTTTAAAAGACATTACTGAAGGAGAAGGATTGGTTTAGGAATACCAGAAACCAGTCAGGAAAGAAAAGGGGAGGCGGGCAGAGGGGCACTTCTTGTTCCAAATCTGCCCAAGATTCACTTGAAAAAGAAAGTTGAGCAACGACCTATGATGATGATCAGTGTTGCCCAAGCACGTTAGAATCCCTTAGGAGTGAGGATGCCCAGATCTCAGCAGCTAGATGTGAAATTCATGTCCTTAAGTGACGTTGCTCCTAATTTTGTATAAGTTAGTGTGGCATCCACATGAGCTCAGCACAAAAGCTCCTGGTCTGGCTATGGAGACAGCACTCGAAACAAGCGAGTAGGTCCATTTCTTATAAATCTGCTGGTGTTTCGACCAGTGTAGTCCAGGGTCATTAAAAAAGGGCACAGGCTTTTTCATGGGGTACCCAGACTAGATAATTTGTGCAGAACAGAAAAAGACTGGGCAAAAAAGGCCAATGTGATACCTGGGCAAAAAAGGCCTTTTCCGTGATACCTGGGCTCTGGAACTCTACCTCGCTAGAAAGCAGCAGCGTGGTTGATCTCTGGAGGACTGAATTGCCAGTCCATTCTGCCTATGTCCCTCCTCTAGTGCGCCAACCTGCAGTCTGCCATCGCTGATGCTGAGCAGCGTGGAGAGATGGCCCTCAAGGACGCCAAGAACAAGCTGGCTGGGCTGGAGGATGCCCTGCAGAAGGCCAAGCAGGACATGGCCCGGCTGCTGAAGGAGTACCAGGAGCTCATGAACACCAAGCTGGCCCTGGACGTGGAGATCGCCACCTACAGGAAGCTGCTGGAGGGCGAGGAGTGCAGGTGGGTACCTCACACAGGCCCCTCCAACATCTGGATCCATGTGCAGGAAGGCTGGCAGGAGCCCGAGTTGAAGGCCCTCTAGTTACGGCCACAGTGGCTGCTCTCAGAGCACCATTTGGAAGGCGGCTTCCCCGTGGGCTAGCCTCACACTGACGCTTCCCACTCTGGCCCACTGGTGGCTCCGACGTCTCATGCTCCCTGTGTTTTCCCCCTTCCTAGGCTGAGTGGAGAAGGCGTTGGACAAGTCAACATCTGTAAGTACCTTTGCTTGCCTCCCTCCCTTGCCCTTGTGCTCTTCTGGCCGGACTCAGGCTGGCAGGAAGAGCTCACCGTGTCTCGTGTGTCCTTGTCTGTCTCCCGTCCACAGCTGTGGTGCAGTCCACCGTCTCTGGCGGCTATGGCGGCGCTGGTGGCTTTGGCGGTGCCAGCGGTATGGGCAGTGGCTCAGGCCTGGGTGGAGGCAGCGGCTACTCCTATGGCAGCGGTCACGGCCTTGGAGCTGGCTTCAGTTCCAGCAGTGGCCGAGGCGTGGGGGGTGGCTTCAGCTCCTCTGGAGGCAGCAGTTCCACCATCAAATACACCACCACCTCATCCTCCAGCAGGAAGAGCTACAAGCACTAAGTCCTGCCATCGGCTCTGGTCCCACGTTGTCCAAGTCTACAGTTGCATTGCCCTCTCCGAGGCTACTTCTCCTCCCCTGTCTCTGATTTCTCTTATTTTCTGAGTTTGAGCTCAAGTCTCTGAGTGCCTTGGTGTCTCCTCACTGCTCACCGTAGATCAGCCTCTGACTTACACCATTGTATAACACAATTGGGGCTGCACTTTGTTACCAAAATAGTACTCTCTTGCCTCCATTATTTGGTATATGAGGCTGAGCATTATAAGGAAATTACTTCTCCACATTTTAATTACTGAAACATTACCTGGGTCCTACTCTAGAACAGGGCAATATCCCACTTGCCTCCAGGTAACCATGAATTCCCCAATTTCCCAGTGTTGGGTTCCTCTTTCCTTGCAGTGGTCCTGAAAGCACAAGTGACTTGTCCTCCAACGTATAGAATCTGTATCTCTGTGAAGTTCTCTCTGCTCTTTGCTTTCTTCTAATTGCTAAATAAAGCATTTTTATTACATAATGCATTGTTTTATGGCTTTGGTTTGTCACCAGTTCTTCTTGAGGTTTTTTTCAATGGACAATGCCTATTCACATATTAAAGATACTCCCAGTCCCCATAAACCTCAGTTTCTTCCTTGATAGAGACACAAAAGCCTACAGTTTGGTGTCCTGACACTGAGATTTCCTTCTTGGATAAGATTTTGTTTAAATTTTTGGCAAGTCAAATGGGAAGAACCTGGTCCTCCATCATTGTATACTCTTGCTTTTTATTGCCTGTACCAGGCAGAAATGGCTTGGCCTCACTTCCCTCACCTCTAAGACCACTTCACTACACCTCCCAGCATTGAACCCTAAATTATCAGTTGGGGAAATATATTTCTGGCCTATCAGATCAAAACGACATTTAAAAAAGGGATAAATATTTGATTTTTACTTGGAATTAGCTTCATGATCCAGAAATTTGCCTGACAACGTATATCAAGATAAATTAAAGTGTTTGTTCTTCTGAACTGCAATTATCCTCTAGAAATGTGTACTGAGGAAATAGCACAAATGTGAGAAGCTGTATGTAGGTGGATGTGAATCCAAACAATCTTCACAACATGGAAAAATCAAACATACTAGAGGTTCTCAAATTAAGAATCCAAAGACTCAGGTACAAAAATCATACGCTGATTTCTTGAAGTGTAAGGCAAAACAAGAATGGAAATTCCCACCTTGCCACACCCTAAGGCTTTCATGGAAATGGATGAAGCTGGGTCCCTGGTGCTTGGAAGAGATGCTTCCACATTGCACCTCTGGTGTGGCATGGCCAGGTTTGACCTCTATGAATGGGAAATGAAAATTCAGGGTATGGCTCCTCTCATCATTCAACTTGTCCTGCTCTTAATCACATCAATTCCTTTTTCTTCATGAGTGATCATTTATCTTCCTAGCTCCCAGGCTCTCACATCACAAGAGAAAAATTCTTCAATCCAATATTATATAGAGGGTGCTTCTGGATCCTGTTGTATCAGTATTCTCCTGTGTTCACTTCTAACACATGGGCAGCCTCTCCCATTGGCACCTCCTCATCCTCTACCAGGACTTCCCAACAACAGATAAAGTGATGACTCATTCCAAAATCTAAGCCCATTTAACTTTCATATTATTATGCACTCATGAGGAATAATGGAAAGGAAACAACTGACCTGGAAAATTATATAGAAAACAGCATCTAACAGAAGAAGTTGCAATAACAGTATAGATACATAGATTTATTTAATTAAAGTCTTATGGTGCAGGTGATGATAGCAGAATGACAGACTGGAAACCTCCAAGTTCTCCTTCTGCCCCCAGAAACATCAAAAAAACAACCAGAAACTGTCTGAGTAAACTCTGTAGGAGCTCTGGAAAACAGTCAAAAGTTTACAACTAAACAAATGACCAATCAAGAATAGGCAACTTTATAATTATAGTAAAGCTTTTAAAAATATTTTTCTTAGCAACTGTTCTACTCTCTACCTATTGCAATTTAGGTCTTGAGTAGGCAGCAGCCTGTTCCTGAACTCTTCCCCAACCTCTCTCCTTCCTTCAACCCTCCACCTTCTCCCCACACTCTCTGCCTCTAATTTCCCCACCACATACACCTTGAACCAGAGAAAGCAGTTGTAACCCCTATTTGCAAATAACTGTGCAAGTCTCTTCAACATGTCTGAAGGATTTCTGAAGAACAAAGGCAAGGTTTTCATCTTTGTTTCACATAAGTCCAAATTAGATAAGAAAAGTAAGAGACACACTAGGGAAGAACTGCCAGGAATACTACAAACCCACAGAGCCCTGGGGAGCAATAACACCTGTTTGAAAATGAAATGAATATGAAAAACAAAAAACAGATAATAATCACTTACCAGCACAAAGTTACTATAAAATATTACCAAAATTAATCAAGTAAACCCCCTATTAAATTTGAGAATAAAAACCATATAATGAGACAATAACAGCTAAAACATTACTTACAGGTCAGATATGAGACAGAGAGAAAAATAAAGCCACAGTGCAAATGAAGGCCAATTTAGTATCAGTATAAAAGGCAATAGGTATGTTAAATGCACAATAAAGGACATACAGGAGAATATTGAGAAAAGAGAGAAGAACTGAAGAGTCAAAGCATATCAAAGGAGAGTCAAGAGGAAATACAGATAAAGTGGGTCCAACACAAGCATAACTGGAATACCTAAAGGAAGTGTGTACACACACACACACACACACACACAAACTCATACACACCAACAGTCCCCCCAAAGCACAGAAATATCTTCAATTACATGGCTGGGGACTTGCCTTGAACATTTATTTTGATAGACAAACATATGTTACTTAGTCATTTCTAAATATGTAAATATTGTAGTAACAATATTCATTCTTTTTTAAAATGTTTACTCTTTGTTTTTAAGATAGATTTATTTATTTATTTATTTATTTATTTATTTATTTATTTATTTATAGAACATGCAAGTGGGGAGAGGGGGAGAGGGAGACAGAGAGATTCTCAAACAGATTCCATGCTGAGTGAGGAGCCTCATGCAGGGCTCATCTAATGACACTGAGATCATGACGTGAACCAAAACTAAGAGTCAGTCATTTAACTGACTGAGTCATATAGGCACCCCAGTGACAATATTCATTCTCATACACTTTAAACTGCATCCACTTCTGGAAAAGTTTAAATATGTAAAATAAACTTATTACCAGCTTTCTAGATTTAAGTACCTATTGACAGGAATACTGTCAGGAGAGAGAGGAGAGAGTAACATATTCAATGACACCAGTGGATGAAATCACAAAGTCCAAAGAATAAAAAACTCTAGGGACAATTAACCTAGTTTACTTGAGAAATAAGTTGAAAAAAAAAAGAAGATTAAATGATTTAAAGGACATATTTGGAGGATACATCACTCAAACAAATATGTATGGACCTTGTTTAGATCCTGAATTGAAAAATTATTAAAAAAAACAATAAGAATACAAGGAATTTGAATATTAGACACTTCATGATGTTAAAGAATTAACAAACTTAAGATATAAAACTAGCACTTTGGTCATTTTTTAAATAATCTGCCATTTAGACAGAAAAACTGAATTTTTTACTGGTAAAATCATATGATCCTTCAGAATTTCCTTTCAAATATATTTAAAGTGGATGAAGAAAGAAGGTGAAGTTATGAATAAAATAAAGCTGATCTTGAGATAACAATAGTAAAATCTGAGTGAAGGTATCCAAGGGTTTATTAAGTTCTTCTTATCCTTTTCTACCTATCCAATATTTTACAAAACAGAAAAAAACAATTCAAACAACATATTTGCAATTATTGGAAAATGGTCATCTTTTGTTAGGACATTAGCAATAGATTGCTTTTAGATTTCTAGCTCTCAGTCATCACAAAAGATCAGGTTAGAGAGAATATTAGGATATTTTGATATACAATCAAAATATTCTGAACCTTTGTTTGAGACAAAGCCTAACTCCTAGCTTCAGTGAATTCAGGATAGTCTTATTGTGTTGATATCAATCATAGATCAGAGATAGGAGAATATTCCCCTGATTAACGGAAGCCAAAAATGTTATCTGCATATTTCATAACTTTTCTAATAATAAGGATGAGGTTTCACTGTATTTATTTATTTATTTATTTATTTATTTATTTATTTACTTATTTATAAAAGATTTCTATTTATTTATTCATGAGACACACACACACACACACAGAGGCAGAGACACAGGCAGAGGGAGAAGCAGGCTCCAGGATCAGGCCCTGGGCTGAAGGCAGCGCTAAACCACTGAGCCCCCTGGGCTGCGGGTTTCACGGTTTTTGAAAGCCAACCCCTCCCAAACTGCAAGGTCAACTTTCAGGATGAGCCCAGCCCAGTCTTCCCTAAACAATGGCTGCTGGAAGGTATCTCGTGTTCCTTCTCCTCCTGTCAGTTCTACCCTCCAACCCCTCACCCTTTCTTCAGCCTTCTCCTCTTCAGGAACCATGTCTAGCAAATCCACCATAAGGAGCCACCATGGGATTTCAGAGCCCCCGGACTATACAACCAACAAATGTCCTACCAGGGGGAGACTCAGGAGGGAGGGAGACCAGCTCTCCCCTGGGATGCCACTGTGGCTCCATGTTCACAACAGGCAGAAGGTAATAGAAATCATTTAAAACCACTAGGTCGCTTCTTTGGTGAAATTTCTGTTCATGTCTTTCGCCCATTTCAAGATTGGGTTTTTTGTTTCTTTGCTGTTGAGTCTAATAAGTTCTTTCTAGATCTTGGATACTAGCCCTTTATCTGATATTTCATTTGCAATTACCTTCTCCCATTCTGTAGGTTGTCTTTTAGTTTTGTTGACTGTTTCTTTTCCTGTGCAGAAGCTTTTTATCTTGATGAAGTCCCAATAGTTCATTTTTGCTATTGTTTCCCTTGCCTTCATAGACGTATCTTGCAAGAAGTTGCTGTGGCCAAGTTCCAAAAGGGTGTTGCCTGTGTTCTCCTCTAGGATTTTGATGGATTCTTGTCTCACATTTAGATCCTTCATCCATTTTGAGTTTATCTTTGTGTATGGTGTTTCATAGACATGGCCAACAAGGACATGAGAAAATGCTCCGTATCACTGGCCATCAGGGAAATACAAATCAAAACCACAATGAGATCCCACCTCACACCAGTGAGAATGGTGAAGATTAACAAGACAGGAAACCACAAATGTTGGGGAGGATGTGGAGAAGGGGGAACCCTCTTGCACTGTTGGTGGGAATGTGAAGTGGTGCAGCCACTCTGGAAAACCGTGTGGAGGTTCCTCAAAGAGTTAAAAATAGACCTGCCCTACGACCCAGCAATTGCACTGCTGATGATTTACCCCAAAGGTACAGATGCAATGAAAGACTGAGACACCTGCACCCCAATGTTCACAGCAGCAATGTTCACAATAGCTAAAATGTGGAAGGAGCCTCCGTGCCCATCAAAAGATGAATAGATAAAGAAGATGTGTTCTATGTATACAATGGAATATTACTCAGCCATCAGAAATGATGAATACCCACCATTTGCTTCAACATGGATGGAACTAGAGTGTATTATGCTGAGTGAAGTAAGTCAGTCGGTGAAGGACAAACATTATATAGTTTCACTCATATGGGGAATATAAGAAATAGTGAAAGGGAAAGGTGAGAAAATGAGAGGGAAATATCAGAGAGGGAGACAGAACATGAGAGACTCCTAACTCTGGGAAATGAACAAGGGGAGGTGGAAAGGGAGGTGGGCAGGGGATTGGGGTGACTGGGTGACAGGCACTGAGGGGGGCACTTAACAGGATGAGCACTGGGTGATATGCTATATGTTGGCAAATCGAACTCCAATAAAAAATATACAAAAAAAAACCCACTGGGTCTCTTAAATGTCCCTCATCTCTACCAGGGAAGAATAGTCTATTTTTGATAAGCATGAAGCAAAATAAGGCAGAATGAGTTAGCATTTACCACTGAAGGGTCTATGGTGGGATACAAAGGAAAGGTCAGTCATAACCTGCTTTGAGGCTCTGGGTAGGAAGAAAAAGTGAAAAACAAAGAGAAGAAAAGAAAGATAAAATTATTTTCTGCCCATTTGAGAAAAAGAAATATTTGAGATGCAAAAGTATGGATAATCCATTACAAAATGAATTTATTCTAGAAACAGAGCATGACCATCCATAAAGAAAGTTTTCAAAGAGATACTTGCTCTAAATGGAAATTTAGATTAGGGTATGCCTGGTGGCTCACTGGTTGAGCATCTGCCTTTGGCTCAGGGCGTGATCCCAGAGTCCCAGGATCAAGTCCCACATCGGGCTCCCTGCACGGAGCCTGCTTCTCTCTCCATGTGTCTCTCATGAATAAGTAAATAAAATCTTTTTAAAAAGAGAAATTTAGATTAGAATCAAATCATTAGATAACATTCAACATTCCTTTTGCTGGCATCTCCTGGAAAATAAAAGCTTTGCATAACATATCAGATAAAACCTATTTTAAATTACATTTGTGTTTCTGCTTGTCAAAAGAAGGAGAGGAAGTGATGAAAAATCACTGATGGACACAGTAGCTTACAGGGAAGGAAAATCTCAAAGGTCTGTTGGTGAATTTCACTTGTGAGATCTGTGGGTTGAGAAGGAAAATGATTTGGGGGAGCATGCCTCCCAAACTGAGCCTCTCTATGTTGTCTTAGTAGCCCAGCACCATGGAGACCACCCTGGCCTATTTAGAAATATAACAATATAAATATCTTACTTTCCATGTCTGAGAAATAACCATTCTGTCTTCTTCTGGGTGTGGTTCCTGGAGCAATAGAACAAGTATCTACACACCAAGTGGACCCCCCTTCCAGATCAGAGCACCAAGATCATAAAGCCAAACCTGGAGCCTTTGTGTGAGCATCACCCCCAACAACTTCAGGAGTCAACTGGAATGTCTCCCCGCCTTTAGTGATTGCCTGGACTAAGGGCTTAGATACATGCAGTCCTGGTGAAGGACTTCAAGAAAAAAAAAATGAGTTAAAGAGGAGAAAGGAGCAAGAGTTCACCCAAGCTGGGTTGTCCAGCTTAGAGAAGAGCTGCATGTTCCCCTCTGCTCTCTACTTCTGAATTTCTCTAACTCGCTGTCACTGAGTCTGTCCGGAGGCATTTTCTTGAGGTTTGGGGGAGGGTGGATCAAGAGCTGTGGCATGTGCTCCGCTGCCCCAGGTTGGGAGGCCAGACTCTCTGGTTTCCCTGTTTCCTGTCCGCCCTGCTCAGGGTGGGCTCTCCTGTCCCCAGAGGGACACTGAGGTCCTTGGCTGTGGTAGATTT
Source organism: Nyctereutes procyonoides (assembly GCF_905146905.1). NCBI lineage: Eukaryota > Metazoa > Chordata > Mammalia > Carnivora > Canidae > Nyctereutes > Nyctereutes procyonoides. The sequence goes on along the minus strand of NW_026575124.1, from coordinate 3,419,564 downwards.
TGAGGAGGTCAGGCTGGGCTGGCAGTCAGGACTGTGGAGGGCAGGGGAGGCAGAGAAAAAGGCCACGGAGGCACGCCTCCCAAGGCCGAGGGGGTCCGTGGGGAGCACACCTAGGAGCTTTGGCTTCCTACCAGGCCAAGGCCAGAGAAGGGCAGGCTGGATGGGGACAGAGGGGGTTAGGTGATTCCTTAGAGCAGACAGTTTTGATGCACAGAGCCAAGTCCCTGCACCCAGTGTCAGAGGACCCAGCCCCCAAACCCTGTGCCTCCAATCCCTCACTACACCAGGACGGGCGTCTCGTACTATCTTTAGTTAAGAATTATTGATCAGGGGATCCCTGGGTGGCGCAGCGGTTTAGCGCCTGCCTTTGGCCCAGGGCGCGATCCTGGAGACCCGGGATTGAGTTCCTCCTGTCGGAATCTGTGTCTCCCCCAATGTTAGGGAGGTCCGCGTGGTCTCGCTCCACTCTGGACTCTGGCTCCATCAGTTCCCCCTCTGGCCATGGGCAGAGGTGCAGCGGAGGAGGCACTGACCTGGCCTTCCCCCACCACTCCGGTCCCCTTCTTTGCTTTGCTCGCCCTCTGGTGGAGGCGCCACTACCCTGGGCTGCTGCCTGCAGACACCGAGTGCGCCCCTCACCTTGTTGGGGCGTCCGCCCACGTCCGCCAGATGATGACATCAGCTGGTGACATACACTCACACGCAGCGGGCAAACACCAAGCAGTGCTGCCCCTGGGCTTGAGAATCGCAGCCCACACTGGAAGGAAGAGGAATGACTGCTTTTGCCCAAGCTGGCAAGCTTACTGCTCTTTCCTCCCCCAGCCCTGGACCCTGTCCAAGCTTTATTTTGTTCTGCCTTTCCTTAAAACCCCCACTAGTCCCTGAAGCCTCATCTCCCCTACTCTGACTCCTCCTCGTTCATTCCTCAGTGATGAGGGAGTGATGAGTGGAATGTGACTACCTTTAGCCTGTGTTACCCCCGCCTCACAAAATGCCTGCCCAGCCTCATATAGGTCCTATGTGACTCAGCAGCCCAGCAAAGCTACCCAGCAATGCCGCTTAAGATTCCCTGTGGCATAGCTGGGTTGTAGACACTGCAAATAACTTTTAAGAAAGGTAGGTACACTTTGGAGAGGCTAAGTGGATGTCAGTTCCTTCGAGGGGAAATTTTTAAAGATGTAGGAAGATCGTAGCTTAAAAGTAAATCCTGGGGATCCCTGGGTGGCTCAGCGGTTTAGCGCCAGCCTTTGGCCCAGGGCGCGATCCTGGAGACCAGGGATCGAGTCCCACATCAGGCTCCGGTGCATGGAGCCTGCTTCTCCCTCTGCCTATGTCTCTGCCTCTCTCTCTGTGTGTGTGACTATCATGAATAAATAAAAATTTTAAAAAAATTAAATCCTTCGATACCATGATGCCTTAACAACCTTATCAGGGTGCAGAATCATAGGTGCTTATCTCATCGAGACATTAAATGCTCCACAAAACAAAACAAACAAAAGAGAACTTCATTTATTGCAGAATCACGCCCTCTAAATCATTCCAGAAAGAATCTACAGAAGCCTCAGCACTTCTCTGGAGAGAGGACTTCCCCGTTGACCAGCAGAGCCCAGAGGCCCTTGGATTCCGACTTGAATTCTTCTCACTGGGGTTGAAGTGTATCAGCTGGTGGCTCCGACAACAACCAAGAGCCTGACTGGTCGACCATAACGCCCTTCCCCCACTCCCCATACCGCCTATTTCCCAACTCCCTTGTCATATTCATTAGTCTCTGGGTTCACTCCAAGTTGGTCAACTCTTGCTTGATAAACCAGTTCTCAGGGGGGAAGGGAGAAGGAAAAGCCCTTAGACACATTCCTTTAAAAGGAGTTAGTGCCTCTCATTGGCCAGATCGGACCATATCCAGAATGCCCACCAGAGGAAATCTCACAGAGGCCGCTAAGAGACACCTGCCTGCGGGGTCACATCTCCTTTCAGCCCTTTTCCAGGAAGGGAGGTGAGAGCAGTGTCCTGGCTGCTCAGATGTAACCCGCATCACACACGTGGTGCTGGCCCCTTCAAAACTGCTTCATCGCAATTGATTCCAGAAGCATGCTTGGCTCTGCACCCTACAAGATCCCCTGCAAAGCTGCATATCCATCCATTGTCCTCCGAGTGCACGCCAAGAAAGCCAGCTAATTCAAAGACTCCTCTGCTGAGTGGCTTCTTCTAAGAGACAAATTCTTTTGTAATAATGAGCCATTAATGGGCCTTAATTTTTTACCCTCTGTCTCTGTGCCTTTGAATGTTTACCCCTCCTAAAGCAGAGCACAGAGAGGTATCTACTCTCTAGTTTACCTTGAGCCAATCACTCCCGGCTTAATGGCTCTCGGTTTCCAGACATCATCATCATCGTCACTGTCCTCATCATCCGTGTGTGCTCACGTGGTGCCCACCGGTCGGCCAGCTGTCAGGTGGCCCAGCATGACACTCATCATGAGGCAGGCACTCCTAGGCCACAGCTGGGTGCCCCATGGGTCCGGCCCTCCTGGGGTTGGTGGAAAACACAGCCCCACATGCAGAAGCTCCTGCCCATGGAAACTCCCAGGTAAATGATGCATCAGAGATGTCTCAGGAGCACAGCTTTACAGACAAGGTGGGTGTGCGCTCAGCAGATAGATGCAAGCCCATCTTAAGTATCCATGATGGATTCACTCTGTGATTTATCCATGAGGAATGTTAAACCAAACCAGGGCCCCCAGCCTCTCCTTTTGTGCTCAGGCTGCGTCCTCATGTGTGTGCTGGAAACATGGCCTTCGGAGCCCATGGGGAGAGTAAGGCTCACCTGAAGCCCTTAAGGTCCATCATGTGATCGATCATGACACACATTATCTGAACTGTATATTTTAAATTCTGTTATTTGGCCTCTTGTATGACTCTCATTGTGCCATATGCGTCCATCTTCTCTTCCCCACAGCCCAGCAGGTCCGTGGGGGTGAGAGTCACGTACAACCATGACTGCGTGTCTAGCACACCAGGGACCAGTGTGCCATGGGCACAAACACTGAGCAAGAGGATAGGAAACAACAGCCCTACTTCCAGCTTTACTCTCAGCTTCTTGTGGGACTCCGGACCTCACTCTTATCATCCAGAAATAGGGAACCTCTTTAAGGTATACTTCGTGAACTTTTCTGGAGCTGAAATGAACAGCAAGGGCCAGGGGGGTCTAGACCCCAGGTCATGGCCTGGCCTGCAAGGAGGGGGTGTCCCTGCCTGGCATCCCAGAGTTCCCTGTACACATGCTGGGCCTATTCGTATTCATATGATGACATCCTACCACTGTGGTTCCTTTCCTTGAGGCAGTGTGGATGACGGCGCCTCCTCCACCGTCATAGCCCAGGACCCAGCACATTGCAGGTCTCAATGAATATTCCGTTGAAAAAATAAATGAACAAATGAACAGACGCATGTTGGATGAAGGCTCCAGCCAGCAGTGCCTCTCGGGTATAACTGGAGGGTGAGAGATGATGACACTGGAAGGCAAGAAGGAGGGAAGGGCTTCCGTGATGTCCAGGTTTATGAGAGAGTGACATGGTGCCAAGCCCTGCATGGCTTCCGGCTGTTACTTCCCAGCTTGTGACACACACCCCAGACCTCGACAGCACCCTGGAGCCCCGGAAGGAGCCAGTGGATGGTGTCAACAGCCTCCCGCAGTGCACCAGTATCACCCAGCCCACCCAGCCTGTGCCCACAGGCTGGGGCTGCACACCATTCCAGCTGGCCAGGGTTTCTAGGTATTGCGCTCTCTGTTCACAGGCGCCCAGGAAGAGCCACAGGGGCATTCCGTTCATCCCCCACTTTCCTCTCCCAGCAGTGTCCCAGTTTGGCCGCTGCTCCCCAGCACCAACTGGAGACTCTTGGTGAAGCACCTTGATCTGGCAAACAAATGAAGCCATTAAAGGGATTAGCGGTGGCTGGCCAAGACACACCTCTGAAGCCTTTCTTGTCTAAATCCCTGCAGGTGCCTTCTTTGGGGTCCCACAGGGTGCCCCTTGAGACTCTGGCATCGCACCACCTCTTCTCTCCAGGAGGGGCCCCAACTGTGCTTCCTGGGCAGCAGGGGCTTTTCTCACTGGCTGTGAAGGGGGGCAGGATCCAGGCAAATGGCAGCAGAAGGAGTCAGGATCCCAGCTCAGCTACCAAACAGGTGCATCACCTTCAGACAGTTCTTGTAACGGGTCTCCTCATCGCTGAGGCTCCTTCAGGCTCCAAAGACCTGATTCTACCCCTTCATGTCACTTCTCTCCCCAGACACACTCAATCACCACCACGTCACATCTAGACTGTTTCGTGACTGTTCTTAAGACACACGTGTCTGGGATGTCTGGGTGGCTGAGGGCTTGAGCATCTGTCTTCGGCTCAGGGCGTGACCCCAGGGTCCTGGGATCGAGTCCCACATCAGGCCTCTACAGGGAGGCTGCTTCTCCCTCTGCCTGCATCTCTGCCTCTCTGTGTCTCCCATGAATAAATTAATAAAATCTTTTTTTTTAAAAAAAAGACATGCATGTCCATGTGTTCATGCTTTGCCATGTGCACGTCTGTTGGGTGTGTCTGAAGAACTTGATTGTGGAGGGAAGGGATTGTTCCACCTTCGCTTAAACCCAAGCTGGAATGAAAAGAACACCCCCATTTTGTTGCTAGAATTGTCTGAAAGGGACGTGAGGGCTGCCTACCCATCAAATCTGGACCCCAGAGAAATGCCTGGTTGTGTCGGCAGCAGAAGGGAGCAGACCAACCGAGGTCTGGCCATGAGCCCATAGGTATCCCAAGTCATGAATCTTGGTGGCTTCTTGAGATTGACTGGCACATAAAGTGCCCTTTGGAGAGCAGATATTACCACTAAAAGCAGGAGCAAAGGGGGCTGTGGGGTGGAGGGTCTGACCCCCGCAGAGGCAGGGTGGGTGGCGACTCTCAGAGGTACCAAACCCGAAAGAAGCCGGCTGCCCTGGCATGCACCGATAGCCCAGGTAGGAAAGGGTTTCTGGTCGCGATGTCTCAGGCACCACAACAGAGTCATCTTCTGTGAGCTCAGCCCCTGGAAGCTATAAACCTGCTATAGAACCACATGTGGCTGCCCCTCCAGACCGCCTCGGCTCCCCTTTCTCTTTCAGCGTCTACTCCAGGAAGAAGGCGTTGTGTGTGCTTTGTGGGATCCACTGCTGGATCCCCCATGCCTGCAACAGGGAACATCCGGCACACAGTAGGTGCTGATCAATAGTTCTTTTTTTTTTTATGATAGTCACAGAGAGAGAGAGAGAGAGAGAGAGAGAGAGGCAGAGACACAGGCAGAGGGAGGAGCAGGCTCCATGCACCAGGAGCCCGATGTGGGATTCGATCCTGGGTCTCCAGGATCGTGCCCTGGGCCAAAGGCAGGCGCTAAACCGCTGCACCACCCAGGGATCCCCTGATCAATAATTCTTAACTAAAGATAGTACAAGACGCCCGTCCCGGTGTAGTGAGGGATTAGAGGCACAGGGTTTGGGGGCTGGGTCCTCTGACACTGGGTGCAGGGACTTGGCTCTGTGCATCAAAACTGTCTGCTCTAAGGAATCACCTAACCCCCTCTGTCCCCATCCAGCCTGCCCTTCTCTGGCCTTGGCCTGGTAGGAAGCCAAAGCTCCTAGGTGTGCTCCCCACGGACCCCCTCGGCCTTGGGAGGCGTGCCTCCGTGGCCTTTTTCTCTGCCTCCCCTGCCCTCCACAGTCCTGACTGCCAGCCCAGCCTGACCTCCTCAAAATCTACCACAGCCAAGGACCTCAGTGTCCCTCTGGGGACAGGAGAGCCCACCCTGAGCAGGGCGGACAGGAAACAGGGAAACCAGAGAGTCTGGCCTCCCAACCTGGGGCAGCGGAGCACATGCCACAGCTCTTGATCCACCCTCCCCCAAACCTCAAGAAAATGCCTCCGGACAGACTCAGTGACAGCGAGTTAGAGAAATTCAGAAGTAGAGAGCAGAGGGGAACATGCAGCTCTTCTCTAAGCTGGACAACCCAGCTTGGGTGAACTTTTGCCACAGTTCCATTTAGGGTCCTAGGAGGCAAGTCAGGAGGAAAGGAACCTCCTTAACCCTCACAGGTAAACTAGCTCCAGGACGACCAGAAAACCAAAGCAGTGGAAAAACCCAGGGACTCGCAAGCCAAACACAGGTGGTCTCAGGAAACGGGCAGGAAGGCATCAGTACCTGCGTGTGGTTTATCTGCGAAGCCTTCTCGGGGGTGAGTTTTAGGCAGAATTATAAAGGGCGTCAACACGGAAACAGAAAACTTCCCACAGCAGAAAGGAAAGAAGACACTGTTAGTAGTCTCAAGTTTCGAGGCTTTATTTTTTTTTTATTTTTTTATTTTTTTTTTAAGTTTCGAGGCTTTAAAGCGGACAGTGACACAGGCCGTCAAGGGAGCTGGGGTGTCCTAAGCATTCATGTTCATGGGGGGGGGGGCGGGGAAGGTCATGATGAAGATCAAAGGTCACAGAAAAGGGGGTAAAGAAAGAAGAGACATGAAAGATGTTATCCATTTCCATCTAATGTCACCAAGGTCAGTGAGTGGGACAGTCCAGCTCCGGAAACAACAAGTTTGGGTGGGAAAATTAGAAGAGAAGAGAAGTGGGCAGCCCCAGACATGGAGGCAAATGGAAACGGGATGAAAGGTAAAGCCTGGGAATGGGGCTCCCCAGAGACGGCATGGAAAGAAAGGAACGACCTGGGAAGGGAGGCAGATTGGAGTCGGCTGCTGCGTCATGGAAAGTGTGATGGGAGACAGCAGAGGTGACCCCCATTCCCGCGGACATGGGCTAAGGCGCTCCCTGGGCCCTAACTCTCCTTCGGCCTTTGTTCCGTAGAAAGCTCCGAAGCGTTTGCTCAGCACAGGTCAGGAGACAAATGCCTCTTCTCTGAGAAAGAGATTATCATGCGATGACTACAGAAAACAAAGACAATTATTCTTTCCGCCCCAGACGCATGCACCACCTGGCGGGGCCCCGAGCGCGTTAGCAGCCAGGCGGGAGAGCTCCTATGCTCCTCTTGCCCTGTATCAACAAAAGCTATGATTCATAGGTTCCCTCTGGAAACTGAGACTCTCAAACGATCTCTCAACAGAGGGAACGCTCCCGCCACCCCCCACCCCCCACCGCCCCTGCCTGCCTCGGCCCCAAGGAGGAAATAGCTCAGTGAACAGAGAGCCGCCACGCCAAGTGCCAAGCTGTCATTCCAGGCAGGTGAGCATCTGCTACCCCAGCCTTACACGTGTGTCTCTGGAAGGACACCCGTGTGGGAAGGTCACGGAATCGGGCTCCGCTTCTCCATAGCTAAGGACCACTGTCTGCTTAATTGCCGATTCAGGGACTCTGTCTCCGGAAACTGAACACATTTGGGTTCCGCTCTCACTCTGCTAGCTCTCGAAACCACTGCGGGTAGTAAGCAGTCAGGAGGACAAAACAAAATCTGACCGTTTCTCTGTCTGGCTCTCCCCCCACGGTAGAGTCAGGGGGGGTGGGATGCAGAAAAAGGCGAGACCAGGGGCTTGCAGGCTTCCTATCAGTTTCCACCGAAGGGGACGCAAGACAAATGTCTCGGGCGCCCTCCACTCGGTGCAACTACTGGAGCTCTTCTGATGAAGACGGAAAGCCAGGGATCCCCGGCCTTGAATGGGGATGGCCAGCCTGGGAAGCTTCTGGAATAAAGCAGCCTCAGACAAAGCTGAGAGGTAGTGCTTTATGGTATAGAACCTTTTTATAAATTAATGTACTTCAGTGCTATCTTCCTACCAGGCCCCCAAGCCTGTTATTGAAGAAAAAAATGGGACGCCCGGGTGGCTCGGGCGGTTTAGCATCTGCCCTCGGCTCAGGTCATGATCCTGGGGTCCTGGGATCGAGCCCCGTGTCGGGCTCCCCGCTCCACGGGAAGCCTGCTTCTCCCTCTCCCTCTGTCTGCCGCTCCCCCTACTTGGGCTCTCTCTCTCTCTCTCTCTCTGTCTCATCTATCTCTGTCAAATAAATACATAAAAACTTTTTTAAAAATATAGAGAAAAAGAACATGTGTGGTGCTCCTTTCAAATCCCCACTGACCCTGCCCCAGGACGGACATGCTGCTGACCCTTCAGTCATACATGCTCACGACTAATAAGAGACAGGGCTGGGACTCAAACCCACCTTCCCCATACTCACAACTTGTCTCCACAGCAGACAGAGGGTCTGGTCCGGAGAGTCCCCTAGTGGAGCAGGCAGGATGTACGGGCGCAGGTGTGTGTGTGTGTGTGTGTGTGTGTGTGTGCACGAGCACATGCTCCTGCCGCAGGGAAATCAGGTGTGACCTGCACCACACAGAGGGAAGCATATGAGGAAAACCAAGGGGTGATCAAAACCGGGTGGTTTCCTAAGGAAGATGAGTGCGGAGCAGGATTTTTAGGACCTGGAAGGACAGCGGGAGGGCGGGGGCAGCAGGGGACACGGCGGGTAATTGCTGAGCCAAGGCTCAGGAACAAGGAGCACAGCGGAGGAGGAACGGGAGGGCCTGGGAAACAGGGCATCACAGACACTTGTTTTGACACCGATGTTTGCACAGGAGGGAGTGGGTCCCAGGCGTAAGAAAGCGGTTTAGAAACCAGGCGGTGTTTTTAGAGCCCATTAGATGCATGATTAGGACATGACTGAAGGCAATTAGCGTGCTTCTCATTCGTCTGCTGATCAAGTTGCGACTGGAAAGGAGTTTCCACGGGGGGGGGGGGGGGCAGGAAGGCAGCCAGTGGCCCTGACACGGCCCGGAGGGGCGGATGCCTGGGGGATGCCATCAGAGGCCGCCTGGGCAGCGCCCGCCCTCCCAGGGCCCCATAAAAGCCAGGGCGCCCCGTGCTCTCCATCCCCTTCGCACGCACCCGTGTCAGGAGCCCTCGCCGTCTCGCCCAGCCACCATGTCCAGGCAGCCCAGCGTCACTTTCCAGCCCGGCGGCCGCAGGAGCTTCAGCACGGCCTCGGCCTCCACCCCGGCCGTGGGCCGCTCCCGCTTCAGCTCGCTCTCCGTGGCCCGCTCCACGGGGGGCAGCGCGGGGCCGGGCAGGCTGAGCAGCGCGGGGGCCGCCTTCGGGAGCCGCAGCCTGTACAACGTGGGGGGCACCCGGCGGCTCTCCACTGGGGGCTGTGGCGGCGGCTTCCGAAGTGGCTTTGGTGGCAGGGCCAGCGGCGGGTTTGGGGCTGGCAGTGGATTTGGCTATGGGGGCGCAGCCGGAGGAGGCTACGGGGCCTTGGGCTTCCCTGTGTGCCCCCCCGGAGGCATCCAGGAGGTCACAGTCAACCAGAGCCTCCTGACTCCCCTGAACCTGCAAATCGACCCCGCCATCCAGCGGGTGCGGAAAGAGGAGCGCGAGCAGATCAAGACCCTCAACAACAAGTTCGCCTCCTTCATCGACAAGGTGAGGCCGGGGGCCGCATGCGTGCCCCTTGGGTCGGGGTGGCAGGAACTCTTGGAGAGGCCCTCGCCCCGACAGGGAGCAGTATCACAATGGCCTCCCTGTGGAAAAATGCATCAGCTCCACAGGCACCTCACAAGTGGGGCCAGACTGCCCCAGAGGCCCTTGAAATCTCCCTCATTTCCCTGGAAGCCATGTGGTTGGTTCAGCCAACACCAAGGGAAGAGTTGAGTTGTTCTCCGCAGGAGTTTCCATTGAGCAAACTAACCTCACCCAGAGTAGGTGTTGTCGAGACACTCAACCCAAGAGGAGAGTCTCCCCATAGAGACCTCCAAGCCCACCCCATCAGTTCTCTGGAAGCCCCGGGTGTACTAGTAGAAGCCCCAGAGAACTGTGGAGTAGCTCCAAGGGCTTTCTCATTCCAATTTGGAGCCGTCAGTTATGTAGCCGACAGTTGGGTATCAGGTGACAAAGCATATTTTTCTTCTCTCCCTTATTAGTTGGAGTGTCTGGCTCTGCCTCCCCAGTTTCTCAACATTTCCTTCTCGCCCCCTCCAGGTGCGCTTCCTGGAGCAGCAGAACAAGGTCTTGGAGACCAAGTGGGAGCTCCTTCAGGAGCAGGGCTCCAAGACAGTGAGGCAGAACCTGGAGCCCTTCTTCGACGCCTACATCAACGACCTCCGCCGGCAGCTGGACAGCGTCACGACGGAGAGGGGCAGGCTAGACGCCGAGCTGAGGAACATGCAGGACGTCGTGGAAGATTTCAAAGTCAGGTAAGGGGAAGGCGGGCTTCCGGTCACGCACAGTAGTCCCGGGACTCGTCTCTATAAGGACCAGCAAGGTGCAAAGGGGCAAATGCCAGTGCCAGCAGGGAGCTTGGAACTTGCAGCCGTCATTCTGTGATTTGAAGATAGCATGGTGTAGGGCGACAAAGGGACTCTCGTCTCATGCATCACTATTCCCAAGAAGCCTACCCTGACCTGTCCACATGACTGCAAAGTGGTGTCTGCATCACTGATACTCTGAAAGGCAAAATACCATTTCACAGCCAAAGTATTCTTTAACCCCCAAAGCACTGCCTATTATTGAGGGGGTGCAATCCCAGGAGACTCGCTAGTGTACAAGCGAGGTAATCCTCCCAAGGGAGGCAAAATTTGGCTGGCCATCATGCAGGCTACAGTAGGTGAGGTATCCAACAAAAGGGGATGGTCCTCCCAAGGGATGGCCGACCCATGGCTTCGGAGTTAGAGCCACTTCTGTTTACTAAAAAGCCCACTGCTCACGTGGCTGCTCTGAGGTTCAGTAAAAATACAGCAAAATCTACCAGGAAAGGTCTCCTTCCTGAACAAGCAAAATTGACCCCATAGTTCCAGAAGCCACTTGAGGCAGCCAAGTGTTTTAAAGCTCACAATTGTGCATCTCTAAGAAGGTAGAGTTTCATAAGTACAAATTTCTATTCTTGTAGTTCCATGCTCACCTTCTAGTCTTACAAAAGGAAGAAGAAAGAGAGGAAAAAAAGAAAAAGAACTTCTGGTAGACGAAATGATTCCCCTTTTATAGAGGGAGAAATAAAGGTTAAGTGAATCACCCCAAGTCACACATAGGTCAGTAGAAGAGCCGGAAAGGATTTGAGGTCTCTGAACTCTTGCTACACCAGAAACGCTCCTCAGCCCGGGAAGAGTTCACCTGGACACTTGCTCAACAGCACGCCCCCTCTCCTCTGTGCTTACAGGTACGAGGACGAGATTAACAAGCGCACCGCTGCTGAGAACGAGTTTGTGGCCCTGAAGAAGGTGGGTGGAAATGTCTCTCAAAGGAGAAGATTCTAAACTGAATCTTTGGAGTAGGGGAGACACGACCCTTGGGACTCCCAAGACCCTGAATCTTTAGAGTATGGGGAGACATGACCCTTGGGACTCACATAACCCTTGAGAGTATCTGGAGAGCTCAAATCTGCCCAAATGCTCCCTCGGTATAGGGCCCCGCTAACTCTGCTAGGGTCTCTGTGAGCTCAGGGAACTCAATCACTCCCCTTCTCTGCAATCACTCACCCCCATCCCAAAGCCCAGACTCAGAGTTTGCTGAAATCTAACTTGGAAGGGCCAGGGAAGAGTCGGTCCAACTTCTTCTGGGCTCACTGCTTGGGGCTGGGGTCTCAGAGGAGCATCCTGTGCTGTTGTTCTAGGACGTGGACTCAGCCTACATGAACAAGGTGGAACTGGAGGCCAAAGTCAACTCTCTGACCGATGAGATCAACTTCTTGCGGATGCTCTTTGAGGCTGTAAGAGCCTGCAGATGTTTTTGTTCCTCCTAGGTCTGGAGCCTGGGAAGAAAGTGATGGTGCAGAGAATGTCATCTATGTAGGGCCTCCATCCATCAGGTCCCAGATGCTCCAATTTGGGACTTGGGTGGTCATGAGCACCTGGGAGAACTGCTTGGTATCTTGCCACACTAAACCCAGCTCCAGCTCTGAGGCTGCTCCCCCCACCCCACAGCATATCATGGAGGGAGTGCCGATTCTCGAATCCCAGGTCCCTGGGTAGCATTCCCAAGGAATCAAGATAGATCTCTCCCTCTCCCCTCCCAGAAAAGTTCAAAAAGAAGTTGCCCCTAAACTCATTGGTCCGGGTGCTTCCTGCCCTCTGAAGATGCCTCATTCTGGGCGCTACCACTGTGAAGGCAGAGACCTGGGTCTTTGATGGGGAGAGGGAAGTGGGAGTGATGAAGTCATACTGTACAGAGGGAAGCAGGGTCCTAAAACTCTCTATATCCTAAAGAAATCTTTTATGCTGGCGTGTGAAGCAACATATGTCATATTCAACTCAATATTATTTGGCCCAGAGAACAGTGACCCACCCTTCATACTCAGGGAAAACACCCATGTGGGAGTCTTGAGAAGCCATCCTGGGGGTCACACCCCCATCACATTGATCTGGGACCCTGAAGCTTCTCAGGGGTTGGCATGGGGGTTCTTGAATGGCTGAAAGTGCCCAGGGAAGGGCTGGAATAACCCCTGCCAGGGATGCCAAAGAAGGGATTCCTGACCTAGACAGGTAGTCAATAGCGTGATTTCAAGAACCTTTCTTTTTATGCCTTGGTGACGCTGGGTTTACTGGCTCTGCAGGAGCTGTCCCAGATGCAGACCCAGGTCAGTGACACCTCCGTGGTGTTGTCCATGGACAACAACCGCAGCCTGGACCTGGACAGCATCATCGCTGAGGTCAAGGCCCAGTATGAGGACATCGCCAACCGCAGCCGGGCTGAGGCTGAGTCCTGGTACCAGACCAAGGTGAGTGTGGGCATCTCTGTGATAGATTCCAGTATGACTGTTACCTGAAGCCCCAAATAATCATTTATCCATGAATGTCAGGAAATACACGAGCATTTCTGTTTCTTTCAATGGGGCAGAAGTGTCCGGTACCATGAAGAGTCAACTTGAAATAGGTGTGGAAACCCAACCATACACACTAACATGTGCTCAGGGAATGTAAGGTGCTCGGGACAGCCCTTGTCCCCATATCACTTAGGATCTGGTCGGGGCTGGGTGAGACTCCAACGCAACCCAGAAATAGTCATAGAGCTATTTCTAAATGGCTTATTTATTCAACACATAGGGTTACAGAGTTGTAAATAAGCAAATCGCAAACCGTTTATTTTTGGTCTGAGAGACTATGAAGTAAATGGGGGGGGTGGATCATGGAAGGAGAAAGACTGTTAATAAAAAGCTTCCAAGAAGAGGTGGCTCTTCCTTCCATTTGGAAGCATCCACGGACAATAGATTGCCAAGGACGGGGGAGGTATTTAAGGCTGCACAAGCAGTTCTTTGGGGCTGGAAGGCAGACATGAGCACTTTTCCAAGCAACAGAGTTTATACCAGGAAGAGGGGGGTTTGGGATGACCATGGAGAGCGACTGTCCAAAGTCACAGATGGCCAGAAGAAGGTTTGGCTTTGGAGGGCGGAGTAGACTGGGTAGTCCAATCCATGAGATCAGCTCCCTGCCCAATGCAGACCCTTTCCAGGGCCAGCTGCTCACCTACGTGTGGCTTCCATCCTTTGCCCTGCTGTGTGCCCTGCCTTAGTCCCTACCACTGCAAAGTAGTAGAAAGGAAGAGGGTCTCAAGTGCCAGGGGTGCACAACGCAGAGGCAGAAGCAGAGGCAGAGGCAGATGGCGAGTGGAGGTGAGAAGTCCCTAAGTTGAAATTTATAGTGGTTGAAATTTGTAGTGAACAATTCCTTTTGTTGGTAGGGCCGACTGCTCCCTTTAACCATGTGTATCTAGAAATGGAGGAGCTGGGCCACTCAGCACTTCCAAAGCCAGACAGATCTTCACTCGGGTAGCGTCTCTCTTCCTTGGGAAAGGTATGGGCAAGTGACAGGGGGCATTTGTTGCTCCAAAATGAGTGCATCCTGGATATGCACCCTATCCAGGTTCCCTCAGATGGGGGATTTTGATACAAAGTCTTCAGAACTATGACCCCTCCAGCCTGGCTCCATCTAACACCTATTCCCTGCACCTCTCCCCTGCTCCCCCCGCACTGACATCTGGACGGCTACCAAAATTCATGGTCACATGGCTCTGGATGTATGATCTGTGATTGGGATCCCCAAAGGACACTGACCAAGCCACCTTCTCACCCCTAAAGCTCACCATGCTCCTTTTTGCCCCAGAGTCTTCACACGGTTTGTCTCCCCCGTCTGGAATGTTCTCTCCCCAGCCTATCACTTAGGTCACTCCTTTCCATCCTTTATCATGCACCTGGAGCAACTCCATCTCTGGAAGCGCTTCCCCGACCCCCTCCCCTCAACTTCCATGTCTAGGTCAGATTCCTTTGTTATGCTACCTGTTCATTTCCAATGAACGGAGAACTTTTCCGGTGGGTACTATAAATTCAATAATGTGGTGATTTAATTACCATCTATTTCCCCCAATAAAGTGTAAGCAGGGGTCTGAGTATGCTCTCCATGATACTCCCAGAGCCTAGCACATGCTTAAGAAATAACACCCCGGTGAGTGAGCGAGAGGGTGCGTGAATGATCAGTGAATGGGTGGCCTGCCGGTGGCCCCGAGGGCCAGGTTACGCACATAGGGAGTACCCAGTCCAGGCGTTTGATGAGGTGACTGACTCTGCTCTGATTCCGTCAGTACGAAGAGCTGCAGGTCACAGCGGGCCGGCACGGGGATGACCTCCGCAACACCAAGCAAGAGATCTCCGAGATGAACCGGGTGATCCAGAGGCTCAGAGCCGAGATTGACAGCATCAAGAAGCAGGTAGCGTGGGATCCCTGGGTGGCGCAGCGGTTTAGCGCCTGCCTTTGGCCCAGGGCGTGATCCTGGAGACCCGGGATCGAGTCCCACGTCGGGCTCCCGGTGCATGGAGCCTGCTTCTCCCTCTGCCTGTGTCTCTGCCTCTCTCTCTCTGTGTGTGTGTGTGCCTATCATAAATAAATAAAAATTAAAAAAAAAAAGAAGCAGGTAGCATATGGCAGGGCCGAGAGCTCCTTGCCCACCCATGTCTCCAGGGTCCTTCTACCATGTTCCCAGGACTCCTGCCCAAGAAGCGCCACACGCCCCGGGGCTGTCAGTAAGGCCTGTGGCTTCCTCCCCTTCCTGTAGTGTTCCAGCCTGCAAACGGCCATCGCTGATGCCGAACAGCGCGGAGAGCTGGCCCTCAAGGATGCCCGGGCCAAGCTAGTGGACCTGGAGGAGGCCCTGCAGAAGGCCAAGCAGGACATGGCCCGGCTGCTGAGGGAGTACCAGGAGCTCATGAACGTCAAGCTGGCCCTGGACGTGGAGATCGCCACCTACCGCAAGCTGCTGGAGGGCGAGGAGTGCAGGTGAGGCCCGGGGCACTAGTTCCATTCCAGCTGCCGGAGCATTCCTAGGGACGCAGGTGGCTGCGGCCCCCTCCTCTCCTGGAAAAGGGAGCCAAATGCTGATAGAACTGGGCCAGGAAGTGGGGGAAGAAGTGCCATTTCTTTCCAGGCCAGTGAATCATTATCAAATGCCCGTATTCGGAGTACAACTGCTTTTCGCACCCCATGGAAATCTAGGATCTGATCCGGTCCTAAGTAATCAAATTCTATCAAAGGAGCAATTGGGTTCTGCGGCAGGTCTGGATATGTGATGTGAGAGGCTCTGGGCTGAGAATAGGTTGTCGCAGGATTAGTGCGGACAGGCCGGCCACTAACTAGCTGTGTAATCTCAGGAAAGTCAGTATCCCTTCCCTGGTCCTCAAATTCTTCGGCGATGGAATAAAAAGTCCCAATCATCTGATGCCCAAAGCTCAGTGGGAGCTCTGTGCTCTGCCAATCACCAGCTGTGTGACCGAGGGCGAATTGCTTCACCTTTCCATCCCCCCTCCCCCCGTGAAATGAGGCTAACCATGGTTTCTATCCCCATGTGTTATTAAAAGGGTTAAAAAAAAAAAGGGACCAGACATGAAGGTCTTAGAACAATGTACACAGCAAGTGTTAAAAAAAAAAAAATGTTAGCTGTCTTTTGGTTCAGTGGCCGAAGATTTGGGCTTTGGGACCAAATGAGTCTGGCTTCACATCTAGCTTTGTGACCGTGAGCAAGTGAATTAACCTCTCCGCGCTTCAATTTCCCCATCCACCAAACTGAGGTAGCAATAGCTGCTTAATGGGGTCATCGGGAGAATTAAGTGGCACGATGCAGGTGGCAGGTAGGTAGTCCTCTTTACCGTTCTATGTGTGTATGAATGAAGGCCAGTTCTGTCCTCAGCGTGGAAAGCAAAATCACTCCAGTTGCTACAATAACAGGCTGATTATTGTCATTGTTATGTTTATGACTCAGACTGGGCCCCACACCTCTCATCACCCCAGCACTGCCCTGTGCGCCACAACAGTCCATTGTTGGGAGAGAAATCTTGTTCCTTAACGAGCCCTACCTCTCCAACCAGCCCTGGTGTATGATTAGCTTTAATTTTCTCCAGGTGTCTACCCGGTTTGAACCAAAAAATGTGTTTCTGAGATTACAGGCCTTCCTCCTATGAACCTCAACTCCGCCTTGTGTCATGCATTAGATTATTATTTTTAATACTACTAGTATTTAAATAATTCCAACCTCCACTTAGTTCTGCAATAAAAATAATAAAGGGTTTTTTTTTAATGCACTTAATTGCAAAAATGTTATTTCAAATGCCCACAAGCTGCTGGACATAATAGTAACTAACTTTCCTTCTCCCCCCTGCTCCCAATCAGGCTGAGCGGAGAGGGCGTTTCTCCAGTTAACATCTGTGAGTATGACATCCTCCGGTGTCAGTCGGCATGCGTGTGGTTGGGGGCGAGGGACGCGGCGTCTTGCGGGAGGCTGGAGGGCAGGCGTGAGCCTTTGGAGGGGACCCCACGGAGAAGGTTTATTTTGAGGTGTGAGGTCTTGAATTTATTAAGATGAGAGCCATATTAGGAGTCTTATTTTTTTTTAGGAGAGAGATCTTAATGTCCCAATTTTTACCTCTTTGCCTGTGACAGAGCACCACAGAGAGGGTGATAGGAGGTTTGCTGTGACCCTTCTGCATGGGTTTAGAGGATGCACGGGTCCTGCCCCCCCCACCTCCCAGGGGCACCCACACCTTTCTTGCTGGGGGTGCAAGTCTAATTCAGACATGAGCATTCACTACAGACAGGATTTACGAAACCCTAGTGTGCTGTGGACCTTAGGAAGTTGCCTCCATCCCAGGCCCAAGGGCACGGCCAGGAAGGCAGCCCCTTCCCGGAACGGCGTGGGGAGAAGCCCTGCTGCTCCGGTTAGGTCTGCAGAGCAAACAACCTTTCCAAGGCGGTGAGAATCCATAAGGCAGGTAGCGGGTGCAGCCGCTCAGGAACAGGAGCGGGGTGAGCAAGCGGCCACAGCCCACGCCACTAAGAGCAGAAGTCACTCGCAGAGCCCGCTGCTGGCCTCGTGAGGCCCACAGGGATGAGCTTTACGGCTTGCATCCTACGAGTGCGTGTGGCTTTCCTGATGCGGGATTCACAACACCAGTGACTGTACTGACCGATGATTCTAGAAGGCAGAGCCTTCTGAATGACCCAGCCGTCCTCCTTCGCTGATGTCCTTGTCTGGCAGCCCCGGAGACCCTCCGCTAGTCGGGAGGAAGGCTGCCGTAAGCTCTGAAGTTGCCCTGCTCTTGAAAGCACCTGGAAGTCTGTGATCTGTGCGCCATCTAAGTCGGCCGCACCGCGGTACCGCAGACCGGGGGGCTCCAGACAAGAGAAATGTATTGTCTCACACTTCTGCAGACTAGCGATTCAAAACAGGTGTCAGCGGGGCCGTGCCCCCTCTGAAACCTGTAGGGGAGCCTCCTTCCTCACCTGGTCCAGCGCCTAGTGGTTCCTGTCAACTCCTGGTGCTACTCGCCCGCATCATTCCCATCTCCGTCTCTGTGTCACACGGCCCTTCCCCTATGTGTCTGTCTTCACGTCGATGCCTCTCCTCTTCTTATAAGGACACGAGTCCCATTGGGTAGGGCCCTCCCTCGTGATTTCATCTTAACTGGATTCCATCTGCAAGATCCTGTTGCCAAATAAGGTTGCATTCACAGGCATTGACTCCGACACTTTTTTGGAGGACACAGTTCATTCCAGAACAGTCCGTTTTTTTTCAGTTTCCCTTCTGAAGAGCCCAACGTAAGGGTACTAGAGGCTGAAGGTGGTGGTTGGTTATAAAAGTTAAGAGCAGGTCGTGGAGAGAACAGGAGCAGAGTGGGCCAGCCCGTGGGTCGTCTGTCACTTGGCCTAGCAAGATGACTCCAGCCCTGCTTTGAGATTCGGGGGGCGGAGGCTGAGGACACCCACAGAGGTGTGTGCATGCCCCCCCCCCCAAGAAGGGAGAGAGACACCAGAGCCAGGCCCACAGAGCAGGGGAGTGCGAAGGGATCAAAGGGAAGGAATCGCTTCCTGGAGGCGAGAAGTCTCCATTAAGTTCTGGAAGGAAAAGCGAGGCATTAAGTAGCAGAGAGGAGGCAGGAGGCCGAACCAGACGGAGAGCGCAGCACTGCCGCCCGGACAACCTGGCCGAGCGCGGTCGGAGCTCGCTACCTGGGCTTGGAGGTTAGAAGGAGGCAGAGGCTGCCGAGAGGCCACCCCATCCCCACCCCCAGGGCCTTCAACCCACAGGCCCTGACGCCCCGGCCTCCTCTCCCGCCCTCGGCTCTGACCCGGTCCCCTCCCTCCCGGCAGCCGTGGTCACCTCCACCGTTTCCAGCGGCTACGGCGGTGGCAGCGCCATGGGAGGCGCAAGTCTGGGCCTCGGCGGGGGCAGCGGCTACTCCTTCGCCACCAGCGCCGGCCACAACCTGGGTGCGGGCCTGGGCGGCTCCAGCTTCAGCGCCAGTAGCAGCCGGGGCCTCGGCGGCAGTGGCTCCAGTGTCAAGTTTGTCTCCACCACGTCCTCCAGCCGGAAGAGCTACAAGCATTAGGTGCAGCCACTCGGCTCCCCTTCCTCTGCCCTGAGGCCCGCCTGCTTGCGGACCTCTCCTGTCTACACTCGCAGACAGGATCCCTGGGTCCCTCTCCTTCAGCTCCCCTGGCCCACCTGTGCTGCTGGGAAGGAAGCCTGGCGTCCTGGCTAAACCCCACTCCCCAGCGCAAGCCAGCCCCCAGCCTCCTGACAGTCCCCAGAGCGCCCCTGCACCCTCTGCGCCAACGCCCGCCCTCTTTCAAGATCCACATTCAGCATCTTGCGGAGACTCCCCCTTCAGAGCCTCCTCCTTCCTCCCCACCTTCCAGAGGCAGAGATGGGGAGTGGGTGTTTCCCAGGCGGGCTCAATGCCAGGTTGGCGCCCGCCTGTTTCACGCTGCTTATCAGCTGCCTGCTGGGAGTGAGGGCTCTCTCTTTCTCCGCCCCCCCCCCCGAATGTGTCTATTAAATGCATGTGTAATGTGTTTGGTGTCCAGCCCTCTGTATGGCACAGTGAAGCGGCCCAGAACAATCCGCCTCCTCTCCAGGCCACATAGAGGGCCCAGGGTACATCAGATCCTCCCCGCCTCCCTCAGAACAGAGGATGCTGGGCTGGGGAGATGGGAGAGATGAAGGGGGCTGGGGTGGACCACCAGCCAGGCTCCATCCTGGCGTCTCTACCCTCTTCCTCCTGCCTCTTGTTGGGATGCCTTCTTTGAGAGGCCCCAGCCCCTGGGCAGCTCCGTCCTTCCTACTGTGTGTGTCATTCAGAGCAATGCCGTCCCCTCCCCAAACCAGACTGCCTCCTGAGGACACTGACGTAGGGTGGGCGGCCCAGCCCTCCTCCAGCAAAGGGGCTGATTGTTCCCTGACAGCTTCAAACTTGCAGACCTGAGCAGAGAAATAACAGGCCAGGAGAGGAGTTAAAAGTCAGCCCCGGGGGCAATGCTTTCGCCCAAGCAGAGGAGCCACTAAGACCCATAATTGCAGGCAGCAGTGAGACATCCAGGAAGCTCCCACATTCCTAAGTTTACAGTCTCCTGAACCCCTCCCGTTAAGGCCTGGGCCTGGCATCACCCTGGGGGGGGGGGGAACCGCCGCCCATGGGGTCTTAGAAATGGGCTCAGGGCTCAGGAGCACGCTCGGAACTGGAGGGAGCTCGGAACCGGAAATCTGAACCACAACCAACCGAGATGCTGCGCAGGAAGCCAAGTGGCAGAAGGAGAGAAGCCAGGAACCGGGAGAAAATGAGTGTAGAACCAGGGGCTAAGCTCAGGAAGGGCCGGGAGGGATAGCAGGAAGAGACGTGACACTGAGGGTAATCGCTAAATGTCCCCGGTCCCCAGGGATGAGAGGAGTAAAGGGGACAGGGGTTTGGAGAGAAATCTTGAGTCTACTGCCCTGAGATAAGCCACCTCTCCCCCACCGGTGTCAGGTGCAAAGATCCTGCGGTCAGACCATTGTGCCCTAACATGAGCCCAGCACCCACATGCTGTGTGACCTCGGCCAAGTTTCACAAGAACGCGATGCCTCAACAAAAGAATAAATCATGGTCCCATGGTGCTCTGTGAAGACTAAACGAGAAGACGGGTGTAAAGCAGCTACCTATAGTAGCTGCTCAATAAACGTTGGCAACTATTACTCTTGCCCTCCACCCTCAGAAAGTCATTATGAGAATTGAATATGACATAAGGCTTGCAGCAGATCACCTGCCAACATGGTCTGGCCCAGACTGAGTCCTCAGTAAATGAGGTGTGTTGTTGTTGTTGTTTCTTCTTTTCCCTATGACAGGAAGGGCATAATCCAGTGCTTGGGCTCAGAGTCCAAAACCTGGGAATCGGAGGACAGGAGCAGCGGAGAACCAGTGGGAGTGGCTGCAGTGTGCGCCTGCGAACCTGGGTGGGCGGGGGGCTCAGGATCCAGGCCTGCCCTGGGCCCGAATCCCCAGGCCTGGTCCTGCCCTGGGTAGGGTGTTCCCCATGATGATTAGGGGGCAGGAGGATGGGTGCTGGCCAGACATGCCATTGAGGTGAACTCAACAGAGTGGTCTTTGATCTTCTCCGGCCAAGCCCAGTTCCTGAAAAGGATAAAAGTCAGGGAGAGTCTGGGACAGCTAGACCTGGAAGGCTCCTCATCCCTGTGACACGTTCGCTCCACTGACGACGCTCTGGCACCAGCTCCCACCATGACCCAACGATCTTCTGTCACCATCAAGTCAGGAAGCACCCGGAACTTCAGTGCTTCCTCGGCCAACCTCCTCCCGGGCTGCCGGCCCAGCTTTAGCTCCGTCTCTGTGTCCCAGGGCGGGAAGAGCTTCGGGGGCAGCTTTGGGGGTGGCTTCGGCACCAGGAGCCTCCACAGCTTCGGGGGGAGCAAGAGAACCTCCATGAGCGGCAGCTACCGCTGCAGCCGGGCCAGCAGCGGGGGTGCCGGCTACGGGCTGGGTCTCGGAGGCATGGGCTACAGGGCCGGGGGAGCCTTCGGAGGGTATGGATTTGGAGGTGGGATGATGTCTGGCTCCGCCGGCATCCAGGAGGTCACTGTCAACCAAAGCCTCCTGACCCCCCTCCACCTGGAGATTGATCCCTCCCTCCAGCGGGTGCGAAAGGAGGAAAAGGAGCAGATCAAGACCCTCAACAACAAGTTTGCCTCCTTCATTGACAAGGTGAGAGGCAAGGGGGGTCCCCACCGGGAAAGCAGCCGGTGCCCGGGGTAGCTCCGCTTTCTGTGCTTCTCTGAGGTTCACTGTGACTTGCCCCGGACCTGCGGCCCTGGGGGCTGGGAAGCCTGCTGACCCAGCGAAGGAGGGAGTGGTTTCCCACCTTGTGGAGGTGGAAGCAGGAACAGTTCATCTCCACCCTCCGGAGCCCTCAGACCTACTGCAAGGACCCTGCTCTTTTGATGGACAAGGGAGGTGTCCTGGGCTTAAAGTTAGACAACAAAGTGGATCATTTTAAAAGCAGAGGGATGGAGGAGTGAAAGGTTAGGAGAAGCAGGCTGGGGTCACTTTTTCCTGCACAGCTAAGAGGGGGCAGGTCCTCCTGCAGAGACCTCCCTGGTGAACAGGGTACGTCTGGGAAGCTGAGTGGTTGGCAAGGGGCCGGCTTCCCCACTTTTTCCCTGGTGGGAGTTAAGCTGTGATATCAGCCCTGAGTGTGCCCTGCGGGGTGGCCGGGACTCCTAGGGATTTCCCCAGTTCCGGGGAAAGCAGCAATCCTATTTTATTCCACCCCCCCGTTCATACCTGAGCCGGTTGCTTTGTCTGAGAAGAACCGGTTCCAGGCTCTAGTTTGTTCAGGTTCCATGCGTGGGACCTGGAAAGAAGAGTGCTAGACGCTTCCAACCCAGACTCTAGTGCTAGGAGAACATCCCCTAACTTCTTGGGCTTCGGTTGGGTCGGACAGACAGACTCTAAGGTGACCATGCAGGTGTAACAGGCTATGAAATGCCTCATCATAGGGTCCCAGATCTCCGAACATGCAAATCACACCAATTGAACTAGTGGTTCTTCGATTTGATCACCCATGTGACCCCACGTGCCCTGGCATTTGCACCAACAGATGGGAGATTTCCAGGAGACTGGCTCTGAGGGGACCGTGCAGGCCCTCGTTTGCTTGGTTCACCTGGAGGGGATGCAGGGGCAAGGGGATGTGGTAGGGAGGGACTTGGGGCCCGAGATCGCCCTCCTTCCTCTAACAAGAGGAGGAAGGTGGGAGGGGTGGGGGGGGGCGAGTGTTCAAGCCTCGCTGTAGGCACATGGCCATCTCTTTGTTCCTTCGTTCTGAGGCTGTGTGCCGTTCTAGGGACTCCCAAAGGAAGGACTTTGCGTGGGGAGAAATGTTTCACACATTCCCAAGGCTGTTCCCAGGCGGGGGAGCCGCCAGACGAGTGCGACTCAAGAAAACCAGAGCTGTAGCACAAGACCACAAGGGATCTGAGAGCAGAGGGGGCTTGCCCAGGCCACCCAGCTGGCCATCGACGCGGCTGGGATTGTGCCCAGGTCCCCTCAGTGCGACTTTAGAGTGAGCCGTTTCAGTGTTCCCGGACTACACGGGCGAATGAGTTCAGATTCTAGATCTAGAGAAATCACGTAGGAAAGAAAATGGACAGATTAGATCTTCTGCCAGGACCTCCTGCCCACTTAATGGGAATCAAAGTCCCACCCAGGAAGGCGATGGTGGAGCGTTCTTTTCTTCAGCGAGCGCACATCAGCGTGGCCTGGTGTATGAACACGGTTTGCAGCCCCTCTGGTCCTGGTCCTCCTTCCTTCTCCCACCTCCACACCAACCCAGTTGCCCACCTCCCGGGCCCATTGCACCAGCATTTGGGTGGCCCTCTACGTTCCAGGCTCCTTCCAGGACGAGGAGGAGGAGGAGCCTGCCACCTGGACTCCAGGCTCCTGCAGGACCTCCCTGCCCTGTCCGGGGAGGGGGGGGGCGGGGGGCGTAACCCAGAGCCCTCCGGGAGGCCGCGAGGGCAGCGCTCACAGTCTCTCCCCTCCGGCCGGGGCAGGTGCGGTTCCTGGAGCAGCAGAACAAGGTGCTGGAGACCAAATGGAGCCTCCTGCAGGAGCATAAAACCACCAGGGCCAACATCGAGCCCATGTTTGAAGCCTACATCAGCAACCTGAGGAGGCAGCTGGAATGCCTCGGCGGTGAGCGGACTCGGCTAGAGTCGGAGCTGAAGAACATGCAGGACGTGGTGGAGGACTTCAAGAACAAGTGAGTGGACACTCAGCCAGGTCCTGGGAGGGCCTGGCCTGAGGGTCCTGGGGAGGCCCCGCTCTCCACAAGTGCCAGTCCAGGGGGGCCATGTGATGCACACTCGGGGCAGCCAGGAGGAATCAGAGAAAGAACTGGGAGCCTGTGAGCAAGAATGTTGAGGCTTTGGGGAGGGGGAGGGGCTGGAGATGATGAGGACTGGCACGGGCACAGAGACTGGGGTTTGCACCACCTCGTTGTAAACTCTGCAGATGGGGACAGTAAGGCTCGGAGACAGCCACTGACTTAGCCAACATGGTACGGGTGGCAACTCACGGGTTAAAGGATGAGACCCAGAGACTCTTGCTCTCACATTTGTTTAACCTGCTCCCATTGCTGACTTACACAGGGTGCATGCACTCACCTCAGCCCTGGCCGGGGCCAGGAACAAAGCAAAAGGGGATGGACTTGCTGCCTTCCCCCTGGAACCACATGCACACACACACACACACACACACACACACAGCACCCCGCACCCGATGGCATGCTCGTGCCTATAGATACAAGCAGCTTCTTATATTTATTGTTTTAACTTATTTTTTAAGGTTTATTTATTTATGATAGACATAGAGAGAGAAAGAGAGAGAGGCAGAGACACAGAAGGAGGGAGAAGCAGGCTCCATGCCGGGAGCCCGACGCGGGACTCGATCCCGGGACTCCAGGATCGCGCCCTGGGCCAAAGACAGGCGCTAAACCGCTGAGCCACCCAGGGATCCCCAGTTTTAACTTATTTCTAATGCTCTTGGTCCAAACAAAATAAGTGACTTGATAAACAGTTTCAGTTAGAGTTTGCATAATGTAATGAGAATTCAGGACTGAGCTGAGTTTTAAGGGTTGGCCGATACTCAACCATGGCTATTTACATTTAAATTAATTAAAATTAAATAAAACTTAAACTTCAGCTCCTCCCCCCTCAGTCGCACTACGTTTCAAGTGCTCAGTTGCCACATGGGGCTGGCTAATGGGCTCCAGAGTGGATGCAGCTATAGAGTATTTCCATCATTACAGAAACTTCTGTTGGGCAGCACTATAGAATCTACAGTCAGCAGATTTATTTTTTTTAAAGATTTTATTTATTTATTCATGAGAGACACACAGAGAGAGGCCGAGACACAGGCAGAGGGAGAAGCAGGACCCATGCAGGGAGCCTGATGTGGGACTCGATCCCGGGACCCCGGGGTCACAACCTGAGCCAAAGGCAGAGGCTCAACCACTGAGCCACCCAAGCATCCCCAAGAGTCAGTGGATTTGACCTCAGACTCTTTGAACCCCAGGTCTTCTGTCTGTTAAAGGGCATATTAATAGTGCCCACCTCATTGGGGTTGGGGATATTTTATTAAAAGTTGTATGTGAAATACTTGGTAGGGTGTCCAACGCCTGACACACAGTAAGTTGTGAATAAGAGTTAGTTATTTTTATTAAATGGATGGTTAGGTATGTGGTGATGCAGACACAGGCAAGAAAAGCAGAAAAGATGGATAATTTGTAACATGGAGTAACAGTGTTTAGTCCAAGAAGGCTTCCTGGAGGAAGAGACTAAAGCTCAAGGTTGAGAAGGAAGAGGGCACAGTTGAAGAGTGCATTCCCCGCTAACGGGCAGCGATGTTCCCGTGACAAGCCCCTAAGAGGCCCATGCAGGAGGAGGGACTGTGAGCTAGAAAACACAGACGACGAGGACAGTTGAATGGAGTTAGGTGAGGAAAGTTGTTCAGATTCAGTTAAAAGGCAGCGGGAGGAGGCAGTAAGGGAACCAGTCAGTTCTCCCAGAGAACTTGGGAGAAGGCGTAGTACCGAAGACCCAATGGTGGGAAAGGGCTTTCCTCAGCTCCTACTGGACAGTGGAAGCAACATAAAGGCAGAGGGATCCTGCATATACTTGCTGTGAGATAGTCCTGGGTGGTTTTTAAAAAAACTAATGGCGGGGATCCCTGGGTGGCTCAGCGGTTTAGCTCCTGCCTTTGGCCAGGGGCGTGATCCTGGAGTCCCGGGATCGAGTCCCACGTCGAGCTCCTGGCATGGAGCCTGCTTCTCCCTCCTCCAGTGTCTGCCTCTCTCTCTCTCTCTGTGTCTATCATAAATAAATAAATAAATAAATAAATAAATAAATAAATAAATAAATAAATCTTTAAAAAAATAAAAAAATAAAAAAACTAATGGCAAGCCATTCATAGATGAGGAAGAGCTTCTGAGAGGTTAACTGGCTGCCCCAGGTCACTCGGCTGGACGGTACAAGAGGCAAAGCCCAGGTGCCCAGAGCTGCCAAGAGGGTAGGATTCACTGGTGCTTAGGAGAGCTGGGGAGCAAATGGGTCACCTAGAGCAGAAGGGAAGCTTCCTTCCCAGAGCTCAGTGAGCAAGGGGGCAACTCCACATGCCCCAGGTGACCTGGGGTCGCTTGGGGCAACACCAGGGGGCAAAAATGGAAGCCTGCTGGTCCATTTACGGGATGTCAGTGCTCTAGGGAGCAGAGCCCTGTGAAACACAACCCCAGAAGGAAAGAGGGGTGGTTCTGCTTTACTGTTGTTTGGGGTTGGAGGTTTTTTTGCGGGGGGGATTGAGTTTTATTTGGACAGACGTGGTTGTGCGATTGAATTGGGCTGGGAGGCAAATGTGTAATGGGAGAGCTGCTCCGGTAGCGCACTTCCCGTGTCTGTTCTGGGGACCCACACCGCCTACCCACCTACGGCCCCCGGTGTTTGACCTCACTCCTAGAACCCTGCTCCTAACGCCGATCCACTTTTTTTTTAATTGGTTTATAATTGGCGTACAATATTATATTAGTCTCAGGTGCACAACATCGTGATTCCATATTTTTATATATTACAAAATGATCACCTCGGGATGCCTGGGTGGCTCAGTAGCTGAGCATCTGCCTTTGGCTCTGGTCATGATCCCGGGGTCCTGGGATCAAGTCCCACATCGGGCTCCATGCAGGGAGCCTGCTTCTCCCTCTGCCTGTGTCTCTGCCTCTCTGTGTGTCTGTCTTGAAAAAAATTAATGAAATATTTATTTTAAAAAAAAAATGATCACCCTGACAACTCACTTCTTGAACCTTCCCACAGGTACGAAGAAGAAATCAACAGGCGCACAGTGGCGGAGAATGAGTTTGTGGTGCTCAAGAAGGTGAGGGGACAGGGCTGCTCCCTCAGGGCTCTCAGGCCCAAGGAGCCCCTTCTGGGAGTGACGCCACTGAAGCCAGTGGCCTTGCAACTTTTGATTCATGCAGCTGATCTTTGAAGCAGGTTTTACTTCAGAAGTGAGAACACTTGGGCTCAGGCAGGTTAAGTAAGTTGCCCGAGGTTACCCAGATAATCAGAAGTGAGTCAGAATCCAGGACTCAGGAGTCCCAGCTGTAAATGACGACAGCCCAGCCCCACCCTACGTGGAGTCCCTTTGGGGAGAAACAAGTAAAATGGGCCCTGTGCTGAGCTCAGGCTCCAGGACATGACGTCAGGCTCAGGAGGACAGGGGCAGGGCAGGGATCAGCTCCACAGAGTGGTGGACCTTCTGCTCCACAAGGGCAGGCAGAGGGAGGAAGGACCAGTTAAGGGAGGGGGAACGGAGCAGCGGTGTGTGAAGCACAGGAAGGGGCTGACAGTGCGAGGAGGAGGGCCTGGGGAGAGGCTGGGAGAGCCTAGGGGCAGTGGAGGCCTAAGGGCCCAGGATGGGGTTGACCTCACCACGTGCAGGTGACCTAAGAGATCTGTCCATCTGGCACCAGCTGGTGAGCAGGTGAGCATTCCCTGAGAGCCTGGTCCCCACACAGCCTGGGCCCTCCTGCAAGTTCCACTCCATAACCTGGAACAAAGAAACGCCCTCGTCCCTCGGAGTTGATGCTCTCTAGCCTCACTCTCAGCCAGAGGCGCTGGCTGCCTCACAATGGATGGGACTCAGAGTAACAGCATGTTCTCTGCCCAGGACGTGGATGCCGCCTACATGAACAAGGTGGAGCTGGAGGCCAAGGTGGATGCCCTGATGGATGAAATCAACTTCCTGAGAGCTTTCTATGATGCGGTAAGCAGTGCCAGGGGCTCCCCCTCCGAAGGGTCTGAGGCTGGGGGCCTGGGCTGGGCACCTTCCTCGGTCTCCTCTCTGCTCCCCACCCCGTGCCTAGGTTGGAATTCATGGAGCAGATGCTGTTTTGCCTACAAAGGAACAAAATGAGGCTCCCTGGGGCCGCTAGGGGCTCAGGCAAGGAATTCAACCTTGACCACTCAGTCCAAGCATGTGGTGTTGGTCAGAAAAAAGACTGCTTGGGTTTGAATCACATGTGATTTCCAAAGAAGTCGCTGGACAACCTGGCTCACCCAGCGCAGCTCAAACTTACCAGCTCCTCTTCCTAGAGAGGCTGCAGAATGATGCAATTTCACAAACCAAGTGGCAGTTAGTTCTAGAAGCACCCGGCACAACTGCCCGGTTCTCCTGAAGACACCACACACCGTCCTCAGGGCTGCAGGGGCAGTGCTGAGCAGACACAGCAAAGCCCTTAGGTTCTTGGAAGCTTCTATTACAGCGGAGGAGACAGGCAGCACAGAGAGGATGGAAACTACCCCATTTCAGGCAGAGTAGGGCTGATGAAGAGAAATAAGGAACGGTGGCAGGCAGGAGGTGGGCGACATCTGAAGAGGAACCGCAGAACTGAGGATCCAGGAATGCCGGGAGGAGGCCAAGGTGGTCGGAGGAGAGCGAGTGAGGTAGAGTGGTAGAGAGGGGGTCAGCTCAGTCAAGGCAGGGGTGCAGGGTGCATTGTGCACCTCCAGGTAGGCCTGGTAAGGACAGGTGACCTGCCCATGTGTTGCATTTGTTTGGTGGCCCAACAGAAGTCGGTCATGATCTGGGAGCAGGAACACGAGCCTCAGGTCTTTGGACAGGTTCAGTGACCGCCCTGCCACCTGCATAGGGCAAAAAAGGCATCATTTTTCTTTGCTTGTTTACTACAATGCTGACAACTGCAAGCCTGTGGGCTGAGACGCCCACCCAGTGAGGTCAGCTACCAGGGAAACTATTTGGGAAAAATGTATTTTTTAAGATTTTATTTATTTATTTATTCATGAGAGTTGCAGAGGGAGAAGCGGGCTCCATGCGGGGAACCTGATGCAGGACTTGATCCCAGGACCCCGGGATCATGACCTGAGCCAGAGGCAGACCCTCAACCGCCGAACCACCCAGGGATCCCCAGGAAAAAATGTATTTCAAAACAACTCACAATAATAATTTATTGAAGTAGGAGATGCATGAACCACTTATCGATAAACAAAGGAAAGGAATATTTTTACTAAGATCTGGGCTTTGGATCGGCGATCCTCAAATTTTAAAGTGCGTCAGAATCTTCCAGACAGTTTGTTAAAACACCGGTTCTGATTCAGTGAGTCTGGGGTGGGAACCAAAATGTTGCATCTCAAGCAAGTTCCCAGGTGCTGCAGCGGCTGCCGCTGCCGGTCTCAGGATCCCATTCTGGGAACCGCCACCTTAGATGATTCTAGAAAGTGATCATTAACAAATTCATTACGGTTTACCGTTCCAAAAACCGTGTTATGTAGACATGGGTTGATTTAATCCTCGCAGAAAGCGTATGAAGCTCTGTAGGACCAGCCCCCCGCAAGACTCGGAGAAGTGCTCTAACCCCCTTGGCAGATCCCAGGCTCCAGTGCTTTGTCCTGATGACCTTTCTGCCGTCTGGAGCTTATTTCCATTTCCCATCCCCAAGGAGCAGGGAGGAGCCAAGACGGGAAACGGGACTGAGACGCAGCAGAGCTTTCTGGCTCCTTCTGACTCAGTTTTCTGTCACAAGACGATTTCTTTATTTGGTGTGAAAGGCTGTTTTCTCAGAACATGAGACATCCCGGCACTGACAGGTCCCAGCAAGGTGTGCTCCCTTGAAAGTGGGAGTGACTTCTGGAGAACGCCAGCTAGAGCTCCCCTCCCTGTGTGCAGATGAGGTGACAATGAAGCCGGGTAAACTCAGCGACCTCCCTAATGTGTCCTTCCCGGCCCTTCCGGCCCATACTAGATGCTGCACCCCAGCAATGCAAGTGAGGTCCTCGATCCCAGGGCCTGCTTCCCAGGCCTGGCCACTGTCTCCCAACACACACACACACACACACACTCACACTCACACTCACACACCCTCCTTCAGCTCTTCCGTTTGGGCCCCGTCACAGGAGCTGGCTCAGCTGCAGGCTCAGATCTCAGAAACCTCCGTGGTCCTGTCCATGGACAACAACCGCAAGCTGGACCTGGACAGCATCATCTCTGAGGTCAAGGCCCAGTACGAGGACATCGCCAACCGCAGCCGGGCCGAGGCCGAGTCCTGGTACCAGACCAAGGTGAGACGTCAAGGTCAGGTGCACGAAACAGTCTTCGGGAACTGGGATTTCAAAAGCAAATTAGGTAAAAACTTTGTCCTCTCAGGTGCCCCGGTCTGATGGGGTCAAAGGGATAGGAGCTCAGCCTAGGGTTTGCCCTCTATGGGGAGCGTCCCTCAGCAGCACCCTCAGGGCCCGGGAGAGCAACCAGACAAGGCAGGAAGCAGTCGGTCCTCTGCAGGGAGGGAGGGGGGAGTGGACCCACCTCCGGTGCCCTGTCGAGGCCGGCAAGGGACAGCCAGGCAGCGCCAGCCTCCAGTGCCAGCAAGAGTGAGGGAGGGAAGGCAGGAGCAAGAGCAAGGTTCAGCCTCCTGCGTCCAGAGAAGAGACGTGCAGCTGGCAGCGGCCGAGGGCCTGGGAGCAGGTGCCGAACAGGGGCCACAAAGAGATTTTTCCAGGTGTTCCAGCAAACACTCTGAGCTGGAGAGCCCCAAGCAGGAAAGGGCTTAAGACTCGGAGAGTGACAGGCACCCCTGCATGCTGCTGAGCTCGTGGGGATGAGATCCCTGATGGCGCGTGGCGGGGGGAGGACAAAGACCAAACACAGGAAGGGCCCAGCTGTGGGGTGGAGCCTGCAGGCGTGGAGAGTGAGGGGCAGAGCCAAGAGGTGGTGCAGATGGAGTTTGATGGAAAGTAGCAGTGGGGTCAAAGGGAGGCACTTCCAGGCAGCATGCTGGAAGCCTCTCGGGCCCCGGGAGGCCACGGCCACCTCGCCTCTGGCCTGACCACCCCTGCCTCGGGCCTGCCGTCCCCAGTACGAGGAGCTGCAGCGGTCTGCCGGCCGGCACGGGGATGACCTCCGCACCACGAAGATGGAGATCTCCGAGCTCAACCGCGTGATGCAGAGGCTGCGCTCTGAGATCGATAACCTGAAGAAGCAGGTAGGGCTGAGCTCCCAGCAGACGTCCCATCCATGCCCCTGCCCCCCGACAGGCCTGGGCCTGGGCCCAACTCGGCCCGTCCAGAGAGAAGCCTCCCCAGAAGAGTGACCTTGCAGGAATGTGACTGTGGGGCCACCCGCCCCACAGAGGAGGTCCCGACTTTCTTTCTGAGATCTGCCCAGCAGCTGCTCCTCTAGAGGAGGGTCTGTCCTCTGTGCATACGAGGCAAAACTATCAGAAAAGCGTGACATTGGAAAGGACCCCCCCCCCCCAAATCATTTCCTCTGTTATGGCTAAGTCTCAAATTATCCGAGGAGGACAGAGATTAATCTTATTTTTAAAGATGGTGAAGCTCCAACCTCCTTTGCATGAAATCCACTTCAGGAAACGCCCCCATATTTTTACCCCAAAACGCACATCATCCCGCATCCTCTGCGGGCGACCTCACAAACTCCCGTGTGCCCCCGGCAGTGCGCCACGATGCAGTCCGCCATCGCCGACGCCGAGCAGCGCGGGGAGCTGGCCCTCAAGGACGCCAAGCACAAGCTGGCCGAGCTGGAGGACGCCCTGCAGAAGGCCAAGCAGGACATGGCCCGGCAGCTGCGCGAGTACCAGGAGCTCATGAACGTCAAGCTGGCCCTGGACATCGAGATCGCCACCTACCGCAAGCTGCTGGAGGGCGAGGAGTGCAGGTGGGGGGCCTTCCCTGACCGCGGCTGCTCACGTACCATGTCCCCCCACCATGGCTCAAACAGATGCCACTGGAGCACCAATGCCACAGACCCCAAGAGGCCCACAGTGTCAGGCCCCAGATAGAAATTCCAAGGGCGGCGACAGGGTTAAAATGCAGCTGCTCTCCCAGAGGCATCCTGCAGTCCCAGCTTCTCCCATAGTTGTTGTTGGGCCCCGGGGCAGAGGGTCAGGGTGACGGTGTCAGGCAGGGGTGGCCCGCGACTACCGGGAAGGCCACAGCAGGGCCTATTCCTGCCCAGCCACCAGGCCACACTGGGGAAGGGCCTTGGGGGCCCCCCGTTTGCCCAGAGATGCCTACAGTCTGACCATCCCTGTCTAGGTAGTAAACACGCATCGCTCTTCCCATTTCTCTATGAACTTTGTCTCGGGCTCTGTTCTAGAGTCCCCTGGAAGATTCACATTAGCTAGACGGACGAAAGGCTTGCTAAGCATGGGGCCTGGCATGCAGTAAGCTCTGCGTGCTGTTAGCGACAAATACATTGAGCCCAGGGCCCTTCCACTTCTCAGCAAATGAAATATCTCTTTCTCTCCCCCTCCCTCCCTTCACCAGACTCACCGGGGAAGGCGTCGGACCCGTGAACATCTGTGAGTAAATGTCTCAGGATAATAGAGAAGTGGGAGTCAAAAGAGAAGCGATAGCATCGTAACAAGGCGTTGCTGATAGATGTGGGGAGAGTGTCACGAGGATCCTCCTGAAGGCTCTGGGGAGACCCTATCTCCTTGGGCATTTCCATTCTGTGGGCTCAAGAGACTTGTGATGAGATCCCACCCCCAGCGCCAGTCCCGATGGAGTCACTTGTCCACGGGAAGGAGTTCACCCCGGCCCCAGAGGACCCCCAGTTACAGGACAGGACGACTCCAGGAGTGAGGGGTCCGCAGCCTGGCCATGATTCCTTAGCTAGCTCTGGCAGGATTCCAACTCACACAACTAACAAGAGGCCAGTAAACTGGTTAAATGAAAAGAGCCGTATCTAGAATTAAAGCAAATTACTGGAACGAGTAGAGCAGTGACCGACCTGGCTCGGCCTCAGCTCACGGAGGGGAGAGGTGGGGAGAAGCATCTCTCGGAATGACCCAGCAGGGTGAGGGAACGTGCTCAGGGAGCATCGAGTCCTAGGCAAGAGAAGTAGGGTCTCCTTGGGCCCCATGTGGCTCAGACCACGTGAGGGAGGCCAGAAACCCAGGAAGGGGGAGAGCTTGAAACCAGTTGATGAAAAGGAACAGGAATGCTTCACCTGGAGAGCTGGACAGAGGGGGAAAGTCAAAGAGGCGTCTTCAAATGTTTGACAGGCTGTGGGGTGATGCGTCCCAGGGCAGTGAGCTCCCCCTCACTAACCTGTCTGGGCAAGTACTATAAACCATTGCCTTTGGGTGATGCGTCAGAGGTGATTCCAATGGGGGAAGGTTTACCTGGATGGCCTTGGGGCCTCTCCAGTAAAGGAGCCTTCCGACATGTCCTGCTCAGGACACGAGGCCTCATGCTCCATCCAGCCTGAGAGTCTAAGTAGATCAGGAATGGACATGGCAGGTGTGGCCCTGGGCATGCCACTTGATGGCTTTGCATCTCCATTTTTCCTCTGGGAAGCCAAGTGGGAGGGAGCCCTCCTGGGCCCAGAGCCAGGGAACGGGAGTCTTGGGGACCTGGAGGACCTGCCAGCGTGCCCTGTGCCTTGTCTCCACAGCCGTGGTCTCCTCCAGTGGGGGTACGGGCTACAGCTCCGGTGGCGGCAGCCTGTGCATGACCGGCGGTGGCTACAGCAGCAGCCTGGGCTACAGCTCGGGCGGTGGCTTCAGTTCCACCAGTGGCCGCAACATGGGCGGCAGCAGCTCCAGCGTGCGCATCATCTCCAAGACGTCATCCACCAAGAAGAGTTACAGGAGCTAAAGGGCCGCACCAGCTTCGGCTGCCCCCTCCGGACCCCCACCCCCTCGTTCCCAGCCCTGAGACCTGCCGCTTTGCTGATGCCCCACATGCAAAATCAACAGCAGGAGGTGTGGGGAGTGGCCCGTGAGTTCTAAGGTCACCTTGTCCATCGCTCTGCCTCCAGATGGGTCCCCACAGAGGTACCTCTCTTGCTCCTTATCCCAGCCCCTCCAGGGTCCCCAGACATCCGCTCCAACTAATGCCGACTCAACTGCTCTGCGCCAAGACCTAGGCTAGGACTTTGTCCATCAGCAGCTTCCAGTGCAGGGGTGCAGGAGGGTCTTCTCCTCCCCAAGGGAGCCAGATCCACAGCACCCACAGTCCTTTACGGGGGAGGGCAGGTGCTTAGAATTGACCTTGGTGCTCCCAAAGCAGTTGGGTGTAGTCCATCTAGGCCAGAGCCCCGCCGTGTGTGCTCTCTCATCACAGACGGGACCCTTCCCTGCAGGCCCTCTCAGACCAGGGCACGCTGCCAACCCAACGGGCCTACTGGACCCTCAGTTCCTTCCTTCTTGTCCCCTGCCAGGCCCCCACCCACTTCCCCTGACAACTCCCACCATCTTATTGGAATGAGAAACCAACCCCCTTCAAAATATGACCAACTCGATCATTCATACTAGAACAGAAGGATTTTACCAAGAACCCAAGGGTTCTCCACGTCCCGGGGCTGCATTCCATGATAGCTCGCAGCCAAATTCCTTCCAAATCTGCCTCATTTAAGCCAGCGTCAGACTTCCCACCGCGTGCAGAACCGCCCTGCTGCCGAGTGGGGGGAGGCAGGCTCGTGCCAGGCGTGGGAAGGCGGCTGGGCAGCAGACGCGCCCGGAAGAGGAGCCCAGCTAGGCTGTGTCCGAGCGGCCCTGGGACGCTCCTCCCACAGAATAACCCTCCCGGCTCAGGAGTCGTTCTCCTCCCTCTGGTAGCCATGTCCCTTTTCTGGAAAGTTCTCTGTCCTCCTTACCTTGCTCTTTCCCCCCTCCCTCCTCGTTCTCCCCCTCCCCCACCACCCTGTGCGTCTCCTCTCTCTCCACCCCTCCTCTCTGCTCCTTTATTTCTCTCCTTTCTTGCCCTCCCACTCATCTGTTTGGCAATATATCTCCCGCTCCCCCTCTCCTGACCTTCTTGTCTCTGAACTGTCTATAGTGTGGATTTGCCTGTGCCCCTGGCCTGGCTAGAAATGACGCTCTTGAGGGCAGTCCACCAAACCCCCTGCCCCACAGGGGAGACCTAAGAGGGCACACTCAGAAGAGAGGCTGAGCGTCCTCCGGCGTCTTTCCTCCCCCTCAGAGGATGCTTGCTCGGTCTGTGGAGGAAGCAGAAGTAGAGGAGCCGTGGGAGAGGGAAGAAGACACAGGCAAAGAGATCTCTTTGAGGCTGGCCTTCATGGTCTGGTCTCCCTACTTGAGGAGCTGTGAGTCCTCAAAACACCTGCCATGTCCTCGTGCATGCATCCCAAAGGCAAGCAGGGACTGGCCGCCCGCTGTGGACATGAAGACAGTAGAGATACAAGTCAGAAAACAAAGTCACCCCGCTCCGATGGTCTCAGACCCTCCTGACCTGCCTGCTCCCCGTGTGTGCCCCTTTCCTGAAATTGCTTCAATAAAGCGTCACTGAGCTCTCTAGGTCTTGGTAGAGTCCGCGTCTTATCTCACATTCGGGGTGGGGGTGGGTGGGGGGCGCTTAGAACTGGTGTTCTCTGGGAACAGGAGCCTTCCACCCTCAACAGATCCAGCGAACCATCCTACTCTCTGATCCCCAGCTCTGGCCCCAGGCTCCTGGGGACCCAACGTGTCACTGCACCTTGCTCTGGCCTGGGAGCGGTGGGGGATGCTCTTCAGTCTGGTTTCCTGGTGTCACCATCACGTCTGACTCACGTCTCCTGAGCCCACCTCTTGGGACACTTCCCCCAGGGTGGAATGGGAAGCCCCCTGTCCTGCCATCAAGTACCAAGACCCACCCCAACCCACCTCAGCCTCCCACCATTGCCCGTGGCCTCCTGTGACATCCCTGACCTCCCCGAGCCCCAATTTCCCTCCCCAGCCTTCTGGGACCTAAAGTCAAGACTACAGAAAAGGGGACAGTGACACATCACAGTTAGTCCAAAACTGGACCTCCAAGCTCCTAATCTTCAGGTGGGACAGAGAATACATAATGCACATGGGCAGGAGACCCTTCTCCCCCTTTATAACTACTCTCTTAACCGCCCAACATCAACCAGGCCTCTCTCCACCAGAGCAGCAG
Organism: Nyctereutes procyonoides; assembly: GCF_905146905.1. Lineage (NCBI taxonomy): Eukaryota > Metazoa > Chordata > Mammalia > Carnivora > Canidae > Nyctereutes > Nyctereutes procyonoides. The sequence goes on along the minus strand of NW_026575124.1, from coordinate 3,383,787 downwards.
GGCACGGTGACATCAGAAAGAATAGGATGGAATCCCAGCCTACCACGAGGAGCTGCGTGGTTTGGGGTACTTAATTTTAATCACTCTGCTCCTTACTTTCCTCATCTTTATGTAAAGCAGAAACGACACCATGGTGTTGTCATACAATTAAATGAGATCGTGGGTGTAGAGCTCGCGGTGGTCCCAGGACTCAGTAAACGCCCCATAAATGTCACTATTATTATTACTGGCTTAATTGTGACCTGGAAAATAAAAAAAAAAAAAAAAGAAGAAGAAGAAGAAGAAGCCAGTGTGGCGGGGTAAGACCGTCGGCCACAGTAGATGCCCCGCGGATAGAACTGATGGAAACAAGGAGGGAAGAGGATTAGGGGATTAGGGGGCATTTCAAGCATCTCCTAAGGGCTGTGACCCGGGTGATGGGGATGAAGCCTGCATCCCGCATCCATCTGAGCAATTCCTGAGGTCAGCAACGGTCCCTGGGAATGTCCCCAGGCCAGGACAGGGGAGGCTAGAGATGAGGTGGGGACAAAAGGCAAGAGGCTGATGACACAATAGTGTCAACATAAAGCTGATACCATCTTTGAGGATCCAAAGAGTCTTGGGGGGAGTGTGCCCCTTCCTCTCCCCTCCCCGGGGAGCAAAGCAGCTCCTCTTGAGTCCCCTGCAGGCTCTTTTGGACTAAATGGGCCCCACGGACAAGAGTCAACGTCGGGAGCCCTAGTGACACTAAGCCACAGCCAGCACCCGCTTGACCTGAGGAGGGGCAGGGCCCAGCTGGCTTGGGGAGGCTTCGCCCACTCCAAAATCCTCTCTCCCAGCGAGCTTCTAGGGCACCTAGGAACCCGTGGAGGGTCTGGCACGTTGGCAGAAAAGCAGCCTTGGGGAAATAGAGCATCCCCAAGCGTAGTTAATTTGGCCTCTAGTCTTGGGCAACAGGGCCGTATAATTCATGCCTCTCCCTGCCATGAAATGGCATGAAGTCCTAACTCTCCCTTTCGTTGATGCTGAGCCACCCAGCATGCCAAACGCCTGTCTGGCTGGCCGCTTTCGTCACCCCCATAAACAAGGAAAGAGGACACCAGCACTGTCCACTGGCTCCTTCCCTTTGCTCTCTGCTACCCTAATTATCCACCTTGGTACTTAGCAGCTGCCAATATCCCAAGCTTATAAACTTGTTAATGGTGATTTGGGGTTTGACCCTGCCCAGCCCTGCGTGGCCACCAGATAAAAGGGTGGAAGCCGGGCTGGCCTGATAACTGGGCCCTCGAGCTCTCCCCGCCAGCCGCCTCTGCCTCTCTGCCTCTCTCCCGCCATGTCGTGCCGCTCCTTCCAGCTGGGCTCCAGGTGCGGCGGTCAGAGCTTCAGCTCGTGCTCGGCTGTGCTGCCCCGGATGGTCGCCCACCATGCAGTGAGCAAGGGGCCGTGCCGGCCCGGGGGCGGGGGGGGCCTCCGAGCCCTGGGCTGCCTGGGCTCCCGGAGCCTGTGCAACGTGGGCTTCGGGAGGCCCCGGGTGGCCTCCAGGTGCGGCCTGCCTAGCTTCGGGTACCGAGTGGGGGCCGTCTGCGGACCCTCGGCCTGCATCGCCCCCGTCACCATCAACGAGAGCCTGCTGGTCCCGCTCGAGCTGGAGATCGACCCGGCCGTGCAGAGGGTGAAGAGGGACGAGAAGGAGCAGATCAAGTGCCTGAATAACCGCTTTGCATCCTTCATCAACAAGGTAACAGGGAGGGGCCACGCTCCGGGGCTGTGGGGGCAGAGAGCGCCTCGCGTCTGGTCCAGGGAGGCAGGGAGAGGCAACTGGGAAGCCGAGGTGATTGGCCTCTGCTGCACGGCATGACCACGAACCCTTGAAAGCCGCTTAGGTCGGGCTCAGCACTAGACATTTCTACCTGCTGGTTCTTGTCTTACTCTCTTGTCATCTCTCTCTGAACAACATCTGATGAAGTCACCAGGGCTGCCTGAGGTCAGACTATAAGAGGAACTTCCAAAGCAATGATAGAGCCGAAAAGAAAAACCAATGAGGCAGAGGAGGCTCTAACGATAGAGCTGCCTTCTGAGTGCCTGAGCGGGGGTGAGACCCTTGGGTCTGGAGGCAGGGATGGGCCCCCTGACCCCACGCTTGCCCCCGGTGTAGGCCTGGTAGGAGGAGAAGATGGAGCACTCAGAGCTGGGAACACAGGGTCGCTGTCACCCAAGCCTTGAAAGGCACAGAAGTGACCAAGCAGACTTCAAGCAGGTGCCTTTGCACCTGTCCCGACACCCGGGGAGGCTCTTGGGATCAGGGGCTGAGCCAGTGTCTCTGCCGCCCCCGGCCCCAGGCGGAGGGCAAAGAATCCCGGGTCAGAAGTCAGGCGGCCTGGGCCCTGGCGTTGGCCCCACTCCTGCCGGCTCCCCGAGGCCCTGTGCCAACGCTGTCACTTCTCAGCCTCAGGGTGCTGGCCGCCCGCGGGGAAGGGCCGTGGCAATGGGGGAATCAAACGAGGTCATATACCTAAAAGTGCTCCAGAGAGAAACTTATTTTAGTAAATGAGAACTGTCCCACTTGCAGTTTTATCTTTTTTTTTTAAGATTTTATTTATTTATGCATGAGAGACACAGAGAGAGAGAGAGAGGCAGAGACACAGGCCGAGAGAGAAGCAGGCTCCATCCACCGGGAGCCCGATGTGGGACTCGATCCCGGGTCCCCAGGATCAGGCCCTGGGCTGAAGGCGGCGCCAAACCACTGAGCCACCGGGGCTGCCCGCAGTTTTACCTTTAAAGCTCATTAGGTTCTGGGCCCTGATCCTCAGCAACATCGCAGCACCTCTGGGGCGGCTCCGGACGTAGGGCCACATCGCTGGCCCCGCAGATTCCTCTCAAGGATCGGGCGCCGTGCTCCCTCCGCCAGCGGCCGATGGTGTGGCCGTGATGGGCTCACTCGGCTTCTCCCAATCTCGGGTTCTAAGCCCACAAAGGGAGAAGCCCGGCTGGCGGGAGCTTTCCCCGTTGCCGTGACAGGGACACATTTTGGACGCAGCCACACAGAGCGCAGCAGAGTCAGGGGAAAGGGCTTGGAGTCCTGGGACAAAGTCTTCGACCTGAACTCCCCTGAGTGTCCCTGGGCTGCGACCAAAGCAAGCCTGAACTCCCAGGCGTAGTGTCACCAGCTGACATCAGTATGAGGACTCACAAAGTGCTTCCCATACCCGATACCACGCAGGAGCCTTAGGAAGCCAAGCGAGGCTCCGAGGGACAGGATGTGTTGGCCAAGGTCGCAAGGCTCGTGGGAGGTCGACAGGCAGCGCTGGAAGGTGCACCTGTCCCAGGCCTCTGGGGACAGTACGCCTTCCATGACAATGCGTGACCCCTGGGTGGAAGGTGGGGGTCTTATGAAAGCTCCCCTGGGGCAGGGGAGCTGTGGAGACACATCCTCAGGGGCCAGTCTATGCGGACAGCCTCATCTGAAAATTGCAGCTTGCTGGCGGCAGCGTGCCGGGAGCAAGAGCGCGCTGCCCACCCACCGGCCACCTCTTACCGTCTCCCAGCCGTGGTCCCCAGCTCCCAGCTCTCCGGTGACATCCTGTGCTTGGCTGCAGGTCCGGTTCCTGGAGCAGAAGAACAAGCTGCTGGAGACCAAGTGGAACTTCATGCAGCAGCAGAGATGCTGCCAGAGTAACATAGAGCCCATCTTCGAGGCCTACATCTGCGCCCTTCGGAGGCAGCTGGACTGCGTGGCGGGCGATCGGGCCAGGCTGGAGTCGGAGCTCTGCAGCCTCCAGGACGCACTGGAAAGCTACAAGAAAAAGTGAGTGTGGCCCACTTTCACCCCTCCACGGAGCCTGGAGCAAGGCACGTGCAACAGCCTGGGCCTCGGTTTCCCCACCTGTGCAACGGGAGGCCTGAAACTTGGTTGATTAGGTGAGGCGTCAGTGCAGCGGGATGACACAGGCACAGCCCCAGGGACACCGCCCGTGGGGCAGAGCTGGCGGTAGAAGCTCTGAGGTTGTGTGTTTGTCTGCACCTCCCTCGCCCCATGCTCGCTCAGTCATCCCAACGTGGTACGAGTTCTTGCTCCCGCCTTTTCCAGCAGCCGGGGCTCTGCTCCACCACCCGCCCTGCTGCATCTTCCAACCATCCCCGTCCAGATGCGGAACTATGTCTCATTCCCCAAACTCACCCCCCAAACCCTCTTCCCTTCAAGCTTTTGCTCCCGCTGTCCCTTCCCCCAATAAGCCCCTCTCGGCTCCTCTCAGGACGGCACCCAAGCTGCCACCACAGCCCACATTTCCTCTCACTCCTCAACACCCAGCTTCCAGACCCAGTGTCCACAGCTGGAAGCCATCACCCGTCCTTACCTTCAGGGCTCTAAGTCCCCAGTTCTTGTGGTTAAGGTTCGGCTCCCAGCCTGACTCACAGGAGAAGGTAGCCGGGAAATGGATGTCAACTAAGAGCAGGCTTCTAGGTCCAGTGCCCACAAGAGGCTTGAGGCCCAGACATACTGCCTCATGGGTCGTAGGAGGGTGTCTCTGGGCCCAGGGTCCCATGGGAGCACAGGTTGCTGGGAGAAGGTAGAGAGAGACACGTTTCCATTGACAAGAAGCAGGGCAAGTATGCTCAGAGCAATGGTTCCCAGGGGACGTGCATCAGCGGCATGGAGCCACATGGCAGGCGCTTGAGCTGCAGGTGTCGGTCACATGCCTACTTGGTGCCAGACCCTGTGCTGAGCTGGCTCCTGCCCTCAAGATGCCCCCGTCGGGCACAGACCTCCACGCACACGTTCCAACAGTGATGACGGGAGACAGGACGGAGGCGGAGAAGAAAGCCCAGACAGTGAGAGCGCACACGGGGCCCAGGAGAGCTCCCCGGAGGAGGTGCCATTTGCTCGGGGCCATGATGAAATTTCATTCCAGTTGGGCATCACGAAAGGGGAGTCCAGAGTAGATCCCAGTGAAGGGGAAGGGATGGGAGCAGGTGACAAGAGGGGCCAGAGTGCGCCAGGTGAGACCACTCAAGCGGAGCCCGACGGGAGAGGCACGGCGAGGCCGGCCCTTGCGGCAGGGGCGATGCCCTTCTCAGCGGGAGATGTGGTTTGCAGCTCACAAGGAGGACTTTGGGCTGGGAAAGTGGCGGTGGGGGTAGAGGGATGAGACGAAGCGCCGTTTTGCCGGTCACGGGCAGCACTGATGGCGTCCGCGTGCCGGACAGACACTAACCCGTGGCCCGTGTTGGCTTGCGGCAGCTCCGTGAGGCCGGACCGGGGTTATTCTCGTTCTGTACGTGATGAAGCTGAGGCACCCACAGGTCCCCGACCCAAGTCCCTTACCCAGAGTCACGTGGCTAGCACCTGACCAAGCTGGGATTCGCACCCGGACAGAAGGCTCCGGCTGCCGGGCCCACGCTGAGGCCAGAATAAGGAAGGACGGGCGTCGGGAAGCTCAGGGAGGCGTTTAATGGCTCCACATCCCTCGGCAGACTGAGTCATCCTGGCCACACGGAACCCCCTGGCCCTGGTTCCGCTGCCCAGGGCGACAGTGAGTGGGCGAGGAGCTCCCTCGGAGCCTGGAGGAGATGGTCGGGCTGTCTCCACGGCTCGGTAAAGTGGGTAATTGCTACCTCTGCAAGTGAGCTGCAAGTGGAGGCCCGGCTCAGACCTCTCCTGGCGGGGAAGGACCGGGCGGGCTGGGACTCCAGGGTCTGCAGCCCGATCTGAGAACCACCCCGAGGAGAGACAGAGGTGCCAGCTGCAGGCAGCCAACTCCTCAGCACCTTCCCAGAGCAAACAGCTAAATGAGACGAGCTTCCTGGGCAGCGAGGTGGAATGAAGGGGGCCTTAAGAAGGACTTCCCAGAAGATGACTAATCGCAGGAACAGGCTACTGGGCTGCGGGGAGGGAGATAAGCACGCAAGGTGGCTACGGAGAGGCCATGGCGACAGTGCTCTGTCCTGAACGCCTGGAGGGCCTAGAGGTGTCCAGTGACGACGGGGTCCTTAGGGCGTTAAGGCAGTGAGAGGCAGGATTCCCCTCCTCCCTCCCCCGCCGGCCCTCCCTCAGGCGGATACCAAGGCTGCTTCCAAACCCCAAGCCAGACTAGGATATTTCTTCCCGCCCATCCACCAGGTATGAAGAGGAGCTCTCCCTGCGGCCCTGCGCCGAGAATGAGTTTGTCGCCTTGAAGAAGGTGAGGGGGTCGGTCCCAGGGAGACAGAAGCCCCCGGAGCCGGCCCAGGTGGCCTGGCCGCACTCAGCCCCTGACAGGGTCCACACGTGTCCGCAGCCCACCCCGCACCCCCCGACGGGGCCTCTCACCCCTCGGGGCCTAGGGCCAACCCCACTGACTCTGGGAAAGAGGAAAGCCAGCTTTCCCCCACTTCTTGCAGAAAAGCAGTGATTGACCCGCCTCCACTCCCGACTCACGTGGTCCCGACCCAGTTAGGGTCGTACGTACACCTGCCCTAGCGGTTGGAGATATAGCCCAGGCCAAATCAAAAATCAAACAGAAACTGGCTCGGACCACAAAAGAGGAAAACAAAAGCACAGAGGTGCTCTATGGCCCGTGCTTCACAAAGCGGACTCAGAGAAGCCGCAGTCAAGGCCCCTTCAAAACCAGCTCCATCAGATCCTTCCCCATCAGGGCACCAGGTTCGGGCATGGGGTCCTGGGCTGGGACCCCTCCCTCCATCCTTGGCTTTGTTGCCTTTCCACTTCCACGCGGGCCTGCACGTGGTTTCACACCCGCCACCGGCCTGCCTGGGAGGTGGCCCAGTGGGAAGAGGGGGTGGCCGTCTCATGGTCCCCCGGCCCCAGGTTATGGTTGTCTCTGCTCTGGCTGCAGGAGGTGGACACGGCCTTCCTGATAAAGGCTGACCTGGAGACCAACGCTGAGGCTCTGGTCCAGGAGATTGACTTCCTGAAAGGCCTGTACGAAGAGGTACCTGGAGCCCCACCACCCACAGATGCTCAGTCAGGGACCGGCTGGGTGGGCACGGTGGGGAGGGAGCGCTCCTGCCAACGGGTGCTGTCCGGGGCAGGCAGCCCCAAAAGTGAGCCCTGGAAGAAATCGGCACGAACAGCTGGTTCTCAGGCGGGGAGGCTCCCAGGAGTCACAGGGGCCAAGCCTCGGCTCTTGGGTCTGCATAACTAGAGGGGGGACGAGGAGCAGGTTGGTGACGGGAGGCTCGAGACAGCTACGCAAGGTGCTGTGCAAATCTGCTCTGGGAAGGTGAGAGCTGTCCCCTCCAGTCTCCATCCTCAAAATACTCCCACCTTCCCACCTGCCGCCCCCCCCCCATCACCCCAGGAGATGTGCCTGCTCCAGTCTCAGATCTCCGAGACCTCCGTCATTGTGAAGATGGACAACAGCCGGGAGCTGGACGTGGATGGCATCATCGCCGAGATCAAGGCCCAGTATGACGACATCGCCAGCCGCAGCAAAGCCGAAGCTGAGGCCTGGTACCAGAGCCGGGTGAGGCCCGGGCAGGACAGGGTGGGGACCCCAGCCCCCTGACCCCCAGGGAGTGAGTGAGAGGGTGACGAGGGCTGCATTGCACCACAGCCATAGGGAACCCCATGATCCTCGGGTCCTGTTGTTTCTGCCAGGCCCCAGGCCAGGTCCCCACAGAGGGTGTGGGAGGGGACCCCACCGACAGCCCAGGCCTGTCATCAGGGCGCCGGGGCGTCCCAGCGCTCCCCACGCACAGACGCCCTGGAGGCCTTCCTCTAAGCAGCACTCAGGAGGCACTAATTGGCAATGGCTGCAAAGAGGGCCCTGGGCTTCGGGGCGTCGGGGAGGCCAGTGGCGCAACGGCCGCTAATGGCAGGGCATGAGCGGTCGTTAAGGCGGCCCCAGACTTAGGGAATCAGGCGCTTGCTAGGAGGGAGCTTGATACCCCCGAGGGCAACTTGATTTCACAACAGTATCACCTCCGTGTCTCCCGCCCTGTCTGTGAAAGGCACCACGCATTCATTCGCTCCGTCATTTATTCATCCAACAACCGTTTGTTGAGCATCCGTCATATGCCAAGCACTGTCCCAGCAGTGGACTGGGACTGGGGCTGGATCCCAGCAGGTTACAGAACGGACGGCAAACCCTGCCTTCGGGTCACTTTCCTTTTAGAGGCAGGGACAGCAGGGGGGGGCCGGCGATAAACGGGGTGACTCAGTACCGTGGATGTGTGTGAGGCGGTGGCGTGTGCTTTGAAGAAAACCAATCAGCGTGAAGTGAAGGGAGTGGTGCGGGAATGAGGTTTTAAATAGGGCGGCCAGGGAAGGACGGCCTTACTGGGGTGGCATGGATGGACCATGACGATACTGAGAGTCACACCGTCCCTGCCCGCAAAGAGGCCACAGAAATAGACTGTCCACAGATGACACAGGGGTTTTCTGTTGCCGTCAGGGACACGGCTCCTTCCAGCTTTCTGCTCCGCCGTCCTTAACATTGCCATAGTCCCCACGGTCGCCTCATGTCCCAGTGAGGCTGCCATATTGCTAATCTCGCATGCTCGTTCCAGGTAGGAAGAACACGGGGCAAAAGACACAGGCCAGCTGGGTTCTCCCCGACTTGAAACAGCTTTCCTGGAAGCCTTACCCACAGACCTCATTAATGCAAAAGCCAGGCCTCCCTTCTGAGGCTCGCTGCCACCCCAAACAGAAACAGAGCTCTTTGGAAGAAGAGGAGGGTGCACATTGGTTGGGCAGCTGTAGGCTTTGTCGCAGCAGCCGAATAACAAAAGAGCCCAAGGGAGTGATTTGTGCTTAATCACTTATTTTGCCTTCTCTGTGCAAAGTGCTCCCATCCTTCATGGGCAGAAAACCTAAAGTCGGCTAATTTTTCGCATCTATAGGTGTGATCGATAAAACATGATTCAGAGATTGATTTTGGAGCTGCAATGGTTTATTTTTTTATATTTATTTATTTATTTATTTATTTATTTATTTATTTATTGCTGCAATGGTTTAAAAAAAGAGTTAAGCCAGAGTAGGAAGTAACGTTGCATTCTGTTTTCAATGGTTTTGGAGGAGAATATCCGAAGGTTCTCACCCTGGTGAGGCCGATGCGGTTTGTCCTCACTCCCGGATCCGTTAGGCCTCGAAGGCCGAGCGCAGAAACCCCTCCTAGGATCCAAGAGGGAAGTCTAAAGGGGAAGGAGCGCTCAGGAGACCCTGGGGCTCCGGGCGAGGGGGACAAAGAAGAGCCGCAGAACAGCTAAACAGAGAGAAGGAGAGCTAGGGGTGGCGTTTAGTAAGTTTGAAGGTTCGGAGCTGGGGAAGGAAATAAGCAGCAGCCCAGGAAAGGACCCCCAAGCTGACCAGAAATGCAAAGGGGCCGGGGAGCAGCCCAAGCGTGAGAATCCCGAGAGCCTGAGCGAGGCAGCCACGGGAGGAGAGACTCCCGACTGTGAGAAGGGGCGCTGCGCTGCCGGGGCGGGTGCCGGTGCGGCCCGGGCTCTGACCGCCGGCTCCCGGGGTCCCTGCAGTATGAGGAGCTGCGGCTGACAGCCGGGAACCACTGTGACAACCTCCGCAACCGCAAGAATGAGATCCTGGAGATGAACAAGCTGATCCAGCGGCTTCAGCAAGAGATTGAGGCCGTGAAAGCCCAGGTGAGGCCAGGAAGCCTCGTGTGAGGCCCCACCTCGCCGGCCCGGGGCGGCTCCGTTCTCCCCGGGAGCGCGGGGAGGAGGGGGTGGGCATCTGGCCCTCACTCCGGGGGGCGCAGGCCGTGGGTACAGAAGCTGGCCCACCGCAGGCAGGAGCGGCCTTGGGAAACAGCGAGGTCCCGACGGACCCTAAGCAACCTTTGGTCACAGGGGAAATAGCAAGGGTGCTCCCCTAGGTGCGGGCACAGAAATGTGGTCGCCACGGCCCCTTCGAACCCAAAGACTCCAGTCCTGTGATCCTGAAAAATTCCAGGTGACTCCCAGGGGTCCAAAAACACAGACCCACTCTGTTCTCCTAGGCTGGTGAAATCCAGCCAGACACTTGAAGTCTTAGCCCCAAGATCTCCTTGAAGTGTCACAGGTAGAGCTGGACCCACGTCCTTGGAGGAACCAGATGTCACAGCCCCAGGACGAGATGCACAGCAGCTTTGAAGCGGGCATGTCACCACGACTGGGAAGGAAATCCCCTTCCTCCTCCTATGTGTTCCCTTTACTGTGGCCTCATTCCCACACTCACAAATCTGCCCACGCAGCCGGTTATGCCACCCAGCGGGTGTCCTACGCCTCAACTCCGCTCCGACACTATCTAACCGGAGAGAGGGTCAGATCCCACAGGGTCAGTGTCCCACACGACCGCCCCCACTTCAGATGCCCAAGCCAGGTCCAGGTTGCCACCCGTGCTTCTGACCCATCAGAGGTTCCCGCGACCCCCTCTTCCAGTCGATTAATTTGCTGGAGTGGCTCACGGAACTCAGGGAAACAGTTCAGCTACTATTTAGCCATTTGTTATAAAAGGATATGATCAAGAATCGGATGGAAGAGAGGCATAGGGCGGGCTAGACGGGAAGGACGCGGAACCTCTATGCCCCTCTCTGGGCACACGACCGTCCCAGCACCCCTGCTTGTTCACCAACCTGGAAGCTCTGTGAATCCCATACTTTGGGGATTTTTATAGAGGCCTCCTCTCTTGGGCATGACCAGTTATTAAGTCCATCTCCAGCCCCTCCCCTCTGTCTGGTCATGGGGCCGGGGGGCTGAAAATTCCAAGCTTCTGGGCATGGCTTGGTTGTTCTGGTGACCAGCCGCCACCCAGGAGCCATGCGGGACTCACCCAGACTCACCTCATTGGAACAAAAGACACTGCTATCATCCACGAATCCCAAGGGATTTGAGAACTTTGTGTCAGAACCCAAGGTCCGAGACCAAACATCAAAACAAAAGATGCTCCTAATGCTCTTACCACTTGGGAGATTTGCCAGACTTTTGGGGTTCTGTGCCAGGACCTGGAGGTAGAGACCTATATATATATATTTTTTAATTATCTCCTAATGACCATGTTCTCCCCGTTTTTCTGAGAGTCAGCGTTGGGCTCCAGGGAGCCCCCAGTAATGCCCTTCTGTGCCCTCGCCCCCAGCGCTGCAAGCTGGAGGCCGCCGTGACGCAGGCGGAGCAGCAGGGCGAGGCGGCCCTCGGCGACGCCAAGTGCAAGCTGGCGGGGCTGGAGGCCGCCCTGCAGAAGGCCAAGCAGGACATGGCCTGCCTGCTCAAGGAGTACCAGGAGGTGATGAACTCCAAGCTGGGCCTGGACATCGAGATCGCCACCTACAGGCGGCTGCTGGAGGGCGAGGAGCACAGGTGAGGCCCGGCTGCCCATCAAGGCCAGGTCCTCCCGCCCTCTGCTCCCTGGGGCTCCGCTTGCCCACTCCGCGGTCAGGGGGAAGCCCCAAAGGGCACAGAATCCCCAGCGCCACCCCCTTCACGCAGTGCAGGGCCGCGGCGGGGGCAGGAGGATGGGTGCCCCCCCCCCACCTTCATCAGCCTTGCTCTCTTTGACGCGGTCTCCTTGTGTCTTCTTCCCTCACTCCAGGCTGTGCGAGGGCATCGGGCCCGTGAATATCTGTGAGTAGATGAGCATTCCTGCGGGGGCTCTGGGGTCGTGGGGGCCGATCAACCCAACAAGGACAGGTCACACTGCCCCCTGCCCAGGCTGCGAGCGTGCCCCACCCCCACCCCAAGGAGGAGCTCTGTCTGCCGGGAGCTCCTGGCCAGACGGAGAGGGTGTACTTCACTTTGGGGGGCAGAATCAGGAGCAGATATGCAGCAGGGCCTCAGTGCTTTGGGGTCTAGAAGCTGCTGGGAACCATCGTGACGAGGGGATGCCTCTCTGGAGAAAGCAGTTGGGAAGCAGGCTCAGACAAGTAGAAACAAGCGTGAAGCGGAAGCCGAGGTTTGGGAGGAAGAGGACAGCTTCTAAGCACTTTTTGTGGCTAGAGTAGAAAGTCGGTGGCTGGCGTGGGGGTGTCCGTATTGGCGAGTGGCAGCAGGCGGGGGGATGGCCTGGCTGAGACACCTCAGGGCAATGCCCTTAGAGCCACAGGCCGCAGGACCCTAAGCAGCCCTCCCTGTTCCCACAGCTGTGAGCAGCTCCAAAGGCGCGGTCCTCTACGAGCCATGCATGGTCAGCACCCCCATCCTGAGGACCGAATACTGCCCAGGGGCCCCCGGGGTCCTCAAGAGCAGCGGGGGCTGCAGCGTGGTGGGCTCCGGCGAAGTCTACGTCCCCTGCGAGCCCCAAGGGGTACTGGGCTGCGTGAGCGGCCGGAGCCCCAGCACGAAGGTGGGCGCTGGGGGCAGCGCCTCCCCCCACAAGTGTTAGCGCGGCCCCAGAGGCTGGAAGCCCAGGGACAGGCCTCCAGCCCACAGCCTGGATGCCGTCCCCCCACCAGGGCTGAAGACAAGGATGTTTCCAAACCCCGCCTTCCTGTACCGACCGACCGCAGGCGCCCCTCGGGCATCTTCAGGAGTCACCTTTCACTTTGTGCACCACCCCGAGCCAGCCCCTGGGGGTGAACGCATCAAAGCTCCGCTTTGTGGACCGTCCCCTGCAAGTTTCCCCACAGAGCCAGTCTCCCGGGCCCACACCCCTGCAGGCTCCCCGCCCCCTTACAGCTCTCGTGCACCCGAGAAAAGCGAACTCCTTTTAACACCCAGCTAACACACGCACCGCGGCGATCGCCCGAATCCCACTCTGAATTCCGGAGCCCGGTGCCCGCGTTTCAGGATCGCTCTAGACCTCTTAACGGCCCTCTCGGTTGGCACACGGAATCCAGAGGCGGTCTTTGGGCACTAGATTTCCCTGCTCAGGGGTGCGGAACTCACACTACGAAAATACATCTTTTTCCTGAGTCCCGTTGGCAGCTGACGGCCGGGAAATGCCAAAACAAAGGCAAGGGGATGTGGGGAACTTACTGGACGGAGACGGTCGAGAGCTGACACCCTTGGCTCAGCGGAATCAAGCCCCCGCCCCACCCTCTGTACATAGCCCGCCCCGGCCCCAGGCCAACCCCCCACCTCCTGCTCTGTCTCCTTTTAGAACCTCTTGCTTTCGGGCTGATGTGAACGGGTTTTCCTGGCTACAGTGATATGGGGCTGCCCAGAAACTGGGAGGCTTTGGCTCAGGGGCTGCACAGAAGGAGGTGTCGCGCTGACCCCGTCTCCCCAGAGGCCCTTAGTGTTGCATCCTGCCACCCACCCAGGGAGCCACCATCTCTGCCATGAGCCTCTGGGCTTCTCTGTTCCCAATAAACTGACTGTTCACAGACTGCAGGCATCAGGATTATTTCTTACACCCCCACCTGCTCTGTGGGGTGCAAGGAGGCTGAAGGGGAACCAATGAGCAGCCTTTGGGACCTGGGAGCTGGGATGGGGGGGCTTGGGAGTGGAAATGAAGGTTATCATACAGATGGAAAAGCTACATTTGGATGATTGGTAAGCAGCCTGTGGAATAAATGCGGATCCATACAAATTGCATTTAAAACCCACATATCACACCCTAATAGATTGCAAGAGACTTGCCATGTTAAAAACCACGGCCTTGTGCGCATAGGCCTCCTCACCTCATGGTCCCCTGCAGAGGCCCCAGAGAAAGCCTGTTACGGGGAGGGGGCTATCATGTCTATACTTAGCAGCCTCCAAGCCCTGGGCTCTGCTTCCCCATCCTGGACCAGTCTCAGGGCAGGGCAGGGACAGGCCTGGGGAAAGCTGCGCAGATGGGCAGCAGCCCAGCCAAAAAGGAGGACCCTCCAGACCCCTCTCCCTCTTTGGGAACCCCAAGACTTAGAGATGAGAGTTGGTAGGAGCAGTTCTATCTACCCTCTGTGGGGCCCCCACATCCTTCCTGTGGCCTCACTGATCCCCTGTAACCAGCTGCCCACTGCAACCTCCCCGTGGGGGCTCCCCTCTCCTGAGTGTCAGGGTGCAGCTCCCCTTCCCCCACGGCCCCATCCAGAGCATCTATTCTGTGCCAACCCCTGCATGAGAAGCGGGTGATACAGAGGTGACTCAGACCCTCTCTTAACCCTGGAGGGACTCTTGGCCTCACAGAGGAGTCATAGATAATGAGAGGCAGAGAGTATGGGAGCAACAAGAAGAGGCAACTAATGATTATGCCCGGAAAGGGGGTCAGAGAGAGGTTCACAGAGAAGATTTGTAAGGAGGAGAGAGTCTGGGTGGAAGTCTGGAGCAGCACATTCAAAAGAACCCATTCATTTACTTTTTCGTTCATTCGATATATATTTATCAAGTACCTGCTATGGGTCAGGCCACCCCGCGGCTGGTGACACAGTGATGAACAAGACAGCTCCAGTCAGGGTTGACTTGCTCAACAGGTAGTATAGACGCAGTAGCTAGAGCCCACGGTTGGGACTGTCAAATGGTGCAGCCACCTTGGAAAGCAGCCTGGCGTTTCCTCTAAACACAGAGCGGCCGTAGGCCCCGGCACTTCCCCTCGTGGGCATGTACACCCAGAAGAAATGAAAGCACATGTCCACACAAACTCCTGTATGTGAGTGCTCGTAGCAGCATTATTCACAAGAGCCAGAGGGTGGGGACAGCCGTAGTCTGTCCACACAATGGAATACTATCCGGTGGTGAAAGGGACTGAAGCACTCACACGTGCTACCACAGGGACGATCCTTGAAAACATCACGCATGGCAAGTGAAAGAAGCCAGACATGAAGATCGCCTGTTCGACGAGTCCTTTCCTATGCAAGTCCAGAAGAGAGGAATCCATAGAGGCAGAAAGCAAATCAGCGGTTGCTTAGGGCTGGAGGGAGGAGAAGATGGGGTGGGGGGTGATGGCTGAAGGTTCCCTTTGGAAGTGGTGAAAACGTTCTAAGTTGGACTATGCTGATGGATGCATGTGCCTGAGCATATGCCAAAACCACCCGACTGTGCATTTTTTTTAAAGATTTATTTATTTATTTATTTATTATTTATTCATAGAGACACAGAGAGAGAGGCAGAGAGAGAAGCAGGCTCCATGCAGGGACCCGGACACGGGACTCGATCCTGGGACCCCAGGATCACGCCCTGGGCTGAAGGCGGCGCTAAACCGCCGAGCCACCTGGGCTGCCCCCGACTGTGCATTTTAAATCAGCAAATGATAGAGACGCCCGGGAGGCTCAGTCAGTTAAGCGTCTGACTCTTGGTTTCGGCTCAGGCCATGACGTCAGGGTCCTGGATGGAGCCCCACATCGGGCTCCATGCTCAGCAGGGAGTCTGGGTGAGATTCCCTCCCCCGCCCCCTGTCCCTCCTGCTCCGCTCACGCCTGCATTCTCTCTCTCTCTAAAATAAATAAATAAGATCTTCAAAACATAACAATAAAAACAATAAATGAGCTAATTATATGGCCTGTGGATTGTATCTCAACCAAGCTGTTTGTTTGTGGGTTTCTTAAGTGGGGCCCCCACGATGCAAGCCGCACAGGGTTTACAGCCCAGCCGGGCATGCAGACCTGGGACGGGAATTAAAGATGTGAGGATGGCTGCAACGGGGGACGTGACTGGGTGTCCTACCTGGTCCTGGGCTTTGGGAAGGTCCCCAGGAGGAGGGGCAGGCAAGCTGGACCCTGAAAGGCAGCTGGACTCTGGGGAAGGAAGCCTGGTGGTGGCGGCAGCAGGGGCGGGGCAGGTGCTGTTCCAGGCTCAGGAACCAGCGACTGGGAGCCCAAGCGCGAATTTTCCCCCCGCCAGTGAGAGTCTGGAGTCCAGGCCCACACAACCTTGCAGAGGGGAGGAGGGGGACAGGAGAGCAGGGCCTCCCCGCCTCAGTCCCCACTTGCAGCCCTGTCACTCTGGACCTGGCCCCAGAGCCAGCGGAGCTCCTTGCTGACGAACATGCGAAGCCCTGAAAACTGCAAGGATGCTCTGGCCCGGAGTCCCCACGGCCCTTCCACCTCCAGCCCACAGGCCAAGGCCCAGGAAACACGCCACTGGGTAAAGGTGGAGAGGGAGGGGGGCTGCCCCCCTCACTGTGAGGTGGGCTTGGCCTGGTGGCCCCTCCAGACCATATGCCGGGGGGGGGTCCCCTTCAGTGCTATGCAGCAGCACCCCAATCTCCTTTCCTCCGCACTGAGGAGCTGACTCCAAGCAGACAGGACAAAAGTGCCTCCTAGTGGTGGCAAGCGGCTCCTGAGCGCGGGAGGAGCCAGGAGCCAGGGCCAGCCCGGTGCAGGTGGGTGCAGGTGCGAGGGTACGGAGAGGATGGGGGTCTGCACGAGGTCGGAGCTTCACTGCACTCCACTGGGCCTCAGGAATCCAAACCCCGCCCCCCCCAAGCACCCGTGTGAGGACAGGACGGGAACAGCATCCCGGGGAGGATGGAAGCACCCAGAATGGAGCTCCTTGTCTCTGGGCCTGTCTCCCCAGAACATCTCCCATGTCCTCACCCGGGGCCTCTCTCCCCTCTACGAGGCCCTTCCCGGCCCCACTGCCCCCTCCCTCAGGTGCCCTTTGCCTCTGCCCCCCAGAGGCCCTTGTCTTGCCAGGACCCCTTTGTCATCCCAGTCCCCTGGGTGGCCCAGGTGCACCCACCACTGCCACTCTCCAGCCAGGGCTTCGACTGGGAGGAGCGGCTTCAGAAGCGGCCTTGTGAACGGAGCTGAGAGAACAGGGCCCTGTGTCGGGGAAGGAAGACAGCTGGGTGTCAGCGGTGCCAGCACGGGACCGCCACGCCAGGCCCAGCCACCCCCAGCATGGCCGTGGAAGTGGCCTGAGCCGTACACCTTCCAGGAGCATCGTTTTGGCTCTGCACAGGTGACAGCTGCGTGGGTAACGCGAGGAATCTGGATCACACCTGCAAGAGATCATCCTGCTTAAGAGTGGGGGCCCTGAACGGGGGGGGGGGCTCTCTGGCTCCCGCGGGGGTGTTTAGCTTCCATCACAGTGTCATTAGTCTGAGAGGGCAGAGGGGGGAGGGCCTAGGCAGGGTGGGCTCGGCGTCTCCCCACCGCCCCCCCTTCTGCTGGGGGACCCCGAGCTTCCCTTGCCACAGCGGCAGGTCCCGGCGCGAACACCACCCGGTGCCGTCTCTCCCCAGCACACATTGTCTCCAGGCAAAACAGAAACACTGAAGAGGGCGGCTTTTAGCAAAGCCTCCCAGCACCTGGCATCCCCGGCCTCGCTCCCCCCCTCCCGCGGGCTTGCACCTGCACCCGCACCCACGCCCGTGCCTGCACCCGGGCATCTCAGCCGCACGCAGCACAGCGGGAGATCTCCAGCCCCCAGACCCGTGGGCAGGAAGGAAGAACCGCCAGGGCCGCAGAGGCTCCAGCCAGCCCGGGGCCCTGGGGCAACCCCCCCCCGCCCCGCCCGCGTGCCACCCCGAGCAAAGGGCTGAGGGTTGTGTTACGCATCACCTGGCGAAATGATGCCTCAGAACCATAACTGCTGACGCGGCTCCTCAGCCCAGGACAGGCCCCACCGGCCCCGCCGGCTGGGGCCCCGGGAAGCCCAGCTCGGGACAGCCCCAGACTGGCGGGCGGTGGAAGCACCGCTGTGGGCAGGAACAGGGCCAGGGTGCCCGCCTGGCAGGGAGGGGAGGCCCGGGCAAGCGAGGGGAGGAGCAGAGAGGCCGGTGGGCGGAAATAGCTGCGGGTAGCCAGCCGCCTGCCACGGCCCAGACACCTCCACGTTCATCCCTACAATACTGTGAAGGAGAAGGAGGTGTCAGTCCACCTTACAGATGGAGAAACTGAGGATGAGGCAGGTTAAGGGACGTCCCCAGGTCACCGCTACGCCACGGAGGGTGCGTGCTCGCTGCCCCACACTGTTCCAAATGGCCGCACACAGTGACACTAAAAAGCAGACTGACTTTCAGCCCCTCGTATTCTCATTTCTAAGTTCTCTACACATAAGCAGAGTCCGGAGCAGAGTCCTGTCCCCACTCTGCCCTCGGTGCACCACCGGCCAAGGTCACTCCACTGGCAGGTGGCAAAACGGGACTGAACCCGGGTCCATCTGACTCCGAGGGCTGTGTCACGTCTGTCGTTGGCCTGGCACCCTCGTTGGTGTTCTTGATGCTTCTCCTCCCCCTTCTTCTGCCTCCCCAGGGGTCCACCAGTCGCCCTCCCAATCTCCTGGATCCCCTGGCCTGGCCCTTTCCTCCAAGCATCCCAGACTCAGAGCTCAAGAGGCCAGAGCCAGAGGGCGAACTGTGCTGGCTCCCGAGTGAGCACATGAGCTTCTGCACGAGCAGTGTCCTCAGGGCTGTGCCCACCCACCTTAGAGGCTGGAGTCTCCTCTTCGTGATGTATCTCCAAAACCAGATGCTGGAATTTCTCTTCTTTTTACTTTCTGCTCCTTTCTCCCCCTTTGCTTCCCACCCTGACTCTTTGAGGGGCATTCCTGCATTCTACAGAGCGGGAGCGTCCCCTCCACATGCCCCACTCTCCTGAGCACCGGGGATGTGGAACCAATCACACCAAGTGCCTGCATCCTGGAGCTTCTGTCCCAGCCAGGGAACAGTAGAGAAACAAGCAAATCGATGCAGGAGGGCACCTCTGATGGTGACAACTACTAGGGGAAGGGGGGGTAGGGAGGACGTGGGGAAGGGAGCTTGAAGTAGGAGGTGTCATATGAGCAAAGAGCTGGAAGTTGAAGGACCTGGTCATGCAGCTATTTGAGGAAAAGGAGCTTCCAGCAGAGAAAAGAGCAAGCGGGGAGTGTCCGAGGCAGGAGTTTTCCCACCTGCTTGATGGACAACCAGAAGTCAGGGCGGCGGGAGCCCGTTAGGGTGGACAAAGGGTGACAAAGTCCGTGAAAGCAGGAGAGCGGACTGTGGAGGGTCCTGTACACCATTTACCCTGAGTGGGATGGGAAACCAGAAGGGCCTAGAGATGACATGATCTAACACGTTGCTAAAGGATCGCGCTGCGCTGTTTAAGAAAAGGATGAAGGGGGAAAGGGAGACTAGCTTGAGGACACATCAATGGACCCAGTGAGAAGTGATGGGCTGGGGCAACAGCGCAGCAGTGGGGTGGTGAGAGGGAGAAGGAACCCACAAACGTTCCGAAGGGAGGATCAGCCAACGGATTGAATGTGGGACATGAGAAAAAACACAGGGGACCCAAGGATGACTGCCAGATTTTTGGCCCGAGCCACTCTAGGGATGGATGGTGAGCCTGGCAAGTGGAATGTATGTAGCAGGAGCAATTGGGAAAACGGTTTGGGATGCATTAAGGTTGAGATGCCTACTTGGCACCCAAATAAAGATGTTCATTAAAATTTATGTGCAGAGAACAGAAGGGATGTTCAGCACAGCGATATGCCTCGGCAGTCATCAGTGGAGAGGTGGTACTTAAAGACATGAGACTGGGGATCCCTGGGTGGCACAGGGGTTTAGCGCCTGCCTTTGGCCCAGGGCACGATCCTGGAGACCCAGGATCGAATCCCACGTCAGGCTCCCTGCATGGAGCCTGCTTCTCCCTCTGCCTATGTCTCTGCCTCTCTCTCTCTCATAAATAAATAAAATTTAAAAAAAAAGACATGAGACTGTATTACGTCACCAAGGGAATGAGTGCAGATAAAGATGTGAACAGGTACAAAGGCCGGGCCGAAGGATGTTGCAGTGTGTAGAGGTTGGGGACGGGAGGAGAAACTGGCTAAGACAGCCAAAAAAAAAAAAAAAAAGCTGCCAGAAATATGGCAAGGAAATCGGGAGAGCACGGTGTCTGGAAACCAAAAGAAGAAAGTGGTTCAAGGAAAGAGAAATGATCAAATATTGCTGAGAAGCTAAGTGAGGGCCAAGGACAGACCCCTTCGGTTAGCAGCACGGGGATCACAATCTTCACGAAAAGGATTCTCTCGTCATTACTTTCCTGCTTCTCATATGCCTGAGAGCTGGGTCTATGGAAAATAGTAGTAAACTAGGAACAGAGGGAAATGTCCTGAATTTGATAAAGAACATCTACAAAAAAAAAAGCCTGCACCTAACATCCTACTTAATAATGGTGAGAAACTTGAAGCTTTCCGACTAAAATTAAAAATAAGGCCAAGTGGGGCACCTGGGTGGCTCAGTGGTTGAGTGTCTGCCTTTGGCTCAGGTTGTGATCCCGGGGTCCCCGTGAGGAGCCTGCTTCTCCCTCTACCTAGGTCTCTGCCTCTGTGTGTGTCTCTCATGAATAAATAAAATCTTAAAAATAAAAATAATAAGGCCAAGAGGTCCTCTCTCACCACTGCTTTTCAACCTTGGTCTGGAAGTCCTAGCTAATACAGTAAGACCAAAGGAAATAAACCCCTTTGCGACTGGAAAGGAAGAAAATGGCAAAGAACCCGGCTGGATAGCTCAGGTCAAAAGCACGCATCCCCTTCCAAGTAGAATCCCAAGCATCCCAAAGAATCCCGAACATCCAGTCAAGCCCAAGTTCCACCAGATACAGAACAAGTAGGATGAACCCTGTCATGTGCTGGAATAAAAAAGGCGAACACCTGCCCTGCATCCTGAAATATCTGCAATCCTGGCAACAATGATAATATCCAATTGCTTAGAGCTTTTCCTTTTCTACCCAGAGACTTATTGCTTTGTCTCCCACCAAGTGCTAACCAGGCCCAACCCTGCTTAGCTTCCAAGATAGATGCATTCAGGATGGTATGGCCCTAGACCAGAGGCTCATGGCTTTGGGTCTCTCTACCCTAACCGAAGATTCATCAGCACCAGAAACCCACACACAAGCCTATAGATCAGCCTTAATGTGTATTTTGGGGATTCAAAATCATGTAACACAGATACATGGTTAAACCATTGGCATGCTTTGGCCTCAGATTATGCCATGAAAGTACTGACCAGTGGAAGACCTTAACATAAATCTTCCCCCCAACACAGAGACTGTCTTTTTATCTCTCCATCCTCAGCACCAGGCACACTGCCTGGGACACAGGGACAACTGATCATCGTTGAGTGAAGTAATGAATTCATGAATTAGTCTCTTCTGAGTGTCTCAAATCAGACGTGCATCTCCACCAACCTAAATGAGCTTTGCTGAAGATTCAGCTCGTATGTAAACCACAAACCAGAGCATGGAGGACAGATAAGACTACAAAAGGGTTTTTGGACTACTTAATCCATCTACAGAGATGCAACAAGCCATATTCTTGCTATATCATTTCTGACTCAGAGCTGTGCAGACCCTGTCTCTTCTGCAGACCCCTCTCACACCCCATCTATTTAGGGGGTTACATCCATACGGGTGCATCTCTTTTGAGCCTCTTGCTGGAATCCTACCATCCTAACTTTCTGGTGGTTAGCCGCACCTGCAGTGAAAAAGGCTATTGGATTTATGACCAAAGCAAATTTATGTCCCCATAATGGCAATTGTGGTGAACTTGTGGGGGGAAAATAGGACCATAATGTTTATGTGTTTATGTGTTTTTAATCTTTATAGGCTTGATGTTATAGCCGGATCCTGAGGAGAATAGGTGTGTCTGAGATTAGCTCATTATTAACGAGGTCACAGGCATGAAGAGTTTCTGCTAACTACCCAAGCTCATAAATGCATCCAAATGGATTTTTTTGCATTTTTATGGGGCCAATCCTCAGATTCTCAGACACATAAAAGGGGGAAAGAGATCCACTAGCCTCAGAGGGACTCCCAGCTCCGGCTCGCCCCACTCTGCAATCCCCGCTCTGGAAGCCATCATGTCTTGCCGCTCCTACCGAGTCAGCTCTGGGTGCCGCATGGGCAACTTCAGCTCTTGCTCCACAGTGACCCCCCAGAACCTGAACCGCTTCCGGGCAAGCTCTGTCTCCTGCAGGAGTGGGCCCAGCTTCCGGGGCCTTGGCAGCTTTGGTAGTCGGAGCGTCATCGCTTTTGGATCGTGCTCACCCCGGATAGCAGCTGTAGGCCCTCGTCCCATCCGCTGTGGCGTTGGCCTTGGTGCTGGCAGTGGGATGGCCTTTGGCTTTGGTGATGGCAGTGGTGCTGGTATGGGCTTCGGGGCCAGCAGTTGTGTTGGCCTGGGATTTGGAGCCGGCAGTGGCCTTGGCTATGGCTTTGGCTACAGAGTTGGAGGAGGTGGAATCCCAGCAGCCCCATCTATCACAGCAGTGACCGTTAACCAGAGCCTGCTGACCCCCCTCAACCTGGAGATTGATCCCAATGCCCAGAGGGTGAAGAAGGATGAGAAGGAACAAATCAAGACCCTCAACAACAAATTTGCCTCCTTCATTGACAAGGTACCTATAACAGCTCAATCTTTAGATCTGGGATGGGAAGAGCTAAAATGCATTGGAGTGTCCTCTCCCTTAAGAAAAAACATCCCAGGCCTGAGGCATCAGCCTTGACCCACATCCTTCAGGCACTGCAGTGTGATTTCTGGGTCACTTTGTTGCAAAACAAGGACAAACTTGAGGAAATGGTTCGTGATGGGGTAGACTAAGACAGTGGTTGTGTCTTCTGGAGGAAAGAGAAACATCCAGGCAAATCTGAGGGCACCTGGACAAACTAAGTCCTAGCACCTAGTCACTTAGAAATATCTCTCAGATGGGCTAGAAACCTTAAGATTTTGGCCAGGCCAAATGTTGACTACGTGTTTAAAGGGTTTTATCCTTTAAGATTTTTGTGCTCTTTTTGAGATTGTCACAGTCTCTGAGGCTGGGTAACCACATCTGTTCAGGATCAGGAAAGTAGAGAATGGAACTGAGTGATTTTTGCACAAAAGAAAGAATATATGCTCTCCCCCGTGGGCTATATACCAAAATCCAGCTGAGTTGCCTAGATAGAAGGAAATAGTAGGAAGCCACCACAGAAAGTCATGATCTTCAGACCGATGAGAGGAACAGTGACACCCTGATGATGTGGAACTGACATCCCACAAACCATGCCTCCATGGAGTGGGTATAATCCTCTCTCTCTGAGAATGGAAACTCCCTTCTGTGAGCTTCAGGTTCCTATCTCTGAAATGAACGGGTGGAGCAAATGATCCAAGTTCTTCTCCAGCTCTATAATTCTCAGCTGATGGAGTATCTGGGATGATGGATAGGACTTATAACCTGAGAATTCCTATCTCCTAATGTCTTATCCTATCCCAATATACTTTGCTCCTCATTCTCGGTGAGAGATGGCCGATACCAATTTTTAGATATAGGCAAATCCCAGCTCAGGTAAAATCAATTTTTCAAACTTCCCAGTGGACTGGCTTACACCATTCTTGGAGTGTAGAGGGGAAATGGTGCTAAAGTGCTTTGGTTTGAAAGCTTCTGTTTGCAGCTGAGCCTGGCTGAGCATGAGGAGGGGGTTGCAGACATACTTTTACAGCTTCTACTGAGTTACAGGAGGAATGAAAGTCAAATGACAAGAGAACAACGTCAACATAAGGCTGAGAGTCATCTCTGGCCACCTGAAGAACTGGCTGACATGTAGGCGACCCCATCAAGTTCTTCAGGTGCCATTTCTCTGTCCCTGCGGATTTAGGTGCGGTTCCTGGAACAGCAGAATAAGCTCCTAGAGACCAAGTGGAACTTCCTCCAAGAGCAGAAATGTGCCAGGAGCAACCTGGAGCCCCTCTTCGAGAATTATATCACCAACCTGCGGAGGCAGCTGGACGTAGCAAACAGTGACCGGGCTCGGTTTGAGGCTGAAAGGAACCACATGCAGGATGTCCTTGAGGGTTTCAAGAAGAAGTAAGTGGCATCTCTACTTCATAGAACAAGGACCGGCAGGGTTTGGTCCCCAAAGCAGGTGCCAAGCTCAGATAACAGCAGCTGGAAGGATCGGGGTTGAATGCTGGTTTCAATACTCAGCCTAGAGATGGGAGTAGGGGCAATGATATGTAGGGAAGGAGGAGAAAGCCCTCTGCAGGTCCTGAGTAAAAAAGGAGTCTTGGAATTGGGCATGGTTTATCCCTAGTCTTATCTATGGGAATGGAGAGTGGACTCCAGAAAAAGGAGCCCTCTGGTTTTAAGAATAGTGCTCGGGGGATCCCTGGGTGGCGCAGCGGTTGGGCGCCTGCCTTTGGCCCAGGGCACGATCCTGGAGATCCAGGATCGAATCCCACGTCGGGCTCCCGGTACATGGAGCCTGCTTCTCCCTCTGCCTGTGTCTCTGCCTCTCTCTCTCTCTCTGTGACTATCATAAATTAAAAAAAAAAAAAAGAATAGTGCTCGGGTTCAGCAATGAGTGGGGTCCTATTTTCTCTATGTTCAAGTACAATGACTCCAAGTCTTTTCCAGCAGAGGAGCGTAACAATGGTCCACATTTTCAGACCCCAAATCTAATTTGAGAAAGTAAAAGAGATTTGGAAAAACTGAAGGCCATAGGCTCATAAATGGTCCTAAAGATGAGACAAAGAAGATGAGAACACATAGGTGGCAACAGAGACCCATGCTCCTGGATGTAACAGAGATGTCTTAAGAGGCTCACTGGGTTGCTGGGAATAATTGCGTCTCAGTTCAGAATGAGAACTCACCCTCTCAATCCTTATCAACCAGGTACGAAGAGGAGGTGGGATTCCGGGCCAACGCTGAGAATGAGTTTGTGGCTCTGAAGAAGGTAAGACAGACCAACAGGTCCAAGCAAACTTCTCCCCCAGACAGGAAAATGTTCTGAAGTCAAAACCTGCTCCCACCGCCAACTCCCTACCTATAAATGGCCCAGGGGAGCCCGGTGGAGTCTGGGGCCACCCACAAAAGGTGGAACCTCAAAGGTCGTAACAGGTTCCCTTTGGAGTTCTGATTTGGCCTCAGATTATTTAGGACTGGGTCTTTGCAAGAGCAGAGGTCTGAAGAGGTGACCTTGTAAGAGTCTTAGATTTAAAAAAAAAAAAAAGAGAGAGAGAGAGAGAGTCTTAGGTTATCCATATTCTTCTTGTCTCTAAATAAGCATTTGAAATGTCCAGGAGCCCCCAGGGGAGTTTTCATGTCATAGTAGGGAGAAGAACAACAGTCACTAAACTGCATTCCAGGGACTCTCCCACCCATCCCAAAGCCTGGCCTGGCCCTATGCGGATTGGCCTGATCTTCCCACCCATCTCCAGACCCCACCAAGTTTAAACAGTGCACAAGTCATGACCATTTTATCCTTCTGTCTTTTCTGCAGAATGTGGATACAGCTTTCTTAAATAAGTCTGACCTGGAGGCCAACGTGGATACCCTAACTCAGGAAATCGACTTTCTGAAAACTCTATACATGGCGGTAAGCATCCATTCCTCTGAGCCAAACAAGGAGATCGGTGCTCAGCCTGGACTCCTGGGGGACTTCGTCTGGACTGGCATAATTTCTAACATTTAGTACCATATATCTTCCTCCCGTTCCAATCTATATCCTCTCTATATGTCGATGTATCCACAAGGGGAGAAGGGAAGGTAAGCAAGTAAGGCTTCTCAGCAGCCTGACTCAGGTTTATGAATAAACTCTTTGGATCTATGATGCAACTCCTCTTTGGCCAATCCAAAGACCGGGCTCTAAGAGTGTCACTTCCTCTCTACCAATCAGAAGAATCTGGAAAACTGATTTGTTAGAAGATGTAAGGAAAACTGTGTTTGATCTAATTAACTAAATGAACTAGTTATCTTTTGTTTCGTAAGTGGTCTGTTTGGTCTGGTACAGAGCCAGCCAGAGCTAATGTCTGGCTCTGGGTGGAAAGGCATCAGAAAGCTCTCTCTAGAGCCCTTAGCGGCCAATTCTAAGTCCCTGGTTCTTTTAAGGACTGGAGATGCAGGAATTCCTAGACCATCATGTTCTAGAACATTATTAACTTTCAGTGATCCATGACCACCACAGTCACTCTGTGGATAAGCCAAAGGAAAGTTTCAACCCTAGCATGGCTCTCGCTCCCCTCTGCCAAGTTCCTAGGCCCCGTGTATTCACCTAAGCAAATAAGGTGCTAAAGGGGTATCTTCGAGCATATAACAAGGGCTCACTTTTTTTTCCTAAATATTTTATTTTATTCATTCATGAGAGACACAGAGAGAGAGAGGCAGAGACACAGGCAGAGGGAGAAGCAGGCTCCCTGCGGGGAGCCCCATGCAGGACTCAATCCCAAGACCTGAACCAAAGGCAGACACTCAACCATGGACCCACCCCTATAACAAGGGTTTAAATTCACACTGAAATGGTTCACGTCTCCTTCTTCATCTTGAGGTTTGGATGGTCAGCTCCATCTTTTTGCTCTGAACAAATGAGCAATGCTCTCGGCTCCTGAAGCTACTCCTGGGCAGAGTTCCAGCCACTGATGAGACTCTGAGCCCATCTGTCTTGCTGATCCTCCAACACAGGAAATCCAGTTGCTGCAGTCACACATCTCAGAGACATCGGTCATCGTGAAGATGGACAACAGCCGGGACCTGAACGTTGATGGAATCATCGACGAAATCAAGGCCCAGTATGAAGAGGTCGCCAGGCGCAGTCGGGCTGATGCTGAAGCCTGGTACCAGACCAAGGTGGGAAAAGGGGTGGGGGGCTGAGGAAGGGGTGTAGGCAGCCCTAGAGTAAGACTCATGTACGATGGAGTGGACCCAGTGGAGGTCTAAGGCCCGCAACTCAGTTGGGGCTGCAGTCTTCACTCAAACTTTGGCCTTATAACATCCTCCCTCCGCACACAGTATGAGGAGATGCGGGTGACAGCTAGCCAACATTGTGACAACCTGCGCAACACACGGGATGAGATCAATGAGCTGACCCGCCTGATCCAGAGACTGAAGGCAGAGATCGAGCACGCCAAGTCTCAGGTGGGCAAAGGAGAGGAGAGAAAGCCTCAGAGGGAGGAGGAGGGGCTCTGTTTCTAGCCTCACCCAGGGATCCCCTAATCCCGGCCAAAGCCCACCTGCCTGATGCCCTCCCCGCAGCGGGCCAAGCTGGAGGCTGCCGTGGCCGAGGCGGAGCAGCAGGGCGAGGCGGCCCTCACCGACGCCAAGTGCAAGCTGGCCGAGCTGGAGGGCGCCCTGCAGCAGGCCAAGCAGGACATGGCCCGGCAGCTGCGCGAGTACCAGGAGCTCATGAACGTCAAGCTGGCCCTGGACATCGAGATCGCCACCTACAGGCGCCTGCTGGAGGGCGAGGAGATCCGGTGAGAGCTCCCAGTGTGGGTGGGGGTGGGGGGTGAGGTCAGACTTAGGCTTCTAGACCAGCTGCGTGGGGAAGGGGACCAGGTGAAGAATCATCCGCTTGAACCATCTCTACAGGGAGCAGTAGCTTCCCTGCAAGTATTAGTCAGGTTGCCCTTGCCAGGGAATTAGAAGATGGTTCTAGATTTTCTCCTCCAAAATGCAAGTCTGTAGACAGGCTGCACCAGAATCATGGGATATTTTCTGTGATGGGTTATCTGTTGAAAAATAATAATAAAAACACATTTCCTCGAATTTTTTGACTCAATAGTTATGGGGCAGAGTCTAGTAAAATGTGTTTTTTTTCGAAGCTCCCGGGATGCTTGTAAGCCAGGGGTAAGAACCATGGGTAGGTTCACTCTGCAAAGAAAGCCGTCCCGGTAGCAGGCAGCTTTTCAAGGAACAACTCTGCTTGTGAACTGACTTATTTCTTTCTCTCCCCAGGATCTGCGAAGGTGTTGGACCAGTCAACATATGTAAGAAACTTGAGTTTTTTTTTCCTCTTCACACTTCTCTCCTGGGGCTCTGCAAAATTCCTTTGAAGTCAGGCTTGCGTTGGGATCTGGAACCCATGCTGGGCTTGGCCGTGATAGGGAGGCAAGGACCATTTAGCCCCTGGACTGGGAGCATCCCTTAGCTGAGGTCTGAGATCTCCCCAGAGAAAGCAATCACAAAGGTTTGCAGGGTCGAATGGGTGGGAGAAGGTCCCAGAAGAGAGTCAGCCCTTCTCTTGTGAGTGTCTTGTCCTTCAGGGACAAAGGTCAGAGAAGGAATGAAAAGGCCTGTGCCCAGGAGTTGCCCCCACTCATGGCAGGGGATGGGACAAGGATGAGCACAAGTCTTGCTGCTGCTGTTGCTGCCAAAGCCTCATTTGTGCCCAAAGCATGCAGGGGATTGTGCCCGGCACTTCCGGGGGCGGGGGGGTGGGCAGGAACAGAGAAGGCAAGAACACCCCCTGCTCTCTAGAACTATAATCTTCTTGAGATGAGCCCTACCCATTGTCAGCCTGACCCTCAAAGCCCTGAAGAGAGGCATGAGCACCCCTTTAGTGCTCACTTGGAGAAAATAGGTGGTTTGCCAGAAGTCACAAAGCTGGTCAGTGGCACAACCAGAATTCAAACTCAGATTCCTGATCCAAAAGTACAAACCTCCATGGATGTCTGGTGGGGTGAGCGCTACACTGGGCGGGTCAGGCGGGTAGAGCTGCTCGTCCTCCGGTGAGCCTGCCCTCGGAGAAGGTGTGGCTTCCTGCAAGAGGTCAGGCTTGAGTGGAGGTCACGGATGGTAGGAAGGATTCTGGTGAAAGGAGAGGGAAGGAGAGGGGACCCCTCCACAGACGGGGCTGCTCTAAGCAAGGATCTTAGTTGGGTTGGCGCCCTGGAGCATGGAGATATCCCCAGTGGATACCAGAGGGCTACAGAGCAAAGACGTCAGTGGGTTAAAAGAGAACTGACGAGAGACTCTTATTGGAGGGACAATGCGGGGACCCCCCCAGGGACATGATATGATCAGGAGAGAAAAGCCCATGGCTTTGTAGGAGTTACTGTTCCAGTTGTCTGGATAATCCAGCTCTCTGCCCAACCTGACTTCAGCTTATTTTTTTTTATTTTTTTTTATTTTTTATTTATTATTTATGATAGTCACAGAGAGAGAGAGAGGCAGAAACATAGGCAGAGGGAGAAGCAGGCTCCATGCATCGGGAGCCCGACGTGGGATTCGATCCCGGGTCTCCAGGATCATGCCCTGGGCCAAAGGCAGGCGCCAAAACGCTGCGCCACCCAGGGATCCCCTGACTTCAGCTTATATACATGACAGTCAACTTACGACTCTATGCCACCTGGGGAATTGGTTGAGTTCTCCCTATTTTTTTTTAAAGATTTTATTGATTTATTCATGAGAGATATATAGAGAGAGGGGCAGAGGCACAGGCAGAGGGAGAAACAGGCTCTCCATGCAGGGAGCCCGATGCGGGACTCGATCCCGGGACCCCGGGGTCACACCCCGAGCTGAAGGCAGATGCTCATCTACGGAGCCCCCCAGGGATCCCAAATTCTCCCATTTTAATCTGAATGTTTAACTTGAGGGGAGTCACAGCCCTAGAGTGGCCCAGACAAGAGGAGGGAGAGGGGGGTGTTGTCTGTGTGGACGAGAGGGACGGCTTGCGCGGGCCCTTCCCCCGGTGCCCGCCAGCACAGGGCAGGGCCCCGGGCCCCAGGAGTGGGCAGCCTGCCCGCTGACAGGTTCCTCTCCCGCCCGCAGCCGTGAGCAGCTCCCGGGGCGGGACGGTGTGCGGGCCCGACGCCCTGGCCGCCAGCGCCACCCTGTCCCGCAGCGCAGTCACCTGCCCGTCCGGCAGCGGCATCCGCTCCGTCAGCACCTGCGCCTCCAGCCTGGGGGGGGCCCGAGTCATCAAGGCCAGCGGGGACCTGCTGAGCGCCGGCTCCCGGGGCGGCTTGGTGCTGGGGGGCGAGGCCTGCGCCCCCAGCGTCCCCTGCCCACTGCCCCCCGATGGGTCCTTCAGCAGCTGCAGCGGGGGCCGAGGCAGCCGCAGCTCCAGCGTCCGCTTCGTGTCCACCACCACCTGCCATCGCACCAAGTACTAGAGGCCACGCCAGCCAGCCACTGCCCGAGAAGAGCCACCTCAAAGTCACCTGCTTCTGTCCCAGAGGCGTCTGGACTCTGGGCCCGAGGGAGCTCCAGCCACCCCTCCTGCCAGGCAGGCAACGCCGCTCTCCCCAGGGATTGATCTGCCAGGCCCTGTCCTCGGGGGCATTTTTTCCACCACCTGGATGCTCCGTCTGCAGCCCCAGTAGACTGGCCTCTCGCTGACTCCCCATTTCCACTCTTCGGATCACTCTTCACCTTTCAGTCCCGAAGAAAGGCTCATTCCACACAGTTCCACAAATCAGGGCCCCGGGGAGAAAAGGAACAGTGCAAAGCCAAAAAGAATGTGCTAGGCACCATCGCCATCCATGGCTTTGGATTAAGTTGGAGAATGGAAAGTTGGCTGTCCACACTGCGGGCGTCTTCAGCCCACTGCCCTTTGCCTCCTCCTTCCTTTCGCTGGCAGGAGAAGGTTCTTTCCTTCTCTTCCTCACCCGAAAGGATCCACAGTCCTTGGTAGCCCAAGGGATCCCTAAGTCCCCTGAGATGGTTCTTCTCCAAGTGGCAAACGTCCCAGCAGCTTCTCTTCCTGCGTTGTTGGTTTAATGTGCATGTGAGCGCACGTGGTGGGTGGGTGCAGATGGAGAGGTGGGCTCTGCTATGCTGCATGGCCCCTGCCCCTGTTGGTGGTGTGAGGGAGGCCCAAACCCCGTGTGCTGCAGGAGGGTTTATGTCTGCAACTCCAGGGGGGTCTGGGGTGGGGTGGGGTGCCTGTTTGTACTATCCTTTGCATTGCTGGGTTTTCAATAAACTTGCCAAGCTAACCTCACTAGGACTCTGGCCTCTCCTTCTGGATCACATTGCCGATGGGAGACATTGCCTCCTGGACTCCACCACTCCAACCCCTGCCCTCTCCACCATGCACACCCCCCGCCCCAGGGACGTGCCAAGGGCAGAGGCTGCTGTCCTGGGCACAGAGGAAGCACTGAGGAAAGAGGGCTCAGGGCCTTCCCTGCGGGGGCTCACAACTCAGTGAGGGAGAGAAGAAATGCAGCAGAGGCCCCAAGAACAAGTGCCCAGCAGCCCGCTTCTCTCCAGGCATTGCCCCACACCTCCTGACCAACAGAAACCCTTCCCCCTGTTCCCCAGGTCCTGTCCCAGCCCCACTTCCTCTGGGATCATTGCAGGACACTCATCTTCTGCCCTCACTCTTGTCTCCATCCAGCTCACTCACCACGATGCTGCTAGAAAGGCCTAACTCACATAGAAAACTGATCATGGCTCCCCCCCCCCCCACTAATAGCCCTCCGTGGCTCCCCACTGCCTTTCAGAAAGATTCCAAACTTCTCAACATGGCATATAAGCCCTGAGTGATCTGCCCGTACACTTCCACCCCGTGCCATCCCTCCACGCACCCCACTCTGGCCTCTCATCCTTTATTCCTTCACCCAACAGACGCTCGTGCAATGCTTGCTACATGCCAGGCACGATGCGGGGAAAACAGCAGTGAATGAGACGTGGTCCTTGTCATCAGAGAGCCCACAGTCCAGGCTGACAGGCGGACAGGTGGACAAGCACTGTGACTTGACATGTTACGTGCCGTGTTCAGAGTGGAGTCAATGCTGCACTCCACAGACGAGAGGCCCAACCTAGACGTGGGGCATTATCAAAAGCTTCCTGGAGGATGTCATGTCCCAGCAGAGATGTGAAGGCCGATGGATTGGCCATACTAAGGAGGAGGAAGTGCTCCAATCAGAGGAAACAGGGTGTGCAAAAACCAAGAGGTTGGAGAGAGCGTGCCCAGTTTGGAGATCTCGCTGGGGCTGAATGACACAGCCTGCAAGTGACAGCAGAGGTGGGGACAGGAGTCAGACAACACGCACTCAAGATCGGCTCCCGGGGCACAGCTCCATCAGGGCCCACGTCCCACACAGGGACTGTTTGCCCCTCTGCCTCACCTCGAGAGCCCTCCTCTGCAAGAAACACACCTTTCTTCTTTATGGAATCCACCTCGCCCACACCTCAGCCAGCAACCTGACAACTTACATGTCGCTCTGCTCGCAGTCTAAGGCCTGCCTGACCCTGGGCTCCCCAGCCCACCTGTTCTTCTGCTTCCAGGAGCTCCACACTACCCACTTCGTCTGCCATGTGAAGTCACACACGCCCCTCAGGTTAGCAGCGACAGCAAGGCAGCCCCCATCTGGCCTTAGTGCGTCTCCTCAGCCAGACCCACGTCTACCCTGTGCTGGTTATCAATTTCTTGCCTTGGTTCCAAATTCACCCTTATTGCCTCCCATGTGAAAATGGATCTGATCCCTCTAAAAATTTTATTTTGCCAGCTGGCAAGATGTTAACTAAGCCTTGTCAGTAGGCATTTCCAGAATCAACGGAGAGACGTTGCAGGAGTAGGACTTTCCTTCCATTGAGCTGTCTCAGCAGTTTCTCTACTGCCAGATTCCTGCAGCACAGACTTCTATAATATCAGGATCCCGCAATGCACAGCAGAGCACCCAGCAGCCAGCAGCTTCCCCAGCACCCCTCTTGGGCAATTTCATAGGGAGTTCCTCCAGCACTCTTCATGAAAAACTTTCCCCAGCACCCTAGAGGGTGGATTTTTGGTAAGTTCTGGATGGGAGATTTCCAGCAAGTTCCATCGGTGCGACACCACAATGACTTCTCTGGAATCTAGTGAGCAGTGGTTGTGCCCTGTCCAAAGAGACCAGTAGTAAGGCTGTGAGCCATTAACTCTAATAGAAATCCCATCTTTCTGGGGCACATGGGTGGCTCAGCAGTTAAGCATCTGCCCTCAGCTCAGGTCATGAGCCCAGAGCCCTGGGAGGGAGCCACACAATGGGCTCCCTGTTCATCAAGGAGCCTGTTTCTCCCTCTCCTCTCCATTCATCCTCTCTCTTGCTATCTCTGTCTCTCTCAAATAAATAAATTAAATGTTTTTTAAAAAAAGAAAGAAAGTCCATCTTTCTATCCAGGGGAAGCAGGAAAGAGGGCACTTGTGAGCTGGAAAATATGTAAGGGGAATCCTCCTGTTTTTCCTCTTTTCTCTCATGGTTTTGCCTGAGAGCAGATCCCAGTCATAAGGCTGTGCAGCAGCCAGAATCTGGTAGCAGAAACTCCAAGAGAAGCCTGATCTTTTTGGCAGGAGGAACCAGGAAAAGAGACCCCCATTTGGGAGAAGAAATGAGAGAGAAAAACTGGGGAGGGGATTCCTCTGTGTGTAAATCCACACATGTACAAGTCCTGGGCTCTCCCTTGAGCTATACATGCAAGGGAGACCCAAACAGCGTGCCAAAGCTTTGAGAACTGAATAACAATTAAGTCACTGCCCACGTTTCAGACAAACCCTAAGTGGAATAGACACAGGACAGACACAAATCAGCAAGCAAAGAAAGGCTTGAAAATTGAAATTGAACGAAGTTTCCCACAGATGAAGTGAAGAACTTTTAGTCTGAACCTAATTAGGCAGATTCTCTATCAAACAAATAAATCAAAACGGAAAACTCTTCATAGGATTTACCAGGACCAAGAGTCTACACATCATCATTAAACTTTCCAAGATATGGGGACCCCTGGGTGGCGCAGCGGTTTGACGCCTGCCTTTGGCCCAGGGCGTGATCCTGGAGACCCGGGATCGAATCCCACGTCGGGCTCCCGGTGCATGGAGACTGCTTCTCCCTCTGCCTGTGTCTCTGCCTCTCTCTCTCTCGCTGTGTGCCTATCATAAATAAAAATTTAAAAAATTAAAAAAAATAAATAAACTTTCCAAGATATGATCTAAAATTATTTTGACATCCAGAAACCAGGAAATTGTGACCAATTTTCAAGGGGAAAGAAAAACAACGGATGCTAATCCCAAGATGACACAGATGTTGGAACTATCACACAAAGATTTTAAATCACTATTATAACAATGTTCCATAAGAGAAAGGTAAACACATTTGAAGTGAATTAAAAGTTAAGAATTCTCAGCAGAAAAAGAAACTATAAAAATGGAACCAGATGGAAATTTTAGAACTAAAAAAAAAATACTACATTTGAAGTTTAAAAGTCATTGATGGGCTCCATAGCAAAAAAGAAAAGACAAAAGTAAGTCAATAACTTGAAAATAGATCAATAGAAATTATCCAATCTGAAGAATAAAAAGAAAAGAATATTGAAAAAATACGTTAAGTGTATATATATATATATATATTCCTTGTCAACCCAGAATGCTATAGCCAGCAAAAGTATTCTTAAGAAGTGGGGGTCAGAATGACATTCTCAGATGAAAGAAAACTGAGAGAATTTGCTGTCTGCAGACCTACTCTAAAAAGAAGGCAAAAGTTCTTCAGAATGAAAGGAAATGATACCAGAGAGAAACATAGAACTTCAGGAATAAAGGAAGAGCAATAGAAATGGTAAATACTGGATAAATATAAAACGATTCTCTTTCTCTTGTATTCTTTAAAATATATGTCTGACTATTAAAAACAAAAATTTTAAAAAAAGACAAAAAATAAAAATAACAAAACAAAAATTGTAACATCATCTGGCAGGATTTCAATGTATGCAAATGAATATCTATGAAAACTATAACATTTTACATGAAGTGATGAAATATTAACTCTAGATAGACTGTGAAACATGAGATTATTTACACTATAATCTCTGGAATAGCCACTGAAAAAATAATACAAAGATATATATTCAAAAGTCAATAAATAGAGGGGGAGGGGCAAGATGGCGGAAGAGCAGGGTCCCCACGTCGCCTGTCCCCACCAAATTACCTAGATAACCTTCAAACCATCCTGAAAATCTACGAATTCGGCCTGAGATGTAAAGAGAGACCAGCTGGAACGCTACAGGGAGAAGAGTCCGCACTTCTATCAAGGTAGGAAGACGGGGAAAAAGAAATAAAGGAACAAAAGGCCTCCGAGGGGGAGGGGCCCCGCGAGGAGCCGGGCTGAGGCCGGGGCGAGTGTCCCCAGGACAGGAGAGCCCCGTCCCCGTCCCGGAGGAGCAGGAGCTGCACCAACCTTCCCGGGCGGGCGGAAAGGGGCTCGCAGGGAGGTGGAGCAGGACCCAGAAGGGCGGGGATGCCCTCGGGCTCCCGGGGACACTAACAGACACCTGCGCCCCGGGAGAGTGCGCCGAGCTCCCTAAGGGCTGCAGCGCGCACGGAGGGACCGACCGGAGCAGCTCGGAGGGACTCGGGAGCGGCTCCAGGGAGGGAGCTGCGGGGCGGGAGCGCGAATCCCACAGCGCAGGCCCCGGAGCACAGGGCGCCGGGACACAGCCCAGGACCCGGCCTCCCCCGGGACAGGCAGAGGCCGGGAGGGCCCGAGACAGCGAAGACGCTCCTGCCCCCAGCTGAGCAGATCAGCGGCCCCGCCCCGGAGCCTCCAGGCCCTGCGGAAGGAGAGCCGAGAGCCCCGAGCCCCGTAGTTCCTGCGGAGGCTGAATCCAGGCTTCCAGAGTTGCCATAGCAACTGCGACTGTTCCTCCTGGGGCCTGACCGGGTAAACAACCCCCGCTGAGCCCTGCAGCAGGCAGGGGCAGAGCAGCTCCCCCAAGTGCTGACACCTGAAAATCAGCGCAACAGGCCCCTCCCCCAGAAGACCAGCTAGAGGGACCAGTGATACTCCCCCGTGTTCCAATACAACTTGTTTTTGGCCACTCTGCACTGAGCAAAATGACTAGAAGGAAAACCTCACTTCAAAAGAAAGAATCAGAAACAGCCCTCTTTCCCACAGAGTTACAAAATCTGGATTACACTTCAATGTCAGAAAGCCAATTCAGAAGCACCATTATACAGCTACTGGTGGCTCTAGAAAAAAGCATTAAGGCCTCACGAGACTTCATGACTGCAGAATTTAGATCCAATCAGGCAGAAATTAAAAATCAATTGAATGAGATGCAATCCAAACTAGAAGTCCTAACGACAAGGGTTAACGAGGTGGAAGAACGAGTGAGTGACATAGAAGACAAGTTAATGGCAAAGAGGGAAACTGAGGAAAAAAGAGACAATCAATTAAGGGACCATGAAGACAGATTAAGGCAAATAAATGACAGTCTAAGGAAGAAAAACCTACGTTTAATTGGGGTTCCCGAGGGCGCCGAAAGGGACAGAGGGCCAGAATATGTATTTGAACAAATCCTAGCTGAAAACTTTCCCAATCTGGGAAGGGAAACAGGCATTCAGATCCAGGAAATAGAGAGATCCCCCCCTAAAATCAATAAAAACCGTTCAACACCTCGACATCTAATAGTGAAGCTTGCAAATTCCAAAGATAAAGAGAAGATCCTTAAAGCAGCAAGAGACAAGAAGTCCCTGACTTTCATGGGGAGGACTATTAGGGTAACAGCAGACCTCTCCACAGAGACCTGGCAGGCCAGAAAGGGCTGGCAGGATATATTCAGGGTCCTAAATGAGAAGAACATGCAACCAAGAATACTTTATCCAGCAAGGCTCTCATTCAAAATGGAAGGAGAGATAAAGAGCTTCCAAGACAGGCAGGAACTGAAAGAATATGTGACCTCCAAACCAGCTCTGCAAGAAATTTTAAGGGGGACTCTTAAAACTCCCCTTTAAGAAGAAGTTCAAGTAACTCTGAACGTGAATGGGCTTAATGACCCCATCAAAAGGCGCAGAGTTTCAGACTGGATAAAAAAACAGGACCCATCTATTTGCTGTCTACAAGAGACTCATTTTAGACAGAAGGACACCTACAACCTGAAAATAAAAGGTTGGAGAACCATTTACCATTCAAATGGTTCTCAAAATATACCCTAAAAACTACAGAACACTTCTGAAAGAAATTGAGGAAGACACAAAGAGATGGAAAAATATTCCATGCTCATGGATTGGCAGAATTAATATTGTGAAAATGTCAATGTTACCCAGGGCAATTTACACGTTTAATGCAATCCCTATCAAAATACCATGGACTTTCTTCAGAGACTTAGAACAAATTATTTTAAGATTTGTGTGGAATCAGAAAGACCCCAAACAGCCAGGGGAATTTTAAAAAAAGAAAACCATATCTGGGGGCATCACAATGCCAGATTTCAGGTTGTACTACAAAGCTGTGTTCATCAAGACAGTGTGGTACTGGCACAAAAACAGACATATAGATCAATGGAACAGAACAGAGAACCCAGAAGTGGACCCTGAACTTTATGGTCAACTAATATACGATAAAGGAGGAAAGACGATCCACTGGAAGAAAGACAGTCTCTTCAATAAATGGTGCGGGGAAAATTGGACATCCACATGCAGAAGAATGAAACTGGACCACTCTCTTGCACCATACACAAAGATAAACTCAAAATAGATGAAAGATCTAAATGTGAGACAAGATTCCATCAAAATCCCAGAGGAGAACTCAGGCAACACCCTTTTTGAACTTGGCCACAGTAACCGGAGAAGGACAAACAGTGTATGTTCTCATTCATTTGGGGAATATGAATAATAGCGAAAGGGAATATAAGGGAAGGGAGAAGAAATGTGTGAGAAATATCAGAAAGGGAGACAGAACATAAAGACTTCTAACTCTGGGAAATGAACTAGGGGTGGTGGAGGGGGAGGAGGGTGGGGGGTGGGGGTGAATGGGTGACGGGCACTGAGGGGTACACTTGACGGGATGAGCACTGGGTGTTATTCTGTATGTTGGTAAATTGAACACAAATAAAAATTAATTTATAAAAAAAAAAAAGAAAAAAGAAAAAAAGAGACAAACCAAAAAAAAAAAAAAACAAAAGTCAATAAATAAATTAAAGGGAATATTTTTTAATATTCAAATAACCCAAAAAATACAGGAAAGGGGTACCAGAGAAACAAAACTTAGAAGGAACAAAAGCAAAACAAATAATAAAATGACTGCTCTAAGTAAAACTATATTAATAATCACACATAATGTAAATGGTCCAAACACACCAAATTAAGTGGCAGAGATTGTCAGATTAGATTTTTTTAAAAAACTCAAATATATGTTGTCTACACTTTAGATACAAAGACGTGGATAGGTCAAATTAAAATGATTGAAACTGATATATCACAATAACTATAATCAAAAGAAAGCTGGAATGATTATATTAATATTAGACAAATTAGGTTTAAGAACAAGAAATACTGCCAGCAGTAAAGAGATCCCATACTGTTATAAGGGTCAATTCAACAAGAAGACATGACAATTCTAAGAGTGTATGCACCTAACAACAGAGCTTCGAAATACATGAAGCACAAACTGGAAAGTAGTGAAAGGCAACACAGGCAAATCCACAATCATACTTGATTTAAACACTTCTTTCTCCGTAATCAACAGAACAAGTAGACAGACAATCAATAGGAATACAAAAGACCTCAACAACATTATCAATCAAGCTGACAACTGACATTGATAGAACATTCCACCTAAAAACAGAAAAATACACATTCTCCTCAGTGACAACAGGGAACATTTACCAAAACAGGCCACTTTTGGGCCATAAAACAAACCTTAACAAGTTTTAAAAACTCAACCCCATACAAAACATGTTCTCTGACCATAATGGTATTAAATTATAAATCAGTATCAGAACAATATCTGGAGAATACCCCCCAAAATACTTGAAAATCAAGCAACACACTTCTAAATAACAAGTGATCAAAGAGGAAGCCACAAGGGAAGTTAGAAAATATTTTAACTGAGTGAAAACTAAGACACAGCATATCAAAATTTTGGGATGCAGCTAATGCAGTGGTTAGAGGAAAATTTATCACATTGGATACTTAAATTAGAATAGAAGGAAGGTCTCGAATCAATTATTTAAGCTTCCTTCTTAAGAAACCAGGAAAAGGGGGCATCTGGGTGGCTCAATGGTTGAGCATCTGCCTTTGGCTTAGGTTATGATCCTGGGGTCCTGAGATCAAGTCCTGCATAGCCTGCTTCGCCCTCTGCCTATGTCTCTGCCTCCTCTCCCTGTGCGTCTCTCATGAATAAATAATTTTTTAAAAAGCAAGGAAGGAAAGAAAGATGAAGGAAGGAAGGAAGGAAGGAAGGAAGGAAGGAAGGAAGGAAGGAAGGAAGGAAGGAAGCAGGAAAAGAGGGGCACCTGGGTGGCTTGGTCGGTTAAGTGTCTGACTTGATTTAGGTTCAATTCATGATTTCAGGGTTGTAAGATCAAACCCAGCCTCAGGCTCCGCATAGGGCATGAGCCTGCTTGAGATTCTCTCTCTCTCCCTCTGTGTCCCCCTCTTAAAAAAAAAAAGAAAAGAAAAGAAACTAGGAAAAGAAGATGAAAGTAAACACAAAGCAAGCAGAAGAAAGGAGGTAATCAAGAAAAGAGCAGAAAAAAATGATACTGAAAAGCAGAAAGACAAAGTAATGCAACTGAAAACTGGTTCTTTCGAAGACTAATAAAATGGGTAAACGTCTAGACAAGCTGTACGAGGGGCGGGGGAAGAGAAGGCAAAAATCAGCCCTCTCAAGAGTGAGAGACAGACATCTCTACAGACACTGCAGATATTAATTAAGAGGATAATGAAGGAATATTACAAACAGCTTTATGCCCAGAAATCTGGGAACTTAGAGGAAATGGGTCAATTCCTCGGAAAAACACAAATGACCAAAGCTGATTCAAGAAAGAAAATAGCCCAAATACAGGGACGGCTTCATGGGCATGTGTGATATTGTGATTTGTAATCAGAAATAAATGTTTGGT
Source organism: Nyctereutes procyonoides (assembly GCF_905146905.1). Classification (NCBI taxonomy): domain Eukaryota; kingdom Metazoa; phylum Chordata; class Mammalia; order Carnivora; family Canidae; genus Nyctereutes; species Nyctereutes procyonoides. The sequence goes on along the minus strand of NW_026575124.1, from coordinate 3,344,474 downwards.
TTTCATCCCCTTCCTGGGATCGGATTCTTCAAACCCTTGGGATTTCCTAAGCGAGGAGAGTGATAACGTTGTCCTTTGTGTTAATAAGCTGATTTTTGGGGTGTACCTAAGGAAAGAGGCTAGTTGCAGGGGGCTCCAACCAGTGATTAGAGGGTTGGAACTTACCAGAGAGGGGAGAGGGGCTGGAGGTTGAATGGATCAATCATGATTTTGTGCTGAAGCCTCCATCAGGACCCAAAAGGGGTTGGTGAACACAGGGAGATGGGAGAGTGGCGTGTCTAGAGAGGGTCTGGAAGCCCCTCGCCCTTCCCCACACCTTGCCTTATGCTCTCCTCCACCTGACTCTTCCTTTTAATAAACCAGTGATCTAGTAAGTAAAATGTTTCCGAGTGGGAAACCTGCCCCTGCCCCCCCCCGCCACACACACACACAGATGCCCACATCAGAGTGTGACCACAACTCTTAGTGTGTGTCCTGTGCAAAATCACACAGGATCCTATATCACAGCATGCCCCGCACGTGGTTTACTGACGACTGTCATTAAAATCTTGAAATTTGAAATTTTTGAACGTTCTTGAAAGCCTTACTTTTTAACAACAGGCCCAACATTTTTATTTTACATCGAGCCCCATAAATTGCGTAACCGGTTCTACCTGAAGAGCTGAAGGTCTGCTAGAGGAACTGAACATGTGAGTTTTGAATCTCACAACAACAACTACAGGCCCTAGTGCTCTCGCTGGTGCATTCTACCAAACGTTCAAGGAAAAACTCAACCCAAGGCTCTTCTGAAAAACATAAGAGGAGGGAAACCTCCTAGCTCCTTTTATGAGACCGGCATTACCTTGACACAAAATCAAGCAAAGACATGAAAACATGTAAGAACAGAAGACTGGGGACGCCTGGGTGGCTCAGGAGTTGAGCATCTGCCTTTGGCTCGAGATGTGGTCCCAGGGTCGTGGAATCAAGTCCCGCATGGGGCTCCCTGCATGGAGCCTGCTGCTCCCTCTGTCTGGGTCTCTGCCTCTCTCTCTCTCTCTGTCTCTAATGAATAAATACATTAAAATCTTAAAAAAAAAAAACAGAAAACTCAAAACCCATACTGCTCATGAACATAAACATAAAAATCTTCAACAAAATAGTAGTAAGTCGAATACAGTAGCAACATTAATAAATAACATACCAGAACAAGTAGGGCTTATCACAGGATTGAGTCATCTTTCAAAAATCTATTAATGTTGGGCACCTGGGTGGCTCAGTCGGTTAAGTGTCTGCCTTGGGCTCAGATCATGATCCCGGGGTCCTGGAATCAAGTCCCACGTCAGGCTTCCTGCTAAGCGAGGAGTCTGCTTCTCCCTCTGCCTCTACCCCCTGTTCACATGCTCGCTCTCTCTCTCTCTAATAAATAAACTCTTTAAAAAAAAGAGAGAGAAGGATCTTTTTTAAAAATCTAATAATGTCGTTTATTATATCGAGAGGCTAAAGAGAAAGAAACCCTGAGGTTATCTTAATAGATGCGCAAACGACATTCAGCATCCATTCCTGACCCAAAGGCTCGGCACGCCAGCTATAGACGGGAACGTCTTTAACCTGGAGAACGGCACCTACAGAGAGAGGAACCACGAAACAACAGATCTGCAGTCAGCAGCATACGGATGGCGGAAGGCTGCGTGCTTTCTGCCCCGAGACAGAGCCAGGCCAGGGTAGCTGCCTGCACCACTGCCACAAGCTGGACTCTCCAGCGACCTGGGGCAAGAAGAAGAAATAAGTCCCATGGGTTGGGAAGGAAGAAACAAAACCGTTTCTGTTTTCAGAAGGTTATCGTTTTCTACAGAGGAAATCCCAAGAAATCTTTTGAAAACCTTCTACCAAGAATACGTGAGTTTCGTAAGGTTGCAGAATGCAAGGTCCCCCCCCCCAGAGAGCCTCCCCCAGCGATGACATAGGCTTAAAGCCACGGGCTCCGGGGTGGGCCGAGCCACTTCATATCCCAGGCCCTAAGCTCCCCATCCGTGCGGCCAGAGGCCATAAGTCATAGGTAGCGATGCGTCCGGCTTGGTTCTTTCAATAACCTGATGTGGTAGGTACTTTTACTGTTCCCGCTAACATTCCTTTATTATTACTTGAGAGGTGAACAAAACCAAGGCCCAGAGAGGCTGAGAGGTAGAAGCAGCGGCATCCTGACTCCAGAACCCGCGCTGGTCGCCGCAAAGTTCTGGTGTCACTTCAGCTCCATAAGCCTCTTGCCCATAAAGTGGGAAAATATTTCCTACTGCAAAGAGTCGTCGTGGAGATGACACACAGTGACACGACTGAGGTGCTCAGCACCTAGCCCGGCGCGCAGTGGGTGCGCAGCAAATGTCTGATGTCGCTCTGCTCGTGGTGGCGGCGGTGGTTCTAGTTTTATGACTGATGGAGAGTCGCTGTGTTCGGCAGCTCAACCAGTCCAGGAGCAAACGCGGGTGGATGCTGAAGTGTCAGCAGGCTGTTTCTGGCATCTTCCTCCAAAGCCCTGTGTCCTGGGCCACAGGCAGGCAGGCAGGCAGGTAGGCAGGCAGGTATGCAGGCAGGCAGTAGGCAGTTAGGCAGGCAGGTAGGCAGGTAGGTAGGCAGGTAGGCAGGCAGTAGGGAGTTAGGCAGACAGGTAGGCAGGCAGGCAGGTAGGTAGGTAGGCAGGTAGGCAGGTAGGCAGGTAGGTAGGTAGGTAGGTAGGCAGGTAGGCAGGCAGGCAGACAGGTAGGCAGGTACGCAGGCAGGCAGTAGGCAGTTAGGCAGACAGGTAGGTAGGCAGGCAGGTAGGTAGGTAGGTAGGCAGGCAGGCAGCCAGGCAAACAGGTAGGCAGGCAGGCAGTAGGCAGTTAGGCAGACAGGTAGGCAGGTAGGTAGGTAGGCAGGTAGGTAGGTAGGCAGGCAGGCAGGTAGGCAGGCAGACAGGCAGGCAGGTAGGTCAGCAGGCAGGCAGGTAGGCAGGTACGCAGGCAGGCAGTAGGCAGTTAGGCAGACAGGTAGGTAGGCAGGCAGGTAGGTAGGTAGGTAGGTAGGCAGGCAGGCAGGTAAGTAGGTAGGCAGGCAGGCAGGTAGGTAGGTAGGTAGTTAGGCAGGTAGGCAGCCAGGCAGACAGGTAGGCAGGCAGGCAGTAGGCAGTTGGGCAGACAGGTAGGCAGGTAGGTAGGTAGGCAGGTAGGCAGCCAGGCAGACAGGTAGGCAGGCAGGCAGTAGGCAGTTAGGCAGACAGATAGGCAGGTAGGTAGGTAGGTAGGTAGGTAGACAAGTAGGCAGGTAGGCAGGTAGGCAGGCAGTAGAGAGGCAAGCAGACAGGCAGGCAGGCAGACAGGAGGGCAGGTGGGCAGGCAGGTAGGCAGATAGGCAGGTAGGCAGGTAGGCAGGTAGGCAGATAGGCAGGTAGGCAGGTAGGCAGGTAGGCAGGCAGACAGTACTCAGGCAAGCAGGCAGGCAGCTCCCAGCCCTCATGCTCTGCATCCAGGGCTCAGCCTCACCTGCCAGTGGTGGGGGGTTGCTGCCCTCTACTGGCCACCAGCTTCCCAGGAGGCCCTACATGGGATTTTTGAAGCACACTGATGCTGTGGGCAGCTGAGACTCTTTTATTGTTTTTTTTTTTTTTTCTGAGACTCTTTTAAAACAAATTTTTCCTCCAAGATTGTGCTTAGGACACAAACATTACAACAATGAATAGCATCTTTGAAAAAGAAACCCTCGTCTCACCAGGCCCAACACCACCCCGCTTACACCATTCTGTGTTTCTGTGTTTGTTCCCACACGTGCTCAGAAAACCACCACCTTTGCACAGGAAAAAGCTGCGGTGGGCCCCGAGTCCTGCGAGCTTCAAACAAGGTGACATTTTCTGCCAACACCAAATACCTAAACTGAGATTCCCGTTCACCTACACATGTGGTCGGTCGACAAGTATTTACTAAGCACCTCCTACATCCCCAGTGCTGCCCTAAGTGCTTGGGAGCCGTCAATGAACAAAGCACACAGAATCCCTGCTCCCATGGGGTTCCGTGTTGGCTTGGTTTGGCTTGATGGGGCAAAGCAGAAAGACTGACAATAATCAATAAATAGAATAAGTCGATTATAGAGTGTGCTAGAAGGTGTTAAGTGCTGTGGGGGGAGAAAGAAAGAGGTCAGAGCAAGACAGACCTTTGCAGAATGCCCTGGAAATGGGAGCCTAGATTGTCATTTTATTATTTTTTTAATTTTTATTTATTTATGATAGTCACAGAGAGAGAGAGAGAGAGAGGCAGAGACACAGGCAGAGGGAGAAGCAGGCTCCATGCACCAGGAGCCCGATGTGGGATTCGACCCCGGGTCTCCAGGATCGCGCCCTGGGCCAAAGGCAGGCGCCAAACCGCTGCGCCACCCAGGGATCCCTAGATTGTCATTTTAAAGAGAAGGGTTGGGCAGCCTCTTCGAAGGTGAGACAAGACCCAGAGGTGGCGATAGAGCGAGGCGCGCGGCTGAGGGAAGAGCATTCTGGACGGGAGGGACAGCCAGTGCACAGGCTCTGAGTTAGGAGAACTGCAGGTGTGTCCGAGGAGCCGCAGGAGGCCAGGGTGGCGGCCGAGAGCAAGGAGATGAGCCGAAAGACATGACACCAGGGACAGGCGGTACGCGACCTTGTTGGGCATCCCTAGGACTGTGTCTTTTGCTCCGAGTGAAATGGGGAATCCTCAGAGCATTTGAGCAGAGGAGTGACATGATCCAGCTTCATGTTTTAAGGGGCTCACTCTAGGTGTTGAGAATGGCGTGGAGGGGGACAGGACAAGCAGGGAAAGCAGTGTGCCAATCTCACCTGTTTTATAAATAAATAAATCTGTGCGTAGAGTTACATGGTCATATAGATGGCTTTAGATCCCTGTTTTCCTCCTGAGATTCAGGGAAGTGGTTCTAGTGCCGAAAAAGGCAAGAAGAAACAAGAATAGAAGTTCCAGACCAGTACTAACGTACAATCCTAAAATTGGAGGCCCTGTATTAACGGATCGACTGCTCGGACCCAGAGCGGCCGCGGGCAACCGCGAAGCCGCCAGGTAAGCTGCCTGCGAGGTGTGGGTAGCTTTCAGGAGGGAACCACACTGCTTCTCGCAGCTCCTGGTGGGGAATCCCGTGACAGGGGAGGTGGGCAGGCCAGGTTGCAGCTTGGGGGCTGCAGGGGAGCCCTGCCCTATGTGCACAGGGCTCAGCCCAGTGGCTCATCCAGCTCCTCCCTGTGGTTGTTCAGACCCCGCTCCTCTCACACAGGGTCATGAGTCATGCCCAAGTTTTATGAAAGCCGAAGAAAGTGTCACGGGGCTAGAAGACCCTTAAAGAGCTTTGTCTCAGCCCCAGGAGGTGGTGCAGATTCAAAATCTGAAAGGCATGGAGAGGATCAGCAGAGATGGTGGGTGATGCCCAACTTGAGTGAGCTGCGCGGGCGGCCACCAAAGCCCTACCTGGGTGGGCATGATCCATGGGGAGTCCAACAGGGTTGATTCTAGAGAACCAGCCAGCCAGGAAGGATAGAGAGACGGTCCACAAGAGCCCAGAGAGACACAGATACAAGACTGCAAGGGCCGGCCGGCAGCTCTAAGGGCAGGCAGGGAAGGATGGGAAGATGCCAGCACGCCTTTGTCTTTGGACAAATCCAGAAAGCCTTCCTAGAAGCAGGGGGGTTTAAAGCACAGTAGACGGATCAGAAGGGAAGGTAGGTAGTGATCCCTGGTGTGGGGGAAGAGCAAGCGTGCCCCAACAAGTAGGTAGCACACGGGAGCAGGGTGGCTCATCTGCGGGGAGGCGTGTGGGTGATAGGCCTCTGCGGAAACCCCAGGAGATGGCAACCAAGAATGGAGCAGATTGAGAGGGAGTCGTGGCAGTTTCCTGGGTCTCCAGGGTGGGGTGAAGAATCTCTCTCTCTCTCTCTCTCTCTCCCTCTCTCTCTCTGGGGTGCCTGGGTGGCTCAGTGGGTTAGGCATCCAACTCTTGATTTCATCTCAGGTCATGGTCTTCGGGTCGTGAGATGAGCCCCACATAGGGCTGCGAGCTGAGCACAGAGCCTGCTTCGGAGTCTCTCTCTCTCTCTCTCTAATAAATAAATACATTTTTAAAAAAGAAAAGAATCTCTGTCACTCAGTCAGCTCTTGAATGCTTCCTGGACCAAGTGCCCTCTCGGGAGCATTTTACATTGCAGAAAGGACGTGGGTTCTCTTTTTTTTTTTTTTTTTTTTTTTTTTTTTTTTTTTTTAGGACGTGGGTTCTTAAGTGCCCGTTCTCGACACTGGGTGTGGCCTTCAAAACATATGGGGGTAGGAGGGGACAAGACCAAAGAGGGTGATGGATGACAACACCTGGGACAAGAGGGTGTGGAAGGGGATAATTGGAGTTACCTGGGAAGCCCCGGAAAGGGCATTTTATGAGCTGCCTGCTGAGACAGAGGAGGAGAAATCACAGCCTCCCTCTGACTAGCTCACAAAGGCCTCCTGGAAGAGGTGGCCAGCCACTTAGGAACATTCCAGGCAAAGGTGTGACCAGAGAGGAGGCTTGGGCGTAGGGAAAGAGGTGCAGGGAACCTATAGGGCACAGTGGCAGTAAATGAGGAGGAGGCCAGCCAAGGGAGGTGAGGCTCCCACCGGAGAGTGAGTCCCATGAGCAGAGGTGATGGGTGATGAGTAGAGCCAAGGGTGGGGCTATGGGTCCTCGGTCCCTTTCTTGGGTAGAACTAGACGGCGAAGGCCCAGGTCCGCCGCGTCCACACAGACCCTCCAGGGCAGCTGTGTCAGACTGGCCTGGTCTGTGAGTTTCTCACTTGCCCTGCACAACCTGGGAACAGCCTCAGTAAGAACTGAGCCTCCCTCTCCAGCCCAGCCTCTCTGATCCAAAGCACCATGCAGAGGGCGTCCCTGAGCAGCCCCAGCAGCCCTGGGTTCAGCTGCCATCTGCAAACTTCACCCAGCGCCCATGAGCACATCCCTGTGCCGGGCTGGGCCTCCCCCCACCCCCACCCCGGCACACTCAGGCTCCCCCCAGGTCTCCTGAGCCCCCCAGCATCCTCTTCCCCACCCTCAGTGCCCAAGCCCAGTTCAAGGTAGAGGTTTGGGAGGGGTGTGTGCACGTGTGCGCACGCGTGTGCGTGCATGTGTGTGTTGGAGGCTGGAGAACAACTGACTCAGGAGCCTCTCAGTGGCACAAAGCCTCCACTGTCTCCTGCCCCAGGGAGCGGCAGAGATGGATCTAGCTCCATCCTCTTCAACACGCTGAAGGAGAGCAGAGGCTCGTGGGGGTTGAGAAGAGGAGGTTCGTGGGCTTCCCAAGCCGGCTGAGCAGGGGGCCCACCCATCTTCTATCTCCCATGTTCACTTGTTCCCCTCCCCCTGCCATGTTCAAAGGGCCCAAATCCTTTTTTGGTCCCCAGCACACCAGCACCAGGTCCACACAACAGGCAGGCAGGAGCTCACCACCCAAGGCACCAGAACACATCCCTGGGCCCAGGCCACCAGGGCCCCCACTAGGGAGTGGGTGCTGGGAAACCAGCCCCCGTGCTCCCTAACCTCCCCTCTCCACCCCCAGACTCCACCCCAAATTTTTATACTAGTGAAATCAAGTTAAAGGAAACATTAAAAGCAGCCTTGAAAGGGTAAAGCAGTCATAAATGTGCCGAGGAGGTGAAGACCATGGGTGGGGCAGGGAGCACACCCACTCCCTGCAGGGTGAGGGGTGCGGGAGTGGCAGCGGCGTTTCCGATAGGAAGCAAGAAGCTCCTTCCTTTATACGGAGTTTCCTGGCCCCCAAAGCACACGCTTGCGTATTAGCCACACAACCTCCCAACAGCCCTGGAAGGTGAGGATGAAGCCCACACTGCGGTCAAGCGCACAAACACTCAGAGAGCCGAGAGGGCCCTAGAGCCGCACGGTGGGAGGCATCCGAGCTGGCACTGGAACCAGGCCCTCTGCCTTGGACTCCGCTGCCCGCGTTGACCGAGACCTGGAGATCCTTCGGGGCCAGCTGGTGAGGCTGCCTTGGTCCCGCTGCCCCAAGTCTCTCTGCCCTTTTTGGAAGAACACGTGTGGAGTGTGGAGACAGAAGCCAATCCGCCTGGCTGCGGGTGAAGACCTGCAGGGGCCCAGCCAGGGAGATGAGGGCAGAACCAGGATGGAACATCAGGCACGCGAGGGCCCCACGGCGGCAGGACTTGGCTCTGGGGGGCTCCCCGGAGGGGTTGTCCCCCTCCTCGAAGGATGCCCATCTGCTCTTCTTCCCTTCTTGAAGTCCCTAACACCTCAGGTGCCTGGTTAGCCTCCCTGGGGGCAGAGACCACATCCCCCAGCTTTGTGCTCAATGACCATTAAAAAAATAGCAATCATTATCCTAATAAGTGGCTCCAGGGTACACAGGGAAGCAGGGACGTTATGAGGAGCCAGGCCCCCAGAGCCCCCCCGGTCGCCAGAAATCACAGCATCCTCAGACAAGATAAATAAAGCCGCTTTCCTGCCCCCGTCTCTAAACGTTACGGTTGTGGGGCTGGCGAACGGGATGCGCCCCTTCTCTGGCCGGTGGTCCTGGAAGGGAGACTAACAGAACCTGTTTCTTCTTGAAGAGCCGAGGGAAAGTGCCCAGAGCAAGTTCACAGCAGGCAGGTTACCCCAGGATTGGGTTCCTCCATCCTTGCCGCCCAGTGGGAGAAAGTGGCTGAAGGGGAGGCTCCCCCATTATCCACAAGTAGCCATTATTGTGGCCACTGGGAATGGACTGGTTTGCAATTTTGCTGAGTGAGGAACGAAGCTCTGAGACAGAGCCCCTGGGCTGGAATCCAGAAGGTTCTAAGAGACCATGTGCTCCAGGCCCGTGTCCCGCAGGGAGCGTGGTCAAAATGGTCCCACGGACCTGAACCACCTTCCAGGCAATGGTGCCTGGTGGGGCCTGGACTTGCCTGATCCGTCAGCCCCTGAAACACGGCGATTTACCCGAGAACACATCCTGCATGGAGCCGGGAGGACAGAGCTAATGCGCTCCTGGGGTCTCACCCAACCTGGGACGCTGGACCTTCCCCCTTGAGACAGCGGGCCCAGCCTCTACCCCAACGCCAGCCACCTCAGACTGTTGAGTTCAGATCCGTCTCCAAGTGTGGGTTGGGGCCTTCTTACAGGGAGACTGCAAGAAAATTAATTGCTTAATGTATGTAAACGAGCTTTGAAGATGAAAAGTGCAAACACAGTGTCCCTAATAACATCTTCAACCCTTTTACGGAGGCCCCACGTCGCCGCTGAGCTCACCTTTAAGACGAGTCTTTGGGGAGTTGCTGGCAAACTCCCCAAGCCAATAAACAACATAAAATGGCTTTTCACTCCTTTTATGCAGCCAACCCCAGCTCTCCCCACCAATAAAAGGACCAGGGAGGATCAGAGAGGCCAGAGAATCCTAAGCAGCGCACCCGAAGCCCTCACTTACTCCCGTGGCACTCGGCCTCTGCTCAGACCCGCACGATGTCCTGCCGCTCCTACAGAATCAGCTCAGGATGTGGGGTCACCAGGACCTTCAGCTCCTGCTCGGCCGTGGCCCCCAAAACTGGCAACCGCTGCTGCATCAGCGCCGCCCCCTACCGAGGGGTGTCCTGCTACCGGGGGCTGACGGGCTTCGGCAGCCGCAGCCTCTCCAACCTGGGCTCCTGCGGGCCCCGCATGGCTGTGGGCGGCTTCCGCGCCGGCTCCTGCGGCCGCAGCTTCGGCTACCGCTCGGGGGGCGTGTGCGGGCCCAGCCCGCCCTGCATCACCACCGTGTCGGTCAACGAGAGCCTCCTGACGCCCCTCAACCTGGAGATCGACCCCAACGCGCAGTGCGTCAAGCACGAGGAGAAGGAGCAGATCAAGTGCCTCAACAACAGGTTCGCCGCCTTCATCGACAAGGTCAGTGAGGCCCAGGACGGTCCGGGGAAGGCCCCAGCCTGCCGTCCCCTCGGGAAGGTCCCCGTGTGTTGGGGAGACAGCACGGAGCCGGGCTGGAGACAGCAGAGGGAGAGAAACGCAGGCCAACAGAGGCAGAGGATCGGTTCCCATCTTTTAACTCCAGCACAGGAGCCCGGTGGGGGCCAGAAGCGGAGTCTGCGGCCTAGAGCGGGTGTGCGCGTGTGTGTTGTGTGTGCGCGCGCTTCTGCAGACAACGCAACCCAGAAACATCAGAGGCGCCCCCGGAAACCTGGACGGGGTACTGGGTGCCGCAAGAGTGGGAGATAATGGGGAGAGTAAAAGGCACACGGCTCCCAGCCCGGCAGCTCGGGAAGTGGGCGGCCTTGGCCCGGAGCCACCGGCCTCCCCGTCTTTGCTCTGCCCCTCGGCAGCACGAGGCCTCGGCCGTGTGACCTGTCTGGATAACAGAACCAGCCTCGTATGCGTGTTTGTGGGCATGGATGGCACACAGTAGGTGCTCAATGAGTGCTGGCTGTCAGCATGATTCTTCAAGGATAGAGGGCCAGGAGGTGTGACGGGAAACCGAGCACGCCGTGGACGGAGGGCTGGGAAGGCGGGAGGGGGCGGCCAGGCTGCGAGGAGCAAGCCCAGACATGCAGAGTGTGGGAACCCCCACGCCGTGAGGCCGCCTCCCAAGCCCCCCGCGCCCTCCCCGCGTGCCCACGAGGCCTCACTCTGGCAGAGCAGATAGGACCGGGCTCTGGGGTTGCAGTCAGGAGCTCCGGTTACCATGTCCTTTAGCAAGTTGGGTTCATCTTCGAAATGGCCCAACGGGGTCGGCAGCACTATTGCCGTTTTTCTATTACCAAATTGAAGCTGAGAGAGTTCAGATGAGCTGCTTAGACGTGGTGGGCAGGCGAAGGGGGCTCGGGGGACATCAGACCCCGACTCTCACTGACTATCTGTGTGACAAGGCGCTAGTCACCTCAGTCTCCCCATCTGTACTATGAGCGGAATAACACCCCCCTCTACCCGGGGGCTTGGGAGAACTGAGTGTGATGGATACACGGGTAGAGAGAGATACACAGTTGACCCTTGAACAGCACGGGTAGGAGATGAACAAATCTACCTCCATGAGGATTTTTTTTCCCGACAAACGCAGTACTGTCAATGTATTTTCTCTTCCTTATGAGTTTCCTAATAACAGATTTTCTCTAGCTTACGTTGTCGTGTACAAATGCAATATTTAATACACATAACATTCAAAATGTATGTTACTCGACTGCTTAAGGTCGTCAACGAGGCTTCCGGGCAACGGGATGGGGGGTGTTAGTAGTTCAGTTTTCGGGGAGTCAAAAGTCATAGGCCAATTTTCGACTGCGCAGGGTGGGGGGCCGGGGGAGGCGTCGGTGCCCCTAAGCCTCGCATTGTTCAAGGGTCAGCTGTAGCTGCAGATGGATAGGTGTGGGTGGCTTAGCATGGGCCTCACACCACACAGGAACGTCTCGGGAAGCGTCCCCACCTGGATTAATAAATGAGGAGCTGCCGATTACAGGGGGCGTTGCATGAGCTGAGCGCTTACCGCGTGTTAGGGATGTTCTAAGCATTTTCCATGTATTAACTTGTTCGACCTTTACGACTTCTAAGGGAGGCTCTATTATCATCTCTGGTTCAGAAGCTTGCCCGCTTCAAGCAGCACAACTGGACTTGAACCAGACGGCTGGCCGGAGGCCCCGGGGCGCTCTCCCCCCACCGCCACCCCATTGCCTCCAGGGGCAGGGGCCGGGTGGGCCGGGTGGGCGCGGAGAGTCTCAGACTCTCAGCCCCATGCTCGGCCCTCGGCTGGCCCTGGCCGTTCAGGAAGCACCAAGGGCAGAGAGGGCTCTGGGGGGAGCAGGGGGGTCAGGCTCCTCCCGGGCTCTCCCAACCCCAAGTCTCATCCTCCCGCCCCGACGCAGGTGCGCTTCCTGGAGCAGCAGAACAAGCTGCTGGAGACCAAGTGGCAGTTCTACCAGAACCAGCGCTGCTGCGAGAGCAACCTGGAGCCCCTGTTCAACGGCTATATTGAGACGCTGAGGCGGGAGGCCGAGTGCGTGGAGGCCGACGGCGGGAGGCTGGCCTCCGAGCTCAACCACGTCCAGGAGGTGCTGGAGGGCTACAAGAAGAAGTGAGTGCGGCCTGGCCGGGGGGCACCAGGGAACGCAGGAAGGTCTCGCCCTCAACTTCTTGAAGCGGCTTAAGATTCCCGCCTGTCTATGAGCAGGGCTGCCTGGAACTCCCAAGGCTGTCAGGGGGCCAGACCCCTTGTTTCTTAGATTCTTTGGCCTCACTCTACCTTTTGGAGGCTCGGCAGGTCTTAGAGCTGCTTTCATGGGGACTGAGGAGAGGAAACGCAGCGGAGTTCTACAGCTTTCTGTGGGCCTAGCGCAGGGCCGGCTCAGCTCACTTTATGCCGCTCGCTCTATGTTTTCACAGCCCAGGGCACTGGCTCTCTCTGCATCCAGAATGCACAGAGGAGCTTAGATTTGGGGAACAGGGCGTGCATTCCCTGATCTCATCCCAGAGGCAGCAGGACTGGGGTGGCATAAGCCAGGCCGGGACGAGGGAGGGCTAGCCCCAGGAATAATGCACAAGCTAGATCATGGAGAGGACAAGACAACAATCGCACGGACTCCATCTCTTTTGACTCCCTGGGAGAGCTTGCCCAGAAGCTAGGAGGGTGTCCGAGCTCTGACCCCTTGGCTGCAGCCCTTCCCTTCCTCCCAACCCAGGTATGAAGAGGAGGTGGCTCTGAGAGCCACGGCAGAGAATGAGTTCGTGGTTCTAAAGAAGGTGAGGGGGCTTGGCCATGGGGCAGGAAGGGAGGGGGACCCTTGGGGGCAACCTCCAGTGGGGGGAGCATGGTTAGCACACTGACCTCAAGGCCTCCCACTCATACAAGCCCCCCTTCCCTCCCCCGCCAGGACGTGGACTGCGCCTACCTGCGGAAATCCGACCTGGAGGCCAACGTGGAGGCGCTGGTGGAGGAATCTAGCTTCCTGAAGCGCCTCTACGACGAGGTGAGGGGGCCCCTGCTGACCAGCCAGGGCAGGTAGACGGGAGGCGTGAGCACCTGAGAAAGAGGGGAGAGCGTGTGCCGGGAGTCCACGCTCGCCCCGTGTGCGTGATGAAAGCACGAGAGAGCGCGCACACAGCTGTGATGGACACACGTATGAACGTGCCCGGGGAGAGCCCGGCGCGCGTGCGGACTGCGGAGTGTGTGTGGTTGGGCTTCTCCGCGTCTGTGAGTGCCTCTGTGCGCTGCAGTGTGTGCGCCCGTGTGCCGGCCTGGGGCGGGTCCGTCTGCACGTGGATATGAAAGCGTCTATTTGAGGGTGGGGGTCAGGGCGAGTCTCTGGTTACTTAGTGGACTAATCACTCGCCGGTGTTCGAACCCCAGGTCCCCTGCTGGGTGACTATGAGAAAACCCAGCACCGGCTTCGGTTTTCCCATTTGTTAAGTCAGGGGCAGTCAGTCCGCAGCTCCTCCTGGGGCCCTTCCAGCTTTCTTGTCTGATGATGAGCCTGCGTGGGAATGAAGGGAGGGGAGCCCGCGGAGCAGGAGTCATGCCGCCCGCATGACCACTCCAGGGAGCGGACACCGCCCCTAAGGGTGGAGCCCACTGCCCAGACCAGGTGCCAGACCCAAATGTATTGGCTGTTGGCCCCCAGGAGCTCCAGGTCCTCCACGCCCACATCTCAGACACCTCGGTCATCGTCAAGATGGACAACAGCCGGGACCTGAACATGGACTGCGTCGTGGCCGAGATCAAGGCCCAGTACGACGACATCGCCAGCCGCAGCCGGGCTGAGGCCGAGTCCTGGTACCGCAGCAAGGTCGGGGCCCAGCCTCCCCCTGCCAGAGCCCCAGAAGGAGGGATGCTGAAAGGGCTTTGGGTTTTGTGCAGGTGGATGGACGAGGGAAGGGCAGGCAGCCCTCGGGTCGGGGTGGCAGTTGTGCAAGGTGTGGGGCTCAGCGGGATGACCCGTCCTGAGCCTCAGGAGCCCCTGTGAACCGTCCCCCCCACCCCCTCAGTGTGAGGAGATGAAGGCCACGGTGATCCGGCACGGGGAGACCCTGCGCCGCACCAAGGAGGAGATCAACGAGCTCAACCGCATGATCCAGAGGCTGACGGCCGAGATCGAGAACGCCAAGTGCCAGGTAGGGTTCGAGGAGGGGCCTGCATGTCCAGCCCGGGCAGACCGCAGTACCAGGAGGGCAAAAGCCCGGCCCCAGTCGGGCTTCACAGCGTGCCCGTGAGGAAGCAGGGACCCAACCGAATCACTCAGCACCCACAGCGGGACGTACCATGTCACATGCATCCGCATCACCCTCCTTGGCCACCCTGAGGCCACCATCAAGGAGACATGGTGAAAGGCCCCCTCTTCTCGCTCATGGGCAAGGTCTCGTTAAGCACCCATCGTACATGGTTCACCTAGCTTCTCCCTGGACCTCTGGCCCCCTCTCCCTGGTGCAGCTCCACGCGCTCAGGCGAGCCCGGCCGGCCGTGCCTTCTCTCTCTCATCCCTGGTCCCCCATCTCCCTCCCCGCAGCGGGCCAAGCTGGAGGCCGCCGTGGCCGAGGCGGAGCAGCAGGGCGAGGCGGCCCTCACCGACGCCCGCTGCAAGCTGGCCGAGCTGGAGGCCGCCCTGCAGAAGGCCAAGCAGGACATGGCCTGCCTGCTCAAGGAGTACCAGGAGGTGATGAACTCCAAGCTGGGCCTGGACATCGAGATCGCCACCTACAGGCGGCTGCTGGAGGGCGAGGAGCACAGGTGGGGCTAAGGAGGGTCTGGTGGGATGGAGGAGGCCCTGGCCCCCGGGGAGTCTGTTTCCCTGAGCCCAAGTGTGAGCTACATCTCTAACCACCGCTGGTGCAGGTTAAGCTTCAATGATAGTCATAACTTATCAAATACTTATTATGTGTTTGGCCTGTGCCACGCGCTCAGCTCAGTCCTCACAATCCAATGAGGTAGCGACCATGTTTCACACCCAAAGGTGAGGGAGTAAGGCCCCGCGTGCAGTGACGTTCTTGTGGCCTCAGTTACTAAGCGCAAGAGGCGCAGCCTGTTTCCAAGCCACGTGCCCCCCAAACCCATTTTCTCCCAGTAGCTCCCTACGGGAGGCCGCCACGTGGCTGCCCCACGGGCTCGCACGGCGTGAGGACAGTGCGCTCCCTGCACGCGAGCTCCTCGGTGGTGCTCCGGCCCTTTGCACACCCTCCTGCTGCTTTCTGGGCACCTGACCACACTCCTCCGGGCGGCCCCGGGGACCTCAGATCGGTGGCAGCCGGCGGAGCTCAGCGTCGTGCCAGCTCTGCTCGGAACCGGAAGGCCTTGTCCCTGTGGTCAGAGAATGGTCAGAGAGAGACGGGGGTCCAGTAACGCAGACGTTGGGGCGCCCTCCCTGACTCGGGGGGCACGGTGGGGGGCATCTGTTCATGGAAGGGCTCTCCCTGTCCCTGAGCAACCACCTGGCTCGAGGATCCCCGCTCCGTGTGCAGCGCTAACGGAGTTTTCTTTCCCGCAGGCTGTGTGAGGGTGTGGGCTCCGTGAATGTCTGTAAGTACCTGCCCGAACACCTGCCCGCAGAAAAGCGGCTTTGTTGATGGGCAGAGCTGAACCTGGGATGCTTCTGGACGATTGGGAGGGGTCTTTCCTCCTCTCAGGGCTCCTCACTGGGGAACACCCGGGGGAGCACCTCCCCAGATGGTGATGGGACCCACAGGCCAGGGAAATGTCCCCTCTGGGTGGGGGTCCTCACCCCCTTCCTGTCCCAGTCCCAAGAAGGACTGAGATGCTGGGGGCACCGGGCCTTGAGCTCCTAACCACTAAATCCCCCTCCGCTAGGCGGGAGCTCCCTGGGGCCCATCACAAGGCTGGGGAGACGGGGCAGGCCACTCACCCCCGGTGTCCCCTCTCTTCCCCCGCAGGCGTCAGCAGCTCCCGCGGCGGAGTGGCCTGCGGGGGCCTCACGTACAGCAGCACCCCGGGGCGCCAGATTGCCTCGGGGCCCGCGGCCACGGGGGGCAGCATCACGGTGATGGCGCCCGACTCCTGCGCCCCCTGCCAGCCCCGCCAGGCCAGCTTCACCTGCAGCAGCAGCCGGTCCGTCCGCTTTGCCTAGAGCCCCCGGGCGCCCGCGGCCCCGGCCCCGGAGCGCGGAATGGCGTGTGAATGGAAATCGTGTGCTTGCTTCCGGAATCTTCCACATGTTCCTAGAGAGGGAAAGACCCTCGGCCGTGCTCCCGCACCTTCTCCTTCTAGGGAGTTGTTTCCTGGTTCTCCTCTGGGCTTCAGTTAGAGAGGCAGTCCCAGTTTGTCCAACCTAACTCCAGTTTGACTCCAAAAGACCCGTGGCCGGTTTGCATCATTCTCCAAGCTCTCTGGGACACTACCAGTCACCCAGGGTGGCTGGACGTCGCAGGAGCTTGGCCTTTCCCCGAGACAGGGCGTGAGCGTAGTGCCTGCGGGCCTCGCATTCACATAGGCTGAGAGGCTGAGAGCAAGTCCTCCCTCCCAGCAGCTCCTCCCCTGGCTGGCACGTGCAGGAAGCACTGGCCCTGGGTCCTCTGTTTGTCTCTCTGACCGATGCCTTCTTTGGGTTAACCTGTCCCAGCCCAACTCCTCGTGTGGCCTCCCAGTTGAGGGCCCATCATGGGGGTGAGGGAATCCTTTTGACTTGGGACGGGTCTTGCTCTTCATTGTACCTTTATACATTTCAAAGAAAACTCCAAGGTTGCTCCAGATCTCCCCCTTCCCCTGCGGGTGCAGGAGGGGTGTGTCCAATGCAGAGCCGGTGGGATGGAGAAGGTTAGGCCACTTCTGAGTCTCCCTCTTGTTACGACTGTCTGTGGGTGCCTTGCCTTCTGGGTTGTCTCAGTCTCTGTTCCAATAAATGCTGCTTCGATGCAAGGATGCGTGGTCTTGTGGATGACAGTGTGGCCGCCCTCTCCGACACACAGATGCACGGCCCCTCCCCAGCTCGGCAACCCTTTCCAGCCCCAGGTCGTGTTTCCCGAACCCTCCAGTGATTGTGCCTCTTCTCATCCACTGATCCATAGCCTGATTCCAGCTCAGCCCTGCCCAGTCAAGTCGGGCCTGGACCTCAGCTCCAGCTTCCCCCAGGATCTTTTGCCCCAAGCTCCCACCCGCCCCAGGCAGCCAGAACCCACCGCAGATCCATGACTCTCACCCCCTCCTGGTTCAGATCAGTTCCCAGGTGTGCGCGCCCTGCTGATGCCAAGCACCCACTCCCTCCATCTCCTCTTTCGCTTGCCACCTGCTCCTCAAACCCCTGCCAAGGGCTCCCTCCCCAGTGCTGCTCTTCTCAGATTCAGGCTCCACCCCATGGAGCCAATCCCACCCTCTAAGCCACCCACGACCATCCCACACAGACACACAGACATCCCAAGGCTCTCCCCTCGTTGGCCTCTACCCTGCTCTCTCTGCTCTCCCTCCCCTCCCTCCCTCCCATGTGCACAATCCCCCCACCCCTGCCCCCACACGGTCTCCAACCCTCAGGATCTCTGGTTCTGACTTTGTGGCTCAGGGCCTGGGATGTCACCGGGCATCCGGAGCCTGGATCAA
This sequence comes from Nyctereutes procyonoides, assembly GCF_905146905.1. NCBI lineage: Eukaryota > Metazoa > Chordata > Mammalia > Carnivora > Canidae > Nyctereutes > Nyctereutes procyonoides. Next base: position 3,326,957 of record NW_026575124.1, on the reverse strand, counting down.
GCTGGAAGTTCCTTAAAGTTCCAGGAGGTATCTGCTTCTGGCTCTGACTCCCCCCGCCTCCCGGGATGGGGCTCCAGGACTCGTCAGGTCTGGGATGGTTGGATGGTCTCAGGCAGCTGGCAGAGCGTGAGAAGACATCAGCCCTGTTGGACTCCCCTCCATTGCTCCATTTGGAGAACAGACGGGCTGTCCCCATTCTGGGTGGATGTCCACCTGCCAGCCCCCTCGGCAGCCTTTCCCTGGGAGGAGAAGTTACGACTCTGCGTTCTGATGATTCCTCGTTTCAGCCCCAAAGGACAGCAGCTCCCTTGAGAGGGCTGCTGGCCTCTTCTGAGAGCTCTGCTGCTGCTGTTTGAGGTTTGCCGGCTGCCACTGGGCAGGCCTGTTCTAAGCTCCCCGCTGGCCTCTCTCCTTTTGCCCGCCTCTCTAGTCCTCAGGGGCATGGTCCTCTGGTCCTCACTCAATCATCCACAGGGAAGGTTATAAGTCAGGGGCTGAAAATCAAAACCTGAGCATGAACCCTGAGGTGTCTCAGTGAGACGTCGGGCAGGAAGCTTTTTGCATCAGCCTGGGGGTCTGTGAGCCGAGCCTTCCCCAGCCCTGCTACCTCCTGCGGGTCTGGGCTGCTGGGGTGAGTCTGTGCTGGGGGAAAGCACTTGGATGTTCCCATGGATCGGGGCCAAGCATTCCTAAGATGCCAACTCTGGTACCCCCGAAATAGGACAGTGTGCATTAAAAAGTCAAAAGGCCACAAACCGGGAGATAATAATAAGCTTTTTAATGAGTTTTCATGCTTTGTGTGCAAAGACCAGTCAACCTACTCAGCCGGGCAGAGGTGCCATTGCCTTATAAGGAAGAAGCCTGCCCTCCCCAGCCCTCCTTCCAGCCATCAGCAAAAATGCAGAGCAAGCTTTTCCAGTTCAAAGGCTTCTGGGGCTCCCACGGCCCTCTCCTGATAGACACAAAGCAAATGATTAATCCAAGAGCAACTAAGGATTAAAGTCTCACTAGAAAAAAAATTTTAAGGAGAAGTGACGTGGTCTGAAATCAAGAGATCAGGTAAATTCTAGAGCAAAGTGGCCCAAACAATAAAGTTGGCCCATGTGGGTGATCCCCGAGTGCTTTCCTGGGCTCCCTTTCCCTTGAAACTCCACAAACCCAATAAGACCTTCTTCAGAGAAAATCAGACTTGCTGCTTGTGTTCTAGCCTTATTCAAATATTCAATGTTCCCCAAAATACAAGGATCTCCAAGGGATGCGCGAAGTATGGCTTATAGTCCTTTCAAAACAATCAAGTCAGCTTAGGCCTTGGTATTTCTCTTTCCTCTCTAAGGCCACCAGCTTCCTCCACCAAGTCTCAGGTACCCTCCCCTTGGACCATCCTCACAGACACCCACCCCTGGTCGGCTCCTTCAACCAGCCCAACGTCTCCAACGTCCCTGCTTCAATCTTTGGGATCCCGGGAAACACAGACTGGTGCCATCGGTCACTCGAACCAAGCATAGTGAGAAATGGAAATTAACCACACGGTCAAGGAAATGACAAAGCATATGGCTCCTTGGAATGGACGTGACACTGGAAATGGCTATCCGGGAATCACCCCCTGTCCACATACGCAAGCCACTGCTGCTCTCTGGGAACGGGGATATTAAGAAGAGACTGTATGGAGTGGTTTGTTCGTTGAAAATCAGAGCAGTGAGGACACACGAGCTTGGTTCTGCTTTTGCTTTGGGTGGGGGGACTTGCACTGGGGAATGGCTGAGTTCCGAACTGCCTCACACCACTCTCCTGCCCCATCTGTGACCCTTACCAGACCCCCTGTGTGCCTCTTGGAAATCCCTGCCCACTTCCACTTTGCTTAAAAATGGAGAGTTCTCCAAAGCGCCCACTCCTATTCTCTTGGTGCTATAGGGCAGAGATGGATAGCCAGGGAATGAGTAGGGTGGAGGCAGCCCTCAGAAGATGAGCTTTTGTTTTTGTTTTTGTTTTTGGAGAGAGAGAGAGAAAGAGCAAATGGTGGGGGCAGAGGGAGAGGGAAAGAGAGAATCCCAGGCAGGCTCCACGCTCAGCACAGAACCCAACACAGGGCTCAATCTCATGATGCCAAGATCATGACCTGAGCCAAAATCAAAAGTCAGATGCTTACCCAATAAGCCACCCAGGTGCCCCAAGAATGAGCTCTTGCATTAAAGATAAAGAAAACATCAGAGACAAAAAAAAAAAAAAAAAAAAAAGGGATCCCTGGGTGGCGCAGTGGTTTAGCGCCTGCCTTTGGCCCAGGGCGCGATCCTGGAGACCCGGGATCGAATCCCACGTCAGGCTCCCGGTGCATGGAGCCTGCTTCTCCCTCTGCCTGTGTCTCTGCCTCTCTCTCTCTATCTGTGTGATTGTCATAAATAAATAAAAATAAATAAATAAAAAATATTAAAAAAAAAAAAAAGAAAACATCAGAGACACAAAAACGTGTATATACACCCTCCCACCCCCATGAGAAAGGAAAGGCAGAGGGCCCACTCCCCATTCCATCCCCTGTTCTGTCCCAGGGCAGCAGGGGCCCCGTGAGACTCCCCTTCATCCTCAGAGCAGATCCGGTGGCCTTTTGAAGCTGATTTTACCTCCACCCAAACTTGGTGGGATCTAGACCATGGTGTGCCCAGCATGCAGCCCCTATAGGACCCTCTAAGGCCAGGAGGCAGAGACTAGGAGAGTAATATTCTAAGAAAGATCTTGGGGCTGCTGGGTGGCTCAGCGGTTGAGCGTCTGCCTCTGGCTCAGGGCGTGATCCTGGGGTCCTGGGATCGAGTCCCACGTCGGCTCCCTGCATGGAGCCTGCTTCTCCCTCTGCCTGGGTCTCTGCCTCTCTTTCTGTGTCTCTCATGAATAAATAAATAAAATCTTAAAAAGAAAGAAAGAAGAAAGAAAGAAAGAAAGAAAGAAAGAAAGAAAGAAAGAAAGAAAGAAAGAAGAAAGAAAGAAAGAAAGAAAGAAAGAAAGAAAGAAAGAAAGAAAGAAAGAAAGAAAGAAAGAAAGATAGATAGATCTTGGTCCTCCCAGGGCCCCAGGGAACAATGTGCCCCCTGAAGACACATTCTGAAAGCCTCAGGACTGCATTGCCCAGACAACTGTCCATAGCTTTTTCTATGTCTTGAGATCAAGTATGTACTCTTATGGCAAGATATTCTCTACCCAGTCGGGCTGGTTTTGAATCTTTCTTCTTAAATCCCAAATAAAATAAAATGGAAGAAGAGGAGCTCTTCCTATAACTCAAATGGAACAAACCTATCCATCAGAAAGCTCTCTCTGCACCTCAGCAGGAGGACACCCCTTGTTTGGAGGGGGCTCCAAACAGACTTCCCCAGGTGGGACTTCTCGGGGACCGTCAGTCCAGGAACGTCCAGGCCGCCAAGGAAAATGTCCTCCAACCAGAAGTCTGGGTTTTCCTTCTGGGTTCCCACATAACTGGCCTGTACTACCCGCCCCATAAGAAGATCTGTCCAAGATTCTTGGAGAGCAGAGACTATGGGAGCTGTTTCTACGAGCGTTCCAGGAAGTTCCTTTGTGCCATCTTGCGTGTTTTACTCCCGAAGTGTCTGACCAGCAAGCGGCATCAGTTAGAACACCTCCTCCAGGAGCATTCTGACGAGCCAGGGTGTCCCAGCCAAAGGAACAGTTGGCCTCAGACAGAGGCTGGACTAGCTGCGTGATGTCAGAGAAGTTACTTAACCTCTTCGGGTCTGAACTTCCTAATCTATAAAATGAAGATAAAATGCTGCTGCTGCTGCTGCTGCTCTGAGCCATGAATGAAATTCAGATATGATGTGCCAGACGCTTAGCAGGTGCTTGTGGATACAGGCTCCTGTGTCCTCCCCTCTTCCACCTTCACCTCCACCCCACCCAGGTGTGGGACACCCAGATTGGCTCGGGCAAAGTCAAAGGAGAAATGCGAGGAGGTGAACCTGATCCTGTGAGAGTCACAGAGGAAGTCAGCTCCACCGTCAGAATTACCTGACCCTCCCACTACCCCCCTGCCCACAGAATCCAACGGTTCTCGGCTTTAGTTCTTTTGGAATCACTTGGGAGCATGTTGAAGTTCAGATTCCTGGGACGCCCGGGCGGCTCAGGGGTTGAGCACCTGCTTTTGGCCCAGGGCATGACCCCAGGGTCCCGGGATCTAGTCCCTCGTCGGGCTCCCTGCAGGGAGCCTGCTTCTCCGTCTGCCTGGGTCTCTGCCTCTCTGTGTGTGTGTCTCAGGAGTAAATAAATCTTCAAAATAAAATTCAGATTCCCGGGTTCATCCCTGGAACTTCTGATTCAGTGGTTCTGGATGGAGCCCAGGATCTGCCTATATAAGAAGCCCCCTCCACCCGCCACCCCCAGGGACCCTGATGTAGGTGGTGTCCATGGACCACACCTGGCAGGAGCGCTGAGATGGTCAGGGCTCTGGGGAGGAGGAGGATAGGGCTGGGAAAACCGCAAAGGAAGCAGGCATTAATTCATTTACTAGGAGAAAATGTTTTACCATCAGTATTTAATCACACACACGCAAAGAGAGAAGAAGCCGCAACAGGAATTGCATCCCCCGCCGCCCCCCCAAAAAAAATCCAAAGCACCAACCATAAATAGCTCAGCCATTAGCTTCAGTCAAGCCTTTCCACCCTGACGTGTGCATGCCTGGGGGACACTCTTGGGGACACACAATGTCTCAGATCAGTGAGGGGCTTCCCGGACCCCCAGCCCACTTTCCCCGCAGCCCCCTCAGCGCCCAGGTGACATGCACCCACCCACAGCCGTTCCCCTACCCTGCCCCCTTCCCAGAGGGCCTGGCACACGGTCAGTACCTCGTAAATGCCTGCTAAGTCGAAGTTGGTTGGGAAAGAAAGGGGCCGAGCAGCTTATCTCAGAAAGCTGGGCCACTGGGAAGGGAGACAGGTGCAGGTGGCAGTAATGCCAGCCCCAGGGTTCGCACTTGAAGGTAAGTCATAACTGCTACAGGGAGGAAACTGGAGCGTTCATCTGGGTTCCCAGCCAGGGGAAAGTACCGCACGGACACTGAGGTCTGAGAGAGCGGTGACCTCCCCCCTGCACCTACCCCCGCCCGCCCGCTACGCAAAGCGCACGGATCGGGCACTGGAGCAGGCCCCCGCTACGGAGGGGGCACACAGGATGCCGCTGCTGGTGGCCACGCCCCCCAGGCCACGAGGGACAGTGGCACTGAGGTCCCCGCAGACCACGCCGCCCTGGGAACGGCTCACACCTGTGGAGGGAGACGCTGCGTCAGAATTCTCTTCCATCCGTGACATGACATGACCCAGACTTTTTTGGAACCAATGATTTACTCTTTTCCCATTCGGGGTGGGGGTTGGGGGCGGGGGCAGCAACATGAATCTTTACAACAGACATTCATCCAAACCCATTGCCGTCAACACCTAACTCTCCTTGAACCAGACTAATGTCAAGATGTGTTTATACAACCTTTGACCAAAGACGGATGGTCAAAGTGGAGGAAAAATCGAGAAATACGACTGCTGCAAAGATGAGAAGAACAGATAGACACCTGGCCTGGGGACTGCGTGTACATAGGATTATTAAAGATTCAACCTTTGCCCACAATGGCCCCCCAGGTGATCAGTTGCAGAACCAATTAGGGGGACAGAACCTGCCACGATCACTAGCTTGGGGTCCAGGTGGATCTGCGTAGGGGGCAAACATTTTAGACCTTCCTTTTGTCCAGATCCCAGAGACCTCAGCCCCCTTCTCCCCCACCCAGTGCCCCACAGACAGAGGTTCAGTCACCAATTAGCTGTAACCCAACATTAAGACCCAAAAGGATGATGCCCATGACGGACACCCAACTTACAGATATTGACGGAGCCCACGCCTTCACACAAGCTGCAGGGGAGAGAGAGAGTGAACATTGAGGACCGTGTTCCTCTGCTTCCGCTCCATCGGGCCTGTTGTGCCCCATCCGGAGAGAGGGGAGCAGAGCTGAGGGGCTGGGGGCCTGTTGCCCACCCTCTGCAGAGAGCATCGGTGTTGCCCCTGCTCCCAGGGATGCCAAAAGGACAGGGGAGTGTTAGGTTGCAGGACCCCAAAGGCCACTTTATGCCTTGTTTGCTTCTCGCCATGGAAAGCTGTACTGAAAGGTGGGCGTGGGTTACCGTGGGGGTTACCCTCCTTGCCCCCTGGCTGGACATTCCAGCACAGCCAAATAGGTGATGGGAGCAGCCACGGCCCGCGGGACGCCTCTGGGTAGGGAAAGGCTTGCCTCTCATTCTAGTCAATCGGTCTTTACCCCGTGAGTTCACACGCTCTCCCGGATAGGCACCCGATTTGATAAACGCAGAGGGAGAAGCAGGAGGGTATAGTGGTTAAGAGCCTGGACTCTGGAGCCAGGCCTCCTGGGAGCAAAGCTGGCTGAGCCACTTACTAGCTGGGTGACCTCGGTCTCCTCATTTCTGCAACGGGGATGATGATACCCAACCTTCCAGGATTGTTGTAAGCGCTACATTGCAAAGTGCGTGCAAGCGGAGCCTGGCCCACAGTACATCCACCGCGTTTGCTATGGACGCGGTAACCATCTCGTTAAGGGTGGGACCCGTATACCCCTGCGGTGGGCTCCTCCCTCACACCCACCCGCACTTTCGGTTCTACGTGGCCCTCTTTGGTAACGCCGGCTTCCGGCCCTTCGCTCCAGGAAAGCTCTAGTCTGATTCCTTCTGCCCGACACAGAGCACTTGTACACGCTACAGCTTTTCCGTGCGGATCTATGCTTCGGGCTCACTCTCCTGTCACGTGAATCTGACCCTACCACAGCCTTAGAACTGCGCCTTTCCAGAAGATTCTAGTCATGGTGCCCGTTGAGCCACAGTGCTGGCAGCAGCTAGCTGCTACGAGTTGAGGGATTACGGCCGCTTTTCTTATTTTCTGCCACGAGAGTTCCTCGTGTCACCCAATTAAACTTGTAAATGCCACGAAGAGAAAGTCTGTTAAAAGGTCAACGGCCACCATATGCAAAACGCCATACCCTAAATCCACCCTTTAAAATCCCATTGATTATATGATTGAGGTATTAATACACGAATGATGATGATTATGGCAACGGCAGTAAGCTTCACGGTGCAAATGCCTAACGCTTCACTGAAGGCAGGTGAGTGGATTGGGGGCTTACGGGTACAAAGGAGGAGGTAGTTCTGGCGGCCTGAGGACGTGGACAGGAGAGTTTACATGCTTTGGTCAAGTGTGGCACAAATCCAGCGGCATGGCTAGCTGCCTTGGGCGCCACACACATCAGATTTCTAAAGCTAACCTGGTTAGTAAGGAGCCTGTCCATGGCACCGCCCGGCCTGGCCACCCTGCATAGAGAGAGTCTTATTCTGCTCATAACCTGCTCCTACTTATGCTCTACTATGCACAGTAGCTCATTTAATCCGTGCAACAGCCTACAGTGGCGGGTTTTATGATGATCTGTTTTACAGGTGAGGAGGCGGAGGCACAGGGGCTCAGAGCTGGAAAGTGGCAGAGCTGGGATTTGAGGCCAAGGCCGAGCGGTTTGGCTCGCAGCCTGTGACCCTAACCTTTACGTTCCACCCCCCGTCTAGCCTGCTCCCCTGTGACGGGACCCAGCTAGGAGGCAGTAATGATGTATGCACCTCTGGGCTAAGGGCCCATCACCGCCCCAGGTGTAAATCCACATCGCTCCTTCCCTTGCTGACTTCACGGGCCCCGATTCTTGGCTCAAACCGTCGGCACAGCCTGATGTGCCCTTTCCTTTCCCACCCACTCAGCTCTGCTACCTCCTCCTCTGAGAAGCCTCCAACAGCTTCCCTGGGACACTAACCCCGGTCACCTGGAGGCCAGATTTATGTCCAGCTCTGTCTTTCCCTGCCAAGCAAGGATGCTGTGCTGCTCGTTTCCATTTGCTGGTCCTGAACACGGGACTCTAGGGTTCCCTGTCTCTGCATCCCAAATCAAATGGCATTTAATAAAGCTTCTGGACGATTCCAGCCTTTGCAACCCACTGAGATGTGACTGCAGAAACATCCTTTCAGCCAACAGGGCAAAGCAGCTGTGTTGGAATGAGCTTTAGGCACAGCCAGAGGGGCAGTGGAGGAGGGGAAAGATCACTGGAACGCTAACCAGGAGACAGGTGTCATGTAAGCATAGCCACGACCTAGCTGTGACCTTGAACAAGTTCCTCAAGGCCTCAGTTTCCCCATCTGTAAATGGGGAAATGGTTGGATTCCCGCGATTTCTGGAGTCTTTCTGGGGTCCTTCCCCGTGTGAGTGCTCTCTGCCTGGAGAATTAGAGTCCAGCAAGGTGCTCTTCGAGCCCTAAGGGGGGATGAGAAGAGACCCTGAGTCCCGCCCGTGCTCACCGGCTCTCCTCGCCCTCCAGCAGCTTTCGGTAGGTGGCGATCTCCACGTCCAGGCCCAGCTTGGAGTTCATCACCTCCTGGTACTCCTTGAGCAGGCAGGCCATGTCCTGCTTGGCCTTCTGCAGGGCGGCCTCCAGCTCGGCCAGCTTGCACTTGGCGTCCCGGAGGGCTGCCTCACCCTGCTGCTCCGCCTCCGCCACGGCGCCCTCCAGCTTGCAGCGCTGGGGAAGGAGAGGAGGGAAGGAGCTTGAGTGGGGTGCAGGCTGTGGGAATACTGGTGGGTCCCCCATGGCCTCGGTCAACCTATTGCACCTCCATCCAAAATGGTCAACTTGCAAATTAAGTAGGTAGGAAAATAATGACCTTTTGGAGCTTTCTTCCTCCATTTTTGTACGATGGTGGTTGTAAAACTCAAGTCTCCAGTGAGCCATTAAAGGGAGGAAATATTAGCACTGGAACAGGGCTAATAATAAGTAATGATATTATCTTACGTTTGTTTACTGTTGTGAGTTTACAAGGCATTTATGCAGATGTTACCTTACCCACCGCCAGTTACTCTGCGAGCTTGTCGGAACAGGCATGGCTATTCCCCTTATGCAGATGGAGAAATTGAGACTCAGAGAGGCTGTGACTTGCCCTACGCTACCCTGAGTCATTAGTGCCACCCCCAGATTTTCATAGGCCACTGTCTGGGGTCCCATTCTCTGAGCCACTGAGATCAGCGTACTGAAAGAAGTCCCCACACTGCCCCCACTTAAAGCAGAAGGAACCCAAAGAGACATTTCTCTCAAGAGACATATAAATGGTCCACAGGTACATGAGAAGATTGCTCAACGTCACTCATCTTCAAGGAAATGCTAATCATAGCCACAATGAGATTCACCTCACCCCTGCCTGGTTGGCTATTATCAAAGAAACAAGGTAAGTGTTGGCTAGGATATGGAGAAACTGAACCCCTTGCAAACTGTTGCTGGGAATGCAAAGTGGTGCAGCTGCTTTGGAAAACCATGTGGAGGGTCCTCAAAAAGTTAAAAATAGAACTACCCCATTGGGATCCAGCAATTCCACTTCTCGGCATTTATCCCAAAGAAGTAAAATCAGGATCTCGAAGAGATATTAGCGCTCCCATGTTCATTGCAGCACGATTCACCACAGCCAACACATGGGAGCAACCCTAAGTGTCTATCTACAGACGAACAAACAAAGAAAACATGGTATAGACATACAATGAAGGGGCGCCTGGCTGGCTCAGTGGTTGAGCGTCTGCCTTCGGCTCAGGCCGTGATCCCAGGGTGCCGGGATCGAGTCCCTGATCGGGCTCCCTGCATGGAGCTTGCTTCTCTGCCTGTGTCTCTGCCTCTCTCTCTCTCGCTCTCTGTGTGACTATCATAAATAAATAAAAATTAAAAAAAAAAAGAAGGGAAATAAGAACAGAATTCAGAGAAGGCAAACACATCAATCCTCCCCCTGAAATGTTCTGTGCAAACAGCGTTTGCAGGCCCTTCCCATAAAAGCCTCTCCAAAGGTCGCAGCAGCCCCTCCAGGTAGGAGGAAAGCAGGGAGCAGAGCAGAAGCAGCAGGGACACGGAGCGGGCGAGCTCTCGGCGCCCCCTGACCTGCTGCTTGGCGTTCTCCACCTCCGCTGTCAGCCTCTGGATCAGGCGGTTCAGCTCGTGCAGTTCCTCCTTGGTTCTGCGGAGGCTCTCACCCTGCTGGCTCACTGTGGCTTTCATCTCCTCGCACTGCGGGTTGGGAGACCAACATTGAGAAACAGCCGATGGTTGAGACACTGCTGGAGGGGGTGCTAGGCTGTCACTACGGGGTCCCAGCCCGCTGTTCCCGCCTCCGCCCCCCGCTCTGCTTGGGCCTCTGCTGTAGCCCCATGAGTGCATGGCTGTGCTTCCCAGGGAAGCTCCGGGTTCTGGCTATCCTCCCTGCCTGACGGGCAGCCGGCCCTCCAGTTCACCTTGGTTTGGTACCAGGACTCAGCCTCGGCCCGGCTGCGGCTGGCGACATCGTCATACTGAGCCTTGATCTCGGCCACGACCGAGTCCATGTTGAGCTCCCGGCTGTTGTCCATCTTGACCACCACCGAGGTGTCAGAGATTTGTGAGTGAAGAAGGTAGATCTCCTGTAGGAGACAGCAACCAGTGCCCTCAGCCCCAAATCCCCCTCTGATTCCCATCACTGTAGGTTAAAAACCTATCTGAAGCTTCAGGAAATAAATAAGAAAATTTCAGAGGGGAATTATAAGAGAAAAGGCTGAAATTTGGACCATGGCCTCAAGGCAAACAAGGTGGAATTCCATTAAAGCCTGGATCAACAGAGGCAGATTTCTAGGGATAGAGACAGAGGGGATCCCTCCACCTGGGGCCCCAACTATCCCAATCAGCTGTAGCTATCCGTATAAATCTGATCAACCAGATAATGGACAGATTGAGATTTCTGGGTTTTCTAATTAAGTTTTCACATCACCTGAATTAATAAGCTATTATTTTCTCTACCTATACCTATATGGTCAAATCTCCACTTCGTGTTGCATTGTGTAGCCAGGCAATGAATCATCATCTTTCAAATCATTTTAAAGGAAGGTCATCACCCTCTTCCATTTTGCAAAGAGGCCTGAGCAAGAGAAAAATCTCCTCTGGTCACAGAAGGAGAGGGTGTTTAGGCCCTAGAAGAGTTAGGGATGGACAACGCTCTCTAGAGCCAAGGGGCCAAGACAAGCCACAACCCAAGAAACCGTCCACCTTCCCCTCCCTCACTTTCTCTTCTGGAGCTGGGGAGAAACTCACCTCCTCGTAGAGGGCCTGCAGGAAGGCCGTCTCCTCCCTCAGCACCTCCACATTGGCCTCCAGGTCAGCCTTGCGCAGGTAGGCAGAGTCTATGTCCTGGTGGACACACATGGGAAAGGATGGAACATGGGGTCACCCGGTGCCCCTGGACCTCTGCTCTCTCTAGGGGACCCTGAGACCATGTTCTGGCTCACTCTTCTCCTACCACAGAAACATCCGTGGGATCACCGAGGAATAGGGAGTGAAGTATGACCCCTACAGACTTTTTTCTGATTCCTGCAGAATTGGAGGTCTTTCCGAAGCAGGTAGCCTAATATCACAGGCCAAAATGTCAGACTGCTACCACGAAGCCAGCCTGGCCCACGGAGCATGACCGTGTGGTGGCCGCTGAGCCACGAGTGCGCCGCCCCAGCAAGTTGTCCTTGGCACCCAGGTCAGGTGCCACCCAAGTAGCTGGCTCTCCGCGTGCTGCTGTCTGCTCTCTGTAGACTCCCTGATGAGCCACCATGGTCACTTTTAAATCAATTTCACTCTCGTAGGGACACTGCCAACCGCCTGGCCTCCATTTGTCAGGGGACTCGAGTGCCGGGCCACCATGACTAGACTGGTACAATCGTGGCGAGTCTCAGAGGCCCAGCATCCAAGATTTCATTCCTCCCCACGTGGAAAGAGTCACTCACCTTCTTCAGCACCACAAATTCGTTCTCGGCGGTGGTCCTGAGGGCCACCTCCTCTTCATACCTGAGGAGAGAGAGCACAGGTGGAGAGGCCCCTGGGGAGGAGGGCTTTGGGCCGGCCAGGAGCCCTAGGTTTTCAAGACTTGTGTGCCTTGGGAGAAGAGACTTGGCCTCTCTGGACTTCTATTTTTCAGTCACAAAGAAGCCACCAAAAGGACACTGGACATGGAGCTCAAGGCCCTGGTTTCGGGTCCAACCTTGGACTGAAATTGCTGCAAAACTCGGGCAAGTCATTTAGTCTCTCTGCATCTTGGGCTAAATTGGCTGGTGTGCAGGAAGTTTCTCTGGACATATTCGTGGGATGAGTGGAAGACAGATACTCCAAGGGGTCTTTCTTTTTTTTTTTTAATTTATTTATTTACGATAGTCATACAGAGAGAGAGAGAGGCAGAGACACAGGCAGAGGGAGAAGCAGGCTCCATGCACCGGAAGCCCGACGTGGGATTCGATCCTGCGTCTCCAGGATCGCGCCCTGGACCAAAGGCAGGCGCCAAACCGCTGCGCCACCCAGGGATCCCCCAAGGGGTCTTTCAAGCCGAAAACTGTACAAGACATAAAGCTCCACGAAGCCATCCCCGTGATGTTCTCTTCCCTCCCCCCCACATCAAGGACTTGAAATCCTGGAAGCTCCCCACTGTGCCCAGGCTGCTGGAGGGGCACTTCCACAGCCCTGCCCCACCACCCGGCACTTTCTCTTGCTCCTGCCCAGGCCATTCCTGCCGCAGCCCTGCCCGGCCGACAGGGAGGAGCAGAGTTCCCACCACACGCTTTCCATAGCTTTATATATATATATATATATATAATAAATTTATTTTTTATTGGTGTTCAATTTACCAACATACAGAATAACACCCAGTGCTCATCCCGTCAAGTGCCCCCCTCAGTGTCCGTCACCCACTCACCCCCACCCCCCGCCCTCTAGCTTTTTAATGACAGAGTAATCTGGGCTGCTATAAATTCTGTGCTGTGTGATTACCAGCCCTCACATGTCCTGGGCTGGGAGACGGACCTTGCCACCTCCAAACAGAATTGCGTCTGCATTTGCATCCCCCCGAGGAAAGTTGTAAGCTCGTCGCCGGGCCCATCTGGATGGTAAAACCTCATCTCCCAAGATCAGAATTCCAGTTACTTCCAGTTAGTATGACCAGGACCGACTATGGGAGAATCACCCTTCTCTCTGTCCATATCTAGCAGATAAGGAGGAGCAAATTAGGGGTGACCCAGTGAGTTTAAACTAGATGATGGCCAAGCCAAACTGTCAGGTTAAAATGAAAGATTTACATGGGCCTTTGAATCGAGGAGCCTTGCAGAACCAGAGCCTGGAGATTTATCTACAGAGCAGAAGAAAGATTAGAGAATTATCCAAGCTCGTCAGATACCTCGAATGGCATGGGCCAGATCACCTTCCAGATATCTCCCCAGGGACCTTTCCTCTGTGCCCATCCTAGCACGGACTGCCCCCAAGTTTTCTCCTCCAGCCCAGTGATCTCGATCCTCCCAGATTGCCGTTCCTCCCTCTCGGTCTCTGGGCCGCTCCGTGCCCTCCCAGACTGGGAGCAGCTCTTCTCCCCAGGTATCTCCTCATTCCCCAGGATGGGGCCCCAAAAGCTGAGTGCCAAGACCAGATGGAGCAGGCTGATGAAACGGAACATCTGAGTGCTAGCCGGCAATGACCCTGCCCTGCCGCCATCTCCACCTCCGGGAGAGTCGGGTGGACCCAGCCAAGAGCTGCCCCATACCCGTAACTACCCCTGGCCAGGCCGCACTCACTTCTTCTTGTAGCCCTCCAGCACCTCCTGGACGTGGTTGAGCTCGGAGGCCAGCCTCCCACCGTCGGCCTCCACGCACTCGGCCTCCCGCCTCAGCGTCTCGAGGTAGCCCTGGAACAGGGGCTCCAGGTTGCTCTCGCAGCACTTGCGGTTCTGGTAGAACTGCCACTTGGTCTCCAGCAGCTTGTTCTGCTGCTCCAGGAAGCGCACCTGCCACCCGGGGTGGAGGAAAAAGACTCAGGGGGAGCCCAGAGAGGTGCCCAGGATCCCAGAGCCCTCTCTGTCCTGGCGGATGGCCCCTGACCTGCAGCAGCTACCTGTGACCTCCCCCCAAAGGCCAAATCATTTGGCAAAGCCTGAAAATGCAGTTCCCGACTGTTCCCCCAGTCGTGTTCCCTCATCCTCTCCCCATCTCCCAGTAGAGCACACTATCTGTGATGTGTTTCTTCTGCGCAGAATAAAATAACTTCTGATCCTGCAAAAAACACCCTAGATCGTACACGGAGTGGGGAGCCAGAAGCGGCCCCCCAAAGATGTTCACATCCCAATCCCTGGAACCTGGGAATATGTTCTATTTTACGGCCAAAGGGACCGTGCAGGTGGAATTTAGTTTACGGCGCTGAAGATCAGGAGATCTGGAATTATCCAGGGGGCCCCAAATGGGCCTCTTAAAGTGGAAGCAGAAGGCAGAGGAGTGGAGAGATGCACAGAAGGGAGAGATGGAGGAGAGACTTAGAACCTGAAATGGCCTCCACCACCATCACCAGCTTTGGAGGCGGAGGGAGAAAGGGCCTGAGTCAGGAATGCCAGGGGCCTCTAGGAACAGAACAGGCTCCAGCAGCAAGCCAGCAAGGAGACAGGGACCTCAGTCCCACAGTCACATGGAACTCAACGCTGCCCAAAGCCTGCATGTCCCTAGACACGGGTCTCCTCTAGGGCCTCCGGAGAGAAATGCAGCCCTCCCAACACCTAGATTTCGGCCTCACAAGATAATAAGTTCGTGTTGTTTTAAGCCACTACATTTGTGGACATCTTTATGGCAGTGATTTTTAAATGCACCCACCAGGACTCTCCCTCACTCTGGCCCTGGGGCATGAGAGCCCCGCTGGGAGGCCCCGGCCCAGGAGTTAGGAGACCTCCCACGGGCTGACTCCGCCACTAACCAGGCCCGTGCGCCTCGTTCTCTCTGAGCCTCAGCGGCAGTGCATCAGCAATCGCACACTGGCAGGCCCCAGGCTCTTTCTGCCCCGCAGGCGTGTTTCACTTGGCCTACAAGCTGCTTTATTGAAATCTAACTCATTGCCAACATTTAATAATCGAGTCATTTCAGACAAGAATCTGGACCTCTGTGACCTTGACAAACCAGAAGCTCAGGCAATGCTGGGCCTGGGTCTGGAGGTAAGTCACAGCAGCTGCCCCTGCAGGCAGGCGTGCATCTCAGCCCGGCGTTATTCATGTCCTGCCAAGCCCCATGCCCTTGCCAGCTCTACGCTACGTGTCTCCTCCCAAGCCCTAACCTTCTGGGAGCACAAGCCTGGTATAAAGCAGCCCTCCATTGCCCATTGTGTGGGAAAAGAAACCAAACCCCAATTAACCAAAGGCAACTGCCCTGGGTTGCCATTGCAGGTCCACTCTCTGGCTTGCCGGCTCTGCAGGCTTAAACCCACCCGGGCAATACACTTTGCACATGCTGAGGAGGTGGGGGCTGCCGGCCTCCCCGGGGGAGGGAAAGCCAGCCTGGGGCAGCAGCCTGAGGCTCTCTTCAGACCGGAACTCACTGCTCACAACAGAGTCTGCATAGCTGGGTGCTGCCCAGAAAGCCATGCGGGGAAAAGGGGCCACTCCAAGCAGACGCAGCCTCCTGCCGGGGCACACGACCCGGTGAGCAGAGCGCGGGCTGGATTTCAATCCCCACCACCCCCCACCCTCAACCAGCGCCCTTAGTGCGTATCCTTGTGAAACGAACACCCCGCATGATGCACTGAGGGTAAGGAAGAGCCAGCTTCGTGTTAAGAATCCACGTATGGCACCTTCGCTTGCAAGATCCTTATCTGTGATGGTGGCACTTATCTGAGAGCAAAGCTCCCACGCACCATCACTCTCGCGTGTGGCCACTCATAAAGTCCCTGGGTGCAGATGCACACGCCATTCAGCCCTAGAGTCTTCAGTGGCTGTCCTCCCCCGGAGAGGCTCTCGCATGGGGTACCACTGAGTCAGAGGAAGCCAGAGCTCTGCATCCAACCCGAAGGTGGGCTCAGAGACTGCAGCAACAGGAAAGGTCAGGTCAACAACCCCTCTTGGGGCTTCCTCTTAAGTTTCTCAAGTCACTGTCTTTAATCTGTGTCAGTGTTGGGTGAGGAAGGGTGTAGGGACTGAGAACTCACGGCCTGCAGATGGACCATGTCCCCATTGGAAGGAGCAGGACCGGAGCTTCCGGGCCCTCATCATCCTGGCTCCCCTCTCTGCCCTGGGGATGGGGGCATCTCCTCCAGCAGTGGGGTCAGACACGGGCCTGGCCGCGCCCGGCACCCCCACCCCGTCCCCGTCCCCGCGCGCTGGCTGAGATCCCGGAGATGGGGTCACAGACACACACTCAGCTCCTGCTGGGCAGGGAAGCAGCACAATCAACTTCCCGTTCTGCGCGGTGCTGTCACACCCACTGCTGATGGCCTTTGACTCTGCTCCTAACACTGGGAAACCGAGAGCTCCATTCAGTTACGTTCTCAAGGCCGCGTGCTGACGGGTAGTGGGCTGGGCCCTCGGGGAACATGAACCCAGCTCGTCATCGGGTTCGAGTCCCCTGCCCGCTCCTGTGCCTCAGCCCCAGGGAGCGACCCGCAGACCCACCTTGTCGATGAAGGCGGCGAACCTGTTGTTGAGGCACTTGATCTGCTCCTTCTCCTGGTGCTTGACGCACTGCGCGTTGGGGTCGATCTCCAGGTTGAGGGGCGTCAGGAGGCTCTCGTTGACCGACACGCTGGTGATGCAAGGCGGGCTGGGCCCGCAGAGGCCCCCGACCCGGTAGCCGAAGCTGCTCCTGCCGCGCACGGGCCACCCGCAGCTCACCGCCGTCCGCGGGGACCCCACGGCGCACAGGCTCCGGCTGCCGAAGCCCCCGAGGCGCCTGTAGCCCCCGCGGGACGCCACCACGGCCCCCGAGCAGCTGCGGGCCGCGGGCTTGGGCAGCACCGCGGAGCAGGCGCTGAAGTCCCTGACCCCATAGCCAGAGCCCACGCGGTAGGAGCGGGTCGTCATGCCTCCGCTGCGCAGGGCGGCCCAGGGGAGGTGGACGGGCCCGAAGACGCAGGCCTCCTGCTGGAGACCTGGCAGCGCCTCTGCCTTTTATGGGGCAGGAAGCAGGCCTCCCAACAACATGAAAGGCAGGAGAAAGTTATTAACGCCATTTACGAGCGTGGGAATCTCCCGCTAGGCAGACGGAGAAGCAAAGCCGAAACTTGCCTCCTATAATAAGCATGTGGAGGAGACCCCGCGTCACAATAAACCTGCCCCCTGCCTTTTCCGTCCCACAGGCCTAGACACGGCTCTTCGGCCCCTAATTCCCCTCCCACCTGTGAGTCCACCTGCCATCATTATCCCACACAGGCAAGCGGGGGCTTGAGCTGGCACATCCTGGATGCCAAGGGTCCCGTGTCCCACAAGGTCGACGGGCCCGTCCTTCCAGGCAGGCCGCACGTTCCCCTCCATAAGGCTGCCAAGGGATGCTTGGCTCATCTTTCCAGGGCGAGTCCTTGCGGAGTGAACTCTTCACGACTTCCCTGCTGCGGCGTTTCCTATATTCTGTCTCAGAGTAGGGTCACTGGCCTTGGCATAGGCCCCTTGGTGCAGAAAGCAGGTGCAGCCTTCGTGGCAACTGACACACAGTCGACCGTCAGGGAGCATCGCCGGAGCTGAGTAGACTGGACGCAGGAAGGAAGGGCCAACAGCCGGAGAGCGTCTTCACCTAGTCCACAAATACTGACCGTCCTGGCACCGTGTGCCGGGCCCAGGAGCTGTCCCGGGGGAGGTGCCTTCATGCACAGGCAAGTGCTGAGGCCCCACGAGAACAAGGCCCTGAGCAGCTGCGGAGGAAAACAAAGCGGGACAGCGCTCGGCCCCTGGAAGGACCTGGATCTCCAGGGGACGTCAGACTGAGGCCGGAGAGATCCGTGGCAAGAACGGGAAAGACAACCGAGTAGGTAAAGGGAACGCTCTTGGCTTTCTGAGGAGGCCCACTCGTGGCAGGTGGAATGTCACAAAGGAGGCGAGACCTGAGGCAGGTCCTGGAAGACGACGAGATGTAGCAGAGAGAACAGAAGCAGGGGCGCCCGGGAGAGCCGCTGCGCAGGCCTGGCAACCGGAGACATGGCCCCGTTCCTGAGATCCTCAGCAAAACCAAGCTCTCAGCTGGGGCTGCTCGCCCCCAGCCTCCCACCCTGATGGTACAGGTGTCACGCCCTGTCACGCCCTGGAAGGGCAGGGTGGAAACGGGACCCCATGGGAAAAGCCCCTGCCTGCACCCCCGACTATAACGAGGCCCAAGGCCAAGCAACCCAGTCCTCTGAGGCAAGCCCTCGTTATAGGGAATCTCTGCGTATGAAGACAAGAACAGGAATGGTCTTCCAGGACTCCTGCTCGGGGGAACAGGCTTGGGAGGGGCCATAAGAAAAGAGCCAAACAAGACAAGAGAGGATGGGGAGGGTCTTTCTGTCTGACCCACAGGCTGGCTCCAGCTCACGCACACACGCCTCACAGCCGGGGGACACGGAGGGCAGAACCGGACCCAATGTGGGGAGTGTAAGGGTGGAGGCAGAGGCAGCAGGACCCGCCCCGGGACCACGGCTCTGAGAGGAAGTGCTTGTTTCTGCCCCTGGAGGACAGAGCCCCAGCGCTGAGCCAAGTCACGGGGCGACGGGCTGGGAGACACCCCATAAACCGAAGTCCTGCAGAACCAACTTGCCGCAGCCTTGAACTCTTGTGACCACAGAAGCACAGCTCCCACAGTGACCCCAACCAGTGGGACGGGGAGCTGAGAGAGCTCCTCCGGGGCGGGCAGGCCCAACTAGGGAAGCAGCCCAGGAGCCAGGACCCAAAGCCGATGCTCTTGAAGGGCCTGGCTGGGCATTCTTTGCTTCTTTGCATTCATTCAACAAGTATTCACCGAGTACCTACCAAGTGCCGGCCACCATTCCATGAGCTTGGGATAAATCAACGAGTGAAACACACAGAGATGTACGTCTTCATGGGCTCCCATCCCAGTGAGAGAGATCGGCTATAAACTTGGGAAGCACGGCCGTCGTATATTTGATGGGGATACAGGTCGTACGAGGAAGAGATAGAACAAGGATGGGGACTCAGGAGAAGTGAGAGAAAGATGGGGTCCAACTTGAACAGGGTGGTCTGCACTGGCTGCCCCGAGAAGGGGACGTGGAGCAAAGGTTTTGAGGAGGTAAGGGGACCAGCCAGGGCAAAGGCCTGAGGTAGAAACAGGTCCGGGTCTGAGTCAGGAGGCCTGTGGTTTGAGCAGAGAGAGTGAGGAGTCAGTTTGGTGAGTTTGGGGGACACAGAGAGGGAGGGGAGCACCAGTGGGGCCCTGTGGGACCGGCCTGTTCCTCGCTGCGCCCTGCTGCTTACCTGCATGTGCCCGAGCTGCCTCTGGTCCCAAACACTGCATGGGAAAAAGAAAGAGCCA
The DNA here is from genome assembly GCF_905146905.1 of Nyctereutes procyonoides. NCBI lineage: Eukaryota > Metazoa > Chordata > Mammalia > Carnivora > Canidae > Nyctereutes > Nyctereutes procyonoides. The sequence goes on along the minus strand of NW_026575124.1, from coordinate 3,307,592 downwards.
ACTTATTTTGGTGCCTTTGGAATCAAAAGGACGTGGCCCACCTTCACACTGGGTCGCCCCAGAGCGCGCAGGAAGGCTTGGAGGAAGGCTGCCCATGCTCCAGGGCCAGCTGGACCCAAGTGTGGGGTCACCTCGGGAGCAGTTCCTGCTGCCTCCTCCAAGAGGGGGATGCCTCACATGGATATTCCCAAAGACAGAGAACTGGGTTAGGCTAGTTCATCAGCACCCCATTCAGAGCACCCCTGCCGGGCAGTCTCTCATCAAGCCTGGCTCGCTCCCCGAGAACCAGGCTGGCCGCGGTACCTTTGGCCCAACTGCAAATGTCTGGCCTAATCTTGCTAATCTTGGGGCACGAAGACCAGCGCCTGGGACCTCTTTGTCCAGAAGGGCCTACATTCCGGTGGAGGGTGGGGGGGTGGGGAGAACTTCCAGGATTACCAAATGCGTTCCTGTATTCCTGTATCCTAAAGAAAGCTGACTGCGCAAAGAAAAAAAAAATGCAATGGCTCTAGTGATGTATCCCCAAGATGGGAGCACCGAGCAGGGTGGGGAAGCAGCGCGCGCTGATGGAAAGCGAACTTCATCTCCGACGTCGTTTAGAACTGCTCCTGCTGGGTGATCGTAAAAACAAACGGATTTTGTTGTTGTTGTTTTTTGGGCTCTCTACCCAAAAAAATGCACCCCTACGGCCTCCACTCAGGGTGGACAGGTCCCACTGCACCCCCCCCGCCACCCCTTGCCGTGCATCACTAATGGCTCAGATATCTTCAGAGGTTATTCCTTGCTCACAAGACACCGCTGAGGGTGTAGACTGGTGGGCAGGACAGCTTGGACAGCTTCCCTCCACGCGTCACTCAGAGACCAAGGCTCTGATACCTGGCGTGATTACTCACCCCTCTGCATGTGGAGAACAAGCCTTCGGGTGTAGGATATTAGACGATCCACCAGAGGAGAACTGGGGATCTTCTGCTGTGGGGCCTGGAGAGTAGAGGGCTGTACTACATGGTCTTTTCTGTTTTGCCTCCAGCTTAATGATACTTGTTTTTCTTACTGCTATCACCAACATGGTGAGGGTGTTCCCCCCCAAAAAAAAATCCAGAAAGGAGGATCTTGGCTTGAATCTTCTGCTGTGCTCAGCCCCTGAAGGAGAACTGGCAATGCCCGGCCAGATTCTCCAGCTAGAAAACCGCCAGGGCTGGGGGCTTGGGAGGCCCCTGTAAAGAGAGCACATGGCTACGGGGGACCCTGCTCACAGCCAGCCCAGGCTGCCCTGCCTGGCTTTCGTCTTTGGCAGCAAGGCCTTCCCTAGTACGTGAAGGTGTCTGGGAAGGGTATCACGGCCACACAGGTTGATGCTCTGTGCTCTCTAGAGGCCGGGGGAGCAGGGTGGCCACTGAACACCCACTTCCTCGTCATCTGTGAGTCCCTGGCCCAGTACGTCCACTCATCCATTCATTCAGCAATTGCTTATCAAGCACCTGGGAGCCATGCATGGTTCTGGATGCCGATGGCACCTACCTGGGCAAAAGCCAGTCCCTGCCCTCCAGTGGCTCACAGCCTGCTGCGGGAAACCCAACGTCCGTGGTACAGTGTGGTAACAGACACGAGCAAAGATGCCAAACTCCTTTTCAAGGAAATGGTCCCTGAACTAAGTCTGGAGGTGCCCAAAGCCAGGAGACAGTGTGTCAGAGGTATGGACAGACACCCAGCTGGCCGAGTGTGGCCGGAGGGCAGGGCGTCCCCTGCAGAGTGACGAGGAGGGAGGCAGGACAGGGGCTTCCCCCAGTCCTGTCAACAGCACAGTTTTATCTGCCGGTGCCTTAGAGGGGCAGGCGGGTTGGGCTGCGCGGTGACGGATGGAAGGGCGGGAAGAAGGCGGCTGGATGGACGATCTGACCAACTAAGAAGTGGGGTAGGGACGCCTGGGTGGCTCAGGGGCTAAGCGTCTGCCTTCGGCTCAGGTCGTGATCCCAGGGTCCCTGCATGGAGCCTGCTTCTCCCTCTGTCTACGTCTCTGCCTCTCACTCTGTGCCTTCCATGGATAAATAAATAAAATCTTTAAAAAGAAGAAGGAGGAGGAGGAGGGGGAGGAGGAGAAGGAGAGGAGAAGGAGGAGGAGGAGGAAGAAGAGGAGAAGGAGGAGGAGGAGGAGAAGGAGGAGAAGGAGGAAGAAGAAGAGGAGAAGGAGGAGAAGGAGGAGGAAGAAGAGGAGGAGGAGGAGGAGGAGGAAGAAGAGGAGGAGAAGGAGGAGAAGGAGGAGGAGGAGGAGAAGGAGGAGGAGGAGGAGAAGGAGGAGAAGAAGGAGGAAGAAGAGGAGGAGGAGGAGGAGGAAGAAGAGGAGGAGGAGAAGGAGGAGGAGGAGGAAGAAGAAGAGGAGGAGGAGAAGGAGGAGGAAGAAGAGGAGGAGGAGGAGAAGGAGGAGGAGGAAGAAGAAGAGGAGAAGGAGGAGAAGGAGGAGGAGGAGGAGAAGGAGGAGGAAGAAGAGGAGGAGGAGAAGGAGGAGGAGGAGGAAGAAGAGGAGAAGGAGGAGGAGGAGGAGAAGGAGGAGGAAGAAGAGGAGAAGGAGGAGGAGGAGGAGAAGGAGGAGGAAGAAGAGGAGGAGGAGAAGGAGGAGGAGGAGGAAGAAAAGGAGAAGGAGGAGGAGAAGGAGGAGGAAGAAGAGGAGGAGGAGAAGGAGGAGGAAGAAGAGGAGGAGGAGAAGGAGGAGGAGGAAGAAGAGGAGGAGAAGGAGGAGGAGGAGGAAGAAGAGGAGAAGGAGAAGGAGGAGGAGGAGAAGGAGGAGGAAGAAGAGGAGGAGGAGAAGGAGGAGGAGGAGGAAGAAGAGGAGGAGAAGGAGAGGAGAGAAGAAGAGGAGAAGGAGGAGGAAGAAGAGAAGGAGGAGGAAGAAGAGAGGAGAGGAGGAAGAGGAAGAAAAGGAGAAGGAGGAGGAGAAGAGGAATGAGGAGGAGAGAGGAGGAGGAAGAGGAGGAGAGGAGAGAAGAGGAGGAGGAGGATGAGAAGAGAGGAGGAGAGAAGGAGGAGAGGAGACAGAGAGGAGGAGGAAGAAGGAGGATGAGTAAGGAGACAGGACGGATGAGAGCGTGAGGAGAAGGAGGAGGAGGATGCAGAAGGACTTCGTCGTCGTCGGCGTCGTGATGAGCAGTCGGCTCCGATCGGCGTCTTCTCCGTCAGCTCGCTTCGTCGCGCCTTCTGCGGACGCTGTCTCCGCTGTCTCTGCTCCTCCTCGTCTCTCTCGCTGCCTTCTTCTGCCCTCTCTCGCCTCTCCGGCCGTCTTCTCGTCCTTCGCCTTCTTCTCCGTCTTCCCTCTCGCTTCTCCTCTCTTCTGCTTCTTCCTCTCCTCTTCTTCCTCCTCGTCTCCCTTCTGCTCTTCCTCCTCTTCCCCTTCGTCTTCTGCCTTCTTCTTCCTCCTCTTCTTCCCGTCTTCTTCCTCCTCTTCTCCTTCTTCTTCTTCTTCTCCTTCTTCTTCCTCCTCTTCTTCTCCTTCTTCTTCTTCTTCTTCCTCCGCTTCTTCGTCTTCTCTACCCTCCCCGCATTCCCGCCCCCTTACCCCTGTCCTCCCCACCCGCACGCCCTCACACCCGATCCCCCCCCATGCTCCCACCCCCTTCCATCGCACCGCAGCATCCGCACCTGCCTGCCCCACGCTGCGACAGCCTGCCTGGCGTAAGCGATGGCCGTGGTACCGCCAACCAGCCGCATGGGACGCAACCGAGCCAGGCGACCCGCCCATACCCAGACTCCCCCACCGCGCCCCTATGGCCCTTGGCACCAAGACCACCCCAACCCCAGCCCTGCCTGAACCTGTGGGGACAGGTGCGCAGAGCACTCAGCACAGCGCGCAGCACCCTGGATGCTCAGCCAGCGTCGCCCCCGCTTTTCGTTGCCCCTCGGGGTCCCACGCCAACGTGTGCGGGGAAGCAGCACAGCCAGCAGGGCCCGCAGCGTGGGGACCCCAGGGCACATGCGCCATGTCCACTGTGCACCACACCCCCGAGGCCGTTGCCCCCGACACAGCAGACGCGGGTGTGACTCGACATTGTGCTCCAGGAGGCGCTGCCCCAAGGAGCGGGCTGGCTCTGCGGCTGGCGGCCGTGAAAATGAGGCAGTGGAGTGTCAGCCTCGCAACCCCCCGGGGTCCAGAGGGCCAGTAAGAGGACAGCCCCGTACTCTCCCTCTCGCTCGCTCGCTCGCTCTCTGGGTCCTTCCCCAGGTAAAGGAGGGCCTAACCCTATAACCCAGAGCCACGGCGTCAGCCTCACGCCGCGTCTAATGCACTTCACTGCAGCAGGACCGTCACTAACAGACTTCAGGGAGGTCTCCCCACACACAGAAGTTTGGGGTCAAACTTCTAGTATTGAAAATTTTACTGAATTTTACCTCTTTCCCTCGTGATTCCAGATCGGCAGACAGTTCCTGCCACTGGATTAGATCCCTGCTTCCAAGATGCTTTCAGGCTAAGGGAGGGAAGAGGACAGACAGCCCGGCACAGGACACACAGAACCTGGAACGGGACGAGCCGGGCGGGGACGCGTCACACCGAGGCAGGTGGAAGGCAGGAGCAGGGTTTCCGGGGTGAGGAGTCGTCGGACGAGCATGTGCATCACCAAGGACGATGAAGGGGGGTCTGGGGAGAGCAGCTTTGGGTCTCCTGCATGTGACAGGATGACAGGGAAGGGAGACACGGGCTCTTCTGATTTCCAGCAGCTAAAACACTGTGAGGCCACGCGGCGCCGTGTCAGGGACGGAGATCCCACAGATTTTTCCCGTGGTCCCAGAAAGCAGCCAAGTCCCAAAATGGGGCACAAAAGGGCCTCAGTCCCAGGTTCTCAGGAGCTGCACACGGGACCCGGCCACCGTGCCACACGGTCACCAGGTTCGGTGGGAGGAGAGCGGACATGGGGTCGGCCTTGCCAGCGCCCAGCAGCGGGAAGGGCAACCTGTGGCCAGTCGTCGTCACAAGGCAGCACCGTGTGGGGACCTCGTGGACACCAACCGTGCAGCCACCACCCCGCTGACGGCCGTGGAGCCTCCCCGGCCCCCAGCAGCTGTCACCCAGGCAGACCGCTGCTCGGCGGTGCCTCCTCTGTCACAACACATGTTGGAAGTCTCCAGAAAGGAGGAGGTGATGAAACGACCGTGTCCCACGAACCAGGCCGTGAGGGCCACGAGCATGAGAGCCAGGGCTGGGGGGACGGTTGGTTTAGGGGCGGAGAGAGAGAAAAGTTTTGAGCGGACTTGAAAACTGACATTGTATCCCGAATTCTAGAATACGACGACTCCGATAGTCAGAAGCGGTTGCAAACTGTGAAATCTCGCCACGACGTCCGTCCGGGTAGCAGCGGCTGCGGGGACGGCTCAGTTCTCTGTTCCAGGGAGCTCCTGCAGTCCCGGGCGGCACCCACGGACGCACGGCGTCTAGAGGGGGCCCCGCTCCTGCCCCCGGCAGCTCAGGCCCCTGGGGAGGGAGGGTGAGCACTCTGGGCCCCCTCGCTGCGTCCAGGCGTCAGCGCTGGCCACGACACACCTGGGCGCAGGCGGGTTAGGGCCCCCGGGACCCTGCGGGGAGTCACAAAGAAGAGGAGGGCGTCTGTCTTGGAGTGGGGGGAGGAGTGGAGGGCATATGAGAGGCAGCTGTGCCCACAGCCACCGAGCGAGGCTGCCGGGGGGACAGGGCTGACGTCATGGGGAGCCCAAAGAGGACAGTGGGCTGACGCAACAGGGGACAGCCAGCTTTGGGATCTACGAAATGCCCCTTCCAGGGCTCCCCAGCCGGCCGGGAGTGAGGGTAGGGGGGACAGGGAGGCTGCTACCTGCCTTGAGGGTGCAGTGGGACACAGCAGCGCCCGTCCCCCAGAGTCCTCCAACTCTGACAGCTCAGAGGCTGTGCCAGGGGAGCACTTTCAGGAGACCCCCAGGAGGAAAACGTGGCTCAGAAACGCTCGTAATCGCCCCGCCCTGTCCTGTCTTCCTCCAGGAGCTCGTCCAGCCGCATCACACCTGCAGGACCCTGCATCCCCATTTCACACACCAAAGCGCTGCTGCGTCTGAGGCTCCAAGGAGCCCCGGGCGGCTGTGTGAGTCACCCCTGGGCCGCACAGGCACCCAGAAAGCCCGACCGGCCCCGCGGCTCCGCTGGAGGGCGCCCCAGCCCGGCGGCCGCGGCGTGGGAAGGGCCCCTCCTCCAGGAAGCCTTCCCAGGGCGATGCCTCTCACGAAGCAGCAGCAGCAGCAGCAGCAGCTTCGCTGGCTCCTCCCCGCCTGCGTTCTTCACTCCCCGCAAGTGCTCGGCACACGGAGCGGCCCGGCCGCAGCCCCCCAGGGTCCACTTCCTAACAGATCCGCGCACTGGGCTTCCCTCCAATTCATCGTGTGCCCCGACGGTCCCGGTTCCCTGGAAATCTGCTTCCGGGACACAGCTCCCCGGTCACCGACAGCTGCGCAGCCCAGTCTCCGTGGTCCCCTCCCCACGTCTTTACTGAGTCTTCCGTGTCCCCTGGGCAGACAGGTGAACCCGTCGCACGCCCCAGTTCCTGCCACAGTGGCCCCAGGAGCCCCTGGAAAGCCGCTCTCTGTTTTGCTCCCCTGTTCCCTTCATCCCCTACCCCTGCTGTCCCTCTCGGCGCAGGTGACACGTGTGATGTCCTCACATAGTCGCTCGTGCCTGGAAAGGAAGCTACGCTGCTCTGGGAGCCGGCCTGTCCCACCTGCCGCCGCGGTGCAGTCCTGACGTGACACGTCCCCGCGGGACACTGTGGGGTCTGCGAGTCCATGGCCTGTGCGGCTTCCAGCGGCCCTCATCTCCCCGCGTGCATCCCCCTCTCCCTGGCACCGCGGAGCCCTGGCCTGCCTCAGCCTCCTGCTGCTGTGCCCAAGGCCACCGCGAACCGCCTTGTCCTTGCAGGAGGGGGGCTTTTCAGGAGGGCGGCCGGGGGCTCCCAGGGTGTCTGCTCCCCGGAATCCACTGCCTTAGGCTGTGCTGCACTCCAGAACACCTCCCCTTCCCTCGCGTGCACGGGTCCCCACCTCCCACCGCCCCCGCCCTGGTCAGGGTCCCCATCCCCCCACCCCGATCCCCTCACCGCTGCCCACCCATAGTCAGGAGCACCCACAGTCTCATCTTCGCCACCCACTTTGCTTTTCCGGGGCGTCGACTAGCTGTTCATCTTTTCTCCCCCACTGAACTGGAATTCTTGATTTTGATGTGTTTGTGTCAATCAAATCTTTTTTTTTTTTTAACCTTGCGATTTCGGCTTCTAGCATTTGCTTGAGAATGCTTTGCCTCGCCCTAAGCTACAAGGAAGATCTCTTGTGTGCTCTCCTGTGTGCGTCCCGGGTCCTGCCGCGGCCTTCATTCCCCGGGGGGCGCCCACCGTGTAGGGTACAGACTGGACTCCAGCTCCGCGCTTGCCATGTGCTGAGTCTGTTTGTACCAATCTCACCCACTGAAGAAATGGCCTTTTGCATGTCGCCCCAACCTTTTTTTTTTTTAAAGGGGCTGTTTTGGGCTCTGTCTTCCGTTCCAGTGGCCCGTTGACCTGCTGCTGTGTAGGTTCCGTACTTCTTTATCACTGGGGCGCTCAGATCCACGGACAATCTCTTTGCTTTCCTTTTTCACAACCGCCTTTACCACAAGTGGATTTTATTCTTTCTTTTTTTTTTAAGATTTTATTTATTCATGAGAGACACAGAGAGAGAGAGAGAGAGGCAGAGACAGGCAGAGGGAGAAGCAGGCTCCATGCAGGGAGCTCGACGTCAGACTCGATCCCAGGACCCCAGGGTCATGCCCTGGGCCAAAGGCGGCGCTGAACCACTGAGCCCCCCGGGCTGCCTGGATTTTATTTTTTCACATAAGTTTTAGATCATTTCATCAAGTCCCTCAGAAGAAATCCAGCCCAGGGTTTTATTGGGTTTGCCTTATAAATTAACTCCGAGGGAACTCCTATCTTTGGAGCATGAGGTCAAACTATCCTTGAATGTGATAGAAACCCACTTCACTGGATTCTCTTGTATGTTCTCCTCAGATGTGAGGCTTACGTGGCTCTTCACAGCGATCTCGGGAGGGCTTTGCTGCTACACCATAAATACGTCCTTATTTTTATCGCTCTTAGGAATGGTGTCTTCATTTTTCTCTCTATTTGCTAACTGACGGCTGCTGACGCAGAAGAACACTCCGGATTGCTGTAAGTTGACCTTGTAACTGGTTGCTCATCTCATCTCATTATTTCTTTTTTTTTTATTTTTATTTATGATAGTCACAGAGAGAGAGAGAGAGGCAGAGACACAGGCAGAGGGAGAAGCAGGCTCCATGCACCGGGAGCCCAACGTGAGATTCGATCCCGGGTCTCCAGGATCACGCCCTGGGCCAAAGGCAGGCGCCAAACCGCTGCGCCACCCAGGGATCCCTCATCTCATTATTTCTATAGTTTATCAGTTGAATGCATTTGGCCGTCTTTTTATTTATTTATTTGACAGAGAGACTGAGCACAAGCAGGGGGAGAGGCAGGCAGATGGAGAAGGGACAAGCAGGGAGCCCCATGCAGGGCTGGATCCCAGGACCCTGAGATCATGACTGGAGCTGAAGGCACATGAACCACCAGGAGCCCCAATTTTTTTTAAAGATTTTATTTATTTATTCATGAGAGACAGAGAGAGAGAGACACAGGCAGAGGGAGAAGCAGGCTCCATGCAGGGATCCCGATGTGGGACTCGATCCGGGGACCGAGGGATCACACCCTGAGCTGAAGGCAGATGCTCAACCGCTGAGCCCCCCAGGCATCCCAGGAGCCCCAATCTTGTTTGGCCTTCTATGTAGCTGTGCCAACAATGCCAGTTCCCTCCTCATCCCTATATTTATCTTCTGAGCCGGGAATTCCAGTATGTGGAGCCCAGCCTTGAGAGTAGGGCACCCTCGTCCTGCTCCCGGCTTTATGAGAGTGTACCCAAAGTTCATCCTGTAGACGCAACACCCCCAAGCTCCCCAGTGCCCGTCCATGGCCCTTTGAAGACTCCTGGACTCTCCTGCCACCCTCCGCCCGGCGCTGCCTTCACCACGCTGACTTTCCCAAGCCCTTCCCATCTTTGAAAGCCCGGCTCAAGGCTGACCTTTCCCACAGTCTCCCCATTTGCCCCAGCTCACAGAGAGCTCCCCCATGGGCCCCTGAGCCAGCACACACGCTGTCCATCGACAGCCCATGAGCTGCCCTGAAGAACTACTGTATCTCCCATCCATTTAGCCTGTGCCTATTTACAGATCTACCCCGACTAAGCAGCCAGCTCCTTGAGGACCGGGATGTTTATCACACTCCTCTTTATACCCTGAGGTACACGATACTTGCTTAATAAACGGTTCTGGGGCACAGGAAGGCACCACGTGCCATCAGCTCCAGCTCGGAGGCCTGTGTGCTGTGAGTTCAAGGCCAGAAGGCGCAACGGGAAGCAGCAAGGTTGCAGAGCGAAGGCAAGCAAAGGCTCAGAAGGAGATGCCCACCACCCCTGGGCCTCAGCTGCCCCTGTGCCTTCACCAGCACCACCTCACCGCGTCTTCACGGGGCCCAGGAGGCCGATATTCCAATGGTCATTTTGCAGATGAAGAGACAGGGTGCACAGAGATGAACTACTTGTCACGCAGCCACTGAGAATCCCATGGATTTGCATCCCCACTTCCTGACTCCCAAATCCTCCTACTTCATGGCAGTGGCCTCCCCGCGGAAATGCCACCTCCACAGCCAGGCAAGCAACAGCCAGGCACAACCCAGGCCAGGACGGTTGTCCCTCTGGACTCACGAGTCCATGTTCAGGAATTTATTTTAAAGAAATAAGGGCAGGACACCTGGGTGGCTCAGCGGTTGAGCACCTGCCTTCAGCTCAGGGCGTGATCCCAGATACCCGGGTTCGAGTCCCACATCAGGGTCCTTGCACGCAGCCTGCTTCTCCCTCTGCCTCTCTCTCTCTCTCTCTCTCTCTCTCTCTCATGAATAAATAAATAAAATCTTTAAAAAAATAAATGAAAAATAAAAAATAAAAAAAAATAAATGAGTGGACATGTGCATGAAGAGCTATCTTACAAACGTTCCTCACAGAGTTGTTCATCAAAACTCCACTAAGAAGGGACAGGGGCACCTAGGTGGCTCAGTCTATTGAGCATCTAACTCTTGAGTCTTGGTTTGGGCTCAGGTCATGACCTCGGGGTCCTGGGATGGAGTCCCACGTCAGGCCCCGCACTCAGCGGGGAGTCTCTCTAAGGACTTTCTCTCTCCTTTTCCCTCTCCCTTGCCCTCTTCTCCTCCCTCTGCTCATGCCCTCTCTCTCTCGCTCTCTCAAATGAATAAATAAATCCATTAAAAAATCCATTAAGAGGGAACACAAATTAAAAGGCCCATCCATATGAAATGACAATTGCATAAGTGGGTCAGCAGCCAGACGGACAGGCAGGTGGCCACCAGAAAACCACTGATGAATGCGGCCAAGTGGTGCTCACAGGCCCAGGGAGGTAGGCAGGAAGCTAAGCTAGAAGTCGGGGCAAGCAGTGCACTCCAGGCAGCAGGGACGAGGCCGCCCCAGGCCAACCCAGGCCAGCTGTGCGAAGGGCAGGCTCGGGCCCGGGCCTTGGGGCCCGCACCAGTCTGGGGCTCGACCAGAGCCTTTATAGCCCATGGTTAGGGTGGAGCCAATCCAGCCTGGGACCCAGGTGGAAGGAAGCAGCCTGTTGGCCAGCTCTCCCTTTGTCAGCTTCCTGTCTAAGCCTATTTTCAAGGGCTCACCCAGTTTGCAATCCCCTTTGTTCTCGGCCATTTACAAATAGGTGCTCTAATTAAGGCTTTCTGATGTGGCCACAATTGCCTTGTAAAGCTGCTGGGCTGTTTTCTGCTTACCAAGAGTGACACTGCGCCGCCTGTGTCCACTGTCCCTTTGCAAGGCCCTGCTGGAACCAAGACCAGTCACCTTGTCAGTATGGGTGAAGGCGGGGGTGGCACCGCCCCCCTCCAGACACCCAGTGAATCCTCCCAAGAGCCCAGCAAAGATGGCTCTCCATTCCTATTTTACAGGTAAGGAAACACGACTCGCCGGGGTCACAGAGCTAGTCAGTGGCAGAGCTGGGCTTCAAACCACACCTTTTTATGTCCAGAATCAGCACGACCATCGTCTCCAATCAGGACAGGGGCCTGGGCGTACTCATGGCTCCCCCAACCCCCAGGAAGCGGCTGTGTCTACACAGGCTGTGTCTACACAGGGGCCCTCAGTGAAGCTTGCACCTCGACACAGAGCCCATTGGGTGTGCGTGTGACCGAGGAACGGGGTCAGAGGACAGAGGTGCGATGACCAGCAGGGTAATAGAGAAATGTTTCCTGGAAGACTCACCACCTTGTAGCTCTCAGCATTTTACCAAGAAATAAATCCCACATAATCCTCGGATGCTCAGCACTTCCAGTTGAGACAAGAGGGGAGCAAGAGCCGGTTCTTTCTTGGAGCTCTGGCAGATATGTGAGCCAGCCAACACTCAGCCGTGCCTCCCGCAGAAGGACTCCAACCCCCCCAACCCCGGCCACTCGGCTGGAATCAGCCCCTCCCTCCCTCACCCCAGGCCTACGTGCTTGGGTGTCTCCAGCCCATAACCCACGGAGTTCCCAGTCTACACTCGAGTCTGTGAAGATGTATTCCTAGGGCCCAGGTGGAGGGGCTAGAAGTACCCCCTGTGCTCAGAAATGATTTGCCCTCCCTCACCCCGGGATGTAAGTGGCTCATGCACCCTGAGAGGAGCAAAGAGGGCAAAAGGTGAGGCCCCGGGAGGGGGGATGGGGAGAGCTATTTTTAGCCCAGGCTGGGTCAGCATCTGCTTGTGGCTGGTCAGCAAACAGGTCCATCAAAGGAGTCATCATTGAGAACAAAGGCAGTCAAGAGACTTGCTCTTGGAAGGGTTTACAGGCTCCGATCCGCAGGCTCGAGGCACCTCTTGACTCGGTCCAATGTCCACCCAGCAAAGCCACCGCGGGTCCCAGCCCAAAGGGATGAGGGCAAAGCAGCTTGGCTGTCAGGGCAACCACATGAGCTCCCCACCTCCTCTCACAACATGGGTCCTCAGAGGGGAGGAAGTGATGTCATTTCAAACCTGCTGACCTCCTTCCTCCCATGTCCAGCACCCTTCATCCTTCCTGGTGGGCGCATCCCTGCCGGGACCCTAAAGACCCACACGCCCCCATAACAGATCCCAGCTCAGCCTAGGCATCTCTGGGCCTTCCGTCCACCCATGGCTTCTCCCCCTTGCCCATTGGCCAAATGTTGGCACCCCTGTATGCATGCCACCCTCTCCTACCTCCAAACAGCTCAGTCTCCGCTGGACTCCCAGAACCCAGCAATGTCGGCGTGCGGTAAGAATTTGCTGAATGAGGGACGCCCGGGTGGCTCAGTGGTTGAGCGTCTGCCTTTGGCTCAGGGCCTGATCCTGGAGACCCCGGATCGAGTCCCACGTCGGGCTCCCTGCATGGAGCCTGCTTCTCCCTCTGCCTGTGTCTCTGCCTCCCTCTCTGTTTCTTGAATGTGAATGAATAAATAAAAATCTTAAAAAAAAAAAGAAAAAGAAAAGAATTTTCTGAATGAATGAGAGAATGCATGATTACCCAGTCTAGTCTCCAAATGGGAGCCGGCCTCCTTTCTCATGTCCTCCCAACCCTACCCCACCCTCCCCCAGTCCTGCTTCAACCCACCTCCAAGTAGTCTTCCCCAATTCATCTCTGTAGCTCTGGGAAATTCCACGCTCCCAATCCTGCCCCCCTACTAGTCCCCCAGCAACGAGGCCCAGAACTCTGGAGAATAGTCTTGGGTGTCTCATGGACTCTCGGACTCAGTTTCTCCTACATCCCATCTAGCAGCCCCTGGCTTGTCTTCCTAGGAATATCCAAGGTGCAAAGATTATGTTACCTCCCAAACCTCCACCCCCACTGCCGTCCCTGACTAGACTCTGGGTAGGAACAGGTCAGGAGAGGCTGAGATTGACAGTGGAGAACGGGATGTGCTTCAGAGAGACAGAGGCAGGCGGAGAAGCCTCCTAGAACAACAGGGGGCTTGGGACATGCAGCCTGAGGCCAGGTCACAGGTCTGGGGCCCACAGCCCGGTGATGCCCCTTCCAGAGAAGGCTCAGGGAACAGGCTCCCCCCAGTCACTGTGCCCATTCCCAGTGGTCAGAGCGTGGAGCCCAGCTGAGGCTTCCAGGACCCCTTCCCTTTCTCCGCTTCCAGTAGCAATGGGAGGGGGAGAGGCAATGAGGAAGCTTGTTAACAGCTTTGAAGATGAAACAGGCCTGTGGCTGTGGATTGTTGACACAACTACCCTGAAGAGGCAAGCCGGGTTGGCTCTTAAGAGGCCGGGATGATGCCAAGCCAATAAAATTCAGCTATTGTCACCCTGCTGCCCCTTTTAATGCCAGCTGCCCGTGGTGCATAAAAGGGCCTGCCACAGCCCAGGGAGTACAAGCCTCTGGCTCCTTCCTCTGCCAGCTTCTCCACTGTCCAGACACCTTCCCATCTCCAGCATGACCTGTGGCTTCAGCAACGTGGGCTGCGGATTCGGCCCCAGGACCTTGAGCTGCGCCTCGGCCTGCGGGCCCCGGCCCGGCCGCTGCTGCATCACGGCCGCCCCCTACCGCGGCGTCTCCTGCTACCGCGGCCTCACCGGGGGCTTCGGCAGCCACAGCGTCTGCGGGGCCTTCCGGGCCGGCTCCTGCGGCCGCAGCTTCGGCTACCGCTCGGGCGGCGTGTGCGGGCCCAGCCCGCCCTGCATCACCACCGTGTCGGTCAACGAGAGCCTCCTGACGCCCCTCAACCTGGAGATCGACCCCAACGCGCAGTGCGTCAAGCACGAGGAGAAGGAGCAGATCAAGTGCCTCAACAGCAGGTTCGCCGCCTTCATCGACAAGGTGGGTGTCCCTGGTCACCCTTCCCGGGCCCCACCCATGCTCACACTCAGGCCAGGCACCGAGGAGGGAGTCAGAGCCGTTTGTTTGCCCATAGACCCCCCCCCCCGTCCAGTCCAAAAGGAAGAGGCAGTCATGCGCCCAGGACACGGACAGAAGGACGAGAATAGGATCGGGGCTGCCGGTCTGACGGGGAGGGCACCCAGGAAACCTGTAAGCAGGAAGCAGAAGCAGCATCTCCTGGGGAGCACAGGGCTGTCGCGGGGGTATCCGACCAGTTTGCAGTCAAACAGCTGTTCCCGCGGGAAGGCAGTGCCCCCCCCCGCCCCGTGCCAGGGCAGGCCTGCGAGTTAACGCTGCAGACCGCCTGGGGTGTTCTGGGTCAGGGTCACAGGCGCCGTTTCTCTGCCAGGTGGTTCCCCGGCCGTTGAGCGGGGGCCCAGGATGCTTTGGTGCTTTGTCCGGGTCTGGGGCTCGGGATCCAGGGATGAACAGTGGCTACAGTCCCCACCCTCAGGGCCTCGTGCGGAGCAGATGGGAAATGGTCAGGACACGTCGTAAGCCACCTGCAGGTGCCAGTGTCCGGTGCAAGTCTGCAGCCACCTTCCCCAGCGAATTGGGGAAACTGGGCAGTGGCATGAGGGGCAGAGGGAGAGGACTCCCAGGCAGGAAGGACCCAACAAATCTGAAATTCCTAACAACAGGAAGCACCACGGAGAGCATAGGAAAGGACTGGCCAGGGCTGTGGCAACGTTTCTAGACGAGGGGTTCGAGGGGAGGAGGAGGGCCAGCCGGGCCAGCCTGGCAGCAGGCAGAGGGACGTGCCATTTTCCTGGGGCCCAATGGTCCATCGTTATTGGAGAGAAGAGAGAAGAGCCCCCGGGGGAGGGGGGGGCCAACGGTCAGAGTGTGAGTCTTCCCTCTGCTACTGTGACACCTCAGGCGACACCTCAGGTCCCTGGACCTCCAGTTCCACGTCTGTAAAAGGAAAAGGGTCGGTGCCCAGAGCATTCCCGCACTAATGTCCCAAGGGGAGCTATTATCCTAATTGCACGGTTGCTGCAAGGTCTCCATCGTTGGCACAGGCCTTATTTTTCACCTTTTGCAGTCTGCCTTTCTAGAAAGGGCGGCCCGCTCATCTGCATGCTGACGGCCGCACCTGACCTGGTGTAGCAGCTGTCCAGCACGCAGGCGCCCTTTCATGCCAGGGCTCATTAAAGCCTCTTGGTGAGGAGAGCATGAACCTCCCGCCTGGCGGAGGGGAGACGTGCCCTGCCCGAGGACGTGCTCTTAGCAAGTAGCAGCAGAACCTGGACTCTGTGTAGTTTGGCACTTCCCATGGCACCAGGTAATTGCCTAGAAGAGACTGTAGCGAGCTCTCAGGAAGGACTTCCAGATGCGCCGATCAAGCCCTGCTGTGGCTTTGACATACACCTGCTACGTCTGAGAGTTGGGGACCCGCAGGTCCTGGGGCTGGGACCCGGCCTCCCCACCTCTTGCCCACCCCCCTCCCCTCCCACCCCCACCCCGATCCTGTAAGAAGAGATTCTCAGGCTCTGCCTCTGGGTGGCAGGTGCGCTTCCTGGAGCAGCAGAACAAGCTGCTGGAGACCAAGTGGCAGTTCTACCAGAACCGCAAGTGCTGCGAGAGCAACCTGGAGCCCCTGTTCGAGGGCTACATCGAGACGCTGAGGCGGGAGGCCGAGTGCGTGGAGGCCGACAGCGGGAGGCTGGCCTCCGAGCTCAACCACGTCCAGGAGGTGCTGGAGGGCTACAAGAAGAAGTGAGTGCTGGAAGGCGCCGGCGCGGGAAAGGGTTGGAAGGAAGCTCCCAGCACATGGGGGGGGGGGGCCGGGGGCGGGGGGCATGTCTGGGTCTGAGGCCGGGCCTCTGCCCGAGGCTGGATAAGAACCTGCACTGTCTTGCCTTCCCCAAGGCTCGCGCGGCCTGCGGAGGGTGCTGGCCCCCTGGGGGATGGAGCTCCCCTGCCTTCCTATCAGCGGGCCGGGGAATGATGTTGTCTCCCTTCCTCCGTGGTCCACATGCTTAGGCCTCTCAACTAGCAGTGTCTACAAGGTGCCGGCCGGACGCGGAGAAGGCTGCCAGCAATCCAGGGGCGGGCAGTAGCTGTAGTGCCCGTCCTGGGGGGCTTCCCATCTGCCGGAAGGCAGGCGTGGCCGAGTCACCGACATAGGCCATCAGTTAGAGAGTGTGACACGTGACATGGAGGGTGCACACCGGGTACTCTCCGTGTAAGAAGCTGCTTCCCAGGGGGGGCCGAGTGGCTTCCTTCAGCAACACTCTCCACCCTGAACTTCAGGGGCAACCGTGCTCCCCACGTGGGGCTCTGAGCTGGCCCGGGGCCCCCAGCCCCCCAGCAGGAGGAAGTGGCAGGTTGACTCCTGGTTGGCTGAGTCCAGGAGGGGAGTGAGAGAGGGGGACCCCACGACCTGGAGCAAAGCCAGGGGCAAGGGGCAGGGGGCAGAAGAGAGGAAATGCAGACCAGGGTGAGGACACAGGCACCTCCCACTCCCCGGCCCTATGCACACGCACATGCACATGCACACGCGTGTACACGCTCAAGTGCCGGCTCTCGCCTCCCATCCCCACTGAGGAGCTCGGGGGTGACATGCACGTGGGGACTTCGGCCCCCCGCTGGACCTCAGCAGGCCTGGCCAGGATTTCGTCCTGCCTCATTTCATTAGGAGGTGGGGGGTGACCAGGGAGGGGGTCTGGGGATCAAGCTCCTCGGCACGCACGCTTCGGGGCCAAGCAGAGAGGTGCTCAGACGGGCTCCTGTCCTTCCCGCCCACCTCAGGTATGAAGAAGAAGTCGCACTTCGGGCCACCGCCGAGAACGAGTTTGTGGCCCTAAAGAAGGTGAGTGCCCGAGGCCCAGACCCCACCCTGAGTCCCCGGCCACCCCTCCTGGCTGCCCAGCCAAGGCCACCCTGCCGCCAAGCCCTCGCGGTGCCCTGAGCACGGCTGGCCTCACAGCCCTCTGAACCCCACGCAGGATGTGGACTGCGCCTACCTCCGCAAGTCAGACCTGGAGGCCAACGCCGAGGCCCTGACCGAGGAGATCGACTTCCTGCGGCGCCTGTATGAGGAGGTGAGGGGCCGTGGTCCAGGCAGAGACCTGGCAGCCAGCCTGGAAGAGGGGGCCCTGGCCTGGGACTGGTTGGCCTGGGGTCGGGCTGAGGCCTGCAGTCCATGGGGCTATAGTGGGAGCAGGGGCCGGAGACCAGGGGGGTTGGGTCCACATGTGCTGGGAGAGGCTGGGGTGCAAACAAGATCTTCCATCCTCCCCCCGCAGGAGATCCGCGTCCTCCACGCCCACATCTCAGACACCTCGGTCATCGTCAAGATGGACAACAGCCGGGACCTGAACATGGACTGCATCGTGGCCGAGATCAAGGCCCAGTACGACGACATCGCCAGCCGCAGCCGGGCTGAGGCCGAGTCCTGGTACCGCAGCAAGGTCGGGGCCCAGCCTCCCCCTGCCAGAGCCCCAGAAGGAGGGATGCTGAAAGGGCTTTGGGTTTTGTGCAGGTGGGATGGACGAGGGAAGGGCAGGCAGCCCTCGGGTCGGGGTGGCAGTTGTGCAAGGTGTGGGGCTCAGCGGGATGACCCGTCCTGAGCCTCAGGAGCCCCTGTGAACCGTCCCCCCCACCCCCTCAGTGTGAGGAGATGAAGGCCACGGTGATCCGGCACGGGGAGACCCTGCGCCGCACCAAGGAGGAGATCAACGAGCTCAACCGCATGATCCAGAGGCTGACGGCCGAGGTCGAGAACGCCAAGTGCCAGGTAGGGCTCACGTTGAGCGTCCCCAGGGCCGCCCAGGCAGCGTGTGCCCCAGGGACCACCCCACTCACGCCCCAGCCCATGTGCCTGGCTAGAGGCCCTGGTTGTGGCCCTTGGGGGGACCCGGCTGATGAAGGGAGAGGCCTTTTCCTGGGGGGGGGGGGGGGCGTAGGTGGGAGCGACCAGACACATCCAGGAAATGGAGAGAGAGACCCGGGACCATAGCACCCTGTTCTCTGCGCCCCCAGAACACCAAGCTGGAGGCCGCCGTGACGCAGGCGGAGCAGCAGGGCGAGGCGGCCCTCACCGACGCCCGCTGCAAGCTGGCCGAGCTGGAGGCCGCCCTGCAGAAGGCCAAGCAGGACATGGCCTGCCTGGTCAAGGAGTACCAGGAGGTGATGAACTCCAAGCTGGGCCTGGACATCGAGATCGCCACCTACAGGCGGCTGCTGGAGGGCGAGGAGCAGAGGTGAGGCCCAACCCACCAGCCCCAGGAATTACACCTGCGTCGATCTGCCCATATCCCAATCAGCCCCGAGAACTGACCCCAAGCCAGACTCTGGGGTCTTGGAATCCCAGATCTGAAAAGACTGGACCTTGGACATAGCATACAGCAGGGGGAAAAATGAAGACTTGTCACTGTGAGGTCTTGAGTCCCAGAGAACCCAGGTCCCTGCTAGGACAGCACCTGGACACCTAGACAGACACCCACTCTCATTCCTCAAGTCACGCCATCCCCAAGTCTTGCACAGTCTCCCTGCCTGGTTTCTAGGAGGTC
Organism: Nyctereutes procyonoides; assembly: GCF_905146905.1. Classification (NCBI taxonomy): domain Eukaryota; kingdom Metazoa; phylum Chordata; class Mammalia; order Carnivora; family Canidae; genus Nyctereutes; species Nyctereutes procyonoides. Next base: position 3,289,105 of record NW_026575124.1, on the reverse strand, counting down.
ACCTTGCCCAGCGGCAGGCCGAAGTGGCCAAACTGGGACCCTGGCCTCATGTGACTGCCCTGCAGAGCCTTCCCCTTCCACGTGTGCCATGTGCGGTTGTTCAGGTTGTGCCCTGCACAAAGGCAGCCAGCGGAGGAGCCTTTGAGCCTTTTAAGAGCTCAAATCCAGCCCATACTCTGCTTGCCAAACACAGTGTGGCCTGACATTGCTGCAGTGGCCCGAACGGTGCTTTTGAAAAGTTACACGAAGGCGTAAATAGAGGCCGGAAATAGACCTGAGATGGTCCGTTCCGGCGCGCAGGATATTCGAGGATCTCACTGTGACTTCTTTTCTCTTCCCCTTTCTTCCCTTTTCCCCACTCAGGCTGTGTGAAGGTGTTGGAGCCGTGAATGTCTGTAAGTATCTTGAGCCCTGGAAGGGAAAATTGTATGTTGGGCGACAAGAATGTTCTGGCTACGAGTGTATAGAAACGCTCTGGGGTGGGGGCAGCGCTTCCAATCATTTGCCCAGTAAATGGGAGTAGGTGGGTAGTGCAGGAGGAGGGACTACGGTTAGCTCTCAGGGAGAACCGGACAGCCTGTCGGGGATCGGGGAAGGGGAAGCACACCAGGTCGCCGCAGGAAGGAACCTGAGACGTGAAGCCGAGGCCCAGACAGAGGAAGGGACTTGCCCAAGGTCACAGAGCAGGAGTCTCAGAAGCCAGGGCTCCTGGCTGTGGGGTCAGGTTCCTTCCACGCCCCCAGAAGTACAGCTCGAGGCCGTCTGTGTCCTTCCCTGGAGGGTCAGGCAGGTCAGAGAGGCCACCAGCCCGGCCTCCTGACTTGCCCCCGTTCCTGCAGGCGTCAGCAGCTCCCGGGGCGGGGTCGTCTGCGGTGACCTCTGCGTGTCGGGCTCCCGGCCTGTGACCGGCAGCGTGTGCAGCGCCCCGTGCACCGGGAACGTGGCGGTGAGCACGGGCATGTGCGCACCCTGCGGCCCGCTGAACACCACCTGCGGAGGGCGGTGTTAGGCGGCCCCCCCCCGAGAGAGCCGGAGAAGCCCCCCTGCCTGCCGGACGTGCCCGCCGCGGGCTCTCCCCCTCGTGTTCTGAGAAGACGCCCCCCGCGGCTCCTCCGCTCACCTCCGCCCGCGGGAAGCGGCTGCCTTGGCTGCAGGCCCCTCCGCGGAGAAGGGCTCTCCTGCCCCCGAAGGAGCGTGGCTGACGCCCACCCCCTCCCCGCCCGCCTCTCTGGTCTCTTGTCTCCTGTTGTCCCAATAAACTGGGGGACCCGCCTTCTGTGCTGTGCACCTTGCTTTCCCCGAGCGAGCCCGTGTCCGCCGACCCACGAGCATCCCAGCCACACACCTGCGGGGCCTTCCCCAGAGCCGCCCTCCCCCGGCCAGGCAGTGCCCACGGGCGCAGCACCCGGGACCGAGTCACACCTGTCGGCCGGGGAGTCTGGGACTTACTCCTCTGACTGGGTCTGGAGGGAGCCAAGGGAGGCCGGGGCCTCCTGGAAGGCAGTGTGCGGGGTGGAGCGTGTGCCTGTGGCCTTAGCCTCCTTCCCCCGCACAGACACCCCGTTTTCTTGGCGCCCGTCGCTGTCTCCCGTCCCCACGACCACACGCAGGCACCACTCGGCGGCCGCCCCCGGTCATTCCAGACCCAGCCCGTCCCACGCCCACTGCTGCCCATCAACCAAGGGCAGATTAGACCTTGACACCCACCTCTTGCCCCTCCCGGCCCCGTGGGTGGCACAGCCGGGACAGCCTCCTCGAAAGCCCCGTAGCTGGCGAGAGGACACCGCGCACCCACTTTCTCAGCTCCCCGCACCCCTGCTCTTCTCCTCAGGCGCCTCAGAGCTTCACTCCCGAGGCTGAGAGGGCTCCCCCGCCCCCTGCGTGGCCCGGGCTCTCCCGTCCTCGGTTCAGGAAGAGTCCGGGAGTTCTCAGGAGGAAAACCTTGAGAAGCCCCTGGCCCCGTTCAGGAGGAACCAGGCCTGGATCAGCCCTCCGTGGGCCCCAGCCCCACTCCTGCCCACCCACCTCCCCACGCTGTCCTAGGAGCCCCTCCTACCTTCCATCACACCCTCCTTGGATCTCCAGGGCCCTCCCGACTCCTCGCCCTCACCCAAGCCCCCTCGGCTCCCTGGGGCCCTCTCTCCCTCCCCTTTCCGGAGCCCAGGGTCTCGGGCCTCCACTGCCTTGTTCTCCTGATTCCACCTTCTCCCAGGTCCTCAGCGGCTCCCAGGCTGCGCTGCTCCCTGGTTCATGTCCCTCATCCAGACAACCTGGCCCTGGACCGTTCCAGGGCCCTGGGGCCCTCCTCTCACCCCTCTGCACACATGGCCTGAGCAACAACATCAGTCTCTGGCCTTCAGTTGCCCCCACGGTTAATGGGTTAACGGCCTTCCTGGTTCAAATCCTCCACCCGCACTTGCGCCTCCCGACTCGCCGGCTGCCTGACCTCACTCCCCAGCTTCAGACCCGCTTGCCCCAGTTCCCACTCACATCTCCACTGGGTCTCCCGCAGCCGCCTCTCCCCAACAGACCTTCCAGCTGCACTCGCTACTCCACACTCTCCACCGGGACCCCCTCTCTGTCCCCCGGCAAGGTCAACACCGTTGCCCAGACCTATGATCTACCCTCAACCTAACCCCCAAGTGCTCTCCTCTTCTACCTCCTAAGTACCCCCACCCAGTCCGTCTCTTTCCTCTCTCTCTGTCTCTCTCTGCCGCCACCACCCACATTCTGGCCCCACCATCTTGGCCCGAGCGCTGCTGCTCATCCCCCTGCCAACCCACACAACGCGGCAGCCAAGGGGCTTTACAAAGCACCAGTCTGACCTTTCAGCAGGTCCCCACTGCCCTCGGGATGAAGTCCAGACTCTTGAACATGGTGGACCCCTCTGGTACGTACCAGTGTCTGGCTCTGACTGGTCTCTGCCTCTCAGCACTCCCCACCGCCTCGGTCTTCCTCCCCTCCTCTGGCTCAAGATGTCCTGAGCATGCGTCAAGTGAGGGCTGGCCCAGGGGCTCTGCGAGGGCCTCTCCATCTGACCTTCTTTCTTGGGCAGTGACTCTGAGCTCCGCTCTGGAATCCTAACACTCCCCTCCCAGGGACTTAAGGAAAACACTGTAAGGACTTCCGGTCTTGGCAGGTCATCCAGGTGCCACCGGGGTATCCCAGGGAGACTCCATGCCTTTGGACGCGATGCACCTTCCTTCCACCTCTCAGCTTGAGGTGCCAGGCAGGACCGACAGTGCATGCTCTCCAACTACTAGAGCCTCCTTTCCTGAGCCTCTGAGCCCCACCTCCTCTGCCGCCACCGCCACCCCTCCATAAGCAAGAGGTGCAGCCACAGAGAGGCCTGGGCCTTGGTACAAGGAGGAGAGGAGAAGCATGGCTGGAGGATTATTAACCAGGGAAATCTGGTTACTTCCTGAAAATATTGAAGCTGAGGCCTAAAGGAAGAACAGGAGTTGATTTATTCTATCAACAAATAATTATTGAGCACCTAACATGCACCAAGTACTGTTATACAAGCCTGGGTTCGTATACGTGATGGAAATCACCACGGATGCCTGTCCTCCAGGAAGTTAGTACTTCACAGCAAAAAAGCAAACGTAAGTAAGGAGTTAACCAGGAGGAAGGGATGTGTTCTGGACATAGGGGAAGAGCATCCAAAGAGGTGGGCTGGAGAAAGAGCATGGAAACATCCAGGAACTCTATTAAGTCCTCAGGCTGGTGGGGAGGAGGGAGACTGCTCTCCGGAGCCCTCGGAAAGCTTGAGATGAGCCCTTCCTGTCCATACTCTCCTCCATGGCCCACTCCTGCCCCAACACCAACTCCACCCCAGGAAAGCTTTTATTCGCCCTTGGTCGGGCTTTCCTCATTCACCCAACCTTCTTCCACCTGCACCCCAGGCCTCCTGCCTCCTGCTATTTAAAGGCTCGGGATGCTGGGCTGTTGTGGTGCCACAGTCAGAGGAATAACAACAATGATGACAGCAGCTGTTGAGTATCAGTTATGCGCCACACTCTGGACTTTTATCTGTAGGGTCTCATTTAATGCTCTCGTGGCAGCTATCTTCAGAAGCGGCCCCCAGCTACTCCCTCCCTCCCTGGGCCAGCCACCCCTCGTCTCAGACCTGGAGCTTATTTCCCCTTCCCCGGGTCTGGGCTGGCCCTGCGACTGCTTTGACCAATACGATGTGGTAGAAATGACATCATGGGGCTTCGGTGCCATCAACCGCACCCCCAGCCTTAGGAGAACCAGCAGCACGTGGAGGGGAGCAGAGGGAGGCTCCTGGCCACCAGCCCCAGCTGAGCCCACACCAAGGTCAACCACGTGAGCGAAGCCATCCTGGACATCGCGGAGCCCCGGCCGATAACAGGAAGCAGAAGAATCATCCAAACTACACGATCGTGAGGAAGAGCATTGTTTTAAGCCGCTAGGTTGGGGGCTATTTTTGTACAGCAACAGATAAGTGAAGAAACCGGTACCTGGAAGTCGGCGCTACTGTAGGAAAACCTAAACCCCGTGACGTCACGAAACTGTGCCCCACAGAGATCCCGAGATCGAAACTCACAGAAAACGTAAAGCTTGTTCTTCACAGGGAACTGTTTCTCCCTGATCAGCCGCTGCGTCTTCTCAGATCCCACTGGCAAATCCACGGGCTGTCTCTGCAGAAGCCTGGACTCCAGGTCAACCGCTAGGGGTCCAGCCTAGGAAGCAGCAAGGCCCCCGCTTCCTTACCCGAGACAAGGAGCCCGTCCAGTCTGTAGGGCTCTCGGGGCACACCCATAGACCCTTCTCCTTTGTCCTGAGACAACCACTGAACGCTTAACGGCAGGAGCTAAATTTTGCCTCCTTCTGATATTAAGGGCCCGCCCCAAAGTGAGCACGGTATGTGTGTCCCATCTACGTTTGCTCAGTGCGCGTGCTCCACCTGTTTTCCTGACTAGTCATAGGTTCCCCTGCCCTTTCCGTGAAGATGTATATAATCTCATCTCCTATGATTGTAGACAAACGTGTCCTCTCCCCCTTTAGAGAGACGAGGGCTGGAGGCTTGCCATCCCGTCTCCTTGTTTGGCTGCCTCTCGAATAAACCTTTTCCTTCCTGCGTGCTCTGTGTCTCAATGATCGGCTTTGCGGCACGTTGGGCAAACGAACTTGAGTTTGGTTACGACTGGTTTGGGGACCGGGCACCAGGCTGACTCTGGATGTCCTTAAGGAGGCCATTGGTGAAGGCTGCTGGAAGGACAATGAGGAAGTTATTAGTAGATGCTGTAAAAGGTGACACGTGTTACGTAGTGGTGACGGGTTTGGCAGTGCTCTGGCCTGTGGTGACAAGGAAGACAAAAAAGGACATCGAATGGATTTGTGGACCTGGCTAAGGTTTCCAGGAGAATGATGAGAATGCCACTGGCTTCCCCTAGCCGCCTACGATAAAATGTAAGAGGAGACAAATGGGCTAGAGAAGGAAATGATTAGCTTCTTAGCACAATTCAGAAGAATAATGGAGACGGAGACGGTCTTTCCGGTCGGCCAAAGGTTCTCAGGGTAAGAAAGGGCCTCAGAGGGACATTTGGGTGGCTCAGTGGTTGACCATCTGTCTTTGGCTCAGGCCATGATCCCAGGGTCCTGGGATCGAGTCCCACGTCGGGCTCCCTGCATGGAGCCTGCTTCTCCCTCTGCCTGTGTCTCTGCCTCTCCCTGCGTGTCTCTCGTGAATAAATAAATAAAATCTGATGAAAAGAAAGAAAGGAAGAAAGAAAGAAAGAAAGAAAGAAAGAAAGAAAGAAAGAAAGAAAGAGCAGGCCTCAGAGCAAAGATCGCACACAAAGCACGGCCAGTAAACCATGCCCTCACGTCAAAGTCAAAGACTGCAGCTGTTAGACCCTTCGCTGAGATCTCAGAAAGATTTAATTCAGAGTCTCTTAGACTCACTCAGCCGACCAAAAGTTTTCTGAGAATCTTGAAGGCAACTTTATAGATCCTCCCCCTAAGCAGCAGGGCTTCCGAGAATCTTCGGGGTCGTCCCCAAGCATTAGGACTCACAGCCCAAGGGTGAGAGGACCCTATCTCAAAAATATTTATGGGGATAGCTTTTTTGCCTAAGGAAGTCTGCTATCATTTGATACACCAGAAACAACATTTTTATAAAGAATTTTAGCAGTTCTCAACTAGAAGGAACAGAAATGGTTCAAAATGGAAATGAGCCTCTGGGCACCTGCCCTCCTGCAGACAGGAAGCAGGCTAGGAAAACGTGGCCCACTTATCATGGAAAAGGAAGAACAATTCAGAAAAGGGAACCAAGATTCCAAAGGATAGAGCCAAGAACAGAGGACGACCACTTCTAGGGAACAAAAGTAGGCACTGATGAAACACGCTCCCTGCCCCTGCGACGGGAGGGGCTAGCAGTGCCTGCCTGACTCTACTCGGAATTGCTTTGAGCCCGCGACTTCTAAGTGCCCCCAGCTTTTCCTCCCTCTAACGGGAGTGACTAGTGTGGCGATGCTATCCCTATCTCGCCATACGTGACAGGTGTGTGGTGGCCATAAAAACACAGGCCTTCAGACTGAGGTAAACCACGGCGGGGAGCTGCAACAAGGGAACCACGTCCCAAGAGCCTTGTGCATACTCGGATCTGATCCAAATAGTGAGATCCTGAGCCTCAAGTTGATGCCACAACACGATGAAACTTTGCGGGATTTGGGAGGGGGCGAGCACACGTTCTTTGCAGGGGAGACATGAAAGCTTGTGGCCAGCAAGTGCGCCGCGGGACCAACCATTCTTTCCTCCCTGCACAAGAAGCCATCAAGAGATGGAGCCCGATTCCCCTTCCCTTGAATCAAACCTGTGACAGGTTTGGCCAATAGAACATGGTGGAAGTGACCTTCTGAGGTCAGGCCTGTAGGGGACTGGAAATTCCTTGCTTCATTCTTCTAGGAACCTTCCTGCGAGGAAGCCCAAGGAGACACACGGCAGAGGTTCATACAGAAGAGAACCAAGTCCCTGTAAGCCAATCATCAATTTATGGTCTCTCAGCTCCCGATTCATATCCATCATTGCCCGCTCTGTGGACATTTAGACGGGCCTTTTAAGTGTTTTTCATCAGCTGACACGACATTGGGCTCTGTCAGTAGAGGGTGCTGGAAAGACGGTGCAAGAGGAAGGGGGTTTCCTTCCAGGTTCCAGTGTCCTCCTCTTGGCAGATTCCTGCAGCACCACGCTTCTCCAGAACTCAGCTCAATACCTCTCGCTGGGCTCCCAGCCATGTGCGAGGAGACTGTTTTGGACCTCACAGACATCCTACACCCCACACAGCAGCACAGAAAGTAGAAGAGGAACTTCCCAGCAAGCCCACAATCATGAGCGATGGGGAAACATGGTCTCCCGCTATCCGAACACAGAGCATTCCTAGGAAACATTTCATAAGCTGATGTGACGTTAAGTGAAGAAGTGTTTACCACTAATTTATATGGAAAAAATGTATAAGCGTCCCAGACTCAAAAAAAAAAAAGCCCCTCTTAGGCTTTTCTGCTACCTTAGGATACATCTTGCAAAGAGTGTGCAAAATAAACGGAGATAAAGCCCAGATGCTCTCAGCCGTGGTTCAAAGCTCTAACAGCTTGATGCTAACAGGAGATGCTGAGTGTAGTTCCCGGGGAGGGGGCTTAGGGGGCACCCCTCTTGCTGCTGGGTTGTGCGCCGCCCCTGTAACAGCTGGCTGTAAAACACGTGCTGAATGCTATATTTGCTTTTCACCCTTTTTTTTCCTTTCAATCGGTGAAAACAGGTACTACTGTCTATGTCCTTTGTAAAAGGGAAACCGTGTAACACAGACTTTCAAAACGCAGAGGATGCCCGTATTGTGTTAAGCCTCTAAATTTCTTCGGAGGGCTTTGTCACAAGCAACAAATATCTGACTACAGCTCAGCAGGTGTCATTATTCCATTTACAGATGAAAAGGCTACAGGGGGATCCCTGGGTGGCGCAGCGGTTTGGCGCCTGCCTTTGGCTCAGGGCGCGATCCTGGAGACCCGGGATCGAATCCCACATCGGGCTCCCGGTGCATGGAGCCTGCTTCTCCCTCTCCCTCTGCCTGTGTCTCTGCCTCTCTCTCTCTCTCTCTCTCTCTCTCTCTCTCTCTCTGTGTGTGCGTGACTATCATAAGTAAATAAAAAAAAAAGAAAAAGCTACAGGTGAATGAGGTTAGTGATTTGCCCCATTACGGAGGAAGTAAATGGCTGAACCAACATTCAAACATAGGTCTGTATTAACAACATCCTTTTTTTTAAGATTTTATTTATTTATTCATGAGAGAGAGAGAGAGAGAGAGAGAGAGAGAGAGAGAGAGAGAGGCAGACACAGGCAGAGGGAGAAGCAGGCTCCATGCAGGGAGCCCGATGTGGGACTCGATCCCGGGACTCCAGGATCACGACCTGGGCTGAAGGCGGTGCTGAACCACTGAGCCCTTAACAACATCCTTTTAAATACATAATCTCATTTTGGGAGCCAGAAGGGACCTTAGGAATATTATCCAATCGCCTTCACTGTATAGCCAAAGAAACTGAAGCTCAGACCATAGAAGGACTTTGCCCTAAGCCCCACGTCTGGGAAGTGGCAGGGTCAGGACTCTGAATTAGAAGCCTCCTCCTGCCTCTGAGCCCAATGCCCTTCCTCTCCCCCCACATGGCTTGTCTCACACTCCTTCCTTCCATTGTCATCTTCACACCTTTCCTCTGCTCCTTCCCGTCCAGGAATGCCCCGGGGAGAGGGGAACAAAATCACCCCAGTTGAGAATGCCTATGGCATGGTTGGTCATTTCTAGAGACATTTTTGAAATAAAAATAAAGAAAAATAAATGAAATAAAAAATAAAATAGAGACATTTTTGGTTGTCACAATTGGTGGGGGCGGGGGAAGAGGCGTGGCCCGGGCGTCCGGTGGGCAGACGCCAGTGATGCTGCCAAGCATCCTACAACGCACAGGACAGACCCCCAACAAAGACTGCCCCAGCCCCAAATGCCAGTACTGCTGAAACTGAGACACCTTGGTCTAGACAAATCCACGATCACACCAGATGCCGCGCGTCCATGCTCTTCTTTCGTTTTCCCAAGACTTAGGTGGCTCAAGGCCAGAGGGGCAGCAGTGCTAGCAGGTAAGTGGATGGAGGGGTCCTGAGGAAATCCCTGGCCGGGAGCTCCTATCATAGGGCGGCCCTGGCACTTTCAAGACTCTGAGGCACCAGGTTTGATAAGCTACAATTAGTTTATTGGAAACACAGAGTGAAGCAAAGGCAAAGAGACAGACCGGCAGTTGGGTCACTGGCTTTGTAGAAGCCTCTGCAGGCAGCCCTGGGAGGAGATGCTCTTCCCTCCCACGGGTCACGTCCCTCACAGGGTTTCAGGAAAACCACCATCGGCGTTCCCCACCCCCGGTCCACAGGCAGAGCACCCTGGCGGGTTCCCAGGAAGTGTAGATGGGGGGATTCGGGGCCCCGCCCGCCCCCGGGCCCTGCAAGCTGGGGTGAAGGGCTCAGGCAGGACCCATGAATCCAGCGGAGAAGCAGAAAGGCAGAAGAAAGGTTGAATCCTCAAGACAACAAATCCACCACTAGGAAAGGCTACGGAGAGGGGGGCCCCGGGGAGCAGGTGGGGCGGGCGTGCAGTGTGCACCTCTGGCCCCCGCTCTCGGAGGGCCAGCAGCTGGCGGGCGCGGCCGCGGGTGTCCTGGGGCGGTGGGTGACGGGGATGCGCGCCGGCGGCCCTAGCACTTCTTACAGGCCACGCTGCAGGCGCTGGCCCCGGGGCAGGGGGTGCAGGCGCTGGTGCCCACCACCAGGTTGCCGCTGCACGGGGCACTGCAGACTCTGGTGGTGACAGCAGGGGCAGCACCGGAGGCGCAGAGATCGCCACAGACGACGCCACCGCGGGAGCTGCTGACGCCTGGATGGGGGATGGAAGACGTCAGGCACGGCCACAGCAGGTGGCTGGGGGGGGGGGGTCCCGAGTCCCTCCCCGCAGATGTGGGCCCTCCCCGCCCCAAGAAGGGGGAGCTCGGCTACTTACACACGTTGACGGCGCCGACACCCTCACACAGCCTGTTGGGGAAGGAGAAGAGAGAGAGGTCAGTGTCGGGGGGCCAGCCGCCCGGCCCCGCGGCCCAGGTGAGGGGGATGCCCCTGCCTCCTCCTGGGAGCTCGCTGTGGGGAAGCCGGGGTGGCCCAGCCACCACGGCCCGCGGGCTCTGAGACAGAGCGCCCCCGCCTCCAGGCAGCCCTCGGCCCTGCAACCTAGGATGCGCCCTGCCTGGCTCGGCCTCCCTCCTCACGGGGCCATCTCCTAGATCCCCTGTGACGGTGGAATCAGTGACCCACGCGGGTGCCGAGTGCGGACGTGTGCACTGCTGCTATTTTTGTTGATTCTGCTCCACCTGTGGACACGTCGCAGGCGCCGCACATCCGACGTCCTGAATGCCGTCTGCTTGGCCTCACTAGAACCTGAGCTTCCAGAGGCCAGATGTTCGTTTTTGTCTTGACTTTCCCCCCACTGCGCAGCGGGCAGTGCCTAAACCCACGTTTGGCTCCGTAAGGAACTGTTGCGGGGTGGAATGGGATTCTAGAACCCATTCGGAACAGGCTTGGAGACTGTCTCTACAAGCGCCCTCATTTGACAGATGGAGAAACTGAGGCCCAGAGAGAGGGAATAACCAGAGATGGGGCGGGACTGTAATTCCACGCAGCCTCTCCATTCCTTCCCACACACAAGGCATCTCCTTAGGGGGGGACACACGGGCGTCCCTCTGATAGCTCCGTGGCAGAGGGTTGACTACATCAGCTTCAGACACGAGGAGAATCCGCAGCCCACCGTCTACTCATCCCACGCCCAGGGTGTAGAGGGAACCCACGCCGAAGCTGCTGAGTTCACCCCAGGAGCCCTATGCGGTGGAGGGATGGGTGGGCCACTCGGGTTCCAGGGCTATCTCCAGGCGTCTCTTGAACGTCCAGACTCAGTCTTGAAAAATGCTTCGTCCTGGCGTCCTCCACTAACGAAACTCCCCGAGCGCAGTGAGCCACGGGGCCTCGGAGCCCTCCAAAGCAATTGCTTGAGGCTGCTGCAAGTCTCACCAGGTGACCACTTTGATTCCAGAGTCCCTATCTCCCCAGCACACAGCATGCTCGCAGGTGCTCCCTCTGCATCTCACCCTGCACTCTCCTGTGCTTCAGAGGAGGGGCCTGGCCCCGGGAGTGAGCGCCCGACCAACCCGGCCCAACATTCTGGGAGTGTTGTCCTCCTGGGACTAGACCAGCTGCCCTCCAGCCGTAGGAAGGCACACCGATGAATGGGTCTTCCCTGCCATGTCCAAAGCTAGCAATAAGCAAAAATGCCAGAACAGGACACAGATGCCTCCAGGGACAAGGCCCTGCAATCTCTCCCCCCTCGTTCCTTCCTGCTGCGATGCAATACCACATAGGGGTACCCTCCACAGTGCAATATATGACTGTCAGTGGACAAAATCCCCACGGGAGGCAGTCATTATGGGATAATTACCAACTGCCTGGGCTGGTCCAGGGCCAGGCTTGAGAAGACACCTAGAACCTGGGTGATGTGCAATAAGCAGCGGGAAGGGAAAAGCACTTGCACAGGGGAGGTGGCTACAAGGCCAGGCTTGGAGAGTTCTCAGGAACAATAACTCTGACCTGACTCCGGGCTCTCAGGAGTATATTTGCAAAAGGTACCAAACCCATTGTAGCACTTGGGAGCATGACTGAGACAAAGGGGGCCAGAAACACACCAAAAGGACTTACTCATTACCTGTAAAGATGCAGGATGGGGAGATTTGGAAATGGGAGTCCAGGGATGCCAGCAGACACGTGGCACGCTGGGAACCCAGGCTAGGCGGGGAGACAAATAGGCTACGGGACCCACCTCTGCTCCTCGCCCTCCAGCAGCCGCCTGTAGGTGGCGATCTCGATGTCCAGGCCCAGCTTGGAGTTCATCACCTCCTGGTACTCCTTGACCAGGCAGGCCATGTCCTGCTTGGCCTTCTGCAGGGCGGCCTCCAGCTCGGCCAGCTTGCAGCGGGCGTCGGTGAGGGCCGCCTCGCCCTGCTGCTCCGCCTGCGTCACGGCGGCCTCCAGCTTGGTGTTCTGGGGGCGCAGAGAACAGGGTGCTATGGTCCCGGGTCTCTCTCTCCATTTCCTGGATGTGTCTGGTCGCTCCCACCTACACCCCCCCCCAGGAAAAGGCCTCTCCCTTCATCAGCCGGGTCCCCCCAAGGGCCACAACCAGGGCCTCTAGCCAGGCACATGGGCTGGGGCGTGAGTGGGGTGGTCCCTGGGGCACACGCTGCCTGGGCGGCCCTGGGGATGCTCAACGTGAGCCCTACCTGGCACTTGGCGTTCTCGACCTCGGCCGTCAGCCTCTGGATCATGCGGTTGAGCTCGTTGATCTCCTCCTTGGTGCGGCGCAGGGTCTCCCCGTGCCGGATCACCGTGGCCTTCATCTCCTCACACTGAGGGGGTGGGGGGGACGGTTCACAGGGGCTCCTGAGGCTCAGGACGGGTCATCCCGCTGAGCCCCACACCTTGCACAACTGCCACCCCAACCCGAGGGCTGCCTGCCCTTCCCTCGTCCATCCACCTGCACAAAACCCAAAGCCCTTTCAGCATCCCTCCTTCTGGGGCTCTGGCAGGGGGAGGCTGGGCCCCGACCTTGCTGCGGTACCAGGACTCGGCCTCAGCCCGGCTGCGGCTGACGATGTCGTCATACTGGGCCTTGATCTCGGCCACGACGCAGTCCATGTTCAGGTCCCGGCTGTTGTCCATCTTGACGATGACCGAGGTGTCTGAGATGTGGGCGTGGAGGACGCGGATCTCCTGCGGGGGGAGGATGGAAGATCTTGTTTGCACCCCAGCCTCTCCCAGCACATGTGGACCCAACCCCCCCTGGTCTCCGGCCCCTGCTCCCACTATAGCCCCATGGACTGCAGGCCTCAGCCCGATCCCAGGCCAACCAGTCCCAGGCCAGGGCCCCCTCTTCCAGGCTGGCTGCCAGGTCTCTGCCTGGACCATGGCCCCTCACCTCCTCATACAGGCGCCGCAGGAAGTCGATCTCCTCGGTCAGGGCCTCGGCGTTGGCCTCCAGGTCTGACTTGCGGAGGTAGGCGCAGTCCACATCCTGGAAACGTGGGGTGTCACTGAGCGCCGAGCACCCACAGTGGCATCGCGCCCAACTCCCCGCCATCCGAGGAGGCCAGGGCAAAGGATTCCCAGGGTCCCCGTTGCCAGCTCAGCTCCATGCCCTCTGGCCTGCCCCCCCGTGGGCTTCACCGCCTCCTGCCCCTCTGACGATGAGCCCCTTGTGCCTGGAGACGGGCCACCAGCCTCTCGCCCTCTTACGCTCCCAGCTCTCCTCCTGACCCTCCCTATTCCAACAAGCTCGGCCACCTGGGCCCTGCCGGGCCCCCGCAGTCCTCCAAGCCTGCACCCGGCCCCTCCTGGTTCTGCTCCACCGTCCCCCACACCCCGCGGCTGCTCCCCTCCCTTGGGCCACACTTCCCACAGCGCTACACAGGACACTGTCCCTCGACAGAGACACCGCACTGCTCTGCCCCCGGGGACCCCAGCCGAGGCCACAGCTTCTGAAGCGGGCAGGACGGCAGAGGTCAGCCCAGCCGGGCCCTGCCCCAGGGCACGGTGCACGTGGGCATCCCAGGGTGGTCGCCCTGCATCAGCGACCTGAATGAGCCTCTCGAGCCCCGATCTCTGAGCTCTGCCATCCCGACTTGGCCAGGCCAGGTACCCACACGAGGTCCAGACCCTCTGGGGCCCGGCCGTCGTTTTGAGGTCCCGGGCGTCTGTGCTTCCGCACGGCTCCTTACTCACCTTCTTCAGAGCCACAAATTCATTCTCAGCTGTTGCTCTCAGAGAAACTTCCTCCTCATACCTGAGGCAGAAGAGGGCAGACAGGGAGGTCAGGGAAGGGCGGGGCTCCCCGGGGCCACCTCCACTTCCTATCAGGGCAGGGGCAGCATTAGGGACCTTTAGGGACCTCCCAGCGGCTGGCCCCCGGCAGATCCGCTGGACCCTTTCTTGCTGCTTGGATGTGGAATGTGTCGGGGGTTCCCTCCCCACTTTGAATTGAGGGGTCCGGAGCGCCTACGTCCCGGGACCTCAGAGCCCACTTCCCAGAGCTGCCCAGAGGCCCCTCGGGAGGCAAACAAGGCCTGGGCGCCCAGCTCTGAGCTAGGAGTGGACAGCAGCACCCCTGGGGACCGAGGCCCCAGCCCCCCTCACCCGGGCGTCCATCCTGGCTCAGGGTCCGGGCCTGGGCCAACCGCCAACCATCAGCCCTCAGCACCCTCGGCAGCGGGACACCCAGGGCCCCGGGACCCGTCAGCCCCGAGGGACCAGAAGCTCAAGTGCAGGGAGCTCAGCATGAGAAGGCCCAAAGCCTGCAGAAGCCCCCTCTGGCCTCCCGCCGGGCCCAGGGAACAGCCTCCCAGAAGCCAGAAGGCCCAAGCAGGAGACAGATGTCTGCCGGGGGCATCCGGGTGCTCGGGCAGGCGTCTGGCAGCCGTGGCCCAGACGAGAGGACCCTGCCGCACGCTGCCCCCCGCCCGCACAGCCACTCGCCCCCTGGGACACTCATGCCCAGTCCAGCCCAGCGGGCTCTACGCCACGTCGTTTCCTGTGCCCAGCGTCCCTGCTGGCCGCACTCACTTCTTCTTGTAGCCCTCCAGCACCTCCTGGACGTGGTTGAGCTCGGAGGCCAGCCTCCCGCTGTCGGCCTCCACGCACTCGGCCTCCCGCCTCAGCGTCTCGATGTAGCCCTCGAACAGGGGCTCCAGGTTGCTCTCGCAGCACTTGCGGTTCTGGTAGAACTGCCACTTGGTCTCCAGCAGCTTGTTCTGCTGCTCCAGGAAGCGCACCTGCGTCGGGGCGGGAGGAGGGCGTCAGGTGGCTCCTGGTGCCCCAAGGCCACTTTGGGCTGGCCACGATTGCTTTCGGGGGGGCAGAGCTGGGCAGCGGGACACAAGGTGACCTCCTGAGCTCCTGACTGTCATCCGTGTCTGCATTTTCCAATTTAGGGACGGGAGCCAGGGCTGGGAAGGCCAGTCCCCGCTCCCAGGTAAACTGACTCAGGCAGACCCGATGAGTGCAGGGTCACGTGGTCCGGAGCCAGCCAGGGTCTCCCGTTTGCCTCTGCCTCCCTCCTTCCCCCACGTCAGTGCCCAGCCTGGGGCCTGAGCATGGGTGGGGCAGAGGAAGGGTGGGGTCGGGGACACCCACCCTTCGGGTGCCCCTGCGGTCCTCCTCCTATTCTTCTGTTGGGTCTGGCGACTATGTGCACGGACCACCCTGTGCCTCTGGCATGAGGGCTCCGAGCCCGTCCCCGTCTCTGTGCGGGGACCTGCCTGCCTGGACAGAGGTGCACGTTCGAGCCACACCATCCCACCGGGAGCCTGTGCCCCGTAGTCACGTCTTTGGTGCATCCGGGCCCTGAGCTGTGTCCGTCTGGTCCATCAGACTGGGAGCTGCCCCGGGCCCGCCCTGTCCTGCCCCTGACCCCACAGGAACTGAAGGCCCGGGAAGGGTGCGGCCGGGGACACCCACCTTGTCGATGAAGGCGGCGAACCTGCTGTTGAGGCACTTGATCTGCTCCTTCTCCTCGTGCTTGACGCACTGCGCGTTGGGGTCGATCTCCAGGTTGAGGGGCGTCAGGAGGCTCTCGTTGACCGACACACTGGTGATGCAGGGCGGGCTGGGCCCGCACACGCCGCCCGAGCGGTAGCCGAAGCTGCGGCCGCAGGAGCCGGCCCGGAAGGCCCCGCAGACGCTGTGGCTGCCGAAGCCCCCGGTGAGGCCGCGGTAGCAGGAGACGCCGCGGTAGGGGGCGGCCGTGATGCAGCAGCGGCCGGGCCGGGGCCCGCAGGCGGAGGCGCAGCTGAAGGCTGAACCGCCACAGTAAGATCCACAAGTCATGGTGCTTCTAGGGGACAAGGGAGGCTTGAGGAGGGAGACGTACTACGGAGGGCACAGTGGCTGAAGTGTGTGTCTTGGACATCTTTGCGCCTTTTATATATGCGGGGAGCCAAATGCTTCCATGGGTTAGGAGCAATTAGGTGTCTTTATTGGCTTGGGTTGTTTAGCTCTTTTGGCTCCTCCCTTAATGTGTTTAATTGGGGGCCAGATGTGGCCAGATGTTTATGGCCTTTTACCCTAAACTGCACAACGTTTATCTTCAAAAGGCCAGCTCACGTCCCCCACAGGTTCCCCTTGCACTCCCCAGACACATTTGGCAGAACTCAGGGATGGGAGGAGGGGTGGCAATGACTCAGATTAGAAGGGAGGGAGGAGACAGGCGGCGCTACAGCCCCCCATCCGCCCCTTTGGAAACAGGCGGTGCTGCTGTCCGTGGTGCTGATCGAACGGCCTCGGGACCCTGGGAGGATAGAGATCAAGAGAAGATGATGTGAAATTTGGGGTGCGTTTGGTGGTCCCTCACGCGGTTTGCTCATTTCTGTGCTGCCAAAGCCCCAACACCGCCCCCCCCGCCTGTCCCCGAAACCCTCACCTACACCTATCAACGTATTCTGTCTCTATAACTCTCTCCCTTTCTCTCTCTCTCTCTCTCTCTCTCTGTCACACACACATACACACACACACACAAATGCATTCACATTCTGGCCTCCCCACCCACAATCTCACACACACACACACACACACAAGCTCACGTACACTCTTGCCTACAACGATGTGCACGCAGACCAGTCCCTAGGCCAAATTATTAGGCCGTCTTGGCCAGCCTATGCCGAGAAGAAGCATCCCTTCCTCAGACTCTTCCATGAGGCCTAAGCGGGCACACAGTGGATCACTGGCTTCAGGAATGCCCAAGTATTTCCAGCAAGACCCCAAGAAAAGATAGCATTCTGGATTTCACCCCAAACTTCCATTTTCCTCCAGGGCCCAGAAAGCCTGGGTTTGACGCTAATGCTACGTATAGCATTTTGCTGAGAATATAATAGAATCAATCAAGATAGAGCCATGAGGAGGGCATCGAGCCACCTGCCACCACCCCCTCCCTGCCTCAGCTCTGTGCTGCTGCTTATGCTACACCAACCCTGTAACCCCCTTCCCTTTACGGTAGTTTGTCAGTAAACTTGGTATATGTCAAAACAGATCCATATTGGTGTATGCCACCTGCAGTGTGTATAGAGTGGGCCTTGAATCCAAAGGGGCTGGATGGGAACCAAGGCTCTGCCATGAATAGCTCTGCGTGATCTCAGGGCAAGGTACTTCATTCCTCTGGGAAGTACATTAAATCTTTCCTCCCAAAGCCACCTGGGAAAAGTTACAGAGATGTCCACATGCTCAGTAAACTCCAGAACACAGTGCAGATGTGCTTTATTACAATCATTAAGAAGCAGAAGTCTCTGGGGTGGTATTTTTTCAGAGTTCACAATGCAGTCTACTAATAGAAGGGCACCTGGGTGGCTCAGCGGTTGAGCATCTGCCTTTGGCTCAGGTCATGATCCCATCGAGTCCCACATCAGGCTCTTGCAGGGAGTCTGCTTCTCCCTCTGCCTGTGTCTTTGCCTCTTTCTGTGTCTCTCATGAATACATAAAATATTTTTTAAAATTAAGTAAAATAGAATAGAAAATATCAGAGTGCATCATATGCAGTAAAAATAACTTTTCATTTTCTTTTGTCTCAATCGTATGTGGTGTGTGTGTATGTGTGTACTTTGTCACTACACAAAATTATTTCTTTTAATATTATTAAAAATTAAAAAGTTTAAATGCATGGCATATCAGTTAAGAACACAGACACAGATTCCAAACTGCCTAGTTTCAAAGTCCAGCTCTGCCACTTTCTAGCTATGTAATCTCAGGTAATTACTTAACCTCTCTATACCTCATGTCATGACTTATAAAATGGGGATAATAGTATCCACCTCATAAAGTTGTTGTAAGGATTAAAAGAATTAATACACGTAAAGCACTTACAATAGAGCCTGACACACTCTAATTATATAATCATATTAGTAGTTGTTATTGCTGCTAGTGCTGCTGTAGATATATCAGGAGGTTTAATGAAATATATATACCTACCTGCATCCCTAAACCACCTATGTAAAATTCCCACTGATGGTGTCTATCTTAGAGGACTAGTAAAAGGATCAAATTAAATAATACATGGACAACACAGCACCTGGCACGTAGCAAGTGCTCAGTAAATGTTATCTACTATTGTTCTACCAGGAGGTCAATACAAGGAACAGGGGAAAGAACCCAAAATCAAAGGCCCCTCCTTCAATCCCCAATCTAGCCCTGCTGCCCCCAGGAAAGGCCCAATGAAAATCTCACCTCTGAGACAAAGGGAAAATGTCATCAGTCTTGTACAGGATGAAAAGAGAAGCTTGGACAGTCCAAAAAGCCTGTGATCTGTTAATAATTCATAGATGTGTGTTTATGTTTTGGTTTTAACAGACCACCAGAAATCCTCAGCCATAAATCAATGAATACTCACTTTTCTCGATATTTGCCTGATCCTGAAACCCCCTAATTGATCAGTAGCCCAAGGATACCATGAAGTTGGAGGTGGGGGGAATATGCCATCCATCCAGGTACAGTGAAATTCCAAAGACAGCGAGAAAAGTCCGATATTCACTACGGCTGGGCAGATGCAAGTTGGAGTTGAGGAAAACTTCCCATAGGGAGAGTAGGTAGTCATGGTTTCCTAAAGGAACTTGCATTATGTCTCCCATTTACGGAAGCTTTGTATAAAAGAGAAAAATTCTTTTTTCTGGAATGGCCACCATGTTTGTGGAAACAGGGTGGTGAATGAACAAAGAAACCTTCAGATCTTGAGGTTACAACCTCTTTTTTTTAAGCTTAAGTGGATCTTGGTTCAAGGGATACCTCGGAAGAAGGGACAAATCTGGTGGTTATAACATTAGGAAGCTCTCGTTCAAGTCTCTCTTCAGTCCACCCTTCTCCTGTGAAGGATGTTATAAGGCACCATCCCAAATGTACGGTGGATTAGATGAGATTCTCTTGTTGGAGAATCCAGTTAAATTCTGTGATGGCTATGTGCCTGCCATAGGCTGAAGCCTGTCTGAGTTTTGCAAAAAGGCAAGAAGGCACTAAGAGAAGGAAGGAGACGTGGATTCTGGAATTCCCAGTCTGACAGGGAAGACAGACCCACCTTCATGAGAAAGGCCAGAAGTCTGAAGAATGCAGCTTTTCAGATATATCATCAGATGCTCAGGGATGCAGTGCCTACTGACAGTGCCCATAGTGGGGCAATGTAGACTGCAGCTAATCTGATGGGAAAGGTAAGGAAATCCCCCTGGAAAGGGTGAGAACAAACATCAGTAAGGAAGCAGGTGAGGCAGCTTTGGTGAAAAGGTGTGCATGGAGGTAATTCAGAGAGTGGAGAGTAGGGAGACCTGGGCACCCTCGCAGGAGAGGCCAGGACTATGAGATTCTGTGACAGTGGAGAGCCAGTTGAGGCAGAGTCCGCAGAAGCAGGGAGCACCATCTCTGGGATTCTGCTTCAAAGCCACACAGTAGGAGGAAACCTGTGCACTCTACATCTGGAGGATACCAAAACACCTGCACACCAGGCTTGCAGGCAGCCCAGGGGGATAACCTTGCAGCTCATACTTTCTAGAAAGTTCACAGAAAGCAGATGCAGGCTACGTTTCAGTGAGGGGAATTGAGAGGTGAAGGAGTGGCTATTTACATAACACTCAGGCTGTTGATAAGGGAGGCGACCCTAGGCCATCCAGCAGGCAGGATTCATGAGCTGAGAGACCCAAGTCCTCAGTGGCCAATTATCCATAAGAATTCACCAGAGGAAGGGAGGGGCTAAAGGCCCTTGTGGGTAGCCTGGGGAGCTGGGAGTGATGAAGGCTGACTCAGAAGCTCTGCCCTTGGGGAGGTCCATCTCCCATGCACCTCCTCCAGTCCATGTCACTACCCTGGGAGGGTTCATTGCTATGAAGCTGAAGCCAAGATTGCCCACCTTTTCAGCTATGCCCATGCCTTGCCCTCGGTGCTGCACTCCTTCCTTCATTAACCACCTCCTCCCCTGCTTTTCCACCTCTGGAGTGTCCCTTCACCATTCTGCCGTGGGTCTTCTCATTTTTCCTCTATTGTCCTCCACTTCCCTCCTCTTCCCTCCATCTCCCCCAACCTCCCCTCCTTCCCATTCTCTTCGCCCCTCCCCCTCTTTGTCCTTCCAAGGGGCTCTGGAGAGTAACAGTCTAAGACCAAGCATCTTCTCTCTTCTTTTCCCTAGAAATCTACCTCCCCTCCACTTCTCTCTTTCCTTCCTCAATCCCACCCTCAGTCTCTACTTCGCCCCATGGCTTTCGGGATTCTTGCCCTTGTTGCCTGGCTTTCCCTATCATTCCCAACATCATTCAGGTCAAGGACTTCACTTGGGTCAAGGACACATCTACTCACTTCATGCCTCCTCCTGCAGGCCCCTGCCAGGAATGTCTCCCTACCCAACCCCCACACCCAGGAATGGCTGCACTCTGGTCTGCTGATCCCCACCCCATCCTACCAGAAAGCTTTGCACAATTAACTGCCAAGCTTTGATGGCTCCATTACTCAGCAGTTAATATGCAGCTGGTATTCATTTCATTCATTCAACAAATATTTATTGAGCACCTACTATGTGCCAAGCCCTTGGAATATATCCACGAACCAGACATTTGTGCTCATTGGTGTGTTGTGAGGTTTACATTTTAGTTCATGATCTAGGCGTGTGTGTTCAGCTTTTCTCTTAGAACTGAAAGCTTACCACAAGCAAGAGTGAGCTCTCCTCCATCCTCTGGTCCTGAACCCTGAGAGCACTGTAAAGGGCCCTGAAGAGGATGAGGGAGGAGGCGGTTAGCGAGAGTGTGTGTTAATGTGCTATAGACAAGCACCATCTACTGTGTGATACTTCTAATCATGGTAGATGGTGGATAGATGGGAGTGCAAGGAGATAAACTCATCCATTACACTGGGATCAAACACACCAGCAGATACTGAGTGCCCCTAACTACACAACCCAAACAAAACTCTTAACCTTTTAGGCCTCAGTGTCCTCATCTGACACCTGCCTCAGAGAGTAATTGTAAAAATTAAATGCATTAATGCATGCTGGGCCATTAGCACAGTATCTAGTATGAAGTAAGATGAACATCAAGAAATGCTATGATTTTTTTAAATTTGGAAGAATACTCATAAAATGGTTTTCTACACTAAGTATATACTACTTGCATAATTCTTTAAAATATCCACATCCTCTAGAAAAACTCTTGCACAAATACACCTGAAGATAGAGAAAAGAATGTCCATGGCAGCTCTGTTCATAATACAAACTGTAGAAACAACCGTGAGGCCATCGGGGTAGAGAAAAATAAATAAACTGTGGCATATTCATACATTGAGTACAATTCACAGTGAAAATGAACATTGTGCAGCTATAGGAAGCAGCATTGATCAAAATAAACTAGTCACAAAAGAATATGCACAATATAATTCCATTTATGTGAACTTCAAAAACTGGAAAACTAAGTAATTTATGGTTTAGGGATGCATACATTGGAAAATGTGCAAAGTGCAAGAAAAGTACAAAGATAAGTCAACACACAATCCCAGAGAGGGGCTGTCCCTAAGCCAGAGAGAAGGGGGGACAATCGGAATGAGGCTCATAGGAATCTTCTCAGCTACACGTATGTTTTCTTTCCTCCTATAGGTGCTACATACACCACCTATGCATCCTTTTGTGTGGGTGACATATTTCACAATTTTACCTTCTATAAAGCTCATGTTGCCAGAGCAAAGACCACAATGGGGACAACCCTCCTCTCTCCTCTTTCCTCCTCCCCCAACACAAGCTTTTTCACTCCAAGAAAACATTCAGATTGAATGTCCTTCGAGCTCTTCAAAGATTACCAGAAATTAATAAGGCCTGAAGTTAACAAAATTGTGTCACATTTGAATTTTTTTTTCTTTATATATCTTGTTCCTTTAAATTGCGTCTTGTTTCTTTAAAATTGCTTAGGAGGGGCCAGGCATTAGTAATTAGCTCATGTTTATGCATGTCATTTTTATAAGGAGTTACACTGGTGGAGAAGGTAAAACATGTGTGAGATGCACCTTGACTCACGGCGCTTCTCCTCAGGACACCAGCCAGCTGGCTTGCTGGGAGCACCACGGCTCAGTTGTGGGCAGTGCCCAGAACTGTGATGAGGGATAAAGGGTCTCGGAAGTGCTGGCCCAGCTCCCCAAACACATAAAGTGACAGCAGGCGCCACACCCTCCCCTGGGTGGCCAGCTGGCTGACACAACCCGTGAGCCCAGTGCTAGTCCCAGTCACAAGACCTCACCCCTGAATGTTTTGCACAGTCATCCCTTCCCTGAGCCCTGGGCTGCCCTCCTACCTCCTCTTTTCCCATCTTACCCTGCCTCCTTCCTTCTTCCCTGAGCCCCCTGCTTGCCTTTGCCCCTAAGACACAGCAGCTACCGGGGCATGCCAGCCGCATCATTCCACTCCTCTTTGCTTCTCTTTCATTTACTGCAAATCTCCATACTTCATGGGATAATTTTTCTAGACCCGTTCTTTCGGAGTAGGGTGCTTCATGGGTAGGTAAAACAGAGCACCATCTGCCAAGATACTTACATTACACCAGAGGTATACAAAGAACTAAAACAGCCCTTTTCTGGGGGTTCCTGGGTGGCTCGGTCAGCTAACCATCTGCTTTCAGCTCAGATCGTGGTCTTGGGGTCCTGGGATAGAGCCCCACATGCAACTCTGTGCTCACCGTGGAGTCTGCTTCTCCTTCTCCCTCTGCCCCTCCTCTTTCCCCTTCCTTTTTCCCTTCTCCTACCCCCACCCATGCTCTCTCTCTCTCTCTTTCTCCCTCTCCCAAATAAATAAATACATCTTAAATTTTTTAAAACCAGCTTTTTGTGTCCCTCCTTTCAGTTCTCAGCCAATGGAGTTCTGCAGATCTCCAGCCCCAGCTTCATGTTGCCCCTGCGCTACAGTCCCACCCCGATTGGCCCCTCCGGGGTCTAACCATCCCAAGTCCCTGTGACTCTGTCCGTCTTCCTTATACTGATTCTCCCCAGCCATAAATCCACAGATATCCCTCCTAAACAACTTTCTCTACCCTCTTGAAATTTTCCAGAGATTAGGAAATCTAGAGGTTGTCATCGCTTGTAGGTGAGAAGGTATTGCATCCCCTGGGCTCCACTACTTACTAGCTGGCAGACACTGGGCAAGTTATTTAACCTCACTGAGCCTCAGTTTCCTTATCTGTAAAATGGGGATGATGACACGTACCTCATATGGTTGATGGGAGAATTGGAGATTGTTTATGGCGTGTATGATAGCACACAGTAGGTGGCAAAAAGAAAAGAAAGGATCCTTTTATCAAAATGGGACCTATGTTCTCCTACAGCATTCTTCCTAATTATAAAAGGGAAATGCATACAAGTGCTCTGATTTAGCATCAAGGATGATAGAACAAGCTGGTAATGCGTGCTTCCTAAGTATCTAACCATTAAGAGTTAGATACCATTGTTTATGAAGCATTTTGCCCAGAAATGTTTCGGTTGAACCCAATCAAGCTTCCAGGCCAGCACTACCCAGTAGATTGCTCCTATGATGGTGGAAATGTTCTATATCTGCGATGTCCAATAAGGTAATCAGTGGTTGTGTGGCCACGTGGCTCATGCAACCAGGGAGCTCCTTTTTGCATTTATTAAATTTTAACCAATTTATATTTAAATAGCCACATATGCCTACAGGCTACCATATGATCAACCCAACTCTAGAGGGAACTTCCAGTTTAAAATGCAAGGGACAGAGGATCCCTGGGTGGCGCAGCGGTTTGGCGCCTGCCTTTGGCTCAGGGCACGATCCTGGAGACCCGGGATCGAATCCCATATCGGGTTCCCGGTACATGGAGCCTGCTTCTCCCTCTGCCTATGTCTCTGCCTCTCTCTCTCTGTGACTGTCATAAATAAATAAATAAATAAATAAATAAATAAATAAATAAAATGCAAGGGACAGAGCCACAAGTGAAGTCACATAAAACCATTAAAAAAAAAAACTCTTGAGACAATTAGGAAAATTGAAAATGGAATGGGTAGCAAATGGCTTTTTGAATTATTAATTTCCTTGAATGTGCGGTGGTAGGGTCCTGATTTCTGTACCTGTCATACTTTCTGCAACCGTCACGTAGGCAAGAAAGGTGGCCCAGTGTTAACCCCTGTTGAATCCAGGTAACTACGTTGAACATCTCCAGGTGTTTGTGACGCTGTGCTTTCAAGTTTTCTATATGTTTGGAAACTCTCATAATAAAAGTCGAAAAAAAAGAAAAAAAACCATATATTTAATAATCTCCTATTTATTAAGTAGGAGAAGGGGGATGTGTTTCGCCAGCCCACTAGGCAGATGGAGAGGAGGGAAATGCAGATTTGTGGACAGTAGCACGCAGGCCGTTACTGAGATGGAAACATCTGGATAGATGCTGTTTCTTAACACCTCAGTCGTTCCCCTGCTTCACCCAGAGTCCGGTCCTCTTCTCCTCTCCTCTCCTGGACCCCCTTCCTACCTGCCCTGCCC
Source organism: Nyctereutes procyonoides (assembly GCF_905146905.1). NCBI lineage: Eukaryota > Metazoa > Chordata > Mammalia > Carnivora > Canidae > Nyctereutes > Nyctereutes procyonoides. The sequence continues at coordinate 3,264,474 of NW_026575124.1, read as the reverse complement.
TACTGCACTTCTCTCTACAGTCTCCTCAGGTGAGCGCATGCCCTGCTGGCAGGGCACTTTGAAGATGAAACGTGCTGAGTCCGCCTGCAGCCCAGAGGTTGGCATCCTATACACAGAGGAGGGCGCGGGCCACTCCACCATTAAAGCACATTCTAAAGAGGAGCTGGACTCAACTAACCGCCCAAGCCCATAAAGCACAAATTGACCCAGTGCACAGCCAAGCCCTTCAGATCTGAGCATAAATAGGACAGAGGCGCCTTGCAGAGCACATTGGAGTTTCCCCAAGACTCCAGACCTCCTCTCTGTCCTCCACCGCCCGAGCCTCCAGAAGCACCATGACCTGCGGATCCGGATTCTGCGGCCGCGCCTTCAGCTGCGCCTCGGCCTGCGGGCCCCGGCCCGGCCGCTGCTGCATCACGGCCGCCCCCTACCGCGGCGTCTCCTGCTACCGCGGCCTCACCGGGGGCTTCGGCAGCCACAGCGTCTGCGGGGCCTTCCGGGCCGGCTCCTGCGGCCGCAGCTTCGGCTACCGCTCGGGCGGCGTGTGCGGGCCCAGCCCGCCCTGCATCACCAGTGTGTCGGTCAACGAGAGCCTCCTGACGCCCCTCAACCTGGAGATCGACCCCAACGCGCAGTGCGTCAAGCACGAGGAGAAGGAGCAGATCAAGTGCCTCAACAGCAGGTTCGCCGCCTTCATCGACAAGGTGGGTGTCCCCGGCCGCACCCTTCCCGGGCCTTCAGTTCCTGCGGGGTCAGGGGCAGGACAGGGCGGGCCCGGGGCAGCTCCCAGTCTGATGGACCAGACGGACACAGCTCTGGGCCCGGATGCACCAAAGACGTGACTACGGGGCACGGGCTCCCGGTGGGATGGTGTGGCTCGAACGTGCACCTCTGTCCAGGCAGGCAGGTCCCCACACAGAGACGGGGACGGGCTCGGAGCCCTCATGCCAGAGGCACAGGGTGGTCCGTGCACGTAGTCGCCAGACCCAACAGAAGAATAGGAGGAGGACCGCAGGGGCACCCGAAGGGTGGGTGTCCCCGACCCCACCCTTCCTCTGCCCCACCCATGCTCAGGCCCCAGGCTGGGCACTGACGTGGGGGAAGGAGGGAGGCAGAGGCAAACGGGAGACCCTGGCTGCCTCCGGACCACGTGGCCCTGCACTCACCGGGTCTGCCTGAGTCAGTTTACCTGGGAGCGGGGACTGGCCTTCCCAGCCCTGGCTCCCGTCCCTAAATTGGAAAATGCAGACACGGATGACAGTCAGGAGCTCAGGAGGTCACCTTGTGTCCCGCTGCCCAGCTCTGCACGATCCCTGCTGGGAGTTCACCCTAAAGCAATCGCGGCCAGCCCAAAGTGGCCTTGGGGCACCAGGAGCCACCTGACGCCCTCCTCCCGCCCCGACGCAGGTGCGCTTCCTGGAGCAGCAGAACAAGCTGCTGGAGACCAAGTGGCAGTTCTACCAGAACCGCAAGTGCTGCGAGAGCAACCTGGAGCCCCTGTTCGAGGGCTACATCGAGACGCTGAGGCGGGAGGCCGAGTGCGTGGAGGCCGACAGCGGGAGGCTGGCCTCCGAGCTCAACCATGTCCAGGAGGTGCTGGAGGGCTACAAGAAGAAGTGAGTGCGGCCGGCAGGGACGCTGGGCACAGGAAACGACGTGGCGTAGAGCCCGCTGGGCAGGACTGGGCAAGAGTGTCCCAGGGGGCGAGTGGCTGTGCGGGCGGGGGGCAGCGTGCGGCAGGGTCCTCTCGTCTGGGCCACGGCTGCCAGACGCCTGCCCGAGCACCCGGATGCCCCCGGCAGACATCTGTCTCCTGCTTGGGCCTTCTGGCTTCTGGGAGGCTGTTCCCTGGGCCCGGCGGGAGGCCAGAGGGGGCTTCTGCAGGCTTTGGGCCTTCTCATGCTGAGCTCCCTGCACTTGAGCCTCTGGTCCCTCGGGGCTGACGGGTCCCGGGGCCCTGGGTGTCCCGCTGCCGAGGGTGCTGAGGGCTGATGGTTGGCGGTTGGCCCAGGCCCGGACCCTGAGCCAGGATGGACGCCCGGGTGAGGGGGGCTGGGGCCTCGGTCCCCAGGGGTGCTGCTGTCCACTCCTAGCTCAGAGCTGGGCGCCCAGGCCTTGTTTGCCTCCTGAGGGGCCTCTGGGCAGCTCTGGGAAGTGGGCTCTGAGGTCCCGGGACGTAGGCGCTCCGGACCCCTCAATTCAAAGTGGGGAGGGAACCCCCGACACATTCCACATCCAAGCAGCAAGAAAGGGTCCAGCGGATCTGCCGGGGAGGCCAGCCGCTGGGAGGTCCCTAAAGGTCCCTAATGCTGCCCCTGCCCTGATAGGAAGTGGAGGCGGCCCCGGGGAGCCCCGCCCTTCCCTGACCTCCCTGTCTGCCCTCTTCTGCCTCAGGTATGAGGAGGAAGTTTCTCTGAGAGCAACAGCTGAGAATGAATTTGTGGCTCTGAAGAAGGTGAGTAAGGAGCCGTGCGGAAGCACAGACGCCCGGGACCTCAGAGCGACGGCCGGGCCCCAGAGGGTCTGGACCTCGTGTGGGTACCTGGCCTGGCCAAGTCGGGATGGCAGAGCTCAGAGATCGGGGCTCGAGAGGCTCATTCAGGTCGCTGATGCAGGGCGACCACCCTGGGATGCCCACGTGCACCGTGCCCTGGGGCAGGGCCCGGCTGGGCTGACCTCTGCCGTCCTGCCCGCTTCAGAAGCTGTGGCCTCGGCTGGGGTCCCCCGGGGGCAGAGCAGTGCGGTGTCTCTGTCGAGGGACAGTGTCCTGTGTAGCGCTGTGGGAAGTGTGGCCCAAGGGAGGGGAGCAGCCGCGGGGTGTGGGGGACGGTGGAGCAGAACCAGGAGGGGCCGGGTGCAGGCTTGGAGGACTGCGGGGGCCCGGCAGGGCCCAGGTGGCCGAGCTTGTTGGAATAGGGAGGGTCAGGAGGAGAGCTGGGAGCGTAAGAGGGGCGAGAGGCTGGTGGCCCGTCTCCAGGCACAAGGGGCTCGTCGTCAGAGGGGCAGGAGGCGGTGAAGCCCACGGGGGGCAGGCCAGAGGGCATGGAGCTGAGCTGGCAACGGGGACCCTGGGAATCCTTTGCCCTGGCCTCCTCGGATGGCGGGGAGTTGGGCGCGATGCCACTGTGGGTGCTCGGCGCTCAGTGACACCCCACGTTTCCAGGATGTGGACTGCGCCTACCTCCGCAAGTCAGACCTGGAGGCCAACGCCGAGGCCCTGACCGAGGAGATCGACTTCCTGCGGCGCCTGTATGAGGAGGTGAGGGGCCATGGTCCAGGCAGAGACCTGGCAGCCAGCCTGGAAGAGGGGGCCCTGGCCTGGGACTGGTTGGCCTGGGGTCGGGCTGAGGCCTGCAGTCCATGGGGCTATAGTGGGAGCAGGGGCCGGAGACCAGGGAGGGTTGGGTCCACATGTGCTGGGAGAGGCTGGGGTGCAAACAAGATCTTCCATCCTCCCCCCGCAGGAGATCCGCGTCCTCCACGCCCACATCTCAGACACCTCGGTCATCGTCAAGATGGACAACAGCCGGGACCTGAACATGGACTGCATCGTGGCCGAGATCAAGGCCCAGTACGACGACATCGCCAGCCGCAGCCGGGCTGAGGCCGAGTCCTGGTACCGCAGCAAGGTCGGGGCCCAGCCTCCCCCTGCCAGAGCCCCAGAAGGAGGGATGCTGAAAGGGCTTTGGGTTTTGTGCAGGTGGGATGGACGAGGAAGGGCAGGCAGCCCTCGGGTTGGGGTGGCAGTTGTGCAAGGTGTGGGGCTCAGCGGGATGACCCGTCCTGAGCCTCAGGAGCCCCTGTGCCCCCCCTACACACACAGTGTGAGGAGATGAAGGCCACGGTGATCCGGCACGGGGAGACCCTGCGCCGCACCAAGGAGGAGATCAACGAGCTCAACCGCATGATCCAGAGGCTGACGGCCGAGGTCGAGAACGCCAAGTGCCAGGTAGGGCTCACGTTGAGCGTCCCCAGGGCCGCCCAGGCAGCGTGTGCCCCACGGACCACCCCACTCATGCCCCAGCCCATGTGCCTGGCTAGAGGCCCTGGTTGTGGCCCTTGGGGGGACCCGGCTGATGAAGGGAGAGGCCTTTTCCTGGGGGGGGGGGTGTAGGTGGGAGCGACCAGACACATCCAGGAAATGGAGAGAGAGACCCAGGACCATAGCACCCTGTTCTCTGCGCCCCCAGAACACCAAGCTGGAGGCCGCCGTGACGCAGGCGGAGCAGCAGGGCGAGGCGGCCCTCACCGACGCCCGCTGCAAGCTGGCCGAGCTGGAGGCCGCCCTGCAGAAGGCCAAGCAGGACATGGCCTGCCTGGTCAAGGAGTACCAGGAGGTGATGAACTCCAAGCTGGGCCTGGACATCGAGATCGCCACCTACAGGCGGCTGCTGGAGGGCGAGGAGCACAGGTGAGGCCCAACCCAGCCTGGCTCGAGCTCCCCATTCCTGCCCCTTGAATAAACCCCGTGCTCCACCTGGCTCAGCCTGGGAGATCTAGGACAGCCAGGGATCTAGGACAGCCTATCATCCATCACGTGGGGGCGGGGGTGGCCCGGAGGGCTGTCCTCAGACCCCAGACCCCGAGCTCGTACTCTTACCACTTGTGGACCCCACCCCAAGTTTTGGGGAGCTCCATCTGCAGCCTTCGCTGAGTCACTTATGTTGTCTTTTTCTTCTTCCCTCTCAGACTATGTGAAGGCGTCGGGGCCGTGAATGTCTGTGAGTACCGCAGCTCCCGGCTGGATGGATTTACCCCGTTCCTAGTAGGGATGGCACAGTCTGGAGGAAGGGCTACCCCTGGATGCCAAGTGCATGAGAGTGGGTTGGCATCACAGCTGAAGGGTTTGGGGCCAGAGAGCAAGGAAGGCGGCAGCTTTGGAACTAGATGGAACTAGTGTTGCACGTAAAGATTCTCCTGACTGAATCCAGTGCTCAGGGCCTGGGGCGGGGCATCATCGGGGAGGCTGATGACTCACCCCCCAGAATTTTGGCTGAATCTTTGGGGTTCACAGGTGTCAGCAGCTCCCGAGGTGGGGTCGTCTGCGGCGACCTCTGCGTGTCGGGCTCCCGGCCGGTGACCGGCAGCGTGTGCAGCGCCCCGTGCAGCGGGAACCTGGCGGTGAGCACGGGTATGTGCGCCCCCTGCGCGCCCTGCGCCCCCTGCGCCCCCTGCAACTCCATCACGTCTTGCGGCCTGGGCACCGGAGGTGTGGGGTCCTGCGGCATCAGCTCCTGCGGCGTGGGCTCATGTGCCAGCAGCTGCCGCAGATGTTAGACCCCCGAACTCAAGCCTCGGGCCTGGTCTCTCTCCCGCCCGGCGTCCAGGGGGAGCAAGGCCTCGACTACTTCTCTGGCACTTTGAAAGATCTGTCCCACTCCCGGCCTCTTGTCTGTGTGTGATCCCTTCTTCCTCAGCTCCGTTGCTGGTGCTAGGAAAGGCTACCCCTAAAAAGAAGTTCCTATGATGCCCATAGGAAGGGGGCTCGGAGGCCCGAGGCTGCCCTGGAGCTGATGGCGGTACCCCACTCCCCAATCCTCCCCCTTCCACCTCTGCCGTGCCCATGTCTGTCTTGATCTGTGTTTCCAATAAATCAATGTAGCCAACTCTGAGTCTTGTCTGCAACTCTCTTTTCCAGAAAGGTAGGGCTTGGGAGGGTCCCCAATGTCACATGGAGCAGAGAAAGGTCTAGTCTGGGGTCTCCAGCACAGTCCTCTTCCCCTGGGCTCACAGCAGGCTCAGACTGAGGGCCTCTACACCATCTATGCACACAACTGTCACGATCTCATCCACACACACACACACACACACACACACTCACCCATGATACATCTTGCGGATGAAGAAGCCAGAGATGCTCAGGAACCAGGCCAGAGCCCCACAACATTCAGCATCTGGCTGGTGTTTGAACCCTGTGTCCACCACCAGTGGTCATTTCACGAACCCGCGTTGCCTCCCAGAATACTTCCCTGTGCAGATCTGTAAACCGATGGATAACAAAAATTAGACTAAAAAAAAAAATTAGACTCACCAGCCACTCAAAGCTTAAGGAAACATCGCTCACTGCTGTGCTGGGGAAGACTCATGCCTGAGCCATTTATGAGAATTCTTTAAAGGACAGATACGTGAACAGGGTCTAAACTTTCAAAAAGCCTTTGATGTGGCTTCTTTTTTTTTTCTTTTAATGGAGTCCTTTTGGGGTTTGGAGACCTGCCATAGCTGATAAATGACCCCCGAGAAAGGAAACAGCACATGGCAAGAAGATGAGGTGGCAGGGAGGTAGGCACATAGTCTCTGGAGCCAGATTCCTCGGATCCAAAACTGGGCTCTGTTCCTTCTTGGTTGAGTGGCCTTGAGCCATTCCCTCGGCCTCTCCATATCTCTAAAGTGAGTTTCCATATCTCTAAAGTGAGAAAGATACGTGAGCGCCTACCTCACAGGGCAGATGGGAGGACTAGGGATTTCATACACGGGACAACGCACTTAGGCACTTCCCGCCACAAAATAACCACGATACGCGCTTGCCGTTAGCAGCACACTTTTGCAGAATGTAACGTGGAAATCCCTCCAGGGAGCAGGGCCGTGGCACTGTCCAGCCTCCCATGCACATCTGCAAACTGATTACAGGCACATGATACCACACTTACACCCGTGATCACAGACAGCAAACAGAGAGAGAAATCTCGACATCTTCTCGGGCCATTGAGCTCCTTCGTGTAGAGAACCGTTGCGCCCTTGACACTGATGAGGCTCTTACACGTAGCAAAGAAAGTGGGGAGGTGGCCCCTCAGCTTCACTATGGGCAAAGGCAAGTCCCTGAACATCCATCTGTACAGCAGGGTCAGTTTCTAAACCTCCAGGCCCAGGCCCAGAAGACAGTAGCAGAAATCTAAGTCCCCCTCCCCACCCCTCAGGGCAATAGCAATAAATAAGAATATTGAGAGACCAGAAGCGAGTGGTCTGAAAAGACCAACGCTCTATTAAGGGAGAGGATCGATCCAAGGCCTCCCACCCACCAAGATGGCCCCTCGACCCTCCTGATGGAATCCTGAGCTGGACAGAGCCCCGGGAGATGGGACACCTGGGGGCTCAGCCGTGGAGCATCTGCATTCGGCTCAGGTCGTGATCCCGGGATTCGGGATCCAGTCCCACGTGGGGCTCCTGTGAAGAGCCTGCTTCTCCCTCTGCTTGTCTCTGCCAATCTCTCTCTCTCTCTCTCTCTCTCTCTCTCTCTCTCTCTGTATCTCTCATGAATAAATAAATAAATCTTAAAAAAAAAAAAAAGAAGGGGATCCCTGGGTGGCGCAGCGGTTTGGCGCCTGCCTTTGGCCCAGGGCGCAATCCTGGAGACCCGGGATCGAATCCCACGTTGGACTCCCGGTGCATGGAGCCTGCTTCTCCCTCTGCCTGTGTCTCTGCCTCTCTCTCTCTCTGTATGACTATTGTAAATAAATTTAAAAAAATTTAAAAAAAAAAAAAGAAGAAGAAGAAGAAGAAGAAGAAGAGGAACCCTGGGAGAGCTCCAGAGTGTGCAATTGTTCTAACCAGCCCTCTGTGCTGTGACACCCCACAGCTCGGAAGCAGGCCATCGGGAGTCCGGACTGGAGGCCCAAACCCCAGCTCCATCACTCTACCCCTCGGTTCAGCAGCCACCCGCCCCTCCAGCCCCGATGAACTTCTCATCTCTGCCAACTGACCCCTCCTTTCCCATCCCACGGGTCTCATCAGCCCAATGGCCTGCCTGCCACACCTGCCCTCAGCCTCCCTCTAGCTCTGACTTCCGGCTCTGTCCCATTTCCAGTAGCACCGTCCCCACCTCCCTCTAGTTCCCACTCCTGGACAGGCTCAGGAAGAGAAGCAAGAGTGAATGAATCCAGCACATGGAACTCAGGATGCCGAATGTTGGGGGCTGGGGGTGGGAATGGAACACCTCCCCGTGTGACCTTTTGCAAGTCACCTCCCTTCTCTGGGCCTCGGTGCATGCACTAGTAGAATAAAATGTTTAGGCAAATGGCTGCTGAGGCCCCTTACCAATTTAAAGCTCTGTTCGTCTCCAGGAGAGATGGGACAGGACTAGAAGACGGTGGGGAGTCCCGACAGCTGGGCTGAGCACGTACTGTCTGCACCTTCATCCCACGCAGCTCACTGTCTGTGGGCAACTGTCTGCGGGTCCAACAATAGGACGGCCTCCGGGTGTATGCACATCTCCGGGCATCTGTGTGGAAGCACGTGTGTGTATGTGCGTGACTGTGAGCGCTTCTAGATGTGTGCGTGCACCTGCGTGTACGTGCTCAAGAGGGGAGTTTTGCGGGTACCTGCTGGCTAGGACTGCAGTGTGAGCGCACAGGTGGGACTCGTGCTGGTGGGGAAGGGGAGGTCCCAGGTAGAGAACTGGATTAAGGTGGGAGTGGTAGGGAGGTGGCCTCCAGCCAAGGGAGCCCCAGCTCTAGCCAGTGGGTTCCGCTAGCTCCCCTCCTGCCTTGTAGACCCCTTAGCTCCCGCTGGGACAGCAGGAGACCAGCCAGCCTTAGACTTGCAGAACCTTCTCTAAAAGTGCTCAAAGCCCTTCTCAGGACTCCAGGACATAAGATACTAATTACATTATGTCATTATTTTCTCTTTTTTTTAAGATTTTATTTATTTATTCATGAGACACACAGAGAGAGGGGCAGAGACACAGGCAGAGGGAGCAGCAGGCTCCCTGCAGGGAGCCCAACATGGGACCCTATCCCGGGTCTCCAGGATCACGCCCTGGGCCGAAGGCAGGCGCTAAACCGCTGAGCCAGCCGGGCTGCCCACATTATGTCATTCTTACTATGTTTTCAAGTCCTTTAGAGCATATATATTTCACACAACCCTGTAGCATCCTCTGATGGGTAAACTACATGCAGAGAGGTCAAGAAGGGAGGAAAAGTAAAAGGGATAAATGAATAGTCACCAGTTAGATTGGGGGAGGGCAGGGCTGAGCTTCAGAAACAGGCAACGTTTGGCCAAGAGAACAGAATCCAGAACCTTCCTTCCTTCCTCCAGGCTGGCCTGGCTGATACACTGCAGTCGGAATTACATCGGGAAGGATTGCATTTAGACTCATTCGTCAAGAGACTCCCGAGGGGTCCAGAAGGACCCGAAGCATCCAAGGACAGAGCGGACCACACGGGACCACAGAGCCTCGCTGGGTTCATAGGCACTGCGGGGCAGGCCCTGGAGATGGGCGGCCGGGACAGCCACTGGCCTTGAGGGGCTCACATCGAGATGCCGACACTACTAAGTTGCATCTGTCATGCGTCAGTGCTATTGTGAGGCGGGCATGAGGAGCCAACAGAAGAAGGCTGACCCCCGTGGTCCCCTTCGTGGTCCCCTTCGGCAGAGATGTGATGACTAAACAGGTGACAACCTGCTTCCCTTCAGAAGTCACCTCGACTAACAAAGCTTCTAAATAGGCTGGTAAACGACTCTCTATAAATGCACCAAACAGTTCTCTCCCGCCCCAGCATGGAATGTGGCCTGTAGCCACTCAGGGAATCGGTCCCCAAACCGCAAACATTGCTGGTGGCCCACACAAGACACGCAAGCCTCATCTGGCTTGGCAGCCCTTGGGACCTGGAGTGACATCAGGCTTGGGATTCGGAATGGGAAAATGTGGGCAGCCAGTCCTCGGTGATGTGGCTGCGGGATGTTCACCATAAATCCTGCCAACACCTCCTAGGTGATATTTCCCTCTAAGTCCTTCCCCTGACACGATCAGCACAGCAGGAGCTGGAAAAACCTGACCTTGAAAATCACAGAATGTCATTACCTCTTGGCGAAACGCAGGGAACGCAGAGCCCAGGTGAGAAATCTCCAAGAGGGGCGGCTCCACTTTCAGGCAGTTACTTTGCACTGGGCGTGTGGTAAGAATGTTTACACGGCTGGTGTTGGTCGTTTGACCAAATGGGGCTCCAGTGGACCCACGTCCCCTGGCCCTCAGGTACGAGCGGCAGCCTTACAGCCAAGTTTCGGTCTCATTCCTCTTGCATGAGGCTGCTCTGTTTACCCAGGAAAGGGGGCCTTTTGGATACCTGTTTTCTGGGCAAGGACCCAGAAGAACACAGCAGACACCCTGGCACTAGTGTACCTTAAAAGGTAAAGCCAGGGCCTCTGGCCAATGACGCACCTTTACCCCACCCAGGGACATGGAAAGCAGAAACCATTGTTCCCAGATGTGTCGATGATGTAACCCTTTGTGCAACAGAAAAGAATGTGAGCTCACCAAATGGAAGCTTCTCTTGGGCTTGGGCCTATGTGGCAAAGAAAGAGCCCAGAAACCCAGCCCTTTCTGGCCACCCCCACCCCAAACTGGCCTATCTTCTCCATGCCCACCCCCGCCCCCAACAAAGTCCACTTGCCTCGTGAAAACTCAGAGCAAACTAGACCTAGAAGTAGAGGTAGGACTGGAGCCCTCCATGCGATTCCAAAGACACACTCTCCTCCTCCTCCAAGGTATGTCATTCTCATCCCCCCATTAGTCACCTTGTTACACTAGAACCGGGGCCTGGGCCACCCAGTTGTGTTCACACGCCCCAGCCCCGGTCTGCGAGCAGCATCTCCCCCGGAGCCTGTCCTCAAGCGCCCCTGCCAGGGCAGCGGAGGACAATACGCCCTCATCCCCACCCCACTCCACTCTCTTTGGGGCTGCTTTCCCCGTTTTGGCCGCATCCCCACCAGAACCAGAGTGCCCTGCTCGCTCAGCCCTGCACCTGCCCCTCGCACTGTCTGTGGAGCCGGCGTGTGGGTGAATGAAGCCAGCGCTCAGCAGCTCTGCCAGACACGGGGCTGCCCGGCCCCAGGCTGGGGAACAAGCAGATCTGGGGAGGAACGGACCCCTCCTCTCACCTTCCCCAGGGGCCCTCGGTCACCCACCCCCACACCGAAACCCTTGGGATCCTCGTTCTGTAGCATCATCACCAACTGGAGTCAGGTGGACCCACACAGCACAGGGCAAGGGCTGATTCCTGGTAGTGTCCCCTCCTTGTCCCCCTTGCCCCAAGCCCCATCAGCCCTCCCTGTGCTCCGGGCACCGCTTGAGGAATCCAAGCTCACACAGCCCCGCCGGGCTCCGGCCACTGAAGAACTTTTTATTGCAAAGGAGGAGGAGTCCCAGGGAAAGAGGAGCGGGGGGCAGGTGACAGGAGCAGGGTACAGGGCCTCCCCAGTGGCACAGCGTCCCCCAAGGTAGCCCAGCTACCTTCCCCCAGGGGACAGGGCAGTCACGGTCCCTGGTAAGCTCGATTCCAAGACTTGACGTTCCAGGGTGGGGCAGGGGTGGGGGGTGCAAGGGGGAAAGACAAGGTGAGGATCAGCGCCACGGGAGGGGTATCTGGGGCACAGGGTTCAGCTTTGGGGCAGGAGTTTAGGGTCCTGGACTTCTGGGGAGCTGCGCAGGAAGGTTCAGCATCCGCAGCCACCGCCAGGGGTGCTCCTCTCCAGGCCGCCGGGGCCCGCTCCTCCGGGGGGCAGCAGGCGGGCCGGGCTGCGGGGGGCTGAGCCCAGAGCGGCTGGGGGGGAGGCAAGACAGACAGACACACTCCTGATGCCCAGGCCTGCCTCCCCCACCCCCGCCCCTGGAGACGGAGGTGCAAACTCCCCCAGGTCATGATGCGCAGGCCCCTTCCCCGAGAAACACACTCAGGAACACCCCCTCCCCGAAGTCGGGGGCACAGAGCCTCCCCAGGGCAGAATGAAAGTCTCTCCCACAAGGACAGACCCGCAGAACCTCCCCCGACACCCCGGGACAAACCAACGGAACCTGCCCCCGAACAACAGACCGCACGGCCTCCTCCCCCAACTCACACGGAGAATCACCCCCACGAGATGAAACCCCCCAAAAAGGAGACACACAGAGGAAGCAGACCCCTTCCCGTCCCAAAAGAACACACACAAAGGAGAGGGGGTGAGACCGGATCCCTCCAACCCAAGCTAAGTCTATTATCTACTCACCGAGGCTCCCTGTCCCGAGTCCCAGACCCAGCCTGCGGGGAGAAGGAGGAAGCGGTGAGTTCACATACCTCCTGGGCATAATAATCCTCATTCCCCAAAACAAAACCCTCCCAACTGACTCTCGCTGACCACAGGCAGAGATCTGTCCACCCCGCCCGCTCCTGGGTCCCCTTTTGCATCAGATCCTTCGGGACCTTAAACTCAGTCCTTCCTGCTTAAATTCAGACAGCTCAGTTTTACTGATGACTTCCTGGAAGAGAGGGAAAGCTGAAGATCTATGCTTTCTTCGGCCCAAACTTAGCCTAAAAGGGGAAACCACGAAGGGGGCATTTTAAAGGACACCACAGAGGAGATAGCTCAACTCTATGAAGAGGACTGATCAAGCCTCACCCCGTCACTTTGGACCTGTGCGTCCTTGAGGTATACCCCCAAGACTCAGTTTTCCCGGCTATAAAATGGGGATGATGCCCCCTAGCTCCCAGGAGTTTTGTGGGGTTGAAAGGAGAGAATAAGCGTGGCGGGTTCCCCTTCCTTCCCCTCGGCCTGGGGTGCCCAGCTGGAGCTTTCAGCCCTTGGGTCTCTGCTGTCTAAGGTTAAAAGCCAGGCCCTACCTGTTCCAATAAACCCTGCTTTCCCCAGGCCTGGGGGGAGAAGGCTGAACTGAGGACAAGGCACTGCACACTAGGGACCTTCTGCCCCCCGGTTGGGCTCAATGGACAGACTGGCCCCAGCTCTCTGACCCTGCGGGGGAATGACCTCACGAGTAGTCCCCTGCCAGGTGCCAAGGGTGCTCATTAGCTGGAATTTTTGTCTAAAGGGCCTTAAGTGGGGGGGGGGGGGCTCCAGGAGAACAAGTCGCTGCATACCCAGGTCAGCTCTCCCCACCCCTCCCCAGCTGGTGAGGACCCAGCCAGTGACCTCCACACCCCAGCACACCTCATCCCGGCCACATCCGAGGCACCGCCCAGCCCTCACCTGCTCTCCTCGCTCTCCAGCAGCTTGCGGTAGGTGGCGATCTCAAAGTCCAGGCCCAGCTTGATGATCATGAGGTCCTGGTACTCGCGCAGCTGGCAGGCCATGTCGTGCTTGGCTCGCTGCAGGGCGGCCTCCAGCCAGGCCAGCTTGCCCTGGGCACTGTCTGAGGCTCCCTCCTCCCGCAGAGCTGGTGGTTCTGTGGCTCTGTCCAGTTCACAGGGCTGGGGGCAAAGGGAAGACCACAGACAGGACATCCTTGGCTGCCACCCTCCCCCCGCCATAAGGATCCAGACCTTTCTGAGAGGCTGGAGGACCAATGAAGGATTCGAGATCATTGTAAGGAATGGGCCTGCCTGTTCCGAAAAACGCGGCTGTGTGTCGGCCCGGCTCCCAGGGTGGACACTAGGGGCCAGCCACCTGGGCTGGCTGAGACAGAGCCTTTCACATCTAGAATGCGAGTCTTCTACCAGGAGCTAGGATCCGGGAAGCATCAAATGCTGGGATTATTGCTCCATAAAGGGAAACTAGCAGGAGGCATATCCTTTCCTCACAAGAAACCAGCACCTGTAGTCTCTGGGGAAATACAGCAATGATAAACGCTTGCCCTGCGAGGTGTGCTCGGTGCTTAGGAAACGGGGTGGGAGGGGTGGGAGTCAGAACAGCTGAGGCTGGTGGGAGACTGAACCGTGACAGGCCCACCCATTCGCTGTGCCACCCCCTGGAACCCGGACAGCTTGCCCCTCTCCTCATGGTCATCAGTTCCTGGAGACAGGAGAACCCCTCCGGGCCTGGGGCACCTGCATCTGCAGGGAGCAGACCCCTTCCCTCTGCAGGGAGCCCCATGGGCTGGGGCGGGGCGGGGGGGCTTGACAGGGTGGCTGGGAGGAAAGAGAGGCAGCTCAGAGGCAGAGACGTGGAAGAAAGAAAGCATTCATGTGGGCACCTCTGCTCCCCAAGTCCTAGAGCGTGAGCTGCAAACCCAAATGCCTACAGAGGCCTGGCTGGAGGCATCAAAACGTCAAGGCCACATGTTAGCTCTAGAGCAGTAGTACCCAGTTCCGCACTCTCACTGTCCTGCAATCACCAGGACCTCCCGCATGTTCTCAGCGTCTCATTTCTCTAATTTAGAGCCGTGGGACAGGTGCCTTTCGTCTTCCACATGCCAGCCAAGAAGATGAGAAACAGCGAAGGGCCCTCTGCCTCTGTGTCGAAGGATGCAACCTGGGGCGGGGAGCGGGGAGCCGGGGGGTGTCTGTGGCCCACAGAGGGAGCGTGACCCCGTGTGAAGGCGACAGAGAAGACAGAGGCCTCTCTCTTCTCCAGCCAAATGTCGCCAAACCTGCACATTTTTAAAGAGAACCCAGAAAGCCGGACGGCCAGGCAAACTCTTGTGCAATTTCTGAAAAATACACACGGATACAAAAATGTGCACACACACAAAAGATGAAATGCGTGCAAGCCTCCGTGTGTGGACGTATTTCACCTGCGTGTTAACACTTGCCCACACGAAAGGCAGAGCGCCCTGGGCCGATGCGGCGGGGCGCACGCTTACAGCCACACTTGCGTGTGCTCAGACACGGGGAGAAACTCTGCCCATGTGTTCCGGAGGATGAGGATGAGCAGTCGGCTTGTCGGAGATAATGGACACCCTCCCGCCATTCGTCACCCTGGGGCACCCCCCCCCCAGCCACCCCTCACCTGACTCTTAACGCCGTCCACCTCCGCAGTCAGCCGCTGGATGGCCTGGTTAAGCCTGTTGAGCTCCTCCTTGCTGTGCCTCGGGCTGTGCATGTGTTTCTGCACGGTCGCCTGCACCTCCTCGCACTGTGGGGGGCACAGTGGGGGACCGGGGAGGCGGGGAGAGCCCACAGGGACACTCAGCTGAGGCCAGCAAGACAGCCCCAGTGCCAACCCGTCCACCCTCCGTCTTGGACAGATCATCTAACTGCTCTGGGCCTCTGTTTCTCCATCTGTGAAATGGGGGTGATAATCTCTTCTATCGCCAAGGGTTGTCGAGAGAATACAATGCGCTTGGCGGGCACCCTGGTGGGCACTGTTGGGTCTGGAGAGGCCGAAGGGGATGGCAGCAGAGGGCACGAGGAAGGAGGCAGGCTGATAATCTGTTGAGGCTGTGGGCTTGGGATTGCATAGGGTTCATCCCAGGCGTTGGGGTAGCGAAACTTCAGGAAATCAGTTACGGTCATTCAGTGCAGGCGATCACCTCAATTAACACAAAAGCCATTTTGTAAAACCCCAGCACTGATTCCTAATTTGAAAAATACTTTTAGGGATCCCTGGGTGGCGCAGCGGTTTGGCGCCTGCCTTTGGCCCAGGGTGCGATCCTGGAGACCCTGGATCGAGTCCCACATCGGGCTCCCGATGCGTGGAGCCTGCTTCTCCCTCTGCCTGTGTCTCTGCCTCTCTCTCTCTGTGACTATCATAAATAAATAAATAAATAAATAAATAAATAAATAAATAAATAAAAATTTTAAAAAAAAGAAATTTTGAAAAATACTTTTAAAAAATCTAAGAATATGGGCGCCTGGGTGGTCCAGTTGGTTAAGTGTCTGCCTTCAGCTCAGGTCGTGATCCCGGGGTCCTGGGATGGAGCCCACATCGGGCTCCCTGCTTCTCCCTCTGCCTCTGCCCATCCCCCTGCTTGTGCTCTCTCTCTCTCTCTCTCTCTCTCTCTCTCTCTCTCTCTTTCTCAAATAAATAAATAAAATATTGTTGGGATCCCTGGGTGGCTCAGCGGTTTGGCCCAGGGTGTGATCCTGGAGTCCCGGGATCGAGCCCCACGTCCAGCTCCCTGCATGGAGCCTGCTTCTCCCTCTGCTGTGCCTCTGCTTCTCTGTGTGGGTGTGTCTCTCATGAATAAATAAATAAAATATTTTGGGATCCCTGGGTGGCGCAGCGGTTTAGCGCCTGCCTTTGGCCCAGGGCGCGATCCTGGAGACCCGGGATCGAATCCCACGTCAGGCTCCCGGTGCATGGAGCCTGCTTCTCCCTCTGCCTATGTCTCTGCCTCTCTCTCTCCTCTCTCTCTCCCTCTCTCTGTGTGTGTGTGACTATCATAAATAAATAAACATTTAAAATAAATAAATAAATAAATAAATAAAATATTTTTTAAATAAAATATTTTTTAAAAGAATCTAAGAATTTGAAGAAACTTCCTTAATTTGATGAATGCTGTTCATCAGTGTCAGGGATTCCGATTCCAGCTCCTTCCCCAAAGCCAAGGCCACTATGGGGAGTGCTGTCTTCGAGGGACAGAACCAGGGGGCCTTTCCCTTCGTGCGCCCCGTCTCCGCAGACCCCCTGGTAAATAGCGCAGGCTCCGTACCTACACACGGGGCCTCATACCCTTCGAGGTCTTTGGCCTCCAGCGCGTCACGGGGGCTCAACCCCCCTGTGCGGTAGGCCAGGTGGCTGTCACCGTCTCCATTAGCTCGCCTTGGGCATGGCTCACGACCTCTACCATGCGAGGAGGTAGGGACCCCGGGGGGGGATATGAGTGACCCTGCCGGGCGACAGCTGAGCTAGGCTGCCCCTTAAGCCCTCCTGGCTCTCCACCTCTTTGCTCTCCACCCCGAGGAATGTACAGTCACTCACGCTCCTTAACCCAGAGGACGAGAACCGTTCACACCAGCGCCATGCGGGATGCTTTCCAGGGCAGCGGGGCGGGGGAGAGGGGTATGAACAGCCAGGCATCGCCCCACCCACCCCTGCCCCTGCCCCTGCCCCTGCCCCCAGCCCGGCCCTGCCTGCGCCCGTGCCCCAGAGCTGCAGACCCGGCCCACGAGCTTGGGCCTGGCTGCGTCCAGCAGATCTGGGCAGAGTCTGGGACCCCCCTGTCCCATGTGACCCAGTGCGCCCAGGGACAAGTCTCACCATGATGATGAGCTGCACTCTCCTCCCTAAGCCCAGCTCCAGCCCAAGTGGCTCCCAGAACCCTCGCCTCTGAGGACGGAGCCCCTCCTTTCTGGGGGCTTTGTGACCTCACCCTGTTATAATTGCAGAGTTCTGACAGTGGCCAGAAGGGGTCTTTCTGTCAACCCGAGTGGGACTGTGGAGGTCCCTGGGCTGGAATGGACCTAAAGGAAGGAGGAGAAGAGGGAGGGAAGGGTCCTTCAGGTGGGGGGAACATGCAGAGCCAAGGAGTTTGGGCATATGGAGTGAGAAATGGGGGGAGCCCCAAAAGGTGCGTGAGCAGACGACCACCTTGGTGTGCAATTAGGAAGGCCTGTCTGGGGGCTCCTGGGTGGCTCAGCGGTGTAGCGCCGCCTTCAGCCCAGGGCGTGATCCTGGGGTCCCAGGATCAAGTCCCACGTCGGGCTCCCTGCATGGAGCCTGCTTCTCCCTCTGCCTGTGTCTCAGCCTCTCTCTGTGTGTCTCTCATTAATAAATAAATAAAATCTTAAAAAAAAAAAAAAAAGAAAGGAAGGCCTGTCCGGTAGCAGTGGGAGGATAGACAGGAGGGAGAGAGACCCTAGGAGGGGAGGGGCTGCAGTTCCAAGACTAGGCAGGGAACTCCGGGTAGGATGATCCTCTGAGCTGAAGGAGTAACCAGGGACCAGGAGCACAAGCTGAGCAGCGTTTTCCTTTTGTTTTATAAACTTCTCATCCATGCAAAAGAGTATACGTAACAAACAGTTAACGATTGAAACGGCAGCAGTAATAAACCAAATCCTTGTGTGCCCACCTGTACCTTCCAAGCCCCGCGTGGACCCCTTCCTGGTCACAGCATCTCTGTCCCTGACCCCATCCAGTCTCCAAAGTAGCCACTATCCCGGGTTTCTGTATTAAGAATTTCTCAGCTTTTCTTTATTATCATGTGCGCGTGAATCCCTAAGCAATCATTCAGTTTTGTCTAACTTTAAGCTTTATAGAAACAAAATTACGGGTCCCTGGGTGGCCCAGTGGCTGAGCATCAGGGCATGATCCCGGGGTCCCGGGATCGAGTCCCACGTCGGGCTCCCCACGTGGACCCTGCTGCTCCCTCTGCCTGTGTCTCTGCCTCCCTCTGTGTCTTTCATGGATAAATAAATAAAATCTTTAAAAAAAAATAGAGTTAGACTGTTTTTGTGACTTGCTTTTCCCTCCCCAACATGCTATTTGTGAGAATTTCGATGCATGTAACTTTACTTTTGTTTCACTGCTGCGTAGTAAGTACCCTAGCGTGCGATTGTTTCTCCGTTCTCCTAGGAGTATACGCGCGTGTCCTTTTGTCTTTGTTCTAATAACGCTGGTATGGACGCTTAGGTACGTATCTGCCGCTATGCTTTGACAAGAGGTTGTTTGGGATACTGGCTGTCAAACCAATTTTTTTTTTTGTCAAACCAATTTTTAACCACAACTCAAAATAGGAAATATATTTTATATCGCAAATCAGTACCTACATACATATCCATGCACATAAGCGGAAATAAGTCTCGTGAAGAATTTCTCACCCCCACTATGTTCGATGCACGCTGACGCCCTCACCGCTCACCTTAACACGCTCTTCCACTTTGAATTCACGGCCTTATGTTTTAGGTGAGATTTACTGGTTTTTTTGGTTTTTTGGTTTTTTGGGTTTTTTTAGATTTTTTTTTTTTTTTTTTTTTTTTTTTTAGATTTCCTGTCTAGATTTTCCTGTTCTGTCTTTCTAGGCCTTCTGTTGAGGTTTCATTTCTTATAAATAGTATATTGATTTTTTTATGTATTTAATAATATAATGAAAATGAAATACCCACAAGTCCACTTACAAGCAAAAAAAGAACCAAACGTTACTAGTAATTTCCATGTGCCTGCACACTCCCTCCCTAGCCTGTCCCCCGTTCTTTCTCGCTCTAGGGGTGGCCACTTCCTTGAATTTGTATCATTATTCCCTGGCTTGCTTCTAGTATTATCACATCCGTGCATATACCCGAAAAAATTTTTTTTCAATTTTCCTTGTTTAGCTGGGGTTTGTTTTTTGTTTTTTTAAGGGATATCCTTTAGCAAAGGGACTCGCTTTATATATATATATATAATAATATATATTATTAATAATATTATATATAATATTATATATATTTCATTATATATATACATAAAATGAAACCAGGAGGCCTCCGCTAGGATTCATAGCACCCTATTAAATGAATGCACAACACTTTATGTGACTCTATTGTTGTTTTGTTTTGTTTTCTCTTACAAAGTTGGTGCTATGGACATTTTTCTAAATGTCCTCTGATGGACGTAGGTGAGGATTTCTCTGTGTCACGCATCTAGGACTGGAATTTCTGAATCAAATGTTCAATATTACAAGACAAAAATTATTTGCCAAAGCTGTTGTAACAACAATTTACACTTTGATCAGATTCCAGATTCATGTCTTTTCTGACGCATCTTAATTTTCACCAATGAAATGATATCATCAGTCTCCTTTTTGGTTTTGCTTTGCATTTGCAGGATTCCCATCGAGGCTGAATATCTCTTTAAGTATGTATTATCTGTCTGGATTTCCTTTTCTTTTGCCCATTGTTTCTGTTGGGTTGTTTGCCTTATTTTTGTTAGATTCTAAGTGGTTTTATATTTCTATATAAATTTCTACTTCTAGATATTACACTTTGTCACTTACACATAATACGAATATCACCTTCAAGTTTATGGCCTCTTGTCTTTTCACTTTGTGTATAATTGATAAATAAAAATTCTTAATTTTAATGCCTAATTTACCCACCTTTTCCTTCACGTTAAGCATTCGGTGCGCCTTGCATAAAAATCCTTCATTGGGGCACCTGGGTGGCTCAGTCAGTTGAGTGTCCACCTTCAGCTCAGGTCTTGATCCAAGGGTCCTGGGATGGAGCCCTACATCAGGTACCCTACTGGGTGGCGAGTCTTCTCCCTCTCCCTCTGATCCGCCCCTCTGCTCATGCTCTTGTTCGCTTGCTCTCTCTCTCAAATGAATAAGTTAAAAAAATCTTTTAAAAAAATCCTTCCTTATACCAAGGTCAGAAAGACATTCACCAGTTTTTTTCTTCTAAGAATTTTAAAGTTTTGCATTTGACATAATTTGAATTTACTTGGAATTGATTTTGTGT
Source organism: Nyctereutes procyonoides (assembly GCF_905146905.1). Lineage (NCBI taxonomy): Eukaryota > Metazoa > Chordata > Mammalia > Carnivora > Canidae > Nyctereutes > Nyctereutes procyonoides. The sequence continues at coordinate 3,244,456 of NW_026575124.1, read as the reverse complement.
ATAATAGAAGGTGGAATCCAGTTCCATTTTTTTCCCATGTGGGTAACCAATGCATGATCCCTCCTTTACTACAGATCTGCAATATCATTGTTGCATATCAAAGATACAGACGTAAAAAGTATATATATAACTTTGTATACTACATGTAACTTTAGTTGTTTTTTTTTTTTTTAAGTAGGCTCCACACCCATTGTGGAACCCAACACAGGGCTTGAACTCATGACTCTGAGATCAAGACCTGAGCCGAGATCAAGAGTTAGGTGCTCGACTGACTGAGCCACCCAAGCACCCGGTTATATATTATATTTATATATATAGTTAACATATTTAATATATTCATATAATATATACACAATAATTGATATATATTTGTATATATATAATTGACTTGTATGATGTATTTTACGTATAACATATAAATACGTAATATATGCATAATATGTTTTTATATAATGCATGTTGTATTATATATTATAATAAAAATATTATACATAAAGCATATCTAATATGTATATACTATATATGCCACATTCCATATATATAATATATGCCAATTTAAAGGCTCTCTAGTTCTTTGGGCCAATTTTTCTATCCTTTTGTGGCTACTACACTCAGTTAATAGCTTTATAATTATCTCTGAAAGGGCAAATATTCATTCTTTCTTATCCCATTTATTCTTTTTATAATGCTCTGACTATTCTTGATTGTTATTCTTCACCATAAATTTTAGCATCAACTTGTTAAGACTTAGGTAAGATCTTATTTAGGATTTCATTGTAGTTGCATTGACCCTGTAAATCAGTTTTAGGAGAATTAATATCTTTGTGATAATAAAGTTTCCCATCTATGAGTATGACCTAACTCTTCATTTAGCTAGGGCTGCTTTGTTATCTTTCATTCAATGTAACATTTATATTTCTTTAGGAATAGGTCTTTCAAAAAAAAAAAGGAATAGGTCTTTCACATATTTGTTAGACTGGGTTTTTAAGTCATCATTTTATTAATTTTATTGAGAGAAAATATGCACACATATTAAGCTTACAGTTCGACGCATTTTGATGGATGCATGCCCAATCTAACCATGACTGAATGAACATTTCCATCATCTCAGAAACTTCCCTGATGCCCCTTTGCTGCCCATCTCCCCACCTCATCCCAGACAACCACCAGTCTAATCTAATTTCTGTCACCATCAATTAGTATTGCCATTTCTAGAACTTTGTATAAATAGAAGCATTAAGTGTGTGCTCCTCTATATCTGAATTTTCACTCAGCTTAGTGTTTTTAAGGTTCATCTTTTCATGAACCAGTAGGTCGTTCTTTTGGGTCATCTTCTGTTGTATAAATAAATCTCAGTTTTGTTTGTCCATTCACTGTTGTTCCTGGTTGGGGGCTATTCTAAATGAAGGCCCTGAGAAATTCATGTACCAGTCTCGAGGTAGACCTATTTTTCATTTCTTTTGAATAAACACCCAAGAGTGGAATTGATTTGTCATTTGGCGGTGTACATTTAACTTGATAAGAAATTGCCAAATTGTTTTCCGAGGTGACTATACCATTTTACTCTCCGTGAAAGCTCCAGCTGCTCCACACTTGGTATCATCAGTCTCTTAAATGTTAGCCTTCTTGTGGGTGTTCAGTTTTTCTCAAAGCAATTTTCCCGATTGACTAATAATGATGAGCAAGTTCCCATGTGCTCAATGGCCCTTAATTCATCTTCTTCTGTGAAGTGTTGAAGTCTTTTGCCCATTTTCACTGAATTGTTTGTCTTCTTGTTATGGAGGGGTTTTTAACATAAACACCTCATGTAATTATTATGTGATTGGATTTGAGCCAGCCATCTTGTTCTTTGTCTCTCATTTGTCTCAGGTGGGTTTTGGGGGTCTGCTATTATTCCTGTCTGGTTTCTTTTGAATTAATCAAACACTTTCAAATATTTAATATTATTCTATCGAAATATTTTATTTTTATTTATTATAATAAATATTTGTTTTTACTGATTGTTTAGAGCTAAAGCTATATATCCTTAATCATCAAAGTCTACTTGGAGTTACTACTGTGCTACTCCACACTTCACAACTGACACGTCACACTTCACAACAGTGCAATTCATTGACACGCCTCCTCATTATCTTTGTCATCAATGCCAGATCTTTTACTTCTACATACATTATAAACAATATCATTATTTTTGCTTTAAACTGCTAGTTGTCTTCTTGGGCACCACAAGAGTTCTTGGATCTGTAAATTGCTGTTTTTCACCAAATATGGAGAGTACACCTTCAAATATTTTCCCACATCATTCTCACCTGCATGCGTATGGTAGATTATTCAGTACTGTTCCACAGGTCTCCAAGGCTCTGTTACTTTTTCTCCAATATTTTTTTCTCTGTTTTTCAGACTGGAAAATCTCTATTCATCTGTCTTAAGATACTGACCCTACCCCCTGACATCTTTAGTCTTCTGTTAAGTCCATCCATTGAGTTTTTCACTTCGATAATTGTACTTTGCAATTCTGGAATTCCCATTTTGTCCTTCCTTATAACTTGCCATACCTTCTTGCTGGCTCAATAATGCATTTAAAAATATCTTAAGTATATTTTTCCAGAACTGTAGGTGACTAATGACAAAAGGATTTTTCAGAGGTCCTAGTCTGACATTTTGCAAGAAGCTCCTCGTGGCATTTTTCAAAGGAAAAAATGGCAGAGTCCCGTGACTCGTTGGGTGGGGAAAATAGGTATTAAAGGGCTTGAAGCTGGAGGTATTGGGAAGAACTGGTAGAAAGAGAAAAAGCTGACAAATGGGCCTCAGGACAGAGGAAAATGATAAGTTATTTTCAAAGTATTTTGAATTCCAGATATCAATGTGACATCCAAGTAGAGATGCCCTGTGGGAAATTGGAAATCTTAGAGGTGAATTCATTTATTCTCTTAACATTGCTCAGTGGCTGTTACAAGCCAATACTGGGTCAGACACTAGAGCATTCCCTTTGGAGCCCGGAGCCATCAGAACACCCCTCCTCCTTGTCCTCAGCCTTGACACTCAATCAAATAAATAGCTAGCATGGCCTTAGCAGCCCCCACCACATTGAATGCTCCTGGAAATCCCACCCACCCTCTCCAGGACTGAAATAATGGATGGAAATATTGAAAGCATGACAGGAACTATGTGACTTTATTTTAAGCACCAGTGGCATGGAGGGAAGAAACATCTGGGAAAGGAAGAGAGGAGGAGCAAGAGTTCGGGGAAAGGCAAAGCGAAGGTGGAGGGGGCTGAGGGACTGTCCTCTTCATAGGTCAGGTGGCCCAGAATCCTCCAACAGACTATATCCATGTGCCTCTCCTCCCCATATCCTTCCTCAGCCTGAGGGAGGCAGGAGATAAGGAGGGAGACTCCCACACAGCAAGAAATGACACATGGACAGCAGGGGAGACGGGCCAGGGTGAGACCAAGTGGTCACACCCCACCACCATGATCTGGGTTGGCGAGAGGGCCAGCTGGTATCTGGGTGGGAGGGTGGGAGAGCTGAGGGCCTGGTGTTTCATCAAGCCCAGGCAGCTTGGCACTTCTCACAGCTGCCACCACAGCTCCCATCGCACAGTATCTGATGCCACAGGAACAGGTGACTGAGAGGCCCCCACATACAACTCCACCAGAGAGCTGCTCACACCTGCACGGGGGTAATAATAAGTCCGAAACTTTGGCAGGGGTGGGGAGCTGGTTCCAAACAGCATCCATCCCCTCATCAACCAAAACCCCCTCCCTACCCACCAAGAGCGCCCAGGTGGACAGGAGGGCTCCTGCTCATCCACATCTCCCATGATAAGGAAAGCCAACATGAGCTTCCTTGTGGCTTGTCCTCTGGACTCCCACCCTTTACTGGAAGGGAGTCCATCTTATGGTTGAATCTCAATCCCTTCTTAATCTATTCTTCCGTAACTGATTTCAGGAAGACCTCCCTGGGAACGACCAAGCTGATGAGACAGCTGCTTTAGTCCAGGAAAGTATTTGACATCTGGAACGTGGACAAGTTTGCTTGGACAGGGAGAAAATATGAGCTTCCTAACCATGGGAAGGGAAAACTCCCACTCCAACAGGTGTGGCGTGAAGACTATTCCACTCGCGACCTGTCATTCAGCTCCCTCTTCGTCACTGTGTAGCAGAAAATGAAGGAAACCCCTTCTCCCTGGGTCTCTCCACCCTCAAAGCTAAAACATTCTTCCCACTGTCTAACTGCAGCGTCTCCCTTCAGGGCCAGAATCACAGCTCTGCTGCCTTCACACAGCCTGATGCAGGAGAGACAAGGTCGGCCCTAGGCCTGGGTACCAGTTCCTGACAGTGGTCCCAGAAATAACATGGTCTCCAGCTCTGAACCCAGTCACCCAAGGAATCACTCAAGATTCCCCAGAAGGTCAGACCAGAAGGTCTGGGGGGTACAGTATCCCCAGTGGGTCAGCAACTCCCCACCTTTTCCCAAAAGAACATAAGGGGCAGGCTCTCCCAGGTTCCTCTGGGAAGTGAGACCTGCCAAAATCAGTAGGACCAGAGATCCCTACTTGTCCCCAGGAATCCAGCACCGGACTGCCTCCCATCTGCACTCCTGGGCTGTATGATCGCGACCAGTCTCCCAGAGCCACAGCTTTTTCATCTCTCTGATGCAATAAAAATATCTTTCTACTTGCCATCTCAGGTTGAGGCCTCCTTTTCTCCTGCTTTCTAACCAGTTGTGCTCTGGAACCAGTTCCCAGAGCCTGTTTTGCAAAGCAGGTCATAGGCATCGATCCAGATGTTGAAGGTTGGAGAACTAAGCTCTCCCTTCCACTCTAGCGAAACATAGTATGAGACTTTAGGGAGTTCTTTTTACCTCTCTGGGCCTCTCTGTAAAGGAAGATCTCTGGGGATCTCCCGGGGTGTGAGGAGGAAAATGCCTTTCCTCGGAAGGAAATAAAATATGAATGTATTAGCCAAAGGAAGGAGTACTGGATGCCCCTGAGGTCGGCCACAGGCAGACCCACTCACCTGCTTGATCCCGACAAGCTCACTCCCCAAAGTGACCTCTTCGTCATACCTCCACAGGGAAAGGGATTTGGAACAAGAGAAATGATCAGACACTTGGCTGGTAACGGAAGGGAGAGACCATCCCGCCCCTCCCCCGGATGTCTGACATATCCCTCCCCTCTCACCCACATCCCCCATAGTACGTTTCTCTAACTTAAATAAGCACATTACTCATTTTAAAGATCTTGATTTTTTATTACTCTAATATAATAAATTGATTGAGCTTAGATCTGGGAAGGTGGGTGGAATCAGCAGCGTGATCCAGTGAGTGTGAACAGGTGGAGCAGAGGCAGGGTCATTTCTTTGCACCCCTAGTCGCCAGCACATTGTTAGAATAGAGTAAGTGCTCTGGACAGGTCTACAGGATGGGTGGGTGAGCAGGGATAGGGCCCCTCTCCTGAGCTCATAATGCAATGGGGAAAGGCTCTGAGCCGGTAACTCAGCCTCTCCTCCCTTCCTGTGTCTGCCGGTCACTACCTCTAATGCTGATAAAAGCACAGGGTAGGTTAAGAAAGGAAGAAGTTTAAAAATAAATAAATAAATAAATAAATAAATAAATAAATAAATAAATAAATAAAATAAAAAATAAAAACAAAGGAAGAAGTTTCCAAGGCTGGTTTGGAGACTTCAGTGGCTCCCAGTTGCCAGATCATGTAACCCCTTCTGAGAAAACAGACCTTCCCCACCCGCTCACTTCCTGAAGCCCTGCAGTCCCTCCTGCACATGGTTAGGGCAGGGGACGGCGGTGACAGGCAGGGCCGCAGGCCGAGGGGCGGCTGAAGGCACAGCAGAGCTGCATCTTTTTTTTTTTTAAGATTTTATTTATTTATTCATGAGAGACACAGAGAGAGAGGCAGAGAGAGAAGCAGGATCCCTGCAGGGAGCCCGATGTGGGACTTCCTCCCAGGACCCCAGGATCACCACCTGAGCCAAAGGAAGAGGCTCAACCACTGAGTCCCCAGGTGCCCTAGAGCTGCAGCTCTGAGTGGGTCGTACAGAGCCGGAGCCCGATTTGAGGACTCCACTAGGGGAGCTAAAGCAAGATGATCCACAGGTAGTGGTGAGCTAGGCTGGAAGAGATAAGCCAGAGAAGAGGATGCTGACTCCCCCTTCACTGCCCCTCCTCTTAGAAACCCAAACACCCGGCTCCGCCCGCCTCGCCATATAAAATGGCCATGTTGTCACTTTCTTGGTTTCGGGGGATTCCACAGCCGTTTCTCCTCTGTCCTGGGGTAACGCTGTCGAGATGGGGCTTTGGAAAATCCTACACTCAGGCAACTCTGAAGCCTTGAAAGTATTTCTTCCACAGTTGAGGGCCTGAGGGGTCCAAAGAGTCAAGGTCAGCCAAAGCCTGTGGACTCAGCACTTAGATAATTCAGGAGGGGAAAGGAATCTAGGTCAGGATGGCTTCTTTCGGGGGACCCTGGCAGTTTTGAGGGAAGAACGGGCAAGGCCTCAGAGGACAAGTTTTCAAGGCAACTGATGACACTGGACCCTTGGCAGGGCCCCACCAAGGCCTGGCAAAGTCAACCACACAACCAAAAGCTTATTTGTTCAGCTACTTCATGCCGCAGAACCCATGTCTGTGGACATGGTGGGAGGGATCCAAATACCAGGATGCCCAAAACCCACATTCACCTCCACCCCTTCCCGAGTGCTTTCAGGACTTCTCACCCCACCTGACATGGTCTCTCCCTCAACCAAACCACAAGTTCGAGGCCACACTCTCCAGACAGTCTCCTTCAAAGGGCTCCCTCTGGGGACACTTGCAGAAAAGTCAGCTCCATACACCCACCAAAACCCTGAAAGACGTCCAAGCGAGCATCACTTAAGAGCCTCCGTAAGTCTAATTTAAATCCTCCAGGCGTCAGGGCAACGCCACTCCTTCTAGTGAGGGAGACACCAAAGGAAGACTTCTCCATTACTATTGTTCCCTGGAGAGAAGTAGAGTAGAAACATCTGGTCCTGAAGCCATCAGTAACACCACCGGCGGTCCCAGCTGAAGCTGGGAGTGGAAGGACCAGACACCATGGAATTGGACTCCCCCTTCCACAGACGACAGCACTAATGTTGGGCTGAAGCCGCTGCAAAGTCCAGGCCAGGCCAAAAGGCTTCAGGCCCACAAGAGTGTTGGGAAAGACAGCAGAGGGGGCCGAGGGGCAGGCTCTGGAAACGGGTTGCCAGGCAGAGCTGGCCATGATGACTTCTGGACTTCCAGAACTTAATTACCCTTTGCATAATAACAACTTATATTTAAAAGCAAAGGAAGCTAAGGGTGATTTGCATGTTTTTCTTTCATGCTGCCTGCTGAGTTCACATTCTAGTTTCCTCTGCCCATAACTGGACATATAATTAACTTCCATTATCGTGGATGATGGCCTTCTAGGGTTGGTGGCCATGACCGAGCACCAGTTGAGGAGAAGGCTTTGGATCGGGCCTATTCTTCTAGGACCCCAAAGCCTAGCAGTCTGGGCTCTTGCCTAGGAGGGAGGCTCAACCCTCATTGAGCCTCCCAAAGACTCAGGGCCTCGGAGGGGCCGGCGTGGGGAGGGCTGGGAGCCTCCTTTCAGACTCTGAATCCACTCCTGCACAGAGTTTTCTGCCCCTTGATCTTAAACAAGTCGCTGGGTCGCTCTGAGCTCACATTCCCAGTCAGGTAAATGGGCACAACAGGGACCTGCGAAGATGCCCTGAGGGTAAAGATAAGATAATGTGTTCGTCATAGGGCCCCCACACGGGGCAGGCGCCTCCTACTGCAGCGGCCCTCCCCTCCCCTGGGAGAGTGGAGAGGGGTGCGGGGTGCAATTTCCGCCTGGGAGGGGGGCTCCCGGCACAACACTTACAAGGAAAGGAGCTGTGAGCTGAGTTCTGAGGAAGAGAGAAGAGAAAGTTGTCGCCCAAAGGGAGACAGGGATGAATGGCCAATTAACAGTAGTAGAATAAATAGAGCAAACAAACATTTCCGGAGCTCCTACCAAGTGCCGGTGCGGCTTCTCGGCCTGGGCCTGTCGGCTAAGATGCGGCGTGCTCAGGGCTAGGTAGGGCCTTAGTGCTTCCCTGCCATTGTGTCCTGAGGTCCTGCCAACAGCTTGCAGGTGGGGACTCTTTCCTCTTCCTACTTTGCACGTGAGGAAACTGAGGCTCGGAAAGGTTATTCATTCGTCCAAGGTCAAGACACGAATCTGCAGGACTGACTTCAGAGACCCTCGGCCCACACCCCACCTTTGGACACACATGGGCGCGCACGCTCGCCCCCACCCCGCCCCATGCCCCATGCCACATGCTCTCTGCCACAAGCCCCCCGCCGCATGCCTCCCGCTCCAAGCCCCCTGCACCATGCCCCATGCCCCCTACTACAAGCACCCCGGCCCATGCCCCATGCCCCCAGCCCCATACCCCCCGTTCCAAGTCCCCCGACCCATGCCCCATGCCCCCAGCCCCATACCCCCAGTCCCATGCCCCCCGCTCCAAGCCCCCCGCCCCATGCCCCTGCCCCCTTCCCCTGCCCCATGCCCCCCGCCCCATGCCCCATGCCCCCTGCCCTCTGTCCCTGCCCTAAGCCCCCTGCCCCATGTCCCCCGCTCCAAGCCCCCTGCCCCATGCCCCCCGCCCCATGCCTCCCCGTCCAAGCACTCCGGTCCATGCCCCAAGCCCCCACCCCATGCCCACCGCCCCAAGCCCCTCCGGGTGGACCGGGACCAAGGCTGCCCCAACTGCAGGCGGGTGGCTGCCCCGGGGCAAGCCCATGATGGGGCTGCCCACCCGGGTCCCCGCCGAGGGGCGCAGAGGGGGCGCCCCAGTCCTCGGCGCACGGCCCGCGGGGGTGACCAGGCCTCCGGGCCCATAAAGCGTGGGTGGGACGTGAAGCCAGTTTATGGAGGCGGTGATGGCCCGGGCTGCTTTGATGGTGGGGAAGAGGCCGGGGCGCCCCGACCCCCCGTAAAGGCCTGTGCGGCATAGAAGGGGCGGCGCGGCCTCGGGCTCCAGCCCCCCCCCCGGCCCCCCACCATGTCCTGCTCCTCCCGCCTCGGCACCCACAGCTGCCCCAGGACTTTGAGCTGTGCCGCGGCCTGCGGGTCCCGCTGCTGCATCACGGCCGCCCCCTCTGCGCCGGCTCCTGCGGCCGCAGCTTCGGCTACCGGGTCGGGGGCCTCTGCGGGCCCAGCCCGCCCTGCATCACCAGCGTGTCGGTCAACAAGAGCCTCCTGACGCCCCTCAACCTGGAGATCGACCCCAACGCGCAGTGCATCAAGCACGAAGAGAAGGAGCAGATCAAGTGCCTCAACAGCATGTTCGCCGCCTTCATTGACAAGGTGGGTGTCCCTGGTCACCCTTCCTGGGCCTTCAGTTCCTGCGGGGTCAGGGGCAGGACAGGGCAGGCCCGGGGCAGCTCCCAGTCTGATGGACCAGATGGACACAGCTCAGGGCCCGGATGCACCAAAGACGTGACTACAGGGCACAGGCTCCCGGTGGGATGGTGTGGCTCGAACGTGCACCTCTGTCCAGGCAGGCAGGTCCCTGCACAGAGACGGGGACGGGCTCGGAGCCCTCATGCCAGAGGCACAGGGTGGTCCGTGCACGTAGTCGCCAGACCCAACAGAAGAATAGGAGGAGGACCGCAGGGGCACCCGAAGGGTGGATGTCCCCGACCCCACCCTTCCTCTGCCCCACCCATGCTCAGGACCCAGGCTGAGAAGGGAGTCAGGGGCAGGAGAGATGTGGCCCAGAGGAGCTCCTAGTCTGATGATGGAGGAGACGGACGCACGTCCAGGGCACAGACAGACACAGAGAGATGAGCACAGGGCAGCAGCTCCTGATCGGATGGCACTATTATTATATACAACCTCGGTCCAGACAGGCAGGGTCCCCACAGACAAGAGGGTTGTCCTCGCTCACACTCTCGGTGAGCCTGGACATCCGGGGAGAACCTTGGAAGTCCCCGGTCAGTCTCTAGAAATGGGGAAAGGAGGCTGATGATGCTGCTCAGTGACCATTTGAGGTGGTACATGAAAGCATTAGTAACATTGAAACAGCCGATGGGAAAACTGCTGTCTTCTCACGTTTGTTTCAGTCCTTAAGATTAAATCTAAAATTAGGTGCTGGTAGTCTTCGGTGTCCCTCTAATACTTGCTGTTCTTCCACTTTTAATAAAGAGAGCAACCAAAAATAAAAATAAAAATAAAATAAAGAGAGCAACCCTCAGGTACAGAGCTGCTGGGGACGACAGTTTCAGCTAGAATTTAATGTTGTGTGACTTGCTTTTATGTATGCCTATGACCCCCGCCCCATGCCCCCCACCCCATGCCCCCGCCCCATGCCCCTCGCCCCTGGTTCTTCAGCTCTCAATATAAAGTTAGCCCTTGAACCCCACTTAAGTGTAAATGTGAAGCAAATCCACCTATAGACGAATCACGAGTAAAATAGTACAAGGGGATGGGAAATCCTGAAGTCAGCCTGCAAAGGCTTCACACCGGAGAATCACTGCCCCTAGTCCAGCCCTTTGACCGCACACAGAAGATATAGGAGACAGGGGTATAGGGCAGGGGGTTTGCCCATGGACCCCCGAGAGCGGGTGGCAGAGCTGGACTCCAGGCCCAGGCGGTCCCTCTCAGCAGGCACTGCACCCTGAGTGTGCCGACAGTGACACCCGGGAAAGGCAGCCGGGGAGCCGAGCGTGGAAGATGTCCTGGCCCAGGAGCAGGCGGTGTGGACTCCACATCCAGTGTCTCCCCTGATCTGCTGTGTGACCCTGGGCAGTGGCTTCCCCGCTTGGCCCAGAGATCTCCACAGCAGAGCAGTGTGGGAGCTGGCGGTGGCTTGGAAAGGCAGGATGGGGGGCTACGGCAGCCCAGAGACCCCCTGCCACATGAGCCCTGTCAGCCAGGACCACCTGCAGTGAGCACATATAACATCAGCAGTCCCCGTTTCTGGACGTCCCGAGTAGGGAATCCCAGCCCCACTCCTCAGGCTGGCTGGAAGGACGCCAGGCCTAAAAAGCAAAGCAATGTCTCAACTCCAGTTAAAATGAGCAATGGGACTCTGGGGTGGGGCGGGGTGGCTGGTCCTGTGTGCTGGCATCCTCTCTGGCCAGCAGACTGTGTGTGTGCTGGCCATTGCCCGTCGTCAGTGCAAATGACTTCCGGTCTTGCATGCTTCACTTCCCCGCAGCCTTTACCCTCCCCACTTTCCAGAACCTTCCTCCATTCACATCATCTGTCTGGCCTGCAGTTAAGCATCCAACCGACCTCCCCCTCCCCCATACTTCCTCCTTCGTCCCTCACCGACGCCCGCTGCAAGCTGGCCGAGCTGGAGGCCGCCCTGCAGAAGGCCAAGCAGGACATGGCCTGCCTGCTCAAGGAGTACCAGGAGGTGATGAACTCCAAGCTGGGCCTGGACATCGAGATCGCCACCTACAGGCGGCTGCTGGAGGGCGAGGAGCACAGGTGAGGCCCACAGGTGTGGGAAGAGGCTCTTCAATCTCCCCTACCCTGTGCTTTGAGCTGCGTGCATATTTGCATATCATTTGCATCTGATTTGCATCAAGCTTCCGTGGAGGAGGGAATTTGCAAGCATCGTCCTCCCCAACTAGTTTTTGTCTCTTTGCTCTCTCCCTACAAGGTTGTGTGAGGGCATTGGTGCCGCAAAGGTCTGTAAGTAATCTGTGCTGTGGGTTCTGAAAGAAGGGCTTGGGGTTCCTGGCGGGCGAACGTTTTCTTAAAGGACCAAAATCGTAACTCTTTCAGGCTTTATGAGCCATCCAGACCCTGTCTCAACTACTGGGCTCTGTCACTGTCATGTGAAAGCCACAGCCACAAGCAACTCCTAAAGAGTACACATGGCTTGGTTCCAATAAAATTTTATTTACAAATACAGGAGGCCAGCCCAGACCACACTGTGAAACCCTGAAAGGAAGGGGGTGGGGGGAGGTGGCTGTGAGTGATTATAAGTTAAATAGCTATTTCTGCCTATAGGGAAGACCTGGAGTTTATCGAGGATGTTTGAGGCCAGAGTGCAGGAAGGGGTGCAGGACAGGGCGGGGTGGGGATCTGGGGGGAAGGGAGGCGTAGAAGTGGAGGGAGGAGCCCTGAGCAAGAGAAGGGGGCGCTGGCCAGTAGGCAGGGGCCGCACTATGACCTGGTGGGGAAACTAAGCCCCGCTCCCCCCCTGCAGGCGTCAGCAGCTCCCGGGACGGGGTCGTCTGCGGGGCCCTCTGCCTGTCGGGTTCCAGCCTGTGCACCGGGAACGTGGCGGTGAGCACGGGCCTGTGCGCCCTGCGGCCAGAGGTGCAGCAGCAGCTCCTTGGTGCGGTTCACGTAGCACCTCCGGCTTCGCAAGCACATGGCCCCCCAAGTCCAGGGCCCCTGCCTCCAGCCGGGCCCCCATGCCCGAAGCGGAAGGGCTTGGAGAGCCGCCGGCCTGCCCGCCTGCAGCCTCATCTTCCCGCATGTGGGCTCCGCGCGCAGCCGGCCGGGCCTGGGGTCTCCCCGCCTGGTCTCCCCGCCCTGGTGGCTCCTGAGAGCCAGCCCGCCCCGGGGCCCCTTGGCTGCCCACGACGGGGGCACGGGGGCCACGCTGTCCCGCCAGCCTCGCCTGCCTTCGGAGCCCGACCCCCTGGCAGTGGTGAGGCTGCAGCCCCACGGGGACATCTTCGGTGACTGCCTTGGCGCCCTCTACCTCGTGCTTCGTCTCCGAGTCGCCAATAAAGCTCACAACGTGTCATCCGCAGTGTAATCGGAAGACCTCCCGTTGGTGCACACGCACGTGCACCTCCAGCCCCGTGTTCGGCCCTGGCAGGCCGCCCGGGAAGGTGTTCCCCGCCGAGGGGTCCGCCCTGCCCCTAGTGCCACAGCCCTACATCCTGAAGGCTGTGGGGGCGGGGGGTCTGAGGGGGGCTGGAGGGAAGTCAGAAGGGCAAACCCGAGGAGATTTAGCCAGGAGGGGAAGGGCCTGGCTCTCCCGACTCCTTTGGTGGGGAACCTTTTCACCCATGGCTGGTGGGACACCAGTGGCCTACATCTTCCACGCCCCCAATTCTACCTCCACCCCAATGCAGGAGAATCAGCCACGGGATCAAATACCGACTTCCCCTCCCCCAGAAACTGACGCTCTCTTGATTGCTCCCCACCCACCCACCAGCACCACCAGCACCCCCGATCCCCGTTCCCAGGCACAGAGACCTCCCCACTATCCATCATGTGTGCTGCTGCCCACCAAGAACAGACATCCCCAACACAGAGCACAAAAACATCCCCACACTTACACACACACACCCTCATGTCAGACACCCTGACACTCCGATGTTCTTATCAAGCAGACGACACCCAGATGCCCCTCCCCCTGCCAGGGATCCAGAGCCGTAGCCCATGGACCTGGCACCAAGCCTCCCGCCATGGAGCTAGACCCTGGACCTCCTCACCCTACCCCCTCCCAAAGGCACACAGACCTCCTCCCACTGCCATCACCACCCCCACGAGTCCCAGACCCAGAGAGCTCCCTCCAGGGCCCAAGGGCCAGGTGGACCCAACACCTGCAAGGACCAACTGGCCTGGGAGTCGGCTGGTGTGCCCTGAACCCAGGCCTATGGCAGCTGAACGTCTGGGGCCTCCTCACACTAAGGAAGGTGTGAGGTACTCGTACAGCACAGACACAGGGGTCGGGATTGTGCAAACAGCCCTCCCACTCCCTCAGCAGGAGAGGACTTCAGTGCCCCCTCCCTGGCAGAGCCAGACTTCCCTGGGTTTCAGGAGAGGGGCTGGACTCAGCCCCAGCTCTGGGAGGAAGCCAAGGCCTTATAGGACTGAGAGCCATGCCCCCAAAGTCACCACCACCACGGACCAACGGGCTTTCCCAGCCGCCTGCACAAAGGCCTTCTCAGTATTCAGAGCAGACCCTATATGCTCTCGAAGGGGGAAGGAGGTCCCCCTTCCTCCCCAACCCTCTCCACCAGCTTATGAAGCCAGGATTCCAGGTACCAGGATGGGCCTCACCCAGGCTTCGGAAAGGCTGCTTTATTAGAAGCTCTTCTTCTTTTTTTTTTTTTTAGAAGCTCTTCTGACATCATTTTCAGACTGCCTGGAAGTCTTGGTATCAGGGATGGGAGTCCTCATGTGACTGGGGGGCTGGTCTCCGCACACCGCGCGGGATGGGAGTCCTCATGTGGGTAGGGGTACAGGTCTCCGCACACCGCGGCTCATTTCCGTATGCTCCTATGGGTGGCAGCTGAGGTCCTGATGGAATAGGACCTGAAGGCACCAGGTCCGCCGCCGCTGGAGAAGCTCAGGGCATTGCTGCCCATGGTCCCCCCGAAGCTCAGCCCGCTGCCGCCTCCGCCAGTGGAGTTCACCACAGCTGGGAGAAAAGGGAGGAGGGCTCCATCAGCACGAGGCCCACCCCCGAGGCCCATCCCTCACTCCACCCCACTCTCCCTCCCCACTGCCTCTCCTCCTCAGCACCCTCCGCAGGCCAGCCCAGAAGGAGCCCGGGCCAGCCACAGGGGCTGCACCACGGACGCCCCACGCCCCGCTCTGCCCTCTTGCACTGCTTCCCTGGGCCTTTGAGCCTGATGGGCTGGGAGCTCCAGGGCACCTGCTAAAAGCCCATAAGGGAAAGAAGAAGCTCCTGGGCCGGACAAGGCCAGGCCCTCGGGCCAGCGTGCCATCCTGCAGACCCAGCCTGGTCTAGACAGCACAGGAGAAGGGCCACAGCCAAGGACTTACAGATGTTCATGGCTCCCACGCCATCTCCGGCCAACCTGGGGGCAGAGGAGAGACCTGTGAGAGCAGCTCTTTCCTCAGAGCTGGAGGAGGCAGTCCTGGGCCCCCTCCATCCGGGAGCCACGCAGGGCTGATATTCCTTCCCCTGCCCCACACATCAGTCCTCAGCCTCGTTGCAAAATAAGGGGGCGGGGGGTGGGGAGGTTCACTTAGGCCCTCCTGGTACTGGCCACGTGACCTTGGGCCATGTCCCAAAGCCTCCATTTCCTCACCCATAAACTGAGCCTAACTTAGTCCCGGCCTCACAGGGTCGGTCGTGAGGGCTGGATCACATAATTGACCTGGAGCCCGGGGCGCACAGGAGTTGATGAGGGGCAGGCGGGATCACTTCTGAAGACAGCTGCCTCCCCCCGCCAGATCACAAAACCCTCAACGCGGGCTGGAGCTTACGGACCCCTGGCAATCCGGCCCCTGACCCCTGGCGTGAGGTGTGGTGTGGAGCCATCATTCCCTATGGAGTAAAATAATTCGCGAATTGCTGCTTTCGTGAACGCAGCTACGGCGGGGACTGCGGAGGCTGCAGAAGGCAGATGCGGCCACTCTCAGGGGCCCTGCTGGAAATGGAAAAGCCACGGGACAGTTGGGCGTGTTTGTTTTATGACTCACGGCTCCATTGTCACCAAGCCCTTGGCCTTGAGGTTGAGTTTACTCTGCAGTGGGGAGGGGGGACCTCACTTTGATAGAGGGATGAGGGGAGCCCAGCTGACGTCATCAGCCCCAAGTTCAGGAAGAGGACAGAGCAAAGGACAAGGGCAAGAGGCGGATGTGCCAGGAGGCTTCCAAGCCCCTTGTTCAACTGGCCCCTGCAAGCGCTGGGAGTCGCTGGCTGTTGCGGGCCCCTGGGAGGAAGGGGATGGGGCCCCACTGTAAGAGTCCCCAGCTCTGGTTCTAGCAGGAAAAGAGGTCCAGGGTTTGCATTCCCAAGAAAGTATGGCCCCTGCACCCATGCTGGCAGAGGGTGCCGAGAGAGGCAGCACGGCCAGGACAGGTGGGCTCTCGGGCCGCCCTGTGCCCCAGATCAGCGGCTCTCTCTTCCCAGAAGTCTCTGCCGTTCAATTCCTCTTCCCACAAAGCCCAGGTGCCAACCCTGGCAAGAGATGGGTCAACTGCCGTGGCAGAGACCCTTCCGCCTCCCCTTCCCCATCCCATTTCCTGCAGCCATGATTCTTCTCTGCCTCCTTCCTGGAGTCAGGCACTCTGCCCTAGCATTCCCCAGTGCCCCAGCTCCTTCCTGTCCACTCCATCAGAAGCAGCCTGCCTCCCCCGCCCCTCAGGAAAAAATGCTCCCAAAAGAAAAAGTTCTGTGTAAATTTAGCATTTCATAAATGGTCTCTATTATGAGTGCTTCCTAGGTGCTTCCTTTGCAAATGTTTGGTGCCCCCCAGCCCACGTGCAAGCTCCCCGAGGGCAGGAGCCTATCTTACACCTTATCTATCTCCATGCTGGGTTCCAACAAGCCAAGCCCTGATGGGGCCTACTTCCAAGCCTTGGCCGTGCTGTTCCCTCTCACCCTCTCCAGACCTTAACCTTCGCCGAGGGCACAACTCTACAGCCTTGCAGATTGAATGAATCAATCAACCATCAGGGTGAGAATGAAAGCCCAACTCCACGGACAGAGGGTCCATGTCTAACACTGATCCAGCCCAGCCTGCTCTCTGGCAGCGGGTGTGCATAGATCTCTGGGATCTCCCACATTCAGTCAACACCAGGCGACTTGGCACTCAGTGATGCAGCGAGAAGCAGCCTGGCATCATGAAAGACCCCTGGACCAGGAATCAGCAGAGCTTGACTGCACGCTGGGCCTGTCCCCTCCATTCATAAAACTGAACCACAGCTTCCCCTCTGTAAACTAAGCAACAACTCTTGGCCTGCTTCCCCGAATGTATTGTGAGGGTCTAATAAGATGACCTGGGCCACACTTGTGAAGGGGCTGATACCATTTCAGCTTTCCCACTGAGCTTTATACCATGTGGTCTTTCCAACTAGAAGGTCATCTCATCAAGAGCAAAGAAGCAAGCATCAGCTTTACCCTCCCTACACTTCCCACCCCACCCCCCGCCCCGGTGCCTTGCAGAAGAGGGCACAGGAAATGTCTGTAGATGGATGAATGTCAAGTCCCAGGCCCCATCGAGCCCCAGAAGGATTCCCCGTCCTGGCTTCTGTGTCCTCACCGGCTCTCCTCGCCCTCCAGCAGCTTGCGGTAGGTGGCGATCTCGATGTCCAGGGCCAGCTTGACGTTCATGAGCTCCTGGTACTCGCGCAGCTGCCGGGCCATGTCCTGCTTGGCCCGCTGCAGGGCGGCCTCCAGCTCCTCCTGCTTGGCATGTGCGTCCTTGAGGGCCAGCTCTCCACGTTCTTCGGCCTCAGCAATGGCAGCCTCCAACTTGGCGCGCTGTGGGCAGTAGGGGATGGCTGTGAGCTAGGGGACAGGCCTTACCAGTCACTGCCTTTCTGCCTCCCCATCCTGCAGTGAGCGCCCGTGCAACTTGCTCATGGAGGCTTCACTGGCATCAGTCTACTGCCCCAGCACCAGGGAATCTCAAGATTCAAAATCATGGGGTCTGGGGGCACCCGGGTGGCTCAGCCGTTGAGCGTCTGCCTTCAGCTCAGGCCGTGATCCCGGGATCCTGGAATCGAGTCCCGCATCGGGCTCCCTGCATGGAGCCTGCTTCTCCCTCTGCCTCGGTCTCTGCCCCTCTCTCTCTGTGTCTCATGAATAAATAAATAATAAAATCTTTTAAAAGGGGGGGGCTCTGGTATCCAATGCTTAGGCTCCAATTCTGGTTCTTCCACTTATTAGCCACGTGATTTTGGACACATCTTGGACACCTTTCTAGGCCACAGTCTCCGCTCTTCTAAAACAGCAATAATCACAGAGTCTCCCTCATAGGGATGCTGCAGGGATTAGATGAGGTGATATGGAAGTCCCTGGCACACAGTAAGTGCTTAATAAATACTATTATAATCATTATTAATCTTTTTTTTTTTTGGTCAAGCACCAACCTGTTCTGTTTCTAGGAGTTCTGTTTGTTTTTTGTTTTTTTTTTTAGATTCCACCTATAAGGGAGAGCATACAATATTTGTCTTTCTCGGGATCCCTGGGTGGCGCAGCGGTTTAGCGCCTGCCTTTGGCCCAGGGCGCGATCCTGGAGACCCGGGATCGAGTCCCACGTCGGGCTCCCGGTGCATGGAGCCTGCTTCTCCCTCTGCCTATGTCTCTGCCTCTCTCTCTCTCTCTCTCTGTGACTATCATAAATAAATAAAAATTTAAAAAAAAAATATGCGTCTTTCTCTGTGTGACATAATTCACTCAGCATAATGCCCTCAAGGTTTGCATTGTCACAAATGGCAGGATTTCTTCTTTTTTTTTTTAAGATTTTATTTATTTATTCACGAGAGAGAGAGAGAGAGAGGCAGAGACACAGGCAGAGAGAGAAGCAGGCTCCATGCGGGGAACCCCATGCGGGACTCAATCCCGGATCCCCAGGATCACCCCCTGGGCTGAAGGCGGCGCTAACCCTCTGAGCCACCCGGGCTGCCCGGATTTCTTTTTGATGGCTGAGTAATATCCTATTCTGTGGCTGAATAATATTTTCCTTATTAATTCACCCACTGATGGACACTTGGTGTCCGTGTCGTGGCTATTGTAAACAATGCTGCAATGAACATGGAGCTGCAGAGATCTCTTTGAGATAGTAATTGTATTTCCTTCAGACATATACCCCAAAATTTAATTGTTGGATTCTACGGTGGTTCTATTTTTAACGTTTTGAGGACCCTCCACACGGCTGTCCGCAGGGCCTGCGCCAGTTTGCATCCCCACCAAAAGTACTCAGGGTTCCCTTCCCTCCACATCCTCGCCAGCACTCGTTATCGCCTGTTGTGATCACTATAATTAATAAATGCTGTCACGATTTATGAACGCCCGGCCCCTCCGTCCCCAGCCGGAGGAGAGCCAAAGCCATGGGATCCTAGCTGAGTCCCTAAATTTCGGGCAGCCGACAGGAATAAAAACCATCTTCAAAACAGGCCCAGAACCAGGAGACTCGGAGCAGAGAGACACCGCTTGGAACCCCCAGACTCCAAATGTGTGACCAGCAGCCCCCCACCCCCGGTTTGGGCCGGGTTGGTCCCAGCAGCAGCTGCCGCTTCCTGCCCAGCGTGAGCATTCCTTCTGTTGGCGGCTCATCCCCACACCCGCAGCCCGGGAACCTATCTGTCCTAGGCCCCTTCCTGTTAGGCTCTCAGAGCTGCCACTCCCCCCTACTCCCCCTTCCCTCTCACCAGCCGCTCTCTGTCCTCGGACCCTCCCCTGTGCCCAGCGCGCCCCGCTTCTCTGCCAGCCCTCCTCGTCCCTCTGGGAGGCCCTCTGGTGCCCTCTGTCCCCTGTCCAGCTGGCACACTGGTAGCCCCCTGACATTGCCTCATCCCATTGCCTCTGAGCCCCTGCATGGTGGGAGAACCCCCAAGTCCAGGGCCTGGCTCTGCCCCAATGTACAAGAGGAGAACCAGATGTGGCAAAAGCTGCAGGGTTTGGCAAACCACCACTCCTTACTCTGCCTCCCCTCCCGGCCCGGAAGCTGCCTTGCTGCACCGGTGATTCATAGCCCTGCATCTGGGCCAGGAGGCAGCCTCCACCCTCGTGTACAGTGGCCAGCAGGGCTCCAAGGGAGGGACATTTCTGGGGAAATCACCCCCACATCCCTCCCCACCCCCTGCTCATCTGGAGATTAGCTCCCAGAAGCTGCAGCACTGGTTACCTCCCCTCCCTCCCCGCTGCAGACAGCTGCTCAGGCTCAGCTGCCCGGTCCACCCCTGGGGATGCCTTGGAAGGGCCTGGGGGACCCTCATCAACACCTGTCCCCCTGCCGGCTACACAGCTACACATGGGAGGCCTGTGCCCCACCACGTGCCGGGTGCTGAGGAGGAGCACTCAAGGCATTATTCACATTTCAGGAGAGGTGGGGGACAGCCAACAACTTAGTTAATAAACCAGAAAACGTCCGCTAGGGACAGATGCTTTGGGGAACTTCAGACACCCTGCTGACAGAGCGGCTGGTGGTTGAGGAAGTCATTTCTGGAAAGGGGACTTGCGTCCAAATCCCAGGATGACAAAGGGGCAGCCACGTGCTGAGCTAGGAGAACCACATTCCAGGTGGCAGGAACACGGAGTGCAAAGGCCCTGAAGCGTGAACAGGCCTGGCAAATCCAAGAGACCGGAAGCAGCCTAGTGTGGCCGGGGCACAGTGAGGCAGTGGTGAGAAGGGAGGGACGGGGCCTTGCGAGCCCTAGTAAGGGTTCCTGCTGGCCTCCGTCCCCCTAATCCAGACGGACCGCGAGCTCCCAGGTACAGCACAATGCACCCAGAGCGAGGTGCAAGGAGAGTGCCCACTACGAGTCTGGGAACGAACGGGGGTGCTTCTTGGGCAGGCCAGGCTGAGGCTCCCTCCCCAGGCTGCAGCCCAGCTCGGACTCCTCCCCTCCCTTTGGCCGGACCACGACCTGGAGATCCGTCCTGGAGATCTCCCAAGTGGGCCCGAGACTTGGGCTGCACCAGCCTCAGCCTGGGACAGCCTCTTCTCCTCATTCTCAGATGGCTGCCCTCCACGTGCCCCCAGAAACAGGGAGCAGCAGGGAGGAGGGCTTGTTCCCACCTGGTTCTTGATGTTGTCGATCTCAGCCTGCAGCCTCTGGATGGCACGGTTCATCTCTGTGATCTCGTTCCGGGTGTTACGGAGGTCGTCCCCGTGCTTCCCAGCCTGGGCCTGGAGGGTCTCAAACTGGAGGGCCACATAGAAAAGTATGGCAGGGGGGCGGGGGTCAATGATTACAGGGGCCTCATCCAAGGAAGACCCCGGGTTCTGCATGACGAGCCCTCCTCGCTTATCTTCCCAGGAAGCGACAGTGTGACTCCCAGAGATCTTCACCCACTGCCAGCAGGCCAGACTCGTGGGCAGTGGGGTGGACTGGGGATTTGCTTTCCTCCCCAGTCAGGACAGGGAAGGCAAGGATGGCTCCCAGGGCCCCATCCCCATTGATCCTGGGGCCCTGCCCGTCCCCACCATGTCCCAAGTGCTGCAGAATCACCAGAAGTCTGAGATCCTCACTTGTTAAACAAACCCCCGTTAAAAAAAGCACACTTGTGAAAAGCATCAGCGCCACCCATTTCACAGATGGGAAGAACGAGCTCCAGAGAATGGAAGGCACTGCCCACGGATCCAATCACATGGCAAGTCTGAGCCCAGGCCTCCTTGCAGCATAGCTGTGTTCTCACCCGTGTGCCGTGGATGACTCCCTATCTCTGCGGAGACCTCCCTGTGCTGCTTTTAAACCCTGCCTCAGGCTCCCCCGGGACCCGGGATCAAGTCCCCACCCACCCTTGCATCTACGAGCTATGTAGAGTTCGGCAAATTATTTATCCCCTCTGTGCTTTAGGAGCCTCCACCCCGCCCCTGCACCAGGCCGGGATCCCTGCCCAGGAAAGGACGGGCCCTTCACATCCCCTCTTCCCCGGGTACTGCAGAGTACCACGGGCTTGACCACTGGTGCCCGCCAGAACAGTGGGACCCAAGGCCCAAAGGCTTGGGACAGGATGAGGACCCCGCCCAGAAGAAAAGATGCCCCCCCCATGCCCCGCACCTTGCTCTGGTACATGGTCTCAGTCTCGGCCCGGCTGCGGTTGGCCATCTCCTCATACTGGGCCTTGACCTCGGCGATGATGCCGTCCAGGTCCAGGGAGCGGCTGTTGTCCATGGACAGCACCACGGACGTGTCCGAGATCTGGGACTGCAGCTCCGCCAACTCCTGCAGGGACCAGACCTCCAGGGGTCAGGTCTTGGGGTGTGACCCGTTCCCGTTCCTGTTCCCACACCCAACCCGAGATCCCCTTCACACCAGGGGAAGGGAAAGGGAGAAGAGGTCAGAGTGGGCGTGAGGCCCCAGGTGGCGAGGGGGCACAGACCCAGCACCTGCCAAACAGTCTGCCCGCCCCTGGCAGCCCAGAGAGCCCCTTAGCAACTTCTCAGAAAAAGAACCTGGTGGGATCGCAGCAGATAAAGGAGTGACAGACTGTGGAGGACCGTGACGGCCCCTTCTGTGAGCTCTGCTGGGTCGGGGGCTCGGGCGGTGAAGCAGATCACTAGGGGGCGGGTCGCATACAACATCCCGCCCTAGAATAGAACGCTGCAGCCTTTAAGACTGATGATAGGGCTGTATTTATATCCACGGTACGCGGAAAAAAATGTGATCTTATTTTTATTAAAATATACATTACTATAGCCCTGTGTGTGTGTGCAGTTGGTATCTGCAGGAGGTAGATGCCAAGGTGATAAGAGCATACATAAGTGGCCTGTTTTCAATTTTACGCTCTACTCTGGGTTTTTGACAGCGAGCACGTATTCGTCTTACAAAGACAGGAAAAGAGTTAAATATATATGTATGGGGACGTACGCACACACGCATACGTATACATAACACGCAACAGACGTATGAAGACCCGCACAGAGATTAGAACGCGATTAGAGATGAGAGAGCGAACCTCAAGGGGCCTGCCCCGGAAACTAATACCCTCAGTGTGGAAAGTCACTGAGGGGCTGACGGAGGCTGGACGTTCAGACGAAAGCCAGACTAAAGGGGTGAGAACTGGTCTGTAAGCAGCCTCCTATGTAATGGTGCCCGGACCAGCCCTGCCGATGAGTGGCCACCCCAACTTCCGCCGAAGGCCAGAGAGTCACACCGACAGGAGTGGAGAGGGTTTTAAATCCCCCAGAGAAAAAAGAGCTGAAAGCCCCAGGTAGGGCAAGAGGGAGAGAACGAGACCACGGGGGCAGCCACACATCCGGTCCCGCTGGGTACAGGCGCACGGGTACTCCAGCCTCCCCTGACTCGGGCCCCCTGCCCACCCCACCCAGCCCACCTCCGAACTCTGCCACAGCCCGGGATTCCCAGACATCCTCCTGGTTCCTTTCGACCCCTCCCAACACCCCCCTAACAAATGGTCGCCCGGTGCCTCTGTAGGGCCAGTCCTGGCTGGCCCCACCCTGCTCTGCTGCCCGCAGCTCCTCCCAAACTCCTTGCCCACCACGGGTTCCTGAGTCCAGAAAGGATAACGAGCAGGATGAGTGCCTGCGCACAACACCCGGGCTGGCCCTGAACAGGGGGTAACCAGATGGCCCCTCTGTTAGGACTTGGAAGACATGCCACGGCTCCCACACCCAAGGTCCTCACCGTCTCATATAAGGTCTTGAAGAAGTTGATCTCATCGTTCAGGGCCTCCACCTTCGCCTCTAACTCCACCTTGCTCATGTAGGCGGCATCGACATCCTGGGGGGGTGGCACCGAGAAGGGGTAGAGACATCGTGGCCTCGGTACACAGAACGTTTAGCAGGGATGGGAGCCAGTCGGCACCGTCCAACCCACAGGGTCAAACACCAGGGCCCTACCAAGTCACAGGCCACTTCTCCAGGCCGCTGACCCGGCCACAGCAGGAAGCTTCCTCTCCTGGACCCTCCCAGGCTACGTGGTGGACATCATTTCCACGCATCCCCAATGGCCACAGGAGCCTTCCCAGCGCTGGCAGCCCAAACCTAGTGCTTTACCGGTCCCTAGAGGCTTTGGCGGTTTGGACACAGCCCTGGCTCTACCACCTACGATCTCAGGGACCTTGGACAAATCACTTCACCTCCGTGGGCCTCAACGTCTGATGAAATAGGAGAGCAGCGGAAAATTATTCAGACTCCAGGAGAAGGTCCCCAGAGATGGAAGGTCTCCAGCCTAAATGTTTAACATGCAGCTCAGCGACCACGACGCAGGCGGGACACAGGGAACAGCGCAGGCCCGGGGGGACGTCGGGGCCCCTGGTAGCCATACGTCCCTGTGCTCAAACTCCTGCGGATAGGGCTCGACCTTATGCATCCCTGAAGCTCCTCAATCTCTAAGGGCGCAGCACTCCGGGCAGGTCGCCTTCGCGTGGATGAGCCTGGAACACTGAGCTGCTCGGGGAGGGCACTGAATCAGAATCCTAAATCAAAGCCCCCAAAGATACTCCTGAGGCCTTTCGACCTCAGCTCGCACGTCTCCAGACACAGGGAGGTCGCTCTGCCTCGGGCGGCCCGTCCCATTCACTCAGCACGTATTTCGGCACCGTGGTGTTCCAACCCTTGTCTGTCATGAAACGTTCCGACTGTGACAGAGCACTTCCGTATTTGGGCCTGAGATCGCCCTCTCTAACCTCTACCTTTTGGCCTCGATGCTAACGCCTCCAGGCCAAAAGCAAGTCTCGTGACTCACCAGACGTGCACACGGACACATGCGCACCCGTACACGGGACGGCTGTACTAGGAGGGCCTGGCTTCCAGATCTCCCCTTTCCTAAGCCCCTCACCTCCTCCTTGTAACCTCCAGACCAGACCTGGGCCACACATCCCTACCGGCGGCTCAGGTGCGAGGGCCTATGTGGTTTTGGACAATGCCCCCCTGCCGACTTGTCCGCCCCCCTCACCTTTTTGAGCACCACGAACTCATTCTCAGCGGCCGTGCGACGGTTAATCTCATCCTCGTACCTGCAAGTAGGGGGAGGGTGATGGTGTGTGTGCAGCTCTGCCTCCATCCCCCCTCCTATCCCGGCGTCCCTCCTACCCAGGCGTGAGAACCTGCCCCCCATCGGCTTCCTTAATGACCTGCAGAAATGGGTATCAGCTAGAAAACCAAATGTCCCTGATTGTCCCTTGCAGCTATTCCTTTTTTTTTTTTTTTAAGATTTTATTTATTTATTCATGAGAGACACAGAGAGGTAGAGACACAGGCAAAGGGAGAAGCAGGCTCCAGGCGGGGGGAGCCCAGGACCCCGGGATCACATCCTGGGCCGAAGGCAGAGGTTCAGCCACAGAGCCACCGAAGCGTCCCCGCCTTGTGGCTATTCCTAAGGCTGGGAGTCATGGCAGGAGATGAAAGGTGGGAGGGCAAGGAACATATATGAATTCAAGGACAAAAACTGCATCTACCGGGAACAAGAAAACAAATAATAATAGCCAAGCTTAGAGACCGCTTCAAATGGGGCCTGCACTGTCACATGCCTTCTGCAAATCAGCTCATCTAATCTGCACAATGATCCTATAACGTGGTACCATGATTAGCAGGAAAGGAACGGCGGCACCGAGGGGCAGATAATCTGTCTGGGCACTAAGCTGCAAAGTGACAAAGCCCAGACTTTGACCCTGGCAGTCGGACCCCAGGCCCAGGCCTTAACCACTACCTCATCCCACCTTCTGACGCTGAAGAAGG
This sequence comes from Nyctereutes procyonoides, assembly GCF_905146905.1. Classification (NCBI taxonomy): domain Eukaryota; kingdom Metazoa; phylum Chordata; class Mammalia; order Carnivora; family Canidae; genus Nyctereutes; species Nyctereutes procyonoides. Next base: position 3,219,345 of record NW_026575124.1, on the reverse strand, counting down.
AGCTTGAAGCAGAGGAACCTTGTAGAATCAGTTAGGGCCAGAAGAACCAGGCCCCAACTAGGTGGTCTGGCCCCATCTCTACTCCCACAGGCCCCCCTCCCCATCCCTTTTTCTCCCAAGGAGCTGGCCCCACCCATAGGAGGACACTGGCAATGCAGGGCACAGAGCAAGGGGGCACTTGGGCTTGACCCAGTATTTATTTATTTGGGAACTTTTTTTAAAAAGTGTCAGAAACAGGAACTCAGTAGTGCCCAAGGCCTGCAGGAGGGCAGCAGGGCAATGATGGCGGGGAGCAAGGAGCTCCTGCAGGCAGAGCACCCCCGCCCCCACCATCTCCCAGGAGCCCAGACTCACAAGGGCCTGCTCCCTCAGGTCCTATAGAATAGGGAAGGGACACCTGGGGGGCTCAGTGGTTGAGCATCTGCCTTTGGCTCTCCGCCTCTCTATGTGTCTCTCATGAATAAATAAATAAAATCTTAAAAAAAAAATAATAGGGAAATATCCTGAAGGCCATCTGTCCATCCCTGCCTTGGTGGCCTGCCGCTGGGCCCAGGGGTGCCCATGCAGGAGCTCACCGGGCAGCTGCACCCCGGGCTCCTCCAGGGGCCCCTTCCAGGCCTCCCTCAGCCCCAACCCAGAGCCCAGGCTGGCTCTGCAGGAAAGCGCTCTACGGCAGGCTGGGGGCCGGAGTGGGGGGTAGGACGTGAGCACACACCTGCGTGAGCACACACATGCACGCACACACGGCAACAGAGGCTCACCGGTTGCCCGGGGCCTGCTCTGTCCTGCACCTGTCGGCTCCCACCTACTGTGGGATTACTCGGGATTACTCCTGTTGACTGTTGCTCCGGGGAAGTCGGAGTCGGGGAGTGGGAGCTCCCCAGAGAGGCCTTTTTGTTTGTTCTCCCTCCAGTTAGAGCCAGTGTCCGGCTGAGTCACGCACCCCCAGGGCAGAGCACAGAACTCACTGCTACTCCCGGGACTACAGGACTACGGGCAAGTGTGCTGGGGTGCGCCCAGCCCGAGCCTCAGGCGTTGGTTTCTATTCACTGGGAAGAGAGAGCTCAGTGGGCCCCTCAGAGGCCCGTCCTTGACACCCCAGTACCCCCACCCCGGGCCCTTCACTCCCTGCCTTGCCGCACAGCCTCCTCTCTGCTTCCTGCCCTGACCAGAGCCGCCCCTCAGCCTCTGCAGCCCTATAGAGCCCACCGCGACCCCTCTCTCTCCTTGCTCCTTGCTCTCCCAAGTCGGCTCCGTGTCTCCTCCTGGGAGTCAGGGGGCCCAGTATTCAGGCTCTCCCAGGGGCCTGCCCCCTGACCCCCCTCAGGACCCTGAATCTCTCCGGTCTCTAACTCCTCACGTGAGCAGAGCGGCTGTTCTAGACTACTCTGTGAGGGTCATGCAAGTTCTGAAGCACACCCGTCATAGGACACCTTTTGCCCTACCCTGTCCTGGGGCCCGGGTCTGGTGCCCCAAGGGAACAGTGCAGGTCGGGGGGCCCGAGCAGGGACATTTCCCTGGGAGTAGGTCAGGTGGCAAGACTTGGAAGCTGCCCCCAAGGACAAAGAAGATGAAAGGAGAGACAGGGAATGTGTGGGTCAAGGCCTTCCCTTCAGGGGTCACTGTACCCCTCTGACCCCTAGACCTGGATGGGAGACCCTGCAGGGGATCGGCTGACGAGGGGCACACTGTTCCGGGGCATGGACCCCCGACCCAGGTCACGTTAGGGTCAGTACTTGTTCTTGAAGTCCTCCAAGACGTCCTGCATGTTCCGCAGCTCCACCTCCAGGCGGCCTCCATCCGTCTGTAGCCCCTCGAGGTGCCTCCGCAGGCCAGCGATGTGGGCCTCGAAGATGCTGGGGAGGCAGCTGCTCCGGGCCGACCTCTGCTCCTGCAGCAGGGCCCACTTGGTCTCCAGCAGCTTGTTCTGCTGCTCCAGGAAGCGCACCTGGGATGGACACAGAGGCGGGAACTCACGAGGGACAGAAGGTGCCACCCCACACTGGAGCAGGGAGCATCTCTGGCTGCCCAGCACAGCCCAGGCACCCGCTGGCTGTTCCCCCCACCCGGGCCCCCAGCCCTTGTCCCCCCACCCCCTCTAGAAAGCCCACCGTGCACCAGCCTCTCCTCCAGGACCCTCTGTCTTAAAGCATCTTGGAGTGCGACCCAAAGGTCAGGCCTGCCCGGGTCACCAATGTTCCCCATCACATTACAGACAGTCCTCCCCACCTCCCTCCCTGCAGGGCTGCCCGGCCCTGTCTGTCCTGGGCCTCCTCTGTCTCTCTGTCCTCTCTCCGCTGCCCCCTGCCCCCTAGGTCTCAGGACAGGGTACTAAAATAAGCACCTATTACGTGGGTGCCCAGAAGGCCTCTTAGCTGCGCCCAGAATGACTGGAAGTGGGAAGTAATCCTCCTCAGAACTAGCAACGCGGAGCAGCAGGACCTGGGGGCTGCGGACAGCGAGGCAGAGCAGCTCAGGACCCAGGCCTGTGGAGGCGAGCTGGCCAAGGAGAAGGCAGGCGCTGGCCAGGCCGGGAGCTACACCAAGGCAGCAGAGGGGGGGTCGGGCCTCACACTGCCCCCCTCCAGGAAAGACATCCTGCCAGATGGACGCAGCTGGGCTAGCCCTTAGTTCCTGGTCCAGCCCTACCTTCCCCCCTTCTCCTCCTACCTGTCCTTCCCAACCCCCGCTCCCACTCCCCGCACGCCCTCTCCCGCCCCTGCGGGACCCACACAGCCAGGAAAAGCCCCTCCCAAATGGCCCTTCCCCGGGCAGGGCAGAGGGGAGCCTCAGTGCTCCTTCCCTGGGCAGCACGGGCTATCTCCAAGGGCACCTCCCACCGCCAAAGGGAGGCCGGCGGACCAGGTGGGTTGGTGGGCAGGTGTCACAGGGAGTCTCCCTCCCTCCCTGCAGCCCTTTATTTTCGGCATAAGCAGTGGAAGGAGAGAGGATCTTCGGAGCCGGGAGCCGTGTGTCTCGCCCCTACCCCACCTCCCACCCCACGCAGTCCCCTCTTAGGGAAACTCCTGGCCTGGATGGTCGCAGGAAGCCCAGGGACCCCCAGACACAGGCAGCCGGGGCGGCCGGACAGGCTGCGCTGGGAGGACAACGCAGGGTGCTGGGGGCAGCTCCGGGGGGAGGAGGCTGGGAGGCCCAACAGTCAGGGTTCAGGACGAGGAAGTTCCCCGATCCGGGGAGACAGAGCCGCTGCCCAGGCCTCGGGGCAGGTGGGCAGGTGGGCGGGGGGGCCGGCGCGGGGCTCACCTTGTCGATGAAGGAGGCGAACCTGTTGTTGAGGGTCTTGATCTGCTCGCGCTCCTCCCGGCGCACCTGCTGGATGGCGGGGTCGATGTCCACCCGCAGCGGGGCCAGCAGGCTCTGGTTGACCGTGACCTCGCGGATGCCCGCGCCCCAGGGGCCCCCGGAGGCCGAGCGCACGGCCACGCGCGGCCGCGACGCGCCCAGGCCCAAGAGGCTGCGGCTGCCGAAGCCCCCGGGGCGCGCCGAGCTCGGGCGCACCTGCAACCCGCGCCCCGGGAAGGCGGCGGAGCGCGAGCTGAACACCTGGGAGCCCAGGTGGAGGGACATGCTGGCTGCGCGGGGCGGGGGCCCAGCCGCACACCTGGGCCGCGCTTTTAGCTGCCCGCGGCGCGGGCGGGGCGGGACCAGGTAGGGGCGGGACCAGGTAGGGGCGGGGCTGCCGCCGGCCACCCTGCTCCAAGCCGGGCCCTCCCGGCCACCCTGCCCCGCGCGCAGGCCCGGCTCTCCAAGCCCGAGGGTCCCCAGGGGGGAGGAGGGCTGCAGGCCCCCCAGCAGCGAGCCCTGGGAGCCGATCCGAAACAGGTTCAGTCTAGGAGGGCTTCCTGGAGGAGGCTCCGAACGAGTCCTGAAGCCGGAGCACGGAGATCAAGCTCAAAGACTTGGGGGAGGGAGAAACGCAAAAAGTTCTAGTCCAGGAGTCAGCCTCCAGCCGCTTTCCCCAAGGCATCCCAGAAAGCCTCCTTCCCCCAAGCCCAGGTCCTCCTCCAGAGATCAGCTCTTGAGTAATCTGACCCCTCACACACGCCCCCCCCACCCCGTGGCCTGGCCCAGCTGGTTTCCCTGGCCACTGCACTTCACTCCCATATAGAAAGTAGGCCAAGCAGGCCACGACCCCTCTTCTGGGCCCTCTCCTTTTCACTCCCGGAGGCATCTGAAGTGCAGGGGCCGCGTGGGAAGGCTTGCACGTCCCCCTACCCCAACGCACATTCCTATCCACTTATTTTATTTGTCCCTGTAGAGGCAGGCGACACCTGCGTGTAGTTGGGACGCTCTGTGGAAGTCTGCACGCTTCTGTGTGTTCACACCTGCAGGCCACTGGGCTTCTCTGTGTGCTCACCCTAGACGTAGGTGTAAGCATGTCGGTGAACGTTCTTGTACAGGGGGGACCCGAATGCAGTGCGTGGCGGGATGTCTGTGGATGCACAGCTGCACACTCCTGGATGCAGGTCCGCGAGCCTGCTTGTATGTGCGCTCAAACACTTCCCCCATCTTCCACTGCTGCCATATTCCCGATTATTTTGTTTTAAGATTTTATTTTTTTATTCATGAGAGACACAGAAACGGAGGCAGAGACACAGGCAGAGGGAGAAGCAGGCTCCATGCAGGGAGCCCGATGTGGGACTCGATCCCCGGACCCCAGAATCACAACCTGAGCCAAAAGCAGACGCTCAACCGCTGAGCCACCCGGGGCGCCCCCACTTTCCTGTTTTCAGGCCCCCAGCTCTCATTGTGTCGCCCACCGAACAAGTCCCAGCAGCTTTAAACACACCCAAGATGGGGAGAAACATGGGCTGGACCAGGGAGCACTGGCCAGAGACAGCTCCCGAGGCTTCACTTCCCAGTGGCCTCCAGCCCCCCTTGCCACAGCCTGGGCCTCCACATGGCCCTGGCCCCATCCTCACCCAGACCCCATTTGGGGAGAGGGGCCACCTAAGGAACCCCAGGAAAAGACACTTGACAGGACTGCTGCCACCATGAGTCTATCTCCAGTCCCCCAATGAGCTGGCCGGCTTGTCACCTCCCACCAAGCCCTCAGGGACATCCTGGGTGGCCAAGGGTGGGGATGGAATGTCCTTCCTAGTTTTTATTTCAGTTAGATAAAAGGCCTCCAGGGAGCTAACCGAGCAGCAGCCCCTGCTCAGGGACCGCAGGGGAGGCCCAGCCCTGTCCTGCCTCCCCTCCACACTGGTGTTGGCACCGCTCAGGCCCGAGGCAGAGGGATGCCCAAGGAGACCTTCAGTGGTCTCTGCTTGACGGCGTGTGTGTGTGTGTGTGTGTGTGTGTGTGTGTGTGTGTGAGAGAGAGAGAGAGAGAGATTTTACCTGGAATTCTCAGCTGTAGTTCGAAGAGCACACAGATTTCCTGGCCGTGTGATATTTGCAGTCATGGGGATCCCACCCCCCGGACCCCCACACACACAAGCAGGCTAAAGAGACCAACTGTTGAATATCCACACTCACACACATACCACATCTCTCACACATGCGCACACACACCTGCTCACACTCACCCACGTCCCTCTCTCTCTCTCTCACACACACACGCGTGTGCACACACAGACTCCAACTTCCTTGCCCCTCAGGGCTCATCCTCAACTCCTGCTCCTACCACCTCCCATGCCAGCCCCCCACCTCTCGAACCCCACAACCCCACCCATGTTCTGCAGCTGGCCCCTCCGGCCCCTCCCATCTGCAGCCCCACAGGGTCCGCCCCCCCAGCCCTACCACTTCTCCCCTAGAGCGGGCCTGAGAGATCTTTGGCAGAACACGGCTGGTGACCTGCCTTGTGACCCTGGACCAACCACTGGCCCTCCCTGGGCGTGGTTTCTTCACCAGAGAAGCAATCCCTGGTTTCCACGGCGAGAGGGACATGGGAGGACATTGCAGAGAAGACAAGGTCCTGAGGCTTGCCAGGCCCCAGCCTCCCCTGGAGTGGCATTCCCGTTCCAGAGCCTGCCCCGCCTCCACCCCTCAGCCTCCCCATCCCCTCCCTGAAGCATTCCTGGCAGCTCCAGCCCTGCCCACCTGTGTCCTCCCTTCTCTGCATCCACAGGCCAACACCAGAGGCCCACTCGGTGCCAGGCTGCACACATAAACACCCTCCGGAAGGGCTTCACAAGGACCTGTCCACACCGAGAGAGAGAGAGAGAGAGAGAGAGAGAGAGAGAGAGAGCCCACAGATCACGTTCCCGCCTGCACGGGGCCCGGCACAGTAGGTCCTCTACACTCCGTCCCCCACCCCAGCCCACACCTCTGCTGGCCTCGCAGAGACCCCCTTACGACATTCTGGCCAGAATCTTCAGACAAGGTAATCCCCAAAGCCTTTCCTAGTTGTCCCCTCCCTGTCCAGAGGCTCACCCCTATCTCTGTAGTGTTCTGTGACACACACACACACACACACACACACACACACAACCCAAGCACACATTCAGTGGCCCTCCCACACCCAGCCTGGCTTCCCGCTGTGCCCTCTGGACCCCAGCGAGGAACCACCAAGCAGCTCGGCCTCACTGCAAAGCCTGCAAGGTGCAGGGTCCTGCAGGCCCTGCAGGAGGAACAGGCCACCCCTCTCCAGGGAGCTGGGGGAGAGAGACATTCTTTGGCTCCCCGCTGCATTTTACAGCCATGACTCAGCGTCCATCCCCTGAAAACCCGGCCTCTGATTCCTAAAGAAGAAAAAAGGCACGATTTGTTTTCAGTATCTTGGAATTCAGATGTTTGCAGTCATAACAAAAAAACATTTCACATCTCTGCATGGAGTGTAATACTTTCTTTTCTTTACGTCAAATAATGAAAGACAAGAAGGCAACGTGAGAGCCAGCGGGAAAGGGCTGCTTTCCTGAAAAAGACAAACAATACAGCGGGGAAGTGGGCAACAGGCAGGGATAATGGGAGCCAGCGGGGCTTGCAGAGTACTGGCCTGTGCTCAGTGCGGCTGCTAACCCGGAAGCTCTCACAACAGCTCCTCCGCATGGGGTGGTCACCCCCACTTTAAGAGGAGACAGAGGCACAACAAATTTAAGCGAATGACCCAAGGTCACCCAGATAAGATGTCAAAAATCTAGGATTTGAACTTCGGCAGTTTGGGCCATTAGATTGCTTACAAAAAAAGAAAAAGAAAATCAGATAACAAATATGAAAAAAAAAAGAAAAGAAAGCTCAACCCCACTCAAAGAAATGCAAGGGGCGCCCTGGTGGCTCAGTCAGTTAAGCATCCACTTGGTTTCAGCTCAGGTCATGATCTCAGGGTGGTGGATCCAGCCCCGAGTCACATCAGGCTCTGTGCCCTGCAGGGAGTCTGCGTGAGCTCTCTCTCTCTCTCTCCCTCTCCCCTTCCCAAGGCTCGCATTCTCTCTTTCTCTCAAATAAATAAGTAAATAAATCTTAAAAAAAAAAAAAGATATATAAGAAGAGTAATGAAAGGCCATTTTCACCTGTCACACTGTGATCCTACAAAGCTTGCTAGCTGATGGCAAGCATATGGGTCTTGTCCCTTGTTCATAGGATCCCCCCACTGGCGCATCCTCTTTGGAGGGCAAGCTGGCATAGCTCTCAAAATTAAAATCATTTGCCCTTACCTCAAAAAACAAAACAAATGAGATGAATACACTTGTCCTTGACCAAGTACTCCCCTACCAGGAACTTATCCCACAGACGCTCTCACCCAAAGTGCACATATGTGGTCTCTGTCACCATTCTTTTCCATGGTAAAAAAACAGGCAATGACACAAATGCCCGTTAGTGGGACGAGATTAAATGGATTAAGTCACATACATTCAAGGGGTGCTATTTATTGGGAAAAAAAAACCCGAAGATAAAGTCCTTTCTATGGTGATTGAGTTTTTGCCTTTATATATTGATTGCACGAGTCACTGCAATTTCTTAAAACCCAAGAGGCCCATGCCATCCAATGACACCACGTTTCTCCCCTCCCCTGTGGCTGGTCCCTGCCAGCCCCACAGTCACCTCCTGACCTCCTGGCCACATCCTCACACTCACCAGGGACTCTGACACCTGGTTCTGGGGGCTCATCTCCAGCCTGGCACCCCCACTCTCCAGGCAGATGACCCGCCCGGCATCTCCTTAACTCCTCAATTCTAGCGATGTTCACACCCGCCCATGGCCACGCTCCAGAGCCTAATCTGCTCCTTCTCTGCAGTGTCAAACTCTGGTCTCACACTATGGGGCTGGTCCTAACTGTCTCACTCAGCAGATGGCTTCCTTAGCCCCACCAGCATCCTCAGGCCTGAGCCCCCTTATTCTGTTTTCATCCCCGCCAGCTAGCCTCCTTCTTTCCAGCTCCGACCCCTCAGACCCCTCAGTCTCTGAGCTGTTACCCTTCAGTGCCCTCCACCTGGATGTACCCCCAGCCTGGCTCAGCCTGAATGCTGACCTCTGCTTGAGTTCCAAACCGCAGAGCCTCAGTGAAGACCATGCCCTTGAGATGTGGCGTCACCACCGCTCACAATCCCCAGGCCCACCTGCATGCTCTGTGCTACTGTTTCATTTGTCTTAACCACCTTCTTGGACCGTTTCTTAAGAAATGGTTCATAGGGGCGCCTGGGTGGCTCAGCGCTTGAGCATATGCCTTTGGCTCAGGTCATGATCCCCGGAGCCCTGGGATCGAGTCCTGCATCGAGTTTCCCTCGGGGAGCCTGCTTCTCCCTCTGCCTGTGTCTCTGCCTCTCTCTGTGTGTCTCTCATGAATAAATAAATAAAATCTTTTTTAAAAAATGAAAGAAATGGTTCCTGGAGACACCCTTGCAGATCTGAAAATGTCGGTCTCCTCTTTCACGCTTCAGAATTTTGGCCAAGTTTCATAGTTCTGAGTCCTTTTCTCCAGAAATGGTCTCATGCTCCTGGGGCTTTTCCAGCTCCAAGTGATAGTCTAATTCTCTTTCTCTTTCCTTTTCAGGTCACCTGTTTTTGTTGTTTATTGTTTTTATGCCTGGATTTTTTTAAGGATTTTCTCTTTGTATTTTTTTTCTTTATTTTTCTTTTAAGTTCTGAAACTTCACCAGGATATGACAAGGTATATGCCCTGTTTTTATTATTCTTGATAGGCATTCAAAGAACTGTTTTTATGTTAATACTCAAGTCTTTAGCTAAGAAAAGTTTTCTTCTCCTGTTTCTTTCTTGACTATCATTCTCTATTTGTTCTCTTCTTCTGGAACAACTGCTATTCAGATGTAAGATCTCCTATCTTTGGTATCCTTATATTCATCTTTTCACTCATAATTTCCACCTCTTTATGCTCTTGTTCCATGTTGCAAAGTAGTTCCTCCATTTGATCTCCTGGAAGACTTTCTGTCATTCAGCAGTGTTTGTTCTACTTTTCTTTTCTCTTTTCTTTTTTTTTTTTTTTTTTTTTTTTTTTGGATTTTATTTATTTATTTGAGAGAGAGAGAGAGTACAAATGGGACAGAGAAGGTCAGAGGGAGAGGGAAAAGCAGCCTCCCTGCTGCACAGGGAGCCCACCTCGGGGCTCCATCCCAGGACCCCAGGACCATGACCTAAGCCAAAGGCTGACACTCAATCGACTGAGCCACCCAGGAGCCCCTGTTCTACTTTTCATTTCCTCCATTGCATTTTAAATTCAGGATTCTTTTTTAATTGCCAAAACCTCTTTCTTATTCCCGGATCATTCTTAGCAATATGTGGTTGAATCCTCATAGAAGTCTTTCTGTTGGGGCACCTTGTTTTTAAGTTCAACCTTATTTGTTCCTACATTTTCCGCAGTAGGAAGGCTCTGGTGCTGACTGTTCACATTTCCCATGACCCCCTCCTTGGATTCAATTAATTTGAGTGACTCACAGAACTCAGGGAAACATCATGTTTACCAGTTTATTAAAGGATATGATAGGAGATGCATATGAACAGCAAGATAGGACAAAGGGCAAAGTCTGGGAGGGTCCTGAGTCCAGGAGCTTCTGTCCCCATAGAGTTGCGGTATGTCACCCCCTCGGTACTTGGATATGTTTACCAACCTGGGAGTTCCCCTCATAACCCCTACTACTGAGATTTTATGGAAGCTTCCTCACATAGTTACAATCAATTATTAACTCCATTTCCAGCCTTCTCTCCTCTCTGGGAGGTGGGGGCAGGTTTGAAAATTCCAAGTTTCTAATCACGGTTTGGTCTTGACCAGCCCCCACCCAGGAGCCCTCGAGGACCCCATCCAGAGTCACCTCAATAAGAATAAAAGATGCTCCCGGTGCTCGTATCACTTAGGAATTTACAAGGGACTTAGGAGCCCTGAGTCAGGGGCAGGGTCAAAGACCAAATATTAGAACAGGAGATGCTCCTCATGTTCTTGTCACTCAGGAATTTACGAGGGTTTTAGGAGTTCTGTGCTGCAAACAGAGGGGCGGAGACTAATACACACTTTTTTGTGTGTTATCTCACACTTACAACTTGTTCTGCTTTCTAACTTGCAGAAGTATCTACAACGATCTCCGTTGCTGTTTCCTCATCTTATGCATAGTCAGTTCTGCTATTACCATAACATGTGCGTTCCTAAAAATCACCATACTACGCAGAATCATGCGACACCATCACAGGGCTTACAGAGGGAAAAAAAATTGGGTTAGGAGCACAAGACTTAAACCTTTATCAGTGGCCCATTAAAGAAAAAAGATAGGAACCTAATGAAAATGGTAGCACAGTTTTTACATATTAAATGGCTAAGAAATACATAATGACTACTAGAAATTAGTCATTTTACCTGGAAAGAGACTATGTTTGCTTGTGGACAGGGGCATCGGACTGGTCTCAGCTTGTTGGTTAACGTGAAGTTACTGAGAGGAGGGTGATCTGAAGTCCAGTGAAGGGTGGCACCGCCCCGGACGGGGAGGTGGCAGCAGGTGGATGTTAGAGTCGTGTGCATTTTTCGGTATTCCTCCGCGACTCAGTGAGATGGGGTGCAATTTTCTGCATCCACCCATGCTCCTCGCAGGCCCAACTGTGCATTCAAAAAACGCGAAATTCACACTATGCACAGATTGATCCATAATTTATCAATCGTGTTGAAACCAACTCTCATTTTCAAAACAACCAACTGTATTTGTACCTAAATAAGTTTTTAAAATAAACAAACCTCACTGCAGTTTTTTACAGGTTTCAGAAGAGAGCAGAGTGAAATATGTGTGTTCCATCTGCCAGATTTAACTGGAAACTGTTATATATTTTTCTAAATATATATTTATTTATTTATATATTTTTTTAACCTGAGCGTCACCCACAAGGAGACAGTGGGATCTTTAGGGCTAAGGACTGGTACCTTGATCTGCACCTCCCCGCTGGCTGGCACGGCATCAGACCTTCTTTTGGTGCTCATTAAGGTTTATTAAATGGAGTGGGAATGAACGTTGTTGTGGAACCATTTCATGCATCCAACACAAAATATTTGCAGACATTTATGAAGACAGACTATTTTAAACAGATTCCCATCTCCAGGAGATCATCTCCGTGACTTCAGGGAACATACAGCAGCCAGACGTTCCAGCTGGACTTTCTCCCGCCCACAATTCCTCAGCCCAGCTAGATGCTTCCTCTTGGAAACCTGACAAGAGAGCCCCAGAATGTTCTGGATGAGGCTGCCTTCTCTCAGCCAACCTTGCGGCTCCCACAGGCCCACGGCCCAGGAGCTCTCTCCTCCCCTATCTGCGTGCACACTGAGACGGGAGAGAGCGTGGAGGCACCCCTCCAGCCTCTGCGCGCCAGGCTCATGGCCTGCCCTGTGTCAGGCTCCAGGAAGAAGACAATAGTCCGTTATTTGAACGGGGCAAATTGTTTTGTTTTGTTTTAACCTATTTATTTGAGAGAAAGCAGGAGCAGGGTGGGTAGAGAGGCAGAGGGAGAGAGAGAAGCAGACCCCCACCGAGCAGGGATCCTGACCCAGGGCTGCACCCCGGGACCTGGGGATCATGACCTGAGCCAAAGGCAGATGCTTACAAGACTGAGCCCCCCAGGGGCCCTGAACTGAGAATGGCTAACTAGGTATCGAGTGTTCCCTGGGCACTTGAAAGGGTAAGAAGAGGACCCTCAGAGACGACGGGCAGAGACGATGGGCAGGTGGAAGCAGCTACCATCACCAGGGCTGAGCCAACAAAGAAAAGAGATAGGAACTTAGGGGGGAGCCCCCAAACGCAGGCCTCTGAGGAGGCGGTGCTGGTGGGCGCTAGCATCCCCGGTGGGAGGGCACCGGGAAGCCCAGCCTCCAGCGTTGGGAGGTGTTGGGAGGGCTGCCAACTGGAGCCAGCCGCTGCTGCAGGAAGGCACGGAGGCCGCGAGGGTGAAGGCTGTGGGGGGCCAAGCTCCCAGGAGAAGCAGGTGCCAAGCAAGCCCGCAGAAGGCAAATACCTTGCAGGCTGCCTCGGGCACCCCCTATTGGCAGAACCTAGCAGAGCTGGGGTAGGGGGCAAAGCCAGTGCCAACCCCAGGGTCTGTAAGTGAGGGTTTGGCGCTAAGACACAGTAGTAACCGAGCTATCACACGCGCCAGCTGGGAATCCCATCCACCCCACAGCAGCTTCTCCTGAGCTGACAAAACCAGCCCATTATTTTAGGGTTTACCCCCTACACCACCCCTCAGCCTTTCAGGGAGGGCCGCACTGGCACCGCCCCCAAAACAATCAGCTGTGGTCAGGGAGCCTGCTTCTCCCTCTGCCTTCCTCTCTGTGTCTCTAATGAATAAATAAATATTTTTTGAAATTTATGGCTGAGTCGTACAATAAAAATTTCTTGATATTTTCCATTCCTGCCAGACTCCCTGTTATACAGCAGGTACCCCTTAAAGGTTTCTTGAATAAAACCCAATGTATTCAAATATATGCTAACTAAGTCAAGGTGCTTTTTTGCCTATTAAAGGATTAGCTAGTTTTTTCTTTTTTAAGATTTTATTTATTCATGAGACACACGGGGGGGGGGGGGCAGAGACACAGGCAGAGGGAGAAGCAGGCTCCATGCAGGGAGCCCGATGTGGGACTCGATCCCAGGTCCCCAGGATCACGCCCTGGGCTGAAGGCGGCGCTAAACCACTGGGCCACCGGGACTGCCCGGATTAGCTAGTTTTTGAAATAATAATATGCCAACGTTGTTTGAGTGTGGCATTCACATGAGGTCAACCCTTTAGAAAACAAATAGTGAGAAACCGTATCTATGAAGATGTTCATCCTTGTTTATATGGCCACAGAGAGAGGGGGAGGGAGGAAGAGAGAGAGGGAGGGAGAGAGGAAGCCACCCACATCTCCTACAACAGGGAAGTAAAGTTATGAGACGGTCTCTCATGAGTGTAAAATGACTGCATTTAAAATCAGAGTTATGCAAATAGTGTTGCACTACAAACAAAAATACTTAACTTCAGAGAGAGCATAGAGACACCTGGGTTCCGGTCCTAGCTCTACCACTTTGTAGAAGGGTCACTCTGCTCAGTCTCCCTGAGCCTCAATTTCTTGATCTCTGATGTCAGAAAAATCACTACTTTGCAAGATTACGTTAAGAATTAAATAAGACAGAGAAAACAACCATCCAGGGGATCCCTGGGTGGCTCAGGCTCAGCAGTTTAGCACCTGCCTTCGGCCCAGGGCATGATCCCGGAGTCCCGGGATTGAGTCCCGCATCGGGCTCCCTGCATGGAGCCTGCTTCTCCCTCTGCCTGCGACTCTGTGTCTCTCATGAATAAATAAATACAATCTTTTAAAAAAGCAAACCCGTCCAGAGCCTGGCACACTGGGTATTCATAAGTAGTGAGTGTCTTTCTTACTGCTTTCGGTCAACATGCAGCATGGGAAGGTGTAGCATTACAGTTCTAATTATACTTAAAAGGAAACTAATGCACTGGAGAAAAACTGAAAGGAAATACGCTAAAGTCCTAAACAATGGTTGTATTCTAGTGGTAAAATTATGGACGATTTCTCTCTTTCTGTTCCCCGAATATTAATTATGCAGTTTGGTACTTTAAAAATGGCAAAATGGGGCACCTGGGAGGCTCAGTGGGTTAAGGGTCTGCCTTCAGCTCAGGTCATGATCCCAGGGTCCTGGGACGGAGCCCTGCTTCATTAGGCTCTCTGCTCAGTGGGGAGTCTGCTTCTCTCTCTCTCCTGCTTCCCCATCCCCCAGCTCATGCTCACTCATGCTCTCGCTTTCTCTCTCTCAAAAAATAAAATCTTTTTTTGAATGGCAAAATATATATCATTTTTAAGGACAGGTTTTGAGCAGAACCTTCCAAAGATCAGAAAAAGTAATGGGATCCCTGGGTGGCGCAGCGGTTTAGCGCCTGCCTTTGGCCCAGGGCGCGATCCTGGAGACCCGGGATCGAATCCCACGTCGGGCTCCCGGTGCATGGAGCCTGCTTCTCCCTCTGCCTATGTCTCTGCCTCTCTCTGTGTCTCTCTCTCTCTCTGTGTGTGTGTGTGTGTGTGTGTGACTATCATAAATAAATAAAAAATAAATAAAAAAAAGAAAGAAAAAGTAATAATTTATTGGTCAGTAAAAAAAGTTCAGTATGTTGCCTGCCTACCTGCCTGCTTTTCTTTCTGTGTAATTCAGTCCCAACACTATTCAATGGGGAAATCAGGCATCCGGGCCAGGGTGCAGTGGAGGGTTTCTTGCCCCAATAGAGAAGATGGCATCTGTGCTGGGGACAGTGGCTGTAAGGGGAGATTGGTTGTACACACAGGGATGAGGAAGGGGGAAACTGGAATGAACCATGTGGTACTGAGCTTGAGACTGAAGGTGTAAGTGTGGACCCGTGGCCTTCAGGATAGATACCCAGATGTACACTGTGGATGTGTGCACACGATGCACATATACCTATATGCACATATATTCCCTCTCTCCACTGATGATATGTGAGATTCCATAAAAATACTATGTTTACTCGACATATCATATGTTTCCACTAAAAGTCTCTATTTCCACATCGTCCACTGCCTGAACAGGTTTTTGAATCACTGGTCTGGAATGTTAGCCTAGAATGTTGGAGCTTGAAGGCAACACTCTTTCCTGTCTTAAGGGTCCGAAAATCACTGACAAAGATTTCAAAAGCTATCAGCCCAGATCATGGTTTCTAAATACCGTTCCCCCTGGGCCACCTGGGTGGCTCAATCGGCTGAGTGTCCGCCTTCAGCTCGGGTCATGATCCCAGGGTCCTGGGGTGGAACCCGGCGTCGAGCTCCCTGCTCGGTGGGGAGCTTGCTTCTCCCTCTGTCTGCTACTCCCCCTGCTTGTTCTCTCTTTCTCTCTCAAATAAATAAATCTTTTTTAAATAAATAAATGAATACACAAATAAATACATAAATACCATTCCCCCAAAAAAGAACCAAAGTTCCTTTGAGAAATGTCTAATTCCAGTGCTGGTACAAAGACATCACAAGATGAGTCAGGGTCATCGTGTGCCAGAAAGTTAGGAAACATTTCAAGAATGGAGGGGATGGGGCAGCCCAGGTGGCTCAGTGGTTTAGCGTCGCCTTCAGCCCAGGGCCTGATCCTGAAGATCCGGGACCGAGTCCCATTGGGCTCCCTCCATGGAGCCTGCTTCTCCCTCTGCCTGTGTCTCTGCCTCTTTCTCTCTCCCTCTCTCTCTCTCTCTGTGTGTCTCCCATGAATAAATAAATAAAAATAAAATTAAAAAAAAAAAAAGAATGGAGGGGATGTATCAAAAGAACAAAAAAAAAAAAAAAAAAAAGAACACAAAAGCCAGTGAAGTGGCAACCACTGACCAAAGCTGGGACTGTCTGAGCATCAAAATAAAGAAATAAAATAGGAATCCCGGAAGCTATACCAATATAAATAAATGAATAAACAAACGTGAAGAAGGGAAATGATCTTCTTCTTCCATACAGAAGATGCTAACAAATGTAGAAGCAATCATGAATTTTTGGCAGACATCAGAGTCATAATTAAGCCAGAAACATGAGCCAGGCTAGAAATAGCAGGAGGTTCCACGAGCCTGGGGACAGGAACACGGTCTCAAAGTATCTCTCCACAACGTACATTTTAATGACAAAGAGGGAAAAAAAAAAGTGATGTATCGGGGCAGAAGCTGAAGGATACCGTGTGAATCCAGTCACCAGAGTGAACATCACCAGAAATGGGACAACTGAAATCTCGCACTGCCTAACGGGATGCGGGAGGGAGAACAGAGCGTCGCTTCCGCGGTTTTCCTGCCAAAAACGCGTAAGCCAGGTCTAATCATGACGAGACATCAGACGAGCCGGAACCGAGGGACATTCTACAAAATAACCGGCTTATCATCCTCAGCAGTGTCAAGGCCATGAAAATCAAGACGGAGCAACTGTTCCAGCCTGAAAGGGACCAAGGAGATTGACAACCAAATGCACTAGAGCGCGATTCCGTACGAGATCCTTTTGCTGCAAAGGACATTATAGGGCAACTAGTAAGACTCGAGTGGGGTCTCAGGAGAAGATGTCAATAGTGGATCCATGTTCATCTCCTGATTTTGATGGCTTTCGTGTGGCCAGGGGAGCGAGAGAATGTCCCTGTTTGGAGAAGACACATGTCACAGTATGTGGGGCAAGGGGGCATCAGGTCAGCAACTAACCCTCAACTGGTCGGGGAAAAAAGTGCTCTGCACTGTTCTTGCCACTTATCTACACGTTAGAAATGACTCAAAAGAAAGTAAATCCAAGGGCAGCCCCGGTGGCGCAGTGGTTTAGCACCGTCTGCAGCCCAGGGCGTGATCCTGGAGACCGTGGATCGAGTCCCGCGTCGGGCTCTCTGCATGGGGCCTGCTTCTCCCTCTGCCTGTGTCTCTGCTTCTCATTCTCTCTGTGTTTCTATGAATAAATAAATAAAATCTTTAAAAAAAAAAGAAAGTAAATCCAAAAATGTTTATTTCAGCTATGGCCAAAAGCTCTGACTCTATCTTTATCTCACTAAAAACAAAGGCTGAATGTAGCCAGTTGGGTCGGCCAAACCTGTTCATCCTGATGGCCTGGGACAGGCTGCCAGGCGTGGGCTGGGCAAACAGCCCTGTGTCCAGAGGATCAGAATGGAGGGGGGAGGGCGGGGAGGGCAGCTCGAGCCCGGGCTTATGCTCAGCCCAGAGCATTCGGGGGGACATTGGAAGCCATGGCCTCTGGGGCTTGGGACAGGAGGAGAAGCAAGCCAGGCTCCTTCCCACACCCCACGAGGACCAAGCTCGTCCTATCGGGGCCCCAAAGGCTCAGAGAAGGAGGAGCCCAGGGAAGGGAAGGGGAGAGGGGAGGGACAGTGAAGAGAGAATAAAACCTTTGATTTCTGGTACCGTCACACTGTTGACACATCAGTATGCATTTAATCCGTAAAGTCCTCGAATTCTGTTGTCCTTGGACCTCCGCTCCGTCTCCTTGGCCGGTGTCCCCAGGAGGAGCCGACAGGGGCCCTGCCGATGCCTGCTGCTGCAGTAGCCACAGGAGCCAGGAGAGGGCTGCTGGAGGCCTGGATTCCAGCTGCCAGTCACTGAGGGTTTACCAGGCTTGTTTCCTTTTTTTTTTTTTTAAGATTTTATTTATTTATTCATGAGAGACACACAGAGAGAGGCAGAGACACAGGCAGAGGGAAAAGCAGGCCCCATGCAGGGACCTGATGCGGGACTGGATCCCGGGACCCCAGGGTCACGCCCTGGGCCGAAGGCAGATGCTCAACCACGGAGCCACCCGGGCAGTGTTTCTTTCTACCCAGCAAAACCATTGCTGCTGCTGCTGCTGCTGCTGCTTCTTCTTCTTCTTCTTCTTCTTCTTCTTCTTCTATTTTTTTTTTTTTGGCGTATTTTAACAGGTTTGATCTTTTCCCTGAAACAGTTCTGCACATTTCATAAATGGGAAAGAAATAAACAGTTGCTGATGAGCACCTCCTCGGTGCAACTGGGAGCGCTCTACGGCCAGAGCCGTGCAGGGAGAACCTCGTGCTCGGCTTTTTTCCACTCCCTCTCAGCCCCGACCAGGGCTGGGCCTCAGCAGGTGCTCAGTGAATGACTCTTTTCTGCCTGTGTGTGTTTCGAGGGACTTTCTTCACGTCCCTGTGACAGGGATAAGTCGAATCGCTACGGCACTTCCCTCCATTGTCCACCTGCCAAGGCTGGGGCACCTCACCCGAAATCCCATCACGTCTGTGAATGCCTAGAATGGGGTGTTTCGTTCCTGAGAGAAGGATAAGCCATAGCTAGCTGCCCTAAGAGACCAGTAAGTCCTGGCTCTAGGACATAAGAAGCCAGGCCCTGGGGGATGCGAATAGTGTGGCTAAAATATTAATCAGTGCAAGGCAGGGAGACCCTCCTACCCCCACCCCGTGGCCCACCCACACAGGGCACTGTCCGTCATGCAGAAGGGTCAGTTTGCAGCAACAGGGAAGGACCCATCCTGTGCCCAGGGTCAGGAGGATAGGAGAGCTGAAAGTAGGGTTTCCCCATCTTAGCTGCACATCAAGGCCTGGAGGAAGCTCATCTGGGCCCTCACTAGAAACTGCCGGAATCTAGATTTAAAAAGAGAGGGGGGTGGCTCTCAGGGAAGCAAGATGGGGCTGCAGAGCTGTCAAGCTGGATTTGGGAGCTCTGAGGGAGGTGAGGGAGTCCTCGGGCTGGGCCCCGCCTCGGGGACAGAGGTCCTGTGGGGGCAGCAGCAGCCACGAACACATGCCTTCCAGGGCTCGCCAGGCCCTTTTCAGACTCTTCTATCTGGAAAGCATCTACGTATCACCGAGCTCGAGTCAACAACACCTTCAGCCCACAGAGCTGGGGGTGCTCGGCGCAGCCCCGGGGCCTTGCCCTCCCAGCCCTTGAGAGCCAGTTACTGGCAGCGGACGCCAGCTCCCATCCTGATAAGGTGGCAGCCAGGCACGCGTCTGCTCCTGCCTGGGTCCAGCCTCTGACCCCCGTGTGACCTCCCTCCTCCCCAGGCCGTCCTGACTCATGCTTCCGGAATGGAAACCCGAGATTCCTGCTGCTGGGCAGGAGCTGACTCACGGCTGGTCCCGGCGCGGAGGGGGACAATCCAGCAGGAGACACCTGTCACTTCCTGAGCGTGCACCGTGTGCCAGGCCTCCACGTTTCCCCGGCATGCCAATACCGAGCACAGCTACCCTCTCAGCTTCGGGGGACGGGGCTCCCTGGGACGACACCTCGGGAGGTGCCATTTGCTCTTCGTTGCTCAGCCAGGGTTTACCTGGGGCTTCCTGGCCTCTGCTTCACGTCGCTCACTCCCCAGGGCAGCCCCCACAAGGCCCATCTAGCTCCCCTGCCTGCTGCCTGCACCCCAGTCCAGCAGGGCACAGACAGGCGATCCGCTGCTTGCCGGCCGGGGAGGGGGCTCTGGTGGGGACCGCAGCGTCAGGGGACCGTGCAGCCCCACCCGGCAGGTGCCTCAGGGCGGGAGATGTGTTGCTCTCCCCTGGCCTTGGCCTCAGCCTGCTGAAGGTGGGCAGGTGGGGGAGGCGGCCTCCTCTCGTGGCCGTGGTTTCAGGTGCCTGAGTGATGTCAGGAAGGGACTCCCTGAGTCTGGGGACCGACTGGATGGAGGCTGAGGCATTTTTTTGAAAAGCTTATAAATCACGACTTCCCCTTTCAGCCCAGCCCCAGCCCTGGCCCGGGACGACTCAACTCCACGTACACAAGGACAGCTTCCCCCGGGCCCTCCACGCCGCTCACACGCGTGCTCACAGAGCCAGGTGGCCACCGTCCTGCATGTCCCCCAGCCCCACACCACAGGGAAACACACGGGCACACATCAGCTGGAATCACACAGGCAGGCCTGTGCGGCACAAGTGCACGCAGCGAGCAGCCCTCCCCCTCCCTGACACAAACGTGTGTCCTCATGCCATTCCCTGCTCACTGGTGCCCCCAGGCACAGATGAGCTCCTGTACAGCAGTGCCCTCAAGCTCAGCCACGTACCCACAGGAACACCCGCCTTTCGACCATGGAACGTGCTCTCGAGTGTACACACTCCCAAGTACACAAGGGGCTTGCAGGCAGGACTCTGCAGGGCCCACACTCCGCTCACACACTCCCGTGTGCACTCAGCCTGCGGAGGGTGGGCAGGTGAGGGAGGCACCGTGTTCGCACGGACACAGACACCAGGCAGGATGTATCACACTACCCCACCGGACGCAGGTGTGCATGCACGCGTGAGTGACAGGCCATGCCCAGCTGTCTGCACACTGTTCCCACACTCATGTGCATCCTAGACGTACAGGTGTGGCCTTGGGGATGCCTGGGGTGAGAACAGGAGCAGAGAGGGAGCCGCAGCTGGCAGGGAGCCACCAGCCCCAGCCTGGCCCCCCGGGGCTGCTGCAGGTCACGGCCACAGCAGCAGCAGCAGCAGCCCTAGCCGTAGGCTCCAAAGAGTGGGGGCTGGTCTCAGGCACTGGCCTGAGGCAGCAGGTGGCACCGTGGGGCTGCAGGCGGCTGGCTAGGCCCCAGGAGGAGAAGGACGCTCTGGAGAGAAGGCAGCCGGGCTCCCTGTCTTGTTGGCTGACGTCCTGCCAAGATGGGCAGGGGGCTCCGAGAGGGGAGGAGAGGCCTCTCGCCCTCGGGCAGGGGAGAGTCGGACTGGGGGCAAGTGAGCGGAAGGGACCCCGGGGGAACAGGAGGAGGTGAGAGAGGGAAGACGAGGGGGTGCTGGGAGGGAGAGAGCGGCCGGGAGAAGGATGAGGGGAAGAAGGAGAAGAGGGAGATGAAGGGGCTAGAAAGGAAACCACAGGCTGAGGAGCGAGGGAGGCCAGTGGGAGAGAAGAGGAGGAGGAGGAGGAGGAAGAAAAGAGGGGAGAGGATTCGCAGAGATGGTGCGTGGAGCCTCAGAGAGCGCCTCCTCCAGAACCAGGAACCCCTCCTGGTCCCCTTCTGGGCTGGACAGACCAGACCGCCCAACGCCTTGCCCCACTGGCACTGTCCCCCGGGGTTTGCAGGGTGCCCACATGAGGACGGCTGCCCAGGAGCCGCGGGTGGTGGGAGGCAGGTGCCCCAGGAGGGCGGGGCAGGCGGCCCGGGGCTGGGGCTGGGGCTGGAGCCTCCCTCCCCCCCACTCACCCAGGGGCTCCCGGGGGTGCAGAGAGCACAGAGACCCCTGAGATGGAGCTGGGCCTTCTCACTGCCCCACCCCCCCACCGCCCCCCCAAGGCCCTGCTGCAGGTGAGCCTTTCTTTCCTCCCATTCCTGGTTCTGGAGAGTCAGAAAGAAGCAGGAAAATGCAAAGGTTCGGAGACTTTCGGAGCTGGGCGAGTCCAGGCTCCTCACCCTTCTGTGGCTACACCGTCAGCGGCGCTGTCCTCCCAGCCTGGGGGCCTGGGTAAGGAGACAGCAGCTCAGGGCACAGAGGACAGAACGAGGCCTCCGCCAGGACCGGGTTCACTGCTCTTGACTCGGGATGCGCCCCCCAGGCTCCGGTCCTCCAGCCTCGCTCAGGGCACTCCAGGAGCTCGGTCATCATGCCCAGGGCCCACCTCGAGCTATTCTGCGGCTGGTGGGGACCTGTAGGGCCACTGGCTCTGGCCCTCCCGGTGTCTGTGCCCTGGAACCAGGCCCAGGGAGCGGAACAGCGTTCTGATTTGGATGCTCCAGGCGGCAGGGAGAAAGGGGCCGCGGTCTCCATCCCGAGAAGAGAACGCTGCTGCGGTTCTGAGAAGCCGCGTCTTATCTAAGGGCCTTTGAGGCCTGCAGGGAAGAGGCGGTGTAGCTCAGCCCCTGTCCCCATCCACACTCCCGCCAGGGCGCCAAAGCCCTTTCCTGGGGCGTCCTAGCCCGCCCACGCTCCCTCCCGTGCAGGCCCACCTCAGCTCCCCGCTCTGACCGTCATCCTGCCCTCCCCCGTCCCCAGCAGCCCTCCTCCCTCCTCATCATTCCCTCCTCCGTGAAACCCGAAGTCAGAGCACCCCACCCTTCACCATCCTCATAGCTCGGCACCCCCTGGGGCTGACCACACCTCCATCGGGCCCAAAAAGCCTTCGACAGCCCCCACCTCCCCTTGAGACATGGTGCACATTCCTCGGCGTGTGTATTTTACATAACGTGCTGGTCATCTTCTGGCCTTACCCCCGCCCGCTCCCCGCCCAACACCCCCAGGACCCTCCAGCCACACAACCAGGTCCCTGGCACAGGCTGCAGAGCTCAGCTATGCCTCCCTCCACGTCACCAATCCGGGCGGTTCGAGGGCAGCGCTCGGAGCTCCTAACTGCCCCTCGGGATGCCCGCCTGAATCCCAACTACTCAATCTTCACTAAACGATCACCCTCAGCCCCCCGCACGCGCTCAGCACCCAGCAGGTGTTCCGTAAATACTGTCCGGTAATGTTTAGTCTGGTTCACTGATGCTGCGCCTGGCCCCCCCTCCACCAGGGCAGACCAAGGAGACCCCCGGGGGGGAGGGCAGCTGGCAGCCAGTCTCCCCTCTGCCCCCCACCCCAGGCCCCTCTCTGGGCACTGAGCCTGCCTCTCCTCACGGGCTTCACAAGGGAGGCAGGCCCACCGCAGTGCCTGAGGCCCCCGAGGCCCCGAGGACTATCCCCGGGTCAGCGGGCTCAACAGTCCAGCCAGAAAGTTGGGTCCCCACCTTGTCAACACCCAGCTCCCGAGTCCCCTGGGACACCACAACGGGCGGCCAAGAGGGCCAGACGAGCCCTCCCACCACCTGCCGGCGGGTCTCTCGGCCTCCGCAGAAGCCCCTGGGGGCCCCGAAGGGTGACATTGCCTTCTTCTCAAGAGCTCTCCTCTCCTTCACTTCCTGGAGCAGCTGGAGCAGGGACATGATGCACGGCCACTTCCCAACTGGCCGGTGAGGGATGAGCCTGTCGCCCTGGGCCCAGACAGACCCAGGGACAAAGCCGGGCCGTGATGCAGGCCGTGCCGGTGGATGACGACAGCCCACACTCCTCGTTAAGCCCTCAGCGGGTACAGGACTCCAAGCTGAGCAATTTATGGATGTTTTTGCATTTAATCTTTCCCACAGGTCTACGGTGTAGGTATAATCCTTATTTTCGTAGGCTGGGAAGGAGGGTCAGAGAGATCTAGGAATCTGTGAGGCTCCGCGGAGCGGGAGAGCTGAGGTTCAAAGCCAGACCGGCCAACTCCGAAGCCTCTGTGCCCTTCTCACCTCGTTTCGTGCACCCCCCCCCCCCGCCAAACTCCAGGTGGAGGGGGAGTTTCCAAAAAAGCCTCGAGGTCCCAGCTGAGGTGCCCCACAACGCGGCCCCTGCTTGCCTTGCTGCCGTCACCCCGCCCACACCCACCACACCTCAGATTCCAGGCTTGACGTCCCCCCACGTGGGGCCCTCTGAGCCTGCCCCGCTGCTGCTCGGGCTTAAATGCTTGCCCGTCTTCACAGCTGAGAAAACAGAGGATTGAGAATGCGAAGGACCTAGCCCAAGGTCACATGGTTGGTTAGAACCCAGGTCATTAGAGCATCAAGTAATAAAGCATTAATTTGTGTCACAGACAATTAAGGAATGGGAAGTAGCCAGACGTGCTGCTAGTGGTCCAGAAGAAAGTAGAGGAGAGACGTGCGCTGGATTCCAGAGCGGAGGGCCCCCGGCTAAGCCTTGAGGAACGGCAGGATTCGGTTGGGCCACCCTGAGCCAGAGAAGTGGAAGGGAAGGAAGTACAGAGACGGGAGAGAAAGGTGGGTCGAGACTAGGGAGGCGCTGCGGCACGGGGGCCGGAGACCCGATGTGCCCCACAAACCACTATATGACGCTGGGCAAGGCCCTTCCCTCTCTGGGGAAAGGACTGATGAGCCCTGGTGGTCTCTGGAGTCCCTCCAGGCCCCGACATCCTAGGATGTCCCTCCTCTCCAGCACCCATGCTGTCGGCATGCTTGGGCTCACCACGGCCAGGCCAGTCCTAAAACAGGGCGATGAATGAGCCAGGGCGGAGCTGTGGGCTCATGGGGAAGGCACGGGCTATGCTCCCCCAGGAGCTCAGAGCCTAGATGCCAGGTTCATCCTGAGGAAAGGGGAGGGGAGTGGGGGTCCTTGGAGCAGGGGCAGAGGCAACTGCCTGGAGGCAAGGATGGGGTGTCAGGACTAGAACAAGTGGTCTGCCACGTTGGAGGACATCTGGCGACCAAGAAGGGTCGCCCTGGACCCAGGCACCGACTACACTCCAGACTGCTGCCCCTCGAGCGTCAGAGGTGCAGCACAGGTGCCCCTGGAGGGCTCAGGGCCGGCTGGGGCAGAAAGCACATCCCTAGAGACTGTGGATGCATGAGTGTGCGCACACGCACCTGCGCGGACCCCGGCGCCAGGCCGCGCATCTCCCCACCTCCAGACTGAGCCCGTCAGACTCCTCTGGCTCTCCGGACGGCATGCCCGCCGCCGTGCGCCCGTGACCCGGCCCGGGAAGGCAGAAGGCCTCGCCGCCCTCCCTTCTCCCTCTCGCCGCGGTTCGGAGGCGGTTGCTTCCTTTCTGACTCAAGAGGTGCCCAACAGGATCAGGCCCACCCACCTCCGCGGGGCTGACTCCCACTGCCTGGAATGTGAACTCGCCCCTTAACCGTTCCTGCCCGTTTGACCTCCGACTCTTGCCCTCAAGAACCCGTCTTATTCACCCCGAAAGCTGGGCGAGGGAATGAGTGAGCCCTTGGGAGCCCAACTCACTGGATCCTCCCGACTGATCAGAAAGCTGGAGACTCGGGTGCAAACACCAGCTCTTCCGTTTACTGGCTGTAAAGCCTTAGTCTGAGTTTCCAGGTTCTCCAACGTCACGGTGAGGACGAGGGAACTGCCCGCAAAGTGCGTAGCGCGGGGACCCCAAGTCAGCACAGAATAAGCCCTCGACGGAGAGGGCTACGCGTGTGATACGTGTCCTTGATTAGAACTCGTCCCTCCTTCGTCCCCCTCGCCCATCTCGTGAATGGGGAGTCTGATCTCAAGCCTTCGTGACACGGCCCCGGCCAGCGCTCCACTTTTGTTGCAGTCTGGGCTGGGGTGGACCAGACTGCACTGGCTGTTTGGAGAAGCCGCCTCCCTGGAAAGGGATGGGGCCAAGAGGAAGATTACAGAGGCGCCGGGCCCGGGCTCCACATGCACCTGCCACGGCTCCGGTGAGGACGAGAAGCCTGCCAACTTACCCCACCCCATGATCTCATGGCTGTGCCTGCCAGGGGCTGGCTCAGGGAGCAGGTGCTGATGACAGGGCCCGGGCACAGAGCCCAAGGACAAGAAGGCGGGAAGCTGTGAGGGCCAACAACTGAGCTGTCCCCAAAGGGCTCAGTCGCAAGGTCCCTCTGGCCTCCACCTGCAGCCTATGAGCCTCCGGGCTCCTCCTCCCGGGGCTCCTC
The DNA here is from genome assembly GCF_905146905.1 of Nyctereutes procyonoides. NCBI lineage: Eukaryota > Metazoa > Chordata > Mammalia > Carnivora > Canidae > Nyctereutes > Nyctereutes procyonoides. The sequence goes on along the minus strand of NW_026575124.1, from coordinate 3,194,043 downwards.
CCGCTGCCCCATCCCCAGGGACAATGGAGAAGGGGAGCCGAGGCCTCCTCTTCTTCCCCAAGGGTCAGTCTCTCCTTTTGCGTCCCTCAGCTCCTCTTTGCTCCGAACTGCCGGCCCCGGGCAGGACGCCGCTGTTCTAAAGCTTGGAGTTTGTTGGGCGGGAGACAGATGGGCCAAATCCTACCGTTCCTGAGGCTGCCGCAGCCACGCATCTAAATGCCAGCGAATAAAGTGACCACGCAGCCCCACATAGGTGCGTCTGTCCCAGGTTCGGGGCGTCCCTGGAGGCCAAGACAGCAAGAGCCAACCTCAGACCGCACGTCCTCCTGGGTCTGGATCCTCAGCCACTCCTCCTCCAGCCCACCCAGAACGCGCCTCCCCAGAGCTCCCCTCCACCCACCAGGAGATGCGCAGAACCCACGGCTGGGGTCAGGAGCCCCCTCCGCCCACACCCTCCACCCCAGCCGCAGAAGCAACCTGGGGAAGCCCGGGGGGAAGCCCAGGCCTTGGCGCTCCTGCTCGCAGGGGTGAAGAGTCAGCAGGGCCCTTGAGTCAGAGGCGAAGCCCTCAGCCCGGGCCTAGGCTCTGTCCCCCACGGTGCTCTTTCCGCTCCCCAGCTCACTCTCATCTCAGCCGTTGTCCCTACACAGGCCTCCCTCTTCCCACCAGGGAGCTCCTACCAGCCCCTCCACCTTCTAGCAGCTCAGCCCCGTCTTCTCTGCCCACCCCTGTTACGGGGAGCAACCCCCCACCCCAGGGTCTGTCCCTCTGCCTCCTCAGCCGCTGGCCCAGCACCAGGGCCGCGAGGCGTGTCTGCTGCTCCCACCTCGGACTGTGGCCCAGCATGTGCCGGTCACCCTCCAGGGAACACCCAAGACCCACGGCAGTACCCTTCCTCAAGTCCTGGCTCTGTCCCTATTCCTCACCCCTACATACAGTCCATCCTCCCCTCCAGGTCCCTCTCTGCAGAGGAAAGGGGGAGACCGAGGGCCCCTCCTGCTCGGGAGTTCTGCAGACCGAACCTCGGGGGGCTCTCCACTGCCCCAGGCCCAGCCCCGAAGCAGCCAAGCCTGGACACAGGCTGACCGAGGGTCTGCTGTCTCCCCGTTAGCACCCTGGCCCCTCGAGAAGCAGGCAGCAGGCCTGATTTGCAGCCCCTGCCCTTCTCGGCATCCCCCGGAGCCCCCCCGGAGGCTCCACACTCCTTCCTCATCTCCCTCCCCAGACATCCCAAGAGAAGACATCTGGACGGACCGCCGGCCCAACCACGCCAAACTCCTGGAGAGAGGACCTGGCTCGAGGCCACGCGTCTTCCCAGGTCGTTTCCAAGTGGCTCCAAGTGGGCCGGGCAGGCGTGTGGCTGGACAGTCCCCACCCAGGAGCCAGGGCAAATTCCCAGGGTAGCAGGTCACTGAGCCACGGCTCCGGGGACTGGCCAGCGCCAGAGTGATGATGCTGCTGGGGCGCTAGGCACCTGCTGCTCCCCCTGCCTGGCCGCACCCCCACGGAAAGCCTTGTCCCTCCCCAGCCTGGTCCCCACACACCCCCCACCCCTCTCTGGGAAGCTTCCCCCAGCCGACCCCACCCAGCTCTTACCACCGCTTGCTCCGCGTCCCCTTGGCGCTTAGATCCAGAGTTTTCCCTGTATTCGGGTGCCCTTGGTTTATGTGCTGCTTTGCAGACGTTCCCATAAAGCCTCACATTCCTCGGTCATCGCGAGTCCTTCTCTCGGTTAATTAAGCCCATTTTGCCAGGATATTAGTCCCTGCCCTCAAGGAGCGCCGAGGAAGACTCGGGGATCTAAGTCACGCGTCCCTTCCTACAATGTTTTCCTCTTGATAATCAAGCAGTCTCCCCAATGAAATCCCCCCCAAATAAGCAGCTTCTCCCCGCGTCCAAGTCCTCGCCTCCGATTGCCAGAGAGGCCCCAGAGAAGGTCATCTCGGGGCAGGAATCCCTGGGGAGCGCCCGGCGGAGGTCGGCTTTTCCTCCAGGGAAGCCTCTCCCTCCAGAGGGCTGCGAACCCTTCGGAGGTCCCTCGTCCTGGCTTCCGGGCCCAGGCATTATCCTAGTGCTCTGGACCTCGAGTCCCCCATCTGGTAAATGGGCCCAGTCCTAAGAACACCCGAAGAGGGTGGCAAAGACCGGAGTTGACATACGGAAATCCGCCGGAAGCCGGCACCTGTTGGGTCCCCGTCTTGCAGAGGACCACGCTGCAGTCACCGCAAGGTCACACAGCCAGTGCACGGGGAGGGGGTGCCTCCATCCCCCCTGGAAGGGCTTCGGCGGGTCCCCACGGAGCCCAGTCCCTCTGCTTCATCAGGCAAAGTCTCGGGGCGGCGGAGGGACGGAACCACCAACAGGACGGAGCGGGCTCCCGGCTGGAAGGACTGCTGGGCCCCCCCGGAAAGCCCGACAGCGCCCCCCCCACTGCTGGTCTCCCCCCCAGCCCGGAAAGCGGCTGAGCCTCATTTCAATCCTAAGAGACCAGGCAGCGGGGTCCGCAGTGGCTCGCCCTGGGCCCTGGGACCTCCTGGGCCACCCGGACCCCCTCACCGTCCAGGGGTGCTCTTGGCACAGCAGGGCCCATGGCATTGATGGAAGCGAGGAGAGCCTGGGGGTTTGGGGGGTCGGGGTGGGAGGGGGAAGCAGGCTCGTGTGTGCAGGAGCTGGGCAGGTGGGGCTGCTGGGATTCCGGGCCACCCCGCGGGGAGGGGAGCAGGGGACGAGGGCAGGGCCCAGGCCAGGAGCTTCCCGCCCCAGAAGGCGGCGCCAGCCCACACCCCCACACCGGGCACCCCGAGGGCTGCGGGGGAGGGTGGGACTTGCGCCCCTCCCCCCACGACACCGGGTGGGAAAGGTGTTGGGCTCGTCAGCATCTCGGCCCGGCCGCCGCTGAGGGCTCCCGTGGCTCCTAAATGACGGGGCAGGAGCCGGGTCATTAGACGGCGGAGACTGTCATTAGCGCGGTGATGCCACCGCCGCACAGACAATGGCAAACAGTCATTAGAGGCTGTGTCACAGGGCTGAGGCAACGTTGGCGGGGTGCAGGGAGCTGGGCTGGCGGTGCACACGCTTGCACACTCACACGTCCACGCACACAGGGGCGAAAGCAGGCGCACACGCTGCACTCGCACATGGGCACTCGCACACGGGCACGTGCTCCCAGGGGTGTGAGTGGACACACATCCACACACCTGCGCAGTCACACGCCCACACGTTCACACACGCGCAGAGGGGCGTTAGTAGGTGCACTTGCACGATCGCACACTGACACATTCACAGGGGATGTGAGCAGACACGGGCCTGCACACCTACACGTGGTCACAGGGACAACCCGGTGAGGTTGGCCAGGTTGGGCACTTACCTGCTCACTCGCTTATGCAGGGGTGCGAACGGACACGCTCACACCCTCCTATATCCACACTCACGTATCAGAGCACGAGTAGACATGCTCACACTCGCACACTCACACAGAGGTGTGAGTAGGTGCTCGCACGTGCCCCTACAACCACAGAGCTGTGATAGAGACACTCACACGGGGGCTCAAGGGGCGCACGCTCACACTTACACAGCCACACGGTCATTCACACGCGTGAGATGTGAGGACACACGCACACCCGCCAGGGGCATGAGGAGGCACACTCACGGAGGTGTGAGCGGACACACACCCACACACTTGCACCCTCGCATGGACACACGCCAGGGGGCAGGGCCCTAGATCCCCCTACAGCCACGTACCCAGGCACACACACCTCCCCACGGCCTTGAGACGGACACACAGACCACCAGGGGCCCCAGAAGAGACTCTCGCACACCCCCCACCCCCACCCCCTGCTTCAAAGGACCAGCACCCAGGACGGAGAAAGCAGGCAAAGCACAGAAGGGACAGGTTGTGTGTGCCTTAAGGGAGGGGCCAGGATTGTGTTAACACCGCAGCCCCCCCACCCCCCTGACCCTGCAGCTCTAACAGCTAAAGACCCGCCACCTGACTTGAACCCTCCAGGAAATGGGCGACCTTAGGTATGCTTCTAAGAACCCCTGAGCCCCACAGCAGGGGAGAGGCAGGAAGAAGAGCCTGGGGTCCCAGGAGGAGGAGAGCCCCCCTCGGAGAGCCTCTGTCTCAGCTCTGACGCTTCCCCCCCCCCCCCGCCCCCCGCCCTCCTCCTCCGCAGCTTCCCGTGGAGCAATGGGGCAAGCCCTGGAAGCCCTGGGCCCAGATCCAACTCAGAAGGTGAAGGCAGGGTGGGAGGAAGAGGGCACCCTGAGCGGTGGGCAGAGCTTACTCACCTGAGCTGGCAGGCGGAAGGGAGCCGAGTGGAGGCCGGGTCCTGGGTTCAGATCCTAGCAGGGCACGTGGGGTCCTGTTAGTGCCGGAACAAATGACCATGAACTTCATTGTTCCCAACAACAGACTTTCATCATCTTACGGTCTGAAGGTCAGAATTCCAAGGTGGGTCTCCCCAGGGCTAAAATCAAGGTGCCGGTAGAGCCGCGACCCCTCAGAAGGTACTAGACAAAGAGGCACGTCCCCATTATTTCCAGCCCCTACAGGCCACCCGCTTCCTTGGCCCTTCATCTCGGAAGCAGCGGCCACGGCATCGCCCTTCTGCCCCCCCCTTCACATTGGAAGGACCCTAGATCGTGGCGGATAATCTCCTCACCTCAAGATCCTTAACTTTAATCACATCAGCAGAGTCCTTAGAGGCTTGGGGATTAGGACAACGCCCTGTGGGGCCGCGCATATGCTGCCCACCGCACTGGGGAAAGCTTGGTCAAGCCATTTAACCTCCCAGAGGTTCACGGGGCATCTTCCACCATGGTCTGGAAATCACCCCCACCCGTGGGTGGCCACGGGGATTTAGAAGCCACATGAACACGAAGCGTTGTTCCTCACGGGGGCAGGGTGGGGGGTGGCCAGGTCAACAATACCACCCTCTCCCTTTTTGGCTTCCTGAAGACAAAAGACTCAGCCTGCTGCAGGAGAAAGGAGGCCGAGGAGCCACAGAAGCTAGGGCGGGGGTCCCGTGGGCTTGGGTAGGGGCTGACAGTTGGGACAAGGACAGGGAGGGGCCGTGGGTGTCTGTGAGGGTCCTCGGATCTGGGATGCCCTCCCCCCCCCCCTGCCATGAGGGGAGCCACCCTGTGAGGATGGGGACACATGCACCAGCAGTGACCTGAGCTGGGGAAGCAGGGTGCGGCTGCTGCTGCTTGCTCCTGCCTTCCTGTCCCTCATCTGCTGCCATCTGTTTGCAGGGCCCCCGGGGCCCGGGGGTGGGCAGGTGCCCCAGCCCAGGCTGCTATTACCCTGCTAAGTGCGGACGGCAGAGCGATGACCCAGGAAGATAAACCCCACGTAGAGGAATCGCCTGCTGGAAAACACTCATTAGTCCCCAGATTTGTCCAGTGCTGTGGGCCCGCTCGGGAGGTAGCAAAGGCATCTCAGAGAGGAGCTGAGGTCATAGATTCCCACCAGTGGCCCGGGCTGGGGGGCCCCTGTCCTGAATCCCCCCACCCCCGGCACCGCGGCACCTGAGCCCTGGCTCGGCCCTGCACCTGCTGCCCCCGCTCCTCGGCCCACCCTCCCCGTCCTCTGTGGCCACGCTGCTCCAGCTCTGCGCCCACCCTCTCAGCACCCCCCTCGGCTCCTCCCAGCTTCCGCCACCGCCTCAGGGGTTCACCCAGGGATGAAGACTCGGGTCGGCAGGAGGCAGCCTGGGCTCGGGGCTACCTTCAGAGGCCGGAGGTCTGAGTGCAGCCCCCACACCCCTGCAGACCGGCAGTGCGGGGATGGCCGGCCCGCTCAGTAGTAGCATCCGGGAGACAAAACCCGGTCACCACTGTGAGTCCTTTCTGTAAGCCAGAGTCCAATTTGACTCATGGGGACTTATGGGGACTTATGGGGACTTATGGAAGGACTCCGTCTTCCTCTCCCTGAGACACAGCAGCCGGGCTCAAATCAGCTTTGCAGGGACAATTGCCCTGGAGAGTCCCCACATCTAACTGCGTCAGAAGGTCCCCCACAGGTGCTAGAGAAGGAGACGGAAGGCTGGGGAGGGAGAGCACCCAGCTGCGGGCACACGGTGGGTCCAGATAAATAGGTGCTGAGTGCCCGGAGTTGAAGTGCTAAGCCCCGGGGTATGCCTGCGCCCGGTGCTGGGGATGCAGAGATGAATGGACCACGAGCGCCGGAGCTAAAGCCCCAGTTCTCAGGAGGCTTCCTGACAGCCCCACGGCCCCGAGGAGCCCCGGAGGAGGGGGCACCCCCGCACGCGGGGCCGGCAGGTGGCAGGCCTACGGCAGCTGGCACCGCGCCCCGGGCTGCTGCCACCCTGGCAGGCTCGCAGAGGCGGGCGGCGAGCACTGAGCAGAGAGCAGAGGATGGTTTCGGTCTATTATCAGAGCAGATAAAGGCCGCCGCGGAAGCTCGGCAGCAGTCTGGGCTTCCAAATGATGCCCTAGCGCTCCCCACCCTGCCTTTGTCAGCCACCCCAGCCTCCCTCCCCGTCCCTCTTTGTTCCTCTGTCTGAAAGCAGCCCCAGGGAGGGGGCCACCTCCTAAACAGCTGCATGCGGTGCCAGGAATGGCAGGCGGAGGGAGGACGGCCTGGGCGGCAGGCCTGGGGCGGGGCAGGGGCCAAGGGGAAAGAGGTTCCAGAGCTATAGGCCCCAGCACGGGGGCTGGGGTGCAGGAGAACACCCACGTCACCCCCCCCCCCGGCCCCGTTTATCTCTGTATTGGCCCCACCGCTGGCGCGGGAGACGTGCACACGCGTCCCCTGAGTGAAGGCGCAGTGGCAGGGGCGGAGGGGCTGGGCCGCTTCCCGAGGCGGCCAGGACAGGGGTGAGGGGACTGCAAGGACGGGAAACAGGGGGAGGGAAGGGGCCTTGCCGAAGTGAGCCAGAGAGAGACAGGGGCTGACTAAGAGGGCACACTGTGCGCTGGTTAATGCAAGAACCATGTCTTGTGCGCCTACTGTGCGCCGCTAATGAGAGAGCAGGGGACAAAACAAGGTCCCGCCATCCCGAGGCTGCTTTGAGGGGTCTCTGGCTCGGAGGGCAAGTGAGGAGGCTACTTGGGAAGACTTGTCGTGGGGCGGGGGCAGCCGTAGCTGCCTGCGCAGCCCAGTGAGGCTCAGAGCAGACATAGGGCTGCTGGAGGGAAGTGTCCTGGGGCGGGAGGGCAGCACGAGGGGGGCGGGGAGGCCACCGGGACCCCAACAGACAGAGGTGACGGGGCATGATGTTTCCCAGGGGCCCCCGGCCCTCCCCGGGAGGCGGGGCCCTCCCACCAGCTTCCCTTTGTGCAATTCCTCTTCCTGCGGCTCTCCGCCCAGAAGCAGGCCGGGCAGCCCTGCCGAAATGCCACTGGCATGAACCCAGCGCCCACACGGCCCAGGCAGACGGGGGGAACCCACGGCCACGGGAACCCCGCTCGGGTCCTACAGTGAGGGAAGGACCGGGGGGCTCGGGCCCGACCAAACCCTGAGCCTGAGGGCAGGCTTCCTTCTGCCTCTTTCTTTGGCAGGGAGGACCATGGATCTTCTCGCCCACCTAGGGCGTTCGGCCGTGGCGGGAGGGCGTCAGAGTTCCCACCCAGTGCTGAGTGGGAACCAAAGGAGCAGGGTGCCAGCCTTCGGGGAGTCAACCGCAGTGGTGTGGGCAACACCCCAGGCAGAGAACCCCACATCGGCCAGCCCAGCTCAACCTGGCAAGGAGGCAGCCAGGGCAGGGGCTCCGGAGCCAGCTCCCATCTCCCCATCTTGACCGTCCCCCACAACCCACCCGGCATCCGTCGCCCTACACCACCCAACACTCTTTCTGTCGTCTCCTGTGTTGCAACAGAGCGTAACAAGCGCCCCGTGCGGAAGGGTGGCCTTTCACTCGTTGCAGAAATAAATGCTCAGCAAGCGCCCACCCTGCGCCAGGCCCTGGGACACCAAGGGAACGAAATCACCAACACACTTCCTGCGCTCACGGAGCTTGGCAGGGGAGGCAGGCACAAATAAACAACCAACAACAAATAATTACAAATTGGGTTAAGTGCTATGAAGGCAGGAAAGTGTAATTAGCCTCTGCTCACCTCTCCCTGGTCCCAGAGGCCTGCCCTCATTAGAAAATAGCCACAACCGCCTGGCCTCCCCGGCACACTGCTGGGCCCAGAACCCCGGTTCAGCCCGCATAGCGAGGGGGTCGACGGCACTCCGAGGAACATTTGTTGAGCTAAACGGGAGGGGGGAAATAACTTTTAATTAAAAGAACAGAAATCTAGAGGCACCTCAGTGGCTTGGCCATTGAGCATCTGCCTTCAGCCCGGGGTGTGATCCTGGAGTCCCGGGATCGAGTCCCACGTCGGGCTCCCTGCATGGAGCCTGCTTCTCCCTCTGCCTGTGTCTCTGCCTCTCTCTCTCTTTCTCTCTGTGTGTCTTGAATGAATGAATAAATAAAATCTTAAAAAAAAAAAAAAGACTGGATGCAAAGTGATGAAATGCCTTGAATGCAGCCTCCCTGGGCCCCTAAGGCGGTCACTGCTCCTCTGAGCTGGGTGGCACCGCCGGTACTCCGGTGGTCACCGCCACCCCGCACATCACCCCTCACCCCGCAGCTCTTGCTGCTGTCTCAGCCTGAAACAGCCTTCCCCCCCCTCCTGGACGACTCTTCCTCTCCCTTCAAGCCTTTGCTCTCTGGCCCCTCTGGGAATGTGTCCCCGGCACCTCACGCAGGTCAGGGCCTCTCCCGGGTGTCTGTCCACAGCCCACCTGCCGTGTGGAGGGGTCCCAACAGGCACTGTTTCCATTTCTCCACTCCTGCTCCTGGTTCCCCTTTGTCAGCCCTTGCCCTTCCCAAATAGACTGGCAGCCCCCCAACCCCCAGCTCTGGAGCCCTCAGAAATTGCGCACAGCCTAGGTCATCCCATTCCCAAGACTTGGCCGCTGGGCAGGGCCTCCGTCCTGCAGCCTCGGGACAGGCCTGCTCCAAGGGACAGTCCAGAGAAAGGAGGTCAGAGTTTCTAGCCTCATCAGGCAAGAGGGCCCTGACTCAGGGAGCACAGATGTGGATGTGCATCTAGGAGGGAGGAAGGGACATCTACAGGGCCCTGAACAAGCTCATCAGGGAAGTCTTCCTGGAGGAGGGGCCTAGCCTCCCAATCAGGCCCCGGAGTGAGACAAAGATTCTTCCCTGCAGAGCGACTCCCTGTCTGTCTCCCCAGGAGCCACATCCCGCCCAGAGCCCCAGCCGGGCTGAGATGTGCTCACTGGAACATTCATCCAGCAACTATGCATTGCTGTTTGGAGTTATCCCAGGCCTGCTGGCTCCACGGGCCGAGCCTCGGGGCACACGGGGAGCAGAGCACAGAGCAGAAACTGAAACTGTGACACAAGGATGCCATTCCCATAAGGCCACCCGGACAGCCTGCGTGGGCCAACTCGGACACCTCTCCTCCCGGCTGAGAGGCAAAGGAGCCCTGCGCCCGGCCTCTGAGTGGGCAGGACCGTCTGAAGGCCACGGGTGGACAGGGAGGCAAGAGGGAAGAGGTGGGCGAGAAAGACGAGACAGGTCAGAGGTTGGGAGGGAGCACTGCGGAGAAATGGAAGAAAGAAGAAGCAGAGAAAATGAGGAAAACCCCCCTTTGCTTCTTTGAGGACCCATCTCAGGGGCCCGTGGGACAGCCCGGCCCTCGCCGCCCCATGTCCTGCCTCCTTGCCCCACTCTGCCCTCCGTCTGCCTCCTGGAGGGTCGGAATTACATCGCCCACCAGTGACAGGAGACCAGGGGTAAAGGAGGGAGGCCCAAGGCAGAAGGAGGGGGGCTGAGGTTTCTGTCCCTGGGCCATGTGAGGACCAACTGGAGCAGGCCTCCAGAATCCCAGAGGGGCGCAGGATGGCCCGATGCTGGCTCCAGCCGGGGTCCCCCAAGCGCACGACCCATGTGAAGCCCAAAGCAGGTGTGATTGCAGGTCCGGAGGCTGCCGGGCACCGAAACATCCCCACCGAGGCTGAGAGTTCTCCCCGCCTTCCACCCCCCCACACCCTGCCAGGCTTCCTGATCCCCGGGAGGTGGTTCAGCTCTGAGCCAAGGCCAGGAGGGGGTCCGTGTCAGGTCCTCCGCGACCCCACCACGGCTTACAGTTGACCCTCAAGGCTGCCAGTGTGGGGGTGGAGGATGGTGGGGGTGGAGCGTGGAGAGGAGAGCGGCGGGGGGGGGGGAGGCTGGGGGCTTCCAGGAGCTGTGACAGCCACGGACTCCTCTGGGACTGCCCCCACGAGAGACCGCGGGGCCCAGGAGAAAAGAGCGGGACCCCCGTGCCATCCCGCCCGGAGCACCAGGCCAGCATGCCCTCCATGCCTCCAGGACGCCCGGACACCCTGAGGACAGTGCAGTGCTCAGGCCCAGAGCCGTGACGGGGGACGCGGCCACGCGCTGACGGAGGCCAGCCCAAGCTAGCCAGAGATAGCCGACCTGGGTCTGCGGAGGCGCTCTCGGGAATTAGGGCGTCCAGCTCAAGGAAAATCAGGAGGTGGAACGGGGCCCCTGGCATCCCACTGCCCTTCCCTGGGACCAATCACCAGGCTCGGAGGGTCACATCAGAGGGAGGGCCATAGCCCAGCTGCCTGCGTGCACATCTACCCCTGATAAACTATATGACCTGAGACAGCCACTTAGCTCCTCGGAGCCTCAGCTTCTTCCTCTGAAAACCGGGGCTGATGAGAATTAACCTGTCTACTCGGGTGTCATGAGGACTAAGGGAACTAATCCAGGTAGAGCACTGGCCACATACCTGACATGTCACCTGTTATTTCGGCACCAGCCCAGCCCACATGCCATCACCCGCCTCCCCTGTCCCCACAGAACCGCACATGGGGGTGGCCCGGGGGAGGGTGGGATGGGGAGGGGGTTCGAGTGGACCACGGGCCATTCAGATACCAGGTCAGGGAGGCTGGGGAGGGCCGTGCAATGGGTGCTGAGTGGGGAATGGGGCACCATGTGTCGGAAGGGGGGACACAGACACCATCCCCATGACCCGGTCACCGCGCAGGACCTCACCAGCCCACCTTCCCCCTCCCACCTCCACCCATCATCAGAGCCGGGGTCTCAGCCTCAGGATACAGTCGAGGTCCCCCCGGACAGACTGCTGCGCCCCAGTGAGCCAGAAGTGCCCTCTATGTGGGAGAGAGCACAGGCCTGGGAGGCAGGAGGCCGGGAATGGGCCCTGGGATCACAGTGGTGGCTCCGGACTCCAGCCTGTCTCTTCCTCCAGCCCCAGAGAGGCCCAGATCCCTTGAGTCTCCCCCAGACAGGCCTTCTCTCTGCTGTGGTCCCAGCACCCCAGAGCAGCACACACCAGGCCCAGGGAGGGGACGCAGGGCCAGGCAGCCGGGGCAAGAGCATCCAGGGACATCACCAGGGAGGAAGGAAGAGCAGGCCCTAGAGAGCCAGCGACTGTGTAGGTGAGATAGAGGGGGTCCCCGGGCTGCCCCACCCGAGGCTCTGTGGGAGCCACTTAGCATCTTTTCTGTAACTACTTCATTCTTGTCTTTTTCTTTCTTTAAAAAAAAAAAAAAAGATTTTATTTATTTATTCATGAGACACAGAGAGAGGCAGAGACCCTGGCAGAGGGAGAAGCAGGCTCCACGCAGGCAGCTGCATGCGGGACTCGATCCCAGGACCCCGGGGTCACGCCCTGGGCTGAAGGCAGATGCTCAGCCGCTGAGCCACCCAGGCGTCCCCATAGATACTTCATTCTTAAGATGCAATAGCAGGAGGAGAAGGGAGGATGGAGGAAAGGGGAGGAGGGGAGGGCAGGGGCAGGAGCACCATCCCACAGCCCTTGAGGAGGAGCCGCAGTGACCCCTGCCACCGCCCCACAGCCGGGCCCTGGGTCGTAGCCACCGTTCACGAGGCCCTCGAGCCCTGCCCTCCACCAAGTTCTGCGAATACGCCGAGGAGCCCCGTGGAGGTGCCCCGTGGAGGTCGGGGCAGCATTTCCATCCTGGACACAGAAGTCAGGTGCCCCGCCTGAGGGCAGCGAGCGGCCAGGCCGAGCCTGGAGCCCAGTTCTCACTTGTCCGAAGCCAAGCGCTCCTGGCCTCGGCCATCGATCTCCTCTCGGGCCTCCGAGACCGTGGCCTGCGCTAGCAGGTGCTCAATGAAGCACAGGTCAAAGGAGCGAGGGAGAGAGGGGGGAAGACAGGAAGAGAAGATCAGCCAGGGAGACTCTTAGGCCGCGAGGAGATGAATCCGGAGGTGCTGCTTCCCGGTGCCAGGATGGCACGCCGCCCAGGACGGCTGCCCTGCGCTCCGGGAGCTCACGGCCTGCGCTTGCCTCATCTTTTCCAGAAGTATGTGAGCCCAGATACGTCAGGCTTCAGGTATGCAGTGAGGTCTGTGGTGAGAGGTGCGCGCTCTCTCCCTGTCCGTCCTTCCTCCTCGGGCCTGGCCTGCCTCTGCCGCCGCCCCACCGCAGCCAGCCCACCAGCCAGCCCAGCCTTGCCCCCCACTCCCTGCAGCCGGGCCCAGCTCGGCGGGGGGGCCTGTGACCAGCCCCCTCAAGCGGGCAGGGCTCGGGCCCTGGGAGGAGATGTGTGCCTGGTGCCGGGGGAGGGGCAGGAGCATCGCATCATCTAACAGGTTGGTCGGGCTGGGAGGCGTCCCGCCCTCCTGGAGCTAATGAGCACTGTAGGACAGGTGTTTGCTCCTCAGTCCCCAGCCTGCCCTGCCTGCGACCAGAGCCAGCCGCCCGCCACCTCTCGAAGGCTCGCTCACATCCCCGCGCCCTCCCTCCCGCGTCCCGGGCCCGGGGGCCCGCGATGGCCTGCCGCTCCTGCGTCGTTGGCTTCAGCAGCCTCAGCAGCTGTGAGGTGACCCCTGCGGGCGGCCCCCGGCCTGGGACTTCGGGATGGGGCAGCTGCGGGACCCCCGGGCCAGGCTTCAGCTCCCGCAGCCTCACAAGCTGCGAGGCGGCCGGCACCATCCCCAAGGTAACCGTGAACTCCAGCCTGCTGGTGCCCCTGGACCTCAAAGTGGACCCAGCCATCCAGCAGCAGAAGAACCAGGAGAAGGAGGAGATGAAGGTCCTCAATGATAAATTTGCCTCCCTGATTGGCAAGGTGAGCAGACGTGGGGGGCGGGGGAGTCCTAAAAATGAAGGACGTTCAGACCTGGCCGGGTGGCTGGGCTCCGTGTTTCTGGAGCATCATGCCCCACCCCTGACCCCAGCCAATGAGGCGCAGGCAGGCGGGCTCTGGACAGAGCTGGAAGCCCTGAGCCGCCCGCCCGGGCACTGGGGGAGAAAGAGGCCCCAGGACGGCTCCCAGGGATGTCTGGGCAACAATGTGCTTCGTGGGTTGGGGTCACTGTCCCCCTGGGGGGACACCAGCGGGGAGCCCCAAGTGTGGCCAGGAGGATACCCTCTCATCGGAATGGCTGCTAGAGCCGTGCTTTGCCATCCAACCCCGAGGCAGGGGGGCAGAGATGGGCTCCCGAGGGCCCACCCCCTTCCAGGCCTTGGCGCCGCTCAGCTTCCCGGGGCCAGAAGCGTCAGCGGGGCGAGCGGAGCACGTGGTGCCTCCAGAAGGAGGCTGAGCAGCAGGAAGGCCGCGGCAGCATGTCAGGAGATAGGAATGCAGAGAATCGGTGTCGCGAGTCAGAAGCAGACGGGCAGCCAGGCCTCCGCGGCCCCCACGGCCCAGAGGGAGTCAGTCCCCAGACCCCCACGCGGGTGTGGCACTGCTGTCCGTCCCCGCCGCGGGGCAGGAGCTCCGAGAGCTCCCAGGGAGCCCTGCCCGCCTCCCGAGCCCACTCCCCACTCCCCTCCGCCGGGAGACTCCCCCGAGCGGCCCCCAGCTCTGCCCCCCGCCTTGTGGCATGACCGTAAGCATCATGGGAGCAACAGCTGCCTTCACTGCTGACCGCGTGCCAGGCACCGTGCAGGATGCCTCACGCGTTTACCTCCGTTTCCTTCGACAACCACATGGAAGGAGTCACCTTGTGCCCACTGACAGATGAGGAAACCCGACCTCTCCCTCCTGCTCAGTAAACCAGAGCCCGTCCTCTGCCCCTGCCGCAGGCCTGGTCTGCGTTGTCCCCCCGGCCCGGGCCCCGCCGTGTGCTGCTGGGTGGGCACCGTGGGGAGGGGCAGAGGGAAGGAAGGGACGCGTGCGGAGCATCTGCCCGTGCCCAGCTCTCTGCGGCAACCTTGCAAACGTGCGCCGCTGGCCCCCACAGCACGCTCCCCGGTGCCTATTTCCCCTACTGTAGAGACGCGGCGACAGCGTCCCGAGGTTCAGGGCCTTGCCCAGGGTCATGCTACCACCAGGTATACAGTCTGGACTTGACCTCGGGTCCGTGGGCTTATCTCCCTCTCCCCGCAGCTCACGTGCCCAGACCAGCGTTCCTGTGCCCACACCCTGGGGTGACCGAGGGTTGTGGGACGAGGCTGGGAAGTGACAGCTGCAGAAGGACAACCATCCACTGAGGTGGCACGTTCCCTCCCGCGGGGCCCCGGCCTGGCCGGCTGTGCAGAGCCCTGGGCCGCTGGGCCGTGTGCCCCAGGAAAACAGCCTGCTGCCCTGGGGAGGCAGGTCCCTGCAGAGCCACCTCCTCCGAAACCGCTTTAATCCCTTAAAAGGAATGCTTGGTGAGCTATGTAATTTGGCTCTGACGGGTGGCTTTCCTCTGAGCGCCAGGGCTGATATCACCCTGCGCCTCAGCCATGGGGACAGGACGGGTACGTGGGCACAGGGAGGGGGCCAAGGGGCTGGGGCTCGTGCCCAGGGGCCAGGGTAGGATGCAAGGAGTGCCAGCCTCTTGGGGACCCTTTATAGGGGACTGGAAAGAAGTGTGTGGGCCTGGGAGCCAGAGGCCATGCCCAGTGCACGGGTGGGGGCTCTAGGCAAAGAGGAGAAGCAGGCAGAGTAGCCCTTCAAGTCCACGGCCCCTCTGGGCCCTCTGAGGCGCCAAGAGAAATCAGGGAGTACTAAGGAGGAGGAGGAGGAGGAGGAGGAGGACGGGGGGTGACCCCCCGGAGTCGGCCGAGGGTCCCCGGAGAGCAGTCAGTGTTGGGCCTCCACTTGCAGGCTGTTTCCGTAAGCAAGCCCCTCACCGCCTCCCTGCTCTGCTGCTGCTCTGAACGTGGCCCTGAGCTCAGGCCAGTGGAAGGATGGGTGGGGGCACAGCCCTTGAGAGGGCAGCAGGAGGGGAGGTTGAGGCAGGGCCAGCAGCCCACATAAGGAGGCGGCGAGAAGGGAACCTGAGAGGGGTGTTGAAACGCCTGGACACAGAGGGACGGACGGCCACAGCGTCTGCCCGTGGGCCTGTGTGGCCTCTGGAAGTCGCCAGAGCCACCATGCAGTGGGCACCTGCATGCACAGGGGCACACAAACAAGCCCTTCCCGGCTGGCAGGGGACTTGACAACTGACAGCCATCCCCCAAGGAGGGAGAAGGACCCGCGTGCCCCGGGGTCCCCACTCTGGAAGCTCGCCTGCGGGGACCGTGCGCTGGGGATCCGAAGCCTCCATCCCCGGGAGCCGCCAGCCGGGAGCCTCAGCCTGGGCTGCTCGGCTCCCTCTGTCCCCACCCCGGTCTGGGCCTGCTCTGCAGACGGGTGGGGGAGCTGGGCCTCGGTGAGTGCTGTGCTTCTGGGCCTCAGTTTCCTCACCTGTAAATGGGAGGCAGGTAGACGAGGGGTTTGCTCTGTGAGGCCCCTCCTAGAGCTGCCACCTGCCATGTTAGGGCGGGGGTGGGGTGGGGGAGGCCAGAACAGGGAGGAAGGGGACTTGAGAGGTGAGTGTGCAGCAGCCTTGACAGGTTAGAGCAACGAACTGCGTACCCAGCCCTCCCTGGGCCTTTGTTCCGGAGAGGGAGGAGCCTTGCACACCGGGAAGGTCCTGGACAGGGGATGAGTTTCCATCCCCACCCACTGAGACGACAAGAAACTCCCCCGATGGCAGCAGGGGAAAGGGCTGCCCCATTCTTGCCACCACAGGTGCCCTCTGGCTGGCCTGGTAGCCAAAGGCGCGCCTCCTCCCGGCGGGGCCGTAGGGAAGCCCGGGGCCAAGGGAAGGACGTCCTGGGTGCAGGGTGTGTGCTGCTGGGGTGGAGGAAGGAGCCGCACGCCTCTCCCGTCACCTCGCCCTCAGTGTAAACACACGGCTCTGGCTTGTCAAAACCCAAGGAAGGCGGGGTGCGCACCTATCTGCCCCCCCAGCGAGCCCTCTCACACACGCAAGACAGAAACCCTCTCACGGTCGTGCCGACGGAACCTGTTCGGCTGTGCCAGCAGCGGGCCGGCCCCACAACGTCCGGGGCAAGCGGGAGCTAAGCGGGGGAACGACAGCCCACAAAGGCCGTCGCCCAGTCCTCCAGCTGCCGCTGCCCGATGCCGATGCCAAAGGGGACCCCTCGAGGATGTTGGGGTGTCATGGGAAAACCCAAAAGGATGTGGGCAGGACGGGAAGAAAGAGGAGGGCCCACCTGGCAAACCAGATTCAGGAGGAACAGGGAGTCCCTGAAGGTCCAGGGTGGGCAGCGGCCACCAGGCGGGGAGGTGTGGCCCGCAAGCTGCCCTAGGGACCCCGGACAGGTCCCCAGACCACCCTGGGCCCCCACCTCCCCGACTGTAGGTGGAGAGTTAAACCAGGCGATCCGCAGGGCTCCTGCTTCTGATGCTCTGAAGGGGGCTCTTCCAGCTGTGACTGGGGGGCTGCTGGCAGCGGGCAGGGGGGCGGCCAGCCGCTCGCTCGTGCCTTTAGGGAACATCGGGGCGCCCGCCCAGCCAGTGTCTCCCAGCTGCCCCTGGCGTGGGCGCCCTAACCGTAGGGTCCCAAGAAGAGAGCAAGTGGTTCTTGGCCTGGCGGGGAGGGTGGCAGGTCAAGACAAGTGAGGGTCTCATCAGGGAGGGGCGCCTCTCTTGAGCTGTGATTCTAGGAGGCTTCCTGCAGGAGGGGGACCTGGGAGCACAAACGGGGAGGGACGGAGGGACGGGGAAGGTGGGGAAGACAGAGGACGGCTGGAGCCTGGAGAGGACAGGGCCTGGGCTGCCCCGTGTGGGGGGAAGGAGAGGATTCGAGGGGAATCCTGCCTGCGAGCCGCAGCCGGGACGGGAGCCGCCGTGGGAGGCCCTGCAGCCGAGTGAGCAGGAGAGCGGGAGGGAGGCAGCTGCGCCCGGAGCCCTCGGCCGTCGCACCCTCGAGGCCACGCGGGCCCCAACCAGAGGCAGAAGCCAGTCCGGGAAGGGCAGGGGGCGTCCCAGGGCCCAACGCGACACTGGCCTGTGGGGTCGTAGGTTGAGAGATTCTAAGCCCCGACTGCCCTGGATTCCACCCCTGGCTCTGCCACTTGCTAATTTTGTGACCTTGGGCAAGTCGTCCAACCCCTCTGCGCCGTGTGGCGGCGGACACCGTACCTAGCCCGTCAGGTTGTGGGATGTAATGAGGTGAGGCCGTCAAGCGTGCAGAGCAAGGCCTGGCGCACAGTAGGGAACCCGTAAACACTCGCTTCCTCTCCCCATCAGCCCTGAGAGGTGGCCCGGGCAGGCCGTGTCCTTCCCAATTTCTAGCCGGGGAAACTGAGGCTTGGCGAGGCTACAAGTCCAGGGCCGTGGGGAGGATTACCAGCGAAGGACGAGCCGAGCTTCCTCGGCAAGATGAGACTAGGCTTGTCGGGTGCTGCGGGGAGCTGGGCCTCTGACACCTTACTTTCCCCGGGGTCTCCCACCCACGCCCCAGGCGGGCGCAGACGGCCTGTCGCCTCATTGGCACATTTGGCCCCTCCCCTTTCTGATTCCCTCCTTATCTCGCCATCTTCTGTTTGAACCATAAGGAGCTGGAGATGTGATCCGACTGCGTGTGCGGCCCGCGGGGTGGTGAGCACGGAGCAGATGAGCTGCCGCCGCCCGGGGACGCCCCCATGCGGGCAGGCCTGCTGTCCCGGGGCCCCCGCGCCCGCCCTGTGCACGCCGGACCCTCTCACCGCCGCCCCCCTACTCTCCCAGGTGCAAGCCCTGGAGCAGCGCAACCAGCTGCTAGAGACCCGCTGGCGCTTCCTGCAAGGCCAGGACTCGGGCACCTTCGACCTCGGGCACCACTATGAGGAGTACCAGGGCCGGCTGCAGGAGGAGCTGCGCAAGGTGAGCCAGGAGCGGGGACAGCTGGAGGCCAACCTGCTGCAGGTGCTCGAGAAGGTCGAGGAGTTTCGGATCAGGTACGGTGCGTCCTGCAGGGGGCCGCGGGCGGGGACTCAGGGTGCCCAGATGCCCAACCTGCGCCCAGATGCAAGGCCCAGGGCACCCGGGAACACGTCTTGACTACAGACGTGCTTCCCGAGGTCCTACTATGTGCCCGCCAGGACTCAAAATACGGGGAGGATATGGCGGTGAGCCCACAGCAACCCTCCCTGATAGTGCCTCTTGCAGCAAAGTCGGTCTTAGGCGGATGGACAGCTAGGCCCTGTGCCTGCCGGGCCTGGCACCATGGCAGTTCCCGTCCCCTGCCCCCCTCCTGTGCCCGGCTCCCGCCCGTGCATTCCACTGGCCATGAGAAAGCGTCGCCAGCGGGAGCAACAGATGGGCTCCTGCCGCAGATGCGGTCTGGAAACTGGCTCTCGAGCGGGCTGGAAAGGGAAGCAGAGTTGGCAGGGGCAGAGCCGGTGGGGCTTTGGGCTAAAGAAGCAGTGCCCTGTAGGTGACGCCCGCCGTGACCTCAGTGGTCTCCTAGCGATCTGGGGACACGGGGAAGTCACAGCCCCAGCCTGCGAGACGCTCCTAGACGGGAAGGGCTTCGCTGCTGGCCTCCAGCCCTCACCAGCTCTGCGACCTCGGGCAGGTCGTCAACCTCCGAGCCTCAGTATCCCCCTGTGTGCAGTGGGGATGCCGATGCTGATCCATCCTGAGGCTGGCATGAGGAGGAAGTGGGGAGCTCGGCGCAGGGCCCGGCAGCCTTAAATGGCAAGCCTTCTACCCCCGCCCCCCGGAGGGCTGAAGCACCTGGCACACAGTGGTCCTTGGCACAGGGTTGCTGAACCGAACTGGGCAGTCGGGAGAGGCAGGTGCTTGGGTCCCTCGGAGGAGAGGTGGCGTCTCTGGCCCCACAGCGGGCAGGGCTTCAAGGACCAGGAGGCTGAGACACAGCAGAGAGGCTGGCTGTGCCCTTGTGCCCCTTCCTCTGGTCTGGTCTTTTTTTTTTTTTTTTAAGATTTTATTTATTTATTCATGAGAGACAGAGACAGAGAGAAGCAGAGACACAGGCAGAAGGAGAAGCAGGCTTGATGCAGGGAGCCCGATGTGGGACTCGATCCCGGGACCCCAGGGTCACGCCCTGAGTCAAAGGCAGACGCTCAACCACTGAGCCACCCGGGTCCCTGATCTGGTCTCCTTTTGAAGAGGCCGCCGGCCTGGGTGTGGGAGGACGGGATGTGCCTGAACCCACCCCTCCCCTCCTCCAGCACTCGCCCGGCCCCGAGCCCTGCCAACCCCAGGTGAGGCCTGCAGCCTTGGGAACAGCCAGCCAGGTGGGGCTCAGGCAGCCTGTCAGGAGTCCAGGGATCCACCCGTCCGTGTGACCCACCCCTCCATGCTCAGGCCATATTCAGAGGGGATGGTCAGGTGAAGCTCTCCACACTCTGCGGGGGAGCCTCAGTTTCCTCATCTGTGGGTCTAGCTGGAACTTTCTGGCCAACAAGCATGACCTGCAGCCCTGGCCTGGGCTCCTCCTCACGGCTGGGCCCCTCCACGGCCTAGGGGCCGCCTCTCCCCCGCCCCGCCCCTGCTCTGCCCTATGAGCTCCTACAGAAACCCACAGGGAACCCCGCTGCCCACTCTGAGCTGCCCAGCTCCACGCCTGGCCGTGATGAGGGGAATCATGTGGGCACCAGGACCCAAGATTGGTTTCACGGTTATCCAGCAGCCCTTTGGTCCTCGAAGAATCAGAGAATGGCTGGATGGGGGCCTGGGGGCTGGATGGGGGCCCGGGATCCTCCTTTCACAGGGAGGGAAATGCAGGCCCAGAGAGAGGGCAGGGGGCGGTCCACAGCCACAGGGCTGTGAGTGCTAAGTGTCACCCCCAACCCTCGCCACCACGGCGTGAGGCCGCCCCTGTGAGCCCAGCCGGGTCACATCCACGGGTATGTGTAACTGGAAGCTCTGTACAAACGCTGCTTGTTGCTTTAATCCGGTTCAGCCTCCTCATTTGGCCTGCCGCCCGGTTTCCCTCTGCGCCCTGAGCTTGCTATTTGGGCCCAGGGCCTGTCTCCCCGTCTCCGGGTAGGAAACCCACCAGGCTTGGGGGAGGTGAGGTTGGAGGGCTTCTAGAGCCACAGGCCAGAGCCAGGGAAGCTGCAGCCTGGCTGTGTAGAGCCTGGGGGCAGGGGGCCCAGGAGCCAGGAGACGCCAGGCCAAGCCCTGACAGGGAGGGGTGCGCCCTGCTTCTCCGAGGAGGCCGATGAGATCAGCTTCAGTCCTAGAAATAAACAAGTCATGGGGGTGGGGGGGGGTTGGGGAGTGGCAGGGGGAGCGGGGGCCCGGGTGGGTGTGACAAGCTGGAAAGGGCTGAGAATGGATTTGGGAACCGGTGGCTGGCAGACTGGCAGGGCACTGGGGGTGGAGTAGGGGAGATGGCATTTACCCAAGTCTCGGTAACGATAGAGACTTCCAAAAGCTTTGATGTCTCCGGGACCCCAAGGATCGGCTAGCTAAGCCTTGTATTTAGTAAGGATGAAGCAGAGGCCCGACAAGGGGAAACCACTTGCCAAGGCGACACAGCAAGTGACTCAGGGGTGCCGTGTACAGTCGTGCAGGAGGCTCACTGCACAAGAGCATCTGGTCGAGGGGGTGAAGTAGGGCTGAAATCCAGTAGAGTTGGTGACAAGGGAGGAGGGAAGGTATACGGAAGGATGGGAAGGATGGTGAGGGGTAAGGAGGAGGTTCGGCAGCTCAGAACCCCCACACACACACTGGACAGCTCTCCCCAAGGTCCTGCCCTCGACCAGAATGAACTCTGCTGTCCAGACGGGAGGGGAGAAGGGGAGAGCCTTGACCACTGGGCCTACATGGGGAGGGCCAGCCAGCGAGGAGCTTCCCAGCTTAGGGCTCCCTAGACCCCCTGCCCCCAGGGCAGGGAAGACCTCAGAGGCCTCCAAATTCCCAATGGGGAGTCTGGGATGGAAGTGCCGAGAACCCCAACGAGGCTTCCCACGGTTTGTCTCCAGGAATGCTGCAGCCGAGGCAGAGGGGTTGAGAGCCAGGGTGTTAGAGCGGAGCTCAGGTAGTAATAATGGCTTCAGCGGGTGCCAAGCCTTATGTCCTATACCCTCGCGACGTCGCTGCTGTGCAACTGAGGTGCACACAAGCGGCCCGCCCGAGGCCACGCGGCCAGGCAGCAAGGAGCCGGGATCCAAGCCCTGGAGCGTGGCTCTGGAGCCCACTTGCGCAGGAAAGGGTGCGAGTAAAGCTTCCCGGGCATCTCGTGAGCCCCGGGAGGCCCCAGACCGCAGACCGGTCTCCCTGGCCCCCCCTCCACGCCACGCCCCTGACCCGTGTGTCCTGAGAGCCCCTTGCCGGCTCTGGGGAAGCCAAAGCGGCAGCCACGGCGAGTGTGCACCATGCACACGGAGTCCCGGACACCCGGGGCCTGGGGGGCTCTTACCAACTCGGGTCTGCTCCCCTCAGCTTCTCACATCAGGCTGGTGGAGAAGGCCTGAGTGCTGGCAGGTGCAGCCAGCGGACGTGGGTGCCGGCCGGGGCGACACGGCCCCGCCGTGAGGTCGGTGACCCGGGCAGGCG
Organism: Nyctereutes procyonoides; assembly: GCF_905146905.1. Lineage (NCBI taxonomy): Eukaryota > Metazoa > Chordata > Mammalia > Carnivora > Canidae > Nyctereutes > Nyctereutes procyonoides. Next base: position 3,172,268 of record NW_026575124.1, on the reverse strand, counting down.
GGCGGCAGGCGGCTGTAATTAGAGCCGCCAGTGATTCAGGCCTTCCCTGGAACGGAGGGAAGAAAAGGAAGCCGCGGGTTCCCCCATCCGCTGAGGGCGCAGGGCTGAGGTTGAGGAGCCGGTGGGGGGCAGACACATACACCCCCCCCCGGGGCGGAGCGCAGGGGGGGGCACGACAGAGGTTTGATTAGAGGAAGGGGTTAAGGTCAGAGACCGCGTCTCCCACCCAACAGCATCCTTGTGTTGGGCCCCGAGTAAGGAGGATGCAAATCTAAGGAGAGAGGGAGCTCACCTCTGTCGAGTCTGGACGGTGCACGTGTGTCACTGTACCAGGGCGGGCTGGGGCCGCCACACACGGGCACACGCACACACCCCGGACAGACGGGCGAGCCCAGGAAGGAGGGGGCAGCGAGCGGCCTGCCCGAGAACCCAGTGTGCGTCCCTCTGGCTGCAACGTCCACGCTCTCCCCTCCGGAGGGAACATGACAGAACCGTGTCCTGCCAGAGAGGAGGAGGGGAGGAGGGAGAGGGCGGGCTGGGGGCAGACAGCGCGGGGCAGCCTCCGCAGACTCCACCAAAGGCGCCGCTTGCTGGAAATGGAGATTCTTGGGGGCAGGAGATAGGGAAAAGATGAGAGAACAAAGTTGGGGCGAGAGAGCTGTGCAATCAGGAGAGGCTCCCTGGAGGAGGTGAATGTGAGGAAGAGCCAGGAAGGGGATCGAGGCGCCCTCGGGAGAGGACTGGCTGACGGTGCAGGAGGAGCGAGGCAACGGGAAGCTGGTTTGCCTGCTCCCCGGGCCCGTGCCGGGTGTGGGTGTCAGGCTCAGCAGGGATGCGTCATAGGAGATGAGGGGCTGCAGCCCCGGGGCGAGGGCCACTTTTTCCTCCTTGGCACGAGGCACCCAGGGGACAGCAGAGGCCCCGAGCCCCGCTCCGGGGGCTCCCGGGGGGTTAATCACACCCCAAGCTCTCTCCTCTCTCTCTCTGCCCCCCCGCACCCCCCCAGGTATGAGGAGGAGATCTCCAGGCGCACAGACATGGAGTTCACCTTCGTGCAGCTGAAGAAGGTAGCCCGCCCGCCTGCCCCTGGGGCTCCCTCCTCAGGGCCCTCTGCCCTCCCTCCCTCCCTCAGGCTCCCGGGGAAAGCAGACAGACCCGAGGAGCTGCCCTCGCCCCACGCCTCCCCCGGGAACCGCCCCCCCCGGAGATGGGCACCCCTCTCTTGCCGTGGGACCCCTCCCGCCCCGGCACTCAGCCGCCTCCCACCCCCAGGACCTGGATGCCGAGTGCCTTCGTCGGACCGAGCTGGAGACCAAGCTCAAAGGCTTGCAGAGCTTCGTGGAGCTGATGAGAAGCATCTACGAGCAGGTGAGAAGACGGGGCCAGTGTCCCCTGAGCCAAGAGCCGACCTGTCCCCAGGTAAGGGAGGCGTCCGGCGGGGCATGGAACCCTCCACAGTCCCTCACCTTTTCTGGCCACGGATGGAACAGTCTTGAACCCCTTCCCCCGCTGCTGTCACTAACCCAACACGCCCCCTCATCCCTCATCTCACGGAGCACAGGCAAGTGCCCAAGAGGCCTCTTGCTGGAGGAGAGCCCTTTTCTCCAGCGCGGAGGGCCCGCGGAGCCCGCGGGGGGCCGGTGCCTCCAGGCAAGGGGGGGAAGTGGCCTGAGAGGCAGGGACCCGGGGGATCTCGAGCAGCCTGAACTAATCTCCCCCCACCGATGCGACCCAAAGGCAGACGCCCACAGGCCTGGCTGGGACAGACGTGCCCGTCACCCTCCCCTGCTTGGGGCTCGGGGTGGGGGGAAGACCTGCAGTCAGATTCCTTGGTTCCCAGACGATGCTAGCATCTCCCAGAACAAAAATGACCCTGTAAATGCAGACAGAGGAGCCTCCAGATACCTTTTGGTTTGTCCCTAAGCCCTCAGCTGAGCTTGGGGTGGGGTGCGGGGGGGGACGACAACAGTGACCCACAAGGCCTAGGGCACTGCCAGCGAGCACAGTCTGCAGATGGGCCCCACTGTGGGCTGTGCACGCTTCCCCTCCACCTCCGGATGCCCTCCCGAGAGCCGGTCTTCTCTCCAGGTCCCCAGTTGGGGAGCGAGGAGGTACGGGGACCGGGATTCAGTTCGGCCGGAGCTGGGCATGCAGGACTGGGAGGCTGCGTGCTGCAGCCCCCGGGTGCCGTGCTAGGGCAGCGCAGCCAAGAGCAGAGCAGGGACCAACGTCAATCACAAAGTTCTGCTGAACCTGGGCGGGGGGAGGAGGGGGGGGTGCTGCCTGGGTGGCTCAGTTGGTTAAGCGCCGGACTCTCGGTTTCAGCTCAGGTCATGATCTCAGGGTCGTGGGATGGAGCCCCCCACGTGGGGCTCTGCACTCGGCGGGGGTGTCTGCTTGAGATCCTCTCTCTCCCTCTCCTTCTGCCCCTCCCCTCGCTCTCTCTCTTTCTTCCTCTCTCTCAAATCAGTAAATCTTTAAAAAATACAAATTAAATTAAAAGTCCTGCTAAAATGGCTCGAGGGGCTGCTGACCACAGCTTGGTGGCCTCGTCCTGTGGAGCGTCCCGGACGTTAGGCCTCGGGGCTGCATATGGGCCAGCGGGTCGGGCCCCCACTGGGGTTCCGGGGCCTGCTGACTGGCCTGAGAAGGGGCCTAGGAGTTCCTCCGCCCCGACTCCCCGCAGAGCCAGGCCTCAGAGCCAGTGTTTCAGGATCCCCACTTGGCTCTGTGCCTCTCGGGGAGCCCAGGGCCCGAGCTCCCAGTCGGGACAGAGGCCCTGCCGGTGCAGACCCTGGCTGGGGGTAGGCCAGGCGCGGCCAGCGATGGGCCCGGGCACACCACGAGGCTTCTTGGCCCCTGCTCCATTTGGATCCAGCAGCCGTTGCACCCCACTCCTGACTCTTTCTTCTCTTCCATTTCTGTGGCTTTGGGCAAGTTATTTCGCCTCTCTCTGCCTCCGTTTCCTCATCTGTAAAACCAGTTTCCTCAGCATAATACCAGGCTGGTTCCTACATGCATTCATCCATCTAACAAACGTTCACTGCCCGCCTGCCGGGTGCCTAGCACTGATCTCACAGCAGGGAGCATGCCGGGCACAGTCCACGCTCTCGGGGGGCCTCCGCTCAGTTAAGAGGGGACAAGTGATAAGCAAGTACACAAACATCTGAGCAAGACCATTTGGGAGAGTGAACAGGGCCGAGTTGCAAGGAACCCCACGGAGGGGATGGTCAAGGTCGGGGGCGTCCCAGAGGAGGTACGACTGAGGGGAGGCCCAGACGGGGGAGGTCCAGGCCCGTGCAGAGCTGAGAGGGCTTCGGGCAGAAGCGGGGCCTCTGCAAGCACCTAAGGCAGGGGCGAGTCTGGTGATGAAGGGGGGAGGCAGGGGCAGCTGTGGCTACAGCAGAGCGGGCAAGGGGTCGGCACACATAGGGCCTCGGGGCCCGAGTCAGGGTTTGGACCTCATTCTAAGTGCAATGGGTGCTTCTGGGGGTCCTGCGGGGGGTGGTATGGATGCGTAACAGTATGGCTCGTGCCGGCAAGGCCATGCTGTGGAGAAGGACCGCCGTGGACGCGGGGTTGCTCCGTGCATAGAGCACTGATTACCCCTCTGGGAGGCAGCAAGGTGCCAAGGTGGCGTCGGCTCTGAGGGTTGCAGTCCTCTCCGGGGACCACTGCGGGCTGGGAAGGCAACACTGATCCTACGCTACAAAGCTTCCCCCCACCAGGGGTCTCTAAGCTGGCGCTACGAGAACTGTAACAGGAGAGCCACATATGTAATTGTCGTTCTAGAGGTGACTTTTTTTTTTTGAGGATTTTATTTATTTATTCATAAGACCCAGAGAGAGAGGCAGAGACACAGGCAGAGGGAGGAGCAGGCCCCATGTAGGGAGCCCGATGTGGGACCAGGATCACGCCCTGGGCTGAAGGCAGACACTCAACTGCTGAGCCACCCAGGCATCCCTAGAAGCCACATTTAAAAAAATTTTAATTTTAATGATGCAGTTTACCTCAGCCCAATATATCCAAAATGTAATCAGTCACCATGGGATCCATACAGAAAAATTAACAGGCTGTCCTGTAATCTTTTCTCATGCCAAGTCTCCAAAATCGGGGATGCGTTTTACACCTACAGCTCCTCTCAGCTCTCACGAGCCACCTTTCAAGTGCTCACGACCACCTGTGGCTCGTGGCTACCGCAGGGGACCAAGCAGGTGTCAGCAAAGGCGGGTGCCAGCCCTGGCTACCTCGGGTGAAAGGAAAACACAGCCTGATGGGAGTAGCCCTGGGAGGGCCGGACACCCCAGCTCCACTCTAGAGCAGACACCAGGTCTGAAAAGCACGGCTTGGAGGCCCACCTCTGTGTTTCAGAAAACAGAGCTTCCCTTGTGCCAACACACACACGCACACACACACTCAGGGCCTCATGCATACGCTGCAGCCTCCCGAGCAACCCCTCTGCCCTGCGGCTCCAGGGACATGAGCCGGGGAGAGCACCCCGGGGCCCACACTTCCCCCTGAGTGTCCAGGGCACACCCCAGCTCCCCGGCGCCCTTGGGGCCTGGCTGCCTCCAGCCAGAACACCACCTGCCCCACCCACAAGCTCTTGCTCCAGGGAGACCAGCTGTCCCCACCCACCCTGCAGCAGAGTGCACCTCCCAGAATGCCCTTCACTGCAAAGAGAGCCTGGAGTGTCTACGCTGCTCTGGCGCCTGCCTTCGTAGCACCAGGGAGGCTCCTCCAGGAATAGGCTGGTCACTTCGCCCCCAGCTTCTCACCTGTTACAAGAATAGCATCCTCGGCTACTATTTATTGAGCACCTGCTACACCCCCAGGCCCCACGTCAAGTGCTTTCCAGGTGTAATCTCACTTACTCCTCACGGCAACCCTAAGAGGGTAGGGATAATGACTAAGAGAGCACGAGCTCTAGGGCAGCGTGGATCTGAATCCCAGCTTAGCGGTTCCATGAGCTCCAGCACGTTCTTTTCTCTCTCTGTATCTCAATCTCCCTGTCTGTAAAGTAGGGAAAATAGCAGAGCCTGCTCCCCGGCCTGTTATGGGGATCTGCTTGTCAGTACATCCTAAAGCTTGGTGAATATTAATAAGTGTTAGCCGGTGAGAAAACGGGGGCTAAGAGAGGACTAGGGACCTGGCCAGGGTCGCGCGGCTAATAAGCAGTGGTAGTGGGCAGGGCCTGGTGCCATCGGGCACTATATTTTACCGAGCAGCAGCACACTAAGCTCCCAGGTGCCGCCTACCCTAACCCGTGGACCACAGAGGGTTGGTCACACGCGTGCCAGTCTCCTCAGGCTCCGGCTCCCAAGAGAAGCTCTCAGCCGCACCTTGGCTCGATTCTTGCCGACTTGGAAGCACGCATCCCCCCTAGGGCCCGGCCCACGGTGGCAGCGCACAATCCAGCATTGTTATACCCTCTGCGGCCCAGCAGGCGCCGGCGTGCCTGAACAGGTCTGCAGGCGTCCTGAACCCTCCATTCCTCCTCCTGTTTACCAGGCTCAGGCTTCCCTGCCCCTCTCCGGAAAGGACCCGAGGCCGCTCCATCAGCTCCGTTTCGCCAATCCCTTCTTCCTGCCCGGAGAGGCCCTCCTCCGGTATTTCCCACAGCGCCCTGGCTTTTTTCCTGGCCCGTAACAGATGCCAACCCAGGCATGGGCTAGAGGGCTCGATCTGGTCCCGATGCCCACCGACCCCCATTGCAAGGAAGTCACAGAGCTGCATCCCTGAAACTGTCCGCAGCCAAGCCCTGGCTGGTGTAACAGGTGCCATGTAGGAAATGTCAGCCTCTCGTGGGCACCTGAGCAGTGGAAGTGGGACATGAGTCTTAGGTACCATCAACCTTGTTCCGCCAAGGGGCCGGGCTGCCCCCTGCCTTCACCCAGAGATGTCAGTTAAGTTCATTTGAAGACTGACTAAAATCCTGCATCAGGAGACCTCGAGGGGGCAGCTGGCCACTAGGCTCAGAGTCCTGTGAGCCCCAGGATAGAGACAGGTTGTCCCCAGCTAGGCCTTTGCCTTAAGCTTCCTTTTGCAGGAGCCGGTCCTTGTCACCAGGGACGCTGATGGGGAGGGTCCGGCAGCTAGCAGACAGGGGAGGGGCGGCCCCCCTACCCCCATCCACCCGAGGCTCTAGCTGACCTGGCCGACCCCGCGGGGTGACGAGCTATAGGTCAGAAGCACCTGCCTCTGCTGGTGTAGGCTCCAGGGGGCTCTCCACAACCTCTCGGTGCACAAAGACAGACCCAGGGTCCAGAGGGAGCCCAAAGTCAGCAACCGAGGTCAGAATAGTCATGAGACACATACTGAGCCTGGATCTGAGCAGGCCTCAGCTCCAACCGCGGGTCTCCAGGAAATGGGTGGGGCGGACAAAAAGGTTCAACACCAGCACTGGGTGCAATCAGTAAAACCCAGACTATGTGGAATGCAACAAGGCAAGCGACCCGGTGTTCTCAATGAGAAAAATAGCCAAGGGGGGACGGAGGGAGGGAGAGAGAGAGAGAGAGAGAGAGAGAGAGAGAGAGAGAGAGAGAGATGGAGAGAGAGAGAGAGATGGAGAGGCAGCTATAAAATGAGAGACTTAGAGACCTATGGACCAATTGCAATATATGGATCCTCTTTGGATCCTGATTCAAACAAACAAGCAAAAGAAAAGAAGAAAAGAAAAGAAAAGAAAAGAAAAGAAAAGAAAAGAAAAGAAAAGAAAAGAAAAGAAAGAAAAAAAAGAAAAGAAAAGAAAAGAAAAGAAAAGAAAAGAAAAGAAAAGAAAAAAGAAAAAGAGAAAAGGAAGGAAGGAAGGAAGGAAGGAAGGAAGGAAGGAAGGAAGGAAGGAAGGAAGGAAGGAAGGGGAATATAGGTGAGGCAATCAGAAAAATGGGAACAATGAGCAAAACTTGCTGAACGAAGTACTTAGGTGAAGGTCCGGGTGGACTGTGAAGGGCACAGGTAGGAGTCCCTGAGCGCCCCACACCCTCCCTCCGGGCGCCTGCCCCCTCCCTGCCACCTGACTCACTCAGCCAGTGCAGTGCTGGCCTCAGCCGCTGGCTCCTCCTCCCCGCCCCAGCCCTGCCAGCACCTCCTGGGGACGCCGCCCAGGCCTGAAAGGTGACACCTGCAGCCCCGTAGGAAGCCCCCTGTCCCCACCTGCCTCTCCAGGCACCCCTGGGCATTCAGGCCCTACAGCTGTCCGTCGTCGGGCTCCGGCCTGGGGCTAGAAAGACAGACCGAGGCTCCGCCCTTGGCCCTGCCGGCCTGAGGGACCTTACAGGAGCAGCAAGGACTCTGGGGACCCCTCTGCGCCCACACTGTCTCCATAGACTCTGTGCCCGCTGGCTTTCCCCTCTGTAACGGGGGCTAGCGGTCGCCGTGGGGCCTGGCAAGGACACCTAGAAGGCACCCAGCACGGAGCCTGACCTATAACGGGCCCCCCCTCCGCCCGCCGGGGGAAATGAGAGGGGTTACCCTTCCGGGGCTCTCTGAGGATGCAGGCTGGCATTTTCTAAGCAGAGAAAAAGGACAGGGAACAAGGGAGCCTAAAGGATGGGGAGACGACGGAAATATTAGGGCCAAACCGCATCACTGTGGTAGGCAAGCTGGTCAGCCAGGTGGGGAGGGGCCCGAGTACCCAGGGTGGCCGCGATGTCACCTCGGCCTCTGGCCCTGGCCAGGGGGGCAGGGAGTACAGTTTCATCAGCCTCCAGCCCCACTCCTGCCCCTCATTGCTCATGGGTTCCTGTCCCAGTACCTTCTCCACGAACTGAGCCTCCAGCTTCCAGATTGGGAGAGGCAGGCAGACCTCTGGGTCCCAGACCTTCAGGAGCCCCCATCGGGGGCAGGGGCTAAGCCTCACCCACTGAGCCATAACGGGGCAGGGAGGCCTGAACCCTCCCAGGCCAGGCATCCACCAGGCAGAGAGGGTCCCACCTCGGGAGGACGGGGACGCAGAAGAGAAACAGGCTCACAGGGTGAGCCCCCGGAGGCAAGAACCCCTCGCTGCCCGGCCCCCTCCACCCAGGGGGACACCAGGCTGTGGGTGAGCCTGGTGGTGAGCTGCGTCTCAGAGTCGGAACCAGGGCGAGGGGCAGGGGGGCGGTAACGTGGGGTCATCTGTCTGGGAGATGGGGGGCCACGCTCCACTGCCCTGGGGATGTTGGTGCCCCCCACCCGCCCTGAGCCCCCGTGTCTGCGCCCGGCCAGGAGCTGAAGGACCTGGCAGCCCAAGTGAAGGACGTGTCGGTGACCGTGGGCGTGGACAGCCGCTGCCCCGTGGACCTGAGCGGCATCGTGGAGGAGGTGAAGGTGCAGTACGACGCCATCGCGGCCCGCAGCCTGGAGGAAGCCGAGGCCCACTCCCGGAGACAGGTTGGGGTGCGGGCTGGGGGTGAGCAGCCTGGCGGGGGGGGGGCCCACGTCACCTCCAGGCCCGAGAGCGGGCCCAGGGGAGCACGCGGCGGCTGTGCAGTGGCCGAAAGGCCAGGACCTGCGGCCTCCGGAAGCTCACGCACCGCAGGGCCACCCGGGACCACGGGGGGATGGGGGGGCGGCCAGAGAGAAGAAGGGGGGCAAGGGGCACGGGTGCAGCAAGGGACACAGCAGGCCGCCCCTCACCGTCACCCCCGTGCCCCCCAGCTGGAGGAGCGGGTCGCCTGCGCAGCTGGGTTTGGGAGCAGCCTCCAGACCAGCCGCGGTGAGATCGCGGACCTCAACGTGCGCATCCAGAAGCTTCGATCCCAGATCCTCTCCATCAAGAGCCACGTGAGTCCCAGAGCCAGGCCTGGGGGATGGGGGGCAGGGAGGAATGCAGGGCGAGCTCTCCCTCTCTCTCTCTCTCTCTCTCTCTCTCTCACACACACACACACACACACACACACACACACACGCTGAGCACATGCAAGACCCTGGGCAGGCAGGTCACTTAGAGGCACCGTGCCTCAGTTTCCTCTCTTGTCCTCCTAAGACAGCTGTGAGCATCACGCAAGGTTGCATGTGAAGGGGCTCTGTAAGCCGCCGGGAGGGAGCCCCACCAACACTCCAGAGCCCCCTCCTCCCTGGGGGCCTCCAGCTGGCGAGAAGGGGTGGGGCCAAAGCCCGGCTTCCAGGCCTCCTTACAGGGAGTCATGGGGCGGGCTCCTGAGGGGGGGGCTTCCCTCCTCCACGGGCTCCTCGGGTCCCTCCTGCCCCAGCACTGCCACAGCCACACCCCAGAGGACCGCTGCTCAGCCCCCAGCCTTGCACACTGCCTCCTGCCTGCACACCACCTCCTGCCCTGCGCACTGCCCCCTGCCCTGCACACCACACCCCTGCCCTGCACATCCCCCCTCCCTGCACACCAACCCTGCCCTGCACACTGCCCCCTGCCCCGCACATCCCCCTGCCCTGCACACCCCCACGGAGCGCAGAGACAGGCTCCTGGCCCACTCTCTCCTCCCCCCCCCGCCCGGGGCTCACGAACCCCTTCCCTCTGCGCTCCTGGCTGCAGTGCCTGAAGCTGGAGGAGAGCATCAAGGCGGCCGAGGAGCAGGGCGAGCTGACCTTCCAGGACGCCAAGCACAAGCTGGCCCAGCTGGAGGCCGCCCTGCACCAGGCCAAGCAGGACATGGCCCGGCAGCTGCGCGAGTACCAGGAGCTCATGAACACCAAGCTGGCCCTGGACATCGAGATCGCCACCTACCGCAAGCTGGTGGAGGGCGAGGAGTGCAGGTGGGCGGTGGGGCCTTGGAGGGGTGGATGGTGACCAGTGCCACAGGGGCCAGCTCCCCGCCAGAGGGAAGACCTGGGATCATGTCCCGAGCTCAACCGCTTACAAACCAGGACTTTGGCCCATTCATTATATCCTCAGTTTTCCTACCTGGAAAATGGGCTGATCATGACATAGCCTCCGGGGGGAGGATTAAGATGATTCTGCACGCAAATGTCCGTCACAGTGAAGTGGCGGTGACTGTTAGCCATTTGTGCAGGGAGGGGAAACGGAGGCCCAGAGAGGACGAACTGGCTCGCCAGGGTCACACCGCAGGGCAGGCCAGGGCCAGGAATAACAAGCAAGGGTTGCCCTCCGCCTGCCGCTCCCAGGGCCCCAGGGCCGGGGTGCAGGGGCTTAGGCCACAGGCCCCTCCACGTGCCACCATTCCCGTCCTCCCGCAGGATGGACCTGCCTTCGGCCGCCGTGGTCAGCGTGGTGCAGTCCAGATCCAGACCCGGTGAGTCTCCTTCCCCGGGAGCCCGCGGTGGGGACGGGGACGGGGCGCGGGGCATCGTGGCCCCGAAGGCGTTATTTCAAGTGGCTCCCAAACCTGCAGCCCCTTCCCTGGCCCGCCCCTTGTGTTCCCTGTAGCGGCCTCCAAGCCCGGCCTTGCGGCGAGGGCTCCCTCCCGGAAAAAGAAGAACAAAAAAGGCCCCGTGATCAAAATCACTGAAATGTCTGAGAAGTTCCTGTCGCAGGAGTCCGAGGTCTCAGAGTAAGGCAGCGGGACCCAGGCGCCCGGGTCCCTCCCGGCCGCCCGAGGGCCTCCAGCCAGACTCAGGCCGTGGTGTGGAGCCTGATCCGGGACTGAAAGGGAGGGGGTTCAAAGCCGGGGCTGCTTTTCTGTGGGTTGCGGGGAGCTGGGGGGCACACGGGAGTGTCCCCGGCCATTCAGAAGCAGCCGCTCCATCTCAATGTTTCAGCCCTACCCTTCCAACCTCTGGCCAGACTGGGTAAACTGGAATGGGGGTCAGGTGTATCTCCACCTCCTTTCCCCTCTGAGGCTCCTCCCCAAACAGAGGGCTCTGACCAAGGAACCTTTGACCCCTTTTGCCCAACCCTTGCCCTAAACTCACTTATCAAGCCTCACCTTGCCTCTGCCTCAGGACCGAGGCTGGCGCCCTCGTCCACCCACCCCCAGCCAGTCAGGGATCAGGAGCCGAGGAGGGCGGCTTGGGCCCCCTCCCCACATCCGGAGCTCCTGCAGAGGCTGGGTGCTGAGCACCACCTGGGGCCCCCCAGAGACCTGACAGTATTAGGGAGTGAAGGGAGGGAGCTCCCCAGGTGTGTGGGACCTGAGCCTGGACCTCTGAGGTCAGCCCAGACATGCGTGCCCCTTCCCTCCTCCCGCGGGGCCCTCACGGTGGGCCAGTCAGGGTTGCACAGGCTGCCCAGGCAGCTCCTGGCTCCTTCTCCAGAAGCTCTTCTTGCCATGATAAAACCAAACCCCCTGTGAGAGGGAGGCCAGATGGCAGCCTGACACCAGGCAGGGGAATCTGGCCCTCTCTTCCCCTCCCTGCCATCCCGGGGTTCACCACCCAGCCCAGGGTGCAAGCTCTCTGCCCCCCTGCTCCCCCACCACACATACCCCTCCCCACGCCTAGGCGATTCCCAAGCCTGAATCCTGGCTTTGGTGTCCCAGGCCCTGGAGACCCCTAGCGCCACCTCCACCACAAAACCCTGGGCCATTTCCCACAAATCCCAACTCTCGGGGTCCCTGTTCTCTCCATCAGGCCAAACAGCCCGGCCCGCCCCTCCACCCCTTCTTCATTTACTGAGGAGCCCGGCACATCCCACACCTGTGGGGTTAGAGCTCCTTCTTCTCTTCCCCGTCCGCCCCCGCCTCCTACAAAGCCCACTCCCCTGCCTGCCCCGGCGGGGTGGGGGGCGCGTGAAGAAGGCACAGTCCAGGCAGGTCTGGGAGTCTCTGAGCCCTTCCCGTTGGGCTGGGGAGCCCCAGTGACAACCAAAAAGGAATTCGGCATCCAAAGAGAAGATCTGGTGCTGGGAGGAGCATGCCTCTTTCCTCATCTTGGCTCTCACTTTTGGGGCTTGCATGGGGATCCTGGCAGCTCCGGCCGCCCCCTCCACCACCCACCCTCCCCCCCCAGCCCTCTCCCTCCCTGCCCCTCGCCCCATCCCTCTGCTGACCCCAGTCTTCAATTCCTTCATCTCACTTTCCGGGACATGTCCCCCAAGGCCTCGGCCCCAGCAAGGCCTCAAGGTCCTCCACGCCTGTGGGGGAATGTCAGGCTGGAGGGAACTCAGACATACACTCATCCCTGAAGTCCCAAAAGGGTGCTGATTGCTGCTTTTTCTCTGCCTATTTATTGGTTTCCGAGGGAGCAAATCCTCAGTGGGGATACGAGATATATAAAGTATATATATATATATATTATTTTTCATAACTTATGTGGCTTTTAACTTATTGCTTCCCTTCCTGTTTCTGCATATCAGTGCTGTATTTACTATCTGGGCAGACAACACGTATCCCAGCCACCCCACCTGGCTGGCTGACTATCCTGAGGGCAATGCCCCCGCCTCCTGCCAAGGGATGAATAAAGTGCTGAGATTTGTCCATGGACAGAGCTGTAGTGTCTGTTTTTAATCTCTCCGCTCGGGACCGGCCGGGTACAGGTCAAACAGGGGGGATTCTCCAGTTATGGGGAAAGGGTTCCAGGGACTTTTTTTGGGGGGGGGAGGGCTCCAAGGACTTAATGATACCTTCAGACCAGGGCAACCTGGACACAGAGAGCTCTCCCACCCCATCATCCAATCAGGAGGCTTTCCCATGCTGACCTAGGTCGCCAGCACCTCCTGGCACACCCGGGCACCACGTGGCCGCCTTGGCCAGCACGGATGCGGGGGCTCCCCCGAGCGACGGCAGGTTCCTTCTCAAGCACTTCTCCCCGCCCGTGGGGCTTGGCACAGCCCGGGGTAGATTCTGATGGGTACAGGCCTAATCCTGCCAAACCAAATTCTAGATCAACAACCAAGAATTGAGGACTTTCTCCGAGCCCAGCCCTGCTCTAGGACCCCAACTGCTGCCCACCCCTCCACCTCAAGGAGCTCACAGGCGTCGGGTTGAGGGATAGGCCGTCTACCTAAGACAGCCATCCCCTACTTCCTGACCACGCGAGAGGTTCCGGGGAGGGGAAGGGAAACCAGAGAATCAGAACAGGCTCCTGGGGGTGGGGGGGAAGTGGGGCTTCGAGCACCAAGGAGCCAGCTAGACTGGCAGACGAGCAGGTGTCTCAGGGGCAGGAAGCCTGAGCCAAGAAGGGCCTTTGAAGCCCCCGTGTCCTGGCTCGCCCATCACGGCCACCTCAGACAAACGGAACCTCAGTTTACTCATTTGCAAAACGGAGCATAGACCAGCCCTACCGACCTGATAGGGCGTCGGAGGATCTGATGAGATAGCTGTGTTCACTTCCGTGAGCAGCACCACACCTTTCGTTTCAAGCGCGCTCGGAGCGTAACACATGTGAAGGATCGCTAGTGGGGTCGCTATCTAATGAGAGGTTGTGGATTCAAGATCAAGAAGACCCACTGGTTTGGATCCCCCCCATCCCCCATCCCCCACCGCCCACCCCAGGCTGGCTCCCTCGGGGCACAGGGCAGCCAGGCCCCCCCCACCTCCCCACCCCCACCCCCAGCCTGGAAGTTCCCAGACTTCCGCTCAGAGCGGATCCATTCTTCCGAGGCCCCTGCTCTCAGAACTCAGGAGAAACTGATGGAAAACTCCACGTCCCCCTCCAGAAGAGGCCTGGAACTGAGAGCAATCCTCTACTTATCTTTTTCTGTTAATTTCTGACTTGTGATTTTCTTGAATGCTAATTTGGATCTCTGAACCTAAATATGAATTTCAGAGCCAAAAAACTATGTGACATATTTGTTATTTCATTCCTCCCACTTTCTTTGAATTTATTAATTTCTTAAGCCATCTCTGCGCCCAACACGGGGATTTGAACTCACAGCCCCGAGGGGATCAAATAAATGAGCCAGCCAGGCACCCCTGAATTCATTATTTTTATTTATTGTTTTATCATTTTCCAATTCTTGGGTTAAATGCCTTAATTTCCCATCTTTCTTCTTTTTCAATATAAGATTCTCAGAAGACCATGAATGCCCTTTTAAGAACCGTTTTGACTGATTCCTATTGTTTTCATGTACAGCAGTTTTATTAGCATTTCTTTAAAGCAATTTTACTCTTTTTTTTTTTTTTCTTTAAAGATTTTGTTTAGGGACGCTCAGGTAGCTCAGCGGTTTAGCGCCGCCTTCAGCTCCGGGCGTGATCCTGGAGACCTGGGATTGAGTCCCACATCGGGCTCCCTGCATGGAGCCTGCTTCTCCCTCTGCCTCTCTCTGTCGCTCATGATTAAATAAATAAAATATTTTTTAAAAAATAAATAAATAGGGATCCCTGGGTGGCGCAGCGGTTTAGCGCCTGCCTTTGGCCCAGGGCGCGATCCTGGAGACCCGGGATCGAATCCCATGTCGGGCTCCCGGTGCATGGAGCCTGCTTCTCCCTCTGCCTGTGTCTCTGCCTCTCTCTCTCTCTCTCTCTGTGTGTGACTATCATAAATAAATAAAAATTTTAAAAAAATTTAAAAAAAAATAAATAGAAAGAAAGAAGAAAGAAAGAAAGAAGAAGAAAGAAAGAAAGAAGAAAGAAAGAAAGAAAGAAAGAAAGAAAGAAAGAAAGAAAGAAAGAAAGAAAGAAAGAAAATGACTTCCCTACCCAAAGAAGGAAACTCTCCTGCCCCTTTCCCACTAGCTGCTCCTGAGCAGCTCTCCGGAGACTCGGGGTCGGCTCCCCCTCCCCGCGCAGGCTCCCTCCTCCCTCCTCCTTCCCTCTCCTGCCCTCCAGAGCAAGTCCGTGAACACCTGGCCAAGGATGCCACCCCTGCTCCAACTACAACAAAACTAAGCCCCTGCCTGGGTTTGGCTCTTGCTTCTCCTTGGTCTCTGGTCCTCCCAACCTGTGAGACAGAGAGGACAGGTGTCATTAGCTGAGGCCCCGTGGGGCCAGTCACTGTAACCCTGGCCACCCAGCAGGTGAAAGGAAGCATTTTGAATCCATGGAAGCCTTCGTTCCCCCCGCGGACCGCCCGCTATAGGGCGGTCGGTGCAAATGACCAAACCCCAGAGTTGAAGAAATGGAGACTGTGAAAGCCTCACCCTCAGACCAAAAAGGTGGTGGGGTTGAGCACTTGCCCAGCAGCCGGTGCCCAGCCGAAGCCCCGGGCTCAGCGTGGATAGTCAGAGCTCAGAGGCCGTGGGCCAGAGCTAGCGAGTCAGCACCCCGGCGGCTCCAGAGAAAACTCCCTGTAAGGGGGGAGCCCAGGACAGGCCCCAGGGGCTAGGGGTTGGCTGCATGACCTCCTCGACTAGAAGGAAGGTGGTCCCTAGATTTGGGAAGCTCCAGAGGCTGATGGGGGTGGGTGGGGAGATGCACCCACACAGAAACAGAGACAGACCCAGAGATACCTGGGCAGAGCTCAAGACCTCCACACTGGGGTCTGCAGAGCAGTGGGGGGGCCTTAGTCAAAGGGGACTTGGAGGAGGGAAGGAAGCAGCTGGAAAGGAGGGGGTGTTAGGGCTGGCAAGGAACAGGGAGTGGAAATGGCCTGGGGCAGGGAAGTGGAACAGACTTGCTCAGCCTCCAGACAGGGGCAGAGAGCAAACCACGGGCGACCAGACGGGAACAGAGGAAGCCCGCACTGAGTGAGGAAAACTATGGAAGCACAGGTCAGAATGTGGGGTAACCCCTGAAACCCCGCCCCCGCCCTGCCCCGCCCCAAAGAGAAGCCGACCGACCGTGAGCTGTACCATTCAAGGCTGCATCCCCGCATCTAGCAGAGGTGCCCGGCACACAGTCGGTGCTCACTAGGCGCTGGACAAGTGAATGAAGGGGTGGTTGGCAGGTGATTGCAGCTGCATCAGGATGAAAGATGCGCCGCCCACCTCGGAGGGCTTTTTGAGCACCTACTGTGTGCTGCACCCCGCGCCCAGCCCAGCAGGGAGGGAGGAGGGGAGAGAGGGTAAAAAGGAGTCCTTGCCCTCAAGGGGCTTCTGGCTTCCCGCCAGGATCCAGCTCCTGGTCCCCTGTTGTGCCCAAGTCCCCTCTGTTGCGGTTGGCCACGTGCTCTCTGCGGGACCTGGGGCGAGTCACGTCCCCCCTCTGGAGTTGTTTCTCCATCTGTAAAATAAGGTATTAACTGGCTGCCCCTGCAGGTCCCTCTGATGTTGACACCTTGACACCTGCCCATCCCCTCCCTAGTCACCTGATTGATTCTCTGGGCAGCTCAGCCTCGAACAGGGGCAGCAGTCAGGCTAACCGACACATGGCCTATAGAGCAACCCTGCTTCTCTAGCTGTTGGCCCTGGACAGCTGTGGGGGATAGGGCACCGCCCCTGGGTCTGGCCTGAAGTTTAAAGAGAAGATGCACCATAAAAGAATTTAGCTCAGTGCCTGGCACATGCTAATGCTTCAATATAGCAGTAGCAGCAAACATGCTGATTATGAAAAGCTTCCCCCTCATCCCCCTGCCTGGCCCGGGGGGTGGCGGGGAGCAGTTGGGTGAGGGCCCACACCTGTGCCCAGCATCACCCGCACCTTCGCCCCCCAGAAGAGGCCGGGGCTCACAGCTCTGTTTGGGGGCGGCTGAGGGTTAGAGAGGACAGGGAAGGGGCCCATCCCTCCGGTTCCCTGCGGGAGGGGACAGCCCACAAGCCATCGGGGCAAGGTCAGTGCCCCCCACCCAAGGCCAGAGGACACCGCGGCGACCACTGCCCTCTGCCGGCCGCGGCGAGGCCAGCACTTCACCAGAGCGACCTTAGGGAGGTGGAGGCTGGGAGGAAGCGAGACGGGGCTGCGCTCCCCAGCCCCCCACACACCTAGCTCCAATACCAGGCCTCAGTGCTCAGAGGCTCCCAGGGCTGAGCCCCTGGAGCCGGGACCTCAGGCCAAGCCATCCTTGCTCCGGGAAGGGCTGCCACCGCCTGCCAGCCCCAGGGAGCCTGTGCCCACCAGACAGGTCACTCCCTGGGCTTTGGCTCCTCTCACTTGTCACACCTCATCCATCAGCTCAGATGTCACCTCCTCGGAGAGACCCGCCCCCCAGAAACAGCCCCCTGCCACCCCCACCCTACTTTCTATTTCTTGCTTTATCATTACCCCAACTCGAGTTCTTCGGAGCACTGAACACCATCTGCCTTTCTTGATTTTTCCTTCTCTGGTCTATCATCTGGTATCCAGTCAGGTCACACAGAGGGAACTGGATGCACACAGCTGATAGCGTGGGGACTGAAAGCTTCAAGAACAAAGTGCAGGGGTGGAGGGTGCTGAGGAATTCTAGAAAGCGAACCCAGGAGGCAATACCAGCTGTAGGGCCTTCCCCACACCCAGGAGCTCAGGCGAGGGCCCCAAGGAGCTGGGTCTTGGACACGGGTGCAGGGGGATTGGACAGAGCAAAATGTTTTCCTTCTACTGGAACATTTGGAAGTAAAGCCTGGGTGCCCGTTGTGACAAGATGGCCACGGCCCCCCAGGCTTCCAGAAGCTGCGCACATGTCCCCGGTGGAGGATGTGTGACACCTGCAGATCCCCTGCTGGAAGGACTCTGTTCAGAAACAACCAACATCCCCCCCAAAATAAACAACTGGGACCACATCCAACTAAAAAGATTCTGTACCACACGGGAAACCATCAACAAAATGAAAAGGCAGCCCACGGACCGGGAGGAAATGTTTGCAAATCATGGATCTGATTAGGAGCTAATCAAAATATATAAAGAATTCCTGCAACTCCACAGCAAAAAAAAAAAAAAAAAGGCAAACAGCCCAATTTTTTTAAATGGGCAGAGGTGGCCAGCAGGTACATGAAAAGGTGCCCACCATCACTCATCATCAGGGAAAGTCAAATCAAAACCACAATGAGATACCACCTCACACCTGTCACAATGGCGGGTATCAAAAATGCAGGAAATAGCAAGTGTTAGCAAGGATATGAGCAAAGGGAATCCTCGTGAACTGTTGGTGGGAATACAAATTGGAAAGTATGGAGGTTCCTCTAAAAATCAGGGATAGAACTTCCATATGATCCAGGAATTTCAGCTCTGGGAATACACCCAAAGGAAACGAAGTCACTACCCCCAAGAGATATCTGCTCCCTCGTCTTCACTGTAGCATTACTCACAATAGCCAAGAAATGGAAATAGCCTAAGTGTCCATCTACGGATGGATGCATAAAGAAATCGCGGTACACCGTACATATCCAACGGAACACTTGCTGTTCGGTCATAAAAAGAAGGAAATCCTGCCATTTGTGAACATGGATGGACCTTGAGAGCATTATGCTCAGTGAAATGTCACACAGAAAGACAAATGCTGCATGATCTCGCTTATTTTTTTAAAGATTTTATTTATTTATTCATGAGAGACATAGAAAGAGGCAAAGACACAGGTAGAGGGAGAAGCAGGCTCCTCGTGGGGAGCCCGATGCGGGACTCGATCCCAGGACCTCAGGATCAAGCTCTGAGCCAAAGGCAAGATGCTCAACCACTGAGCCACCCAGATACCCTGATCTCACTTATATATGGAACCCAAACAACAGATTCACAGAAGAAAAGGACGGACGGGTGAGTGTCAGAGATGGGGGGGGGGGAATGGGTAAAAAAAAAGAGAAAGAGGAAAAAATAAAAGAAAGCAAAAGGAAGAAAGGAAGGAAAGGGGGAGGGAAGGAAAGAAAGAAAGAGAGGGAGGGAGGGAAGCAGGGTCAGAGGGAAGGCGGAAAGATCATCCATCACCCTCTTTTGATTGCTAATTTTTTTTTTTTTTTTTACATTTTCAATGTTTTTCAAAGGGAGAAACCTGCCTCTCAACCCTGTGCCAACTAGGGCAGGGAGTAGCGGAGCTTACCACAGCCACTCAACTCCTGTCCCAAAAAGAGCGAGAAAGAACCAGAATGCTCCTGCCTTCTCCTCCCCATCCCGCAGTCCTCCAGCCCCTAAGGGTTTGTGCCAGCTGTGGTCCAGCCGCCGCGAAGCCAGGCACCTCCCTCCACGGAATGCGGGCTCCACCGCCAGGGAATGCACGCGACCTCGAGCCAGCACTCGACACTCACTTGACAAATATTTACCGATGCCTACAACGTGCCGGGCGTGTTTCAGGCTCTGAAGATACAGCACAAACAAATCCGCCCGAACTCTGCTCACACGGGGTTTACGTTCTCACAGGGGAGGGTGGATAAGAAAGAAATGTATTGTAAAAGAGACAGGTGGCCAGATGGCAATAATAAGTTCTAGAGGGAAAGAAATGAAATAAAAATAAATTCTGGAGGGAAGCATAAAGGCGGCAGGTGCACGGGGAGTGCTGGGAGTCGGGGGTGCTTAATCGGGAGGGCGGGGAAGCCTCACTGCCAGGAGGACACTTCATCAAAACGCAGAAGGAGGTGAAGAAACAAGCCACGGGGATGCCCAGGGAGAGCATTCTGGCAGAGGGATCGGCAAGGGCAAAGGCCCTGAGGCAGGACCCTGCCTAGCGTGCCTGGGGACCGGCAAGGAGGCCAGTGCAGGGGCACTGCAGGGAGAGGGGAGAGCCAGAGGACACAGGCCGGACGCACAGGGCCAACTGCGCCAGGCCCTTTGGACACGTGAGGACAAGGTCTGGAGTGGACAGTGGCTGGATGTGGCTCTCTGCTAAGAGGTTGGGGGCCGGAGCAGAACAAGCCCTAGGCCACGTCCCCGCCAACAGAATGGTAGCCCCCCAGGCAGGGCCCAGCCTACGGGACGTGCTCATCACAGTCCCAAAGGGCCTGGCACTTAGCAGATGCTCATTAAATACTGTTGACGGAAGCTGAGGACACCCGTGAGAGCTCGGCCAGCTGGCAGGACGTCTGTCGAGGCCCGGGCCGGGCACCTAGCTCACATCGCCCCTATTCCAGGGGAGCACCTGCCCGGTCCGCCCCCCACCCCCTGGCAGAGCTGAAGCTGCCCAGGCCTGTCTGACTCCAGGGCCCCTGCTCTCTACACCGTCCCCGAGGCCCAGCTCCCGCCAGGTCGTTCCCACCCCGCCGGGCTCCCCCGGGCCTCTAACACCAGCCCAGAATGCTCCAGAGGGGGAGGAGGCTGAGCCCGGGCCTGTCCCTCCAAGGCTCTGTGAATCGGGGTGTCTACCTGCCCCCGGGAGTCTGCTAGCCCACCCACCTGCAGCGACGACCGCACCTGCGCCCGGCCCGCTCCTCCCTCCATCCGCGGGCCTCGAGCGCCGCCTGCCGACCGCTGCTCCGCTCGCACCTGCAGGCCCCGCTGCTGCAGGGGCAAGGGGGCCCTGGACCAGAACCGGCCTCAGCTGGACCAGAACCGGCCTCAGCGCTTCTCCCCCACACCCCAACCACAGGGGAGTCCCTCCCCCGGCACTCGGAGGTCGAAGGGGATTACCTGGTGCAGGTAAGGGGACAGCACACAGCCAAGTCCCCAGGTCCTGGGACTTACCTGCGGTCTCCCTGGAGCATTTCCCTAGGCGGCGGGGAGCTGAGCCTTGAGGGACGTGGGTAAGGAAGGCAAGATCGGGGCTCCCTGGGCCAGTGCCCTGCTTAGGGACGGAAGGAAACCCAGGCCACCAGGAGCCTGGGTGGCTCTGCTTCCAGCTCAGGCCCTGAACCCAGGGTCCCTGCTCCCCGCCCCCCGCACCACAGGGAGCCTGCCTCTCCCTCTGCCTCCCCCTTTCTCTGTCTCTCATGAATAAATAAATAAAATCATTTTAGGAAGAAAGAAAAAAAGAAAGAAAGAAAGAAAGAAAGAAAGAAAGAAAGAAAGAAAGAAAGAAAGAAAGAAAAAAGGAAGGAAGGAAGGAAGGAAGGAAGGAAGGAAGGAAGGAAGGAAGGAAGGAAGGAAGGGAGAAAGAGAAAGAAAGAAAGAAAGAAAGAGAAAAGAAAGAAAGAAAGAAAGAAAGAAAGAAAGAAAGAAAGAAGAAAGAAAGAAAGAAAGAAAGAAAGAAAGAAAGAAAGAAAGAAAGAAAGAGAAAAGAAAAGAAAACCCAGGCCAGCCCCAGCCCCAGCCTTAATCCCTCTCACACTCATTCCTCTTACTCCACCTTGTCCCTACCCATCGTATCTCTCCCCAAAATCCCCCTCCTTCAAATCCTCAGAATTAAAAAAAAAAAAAGCAAAAAAACAAACAAAAAACAAATCCTCAGACGTCCCAGTGCCCCCCCAAGGCCCTCATACATGCTGCTCATACATGCTGCCCTCATACATACCTGTGCCGAGGTAGGAGCCCAGGAAGGGGACAGCAGGTGGGTGAGCTGAACAGTGAGGGCAGCCTTTGCGGAGCACCACGTGCACACAGGCACGTGGCTATGAGCAGATGTGCACACACACACTCACCATGCACACGTGTGCACACAGGTATGCAGGTGCACTCTGCGCACATATGTGCTTGTGTCACATGCTCATACGTGGGCGTTGTGTGCACACCTGCATGCATGGGCACGGGTGTCTACACCTAAGTGGGCGTCCTGAGGCACAGACCGGCGCAGGTCCCCTATCAAAGCACACACCACATGCACGCACCCCCCCCCCCCACTGATGCTCCTGTGCACACATGTCCGCACAAGTCTAGGGGTAAAGCGATACTCTGGAGTCAGAGAGACCTCAGGAAGAACCGCCGCTTGGCTTTACCACTCAGTTGCTGTGACCTTGGATGTGGGTGACTTTTCAGAGCCTCAGTCTCTCTGTCTATAAACGCAGGTAACAGGGGTGCCTGTCGGGGAGTAAGGACCCTCATGGATGGGTGGGTGTCAGCCCGCAGAACCCCGGCCTCGGGCCTGCGTGTGGCTGTGACTGTAAAGTAGCCAGGCCACCACCTGCGGTTTGAGGCCGTGGCTCCCCTGAGCCCAGAGCCCCCCACCACCCGGCACAGGCACGCACGTGTGCACCACACAGGGGCTGTCTGTGTGTCCCTGCTGTTTGCACGGGCGGCTTAGCTACCAGGCGGATGGAAGAGCACGCGGGCCCCCGGGAGCCCGGCCCTCCCACCCCAGCCTGTCGGGCAGGGCCTGGCCAGGATGCCGGCCTTCCTGCTGCCTTTCCTCTTACTCTTGGCCACAGACGCGGGCACGAAATGAGGGACTCGGGGACCCACTCACCCTCCAAGGCACCACCGGCTTTGCCCTGCCCCCAGCAAGTTGGGGCCCTTCCCTGAGACTGGAAGACTCCAGGATCCTCCTGGCGGTTCCCCAGCCTGCCTGACAGCCCCCTCCCCAACTCCGTGGCCCCACAGGCCCCAGGCTGCTGAGACCATGCCTCGGGGAGGGCGAGAGGTGGGAGGCCCACCGCCCCGGTGCCCTGCCCCCTACACACGCTGCCCGCATTGCCTCCTAAATAAAGGACCCAAGGTCCTCTCCTAGGACCCAAGTCCCCTCAGAAAACTGCCAGGCCAGGCCACCTCGGGGCCCGGGCCCAGAAAGAGAGCTGCTCCTTGTCCTGGGTGCGGTGCAGAGAACAACCTGGGTTGACAGGCTAATTCTGAAGAACTTCCCAAGGGATCGGGGACAGCCGCGTGGCAGGCCACCCCTTAAAATTATGCCATTCAGTCACCAGGCCCCCAACCTACCAGGCCCCACAGGAATGATCTCAGAACCTTGCCCCTGCCCATTGTCACCCCCAGGTGGGCAGGGTCCCCTGGCAGGAACTGCTGCCATGTGTAGCTGACAATGAGAGCCATTTTCTTTAGTCCTCTGGCCCAAAGGTAGGGTGCGCAACCCATTCAGGTGCTTGCCCTTCCGGGTCCCTCCCCCCAAAATAGTTCCAGGGCACCCCAGGTGTGGGGATGCAGAGTACCACAAGCCTCCCAGGGGTGGAATCCTAGCACAGTGAATGTAGCCTCCTGCCTCATTTTACAGATGGAAAAACTGAGGCCCAGGGAGAGGAGAGGCCTTGCTAGAACCACACAGTGGAGGTGAGCTTCAGGCCCGGACCTGGGCCTCCTGACCTCTCCCTCCCCTGCCCCTACGTCTTGGGAGACAGCCAGGGCTCCCATGAATCCCTCTGAGCTTTGCTCTGTGTGCTGGGACTGTCCAGCGGGCGGGGTAGAAAGGGAAAGAAGGGACACACACACCAAAATCGGTGGGTACTTTGCCAGGAGGAGGAGCAGACCGAGGAGACTTCTTCCCAGGGCCTGGCCTTAGAGCTGACAGGACCAGCACTGCCCAGACAGGGTCCCTCCTGGAACTTCCGGGGCCTAGAAGACGGCCAGAGTGAGCCAGTCACTAGTGTGACACAGACACACCTGGGTTTGGGAAGGGGGACCCTGAACACAGTCTGAGCTCCACGCTGTCTCCACCACGACGGCTTGGCAGTTTTCAAACAACCCAAAAAGCGTGGAGATGAGAAAATGAGGAAAGAGCCTCCATCTACCAGCCCGTCAGATGGAAATAGGGCTTATGCTCTCCTGCCCCCCACTCACCCCATGCTGCCAGAGGGGAGGCCCTCCCTGCAAGCGCGGGATGTGCCTCCCCACCCCTCCGACTCAGCCCTGCAGGCCAAGAGCCGAGTCAGCAGGAGCCGAGGGGCTGAGCCACCCTCCAGCTCCCTCCCGGCAGCTCCGCGAGCCCTGCTTCTCCTGGGAGACACGGGACGCGGGAGACCAGCCCGAGCCTGTAACCAGAACAGGCCAGAGTTGGCATTTCTCTTTTCTGTGCCCTGCACCCCCAAGCCCGCCACCCACTCCCACCGTGAGGGCCACAGCCAGGCCTAGGACAGGATGGGGGGACCCCGAGGCCCTATTCCAGGAGCCGGGGGAGGTGGGCAGGGACCAGCCAGCATCCTTTGGCAGGTGGTGGGCCACCGTCCATGAGCGCCCCAGCGCCACTGCCCACGACTGTCCTGCAAGATGGGCTCACCGCCTCTCCCAGCGGATAAAGCCAATGAGGCCAATGAGGCCGGGCTCCCCGCACAGCTCCGCTGCCCCAGGGCGCAGGGGGGCGCAGGTGGGTGCAGGGGGGCGCAGAGGGGCGCAGGTCGGTGCAGGGGGGCGCAGGGGGGCGCAGGGGGCGGCCCCCGAAAGGTGCCGTGGACCTGGGGTGAGGCCGGTGTGAGGGCCGGGCCTCGGGGTCCCTCGGGGCCTGTGCGCCCTGCAGCCGCGCCCGCGCCAGGGCCCGCCCCAGGGCGCCCAGCAGGGGTGGGGGGGGCGGGGTCCCCGCAGCGCCGACACCTGGTGTCCCTCCGCCCGCGGCCGGCGTGCCCGGGCAGGGAGGCGGCTCAGGGCGGCCCGGACGGGCCGGGCCGGGCCGGGCCGGGCCGGGCCGGGACGCGGGCGGCGCCGCCACATCTGAGCATCCGAGCCCGCAGCATTCCCCGGCGCCCCGCTGGGGCAGGGCGGGCAGGGGCAGGGGCGGGAGGAGCTTCCCCAGGCCTGTCGGGCACCGCCTCCTGCCGGCCGCCGCGGACCACTGCAGGGCCCTGGGAGAGGCCGGGACGGGCGCCCTGGGGCTGCTCAGGGGCGCCCCCGCCGCCCCCGCCGCGCCCCTCGCTCCGCAGACACGCCCCGGGGTGCCCGGCGCTGGAGCGCACTGCAGGGCGCCGCCCCCTGCACTTGCCAAGGCTCGGAGCCAGCCCCCCGCCAGCCAGCACCCCGACACCCAGCGCCCCAAGGCCGCAGTAGGCACGCGGCCTGCACAGCCGGGCTGCAGAAGGCCTCCAGCTCCCGGACTCCCGTGCAGGAAGGGGCCCAGCCTGAGCCTCCTCTCCCCGGCTTGAGCTGCTCGGACATTTTCCGAAGGCGCGGGTCATGCGACCCTCCACAGCCCCTACTCCTGCCACAAGCCAGCCACCGGGGCGTCCCCCAGGCCTTGCCTGGCCACTCCAAGACCCCTCGTATCAACAGCAAAATGCTTATATGGCAGCACTGTTCTTCCTGCTTTATAAATACTCACGCATTTAGCAATTCTGCTCAGAACAAAGCCCGCATGGCCCCTGCCCACGCCACACACACACACACACACACACACACACACACACACACACACTACTCGTGCCAGTCAGTACATCCACATTCCTGGGCCTGGGCTTCCACAGATTTCCTGCCTGGGCCCCCCCACCAGGGGCCACTGTGCTTCAGAACACTGGGCACCGCCTGTTCTTCCCCCAGCCAGCGCCCCCTTCCCCGCCGACGTGCCCAGGACTCGAGCAGCACCGTGGTTGACAGGTGCCGGGGAAGGAACACGGACTCTGGCCCCAGCTACCGCGGGTGCTGTGTGACCTGGGGCAACGCGTGACTCACTGGAAGCCCCAAGTTCCTGAGCTGGTTGGAAGAGGCCATTTCTAAAGCCACGTCCGAGCTGCCCATCTGGGATTCTGCGTGGGCTTGTTTGCTTCCCAATGTGGTCTTTCTCCTGGGGTCATGGTGTTTGTATACAGTAAATGCTCACTAAATGCATGAACTAACAGTTGTTCACAGCCTGTAACCCTGTTCTCAGCATCCTCACTCTGAGCCTGGGAACTGGGAGGAACTCTACCCTCTGCCTCCATGCCCTGGCCCTCCTGGCTCCTAGAACCTCCTGGTGGATCCAGGTCCAGGCCCAGAGAAGTCATGTCAGGGAGGGAGTGCTGATGGGGAACAGGCCGGGCAGTCTCCCCCTCCCTCTAACCCCCTGAAGGGCCTGGCTCCAGCCTCCAGCCGAGGGGGAAAACTAGCCCAAGTTCTCACATGCCCAGATGCCCACACTAGGAACCAAAGGTCCCTGTGGGCAGCACCTACAGGCTGTACCCTGGGATTTCCCACCTGGAAAGTCTGGAAGAGTCCATTGACCATGGTTTTCAGCGTGAACCTTAACAAGCCCGTTACAAACACTTATCGAGTGGCACCGGGAACTCCCGAAAGTCCTGGGGACACAGGCTAGTTCAGGACACAGAGAAGATTCTGGAAACCAGCTCAGTGCAGAGTCAAGTGCTGGGGCGTAGCACTTCCTGGAGAGGGGTGTGTGTGCAAGGTATGGAAGGCCAGGCCGGGGCCAGCAGGCTGGGGAGAGGCTTGGAGACCCTGCAGGTGGAGGAGAGGGAGGAGAGAACGAGGGCACTTGCAATTCCGACCTCCAAATTACTGCAGCCTGAGCACCGGTCGGTCTGCAACCTCCCGTGGACGTGGCAAGAAGAGAGGGGGTTCAACACGCAGCAGGAAAGACTAGAGTCAGACCACAGACAGAACTTCCTGCTAGAACCTCTGAATTCCAAACTGGCAGCAGACTGTGGGGTTCCCTGTTCCCCAGGGCCTTCGAGAACAGGAGCCACCCTGAGGGCTTCGCCCAGGGTCCTCTCTACGCCATGGCAGGGGTCCCAGGGAAGAATTCCAAGGGCTGCATCACGCAAGGGAGGCTGGGAACGGGAGAGGACACCTCAGCCATCCTCACGTGTTTGGCCTGGTTTTCTTGACACAGAAGTTGCTTCGTCAGCTCCCTGGGAAACCTCAGCGCGGTATCTG
This sequence comes from Nyctereutes procyonoides, assembly GCF_905146905.1. Lineage (NCBI taxonomy): Eukaryota > Metazoa > Chordata > Mammalia > Carnivora > Canidae > Nyctereutes > Nyctereutes procyonoides. Next base: position 3,146,037 of record NW_026575124.1, on the reverse strand, counting down.
TGCTGGGAGGCTCCTGCGCCGGGACAGACGGCCCGGGGGAGCCCAGCAGGGCTGCTCCGTCGGGGCAGGTTGGCCCCCGGCCCCCACGGCCCCCACGCCGTCCCCCCAGCTGGGCCACGTGGGCGCACTCACCAAGCAGGACCCGGTGCCCCGCAGGCCCAGGCCCGGCTAGACAAGGAGCAGCAGAGAGCATCGGCCTCCCCCAGGAAACAGGCCTCCGGTGCCCAGAGCCCACCAGAGGGGTGCAATCAGCTAACATCCAAGGAGGGGCGCCTGGGGGGCTCGGCGGCGGAGCCCCCCCTCTGCCTGTGGCTCAGGGCGTGATCCTGGAGTCCCGGGATCCAGTCCCAGGGAGCCTGCTTCTCCCTCTGCCTGTGTCTCTGCCTCTCTCTGTGTCTCATGAATAAAGTCGAAAGAAGAAAGAAAGAAAGAAAGAAAGAAAGAAAGAAAGAAAGAAAGAAAGAAAGAAAGAAAGAAAGAAAGAAATTTAGAGCCCATGCTTTTATCTCTGGGGTGAAATTCCAAGGTGGTGCACCTGCCACACAGGACGCGCATCCTGGGAGCCTACAAAACACAGTGCCCCCAAGGGCTGGAGAGGGCCCGGCAGGGGTGGGTGGGGGCCCCTGGGGAAGGTCAGCTTCTCAAAGGAGGCCCTCGTGGAGAGCTGGAGACAGATATTCCCGGCAGGGAGGCAGGCACTGGAGAGAGGCCTGCGTCCTCAGGCTGTCCCCACCAGGCCTCGAGGCGGGCAGGTAGGCGAGCTGGGGTAGGCCGCCCCACCTGGAGACCTGGCCCGAATCGCCCTGCAGCCTCAGCTCCCTTGGAACAGTGAGGGGCGGCCCTGGCCTCGGGAGCCGGACGGCGGGGGGCCGGAAGCTCCTGGGCTCTAGGGGAAGGTGGCCGGGACCGCGCCCCAGAGTGGCTGGGTGAAGGGACACTCCATAGGGCTTAGGGTCCTCACGCGTGAATTCACAGCCCCTGGCCGCCCCTCCCCTCATCGCAGAGAAGAGGGAGCCGGCTCAGAAAGGAGCAGTCACTTAGCCAAGGTCACGCAGCAGCCTCATGGAGCCTGGGCTGCCTCTTGTGCGTCCAAGGTGGGGAGGGCTAGGCCTTCCCCCGTGCCAGGGGCGGGGGGGCTACCGCCCCCCAGAGTCTGGGCAGGTAGCAGGGCTCCCTGAGGTAAAGGGGTGAGGGCAGGGGGGCCCTGGAAGGCTCCGGCCACAAAGGGGCTTCCACCCCAGCCAGAGCTGCTGTTGGGCCGGGCGGGGCAGGCAGGCCTGGAGGCTGGGAGGTACCTGTCCTCCCCACCCGCCAGACGCCAGGCGGCATTTGTTACCTTATAAGGCGCTTTCTGCTCTCCCTCCAACAGCTTGCACCGGGTGGGGTGGGGTGGGGTGGGGTGTGGGTGGAGGGGGTGGGGCCGGCTCTTGGAACTGCACCCTATTCACCTACCCACAGCCCGGGAACAACCCTCTGGGGGCTGCAGCCACCAAAGCAGCCCCTGGGCCACTGGAGGAAATCCACTAACCCGCAGGCAGTCTCCGAGGACCCGAGCCTGGCCTGGGCACAGGACCCGTGGGTGCCCATCGTCGCCCCTGGGGGAGGGGGCTGTCCCTGCAGCACTGCTTGCCCCTCGCCCCCTGGCTCTCCTGCGGCCTCACACTCACACGCACACACACACGCACACACACACGCTTGCGGGGAAGGGCTGGTGCTCACGGGAAACCACACTGCCTGTCCTGCCCCGGGAAGGGGAAGCCCGGCTCCCCCAGCAGGGGGCTGGCCCTCAGGGCCCCGGGGCCTGCTGCCCCTTGCCCAGAGAAGGCAGATGGGCACTGCCCAGGGCCCAGCAGGGCCGTGACTGTCTCCACGCTCAGAGGTGCAGAAGGGCCTAGCACCCGGGCCCAGTGGCTGGTACTGGGGGGCCCCAGTGCTGAGCCGCCCCAAGGCAGAGGGCAGTCCCGGGCCACCGTCAGATGCCCCCACACCTGGCCCGGGGCAGGCCCCGGGGAACACCTGGGGAGGAGAGTGGAGGCAGGCGGCCCCTCAGCAGCCCCCTCAGCCCCCCTCAGCCCCGTTCCTTTATCTGTAGGGGCAGGACAGCTCCCTCCTCTCGCAGTTGTTTCACGGGGCCCCGGGGTTGGCAGTTCCGGTGGTGGCACACGGTGGCCTGCAAATGCTCTTTATTGGGCAGCTGGGAAGGGGCGGTGTGGCCCCTGAGGGGTCTGAGGGGCCCAAACCCGCTTCCAGCCCCTCCAGGGCTCTAACTGGAGGGAGCCGCGTGGGGCCCAGGGCCCCGGGTCACAGGACCTCCTCGGGAAGGGCTCGCAGCACGGCTGAGGGGTGGGTGGGGGCCACCCTGGGGGCTCCAGCTCCCCGCGTCCTGGCCCCGGAGGGCTGTGCATGCGCGTGTGTGTGTGTGTGTGCGTGTGTGTGTCCGGGCGCCGCCAGCTGGGCCACACCCTGGTGACTCAGGGCCGCAGCATGCGCCCTCCCCAGCTGCTGGGCAAACACAGCTACCAGCTCAGGTCCCAGGCATCCAGCCTGAGTCACAGGAGGACACGCCCAGCCAGGTGCCCCCGCCCCCCACCCCCCCAGCCAGACCCATGGCCAGGGATGGCGGTCGTGGAGCCGAGGCAGCCCCTCACCCCGCACTGACCACCACGGCCAGGCCCGGGTACCGCCGGCCGAGTCAGGAGCCGAGCCCCACGGAGCCCCGAGGCCTCCGGGTGGACCAGCAGAACAGGGCGGGGGACAGGGGTTCAGGGCGCGACGGGGCCCCCGCTTCAGCAGATACCCGGGCTCTAGGGAGCCCAGGCCTCGGGTGCAGGCCGCTGCTTCCTCAGGCCCCGGCCTGAGCTCAGAGGCTAAGGGGCGCCTGCCACCACGGCCCACCAAGAAAGGAGAAGATGGGCCCGGCAGGGACACCCCAGGGCAGACAAGCAGCTCCCCAAGACCCTCAACAGGTTCGCGCCGCACGGCAGCCTGAGCCGGGCCCCAAACTGTGCCTGTCCCACCTCGCTCCCGAACCCATCGCCGGATCTGACGTTTCACTAACCCAAACCCTGCCCCTCGACCCAAACCATACCCCAACTCTACCCTAAATCTTAGTATGGGTGCTTCCCTATGGCCACCCCCCCATCCCAAACCGCCCATGTGATGGTGTGACGGGCACCCACCTTCAGACCAGGCTTCTGCACGGCCCCAGCCCCAAACCCAAAATGTTCCCCCAAACCCTGCTTTCCCAGGCCTTCCCTCATCCTAACCCCATTCCACATCCCAACAGCACTGGATGCCTGCCTCTCCCCTCCCCCAGCCCTCCCCTAAGCCCCCACCCCCACCCTGCAGACCCAGCTCTACCCCAGGTGTGCAGCATGCCAGCCCATGTCCACCATGGGACGGCCGGGGACCTCTGCGAGCTCAGGCCTGCAGGGACCCAGAGCAGTGGCTCCCGTCCCATGCGGCCAGGTGGGGAGTTGAGGTGGAAGGGCGGGGGCCAGTCAGGACACCCCCTCCCTGCCCTAGGCACAGCCCCTGCAGCCTGTGCTCAGACGTGTGTGGGGGCGCATTCAGATCCCGGCCGCCCTGGCAGTAGGGGGTTGGGGGGCAACTCAGAGCAGTCCAGTGCCCACCAGGTCAGGAACCTCCTGTAGCACAGCCCCTGGCCCACTGTGGGGGGGAGCAGTACCAGCACCTCAGGAGAGGGAGTCAAACCCAGGCCCCTGGAACTTGTGCCAACATCCCCCAGGGAACCCCAGCACCCACAGCCCCTGTCCCCAGCCCATAGGCCCAGCTGGCTTTGTTCAAGGCCCTCCCTGTGCCGCTGGGGCAGGGGGAGCGGGGCTGGCTGGTGTCAGCACCCCTCCTTCCCCCAGGCCCCGGCTACATTCCCGGGCAAGCCAGCACCCGCCACTCAGAGTAAACAAGCAAGCTCAGCACCCTCCTCCGCCTGTCCTCCCGGCCAGACCTCCCCCTCGGCTCCAGCCTGAGGCCCTCTTGCTACACTGGCTGCTACAAGACTCCCCATGGCCCCTCTGGGCCAAGCCCAAGCACCCCAAACTCATCAGGCCTTCCTCCCCTCAGCACCCAGACGCCCTGCACCCACGGCAGCAGGACGATCCGAGTGGGTCCTTTCCCTAGCCCACCACCTTCCTTCCCACCTGAGCCTGGCCGGTGGGGTGGGAGAGCCAGGGCTGCAGCTCCACGCCCCCACCACAGTGACCCAGAGAGGTCACAACCCGTCACATATCACCCAGGAGAGTTAGGGCCTAGACTCCATTGCCCCACCGGGGCCTCAGCCGGTCCAGGGCGCACCCCAGAAGCCTGGATAAGCAAATGGGGCACCTGGAGGCGGTGGGAGCTGGGAAGAGGCTGGGGACTCAGGGAACGGCCATGCAGGACCAGGCCCAGATGGGGGCCTGGAAAGTTCTTGTAGTCCTCTAACCCCATTGCTTGCAGGCCAAGGGAGAAGGTGATTTTCCTCCTCTCCATCCATCTAGGCGCCAGCCGAATGCAGGCCCAGGGGCCCCTGGCCTGGTAGGCACTCGGCCCCACCCCAGCTGGCGTCCCGGCTCTGGCCCTGCCCCTCCACTCCGGCCCCTGTGCTGAGCAGAGGAATCTAGCCCGCCCTGGACCCCTGGACCCCGAGTCTTCCCGAAGTTCGGGGCTACGTCTCAGCCCGCACACCCAGTGGTCGCTTGCCGCGCCTGCTGCCTGTAGAACTCCCTGCAGGACTCATCACCGCAGCCAAGGACCCCACAACCTGTCAACCCACCCCTGCAACCTGACCCCGCTGCTCTCCAGCCACCCTGTACCCCGGAGGCTCCCCAGAGGGGCCCTGCTGATCCCGCCTCCCGACCTCGGCTTCCAGCCGGGAAGGACATCCTCTCTGTGCCTGAGACCACCTCAGCTGCAGCCCCCACCTCCAAGGGGTGCTCCCCTTCTCCAAAGCCCAGGCCGCTGTGCTCTGTCTCAGATGGCATGTCTGTGTCCCCCGTCCTGCAGCTCCCTGGTGGATCTCCATCACCCCCTGAGCTCTAGCTTCCCGGGGCCACAGACTGTCTGGACACGTCTCTTGCTCCCCAGAACATCACCTAGGCAGGAGATGGGGCTGTGATTTCACGGTGGTCTCGTCTGACGCCGCCATCCCTCTCCCGTGGGCTGCAGGCCCCTGGGTGGCAGCCGGGGGCTGCGTGGTAATGGCAGTCCTCAAGACAGTCTTAGGACATTTGTGTTATTGTCCCCATCCTGCTTACAAGAACACTGAGGCCGCAACAAGGTAAGTGGCTGACCACGTGGCAGAGTGGGAGTTAGACCTCAAAGCCCACCCTCCAGAGAACTGAGGTCCTAGCTGAAGCGGATGTGGAGGTGGAGTCTCCTGGGGAAGGGCCGGGAGGGGTGGTGGAGCCAAGGCCAGAGTTCCGCCCAAGTCCTTACAACCCCACCACGGGGTCCCCAGGCCCCCAAGGAGAGCCGCGACCCCAAGGTACCTCCACTACAACCCACAAGGTGCTGCTCCGCGCTCCCCCAACACACACACACACACTCCGAGCTGCAGGCCCAGACCCAGCACCCACAGTCCCACACACCCTCACCCCTGCCCCCACCCTGCCTCCACCGCTGTCAACACCCAGACCAGCCAGACCAGCTGGGCCAGCTGAGACTGAGAAAGGCTCCAGAGGCTCCCCGCACCCACTTGGAGTGGGATGCAGGGATTCCGTGGGGCAGGAGCGCCCCCAGCTGACCAGTGTGGGACAGGCAGGAGCCTGGGACCCAATCTAGGCCCCTGGCCAGACAGGAGTCCTGTGTGCCCCGGGACCACCATTTCTTGGCCTTCTGGAGCACCCAGGGCCAAGTCCGAGGAAGCAGGTGAGCAGGAGCAGACGAAAGGAAAAGAGTCGGCCTGGGAACCACAGGAGCACAAACATGCAGGAGAGGAGCCGCCGGGCCAGAGGCAGATGGGGTGTCTGGAGCCTGCTTTCGGGCCTTGGACTTGGTGATGGATTAGGCCGGGCTGGAGAAGGAAGAGTCAAATATGACTCCCAGATTTCTAGGACCGGGTGGATAGTGAGACCAAGACTGGAGCCACTGGCGAGAACAGGTCTGGGAGGGCAGCTGAAGGACTTGTCTTGAACATGTTGGCTTTGAGGGACCAGCAGGAGGTGGACCGAAGCTCCGGAGGGTCCGGAGGGGCGGTGGACGTGGCCGGGAGGCAGGCCTTCCATCACAGCACTGTGCCCCTCTGGCTTATGACCCCAGCCTCGGGCGAGTGTATTCTCCAAATGGGCTTGGTGTGGATAAGCTGCCCCTGAGGACCCACCCTGCCCTGTGCTTGTCACTCTCCAGGCCTTAGTCCCCTGCCTCGGCCCCACCCACCCTTCATGTGCACACGTGTGCTCTTGCTCTCTCTCCCTCTCTCTCAAATAAGTAAATAAAATGAAAGAAAGAAAAGGAAAGAAAGGAAGGAAGGAAGGAAGGAAGGAAGGAAGGAAGGAAGGAAGGAAGGAAGGAAATACAACCACCAGACTGGGCTACGCAGCCTTCAACCGGAATCCCTTCTGCAGCATCCTCTGGGGCAGGTGCGCTCGGCTTGCACACCTCCAGGGCCCAGGAGCTTACTGTCTTACCAGGAAGCCCACACCAAGTGTGGGCAGCTCGGACTGTCAACCAGCCACACACCCGCCTCCCTGTAAGCCCCCACCTGGTCTTCTCCTCTGAAGTCCCATGGAACACAGGGGCTTGCTCCTCCATGTGATGGGGGCAGCTGGGGACAGAAATACCGCTATTTGCCAGGCACTTGGGGTGCAGAGGTGAGCAACAAGCTGTGGCCCGTGCCCTCAGAGGATGTGACAGGTCCCTGCGGGACACATTGGAAAGGAAAAGAACAGAGCAAATTTGGCTGAGCACTTGCTGTGTACCAGACGCTGTTCCAAGCACTTTATGTGAAGTGATTTAATTATCCTAAAAGCCGCCTTATGACCTTCACATATGCAATTGGCCCCAAGTCCTGCAGACCCTATGGGGAGCCAGGATTTGAGTCAAAGGAGCAAGGCAGCTGGAATTAGCAACTAACTCTGCCTGTTTTAAGTGTTGGCCAGAGGGGCACCTGGGTGGCTCAGTGGTTGAGCATCTGCCTTTGGCTCAAGCCCTGACCCTGGGGGTCCTGGGATCAAATCCAGCATCCTGTTCCCTGCTTCTCCCTCTGCCTGTGTCTCTGCCTCTCTCTGTGTCTCTCATGAATAAATAAATAAAATCTTTAAATTAATTAAGATGTATTAATTCTTTTTTTTTTATGATAGTCACAGAGAGAGAGAGGCAGAGACACAGGCAGAGAGAGAAGCAGGCTCCATGCACCGGGAGCCCGACGTGGGATTCGATCCCGGGTCTCCAGGATCGCGCCCTGGGCCAAAGGCAGGCGCCAAACCGCTGCGCCACCCAGGGATCCCTAAGATGTATTAATTCTTTAAGACAAACTTCCCAATGTTTGAGACCAACTCTGCATCGCCCAGTTGTCAGTGATGAACCACAAACAGCCCTGGGGGAGAGGCCCACGCTCTCAGGGAAATCTCAGCATGTGAGCCTGCACCAGCACTTCCCCCCCCCCCAGAAGTAGACCAAGCCCCCAGGTGAGGAAACTACGGGGCAACTCTGTCCTGAGACTGCTGCCCCTTGAGCTCCCGAAGTCTAACGGGCATGAACAGCAATGGGCATTTTACTCATTTGAAAAATAGTAGGCACTCGGGGCAGCCGGGGAGGGGGGGGCTCAGTCGGTTAGGGGGCCACCTTCGGCTCAGGTCATGACCCCCACTCAGTGGGGAGCCTGCTTCTCTGTCTCCCGCTCTCGCTGCTGGTGCTCTCTCTGTGTCAAATAAATAAATAAAATCTTGTCGAAAAAGTCTTTTTTTTTTTTTTTTTTTTTTTGTCGAAAAAGTCAAAGAAAACTGGTAAGCGCTGTCACTATGTGCTCGGCACCGTGTGAGGGGCCGGGAATCCAACCCTGAGCTAGACGCGGCTCCTCCCAACAGAGAGGCGGCTCTATACTGGAAATGAATCCTGACCAGAAACAGTGGGACAAGATAGAGGGTGGGAGGTGCCATAGGGGGACACCGGGGGGACGGGGACGAAATGAGCACTTCCATCTGGAATTAGATACTTGGAGGAAGAGGCGTAGAGCTGAGCCTGTCAGGGGATTTGCTGGAGGGCAGAGACTTGTTCCAGAAGGACAGAAGGGTACCAGGAAAACGCCAGAGGGTGAGGATCCAGGGGTAGGGTTGGGGAACAGCCGGCGGAACATAGATTTTGGAAAAGGAATCCTGGATTCTCGGGCCAGAGGAGGAGCTTGGGCCCCCTGGCGGCAGGCCTGGAAGGACTTGAGACTGGAATCCTCAGGAGCGGGAGCCACGGGAGGGGTCCGAGCGAGGGAACGCCCGTCAGCACCGCGGTGATGCACTGGCAGCCAGCGGGGGGGCAACCCGAGCAGGGAGACCCCTGGAGCTCACCGGCGAGCCGGCAGCGTGGGCCCCCTGGGAGGGGCAGCGGAGGAGGAAGGAGTCCCACCTTGGGGCTGGCTGGTCCCTGAGTCTGTCTAGGGTGAGGAGTCGTTGGTGGAGAAGTTAACCAGCCCAAAGTCAAGCACACCCATCTGTTTCTCGCCTTATCCATTCACCCCCACTTCTCAGTCCTCCCCTCTCAACACCTCCGTGCACCCTCAGCCACATGCCACCTGCGGCCCTGTGAGCACCCTCAGACATTTCAGCACACACGGAGCACCTGATGTGTGCACGGCACCCACTGGGCCCCATGGGGTCACAAGAGAAGCTCAGTCCCATCCTTAGGAGCTTATATGTGGACGGGCCAGAGGTAGCCCTAGAGGACCGCTGGCATCCATAAGGTGGGGCTTTTCCACGGTCCTCTCCTCCCACCCGGAGGGAAAAAAAATCCCCCACCTGTCTTCCCACTAAGGGCTGGTTTCACCATAAGAGATGCATTGCTTAGATCCCAAACTTGAGTCCAGCAATGGGTATTTTACTCATGTGAGTAATGGATTGAACGGTGGCCCCGAAAAGAGATGCCCACATCCCAGAATCTGTGAATGTGATCTTATTTGGCAAAAGTGTCTTCGCAAAAAAAAAAAAAAAAAAGTGTCTTTGCAGATATAATTAAGCTACCGATCTCCAAGGGAGGTCACCCTGGATTATCCAGGTGGGACCTGAACCCACCGACGGGTGTCCTTATAAGATACAGGAGAGGAGACACGGCCACATAGGGGAGAAGGCAATGTGAAGGCCGAGGCGGAGCCTGGAGTGATGCAGCCACAGGCCAGCCGTCACCATTACTATCCTGGTGCACAGAGAGGGCAAGCGGCTCACCCAGGGCCACACAGCTTCTGAGTGGGGGACGTGGGCTCAGCGCCCAGGTGCCTGCCCTCACCCGGGATCCTCGCAGGGGCCCCTCCCGCCAGCTAGGCATTTGCTGCTTGGCTTCCCTTGCAACGTTGCTCTGCTTCCTTCTTTCTTTTTTTTTTTTAATTATTATTTTTTTATTTTATTTTATTTTATTTTGCTTCCTTCTTTCTGAGAACAGCCTCGTGACCGCCCGTTGCGACCCCCGCTGCTGGGAAAGTCAAGTCAACCCTGACAGTGCAGCCACCGGGTGACGCCTGACAGCCACCAGCTTTGTTCCCTCCCCGGGAAGGGGCTCTAAGCTGGCTGCTTATGGTTAAGGACAGCCTGCTTCCTCCTAGAGACGATGTGGGAGGCAGCCCGTGTGGCCCTGAGACCAGCAGGGATTGGAACGGCTCCCTGGGGGGCCGCGGGCTGTGGATGGGCCTCAGCGGCCAGGGCCCAAGGGGAAGTCCGGTCCGGTACTATCTGCAGGAAGCAGGCTATTCTCTCTGTGGCGACACAGTTTTTCCCTTACAATAAATTCTTTTTTTCTTTTCTTAAGATTTTACTTATTTATTCATGAGACACAGAGAGAGAGAGAGAGGCAGGGACACAGGCAGAGGGAGAAGCAGGCTCCACGCAGGGAGCCCGACGCGGGACTCGATCCCGGGACCCCAGGGTCACATCCTGGGCCGAAGGCAGATGCCCAACCACCGAGCCCCCCCAGACCCCCCCCCCGCCTGTATAATAAATTCTGGCGCGAGTTGCTCCCTCTGCAGAGGGAGCGCTGCGTGACGCAATGGGTCACCTGTGTCCTGAAAAACCTTTTTTTGCTGCAAAAGGAAAGGGTCGTTTCATGTGACTGTCGACCCACCCGAAGGGCATTGCACCAAGGGACGCTGGGGGGGGGGGAGGGTGTCCTCCAGGAGGGAGACCGAAGCGGTCCCCAGGCAGACACTCCCGAGGCAAGTGGCTCAGTCGGGACCCGAACTCGGAGCCCGGGCCTGGCTGGACAGCACGACGCCTCAACGCTGCGCCCCACGCGCCCTCATGGGCTGTGCTCTGTGGGGACTTGTTCCCGAGCAGGGTCCCGTCCCTCCCGTGACAGCCTGCCGGCTGCGTCCTCAACAGCCCGCTGGTTGCCAGGCCCCACACCCTCTTGCCTAGTGTGAAGCGCCCCCCCCCCCCCGCCCTGGCCCCTCAGTTCTGCTGTACAAGGTGTGAAGTTTCCAGGATGTGGTTCGTACCTGGGCCCCCGGGCAGCCGGGCACGGCCATGGGACCGACTACAGCCAACAGCACGGGAGTGGAGGTCAGGAGTCCAACCCCACGCGGGGGGGGCACTGACACCCCTCCGTCTGACAGCCCAGTGAACCCAGGAACTACCGTGGACACCCAGTGCATGGGCCCCACCGCGGCCACCGCCACGCCCGGGGCTTTTCACAGCAGCCCTGCGGGAGACTTTCTCATCCTGTTTTGCAGATGGGGAAACTGAGGCAGAGACAGCTTCTCCCTCCCCCCCCCAAAAAAAAAAAAAAACTCCGAGAGCTCAGAGGCAATAATAATTGCAGGCCAGCCTCAGGGCCTGGTCAGCCTGCTTGCTCCCGGCCAGGACTGAGAACTGTTCACCCCTCAGTGGCACGCAGGGGGAAGGGGGTGTCTGCGGAGAGGCCTTGGTCAGCCTGCGTGGAGGCCAAGCTCGGACCCCCACGGGCAGAGGGAAGCTACTCTGCATCAAATGGGGAGAAAACCTGGGCTCTGCGGGACGCTGGAAGTGGAGGGGAAGACAAGGGGCCGGCGGCGGGGCTGGGCGGACCACCCAGCCCCCACGCAGGATGCGGCCTACCGCCCACTAACCTTCAGTCGGATCCTCCCACAGTCGCAAACCACTGGAAGGAGCCGGCTTGCTCATGGACACGGGGAAGGACAGGAGCCCGGTGCCAGGGGTTGGGCCCAGCCCCATCTGGGGGGACACACGGTCTGCCTGGGGCTGCCCTCGCCACGGCCCTCCCCGTGGGCCAGTCGGCTGACCTCGCCAAGGGCACGTGGCTGCGCGACCCCAAGGACACCTCAATCCCACAGCGGTCCAGGGAGCCTGGGGCCAGGCAGGAACCCTCTGGAAGGGCCTGCTGAGCAGGAGCCAGGCTGCAGAGAGCTGCGGCCGTGCCTCAGACCTCCTCCCCTGAGTGGCAGGAGCGGCCTCCAGAGGCGATCACGCTCTCAGAGCCTGTGGGCCAGGCTTTGGGACAGGGCGTGCGCAGGGGACAGGGACGGAGCCTGGAGCTCCAGCTGGGAGGGCTCGGGGAGACTCGGCCGCGTGGGGCTGGAAACTTTACTCTTTGCAGAGAGAAGCTGTGGCCAAGACTGCAGGAGGGGCCCCCATGGTGCTTCACCAAGCGTCCACCCCCGACTGGGTGCCTGGGAAGAGAACAGGAAGGAAAGGAGGGGGGACGACCAAGGTCCTGAACGTGAACGTGGCCACTGGTCACGCCAGTCTGGTCCTTCCCGGAGCTTCTGCTTCGCCCCCACCCACACTTCCCTGCTCCCTGTCGCACTGGCCCCTGAAACAGGGCCCCCATCCAGCCCTGTACCCCTGAGGGGTCCCTCCACCCCCCACCCCCCACCCCGGTCTGGTGGGGCGCTCTCTCTTTTGGAGCCGAGGGCCCCGAAGACGTGTTTTAGAAGCAGATTCAACGTGCTCTTTTCCTCTGTTCAAACCAGCCTCATCCGCATGCCTCCTGCACCAGCAGCGCGGGAAACAAATCATGCTAAGTAAAAAAACAGGTTCAATTCAAGGGAATTGGGCACCTGCAAAATCATGGGTGAGGGCAGCCAGTGGCAGCCAGACAGGCAGGAGTCAGGAGGCTCCCAAGGGAGTTCCTGAATTCGAGGACGCGCCCACACACCGCCGTGTCGCCATCCACGGATGAAGAATCACGACGGCTGATGCTGCCACCGCCACGGCCACCATCGGAGGCCCAAGGCAATGGTGGCCAGACACTGGGACATGGGAGGCCAGACCCCACAGCCTCTGTGGCACGACCTTGCTGGTCAGCAGGAGATGGTCCCCACCATGCCCCCCACTTACGACCCCTACACAAGGGCATCTATATGGTGGCACCTCCAGCCCTCTGGCTGCAAGGGGCGCTGAGGAGTGTGGGGTCTGGCTTCCCGGGCCCCACAGCACACAGGGGCCCAGTGAAGGATGACGGGGTGGATGCTGAGCCCAGAGGATGAGGCGGGAGCCGGCCAGCCCATTCTCCCAGGGCTGCGGGTAGGAGAACTGGCACTTCCCTGGGCTGGGGACCATCAGAAACCTGGGTCCTGGGGCCCTTGGGTGGCTCAGCCAATTAAACGTCTGCCTTCGGCTCAGGTCATGATCCCAAGGTCCAGGGATCAAGCCCCAGGTCAGGCTCCCAGCTCAACAGGGAGTTTGCTTCTCTCTCTCCTTCTGTTCCTCCCCACTCCCTATTCTCTCTCTCTCTCTCTCTCTCTCTCTCTCAAATAAATAAATCTTAAAAGGAAAAGGAAAGAAAGTTGGGTCCCATCTCCCCAGGACATTGCTTTGCCACCTCTAGAGCCATCGACCACCCTGGACCTCTTGGCCTCAACCAACTCGCAATGTCCTCTCCGCTGGGAAGTGGAAGGAGACAGGCTGACACCGGCTCCTCTGCCACCTGGTCCCTTGAATCTCCCCCAAAGGCACATTTTCTTTACGGAAGTACTTGCATAAAAGGGAACGACTTCTGAGAGACAACGTTAAAGCCCCAAAGGACTTGGATTTTCACTAAGGAATGTACCTCGGGCTCCCCCCCCTTCCCTCTACATCAGGCATCCGCCCCTTCCCTGGGGATAGGCCCCTCACCTGCCTGCAGGTCTGGCTCCCGCAGCCCTAAAAAGCTCCCAAGGCTGGGGAGCAGCTTCGAGGTAGGTGGGGTGCAGTCCCCGGGAGGCGAGAACGGGAATCCTCCCATTAGTTTCCTTTTCAGGGTTCCCGCTAGAGACACCCCAGTTCCTTTTCAGGTAGTTCCAGGCTAGATGACCCTCGGAGCAACTCTCAGGGACAAGGAGTTCAGACGAATGGGATTACAGGAAGAGCATTTCCACATTTGCAAGGGGCCTGAACTGCTCCAGAAGTCATCGCCCTGTTATTCCGCCCACGATCCTTCAGGGCTTTCTGGTGCCCCAGGACCTACTGGCATCAGGAGAGAGCTCTAGCCTGGGTTACCTTCTTGAGTCCAGAGCTTCCTTATGAAGAAATTAAGGGTCTTTCCACCCCCCAGCCACTTTCAGGGTGCCTTGGGAGCCTATACAGGGGAGAAGCTGAGACAGCAGCCCTCCCCTCCCTCACCCCCACAGGCCCCTTAAGTATAATGGGGTGCAGGAGGGTGGTTGGTGCTGGGATATGGTAAGGAAAGTGCTCTTGGCAGGAGTACAACCTCCGAGAAGGCATCCAGGCTGGCAAGGACTGGCTGTTCAGAGGGAAAGGTGGGCAGGGAGCCTCTAAAACCGGCTCCCAAGGCCCGATCTCCGCAGGTTTCTTCATTAAGTATCTATGGACTGAGGCTGTCCCTCCCTGAGGCTGGGGTGGGGGGGGATAATGGGGTGCCTATCTGATTTGCACCCACTCCTGCACGGGACACTCCTGCTGCCCTCTGGCTAACACCCAAAGGGAGATGGGGCGCCAGGGTGGCTCAGCGGTTGAGCGTCTACCTTCAGCTCAGGGCGTGACCCCGAGGTCCCAGGATCCAGTCCCACATCATCGGGCTCCCTGCAGGGAGCCTGCTTCTCCCTCTGCCTATGTCTCTGCCTCTCTCTCTCTGTCTGTCTGTCTCTCATGAAAAAATAAATAAAATCTTTAAAAAAACAACAACAACAAAGGGAGAGTCTGGTGGGCTGCAGTGGGCCTTAGATTCCTCCCCAGCAACCATTCCCCTTTCCTTGGTAATGTCCCCAACTTTATTTCAGCTGTACACACTTGCCCAAGCAGCCCACTGTGCTTTGTGGGGAACTGACCCCCACGGGTCCCAGGGTGGGCACACAAGACCATGCCCATTCCCCCACCAGTTACAGGGTCAGGATGGGAATATGACCCGTGTGGACCAAGATGAGTTTTGCCGTGAGCTGCCTGCGAAATCGCTTCCTCAGCCTCCCAGGAGAGCCCCCCAGAGCTACCCTCCCACTCCACCTGGACCTGGACCCAGGATCCGCAAACATGGGAGCTGCTGTACCCCGTTGGGCCCCACGTGGGACCAGTCTCGGGCGGCTGCAGCACTGTGCCTCCCCGTGGAGACACTGAACTCTCCAGCCCTGCTCATCTGAGCCACAGACCAGGCAGGTCCTGACTGGGTGAGGCTGAGTCAAACCAGCCCTGGGCTCCCTCTCACTCCACGCTACTAGCCAGCTGGTTGAGCTCCTAAACCTTTTTTCCTGCTTAGCCCAGTGTGACTGGGGTGGATGCTTGCAAATGAAAGCCGACTGCACGGGGATGGGGACGCCTGGGTGGCTCAGTGGTTGAGCGGCTGCCTTTGGCTCAGGTCATGATCCCAGGGTCCTGGGATCAAGTCCTGCATTGTGGTCCCCGCAGGGAGCCTGCTTCCCCCTCTTTGTCTCTGCCTCTCTCTCTGTGCAACTTTCATGAATAAATAAATAAAAACTAAAAAAAAGAAAGATGGGGATCCCTGGCTGGCTCAGCGGTTTAGTGCCTGCCTTCGGCCCAGGATGCAATCCTGGAGTCCTGGGATCCAGTCCCACTCGGGATCCCTGCATGGAGCCTGCTTCTCCCTCTGCCTGGGTCTCTGCCTGTGTCTGTGTGTCTCTCATGAATAAATAAATAAAATGTTTTAAAAATAATAATAATAAAATAAAATAATAAAAAAGGATCCCCCTGCTACCTCTAGGCTGCTCCTCAAGATTATGTTCTCCAGTCTCTCCTATCCACCAACTCCCCTACCTCACCTGACCACCACCCCCTAATCTGCCCCCTTTCCCCAGAACCTACTGGGCTCAGCCTGGGGAGTGCAGACATGAAGGAAACACAGCCCGACCTCAGAGAGAGGGGGGGGGGGCAGACAAATTATCAAGAGAGAACCAGGAGCTCTAGTAAAGCTGGGCCCAGCAGGGGTGCTGTGTGTGAGTGGTGCTGGGGGTGGAGGGCACCACCAAACTCCAAACAAGAGTAGTGTCTGCACCCAGCCCGGTTATGCAGGCAACCACGGGGCTCCAGGCTGCAAGAAGCAAGGGTGCTCAGGCACGAAGGCAGGAGAGAGTCAACACAGGCAGGAGGCTGGAGAGGAGCTGGTGGCTGGAAAGGGGGATGCCTGTGGAACAAAATGGGAGGTGATGTTGCCCGGGGCACCCAGGCATATGGGAGGTGTAAACTGGGTTAAGGACACAGAGGGAAGTGGACAAGCGGGGAGGTTTGGGGCAGCAAGGTGATGGCACAGCCACACTGTCCTATAAAATTTCCTGCAGTGACAGAAATGTTCTGTATCTGCACCGTCCAATGTGGTAGCCACGGGCCACGACGCAGCTACCAAGTACTTGAAATAGTGCTACAAAGACTAAGGAACTGCATTTTTACATTTTATTTAACTTCATTTTGTTAAGGATTTTATTACTTTATGAGAGAGAGAGCGTGAGGGGGGAGGGAGGAGTAAAGGAGGAGGGAGAGGGAGAAGGAAAGAATCTCCAGCAGATTTCCAGGGTGCGCAGAGCCCCAGGAGGGGCTTGATCTCAGGACCCTGAGATCACGACCTGAGCCTCAGCCAAAACCAAGAGTCGGAGGCTTGACTGACTGAGCCACCCAGGCGTCCCCATTATATTTAATTTTAATTAATTTATACATCAATAGCCACAGATAGCCAGTGGCTAAAATATTGCACAGCACAGCTCTCTAGAGGAAGGCCTGGAACGGAGAGGACTTGGAGGCAGGGCCGCCCGTGGAAACGGTGCAGGTAGGAGCGGGTAAGCGTGGGAAGACTGTGGCAAGGAAATGGGGAGGACAGTGCGTGTGCTGGAGATGAGTAACTAGAACCAGGGGGCAAGTCACTGTGAGGAGCTGAGCCTGGGGAAGGGGGAGGGAGAGCCTCGGGGCTCCCAGGATGACCTGGGTCGCAGGATGCTTGCTGTGTCCTCACGAAGAAGAGGAACCCAACACAAACAGGGGTGGAGATGACGAGTTCCATTTCAGACACTGGGACATCGCCATGCTTTGGGACATCCAGGTGGAGGCGCCCGGTGGGGAGCTCTGTACGTGGCTCTGGTGCTCAGGAGACAGGTCAGAGCTGGAGTTAAATTGGTCAGTCAACAGTACTCACAACGGGCAGCCCATAGGCCAGCTCAGGTCATGCATGGAAGTTTAGATCGGTTGACTTTTTTTTTTCCCCTAAAGGAAACTACATTTTAGGGACACCTGGGTGGCTCAGCTGGTTAAGCATCTGTCTGCCTTTGGCTCAGATCACGATCCCGGGGCCCTGGGATGAGCCCTATATGGGGCTCCCTGTTCAGTGGGGAGCCTGCTTCTCCTTCCTCCTCGGCCTGCCACTCCCCCTGCTTGTGCTCTCTCTGTAAAATAAAATAAAATAATAAAATAACAAAATAAAATATAAAACAAAATAAAATAAAATAAAATAAAATAAAATAAAAAGAAGAGAAAAAGAATGAGCTAGAAGAATTTAGCTAGGCTAAATTACAGAATGACAGATCAAGGGGAGAGAAAAGAGCCCCCACTATTCCAGCCCCTACCCCCATCTGCACCAGTGCAGCTGCCCACCCCCCCACCCCACCCCCCGGGGCCCTGTAAAAATCTGTCCAATCATGAGCAGGTGACAAAGCAATGATGGTGGTCATTTCAGGCCACTACAGTTTGGGGTATCGTGCGGCAACAGAAAACTGAAACAGGAGTTACAAACCCAGGCTGGACGAGATCAAGCTGGGAAAAGGGAGGGAGGCCGAGAGAGGACAATGCAGGGTGTGATGGGAGGACGATGCACAACTTACCTGGCTGCGCTGGGGCCAAGGACCCTCTCTGAGTGAAACTGAACTCAACAAAGGAAATGTTCTGTGAGAAATTTTCAAGCTGAAGTCTTCCCCCAAATTACTTTACTTTTGAATAAATAAAATGGTCCCACAAAGCACCTGTGAGTTTGCACTATTTTAGCACAGCAGCAGAACCAACGCGACAACCCCGCACCGTAACCACAGCAGCCACAGTTATGACTCAGAACTTCCAGTTCAGGATGTATAATATGATCAAACCATCAAGGTAAGCTCAGATTAATCTAGTAAACCATTACCGGCCTCTCAGCCAATGCAGCCAACTTCCCCGCAGGGTGAGTGCCTTAGGCCTTGGACTTCCCCGTGCAACCCCGGGTCCCCTCTCCTCAGCCAACAGCCCAGGCCACTGACCCCGGTGTCTGCGTCAGTTCACTTTAGGCAACGTGGCGGCTGACCTGCTCTGGAGATCGCTCACACCAAGCAAACCCAAGTAGCTCTTCGAGGAATGGACTTTGAGACAACCACGCTGAAGGAAAAGCAGCCAGGACCCGTGGCGTTGCAGGAACCCCAGAGCACACTCAACTCTGGGTAACATGGTGGTGGCAAAATGGAAGTTCTGGGGTTGCCTTTACATCCTGCATCAAATTCTTGAACATATTTGGCCATTGCTCCCCGTAGAGGTTTGTTTCACATAAGGAGGAGTTCCGAAATGCGTTTTTTAAAAACACTCTTTGGGGAAAAAGTGAATTTAAATTTAGTAATGTGACATTACAGTGCTTGGAAGGAAAATTAATTTTATACTGTTGTTCTGACAAAGGAAGGGAAAGGCAGTATCTGAAGGAGCGTGATCTAATTTTTTCCAGAATTTTTCTTTGCTTCTAAAGGGAAGATTTTTAAATGACGTTTCCCGGGGTATATTGTTGGAATGGTGGTCCCATGAGATGCTCCTTAAAAAAAGGGGGGGGGGAGGACAAAGGAGGGAAAAAAGAATGTTTGGTCACATCTACTCGGAAATCCTCTTTGCCTCTCTGGGACCCATCCTAACAATGGCTTAGTCCTGCCTCTTCAAAGGAGCGCAATAAAGAAGTCGTTAGCTTTGCTTAACACAATAATCCCCAAACTGATTAGACCAGGAACTCTTTTTTTTTCCAAGTACCGCCCATGAAAGACCCCTGAGGCTAGAGCAAGCAGGGAACCCACTTTGAGATAAAACCCGGCCTTAGCCACTGCAGGCGGGAGGCGGCCCCTCATCCCCTGCTTTCTGCCAAATGGTTTTGAAATATTCATCAATTAATTCATTTCGCCTACAATTCCTGTAACATTTGGTATCTGATAAAGAAATTTTAAACAAGAAGATAAATTCACAATTGGGGACCAAAAGGCAGCCAAGTGTCCCGCTCACCAGCCGCCTGCGTGTCTGAAGCGACTACTTCTGCTCCCACAGTTTGGGAAGCTTCTGGAACACACCCCCCCTTGCCCACCCACCCCCGCACACCCCACACTAAGGAGCGCTGCTCCAATCTTCAGCTAATCACCCAGCTCAGCCCCTCCAGCCAGTTGGCATACTGGGGGAAACGCGCTCATCTTTTTTGCAGACCCGTAGAGAGCAGCGTCTGAAGAACCGACGGTGTCGAAAGCATTTGGGAGTTAGGTTTCCGCCCCAAACTTCGCTGTTGGTTCATCGATTTCCTATTGCTAAATCCCAAAGGTGAACACAGCAGTTTCTGGAAGTCTACAGACGCCCCCCCCCCAGTTTTGCTGTCATTTCTCCAAAGCTTCCGTTCACGCCAGCAGCATATCATGTGGGCAACTCCAGTGTGCCCCGCTCAGGGGCTATCTAGTTCGTGTGGGGAAGTTCACATATTTTTTTTGCTCGAGAAAACTAAGGGGCCATGATGCATTTATAGTTTCTCCCTCCCCTCCCCCTGCCCTGTGATTAAAGAAGGGATGTAAGAGATGATGCCATTTATTCAAAAATAAATTTCCCAACGGCCCTCTACGTGCAGTGAACAAAACAGCAAAAATCCCTCTCCTAATGGAGCTGACATTTGAGCAGATGGCTCAGGCAGAGAAGTTTCCAGCTAATATGGTGGCTCTTACATGATCACCAGTCCAAGAAGGAGGCAAATCTTTGCCTTTAGGTTGTTTTGCGAGGAAGGGGTTCAAACTTATGAAAATAGGAAGGTTCACGTAGACTCTCACCTGCGCATAAGGAGCAGCTCTCAGCGGGGCTGAGGGGTCCAGGTTGCTCAGAAGGGGGAAGACCCTGGCAGAGAGATGGAGCTGGGGTTGCAGCCTCCGCCTGTGGAAACAGCAGAGGCCCAGCCGGAGGACACCCCCAGGGACCGCCAGGGAAGGGGGGCAAGGCAGTGAGGTAGTAAAGTCAAGGCCCCTGCACCGCTATGGAATCCCAGCCCGACCCTTCACGAAAATACATCTTGGGCCTTGAGAGAAGTTCAGTGTGTTCTGGGCCAGGGACAGGAACAGTATTCGAGAAAAAGCCTTCCCACTCGCTGGCCCTCGGTGGGTTGTTGGCTGAGGAGAGCACAGGCCCCCGGGCCTGAGAGCTCAGGAGATGGCGCCCAGGCCTCCCTCTGTCCCAGAGTGTGACACGGCCAGCCGTTGTGGCCGTCACTTCTGGGGTACCCTCCGGCGTGGGTAGAGCACGGTCCTTAGTGCTTCCTAAGAAGACGGACAAGCGAGGTGCATTTTCTGGCTCTCTGGGGAAGATCTGCTTCGGCTGCAGCCTCTTACTCCTTCTCCCTGTGCAGGGGAGGGAGGCTGCGGCCTCCACGGTCCTGCCGTGGCACCCTGGCACCCCGGGCCTCGTCACGGGGTCTGACCCACCACAGAGGTGGGCTCCTTCCTCAGGCGGCCGGCACTCGCTGTCTGCTGCCCAGAGCGCTTTCCCCCCACGTATCTCTACTGATTCTCGCATTCAGGCCTTTGGTCAAATGTCACCTACTCAGTGACGCCTTCCTTGATGACCCCAACTTAAAATTTCAATCTTCCCCGCTCCCCCGCCTCCACACCGTGCACGCACCCTCCCTATTTTGTTTTTCTCCATAGCACTTAGTACCATCTGGTATGGGTGGGATTGTGTTCCCCCATCACCAAAGATATGTTGGGGTGCCTGAGTGGCTCAGTCAGCTGAGCATCCAACCCTTGGT
Organism: Nyctereutes procyonoides; assembly: GCF_905146905.1. NCBI lineage: Eukaryota > Metazoa > Chordata > Mammalia > Carnivora > Canidae > Nyctereutes > Nyctereutes procyonoides. Next base: position 3,125,487 of record NW_026575124.1, on the reverse strand, counting down.
TTCAGCCTGGGTGGCGATCTCAGGGTTGTGGGATCCAGTCTCACATTGGGGTCCCTGCTCAGTGAGGAGTCTGCTTATCCCTCTCCCTCTGCCGCTTACCCTACTCTCTCTCTCTCTCTCTCAAATAAATACATAAAATCTTTATTTTGTTAACGATTTTATGTATTTATTTGCATTAGAGTGAGAGAGATATCGGAGGAGCAGGAAGGCAGAGGGAGAGGGAGAAGCAGGCCCTCCACTAAGCAGGGAGCCCCATGCAGAACTTGATTCCGGGACCCTGGGATCATGACCTGAACGGAAAGCAGATGCTTAACCGACTGAGCCACCCAGGCACCCCATAAATACAATCTTAGGAAAAAAAAATATATATATGTTTAAAATATATATATTGAAGCCCAAACCCCCCAGTACCAGAATATGAGCTTATTAGGAAACAGAGTCGTTGTAGACGTGGTTAGCTAAATTAAAATGAGGTCTTTGGAGAGGGATGCCTGGGTGGCTCAGCGGCTGAGCGGCTGCTTTCAGCTCAGGACACGATGCTGGGGTCTGGGGATCAAGTCCCACGTGGGGCTCCCTGCATGGAGCCTGCTTCTCCCTCTGCCTGTGTCTCTGCCTCCCTCTGTGTCTCTCGTGAATAAATAAATAAAATCTTAAAAAAAAATAAAGGAGGTCGTCCGGGAACAGGGTGGGCCCTAATCCAACGTGACCCGTGTCTTTATAAGAATAAAGAGATTTGGAAATGGGGACACACAGGGGAACACCACGCCCCATGACTACGAAGGCGGCTGACATTTCAGAGTCGTGGCAGAGGTGGCAATTTAAGCCCGGGGGGGGGGGGGGGGGGGCACCCCAGGCGGAGGGCAGGGTGAGAGGAAGGCCCAGGGCAGAGTCCCGAGGCCGCGGGGCGGGAGGAGGGGCGGGAGGAGGGGCGGGCCCGGGACCCCCGAGGCGGGGGCGAGCGCGGGAGCCAGGCCCCGGCCCGGGCCGCCGCCGGGAGGGCGCGCCCCCGCACTGCCTGTGAGCAGCCTCCGACTTTACGAGAGAGAGACAGAGACAGAGACAGAGACAGAGACAGAGACAGAGAGAGGATCTCCGTTGCGGAGTAAGTGGCGCACCCAGAGGGGGGCCCACGGACACAGCTGCCCGCCTCCGGGGCCCCGGAGCCTCCTGCAGAAGGAGGGATGCGGTGGGGAGGGGCCGCGGTGGGGGAGGGATGCAGTGGGGGAGGGGATGCGGTGGGGGCGGGGATGCGGTGGAGGGCCACGGTGGGGGTGGGGGCGGGGCCGCGGTGGGGGAGGGGCGGGGGCCGCTGAGACAGGAACCCGGAGAACCGAGGCCCGGGCCGTCCCCCGAGGTGGGCGATGTCCGGCCACCAGCCGGGACCCGGGCAGGCTGCGCGGGGGTGGCCGGGACCGGGCGCAGGTGCGGGTGCCCCCTTGGAGAAGGCGCGGGGCGGTCACCCTAGGAGCGCGGGGGGCCGAGGGGGCTATTTTAAGCCGGAGGAAACCTGAGTGTGCTTCGGAGGGAGCCAGCGGAGCGGGAGGAGGAGGAGGAGGAGGAGGCCCGTCAGCAGCCCCGGGCGGGCGGGGGGAGGGGGAGGGGCCCCCTCAGCACGGGGAGGGCGCGGGGGCTCCCCCGAAAGCCCCCGACTCCCAGGACGTGCCCCGCGGACCCACGGACAGGAGTGGAGGCGGGGTCGAGAAGCAGGAGAAGCAGGTGGCAAGGACGCCCGAGCGGAGGGCAGGGGACGGGGGCGGGGCTCGAGAGTGGGGAAGGCTGGGACCCAGCGGGAGGCGGAGCCCGCTGCAGTGAGCCCCCGGGGGACCGGCCTTGGCGCCCTCATCCTGCCCCGGGCTGTGATGCTCTTGGGAGGGGCTCTGCAGCCCTCGGGCCTAAATTCAAAGGTCGGGGAGTTGCATCCCTCCTGGGCTGAGATTCCAGCGAGGGGGGGGCGCGGGAGGAGTGACCCCGGGGAAGTGGAGGTAACGCTCCTGGACTGCAGCCCGCTGGAGGGGCAGGCGGTGGGGGCCGGGTGAGGGCCGAGGACAAAGAGGAGGGAGAGCCGGGCAGGTCAGGGGACCACACGTCTGAGCGCACCAGGTGGCAGCATCTGGAGCAGGAGCCCCACAGGCAGGGTGGCTCTGGGCCACCAGCAGGTGGAGGACTCACAGGTGGGGGGGGTGGCTGAGCGGCCACCCTCCTGGGGGACGCAGGACTCAGGGAAGCCTGTCTGCTGCGCGGGGTGGTGGGTCGGAGGTCCCACGTAGAATAGGATGAGGTTGCATTGTGAGCCTTCCTTCTGCAGCATTTGGTTTGGCCTCGGCATGACCTGTGCGTGGTGAGCGCTGGCACAGCGGCACAAGGGAGGGTGCTGGACAGAAGGAACCGGTGGGGTCACCGGTCACCAGAGGGAACCGCATTCCCACATTCTTCTGACTGGGGGCTCCTTGCCTCCGAGGCAGAGGGTGGTGGGGGCAGCTCAGCTTGGCCCCGGATCCAGGGAGTAGCCTTCCCCACCTGCCCTGGGCAAGGGCTCGGGCGAGGCCACCCCCGCCCCCCCACACACACACCAGAGCTGCTGGGGCGCCCACTCGGCTCCGAAATTGCTTCTCCCCTGACGGCCAGGATAGCCGGCTCCCCCGCGCCCCAACGTGGATTCTCATCCTCTGCCTCCGCCCCAGCCCCTCTTCTGCGCCCCAGCCCCTCTTCTGCGGAGCCTTTAAGTGGTGCCCTGCGGGGTGCCAGGCTCAGCCTCCTCGCACCTTGCCCCAATGGCCCCCTCAAACCTGACCTGTTCCCACAGCTCCACTTTCTGTCTCTGGCAACATCACGGTCCAGGTCTCTCTCTCTGCGGAGCGCCCAGCCCCGTACACCAATTGTCCACCTGACAGCTCCCCTTCCTACTCAAGGCACCAGAGCTGGGCTCCTGAGCCGGCCCCTCCGCCTGGGGCCCCTGTCTGCAGCAGCCACGAGCTGGCTTATGGCCACCCAGCCTCTGGTCACCCCAGGACTGAAACAGGCCTAAATCTGCTGAAGACACCCCCTTCCTTAGGGCCCTGTGGTTTGGGGTGTCTTGACATTCCCCACACACACTGTGAGTAGAACATGTGACTGAGGCCTAGACCATTCTATCCTCGAAGCATGGGACTTCAGGGTGAGTACACAGCCAAACAGGCCCCATTCAGCTGCTCCAGGGGCTTGGCCTGATTGACCTGAGAGATGACCCCCCCCTCTCTTTCCTGATAGATTTGAACCTGAGAGGCCATAATTCCAGCGTCCTGCCTCACGTGGAGGCTGAGAGAATAAGATGCGCACTTACTGTGCATTGCTCTGTGCCGGGCACCGGTGTGTGGCTCTCATTCGTCCTAATTTAATAATAATAATAATAATAATAAATAAATAAGCACTAGCTAGGCGCTGCCTTTCACCACTCTAAAGAGGAGGGAATCGGGTGCCTGGGTGGCTCAGTCAGTTGAGTATCCAGCTCGTGGTTTTGCCTCAGGTCGTGATCTCACAGGTCATAGGATTGAGCCCCGAGTCAGGCTTCACAGTCAGCACGGAGTCTGCTTGCCCCTGTCCCTCTGTTCCTGCCCCTATATGCTCTCTCAAATAAATAAATAAAATCTTTCTAAAATGGTTTCTTTTTTAAAAATTTTTATTTATTCATGAGGAACAGAGAGAGAGAGGCAGAGACACAGGCAGAGAGGGAAACAGGTTCCATGCAGGGAGCCTGACATAGGACTCGATCCCGGGTCTCCAGGATCATGCCTTGGGCCAAAGGCCACACTAAACCACTGAGCCACCCGGGCTGCCCAATAAATAACATCTTTTTAAAAAATAAAAAGGGGGGATCCCTGGGTGGCTCAGCGGTTTGGTGCCTTTGGCCCAGGGCACGATCCTGGAGTCCTGGGATCGAGTCCCACGTTGGGCTCCCAGCATGGAGCCTGCTTCTCCCTCCTCCTGTCTCTCTCTCTCTCTCTCTCTCTCTCTCTATCTCTCATGAATAAATAAATAAAAATTTAATAAAAATAAAATAAAATGGGCAGCCCAGGTGGCTCAGTGGTTTGGCCCTGCCTTCCACCCGGGGCGTGATCCTGGAGACCGGGGATCGAGTCCCGCGTCAGGCTCCTTGCAGGGAGCCTGCTTCTCCCTCTGTCTGCGTCTCCGCCTCTCTCTCTCTGTCTCTCATGAATAGATAAATAAAATCTTCAAATAAAAAATAAAAAGGAGGGAACCAAGCCACCGAGGGATGAAGTTCGTTGCACAGATCCCACTGCTAGTGAACGTGGTGCCAGCTGTGTGATTCCAAGCCCTTGCTCTGACCACTAGACTGCCCTGCCAGAGGCTGACCACAGAGTGGACCAAGCCACGGAGGGAGGAGAAATCAAGGCTGCTCATCCATCCAGTCGTCTGAGACTGGAGTCCTAGCAGGCGGAGGCCAGAGCTACCCCTAAGCTTTTCAGTCACAAGGCCCCATAAATTCCTGCTGCCCAAGCCAACTATCATTTGGGTTTCCAGTAAATTCAGACCAAAAAAGTCCTAACAGTTATCACGTCACCTGAGTGGGTGGTAGGCGTCTCCAGGCTCTCAGTGATTCAGGGCAGGAGCCAGATCCTCCCTCCTGCTTCCCCCTCATCCCTCACATCCAACTAGTGGCCAAAGCCTGAACCCCGAATGTCCCTGGGATCTGTCCCCTTGCTTTCCACCCTAGTCCAGGCCACTACTCCTTTGCCGGGCTGTGATGACGGCCTCCTTCCTGTCCAGTCTGCTCTCGCCCACCAGCTTTCCTCCCAATCCCCTGAGATCCAGATCTTACCGGGTCCGTTTGCAGCTTGAAACCCTCTAGCTGCGAAACCCGCCTCATTACCTCCAGGGAAATTCTACTCCGCAGCCACCACCTCTGGTCTCCTCTCCCTTCACGCCCTGCTCTACCTTCCCTGCTCATAGGGCACCCCCAGCCCCACACCCTCCGCACCTCTGTCCAGAACGCTCTTCTTCCCCTTCTTCACCCCTGTGCATGGCCATTCAGCACACCACCTTCTCCATGAGCAGGTCACTCTCTGCTCTTGGCTCTGTTGATGCTGGGCACTACTTTTTTTTTTTTTTTTTTTTTAAGATTTTAGTTACAGAGAGACAGAATGGCAGAGACACAGGCAGAGGGAGAAGCAGGCTCCATGCAGGGAGCCCGATGTGGGACTCGATCCTGGATCTCCAGATCACGCCTTGGGCCGAAGGCGGACGCTCAACCACTGAGCCACCCGGGTGCCCCACTTACTATTTTAACTTTAGTTTGGTGAGCAGTGCTCTTTACTGGACTGTGAGTTCCACAAGGGCAAGGGCAAGGGCTCCGGGTCATTCACCTGCTCACCCTCATGTCCCAGGGCGTGCCTGGCACAGAGCAGTCAGCCATCCAGTGAACACTCCTGGAAAAGATGAAGAACTGAAGTGTTCCCAGGAACAGGGTGGCCAGTTCTACATCTCTTCTCTGGGGATGGGCAGGTCGGGGGCAGGGGGGCAGGGGGGATGGGCAGGTGGGGGGGTAGAGGAGCGGGGGGGGGGGGGGGATGGGTCTTCTCTGGGGATGGGCAGGGGGGGCAGAGGGGATGGGCAGATGGGGGGGCAGGGGGATCAGGTGGGATGGGCAGATGGGGGGAGGGAGGCCAGCGGGATGGGCAGGTCAGGGGGGAGAGGAGCCAGGGGGGATGGGCAGGTGGGGTGGGGAGGCAGGGGGGATACCATCCCATGATAATTACTGGGTAGAAAACCTTTTATTGGGACACCTGGGTGGCTCAGCAGTTGAGCATCTGCCTTTGGCTCAGGGCATGATCCTAGGGTCCCGGGATTGAGTCCCACGTCGGGCTCCCTGCGTGGAGCCTGCTTCCTTCTGCCTGTGTCTCTCCCTCTCTCTCTCTGTCTCTCATAAATAAATAAAATATTAAAAAAAAAACACCCTTTTATCTATGGACAAGTACATTACCCATTTGATCCTCACAAGGACACTGTTGCCCCCATCTTACAGATGACGGGACGGAGGTTCGGGATGCTTTACAGCCTAGAAGTCGGTCACACGCTCACAAATCCCAGTGTCATCTCAAAGCACCCCGCGTTAGGGCTGCACTGAGACCCCGACACAGCGGCGGCAGCGGGTGGGGTTCTCGCCCAGCCTGCCACAGGGGGGCAGCCGAGCGCTGGCATGAGCCTCCCGGCCGCCCTGGAGAGACTGGCTCTGGGTGTGAAGGGCAGCAGCCACCCCTAGGAGAGACCCGGGCAGAGGGGCTGGGCTTGCTCTTTCAGCTAGAAACAGTTCAACCTGGACGGTGGGTGGCATTCGTAGGCCGCTGCCACTGATGCCAAGTGTCTAGAGCTGGAAACATAGACTGCGTACCCCAAACTTGCATTACCAACGTATTTAATAACAAGCCACGGGAAGTGATAAGGCATGGCTGAGGGCTGGGGCACCCGGCGTCTCCAAATGGCCAACACTGACCCACAGCCCTCGGCTGGGACAGGTCAGTGGCCTGTCGGACCACAGCAGCCCGGTACCAGAGATGGGACAGGGGCTGCACTCCTGTCCTCGGAGGCCTGCAAGTCGGGGGGCATGGCCAGCATCTGCTGCGCTGGGCATCCAGGATGTATGTCCACCGCGGCGCCCCAGACGTGCAGCGGATGCTCAGGGGGCTCCCCCATTCCTGGAGCGCTGACCTCCCAGGCCCACATCCACGGGTACAGCAGGAGGCTGAAGGGAGCAAACCAGAGGCAGGGCTGAGTGCAAGGATCCCAGGGGGAGGCCTCCCCACAATCCAGCCATCTCCCAGGCTCGTCTGCACGGCTCAGGGACCAAAGGTAGCAGGAGTTCCCCGGCGCTGCAGGCTGGCGACGGAGCTCTCTGGGAGACAGACCACGCGAGGCTGAGCAAGGCTCGAGAATCTGTAACAGAGAGCCCCCCTCCCCGCCCCGGCTCTGCTGCAAAGGGTGCTGTACCACGTGGGAGCCGAGGAATGCACTGGACAAGTGCCGACAGCCCTCTCCACCTCATGCCGAAACTCATGGGCCACAGGAGTGCAGGCCAACGGAGCGTGCTGGGGGTCCCGATGCCCAGCCTTGCTCCTTGGCACTCGGGCCACACCCACTCCCCCACCTGTCACTCCAACCTGAGGCCTGAGAGATGGCAAGACAGCAGCACTCGTTCCTCAATTTCCTGAATCTTTTCCCTCCCCACTCAGTCTGACAGCCTTGGCCAGGGTCAGAGTTCCTTAGCAAACATCTCCGGATCTTCCCCCAGGAACACCGAGGTCCCCGGCACAGGCCCGGTCCCGGCTCTCCAAGCGCTGAGCTAAAGGGACAGCAGAGGCAGGAGGTTGGATAAAGAAAGCCTCTGCCTACACCCGCCCCCCTCCCCGCCCCAGCAGACACATGCCGCTGGGGACACAGCCCTTCCTCCACCAGAGCTCTCCATCCCCCTCCCTGCACCCAGACTTGAATCCAAACGTGATCCAGAAGTCATCACCCTCACCTCCCATCCCTCTGCTCTGTCCACTTGGCGTGTCTTCCACAGATACATGTTCCAGGCGACCCTCGGAGCCCGCCCCCAGCCTCAGGATCATGCCTGAGAGCTGAGCCCAGCCGGCTGGGGAACAGCTGCCAGCAGCTGGAAGGTTGTACCCAGCAGTAAAAGGCTATGTAACGAGGCCACTGGGGAAGAAGGGTCGGGAAGGAGGCAGTAACGTGGGGGTTTGGGGTTCCAGCCCCAGAAACCATATGCCAAATGGGGGTGTGCATGTGACGGTTCCTTCCTTCACGGAGAGAGGATTTTGCATCAGCATCTCGGGGAGTGGTGGGAAACCAAGGAGGACAGAGCAGGAGTAACTGAAGGCGGGGGAGCTTCTCACTCAGGGATGCTGGCCCCCCCAGCTCCGAATAGGGAGCCCCAGGGTTCAGCTCCCGCGCTGTCATACACTTGGGCCTGCCACTTCTTCTCTCTGAACGTCCCCATTTGCAAAATGAAGGGTTCACAGTGGATATGGAAATTCCTGTAGCCCAGGTGGGGAAGGAGAGGAGAGCACAGGGTGGAGAAGGGGTAGACGAACACCAGGACGGTACCAGGCAAGGGGGCGAATGAGCCCGGATGCAATAAAGAGGGCATTCTCAGCCTGCTCGGGCCACGGAGCAAGGGGAGGTGGCCAGTGTCGCCCAGGTCCAGCTGCTGCCCTTGTGGAGCAGCACGAGGAGTCACACTGCCCCCCCTCACTGCCCTGGCCAGCCCTCTCTCCAAGGGGGTGGCAGTGGCATCCCTGAGGTGACAAATCCACAGCTCAGCGAAGCCAGCGTGGCACAACTGCCTGGGATTAGCGCTAAACCCCGGGCTGCTGGGTGCCAGGATCACACCTCGTCAGCTTCACAGCTGCTCCGCCGCACCCTGCGCGTGCCCTCACCTTCCCCTCACCAGCCTCCCCGGGGAGCTGGGACCTGGCCTCTGCCCTTGGCGAGCAACGCGTCAGAGGCGCCCCCGAAGAAGAGCCCCACAGAAACGTCCCAGGGGCCCACAGGTGTGACGCTGAGCAGAGGAGAGGGACCCAGAGGGCTTCCCTGCCCAAGCCCCGTGGCTCTACCCAAGGTGGCCTTGGCCTGGAACTACCTTGTCTTTAGGCCACCCAGGCCCTTCACTCCAGATGGTTCTTGTCCTTGGAGAGTCAGGGGCGGGAGAGCCAGATGGAGCCCGCACAGCTGGGAATCCTCAGCGCCAGCCTCCTCGGGCCACGTGCTTCTGAGGCCCCCCGGCTGTCAGGAAGCTTGCCATCCACCACCTTCCCCACAAGGCTCCTCGCTGGGGCCACACCTGCCCCCCTCCACACACGCAAGGTCAGGGGCTGGGGGAGGGGGTCCCCGCCAACCCCTCCCTCCCCCTCCCTCAGAGTCACCCAGGCCCCTGGCTCTGCCATAAAAACAGGACCCAGGCTCCCGCGCCTGCCTCTAAGGGGAGGCCACAGTGAGGAGTCTTACCCAAACCCCCTTCTAGGGACAAGCTTGAGGAAGAGGAGGAGAAGGAGGATGCAGAAGCCAGGGGCACGGGCCGCCGCCAAGTCCCGTGTCCTGTGTGCCAGGTAGGGCTGGAGCAGAGCCCCACGGGGTAGCTGCGCACGGAGGGCTGCAGAGCTCACCCGGCCCGCAGATGCACAGAGCAGATGCGTCCTCCCACCCGCCCCGCCACTCCCTCGGTCCGGCCCACCTGGGGGGCTGCAGGCCCCACCCGCTGCAGGTGCACAGCCCCACCGGCCCGGCTCACCTGCGTTGCGGCCACGGCAAGGGCCCTAGGGGTCGTCCTCGCCTTCGCTGGCGCCGCCGGGCTCGGCCTCAAGGGACGCGCGCCGCTCTCGGGCCAGCGAGGACGTCAGGCCCTGGGCCCGGAGGAGGAGGCCACCGCCCAGGAACAGGACCCCGCAGAGCACCAGCAGCGACAGCACGCCCAGCACAGCCGCCTGCACGACGCGGGGCCCCTCAGGGGGCTCCGGCGTCCCCCCCGACTGGTTGCAGCAGGAGCTCAGCCAGGTGGCTGGGGCCGCAGCGCCCGCCCGGGAGCCGTTCATGCTAAGGCGCCGGCTGCCCAGATGTGCGCGGGGAGGGCCAGATGTGCGGGAGCCCAAGCGGGCGGGCGGGCCTCCGCGCGCGGCTGCTGCTGCTGCGCAGGGAGGTCCCCGAGGGGCGGATCCCAGGCACCGTGGCTCCCACCCTGCACGCAGAGCGCTCTGGCTCTGGCTCCTCCGGTGGGGACTATGGCCCAGGCTCCTTCTTGTCCCGAAGGCCTCCACACCCACGCGTCAGAATCCTGCCCGTGCACCCAACCAGCCAAACCGGGGTCCGGTCCCCAAGGCTTTCCCTGTCCCTTGGCAAAGGAAGTCAAGAGAGCACCTCCCTCAGAACCCTGAAAAAAGCCATTCAGAGCGCTGGAGTGCTGCCCCACTAAGCAGGACACAAGACAAGCAAGGATTCGGGGCGTCCTGGAGCCAAAGGCCCATACTGCCAGGTGGCCCAGGAACGGGAGGCAAATGAGCAGCCTCCAGGACCTAAGGGGTGCACATCCTTACTCCTCCATCAGCCCTCCTGGGAGCCCCTTGGAGTTGGACAAGCAGGTTAATGCCTCCTTGGGGCGGCAGCAAGGGGAGATGGAGGGGAGGGGAACTTCAAGTCCTAATCCCACCCCCCACCCCTCACCCCTCATTTCTTTGCTCAGGCCCCAGAGGTCCAGATGAGAAAGTGGATTTGAGTCACCAGGGCTCCTGTTCCCACCTTGAGTAAACCAGTCCCCTACGTCTGGTTAGTCATAATGCCAAAAGGAACAGAAAGGTTCCAGTCCTGTCCACCAAGGGGACCTCACTGCCAGGTGGGTGTCCCACTGCGATGGGGTCGGGCGGGTGGAGCAGAGTCTGGCTGCAGGAAAGTAAGAGTCTCAAAAAGCTGAGATGGAGGGAAGAAGACCTTCCTGAAAGGCAGCAACCTTGAGCTCTCTCTTCAAAAACAAAGTGATGGCCAACAAACAGCTCTATCAGCCAACCAACCACTCAGGAGGGATTAGCTGATGGCCAGCTTGGAGGAAAAGATGATCCCCAGACTGCAGCAGGCCAGGTAGGGATTACACACCATCAAGGACTTGTTGGGAAGTGGCCTTCCCCATCTCCAAAGCCCTGAGAACCTCCTGAGTTCTCCCAATGCCCCAGAGATCAAGGGCAAGACTTCACAAGATCTGTTGTGAACTAGCACAGGGCCAAGGTGGCTTGGAATGGGAGAGATCTGCAGACACTCCTGCCGTCCCACCCGTGGCTCCAGGACCACGGGCAAGACCCCGCCACCCCCCACTCCATTTAGCCGGGCGGAACTGCCCATATACAGCCAAAAAGTATGATAAATTAGAGAATAAATCAGTAAGAAGTACACAAGGAGGAGTTCACGGATTTGGAGTATGCTCGAATGCAGAAACGAGTGTTACAGCAGTGTCCTAACAACCGGCAAGGGCCAGCCTGACCTGGAGGAAGTGTCATCAGACACTCATCTCAAGTGGGCCAATCTCTCTCCAGAGAAGGAAACCCCCAATTAACTGAGCTTTCTGGTGGGGGCGCCTGGGTGGCTCAGTGGTTGGATGTCTGCCTTCGGCTCAGGTCACGATCATGTGGGATCGAGTCCCACATCGGGCTCCCGTCAGGCAGCCTGCTTCTCCCTCTGCCTGTGTCTCTCATGAATAAATTAAGAAGAAAATATTTTTATTTTTTTTTAAAGATCTTATTTATTTATTCATGAGAGACACAGAGAGAGAGGGAGGCAGAGACACAGGCAGAGGGAGCAGCAGGCTCCATGCACAAGAAGCCCGACGTGGGACTCGATCCCGGGACCCCAGGATCACACCCTGGGCTGAAGGCAGACAGACGCTCAACCGCTGAGCCACCTGGGCATCAAAAAAAATTTTTTTTTCAATGGGTTTTCTGGTGCACATGGGGAGCTGTATGTGCTCTATGAAGGCAGAGAAGATTCTCTCTGAAGCCATCGTCAAACAGGACCAGATAATAAAAGGGCAGGGATGTCACAGCTTCCTGAGGAAGCGAGAAGAAACAGCAATCCTATCCAAAAGTAACAGCTCCAGATGTGTCATCATTCATAGGACTGACCGCAGTGACACCTGGGTGGTTAACACGGGCTTACGTGAATGTCCAACAAGGTACAGAATTGGTCAGTTTTAACGTCTCCCATCCCCCCCCTTCATGGTGGAATAATGCCTTAACACACACCTATATCCTCGCAGGTCCGCCACAAAGTGTTGATGTTCCCGGACAGAACACAAGCCAAGGGAGAGACGGCTCAAGCTAAACACATTCTCAACTTTATTCAGCATCCTAGCGATGGCTCTTCCGTACAGTGGAGGAAGGGACACCCCCCCAATAGGGCCCTAGAGGGACAGTGAAGCCCAGACTTGACCATTAGCCAAGGTTAAAGGGATGACCAAAGATTGGCAACCGCAGAACAAGGAAGCCAGGGGTGGCCATTCCAAGTCTCCTCAAGGACCTGGAGCAGGTTCCAGAGCCCCAAGGGCCCAACAGTCCGATCCCCAGAAGCCCAGGTCTGCAAGCCATCCAGGAGAGCCCATGGCCCCCGCAGGCCTAGAGGGCCAGGGTGTCTTTGATGAGCCTGCGCATGGTGGTGGTGACCGACGTGCCTAGAGCATCAGTAATCTGGAAGGAAATCTTGTAGAGGTAGGGCTGCACATCCCGCAAGCCCGTGTCGAACACATTGTCCACCTCCGACTGCGTGGGCATCTTGGGCAGGTATTCGTGCCTGTTCATCACCTCCACAATGTTGATGACCTTCTCACAGAGCTTCTCGCCCACCTTCTCCCGGCAGATCTGCCGCTCCTGCTCTGTGGCCAGGGCTACCACGTGCACCTTGACTGTCCACACTTCCCAGGGGATGCATTCGTCGGAGAAAGGCCAGCGAGACTTCTTCTTCTGGTAGAACTCCAGGGACATCTGCCCCAGCCCATCACCCCCAGAGTTGCGCAGCGCGTCCTGGGGAAGGAGGGGTAACAGATGAGCAGGCCAAGGCCTCGGAGAAGCTGGCTCCCTGGGAGCACCTGCTTCCTACACCCCAGGGAATGAGGCTCTCCTAGCTTTATTCGTCCTTCAGGGAGGCAGGGAATGAGACCCCCCCCCCCCCCGAGGACAAAGGACTCCTGTGAAGTGACACAGCAAACCGTCCGCCTAAACTCGAGTGCTCCAAGCAAACCAACAAAATCTCTCTCAAGAAAATCGGAAGAGGGGATTAAAGCCTCATGATCCTAGGGGCACCTGGGCGGCCCAGCGGCTGAGCGCCTGCCTTCGGCCCAGGTCGTGACCCCGGGGTCCTGGGATGGAGTCCCTGCATGGAGCCTGCTTCTCCCTCTGCCTGTGTCTCTGCCTCTCTCTCTCTCTCTCTCTCTCTCTCTGTGTCTCTCAGGAATAAATAGGTAAAATCTTAAAAAAAAAAAATAAAAGCCCCAGGATCCTTAACTAGAAAAAAGGAAACTAAGGGGTGCCTGGGTGGCTCAGTCGGTTTAGCATCTACCTTTGGCTCAGGTTATGATCCCAGGGTCCTTGGGATTAAAGCCTGTGGTGGGGAGGGAGCAATCCCTGCTCAACAGAGTCTGCTTCTCTCTATCTCAAATAAATAGGAAGGAAGAGAAGGAGGGAGAGAGGGAGAGAAGGAGGGAGGGAGGGAGGGAGGGAGGGAGGGAGGGAGGGAGGGAGGGAGGGAACCAGGAGTAAAAGGGGGGAGGGAGGGCAGCCCGGTGGCTCAGCGGTTTAGCGCCACCTTCAGCCCAGGGCCTGATCCAGAAGACCCAGGATCCAGTCACAGGTCAGGCTCCCTGCATGGAGCCTGCTTCTCCCTCTGCCTGTGTCTTTGCCTCTTTCTCTCTCTCTGTGTGTCTATCGTGAATAGATAATATCTTAAAAAAAAAAAAAAAAAAAAAGAAGGGGGAAGGGAAGAACAGAGCAGACCTGGCTTCTCCGTCTTCTCCTCTGGAAGCAAACGAGAGCACGGCACCCAGTAATTCGGGCCATCCCCTCACTCCAGGGGTGGGGGCCCCATTCCTCCTCCTAGGGCAGCCAGGCCCCGGCAGCGCCTTTCCATGGGAGTTGGGGCCAGCTCGGAGGGTAGAGATGCTTCCCTCAAGTCCTGAACTGTCCACCAAGGAATTAGTTCTCTCCTCTGTGGACAAAGTGAGGCCCCGGACCTCGGCTGGTCCTAACGCCAACCCCCTGGAATGCTAACTGCGGGCCCAGCTGGTTCACACACTTGACGCGATGGGTTCACCTGACCCCCTAGTGCCTTCGCCTCTGAGGCAGGCGCGATTATCAGTCCAACCTCACCCAGAGACCCCGAGGCCAGGAGGTGAGGTCACCTGCCCAAGGTCACACACTCAGGCTCCAGCCTCCAGGCTCTTAGCCATCGTACCTACGGGCCTCTTACAAGGCGTCCAGCGGACAGACAGCGACTAGCACGGCCGCCCTTCAAGGACTCGGAGACTCCTATGAACCTACCCTTTCTGGTCTCCGAGGGACTGGGCGGGGGACCCGGGGCCTGGCAGGGTCCACGTCCCGCCGTGAGCACATGCTGCCAGCACCACGTACGACTCTCCAAACGTTTGGGGAGTGGAGTCAGCCAAGAGCTCACAGATGGCACCTTACAAAAATGCCCGCACTCTAGCATTTAAAACAGCCCCTCACGGGAACAGTGCGACCGTGCAACCCTGCATGAAAACCCAATAAAAAATCAGCCCGACTCACACCACCGGAGGTGACCAGCACCCGCAGCCGCTGTGTCCCTCGCACCCTCCTCCAGGCCCACAGGGGCGGGCGCATGCAAACCTGTGCCACACGGCCCGGGGGGCTGCGCCACCGCAGGGCCGTCACCTGAGTGCAGCAAGCCTCCTGCTCAGGGGATCTCCCGGGGGAGACCCAGACTGCTGAAGGGAAGAGGGGCAGACGGAAGGCCCGGCCCACGGGGGTAACGATCATCGTAGGGCCCCCCACATCACTGCTGCAGGGCCCTCCTGCTCCCCCACCCTGGCAGGTTGGACCAGCCTCTTCGCCATGCCGCCCACAGCCATCCTCCCCGCAGGGAGCGCTGAACGCCCTGTTCCCTGGGACAGGAGAGCCTGACCTGAGCACCCAGGAAGGCTCGGCTGGCCCGAGGACCCCCTGCTAGCCGCCGGGCCGCACCCCTACCTTGAATTCGCCCACAACCTTGCGCAGGGCACGGTCCAGCTCCTCGGAGGAGACGCGCACGTAGGTGAAGTCGATGAAGTCACAGTCCACATCCTGGGTGCCCACGGTGCCAATGGAGTAGGTGCCCTCCTTCTTGTAGTGGAACTTGCCTGTGCTACGGTGCAGCAGCACTGTGTGCAGCACGGCCAGCATGGCCTCCTCCACCTGCCGCCCCTCCACCGACACCTCCAGCACCTCCGAGCGACAGTTCATCCTGAGGCCAGCAGCCCACACCAGGGCGGGGGACGGGAACCGAGACAGGGAGCTTCACCCCGGCCAGGGGCCACCCTGCAAGAGCAGCCAGGTCAGAGAGCTCACACCTTCTCACTGACCCACAGGTTACCGGTCCACTTCCTCCCGGCCCAGCCAGCCTCTGCCTCTGCTGGCCCTTCTCTGCGTCCGGACAAGGCCTCCTATCGGAAGGCTCGTGGGAGGAGAAGGGGGAGGGAGCTTCAAAGCTACCGGCAAACAACAGCAAAGGCTCGACTTCAGTAGGGCGTCCAGCGCAGCGTACGGCAAACGGTCCCTGTGCAGCAGCCGTCAGGCACTGGCCGTTCGACGCAAGCAGGGCCCCTGCCCCTGAGAAGCCGCAGCGCTAGAGTGAGGCAGGTAATGTTACCTGAGCGGCCAGAGCACAAGGCGGGAGGAGAAGGAAAAGGAAGCCTGGAGCCTGACTGCCTGGGCCTTGGGCGACCGGGTTAAGGCATCCGGACCCTGCTGAGGGCGGCGGAGGGTCAATGCCCTGCTGTGCCAAGATCAGATCTGCGTGTCAGAAAGTTAACTCAGGACACGAGGCGAAGGATGGCTCTCAACTATTTTGCGGCCAGAAACTGCTTGGAGAAATCAGTAAAAACTATGAAGACAGGGCTCTAACAGCTGACGGACACGCACACACCCCAAATCTCACCCGGTGCCAGGGCCAGCCACAGCCTCCACGGTAAAAACTTTTAGATTGAAGGCAGAAGGGCTGGGCAAGAAGAGGTCCAGCTGGAAGCCACATCAGGAGGGAGTTACAGACGCAGCAGTGGGATGCGGGGCAGTGAAGTGGGGGGGGGGGTTCATGTCCAACGGTCCCGGGTGGAACCCCAGCTCCTCTGTACCTAGCTCTGTGACCTCACGAAAATCACTCACCCTCTCTACGTGTGCTTTACCCGTAAATACAGATTCTTGCGGGTATCCAATAAAATCACGTATATAAAACACACCAGAATAGTGGTTAAGAACAGTGACTCTAAAGCTAGACGGCCCGGCTCTGCCACTGGCTCACTGTGTGATCTTGGACAAGCTACTTAACTCCTATGTGCCTCAGTTTCCCAAATCTATATACACGGGATCTATAAAAGCTACCCTGAAAGGACTGTCGCAGGGATTGGAGGAGGTAGCCCCTGTAAAGCACTTTTAAAGCAGTACCTGGCAAGCAGGAAACACTAAGTATCCTCCGCCACCATAATTCATTACGATCACGGTGGCCGAGAGGGCACAGGCTATGACACAGAACTGGTGGGCCGAGGGCGAAGGCCAGAACACACCTGAGAACCAGGCCTTGGTAAATAACTGAATATGAGCCCCAAAGGAGGAGGAAAACAGTCGAATTTCTTGCCAAGTGTTCAGCTTACAAACCTGCCCTGACGGGGAGCTCACCACCCGTCCCAGAGGACCGTCCCATTCTGCGACGGCTCTACTCAGCCACTCCTTGTACAGGAGGAAGCCACCCGCAGGGCCTCACACGGTCGCCGTAGTTTTGATTCGAGGAGCCACACACAGTAAGGCTCACCCCCTTTCCACTAATGGGCCTTTCAGGTACCTGGACCATCACCGCCCACTCCTACCACAGGGTAGAGGTCCCCGGGCCCCACACCCACGCCAGCTGGCCGCTGGCCGGCACATCTTATCTGGAAGCTTCCTCCAGGTGTACTTCAGCTCGTCTCAATCTCCACTCAACAGCGGCGCTCAGCAGTGACCACGAGGCAGCCTGCGCACGGCCCCGAGGTCCAGCTGGCTCTGCCTCCCGCCCGGCTACCGGCCCGGGCCTCCGTGTCCCAGCAGTCCTCTCTTCACCGGCCTGCTCCCGTCCTGGCCCTCCCACTAGACAGACAGATCCTCCAGGGCCAGGACTGGACCCTACATCCCTGGGAGCCCGGTGCCTGGGACCTAGTACAAAGCAACGGCTTGATGACTCAGCGTGACCCAGAGGCTCCAGGTCCTTCCAGGGGCTGCTGGGCTGGTATGGCCTGCACTCAGGACTCCTGCTCACTTCTGCCCTCTAGTAAGATTTCCCCAAACAGCCTCCCCCCGCCCCCCCCCCCAGGGAGGCTCCCAGTCCTGGCCCAGCTGCCCCTTCTTCCCGTGTCCCCCACAAACCTTCACCCAGGCCACTTACTTCGGTCCCTCGCCCTGGGCCTTCCCCCATTCTCCACACCTCCTCCAGGAAGTCGGTACTGACCAACCCCACCAACCCCGCAGCAAACTACCCCTGGCGTGAGCTCGTGCGGCCCCTGCCCCCACCCCCACCCCCACCGCCACCGCCACCCCCAGGCCAGGTGTGCGAGCACAGGGCCAGGCTGCAGCCAGGGCAGCCCCACGCCCACTCACCCGAACAGGCCGAGTGCGGGTCCCTCTGGCGCGGACCAGGTCCTGGCTGCTCCCCACGCGCAGGTGTCCCCTCGGCAGGTGCGCCCCCACTGAGCGCAAGGGGTGGCCTAGGAGCAAACACAGAAGGCTCGGAGTCGGCGTCGGACGCTGGGGGGGGGGCGGGCCGCAGGGAGGGCCTTGCGCGGGTCCCCTTGCTCCCTCCAACGGTGGGGGGAGAGATGCCCGGGGAGCGCCCGCGAGCCTCGCAGGGAAGGGGGCAGGGGGCTGACGGCAGGAGCGGCGCCCCCCCCCCCCGGAGGCTCCCTCCGGCCCCCTCGCCCCCCCCCCCGCCCCCGGGGCTCCCGGCGGGAGCGCGATCACAGCCCGGCCCGGCCGCGCACCCCCCTTACAGCCCCCGACGGCCCCCCTGCACCCCCGGTGGCTCCCTCCCGACCCCCCTCGGCAGCTGCCCCCCGCCGCTCCCCCCCGCCCCTCCCCGACCCCCGGCTCCCCCCCGCCCCTCCCCTGCCCCCCCCCGGCCCCCTCCCCGCTCCC
Organism: Nyctereutes procyonoides; assembly: GCF_905146905.1. Classification (NCBI taxonomy): domain Eukaryota; kingdom Metazoa; phylum Chordata; class Mammalia; order Carnivora; family Canidae; genus Nyctereutes; species Nyctereutes procyonoides. Next base: position 3,107,575 of record NW_026575124.1, on the reverse strand, counting down.
CCCGGCCCCCGGGCCCCCTCCCCTGCCCCCCCCCGGCCCCCTCCCCGCCCCTCCCCTGCCCCCCCGGCCCCCTCCCCGCCCCTCCCCTGCCCCCCCGGCCCCCTCCCCGCTCCCCCCGGCCCCCGGGCCCCCTCCCCTGCTCCCCCCGGCCCCCGGGCCCCCTCCCCTGCTCCCGGGCGGCTCCCCCCGCCCCTCCCCTGCCCCCCCCCGGCCCCCTCCCCGCCCCTCCCCTGCCCCCCCGGCCCCCTCCCCTGCCCCCCCCCGGCCCCCTCCCCGCCCCTCCCCTGCCCCCCCGGCCCCCTCCCCGCTCCCCCCGGCCCCCGGGCCCCCTCCCCTGCTCCCCCCGGCCCCCGGGCCCCCTCCCCTGCTCCCGGGCGGCTCCCCCCGCCCCTCCCCTGCCCCCCCCCCCCCCGGCGGCTCTCTCCCCGCCCCCCTCGGCAGCTGCCCCCCCCTCCCGACCCCCGGCTCCCCCCCGCCCCTCCTCTGCCCCAGGCTCCCCCCGCCCCCCCGGCCCCCTCCCCGCTCCCCCCTGGTCCCCGGCGCCCCCCCCCCGCCCCCCGGCCCCCTCACCGCTCCCCCCGGCCCCCTCACCGCTCCCCCCGGCCCCCCTCCCCGCCTCTCCCCTTACCCGGCGGCCCCCCTCGCCCCTCCCCCGCCCCCCCTCCCCCCGGCCCCCCTCCTCGCCTCTCCCCTGCTCCCCGGAGGCTCCCCTCGCCCTACCCCGCCCCCCGGCGGCCCCCCCCCGCCCCTCCCCTGCTCCCCGGCGGCTCCCCCCGGCCCTCCCCGCCCTCCCCGCCCCCGGGGCCCCCGGCAGGTGCGCGATCACCGCCCGGCCCGGCCGCGCGCTCGGCCCTCCCGAGTCCCGGGTCACCTGCCGGCCGCGGGGCCTCGGCGGGGACGGGACGGCCGGGCGGACGGGCCCACTCACCGCCGCGAGCTCGTCGGGCGCCGCCGGGCCCGCACTTCCGCCATAGAGACGAGGCGGGAGGCGGGAGGCGGGAGGCGGGCCGGGCCGGGCCGGGCCGCGGGCTCTCGGTCGCCCCCCGAGGCCGAGCGGAGTCATCGGCGCGCAGCCCTCGGGCCGTCGGAGGCGGGCGGGAGGCGGGCGCTGGAGGCACCGCCTGGCCTCCGCTTGCGCAGTGCGCGGAGCAGCCTCCCGGCCCGGGGCGCCGGCGAGAGGAGCAACTGGCGGGCTGCCGCGGCCCACCTGGGGACAGCCCCAGGGCGCCTCACTCCGTCCGCCGTTGCCCCCCACCCGTGGGAGCCTCCTGACGTCACTCACCCTTTCCGATGTTCTCCTCTATGAATGGGGCGCTGTTGTGAGGATCACAAGAGAGAATTCCCACCAGAGATCTTTGCGGAACGTAAAGCCCTACACGAATGGGTGCATTTAGTGCCGCGTCCCTTCTGGTTTTCCGCCCAGATGGCAAGCCCGGGGCAGGCCGAGGTTTACCCCTTGTTTTCTGAGCGCCCCCAGAACCCCGCAGGCCGCAACCCACACACCGCCGAGTTACTCGAGGACCATGAAGCTCCTTTTCCTAACACACACCTCCTCTCTCAACATAACAATAGGTAACATTCGTGGAGCGCAAGGTAAAGAGCAGGATTCTAAGCGCTTTATGCATATGAATTGATTCAAACCTGGGGGCGACCGGTGGCCCAGCAGGTGAGCATCTGCCTTTGGCTCAGGTCGTGACCCCAGGGTCCTGGGATTCAGTCCCACAGCAGGTTCCCCCCAGGGAGCCTGCTTCTGCTTCTGCCTCTGCCTGTGTCTCTGCCTCCCTCTCTGTGTCCCTCATGAATAAATAAATAAAATCTTTTTCAAAAAACTTAAGCCTGATAACGATCGATACTAGAAGGCAGATAAAGAAACTGATGCCCCAGGCACCTGTGTGGCTCAGGTCATGATCCCAGGGTCTTGGGATAGGCCTGCTGTGGGACTCTGGTCAGCAGGGAGTCTCCTTTCCCTCTCCCTCTCCCCCCCACCCCACCCCACTCGTGCTGGCTCTCTCTCTCTCTGAAACAAATAAAATCTTAGAAAGAAAGAAAGAAAGAAAGAAAGAAAGAAAGAAAGAAAGAAAGAAAGAAAGAAAGAAAGAAAGAGAAAGAGAGAAAGAAAGAAAGAAAAAGAAAAGAAACAGAAACTGATGCTGGGAGAGGTTAAATAACTTGCCCAAGGTCACCCAGTAAGCAGCAGAGCCTGGGGTTCAAATGCAGGCTTCCACACCACTTACAGGGGTTTTCTTTCTGGTTCCTCCAGCCTGATCCTCCCCATGCACCACCGTTCTCCGGTGCACCCCACTCCAAAGCCTGCTCTCTAGTGGGAAAATGCCTTGATCAGTTTAGTGTTTGTTGTTTTCTACAATGTCTGATTTGAAGCTACAGGACGTCACTGAGTGCAGAGTCCAGAATGAATGAAGGATTACATTTTGATCGTCAGAGGTGCAGTGGGGTCTCCAGCACCAGTGCCAGCTGACTCCAACACACCAGTGTCACCCACCCACCCTTTAGGCTTCCCCTCTCCCACCAGTTTTTCTTTTTTTTTTTTCCCAATTAAAGATTTTATTTATTTGTTTGTTTTAGAGAAAGGGGGAAGAGAGAGTTTGATGCAGGGAGGAGCAGGGGAGAGCTAAAGGGGATCTCAAGCAGACTCTGAGTTGAGCACGGAGCCAGTCACAGGGCTCAGTCTCACGACACTGGGATCATGACCTGAGTCAAAAATCAAGAGTTTTGACGCTTTAACCAATTGAGCCACCCAGACACCCTCCCACCAGGTTTGTTTTTCTTTCTTGTTTTTTTTTGTTTTGTTTTGTTTTTTAATTATTTTTGAAGACTTTATTTATTTGAGAGAGAGAGTGTGTGCACACAAGTGGGAGGAGGGGCAGAGGGAGAGGGAGAAGCAGGCTCCCCACTGAGCAGGGAGGGTGCAGGGAGGCTTGATCCCCAGGTCCACCAGCTTTGTTTTTGTTTTTGTTTTTGTTTTTAAATCCCACCAGGTTTTCTAAACCACCACACCACTCCTTTTCTGGCTGACCCTTACCCCTCCTCATCAGTCCCCTACCCACCCTCCTCCTCCTCCTCCTCCTCTCCGCAGTTGGGTCCCTGTGCAGCCTCGGTCTCTGGTTTGTCTCCATCCCAGGTGCAGCTACCTGTCCCCTGGCAGCCTCAGGGTAACCCCAGCCTCAGGAGTGAGAAAGCTGCCTGCCTTACCAGCAGCCTCCTCGGGCTGCACCTGGACTTAACCAGGAGGAATTAGCATAAAATGCTGCGAGGAGAGAGTGTATGAGGAGCCAAAAAAGGGGGGCCCAAGGAGGTGAGAACCAGCCCTGGGTGGGCGAGGGGATCAGTGAAGGGAGTGGCTGAGCTCTCCTCTACCCTTGACACCCCCTACACCCCTTGGAGGCCACTATCCTGACTTCATCATCATCATTGCTACCCAGCCCTGAGCCTTTAGAGGCACCACCAGCACTTTGAATCCACTATCATGCTGATTTCTCCATCTACCTTTGAAGGTAAGTACAACCCCCCACCCCAATTTACAGATAATGAAGCTGAGGCTTAGTGATATGTAGTGACTTACTTTGATGGCTAATTTTTTTTAAGACTTTATTTATTTATTCATGAGAAAGAGAGAGAGAGAGAGGCAGAGACACAGGCAGAGGGAGAAGCAGGCTCCATGCAGGGACCCCAACGTGGGACTCAATCCCGGGTCTCCAGGATCAGGCCCTGGGCTGAAGGTGGCCCTAAACCACTGAGCCACCGGGGCTGCCCCAGACACTTGATCAAACATTATTCTGGGTGTGTCTGTGGGGGCATTTTCTGAATGAGATCAACATTTGAATCTGGTAGCCTTGAGTAGAGCAGACCTCTGCCTCACTTAATGAGGGTGGGCCCCGTCCAATCAGTTGAAGGCCCGGCTAGCATAAAAGGGCTCAGCCTGCCACGGCTAAGGAGAACTCCTGACTGCTTTCAAGGTGGGACATTAGTTTGTTTGCTTGTTTCCTGCAATACCTGCCCTGCCTGGGGCTCCCGCTTGCCGACTGCAGATCTGGGGCCTTGTCAGCCTCCATAACCACATGCGCCAATTCCTCATAATAAATCTCCTACAGATATACATCCTATTAGTTCCCTTTCCCTGTAGAACCCTGACTAACACACTTGCCAAGGCCACATGCTCCTCTGTCCTCATTCCACCCACTCTTGTCCCTCCTCCAAAACTCACTGTGTCCCTGGAGACTTTTCTGCCTGAGGCTGAGGCTAAGCCCTCTCACCTTGCTTGTCTCCCGCCAGATGCTGGCCAGTCCTTGCCTCCTCTTACTTCCCCAGATCCTTACAGGGCAGCTCTCACTGCAGCTCAGACCTTGGGTCCTATGTCCGTGTGGGTGGTCCTGTCAGGGAGGGACGGAGGGTCCAAAAAGAGAGACCGTGTGGCGTGAATTATCCCACCCCATACCACTCTCTTCATGATCAAGATGTAATCTTTTTTCCATTGTTTTTAGAGATTTTACTTTTAAGAAAACACTGCACCCCACATCGGGCTTGAACTCACCACCTGAGTTTAAGAGTCTCATGCTCTAGGGACTGAGCCAGCCCCGTGCCCCTCAAGATGTAATCACTTATTCATTCACTTGTTCATTCATTCATTCACTCATGCCACGCATATGTAACTATCCGCACACCACGCCGTGTCATACCAAGGAGGACAACGTGGCCCTCTGGAAGCTCAAAGTCTTGCAAAGGAAATGGGCCAGGGGGCTGCACCTGCGCAGGAGGACACAAGACCTGATGTGAAAGAAATGGCAGCAGGCTTTACGGGGCCCGGAAGGGGCGAGGGTGGAGACTGCTGCCGTACACTGAGAATGAAGAAGGGGCCCGAGCCCTACTTTCGGCAAGGTGAGGGGTGACTGGCCACCAGAAGACTGAGGCGGCTGCAGAGGGCACAGGATGGGACGTGAGGGGATGCGCAGGGGGGGCGAGTGGTTCCAGAAAGGAGTGGAGCTACAGGGAATTATTCTGGGGGCGGGGGGAGGGGTGCTGCTTCCTGGAGAAGGAAAAGGCTCCGGGGAGAGTTCTCCGGAGAGCTCAGGCTGGAAACCGAGGCGAACACGGAGAGCCCAGCGCCCCGCCAGCCAGGCGGCCGGGCCGGCGGCGAAGGCCTGTGCAGGGACCTTGAAGGCCAACCCAGGACCTTGGGAGTAGGCAGCTGGCTGTGCGCGGTGACTGTGGCCTTGGACGGCCCCACCCCATCCTAGCCTGTGCCCAGGGGAGAGCTGAGCCCCGAAGCTGGCCCTGCAGGCCACCCCCAGTCGCTCCGGAGCTGACCCCAGTGGCGTCACGGGGAGTGACTCAAGCCCCAGCAACAACAATGAGTGGGGCTGACGTCAGGCCGGGGGCTCCTGACGGTGCCTCGCCTGGCCGGGCCGCCAGCACCCTGTCTGCTGACCCTCTAACCCTGGCCAGGCTGCTGGGCCAAGGAGAATCGGCCGTCGCCTTCTGACATGTGTTCCCCTCCCCTGCTGGGGTCCCCGGGCAGGGGCAGGGGCTCCCCCATCCCCCCCAGCACCCCGTCCTCCGAGGCAGAGGAAGTGGCTGGGCTTCCGACGGGGTGGCAGAGAGCGTGAGAAAGAGGCGCCTCCCAGCCCCGACCTCGGCAGGCAGCCTCTGGACCTGGCCCGCGCTGCCTTCTCTCCTGGGGGAGGTGGGCCCGTGTCCTTCGGTGCTGGGGACCGGTGGCGGCTACTCACTCTGGGGAGGTGCGTGTGTTTGTCTCCCTGGCCAAGTCGGGGGTGGGATGGGGGCTAGTTTCTGTTTGGGTCCCCAGGGGGTCGGTCCGTCGTCTCACTGTCCTGCAAGGTCTGTGCACCTGTTCCTTTGGGAGCCGTGTGTGTATCTGTTCCCTGGGCCAGAGGATTCTCTGCGACTGTCCTTGCAAAGGGAGAGGGTATCCCCCCGCCCCAGTAAGGGGTTCTCTCCATGTACCCCTGGTCTCTTGTGAGGTCGGGAGCATCTGTCTATCCTCTTAGTACCCCAGTTCCCAGATTAGGGTCCAGGTCTCTAAGGCCTGGCTGGGTGGGGGCCTGGTCCCTGCGATGTGCCCGACGAGGAGGGCAGCGACAGTCAGCCTCCCGGCTGCCCGGCTTGCAGCTGGGCACTGCTCCCTGCTAACACAGCACGTGCCAGGGCGGCCCCCCTACACCCCCCGTGCGGGCACCCAACTCCCGGCCCGGCTACCACCCCCAGTCCCCGCGGCCATGCCTGGGTAGGGGCTGGACAGTGCCGGGGCCTTGGTCAGACCTTGAGGAGACCTCAGGTGCCCCCCCCCAATCCCTAGCCTGGCAGGGTCAGGGCCCAGCAGGAGGCCGGGGGAGCCAGGACGGTAGGAAGAAGACGGAGCACAGGCCTGCGGTGGGGGAAAGGGGGCAGGAGCCAAGGCCAAAGGCTCCAGGGCCCCATGGTCCTCAGGCCGGCTCGGAGCCTAGCTGGGGACCCTGGGATGGGCCTCCTGCCCTCAGCACGTCCCTGGCTGCGTGCGGAAGGCAGTACTGGGGGAGTAGAGGGGGGTTTGCTCAGCCTCGCGCTAACTCCTTCGTGCCCTCACAGCTGGAGGCTGGCGGCCCTCGAGGTCCCCGGGCCAGCCTGGACGGCCCCCAGCAGCCCCAGCTCGGAGTGACCCAAAGGGACAGGGCACAGCCGGAGCCTGAGCCGGGAGCAGGGGCGCACGGGGGGTTGGTGCCGGGCTCTGTCCTCCCGGAAGCCCAGCCCTCAGCCCCATCTTCTGAGGAGGCCCCGTTCTGGGGTTTCGGCGGGGGCGGGGGCCAGTTCAGATTCAAGCGAGAACCCCGGGACACCCCAGGCCTGGCTGTCGTGGCAGTAGGGGCCCGGCCCTGCCCTCAGCCAGGCAGAGGTCGCCCAGGGCCCAGCGCGGGACACCACACCGCGGCTCAGGTCCGGGCTGTGCTGTGACCTTCAGGGGCTCCCTGAGGCCGACCTTCGCCGGGTCCCTCCTAAACCAAGCGTCCCCGTGGCCAGAGCCCAGGCCCCAGAGGAGGGCACCAGACAGACTCCGGGGTGCAGAGCGCCCACTCGGGTCCTAGGCCTCAGAGCCACCCCAGCCCGTCACAGTGGCACCTCGGGCCTGGGGAGGGGGCCGGGGCCTCTGGGCACAGGGCCCAGCGTGGGTGGGGTGGGGGGGACAGGGAGGCAGGCTTCCTGGGTCTCCATGTGAGGACAAACAGCAGGCTTTGAGGCCTTGGAAAATCCCGCCTGGGATTCCAGGCCCTGCCGGCGTCACTGCCTTTTGACTATTGTCCCCGTCGGAAACGGGCCCAGCCCCCGGCTAGCCGGGACAGAGCAGCCATTGTGAGGCCCCACCAGGCTCAATGCCCCCTTGTTCGCCCTCCCAGCCCCTAGCAAGACTCGGGGGCCAGTTCTTCCAGTTGCTCAGTGGAAAGAAAGGGCCTGCCTCCGGGCTCGGCCCTCGGGCGGGGCAGGGTGGGGCAGGGCGGGGCTGGGGAAATCAGCCTCCCACCCTGTACCCCAGTGGCCGGAGTCCTGGAGAGGAGCCACCGTGGGATGGATGGAGCGCGCCTTCCATTTACGAGGCCCTGGGCAGGGAGACCTAGTGGTTAGGTCGTTAGACACACCCTGCTCCGCCGCCGCTTAGAAGCCGAGTGACCCTGGGAAAGTCATTTCCTTTCTCCTCTTTTGTAAAAGCAACAGCTATGATTTATCCGGCGTTTGCTCCCCACCAGGCGCTGTCTGAAACACTTCGTCACTGTAGCGACTCTACGCGATAGATACAGTTTCCCCGTTCACAGAGGGAGATGCTAACTTAGCCAAAATTCCACAGCTAGAAGGAGCTCTGGAACCAAGACTTAGAGCCAGGTAGTCCAGTTCCAGGGGTCTTGCTCTCTGCTCCTCGGCTCTGCTCCCTGCCCATGGGGTGGAGATAACCACACTCAACTCATAGGGTGGCAGTGAGGGTTCGAAATGACAAATACCATGTGAAAAGAACTTGGTGGGTGATGGAACCTCGTGGGTGGTGGTGATTATCATCACTACGGGCATAGATACCCATATGGACCAAGATTCTCCACGGCCCGCCCCTGCCCCAGCTCCTGCCCCTGCCCATCCTCTGCCCTGTGCTCCGCATCCATCTTTGCTGAAGTCGGGGGTATGGAAGAGAGTGACCCAAAGGGACAGGACTCCATCCAATCCCACAGCTGGTGGGAGATTTCCCAGCAAGCTCCGCTCCTAACCAGAGGACTGCCACCACACCCACGTCCCCGATGAGCGGATGGGGAAGTCAAGGCTCAGGGAGGAAGAGGGGCTTCTCAGAGAGCAGCACGGAGCTGGAGGCAGGGCAGAGAATAGAAGCAGATCTAACTGACCCCTGCCTGCCTCGGACGTTGCCAAGTAGGGGCTTTGACAGAGGCTCATTCGGGGACTCTGGCTGGGGGTGCCAGGGACACATGCTGGAGGCGGTAGCCACCGTGCGTGGGGCCCAGAACTCCCCACCCCAACCACATGGAGACCCTTGACGAGGCCTGGGGCTGCACTGACTTCCTAGCACTCGAGCGAGGGCATGTGGTCAAGAGCTCCCAGGGTCTGTGCCTGGAGCACTAGGAAAGGCCTTTGATTCCGTCCTCGGGAGCAAATCCCTAGTTTATATGGCTTCCATCCAGGCAGGGGCCACAAAGGTGGACACTCGAGTCCTGGGCCAAGGGTTGTGAGGAGCAGGTGTAAGGGGCAGTGCTTTCAGGTCTCCTACCAGGTCCTTGGGAAGAAATCTAGAAAGACACTGAGCTCAGTGAAAGGGGCTGGACCCCTACCTCGGGCCTCTCAGGCTAGGGCCGACCTAGGTTCATGTTTCTCAAAAAAGTGGCCCTGAGACACCTGCCTGGCAAGCACTCTGGGTGTTTGGCATAAGCGCAGATTCACGGGTCCTACCCCTCAGCTAATCGGAGTTTCTTACGTAGATCTGAGGAATCTGCATTTTAAGCCAGTCAAGCAACTGATGAGCTTGGAAGTTGGAGGATGTACATAGGGGCACTTGAGTACAGGTAGGCACCCCAGAACAATCTTTTTACCAAAGGGACAAGGGCCACCAGCAACCCGGCTCTTATTACTGGGGTGCCAGGCACATCCGGAGGAATGGTGAAATGCAGACAGAAAAGAAACTTCTACTAACAACAGCTAATGCCATCCTGGGCTGCCCTGTACCCAGCCCCAGGCTCAGCCCTCCTGCCCAAGCTCCTGTACTCCCAGCAGCAACACGAGGTAGGCACTGCCCCTCACCGTTTTGCAGATGTGGAAGCCCAATCAGAGACCGTGACCCCAGAGTGGTGCTCTCGTCCCTCAGCCAGCTGGGTTCTGCTGCAGGCCCCATCCATGAGGCGGGGGCTTATCCGAGGCTCTCCGCACATTCGAGACTAGTCTGAGTGCTCTGTGTAACGACCCCAAGGAGTGGGTGTCATTATCCACCTCTTACAGAAGAGTAAACTGAGGCCTGTTAGCTCAGGTTGGTAATATCCACGACTTACCTAGAGTTATTTCTGTCTCTTCGGTAATTATGGGGGACAGGGGGCGGGGGGCAGGGAGCTATGGTGTGGGGGAAGGTGTCAGAGATAGACAGGCTCCCGATTTCAGCTACAGGCCTATTTTTTATTCAATATATTAAATATATTAATCAGAAAAGTCACATACTATAAATCCAGGAAAATACACAAATATAAATGTCAGAATCTGTCATTTGTCTTCTTTGTAGAGTAAGGTTATGTACATGTGGAAAGAGGGTGGGAAGAGAGAGCAGGCGCAAGGAGGCGGGAGAGGCTTGCCCGGGCTGGTGGGGGCCGCCCCTCCCTCCGAGCCCCCACTCCCATCTCTGCCTCTTCCTTCCTATATTTACAGCAGCATCTGGCTTATTTACAGCACGGTGGTGTGTGTTAAAAACGGTTTATCTTACAAAAACATGAAGGCCAGGGCTGGGCTGGGGGCTAAGACAAGTAGTAGGGGTCACCCCCATGAATGCATCCCCCTCCCCCAGGGCGTGAGCTCCCTGCCAACCACCCAGTACAAGGGGGGAGGCCGGCTGGTCTGCGGCTCAAGCCCAGGCTGGGGGTGCTCTGAGGGTCCGTGGGCCATGGGCTAAAGGCACGTGGGGTGGTGTAGGAGCGTGCATTCACGGCGCACGCGTGTTCCTGGGCTGGGGTCAGAAGGGCAGTGTGTCCATAAAGATCTTGTCGACAATGGGTGGAGGGGGCACCAAGTCCTCCAGCTTGAGGTAGAAGATGCGTTGCAAGCCCTGGGTGCACAGGGTCCGCAGCTCGGGCAGCTTGCCCAGCAGGCGTGACAGGCAGCTGGCCGGCTGCGGTTCGCCCGCCACGGCCGAGACGTGCTCCTTCAGGCAGCTGGCGATGCGATTTTGCAGCTCCTCCACCCGCCTTGGCTCCTGCAGCCCGTGCCGGTCTGGGGGGGCACAGAGGGGAAGGGGCAGGTCAGCCACCTGCCAGAGGAACAGCCACTCCCGCACCCCAAGACCCCGCCTCGCCCCACTTGCTCCCTGCCCGAGAACTGTCCCCACTGGCCATCCCTCACACTCCCCCGCGCTCTGCAAAAGCAAGTTCCCGCAGGAGCCGTATTCAGGCCCCACTGGAAGTCCAGTGGTCTCGACAGGCAGTCGTACTCGTTATCCTCATCTTCCAAATGAGAAACTGAGGCCCTAAGAGGTTAAATGACTGGCCCAAGGTCACTCAAACGAACTAAATCCCTAACCAGGTTTTCTGCCTTGGCCAGTGGTGGAGCCGAGCAGTATGGTTTAGAGGTCACCTCCACGGAAAGCTGATTCCAAAACCCACCACTCCTTCAGCCCAAAGTGCCCCGGATTTTGTCCTATATTGGCTGGGTCCTCTGTGGAATTTAAGTGAAAAGGGAGATGGGTGCAGATTCGGGGGCTTTAAAAAAAATTAAAAGAAGAGAAAGAGATCTGAAAACCTCTTCGCTTGACACCAAAAAATTGTGTCCTGAGTAACTGTACTTGCATAAAGTAACCAACAGGCACAGGTAACCTATGCTGCTGGAGGTCAGAGCAACGGTTACCCTTGGGGGAGCTGACGACACTAAGGGGATAGGTACAAGGTGGGGTTCTGTTTCCTGATCTAGGTGCTGGCTACGTGGGTGTGCTGAGCTCACCAAGGTTTAGCATCCGTAAGCTCTCCTGCATGTGACATAATTCAGGAAGATTTTAAAAACAAACCCAAAACCCCAGGCCCCACACGACAGCTACACAGGGTGCATCCTGGAGGGCAGGGGATGATTCACAAACTGCCTTGGGCTTTGCGGTCAGACGCTGCGGGGCCTGGACCCCGGCTCTGCTGCCTCCTAGCTGTGTCACTCTGAGCGAATGCTTGCCCCTCTCTGCATCTGGGCACCCTCACTCCGAAATGTGGGCCCCCCCGCCCCCCGAAGTGCCAGAAGCCAGGCCCTCACACCCTCCCCGGCTCCCCACTGGCCACTCACCTGTGATGAGGACGAGCGCCGAGAGGCAGGCGAAGGCAGGGACGTCCACCACCAGGCCGTGCAGGGACCGAGAGAAGGCCAGAATGCTGTCGATCCAGTCGCCAAAGCCGCGGGCGCACTGCAGCCGGTGGAGCACCAGGCCCGAGCAGAAGATGAGCTTCCCCTCGGCCGGCTTCGAGCTGGCGGGGAGGGAGGATGAAGATTTGGGTCAGGGCGGTGGGGGGGCCCGAGGACAGGGCAGCAGGCGAGGGGCTGAGCGTGCAGCGGCAACTCACCGGTAGGCCAGGCGGAGGATGAAGAGCTCCAGGAAGGCCGACTCCAGCAGCAGGTCCTGGTCGCCCGGGGACAGCTCGGCAAAGCCGGGGATCTTCTCGGCCCACTTGCGGATGACCTCCAGGGAACCCGAAAGCAGGTCGTAGAACTGCTGCACGTCCCCGGCATCTTCCTTCCCGAAGTGGGGCAGTACCAGCTCCTGGAACTGAGGTGGTCGGGCGGGGTCAGCACCCCCATGTGAAGGGCCCTGCACCGGGGCCCCCTCGTACAGCCCCATCCCCCACTCGGATGATCACCAGATCCCAGGGACAGGGGGAAGTGGCGAGAGAGGAACCGAGGTTCAGTCCCTGCTCCTGCTCGCCAATTCTCAGACACCAACCCGGGGCTGAGGCTGCTGGGAAGCAGCACATTTTTCTAACTGGCCGCCCACCTAAGGGGGGTGCACTGTTCCAGCCAGGCAGCCCCAAGGGGGCTCCGCTCTCCCCGACGTGTTGGCCTGGGGCAGGACCCGCATGCAGTGTGCACCAAGGCCCTAGGTGTGGAGCGCGCCGGGCCTCACCTTGGAGTAGTCCAGTTTGGCTGTGCTGGGCCCGGAGTCCAGGTGTGCCCTGACCAGGGACGTGAGGAGGTTGGCAGGGGAGGCGTCCGGGGGCTGCTTGGGCTTCGAAGGGAGCCGCCCCCGCCGCCCCTTCAGGCTGTCTGTCCGGACAACTGCAGAGAAACGGGCAGGGCTAAGGAAGGGAGGAAGGGGTCCAGGGAAGGGACTCTCCACTCAGGCTCTGTGCATCGACGCTCGAGGTACCTTGGAGCCTAAGGACCTAGAGCCCCTGAGACCCTAAAGAGAGCACCCTCCCGCCCCCGATGAGCCAGGCAGGTGGACCAGAGGTGGAGTGCAGGCAGGTAAGGTCAGATCATGCCATCCACCGCGGCCCACCAGGACAGATGTCTTGGGACGGCCCCCCCGCCCCCCTCAGGCCTGCCTCTGTCCGGCCAGCCCATCAGCCACCCACCTTCCTTCACCATGCCTACGGCCAGGCACTTCTGGAAGCGACAGAACTGGCAGCGGTTTCGCCGCCTCTTGTCCACAGGGCAGTCCTTGTTAGCCAGGCAGATGTACTTGGCGTTTTTCTGTACTGTGCGCTAGATGGGGGGGCAACAGGGAACAGGCTGTCAGAGTCAGGCAGGGGGGGGGGGGGCAGGGGAGGGGACCGTCCAGATCCTGCTGCCATCACAGACAAAAGCACCCTCTGTTCACAGCTATTTTTCTAACATTTGGGTGGCAGGGGAGGGAGAGATGCCGGGGGGGGGGGGGGGGAGGAAGGAGAAAATCTTGGGGACACTGGGGGAGGTTTTTGCCGAAGGAGGGAGACCTCCCTCCACCCCAGGACACATGATCAGGGGCCAGGGGTTCGGGGCTCCCTGGCAGCCCAGGTATCTGGACTTCTCAACGTGCCTTTTCCAGGACAGACAAGCGAGGACAGAGGAGGGGTAGGGGGTGGGGACGGGAAGCTGAGCAGGCACCCAGAGCTGGGACAAACATACGGCCTGTTCCCTAGTCCACCCCCAGCCCTCTTCCCAGATCCTTTTATCTCACGCCAGGAACATGAGTGCCTGGGGCCCCCTTCTCACCAGGACCTTGGGTTGGGGGAGGACGGGCAGAGGGAAACCAGAGGCTGGCCTTTCGAATGTACCCTCCCGGGGGCACCCCCGCAGCCTGCACCCTCGCCCACGTGTCACCATCCCTCTACAGGCAGCCCGCTGCCATCTGTGGGTCCCTAGGAGGGTGGCCCATCTGCAGAGGTGACCCCTTCCTGGAGGGCAGGACTAGTTGGGAAGAGAACCCCAGGGAGGCTGCCACAGAGACAACCTGCTGGGAAAAGAGACCAGCCTTGCCCGCCTCCCACAAAAAGCCGCAGCCAGGGCAGCCCAGTACCTTGAAGAAGCCCTTACAGCCCTCGCAGGTGCGGACGCCGTAATGCTGGCACGAAGCGTTGTCCCCACACACGGCACAGCGGCCCTCGCTTCCACTGGGGGCCCCGCTCCGGGCCTTGGCCGAAGGCACCGGTGCGTCCAGCATCCCTGGGCCGTCGAGGTGTGGAGAAGTGGGCGCCAGGCCTGGGAAAGCCGTGGATATGGAATAACTTTCTCTCTCCCCCAGCTGGCAGGTGGCCTGTGAGGGGAACAGCTTCAAGGGGCTCTGGGCAAGGCTGGGACTGGGACCAGTAGGGGGGCTGAAGGAAAAAAAGGTGGGCGGCTGGGGGTGCCCAGAAGCCTTGGGCAGTTGCTCTGTCCATGCCCGCAGGCCTTCGTACGTCTGGCTGGGTGAGAAGGGGCCGAACGAGCCATCCCAGGGAGAGAGCTGGGGTGGCTGGAAGCTGGGCGTGGACGGGGACGGCGCTGAGCAGGGGCTGCCGTAGTAGTCGGAGCCGCTGGAGGACAGGGTCTCGTCCAGGGGGCCGCTCAGGGGGCCAGGGTAGCAGCCGTACACCTGGAAGTCCTCAAACTTGAAGGAAGCAGAGGCGGGGGAGGTGGCCGAGGAGGAGGACGTGGAGGAGGCCGAAGAGGAGGCCGAAGAGCATGGCTGGGCCGTTCCCGGCAGCTGGTACAGGAAGGTGTCAAACTCCCCCGTGTAGCCGTCCATGAAAGTGCTGAAGCTGGGCAGGGCCGTGGGGGCGGTGGGGGCTGCCTCAGGGCTGGCCAGGTCCATGGTGGGCTTGCTGAGCTCGGGGGTCAGGGGGTCGCTTGCCAGGTGGTCTCGGGGTCCTGGGCTTGGTGCTGGTGTCCCATATTGGGCTTGGATACAGGGCATCTCTGCAGGGGGAGGAGATCAAGATTGGGGGGAGTGAGAGTCAGCGAGAGAAGCCTGAAGCCTGACCTCTTAGGTCCCTGAGCAGCCAGGTGGCAGGAGTCCCAGCCAGACGCAGGGCACCATGGCCCACCAGAGAACCCAGAAACCCTGGTCTGCAGCCGGAGAGCCATCTCCACCCCCATGTCACAAAGCCCCCGGGCAGTGGCCCAGCAGGAGTGGGCTCAGCTGGAAGGCCAGCCACACCCCGGTCAGCCTGGGAACCCTAGGGAAGGCATCTAGCCAGCATTTCTCTGCTGGAACAGGGGGAAGCTGTGTTCCTTCAGCCCCTGCCCTCCCGCACCGGGTAAGGCGTGGGTAGGGGCTGGAAGAAGGGTGGGTGGGAGAGGCAGCCAGGCAAAGCCGTACTTAGCCCAGTCTCTGGGTGAAGGTATGTCATTTCTCCAACCTGGCACTTCTGGGAATATTCCCAGGCACAGCCCAGCCTTTGCAAAGCCCCCACTCCTCCTCCCCCCACGGTGCCTGGGAAGGACATCCTGAAAATGGAAGAGGAGCCGAGACTGAAGGCCCAGCTGCTAAGCAAGAGGCCTAAGCAGCCCCGAGCCTGTCCCCCATCCCTGCCCCCACCCGACACACTGAACAAAGGCTGCAGCTCCCACGCGCACCCCAGTCCTGCCATCTGGGGATGGGCACCCACTCGGCACCGCCTGGGATGCTCCCAAAGGCAAAAAGGAAGGGAGCCCGGGCCCTCCTCAGCAATCCCCAGTTCCCCAGGGGATCAAGTAGCCGGGCTCCAGACCTTTAAAGGCTGTACGCCGGAGGGAGGCCGAATAGGGGCAGGAAGGAGGAGAGAACAGGCCCCCTAGACTTCCAGGAGAATGGACAGTCCCTAAGAAGAATTTCTCTGCTACCCCCAAAGCATCGCCTCTTGTTAGTTTTATAAGAGAACTCTGAGTCCAGCAGACTCGAGGTGGCCATACAGGGAGGAGCCTGTTGGCGGGAGGTGGGCAGATGGAAGCCATCCTGCCCCCGCCTGGGTCCCTCCACGAAGGAGTTTCTGGGCCCTGAAGGACCCAGGCGCTCAGGCAAAGAGGGTTGGTTCACCCTCAATCATGAGCGGCCTGAAGGAGCAGAGACAGCGCCGCTTCGAAGGGGATCCTTAAGTCTGCAGCCCCGTGGCAAACTAGCGCAGAGGCGGCCCCGGGACCGTTTCCCATCCCATGTCCACGCCTGGGGTCTGCACGGCTCTGGCCCTCCCAGCCAGGGCCGGGGGGCGGGGCAAGAAAGCAAGCTGGAACACAGAGTGCCACGATCAAGGGAACAGAGAGAGGGGGCAAAGGCTGGCACCACCTCCTGGCCAAGAGCCCGGGGCGGTGGGGGGGGGGCGTCCTCTGGGTCCAGCCCTCTCCCACCTCCACGGGCGACACACCCCTGGCCTGACACTCCCACAACCAGCCGGGGGCCACACAGCCCCTCAAGCTCTGCACCAGCCACCGCATAGTGCCCGCCCGCCCGCCCGCAGGCATACACGGCACCTGCAAGAGATAAGAGTGGCCACGTCTCCCTGCGCTAAGACAGCCGGGGCAGGGATGGGTTTGGGGTGGAGAAGCGGTAGCAGCCACCTGGAATAAGGCTGGGTGTTCCAGCCTTATTCAAATCCTGTTTCTCCACTTGGACATCCCACATCCGGATCAACCCCCACCAACCTGTCCTCCCCCTCCACCCCCCTCGCTGCAGGTACTTAACTACAGCAGATATGGACCTGCATCCAGCGTCAAGGGGGTGGGGGAGAAGCAGTCCCCCAGGGAGGAGGAAGAGGCGGGGCTGAAGGAGGGAACAGGGAGGATCCGGCTTCAGGCAGGTCCTGGCAACAATGTGGTTTGCACCTGTTATGCTGAACAAGCTTCGGGCTGCACCCTACCTGTAGGATCCAACGGGGACTGGGGGGAGGGGGGCTCGGGTGTGACCGGCCTGTGGGGCTTGGGGGGGGTGTCCTTCAGGTACTACACCAGGGACTCCAACATGGGCAATTCTCACTCGGGATCCCCAAGGACCAAGATTTCCACACTTCTCTCTCTCTCTGTCTACACCCCCCCACACACGCCCCAGAGGATCCAAGACGCCGCTTAACCAATCTTCCCGGTGCTTCCCAGACCCTGCCTCTAAGAAGACCGAGTGGAACACCAGCAGCCCCCTCCAGGGCTCAGCCAAGCCACCCATGCTGGCCACTTCCCCCAGCGATCCAGAAGTCTCCTAACGCCGCTCAGGCACCAACTTCGGGGATCCCTGCAAACTAAGCCACAGCCTCTAAAGTGTTAAGAAAACAACTAAAGGAACGGGGTGGTGGGGGGGGGGGGAGGAGGCCGACAAGCCGGGGAGGAAGGAGACCCTTTTGGAAACCCAGAGCTGGCAGGAGTCCCGCGCGGATCCTTGCAACTCAAGTTCTGGGGATCTTCCCCCCCATGCACACACACACACCCCGCCCCACTGTACCGAGAGAGCCCATCAGCACCTCGGTCCGGGGCGCTCTGGGCCACTCGGGCACCCAGGTGGGGGGGGGGGCGCTGAACCACAGCCAGCCTCGTCCCCAGCAAGTCCCCAGTCCCGGAGCCAACTCCACCCGCACCCCCACCCCCGCGGCTTCCACCTGGCTTCACCTGGCTTCCACCTTGCACCTCTCGGGCGCCCGGGGGCTGGAGGGCGGCCCGGGTCGTGCCCCCGCGGCAAGCGCTCCCCCCGACGCCCGGGCTGCACCCAGCGCCCGCGCCCCTGCACGCCGACCCCGCGACACCCTTTCTGCCCGCGCGGACGCCCGTCTCCTCCATGCAACACCCCGAACCCCGGGGCCGGGCGCACGCTCCCCGCGGGGCACCTACCCGGCCGGCTCCGCTCCGCCCGTCCGGCCCGCGTGTGCGCTCCCGGCCGCGCGCTCCGGGTCCGCAGCCTGTGCCGCTGGGGCTCCCCGGCGCAGCCCGACCCTCCTCTTAAGCGCTCCGTGACGCACGGCGAGGGGCGGGGGCGCCACTGACGCACGCGGCCCGGCGAGCTGTGGCCATACAAGGGCGCGGGGGGCGGCGCGGTTCCGGCGGGAGGCGGCGGGGGGAGGCGCGGGCCGGGGAGCCCGGGGGGCGGGGCGAGAGGGCTGGAATGTCTGCGCGCGTGACGCACGCGGGGTTCCATTGACGCAGGGAGCGCGGATTGTTTGATCTATAAATAGTCCCCGCGCGCCCGCCGCGCCCGCTAAAAATAGCAGCTCGCGGACTCCCGAGGCTCCCCCCGCCCCGCGCGCCCGGGGCCGCGCCAGCCCGAGGAGGGGGCGCTCTAGAGCCGCGGCCGCGGGGCTTCCCCGGGCTGAGCCCCTGCAGCCGCCCGCTGCTCCGCCTTCGCAGCCGCGCAGCCTGCCCGGAGGCCTGGGGCGCACCTCGGGGCGCACCCCGGCCCCCCCCCCCCCGGCAGCCTGCGCCCCCTCCAGCCCGCGGCGCCGCGCGGCCGCTTACTCCCCAGCAGCAGGGCCACCGGGGTCGTCTGAGCCTCGAGCCCCCCCCCCCGCTTGCCTCCGCCCCCTACTCTCCCACGCAGGCACCTTCCGAGGGCAGGCGCTGGCCGCGGGCGCCGCTCCACGCGCTGGCCCGGGTCGCCTCCCAGTCCCTTCCAGGGTGGGTGCGCTGCAGCTGGGAAATGACCGAATTTCAGAACCGGGTGGGGCCTGAGAAATCTGGTCGAATTTGTGCCGACTCTTTTTCCCCATTTTATAAATAAACAAGCTCGGAGAAATGATGGCACTTGCTCAAGGTCACACGGCGGCGAGGCGGTGGCACACGCTGGGGTGGAACCCGCCACCCCACCCCCACCCCCAGGGCCTCTCAGTGCACCTCTAGAGGATCTTCTCACGCCCTCCCCCGACCATCTGTGGAGAGGGGAGCCTCGACCTGCCCCATGAAGCCAGAAGGGATGGCCAGGGCTGCATCGACGGACGGATGGATGGGGCACAGCCCGCACTGCAGCCACCCGGAGGCCTCCCTGGTCTGGTTGTCACCTCTCCACCCCCATTCCACGCCTGAACCTGGGGAGCCTGCACCTGCTAAGTAAGGGAGAGAGGGGAAGGAGTGCTAACGTTTACAAGAAGAGACACCCTCCCCCCCCCAAACACTGGGGTCCCACCCGGTCCCCTTCTCCCCGCAAGTCAGCTCGAAGAGTTCCTGCTTCCACTGCGCCTGCGCTGATGGCCCTACTCTCACCTCATCTGGTCACCCGACAGCACTTCCCCTAGCCTTGAGGCACTTCCTGTTCCTCCTCACTTCCACTCTCACCTCTCGGGTCGGGTTTCCCACACCCTTGTCTCCAGCCTCTCCAGCTGCCCAAAGGTCCGGCCAGCATCTCGAACCTCATGCGTTGCCCACAGAGCTTGTCCTCGCTGTACCCTCTCTGCCCACTGCCCCGTCTCTGCTCCTGATGCCCCACAAGCAACTTCTCATTTTTTCTTGAAATTCTACCTTAGAACGTCTCGGATCCCCGTTCCTCCTGCCAGCCACAGCCCACGCCTCACCGGTGCGGGAGGACGGCAGGCCCGCTGAGTGAGGCCAGTGACCTCCACTTCTCCTTGCCCACAACCAATGAGGAAATGGCCCCTTAGACCAGCTTGTCTCCTCTTCCCAAACGCCCCCTCCCCACCAGCGGAGCAGTCTTCATGCAACACCAATCTCACTCAGGGATCTGGTCAGAACTTGCCACAGCTCCCCCACTTCAGCATACAGTCTCAACATGGACCAGTCTTCGGAAAGCTCTGGTCTTTCCCAAACCATCATCCGAAGACCCTTCAGGGCCACCTGGGCGGAGGTGAAGCGTGGGCCGAATAATGCACAGGGGCCTATCCACGATCCACACTCCACTTCCACACCAAAGTTTTGTTTTTCTTTGTGTTGGGTTTTTGCATAGATTTTGCTTGGAAAAGAGATTCCACAGAAGAAAGAAAAAAACAAAAAGGCTTTAAAACTGCAAATATGGGGCACCTGGGTGGCTCGATAGGTTAAGGGTCCGACTCGATTTCAGCTCAGGTCCCGGATCTCAGGGATCTCTCAGGGATCTCAGGGTCGTGAGATGGAGCCCCATGGGGGGTGGGTGGGGGTGGGGCTCCGTGCTCAGTGGGGGTCTGCTTCTCTTTCCCCCTCTCCTCTGCCCCTCCTTTGGCTCCTGCTCCCTCTCTCTCTAAAATAAATAAATCTTTTTTAAAAAATAGGGATTTAAAGAGAAATAAAATAATTTAAAAAAATAGAAAACTGCCAATATAAATTTTTTTTAAGATTTTTTTTTTTATTTATTCCTGAGAGACACGGGGGTGGGGTGGGCAGAGACACAGACAGAGGGAGAAGCAGACTCTATGCAGGGAGCCCGACGTGGGACTCGATCCTGGGTCTCTGGGATCAGGCCCTGGGCTGAAGGCGAGGCTAAACCGCTGAGCCACCCGGGCTGCCCCCAATATAATTGACATCATCCTATTTTGCAGATTAGGACCCAACGATTCCCAGAAGAGCCATGCCTTACTCAGAAGTATATAGCAAGTTTGGGCTGGGGAAGTTAGCCCCAGCCACATCATGGGCTGGCTTCCCATCTAGCCTGTCACCCCACCCTGGGATGCCTCCCTCCACCCCAGCAGGGCCTTTCTCAAAAAAACCCAAAAAAACAAAAAATCCCAATGTTAGCAAAACATGATTAGCCAAGTCAATGTTCCCACCATCCCGCACCAGCTGAACAGGTGTATTACGGGGCAGCTGGACCAATCTGTGGCCAGCCCACCCGGGAGCCCCAGGGAACTAAGCGTGGCGAGGAGCTGCCCCAGGGCCTAGCCTAAATCTCCAGATCTCAGCATCAGCCTTCAGATGTGTGCCTGCAGCCCAGGCCCCACGTCCCCAGGATACTACAGGTTTGGAGGCTGCATTCTCACTGCCCCAAAGGCAGATGGAGGGGAAGACAACCACAGCCGCCACTTGGCCATGTTCGTGGAGGCAGGGATGCTGCGGGCTCTGTCTACACTATGCTCGGGAAATAAGCAACTAAGGAGAAAAGGCAGAGCCCCTCTGTGGGAGCACAGCCAGGGCCACCCCTTCAGTGGTGAACATTCACTCCTGTGGAGCACCTAGCTTGAGGCAAGAGGGTTTTGGGACCCTTGGCTCTCATCCCTGCGGGACAGAGGCCCTCCAGGGCGTCCTGGAGCTCTGAGGGGGAATCTGGCTAAGGTGCAACTCTGGGGACAGGCTCAATGAAGGCAGACCCTGGCAAGCCTGGAGCCTAAGCTGGTCCTAGCCTCCCAAGGGATCCCCCAGTCCAGCCCCCAAGAGCGAGGTCAGGGTGAACAGCCCCTTGTGGGGGGAGGGGTGGGGTGGGAGGGACAGGTAATGACCAAAGGGGTAATGATGGGAGAGATTCAAAACTAGAGGCAAGAACTAGAAGGCAAGGCAGGGCCATGACAGCCCAAGAGGCCCGGGGAGAGACCAGGTCATGTGGGAGATGAGACGACAGTCCCCGCCCAGCTCCCACAGCACAGCCTGGCCCAGCGCACCAGTGTTCTCATTACCTCTAGCTCCCTGCTGCTCCCCTAAAAGGACCTTGGGGCGAAACTTCTCACCACTCATAGTGACCCCTCTTCCTCCCTCCTGCTCTAATCCTGCTCCTCCTCCAAGACTTCAGGCCATCCCCCTTCCCCAGCCTAACTCTTCATAATAGGCACCTTCTCACAGGCGAAGGGGATTATGGGGAATACCTCGAGGGTCAGACCTCAGTCCATGGCACTGCACAGGGTTTCTTCCTCTCAATTCCTCCCCCCACCTTTCAGGTTTAGAATTGTGACCCAAATTTTATCAACAAGGAGATGGAGGCTCGGGGGCAGGACTCAAATATAGGTGCCCTGACCCCCAAAGCCTGTGCTGGGCCCATGGATCCACTCTGGATTGCAGACAGTGGCTTCTGGCCTGCTGGGCCTTGGCTCTTCCCAGTGTACACAGATCCAAGTGTGTGCAAGCGCACGCACGCACACACACGCACACAGCCTGTATTTGGAAACAGCAGCACCTATGAGGGGGTCTTTGGTGGGACCGGAAACATTCCAGTTTCCAACCAGGGCAAGGATCAGCCAGGTGTGTTCACCCGGGAAAAGTCATCCCACTGTCCTCTTAAGATTTCACACTATGGGGGGCGTCTGGGGGGCTGAGCGGTTGAGCATCTACCTTTGGCTCGAGTCATGGTCCTGGGGTTCCAGGGTCCCGGGATCGAGTCTCGCATCGGGCTCCCTGCAGGGAGCCTGAGTCTCCCTCTGCCTGTGTCTCTGCCTCTCTCTCTGTGTCTCTTATGGATGAAAAAATAAAATCTTAAAAAAAAAAAAAGATTTCACACCCATGATTTGTGCACTTTTCTGCGATGTAGGTTACATTTTCAAAGACAAAAGTTTCAAAAATAGCCACGCCTAAATGGGAGAGACGCATTCATTCACACGGAGGCAGAATGCTGCTGGAATTCACTGAGGACAGATTCATTCAAGTGTGTGTTGCTGGCATCAGAGGACAGTGCCCGTTTCCCATCACGAAGGTGGTGTGTGGGCACACACAGGGCACAGCTACAGTTAGCAGAGGCGATCGTCTCCCGTTAGACAGGGGTCTTCACACAGGATGCCTTCCGTCAACCCTGGATGTTTCCTGAGAGCCCTTGCCCCTCCTAGCCGAGTGTAACGTGGCCTGGGGACTAATGTGCTGACTCATCCCTCACACCTATGTGTGAATGTGAGAGCAAGGCCCTGGCTCCCCGACCTCAGCAGGGGGGCAGCTTCATGCATCAACAGTAACTAGCCCAGGGCAGGCCCCGGTGGGCAGCCTGCATCCAGCATCGTTCACCAGCCCAGAGGGTGGACGTGGATGTGGGTAAATGGGCGATGAGGAAGTGGAAGTGCCCGGCCTCTTTCCCACGCTGACCCCCCACCCCTGCACCAGCCCTCACCCCCCCCCCCCAGCGCCGGTCAGGGACTTGCCCTACTTTCACCAAGACCGTCCCCACCCACAGGCCTCCACACCCTTCCCGCGTGGTGGGCCCAGGGGTGACCTCTGCCTCCTGCTGCCACGGGAGCGTCCCCCCTTCCGCCGCACTACCTGGTCATTCCTCTTCCTGCCTCGGCAGCGGGGAGCAGGACTTGTGCTGTGGGCGAGGGAGCAGCGCCTGCCACCCCAGGGGGCCTCCCGCCAGCAGCTGGGTCAGGCCCCGGCCTCTGGCTCTCATCCCCCGGCCCTGGCCCTGGCTCTGCCGCAACCGACCACCCGTGCCGTCACCTCCTTGGAAACAGATTCCCACTGCCCTCCACCCCGGCTTCCTGCCCCCCCTGGCAGGGACAGAAGATGGGGGGCTCTCAGAGGCATCTGTGACCAGAAGCTGGGAAGCCTGCTGTGTCACCCGGGGCCAGTCCCTTCCCCTCTCCGAGGCTGTTCCTCATCTGCCCAAGGCAGACGCACCACACTCCCCGGGGCTGGGAGGGCTCAGTTCGTTAAGGGCACCGGGAGGCTCAGCAGTGAAATGGAACAGTGCCTGGGGCCCCGGACTCCAGGCCCCCGCAGCTGGGATCCTGGGGCAGGTGGGCAGGCCCATACCAGGACCTTCAGCTGGACTCGGGAGTCAGCACCCCCTTCAAGAAATGGAGACCAGTAACCCCATCCACACCTCTTCCCCCTCCAGGGCTGAGTGGAAGGAAATGAGAGCGTGCCCAGAGACGTGGCTCCACCCAGCACTGGGAAAATACCAGCCTCTGTATGCAGCAAGTGCTCAACTAATCCTCTGGAGAAAGCCTGTGAGTTGAGGAGGTCAGGGCCCTCTCCAGGGAGGCTGTCTCTAGTCCAGGCTGCCTCAGTCCGACCCTCGCCTCCCTCCAGGCTAGGAGGAATTAGCATCAGCACGAAAGCGTAAGATCAGACTTTGGGAAGAAGAGCCAGACAGCGCTGGTGCTGGAGAAACGCAGACAAGATCACCGAGTGCCTCTGGGAAGGCTCGGCCCACGCCTCCGCTGCACCCTCCTCGCGGCTGCTCCGTGCCCCCCGAGCCTGCTCAGCTCCCGGCCAGCTCCTCTCCTCCACCCTTGGAGGGCCTCCCACCACCTTGCAGGACATCACCACCCACCAAATTCTCCTGCCCCTGCCCAAGGTCTCCACCCAGCCTCCTTGGGCAAAATTTCAAATTCCAAAATAAAAACCCTCCGATAACGAGCCCCAGCCGGAAAGACTGATGCATTTTCCTATTGTTAAAGTATTTTTAGTCACAGGCTCTGGATTCATTTAGAGACTCACGTTCAGAAAGGGGGAAAAATTTTTTTTTTTTTGAGAACCGAGGAGAGTACAAGAGCCTCCCACGTCAGGAGCTGCCACTTATTCCATGCCGGGCTGCAGCCCCTGGCCCCGGGCCCGGGGAGCGTGTTTGTGGCAGGATGGTTGGCGGACTTGCCAGACCTTGCTCCAGCCCTGTTTCGCAGGCACCAAGACCAGCGAGGGAGCCAGGCAAGGAGAGCGGGGCAGGGGCTGAGGGCTCCGGGAAGCCAGGTCCCCTAGGCCCAACCAACGGGGGGGAAGGGCGGCTCAGGGACCCTGCTCAGGGACCCACGCAGAGGCCCCGCACCCAGGGACACCCAGCCCACTTCAGCGTCCCTCCCCAGCCTAGCAGGCCCGTGCCTCCTCCAGGGCCGGGACAGCAAAAGGGGAGGACCGAGAACGTGGTGGAAATCTCCAAGGAGGGTGAAGAGATGCCAGCACCTGTCTCCTTCCCTGTCTCCCAGCTCTTGACCACAGGGAGCTCCCAAGGGCAGCTCCCCCCACCACCCAACTCCGGTCAAGCTTTACTCTCACTGCCTGGGAAGGTCAGCCCTTCCTGCTTCCTCCTCCGCCCCCCTCCTCTCAAGGCCAAAGAAACCATAATACGGATGGTCACAATGGCACAAGAGCCACACAGCTCAGCTCCTGTGCCTCAGTTTCCCCATCCCTGAGACTCACCAGCTATCTCTTCACGATCTGCTTAGACTCTCCGAGATCCTGGACAGCTGCACCAGGCGAGAATCCTGGGGTTGGTCAGGGGCTCTTCCTGGCGGCCTCAGGGAGCCCTGGGGGAACAGACGGGACTGCCCGGTTAGCCCGGCCTGCCCGGCCAAGGCTATGCACCAGCTGAGCGGGCTTAGGACGTGGAGCTGTCTCCAAGCCAGCATGTCCTGCTCTGTTTATATAGCCGAAACCAGAGCCGGCCTCTGGGGACAGAGGGAGCTGCCTCGGGGCCCTCCTGGCGGAGGCCTGACTTTGGCCCAGGTCAGCAAGAGCCCAAAATAGTCAGCTGACGGGAGCCCCGGCGTGAGCGTGACCCTGGGCCCGTGCCCGGGCCTGGCAGACAGGTGCCCACGTCACAAGACCAACAGCTCTAGCACTCATGGGGCCCCGGCTGGCAGCCCCTCGGGGTGGCCTTGGCAGTGTATATGGCATGGGAGTTCCACTCAGGCACCACCATCACCCAGACAACGAGGGGAACACAAGCACTCTGCCCACGGGGGCCGCTCTGTACCCGGAGGGAAGGTAGGGGCGGGGGCCGGGCTGGGGGAAGCCATCTGGCCTGCTGCTGTCATCTTCACTCACGTGCCTCCCGGGTCCAGATCCCCGGCTGACCAGGGACACCTGCCTCTCCTCCGTACAGTAATTCCTCTCCCTGCCCCCAGCCCAAGGTCGGTGGCACGGAGCCTGCTGCCAGCGGGCAGCCAGGTGCACACCCAGCCCAGCCCCTGGAACAGGAGGCCCTGCTTCCCAGGGCTTCCCCTCCTTCCACCCAGGCTCCGACTGGACACCCCATCCTCCCCCATTGGCAGCCACCTCCGAGGGACTCCCTGTGCCCTGGACACCAACACCACACGAGACAATGGTGTCTAGGGCGCTGGGGGAGATAGAGCCAGCCCCTACTTCATCTCTCAAGGATCTCTCAAGGCCTGAAGGGGGCTGTGGCACGGAGACAGTTCTGGGGAAAGAGGAAGGCCATCACAGGTCCCCGGCCCGGGTGTCAGGCTGAACTCCAGCTCTCTTAGGTAAACACGGTAACCAGGACCGTGGTGCCCTTGGCCCCATCCTATTATCTGAGATGGCTCAGGAAAGGCCAGGTGAAAATTCAATTCCTAAACTCCACCCCTCACCCCTGAATCTGCTTGTACCTTCTCCAGAAGTGTCCTCAGGCGAGGAAGGCGTGTGTCCACCAGCCGGTCAGGCCTCTGGGAGACCTTGATTCTAAGCTTTGCTCTAGGGACGCCTGGGTGGCTCAGCGGTTGAGCGTCTGCCTTTGGCCCAGGGCGTGTACCCGGGATCCGGGATCAAGTCCCACATCAGGCTCCTAGCAGGGAACCTGCTCTCCCTCTGCCTGTGTCTCTGCCCCTCACTCCCTCTCTCTTTCATGAATAAATAAATTAAATATTAAAAAAAAATAAACTCTGCTCTACACATCCTCACTATAGGATCTTAAAAAGTCACTTCTCTGCTCTATAACTCCGTCTCTTCATCCATAAGAGGAGAAGGTGGACTAGAGGCCTAGAATCCCTCTGGCCGTGGCCACAAGTCTGAGACTCTCCCGCCCCAGGCTGCTGGGTGAATGTGGAGGGTCTAGCACTGCCCTGAGTCAGGAAGATCCTCCCCTGCATAGAAGCACCTCCCCATACCTGCCCTGGAGGAAGGGGGTGGTCACTGCCCTCTTGCAGGAGATGATCCCAGCCTTCCCCGGTGCACTCCCCTAGTGTACGCCCTGGAAACAAACCAATTTCCTATCCCCTATTCCCCGCCCTGCCCCGCTATACTCCCAGCCTGGCCTTGAGCCATCCGGCCACACCCCATCAGAACCAGACACATGCTGCCTTGGTAACAGTCGTCATTCACCCCCACCCCTGCCCCTCTCCTCCCACACCAGCCCATGCCCCCCAGACAGAGCCCCTCAGCCTATCCTGCTAAGAAAGCTGGGCTTTCCCCTTCTCCATCCCCCCTCACCCCCCACCCCCATCACCAAAGAAATCAGATCTCCCGGAGTTGAGCAGCACCTGGCCTGCCACCTCTGCAGGGCTTCCCCCTCCATCCCCCAAACCACATCCACTTACGGCAGCTTCACACCCACCTCTGCCCCCAGCCCCACCTGCTTGAGGGCCCCAGAGGTGTACAAAAGACAACAGTAGAGCACTTACCAGTCTGGATGAGCCAACAGACTTCGGACAACAGTCAACCGACCCCTGGGCCTTCAGGGTCTGGCAGAAGGAACTGGGACACCAGAGAGGGACCAGGGCGGGCCTCTGTCCATGGTGGAAGCCTATGGAGGGAGAATCAGTGTGAGTGAGGAGGAACCCGCCAGCAGGGACAATCCCTAGAGACAGCACAGCCAGGAAACACAGGAGTAGAAACAGGGGCGGGACCCAGGCCATGAGAGGCCACAGGCCAGCCCGAGGACTGCCCTGGGCCGGGCAGCAGAACCAGGAGGCACACAGAGCCCCAGGCAAACAGCTCTTGGGGACATGGGACGTGATCAGGAACTGCTGCTGCCGGTATCTGGGGCCGTCTCAGGGCCATGGAGACACGTGCCAGCATCCAGCCCCTCAGCGTCCTCCCCACTCCTGCGTTGGGCGGGGAGGCTTCAGTCCAACACTTGGCCCTGATGTGCACAAAAAGGCATTTTGTAGGCAGAGAAAAGGGAGCTACTGTGAAGACATGGCTAATACCCCTCTCTCCTTAGGGGGCTCCACATTGGGCCCTAAAGTCTCTGAGGACCCCACAGGGCAGCGGCTCAATCACCCCAACTCCAGGCAGCCCAGACTTCTAACCAGAACAATGGGGACTCCCAGGAAAAACTCTGTGAAGCCACTCTGGGCCCCAAACACGAAGGCCCAACTTGAAGCAAAGTGGTTAAGGGCCCCGACGCTGGAACCCCGGCACCTGCGTTCAAGTCCTGGCTCTGTCACCTGTAATCCTGGGCAAGTTGCAGAACCTCTCTGCGCCCCAGGTTCCCCCACTGTGGAAATGCCAACCGGTGATAGACATCTCCGAAATGAACAACCACGGGGCTGCCGGGGGACTTGAAATGAGTCCACGTGTGTAAAGGACAAAGCAGAGCGCCAGACACACATACAACAGCACTGTCGTTATTAGGAGAAATTAAATGAGGACACGTCAGAGCCAGTCGCAGGCCCTGGGTTTTATTCCAAGCCATCTCTGGGCACCTGGTCTCCCCTTCCAGAGCCAACTGTGAGCACCACCCTTCCAGCCAGAGTACTCCAGGCCCTACATCTCTCCTTCCCTTTTTCTCACCCCAATTCAGCCCTCTCATCTCTCAACTGAGCCTCAAAGTGAGAGCAGGACCGGGTGCCCTCTGGGGCAATGTGAGGTGTGGGAAAAGGGAAGTAGATGCTCCCATGCTGGGAGGTAGAGGGTGCAAGGAGGAGGCTACATGATGTAATGGGCTTCCTTGCCCTCCTGACCCCTGCCCCAGGGTCCACAGATTAAAGGGAGCTATTCTGCACTATGGTACCCAGATCCCCCTCTAACAGAGCTATGAGCACTCCCATGCTCCTCTGCGTGAAATGGACCAAGGGGTGAAGGCACCGGGAGTGAAAGGCAGGGGAGCAGTCTTGAGCATCTGGGGGGCTTCCAACCCTAATAGAGGGCAAAATCAGGGGGCACCTGGGTGGCTCAGGCATGATCCCGGGGTCCTGGGATCATGCTTCTCCCTCTGCCTGCCTCTGCCTCTCTGTGTCTCTCACAAATAAATAAACAAAATCTTTATAAAAAAAAAAAAAAAAAGGCGGCCAAATCAGCTTCCAACCTGTCTCAGCTCACGGACTACACCTGCTTCCCAGAGTGACACCATCATCGTCCCATACCCCGGAAACAGGTCTGCAATAAGGCCCCAGGGCTCCCCTGCACAACCTTCCCTTTTCTCCCTACCAGTCCACAGCTGAGGAGGAAGGGCAGGAAGGACCAACAGCTCCCACCACAGTCAGGCCCCCCCCCAAGTGCCCAGGTCTTCCGCACGCATCTTCCCCAGACTCTGAGAAATAGGGACCAGAGTCGGGGATCGGTCATGCCCAGAAAGTTCTTCTTAACATCTGGGAGCCGATACCTGATGCCGTCTCCTGTCCCAGATCAAAATTCCCTCCACAAGCCTTGACTGAGGGCCTCGGCGAGACAGGCAGTGAGCCACGAACCCCATGTCTGGGCCCCGGGAGGCTGCGATGAGGGAATGAATCCAGGTCAGTCACCTGTGCAGAGGGCGAGCCTAGGGCTGAGGGGGCTTGGAGGAGAAGAGACTGATGCCCCCTAAGTGGCATGGAAGCATCAGGCCAGACCCGGGACCCAGCTCTTGCACCCCCTCCTTGCTGTGCCCCCTGCACACCGGCTTCCTCTCCCCAGGCAGGGCCTTTGCTTTGGCTTCCCCTCCACCGAGGCCGTTGCCCGGGAGGTCTGTATGCTTAGCTCCTTCTCAGCAGCCAGGCCTCCTGTCCTCTTTCACCTCCTTGGAGAGCCTCCCCCCCCCCCCCACCGCCAGCACATGGCCCTGTGTTGATTAGCTGCAGCGGACTAATGCTGCCGAGCTGTTCACTCATCTGTCCTAATCGCTGTGGTCTTCACTCTCCCAAACACAGCTCAGCACTACTAGGTACTTGGGAAATATTTGAGGAATGTTGCCGAAGAAGAAGACTCACGCATGCCTGCCTCAGAACCGGGCTGAGCGGGGCGCCTGGGTGGCTCAGTGGCTGAGCGTCTGCCTTCGGCGCAGGGCGTGATCCCGGGGTCCTGGGATCGAGTCCCTCATCAGGCTCCCAGAGTAGAGCCTGCTTCTCCCTCTGCTTAGGTCTCTGCCTCTCTCTCTCTGTGTCTCTCGTGAATAAATAAAATCTTTAAAAACAAAAAAGAACTAGGCTGAGAGAACCGGCCAGCTGCCTGGAAGGAGGTGTGGAAAGGACACCAGAGCTAAGGAACTGTCCCTTCTGTTCGACGGCAGATCCAAAGTCCGAGGACCCTTCCCTCTGCTGGGCTACAACCCCGAATCCTAGAGCCCCAGCCCTGCATCCCAGCTCCACACAGCCCCCTCCCCAAACCTCCTCCTCCTTCCTACCAAGTATTTGTCTTCTCTTAACTCAACTTCTCCTCACCACAGGATGTGGTGGGCAGACCCTCTGCAGCCCTGGTGCCTTCCTGGATATAAGCTCTGCATCGGCCAAGTCCCCCCGCCCCCCAGAAATGGGCATACTACTAGTATTAACAATATAACAGCAGATAACACCTACTGAACACCATGCGCTAGACACGTTACCAAGCACTTTACATGCACGTTCTCATTTCGGCCTCATGACACTACGAGGAAGAGATTATTATAACGAACTAAGTTTTACCAGAGGGGACACTAAGGTGCAGAAATGCTATGCAACTTGCTGAAGGTCACACAGCTAGGAAGTGACAAAGCCAGGATTAGGACCCAGGGAGCCCCAGGGCCAGGCCTCCTTCTTCCCCGCTTGGACGACTCTAGTGGGTAGAGGTCTCAGATTGCACAGAGCTGTCTGGCAGCTGACGCCAGAAAGCAAGTGGGAGGCTCTGGGCCTTAGAGTCAGGCTCTAGGCCTGAACTCCTGCAACTAATTTTCTTCACTCCAGCACAGGCCCCAACATTTATAATCAGTCACATTCATCTTGTTCATCTTGGTCCACCCTCCTGCTCGGCAGCCATCATCTGGAATCTTGATTTTATCCTATCGTACACCTGTCATTCCCCTTGGCTCTAGGTCTTTACAAAGAGTCAGTCGGCCTCCCTTTTAAGTCTTCATCCAAATCACTGATCTAAACGTTCACTTGCGGTGGGTGCAGGACCATGGCTGTAGCCCCCACCCCCAGCCCCCTGTCCAGGGTGTTATCAGCCCCCTTTGGGCACAGCTTTTGTGAAGACACCTACCTCTCCCCAGCCTTCCTTTGCCCTGCGTGCCCCAACACTAGCCCCAAATCCAAATGAATGCTTCGCTGGAAAGCCCTGTAAGTGCCACTTCTGCAGCATTTCTAACCCCAGGTCGGCTCCTGACTCTACCTGACCCTCTCCGGTTTGATTTTTTGTACTCAATCCCAGGATGGGGTTGCACTGGGCGTCTGGTCCCTCCCCTCCCCAGCTCCTGGACTCCTGGACCCCATCGCCGAACACCGCCCCCCCCCCACCCCGCAGCCGGCGGGGAAATGGAAGGAATGTCTCGGCCTGGCCACCTCCAGCGCCCCTCGTGGGCCAAACCCCACCCTCCGCGGCCGGGAGAGAAAGCCGAAAGCCTTGGAAAGCCTTGGCGGCTGCACTCGCACCTGGGGCTGACTCTGAGCCGGCAGGTTCCTCCGGGAACCAGCCCCACCCCCCCGCCCACGCCCACGCTGCGCCCCGACCCCCCGCGGAACCCCACCGCACAGCTGCACCCCCTGCGGGACCCCCCCCGCACACGTTGCACCCCCCGCGGGACCCCCCCGCACAGCTGCACCCCCTGCGGGACCCCCCGCAAGCTGCACCCCGACCCCCCGCGGGACCCCACCGCACAGCTGCACCCCCTGCGGGACCCCCCGCACACGCTGCACCCCCGCGGGACCCCCCCAGCCCACGCTGCACCCCGACCCCCGCGGGACCCCACCGCACAACTGCACCCCGACCCCCGCGGGACGCCCCCGCACACGCTGCACCCCCCGCGGGACCCCCCCAGCCCATGCTGCACCCCGACCTCCGCGGGACCCCACCGCACACGCTGCACCCCGATCCCCCCGCGGGACCCCCCCGCACACGCTGCACCCCCCGCGGGACCCCCCCAGCCCACGCTGCACCCCGACCCCCGCGGGACCCCCCCGCACACGCTGCACCCCCCGCGGGACCCCCCCCCCGCACAGCTGCACCCCGACCCCCCGCGGGACACCCCCCCCGCACACGCTGCACCCCCCGCGGGACCCCCCCCAGCCCACGCTGCACCCCGACCCCCGCGGGAACCCATCGCACAACTGCACCCCGACCCCCGCGGGACCCCCCCGCACAGCTGCACCCCGACCCCCGGGACTCCCAGCGCGGCTCCCGGCCCTCGCGGAGACCGCACCGTCCCGGGCCTCCCGGGGACCCCGTCGCCCGCCCCCACCCGGCCCCCGTCACCTGGGCCGCCGAGCTCCGCTCGCCCCGGCACCCCCGCCTTCCGGGGCCGCGCACCCGCCCGCGGGGAGCCGCTCCGCACCGCAGGGCCCATGCCGGGGGGCCGGGCCGGGGCCGGGGCCGGGGCCGGGGGGCGCGGGGGCCCCCGCCGGGTCCGCCGCCGCCGCCGCCGCGCGCTCTGCGGCCGCAGCTCGGAGCCCCCCGCCCCGGCAGCCCCCCGCCCCGCAGTTCCGGCCGCGGCCGCGCCCCCCGCCCCCGCAGCCCGCGGCCGCCAGCGCCGCCGTCCCAGCCCCGGGCGCGCCTCCCCCGGTGGGCGGGCGGGGACCGTGACGCGCGCCCATTGACGTCTCCGGAATCCCGGCGGCGGCGGCCGACGCAGCCTCATCAATGGGGCTAAAAATAGCGGCGCCCGGAATAGCCGCGAGCGCCCCGCCCCGCCCCGCCCCGCCCCGCGCCCCCCCGCCCGCGCGCACCCCCGTTACGTAACCCGCCCCGCCGCGGCCGGGGGCGGCCCTGGGGCCTGCGGGCACCTTCCAGGCAGCGCACCTGGAGCTGCGTGATGAAGAAGGTCACCCGGGGCGTCCCCGGAAGGAGACGGGAGAGGGGCGCCCAGAGAGGCCCCGCGGGGCCCGGAGCCGCACAGCACCTGGGCTGGCCAAGAGGACAGGGCCGGGCCTCGGAGCCTTGCGCGCCCCCCGCCCCCGCCTCGATGGCTTGGCCTGCGTGCCACCCCGCAAGGGCCAGGGACCCCGCCGCAGGTGCCCAGGCGCCACGCAAGCCGGCGGCAGCGGGGGCGGGGGCGGAGGCACTCCCCGAGGTGGGAGGGCAGGGCCCGGCGCGGCGGGTGGTGGCTTCCCTGATCCAGCTGTTCCCGCGCTCCCTGTGACCAAGGGCAAGTCACGTCGCCCCTCTGACCTTGGCTTCCTTACCCATAAAGCGAGGGCGATACTATGACCCACCTTTTCGGGTGATCAGGAGATGGAACAGCTGCGCAGGTGCCCTGTACACCGGAGGCACTCATGGTTACCTTCTTCTCCCTGCTCCCTCCTCGGAGTCTGACTTCCCCCAATCCACACAGGAGGGCTTAGTGCAGGAAATACACAGGGGCTCCCCACAGGGCCCAGGAAGCCATGAGTGTCCCCCCTCTTCTGGCCCGAGTCTCCAAGCCCCTGCCTCCTCAGTAAGCATCGTCCTAGTCCTAGGGGTGGGAGTACTCGGAAGGTTTCTCTCTCACACCTGGGAGGGAACTACCTTGTCCAGAGCAAATCCTTCTCCCCCTGCCGCCCCCCACCAGCTCCCGATTGCGGAGTGGCCGGTTCAGGGAAGGCAGGCCAAGGCTGGAGAGTGGGACTGGGTGGGGGCTGACTGGGTGGGGCTGGGTCACCGGGTCTGCTCATCTGTACTGCCGGCAGGCAGGCCTCTTGGGGAAGAGCCATGAGGCAGGACCCAGGACCCTGGACTCTGCTGCGCCAGCCACCAGGCCCTGCTCATTTTTAGAGCCACCTTAAATTACAAGCATGCTATCATATCCCCAGCGCCCAAGCCAGGCCCCACGCAGCAAAGAATCTCTTCTGTATTCAAAACTGTCCAGAAGAGGCCCCACAGCCCCACTCAGCCCTCATTCCAGGGGCCACATTCCTCTCCCCACCTCCCTGCCCACCCGCAGAAATCCTTTTGTGGACCTGTCCTAAACTGCTGCAACTCAGAAGCCCCTTTCTCTCATTCTGAAGAATGATCCCAAGGACCTCTGGTTGGTCTCAAAATCCAGGTTCTCCTCGGAACCTCGACATTTCTTTCCCAGATTCAAGGATTAGGCGGACATAGAAATTAAAAAAAAAAAAAAAAAAAAAAGCTGAAGCTTCAAAATGGCAAGGTAGGGAGGCCTTGGGGCCAGCACCCCCTTCTCCTTCCTAGCCCAGCAGCTCCTTCCAATTAGGCGTTTTCAAGAAGCCACTACCCCCACCCTCTCTTTTTCTTTTTCCAGAAATCTAACTTTCGAAATACATTTTAAAAATATTTGCCTGTGTAGGAGAAATACATTTATTTGGACAGGAAGGATAAAAAAAAAAAAAGAAAGAAAGAAAGAAAGAAAAAGGCTTGATTACCAGTTTTTCCATGAAGGCTTCCAACCCACAGAGGTCTCTCCCTTCTATAAATACTTTAGCACAACTTGGCTTTATTATATATTCTCCTGTTTTATAATCAAGTAAATCATATACTAAGATATGTCATGCCAAAGCACACACACACACCTGTGTGGCTTCCGATGGCCGCACGGGGTGGTGGAAGGAGCATAGGTTCAAGAGGCCGGTGCCAACTATTACCAACTGTGTGACTTCAGGGAAATTACTCACCCGGTCTGGGCTTCAGTTTCTTCGCTTGAAACAAGAAGATGAAAACATTCCGATGACAAGATGTCACGGAGCTGTCGTGAAGAGTGTGTCTTTGGTAGTGGTTACAAAGGATGTAGGAAGTAGCCTGGCTCATGTAGCACACCTGCTACTTCCACGCAGGAGGCCTTGGGGCACCTGGGAACTGGTCCTGAATGTGCACGTGCAGGATACGCACCTAGCTTTGTCCAGCTGGTATGTTTTATCTGAGGGCTTGAGAAGGAGCTACACAGTGATGGAGGCAATGTCACCTTTTAGTGTCATTACAGACGTCCAATAGCTCTCAGCCCCCCCTTGCCTCCTTGACCCAGGCCACTCAGCTAGTCAGTGTCCAAGCTAAGACCACAGCGCTGGTCTTCTGACTCCCAGACCAGGGCTCCAGTTTCTACGCACCATCTTGTTCCTTCATACCTAGCCCTTCTTCCTGCTATACAAGTTCTAGGAACTACCACACGAGCCCCTTTGGCAGATGGGAAAACTGACGAGAGGGAAGTCCAACCACGTGTGTGTGTTGGACTAGCAGGAGCTAGGACCAGAGGGGAGAACAGGCCCTTGGCCAGTGCTGTCACACAGTCTGGGAAATTCCCAAGGGAGAAGGACAAGCTCCTGGGGCGGAAAGTTGCTTCCCAGTGTGATGGGGGAGGCAGGACAAGGAATGGTTATGAAAACATTGCCAGAAGACAAGACGCCAAGGGTGGCCTCCAGGAGGCCTCCAGCTGGCACTGGGATGGGAATTTGGAGGGTTAATGAGAGAGGCCTCCCTTGAAGAAGAGAACACGGAGCACTCAGGGTGTAAAGAGAGAGGACCAGGCAAGGCAGAGAGAAGGAAGGACATCCACGGAGGGGAAAGGCTGACCTTGAAGGTTTTAGGTACGGGGTGGGGGACAGGGTGGAGAGCCTGGGGGTGGAAAGCCCCAGAACCTGGATAGCCGGAGCCCTGGTGGTCTTCCCCACACGCCCCTCCCTCTCACAGCAGCAAACTCTTGATCCACCCAGTCAGGGAGACACGGTTCTACCCCATGACACCCCTGTCCCACGGGAGCTGGAGGTAAAAGTATGTCAAGGGGGTTCCCCAGCCCCTGTGGGCCAGCAGGGGCTCCCCTGTCCTGAGTGAGGAGAGGGGCTATGGAGGGGATTCCCTTCATGGTTCCCTTTCTCATCCTGAGAAATCAAGAAAGACTTTGCTGGGATCCCCCACCCCTCCCCAGTTTTAGGAGCAATTCAAGGGGGGAAAAACAGGGACGCAAAGACAGGGCAGGGCCTTCCTGGGGCTCTCCCAGGGATCAGGGGCTTCCCAGGGACACCGCCAGCCGGCAGGCCCGATGGGGTTACATGCTCTGAATTACATAAGGAGGAGGAGGCGGCCTGGCTGGGTGCTTTTTCGAAAGTGCTTCCACGTTTGCTTTTTCCCTGGTTGTCATGAGAGAAAGGCCCAGCAAGAAAAAGCGACCAAGGTCACTAGGCTGGAATGAAGGCCAAGATTTCCCCTAAATGCAAGCCAGGCCCTTCATTGCAAACAAGCAGCAAACCTCGACAACTTAATTTTTTTTTTTTTAAGTCACAAAATCAAACAGGCTTGTAGACAGATGCAGAATGTTACGGAGCTACGTGATTTACGAGAGAGAGCGAGGCTGGTCAGCGACTCCCCAAGGAGCTGCGTTTGCTAATCCTCTAGCGTCTGCTTCCAGGTTTCCCTCCGCGTCGCCAGAGATCAGATCTGGCGCGGCGGGGCCTCCCGCGGGGCCGGGACCGGAACGCCAGGCCGGAAGGAACAGGGCCGGGCCCCGCCGCCGCGCTCAGCCCGGGCCGCGCCCCCCGCCGCCCGCCGCCGGGTGCGGCCCGGGGAAGCCGCTACGTCACCGCGCGGAGGGGGGAGCCCGCGCCGCGCCGCCAGCCTTCCATTACGTCACCGAGGCGGGGCCGCGGGGCGCACGCCGCCGCAAACCATTGGCTGCCTTGCGGCCCTTCCGACCAATAGCGCGAGCGTATGCAAATCAGCCGCTGGGCCTCCGCTTCCTCCCGGTGCGGGGTATGCAAATAGCCCCCTGGGCGAGGACCCGCGCGCCCGGGGTCGAGGGGGGAGGGGGTCCCTAAGTCCGCAGGGCCTGGGGGCTGGTCCAGCGCGTCCCCGGGGGACAGGAGAGTGGACTCAAGGCTCAACTCCCTTAAGTCTTTTTTTTTTTTTTAAATATTTTATTTATTCATGAGAGACACAGGCAGAGGGAGAGAAGCAGGCTCCGTGCAGGGAGCCCGACGTGGGACTCGATCTCCGGTCTCCAGGGTCACGCCCTGGGCTCAAGGCAGCGCTAAACCGCTGGGCCACCCGGGCTGCCCAACTCCCTTAGTTCCTGAGCTGTCTTTCCAGTTAGACCTCGTTTCTTGGAGAGTCGGTGAACCTAAGAAATGATGCAAAAAGTATTTAGGTCAGGGGACGCCTGGGGGGGCCCAGTGAGTGAGCATCTGCCTTCAGCTCAGGGCGGGCCCCCAGCGTCCTGGGGTCCAGTTGCCGCATGCATCGGGCTCCCTGCCGGGAGCCTGCTTCTCCCTCTGCCTGGGTCTCTGCCCCTCCTCTTTCTCTGTGTCTCTCATGAATAAATAAATAAAATCTTTTTTTTTTTTAAGTATTTAGGTCAACTTGGAGCTGAGGAAGAGGAACAAATAAGAAATAAAGAGAAACAGGGGTGTCTAAGTGGGTCAATGCATTAACCCTCCTCCATTTCTGCTCAGGTGGGGATCTCAGGGTTGTGAGGTGGAGCCTCCAGTGGGGCTCTGCTGGACATGGAGTCTGCTTGATTCTCTCTCTCTCTCCTTCTTCTGTTCCCCCCTTCCTCAAAAAGCAAACAAACAAAGGAATAAAGAGATACAGGAGCTGGAACGTACTTTGGAGAACACCTAGGCCAAGTCCTCCGTGGAGACATCCTGAAGAACAAAACAGACACAGCCTCTGTCCTCCCACATGAATTCTTACAGCCCAGTAAGGGGAGACTAATGCTAAACCACCTTGGGAATAAGTAATAAATAAGTGCCATAAAGAGAAAACGAGGGGATCCCCGGGTGGCTCAGCGGTTTGGCACCTGCCTTTGGCCCAGGGTGCGATCCTAGAGGCCCAGGATCGAGTCCCGTGTCGGGCTCCCGGTATGGAGCTTGCTTCTCCCTCTGCCTGTGTCTCTGCCTCTCTCTCTCTCTATGTCCATCATGAATAAATAAATAAATCTTTAAAAAAAAAGAGAGAGAGAGAGAGAAAACGAGAGGGCTGCCCCTCCAGGGGCAGCCGGATGGGTAAGAAGTACTGTGCAGTAAATCATTTGAGCCCCGGGGGGAAAAAGGAGAGAGAAGGGAGAAGAGAAAAACTAAATGCAGGATGCCAACAAGATATTTAATGGGGAGCTGTAATTTAGAAGAGGTGACAGGTAAGGGAATGCTTCTCCAAGAAAGTAATTTTTCAACTGAGGAGTCTTTGTCAGGTGGAGCGGGGGGGGCGGACAAGTTTTCCAGGGAGAGGGAACAATATGTGCAAAAGGAGAGCAGGGAGAGAGTCTGGTTCCCTAGAGCAGCAGAGGAAGGTGAATGACCCGAGCCCAGTGACTAGAGGGTGTCGGGACGTGCGGCCAGAGAGGAGCGCCTGGCCCAGGGCTGCAGGACCACGTGCCAGGCGTTGGGCCAAGCACTTTCCTTGCTTTGTCTCTTCTTTCTTTCAACAGCCTTCTAAGGTGGGCACTACTTAGTGTGGAGCCTTGGAGGAACCAAGGCTCCAGGAGGCTAAAGAACGTGCCAGATGTCACACAGCTGAGAAATAGCACGGTGCAGATTAGTGTCCAGGCCAGCAGGGCCTCAAAGCCTGTGCACTGAACCACCAGTTACTGCCTCCCCGATTGGAGTGTGCGGTTCAGAGAGGTGAACTGACTCGCCTTCAATCTCACGGCTGGTACCAGGGCCTGGGATCCCCAGAGAGGTCACTGGGCTGTGAGGGGAGATAGGGCTCAAGAAAAGGAATAGGGACGGGGAGGATAGGAAGGATGGGGAGAAAAAGCGTTCTCAGCCCAGACGTTTTGGGGTTTCTGGAATTCGCCTAGCACTTGGCGTTTCCTGATGCAGAAATAGGTAGAAAATTTTAAGCATCTGTGTCTGGGGGTCTGCTGGTAGCCAGCAGGCAGCTGCCTGCCAGGGCAACCCAGATTAGCTGGATCTTGTGTGCTGTCCTTGTTGCCAAGCGACACCTCCTCCAGCTCTCACCAGCAGAGCCAGCTTTGGTTACCGGTGACAACTCCCAGGGGAGCGCCTGGAGAGACGCGGAGGCAGACAGGGGAACAGGAGAGGCCAGGCCCTTCTCCGTATGGGTTTACCTGGCAGCGGGATGGGTATCCCTTAACCCTCAGGCGTGCCTTTGGGGCCCGTCTCTCCTGTGCCTCCTCCACGGGCCCAGAGGTCCAGGATCCACAGGCGCGCAGGAGGGTGGCAGAGGGTGGACAGTGCCCGGGCACAGGCAGGCCTTTGCGGAGAAGGCTGTTGGCAGGGGAGGTCCACCCCCACTCCTGAGCGCCAAGAACAGCAGCACGGCGTGTGCCCGTGTGTGTGTCTGTCTGTCGGTCTGGTCACTGAGCAGGGAATCTGTCGTCAGGAAGATAACTGCCTTCTGTTGGGCAACTCACCTGCCTTCTGTTGATTTTGTAAAACTTCCCACACTGCTCCAGTTGGGGCGTTCCTACGTGTCAGAGGGTTCTGGAGTCTTGGAGTAAAGAGGTCTTAACTCCCTCGGATGGGAGTGCTCATTGCACGCAAGGATTTGGGGGAAAATACTTAGCTGATCTAATTGCTAGGTAACATAAAGCGTTAATCTTATATTTTTAGGGAGAGGGCGGTGGTTGTTATTTGGTTGTTGTCATTTGTTTTTTGAGGACTAAGTATCTTAAAGGCACAAAATTGCAATAGCCATTATCATCACTCTTTTTTTTTTTTAAGATTTTATTTATTTATTCATGAGAGACACAGAGAGAGAGGCAGGGACACAGGCAGAGGGAGAAGCAGGTTTCCTGCAGGGAGCCCGATGCTAGATTGGATCCCAGGACCCCGGGGTCACGCCCTGGGCTCAAGGCAGAGCTCAAGCACTGAGCCCCCCAGGCGTGCCCCCTTATCATCATTCTCCACACACGATCCCCCATACACTGGGAGAACAGCCCCCATGCCCTGGGGGCTCTGTGAGGGTCTGCCCAAGTCGTGTTCAGGAGGAGGGGTGTGCGCCTGGTGACCGGAGGTCGAGCGGCTCTGCCCTTTCCACTGGGCGTCAGAGTGCGTGAGCCCCTCCTCCAATTGAGGGGCCGTAAGGGCAGTGACCAGGCAGGTGTGACGTGGGTGCGGGGTTGGGCTGGAATGTCGCCCCGGAACAATGCGGCCCGCAGCCTCCAGCTGTCCCCATTGCCCCCCAACTTCTCAATGTCCTCCTGCTCTCTGTTGGGGCCCTAGGTGGAGGACTCAGAGGAGCAGAGCTTCCCGCTGTCCCTGGTGCTGGCTCCAGGGACCCCAGAGCACGTTCTGTGGGCTCGGCTCGGCTCCCCGCATCCTGGGGGCCTGCGGGGGCGGAGTGTGGCTATGACCTGCCTTAGCCACTCAGGCTTGTGAGTAGGACGATCCTTCAGACGCTCGCACCATAAATGTCCAGACGCAGAGTCACTTTGGAACTGTCCTCTGCAAGCCAGGCAGGGCCTCCTCCCAGGGAGGGCTGGGTAACCTGAGCCGCCGGCAGGCCCTCAGGTCACTTCGGGAGCGGTCAGCTGATGCTCCTGGGGACCATTCATCATGCCCCCAGCCCAGCCTGGCACTGCCGTGGCTATTTCCAGTCCCCGGGTACGGAGCAGCTTATGTAACAGGCTGGAAGCCAGGGGCTGGGCTGGGGGCCTTCGTGGCAAGGGATGGGGCTGCTCCCACCTCCCACTATCCGGCCAGCCCCTCAGCACCCCTTTTCTACCTGTGGAGGGGGTGGAGGGGGTGGCGGGGAGGGGAGGGAGCTCATGGGCCTGGGTGGAATCACGGTGAACAGCCTGGCGTCTACCAGCACCCTTTTCATTTCCTCCCTCCCATCTTGGCCCAGAAGGCGGCTCAGCCTCCTTCCCTCCACGAACTTGAAGCGCCCAGCAGCCTCTTTCAACCACTGGGCCCCACGCGGCCTCTGTTCTCTTACCCTCCCCTGACCCTCAGAGGGGAAAGCAGGCGTGTTTGCTGCTGGTCCCTCGGAGACACCCCGGCCCCCCCACCCCAGCCCCTTCCTTGCTGGACTCCACGGGGACTGGGAGGTTCAAGCAGGGTTCAAATACACCTGTTTGCATCATGGCCTTAGCAGCCTTTGTAAAGCCTGCTGAGCCTCAATTTCCCACCCGGGAACAGAACAATAAGAGCTGCTTCTCCGAGCGGTTGTGACCAGGGGGCTTGGGTCTGTATCCCTGCCCTATCTGTGTGGCCTCGGGCAAGCTACTC
Source organism: Nyctereutes procyonoides (assembly GCF_905146905.1). Classification (NCBI taxonomy): domain Eukaryota; kingdom Metazoa; phylum Chordata; class Mammalia; order Carnivora; family Canidae; genus Nyctereutes; species Nyctereutes procyonoides. Next base: position 3,066,953 of record NW_026575124.1, on the reverse strand, counting down.
AAGCTGGGGATTTAAGCTTCTTCAGGTGCAGCCTGGAGGCAGTGATGGGCCACAGCTCCCCAAGTTGTGACGACCCGATGAGTTTGGAGGCAAGGAGCACTTGAGCGGTGCCTGGCACAGGGCAGCATCGTCTAAGTGTTGGCTATAATTAGACCGCCTTCCAGATCACTTTCCTCAGCCTTGGCTCCTAATAAGCTCTTGGTGAAAGGTAGTTGTTATTTTTAACAACTTCTTCCTCCTTCGCTGTCTTGATCTTCCTAAGCCCACCTTCCTTGAGCCTGGCAATTCCCTTCAAGTGCCCTCGGATCTCTCCTCTTCTGTTGCTGACCTGCCGCCACCACCAGCGAAGGCGTGTAGAAATCACATTTGCCTGGTATTTACGTTCACAAAACACGTGGAGCACGCTTCTCTCTGGGCCCGGGGGCGAACCGGCGAGCAAGCCTGGCAGCTGGTGTCACTGCCCTCATTTGGCACAGCCCGGGCCTGCGTGACCCACCCAGAGGCATCAGCTGCTAGCACGTGTCCCGGGACAGCAGTCAGGGTACTCCGACCTCGGGCACTGGGCTGCTGGAGGACGGGGCCAGGGCTCCCCAGCTCCACGCTGCAGGACAGCTTAGCCCAGGAGCCCCACGGAGGTCCACGGGGTGGGAAGCCCGAGGGCTTGCTTCATCAGTGTCTCCCATCCTAGCCCCAGGCTGGACCACCCCCAAAATGCTGTGCGGTGGTGCCCTCTGCTGGACAGACGTGGCCTCTGGCGGGCAGCTGCCTGGGAAGGGAGCCTGCGGGGGGGGGGGGGGGGGGAGGGATGGTGCTTATTCATACTCACACCCCAACCTGTCCAGGGCCCACTCTGTGCCGGGCAGTCTTCTAGGGACCACAGGGGTGGAAGAGGAATAAAAAACCCTCCGTAAGTCTCTACTTCCTTGAAGATCATGTTGCTGGGGAGGGGCGCCGGGGTGGCTCCGTCGGTTCAGTGTCGGCCTTTGGCTCCTGGTCATGGCCCCTAAGGTCCTGGGATCGGGCCTTGCACCCTGCTCCCCACTCTGCAGGGAACCCGCATCTCCCTGTCCCTCTGCCCCTCCACCCTGCTTGTTCGTGTGCTCTACCTCAAATACATAAATAAAATAAAATAAAAAAGATATATTGCCGGGGAGAGGGGAGGTACAGATAAACACATATGTAACATGATGCCTCATACCAAGAAGTGCTGTGTAGACAGACAGGGCAAGTAAGTGGCATCGGAATGCCTGGGGCTGCTAATTTTATATACATATGTATATATATATATATAGAGAGAGAGGGGGGGTTTAAAGATTTTATTTATTTGTTTGTTTATTTATTTATTTATTTATTATGAGAGGGAGAGAAAGAGCACAGAGGGAGAGGGAGAAGTAGACTCCCCACTGAGCAGGGAGCCTGATGGGGGTGGGGGGGTGAGGGGGCTAGATCCCAGGACCCTGAGATCATGACCTGAGCCAAAGGCAGACACTTAATCCTCTGAGCCAGCCAGGCGCCCCTGGGGCTGCTAATCACAAAGGTACAGTCAGAGGGGCTCCAGGTAGCAGGGACCCCAGGGAAGGGAGGGCAAGAGCCCTTACGTGGGGGAAGGCCGGTGAGGCAGAGGGCGGTTGCAGTGCACTTAGGAGGGGGAATTCCGAGTGTGCTGGAAGGATAATGGGACCCGTGAGCCAAGAGCGGCTTTGGGGTGGGGGCAGCTCAGAGATGGACGGCTCTCCCTCGCCCCGGGCTGTTTCGGCTCTCGTAGAAGGGGGAACATGTTGCACACTCCAAGAATCCCGGGGCTGGAGAAGAGTCTTGCTCAAAATGCAAGCACGAGACAACACGGGCTGACCCAGGTTCTGGGGTGGATGTGCCGGGGCCTGCATCAGCACCATTTTGCAGACGGGGAAACGGGCTGCGAAGGGCAGAGGCTCCGTGGTTTGCCTGAGGACAGGAGGACTTGAATCCAGGTGTCTGTCTGACCGCAGAGTCCAGGCTTTTAGCCAGGACCTGTGCACCTGGAGAGGGGGAAGAAAACAGCCAGATATAAAACAGTATGTAGGGGATCCCTGGGTGGCTCAGCGTGTAGCGCCTGTCTTGGGCCCAGGGCGTGGTTCTGGAGTCCCGGGATCGAGTCCCACATCTGGCTCCCTGCATGGAGCCTGCTTCTCTCTCCTGTGGACACAGGCTCCCTGCATGGAGCCTGTGTCTCTGCCTGTCTGTGTGTGTGTCTCTCTCTCATGAATAAATAAATAAAATCTTTAAAAAAAAATAAAAAAACAGTATGTAGGGTATGGTCTCGTTTTTATTAAACTCCGTGTATATGCTCCTATGTATGGGGCAAGGACTACCAGGCAGTGTATCAAATTGGGAGGATCCCTAGGGGGGAACCGTCTGCAGCTCCACATGGGCCACGGACAGGACAGGGGGAGGGTGGGGGGGAGGGTGGTCCCCCCTAAACGTGACCCACGCCCCGGGAAGTAGGGAGGCCCAGCAGCGCGCCTCGCTGTGTACCGAGAGCCAGTGCCCGTCCCCGTCCCCGTCCCCGTCCCCGTCCCCGGGCCGCGCGTCCGGAGCCCCGGGGCGGAGGTCACGGAGGGCGGAGAGGCCCCGGGTCGGGAGGGAGGTCGGGGAGCAGCGGCGGCGCGGGAGGCGCACCCCGCGGGGACGCGCTTCCCGGGTCTGCCCGGCAGGGGGCGGCGGCGCCCCAGGCTCCGCGAGGCCTCCCGGGCCACGCCCCCGGCGCGGAGCGCCCTCCCGGACCCCGGGCCGCCCACCTGCGCCAAGGGGTGCCGAGGGGTGCCGAGGGGTGCCGAGGGGCCTGCGGCGCGGGAGGGCGGGGGAGGGGGGCGGGGACTACTCCCCGGAGAGGTGGCCCGGGCCTCGGGGTGGGTGCCCGGGCCGTCGGGTGGGTGCCCGCCCCGGGTCAGGTGCCGGGCCTTGGGGTGGGTGCCCGGGCCTCGGGGTGGGTGCCCGGGCCTCGGGGTGGGTGCCCGGGCCTTGGGGTGGGTGCCCGCCCCGGGTCAGGTGCCGGGACGCGCGCGGGCGAGCTGGGGGTTTGCAGCCCGGCGGGCGTCTGCCAGGAGCAGGTCCGGGCGCGGGCGGGGGGCGGGGGGCGGGGGGCGGGGGTGCAGAGCGTCTGTGGGGCTTCCCGGGGCGGCGGGATTTGCTGCTGCGGGGAGGCGGTTACGCACTCGAGCTTTGCCACCTGCTTCCCTCCCAGCTTCCAGCCAAACGCAACCCAGAGGCCCCGTCTCCACCCCAGCCCAGCTAATGGGCTAATGACGGCTGCGCCCCCAGGCTGGAACCTGCGTCTGCAATCCGCAGCTTGAGGGTGGGGGGGAGGGCCCTCCTCCTCCTCCTCCTCCTCCTCCTCCTGCTGATTCCAGGTGGTGCCCTGAAGTGGCACCCCCACCCCCAGCCCACTTCAACCAAACCCAGAACCTGAAGGTCACTCCTGTGGCCCTTGAGGCAGCTCCTGGGGCTCCCCCACCGAGCACCACCACGAGTCTGCTCTCCCCCTGCGGACCCCCCCACCCCCAGCTATTAGCCTAGAGATGAACCCATAAGGACCAGCCACCTGCAGGGAAGACCTAGCCTGCCTGCCCCCAAGGTGCCAGCCTCCTGTCCCCGCCCCCCCCCAGCACCTGCCTGCGGCCTGGAGCAGGTCCTGGATGCCTCTGCAGTGTGCCCACACCCGCTTCTACCAAGGTGTGGACACACCTGTGTCCGATGGGGTCTCCTGCCCTCCAAGAGCTCCCAGCCTGTGGGGGAGCGGCCACCGCCCCGCGGGGCAGAAAGGGCCGGTGGGCCACAAGGGTCATCGTTCCCTGTGGATGATGTGACCTCAGGGGAGCCAGACTTCGGTCGTCCGTGGAGTGCCACGGTTCTAGGTGGGAGGGAGCTCAGAGGTCTATAGAAGCATCTTCAGTCATCATCCATTCAGTAATTGCTCACTGAGCATCTGGGGTGGCTTTAAAACACCGGAGCCGCGGCCTACGCGGAGAGTCCTGAATCAGAATCTCAAGGGACGGGGTAGGGTCTTAGTTACTGTAAATGTCTCGCAGGTGGTTTGTTGCCACAGTTGGTCATCACTGGTCTTGCAGTCTCACTTCACCAGAGACCAGTTTTTCAGAGAAAGTGGGGTGAGAGCCAGGCCTCAATTACAGGGAGATGTGGAGAGAGCTGAGCATGCTAGTGTGGTGGGCCCCGGGTGGGCCTGTGAGGCAGCAGGTGGGGGGCCATCTGGCCAGCTGTGAGGGGGTTCTTGAGTGACTCTGCAGGGGAAGCACTGGGGAAAGAGGCCCAGAGGGTCACTGTTTGCATAAGTTTTACTTTAAAAAATGTTTTTATTCAATTTATTTAAACAACAACAAAATCAAAACAATTCACCCATTTATCCCATCCCCCACCTCCTGCCTCTTGCTATCACCAATTTCTTATCTGTATCTATCAGTTTGGGTTGTTTTTGTTTTATTTTATTTTATTTTTAAAAGATTCTATTTATTTATTCATGAGAGACACACAGAGAGAGGCAGAGACACAGGCAGAGGGAGAAGCAGGCTCCATGCCAGGAGCCCGACGTGGGATTCGATCCCGGGTCTCCAGGATCGCGCCCTGGGCCAAAGGCAGGCGCTAAACCGCTGCGCCACCCAGGGATCTCGGATCCCTGTTTTTTTTTTTTTTTTTAATATATTCTAGTTTTTTTTAATTTTTATTTATTTATGATAGTCACACAGAGAGAGAGAGAGAGAGAGAGAGAGAGAGAGGCAGAGACACAGGCAGAGGGAGAAGCAGGCTCCATGCACCGGGAGCCCGACGTGGGACTCGATCCCGGGTCTCCAGGATCGCGCCCTGGGCCAAAGGCAGGCGCCAAACCGCTGCGCCACCCAGGGATCCTCGGATCCCTGTTTTTGTTTTAGATTCCATATATGAGAGATCATATAGTAGTTGTCTGCCTCTGACTTCTTTCACTTAGCATGATGCCCTTGAGGTCCATCCCTGTTGCCGCAGAGGGCAAGTTGCCTTTTATGGCTGAGGAATACATAATATCTACCTTGATTTCTTCATCTATTCAGCCCTTGAGAGACTCAGAGTGTTTTCGTACCTTGGCTATTAGAAATAATGCTTCAGTAAACATGAGGGTGCAGATAACTTTTCAAATTAGTGTTTTCATTTTCTTCGGATAAATACCCACAAGTGGAACGGCCAGATCATATGATAATTCCAGTTTTCAGTTTTTGAGGACACTCCATGCTGTTTCCACAGTAGCTGCACCAGTTTCCATTCCCACCGACCGTGCAGGGGGGTTTCTTTTTCTCCACATCCTTGTCAACACTTGTTATTTCTTCTTCTTCTTTTTTTTTTTTTTTTTTGATGCCAGCCATTCTGACAGGTATAAGGTGACAACTCATTGTGGTTTTGATTTGCATTTCTGATGATGAGTGATGTTGAGCATCTTCTCATGAGTCTTTGGCCATCTGTGTGTCTTTTTTGGAAAAAATTCTATTCAAATCCTCTGCCCATTTTTTTCATCTTTTTTTTTTTTCTTTTAAAGTAGGTTCCAGGGACGCCTGCGTGGCTCAGCAGTTGAGCGTCTGCCTTTAGCTCATGGTGTGATCCTGGGACCCAGGATGAGTCCCTCACCGGGCTCCCTGCAGGGAGTCTGCTTCTCCCTCTGCCTGTCTCTGCCTCTCTCTCTCTCTGTGTGTCTCTCATAAATAAATAAATATTTGAAAGAAAGAAAGAAAGAAAGAAAGAAAGAAAGAAAGAAAGAAAGGAAGGAAGGAAGAAGGAAGGAAAGAAGGAAGGAAGGAAGAAAGAGGGTTCCAACGCCCAGTGTGGAGCCCAACATGGGGCTTGAGCTCATGATCCTGAGATCAAGTAGGATGCTTAACTGACTAAGCCATCCAAGTGCCCCCCTCTGCTCATTTTTAACATGGATCATTTGGGTTTTGTAGGAGTTCTTTACATATTTTGGATACTAGCCCCTTATTAGATACATGATTTTTTTTAAAGATTTTATTTATTTATTCATGATAGTCACAGAGAGAGAGAGAGAGAGAGAGAGAGCAGAGACACAGGCAGAGGGAGAAGCAGGCTCCATGCACCGGGAGCCCGACGTGGGATTCGATCCCGGGTCTCCAGGATCGCGTCCCGGGCCAAAGGCAGGCGCCAAACCGCTGCGCCACCCAGGGATCCCTAAATACATGATTTGCAAATATTTTCTCCCGTTGAGTAGGTTGCCTTTTCATTTTGTTAATGGTTTCCTTTGGGGTGCAGAATCTTTTCAGTTTGATGTGGTCCTACTTACTTATTTTTGCTTCTGTCACTTTTGTTTTTGGTGTTAGATCATCATCAAGATCTGTGTCAGGGAGCTTACCGCCTACGTTTTCTTCTAGGAGTTTCATGGTTTCAGGTCTTAACGTTCAATTCTGAGGGAATTTCTGTGTGTGGTGTACGACAGTCGTCTAGTTTCAGTTTTTTACATGTGGCTGTCCAGTTTTCCCAGCACCATTTATTGAAGAGTCTGTCCTTTCTCCATTGTATATCCTTGGCTCCCTCGTAGTAAATTAACCATATCAGCGTGGATTTATTCCTGGGATCTCCGTTCTGTTCATTTGGTCCTGTGTCTGTTTTTATGCCAATACCATACTATTTTAATTACTGCTGCCTTATAATATAGTTTGAAATAAGGGAATGTGATGCCTCCAACTTTGTTCTTTCTCAGGATTCCTTTGGCTATTCGGGACTTTTGTGGTTCCATACAAATTTTAGGATTGTTTGATTTCTGTTAAGAATACCATTGGAATTTTGATGATGATTGCATTGAATCCGTAGATTGCTTTGGGTAGTATAGACATTGGTTTACCAATATAATTCTTCCCATCCATGAGCATGGGCTTTCCATTTATTTGTCTTTTTTTATTTCTTTCATAATTAATATCTTGTGGGTTTCAATATACAGGTCTTTCACCTACTTGGTTAATTCTATTCCTAGGTATCTTACTCTTTACGGTGAAATTGTAAATTTCTGATAGTTCTCTATTGTAAACATTGTTGGTGTTTAGAAACACAACAGATTTTCATGTATTGATTTTGTATCCTGCAACTTTACTGAACCTATTTATTAGTCCTGGCAGATTGGGGCTAGAGTCTTTATATACTATCATGTCACCTGCAAATACTGACAGTTTTACTCCTTCCTTTCCAATTTGTATGCCTTTTTTTTTTCTTTATCTTGCCTAATTGGTCTGACCAGGTCTGCCAATACAATGTTAAATAAAACTGGCAAGAGTAGATATCCTTGCCTTGTTCCTAATCTTAGGGGAAAAGCTTTTCGCCTTTTGCCATTGAGTAGGATGTTTGCTGTGGGTTTGTCGTACATGGTCTTTGTTGTGCTGGGGTGCCAACTTTGTTCAGAGTTTTTATCATAAATGGATGTTGAACTTTGTCAAATGCTCTTTCTGCATCTATTGAGATGGTCGTATGATTTTTATGTTTCATTTTGTTTATTGGTGTAATCACATGGATTGATCTGTGGATGTTGAACCATCCTTGCATCCCTGGAATAAATCCCACTTGATCATGGTGTGTGATTCTTTTCAGGTACTGTTGAATTCAGTTTGCTAATGTTTCATTGAGAATTTTTGCCTCTATGTTCATCGGGGATATTGGCCTGTAATTTCCTTGTTTTGTGATGTCTGTGCCTGGTTTTGGTATCAGAGTAATGTTGGCCTTGTAAAGTGTGTTTAAGACTGTTCCCCTATTCTATTTTTTGGAGGAGTTTGAGAAGGATTGATATTAAGTATTTGAATGTTTGGTAGAATTCACCAGTAAAGCTGTCAGATCTTGGACTTTTGTCTGCAGGAAAGGTTTTTGTTCCTAAAGATTTTGTTTATTTATTCATGAGAGACACAGAAAGAGGCAGAGACATCGGCAGAGGGAGAAAGAAGCAAGCTCCCTGCAGGGAGCCCGATGTGGGGACTCGATCCCAGGACCCCGGGATCGTGACCTGAGCCAAAGACAGATGCTCAACCACTGAGCCACCCAGGCGCCCCATGCAGGAAGGTTTTTGATGACTGATTCAATATCCTTACTAGTAATCAGCCCGTTCAGATTTTCTGTTTCTTCCTAATCCAGTCTTGGTAGGTTGCACATTTCTAGGAATGTAGCCACTTCTTCTAGGTTGTGTAATCTATTGCACGTAATTGTTCATAGTGGTCCTTATTATCCTTTGTGTTTCTGTGGTGTCAGGCGTGACAATTCCTCTTTCATTTGATTCTATTTATTTGAGTCCTCTTTCTTTTTTTTCTTGGTGAGTCTAGCTAAAGGTTTGTCAGTATTATCTATCTTTTCAAGGAACCAGCTCTTGATCTTTTCTACTGTCTTTTGAGTTTCTGTTCCATTTATTTCTTCTCTATGTTATTTCCTTTCTCTACTAAATTTGAGCTTCATTTATTTTTTTTTTGTAGTTCCTTGAGGCATTAAGTTAGGTTGTTTATTTGAAGCTTTTCTTGTTTCTTGAAATAGGCATTTATTACTGTGAACTTCCCTCTTAGAATTGCTTTTGCGGGATCCCTGGGTGGCGCAGCAGTTTGGCGCCTGCCTTTGGCCCAGGGCGCGATCCTGGAGACCAGGGATCGAATCCCATGTTGGGCTCCCGGTGCATGAGCCTGCTTCTCCCTCTGCCTGTGTCTCTGCCTGTCTCTCTCTCACTGTGTGCCTATCATAAATAAATAAAAAAAAAAAGAATTGCTTTTGCTGTGACCCATAAATTTTGGTATATTCTACTGTCATTTGCACTTGTATCAAGGAATTTTTTTTTTTTTTTAAATAAGCTCCATACCCAATGTGGGGCTTGAGCTCAGCACTCTGAGATTGAGAGTTGCACACTCTACTGACAGCCAGCCAGGTGCCCTTGTTTCTCCGTTGACTTCTTCTTTGGCCTAGTGCCATGCCCAGTAGCACGTTTTAATCTCCACATATTTGTGAATTTTCCAGTTTTCCTCATGTAATTAATTTCTAGTTTCATACCATTGTGGTTGGAAAATATGCTTGATATGATTTCAATTCTCTTCAATCTAGTAAGCCTTGTTTTGTGGCCTAACATGTCATCTCTCCTGGAGAATGTTCCTTGTGCATTTGAGAAGAATGTATATTTCTGTTGCTTTTTGCTGGAATGTTCTATAAATGTCTCTTTAGTCCATCTGGTTTCACATGTCATTTAAGGCCATGTTTATTATTGATTTCCTATCTGGATGATCTATCCAGTCATGTAAATGGTGGGTATTAAAATTCCCTACTATTATTGTATTGCTGTCATTTTCTCCCATTAGGTCCATTCATGTTTGCTTTATACATTTAGGTGCTCCTATGTTGGGTGCATAAATATTTACAGTTGTTATATCCTCTTGCTGGATTTTGTCTAATAGAAGCATAGCTACTCCAGCTTTCTTTTGGTCTCCATTTGCCTGAAATATCTTTTCCATCCTTTACTTTCAGCTTTTATGTGTCCATGCATCTAAAGTGTGTCTCTTGTAGGCAGCACATAGAAGGGTATTTTTTTTAAGATTTTATTTATTTATTCATGAGAGACCACACAGAGAGAGAGAGAGAGAGAGAGAGAGAGAGAGGCAGAGACACAGGCAGAGGGAGAAGCAGGCTCCATGCAGGGACCCTGATGAGGAACTTGATCCTGGGACTCCAGGATCACGCCCTGGGTGGAAGGGAGGCACTATAAACTGCTGAGCCACCCAGGGATCCCCAGGTATTCTTTTTTTTTTTTTTTTAATTCATTCAGCCACTATGTCATTTGATTGAAGAATTTAGTCCATTTACATTTAAAGTCAGTATTAGGACAGCCCGGGTACTCAGCGGTTTACTGCCACCTTCGGCCCAGGGCCTGATCCTGGAGACCCAGGATCGAGTCCCACGTCGGGCTCCCTGCATGGAGCCTGCTTCTCCCTCTGCCTGTGTCTCTGCCTCTCTGTGTGTGTGTCTCTCATGAATAAATAAATAATCTCTTAAAAAAATAAAAAATAAGCATATGCTTATTGGCATTTTGTTAATTGTTTTCTGGCTGCTTTTTTTTTTTTTTTTAAGATGTTAAGGCAGAGGGACAAGTCCCACACAGGGAGGCCGATGTGGGACTCGATCCCGGGACTCCAGGATCATACCTTGGACCGAAGGCAGGCACCAAACCACTGAGCCACCCAGGGATCCCCTTTGGCTGTTTTTGTAGTTCCTGTCTGCTCCTTTCTTCTTTTCTTGCTTTTTTCCTTTGTGGTCTGATGACTTTCCTTAGTGCTCCACTTATCCTTTCTCTTTAGTTTTTTATGTATTTACTATAGGTTTTTGCTTTGTGATGACTGCGAGGCTTACATATAACAACTTATAACAATCTGCTTTATTTTTTTTTAAGATTTTATTTATTTATTCATTCAGAGAGAGCGAGAGAGAGAGAGATTGAGAGAGAGGCAGAGACACAGGCAGAGGGAGAAGCAGGCTCCATGCAGGGAGCCCGACGCAGGACTCAATCCTGGGACTCCAGGATCACGCCCTGGGCCAAAGGCAGGCGCTGAACCCCTGAGCCACCCAGGGATCCCCTAACAATCTGTTTTAAATGGATAACAACTTAAGTTTGATCCCATTCTAAAGCTCAACATTTTTACTCTCCTCCCCCACCTACATGTTGTATTTTTGATGTCACATTTAACATCTTTTTACCTTTATATCCCTTAACCAATTATTGTAATCATAGTTATTTTTACTACTTTTGTCTTTCAACCTTCATACTAGCTTTGTAATAATTAACCTACTACCTTTACTATATATTTACTTTTTAAAAAGATTTTATTTATTTATTTGACAGAGAGAGAGCAAAGCAGGGGGAGCAGCAGGCAGAGAGAGGGAGAAGCAGACCCGTTGCTGAGCAGGGAGCCCAATGTGGGGCTCAATCCCAGGACCCCGGGATCGTGACCTGACCTGAAGGCAGACACTTAAGTGACCGAGCCACCCTGGTGCCCCTGTGTATTTACTTGTCCGTGCTTGCTTTGGCAGCACATGTGCTTTTCCAATAAGATTTATCCTTACATGTTTTCTTTTTTTTTTTTTTTTTAAATTTTTTTTTTTATTTATTTATGATAGAGAGAGAGAGAGAGAGAGAGAGAGAGGCAGAGACATAGGCAGAGGGAGAAGCAGGCTCCATGCACCGGGAGCCCGACGTGGGATTCGATCCCGGGTCTCCAGGATCGCGCCCTGGGCCAAAGGCAGGCGCTAAACCGCTGCGCCACCCAGGGATCCCCTTATCCTTACATGTTTTCTTGCTACTAATTAGCACCCTTTCTTTTCCATAATTTTTTCTTTGTGTGTAAATTGGTGTGTTTTTGAAACTCCAGGAGCGAAGCATCCCCTGAAGTTTAGGAGGTCTCCCTAAGGGCAGAAATTCCGCGTCTTGCGGTTCAGCAGGCGTGTTCCACTACCCCCCAACTCCAGTCTATGCACCTTCAGACTCAGTGGGCCTCCACACAGAGAAGCTATGTTGGTTGAAATAAATTAAGCCTGATGATTTATCAGTTCTGAATGCGTTGTTCATTCGTTCAGACTTACCTGCCTTCAAGCAGTGTGGTCTGAACGGCTCACCCAGCGCCAGGAGAATCGAGGTCGCAGGGAGCTTCGGATGGGTGGCTGGTTCAGAGGCCAGAGGCGTCTCCCCTCTGGGAGAGCGTGGGTGGGGCAGGCCTGCTCTGCAGACCCCGCACCCTATTTCTGTAAGGTCAGGGCTGAGAGATGCAGTGTTCTGAGGTCACCACGAGGGGTCGGGCTCGCCTGCGGTGTCATCTCTCTCTCTCTCTCTCTCTCTCTCTCTCCTCTTTTTTTTTTTTTTTTTTTTTGGCTCTTTCAACTCTTTGAGGAGCCCTCCTTGGTCCCGCTTCTCCCCACCCCAGGCTCCTTTCTCTCCGCCTCCCTCAGCCCGCTCCTCCTCCCTTAGGCCAGCCCATGCAGCCTCAGCGCAGGGCCAGACAGCCTCCAGACTAGACAGCCTGGCATTTCTCTGACCCCCGGGGAGTCCCACAGCCTCTCACTTCCCCGACTTTAGGAGTGACTAATTAGTGAGCAGAAAGTGCTTTCTCCTCTCTTATCTCTTCTCCGGCCGCCCTTCAGCTCAAGTTCTCTGGTTTTGTCTTCAAGCAAAATGGGAGGGTTTATGAGTTACTCCTTCTAACGTGTCTTCTTATGTGTGTCAGCAAAGCTCTTCTCCAAGCCCAGGTCCCTTTGTGGCACCCAGAGCCCAGTTTCAAGAGCCCCTCGATCCTTAGATGGGAATGTTCTCACCTTGCTCCAGCACAGCACGCACATGGAGCCTGGATCCCTCTGGACCTGATCTCCATCTGCTCTCTGGCACATCTCAGACCCTGCTCCCCCAGGTCCCACCTTTCATCCACCCTCCATGCTCCCTCTTTCCCTCCCCAGAAGTGGTTCCTCTAAATGGTTCCTTAGCATCTTGACATCCTGTCCTTCACACACTCCTTCATCCAGGAAGTCTTCCCTCTGCCCAATCCGGGCTCTCGGGAATGCTGGCTCTGCCAGGGACTAGCTGTGCTACCTTAACTTCTCTAATTTTTTAAGAAATATTTTATTTATTTATTCATGAGAGACGGAGAGGCAGACACAGGCAGAGGGAGAAGCAGGCTCCCCGCGGGGGGCCCGATGTGGACCTCGATCCCAGGACCCCAGGATCACAACCTGAGCCAAAGGCAGACGCTCAACCACTGAGCCACCCAGGCATCCAACTTACTTCTCCAATTCTGAGCCTCCTCTTCATCTGTAAAGTGGGGACAGTGGCACATGGCTCTCAGATAGGCTGTGAGGCCGAGGTGGTCAATGGCTCTGGAAGTGATTAGCGCGTGCTGGTATATGCAGGTGTTCTGGGAGACAGGTCCTGTCCTTTCCTTCAGGTACCGCACCCCCAACTCCACTGCTGATGGAAACCTGCCCTTGTCTCTGTGCACTGGCTACTTCTGCTCCCCACTCCACTCCTGAGCAGAGCTCTGCCTGGGGAAGAGGGGAAGCCCCAGGGGCACTCAGGGGCCTGCAGCCACCCCATGCTAGGGAGATGGGGGCAGAGGCAGGGACCCCAGACCACAACTCCCTCTGCGGGGCTGTGTCCTGACTCTACAGTGCACAAGACCTAGAGCGGCGTCCACTCTTCTCCCTGGAATTATTCAGGGCCCCTCGTGGCCTGGGGTTGAGGAAGGGCTCCCACAGAGTCCCCCGAGGCATTGAGGGGACCAGAAGGTTGGTGGGAGTTGAAGGAGGGGAGGCAGGGGCAGGGGAATACCAGCCACATACTATTCCGCGTCCCTGCTCCCTTCCCATCCACCCCCACCCTCCACCAAACACGATCCCTGGGTTAATTTTTAGCATCACAGCTCGCACATTAGTCACTCCCTGTCACCCACCTACACGGCAGGAGGCTGCTGTGCTGGTGCCGTCATCCCATCATCTGTGAGGTGGGATCCAGCCCCCCTCTGGGCACCCCCTCACCCTGCTCGGTGCGTGCCCGGGCCAGGAGCCCCCTTCCACCTGGGTGAGGGGTACCGACATCACTCCCAGGGCTAGCTGCATGGGCGGAGGGGAGGGAGGAAGAGGCTGCTCAGCGAGGGGCTGGTAGCTCTGCTGGGAGGAGAGCCGGGGAGGCCACAGACCCTGCCCCCCACGAAGGTGCTAGGCTTCCCCTGGGCGGCTGGTCTCCTGGCAGTCCTGGGCGCTGGGAACAAAGGTAGGGCCCCTCCCCGAGACCTGAGCCTCCGGGAGCTGCTGCTGTTTGTCGTTGCTCAGAGCAGCTGTTCAAACAGGGAGCTTGGGGAAGCTCCATTTTCTTAATCAAATGTCCTCCCTCCCCGGGAACCAGGGAGGGCAGGGCGGCCAGGTGCAGGTGTCAGGCCTGGAGCTGACACCCAGCCCCGAAGGGATATAATGAGAGGGGCCCGCAGATGCCAGCATCAGCTGGAGCGGGGCTGGGGGGCGGGGCTGGGGGGCGATGACCTCCCCTCGGCTGGCCTGGCCCCACTATTGAGCACCTGCTGCGTGCCACCCCCGTGTCAGGCCCTGGAGGCACGGGGTAAGCAAGGCTGAGTCTCCCCGTGGCTGCCTTAGGGCGCAAGACGCCTATGCAAAGAAGTCGGTATAGTTACCAATGGGGAGTAAGTGGTGTGAAGGAAAAAACAAACAAACAAACAAACAAACAAACAAAAAAACCACTAGAGGCCTGGAGATGAAGCTAAGGACAGGGAACTGCTGATCTGATCTGGGAAAGCTGAGAAAGTGTTAAGCTGAGGAATCAGCCTGGTGAAGAAGAGGATTCCAGGCGGAGAGCGCTGCATGGGCAAAGGGCAGAGACGAGAAAGAGCTTGGCACGCTTGAGGAATGAGACCAGGAAGAAGCGTGTGGCTTACACACGAGAACACGAGACGTGTGTCAGGGGAGGAGAAACGGAGAGGGCCAGAGCGCTGGCCCTGCAGGGCCTCCCGCCGGGCATCCCAGCACAACGGCTCCCAGGTACCAAATTCTTGGGCCTGTGTGGCTGCCGTCAGCTCAGAGGAAGGGGTGTCCTTTTGTCATTTGTCTGCCCGGAAGGACAACGTGTTATGGGTGAGCCACAGGCAGTAATTTGGATTTTATTCTTTTATTCGAAGGGAAGCCATAGGGGTTTTAAGTGAGGAGGGTTATGATCCAATTTCCCAAACTGTGTGAAGGGGTCTCTGGGGCCAAGAGAGGCAGCAGGGAGCCCATGCAGGAGGCAAGTGCAGTGGTGCAGGTGGGAGATGGCCTGGCTCGGGGAGGGGGCCGCGTAGACCCCTTGAAGCTGTTCCTTGTATGCTGGTCACCGCCAGGGAGGACGGGCACACGAGGCTCCAGTCCCAGGCCCAGCTCTGCTACTTGCTTTCTGTGTGACCCTAGACAGGTCGCTTGCCCTTGGTCACCGCCAAGAAAGGTAGCGTCCAACTCACGGACATGCTGTGGGCACACACTGTCGTTATTGGGGTTCTACTATGAGCTCGTACCAGGCAGGAAGTAAAGCAGCAGATTAAGACAAGAAAGATCCCTGGGCCCCGCTGCAAGGAGTGTGCCTCGTAATAGGGGCGGGGGCCAGGCAAACACCAGAATCCACAAAAGTCAAGACAACCGCGGACCGGACGGTGATGAGTAGTAGGACAGAAAAAAGCAGGGCTCTGTCACGGTGGAAGGTGCGGCTACTTCAGACTGGGTGGGGAGTCCCTCGGGAGGCAGAGCTGGGGACTGAAGGGGCCAATTATGGGAAGAGTGAACGCAGAGGCCCCGAGTGGATGGGGTGGGGAGCGCACCGGATGGAGCAATAGGGCCGGAGCAGGAAGCGAGAAGGGGGACAAGAAAACGAGGCGGGCGAGGGTCAGATAAGCCAGCGTGGGACTTAGAATCTCATTCTAGAGGTAGGGAGTTCGACGACAATGGAGCGGTCAGTGGTTGGGCCGGTCACAGGCGGGGTGGCTGTGGGTGACCCAGGCCCAGGGCCCAGAGGGTTCCAAGCACAATTATTTGCGCAGGGCAGGGCGGGCGAGGACTTTGGAGGAGGCTTGGCCACCGCCTGCTGGGAGTCTTGGGCAGGGAAGCACCCGAGTTCTGGGGAGGGTGTGGGGCCTCTTGCTCAGGTTCACACACGTAAGTCAAAATCCCCCTGGCTGCAGGCTCCAAGCAAATAAGATGTAAAATACAGTGTTCGAGAGCATGTCTGTGTGTGTGTGGGGGGGAGGCGTGTGTTGGGGGATGCGGTGCGTGGTAGAGTCGGAGCTTGCTGGAGCCCAATCCTGCCCCCACCCCCCACCCCCGCAGTCACCACGCTGACAACAGATGCAAAAAAACCGTCAATTTTATACAGTTTGTGGTTCAGAAGCAACAATATGCAAAACGGCGGAACAGTCTGTGCTGCCCCCACCCCACCTGGACGTGCCCATTCCTGTCCCCCAAGGGGGCGAAGAACCCGGGACCCCTGCCCGGCAGGACCCAACTTAGTTACAGGCCCCTGGGAGGGGCCAAGCCCTTAGGGGTCCAGGCCGGGAAGGAGGGGGCCCAGCACCTTGGGAGGCTGTGCGTGGAGGGAGGGGGGGAGGCCCGACCCCAGGCCCTGTGTCCCCCAGGGCCAGGGCGAGGAGCACGTAAAGCTGGGGAGAGGGCTTCGTGGGACGGGGCTCCTCCCCTCCAGGGGAGTTCTCCTGGACACCCCACAAGGCACTACAGACCTGGATGTAGGATGAACGCCCCCAAACCGTCCCCAACCCAACCAAGCTCCCCGCCGGGGTTAGAGGAGGAGGTGG
This sequence comes from Nyctereutes procyonoides, assembly GCF_905146905.1. Classification (NCBI taxonomy): domain Eukaryota; kingdom Metazoa; phylum Chordata; class Mammalia; order Carnivora; family Canidae; genus Nyctereutes; species Nyctereutes procyonoides. Next base: position 3,050,598 of record NW_026575124.1, on the reverse strand, counting down.
GGAGGGGTGTGGGCGCCCCTGCATGGGTGGGGGGGGCGGCAGGCCAGCTGGGGCCGGGGGACCCTCCCCCTTGGCGCTGGGCTGCTGGGCTCCTGGGGTCCCCCCACCCCCGCCGCCCCCTTTCCGCACAGGCTGCCACGAATAAATAAATAAATAGCTTCCCGCCCCGCGGGCGCCCCTACAGCTGGCTCTCCTCCTCCTCCAGGGAGCGGTTGAGTCCGGGGATGAACTTGAGCAGCCGCCGGCGGAAGCTGCGGTACTTGGCCTTGCGCAGCCCCAGCCCCGGGGCGCACAGGGCCTGCTCGCGGGCCTCAGTCCAGAGCGCGCCCCCCGCGCCCCCGCCGCCCCCGCCGCCCCCGGGGCCCCCGCACCGCACGCTGGCGCTGCGGCTCAGAGCAGCCCGGGCCGGGGGCGCCGCCGGGGGCGCGGGGGGCTCGGCGGGGGCGCGGGCGCGGGCGGGCGGGGGCGCGGGCTCGGCGGCCCCGAAGAAGCACGTGTGGTAGACGGCGTCGTCCGCGTCGCCCCCCGCCCGCCGCGCAGCCCCGCGGGGACCCCCGGGCGCCGCCAGCAGGGGCCCGAAGGGCAGCGAGCCCGGCAGCAGCCCCGCCCCGTACAGGCAGGAGCGCACCGACTCCAGCGTGTCGTAGATGCTGGGGTCCTTCACCACCAGGCCTGCGGGGGCGGGGGGGCGGGGGGGGGGCGGTCAGGGCGCGGGGACGCCTGCATGGGGCTCCTCCGTGGAACCGGGCATGCACGCAGTGCTCCTGAGGACCCCCGTGACACTGGGGGCCCCCGTAAGCGCAAATGTCTGGGTCACATAGCCCAGGTCAGGGCTGCACCCCGAGCGCACCCAACCTTTCTTCACTTTGGAGAGGGAGGGAACCCCTCCCTTGGCGGGGGGAAGCATGACTAGGGGTGTCGGTAGGGGACCCTGTGCACCCCCACCCCTACTCACCATGCACCAGCCGCTGCTCTTGCACCATTAGGGACCTGTACTCTCCCCACTTCTCATACAGGGTTTGCTGCAAGAGACACCCCCCCCACGTCATCATCGCACTGTCAGGAGGTGGGTACGCGCAGGCTGGGAGGGCTCAGGCGGCACCTTAAGGTTTTTTTTCAAGGCAGGTTCAGACAGATCAAGGAGCCCCCAACTAAAGAGTGAGGCCTGGAGGGACGGGCTTGGGGAGGAGAGGGTGGCGGCTGGGCGTTCCCGGGCTGCTCTACCTTCAGGTACTGCAGCCGGGCCTCCAGTTCGGCCTTCCGGATGGACGTCCCGTACAGAGTTTCCAGCCTGAGGAGGTTGGGGAATCAGAGGCTGAGAGAGCCCACGGGGTGTGGAAACACTGAGAGAAGCTGAGCTGGGGAATCTTCAAGGACGGCGGCGGCGGCAGCAGACGTACCTGAGAACGTTGCCCGACGCCTTAATGATGTCAACGATCTCTCGATGCCGAATGCCCTCCACGTTCAGGCCGTTGACACTGGCGATGGTGTCTCCTGCCAGGCGGAGAGGAGGGTCAGCGTGTGTCCCATGGGGCATGACGGGACGGTCCCAGCCCCCTAGCCTAGCCGGCAAGAATCAGGGTCATAACCCCACAGAACACTCCTGAGCTCCCTCCTGCCACTCCCCATGGTTGTGGGGAAACCTGGTCCTGGCCCAGCACCAGGGTGTGGGGGTCAGGCCCTCATTCGCCCACACCTGCACCCCATCCTAAGGAGACTGCACCCAAAGGCCGAGCCCTCTCAGCACCCGTGGGCTGCCACCGGAGCCGGTTACTCCTGTGTAGCCCACAGGCGGTCATGAGACCCAGCCAAGACAGGAAGGGGTCAGGGTGAGGAGCACGCAGCTGGGAACTACCACTGGCCCCAGGCATGAGAGGCCTCGGCTTCTGACTCCCCGCGCCACCGCAGAGCCTCCTGACTCGAGGCAGGGCAAGCCACCATCTCCAAGGGCCCCATTTCCCATCTGTAGAAAAAGGATGTGGATCCTCACTGTGGCTACTTCGGGGATCAGGAGGGAGAGCGGGCCTCAGAGCATTTTGCAGAGTTGCCGTACACCACTAGGCTACCAGGGGCTGCTGGTAAGTGGGCAAGGAGGCGGGGGCTTAGAGAAGGAAGTGGTGATGGAATTGGGGGGGTTCATACAGTCTCAATCCCCTTCTTGGGGCCCAGGGACTCTAGACTTGGTCAATCCCAAGGGTCCCCCAACTGGAGGCACCATTTCCTTGTTGGAGGAAGTAACACAGGTGCCCCGCGGAGTTGGGCCAGGTTGGCACAGGATGGGCCCTGATCGCCGCCATCAAGCAGATCTAACAGAGTGGCGCGCCTTCCCCGACTCCTGCCCAGGGCCAGAGGGCCAGAACGCCAGGAGGAGGCAAACAGTAGCAGCAACATCTGCCACTCACCAGGCCTCGGCTCTGTGCCCAGGGAAACCCTTGGTGGGTCATTGCCCCCATTTTGCAGCTGGGACTGCTTGAGAGCACACAGTACGTGGCCAATTTGCCTGGATCCAAAGCTTAGACTCTATCCATTCTTCTTTCCGGCCTTCTCAAAACAGGACAAGGAAGGGGAGTTGATTTCAGAAGAGATTTCTCACCCCCTCTGCTTGGGAGTAAGGCCATCCCGCCTGCCCGGAGCCTTGCGACCTGGGCTCAGACCTCACCTGGTGTGAGCCCGGCCAGCTGGGCAGGGCTGGACTCATGGACCCGGCAGACAAAAGTCACCATCTCCACGCGCTGCTCCTCCCGGTGGTGGAGGCCGTAAGTCTGTAACGGGCAGGGGGACCATCAGCCAGGGCTGCGGCAGGGTCCAGCCCTCCCTCGGGCCGGCCTCCGGATCCCCCCCTTCCCCTGCACCCAGCTTCTCCCACCTGGATCTCAAAGCCGAAAGTCTGGTTCTCCTCCTTTTCCAAAGTCACCACTTTCCTGCAAGGGGACACGGGGGCCATTTCGGGACTGTCAGGGTTAGAAGGAGCTTGGTGGTCCCATCGTGTGGCCTGACAGGGTCTGCTCTAGAACACCCGGCGGGGCTCACGGTCTCCAGCGACAACTCACTCTCGTCATGGGTCGCTGGAACGCCCGTCCCAGTCCCCAGCTGAAATCAGCTTCGTGGAGCCACAGAGAATCAATCAGTCTGGCCTCCAGCGTAGGCTGGTCCCCAGAGGGAACGGGCCTCCGGAGTTTGGGAGGCAGGCCTGCAGCTTTCTAGTGAGCCCTGGAGTACCACTCGCTGCCCAGCCGGGGCCCCACTCCAGGCCCTGGGGAGCGGGCTGGCCCCACCCCCGGAGGCCGGTCACGAGGCTCAGCCCAGACCACAGCTGCTCCTCCCAGCTGCGCGGGCCAGCCCAGCCCACCAGATGTGAGGCCGGGGGGAGGGGAGCCTGGAGGCCGCCCCTTCCCGCACTGAAGGCCTGCCCGCCGGACACAATGGTCTGGAGCCGCTCCAGATCCTCGCCTGCTGGGGGAGCCCAGAGTTTCCTCTGCCCACCCCCACCCCCTTCCTTCCCGCCCCCGCCAGAGGCAGAGTCACAGCAGCCTCCAAAGGCCCCTTCGAGTCTCCCGGCCTCAGAAAGGCCCTGGAGACCCGGGTCCACAGCTCCCAGCCCGACCCAGATGCCCCCCAAATGCTGAGCAGCAAGCAACTCCCAGCGCTCCCTGGAGCGCCTCCCCACTGGGATCCCTGGGCCGCCTGCTCCGTGTGTGTTTTGTGTCGGGCGGGCAAGAGGGTGACTGAAGTTCTGGGTTACTCTGGGTTTCTTCAAGTGTTGGCAAACTTTTTTCTGCAGAGGGCCAGCTAGTAAATATTTCAGGCTTTCTCTGCGGGCTCCGTTGGGCCTCTGTCCTATATTGTTCTTTGTTGTTATTTTTACAACCCTTTAGAAATATAAAAACAACTCTTAGCTCAAGGGCCCAACAGGCCAGTCTAGCTAGCCGGCTGGAGTCCGCTGATCCACTTCAGAAGCCAGGCCCCAGTCTGCCTGGGCCTGAGCGGCGCAGGGCCTGAGGGCAGCGCCTACTACTGCCCTCACGTCGGATGCTTCCAAAGAGGGCTGCCATGGATGGGAGCAGCAGAGGACGGAGCTCCTGGAGGCAGGAGGCGGCCACACTCAAGCAGTTGGACACAGCTGGACACAGCTGGACACAGCTGGGCTACGGTCTGGGCCCCCTGGGGCTTTGCTGGGGCTGGGAGAGCTCTCAGGGGAGCCCCCAAGGACTTCTACTTCCTCCCCCTCCCAGATCTAGATCTGCCCGGGGAGGGGTGACTGGCAGGGACTGGGGGTGGCATGAGGAGTACCTGATGACTCAAAAGTCCCTACCTCCTTTCTCTGCCACCCCCTTAACACAGCCCACACCCCCCACCTGCCCCTCACTCCTAGTGAGGGAACCACGCTGAAAGGGTAGCAGCATGACTCCCCCTGGGCTGAGAGCTGTGTCGTGCTGCCCTCCACCCCCACCCCGGCACCTCACCCTTTTGGACCAGGGCAGGGGCTCCGGGGTGCTGGTGATGGTGACTCACCGCTGCTGTTCAGGACTGTGGCCGAGATTCTTCCAGCGGAATCCTGAGCCCTGGGTGGGAAGAAAGAGAGGAAAGAGCAGGTGAGAGGAGGACTGTCCTGGAGCAGGTGCTGAGAGTCCACTCTGGGAAGACTCTCCCCTGAGCTCCAGCCCCTGGACCCAGCACCTCACTTCCTGGTGCCCGCCTGGCTGGTCCCAGTTCCATACTTGCTTTGGCGACAGCGTGACTATTTGCTGAGTGCCGCTCAGCTCCAGCATCACTCCACAAAATTCTCCCCAAGGCTCTACCCCATAAGGGAGACTGAGACACGGCAGTGTCTGCCACCCCAGACCCTCCTCCTGGGGTCCAGATGCAGGAACCTCTCAGCACTGTGGCTGGTCCAGGCCGGGGGCGCTGAGAGGACTCATTAAGCTAGAATAGTCTCTACCCTCGGGGTGTGTGTCTGCAGGGCTCAGGCGCCTCCCAAACCCTGAAAGCCAAGGCAGAGGCTCTTTACAGATGTTGCCAAGGAAGGGCAGGGGGACCCTGGGCTTGCCTATCAAGGTCCTCCAGAGACACCCCCCCCCACCCCCCGCCACACAGTTAGGCATCTCCTTCTAATGTCTCAGCCACTTGGGGAAGCTGGGGTCAGAGACCCAGGTCTGGAGGGCCGGCAATCCCAGCCTGAACTCGGAGAATCAGGAGAGGGTAGGGCCAACCCTCCTCCCCCAAACTACAGGCTGTTTCAGGGGCCCACTGTGGATCCCAGCTGCAGGTGTCCAGCTGCGCCCTGCTCCACCCGGGGTTCTGGACATTGCCATCTATTTTGCTGCTCTCTGGGACAAAACAAACACAAACCGAATCTCAAACTTGTCCTTAAGTCTCACCATACTTAGGAAAGAGACTGGGAGGGTTTTGGGGAGGTGGGCGGGAGGGAGATGTCAGAGCCGAGGGTTCCTGCCAACTTGGGGCCCCGGGAGCGGCTCCTCTCTCTCGTTCCCTAAAATGTTGGGCCTTGGAGGAGGCCCTGCCAGACCAGCCCTGGTCCCGCGTGCCCTCAACCGCCCAGTCAACCCTCCCCCGGGGCCCACCCGAGTCTGGGAAGAGAAGCGAGTCCTCTTTCTCCAGAACCCAAGACTGGCCCTCAGGGGTGGGGGCAGCTCCCAAACGGGCCGGGACGGAAGGGCTGCGAGGCATAGAGAGACCCCTTTGTCTTTTATTCCGATTTTCATAAAATGCAAATTCTCAACAAGCTGTTCATTGTATGGGGGGGAGCCAGGGGCCAGGGGAGGGGGGGGGACTGAGCGAGGAAAGGCCACCAGCGCCCTCTCCCTAACCTGGGTGCGTGTCCCCACTTCTGAGCGCTCAGGTGGCCCCAGGCCGGAGGAGGCGCCCCGCGGAGGGGGAGCCGCAGAAGGCGGGCGCGGCTCGCATCCTTCCTGCCCCGCGGGCGCCGGCGCCCCCTCCCGCCGCGTCCGGTCCCGGCCGACGCGCGCGCCCCGCACCCCCGCGCCCCGCACCCGACGCCGGGCAGGGCGGCAGCCGGAGCGCAGCAACCCGCGCGTCCCCTCGGAAGCGTGAGCTCCGGGGACCCCACCCGCGCCCGCTCCCCGCGCGGCGGGACCGCAGCCCCGGGCCTCCCCGCTGCAACCGGAGCCGCGCAGACGGGGGCTCCCGGGGGGGGGGGGCTGGAGACACCTGGGCGCGGGGCGCGGGGCGCGGGGGGCCAGATGGAGCGAGTAGGAGCAGGGGTGCTCGGGGGAGTCGGCGAGGAGAGGAGCGAGACGCGACGGCGGCGCGTGGGGAGCGCGGGGCTCGGGGGCGGCGGGGGCAGGCTCGCGCCTTCGCAGGACCGGGCCGAGGGGGCCGAGCGACGGACAGGACGAGCGCGCGGGGGGACCGCGGGCCCCGAGGAGAGCGCGGTGGGGTCGGCGGGCGCAGCTGCGCGCGGGAGGAGGGGCGGGGCGGGGCGGGGGCGGGGGCGGCACGCACCTTCCGGCGGGGCAGGGTGCCCCCGGACACGGCGAGCGCGCGGTACAGCTCGGCCGGGTGGTAGTCCTCCAGCGCCGCGTACAGCTCGTCTCCGGGGGCCCCGGGGCCGGCGGCGGCTGCACGGGGGCCCGAGGCCGGGGTCGCGGCGGGGGTGGCGGGGGCCGCTCCGGAGTCGGGAGCCCGGGCGGCGGGGTCCGGGGCGGCCGCCGCCTCCTCCTTCTGCTGCAGCTTCCTGAGTCGGCGGAGGGTCATGGCTCCGGCGCCCGGCGACCCTCGGAGGCGGCGCTCGCTCGGCGCGGCGGGGCTGCCAGCGGCTCGGGGCTGCTAGCCGGGCGGGCGGCGGGCCGCTTCCCTTTATAGGCTCGGGGAGCGGGGCGGGGCGGGAGGGGCAGGGCTTCGCGCAGCCACGCCCCCTGAGCGGCAGGCCCCGCCCCCGGGGGGGTCCGCTGCCCCAAGCCCCGCCCACGGCGTCCCCCGCCCCGCGGGGCCGGGGAAACCTGGCCGCGGGGGAGGGGCGCGGGGCACCCTGGGGCGGGGCCGGGGGTCCCCCGGGTACCTGCGGCGGGTGTGCGTGTCTGCGTGTGCGTGCGTGTGAAGGGGCTTGTGCACGAGGCTTGAAAATCCCGAGATGGATGGCTTTGGAGATTCATGGAGAATCTGGTGGCGTGGGGGGCAGAGAGGGGTCGTTGGAAGCCCAGGGGAAGAGTCTAGGCCATCGGGGGGCTGCGGGAGCCTTTAGGCAGGGGGAGGGTCGGGAGGGCAGTGCAGGGGCAGGGGTATGGACAAAGGGGGGTGAAGTGCCTGAAGGAAGTGAAGGTCAGAAATACCCCTGGCTCTGCACGAGCCCCCGGGGAGTGAGGGCCGAGGATTTCCCCTTCCAGAGCTGCCCCAGAAGAGGTGAAAAAGGAGGCAGTGGACACCCACGGCCTGTCCCCGTGGGGGGTCAGGAGCGGTCCCTCCTGAATGTGCCTTTCCCCAGCTCCTGAGGTTGGAGCTCAGATGCCCCTTTTTGCAGCAGAAAAATCTTCACTCTGTGTTGACTGCTGGGGAGGGGACCGTGCCTGAGCTGCGTGGGTGCTGGGGGGCGGGGGGGGGTGCTCCACCACTGTCTGACGGGACTTTGGGATCATCTTCCCCCCAGCCCCCGACCTGCCGCCTGTTACCGTGGCTGCCAGGCAGTGGGAGAGACTGGGGTGGCCCAGCTGAAGTCTCTGTCGTCAGAGGTGCCCAAATAAGAAGTGAGAGGAGGAAGTGGAAGGCCAGTCTTGGCGTCTAAAGAGCAGCTAGCCACCACAGGGCGTCAGCACAAGCTGGGGGCCTCCGCACCCCACCAGTGGCCACCGGACGGGGGCTGGGGAGTACTGTCCCCATCTGTCCCCTTCCCCAGTCTTCCCAAACCTGTGTTTCACCTTTACAGCTGACATTTATTGGGCAGTTGCCGTGGGGCCGCGCACACTGTCCTGCGGGGGCTGTTCCTTGCGTGCATTAACTCGCTTGCTCTTCCTAGCAACCCTATGAAATCGATACCTCACACGTGAGGAAACTGAGGCCCAGAGGGGCTGAGTGACTCGCTCTAGGCCCCTGAGTGGCAGAGCCGAGACTCAAACCCAGGCAGCCCGGTTCCAGAGCCTGCGATCCCACCCGGTGAGACACTGTGTCCCTCGGGTCCCCATTCGCCCGGTGCGGCCCAGGCTGGCGCGGCGCCGCCCTGCCTGCTTCCCCATCGGGAGCTGCGGTTGTGCCGGCCTGGCGAGTGCGGAGGCAGGAGGCCAGGTCCCCCCGGGAGAGCCCCGAAGGGCTCCGTCTCTGTGCTCCCTTGCCTCCGGATCCGGCTCTGCCCCGGCCCCGGCCCCAGCCCCGGGCCTGGCGCCCACGGGGGGTGTGGGTGGGGGGGGGTGCACAAGTCCAGATGGCAGGCTGCTTGCTGGGTGGGGGGCGGCAGACGGGGCCGCGGGCTGCTGGGAGCCGAGGGCCAGCTCCTTCAGTGCCTTCCTCTCCCTCCTCCCACCTCCCCCGGGGCACCACCAAGTGGCCATCAGCCGAGGGCCCGAGGGGGTGTTGGTGGGGAAACACGGGACTGTATTGTGAAGCGCGAGCACAGATGGGGACCCCCGGACCGTCTGCTGCCTGCCCCTGACAGACGGCGTCTGGGGTGCGGGTGGGGGTGCGGGTGGCGGTGCGGAGCGAGAGGCGATGGCCTCTGTTCTCTGGGCTCCTGGGCAGCCATCCCTGGAGGGAGCAGCGGAAGGGCGCCTGTCGTGGGAAGGGCCAGCGACCCAAAGACTCGGCCTTGTCTGAAAGCCGGAGCGGTGGGCGCCGCGGGCGACAGGACAGGGCACCTGTGTCTCAGCCCCTGAGGCACTCCTCCGCCTGGCCTGGCCCGGAGGCCGCCTTTCTGCCCCCGAGGGAGGGCGCAGCAGCAGAGATGCCCAGTAGCTCGGAACCCCAGGGTCAGGGTGGGCCCAGGAGATGCAGTTCCTGCGAGGCTCACTGCACCCTGCCCTCCGACCCGGAGCTGGAGAGCCAAGGAAGGGCCCCGGGCCCGGGCACGACACAGGTGCAAGGACAGAGGGGGCCAACCGAGGCCAGGGAGGAGAGCCGGCGGCAGGCCGGGTGCTAGAAGCCACTAGACCCGAGGTCTCCGGACTGCATTCAGCGGCTAGGAGCTGCCCGGGGGCTGAGATCTGTGCCCGCTTCCTGCTCCCAGTCCGTCCAGGGAGGGGATGGATGGGGAGCCCAGGATGCCACACGACCTGGGTGGCGATGCCCCCTGGTGGCCACGCGTCTCTTGCTGGAGAGTCTTCAAACCCGCGCAGCGCAGGCCGGTCTGGTTGGGGCCCGGCCTCCACCTGGGACCAGAGCAGGGTTTGCGGAGCTCCCGCGTCTCCTCCAGTGCAAGAGGGCCTGTGTCCCACTGAGACGCCACGCTTGGGTCACCGAGTTCTGGAGCCTGGCCGCTGTCGCGGTTCGGAAGTTCTATTTGTGACACCCCCCCCCCCCCGCCCCCACCAACCCCAGGGCTGCTGTGCCGCAGGCGCAGACTCAACCAACAGAGGGCAGACAGCGGGCGGGCGTCCTCTGGGCGGCAGACACGCGGGGTCCTTGAAGCTGTGCCTTCTCCCACCCCCTGCGACTTCCTCCTAAGCCCAGTCTCTTGTCTAGCATCTGTTCTCCCCAACCTACCTTCCGCAGCTCCTTAAAGCTCGGGGGTGGCAGGGAGGATGGGGGCGCATGCTGCACACTGCAACTGCGTGCGAGGACACGTCCCTCCGGGAGGCCTCCTTGCACAAGTCCCAGGGCTCCGGCTCCCCAGACATCTGCACTCAATCTGTAGCTTATCCCCGAGCCAGTCCCCGTCAGAACGAGCAGCTCCCCAGCTTTTCTTACTTTCGCTCCAGCTGCCCTGGCTCTGCTCTCAGGGTGGGGCTGGCCGTCTGTGTCGGGGGCTCAGCCCAGGAACAGGGCCCGCAGGACACCCCTTCTCTCTGGGACAAGCCCCTGCCTGGATGCCTACGGGCGCCCAGTCCCCGGTGGAGGAAGCGGGACAGCTGAATGCTGTCCCCACAGCCGTGCTCAGGTCTAGGGTACCGTCGGGGAGTTGGGGCCCTTGGGGCGAGAGCACCAGCAGCTGGGGCCGCTCTGGAGTCTAACTCAGCTCCAGCACCGTCACTTGATCCCAGACCTGGGACGATGAGTAACAGGTCGCTGAGGCTCCTGTGTGGGCACTGGCGCTGCTTCTGAGCCGGGAGGTGGGAGAGAGGGGCCTGGGCCTCAGCGGGTGCTCTGAGGCAAATGAGGGCCTGGGCCCCCTGGTCGCATGACAGCGAGGGAGGCACAGACAGCCGGTGGGCAGCTGCCTGGGCAGGGAGTGGTTGTTTTTCCTACTGGTTCTTATTGCCCAACAGTTTCCACTGGAGAGACAGAGAGAGAGAGAGAGAGAGAGAGAGAGAGAGAGAGAGTGTGTGTGTGTGTGTGTGCGCACGTGCGCGCGTGTGTGCCTGGTGCTGGGGCCCAGGGGAGCCCAGCAGCAGGGAGGATCCAGCGCAGCTCCCAGAGCCTGTGCTGGGGCGTCTGGGAGTCAGGGCAGAGCAGATAAAGTAGTTTGTGTTGGATATGGGTGGCCTCTGGGTGCAGTCTGGCCAGAGGCCTGGGAGCACCTTGCCTCTCGGTGGGGATGTCACGGGGTCTCTGACGTGAGCAGGCTGGACCCCCAGAGGGAGGGGGAACTCCCCAGCCTTCCTCACGGCATCCACACGCCGCTGCTAGGACACCGGGTAACAGGAGGCAGAAACCACGGACCTTGGGGCCTCGGACACCCCAGCCCACCTCCCCCTTGGTTCTGGTGGCTCATCCCCGGTTCCCTCTCCCTGGGCACAGTGGTGTTTGCACCCAACTAAGTTCCTCCCACCTCTTCCGATCTGAAGTCAGCCCCCCTCTTTCTCTGCCTGCCTCTGGTCATGCCCCAAGCCTGTGTGCTCTGCCTGCCACCATCTCCCCCTGCCCTGCCCCCCCCCCCCCCCGGAACCGGCCATCTGCACCGTGACCTTCCCAGACAGGACCACGGGACTCCCCTGCCAGACCCTGCCAATGGCCTATGCCCTCCGCCAGGAAGCAGGGACCCCAGAGAGGTTTCAACCTACGGCTACTCCACGCAAGCTGTGCTACGGAGAAACATTTGGAGGCCCAGCCCAGACCGCTGACTCGACGGCCGCAGGTAGCTGTCACAAGGGATGGAGTCTTGTCTTCTCAGCGTGTGACAGCCCCAGCAGGCTCCCTCGTTGCAGCTCTGGCTCCCTTGCTCTAGCCTTAGCTGAGGACATCTGTGGCTCTTGGTGACACTCTTTTTGACTAAAACCCTCTCCTCAGTCAGCAGGCCAACACCTACAACAAAATAGAGAGGTCCCCTCTCCTGACCCCAACTAACGTCACCCTGTGCTCCTGAGATGCCCTGGGTCAACCCCTACCCAGCATGTGCCTCGCACCATGTGGTCATCTACGTGCTGGTCCACTCCAGCAGTTGGGGAGCCCCTGGGGGGCAGGGATGCACGGGGCTCCCTCGGCACACACCACACTCTGCCCTATTGTTCCGTACAAACCCTCTGTCTCAGAGGGCGAGGGCCATAGGCGGCCTTGGTATTGTCCGCTCTACACATTAGGGTTGCTCAACAAATTAAAGAGAGCCTCGTCTATCCAGTTGTTCCTTAGACCTTCCTACACCGTTAGCCCCCATCCACGGCTCCCAAGGAGCGGCCCCAGATGGACCCAAGGCTTCGCCATGTTCCTTAAGCTCCATCCCGTCGGAGCGTGGGATGCCCAACGACCTCCAAGGTGTGGTGCCCGTTGTTTGGTGAAACCTGTCTAGATGTTGCTGTGAAGATATGTTTTAGATGTGATGACATTGAAGTCAGCAGCAGTGCCCGGGTGGCCCAGTCGGTTAAGTGTCTGCCTTCGGCTCGGGTCATGTTCCCGGGGTCCTGGGATCGAGCCCCTCATCGGGCTCCCTGCTCAGCGGGGAATCTGTTTGTCCCTCTCCTTTGTGCTTCTCCCAATCCCTCTGCAGCTCCCTTTGCTTGTGCTTGTGCTCCTCTGTCAAACAGTCTTTTTTTAAAAAAAATTTTAATCAGATTTTTAGAAAAGATTTATTTATTCATGAGAGACACAGGCAGAGGGAGAAGCAGGCTCCCTGCAGGGAGCCCGATGCGGGACTCGATCCCAGGTCTCCAGGATCACGCCCTGGGCTGAGGGCAGATGCTCAACCGCTGAGCCACCTGGGCGTCCCTAAATCAGTTTTTGAATAAAGCAGATTACCCTCCATTATGCAGATGGGCCTCGTCCAATCAGTTGAAGGCCGTAACCAACTGCAGTCCCCGAGGAAGAAGGAACTGCCTTCGGACCCAAGACTGTAATGTCAACTCCTCCCTGGATCTCTAGCTGTCGGCCCGATTTCAAACCTGCCAGCCCCCACAGTCATGAGTCACTTCCTTAAAATATCCACCCATCCATCCACCCACCCATCTGTCCGCCCGTCCATCCGTCCATCCATCCATCCATCGGCCCACCTGCCTGTCTGTCCATCTGCCCGTCCATCCATCCATCAGCCCACCCACCCACCCACCCACCCATCCATCAGCCCCATCCATCCATCCATCTGTCCATCCGTCCATCTGTCCATCCATCCATTCTGTTCCTCTGGAAAACCCTAGTACACTATTCCTGGCTTGTTCCAAAGCCTTCCCCCCTCCCGCCACCTTCATTATGCATCCCTCACATGTTCCCGAGTGTCTCTTGAACTCCACTACTTTAATTTTGTTTTGGTTGTACTTAGCAAGCATGTTCTCCGGATTGTAAAGATCAGAAGACACAACCTGGTGGGAACAAAAATCTACGATGTGTTTAACAAAAACCCAAGTGATACACTGTTCAAAGGAATCCAGGTGGCCTGTGTCATGGGCCTCACAAAGGTGAGACTTTTGTGTCAAGGGCACACAAAGGGGCATCACAACAGTTGCCATTCTGATGTTCAGGATGGTAAAGCTGAAGCTGCAACCCATAGCCTAATGATTTTAGGTCCATGCCCGGCAAGATGATGGATTCTTCACAGGATGGCTTTTTAATGGGGTTGAGATTCCCCATAAGCCACTTCACCTTTCTTTCAACAAAGAGATGCAACAGCCACAATAATACCTTGCCACTTCAGAGAGATATTTGGACTTCTGCTGTTATCTCTGTCCATAAATGAATTATGGCGAGGGCACAAGGACAATTTAATTAGCAGCTATTCCAGGTTACTGGGATATGTGCCAAACTTAAAGCCAACTGTTAGAGGTGAGTTCCTGGATTTTCCCCAGCCCAAGTCTCAGATGAGAGAACAATGGAAAACTCTGGATAACAATCAGCATTTTTATTTTTTTAATTTTATTTTTAAGTAATCTCTACACCCAACATGGGATTTGAACTCAATCCCGAGATAAGAGTCACATGCTCTACCGACTAAGCCCGCCAGGCGCCCCCACAATCAGGATTCTTAAATACAGACAGGCTGGAGCCAGAGCACATTCTCTGGTGAAATTTAACAGAGCAAACATGTAAGGTCCTGCACTTGAGCTCAAAATACCGACTTCCCACGTGTGGGATGAAGAAGGTGGCTGTGCTTCACTCAACCCAGGAGATGCAGTCCTGGGGTCCTCGCATGTGACCCGCGGGAGTCGGACACAACCTGATTCTTGTCCCGGTCTGCGCTTTGCTTATGCTAGCTGCCCGTCCGGGCTGCAGGCCCTAGCTAGGTTCAGGGGGGAGCAGTGGGCACGGGCGGGGGCAGGGAACCACGCGGGCAGGACAGTGCACCCGAGGTCTTTCCCACCCTGCGAGCTCCACAGACGACCAGCTCATGACCTAACCCTCAGCTCCTAATCCACAAAGGGAGAGAGTAAGCCCACCTCCTAGGCTGTTTGAGGGTCAGAGCAGTTCCTGTACATAAGGCAAACTCGGTGCGCTGGTGGGCACACGGTGAGTTTTCAGGGACGCTAACTATTTTAACTGAAGGGCCGCACAGGGAAGAAAGAGGTCTGCTCTCAACGGCCGGCGGAGAAGTCGCCAGAGGCTGCCTGGTTCCACGAGGGCCTGCGACTGAGCAGATGGGCTGCAGGTGCAGGTGTGGAAGGCGAGGGCCGGCAGCAGGGGGCCGGTGTGCAGGGGAGTCCAGTGCCCAACACCGAGGGACCAGGCAGGCGGCCTCTAGGGTCCCAGCTACACTTGAGCTTCCATGACCCGAGGACTTGCTACCTTGGGTTCCTGTGGCCTAGAGAAAGACATTCACTGCCACCCACACCCTGAAAAGCCGAGGAGCCACAGAAGGCTCCCATCTCAGTCACCTAAGTGCCCCCGGTTCACATTTACTCTCTCATCGACAAGGGGCGAGGCCCAGACCGAGCAGAGCTCTCCGGCTGCCTTCGAGAGTCGGTGGCTGGGGACGCAGCGGCATCAAGACCGTGTTCTGTACACGGAGAGAAGCTGAAAGGCACAAGCAGATACAGACAAAGCCCAAGAAAAGGTGCTCCCTTGCACAGGCCAGGCCGCTCCCTGCGTTTCAGGGAGGAAGACCCCCGTTCCGACCAGCTCCTCTTCCGACGACGACAACGGGACCGGCCGTGACTGGGTGGTCACAGCACCTCAGAACGTCCGCCCCGTTCGCCTCTCCCCCAAGAGCCGGGCAGTCGGTCTACACGCACGAAAGACAGAGGACGCCAGTAAAGCTCTGTGAATAAAACTTTAATAATGTACAGCAGAAATTGGACAGGCTCATTCTTATATTAAAACAAAAGATCTCCTATATTACAACTTATTTACATTTGCATACTGAAGAGGTAAAGTGTCTAAGTGGCTATTTTACAGTCCTTTCTAATAAAATGTACAAAAACAAACAGAAGTACCGAGAATGCCGTTCGGGGGCCTTGATGGCGACGTAAGAACGGGCTTGGACTTGGTCTGTGAATCCAGAATCCAGAGGTGCAGGTAGCCCTATGGATCAGGGTTAGCCCCAGGGGCCAAAAACCACGGCTTCGGGCTTTAGTGTCCCCCCACCTCTCTAACTCCTAACTCTTGGTGTTGAGAGTGGCGGGGATGGGGGTGGGAGCTTCCCCAAAAAACTGCTCACTCTTCCCAAGGTGTGAGGCCAGAAGGGCCCCCTGGGAAACAGGCTAGTGGCTTGGGAGTCCCTGGGTCGAGGAGTGTTGGCAGATCCCAGAGGCTGGTTGTGACTTGGGCACAGGAGTCTAAGTTCCATTACCGCCTCTGCCCTGCCAGGTTCTGCTGCAGGGCAAATGTGGGGGGATCAGCAGGGGTGGGGCAAGAAGGTCCCCCTAATGACACAATTGGTATTCAAGGGAAATTAGTCAGTAGCCAGTAAATTGGCCCAAAGGGTGAGGCGCAGATCTCCTTTAATGCAAGGAAAGAAGCAACACATCAGGAAAATAAATAGGAAGACCAGGAGCAGTGGGGAGACCCCCGTAAGCAGGGCGAGGCTCGCCCCTCCTCCACAAGCTTTGGCAGAGAGTCACTGGGCTGGAGGCGGGCGAGCTCTCAGGCTGCAAACACCATTCGCCTCCCCCGGGGGCAGGAGGGAGGCTGGGAGCGAATGCCCGGAGGGTCTCGCTGCCCACCACCGGGCTCTTTGGGGTGGGGAGACAACCTGCTCCTCGGTGGTCTTCTCTAAGAGCGATCGTTCCAGGCTCAAAAGGCTCTCAGAACCAACCATGCAAACTTCTGGTCTTGAAACAGGCACCCACTGACTTGAATCAGCCCCTTCTTCAGTGCTCCCAGAGGAGGACCGATGCCTGTCTTGCTCACATCTATATATTCCAAGTGCCCAGCACAGTGCCTGACACTCGACAGGCACTCGGCAAACATCTGTTGAATAAGAGCCTGGAGGAAAAGGTGCAACCAGCTGAACGATGCACAAAAGGATAGGGCCCTGATGCAAAAACCACTCACAGAACTGGGGGCAGGGGGTGCACAGTGCAAGAGAGACGAACCTCCAGGGCAAAGAGGGAGGAACTCTCACTGCTCAGTGGGAACAGGCTCAGGTGCAAGGACAAACATTTCCAGTGTGATTGAGCTATGTGCGTTTGATTGGAGCACTTTTCTGTGGTTGTTTTGTAGGAATTTCTTTAAAAACAAAGAGATTGAGAGGTAATCATCACATAGAGATGGTTTTCCTTTTATAAAAACTTAACGATATTAAAAAAAGTTAAATTCAGACCCTTCCAATAAAATTAAAAAAGAGAGAAGGAAGGAACAAAGGAACGAAGGAACGAAGGAAGGAAAGAAGGAAAGAAGAAAGAAAACCAAACCACTCCAGTTTAAAAGTTATGGCTTCAAGGTTATTATATACCTAAGATGTGCTGACCAAACCACCACCCACAACCGTGCTTCTAGGCATCATTGAATACTATACTCAGGTTAAAATGACAGGTTTGGCTCGGGCTGTTCCCTTTCCTAGGGCCCCTGAAGTGGGTGCAAGTCTCACATCTTCCCTCCACCGTGATCGGATAATCCAGTAGAAGACCCATGCAGATGCCTCCCTCCCACCCCGACTCCCTCCCCACTCCTCGCCCCCCCTTCCCCTCCCCACCCTAAACCCATCACCACCAAAAATGTACACTGCTGTTTCCAGAATCTGGGATATGAAAGACAGATGTGACATTCCAATCGGAGTCCCAGGATCTGGGCTTCAAAGCCCTCCGCCCTCCCTTGATGCCGTTGAGGACGATGCCCTTGGGCTGGCTCATTTCCCACGGTTGCGGCTGATCACAACACCCGAGACTTCCACTCAGATTCTTTCCCTGCCCACCCCCGCCTCACACTTGGACCCAAAAGCCTCGCCGGACATGGACAACGGGGCCAGCTTTGGTTCCACGGTCTGAAATAGAGGCGCTGACACAGGGGTGGGTGGAGCAGCCTGCTGGGAAAGGAGTCCCACCGCGGGGGTGGGGGTGGGGGTGGGGGTGGGGTGGGGGTGGGGGGTGGGCCAGGAGGGAGACCTCTGGGAAGGGCACCAGGGAAAACTGGACGCTGCTCACTACTGCACAGAGGCACCAGCACGCAGACGGCATGACGGCCACACCCCCGACCTGCACATGCACAGAAAGCTCAAGCAGGTAAGTGCGCACCTACAGACACACACGTACACACACACACGTGTAAGGGCGTGGCACGGACCAGGCACAACAGGGGACGCACCTTGGCACATGCACACACGGCTGGACAGACAGGCGGCAGACCCCGTCTCGGCTGGCCGTCCCTCCAGGTGTCCGCGGCGGCAGGAGGGGCGCGGGGCCCAGAGCTGCCTGGGCGAGGGGGCCGCCCGGCGGCGCCTCCGGCCACCTCCACCTCGGAGTGCTTGGGTTGGTCCCTGGAGGAAAACCCTCAGTGCTGCTCCGCACTGGGCCCGGGCGGGCGGCGGCACCGGCGACGCTGGCTTCTCCTGGGTGCCCCCAGGCTGCCTGCCGCACTCCTGACCACCCGCCAGACGCGCCGGCTCCGGGGACTTCCCACCACAGCCAGTCTGAGGTGTGGCATCGAGTTCTCCACACTGTCCGCTCTCAGAGTCTCCATGCCGTTAGGAGGTAAATATAAAAGGTGTCTGTGTCTCAAACCCAACGTGGGAGTGACGGAGTCTCCCGGGCTCGGTCCCTCTTTCGGGCCAGGGCTCCTGGCCACAGAGGGCTGGGCAGAAACGAGAGGTAGGCCTCCATCGGACGCCCCGCACGGCAGCTGCGCGTAGCTCCCGCTGCCCGGGCGCGTGCAGGGAGGGCGAGGCTTAGATCTTCACATCCTCCTGCACGCTGAGCTGAGACAGGGTCTTCTTAATGCGCAGGGCGGTCAGGCGGGCCGCGCCGTTGGCGTACCAGCACTCTCGCATCATCTTCCCCATCACCCGCAGCGCCTGCGCGGGGACCACAAGGCCGTCAGGCGACCGCCCGGAGGCCTTCCTGAGCACCGCGTCTCCCGGGCCCTCCCTCGGGCCTGGGCAGGGGAGGCCTGCCCTGCGAGCGCACTCAGCCGGCCCGGGGCTGGCGTGCTCTGCATGGGGGCACCCAAAACAGCAGGGCTCTGAAAATCCTGGAGGATCCGTCAGCCTGGAGGATCCGTCTCGACGGTTCTGGACTGTATGAACCGGGCACAACAGGGACCCAGCCTGGCACGAGTACGTGCACGGCTGCGACCCCACAGCTCACAGACAGACTGAAGGTGGACAAAAAAACAGGACAGGACAGGAGCCCCCACACAGCAATCCTGTCAGAGGCGGGAAGGTACACGGCCGCTGCACGGTGGTCAGGCCAACAGATGGATCCGGACGGTCGCCTACGTACTCTGCTGGCTCCTGGGCGCCACGGAAGTCCCCAGCTGCTACTCTAGGCCACTGGTTTTCAAAATGTCAAAAACTGACTGAAGAGCGTGTGGGACAGGGGCAGCTAAAGACCAGCTCTTTCGGCCTCACCCTCATCCTTGGAAACCCTGACCTGAGGGTGTCGAGAAACATTTTGGAAAATGCTCTTATGCAACAGGGGACAGCACCTCAAATGTGAACGAAGGGACTTCGTTCTTAAATGCAGAAATGCCCTCTAGTGGTTCTAGTCCCTAAAAGCAGAGCCTCGAGGGCAAAGGAGGCCCGCGTGTACTTGGCTACTCAAGCCCTGTGCCCCTTGAAGACTCGAAGACCCCAGAATGCCATATTCATAAGAAACCTATGCCATAAACTTCCATTTCCCCCCAAATGCTGTCTCTGCCCCACTTCAGCTGCCTGCTCCTCCAAATTCCAACCCTCCAAACCCTCAATCCTTCACACACTCCTCCCTTCGGAGTTTTTTAGAAAGGCCACCTCCCTCACAGACATGTCTTCTGGCTAAGTCCTGTCCTGTGATTCTTCTATACCCAGGCTAAGCTTCCTCTACGGATTCCTCTCCTGGTCTCTTGTACAGAGCTCAGCTCCCCTCTGTGGTACCAGAGCCATGTCTCTAGTTAGATGGGTCTAAGAGGTCCCACTCAGTCTTTCTGCCTCTTGTTGACTACCTCTTGGCTTGGTCCCCAACATACAGATTTTTCTTCTACCAGGCTGTCCATTCGTAAGGGGACCTGCAGGCCCAGGACAAGGCACCATGGACCCTCAGGGCTTAGTGTACAACAGCATGTAGTAGAATGTAACTGACACGCTCAGGGGTTACCTCTGGGCATGGCCTCCGTGCTGGGAAACCCTTTTAACTTTTTTTTTTTTTAATTAGGAAACCCTTTTTCTAGAGTAGAAAAATCAGGCAGATGGAAAAGCCACAGGAGGCAGGGAAGCTTCCTACCTCATAGCTCTGCCACCAGTTGGGGATGTTGGGACGTAGCTTCTGGTCACACACGACCTTCCGCATTTCCTCAATGGAAGGGTCAGAGGGCACTAAGTCGTAATATGGCAGCTGATATTCTTCATGGACTCCTGAGAGAAAAGAAAAGGTCCACCTGACTTATCAACAGAAGCAGGGCAGTACTCAAAAATCTATGACAACACTTACACTGCGATCTAAATACGATTCCCGCTCTTCTAGGAGGAGCTCGGGCTCCTTGGAGAGGCGGGCGGGTTCCAGGAATGGGATAAGAGATGCACAAGGTTAGCCAGGAACACCTTTTTCGAAGCAAGCAACTATCAAAAAGTACTAAGGTCATGTCAAAAGGCACCAACTTGAAAAGCTCCCAAGTGGCCAGAGATGAGAACATTTAAGCACAAGACTAATTAATCACTTCAATGGAAGCAAATATTCTAAAGTATTTTAAAACCACCAGTTCATGATACTTAAAAAAAAAAAATACCAAAAACTTCAGTCACTTTTACAGGATAAGAGAGAACAAGCTCATTTTTCATTGTTTTGAAAAATGGGGGCAGCCCAAGGGGCTCAGCAGTTTAGCGCCACCTTCAGCCCAGGGTGTGGTCCTGGAGACCCAGGATCAAGTCCCACGTCGGGCTCCCGGCATGGAGCCTGCTTCTCCCTCTGCCTGTGTCTCTGCCTCTCTCTCTCTCTAATGAATGAATAAATAAATAAAAATTTAAAAAAAGAAAGAAAATGGTACATAATTGGAAAGAATCAAGTAGTATTTTTCCTGCCTTCCCTATTCAAATTACACATCTTGGTAACCTAACAGACAATTAGGGGAAGTTTCTCTTTAAAGAGGAAATCTAGGGGCACCTGGCTGGCTCAGACAGGAGAGCATGCAACTCATCAAGATGTGAGTTCAAGCCCCATGTTGTGGAGTAGAGTTTACTTAAAAAGTTTAAATTAAAAAAAATAAAGAACTCTAGCTAATATGTGAGGATTAATTGGGCTTGGACAAGACCACTGATGGCTGTTAACATCACAGAGACACAAAAAAAGATAACCAGCATTGTGTGCCTGGTAAGAGAACTTTTGGGGGAAAAAATCTGTGTGTGCGCATATAAACGTGTGTATATGTGTGTGTGTGTGTGTGTGTGAGAGAGAGAGAGAGAGAGAGAGAGAGATGAGATTCTAATCGTTAGATGTAACTATCACAGGAAATCCACAGGAATGGTAAAACGTGAATGCCACAAAAAGGTGATTGGCAAAATCTAGATAGGAAAACTTTACAGGGCAAATGACCTGGATTCGCCAATAGACTAAACTGCTGAAGAAAAAAAAGTGGAGGAGGAATCTGTAGATTATAAGAGATTTAAGACGTGTATCAATCAATTGCAATGGATGGACGTTATTTGAACTCTAATTTAAATAAACTGTTTTAAAAAAATCTGGAGGCAACTTGGGAAATCTCAATCAGGACTGATGTTATTTATTTTTTAAAAAGATTTTATTTATTTATTCATGAGACACACAGAGAGAGAGAGGCACAGACACAGGCAGAGGGAGAAGCAGGCTCCATGCAGGGAGACCAAGGCGGGACTCGACCCTGGGACAGGGTTCTTGCCGTGAGCTAAAGGCAGATGCTCAACTGCTGAGCCATCCAGGTGCCCCAATCTGCCCGTGTTTCAATCCTAGTTTATTAGCTGCGTGACTTTGGAAAAATTACCTAATTTTGCTGTGACACATTCTCATGTACAAAATTATGAAAATAACAGTACCCACCTCTTAGGTTTTATAGTACAGATTAGGTAAGTTCATACCTAGTGAGTAGTGAATAAATATTAGTATGACTATAGTACTTAGCCCCAATTTCTGGATGGTGTGAGAAAGAACAAATTAACTTATTCACAGTTTAAGATCTGTGTAACCAGGTCTTTCTTTTCTTTTTTTTTTTTTTTTTTTAAGATTTTATTTATTCATTCATGAGAGACACAGAGAGAGGGAGGCTCAGACACAGGCAGACGGAGAAGCAGGCCCCATGCAGGGAGCCTGATGTGGGACTCGATCCCGGGTCTCCAGGACCACACCCTGGGCTGAAGGCGGCGCTAAACCGCTGAGCCTCCTGGGCTGCCCAGGTTTTTCTTAATCTATCTGTATATAATGGTCAAAATATTAGGGGAGCCTGGCTGGCTCAGTCTAGCAGAGCATGTGACTCCTGATCTCAGGATCATGTAGTTTGAGCCTCACGTTGAGGGCAGAGTTTACCTAAAAAATAAATTTAAAAAAATGTTAGATGTCCAATTCCATGAATAATACTTGGGTGCCTGGCTCCATATTGTGAATCTTCCCAAACCTATCAGAGATGGAAAAGGACAGTAAAACAGAAGAGAGCTCTGCTGGGAGACTGACTGGTTCTTTTAAGTTCATTTAATTTTAATTTATTTCATTTCCATTGACCTGAATCTCTTACATCAGAGATAAATGGCTGAGGGAAAGGTTCTAGTGGTTCTTGAGCCTGTTCAGGTGAACAGAACACTTGGAAGTCACTGAATAATACTGACACACTAAGCTAGTGACAAAAAATGTTTCCTGCTACATCTGATACTACCTTTTATGGGATTCTGACATGGGTGAGCAGGTGCAAATGCCAAAGATGTAAGAAAAAAATCACACAACAAAAACCTCATTTTGAGAAAATTCTATGTTAATAAAAACTGTCTGTTCCACATTCAGAAATTACCACTATTATTTTATCAACAAAACCCCAGCACTGCGGCCTGAGAGCTGGTACCAAAACATACCCACCGCCTGTCATGTAAAGGAGACATCCTGCATCAGTCCTGTACCATTCCTGCCCAGGGCTTTCCCAACCTCCAAGGATTAATAAGGATATAAAGGTATGTAAGGGATATAAGTATATAAGTATCCCTTATATATAAGGGATATAAGTAAAGGTACATAAGGGATATAATAAGGATAAGGTATAAAAAGGGTAAAAAAAAAAAAACAGTAACAATAACAAAAACAAACAAAAATAAGCCAAACAAGCCTCCAGAATGAGTAGCACAATTTTTTTTAAAAAAAGGTTTTATCTATTCATTCATGAGAGACACAGAGAGAGGGGCAGAGACACAGGCGGAGGGAGAAGCAGGCTCCCTTCAGGGAGCCTGACGGACTCGATCCCGGGACCCCGGGATCACGCCTTGGGCCGAAGGCAGACGCTCAACTGCTGAGCCACCCAGGCGTCCCATGGGTATCACAATTTATTTTTTTTTTAATTTTTTTTTAAATTTTTTTTAATTTTTATTTATTTATGATAGTCACACAGAGAGAGAGAGAGAGAGAGAGGCAGAGACACAGGAAGAGGGAGAAGCAGGCTCCATGCACCGGGAGCCCGACGTGGGATTCGATCCCGGGTCTCCAGGATCGCGCCCTGGGCCAAAGGCAGGCGCCAAACCGCTGCGCCACCCAGGGATCCCGGGTATCACAATTTAAAACACTATTCAAGAGGGGCATCTGGGTGGCTCAGTCAGTTAAGCAGCTGACTCCTGATTTTGGCTCAAGCCATGATCTCAGGGTTGTGAGATCGAGCCCTACTCAGGCTCTGCACTGGGTGTGGGGCCTGCTTGAGATTCTCTCTCTCCCTCTGCTCCCCCAATCATTAGCACACGAGTGCATTCTCTCACTCAAAAAAAAAAAATTAAAAAAAACAACAACACTATTCAACAGTCAACACACCTTTTGTACAACCACATCTGAAGTTCCCTCATCTATGTGTGATGGGCCAACATGTTGTAAAAAGAAAGGAGGCAATGAAATACCAGCCCTCTCACGAGCACCCTCAGGTGATCCAGCAACCTGTACTGGGATGTAGAAACAAGAAAAGGCAAAAAAAGAAGGGTACCTCCGGAATTGCATC
This sequence comes from Nyctereutes procyonoides, assembly GCF_905146905.1. NCBI lineage: Eukaryota > Metazoa > Chordata > Mammalia > Carnivora > Canidae > Nyctereutes > Nyctereutes procyonoides. The sequence continues at coordinate 3,027,345 of NW_026575124.1, read as the reverse complement.
TCCGAGCAATCTCCCAGTATACGAGCCCGAGGGCATAGATATCAGCACATTTGAAGGAGTCAAAGTGCTTCATGTTAATGGTTTCATCGAGCACTTCGGGGGCCATGTATCTGCAACAGCAAAGGAAACAAGATGATGCAGAGAGAAGGATGATTTCTTTGTTTAAATCCAAGTAGTGATTCAGGGGCCCTCAATGTGGGAAGGCATCACCCCAAGAATGCCCCTTGGGGAGCAGAAAGTGATCAATTCTCTTTACTGCAAACTCCCATGCTTTGGATTCGAATCCAAATCCTTCAGCAGAGGTTGGGTGCTACTCGGCTGCTCTTATTTTTTAACCATTGAGATGTATTTTAAGGATGCTTTGATTTCTTGGCAGAAGTATTTGTACAGTGGGTCACGGGGCAGTAACGATCCATAATATCTGGTTGCTGCTGGGGTCTTGGGCTTTATTAAATGTAGCCACGGTGATGGGCTGAGCTTAAATTTCATTCTGAATCTCTTTTGTTATCTTACCTAATTACAGAGAAATGAAAATTAATTCTAGGTGATCATCAAAGTGTCCCTCAGTTAATTAAGACTACTCATGCCACTCTCCTCACCGCACCCCCCGCCCCGTTCGCCCCAAGAAGGTCATCAGGCCTCACACACACTCTGGGGCCTCGGGAGCTGCACTCATTCAGGTCAGGAGGAAGGGGGAAAGCAACAGCACACTTGAGTGAAATGCACTGGGACCTGGCGGGTAAACAGACTTCCTCTTCTGACCCATTAGACGACAGTTCCATTTCTGACTCAGGAAGTCAATCTACAGGCGCGGTCCTTATGTCTTACCTCACTTCTGTAGGAGGCAGGGAGCAGGCCCATAATCCTCAAGCTGCCCCCAGTCTCTGACCTAGATCACCTCTGCTCCAGCTCGGCAAACCTGCTCTCTAACCCCCAGCAGGACCTACTCCCTGCCTCCTCAGGGTCTCCACACGAGCTCCCCTTTGGTGGCACCTTCTTCCTCTTTGTCCCAGCCGAGCCTGCTGCCCATCTCCCTTCCAAGTCTTCCTGCACATTCTTTCTCTGCTGCCTCTCCCTACCCAATACCATGAACAGCTAGCTAGGTGTGTATATAGTTCTACGGAGCCATGCTCATGGCACCTGTATCTGTTAGATGCCCCCAGTGCAGCGTTCCAGTGTGGGGAGTGGGGTTTCAATTCAGCTTTCGGCTGTCTCAGAGCAAGGGCCACACCTCCTTCTCTATGCTTCTGTCTCCTGTGTAGATGGGAGAGGTTGCCCATGAGCTACTCAGTACAAAGGTAAGGCAAGGGCAGAGGCTCAGGGCCTTCCTACCGTTTGGTTCCCACCCTCTGATTTGGGGCAATGTCAATGGTGTCAGTGACCGCATCATGGCGGACGGCCAGGCCCAGGTCTGCTATGGCGCACATGCCATTTTTCTTCACCAGGATGTTCTTGGATTTTAAGTCTCGATGAGCAATTCCAGGCTTCCCTGGCAGAGAAAAAAATAGGGATCTTTACAGAGAGATAGCGAAAATATTAAAAACATAGACTCTGGAGCCAGACTGTATGGGTCCGAGTTCTGGCTTTGCCTCCCACTAACCCGATAACCCTAAAAAAATCAACCTGACCCACGTGTACCTCTGTCTTCTCTTCTGTAAGATAAGGCTACCCCAGTCCTTACCTCAGGGCAATGTGAGGATTAAATGCACTAATGCAAGTAGTGAAGTGCTTTGAAAGGCGTGTGTATTAGCTCTTACCATTCCTTCTACTCCTCCTCCTCCTGCTCGCCTTCCTGAACTGATACGCTCCGGGTCAGAACTGCCAAGGAATCCCAGGAAAAGCTGCTGCACTGGCTAAGCTTCTCACCATCAAACAGGCAAAGATAAGGACCACTACTGTCACCAGAGGGGCGAGCGAGGAACAGGATCCAACACTAATGGCTGGTTTTCTGTCATGGGCGGCAAGAGCTGTTGCCCTGGTCAACCAGGAATCAGCACAGCCAGCACAGCCTGCCAGCTTGAGGAGAACCACGATCCCCCAAAGAGCTGATGTTACAGTCAACAAACAAGGAAGCTCGGGGTCTTTTTCCTCCAGAACCTTCCTAGGTTAGTAAAGCCCAGTGTCTGATGCACTATGCAGTCCGTAAGCCAACTGTCCCAACAGTGACCGTGTGGGATTACCCCACTGCTGCTCCTCTGCCCTAGCTGGTTGTTGCTTCTTGGCTCCATTCTTTCACATGTGTATGGTGGGCTTCTGGGGTGACAACTCAGAACGCAGGCTGAGCTCACCACCCAACAATCATGCCTGGCCACCAAATGACAAACAACGGAATCTTTATGTTCTAGAGCCCAAGACGGAGGTTGAAGAAACCCCACTGCAGGCACCTCTCATTCTCAAGAAAAACTCAAATCTCTCTCTGAGTTTAGGCCCACCTCCAACCTCCTCATTAAAAAAAAAAAAAAAAAAAAAAAGAAAAGAGTCCTGGGAACTAAATCAGGAATGGTACAGGCCTTGAAAGTCTACTCAATGTTACTGCTCCTCGGCGGGGTCCACTCACTCACCTTGGGTACCCACGATCTCCATGTGCAGGTGTGCTAGCCCGCTAGCCGCAGACAGGGCCAGCTTAATCATCCCCTCGATCGTCACCGTGTATCGGTTAAGATAATCAAACAAGGAGCCATGCTCATGGTAGTCTGAGACGAGCCACAGCTGTGTCCAGGTGCCATTATCTGCAGAGAACCACAGAGGAGTTCTGGAAGAGGCACAACTACCAGCAGAAAGGTTAAGGCAGGAAAAAAAGAATACGTGAACGACACGAACTCCACCGAGATATTCCTGAATCCATGCTTCTTGCCTCCATACCTCCTGAGGCTCCCCCTCTGTACCCATTTCATCTACACTTTTTTTTTTTAAAGATTTTATTTATTTATTCATGAGAGACACAGAGAGAGGCAGAGACACAGGCAGAGGGAGAAGCCGGCTCCCTGCAGGGAGCCCAATGTGGGACTCGATATCGGGACTCCAGGATCACGCTCTGGGCCAAAGGCAGGCACCAAACCGCTGAGCCACCTGGGCGCCCCCGCTTCATCTACACTTATTCACCAGTGTGTGTCCTTGAGGAAGGAGAGAAGAACAACATACTTTCTTAGACACGCTCCCTTCTTTCTTGCAGGTGGCTGTCGGGGTCTGAACAAGACCTACTCTTTAGACCATGACTGGCTGCACCCACCGCTGCCAAGGAGGAAAGCTTCGCAGACCCTCCTCTGTGCTCCAAGATCCTGTGAGCACAGCCTAGCCCCAGCAGCTGGCTCATCTGTAATGTTTCCTTTCAGTCCACTGCTCCTACCGAGCCATGAGCTCTCTCCCTGGGAGAAGAGTAAAGAGCTCCTTTGTGCGTTACTGTATTCCAGACTAAAAAAAAAATGCTTTTCAATGCATGAAGAGCACAATTCCAAGTATTCCAGAGAGGTCATCTTCTCCTGAGAAGAGCAATGGAAGGTGGACAGTGTGCACTTTTCTACGGGGTGGGGGATGAGAGGCAGCGTGTAGTAGGAAGGAGGAAAAAACCCCAAAGCTGGTAATCTAATTAGGTTATGCTGCTGTCAATAGGAAGATTGGAAATTGGATTGAGATCTCCAGATTCCAGGCTGGTGCTAGTTCCAGGACACTATACTATATATATATCATGCTAAAAAGGCAAAAACGAAGGAGTCCGATTTTTCTCCTCCCTTGGCCCTAACGTGAGTTTTTACAGCCAGATCCCTGCGCACAGGAACCGCCAGAATCAATAAAGGGAGTGGCTCTTGGAACAGCACCAGGCCTGGCTTCCGGTTGACCAGCCAGGGGTCCACCCAACATACGCTTGCACTCCAACCGGCCCTGCAGCTGCGAGGACCCTGGTAGGTAGTTAAAGTTAAAGGGAAGGCATCTTCTGAGCCTTCAAACTGTAGGTGAAATACAACTGTCATCAAAAGATGCTGCTGTTTTGAAAAGGCACAGCTTACTCAGAGTAAACACTTTCTCCCTTCCCCTCCTTCCCCTTGCGTTGAAGTCCGAGCCTCTTCAGCTTGGGGGCAGTTGAGGCCATGACCAACCCCTACAGCAATGTGAAGAATCAGCAGTCTGTTGTTGTTTTAGGAAGGAAAAATAAATACTTAGCATCTTCCGTAGGCTTTGTAGACACTGACTTGTAAAAACTGCCGTGTCATGGGAGCAGCCTGGGTCTCAACTGCCAGGGAGACTCTTCTAAAACGTAAGCTGCAAACATCTCACGGCTTTTCTGACTTCAGGTGCACTACCTGGCCACTGTCTGTTGCCACCCCCCCCCCCCCCCCCGCCCAGGAGCGTGAGGGCTAGGACTGTGAGTCATTCTTACGCGCGATGATCACAGTGGTCACCGAACGTTCGTGAATTAATGAATGAAATTCCAATCACTATCTCAGAATAAAATGTAATCCTCTCAAGGAGGCCCTTCACTCCGGCATCCACTGCCCCCCACCCATAGAGCGTCCATATTACTTGCGGGGTTCCAAACCTCTACACGTGTGTCTGCAGTGTCCTCTCGCTGATTTTTCTTCCTGACCTTGTCCTCGATCAAGCTCAGGTATGGCCTCCCTGACCCCTATCTCTCTCCCAATTCGTGCTCACTAGAACAGCTTGCTGTTTGATTATGTCCTGTATCAACCATTAGTTTACTTCTCCTTTGCTGGTCAGTGAGGCCCCCTCAAAAACAAGGACGTGCCTGGCCACACGAGAGGGCCTCAAAAACTAAAAAGTCAGAAGGGGGACGCCCAGGTGGCTCAGCGTTTAGCGCCTGCCTTCGGCTCAGGACGCGATCCCGGGGTGCTGGGATCGAGTCCCACACCCGGCTCCCTGCATGGAGCCTGCTTCTCCCTCTGCCTGTGTCTCCGCCTCTCTCTCTCTCTCTCTCTCTCTCTCTCTCTCTCTGTCTCTTATGAATAAATAAATAAAGAAAAAAAACATTAAAAAAAAAAAGAAAAGAAAAATCAGAAGGGAGAGGAAGGAAGAACCAAGAGATCTCAGGTCTAAGGCAGTCCACAAGCCGAGCCTGAGAGACCACAAGGTAACATTCTGGGGGCAGCCAGGTCATCCCTGCTGCGCCTGCTGCACTACAAGTGTGTATGATGCTGATTATATCACAGAACGCACATCCCATACTTTTCTGGGCTATTCTTCTCTGGCAGGAGTTGAGGCCACAATTCTTCATTCCAGTGATTTTCAAGGTCAATTAACTGGAGCCCCTGCCAGGACTACGCTGCTAGGAGTGCAGGGAAGGGGTGTTAGGAACAGGAAGTGAGCAGGAAGGGTGAGGGGTTTATCTTGTTTATCTGCTTAATGACTGTTTGCTTAACAGCCTGGGTTTCTATATAAGCTTTCCACGAAGAGAAGCTGAAGGACCACCGGCTTATTCAGATTCTCCTTCTACAGGTAATAACCATGAAGGCAGCCCACAGGTGCTCAACTTCCCCAGTCACCCCTCCACCTGGGGCTGCTGTTGGCTCCAAACCCAGCTCGTTACCTTTATTGTCAGCAGCAATGAATCCAAGGATGTTTTCGTGGCGCAGCATGACCGTCTGGTATATCTCTGCTTCCCGGAACCAAGACCGTTCTTCACGAGAAGAGAAAATCTTCACAGCCACATCACCACCCCTCCAGCGGCCACGCCACACTTCCCCAAATCGGCCCTTGCCAATAATCTCCTGTAAAACGATGGTTCGGGCCACTGTGCGCTGGACGAACAGGGGCAACCCTGTGGACCAAAAAACAGAAAGAAAGCGGACACTGTAAATTTTGCTAAGCTTTGCAACTCCCACTCTCACTGCCACACTGGAAAGGCCATGACCACACAGAGCCTCCGCTCTGCCCCGGTCCACCAACCAGGGAGAGCTGCAGCCGCCGCTGCACCGCGGCCCGGGGAGCCAGCAGAGGGCCAAGCAAGGCCGCGACTAGGAGTAGGTGAACACAAGGAAGGGAAACGCATGCCATAGTGCCATTAGCTGTGCCTTATCTAAGCCATCTTTCCTTTCAGTTAGTACGGGCGACAGGTTTGCACACGGCATCTGACCAGATTTGCCAACCGTGCAGCCAGCCTCTCGCGGGCCAGTCCACGCACATCTGCTTTATGCTGACTGAAGAGGGAAGAGGGCAGAGAAGGTGAAGAGGGCCGGGGCTTGGGGCTGGGGGTGCCGGGGGTGCCCGGGCGGCCCTGCTCCGCAGCCACTAGAGGGCGCCGCTGCGTGGCCCACGAAAGCCAGGCCGCGGCTGGGGCTCCGAGGCTCCCACCGCCCTCCAAGCAAAGCCCTGCTCCCCGGGCCAGGCCAGATGCGGCACACAAGGCTGCCCACGCTGACCCTCGGGGTGACTCTACTGTCTTTTTTTTTTTTTTTTAATTTTTATTTATTTATGATAGTCACACACACACAGAGAGAGAGAGAGAGAGAGAGAGAGAGAGAGAGAGAGAGGCAGAGACACAGGCAGAGGGAGAAGCAGGCTCCATGCACCGGGAGCCCGACGTGGGATTCGATCCCGGGTCTCCAGGACCGCGCCCTGGGCCAAAGGCAGGCGCCAAACCGCTGCGCCACCCAGGGATCCCCGACTCTACTGTCTTTACAGGGCTCCTTTACTGCTTCATTTGTCGCCGTCAGTAGTCTCCCTATCTATCCATCAAGACTGACTCGGAGCTCTCACTTCCTCTCCCAGACCAAATAAACATGTTATTAACTAACCCCTACGCCCTGCGGATGGGAACGCCACTTACTGGACGCTTACGGTGCACCAGGCACTATGATAAAGGCTTTACACAGATTATCTCACTTCCTCCCAACCACCTGTACGGTAGGTAGACAGTGTTATTATCCCCATTTTACAGATGGGAAAACTAAAGCTTGAAAGGGAAAGTTACGTAACTCCTTTGAACTCATACAGGCAGCAAGTGTCAAAGATGGGACTAAAATCTAGAACTGTCTCCCAAAGTTCACGCTTCCAACTACAACACTACACAACCCTCCCGTCCATCTCCTCTGTGCCCGCCCGAGTCCTGGCCCTTCTTTAAAAGACTTCCAACTGGTCTTTCCGCCTCCCTGGTCGCCCTGCTCCTGCCCTGCACACCCACACGCAGCCCTGCCTCACCCTGCCCTAACAGGAGGCTGGTGAATGAGTGAATTCACCCCACACCACTGCCAGAATTCCTTCCATGGGAAAATAAGAACATTTATGTTGCCACATGAAAACTTCCAGTAGATGCCTCTCACCGTACTGGAGAAAGCACGGCACCCAAGGTCCTTCCCACCCGGGCTGTCCTGCCAGTCCCCACCCCCGTCCTCACCCCCGAGCGTGGGCAGGGCACGCCAGTCTCTTTATCATTCCCTAAACACATGGTGAACTTTGGTGCCTTTTTGTCCTTTTGCTCAAGGGGTTTTCCTTGGCCTGAAGTGTTCCCTGTCCTCTTACCACTCTTAAAACCTCCAACTCCGTCTTCGAGACCCCTTTAAACGCATCCTCCCCCAGGAGACCCTTTCCCAGCAATCCCCGGTCTCTTCTACCCAGTCCCGGGTCAGCCTTTTTTTATCTTTCTTTACCTTGTGCCACCCAGAGGGCATTCGACACGTATTTGTTAAAGGGAATTGAAAGTCACATAAGCAGCATGGACTTACTACTTTAAAAACCACAGTATTGAAACTCGAACAGCTTGGAAGCCCTGCATTTGGGATTAAGAAGGGACTAAACATCCAAGGAGAAATAGTTATTAATCATTTTACTCCAGAAGACTAAGTAACCACCACGGACCTTCACTGGCCTCAGCTAGTTCTGATCTTAAAAAAGGCTCCAGAAAACCTGAGCTACCCTCCTGTGACAGCAAATCAAGTCAGAGAGTCAGTCAGGCAGTTCTAACCACTGCCCTACCTCTTTCAGCAAGGAACAAGACATATATTTTCTCTCTTCCTAAAAATATGCAGCTTTTAAATATATCCATCATTTTGGCACTCTCTACTGCAGAGCTTAATAAAGGCAAAACCACTGAAATTCAGGAGATGTCACAGCTCAAAGTATTCCCTGTGTTCAAGGAGGAATGTCTGGCCATGACTGATGGCATAATTTCCCTACAGAACAATAGTCTTGTCACATGGCAAGGAAACATACCATAAACACACACAAAATTCTCACAATACGATTCTGTATGTTTTAACTAGAATGGCAATAGAGACCTTTGCAGATGATTTTTTTCCACAAGAAAAGAATACCACCATCACTAAAATAATTGTCTATCTTCATAAAAAAAAAAAGACTCTTTTGCAGTCGTTTCACATCTAATAGCTCGCTGAGCTATACCCTGAGACCTGAGCAACCCCAGGCCCTTTATCCTGAATTCTGAGCTCACATCAAGGGCCAGGGTTCAGTTCAATTCCCTCAACTAAGAAAGACTCGGTTACCAACAGGCAGTGCAGGAAACAAAGGGGACTGACACCAAGCTGCAAGCCCAAGCTGCCTTTATGTAACCCCCACCAAAAAAACCCTTGGGCAACGGGTACAAGTCAATGATTCACCAAACCCCAGCTCTCAGCTTTACTCAATGTCCTTAAACTCCCCTTGTGGTTGCTCAGAGATCAATGATTAGCTGTCACCACCTCACAGAAACCCGGCACACTCCTGTTTCTCCAAGGGGCCCTTCAATTGAGCACTCTACTGCTCAGATGGAACCAGGTGAATTTTAATAGATGTGCGCTTACAAGACTGGGAGAGAGGCGGGGTTTCTGGAATGGAGTTTTACTCCTGACCTTTGGAATCCCAGGGAATCAAAGATTCTCTGTGGACCCATTATCTTATTACATATCAGACTCCAAAAGAAGGGGTGTCCTGAAACCAAACGCCTTGGTGCCGGCAGAAACGAGTGCAAGGCCCAGCCTTCTCCGTGAACGGTCGGGTCGGTCTATCCCTGCTGGGAAATGGTGACGAAGACCAACGACAGACACAAGTGCTGAAGGACTCAGTACCTGAGCCAGACCCTGATGTGGAGAGATCGTAGACAAGATCCTGGAGCGTCTTGTCTTTGGAGAGACACATCTCACACGAGGGATCTTCCATGTCCAGTCTCTGGCGGTTGTGATAGACACGCTGATGATAGTTAATGACAAGGAAAACAATGATGATGATGAGAAACAGGAGGAACACTGGGCCAGCAATAATGCCTACCAGCTCCACGGGGCCCCACATGGAAGGGTGCTCAGACTCCTTGAGGTGACCTGGGTCAAGTGAGAGAGGAGAGGGAAAGAACACGGTAAAAACACGGGAAAGCTCTGGCCCTCTCTGTCCCCGACACCCCCATCCGCGGGAATGTGCCCTTTCCCTCCTGCCTGCGCTCAAGGTGCTCTTGACCTCCCTGGTCTTACCGGGCTCTGGGTGTGCCTGGCGCCCTCATATGCGAACCTCTCTAACCGAGGAGCCCGTTACGACAGTCCAGCTCACAACTCACTGTCATCCTCGGCATTCCCCGGGGCCGTCCCACCTCAGTGCCCCAGACAGATGCCAGGTTCTGCGCTTCCACTCGAAACAGCTGCTTTAAGCTCTGCAGCTGAAAGTCCCTCCTCCTCTGCTCTCCCCAGTCATGCCTTCTAAATGGGACCCTTGCAAAGGGCCGCCAGCTAATACTTCGCAGCCCCGACTGCTGTCCTTCTTTTCCAACTCCGGCCCCTCTTCCCATCTTGCCATCACACTCACCCAGCAGCTGCCTTCACGCAGATCAGGGGCTATCTCCATACCTTCCCATGGGGATCCCTGCCTGGCTCTCCCACTCCTCACCAGCTGCCCATGGCTGCTCAGCCAGCATCCAAAATGTGGCTTTCACCTCTTGACAATCTGTCTTCCCCAAACTCTTGTCTACAAATCTGACTGGGGAGGAATCCCATCCCCTCGTCATGTTGGGGAACATCCAAAAGGTACCTTTACCTATCACCAAACAAAGGGATTGGGGAAGAGTAGAGTAGGATGAGATGGCAGGGGTGCCCTACCTCCAGGATGAGCCAATAGTCCAACAAGGGTGTCCACTCACCACTGGGCACCCTCAGGTCGATCTTGTTACAGAAGTCAGTATAGCAGCAGTGGGTGTTGCGGAGATCCTCAGAGCTCAGACAGTAGAAGGGCTTCCCAGCGGGGACCAGCTCCACTTTGGGGATGCAGGTGCGCACGTGGTGCTCCATCCCATCCAGGTTGAAAATGGAAACCATGCAGGCCCCATCTGTTTCACACGTGTAGTTGGCCTGGAGGCAGCTGGTACACGCACACTGCAGAGCTGCAGGAAATTTGGGAGTACACTGACATTAACGGTGAGATCTTATCCTAGGTCCTTTTCCAGACTTAGAATATAATCCTCTAGCACACTTGATGTTCCCAAATAAGGAGCTTTGATGGAGATAGGGCCAGAGAGACGACACCGTCAATGGGAGCACCAACTTTTCGCCTGTTCATTCAGCTCAGAAACCAGGCTTCCAAGCCCCAACTTTTTCTTCTAAGTACCCTATCTTAGGCCTATGAGAAACAGAAAAAAAACCTTCTGAACTTTGCCTTAGACTTACTACACATTATTTTGTGGCTGGGAATGAAGTTTTCCTTTAAATGTAGATGCCTGAGGATGAGAGGAAGGCACTTTCCCCTCAGAGGATACAGATACCACCTCCCGCCCCACCCCTCCATCCTCCATCCGAAACCACCCAGGCTCCCTTGCTTGAGGATGGCTCATCAACCCCATCTTCTTTCTCTGGCACTGGGCATGCCCACAGTTTTCTGAATGCAGTATGCATGCTCTCACACATTCTTTTGCGGCAATGCTTTTCTTCCTGGCTACTTCTCACAAATCCTTTAAAATTCAGCCTAAGCATCACTTCCTTTGAAAAGCTTCCCATCCACTAGTCCAATGTCCTCCTCCTCCCTTTAGTCCATGGTAGGTGCACCTCTCATGGGGGGGGGGGGGGGAGGAATAACCTCCAAAGAGGATAATATGAACGCCTAACTCGTAAAGTTATTGTGAGGATTAAACAGGCTGACGCATAAAGTGTTCAATAAATTTAACCTACTCTGGAAGGTCGCTGGATATCATTTAAAAAATATTATATATCTTTATTATATACACACACACACTATATATATATAAATATATATTTTATACGTACAAACACACATACACATGCTTTCCCCCCCTGAAATAGGCAGTTTGTGCAATCATGCCTGGGTCTAATGAGTTCTGCTGGGTGTGTTTTATACATAAGTGTGCACTGTTGACAGGAAATTACTGTAAATGAATTTGGCGCCTCTGAAAGCCAGTTCAGCAGCCCTGGAATCTGAAATCCTTTATTTATCCGTCTAACAAGAATAGCACAGACAGCGGCAGTTGGTTCTCCCCGACACTGTCTCCCATGGGCCTAACCTAGCCCTGACCTCTCGGATCGGGCAGGAGTGCGGCTGCGGCCACCAGGACCCTGAGGTTGGGACCCGGAGCTGAATGAAGCCTTCGGCCGCAGGCAGTGGAGGCTGCAGGGCCCACCCAAGTCCCGGCCTGGACACTCAGCCAAGACTATCTGGGTACCAAGTGGGACTACATTCAAACCAAGGCCCCTGGAGAAGAGACATTTATGACCAGCCCCGTGAACAACGCGCCCGCCGTAACTCACCCCTTCAGGCTGTGAACAGGCTATCTTTGTCTCTCCCTGCAACACACTGGGAGGCATCTCTTGGCTTCTCAGTTCCAAGGACGGATTCTAGACCTCTCTGTGCCCAAGGCCCCTTCCTCAGGCTTTCCATAAATGATGCAATCCCTCGCCACTCCCACCCGAGGAGACAAAGGAGCGCGCACACTGACAGGTAAGCGGCGGCGGCGGCGGCGGCGGCGGCGGCGGAGCCTCCCGAGGCCTCTGATCAGAGCCCTTTCTTCTGGGAGAAATTCCACCGCGCTGCCAGCTGACGGCGGAGGGGAACGTGCTCTTTTTAAGGCAGGAAGCTTAAAGCAGGTACCCTTCGGACTAGGGTCCAGATCATAAAAGGAATTTTAAAAGTACGTCCTTCCTAAACTTCGATTCCAACCCTTTTCAGACACAAGAAAGACGAAGGAACCGCCTCATCCCCCCCAAATACCTCTTTTTGCTCCCCCCCTTATTTCCCCGCTAACTGGAGCTTACTCCTGCACCCCTCGGATCCTCGGGCCAAGCCCTCCACCCCCGCTGGCGTCCTGCCCGGCGACCCAAGGCAGCTGGCGCCCCTGCCCCGGGGTCGGGGAGGCCGCGGGCACAGAGGGGTTCCCCGTGGGGTGCACACCTCTCAACACGTGTGCCGCGACACGCGGCAAAGAGAACAGCGTCGGGGCTGTTCCGGGCGCCGGAGGGAGCCGCGCTCAGAGGGCCAGACCCGAGCCGCCTTGGAGAAAGAGCCCGCCGCGGGGTCTGTCAATTAGCAGACGGCAGGGCCAAGAGGCTCCTGCTCCAGATACTTCTCCCTCCGCTGGTTCACGGCCTCTTTCACAGTGATTCATTCTGGAGAACGAACACACCCACACGGGGCTCATTATTTTTGGGAAGTACTTAAACAATCTTGGTGTAAGACAGGAAAGAACAAAAGTGGCGAAATCTCTGTGAGACGGGATGAAGAGCGGAACTGGGAGCAGGGCCATGCGGGTTTGTGATAAGGGATTAGGCAAGTCTCTGAAGCTACCCGGCCTCGGCCTCGGCCGCCTTGCCAGAAAATGCCATTTATCTTACGGAGATGGTATGAAGATGAGCCAAACATCCGCTAAGCGCGGTGAGTGTCCTGAGGAAGGTTCTCTCTGTGCACATCTGGGTACATCGACAGAGTTTACAGAGTGACGGAGAAGTCTGAAAAAGATGTATTTTTAAGAGAACCATCACGACTGCTTGCACCCCTGAAAAGGCTTCGGTCACTACCGCTAGAGCCACAGCAGGGCACTAGGGCAGGGACGGTCACAAAGACCCAAGGCCCCAACACCAGCGCTAACGTCAACCACGTGACCTCGAGCACGCTCGTAACCTTCCTGCACTCTGGTTTCCTAATCTGTCGAGTGGGACCGCGGATAATCACTTTACAGGGCTGTGTGCGAGCTATATGGAATACCACATTTTAAAAGTGCTCAGCAAATAGGCGCTCAATAGATTCTAATCTCTCCTCTAAATGTAACACTCAAACATAAACAGGCACGCACACGCAGGCACGCACACAGAAAATGTCTCTTTAACCACTAATTAGGAAGTGGCAAGTTACCGTAAGACCACAGCAAGCACAGCAAGAGACTGTTTTAGCCTCAGCTCTGCCAGTAACTAGTCGTGTGGCATTGGGCGAGTCATTTAACCCCTCTGAGCCTCATTTTCCTCATGATTAATCAGAAAGAAGGCAATGAACTAGATGACCTCTAAAATCCTCCAGTTGAAATTTGAATCCAGTTTGTTTTTAAATTCACATTGTCTGGACCACTGATCCAACACTGGGAAGTTCTGCTTTTTCCTTGACTTTAAAGATAGACATTAGGGCCAGTTTTCTGTTAATATCCATTTTTCAAAGTAAAGTGATAATAGAATCATAAAAATAACTGAGTTTAACCATAAACGTACTAGCATGCGAAATCACAAAACTATGTGCGATTTCTTTGAAAACTAAATCTGGACTAATGAATGCTAATAGCCCTTTATAATCTACTTCACAGTGACTCATCAGGTTAAATCAGTCTACACACATGCATATAAACAAAACATACCTAAGACTCTCCATATTCCACAACCAAGGAGTTACTTAGTAGAAATAACATAATTCGGAAAACCAGTACCAGAGGAGTAACAGAATCACTGGAGACACAACCGAATTAAAAAGTGGTCAGAAGGAGGGGGAGCCCGGGCCGCTCAGTCGGTGAGGCGGCCGACTCTGGATTTCGGCTCAGGTCCTGATCTCGGGGTGGTGGCATCGGGATCCTCTCTCTCCCCCTCCCTGCCCCCCACGAAAGTGCTTAGAACAAAGCTCTCACTAGCACAGCACTGTGCTCTTAACAAGTCTGTCAAAACTAAACTGAAGACAAAACCACCTAAGCAGGATTTGAATGTGGCTCCAACATATGATTAGAAGGTGGTTTGTGGTAGGATGTAGATGCAAATTTGATTCACGAGCGAGGCTGTATTTTGAGGAAGACCAACAAGTCCCAACCTGGGCAGCCTCCGTCTAGCTGCGTGTTACGGAGGCATTAACAGCCGAGCCTCGGCGAAGACAACCCCACTGCAGGCAGGGCAATGGGTTGGGTTCTCTGACCCGCTGGCATATACCGGGAGGACACTCAGCGGGCCGTGGCTCATGGGAATTCCCAAGAACCGCCCTCCGGGCACAGACTCAGCCACTCAGCCCACTACCCTGCCCCAGAACACATCTCCAGGGCACGGGGCGGGGGTGGGGGGTGGGAGAGCACAGGGTGGCGGCACCAACCTCAGAAGGTAAGAGGCAAGCCACAAAACATCCGCAGTTGTCCCGGCAGATAAAGATCCACAAAGGTCCTTAAACATTGTAAAGCCACAATATTTATGATTTTTAGCTTATATTAATCACTCCTTGGGATAATAAGCTTCACCAGTTTTGTAGCACCACAGGGCACTGTCCGGCTCAGGTACGCTAAGACACTAAGCTTGCCTCTTCCAAACCTCACCGGGCAGCTTTCTAATTCTACAGCATCCAAGATGGGCTGCCCAAACCAGCTTGTGTAGCCCTTCCTCTTCGCATTACAGTTCGATCATAAACTGACTCTCCGCCCTCCTCCTTCCAGATGGCAGCATCCATCAGACAGGCCAAACCGATAAGAATAGCCTGTTACAACGCATGATTATTTTAATTAGTCTTCCTTGGACCTTATCCAATCCCCCTACAGCTTCCTGAGGATAGGACAGGACTGCAACTCTGAGTCTGAATAGCCAAAATGATCTTGGGGAAAAAAGAAGAACAAAGTTGGATGACTGACACTTCCTGATTCCAAAACGTACTACAAAGCTATAGCAATCAAAACAGTGTGGTAGTGGCATTAAGTATAGCCACATAAAGCAATGGGGTAGAATCGAGAGTCCAGAAACCAACCTATACATCCATAACTGACTTATTCTTGACAAGAATGTCTAGACCATTCAGGGGGAAGGACCAGTCTTCAACAAATGATGCTAGACAACTAGATATCCACATGCAAAAGAATGAAATCGACCCTTACTTCAGACCATATACAACATTTTTTTAAAGATTTTATTTATCTATTCCTGAGAGACACAGAAAGAGGTAGAAACACAGGCAGAGGGAGAAGCAGGTTCCCTGCAGGGAGCCCGATGTGGAACTCGATCCTGGGACCCAGGATCACACCCTGAGCGGAAGGCAAATGCATAACCACTGAGCCACCCAGGCGTCCCCATATACAAAAAATTAATTCAAAATGGATCAATGAGCTAAATATATAAAAGCTATGACTTGTATTCTAAAACTTCTAAAACTTAAAAAAAAAAAAAAAACCAGAGGTAAAGCTTCAGGACTTTGGATTTAGCAACGCTGTCTTAGATAGCATACCCAAAGTACAAGTGACAAAAGAAAAATACATAAACTGGCCTTCATCAAAATTAAAACCTTCCGTGGGGTACCTGGGTGGCTCAGTCAGTCAGGCGTCTGTCTGCCTTCGGCTCAGGTCATGATCCTGAGGCCCTGAGATCGAGCCCCACATCAGGCTCCCTGCTCAGGGGGGAGCCTGCTTCTCCCTCTCCCCTGCTGCTCCCCTGCTTGTGCTCTCATTTTCTGTCAAATGAACAATTAAAATCTTAAAAAAATAAAACCTTCTGTGCATCAATGGACAATATCAAGAGAATACAAAACAACCTATGGAACAGGAGAAAATATTTATAAGTCATGTATCTAATAACTGCCTGGTATTCAGAAAACATAAAGAACTCATAACCCAGGACGCCTGGGTGGCTGTGGCTGAGCGCCTGCCTTTGGCTCAAGGCATGATCCCAGAGTCCTGGGATCGAGTCCCACATCAGGCTCCCTGCATGCTGCCTGTTTCTCCCTCTGCTTATGTTTCTGCCTCTCTCTGTGTCTCTCATGAATAAATAAAAATAATAATAACAATAATAAAAGAACTCATAACTCAACAACATAAAACAATTAAAAAATGGGCAAAGGACTTGAATAGACATTTCCCCAAAAAAGATACACAAATGGCCAACAAGCACATGAAAAGATGTCCAATATCATCCCAGATGCAAATGAATTTTAAATGTAGGTTTATTTTTTATTTTTTATTTTTATTTTTTTTAAATGTAGGTTTATTTATTTTTTTTTTAAATTTTTATTTATTCATGATAGTCACAGAGAGAGAGAGAGGCAGAGACACAGGCAGAGGGAGAAGCAGGCTCCATGCACCGGGTGCCCGATGTGGGATTCGATCCCGGGTCTCCAGGATCGCGCCCTGGGCCAAAGGCAGGCGCCAAACCGCTGCGCCACCCAGGGATCCCCTTAAATGTAGGTTTAAATCAAAACCACGAGACATCACTTCACACCCACTAGGAAGGCCATAAGAAAATGAAAAAGATGGGATGCCTGGGTGGCTCAGCAGTTAAGCGTCTGCCTTTGGCTCAGGGCAAAACAGTTTGATGGTTCCTCCATAAATTAAATGCTGAATTACCATATAACCCCACAGTTCTACTCATAGGTGTATATCCAAAAGACTGGAAATAAGTGTTCATACAAAAACTTGCACACGAATGTTCATAATAGCACTATGCATATAGTCAAAGGTGGAAACAACCCAAATGTCTATCAAATAGTGAAGGCAAACCAAAATGTGGTCTATTCAAACAGTGGAGTATTATTCAGTCATAAAAATGAATAAATTGTTGGTATACACTACAATATGAACTTTAAAAACACCATGTAAAGTGAAAGCTTATGATTCCATTTATTTATTTTTATTTATTTTTTCATGAGAGAGAGTGAGAGTGAGAGAGAGAGAGAGAGAGAGAGAGAGAGGCAGAGGCAGACACAGGCAGAGGGAGAAGCAGGCTCCATGCAGGGAGCCCGATATGGGACTCGATCCTCGATCCCGGGTCGCCAGGATCACGCCCTGGGCTGAAGGCGGCGCTAAACCACTGAGCCACCCGGGCTGCCCTATGATTCCATTTATATTAAACATCCAGGAAGCACATTAATGGTTGTCAGGGGCTGGGGGCAGAGTGGGAGGGAGGATGGGAAGTAACTCCTTAATGGGTTACTGGGTTTCCTCTGGGGTAAGGAAAAAGTTCTAGTACTAGATAGTGGTGATAACATTATGAAAGTACTTAACACCACTGAATTATACACTTTAAAATAGTTAAAAATGAAAAAAAAAATAAAACGGTTAAAAATGGTAAATTTTCTGTTGTGTTTTACCATAAATTTAAAAAATACCAAGTCTTTGAAAAGCAGTATGTATAATCTCAATTATGAAACTAAAAATAAAACATTAAACACCCAATACGTGCATAGAGGAAAAAAAAACCAACTTGGGGCACCTGGCCCAGGGTAGAGCACACAACGCTTGATCTTGGGGTCATGAGTCTGAGCCCCACTGTGGGTGCCGAGGTTACTTAAATTAATAAGCAAATAACAAGGGAAAAAACAACCTGGAGGTCTCGTGTTCTTCAGACTGTATTCATCCCGAATCCCTGTGCTCTCCAAGATGTCCCAGGAACCTCAGAGCTCCGCAAGGGGGGAGCCACTGCCCTGCTTTGCTTCACCATTTTCTCACTGGTGTCTAGCACAGTGCCTGGCAAATAGCGCTGTGCTTAATAAATCTCAGGCCATAAATCTCAGCCTAATAACTTGAGAGGGAAGGGGGCTCTCCCAGGAGTGGCTTTTATCTGCTGTACATACATTTCTACATTTGTATTCTTAGAAGGGTCGTGCTGCTTTAAAAAGGCAAAGAAAAAAGAAAAATGTTGTCCAGTAACTCCTGATCTAGACAACCGCCAAAATGTTTAGGAAAATCCTGAATCAGGTTAAAAAATGGAGGCATCGGGCACGAAACCGTCACGAAACAGAGGTAACGGTCGGTTCCCCGGTAGGGGTGACGGGAGACAATAACTGGGAACTGACAATGCGCCAACGGTGAAAACCCAAACCTAAGCAGAAATATCATGCAGTGTTAAAGTAAAGCGACTAGATGCTACTGGTTGATAAAAAGAGACCCAAGTTACATTTTCACCCGTCATAATCATCAAAATTAGATTTTAAAAACACATTAAAACAAAATAAAACCAAACCTCTCAAGTACCCAAGGGCCAAAATGAAGTCAGATTTTACATGTGCAATTGAGTGGTACCTACAAAACCAAAAACTGTACTGGTGGAAAAAAAGCACTTAGGGAAAAAAATGTAACTGACTTAATAAAGGAAGCTATTTGTATGAGGAGGGGAAGAAAAAAAAAAACCCAGAGATTTAACAATAAGACACTTGATAAGCTTGGTATTTAATTCCAATCTGGGAAAAGGTCTCGGAATGGGGTTTGCATAAGAGAAAGGTGTTTGAAAAGCCAGCTCCACACACTATCTATTCCACCAACTGCCTTTCTGACATTCTACTTGGAGACAAACCCAACCCTAGAGAGCTGTTTAAACAAGTTCACCCTTAAGCCTCAGGTCTAGAGAATGAAAGCTTTGTTCTCCCTCAAAAAGAGACGTTTGATGTTTATGCTAAGGAGACCTGTCATTGCAACTTAATTTATGGCTGACTGTAAATACCTGAATATCTTAGCAAGGGCCCACCTGCTGCCCAGGAGAGTGTCACGGTAAAACTGGAATGAGCGCGTCTTACTTACTACACAGCGTGCCTGGTCGTTCCTCGGACCCAAGCGTATGGACTCAGCTGTCCCATTCAGACAGTCTGCAAGTAACCTGGCACTTCTCCTTTACTTAACAGTTTATAACGAACATGGAAAACCATTCTGTTTTCTTTCTTTGTTGCACTTAAATAGACTTTTTTTGTGGCTCATTAGGGCAGGGGAGGATGTTTATGAGCGGTATTTTGTATTTGCTTCCTGACCTATTTACTATACTATGGATGAGTGGAGAGGAGTCGTGTACGTCACGGTTTTGAGTGAGAAGAGGAATAGGAGGAATGGTTTCAGGCAACTGGGACAATGAAGGAGAAGAAAAAAAAAAAAAAACCAGCCAGGGCTGAGAATAAAACTAATGAGGCTGAGATCAAGTACATTTGGCTGGAATAAAATGGGTAGGTGGGAGAATGAAACAGAGATGAAAGAGGTGAGGTAGGAAGAGAGCTTATCGTGTTCCAAGTAACTCAAATGTCTGCAGCATTTTTGAGTGACCGGGATAAAAGCTGCATATAGAGGGATGTCTGGGTGGTTCAGCAGTTGAACATCTGTCTTTGGCCCAGGGTGTGTTCCCAGGGTCCCGGGATCGAGTCCCACATCGGGCTCCCCGCATGGAGCCGGCTTCTCCTTCTGCCTGTGTCTCTGCCTCTCTCTGTGTGTCTCTCATGAACACAGAAAATCTTAAAAAAACAAAAAACAAAAAAACCCAACTGCATATAGAGGAGATACCAAAAGCAGAGCAGGCCAGAACTGGAATTATTTACCTAGGATATTGCTGAGAGGATGGAAAAAAACTGAATGGATCCAATTAAACAAACTTATTAAGTACTTAAAATGTGCAAGGGTCTGTGACAGGACAAAGCCACATAAAAAAGAATAAGCTAGTTCCTAGCATCCATTTTTACGGGGCAGAGGCTGGGAGAGTGGGAGGAGCAGACGGACCAAAGAGAAAAGCAGAGAGGATAGAACCACTGACCAGGGGGACAGCAGAAGGACAAAGGAGGTCCCACACTGGAGGGTGGTCACTTTGGCCAAGAAGAGAAGGCCAAGGCCAAGCAAAGCACAAGGCATATTAGGTCCACAGCGAATGGACAATGCCAGGTTCCAGCTGGAGACAAGGACAGTAAGGAAGATGAGACCACATCAGGTGCACCATGACGCCAGGTGAAGGGGTCTGGGTTGATCCTGGAGGCCACATGAAAGCAGTGGAACCACAAGACGCAGAGAGCATGCTCTCCCCAAAGTTAAATCCAGCAACGAGATGGATGACAGGTATGAGACTGGAGGCAGAGACTGGTTAGAAAATGACTTGCACAGTCCTCGTAGGATGTGGGACAGTACAGCACTCAGAGCTGCTGCAGATGCTTTGGGGTCCAACAGACCTGAGCCACTGAACCTCCCCATGCCTCAGTTGCCTCATCTGTAAAACGGGGATGAGAATGCTCAGAGGGTAGCTGCACAGAGTAACTGACATAACCCAAGTCCCCAGCATCACACCTGAGTATATAGTAAACGTTCAGTAAAGCAGATGCCTTTACTACTTCTGTCACCCAGGTGCACGAGAAGGGTCGAAACTCTTCCTAGTTTTGTGGTTGTTCCAACAAGAAGAAAGGTCAATCCGTGTAAACTTCTTAAGGGCAAGGACAGACTCTTTCCTCAGTATCCCTCTCACCATTCAGCTTGGTCCTGGATGTTAGGAATGAACACTGATTACAATTCAATCTTATCGACCCCGATTATAAACCGTAATACAGGGGCACCTGGGTGGCTCAGTGGTTGAGCATCTGCCTTCGGTTCGGGTCAGGATCCCAGGGTCCTAGGATCAAGTCCCGCATCGGGCTCCTTGCAGGGAGCCTGCTTCTCCCTCTGCCTGTGTCTCTGCCTCTCTCTGTGTCTCTCATGAATAAATAAAATCTTTAAAAAAAATAAAATAAAATAAACTGTAATACACAGGTGTACACCAAGTCAACACACGAAGATCTGGGGCAAGGCAGGTTCACCATAACTATCTAATACAAATAGACAGGCTTCAGTTCAGATTCCTCAACCCAAACATTGGGACTACCTAAAACAAACAAACAAACAAACAAAAAAACAACAACAACAAAAAACAAAAACAAAAAAACTTATCTCCAAAGCACCCACAATCTCCTCTTCTCCCTCTCTCCTCCAATCAATCATAAATATCTAGGAGAAGGTAACTGGCAGTAGGCGAAGGCCACGTGCGGTCCAAGGACTTTTCACATGAGAGCTCCATTGACAGCATGACCGGGCACCAGGTCTCAGTCTCCCTGAGCCTACCTTAGATAGCTAGTTCCCTTCCTGCTTCCCTTCTCCTCACATATCCCTCTGAGCCACCACACACACATTTTTAAAAACACCACTTATTTACTATCTCAGTTTCTGTAGGTCAGAAGTCCAGGCACAGCGTGACTGGGGTTGGCCCGGGCTGCCTTCTCATCCAGGGCTGGGACCTCTTTCAAGCTCACCGGTTGTTGGCAAACTCCACTGCCTTGTGGATGGAAACCTGAGGTTCCCTTTTGCCTCCTTGCTGACAGCCAGGGACCACTCTCAGCCAGGTGGCCCCCTGGGCAGTTCACACACGGATGTTTACTTTCTTCCGAACCAGCTGGAGCATTTCTGACTTCCTTTTTTGCAACCAGCTGAGAAAACTGCTTTCAAAGACCTAGTGTGGTTAGGTCAGGTCGATCACACCGGTCCCCTTAGCTGAAGATCAACTGATTTGGGACCTTAATCGCATCAGCAAAATCCCTTCAAGGCAGTACCTAGATTCATGCTCAGTAATTGGAAGGTCCTATATTCCAAAGGCAGGAAATCTTGGGGGGCGGAGGCAGAGGGCAGACTGCGGTAGGAAAAATCACCTTATATTTTACTTATTCTCTCTCACATGCCAGAAGGTTAAGCTTCATCAACGAAGGCATTTTTGTACGTCCTTTCGCCTACTGTTACATCTCTAGCACCTACGACAGTGCCTGGCACATGGTAGGTGCTCAATAAATGAGTGAGCTAAAGGAATCTTCAGCTCACTATCACTATATATTGACTTAGATCACTGTATTTAGGCATAGTTACTTCAGATTATTATATATTTACAGGCTGGAAATGGGACTTCTCTCTATATTCAAATTCTGGTTCAAGGAAACCATCTAGGAATCCTTGGAATTCCACAGGATATAATTTTTCCCTGCCACAATGATCTATACAGCTTTAACAAAATACAGGTGATTCTCATGTTTCATAGATTCTATATTCACTAAAATTTATCTGTCACCCCAAAATCAATACTCTCGGTGCTTTCATGGTCATTCACAGACACGTGCAGAGTGGTAAAAAAAGAAAAAAAAATACAAGTCACCCAATGCACATGTTCCCAGCTGATGGCGAACAAGGTAACCATGCTCTGCCTTCTTGTCTCAGCTTTCACACTGTAAATACGTGTTCTTCTCACAGTATACCCTGTGCCATGCTTTTCACCTTTTTGTTTTTGTTTTTGCTGGCGGTGGGGATTTCACTGTTTAAAATGGCCCCCAAGAATGGTGCTAAAATGCTCCCCAGCGTTCCAAAGCTCAAGCAGACAATGATGTGCCTTGCAGAGAAAATACCTATATCAGATAACTGTCGTTCAGGCTTGCATTATAGTGCTGTTGGCCTCGAGTTCAAGGTTAACGAACCAACAATATATATTAAATAAGGCGTCTTTAAACAGAAACACATACATAGCAAGGTTATGTACTGATGGGTCAGTGGAAATATAGTGACCAGGGGCTCACAGGAACAAGCCCCGCCATTCCCCTAGGAGCAGCGGCTCAGTATTCGCTAATCCAGTGTTCCAGGCAACTTTATAGAACAGAAGTACCATGAATAATGACACTTGACTATATGAGCCTCATTTTACAGATGAAACAGTGAATCTGAGAGAGAGAGGACATGGTGGTTCTCAGCACACTCTAGCACATAATTCTGTTTTATTTTCTCCAGAGCACTTAGGACTGAGAATTGTGTTTACTTATTTATTTTCTGTCTAAGCCACTGCTATTTTAAGTTCCACGACAGTTAGGGATTTAGGGATTTTTGTCCATCTTATTCTCTTGGGATTATTTCCCCAAGCCAAGAGCCATTCCAGGCATATACCCAACCTAATGAGTAAAGAACTCTCCTATATGTAATCGTGTAAACACCAGAAGTGATGGATACTTTAAAGGGACGGGCAATTACTTTCATTATGTTAAATTCCAAATATTTAGGGACGCCTGGGTGGCTCGGCGGCTGAGCGTCTGCCTTCGGTCCAGGCCGTGATCCCGGGATCTGGGATCCGAGATCGAGTCCCACATCGGGCTCTTTGCAGGGAGCCTGCTTCTCCCTCTGCCTGTGTCTCTGCCTCTCTGTGTGTCTCCCATGAATAAATAAATAAAATCTTTAAAAAAATTCCAAATATTTAGTAAGACAAATGCAGGCTTAGGATGAAGTGGAGAGAGAAGAAAGAGAACCAAAAAGAATACCAGAGCTGCCTCAACCAAAAAGAATAGCAGACAGTGCCTCAAGTGGCACTGTCTCTGAAACCCAGCGAGCTGGTAAGATGGTCTGGGATGCAAACTTCACGGCTCAACCAAACGCTGGCAGCTCTACCAAGTAAGGGAAAGAGAGATACACTCTGAAATCGTATTTTTGCTCGGTTTTACATCTATCCTTGATGGAGAAGCCAGCAGGCAGAGAGAAGAGGCAAGAGCAGGAACGGTACGTCTGGAAGCCCAAGCTCAGGTCAAACCACACGTGCGAGAGGCACTGAGGAGGGCAAAACCCCAGAGCAGGTGGGTAGGTATTTGAACCTGGCCATGAGGTGGTGCCTACAGAGTGGGAGAAATGCAGACTGGACTGCAGGTCTGAGGAGCTGACCCCTTCAAATGCTTCGGCATTCCCAGTCGAGGTGGAACCGATGGGCTCCGAACGCCAGCAGCACCTCCAACGTCAGAAGGATGGACGAGAAAGAGGACTCTAGGATCTTCTTTTTATAAACACAGAGAGGAAAATGAGATAAGACCCTCTTACATCAGCTCCTACTGTAACAGACGAATAACACAAGAATTCAAGACAAAGAGGCGGGATTCCAGAATTAATGTTCGCTGCTGCTCCGAGCAAAACTTGAACAGTAAACAATAAGGATTTCAAAATTAAAACAAAAGAGCCACTTCAGTATTCTAATTTAACCTTCAAAAATAAAGACGATCTAAAGCACCACGAACTGAGAATTCCATTCCAGCTCGACACCCTGTACTCCCGAGTTATTATGAGAGCAGACTGCAACGCAGTTCCACTCATGTTCCCAAACGCAACAAGCAGCTCCAACAGGACACGCCGACAGAAGCAGCACGTCTCCTCGTCTCCTCGTCTACTGATTCATATTTTGGTAGCAAGGTTACAATTAGCTCACCGGTGGAGAATAAACCTATTTATAACACAGCAGTCCACCTGAAAGACACAATCATCTAAAAAGGTTTTCAGAGGAAAATGAAGTGCAGCTTCTTCCTGTGCTGATTGCAGATTCCCAAGGTCCTTTCGGATGAAGTCCTCAGCCTAACCTTCCTGTGTTCGCAGGCACCATTCCAGCCACCCCTCAGCCTCCATGTTCTTATGTAACATTTACATAGTGCCATAAACATACCCAGAGTTGCGTAAGGATCAAAACGTTGCCAAACCAATAAAGCCCAAAGCAGGTCACTCCCTCCAGACTGTCTTTGATTAGCACAGGTACCTGCCCGGTCTGCGACGTGAGCGCCTGCCAAGGGACAGAAACTAACCGGAGGAGATCTGAAACGGCCCACGGGGGGGGGGGGGGAGGAATGCACAAATCCGAAGAAGTGATCCACTCTGTGGCATGTGGTGCTTCTATCAACCCCGAGAGTATGTTATTCTGTCCCATAAGATAAGAAGTAGCCCAGCATTGCTTGTTCCCTGAAGTCCGAAACTGTGTCTAAAAATACCTCTCAGCCAACTGGCTATCAGTAAGTCAGTCTCGCAGATGTCCCAGGAGGGACTCCACGGACCACCTCCTCGCACGGCAGAGGGAAAACTGAGGCGGTCACCGGAAGGTTAAGCAAGTGACTCGCTCAAGGACAACCTGTAAGGGAGCAAAGTTCCGGGGCTGCGATCGGGCCTCCTCCCTCCGTCTGGCCCCAACCTTTAACCAGAGGGACCATTTTATTATGTTTTAGTCACATCTGTTCCAGGAGCTCCTCCAACAAATAACCAACCGGAGAATTCTCTTTTTCCCTCACAGAGCTCACTGTCACTGTACCTCAAATCCGCGTCCACTCAACGCGAGTACAAGGATTTGGCCTGGAATTAGATTTTCGAGTCTGTTCACAGAAATTCAGAATGTTCCCATCAGAACCTCAAATGTCTCCCTCGATGCTTTTGTCTTAAGAAATGAATGTCCCGTTCTCCCTCCACCAACTCAGGCGACTTTACATTTTCAAAGACCCATGTGAAAATTCCAAAGCGAGGCCTCAAAAACCTGCTACGCCTGTCAAGTGAAGGCTGCTCATAACCCGGAATTCATGCTCCTGGTCACCGGCCTTTTCCTAAGTCGCGGTTAATGCGCTCGCAGGAGGGCCCAGCCCGGCTGCCCTCATGTCAAGTCCCAGGGAGCGGCAGGGCAGGCGCGGGGTGACGGCCCGGCCACTCCCCCAGCTCAGCTCACCTGGGGGAGCGCACAGAGGAAGTGCAGGGGAGGAAAGCAATCAACTTCTTGTTATCCCACAGCCTCTATTTTTCCCAGAACTGACGTTTTACTTCAGCCTTTTGCAACAGTGGTCTCTGTAGCATGCACTATTGGCAACTACATGTGTCCCGGAAAAAACTGTAGTGTCTGGCCAAGAAGTTTAAAGGCCTTCGAGAATGTTTGCTGGACACACAACCTAATTTCCAATTTACCAAAAAAAGGAACTAACTCCCCATTATGCCCACCCCATCCTCACCCTAACAAACATCCATTTTAGGAAGGCTACCAAAAAAATTAAATAAATAAGATAAAACAAACAAACAAACAAACAAACAAACCCGTCTGTCCTAAGCTGGATCACCAATTAAACATTCTTAACTAGGCTCACCACAAGAAAAACCCCGCAGACGCTACACCAAATCAACAGGGAAATGGTGGTTAAAAATCTTCACTATATCAGGGACAGGGTACAAAACGTTCTATGGAAAGAACCTCAAGACTTCTCCGGACACACACAAGAATGACAACCCCCAAGACTGAGTCTCCTTATTTACTATCCTACTAGAGAAATGACATTATGTTACACATTCCAGAAACATGGCCCACGATAAGGCCCGGCCAGCAAACATTATTCACCAAAGCCATCATCTCACCATCATCTCACCACAACCGGCAGCCGGCGTTCGCAGACCTTCCCCACGGCCACCAGACCCCACGGCAGATCCCCCGCGCGCAGAGCCGCAGAGCGGCGGGCCCCAGGAACACACACGAGGTGCCTAACACGAGCATTAGCCAGCGAACAAAGACCCCACTGCACAGGCTCCACCGCTGGGAACAAATATCAAAGCTGGCGATAATGAACTTGTTTTCCAGACTCCCAAGCAGGCTGATGTCTTCTGGCGTTTGTCTGCTTTATTAAGGAAGCCTGAGCCCACCTGAGAAGCTTTATTTTTAGTGGCGAGGGCAGCCACAGAACTGCACACTGGCTCTCGCAGAGCCGGGAGGTGAGGGGCTGCAGAGGAGTCCAAGCCCGGGCTTTGTACATCAGGGGCCAATACAGCCCTGATCGCCTCTCCCGGATCCATCCGTGGGTCAATAATCACTTCAATAGAGCTGCCAAATATAACCTGCATCTGCTACCCCAATGCCAAAACACATCCCAGACGACTCTCTTAAATCGGGGTATTTTAGGGTTTCGGCGGCTCTTCTCAGCCCCCGAAGCCTCATAAACAACACGCCCAGGCCGGTGTGTCCCACGGAAGGGTACCCACCTCTATCCGGGAGGAGGGTGGGGGTGGGATCAGGGAGCAGAAGGCTGTGGGGGCTGGAAGGTAAGGGGTGTGTGAGGGTGGGGGAGTGCGTGGGGGGCAGGGCCGGGCCGGGCCGCAGGGATTGTGTGGGCAGGTAAATAAGTGCTGACCAAGGGCCGGAGGGGTGGAGGGGTGGAGGGGTGGGGGGTGAGGGGGAGCCCATCCAGGGGTGGGATCTTTATATGATCCTGGGGGGTAGGAGGGAGGTTCTAGGATTTCACCTGAGAGGCATCCACAAAGTGACTACCTGAATGGGCCCCCTGGGGTGGGGTGGGGTGGGGTGGGGTGCGGTGCGCTGGGGGTGGGGGGTGGGGGGCGGGGGGAAGCCAGGCGGAAAGCAAATACACCTAGATGCAGGTTAGCCGTTGTGGAACCAGGTTTCCTAGGGTTAGAGAGATTCCAAAGCCAAGCTCCAAAAAAAAAAAAAAAAAAAAAAAAAAAGGAAAAAAAACACCCCACGTTTAGGGGCCTGTTGGTCTCGCTTCCTCCGGGCATGTGTCCGTGGGGGGGGGGGGTTGCCCCGCTGAACTCGGAGGGGCCGCGCGTCGGGGCGGGGGGGGGGGGGACTCCCTCTCCAGAACCCGAGCGAGGAAGGGGAGGTAGGGACGCCCCAGGGCAGGTCCCTAAGGGAAGGTTAGAGACCCCCTGCCCCTGTCATCGGAGGTGCGCAAGGGCTCGCAGCTCCAGGAGACCTCGGGGCGGCACAGAGCACCTGGGGAGGGGGAGCCCCCGGCCCTGGACGCGCGGACCCCGCGGCTCCGGGGCCCACCCGCGCCCCCTCCGCGGAGCACCCGGAGCTGGACGCGCGCCCCCGGGGCTCCCCGGCCCCCGCCCCGCTGGAGGGGGCCGGCGCGGGGTCGGGCTGCAGGGGCCGCCGCGCCCGCCGGGGCCGCCCGCCTCCCCCGCGCCCCCCGCGCCCCCCGCGCCGCCGCGCCGTGCGCCCGGGGAGGGGGCCGCGGCCCCGGGCCTCGCGCGCGCCCGGCCGCCTCCGCCCCGGCCGGGGACTCACCCTGGATCCCCCGGGGCCCCGGCCCGCCGCTGCCCGCCAGCAGGAGCACGACGAGGGGCAGGAAGGAGGAGGCTCCGGCCGACTCCGCCATAGTAACCGCCGCCGCCGCCGCAGCCCAGCAGCGCCCAGCGCGCGCGCCCCCGGCGCCGCCCCTCCCCCGCGCCCGCCCGCCCGCCCGCCCGCACGTGCGCTCCCGGCCGAGCCGCCGCCGCGCGCGCCCCCGAAGGGCGGGGCCGGGGCGCGCGGGCGCCCGCCTTAAAGGGGAGTGTCCCTTTAAGTGTTAAAGGGGTGGGAGGGGCCGGCGCCGCGGCCGCCTCGCGCGGGGGCGGGGCGGGGCGGGGCGGGGCGGGGCGCGCGGGGACCGGCCCCCGGACCCCCCGCAACCCCACCTCACCCCGCTCCCTGCCGCGCACCCGGCTCGCGCGCGCGGGCTCTCCCCCCTCCATCCCCCCTCCGCTCCCGGTCCCGCCCGCCTCCCCCCACCCCTGCGGGCCGCGGCGGGGATGCTTGCACGCACTACCTGTGCGATCGCAGCCTGCGGCGCCCCTTTGCAGGACGGAGCTGAGCTCGGTCTTGCAGGGCGTGGGGCGGCGTGGGGGGGGGAGGGGGGCACTGCGGGAGGCACCCGCATCCTGCCCCGAGGTCAGCAGTTTGACATTCTGCACCAAACAAACGCCTTAAAACTACCCCTACCCATTCCCCACGGGCTGCTGTTACCCGTCTGCAAGAAATAATAAGAGATGACAAAACACGCGCGGAAAAAATGTTAACAGGTTGCGTGTTGATGGTTGTGAACAGCTGGAGACTTAAGTAGGCAGGGATAGGGACGCCTGGGGGGGGGGCCTCAGGGGTTGAGCATCTGCATTGGGCTCAGGGCTCAGGGCGTGACCTCGGGGTCCTGGGATCGAGTCCCACCCACATCGGGCTCCCTGCATGGAGCTTGCTTCTCCCTCTGCCTGTGTCTCTGCCTCTCTCTCTCTCTCTCTGTGTCTCTCATGAATAAATAAAATATTAAAAAAAAAGTAGGCAGGGATGGAAGACCAGTAAATGAGGGCCCATCCATGGGATGGAGCGTTACGGAGCGATTACAAAATTATGTTTATAAAAGCTGATACGGTGAGAAAATGTTTGTGTGATCATGTTAAATGAGCAAGCAAAAGACCAACCTATTTACAGTTGTTATTCTGATTTTGTTGAGAATGCATAATAACTGTATGGGGGAAAGAGTGGAAAGGGATTACCGGATATGATCAGTAGTTATGGCCATGATAGAGAATTTTTCTTTTTTTTTTTTTTTTTACTTTTTTCTTGAAGTATTTCAATGTTTTCTGAATATTTTACAAATAAACAAGTGTTGCTTTCAAATTTAGAGAAGAGTACTTATAGAAGGTTAACTGAATCGCCCATATCTTTTTGAAAAGACTTTGCTGGGGGATCCTTGGGTGGCTCAGCAGTTGGGCGCCTGCCTTTGGCCCAGGGCATGATTCTGGAGTCAGGGGATCGAGTCCCAGGATTGAGTCCCACCTCTAGCTCCCTGCATGGAGCCTGCTTCTCCCTCTGTCCGTGTCTCTGCCTCTTTCTCTGTGTCTCTCATGAATGGGTGAATGAAATTTTTAAAAAAAGAAAAAAGAAAAAAGAAAAGAAAAAACTTCGCTTTCTTCAGTTTGAGAAATTGAGCTCATGGAGGGGGCTAGGTCTTTGGAACCAGAGTTCTAGATCTGATTTTTTCCTTTTCTTACTAACTGGCATGAAAACATGGGCAAGTTTCTTAACCTCTCTCTCTCTCTTTAAAAAAAAAAAAAAGAAAAGATTTGATTTATTTACTCATGAGAGACACACAGAGAGAGGCAGGATCCCTGTGGGGAGCCTGATGTGGGACTCGATCCCAAGACCCTGGCTGGGATCAGGCCCTGAGCTGAAGGGAGACGCTCAACCACTGAGCCACCCAGGTGCCCCTCTTAACCTCTCTAATTACAGCGCCTCATCATCCGACATCTAGGCGTGGAGAGGATGACCGGAGGTGGGGGCAGCGTTTCCCAAAAAGGAATCCTCATAAGTTATTACCATTCTGAAGAATGCCCATCCTCGCATCCAGAAAAAAAACAAGACAGCAGCCACACTCCCCAGACACAACTCACACACAAACACACACGTGCAAAGTCACGCAGAGACCCTGTCTACAAGCTTGTCAGTGGCTGGATGAGTAAACACCTTATTTTTATACCGCTGTCCCTCATCACCCCAAAATGGGCACACACACCCCAGTCCATCTAACTGGTCTCTCAAGCTCTGCTCCACCCATACTTAGGGCACCCAGCTATGATGTGCACAGCGCTGGGTTACCGAGCCTTAACTAAGTACCACAAACCGGGTGGCTTAAAATAACAGAAATTAATTCTCTCGCAGTTCGGGAGGCTAGAAATCTGAAACCAGGGTGTCAGCAGGCCCATGCTCTCTCTGAAGCCTCTAGGGAAGAATCCTTCCTTGTCTCTTCTGGCTTCTGGTGGTTCCCAGAATCCTTGGTGTTCCCTGGCTTGTGGAAGCATAATTTCATTCTCTGCCTCCGTTTTCACATGGCCATCTTTTCTCTGTGTATCTCTGTGTCCAAATTTCCCTCTTCCTATAAAGACACCAGTCACTGGATCAGGGCCAACCCTAATCCAGTATGAGTTCAAGTAATTTTAACTTGATTCTATCTGCACAGATCCTATTTCTAAAAAAGGATCCCATTCATAGGTTCTGGGTGGACATGAATTTGGGGGAGACACTATTCAATACAGTTACATTCACCAACCCCTGTGGTTGGGGAGAGAAAGCTGATCCATCAGGGGGACATTTCTGAGGCCAAAAAGAAGGGACTGTCCTTCCCCGAAACCTTGCGAAGCACTAGCACTGTGCTACAGACACAGAAGGAACCTGTGGCTGCTTCCTAGACTGCAAGGTCAGCTACGTACCTGTATACACAGCCTGGGGAACCAGAACACGGGTCAACAACCCAAAAGCCAGCTCTGCCGTCTCGCTTGATAGCAATTGACTTTGAGCAAGGCGTTTTACCTCCCGGAACCTCGATTCACTCATCTGTAAAATGGAGCTGATAATAGTTCTGTCTAGGGACACCTGGGTGGCTCAGTCGGTTAAGCGTACGACTCTCGGTTTTGGCTCAGGTCATGGTCTCAGGGTTGGGAGAGTGAGCCCTGTGTTGGGCTCCGAGCTCCGCAGCGAGTCTGCTTGAAGTTCTCTCTCTCTCCTCCTCTGCCCCTTCCCCTGTGCTCTCTCTCTCTCCCTCTCTCTCTCTCTAAAGTAAATACATCTTTAAAAAAAAAAGTTCCAACTTACAAAGATGCTGTGAGGATATCATATGTAAAGCACTTGGCATAGCTTCTGAACACATAGGAAGTGATATAAAAAGAATAGCTATTATTATGATGACGATCTGACCTTTACTGCAATCCTGTAAAGTGGTTGAGGCACGTCAGTGTGTGCGCAATTTGCAGGTGAGGCTGTTCAGACCTAGGGAAGGTGAGCAAGTTGCCGAAGCTCACATATAATTAAGTGTTGAAGGCAAACCTGCCGGTCCTGTGCACCTTCAACATCATAGCATCTCCTGCTTTCCCCAGGACTGGTCTCCAAGATCCAGCTGAAGGGGGGGAAATTAGACTGGCTGGAGTGTGGGAGGGGTTAGTTAGATCCTCACACCCCGTTCCTGAGAGTTTGGCTCATCCCTTCAAATTAGAGCTTTCCTCTGTGATGTGCCTACCTTCCCTTTTAGGTACTGAGCCGAGCCCTACTGAGCCCAATTTATCTGTGTCCCGTCCACAGCTCAGATCTCTGACCATCCCTGAAGGCTTCAGCAAAGTGTCCATTTCTGTAAACCTCCTTAATCTTAGGACTGGACCCACATCACAATCTATAAACTTCCTGCCTGCCCTGCTCAGTCCCTTTGTCATGGGATTCTTCAGAGCTTACTCCCCACGCTCTCTACCGACTACACCATCCAGTGTTACAGCTGCCGTCTTAGTCACAGTGCACCAGGACATGGTCATCTTAGGGGATTTGGCACAGTTCCTCTTGGTGGGCAGCAGGCTCATTAACCTCAAGAAGGTAATAGCTCATCTTCATTCATCCATTCTACGAGCATGCATGGAACACCTATCGTATACCCGGTGTAACATGTAAACACAGATAAGTCACGGTCCTTGCCCTTATGAAACTTACAATAGTAGAGACAAGTATTTTTATTTTTTTTTATTTATTTACGATAGTCACACACACACACACACACACAGAGAGAGAGAGGCAGAGACACAGGAAGAGGGAGAAGCAGGCTCCATGCACCGGGAGCCCGACGTGGGATTCGATCCCGGGTCTCCAGGATCGCGCCCTGGGCCAAAGGCAGGCGCCAAACCGCTGCGCCACCCAGGGATCCCGAGACAAGTATTTTTAAAAAGGCAACAACAGGGCGCCTGGGTGGCACAGTCAGTTAAGCGTCTGACTCTTGATTTCGGCTCAGGTCCTGATCAAGCCCCACGTCAGGCCCTGCACTGGGCATGAAGCCTGCTTAAGATTCTCTCTTTCTCGGGACGCCCGGGTGGCTCAGTGGTTGAGTGTCTGCTTTAGGCTCAGGGTCTGATGCCGGGGTTCTGGGATCAAGTCTCACATTGGGCACGCCTGGGTGGCTCAGCAGCTGAGCGTCTGCCTGCGACCCAAGGCGTGATCCTGGAGTCCCAGGATCGAGTCCCACCCCGGGCTCCCTGCATGGAGGCTCCCACTGCCTGTCTCTACCTCTCTCTTTCTTTGTCTCTCATGAATAAATAAATACAATCTTAAAAAAAGAAAATCCCACATTGGGCTCCCCGCAGGGAGCCTGCTTCTCCCTCTGCCTATGTCTCTGCTTCTCTTTTATGAATAAATAAATAAAATCTTAAAAAAAAGATTCTCTATCTTTCCCTCTCCTTCCACCCCTCCACTCTCTCCCCCCCTCTCTCTCTCTAAAAAAAAAAAAAAAGGCAACAATATGTTATATATGCTACAACACACACCAGTAAAGGGTCAGTGGGGGCACTCAGGAGGGAATGGATGATTCAACTCTGCAGGCACAAGCTAAGGAGGTGGGAAAGGTTTCACAGAGAGGCCATGCTACAGCTGACTCTTAGAAGATCAAAGAACGTCCCCTAGATAGACAGGTTTGTGTGGGGCAAGGGGAAGCAGGAGGTTGTTTCCAGCAGAGAGAGCAGAGCAGAATGAGCAAGATACTGAAGTAAAATTGCCTGGCATGTAGGGGAAGCATGAGCAAAATGGCACCACCCCCCAAGGATGTTGTGGAGATAGACAGATGTCGAAGTATACTTGGAAATGCACTTTCCTCCAGTGTTCTTGGCCAGGTTCTAAGCAGACATGGTTTTTGGTTTGTTTGTTTTTATCATATTTTTGTTTTAGAAAGACCACTTTGCTAAACCAAATGAACTTGAACTTTGTGCTGATGGTTGGAGGAAGGCAGGACTGGTGGTAGGGAAGCCAAAGAGGAGGCAATTCCAGTAATCCAGACAAGATAGTAGGAGGACCTGACCCTAGGCAGCAGCGATGGAAATGTGAAAGAAATGTGGGGGCACCTGGCTGGCTCTGTCAGTGGAGTGCATGACTCTTGACCTCAGTGTTTTGAGTTCCAGCCCCATGTTGGGTGAAGAGATGACTTAAAAAATAAAGTCTCAGAAAAAAATAACAAATGTGGGTTTGAGAGATTTGAAAGATTGAGTGGATGTGGAAAGTGAAAAGGAAGTGGGGATGGCCCAGACGATTCCAGGATGATCTGGCTTGGTTGACTGGATGCTTGGTGGCTCCACCCAACAGACTGGCAAGAGCTGGTTTGGGAGAAAGGTAATGAGCTCCACATTGGGCGTACTGAGTTTGAAGGGCCTCTCGTAGGTATCTGGAACTGTGAAGATGTGGATTTGGAAGTCAGCAGCATATCATAGTTGTTCAAACAGCTCAGGGGTGTTGCTGGAAGTACAGCAACACTGGCAGGAAAGAGGAAATGGAGAAGGAACAGTCAAATAGGAAAAGAACCTAGAAAGAGTAGAATCATGGAAGCAAGGCAGGAAAGGGTTCTCTTGAGATCAATGGTTTCTAATGTTGAGAAGGGGTAAAGTAAGATGAGGAACAAAGAGTGTCTAGGATCTGTTGCCTAGAAGCCCATTGGTGAAGCTTACCCGAGTGGGTTCAGTGCACTGTGGGGTAGAGGCCTGGTGGGCTGCAAGTGAATGGCAAATGAAGGCTTAGAAAGGCTGAGAGTCATCTATTCTTTAAAAGAACTTGGCTGAGGGGCACCTGGGTGGCTCAGTCAGTCAAGAGTCCAACTCTTGATTTTGGCTCAGGTCATGATCTCAGGGTCCTGAGTCAAGTCTCGCATCTTTGGGCTCTGCACTGGGTGCTGGGCATGGAGCATGGAGCCTGCTTAAGATTCTCTTTCCTTCTGCCCCTCCGCTCCCCTTCTCATAAATAAATAGATAGATAAATCAATCAATCAATCAATAAATAAAAGAATGTGGCTGTGATCGGAGAGGGAGGTTTGGATTTCCTTCAAAATGATGGACCAGTTTCCCTGAGCAAAACTTCTGCTGAAGAAGCAACTCAAAATGCTTAGTAAATTACTCAAGTCAAAAACTAAGGAACAAAAGAGAGGAAAGCAGAGGAGCAAAGCTGGTTTTCACCTTGAGATTATTTGTATACAAGGTGAATTTAGTTTTGGTTTTCAAAGGCAAGCAGGATACAGGGAACAGAAGACAGAGCCCAGGCCTGCCTGCCCAAGGTGAGGAGTCTAATAAGCAACCATCTGCACAAAGCTGTGACCCATAATGGGTAATAATATACTAGGTTGAAGGATGAACTAGAAATAATTCACTCCTCGAGGAGATAGGCAAGGAAAATTGCCAGACTTGACCCTTGGCTCTGAGTGAGAATGGGGGAAAGTCTTCCCTGAGAATCACAACTCCAAGCTGGCCTCATTAAAAATTCCCCCTACCAGTGCGATCTGAAAAACTAAGCACTATTTAGAATCAAAGGGTCCTGGGCTGATGGTGCCTCCTGACAATACCTGGAAGAAAGAAGAGCAGATCATCTCTAGATGAGCCACCTTCAACTCAGGCTACAAGGAATTTTCACAGACAAAATTCCAAGAAATATAATCTCTGTAGTCAAAGATCCAAAAACAATTAAATAGGGACAAGAGAAAAATAACAGTCAGCTTAAATTGTATACAATAGTTCCCCCTATCCACAGAGGATACATTCCAAGACCCCCCATGGATGCCTGAAACTGCAGATAGTACCAAACCCTTTATATACTGTTTTTTCCTATACATACATACATACCTTTTTTTAAAAAAGATTTTATTTATTTATTCATTCATGAGAGACACTGAGAGAGGGGCAGAGACACAGGCAGAGGGAGGAGCAGGCTCCATGCAGGGAGCCTGACCTGGGACTCGATCCCTGGTCTCCAGGATCACACCCTGGGCTGAAAGCAGTGCTAAACCGCTAAGCCACCCAGGCTGCCCACATACATACCTTTGATAAAGTTTAACTTATAAATTAGGCACAGTAAGGGATTAACAACAATAACAACAAAATAGAGGAATTATAACAATATACTATAATAAAAGTCACGTAAACGTGGTCTCTCAAAATATCCTATTGTACTGTACTCACCCTTCTCCTTGTGATGATGTGAGATGATAAAATGTCTACAACATGAAATGAATAAGGTAAATGACGTGGGCATTGTAATGTAGTGTAGGCTTCTATTGACTTTCCAACAATATGTCAGAAGAAGCATCATCTGCTTCTGGGCCATGGTTGACCACAGATGACTAAAACTGTGGAAAGGGAAACCACAGGTAAGGGAGGCTACTGTACCCATAAAAAATACCTTTCAGGGCAGCCTGGGTGGCTCAGTGGTTTAGCGTCGCCTTAGGCCCAGGGCCTGATCCTGGAGACCTGGGATCGAGTCCCACGTCCAGCTCCCTGCTTGGAGCCTGCTTCTCCCTCTGCCTGTGTCACTGCCTCTCTCTGTCTCTCTTTGTGTCTCTCATGAATAAATAAATAAAATATTTTTAAAAATGTCTTTCAAAAATATAGGCTAGGGACACCTGGGTGGCTCAGTGGTTGAGCCTCTGCCTTTGGCTCAGGGCGTGATCTCAGAGTCCTGGGATCGAGTCCCACATCAGGCTTCCTATGGGCAGCCTGCTTCTCCCTCTGCCTATGTCTCTGCCTCTCTCTGTCTCTCATGAATAAATAAATAAAATCTTTTTTTAAAAAATAAAGGCTAAATAAAAAGTGTATAAGTTATGTATGAATTCATGCATACTTTATTGTCAGATATTTGCTAATAAAAGAGAAACAGATTACATAACTTCCAGGTGAAGAGAAGGAAGAAAATAGAATGAGAAAAAATAATCTACCCAAAAGGAGGCAAGAAAGGAAAGGAAAAAATGATATTAAGGTAAGATGAATAGAAAGCTAAACAAAATGGTGAAAATAAATTCAGATATGTCCATGATTACAATAAATGCGAATGGGCTAAATAATCCAATTTAAAGATATAGATTTCCAGATTGGACAAGAGAAAGAGAGAGAAAGAGATTTCTAGGAGGATACACAAGGTCACAGAAGGGTTTGCTGTGTTTTCTTGCTTTAATAGGAAGGGAGGGATTGCAACTTAGACTGCAATAAAGGAGCCAACGGGAGTTCAAAGATACAGGAAGAAGAAGGAATAAGTGATGGAGCCAGAACCCAGGATGGATGGGGAACACAGGATCAAGATCCAGAGGTACAGGGGATAGCCTTGGCCAGAGGCTGGAAGGAGAAGGTGAACCAAGGGAGTTTACAGGCAGGAGAGGGCCACCTGGGTGTTCTCAGTCAAATTGCAGTCATAGCCCTCTGTTGTGGTACAATATGGTCAGGAGGCAGGATGGCATATGACGGTGGATCTGCTTGAAGAGTGGTGAGCATTTGTAAAAGCCACTGTGGAGAGGGGGAAAGGTGTGCAGGGACATGGAAAAGCAGAAAGGGATTGTCAGAGTGGCACCCAGGCCCAGCCAGCGTTGCAGAACATAAAGCCGAGGTCCTAACAAGCTTT
The DNA here is from genome assembly GCF_905146905.1 of Nyctereutes procyonoides. Classification (NCBI taxonomy): domain Eukaryota; kingdom Metazoa; phylum Chordata; class Mammalia; order Carnivora; family Canidae; genus Nyctereutes; species Nyctereutes procyonoides. The sequence goes on along the minus strand of NW_026575124.1, from coordinate 2,990,266 downwards.
GGTACAGTTTCCTCTGGAAAAACTCAGCAGCCCTGGATGGGAGCAGAAGAGGGGAGTTTTGGAGGATGAAGGGGTAGGGAGTGGGGTGATAGGGGCTGGTGGGTGAACTAATGGACAGGGAGCTGAGGGAAGCAGAGGGAGGGCAGTATAGGAAGGGGAGGGAATTGAATGTTATGGCTGGTGGCTGAGGATGGGAAGCTGGCCAGTGGGGCTGCTGTGGCTCTTTGAGGCCCAGAGGCCCCAACAGCATCAGGGACCCAACGCCATCAGCCATGTGCAGTCTGTGCTCAGTGATCCCATGGGGTGGTGCTGAGCTCTGGTGTGCTTGAGGGAAACCTTCCCCTGGCTTTTCTCACCCTCTTGCTGCTCCAGAGGCCATTGCACGATTTTAGATTTTTTTCCCTTAACCCCCACTCTGACCTCGTTCCACTCCAGTGCCCCCTTGGTAAACAGGCCTGGTGCCCTCAGCCTTGATGATTCATGCTTGTTTATATCTGAGCGTGCCCTCTGGCCACACAGGATGGATCTCCTGGTCATTCTCCTTTTGTCGTGGACCTCTGAGCTTTTGCCTATCTGGCCCTTTCTTCTCCATACCCTTAGTGAGGCCCCAGTCCAGAGCCTCATACCACACATCTCTGATACTGCTAGCACTGCAACCTCTCTACCTCCTGGCCACACTCTCTGCTGGCCCCGGGCACACCGCTGCATACCCATGTCCAAGAAATCCCCTTTCATTTTGTCATCTGCCTTCTTGACAGCATACAGGCTCCCTATTGCCCGAAACACCAAGCCAAACCCATGACATTCTAAATCTGGAGGAGATTTTAGAAATTATAGTAGTCACATCTCATTTTACAGAAGGAGAAATTGAGGTTCAGAGAAGATCGATGATATGTCCAGGGTAGAACCAAAACTGGCAGTCAAGACCTCCACATGATGAGAACTTAATATCCATCCAGACTTACTTAAAAATAGCGTACGGAAACTGACCATTTACTCTAAGAGCTTTATGTGGATTATTTTGTTTAAGTTTGTTTATTTTAGTAATCTCTACACCCAACTCACCACCCCAAGATCAAAGTTGCATGCCCCTCTGATTGAGGGAGCCTGGTGCCCCAGGACCTTTATATGGAATATTTATTTAATCTTCACGACTCCATTGTAGAGATGAGGAACTGAGGCCTACAGAGATTATATAACTTGCCCAAGGTCACTCAACTAATCCTGGTCCTGATAGCTCTCCTGTTGTCCTGGCTTCTCTCTCCCTCCCTTCTATCCCTTTTACACACACACACACACACACACACACACACACACACAAACACACACACACAAACACACACACCCCTCAAATCCTCACTCACAGTTTCCTCCCTGCCTAGATAGCCCTTGTTCCTTCTTTTCCATCTGGATTGTGAGAGCCAACGCCCCCTTCTCCTGGGTGAGTACATGGTCTGCGCTCTGTTCACAGATGATTGCACCAGGGTTGGGCATCTGAACCAAGGAAAAACAATAAGTAGACTGACTGAGCCGTTTAGTTTCTCTCTCGTGGGCATTTGAACCAAGGAGGCATAGTAATTGAGTTACTTAGATCGTGACAGGAGCTACAGAGTAGTTCCTGGAAGCCACCCTGGACCATGTGGCATCAGGGTGAGCCTGAAGAGGAGAGTGGAGTAGAGCAGAGGCAGAGAGAGAGAGAGAGAGATTATTGTGGTGTGCCTGTGGGTGTGTACATGTGCACACACGCCCTCCAGACTCACCCACTCAAACAGTCAAATTGTCCTCAACACATACCCAGCCCAGTGTCTTCTCAGATTCCATGAGTCCTAGCTGTATTTTCCGCTACCCGTTTCTCTGAGATTCCCATGTCTTTCCAGGAAATCCTCTTTTCACTTCCATTGATTTGAGCGTACTGGTCCTTGTGGCCTGCGCGCCTTAGCTGGAGCTCCAGCTCAAGGAATTGTGCCCATCCTTCAGAAGGAGCTCAGGGCCTGACTTCTCCAGGAAGCCTTCCCCTTCGAGGTGTGCTCCTCTTTCCTTCCCCAGGCAGACCATAAACCCCACCACTTCCGTTTTCCTCCCGATGTCCCATCAATACATATTGATTGATCGCACCTTCTAACTTTGGGGCACCCATTTCTAATTTTGCCATCTGAGGTTGAACTATCTTTATTGCTATCATTTTATGTTCTGGCAAATCCACGCATCCAGTCATCATTTATTTATCCTGGGAACAGGCATCGAGTGCCTACGTGCCAGGCACCGGGCTAGGCCGTGGGGATGGTTAAGATGAAGTTCTTAGCTCTTGCCCTACAGAAGTGCATAGTCCAAGGGGGAAATGCAGAGTCTCCTCACCAAACTGGTCACACCAACACAGCCTCTGGTTTCATGATACCAGACACACACATACACACACACACACACACACACACACACACACGACGATCAGCTGTGTCACTGTGTCACACACACCCAGACATGGGCTCTCTTGGTCCCTCCTCCTTGTTCCTCCATCCTGTCCTCACACCAGCTGCCCACCCCATCTCCTGGCAGGCCTCACACTCACACTGCCCTCTGCTCAGGAAGATGCCCTCCACTCTCTCTACCCTCCACTCTCCCTCCTTTCTGATGATTCTGTGGTACGGGAATTGACACTGTAGTCTAGAGTGTGTGTGTCTTTATGCTATTTTAAGACCCCAGCACTTTGCAAAAACCTGGTGGAGAATACTGCCAAAGCCAAAGAGTGGGGGAGGGGCTGAGCAACCTGAGCCTGGGGCCGGCTGGGCAGCCGCCAGGTTAGCAGAGCCAGCTGCAGGGCCAGCTGCAGAGCCGGCCCAAGCCACCGGTTAACTGCTGGTTTCCCGCCCCGGCCCAGCCCCAGCAGGCCCCGTTCTCAGGCTCCCGGCCCTCATCCCTCCCCAGGAGTTGCTTAGGAGGTTGCACACCAGGCAGCATGTAAAGTTGTTGTGTTTCTGGAAACACACACACGCAGAGAAGCCTTGAAATTCTTCTTGGAACAGGTCCAGGGATTTATTTATGAAATTCCCAGGGGGCGGGAGAGACAGAAGTCTGGACTTTGCAGACTTGAGTGCTGTGCGGCCGTCCAGTGGACACCACCAGCCGCCCTAGGGTGCACTTGCTAAGTGCCCACCAGCGGCCTGCGGGGCCTGTGGGGAGGGAGGCGCCCTCGGGTGAGCCAGGCTCTCCCCTGCCCTTCCCCCCGGCCCAGGGGGAAACACAAACACAACACTGACATATTTTGGCCCTCGCCCCCTGTTCGGCAGCCTCCCTCCCCCTTGCCCGCTCCACTTGGGAGTCCATGCTGTCCTGTGGATGGACATCAGGGTCCTCTAAAAATAAGGCTTCGTGGCTGGTTTCTACACAAGTGAGAAACCGGGAGCTGTAATGTGCTAGTCTTCCCTTCCCATCCTTGGCAGGGTGGCACGGAACAGAAATGGGGCCTACACCTAAGCATGGCGGGTCTGCTGAACGCTAGAGAAAGCCGCTTAGGATGGTTTCCAGGTCATCCCCAAGGATGTCTTGTGGGTGCTTCAGAGGGGAACAGGATAGAGGCAGATAGTCAGACTGATGGAGTTGGGGAAAGAACCTTAACTATGCTTCTGGGGGGGAAATGTGTGTAGAAGCTTCCTGCTATAAAACAGGCTTTCAGGTCTCCGCCCCTCATCTGACTACCTCAGAGGCACTTGGCAGAAGAGGTTTCTCGTGCCTCCCTTGACTCTATAGAGGTAAGAGGGGTGGACCCAAATATGTCTTTAGTTTCCCATATATACCCTGTCTTTCAAGGGGAAGGCATAGGACCAAAATCTGTGCAATGACTAATCTTATGCAAATGTACCAATTTTACTTAGGAACTTTGAGGTAAGTTCCCAGGTGAAAATATGGAATAGTCTTTCAGAGATAAGATAGAATGGTGGAATTAAAGACCTCAATGTGAGACCCAAAACCATAAATGTCCTAGAAGAGACCACAGGCAGGGGCACCTGGCTGGCTCAGTTGGTTGAGTGTCCAATTCTTGGTTTTGGCTCAGGTCATGATCTCAGCATCTTGAGATCAAGCCCCATGTCAGGCTCCATATTCAGTGGGAAGTCTACCAGAGACTCTCTCCCTCTGCCTCTGCTCTCACTCTCTCTCTCTAAAAACAAATTAAAAAAAAATTTTTAAAGAGTGCACAGGCAGTAATCTCTCTGTGGCTGTGGCAACATTTCTCTAGATATGTCTCCTGAAGGCAAGGGAAACAAAAGCAAAAATAAACTATTGAGAGCTCATCAAAATAAAAATCTTCTGCACAGAGGAGGAAACAATCAACAAAGCTAAAAGACAACCCATGAAATGCAAGAAGATGTTTGCAAATGACATATCTAATAAAGGGTTAGTATCCGTAATATATAAAGAACCTTTATGACTCAATACCCGAAAAACAAATAATCCAATTTAAAAATGGGCAGAAGATGCTCAACATCACTCATCATCAAGGAAATGCAAATGAAAACCACAGTGAGATATCACCGTACACCTGTCAGAATGGGTAAAGTGAAAAAAACACAAGAAACAAGTGTTGGTGATGATGTGGAAAAAAGGAAACTTCGTGAACTATTGGTGGGAATGCAAACGTCTATGGAACACAGTATGGGGATTTCTCAAAAAATTAAAAATAGAACTATCCTATGACCCAGTAATTGCACTACTAAGTATTTACCCAAATACAAAGACATAATTCAAAGGAATACATGCACCGCTATGTTTACTGCAGCATTATTTACAATAGCGAAATTAAGGAAGCAGCCCAGTGTCCATCAACTGATGAACGGATAAAGAAGATGTGATATATATAAACAAGGGAATATTACTCAGCCATCAAAAAGAATGAAATCTTGCCATTTGCCGCAACATGGATGGAGCTAGAGTGTATAATGCTAAGCGAAAGAAGTCAGAGACAAATACCATGTGATTTCATTCATTTAGTGAACTTAAGGAACAAAACAAATGAACAAAGAGAAAAAAAAAAAGGGACAAACCAAGAAACAGACTCTTGATTATAGAGAACAAACTGCTGGTTACCAGAATGGGGTTTGGGGGGGATGGGGGAAATAGGGGATGAGGATTAAGAGTACACTTATCATGATGAGCACTGAGTGATGTATAGAACCCTTTTTAAATTTTTTTTTTTATTTATTTATGATAGTCACAGAGAGAGAGAGAGAGGCACAGACACAGGCAGAGGGAGAAGCAGGCTCCATGCACCGGGAGCCCGACGTGGGATTCGATCCCGGGTCTCCAGGATCGCGCCCTGGGCCAAAGGCAGGCGCCAAACCGCTGCGCCACCCAGGGATCCCAAGAACCCTTGAATCACTGTATTATAACACCTGAATTTATGCAAATGTCATAATTTTACTAATCTTACTAATATACTAACTTTTACTAATATAACACTGTATATTAGCTATACTGGAATAAAAGAAAAACTTTAAAGAAAGATAGAATGATGGAAGAACACTGCACTTACCACAGAGATTGTAGGGCTTTTAAAAATCAAAGGCCACATCCAGAAAAGAATTAAATCAAGGTGTAGGTGATTAAATACATTAAGTGAAGGACGTCTGGGTGGTTAAGTGTCTGCCTTCGGCTCAGGTCATGATCCCAGGGTCCTGGGATTGAGCCCTGCATGGGGCTCCCTGCTCTGCAAGGAGTCTGCTTCTCCCCCTCCTACTCCCCCTGCTTGTGCTCTCTCTCTCTGTAAAATAAATAAATAAATACAATCTTTAAAAAAAAACCGCATACATAAAGTAAAAAACAGACACTGGAAGAACAATAGGGACACTTTTCCTTTTAGAATGCCAGAAACTTCCTTATCCTAATGTTGGAGCAACTGAGGCTCCAAGCTTTGAGTTTAGGCTCCTCATACTATTTAGAAAAAAAAAAAAAATCCCCCAAAGTCCCAGTAGACCCACAGACCTCCGGAAGTTTCCTCCCCCCCTTGGGAAGCCCCAGCCTGTTTACACAGAATGAGCTGGGCTGGGGAGATGTGCCTTCCAGCAGCCTCTCCCGGGTGAGGCAAGCAGGTGTGGGCAGGCTCACCTGCCTGGGAAGTCTGTTGTGAGTAGGCGGGCCCATTCCTGGCTGGGAGGAAGAGGGCGTCAGCCTGCCAGGGCCTGTGTGCACAAGTGTGCGTGAGTACATGCACGCATGCGTGTGTGTGTGTGTGTGTGTGTGTGTGTGTGTGTGTGTGTGAGGAAAGCGTTGGCACAGGGCTAAAGGCACAGAAACACCCACACACACACCCCTAAAGCTAGACTAAGCAACCATGACTTGCCTCTTCAGGCTTACAGGCAAGTGTACCCATGTGCAGATAGGAAGTTCCAGATGGACTTCCAGGCACTTTGGTAGAAGAAAGACCATGAGCTTTGGATTCAGACAGATCTGAGTTCAAATCCCAGCTCTAGGGATCCCTGGGTGGCGCAGCGGTTTAGCGCCTGCCTTTGGCCCAGGGCGCAATCCTGGACATCCGGGATCGAATCCCACGTCGGGCTTCCGGTGCATGGAGCCTGCTTCTCCCTCTGCCTGTGTCTCTGCTTCTCTCTCTCTCTGTGTGACTATCATAAAAAAAATAAAAATTAAAAAAAATTAAAAAAAAAAAAAAACAAATCCCAGCTCTATTCATAGCTGTGTGATTTGGGACCTGTCACTTAACCTCTCTGACCTGAGGATTCTTCATCAGTAATATGGGAATAATAATTTCTATCTTGCAACATTTTTGTGAGGAGAGAAGGAAGCTGTACTTTATCAATTGCCAAAGGCTGTAGACGGAAGAGTTATGACTTCCTAGAGATCCATAATACAAGCTCTGAATGAAGTCAGGCTGCAGTTTCAACCTCACTGCACTGGTCTTGTCACCTGTAAAACAGAGACAGTCCTGGTCCTACCTCACAGGTTAGTCGGGAGACTCAAGTCAATATACACATACAGCACATTTAATGGTGTCGGGCCAGAGTAAGTGCTCCAAACATATCAGGTATTGTCCTACAGGGAGCCTGCCCTCACACCCCTGTGGTCTTTGCCCCTAGGACCCAGCCCCACTAGCCCTTGTCTCTGCTTGCCCTGCCTGTGGCTTCTGGCCACTTTTTCTTACAGTAAAATCTGTTTGTTTTTTTTCCCCCCTCAGGCTGGTCCTTCCCAGGCGTGCTGTTGTCATGGGAACCTACAGGGGCTGCCTGGGTTTGGGGGAAGAAGGGGTTGTGAATTAAAGCCAAAGAATCCCACATTACTGTTGGAGCCACTACAACAGTAGGCTGGCCACCATCCTTGCCCCATAGAATGGATCCAGACAGTGGGGGCTGGAGGGAGGAGCCTATAGAGGTCTAGCCCCTGCCTGTCCTACCACTGGCCAGGTAGGTCAAATCCCATGATTCAACACTCTCCACCACCCTATCCCCCATCATCTTGTCAGAAACACAGCCCAGGGCACCTGGGTGGCTCAGCAGTTGAGCATCTGCCTTTGGCTCAGGTTGTGATCCCGGGGTCCTGGGATGGAGTCCTACACTAGGATCCCCGCAGGGAGCATGCTCCTCCCTCTGCCTGTGTCTCTGCATCTCTCTTGAAGAAATAAATAAAATCTTAAAAAAGAAAGAAAGAAAGCCCAGTACTGAGCACCATTGTCTCCTTGTGAAGCTGAACAAATACACGGCTTAGAACAGGGATTTATAGTTGATTTATTATTCCTCTTCACCTTTGAGAAAACTATGCTACTCCAGAGTAGGTATAATTAACCACACTTAACAGATGGGGAAACTGAGGCCTCAGAAACATCTAAGTGACTTGCCTGAGTCATTGAGTCAGTGAAATGTGGAAACAGCCCCTGGAATCCAAGTCGTTTAATCTTTGCCATTATCCTGAAATGCCTGGGTGCAGAGGAGAAAGGGAAGGTGGATGAGAGCTGGTCCTCATAACCCAGTGATTCCAGGCGGACAAAAAAGCACTCTTCCCTCCTCTCCCACTAAAATTCCACTTTGGAAAATTAAGGCGACTTTTTTTTAAAGAGCAAAATAGCACATCAAGAGCCTTAAAGAACTTCTAAACCTGAACCTCATAATTTCCTTCCTAGAAATTATCCCAAGAATATCCATATATTTCTTGACCTACAATTCGAGTTATAGCAGTTCATCCTAAAGAAATACTGCAATTAGACATATGCATTAAGATTTGACTTGGGGGACCCCTGGGGGGCTCGGTGGTTGAGTGTCTGCCTTTGGCTCAAAGTGTGATCCCAGGGTCCGGGATGGAGTCCTGCATATTATTTTTGTAATTAAAACAATCAATGTGAGCTAATTTAAAATAGCCTATCCAGTGGCATCTGGTGGTTCAGTGGGTTGGGCACCCAACTCTTGGTTCTGGCTCAGGTCATGATCTCAGGGTTGTAAGATTGAGTTGGGCTCTGTGCTCAATAGGGAGTCAGATTGAAGATTCTCTCCCTCTGCCCCTCCAACCACTCATACCCTCTCTCTCTTTCAAATAAATAAGTAAATCTTTAAAAGAAATAAAAAAAATAAAAATAGCTATCCAAAAAATACATGAAATGTGATATAAGGTAGAAAACAAAACAAAACAAAATAAATAAATATATATATATATATAGAGAGAGAAAGGCTTATTAAATTATCTAACACACTGTATTAAATACTATGTAATCATTAAAATTATTATAAAGCCTGTGTAGAAATATTAAAATGTTAATGATATCCTAAGTGAAAAATACTGGGCACAAAATGCAGCGTGTACCATGATTACAAGTATGTACTGTACAAAAAAAACCAAGTATGTATTGTACATATGCAGCGGAAATATTTGCTTCAATTTGGTAGGGTGAGATTATGTGTAATTTTTTCCTTTCTTTCAAAATTACCAAAATACAATGATTTGCCTTTTTAATTAAAAAAAATTACTCATGGGATGATAGAGTACTAAGCACTGGACCCTATTTCTTTTTTTTTTTCCTATTTCTAAACTATTCTAGAGAAACAGGTCCAGAGAGTTCTGATATCTTCAGTCCTCACCTCATTCATCCACTGAATGTATTAATAATAATATTATGGTTTATTATTCATTGAGTACCTACCATACAGACACTTACTCATTTCCACCTTTCACCATAACTCTGTAAGATCAGTAAGTTACTTAGGACTTTGTTGGTTCCCAGTAGTGGAAATCCAATCTAGCTATTTAAGAAAAAAAATTTTTTTTTTCAGTTCAAGGATGCAGGAATTTCTCCCAGACTCTGTGCAGCTGGTCCCAGTCAGTCACTGGAAGCAGCCTGTCAAGGGCACAAGATTCTTTCTCTGTTTCCACCCTCTCTTCCACTCCGGGCCTTGGCTTCTGTGCACCTATTTCCAACTTCTTTGATGCAGACCAGCTTTCTCTGTTTCCTTTCCCCCGGGGACACAGGGCTCCTGATAGCCTTTGGGTGTATGCTCAGGCCACCGACACAGGAACATCTCCAGTGTGGCTCTCTCTGGGTCCCCACTCCTCCTTCAGGAGGTAGGGATTGATAGTCCAGCTTGGGTCATGTGCCAACCTCGGGCCCCATTATCTGTGGGGGAGTGAGCTTCACCATGTTATAGGAACATGCCTGCCGGAATCATCACTGTTTCTACACAAATAGGGAAGAGGGAGCAATAGGTGGAGGTGGGTCAGGTAGATGAAGAGAAAAAACAGCATATGCCAGACGCAGCAAGCATTATTATTTCTTTCTACAGGTGTGACACCAAGGCTAAGAGAGGTTAGTGGACAGGCCTCAGATCACACAGACAGAGCTGGAATACGGACCCAGGTCTGCCCCTCTCAGAAGTCCACTCCATCACATCACCACCACACATTTATTGCTAGTAAGTTAGTCAGACCTAAGAGTGTCCTAGACAGAGGGGATGGTATGTGCAAAGGCCAGGAGGCAAAAAAAGAACTGTGGGTCTAAGGAGCTGGAGGGAAGAAGTCCAATGTGACCGGACCATGAGGGGAGAGGAGGGCTGTGGAAAGAGATGTGTCCCATGTTGCAGGCTGGCTCAGATCAAGCAATTTGGGCCTTTTAGTAAGGAGGTTGGACTTTAACCTGAGGATAGTGACATGCAGCGGAGAACATCATGGAATACCCATTTGTATCGTAGAGGAACTTCTCCAGCTTCAGTATAGAGGATGAACTGGAGGGACTAGACAGGTGGGGCCAGAAAGAAGAGTTCCCACTAACCTAGGTGAGATGCTGGTGGCTGGGACCAAGGTGGGGGTGGGGAGAGGTAGGCAGAGCTGGAGAGGTAACCTGGAGGTGGACCCATCAAAAGCCTGGGTTGGACTGATGGACGGATTAGAGGGGGGCATAGGTAGAAGGAGGTCATGAACAAATCCCATGCATTTGCTTGGGTAGTAATACCATTCTCTGATCATCGGGCACAGAGCAAGTTTGGGGTGATGGATAACCAGTTGCGTTTGGGACGTGAGGAGTTGGAGAAGCCGGGGGACATCCAGAAGCAGCTGGGGCTTGAGGTCTAGAGCTCGAGAGGGACGTGTCGGCTGGAGACACAGACCTGGAAGTCATCAGTGTGGGTTAAAACCAAGGTGGGATGAGCTCACTCGGGAGGGGTGTGTAGATGGAGGAGAGGAGGCTCAGAACAACAGCATTTATGGGAGAGGCCAAGAAGAAAAGGCCCACCCCCACCCCCACCCCAGACAGGAGGGGGACCAGTCAAGCTGCAGGAAAGCCCAGAGAGGCGGGAGTGGTTAGCAGTCAAATACTGCCAAGAGGTCAAGTTAAATAAGGAAGGACTGATAAAGGGCCACGGGATTCCCCCACAAGGAGGCCAGTGGCAACCACCAAGAGATCAGTTTCCATGGCAGAGCTGGAAGGCAGTGGGCTGAGAGTGGGAAGTGAGGAAGCAGAGACTTTTCCAATAAATGTGACCGGCCAGGGGAGGGGTGGCTGAGAGAGAGACTGGGGTGGTTGGAAGGTGGGGGAGAGAGTTTTCTGTCTGTAGCTGAGTCTACACCCTGGTGGGAAGGACCCAGAGCGAAGGACAAGGGGAAGACCCATTCTGAAGAGTGAAGGCTCATTAAGAAAGAGGAACCTGAGGCCTTAAGCCAGCTGCCCATTTTTATAAATAAAGTTTTATTCAAACATAAGAAAAGAGAGGAAGCTGAAAGGGGGGACCCGAGGGGGGAGAGATAATGATGCAGGCGAATTGAGAAGTTTGGTGTCAGCCTGAAGGAGCATCCTGGGCTTTCGTTTTCTGTGGAAAGGCAAAAGCAGTGGAAATCTGAGATTCACAACCATCTCATTTAGACAACTGTGGTCAATCTGTCTTTGTGGTTTTACCTCAATACTACGGGACCTAATTCTCAAATTCACATCTGAAATACAATAAAAATGCAAATCTGGAAGAATTGCAGGAAGGCCAGTTTGAATGAGTGAATATTGTTTAAAAAAAAAAAAAGTAAAGAAACAGGGGCACATGGGTGTGGCCCAGTGGTTGAGCGTCTGCCTTTGGCTCAGGGCGTGATCCCGGGTCCTGGGATCGAGTCCCGCATCGGGCTCCCCCCTCTGCCTGTTTCTGTCTCCCCTCCCCCACCTCTCTCTCTGTCTCTCATGAATAAATAAATAAATAAAATCTTAAAAAAAAAAAGAAAGAAAAAGATAATTTTATTCATTTCAGGTACATACAGTAACACAAAATATTACCTAGTGGTTGGGAAAGAATCGTTTGTAATTAGCATAGAAATTGTTTGGAATGTAAATTAGTTTTTCTGAAGTACTTGACTAGGCTTAAAAACAGTACTTTAGTATTTTAAGAATTCCCCTTGTGGGGTGAAACCACTTTATATCTATTTTAAGACCTTGTTAAGTCTGCTTAAATGTAGTTAATTTCTTTTTTTTTTTTTCTGGAAAAGATACCGGCTACATCAGAAAACTGTTTCTGGCAAAGGTAAGACCGTGCAACTGTGCACCGCACAGGCACTTTCCAAAGGCCATTTCCACCAGAGAGCAGATCTGATTGCCGGAGATTGTTACTAAGGGAACAGTGGAGCGTGAATATAAATTTCATTTCACAAAAGACCTAACTAAAGTATTGATCCAAAGGGATCAGCCAGTGCGTACAGGATGAGAAGCCTTTTTCTAATTGAAATGAACACACATGTGGACAGGGCGTGCCTACGTGCGCGTGCAACCTTAGGCTCTCACCTTGGCCCGAAAGTCTCTCCTTTTTAGCTGCGGCCCAGATAAGGAGGCCTGGGAGGTTAGAGAGCCAGGGGCTGGGGCTCGGGCCTGCCTTGCTCTCTTCTCACTTGAGAGAGGAACAAAGCTAGAAGCGTTGACACCAAGCCAGTAGCTCCCCAGAACCGGAGCCGTCAGTGCTATCAGTGGGGACAGCGTACTACCGCGGGCAGTGGTGTGATTATTTATTGAACAACAATGCTGGCCGGGCCTTCATCCGATATGCTCACAACCACCTTAGGTATTATCCCCATTTCAAGATGGGGAAGCTGAGTATTCTGTGCTGAGTTGTGCTCAGGATCACAGGCCCATGAAGGGCTGTCAGGACCCCAAAACTCCACGGTTGTGGGTTTTATTTTTTCACCACTCCCCATGATGGGCCTCAGGTTAGGCGTGCGGTTGCACATTAGCATCTCTGGCCTGGGCAAGGCAGCCAGGCACCTCTTGGATTTTACTGTGTACCTCATTCTCCAATCCCCTTTACAATCTCCATCCCCACAGGCATTCTGGTGAACTTGCTCATGTCTATTTTTTTTTTAAAAGATTTATTTATTTGGGTGCCTGGGTGGCTTAGCCGGTTAAGCATCTGCCTTTGGCTCAGGTCATGATTCCAGGGTCCTGGAATGGAGCCTCACATCGGGCTCCTCACTCAGCGGGGAGTCTGCTTCTCCCTCTCCTTCGGCCCCTCTCCCCTGAATTTTTAAAAAAGATTTATTTATTTATTTATTTATTTATTTATTTATTTATTTATTTGGAAGAGGCAAAGAGAGAGACAACCGAATTGGGGGGCAGGGAGTAGGGCAGAGGGAGAAGGAGAGAATCTCAAGCAGACTCCCCGCTGAGTGTGGAGCCCTCTGGGGCTCCATCTCATGACCCTGAGATCCTGCTCTGAGCTGAAATCAAGAGTCTGAAAAAAAAAAAAATCAAGAGTCTGATGCTTAACTGACTGTCACCCAGGTGCCCCTTTGCTAATGTCTTTAAATGCATGCATACCCTTGAGAAGAATGTGACATTGTTTTGAATATGCATGCATTCTATTATTATTGCGGGGGGTAGGTAAGAACACTTGACATAAGGTCTACACTCTTATTTTTAAGTATAAAATACAGTATTGTTAACAATAGGCTGTATACTGCATAGGGCTCTAGGACTCAACTTATCCTGTATAAATGAAACTTTGCACCTTTGACTACTAACACCCTATTTCCACCTCCCCACGCCAGCCCTGATAACCACCATTCTGCCCTCTGCTTCTATGAGTTTGACTATTTTAGATCCCTTGTATAAGTGATATCTTGGGGACGCCTGGGTGGCTCAGCGGTTGAGCGTCTGCCTTCAGCCCAGAGTGTGACCCTGGAGACCCAGGATCAAATCCCATGTGGGGCTCCCTGCATGGAGCCTGCTTCTCCCTTTGCCTGTGTCTCTGCCTCTCTCTCTCTCTCTCTCTCTCTCTCTCTCTCTGTGTGTGTCTCATGAATAAATAAATAAAATCTTTAAAAAAAAAAGTGATATCCTGTAGTACTCATCCTACTATAATTTCACTTAGCATTATGTCCTCTAGGTTCATCTGTATTCTTGCAAATGGCAGGATGTCCTCCTTTTTAAAATATTAATATTAATTAATGCATGAATAATATTCCATCATATATATATCACATTTTCTTTTTTATTTACTTAGAGGGAAAGAGAGAGAGGTGTGTGCCTGAGCAGGTGGGAAGGGGCAGAGGGAGAGGGAGAGGGAGACAGAGAATCTTAAGCAGGCACCATGCCCAGTGTGGAGTCCAATGCAGGGCTCAATCTCATGACTCTGAGATCATGACCTGGGCCAAAATTAAGAGCTGGATGCTAACAGACTGAGCCTGTAGGCACCCCTGAGAGATTTTATTTTTAAGTAATCTCTACACCCTATGTAGGGCTGGAAATAACAACCCCAAGATCAAGAGTCGTGTGCTCCACCAACTGAGCCAGCCAGGTGCCCCAAAATATCACAGTTCCTTTATTCATTTGTCTGTCAATGGACCTTTAGGTTGCTTCCGTGTCTTGCCCATCATAAGTAATGCTGCAATGAACATGAGAGTGCAGATATCTCTTTGGAGCCTGATTTTAATTCCTTTGGATATATACCCAGAAGTGAGATTGCTGGATCATATGGTAGTTCTCTTATGCATTCTAAATTTATATAAAAGGTACTGTGCTATAAATCTCATTCTCTTTTTGCCAATCAGTTCTGTATTTTTAAGATCTATCCACGTTGCTGTATGTACATCTGGTTCATTGGATGACATAATATTCTGAAATACTCATTTATAACATTTTACCTAGCTAGTTCCCCATTGATGGACACCAAGGCTGGCTCCCTCCCGGCTGCCACAAGCAGCCCTGTGTTGAACTCCCTCGCGCATGTCCCCTTGTGGACTTGTCTGAGAACTTTGCCGAGATATGGACACAGAACTGGTATCGCACACGAGGTCCAATGGGATGGGCACACTCACTTTCACTAAATAATACTAAAAAGACAATGCCAATTTACATTTGCACAAGAATTGCGCAAGAGTTTCTATTTCCCCACATCCTTGCCAACACTTGGCATTACTCACTTTTCAAATTTTGCCAATTTAATGGATGTTGATTGTTATGCCACCTAAGTGTGCATTTCTTGGATCACTAATGAATTTGAACATTCCTTTCTGTATTATTGGTCTTTTGAGCTTCTTTTTAGTGAATTGACTCTTTGCATCTTTGCCCATTTTTCACTGGGTCTTGTTGACGTGCAGGAATTTCTTGCATATTGTAGATATTAAAGCCTTAAAGTTTTAGGGATTACAAATATCTCCTTTCAGTCTACCATCTATGTTTAATTTTATTAATTTATTTATGTTAATTTTATTTATGGTTTCTAGTTGAAAAGTGAACATCATAATATCTATATTATTTATCTGTTTTGCAGTTGGTGTCTTAGGGTCTTATTTAAGTCTTGCCCCACTCTTGGGACACAGGGAGTCATACCTCTTCCATTTCCTTTATTGGCTTTACAGTTTTGCCTTTCGCATTTTGGTCCTTAATCCACTTGGAGGCCATCTTTACGTGGATGTAGAAGTAGAGACCCAACTAAATTTTCTCTCAAAACTATGATCTAGCATTCCCCACAGTATCTAAACAACCTAGCCTTTCTTCTCTAAGATCTTATGTATTTATTTATTTGAGAGAGAGAGAGAGCACACAAGCGGAGGAGGAGCAGAGGAGGAGGGAGGAGAGGGATAAGCTGACTTGGCGCTGAGCATGGAATCCCATGCAGGGCTCAGTCCCACAACCCTGAGATCACGACCCCAGCTGAAACCAAGAGTTGAACGCTTACCCAAGTGAGCCATGCAGGCACCCTCAAGGTATATTATTAAGTGAAAAAAGTAAGGTGTAGAATAGTGTATATAATATGCTACTTTGGAGGCATCTGAGTGGCTCGGTTGGTTAAGTGTCTGCCTTCAGCTCGAGTCATGACCTCAGGGTCCTGGGATTGAACCCAAGTCAAGCTCCCTGCTCAACAGGGAATCTGCTTCTCCCTCTGCCTCTGCCTCCACTTCCCCTGCTCGTGTGCTCTCTAAAATAAATAAATAAATAATAAACAAATAACTAATAAATAAATAAATAAAATCTTTTTTTTAAATGTTACTTCTGTATAAAAGGCTGGGCAGGATAGAATCCATATTAAATTTACATATATATTTATGTAAATACATAAATATAAAGAAATATGTTTTCTATATATAAACTGTGAAGGGACAGAAGCATAAGAAACTAAGACTTGGTGATTTCTTTGGAGGTCAGGGAACTTGAGCAGACAGGAGACAAGGATGGAAGAGAGATTTTGGCACTTTTGGTTCTGAATCATGTGACTGTATAAACCATTCAAAAAGTCACCTAAAATAAGAGAAAAATTGATGTAGCTCTTTAGCTACATTTCTGTTTTGCCATATAAAAGTAAGAATAAATTTGTCGAATTACTAAAAAGAAAAATCCAGCTGGAATCTTGACTAGGATAAAAACCCTTGCTCTTCACTGCTCTGCTCCTTCCCCAAGTATCAGAAGTGCAACGAAAGAGACAAGGTACCGAAGCCAGGAGACCCTGGTCAGGTGGGTACCAGGGCTGGAAACAGTTAAGAATTCAGGAGAAAAAGTCACCACGTGGTAAATGGCTGTTGTTTTCCTTTTAAACACTGGCCATTCAGAGAACCAAACTATTCCACTCCTTTATGTTTGCCTAACAGTTTTATTAAGGAATTGCATCTCTGGGGAAGAAGGAAAAAGAAGTATTGAATAGAGATCTTTGGAACACCTCCGCCAGGAGCAACGGCTGCTTGATGCCTAAGTGTTGGGTAAAACCTTGTCACCCACCTGGTGGCAGGTTATCTTAACTGCAGAAGGGTGGGGGCTGAGGAAAACTGCCTGTGTCCAGCTGAGTTTACAAATCAAACCCAAGAAGGGCAGCCCAGCAGGCTTTGCAAACTTGTTTGCTTTGTTTATTTTTCTAAAGATCAGTCCAGCTTCTTGTCCTGAAGGATCATAGATTCCAAAGGAGTAGTCAAAAATTAATGAGAACTCCCAGTAATGAGCCTATGACTAAAATTATGGAAAATCCACTAATTATAGACTATGCAGCCACCTAACCAGCACTTGGAGCCAGGCCTCTGTGGGGAGGAAAAGAGGGAAGGTCATGGATGCAACCTGTGCTGGACCGTCCTTCCTTCCTGCTGCCACTGCCCTGCTCCCTGGGCTTGGGGGCCTCACAGCACCCAGCACTTCCTGCCCCTGAGCTCTGACCCTGCACCTCCACCCCCACCAGGTCAGGCTAGGCCCTGCTCCTAAGGGCTCTGTAGGGCCAAATTCCTGGAAACTACAAAATAGGGCCCACAGTGGAGGTGGGGGCCTGTTTTCCCCTCAGTTCTGGGAAGCAGTGGGGGAGGGATGCTGGGAGAAGGAAGAAGGTAGAAAAGGCAGACAAAATGCCCATTATACCCAAGCCCGTCAATTTCCTTTTTTCATCTCTTTATCAGTGTTTGCGACTGAGCTTCTTATCAACAGGAAACGCCTGCCTAAGGGGACGAGGCAGGTCCAGGAGGACTGGACGCCAGGGACTGGGAATTCTGGGTAGTGCGCTGCTGCTGTCCAGCCTCACCGAGTGGCCTCATGATCCCCAGGACCCAGTAAGGCTCTTTGCCTTGGTATCCGGTGAATCCTTAGGTCTGTGCAGTGAGACTGCACACCAGACAGGCCCCGAGGCCAAAAGGTCTGCAGGACGGTGTGTGTGTGGGGTGGGGGTGGGGGGCTCCATCCCTACCCTCTGTGACCGAGGGCAAGTCACCAAACAGCTCAAGCTATGAAATGAGGTTTGCCCTTGGCCCTAAAACCCACCAAACCCCCTCCTTTCTAGCCGAGCAGAGGCCAAGTGACCTGCCAAGGTCACAGGCAACTTAGTGACAGTCACCCCAATTGGCCCTTCTAGTGTGTTTGCCTCGAGCCTTCAGAGGATGGCACTTGTGCTGGGCATCCAGGGCTGGGACCATTAGTGCTTGGCAGAGACTTCCAGACCAAGGGGAGGAGCGGCCCTCTAGCACTGATTGACCTCCTACTACGTGCCAGGTGCTTTAAAAACACTGATCACCAGACCAGGACGGGGCTCCCACATGGGGCTCCCAGGAGAGGGACGGACTGAGGGTCAGATTTCACAGGAGGCAAAGATCACATCTTAGTGCTGAAAATAAACGCCCAAGAGGGATATCTGGGCCAAGCTGGCCTCTATGGGTGGCTCAGAGGAACAGGTTTATCTAGACGTCTTTCTTCAAACTGCCAGAAGCCTGAATCCAGAGTATGGGAACTGGCTGTCCTCCTGGTTAGGAGGCAGGAAGGTTTACGTAGAACAGAGCATGGGCTACCTCGCTCCCCGCTCCTCTGCCCTCCACCTACCAGCTGCTCTCCGGCCGCCACGCTCTGCTTTTGGTGGTGGCCGGGATCAAGGAAATTCCAGTGCGCCTCTTGCCCTGTCCTCGTGTCTCCCTGGACAACCCCACGCTTCCCCCTCACCTCATCACTTGCTCCTGCAGTTGGGATCTAGGTCAGTAAGAGTGGGTGGGTGAGAAAGAACAGAGAAGAGACTCATCCAGACGTGACACCCCGCAGGGCAGCAGTGATAACACTTTAACCTGGAATCTGCCCGAAAATAGACTGTGTGTCTATGACATTATGCAAATTATATGCAAAGTCAAGAAGCCCTCTGTCTCTATTTCTAGCAAACTGAATGTGGCCCTGGTGGAAGCAGCTCCTTCCAAGAGTCGCCCACCTAGAGTGACGCCGGCGCAGATAGCATCAGTCGCCGCCCTGGGAGACTGGACCCAGGACGTGCACCCCTCCGCTCTACCCCCAGGGCTGGGCCTTTGACACAGGGGGACTGTGTGCCTTGGTCCGTTAGTCTTGATGCAAGGGAGGATTCGGGGGAAGCAGAGCACCTTCCTTGAAGGATGATGTGGGGTGGGACTGAGGGAGACTGATGACCCGGACGGAGGAAGGGAACTGACCTTGAGGGCCTGACTACCTTGAGGCCTGGGCAGGAGAAGGGGTGGTCCTCAGCTTGGACGCTCACGCTCTAGACCACCTTCACCTGCACCCCCCGCCCACGTGGGCATGTTACAGACATTCGTCATCCCTTAGGGAGGTTTCTTTCTTTTTTTTTTTGTATTATTTTAATAATAAATTTGTTTTTTATTGGTGTTCAATTTGCCAACATACAGAATAACACCCAGTGCTCATCCCGTCAAGTGCCCCCCTCAGTGCCCGTCACCCAGTCACCCCCACCCCCCGCCCTCCTCCCCTTCCCCCACCCCTAGTTCGTTTCCCAGAGTTAGGAGTCTTTATGTTCTGTCTCCCTTTCTGATATTTCCTACCCATTTCTTCTCCCTTCCCTTCTATTCCCTTTCACTATTATTTATATAGGGAGGTTTCTTATTACACATATGATCCTCTCTCTCTTTGTACAGGTAAGGAAATTAGGAGTCTGGGGTCCCCCAGGAAAGTTGGGCAAAACCTGCAAAGCAGTCAGTGGGTTTTCTTCCTCCACAGGCAGACGGGTTCTCTAGGCCCTACGTGGGGGACCGCGGCTAGGACACGGTGATCTCCCAAGGACTCTTCTAACCCTGGAGGGCAATGGGCCAATTCTCCTTTCTCTGACCCTGGGCCATGCGCAAGCACAGAGAGGACATCAGGGCGGGAATGTACGGACCCGGTCTGCAAGCACACAGGGAGGGGAAAGGCTGCCTTTGTAGGATGCCAGGAACGCTCTCATTTCCCCAAAGCTGGTCTACGAGGTCCTCTGGGAAGAAGGTCACCGCCTGGTTGGGGCAGCGGTGTAGGGGTTCGGGAGCGGGGGCGGTGCGGTCCATGGACACAGGCACCGGGAGGCCTTAGCAGGCTCCAGGCATGAGGTCCGTCTGCGGGGAGCAGGGTGGGCCTTCGGTGGTAGGAAGAATTAGGGTACCCCTTCTGCGGTTCCCTAGGAGGGCCTCTAATACAAAGACGCAGGTTTTTCTAGGCTGGGAAGTCGGATGGATGAGTCCCCTCTTTCAGTACCTTTCTCCCCCAGGTTCTTCCTTGCCCCCAGGGGCAGGAGCGGGGCTGGGATAGGGGGTGGGACAGGTGGGGGTGGGACAGGTGGGGGGGTCATCCTTGCAAGCCCAGGATGCCAAGATGTGACCCCAAGGCCTGCGCGCCCCTTCCCATTCTAGGGGGGCGAGCGCTGACTCCAGGCAAGGTGGGGGGCCCCCCTGGGGGAGGGAACCGAGAACAGAGACTTGAGGCGGCCGGGTCCACGCGGCCTCCGCGCAAAGCCGCGGAAAGCTCCTCGCTCGGCGGCTCTCCGGGGACGGTTCCTGCCAACCCGCCGCCGCCGCCGCCGATGCTCCCGCCCGGGAAGGCCCGCGGGTCCCCGCGCAGGGGCGGGGCGGGCGGGGCGGGCGCGGGGCCGCCGGCAGCCAGCAGAGGGCGCTGCCCCCAGGCTGCTCCCCGCCCGGACCGACCGCGGCCTGCGCGCCCCGGGGTCGGGGCTGCGCCAACGTGACCGGCCCGGGAGGGAGGCCCGAGGCCGGCCCCGCTCCGCGTCCCCCTGCGCCGAGCCGCTGCAGAGGCGCCAGCCCCACAAGACTCCGCAGGAGCTCGAGATGCAACCGTGCTTTATTGAGGACCTACTAGGTGCTAAGCACGAGCTAAGCGCGCCCACGGCCAGTACCTCCAGGTAAGAGGCTGCATTTGGGCCCGGGGACACCTGCCTGCGCCCACACAGGAGCTCCCGGGGCTTCCTCCCCTCCCGAGCCACCAGAGCCACCAGCCAGGCTCACCCAGCGCTGCGGCCCCTGACCTCAGACCTTCTCCCCTCGGGGATTTTCCAGCCTCCACGGCCTTCAGATTCTGGCTGTGGAGTCCTCCCAGGAGAGCTTTGCCAGAGAAAATCTGGCACGAGGGTGGGGGGCGGGTGGAGGTGGGGAGAGGGGGTTTCTGGCTCCTGGGCTGGGTGGGTTCCAGGGTCGGGAAGATGCGAAAGCGCCCCCCAGCCCCCAGCTCATCTGAGGACCCACCAGGCCCCTCTCACTTTTTTGTTTTCACCCAGTTTCACTTCCTGGTTCTCCTGGGCGCCTTGCACAACCAGGGGAGATTGGCCTGGGAAAGTGCCCCCGGGGCGGAAGCGGGGCAAGCAAGCCGCGGGCGGAGGCTGTGCTGGGTCATTTACGCAGGAGGGGAGGAGGCTGTGTTTGTCACCTCCGGGGGAGAACTGAGGGTCCTCCTCCAACCCTGCCCCAAGGGCTGCCATGCCAGGTCTTCCAGAGCTTGGGACTGACTGTCCCTGTCCCTGGCCTGAGCCCCCCCCTCCCCCCTCCCCATCCCCCGACCCTCAGGCTCGACCTCCAATCCACCCACCTCCAGTCCATCCACCCGCCCAGGGTTTGGGGTAACGTCTTCATTGCATGGACATACACCCTTGACATTGCCAAATGCTGAACTTCCCGTGTGTTTCTGCACCGCCACCAGGTTCTTCCTAGACACACACTGTCTGGGGCCTGGCCAAGGCTGTGGGCCTGGGCCTGGGCCTGGGCCAGGGGCCAGTGGAGAGCAGGAACCTGGGTGCTGGAGGCTTGCTGGCTGGAGCCAAATTTCTTCTGAGCCTTGGAGGCCCTGTGGGAAGGGAGGCCCTTAGCTCTACTCGGTCCTGGATGGAGAACGCTAAGCCACGGAGTGGGGTGAGTGGCTGGTTGGCCTGCCAAAAGGCCCAGGGCTGTCTGAATCCAAGGATGGCTGCTGGTTTGAACTAAGGCAGGAACTGGAGCTTGTAGAATCTGTCTACGAGGCCTTTCAGGCACTCCTGGCCTCAGATAAAGTTACTTTCAAATCCCCACCTTGGGGCAAATTGCCAGGGGCTGGGGCAAAAGGAGCCCAAGGGCCAGATGAACGGATCTCTGACCTGGGCTGAAATTTCAAAGACAATTAGAGCTGAAAAAAACCTCAAAGGGCATCAGGACTGGATCTCAATATGTAGATGAGGAAACAAAGGTCCTTGAGAGTGAAGGCCTCTTTCTTGTCACCTAGGGCAATTGCCCAGGACCAGGACGTGGGTCTCCTGACTCCCAGCGGAGCCATTCCCCAGGTCTGCTCGACTTCAACATCTCTCTGGTTCTGAAAGTCCTGGGCCTCGTCCATCTGACCTACTACCTGACCCACTGCCCTCTGACCCTGCCACACCTGCAGCAGGACTCCTTGGGCTTAATGCTGTAATAAGTGAGCTAGCACAGGGGTGGGGAAAGGGCCCAGGATCAGGCCCCAGCTCTCCCAGGCAGCTGGCACTCAGCTCACCCAGAAGACAGAGGCCCTAGGCCTCATGGAGCTGAGATAGAAATCCACAGAGAGAAAATGATGGGCCCTGGGTGTAGGGCTTATGCCAGAGGCAGGCTGTCCACCGAAGGCTAGACAGGGCCCTGGTCACCCTGGCAGCTCCGGTGGGGCCGTGAGGTTGACCGAGGGCAGGGGGTAAAGTGCAGGCCCGGGCTCTGGGCCCAGGACTGGGATTCCCTGGCCCGGCCACCCTGGCTCCAGGGCCTCTTTTGCATTCTGTCCTGGGGGTGGTAGGGGCTGCGCCCAGGGCATGAGGGTGGGGAGGGAGCCAGGCGTCAGGGAGCCTGCTGCTTTGAGCAGGCCAGACGGCGCGGGATCGGGTTTCAGCCCAGCTGTATTTTTGGCTGGGTGAGCCGGCGGGGCAGGCAGGGCCGCCCAAAGAGGGGCACCCTCCTCCCCAGCACACATACTCACACTACCTCTACCCAGATAGGCCGCGTCTGCCGCCCACCCCACGCGCGCTCTGCAGGCAGAGGGGAGTCCGGCTTCAGGCCTGGGGCTAGTGAATCACTTTGGGCTTCTCGAGACCGTTGCTCAGTTTCTGAAGTGTCTTCTTGATCCGCAGCGCAGTGAGGCGGGCGGAGGGGTTGGGGTACCAGCACTCCCGCATCATCTGAGCCAGGCCGGAGAGGACCTGCAGAGGAGAGGAAGCGGAGACTCGGGTCAGGGAAGCTGAGCAGGCGGTGACACGGAGGGTGCCCCGGGACAGAGAGACAGAAGCAGGACAGAAAGGACGGGAAGAGGAAGATGGGAGTGTTGAGGATGGAGAGAGGAAAGCCTGCGAGGTGGGGGGGGGAATGGAGGCAAGGATGAGAGGAGAGACCCAAAGATGGAAGATGAAGGCAGTGGGGACGGGGGAAGGCAGCAGGCAGGGCAGGAGGAGAGCTGGAACTCAGCTTTTCGGGCGCACCCAGGCCCCCTTTGGTGAGGAGTGTCTGTGGAACACCTTACACCCACCCCACCCACCTCCCCCAAGATCCGAGGATTGGGAGATGTGCAAGCCCGGGGGCTCCCCTCTGCTGTCAGACTGGACCCAGCGTGGAGGGCAAGGACTCCCCAGCGCCTCCCCCAGCCCAGCCTGGGCCCCCTGGAGGAGTGTCCAGGATGAAGCCATCCCAGGAAGCTCAGTGGCCCCAGAGTGAGCCAGCTTCTCCTCCATCCCAAAACTCAAGCTGGCCTGAGTGTACCTGTGTGTGCCTAGCAGCGCATATATGGGGCCGTTTGTGGATAAGCATGTACAGAAACACGCGTGTGTCTATGCACATGTACATACATACATGTACATTCCTTCCTTCCGGAAACACTGGTTGAGCACTCATTTGTGTGCCAGCCCGGGGACAGATAACAGGGATATAAGGCGGCAAGGGGGGACACGTTCTTCGTCTTCAGAGGGCCGAGAGTCTGGCATGGATGCGCATGCCTGTGTATCTGTGAGGACGTGTTCGTGCAGAAGCGGGTGCCCGCCTTTATGCGTCCACGTCCACGTGTGTATGTGTCTGATATGCATGTGGAGCGTTTTGAGGAAAAAACGAAAACAGCTGCAAGTTCAGAGCAAGAAATGAGGCAGAGAGGCTGACTATTCGCCGCGAGATAGAAGGTTCTGAAATATCTCCGAGTAACCCAAATCTCGGGGGGTCCGCAGGCCAGGGATGTGGGAGGGAGGACCCAGGGAGGTACCCTGGCATCTCTCCTCCGGAATCCATGCAGGTGAAGCAGAGACCTCAGGCACGTGTTCCCGGGGCCAGAACTCCCAGCTGTGAGCCCCTTCCCCATGGCATCCCCAGCCCCCCCGCGGAGGCCTCACCGGGTCTGCGGCCAGCCGGTTGGGGATGGTGGGAGTCTGCTGATCAACACACACCACCTTCTTCATGTCCTCGAAGCTGGGATCATTGGGCACCACGTCATAGAAGGGTGGCCTGTAGTCCTCCACGATGCCTGAGGATGGCGGGGGCACGGACAGTCACTTGGCACCCCAAGAAGACCCATTCCATCCCGGGGAGAGCCTTGCCCCACCTTCTGCACGTTGTCTTACCCGTGTCACCCCCGAGAGGGCCACGATAACATCATCAATATATTTTCAAAGAATAAGGATTACGGCTGTTGATTTTGCACTCACCAGGTGCCAGGCATTGTGCTATGAACACTTTCATGCTTTATCTCGTTCGTCTTTGCGACAACCCCACGGGTATTACCGTAACCTCTATTTTACAGATGAAGAAACTGATGCTCAAGGAAGTGGAGCCCAAGGTTACACAGCCAGGAAGGGCAGAGTCAAGGCCTGAACTCCTCTCGTCGATTCCTAGGCCGGACCCTGTTCCGGTCTCTCCACGCTGCCTCCCACCCCGGGCCTGGGCACCGCTCCCAGGCCCCAACTATCACAGATGCCCGATAAAAACATGGACTGGGCACGTACGCTGTGCCAGGCACTGTCCCGACTGCACTGCATTAAATCCTCACAGCAACCCCGTAAGTCGCACTACCAGCTCCACTCTATGGACAATGCAGCTAAGGCCAGAGGGGTGAGGAAACTCGTCTAAAAGCACACAGGTAGCGCGTGACTGAGCTGAGATTTAAGCCCAGATGGTCTGCACATTCTTGACCTGGGAGCAGTGCCGAAGGGAGGGGAGCTGGCCTGCTGCTGGGGGGACAAGGTGGCGCGAGGAGAAAGGACTTTTACCCAGGTCCACGTAACAGCCACCCCGTCCCAGAGACGGCACAGGCCTCGCTGCGTCCCCTCGCCATCCCTTAGCGGAGCCTTCTCAAAATGCTGCCTGGGGAGCCGCCCACAGCTCAGGCAGGAGAGGCCAGGCCCAGAGAAGGTGCCCCGGGCACCCTCCTGCTCCCGGCCTGAGGCTGGGGGCCGTGGCCACGCAGCCGCAACCTCAGTAGAGCCTCCGCCAGCTGTTCTCCCCGTGGCGGGCTTCCAGGCCGGCCCCTGTGCCGCTCCGGCCCTAATCAGCGCTGCACAGAGGCCTGAGCGTGTCTAATGGGCCTTTAATCAGCGCCGGGGCTGACACCAGATTACAGTGTTTATAATGCGCCACGGATCTGTGTGGGGTTTTCAGAGCTTCCCTCCGCCCCAGGAGCCTGCAGTCGGCCTTCCCCCTTCCCGTAGGCCCTGGCCGGCGCAGCCTTCCCTTCCTGCCCGCACCGGCCCAAGGGGCCTCCACTCCCTCCAGGTGTCCCTTCCGCAGCCCCAGTCTTCAGAGCCTACGCAGGGAGTTCACATCTGAAGGGCCAGGAATCTGAGCCCCTAGAGAGTCTCCCACAGGGACTGGTGACCCCCCGGCCTCCACCTGTTGATGCTGAGGGTAAATGAGGCCTGGCATGGGGCTGGCTCCCAGCAGATGCTCAGGAAATGAGAACGTCCCTGTCCCCAAGGAACAGAGCGCTCCAGTCATATCTTGAGGTCGTTCCCGACCTGTCGGGGCCTCCAGCAAGCCCTCCCCAGGGACAGCCTGACGAGTCTCTCCACCTGGTCCAGAATACCACCCGTCATCCATACACGCACACACCCCCCCAAACCCGGGCCCGGAGGGCACGGGCCACAGGGCTGCCCCCGTACTGGCCAGCAGGACTGAGGTCCCCCCACCTGCTCCCGGCCCCTCCAACGGCAGCCAAAGTCCCAAGGAGGCAGCGATAAGCAGGCAGCGCGGACACTCTCAGCGCCCGCATTTCTGTAGCAAAGCACCCGTGGCCTCCGCGTCACACCGCCTGGTTTCGGACCCCGGTGCTGCCCCGAGCCAGCTGCAATTCTCTACCTCGGGACCCTCACCTGGGAAGGGGCTGGTCTCACATTATTACGATAAACTGCCACTGATATTTACTGGGCCCCAGAGTAGCTCCAGATCCCGCCCGAGGATCATCTCGACAACTAGAACCATCTTCATTCTCGTTTTCAAGTGAAATTGAGGCCCAGGGAGGTTAAGTAACCTGCCTGTGGTCGGGGGGCAAAACCGGGAGCGGAATCCAGGCAGTCTGATTCCCACCGCACGCTCTTGACCACAGGCCGATGCCAGCTTTGCCAGCACGGGATGTCGAACTAAGATACTACACGGACACAGCATGACATCTGGCACACGTTTAGGCTCAAGAAAGCTTAGTTGCTCCTGATATTTCTGTTATTACTACTTATCCAAGATTTCACAGCCAGCCTCCCTCCCGTCACAGCCAGGCTCACGGATTCAGAGTCACACCTCAAGGGTCATTCAGTTGAGCCCTCAGGCCACGGGCGCCAGCCGTGGCAGGAAGGCCCCTGTCTCCTGCCCGTCTGCCTGTCCACACGTCCGCCCCGTTCCTCCCTCCCCACCCCGTGCAGGGCAGGCCCTCACCGTTGACAATGGTCCGACGGGCAATCTCCCACAGCACCAGACCAAAGGCCCAGATGTCCGTCCACTTGTAGGACTCGAAGCAGTCGGTGCGGATCTGCTCTTCCAGCACCTCGGGGGCCATGTACCGCTTGGTGCCCACTCGCGGGTTGTTGCCGATGTCCAGGTAATCGCTACCCTGGGAGTGCATCACAGCCAGGCCTGTGGGCACCGGGCCTGTCACTCCTGCCGCTCGCCCGAGCCCACAGACAGGGTGGCCCTGGAGGCTGGGGTGCAGGAGGCAAGGTGGGGATGGAGAGAGGTGGTGGAGCAGAGAGCAGCAGGCAGAGGGACACCTGTCCTGGGGCGGGCGGGGGACCGCAGCCCCCTAAAACACCTGTCCCGGCGACGGCGACGCTCTGCTCGCCTAAGCGCTCCCCCAAGCGCCCGAGGACCCAGAGACACGGGAGTAGGCAAGGCCGGCGTTGTCATGCCTGTTTTCCGGGCGGACCCCCGAGGCCTGCTGAGGGCGCAGCGCAGCCAGCGAAGCGGGGGTGAAACCCCGGGCTCCCGGCGCCCCGCCCCGGCTCCCAACTCCCGGAGCCAGGGTGCTGTGCCGGAGGAGTCGGGCCTGCAGAGCCGCAAGGCAACCTGTGAGGCCAACGGGCGGGCGAGGGCACAAGCCAGCACAAGCCAGCGAGGAGGGGCGCGTTCAAAGCCCGCCCGGCCGCCGCCCCGCGCACCCCGCACTCACCCAGGTCGGCGATGCAGCACTGCAGGTTGCTCTTGACCAGCACGTTGCGGCTTTTGAGGTCCCGGTGGGCGATGGCCGGCTTGCCCTGGGTGCCGAAGATCTCCACGTGCAGGTGGGCCAGGCCGCAGGCGGCGGACACAGCCAGCTTCAGGGCCAGCTGGGGCTCCAGCGTCTGCCTCTGCAGGAAGTCGTAGAGCGAGCCGTGCTCGTGGTAGTGCGTGATGAGCCACAGCTGCGTGCTCGAGTTGCGGGACGTCATGTCCGAGGCGATGAAGCCTGCGGGCAGAGGGTCGGGCGGCTCGGCCGAGGGGCGAGGGGCCAGGGAGGCTGGGCTGATGGGGGTCAGGGTCGGGGCTGGGGACAGAGGGTAGAGGGTCAGGGCAAAGCCGGGGCGGCGGTGGACGCTGGTTCGGCTTAGGCCAAAGAGGAAGTTGGAGTCGAGGCCGGAGCTGGGGGGCCCCGGGGAGCCCTGAGGACCCCAGCCCCGAGTGCTCCCCACGTGCCTAGGATGTTGTCGTGTCTGAGCAGCACCGTATTGTAGATCTCGGTCTCCCGGAACCAGGACTGTTCGTCCCTCGAAGAGAAGATCTTGACGGCCACGCTCTCGCCGTGCCACAGGCCGCGCCACACCTCGCCGTAGCGGCCCTTGCCTGATCCGGTGGCGGGAGGGTGGGAAGGGTCACACGCTGGGCACACGCAGCCCCTGGGCAGGGCATCCCCAGAGGAGCCCCCCACCGCCTTGATGCTGTCCTGACCGCAGCTGCAGAACCCTCGATGAGGTTTCACCCGCTCCAGGCCTGCCCCCACTTGCCTTGCTACCCCCAGCCGCTGCAGAACCTTCTAGCCCAGACCCTCTCCAGGCCACCGCCTACCCAGCAGCGTTCCCTTTTGGGCCGGGCCTGCCCGGGACTCCGAGACCAAGAGCTCGCTCACTCCCACGAGCTCATGGGAGGCCCTGGTCTCATCCCCCCGGGGCTCCCCCACTGCTCACCTACACACTCCACCAGGGCCACCTGCCGTGCCACTGTCCTCTGCACCAGGAAGGGGAGTCCTGAGCCACTGCCCGTGGTACAGTCGCTGTCCAGGAGATCCTAGGGGGCCCGGAGAGGCCGCTGAGAGGCCCCCACCTGGCCCAGCCCATTTCTTCCTCCTAAAGCTGAGCCCCACTGCTGTGTCCCTACCTGCTCCAAACTTGCCCAGCGCCCACCCCCAGCCCCCACTCAGATCTCCGAGTGTTTGTGATTGTGCCTTTCTTGGCTGCCTGTCACTCGGCATCCCCTCTGATTCTGTGGCTCCTGCCTAGCCCCTCCCCTGCCCGTGTCCCAGGTTCCCCCAGGCCCATACCCCCAGCATGCTGTCCCCCTGCTCCGATGACTTCAGGATGAGGCTGGACTCGCCCAGCTCGCTGCGTAGGCCCCGCTGCTTCTCCTGCCTCCGCCGGACATGCCACAGGCCCAGGGCACCCAGGGCCACCAGGGCCACCACGGCCAGCACAGGGCCCAGGATCAGAGGCAGCTGGCCATCTACTTTCGGCTGCTCCGGAGGAATTTGGGTGGCTGGTGGAGGGGGGACACCGAGGCCCAGCTTCCACCAGGCTGGATCCCTCCCCCGACTCAGATCCCAGGGTCCTGCCGCGCCCCACCCCCCCCCATCCAGGCCAGAGCACAAGGTGGAAGCAGGGCAGGGAGGAAGGGTCTGAGAAGATGGGGAGGGCCTGCGGGGACCTGCACGTACCCTCCAGCACCAGGGACACGTTGTGGTTGCAGAGGGGGCTGTAGCAGCAGTAGTGGTTCACGAACTCGGTGGGGCGCCCCCGGCACAGCTCCTCGTGCAGGTTCCCGCAGCCCCGATGCTCCTGGGGGTGTCGGCCCTCCTCCCGCACCAGCACGACCGTGCACCAGGTCCCCTGGCAGGTAGGTCCCCTGCAGTGTGGGCTCTCACACGTGCAGGTCAGCAGCGGGCCCCGAGAGGGCTTCACCGGGTTGCCTGGGAGACACACTGGAAGCTCAGCGCTGTGGGCCGAAGTCCTGGGCGGGGCCCAACACCCATGTCTGACCCATTGCCCTTCCCTCTGACCTCTCAGACATACCCCTGAGGCCATGGGCCTTTAGTCCCAGCCTTGGATGATCCTTCCTTCCAGAACCTTACCCTCTGACACGATGAGAACCAGGCTTCATCCCCTCCCAGATCCGAGGACCTTCCCTCCTGGTTCTAGGCCCGGCCCTGGTCCCTGCCCCAACCCTGAGGGCTCTCCTAGGCCCTCCCTGCCAACATCCCCATTCTCTCGACCCCCCAGATACAGGTTCCCGCCCTGGAGGCCAGTAGGGCACCAGTCTGTGGGTTCAGATCAGAACATTGAGGGCTGGGGCAGCTGAGCCTGCCTCCCACTCTCCAGCCAAGCTCCTGAGTACCCACCCCCCTCCCCAGCTCCTCAAATTCAGCCCCAGCAAGAGCTGACCCCAGCCAGCCCTTCCTCCATCCAGGTCCCTGTCCCCCACCTGCTTCCCTAGTACTTACCCTGGGTCAGGCCCCAGGCCATCAGTAGCATCAGAAGGCCTCTCCTGGGCGGGTCCAAGGTCATGGTCCCTGGAGAGGAGAGGGGGGCACCGTAAGATCCGTGAAATGTGTTCCCCTTGGTGTTTTTAGCCACCGACTGTGGGTTCCTCCCACCCAGAGGAAATCACTGGGAGTTTTGGGGGGGGGGGGCAGGGAGGCCTCCTCCCTACTCCCTGTGTCTGGCTTTGGGGCGGGGCCTGCAGGGGAAGTCCTGGTTCACTTCCCCATGGAAACCATCCTGTAAGGGGTAAAGGGTGGGGGAGCCATGTTTGAGTGACAGAGAGCTTGGGGGACTCCCAGCTATTTACCCCTGCTCCTGGGTTCAGACTGGAGGACACAGAGGGCACGGGCCGGGGTGGAAGGCACATGTCTTCAGCAGTCCCCCGCACCCTGTGTCCTCCGGCTCTTGCCCACCCCCCTCCCCGCGCCCCCTCCCCCAGTGCCCCCACCCCCTAGCACTGGCTGCCTCAAACATAAACAGGCTCCTGTCTTCACTTCCTGCCATTCAGGGTCCCGCCAAGCTGGGAACAGGAATCAAGATTGTTTAGATCGGGGTCCGGATAGAACGGGCAGGAGTCACGCACAGCAGAGAGCTCAGCGTGTACTCTCAGGGCAGGCGGGGGCGCTGCAGGCTCTGGGGGAGCCACCTGGGGCTGCGACACCCCATGAGAGAATTCTAGGGGGACACCTTGGGAACCACAAAGGCCAACCCCTTATTCTAGAGAAGATGGAGATCAAGGCTTAGACAGGGCAGGAGACTCGTCTGAGGTCAGACAGGATTCGGTGGCAGCACCAGGAGTATGCCCCAGGTGTCCCGACTGCCAGGCAGCCTGGGTCTGAGCCCTCAGGTTGTAACGACCATACAAACCCTGAACAGCGCTGGCTCGTGCCAGGCATGAGGAGACCCCTCTAGGCCTCAGCAGAGTGCAAGAGGCCCCCTGCCAGCCATTCCCGGGCCCCCTTCCTTCTCCCTCCTTGCTGACCTGGGAAGGGCTGGGGGAGGGCCGGTGATGCGGGAGGGGAAGTGAAAGAGACTTAGACACTGTTTGACCTTCCATGGCTGGCTAAGGTTGAACTTTTCCAGAAGTTTGGCGGAGAGTGTTAGGGAAGTAATTCTGATCTGTGATAGTCCCCAACCCAGGTCCCAAGCCGTCTAGTGCTCCAGAAGCCACATCCTTCTACATTTCTCAAAGGTTTCGAACAAGAAGATAAGGTCTGATGCTGCAAGAAGGACTTTCTGAATGGTGGGGAGCATGCAGGTGTGTCCCTGGGCCCTGATCCCCAGGCAGGGGCAGCTCACGTGAGGGAGGGGGAGCGTCTTCTGGCCTAACCGTGAGCCTGGGAGGGCTGGCTGGCGGCCCGGTGCTGCAGCAGACCCACAGTCTAAGAATGGTACCAAATGGAGATCCACGGGGCTGCGGCTCTGAGGGCAGGATGGTTGTTGGGGGGTGGCGTTCACGGGCCTCCCTGGCTGGTGGCAGCTCTGGCCTTCCTGCCTGGGCTTCCTCTGCCCCAGAGGCCCAGGGCCGGGGGAGGAAACAGAGCCCTGGGCTGCTGCAGCTGTGTCCCCAGCCTCTGCTTGACCTCCTGCCTCTTGCCCCTCCTGGCAGGCAGGCGGTGAGGACTCCGCAGACACTCAGCAGTGGGGCGGGTGGCTGGGGAAGGAGCCCCAGGCAAGGCGGATTTGCCCCCGGGGGGTAGGCGGGAAGCCATCTGTGGAAGCCAGGAGAAAGCACGGGGCAGGAAGGAAAGGGTGGCTAACAGTAAGGATGGAAGCGGGCATCCTTTTCGGATCCTCTACCCACGCTTCCACCTCTCCGACCGTACCCCAGTGTACCCTCTTACCTACTTCATAATGCATCAGGAGCCCCTGAAGCACTTGGTTAAACACGCACATTCTTTGGTCTCACCCCTCCTTCCAAATTCTCATTTCAGTCCACCTGGGACCAGCAAGAATCATGCCTTTTAAAAAGTTCTCCAGGTAATTCTCATCGTTTGCAAGGGTCCCACCGCTTGAGAAATGTGTCCTACACGGTGCTAAGTCTGGTCCAGTGAAATGTGCAGGGGCCTGTTGGGTGAGGGGAGCAGGGTGCAGAGGGCAGAGACTCTCCCTCCCACCTGGGCACCTCTGCACCCCCCCCAACACCCCGCCTCTGTGGGCAGAGAAGGGACAGACGGGCTAAACCTGGAAGCCAGGGACGTGGAGACCCTGCAGGGGGGCCGGTGTGACGGCTTTGCTCTCAAGCTTCCCTAGACTGGGCCACCACGCGCGGGGGGGCGGGGGGGGGCGGGGGGGTGCGCAGACAGGATTTGCAGAATCCGACTCTGGTCTAATCTTGGGAAAATGGGAGGAAAATTGTGACTCTCCAGCTTTTAAACGGGCCCAGCACAAAGTCAAGTACAGGAGGCTGCTGAGTCCTGACTAGTCCAAACTCAGAGCGTCCCTGAATGATTCGCCCAGACACCCGACTCCAGCACAGAGGCCTGGGTGGCATCCCTTCACTTCTAAGCAAAACTTCCTGAAAGATCGCCACGTGTGTCCCCATCAACTTAAATTGCTGGTAATAAATCCTCACTTGAATACTTTATTCCTCCAATTCTTTGGTGCTCAGTGAGTCCCTCAAAGGAGGAAAAAGAGCAAGTGGGTTTTGTGGACAGTAACAGATTGCACACAGCTGCTGTCATCACCGGGTGCCCGATGCGGGTTTGTGTGGATGTGAAGACAGAAATCTTCTGCTCACTGTAGGCTTAGTCCTAATTGGGAGAACCAGAGTAGGGGGACGCTCGGAAGGTGGCAGTCAATCCCCTTCTCCACAGCACACCTGAGGATTGTCCAGGGCTGGAAGAGCCTCGCTTGGCGTGTCAGTAGGTCTTAGCTGAACAGCAGAGGGTTAGACTGAGCTACTCAACCCAGGCTGCCCCTTACCATACACGTAACACTTTCATGGGCATCATGGCCCTGGCCCTTCAGGGCAGTGGGATGTAGCATCAAGTCTGGGTTTTCGGGTCAGACAGAAGGTGCAGGCAGCACCATATGGCACAGGGGTCAGGATCATGGATACCTGGGTTCAAATCCTGCCTCTGCCACTTAGAGCTATGAGATTTGGGACAAGTTACTTAAACTTTCTGAGGCTTAGGCTTCCCCACATAAAAAAAAAAAAATGAGAATAACAGGACGCCCGGGTGGCTCAGTGGTTGAGCCTCTGCCTTTGGCTCAGGGCATGGTCCCGAGGCCTGGGATCATGTCCCACATCGAGCTCCCTTCCAGGAGCCTGCTTCTCCCTCTGCCTGTGGCTCTGCCTCTCTCTCTGTGTCTCTCATTAATAAATAAATCAAAATCTTTTTAAAAATTATAATAACAATAGTGCTCATTTCAGGGAGACGATATAGAAAAATTATTTAGTAGAACACTAAGTGGCACACAGTAAGCACCTAACAAGTGCTACCAAAAACCCAACAGCACCATTTACACCACCCATGGGGCTTTGGACGAGTGACTCAGGTCTAAAACTCTTTTCCATTCAATAGAAGGGGCGTAATATATCTCTCCTGCTAAATTGTGGCCAGGATTACACAAGAAAAATATAGGTAAGTTATATCTAAGAAAACATAGTTAAGTACTCAATAAGTGATAATCTATTTTTACTTCCCAATGAGATGGGAAGACATGCAAGTGGGGCAGTGAGGGATCAGAGAGGGTAGATCTTGACTCAGCCAGAAGCTACCCCTATAGAGAGGGTGGTGCTATAGTCCACTATGCCCCTGTCCTTCCAGAAGAAAAGGGGGTGGGTGGCCAGCCCGGAGATGCTCTAGACAGCACTGACCTCTAGGGCCGGCTGAAAACCTGGGGTCCCAGCCTTCAGGGAGATTGGGAAACCCTCTGGCCGCCTGGATCCCCAGGGAAGGCCACAGCATGGGCATTGTCTGACCATGCAGGGTTGGAGGTGAGGTTTATAGGGTGGCATTACAGCATCAGATTCCTTAAGCGAGAACTGCAAAGGCTGGTCTCAGAAAGGTGGGCTTCAAGGGGAGGCTCAACAGGGTTGGAAGTCCACACTCACTCCCAGGTTAGGGCAGCCGCCTGGAGGGACACGTGAACCCTTCTTTATGAAGAAGAGCAGGACTCCCTTCTGCCCATTTTACAGATGAGGCTAGAACAGAGAAGTAAGTGACTGGCCCCAGGAGCCAGCCGTCTTCTGATTCGCAGCCCAGGTTCGGCCCAGCCCTCTCCAGTCTCTCAGATGGGGTCGGGGGCTGAGGCTCGCTACGCGAGGAGGGGGGACTGACCCTACGGCGACCCCTCTGAGGGGCTCTCCGAGATCTGCCCGAGGGGTGGGGGAGGGCGTGGGCTGCGGCGGGGGGTCAGGCCGCCCGCGGACCCGCACTCACCTCTGGGCGCCTCCCCTCCCCGGCGGCGGCCACGGCAGCACCGGCGGGCGCTGGACGGCGGGCGCGGGGGTGCGCGGCGGCCCCGGGCGGCTCTGGGGCCCGGGAGGGCCTCGCTCGGCGCGGACGGCGCAGCGGCCTCCCGGGACTGGGAAAGGGGCTGGAGCAAAAACGTTCCTTATTCCAGCGTCTTCCTGCCTGGCCCGGCTCCACCACTCCCTCCTAATAAACCGTTTCCTATTGCCCAGCTAGCCGACGGGCCGCCCGCTCGCCCCTCGCTGGGGCCGCGGGCCCCGAGCCTCCCCCGCGCCTCTCCCGGACCCCGGACCCCAGGGCACCGCCACCCTCGGCTGCCCCCCGCCCCGCATCACGGCGGCGCCCCCGCCCCGAGCCTCCCACATCCGCCTCCCCGAGGGGGCGGGCCTTGGACTCGGGCCGCGGGGGTCCCGTGGGAGCCAGGCCGGGAGCCCTGGGGCCGGGAGCCGAGGCGGAGGCGCGGTCTGAGGACTGGCCGGGGAGGGGATGGACAGGGAGGCGCCCCCTCCGGCTCCCAGCCGCGGAGGGGCGACCTGGAGTCTGGGACTGGAGGGGGGGGACAGCGAGGGAAGGACCGCGGGGAGGGGGAAGGGGAGGTGACTTACCTGTCCTCCCTCCTCCTCAGCCCCTTGTCCTGGACCTCGCAGGCTCAGAGCCACCGAGGCAGAGTTTGGGGCTGGCGGGTCCGAAATGTGTTAGCCCCGCCCCCTCCACCCCTACCCCCGCCCTCGAGGACGCCCCACTCGGTCCAAATCCTGCAGCCTCCTCCCTCCTGCCCCTTCGCCCCCTCTTGTTCACTCCTCTCTTCCGCAGCCTCTCTCAGCTCAGCGCTGGGTAAACAGGCCCAGATGGGGCTGCTCCGGGTCAGTGGTGAGAACAGCAGAGCCTCTCCACCAGCCCCGCAGCTCAGGGACAAGGACGCCTCGCCCCACACGCTTGGCCAGATGCGGGGAGAGGCAGGGACTGCTCCCTTCCAGGCGGGCTCCTTACCCCCCCAAATGGAGACCCACTGGAACCTCTGTGGGGGCACCCACGGGGCAAGGCAGACAAGGCCTTGGGGAGGGGAGCACAATGGCTCTTCCTCCTGATTCCCTTGCCAGGCTCCAAAGGCCGACATCATTGTCTTGCTTGGCTTCAACCACTGTGTGCACCCTGAAGGCAGGACTTCGTTTCTGGCCTCCTGGTTATGCACAAAGACCCCGAAGGCTGGGACTCCAGACTGGTTGCATAACCTTAGACAAGTGACCCCTCTCCATGCCTCACTCTCTCATCTGCTAAATGGGCACAATCAGCAGTGCCAGCCCCATATGGCCAGTGTGGGACCGAAAGCACAGATGCTTATCTCAGCGCAGAGTGAAACGCTGGCTGGCTGTGCCCGCCACGGGGTAGACACTCCATGAACATGGGACACTAATAAATGAAAAAGCTGGGGCGGTGGTCGCCTCAGAGCCAAGTGGGAAGAGTAGGTATTGGAAGCAGAAGTGGACCGCTGAGGTGTCTTCCTCTATGAAGATGGTGTAAAATGGGCCGGGGGCCCCCCACCCTGTGCTGGGACTAGAGGTGGGGGAGACATCAGACGAAGGTTCCGCCAGCCATCAATTGCTGACTGACCTCACTTCCTCTGCTGAAACCCTCCCCAGCCCCCACCCCACAGCTGCTTCACAACTAGTGAGCCTTGTGAATTCCAGAACCAAGGCACACCCAAAATTCAGTGTCAGGACAGAGCTGTGTCCTGCAGCCAATAGGAAGTACTATGGGATTACGGTATCTGCTCTTTCAGATTATAGCGGCCACTTCGCAGTGTGGCCTCCTGTCCATCTTTCATACCCACTCTCCCCCCCGCCCGGCTCTGGCTTCTGATAAACTCCCAATTCCAGCCCATGGATCTCTGTCCTGGGGGGTGGAAGTGGGGGCTTCCCCAAGGGAAACATTCAGTGTGAGACATGCAGTGAGAACTCCAACAGTGACACGGCCAGCGCTGAGTCGCTGGCAAGAGTCAGTGGGGACGGGGGACTTCATCCGGGAGGGAGTCATGAAACAGATCAAAGCAGGACCGGGTTTGGAGCAGGGAGACAGGGTCGGATGGAGACCTCCCCCCCTCGCCGGAGCGCTGAGCCCTCTGGACACTGGCTGGGGCTCCCTAGGGCTTCTGGTGACCCCCGTGCATTCTGTAGCACACAGAGAACCTGGGGATGGCTTCGGAGGGGGGATGCGGCCTTAGAGAAAGCCCTGGAGACTCAGCCCAATGAGGAAAGGGAAAAGGAATTACAAACTGTGTCCAAGTGCACAAAATTAATTACTCAGAAGGACCAGCTGTTCCCAATATTCAGTGAGGACAGAACAAGAGGAAACAGGCTGAAAGGGCTAAGATTTGAATTTAGATACTGAGAAGGATTTCCCTATGGTGTGTGAAGCAGAGGCCTGGAGATCCTAGGAAGGGCTCGTGGGATGAGCCTCCAGGGCGTTCTGACCTGTGGAAGGAAGGCAGGTGACGTGGAGTCCGGCATGGAGGCAGGAGACTGGACAACTTGAGCTTACAGAACCAGCTGTGAGTATTGGGTTCGAGCATCGCTCTTGACACCGGAGCAGAGCCAACTTCATGGGTATCGACCCCTGCAGATGCACGGGCCCCCCGGCGTGGCTTACGGCTCTGCTGTTGCCGTCTTGAAGCTCTTAATGGTGTTTGAACAAAGGGCCCAGCCTTTTCATTTTGCTCTGGGCCCCACAAATGATGTAGCTGATTCTGCACCAGGATGAGTAGGAAGCAAAAGCAAGGGCGGGTGGGGGGTGGTAGTTAGCAGAGGGTGAGCTGGCCTTTGCTTCATTTAAATTGCAGTGTGGGAGATTTAGATCAGCCAAGCTCGGGATTTTTTCAAATGTAAGAGACACAGAAGCAGTGGAACGGGGTCCTACTACCTGAGGAGGAGAAAGAACTGCGGGTCTCCTTTAGGAGAGAAGTGGGGCAGGTACCCATGAATTCCGTTTGTCCATCTATTCCACACAGAGGACAGAGTGAATTTTGTGGGCTGGACGCAGCCTGAGTTTTGCCCCGAGGTGGAGGGAGAAGTGATCTCTCTGGGTCTCCTTCAGCTCTCAGCACCAAGCACCGTCATGTCCTGAAGACAGCGGTAAACCAGGGGTCGTGGGGCCCGGGTTTCAGGCCTGGATCACCCCTCTGGGCCTCACTTTCCTCCTCTTTATACGGAGGGGTTTAAACCGGATACTTCCAGAGGTCGTGCCCAGCCTTCTATTATCTTGTTTGGCTCTAAGATTCAGAAAATGGCCTGGTCCCATGCCCGGGGGTCACAGCTCAAGTAAGAAAGCAGTGTGGTGGGTGCTGGGGTTTGGAGAGGGTGGGGAGCCAGAGCTCACCAGATTGCCCGACTTGGAGCCACCAAGTCACCCTCCTCTTCCTCTCCAGCTCCTCCAGGATGTCCCCTGGACGGGTTCATCCGCTCCTTGCCTACCCCTGAACCCTCAGGATGACTCATCTCAGAATGGAACCTCTTAAGGAAGGGATGGCATGTCAGGGCAGCAGTCTGAGAGCAGGCGGTGCCCACACAATGCCTCAGGGGGAGTTGGCACGCGGCCTGGGCTCTGCTGAGAAGCTGCTCCGCACCACCCGCTCCGGGACAGGCCAGCGACCCCTGCACTGCCCCAGCCCCGCCACCCTGCTCAGCCTCCTGAGGCTCTGACTCCTCCACTAAACCGGCCCCACCACTGCGGGCAAGAGTGGGGCTTGGACTTGGAGTCCCTGCATGTGAGCCTTTGTCCCCACACCTGTGCCAGGCGCTGACAGTTCCTTCTCTACCACACCCAGAAAGAGTCCCCTACCAGCCGTAAGACCCGCACAGATGTCCCGGTTGTGCAAGAGAGGGAGGCTGAGCCGTAGGGTAGGAGAAAGAGTGCGAACCAGGAGGAGACCAGAGGCTCCACTGTGCCACAGGGGCCTCGGTTTCCTTACCTGTTCAAAGGTGAGTACTAGTGCCTCTTCTACTGAGAGGTACTTACCTGAGGGCTTGTTACCCAGATGAAGGTATAGCCACTGCAGAGGACTTTGAAGGATGAAGGGACCGTTCTGAAAAAAAAAAAAAAATTGAGAAATCCCAAATAAACACAGGGTGAAATAAAGAAACGAGATACTGCAGAGAAACCTAATACTGAGGGGCACCTGTGTGGCTCAGTCGGTTAGGTGTCTGCCTTGGGGTCAGGTCGTGATCCCAGGGTCCCCCGATCGAGTCCCGCATCAGGCTCCCTTTTCATCGGGGAGCCTGCTTCTCTCTCTCCCTGTACCCCTCTACCCTGCTCGTGCTCTCTCTCGGTATCTCTCTCTCAAATAAATAAATCAAATCTCTAAAAAAGAAAAAGAAACTTTATAACGAGAAGCACCTGTGTCCACCCCTTCCCTCTTGCTACAGCCAACCCTCTTCCCAAAGTCTCAGCTGTTCCTTTCTCTGACGTTTACTTTGCTGACTCTAGTCTCTCCATCTTTTTTTTTTTTTTTTAGCTTTGTTGAGGTCCAATTGACAAATAAAATTTGTAAGATATCTGAAGTGTGGGGCAGCCCGGGTGGCTCAGCGGTTTAGCGCCGCCTTCAGCCCAGGGCGTGACCCTGGAGACCTGGGATCGAGTCCCACGTCAGGCTCCCTGCATGGAGCCTGCTTCTCCCTCTGCCTGTGTATTTGCCTCTCTCTGTGTCTCTCATGAATAAATAAATAAAATCTTAAAAAAAAAATCTCTGAAGTGTGTATCATAACAATTTGATGTATGGATGCATGGTGCATTCTTCCTATCAAAATAACACATCCATCACCCCCATATTTATCTTTTTGTTGTTGTTATTGAGAAGTTTTTTGGTGAGTGGAATTTAAGTTCTACATTCTTAGCTAACTTCAATTATACAACATGGGGTTATCCACTATAGCCACCGAATTATACATTAGATCCTCAGACCTTCTTCATCTTCTAGCTGATAGTTTGTACCTTTTCACCAACCTCTCCCTACATCCCCACCCCTCAGCCCCAGCAACCACTTTTCTACTCTCTATTTTATGAGTTTGCCTTGGTTTTGGATTTTTTTTTATTTTTAAAAAAAATTTTTTTAAATTTTATTTATTTATGATAGGCACACAGTGAGAGAGAGAGAGAGGCAGAGACACAGGCAGAGGGAGAAGCAAGCTCCATGCACCGGGAGCCCGACGTGGGACTCGATCCCGGGTCTCCAGGATCACACCCTGGGCCAAAGGCAGGCGCTAAACCACTGGGCCACCCAGGGATCCCCTTGGTTTTGGATTTAACATATAAGTGACACCGTGCAGTGTTTGTCTTTCTGCTGCTCCTACATTTGAAAGCTTCAGGCAGGGTATCCCCGGGTGGCGCAGCGGTTTGGCGCCTGCCTTTGGCCCAGGGCGCGATCCTGGAGCCTGGGATCGAATCCCACGTCGGGCTCCTGGTGCATGGAGCCTGCTTCTCCCTCTGCCTGTGTCTCTGCCTCTCTCTCTCTCTCTCTGTGTGACTATTGTAAATAAAAAAATAAAAATTAAAATTAAAAAAAAAATGAAAGCTTCAGGCATTATATATTTTTAAAGGTTTTATCTTTAAGTAATCTCTACACCCAAAGTGCGGCTAGAACTCATGACCCTGAGACCAAGAGTCACCTGCTCTACCGACTGAGCCAGCCAGGAGCCCTCAGCCATTATTTCTTTTTAAAATATTTTATTTATTTATTCATGAGAGACACAGAGAGAGGCAGAGACACAGGCAGAGGGAGAAGCAGGCTCCATGCAGGGAGCCCGATGTGGGACTGATCTCAGGACCCCGGGGTCATGCCCTGGGCTAAAGGGAGGCGCTCAACTGCTGAGCCACTCAGGTGTCCCTCAGCCATTATTTTAAAGCTTCAGGATTTAGGCCATTTATTTGTTTTGGTTTTGTTTTGTTTATTTTCTTCTTCTTCTTCTTCTTCTTTTTTTTTTTTTTCAAAATTTAGGCCACTTAGATTCTCTTCCTTTTCTTTCCCTTCTAATTATTGATTATTATATTATTATTTTATAAGTTTAAGTAATGCATCTTTAGTTCTTATTCTATTGGCGTCCCACAGTATCTCGTGACTCTTCACTAATTAAGACTCCGCACCCTTCCCCAGAGCTGCAGTTGTGCTACCGTGAAGGAAGACGTGTTAAGTTGAGGTGAACATCTTGTTACTGGGGGATGTTCGGTTGAAAGATCGTTGGAGGTGCCTTGAAGGTCTGGCTGAGGGTTTAGGATGACACCAGAGTTCCATCAAGACTTTGGCCGACTCTAAAAAGTAGATCCCAAATTTGTGGGGTGAGGGTAGGCAGAATTGCCCAGCAAGGGGGTGGAGGCCTGGTAGGCTCTTGGATGGTGCCAAGGGGCCCCTTACTGCCTAAGAAGAGAGTCTGTGGGGTTCAGGGGACTATCCCCAATGGGGAGGGCTTGGTATTTGGACAAGGAGCGGCTCCCCAGGATTTGAGAGCTGGTAATGGCCCCAGCGGGGAGAGATTGTTTGAAAGAGGGTCTGAGCGGCTGGGTGAGGCCACAGGCCAGCGGGATTTCCTTCGGCTCCAGCCACTCGGGTGGGTGGGACCGGATTGCTGGAAGTGGACACAGGAATCTGCCTTTGTTTCCAGCTGGAGGGGAAATGCCATAAATCCTGCCCCTTTCCCACCCCTCCGGCATCCGTGCCCAGGCTCTGTCCTTGCAGTACCAGACAGCCTGGTACGGAGGGCCGTCAGCAAGTTCTTGATTC
This sequence comes from Nyctereutes procyonoides, assembly GCF_905146905.1. Taxonomy (NCBI): domain Eukaryota; kingdom Metazoa; phylum Chordata; class Mammalia; order Carnivora; family Canidae; genus Nyctereutes; species Nyctereutes procyonoides. Next base: position 2,949,269 of record NW_026575124.1, on the reverse strand, counting down.
TAGGGCCCCCTCATCTGAAGTCCTCTGCCCCAAATTCCCCGAAAGCAGATCATGGGCACAGATGTAGGAAATAGTGGTTGGGAGGTATCCAAGGCCGGTCTGGAGTAAATAGCCACAAAGCAGGATTTAGGTTTTGACTTGCTCTACTCTCTCCTTTCCCTCCGAGGAGCATGGCTTTTCAGCAAGGTCTAAGGGTGAACGAGGCCCCCCTCCCCCCACCAAGGCCCACTGCAAGTCGCTGAACAGACCACGACTCGGAGCACGGTCACCTGGGCAGTGCGTGGTGCAGACGGGACCCCAGGGAGGGAGAACCTGCCTTTATTTCCCCCTCTGTCAGTGGATCTGTGTGCTTGTGTACCTGTGTGACGGGGTAGGTTCGTGTGTGCTTTGCTGGGGCCGGGTGGGCAGCCGGCCTGTGTGTACTTCTGTGCCTAGGAACCTGCAGGCCCCTGTGGGACCCTGGCTGGCGGGGCATTGGCCATGCTGTTGCCCATGTGACTGATGCAAGTGGCAGGGCCCCTCCCACGCCAAGCCCTGCCATCAAGTCCTCCCTCCAGACATGTCACCTTCCTCAACCAGGGTCCGCCTGAGGAAAGGGAGCAAAGTGTGCAGCTCTGATTGTCTGCAGGAACCCCAGCCAGGTGGTTTGTCAGCGAGGCCAGCTGAAATCTGACGGGGGAAATGTCCTCAGAGGTCAGGGAGAGGAATGGGGGGCTGAGGAGGGAAGTGGGGCCTCGTGGTTGGTGTGGTGAAAGACGCATGGGTGTTTCCAACCATTTGGAAAGTACGACTGCTGGAGGGGAGGGAATCCTGTTCGGGTGCCCCAGTTTGGAAAAAAAAGGGGCATAAACCAGTGATCCCCACCTGCCCCTCTGTCCTCCCTACATACGTGCACTTCCCTGCCCTCTCTGGGGCCAGCAGCACTTTTCTGGGGCATGCCCTGGGATGAGCAGGGACACCGTGGCTCCTGGACCAGGACAGGCCCTACGAAGAGGAAGGAGATGATAAAGGGCCCTCTGAGCCTCCCAGACCTTGGTGGAACCTGAACTCCACTCTTGTCTATACACGTTTATTAAACCTGGACAGGCTGGGCTCAAAGCCAGGGACTAGGGAGACAAACCCAGCTTCTGCCCATGCAGGAGAGAGGGGAGGGTGTCCCAGGAGTCCTCATAGGCCCGGCTGACATCGCAGGGTGTCCAGAAGGCCAACTTCTCAGTCCCTTCTGTAGGATCCCCGCCATGGGGCAAGGTGAGGGTGGCCAGGGGCATTCAGGGGGCAGGCTGGCCAGCCATCAGTGCAGCGGGGATGGGCTACAGGCCCGGCGTGCACTGGGCTTGGGGGCGCAGAGCTCACAGGAGCTGGTCTGGGAAGGCTGTCTGGAAAAAGCATGCGTTTCCCCTTCAGGGCCCACCAGATCAACATCCTGGAACCACCAGGAAGGCCACAGGGTTCCAAGGACGGGTCCACTGGCCTCCCCTATGGAGCTGCCCCCTTGGCCACACCCTGGCCCATCAGCACAGACACAGAACCTATTGTCTGCTGGGCGCTGACTGCTGGCCCGGGCCACGCACAGTGCCCAGCACACCTCTCCTGTTTGGGCTGCAGGAGGACCCGGGGAAGCAGGGATTACATATTATCACCACTTGAGGTTACAGATGAGGAGACTGAGGGACGCCTGGGTGGCTCAGTGGTTGAACATCTGCCTTCGGCTCAGGGCGTGATCCCGGGGTCCTGGGATCGAGTCCTGCATCGGGCTCCCTGCATGGAGCCTGCTTTTCCTTCTCCCTCTGCCTGTGTCTCTGCCTCTCTCTGTGTGTCTCTCGTGAATAAATAAATAAAACCTTTAAACAAAACAAAAAAACAGACAGAGACCGAAACTGTGAGCGGTCCCTGGTCACAGAGACCGTCAGAGGTGGGGCCAGGATCCAAGCCCGGGAGCTGCCCTTGGCCAAGCACAGCCAGGGGCCTGGTCCTGAGGCCCTCGGCCTCTGCTGACATGTGGAAGCTGCAGGAGCCTGGCTGGCGGGGAGCAGCGGGGATGCTGGTGGAGAGGCTGACGTCGGCTTCTTTCCTCCCTGGGGCCTGAAAGGCTGGCAGCTGTGAGAGGATTAGAGGTAAATGGCTTGGCCTGGGAGGAGCGCTTGCGGGACTGCAGGCCTGTAACTGGAGCGGCCCAGGCTGGCCAGGGGCAGACGGTGGTCTCCAAGGTGGAGAGGCTTGCCTCTGCTGGAAAACTGACCCCCACCCCCACCCCGAGCCCAGATCCAGCTCAGATGCAGCCCACACTAGCGGGAGGGAGGGAGAGAGCCACGGGGGGCTATTTCTCTGGTCCTGAAGATGCCCAGGCCGCCCCTGCACCCTAGGACAACTCAGGCCTGTGGGGCATGGCAGGGAGAGGCCGAAAGAGGACAGTGGTGATGCTAAGGGGGGGACAATGCAAAGTGCTCCACGCTCACTGAACGCTCCCAGCGGCCCCGTGGAACATGTTTTCGTTACCTCCGCTCGAGGTGGGAGAGGCGGAGGCTCAGAGAGGCTCAGTGACTTGCCCAAGGTCGCCGGCCAGCTCCTAGGCTGAGCGTGCAACCGCCGTGCTGTTCCAAGCCCGCAGATGTAGCCTCTTTCCCTGGCTTCCATGGGAGGAAAGGACTCGAGCTCCATCCCGGAGGCCTGGAAACAGCTCGATCCAACTTAGTTCCCCGCGACCCTTCCACGGCACCTCAAATCTTGGTAGCATTTTACGGTTTACAGTACGTCTTCACCATGTTATCCAACGGATCTCTCCCCAAACCCTGTCTCCTCCCATTAACAGACCAGAAAACAGGGGCGAGGGGAACTTAAGTGCCATATTCACGCAGGGAGGAAATGATCAATTAGCCTTGAACTAAACTAATGGACTGGAGTGGCACCTTCAGAAGCCTCCAGCAAAGGGGCACCTGGGTGGCTCAGTAGACTGAGCTGCTGACTCTTGGTTTCAGCTCAGGTCATGATTTCAAGGTCATGAGATCAAGTACAATGTCAGGCTCCGTGCTTAGCAGGAGTCTGCTCCTTTCTCTCCCTCTTCCCCACTTGTGCTCTCTCTCTCAAAATGTCAAAAAAAAATAAATGTCAAAAAAAAAAAAAAAAAAAGAAAAAGAACCTCTGGGAGAAATCATGCACTATCTAACCCAAACAAGTCGTTGTCACTTCAGTGTGTCTGCGTGCTTTCCCCTATTCAAAGAACAGGTTTATTTTTTATTTTTTTATTTTTCAAAATTTAGTAACACATGACTAAATAGTCAAAACGTTCTGTGCAGAATAATCACCAAGTAATTTATGTAGATGCTCCACCTCCAGGAAGATGGGACATAACTCCCCACTCCTTCAGTGTGGGCTTCACGTAATGACTTCCTTCCAAGGAGCACGCTGTACAAAGGGGGAAGGAAGAGTGACATCACAGGGAGAAACCTGACAAACACGGCTTCAGGCAGGTGACCAAGGCTCCCTCACCGTGACGTTCATAGCACGTGCCCTTCATGTGATGTGATGAGAATGGCACGTCACCCCTGTGGTCTTCCTCCTGAAAGCTCATAACCCCAGTCTCATCATGAGAAAAACATCAGACAAATCCCAACTGAAGGATTTTTCTGCTAAATACCTGATAAGAATGCCTCAAAATTGTCAAGGTCATCCAAAACAAGGAATATCTGAGAATCCGTCACCATCAAGAGGAATCTACAGCAACATGACAACTAAATGTAATGTATCGTGGTTGGAATTCCAGACAGAAAAGGGACATTAGGGAAAAATCTAAGGAAATCTGAATAAAGGTTAGACTTCAGTAACAATGATGTATTAATGTTGGTTCATCAGCTGTTTTTTTCTTAAGATTCATTTATTTATCCATGAGAGACACAGAGAGAGAGAGAGGGGGGCAGAGACACAGGCAGAGGGAAAAGCAGGCTCTTTGCAGGAGCCCGATGTGGGACTCGATCCCAGATCCCAGGATCACAACCTGAGCCGAAGGCAGCAACCCAACCGCTGAGCCACCCAGGCGTCCCTTGGTTCATCAACTGTAACAAATATACTATACTCGGGTCAACAATAGAGGTCACGCGTGGAGGGCGTATGGGAACTCTGCACCATCTCCACAACTCTTCTGTAAATCTAAAACTGTTCTAAAAAATAAAGCTGATTTTTTAAAAAGTCAAAAGTCTCAAAAAAATATTCGGTGGAAAGTTTCCCTTCTGCTCTTAGAGGTCAGTTGCTCAGTCATCTTCCTGAGCAAAGGGCCGTGTTTCTTCCCGGGGAGGTTCCCGCGAGGCAGGGCCTGGCCTCCGCTCCTCGATGGCTGGCTCTCAGTCCTGGTCTCTGTCAGTTTCTAGTGTGTGACCCCAGCAATTCCTTACCTCTTCTGTGTCCCGTGTCCTCGAGGATAAAATCCTCCTAGGATTATTGGGAGTGTTAAATGCACTAATATATATAGTAAGCACCTTATAAACGGTTGCTTTTATTATTACAAATAAGCAAACAAATGTATTTATGGAGCAAATGTGTTAACAAAAAAATACCCAGGGTGGGGGTGGGGGTGCCTGGGTGACTGGGGGTTGACAGTCTGAGGGATCGTGGTCCCAAGATCATGGAGTTGAGCCCTGTGTCGAGCTCTCAGCTCAGCTCGGAGTCTGCTTGTCCTGCTCCTTCCCCCACTCTCTTTCTCTGTCTCACTCTCATAAATAAAAATAAAATCTTAAAAAAAAAAGAAAAAAGAAAAAAAGAAAAAAAATACCCAGGGGCGCCTGGCTGGCTCAGTCAGTGGAGCACGCAACTCTTAATCCCAGGGTTGTGAGTCTGAGCCCCGGGTTGGGTGTGGCCATTACTTAAAAATAGAATCTTAAAAAAAAAAACAAAAAACCCTGAGTCAAAAAAAAATTGTAAATAAGGCACACACACAAAATTACTAAGTGCCTTTTCAAGAAATTTTAGATCATTGGCTAATAACCCCACCTATGGGTCATCTAGGGGAAGTAATTTTGTTTGACGTACTATTACTCTTGCCTGGGGCCCAGACTCGATTATATGTAAAGTTAAGCGGCTAAGCTGTAGAAGATTGATAAATAGCAAATTATTTTTGTCTGGCAAAACCAAAAAGTGATGGTTTTGCCATGTAGGAGTTAACTTTTTTTGTACCTGCCTTTCCGATCTTTTTTTTTTTTTTTGAAAAATTGTTTTACATACTTTTCCAATCTTATTCAAGCATTCTCCCCTCCACTGTCAGTAATGGTTCTTTCTTTCCCTCCTTCGATCCCTCATTCACTAATAGTTCAACACATCCTGGTACTCACTATATGCCTGTATTAGTCAAGTTTATCTTGGTGCAAATTTTACTTTGCCAAATTAAAAGTCTCATGCCGTACACGCTGCTCCACCCCCCGACTATTTGCACTTTATGCATCCTGAAGGTAGTTTTCCATCAGAACATAAAGAGCTTCCCTGGGATCCCCGGGTGGCTCAGCGGTTTAGCGCCTGCCTCCAGCCCAGGGCATGATCCTGGAGTCCCAGGATCAAGTCCCGTGTCGGGCTCCCTGCATGGAGCCTGCTTCTCCCTCTGCCTGTGTCTCTGCCTCCTGCCCTCTCTCTGTGTCTCGTGAATAAGTAAATAAAATCTTAAAAAAAAAAAAAAAGAGCTTCCCTATCCTGTTTTACCGCTGTGTGGAAGACCGCATCGGGATGTGCGGTAATTAAGCCCAGGATCAATGTAGCTAGTCCTCTAGCTCAGGTGATGGACACTTAGGTTGTTTCCACTCTTATGATCGCAAGCAACGCTGTATAAATAACGTCCTAGGTAGGTTAGAGTAGAATCATTTGCACGGAGGTGGGTGGGTAAGCAGAAGGGGCTCTAGAGGGCCAAGGAGCCTTAGGGAGGGCCCGATCCCCTGCTCCCAGCTGGCCTAGCCCATCTTCCCCTGATTCTGGGCCCACCTAGCCTCCTCCTCCTGCCTCCTCCTCTCCAGCCTGAGCTCCTGGTATCTCCAGACAGGAAGGGCTAGCTTCTGAGTCTCTCGAGGCCTAAACTCTAGCTTGAACTGTCTGGGAGGTGAGGATGCCTTGGACAGGTGGATCTTGGGGGCCTGGGGCCTCGGGGTGCTACTGTCCCTGGGCTGTAGCCACTGAGGGCACACACTCAACATGCCCTGATGGCTCTGGTAGGGGATGAGGACCCGGGAGCCAGGGACTACCTGGGGGGGCTGCGGGGCTGGGGGCGGGGGCGGGGCAGTGCCCAGCAGCTCTGGCACAGACTTGCTCCGGGTGCCCAGCGTAGGTGGGCAGTCCGGGCACAGAGTGTGGCAGGCGGTGGTGAGGAAGGGACTGGCCAGGCTGGTCGTGATGGTCACAAGATGGTCCAGGACCCCCCCCTCCTGCGGAGGCTGGGCAAAGGGGAGGCTCAGGGTGGCCTGCAGTCGCTCCAGGAGAGATGGGGCGGCCTGGGCCTGGGCCTGGGCCACAAGCCCTGGCAAGGCTGGCCACTCGGGCTGGTACTGCTGGCTGAGCTGCTCTATGCGCGGGCGCCGCAGCAGCTTCCGGATCCTCTGCACGGTGTCGAAGCTGTCCGTCAGCACTGCCCACTCCAGGGCCGTCTTGCCCCGAACAGGGTCCACCGCGGTCAGGTCAGCGCCTGGGAGGGGGCACGGGAGTGACATGGGGGGAGGGACAGGGATCGGTGGCTTGCAGAAGGGCAGATTCTTTAGCAGCGAGACTGATTTGGGTTAGATTAAGGACCACAGAGTCCCATCCTGTTGCAGCTGGAATCTGGGAGCCGTCAGTGGCCACAGCCTCGGGCCACTTTATTAATATATAATAAAATTAAAGTCCAGAGAGTAGAAAAGGCGTCAGAGAGACCTGGCTGGAGGGGGCGGTCTCCAAACCTGGAGCAGAATAGGGACCTCCTGAGGCAAGGAAGGGATGGTGGGCAGGTTGGCGGACGCCTGAGCTGTACCTGCTGGACAGGTAGAGGGGGGTCCTGCTGGCCCCACCCCCTTCTCTTTATCACCACACCCCTTTAATCTGGGGTGGGGAAATAGCAGCCACTTTGGGATAAAGGAGGGGTGAAAGTTTCCTCCCTCCTCACCCCAACACAGTCAGATGGGTTAGGGAAAGGAAGAGTTGGAGGCTGGGGTTCCCCAGGGTGACCAACAGACGGCAAGCCCACCTCAGGGAATGGTGTAGGCCCAAGGCTGCATCAGCAGTGTGGACTTCACCCCAGAAAGACTCCACACGGCCACATGCCTCGACGACATATCATCGTGTCCCTTGGACCCTGGCTTGTCAGAGATGGAAGTCATCCCAGAGAAAGCCAACACCCTCATTATACTGGTAAGGCCCAGAGAGGGAAGCCATCTGCCCAGGGTCACTCAGCTGGCGGCAGAGCCAGGACTAGAACCCAAGGGTCTGGTTCCAGATATCAGGGTTTTTTGTTTTTTTTTCCAGCGGGTCTAGGTTATCCTCCCAAGCTTTCTTTTCTGAGACCAACATTCACAGTGTAAATAGAGCTATCAGTAGCTGGGTTTTGCTGGTTGTGAGAGGCTCATGCACACTCCCCTTCTCCAGGAAGTCAGCCTAGGTTGATCCTCCATCTCCACCTGACAACTATCCAGCTGACTTAGCATCAGGCTGGTAGGCTTGCGGAGGGACTGGAGGTCACAAATCCCGGTCCAGGCCCCATGCACCTGCCATGAGGAGGGCAGCCACGCATTCTGAACGGTCCCGCATGGCGGCCTTCATCAGTGCTGTTAGCCCCCGCTGGTCCCGGCGCTCCAGGTCCAAGCCCGGGTAGTAGTTGAGCAGGAGACTCACCAGAGGCACATGGCCTGCAGGGCACCAAGGATGGGGCTTAGCTCTCCCCCAAAAGAGGGTGATGAAGCCCCAGACCCCCCATCCACCAAACACGACAGTGTTTTGGGTGGGAGGGAGTTACACAAAAAGTAGGGGATTGTGACCCTGTGTGAAGGGGGGGAAGCAGTGGGAGGTAAGGTCAACAGTGTCTCACCTGCTTGGGCAGCCAGCATGAGGGCTGTGTCCCCTTCTTTATCCTGCTGGTTCACATCGAGGAAAGGGCAGCGGCTGAGCAGGGCCACCACACTGCCGAAGCCGTGGTAGCAGGCGACCATGAGGCCTGTCTGGGGGAGGGGCAGCTCAGCCCCAGGGTGCTCCTCCAGGATCCCCTTGGGGGCCTGTGCCCTCTCAACCCACTCCTCACTGGAGATGCCCCGGCCTCTGTTCAGACCCCCCCTCACCGCCTCCTTTCCTCCCAAGGATCCAGGCACCGGATGAGTGTCATGTGGCGGGGACACAGAGATGCCCAAGCTGCCCTGGGAAACACCTGGGGTGGGTGTGGGGTGGGAGCTCACCCTCCCATTGCCATCCACCTGGGCGGCCTCTTCCGGGGAGACCCCACCGTCCAACGCGGCTTGGAGCTGGACAGGGTCATTGCGGACACAGGCCCAGTACAAGGCCCCCAGGCTGCAGCCCGAGGCAGGGGTCTCCGGGTCGGGGCAGGACGAAGCCTCAGACATGGGGTGGGGGATGTTGTGCAAGGGCAGCGGCTCCTCCTCTTCCAGCGCAGGGGTGGGAGGCTGGGGGCGGGGAGGGGGGACAAGAGGACAAGAAGGCCCGTCCCTCCTCCTCACGCAGCTGGCATCTACAACACAGAATAGAAGGGAACGGGGTCTCCCTGGACCCCAGGGCAGCCCCCAGCTCCCCATCCACCTTAGGGCAGGACAAGCTGTGGGCGGGAACCCTAAGAGGCAGAAGTAGTTGGTGGGGGGGACCCCAGTAAGAGTCCAGCAGCCAGGGTGGTCTCCTCTCTCCCTCGGGGCCTTACCCGCGAGTGGGGGCTCCCTAGGAGGCAGTCACCGCCGGCGCGCCAGCATCCCCCGCACTCCTGGGGCACACTGGCGGGTCCCCCGGGGCGGCCCCAGGGCGCTCTCTCTCCCCAGGAAGCGAGGCAGGTAACAGATGGCTGGACTTAGGGAGGGAGCTGCTGCAAACACCGGGGACTGAGCTGGATCAAGCTGGGTGAGCAGCGGACGCGGGGGTGGGGGGGCTCCCCTCTCGCGGACACCTGACCCTCCCGAGACCCCGCCCCCAGCGGGCGGGACCAGCCCAGGAGGCTCCTCCCCGCGGGGCGTGTCTAGGGTGAGGCCCCGCCCCCTCCGGCCCGCGCTCACCTGGGCACCCCCCATCCGCCCCAGAAGCGCGCCCCTCGGGACACCCTGCAGGCGGGGAGGTCGTGAGGGGTCCCGGCCCCACCGGGAAAGCCCGCAGCCCCTTTCCCTTTGTGGATGGAGGAGGGGGAGGGGGAAGGAGGGGGTGCGAGCGCAGACATCTCTTTGAACTGGGGGGACTGGGGGAGGTGGGGCTCCACGGATAACCTGGATCTTTTTTATTTTTTATTTTTTGAGGTTCTGGGGAAATTAAGATACAGAATTGCCTAATTAGGGGTGCAGAAATTACGATCTAGTAAATCGCATGGACTAGTTCTGGTATGGTAAACTAAGTACGGGATATTTAAATTGCGTTGATGTTAGAACAATCAAATTATTTATAATTTTTATTATTTATTTATTATTATTATTATTTTTAAAAATTTTTATTTATTTATTCATGAGAGACTCAGAGAGAGAGAGAGGCACAGAGACACAGGCAGAGGGAGGAGCAGGCTGCATGCAGGGAGGCCGATGTGGGACTCGACCCGGGGTCTCCAGGATCACGCCCTGGGCCCAAGGCGTCGCCAAACCGCTGAGCCACCCGGGTTGCCCCTATTTATAATTTTTATTTTATTTTATTTTATTTTATAAATTCTTTTTATTTATAATTTTTAGAGTGATAATTAAACCATGCTTTAAGTTAAATTAATACTAAATATTAAATTTAACGGGTCACTTTTGGACCTCAGGTGTAGAAAACGGAGTCAACCTTGTTCTTCTGTTTATATTATTCCCACGCAGGTAGGAGATCTGTTTTTATTTTACTTTATTTGCTTGATCTCTTTCATCCCTGATACCCAAAGCCCATTCTTCTCCTCCCTCCCTTTACCGATCGGCACTTACATATCCTTGAAAATGCACATTGCATTAAAAAAGGTAGTGTTGGTTTAGTATGGTTTTTAAAATTAATTTCAGGGGACGCCTGGGTGGCTCAGTGGTTGAGCGTCTGCTTTCAGCCCAGGGTGTGATCCTGGGGACCCGGGATCGAGTCCCACGTCAGGCTCCCTACATGGGTCTTGCTTCTCCCTCTGCCTGTGTCTCTGCCTCTCTGTCTCTCATGAATAAATAAATAAAATCTTTTTAAAAAATTAAATTAATTTCAGAAGCAGGGTTTAGCGAGCCATCACTTCCATATAACATCCAGTGCTCATAACCTCAATTGCCCTGTTCATTTTTTATTTTTTTTTAATTTTTATTTATTTATGATAGTCACACAGAATGAGAGAGGGAGGCAGAGACATAGGCAGAGGGAGAAGCAGGCTCCATGCACCGGGAGCCCGACGTGGGATTCGATCCTGGGTCTCCAGGATCGCGCCCTGGGCCAAAGGCAGGCGCCAAACCGCTGCGCCACCCAGGGATCCCTCAATTGCCCTGTTTAATGCTCATCACCCAGTTACCCCATCCCCACTCACCTCCCCTCCAGCAGCCCTCAGTTTGTTCCCTAGAAATAAGAGTCTCTTATGGTTTGTCTCCCTCTCTGGTTTCCTCTTATTTTCCCCTCTCCTCCTCTACCTGGTTTATGTATGTTTTAACCAGCACCGTAGGACTGTGTGACAGAGCTCGTTCTGTTTTTTCCACTCCGTGCTGTTCTGGAGATCTCCCCTCGTTGCGTTCGGTGCAGTGTATCTGCTAGGAGTGTCTTTGGTGGTGAGCAACCAAAAGGTGGCCTCTGCGGTGTGGTGGCTGCCAACATCGATCCAAAACTCCTTTGAGTGTTTCTTGTGAACTACAGAAGCTGGAAAACCAAAAGGACACTTCCTCAGTTCCCCTGGGCTAGAAATCTGTGATTTAGGTTCTGCTCTTGTGCAAGACATAAATTTGGAACAGAGCTAAATGCCATGGGACATCTGTTTTGCTGTCACGGATCAGGACAGATGTAGTGGGGCTCTGGTGAGCAGCTTCCTGATTCATCAGCTTCCTGTAGTATAGTGACTGATGCTTCCGATCACAGGCAAAGGTCATGTGCTTGGCAAAGCTGGGAGCTGTTTCTGAGCCTAGAACCTGTTTCTCCACTCCTCTATGTCTAACCGAGCCAGATCTATTTCTGCTGTCTGCTGTCGAACCCGACTGCCACAAGTGGCTTAACCAAATCGGGGTTTATTCTTCACACAAGATTAAGAAGTCCAGGGATAACCTGTAGGTGTTGATATAAACTGATGGTGGCAGGGCCTTCTCTGGGAGTCTGTTAACTTTCCTCGTGGTCACGAGATGGCTACTGCACCTCTAGCCATCACGGTCAAGTCTGGTGAATGCACACTATGGAGCTCTATGCAGCAAATAGAAGAAATCTACTCGATTAGGTCTTCGATAGCACTAATCAGATGTCACAATCCCTATCGGTAAAAACACCCCCCTTCTCTCTAGTCACTTTTTAGTTAAGTGTGACCATTGGCCACAATCGTGGCCAATGAAATGCAAGCAAGCAGTAGTCTAATGGGTGAGGCTTCTGGAAAAATCTTTGCTCTCTTGATAAAAGATAAGGGAAATAGCTTTTTATCTCTTTCTTTCTCCCAACTTCCTCCTGCTGCATAAAGTTCTGTACTGTTCATCTATCAGATTTTTCTCATCTGTTCTTCCGGTGTTGCGTACTAACTTGCCTCCAACTCTCTGCCGCTGCAAATAATGCTGCAGTGGACATCCTCGTACGTGTCTAGCAGCCAGACCTGCGACAGGGTGGTTCTGAGACTGTTGGGTCAGAGGGCACACGCATCCTTACCGACCAGGCTGCTCTCCAATTGGCAGTGCATGTAAGCCTCCCCACACCCTTGGCCAATCTGGTAATTATTCAGCCTTCTAATTTTTCTCTAATCTGATGGGACAGAACTATAAGGTAATATCACTAGTTTACACTGGATTTTTCTGATTATCAACATGGTGAGCACCTTTCCGAACACCTGAGAGTCATTCTCACGTCTCCTCCTGGAAATCGCCTGCTCATAGCCTTCGTCCCATGTCCTGTCGAGCTTTCCTATCTTTTTCTCATTGCTTTTTCAAGAATTCCTTCTGATATTCTAGATAATAAACCCAGTGTCGAGTGCGTTTTAGATGTTGCCACTGTTGTATGTGCATTTCTTTTAGGTTGACCTGTGGTGAGCTTCGCTGAAAGAAATCCGGAAGTTTGATGTGATTAAACTCATCAAAATTTCTCCTTATGCTTTGTGCCTTTGGGTCTTGTTTGAGAAGCACTTCTCACTCCAAGATCACAAAGATCTTCATTTCTTTTATTAATTTTGCAATTTTAATTTTAATAATTCTGTATGAACATCTGAAATTTACTCATATATAGCGTGAAGAAGGGATCTGTTATGGACTGAATTGTGTCCCCCTAAAATTCATACGTTGAAACCCTAACCCTCGGTGTAATTTTATTTGGGGTTGGAGCCTTTGTGGACAAACTTAAAATTAAATGAGGTCATGGAGTGGACTCAAATCCAACAAGATTGCTGTCCTTTCCAGAAAAGGAAGAGACACCAGAGCTCCCTCCTGCTATCTCTCCCTTTCTATTTCTCTCCCCCACCCTCCACCCTCCCCTGAAGGGATCACCATGTGGGACTTGATCCCAAGACCTGGCGCCCTGGAGGATCATGACCTGAGCCAAAGGCAGACGCTCAACCAGACCCACCAAGGTGTCCCTAAATAGATCTTAAAAAAAAAAAAATTTATTAGGTTAAAATCTAAGGGAGGGCAGGATCTCAGACAAGAAAACAAACCAAGGGGGCAGCCTAGGTGGCTCAGCGGTTTAGCACTGCCTTTGGTCCAGGGCATGATCCTGGAGTCCCAGGATCGAGTCCTGCATTGGGCTCCTGCTTCTCCCTCTGCCTGTGTCTCTGCCCCCCCCCCCTCTCTCTCATGAATAAATAAATAAAATCCTTAAAAAAAAAAAAAGAAAAGAGAAAACAAGTCAAGGAATCTGCTTTAGTTTGAAAATATTTGTTGAATTAGGCAAACTTCAGCTTCAATTTCCAGTCTTTTTTTTTTTTTTTAACTTTTATTTAAGAAATCTGTACACTCAACTTAGGGCTTGAGCTCATGACCTTGAGATCAAGGGCTTTCATGCTCCTCTGACTGAGCCAGCCAGGTGTCCCACAATATCCATAGTCTTCATCTTTGACAGAACCAAAGTAAATTTAATAGGAGATTTCCAGAATTTTCCAGCACCAATGATAGATCCAAAAGCAGGATAGATTTAAAAAAATCCAAAGAAAGATAAACAGTAAGAAATCCATACCTACACACAAAAGTATAACTTTATTTTTTTTTAATTTTTATTTTTTTTTGAAGAGTAAAACTTGGGGGGATCCCTGGGTGGCTCAGAGGTTTAGTGTCTGCCTTCGGCCCAGGGCGTGATCCTGAAGTCCCGGGATCGAGTCCCACATCAGGCTCCCTGCATGGAGCCTGCTTCTCCCTCTGCCTGTGTCTCTGCCTCTCTCTCTCTCTCTCTCTCTCTCTCATTAATAAATAAATAAAATCTTTAAAAAAATTTATTTCTTTTTTTTCAAGAAAACTTAAAACTTGGGGGGATCCCTGGGTGGCTCAGTGGTTTAGTGCCTGCCTTCAGTCCAGGGCATGATCCTGGAGTCCCAGGATTGAGTCCCACATTGGGCTCCCTGCATGGAGCTTGCTTTTCCCTCTGCCTATGTCTTTGCTTCTCTCATGAATCAATAAATAAAATCTTCAAAAAAAAAAAAGTAAAACTTTACATTACCACAAGTAGATTTTAAAGGCAGCAAGAGAAAAAAAGACAAGCTTTTTTTTTAAGATTTTATCTATTTATTCATGAAAGACACAGAGAGAGAGAAGTTTTATTTTTTATTTTTTTGAGAGAGAAGTTTTAAAGGAAAATACACTTGTTTGCAATTTGGTTTTTTGTTTGTTTTTAAAGCTTTTCTTTTTTTTTTTAATTTTTATTTATTTATGATAGTCACACACACAGAGAGAGAGGCAGAGACACAGGCAGAGGGAGAAGCAGGCTCCATGCACCAGGAGCCCGACGTGGGATTCAATCCCGGGTCTCCAGGATCGCGCCCTGGGCCAAAGGCAGGCGCCAAACCGCTGGGCCACCCAGGGATCCCTTGTTTGCAATTTTGTATGAAATAATAAAAATTAGTGTGTGGGGGCAGCCCTGGTGGTGCAGCGGTTTGATGCTGCCTGCAGCCTGGGGTGTGATCCTGGAGACCCGGGATCGAGTCCTGCATCGAGCTCCCTGAATGGAGCCTGCTTGTGTCTCTGCCTCTCTCTGTTTTTCATGAATAGATTAAAAAAATAAAATCTTTTAAAAAAAAATCAGTGTGTGTCTCATGAATAAATAAAATCTTTTAAAAATAAGATTTATTTGTTCATTTTAGAGAGAGCAAGCGAGAAAGCACAGGCATGTGGAGGAAGAGGGGAAGGGCAGAGGAAGAGGGAGAAAAAAACTCAAGCAGACTCGGTGCAGAGCATGCAGCCCGATGCAGAGCTCGCTCCCATGACCCTAAGATCACCACCTGAGTGGAAACCGGGAGTCCGACACTCAACTGACTGAACCACCCACCCAGGCGCCCTGCTATGTGGCCACTCTTCTATGCTTTTCCAATAATTTGAATTTTCTATTTTAACTAGTATTTTTACTGTTTTACTCGGTAAGATCAGTCCAGAGTCCAGCCACTCATATTATTGGAAATAGAATTTCCTCTAATCCTAATTAATTAAAAAAACAACCAAATAGTAATATGGGGAAAAGACATGGTAATTAATTCATAGAAGAAATACAAATGGCCAATAAACATATGAAAAGATGCTTAATCTCACAAGTAAGCAGGAAAAGGCAAATTAAAACAATAATGAAACATTGCTTTTGGCCCATCAGCTTAGCAAAAATGAAACATTAATAATATTAAGTGCTTACACTGTTGGGGAAATGTAAATTAGGGAAGTATTTTTGGAAAGCATTTTGACAGTATCTATCAAAATAACAAATGTACATACACATGAACCCAAAAATTCAGCTTTTAGAAATCTTTCCCAAAACAGTACTTGCATATGTGAACAAAGATATATTGTATATGCTTTGCAGCATTGTAATTATTAAAAAAAAGAAATTTAGAAATAACTTAAATGTCCGTCAATAGAGGAAGGGCTTGAAAAAAGCATGCACATAAGATTGTGCCTCCATTAAAAAATAATGAGATAGATCCATATGGCCTCCTTGGAAAATATCTCTGAGACATGTTAATTGAAGAGAAACAAGTGTGTGATGGGCTAACTTACATGTACGTAAATGCATAGAAAGGACTAGAACAGTAGTTGTTGACATTGGCTGCACCGTGTAATCACTTAATCACTTAAAAAAAAAATAGTAGCGGAGCACCTGGGTGGCTCAGTCAGTTAAGCATCTGCCTCCTGTCAGCTCAGGTCATGATCTCATGGGGCGCTCAGCGGGGAGTCTGCTTGTGGATTCTCTCTCCCTCTCCCTCTGCCCCCCGGCCCAGCTCGCGCTCTCTCTCTCTCTCTCTCTCTCTCTCTCTCTCTCTCTCAAATAAATAAATAAATCTTCTTAAAAAGGGACGCCTGGGTGGCTCAGCAGTTGAGCCTCTGCCTTCAGCTCAGGTCGTGATCCCGAAATGCTGGATAGACTCCCACATCCCCCTCCCTGCATGGAGCCTGCTTCTCCCTCTGCCTGTGTCTCTGCCTCTCTCTCCCTCTCTGTCTCTCATGAATAAATAAATAAAATCTTAAAACAAAACAAAACAAAACAAAATACAGCCAGAGCCCTGGGTGACAGAGAAATAGATGAGCTCTCAAACTTGTTAGAAAAATAAATTTAGGGACGCCTGGGTGGCTCAGCAGTTCAGCATCTGCCTTTGGCTCAGGTCGTGATCCCAGGGTCCAGGATCGAGTCCCATATCGGGCTCCCTGCGAGGAGCCTGCTTCTCCCTCTGCCTATGTCTCTGCCTCTCTCTCTGTATCTCTCATGCATAAATAAATAAAATCCTTTAAAAAAAAAGAAATTTAAAAAATAAAAAATAAATAAAACAAAGCCAAGCAAACAAACAAAAAATAGTAGGGGCATCTGGCTGGCTCAGTTGGTAGAGCATGTGACCTGTGATCTCAAGTTTGTGAGTTTGAGCTCCACGTTGGGTGTAGAGATTACTTAATATAAGTAAAAGTTAAAAATTGAAATAAAGAAAATAAAATCTGGGAAGCCCAGGTGGCTCAGCGGTTTAGTGCTGCCTTCCTACCAGGGTGTGATCCTGGAGACCTGGAATCAAGTCCCATGTCGGGCTCCCTGCATGGAGCCTGCTTCTCCCTCTGCCTGTGTCTCTGCCTCTCTCTCTCTCTCTCTCTGTCTCTCATGAATAAATAAATAAAATCTTTAAAAAATAAATAAAATAATATCCCCCCATGTGATTCTAATGTCTGGCCAAGTCTGAGGACTTTTGTAAAGAATGACTGATATTAAAGCATTGCCAGGGACACCTGGGTGGCTCCACTGGTTAAACACAGGCCTTTGGATCCGGTCATGATCCTGGGCCCTGGGACAGAGCCCTATGTTGGGCTCCCTGCTCAGTGGGGAGCCTGCTTCTCCCTCTCCCCCTGTTCGCCACTCCCCCTGCTTGTGCTCCCTCTCCCCCTCTGTCAAATAAATAAATAAAATCTTAAACATATATATTAAAGGAGGCTCCTCACCCAATGTGGGGCTTCAACTCATGACCCTGAGATCAAGAGTCATGGGTCATGCTCCACTGCCTGAGCTAGCCAGGCACCCCTACCCAACCTGCACTGTACACAGAGTTCATCACTTCTCGGGGCGCTGGGGTGGCTCAGTCAGTTAAGCATCTGCCTTAGACTCAGGTCATGATCCCGGGGTCCTGAGATAGAGCCCCATGGCCGACTCCCTGCTCAGCGGGGAGTGCCCCTTTCCCTGTTCCTATTCTCTCTCTCTCTCTCTCTCTCTCTCTCTCAAATAATAAATAAAATCTTTTTTTTTTAAAGAGTCCATTACTTCTCAGTGTACCCCTGAACTTCACTCACTCATTCATTTGTTCAATAACTATGAACCGAAACGTGCCTTGTGTCGGGCAGGTACTTTGGCTCTTCACAGGAGTTATCTATCATTAATCTTGTGCTTGGCTGTTTCCCTCACCTTGGTCATGTTTTCCTTCTGCATCTAGCCCAGTCTTCCAGTCTTGGCCACTCAGGAAATGGGAAGTTCGCTGACAGTCCCTCCTCTGGCCTGAAGAGTCCCCCGACTACCACTCAGCAAGACTGTAGAGGGATAGGAGACTTTGATCTGTGCCAAGAGGCCCCAAGGACATCTAACTGGGTAAAAGGGAATTTCACATTTTGCTTTTTGGGTGATCTTTCCCCCCAGGCGGAGGTCACTCCCAGCCTCAGCAAGGGTCCTGTTCAGCCGGGCCACGCTCAGCCAGCAGGTGGCAGCCCTGGGCAGGAATTGGGAGAGCATCCCCACCCCAAGGGGCCTACAGCAGAGGGTCCTGGGGTTGGCTGCCCGGCAAGGTCTTGGCAGGGCAGGGCACAGGAGGAGGGTGAATGGGGCCCAGTTTTGGTCCCACAGCATGGTAGCCGGGGGCTTTATTTGTGTAGCTCAGCTTTAATCAAGCTGGCTGGTACCCAGATGGTTTGTGAGGTTTCTTTTACCTTCTGCCTGCAGCAAGGCTCCATGCGAGGTGTCCCGTCCAGGCCTCTGCCCTCAGGCAGACCATTTGCAGGTCCCTTCCCACCCACCCCCCCTTCCAGTTCCCCAGGCTGGGTCTTGACCCTCCCTGTGTCTGTCTTCGCTGATGGGGATGACTGTGGTAGAGGGGGGCTGGGGGTCGCTAGTTAATGGGTAAGATACTGGATCACGTTCTGGGCGTTACAGGTACATCTCAGGGACCTTCAGAGTCTCAGTTTGGCAGTCTTAAAGATTAACAGTGAGGAAGAGGGGGGATCCCTGGGTGGCTCAGCGGTTTAGCACTGCCTTCAGTCCAGGGTATGATTCTGGGGACCCAGGATCGAGTCCTGCGTCGGGCTCCTGGTGTGGAGCCTGCTTCTCCCTCTGTGTCTCTGCCTCTCTCTCTTTCTCTCTCTCATGAATAAATAAATAAAATCTTAAAAAAACAACAACAGTGAGGAAGGGGGGCACCCAGGTGGCTCAGTGGCTGAGTGTCCGCCTTTGGCTTGGCTCCTGATCCCGGGGTCCTGGGATCCAGCCTGGCGGTGGGCTCCCTGCAGAGATCCTGCTTCTCCCTCTGCCTATGTCTCCATTTCTCTGTGTCTCTCATAAATAAATAAATAATAAAGTCTTTGAAAACAAAAACAGAGAGGGAGGGTTATCCTCCCTTTGATCCCTGGGCTCTGATGGGAGTGAACCAGAATGCTCTTTTCTCGCCACCCTAACCTCCCTTCACTCTCCATCTCTTCGCTGCCTTCTGTCTGTCCATCTTCCTTCTGTCTGCCTGACTTCATTTCTCCATCTTTTCAGTTTTGATCTCATCTCACTGCCTGGACCTTTCCTTCTCTCTATCTCTCTAAAACTCTCTCTTAAGCCCTGGCAACACACATTGTCTGGAGCTGGCTTGACTCTCTGTCTGGACTCCGATTGTCACGCCGTATCTCCAGCCATCTAATGCCTTGGGCTGGGGTTGGCAGGAATCTTGTGCAGTTAAGTCAGAAGGGGTGGGGGGCGGGGGGGGGGAGATTCGGGGAAAGGGCAGCAACGAATCTACAGAGAAAGAGCTCAGCAAACTCTTGAGTCAAGTTTGGAGCACAGGCCAGACACCGTTAGGGAACCAAATGTACTGTTATCTCAACCTCTGCCTTCCTTCCAGGTTCTTTTTCCAGAACAAGCTCCCTACTCCCACCCTACAGCCCTGGTGGCAGGTACAGCTGGGACAGGCAATCAGTGGGGAAATGGCCCACCCTGCTTAAGGACTTAAGGACATGGGATAGGACCCAGCACGGTGGGATGGAGAATGGAGGAGGTGACCTCTGACCCCAGCTCTGGCCCCTTCTGGGGGTCCTCTGTGACCTGCCATAGGTCATGCCCCCTCCTCCCCTACCATGATCTACATCACAAAACCCACAGCTCGTAACTCAATGCCGGCCAGTGGAAGTCTGGGATTGATTTAGGGCCCCCTCTGACCAGTTCACCCCCACCAGACTAGGCCCCTGGGGTGGAGGTGGGGATGAGGGTCATGGGTGAAGTTCAGGCAGGAGGGTCCTGACTACCACTACATCATACCTGTTGCACTTTTAGTGGGTTTGTTGGGGGAAAAGGTCCAAGCACAGGGGTTCCAGGTTCTCACTGACCAGCCCCTCTCTTTGGCTCAGTTCAGGGCCAAGCTGACGGAGCAGTGGCCATGGCCTAGTAAGCGTTCAGGGACAGTGTCCTTATGATTCAGGCTCAAGGCATCCTACAAAGCAAAGAGATTCTTGTTATCCACCAAGAGGGCAGGCCAGTAGGTCCTAAGCAAGCACCCACTGCCCCCAATCTCAGTTACACTGAGCTACTCGGAGCCAGGTCTCCCCACCCCGGGGTCCACAGTCCAAGGCCCATTACATATATTTCTCCTGGTGCTTTTCTTGTTGTTGGTTTCCATCCACCCACCTTCCCGTTCTGGAGATACCACTAAAGGACTTTCTCTACTTGGAATATTTCAAACTTTTGGGACCATCACCCACAGTCAAATACATCTACCTCTGGCCCCAGGACACAAGAACATCCCCGTAAGTAAAAGCAAAAGTTGTAGGTAACATTGTGACATGCATGATATTTTCTATCCTATTCCATTTTGTTGTAAGGAAAAGAAAGTTTATAAAATGATTTTTTAAAAGTCTTTAAAATGCCAACTCTAAGGGGCTGGCACTTACAGTTTATAAGTAACCTCTTATATTTTGACACCTTCACAGGTTATAAAGCCCATTCTATAAAGCGAAAAATCCACATTATCTTCATAAAAGCCAGTGAGAAGGTCAGGCCGGGTTTTTCATCGACCTATTTTATAGAGGAGGAAACACAGACTCTGAGAGGTTAAGGGACCTGCTTGAGATCCCCCAGCTGGTTGAGCGGCCGAGATGGGGAGATGGGATGTGGAGCCAGGTCTGCCATGGGCTGGTTTGCAGGCCCCTGTGCCCCAAAGCTTCTCTCCCTCCCTCTCCTCCCCAACCCTCCCAGTTGACCTCATTGTCTCTTTCCAGTTTGAAGGCCATCCCCTTCCAGGAACAGGAGGGACAGAGCAGCTGAGTAATTCTGTTTTCTTGTCATCTGTTAACACTGCACCATCTGGCAGGTCTCCTCTCCCGGAGAGGCGGGGGTGGGGGAGGCGGCTGCTTTCCTGGAGTCTGGACCTCTGGGCCCCCCTCACCCAGGGTCTCAGAATGTGCACAGAGAGCTACTTTTTCGGCTCTGTCCCAACAAGCAGTGTCAGGGAGCAGCGGGGGCGGGGTGGGAGGAAGGACTCCCTGACGTCATTGGGATAAAACAATAGGGTGCGCCCCTCCCCTGCCCTCAGGGCCCATCCTGGGGCCTCCACACCTCCACCAGGGTGCCCCCGGGACTGAGCAGGAGCCCTGCAGGCCGCTCCGGGTGAGGGCAGAGCCAGGCCTTCTTACCCGGAGCCCAGGAAGATTTATGGGGCCTCGGGTGTGGCTGGCTGTTACTCAGCCTCTGACTTTTTAATTCCCCAGCCTCCTCACCCACCCCGCCTCCTCCCCCAAGAGGGCCTTTGTGCAGGACAATGAGGAATCTATAAATTCCGGGGGACAGGGATGTGGGGGAGGGGGCGCCAGGCACTTTGGCTCAGCAGAGACAGGAAGGGGTGGCCTCCATGGACCTGCCACATCTCATCGGGTCCCCACTAGAGCCTTACCTCTGTCTTTTACAGATGAAGAAACTGAGGCTGGGGGCAGGCCCTTCCTCATCGTCTCCATCTTTCACCCACGTCTTTATTCTCCCTCTTACCCTCCCCCTGGCCTTTCCCTCACTTGGGCCTTCACTCAACAAACACACAATATTCACTCAACAAACACCCGAGGAGTAGACTCCGTGTCAACGGAGAACAACTGGTAGACCCTGGCCCACCCTGGAAGGGTACGCGGCAGAGGACGGACCCAAGAGGGGCCATAAAAGTGTGGCTCTAACCCCAGCCTTTCAGGGGGCAGCCTGAACCTTTGCCCTACCTCCTTCCCTCAGCAACCCTCTGCAGCTGATGAAGCGCTTTCATGGGCATTTCTTTTCTTTTTTTTAAAGTCAATGTTTATTTTTTTTTAAAGATTGTATTTATTTATTCATGAGAGACACAGAGAGAGAGAGTGAGAGAGGCAAAGACAGGCAGAGGAAGAAGCAGGCTCCATGCACGGAGCCCAACGTGGGACTCGATCCTGGGACTCGATCCTGAGACTCGATCCTGAGACTCAATCCTGAGACTCCAGGATCACACCCTGGGCTGAAGGCAGGCGCTTAACCGCTGAGCCACCCAGGGATCCCCTTCATGGGCATTTCTAAATGCAATCCCGGTGATGGCTCTGGCAGCTGGGCATGATGTAAGCCTTCCCCAGCATTTTGCTAACGTGGCCCCGAGCGGCTAAGGGGTTGCCCAAGATCACACGTCTGGTGGGCGGCAGAGGGCCCTCGCCTCTGCACCCCGGAGTGCGCGCGGGCCCAGAGCAGGGCCTTGGGCTGTGGCCCTACACTTCCTCTTCTACCCACTTGCCCAGAGTAGCCCTATGCGCCCCCCATGCTGATCCTTCCCCAGTGTCCTGTCCTCCTGTTCTGTCCACCTTCCTGCAGTCATTAAACACCCCAGGCTCACCTCTGTATTCACCCATTTGTCGTGCGATGATAACCAACAGCAGCACTTCGATGCCTGCAGGTGTTTGCTGAATGACCACGCATTCTTGGGTGTGTCCTAGTGCGTCTCTGCTGGTAAACTGAGGATACCAGTGTATACTTTGTTGTGCAGATTAAATTAGTGAAGCCCTATAAAGCACTCGGAATGACGCCTGGCATGTGGTAAATGCTCAATAAGCCTTGGCTGCCAAGTTTATTGATTTTTGGAAACCACAGGCCTGCCCATATATGAGGTATCTGAGTGAAACACCGGTGGGGACAGGGGTCTGTAGCTGGCTTCTCCCAAGGAGTGGCCCCCTTAGAAATGACCAAATGGACCCGTATCCAGTTCATTCCCCGGGGACTCCTGCATTCCTTAACTGCACGGAGTAGGCTGGGCATCCTGCAGGTTTGTGCCAGGCACCAGGCATCTCTAGCAGAGAACAAGGCAGACACCTGCACTCATCAGGGTGGCATTCTGGTAAGTGAGACAGACGGCAAACCACGTGAATAAAGAAGATAATTACAGAAAGCTGTTAAGTCCCGAAGAAACAGGGTTAAGTGCCACCGTAGATCAGGCAACTGGGTGTGAGGCTGCTGCGGTGTTGTGGTCAGGATTGATGGGGAGGTGACATCCCTGTGAAGGATCCGGGCAGCGTGTTCCAGGCAAAGGGATGGGCAAGCCCAAAGCCAGAGTGGGGAAAAACTTGTCAAGTTCAAGGAACAGAAAGGCAGCCGGGGTGAGTGGCAGCTGGACAGAAGGGACAATGATCTAGGAGACGTCAGCACAGGCAGGGGCCCGGGTTAGAAACTGGGGCCTTCCTCCAGGGAAGCGGGTTAGAAACTGGGGCCTTCCTCCAGGGAAGCGGGTTAGAAACTGGAGCCTTCCTCCAGGGAAGCCATGCAAAGTTGTTAGAAGGGGAGGGACATGCTCTCAGGTTTTTTGCCTTGTTTTCCTGATGGGTAATTTTTTTCTTTTCTTTTTTTTTTTTTTAATTTATGATAGTCGCAGAGAGAGAGAGAGAGGCAGAGACACAGGCAGAGGGAGAAGCAGGCTCCATGCACCGGAAGCCCGACGTGGGATTCGATCCCGGGTCTCCAGGATCGCGCCCTGGGCCAAAGGCAGGCGCCAAACTGCTGCGCCACCCAGGGATCCCCTGATGGGTAATTTTAACAGCCCCCCTGGAAGCTGTGTGAATTGACTCCCCCGGAGCCAGGGGAGCCTACAGGAGCCTTTGCAGTTGTGCAAGGAGGGAGGAGGGGCTTGGACGCGGGGGGGGGGGGGGGGGCGGGGGTGGCAGGGGCTGATCCCAGATATATCTTAGAGACGGGAGGGACAAACTTTGCTAATGGATTGGACAGTAGGGTCAGGCTGGGAGAATTCAGGAAGAAGGAACCTGGGAAGCTCGACTGGTGGAACTGTCTCCGTCCTGAGCCCTCGGAGTCCTCCTGCTCTGGCCCTGCCCCTGAGCCACAGAAGCCATTCCAGCCTTTTGCCCCCCCACCCCCACCCCCAGATCCATCTACACTCAGCAGCCCTAAATCAGGGGCAGTCCCTGACTTTGGTTCATTCGGGCCCTTTGTGAGAAAAGGTGGCCCCTGCCTTCCTCCAGGGACAGCAGCACCTGCCAAGGCCCAAGACTCGGACTTCAGGCCCCTTTTAACCCCTCCAACCCGGCCCTTGTTTAGGTCGCAACCTGCACAACCGTACAGCTCCCCTCTCCCCAGCCTGGACCACTGGCCCAACCCGAAAATCCTCGGAGCCTTGAGACCTGCAGGCGCTGCTGGCGCGTTGGGACGCGGGCCTGGAAGCACCCGGGGGCGGGGCCGGGAAGGTAGGGCTCGGCCTTTCCTGAGGGAATCTCCCGGCCGGTTCCCGCGGGAAGGAAGTCCCCGCCCCCCCGCCCCGCCGCCAGCGGCACCTCCCCGCCCCCGCCCGGGAAAGCGCTCGCGGCGGCCTTCCGGCCCGGGCCGGGCGGGGGAGGCTCGGGCCCTAATTGCTGCCATCTGCTCCGCCTGGGGGAGGGGCCGAGCGCGCCGCACGCCCGGGAGTGGGGGCGAGTGCGGGGGTCCCCGAGAGCGGGGGTCCCCTTGGGGGCCGAGGGGCCGCAGCTGGAGGCGGCGCCTTAGCAGACAGCGAGCCCCAGGCCAGGGCCTGGCCTGGGGGTCGGGACCCCGGAGGGCCCTGGGGGTAGGGTCCTGGGGGTCCCCCCGCGGAGGGTCCTGGGGTGTCGGGCTCCCTGGAGGGCCCTGGGGGTCGGGCCCTCCGGAGGGTCCTGGGGGGGTCGGGGCCCCCCGGAGGGTCCTGGGGGTCGGGCTTCCTGGAGGGCCCTGGGGGTCGGGCCCTCCGGAGGGTCCTGGGGGGTCGGGCTCCCCGGAGGGTCCTGGGGGTCTGGTCCTGGGGGTCCCCCCGCGGAGGGTCCTGGGGGTCGGGCTCCCTGGAGGGTCCTGGGGGTCGGGCTCCCTGGAGGGTCCTGCGGGGTCGGGCTCCCCGGAGGGTCCTGGGAGGGCGGGTTACCCCGGAGAGTCCTGGGGTGTCGGGCCCCCCGAGGATCCTGGGGGTCGGGCTCCCCGGAGGGTGCTGGGGGTCGGGCTCCCTGGAGGGTCCTGGGGGGTCGGGCTCCCCGGAGGGTCCTGGGGGTCGGGCTCCCTGGAGGGTCCTGCGGGGTCGGGCTCCCCGGAGGGTCCTGGGAGGGCGGGTTACCCCGGAGAGTCCTGGGGTGTCGGGCCCCCCGAGGATCCTGGGGGTCGGGCTCCCCGGAGGGTGCTGGGGGCGGGCGGCCTCAACTCAGCGCACAAGGTCCGCACGGGTCTGTGGCGGACGCCGGCGTTGGGACATTGACGCATCGATCTGTCCGCACAGGACGGATGTGACTGTGGCCGGGGGAGGGGGGGACGGGGGAGGGACCCGAGGCCAGAGCCTGGCGCCCGCGGGCGGGGTGGGGGGCTGGCGGCGGGGCGAGAACTTGGCCCTCGGACACAGGGGCGGGGCTGAACCGCCTCCCAGCTACTAGGCACTGGGGGCATCTCGGAGGTGCCTTCAGCCTCAGAGGCCTCAGAGTTGATTTCCTCCTCCATAAAAACAGGATCCCCAGGACCTACCTCTCAGGTGATGCCCCCAAAGGCCAGTTGCTTTTCCTGGGGAGGTGTGGGGGGTGCTGTGCCCGGCCCGGAGGAGCCCCTGGGGCAGGTGGGGTGGGTCCTTCAGAAGGTGCTGTAGCAGCTGGGAACCCAGAGGAGGCAGGAAGAGGGGTGGGGTGGGGTCGGGTGGTCCAGGGGGCAGAGCGTGGGAGCAGCCCCACTGGTTTCAAGCCCATCTCCTGGCGTCTCTCAACATCAGCCTCAGGAGGTGAAGGTGTCCGTTTGACCCCTTTATCCAGCACTGAGGGCAGCTCTGGGGCACTGGGGTGCTCACAGGGCCCAGGAGACTACTCCTCTGCCTGGGTGCCCAGACCCTTACTGAACACGTACACATCTTAACATCCTTCCCCCAGGGGTCTAAACAGTCCCTGGAGTGAGGAAGCACAGATGATCCTGAGTGAGGGGAGGCCTCCTTCCTGCCGGGGCCACAGCACTTCTCCTATGTCACAAAATGCCTGCTGCCTCCCCCTCCTCCCGCCTTGCCAATGCTCACCGACCTGTGTTAGCCATAAAGGCCAGCTCCAGAGGGGCTGAGATGCAACTCCTCCACCCAAACATCCCCACCACCAACCTGCTGGCCCATTCCTCCACCCAGGTGAGCCGCAGGGATGCCAAGCAGCCCACTCCCAGCCCTGGAGACGCTCTCACTACAGGCAGGGAACCGGGCATGAGACATTTTGGAATCACAGGAACTAAGGAACCATCGACAACCCAGGATACTGCCTTTGGGAGGGTTCAGGATGATGCTACAGAGTCAGTGGCTTCTGGGGTGGGGCTTGAAGGAGCAGCAGAAGTTCACGCCCGGGGGCAACTGGGTGGCTCAGTGGTTGAGCATCTGCCTTTGGCTCAGGTTGGCTCAGGGCGTGATCCTGGGGTCCTGGATGGGGTCCCCGCATGGAGCCTGCTTCTCCCTCTGCCTGTGTCTCTGCCTCTCTCCCTATCTCTCATGAATAACTAAATAAAATCTTAAAAAAAAAAAAAAAAAGAAGAAGAAGGAGAAGAAGAAGTTCACTGGGGGCAGAAGAGACTGCTGTTCCAGGCAGGAGGAAGAGCATGCACAAAGACTTGGGGGTGTGAAAGTCCGTGATGTGTCTGGAGGAGCGAGCAGATTGAGTGGCTTGGACCAAGGGTGCTGGAGGGGAGGAGTTGAAGGAGGGAAGAGGTGTGAGGGGTAGCTGAAATGACAGATACCCCAGGCCAAGGGATTTAGACTTGGGTTTGTTGTAGCAAGCCGAAGTGTCCGCTCCGCTCCGGAGAGAGACAGACAGGAACATGAACGCTAGAAGGAGCAAAGCTGACAGGAAGTGAGATAAAAAGGTCAGTGCCAGCCCCGTGATAAAAAGGCCATTCACGCATCCTCTGGGGACTATGGTGCACATGCAAGCCCCAGGGACCCCTTCGGAAGGCCAAGTTGTTACTGAGCTCCAAGCAGTTATTGTCATGCTGCTGTGTGAGCTTAGAGTTGTCAGAAATTTTCAAGAAAAATTAGAAATGTCGATTTTTATGGATTGCCCCTGGGTTTTTAGATGTTGGCAACTACTTTTTAAATTTTAAAACCGTGTGTGTGTGTTTCCAAAACGCACATAAACACGAATATCTGTGCAACTGCTGCAGAGTTGCAGGAAAGCCACTGAAAGTTTCGTCAAGAGGGAGGTGCTCTGAATAACAGGCTTGGGTGTTTGGATGCCCACTTGGGGGCAGTATGGAGGAATGGCCTGGTAAGTGGGACAGTTGCAAGTGTCTGGACCAAAGGGGCCGAGGCCTGAACAAAGGGGGCTGACCTGGAGAGGAGGGAAGGCTCCCAGACACAGTGTAGGGGTCTTCGGGGATTAGCCCTTCCTGGGGGGGTTAAGGGTTTAAGTCTCCTATCCCTTTGTCCCCCTTAAGAGATTGCAAAAACATCATCTAGTGGGTGGGGAGGCCTATTTGGAGTGGGATGCCCCTGAAAATCCCCAAGGTTGCACTGTGGCAGGCCACCCCGAAGGACTGGGTAAGACATTCCAAACAGCCTGAAGAGGGAGGGGCCGTGCTGGGGGAGGGGCTCAGGAATCCGCCTGGCCTTCAGGAAGACCCCAGCCAGCCCTAATGGGAACCACACGTGGGGTGAGCTGGAATCCCGGATTGCCTGTGACGTTTGGCTTTGGAATTGGACACTTGGCTCAGGTCACTCCTGACCCGCTGAAGTCTGAGGCCTCCCAGCTCAGCTCCCCTCCTAATTGCTGCCAGACACATTCTGCCCTGTACCCGGCTCCGGGGCCAGCCTGGGTCCCCCATCTCTTGCTAGGAGAACACCTATGCTCTGAGGGAGTGTGTGTGAGTGTGGGGGGGAGTGTTCAGACAAGAATTCTACAAGGCTTGATCCTCTCAGAATAAGCAGAACAAGAAGTCCCTTCCAGTGTCTCCCCAAACAGGACCCTCTGAACTGGTGCTAGAGCCCCGGGCTGCTTCTGGCTTTGCAAAGCCTGGTGCCCTCAGCCTCCGTCCTTCCCCTCCCCTGCAGCGTCTGTAGGGTGCTGCGTGGCTCTGGCCATCTGAGCCTCCTCCATATCCATACCCTGCAGGGTTAATTTCCTGCAGGACCTCAGGCATGAGGAGCAGGGAGCAGTCCAAAGGGCAGGGAAGAGCCCTGAGAGCAGGTGCTTTGCTCCTGAAGATTTGCTGTTTGTAAAAAACGGGAGGGGAACAGGTCTCTCCTAACATTTTCTGGTATTTTCTCTTCTCCTCCTTCAAACACCCCCTGGCCCAGGGATGAAGCTGTGTTACAAGATGTCTCCGCACAATCTGGAGGGCCTGCAAAAAGTCCCAGTCCTTATTTGGCGGGTTCACTCCAGCCTCTGGGCCATGGCTGTCTTCACACCTGCCAAACCCTCTCTTCATATGGCCCTGCAACTATACTGTGTATGAATGGGGAGGGGGTGCTTCCTGCTTAAGTCCCAGACACTTGCCTTGCCAGTGGCCCCCTCCAGGCCCTCAGGCCCAGCCCCCTCCCCCTGGGTACCCTCCTTGAGAACTTCCAGGCAGCCTGCTCAGCATCAGGCCAGGGGCCCAGGAGCTTGGACTGACTGCATTCCTGGGGGAAGGGGAGAGAAGAGGAGGGCGGCACAGAGCCCCCTCCTCCCTTCCAGCACAGACCCCATGCTGCCCAGCCCCAAGCTCTCTCTAGCCTGCTGTAGGCTAGAGTAATGCCAGCAAACCCCTGGCAAAGCCCAGGCCAGAGGCCTAGGGGCCTCTCTTGAGGATGAAGCCATCCCTGCCTTGGAGCTCTCCCGCTCCAGCACTGACTGGGGGCCCCGGGGGGGCATGGTAAGGGGTCGCTGGGGCGAGGCCACCAGGTGCAGAAGGGATGCAGGACGGAGGGCTAGAGCGGCCCTGGGCATCCTTTAGCACCGCAGGCCTGCGGGCCCGCGCCATCGCCTGAGCCTCTGGAGGGGGGCGGGGGGCGAGGGACATGGCAGAGAAATCAGGCCCAGCCCAATGGAACTCAGGCAGCGGCTGCAGGAGGTGGGCGTGCTGGGGAGGAGCCAAGAGGGGGCTGAGGCTGAGGCTGGGCTGCAGGTAGTCCCTCCACCCCCATCCCCCAGCCCGGTTTCGGGAAGCTCTCCCGATGAATATTTAATAGCTCAGCGCTGGGCCTGATTGAATTTTAATGCGGGCGACCCGAGCCCGGAGCCCGAGTCCAGGCAATTAGTCAGGAGCCATTAACGCTGACGGAGCTGATTTATGGGCGGGCCCAGGCCCCGAGCGCCCCGGATTGGGCGGACGGGGTCCCCGCGCCAGCCAATCCCGACGGCTGCCTCGGCCTGTTTTGCATCTCATTTGCATAGCGCCCCCAGGGGCAACCGTGGGCGGCGGCCGGGCCGGGAGGGGACTCGTGGGTGGGTCGGGGGCGCTCGGGGCGCGACCCGGGCGTTCCTGGCTGCGAAACCCCCCGCTTTGCACGCGGGAGTCCGCCGGCCCGTCCAGCTCTTCAAAGGGCCTCCCCGCGAATCCTGGGGGAGCCCAGGTCCGGGGAGATTCCGAAGGAGGAGGAGGGGAGCAGACTAGGGCCCCGCCTGGGACCCCTGGGCGATGCGGCTGGGTCCCAGGACCTAGCATAGGGCTCCGCCTCTGCGGTTAATCCAGCCGGGGGGGGGGGGCCTCCGGAGCCCTCTCCGTGTGCCCCGGGCGCGGGGATTCCATGCAAACCACCGCGGCCCCACTGTGCCTCTGGGAGACGCGTTCTGCACCCACTCGGATGGGGCTGGCAGGTTTTCAGGGTGCTGCCTCGTGCCTCAGAGGGCTGGGAATGAATCCAAGGGGCTCTAGCAGGAGAGGGCCCCCCTCCCCGCCCTGCCCCTCATCCCCCTGACCTATGTGAATGAGCTGGGATTCAGCCTGGAGTGCTCTATTGAACTAGGCCCGACCCCTTAAATCGTAGGTCAAGGATTTAGCTGGCCCGTCTGCTGCCACTCTGGCAGGTGGCCGCCTCCTCTCCAGCGCGCCGCTTTCAGAGCCCTCATCCGCTGGAGGTGTGGTGCAGAGCGGGCACCCTTCCCTTAGGGGACAAGCATCCGGCCCCCTGGGGCTAGACCTTATCTGAGCTGGACCGGCCTTTAGTGAGGGATGGGCGATGGAAGGGAGCCGGATAGAGCTCCCAGCTGGGCGGCGGCCCCTCCAGGGAGGCCAGTGGAGAGGTTGGCAGGGAAAGGGGAGGCATTAGTCAAGGAAGGCTTCCTGGAAGAGGGAGGTCAGAGTAGACACTGGAAGGAAGGGAGGGACAGGGTCACAGAAAAGGAGAGGAAATCCTCTGCGGGTGGGGAACGCCCTGTTGGGGGCAGGAGAAAGTATAGGCGCTGGGAGCTCCACACACTTCGGCTAAGAGGTTAGCACTGTAGCGCAGGAGTGCCCCGCGGCTGCCTGCCTGGGCGGTTGAGGCAGGGCCCAGGGGACCAGGCGAAGTAGAAGCACTAGGTAATGAGCACCTACTAGGCGCCAGCACCACGCTAAGCACTTTAAATATATCATTTCATCTTTAGAGCAACCTAATGAGATACGTGTTCTCAGACTTCCCGTTTCACAGATGGGGACACTGAGGCTCGGAGCGAGGCAGTAACTTGCCCACGATCACTCAGCTAGCTGGTGGCACCTTGTTCGGGCCCGCCACTCCACCTCAGACTCAACTTACACCCTTCATTTCGCTCTCCAAGTCCCCCTCCCCCCACGTGCCTTATCTGCCTTTGCCAGCATCTTCCTGGTGTTAAGAACTGATTCTGCTCGTAATCTCCGCCAGAAGCTTGAGAAGCAATCCCATCTACATTGTCACCCAGGCCCGAGTCCTTGGTGTCATCAATCATTTACAGTCTCAAGATCTGGTTCCTAAAGGTTTCTGAATTCTGCTCCCTCGCCTCCTCTGACCCCTGCGCTGCGCAGGCCAGGTGAGATAAGACAGGAGCCTCGCCCAGGCCCTTGCTGTAGGCAGGGCACTGTGCCAAGACCTTTCCTGAAGGTTCTCTCAACGAATCCTCACCAGAGAGTAGGCCCTTTGATGGCAAGCGTCCCCATTTTGCAAATGGGGGTGGGGAAGATCAAGGAGAGGTGGGGAGAAACCCTTGGCCCACGCGCTGGGCTCCCTCTGACTGTGGGGCTGGGAGCACGCTCCACTGGATCAAGGTCTCTTGCTCTTTTCAGCTGTTCCTTGAAGCCCACACTTTCCAGGCCTGAATCTGTGCCCTGACCTCTGAGGGCCTTTCCCTTCTTTTAACAAGCGGGCCTGAGCTTCAAGTTACAGAAGACCCAACTATAAAATGCCCTAAACAGTAAGGACGATTGTTTATTACGTTGCCAAACAAGAAGTCCCAAGGTGAGGCTGTCGATTAATTCAGTGACTCAACACTGTTATCAAAGATCGAGGTTCCTTCCTTCCTGTTGGTTTCTTCTTCCTTTCTTGCCTTCTTTTATTAATTTTATCGAAATATAGTTCACGTGTGGTAGAAAGCACACGTTTTAGAAGTTGAGCTTGATGAGGTTTTTTTTTTTTAAGATTTTATTTATTTATTCATGAGAGAGAGGCAGAGACACACAGGCAGAGGGAGAAGCAGGCTCCAAGCGGGGAGCCTGATGTGGGACTTGATCCTGAGACCCCAGGATCATGGCCTGAGGCAAAGGCAGATGCCCAACCGCTGAGCTGCCCAGGTGCCCCAGCTTGGTGAGTTTTGATGAAGGGACACCCAGTAGCTGTCATTCCAATCAAGGTAGAGAACGCTGGCGTTGTGCCAGGAAGTTCTCCACCATCTGTACGTGGTCAGCCCCTCCCTCACCACCTGCCGCAGGTAACCACGGCGCTGATTTCTACCTCCACAGGTGAGTTTTGCATGTTTAGACTTTCCTGTGTGTGGAATCATATGGTAGGTACTGCTTTTGTGTCTTCTGGCCCCTTTGCTTCGGACAATGCTTTTGAAATTCACCCATTTTGTCGTCTGTATCAATAGTTGATTGTTGTTTTTTTTATTTTTTTTTATTTTTCTTTATTTATGATAGTCACACAGAGAGAGAGAGAGAGAGAGAGGCAGAGACATAGGCAGAGGGAGAAGCAGGCTCCATGCACCAGGAGCCCGACGTGGGATTCGATCCCAGGCTCCAGGATCGCGCCCTGGGCCAAAGGCAGGCGCCAAACCGCTGCGCCACCCAGTTGTCGATGAAGTGGGATCCCGTGCTGTGCGTACCCCACGGAATTGCTTTCGCTTTCCTGTGCCATCCTTCTGTTGGTTTTTGTCCTCCTACCCTGACTTCTCTTGAAGTCACAAGATGGCTGCTGCAGTTCCAGACATCACATGCAGCCAACGACATTCCAGGGCCAAGAAAACCCGTTTTTCTCCTTCAGCCTCTGAAAAATCTTTCCGGAAGTCTCCCCATGAAAATACCCTCACATGCCAGAGGCCAAAATCACGTTACTTGTCCGTCCTTAAACCAAACTGGCAGAAAGAGTGGAATTCCCACAGGTGTCTAAGACTAATCAAGGTTGGCCCCTGAGGCTGGGGAGGGGCTCAGCCCCCCCTGAAGAACGGGACGGTCTGATCCCTGGGCAAAATCAAGATTCTGTTAGCGAGAAAGGAGGGCAATAGTTCTTGGTGAATAGCTAATACTGATGGCTTCCACCTGCTTCTTTCTTGTTAACAGAATTTGGATTTTGTTCAGGGATTCACCTCTCAAGGAATATAACCCCATGCCCACCCCGGGAGTAAATCCTACATCAATGTACTTCCATCCTAGTAATCCTGTCCCCCTGACCAGAGGTTGGTTTAAGCATGAAGACATGGAGGACTCGGATGGTGGCCACCTACCATGTATCCTCCTCTCTTCTTCCTTAGTAACAAAGATACAAATTCCTTACTTATTCCTTAACAAATTTGTCACTTCCTTGGTAACGAAAAATAACAAATCTTATTTAGGAGGACAAAGTGCCCCACTGAAAAAAATATTTCTAGCTTTTCTTACAGCTCGATGTGACCAACTTCGGACCAATTAGATGTAAGTAGAAATGTCCTGTGGGACATCTGAGACGGTTGCCTAAAGGAGGTGACACTGCTGAGGAACGACCTTCCGTTCTTCTGCTTTTGCCCCTTCTGATCTATGATACGGATCTATGACATGGCTGGCACGCCAGCAGCCCTTTGGGAATACGGGGCAAATCTGAGCATGGAATCACACGAGATGGGTGGCACCTGAGTTCCTGGGGACGCCGAAAGTGTGGCGCTAGCACAATAGCACTGCCTATCTTCAGACTTCTTTTATGAGAAAGAATAAATGTCAACCTTGTTTATTTTTTTAAAGATTTATTCACTTATTTAAAAGAGAGAGAAGAGGGGATCCCTGGGTGGCGCAGCGGTTTAGCGCCTGCCTTTGGCCCAGGGTGCCATCCTGGAGATCCGGGATCAAGTCCCATGTCGGGCTCCCAGTGCATGGAGCCTGCTTCTCTCTCTGCCTCTCTCTCTCTCTCTCTCTCTCTCTCTCTCTCTCTCTCTGTGTGTGTGTGTGTGACTATCATAAATAAATAAAAAATTAAAAAAAAGAGAGAACAGGCGTGGGAGAGAAAGACTCTCAGACTCCCTGCTGAGCATGAAGCCCAATGAGGGGCTCGAGCTCACCATCCTGAGACCATGACCTGAGCTGAAATCAAGAGCCAAATGCTTAACCTACTGAGCCACCCAGGCGCCCACCTTCGGTCCTGTTTAAATCACTCGGAGTTGCGCTGACATCTGCAACTGAACCTACTCCTGACTCAACACGGGCAGTAACAATTTCAGGTCAACGAGACGAGAGGGGAGATCTTCTGGATGTCTCTGAGAAAAGTTTCTTTGCTCTTAAAAAGAGACACCCAAGGGTAATAGTTGGGCCCACATGGGATGATCGGAGGAGCTGTAATCGGCCACTTTGTGGTTTGAGGGGACCCGTCCGGGGACACAGCACATGTGCTGAAGGTGTTGCGTGTGCACATGGAAAGGACCTGGCTCCCCGAAGAAGGTGTCGGGTCTCTGGATGAATCAACTCTGCAGCCGCCATTTCCCACTGTTATGTAAAATATCGTATTTGATCAATTCTAAAGCGCACACTTGGCCACGTTTTAACATTTCTGAAACCATTTATACATCTTACAATCAATAGCCCCGCAACCTGCTTTCGGCCAGACAGCAGTTGTGCTTGGCAACCCTTCCAGCACATGTGCAAACTGTGGTGACTTTCTTGGTGTCAATGACCACCCTATGATGTTTCAGTCCATGAACCATGCAAGGCCTCTTGAGTACTGAGTGATGACCTAGGAACTCTTATTGGCTGCCTGACAAGATCATTGGCCAGCAATAAATACTTCCAGATTGGATGGGCTGGGAAGGAGATCCCAGGGGGTGATAGTATGTGTGGGAGTCAAGTTGCAAAACGGCCCCCAAGGGTCCTCCCCTCCTGCAGGCCACACTCTTGTCTAGCCTCTCCCCGCGTTGTTCTGGGTGGATCTTTAGGACCAGTAGCACAGGGCAGGAATCATGCTACGTCTCCTCTGATACTAGGTTGTTAAAGACCGTGACTTCTGTCTTGAATGCTTGATTGTGCTCTCACGTGGATCCTTTGTTGTGAGGGAGGCCAGCTGCCCTGTGGCGAAGTCAGGCAGCCTGTGGAGAGGCCTACGTGGTGAAGAACTGAGGTATCCAGCCAAAGCTCAGGTGGGAGCTCAGGTCTGCCAATAGTCAGGTGAGTGAGCTTAGAGGTAGACTCTCCAGCCTCCCATGATTGCAACCCCCCCCCCCCAACAGCTTGGGTGCTCACTCAGGAGAGACCCAGCCAGAACCTGCCGCTAACCTGCTCTCTCGGGTTCCTGGCCTATAGACCCTCTAAGATGATAAATGCTTGTTACTTCAGGCTGCTAAGATTTGGGGTAATTTTTTTTGACACAGCAAAGAGATAATTAAATCGGCAGAGCAGTTTTGAAGAAATGCTGTATCACCAATACTTGCGATGGCCCAGATGATGAATCTATGTGGAAAAACACAGACACGGGTAGCTCAAAGATGAAAAGTGATTCCAAGAATCAGATTCCAAATGTGATGACATTTAAAGAAAACCTTAACCAATTTATTTCACCCGTTTTCCTTGTTATGTATGTGCAAGAGTGATTTATGCAAAAAAACCCCATATATATATATATATATATATAGTATACATACTTCCGGGGTGACTGGGTGGTTCAGTTGTTAAGCATCTGCCTTTGGCTCAGGTCATGATCCTGGAGTCCCGGGATCCCATTGAGCCGGCTTCTCCTCTGCTCCCCCCACCATACCCCCGACTCGGGTTCTCTCTCTTGCTAACTTTCTCAAATAAATAAATAAGTAAATAAATAAGTAAGTAAGTAAATAAATAAATAAAATCTTTAAAAATCTATATATAGTTTCGTGGAAGTCTAAAAGAGCTTCCTACATAAATATAAAATTCCAAAGTGATAAAAAAAAATTCCGAAGTGATAAGAAATCCTTGTGTTAGTTCAGTCGGCCGTGTTTTTCCTTCCAACGGGTCCATAAAGCAACAGTGCTTGTTAGCATCAGTGGTGTCTAAACGGGATGGGATCCGCTCATGCATTTTCCTTATTGTATGAGCCGTCGTGAGGGGGGTTTTCTGGTACTTGAAGCAGAGGATCTGAATTGGATGGAGGCCGAGCAGGGTTGGTGGCAAACTGCTTACAAGTATGTAGAGGACACCCCTGTTGTTTACTGTTTAAGTGTGTTAATCCTGAACCTCCAATGGGTTATTAAGGGCCTGGAATCCAGCGTCACCGTGGCACCTGGCAGCTGCTGGCTACATCGGAAATGTCTGCATTTCCCAAATGAAAATGAAGAAATATGATCTGATACAGGAGTTCTCTTATATTTTAAATTTTGTCTGCCCCCCAAAGCCTTTACAGTTTTACAGTTTTAGGGCTCATATAAGGGGACACGGAGGGGCGCCTGGGTGGCTCAGGAGTTCAGTGTCCGCCTTGAGCTTGGGGCGTGACCCCGGGGTGTCGGGGTCGAATTCCAAGTCGGGGTCCCTGCATGGAGCCTGCTTCTCCCTCTGCCTGTGTCTCTCATGAATAAATAAAATCTTAAACAAAAAACAAAAAACGGTGGTGGTGGTGGGGACATGGAAAAATGCCAGAGGGCTACTTCCTTGGGACAACCTCACCTTCCAGAGGTGTGGCCGATTGCTGGGCAAATGTCCTGAGGCCTAAATCTAGCCTGGACTGTGAGATCTAGACTGGCTTGGGGATCCAGCTGGTGGTAGAGTTGCGCCTGAATCGTGATCCCTGCACTTGGACAGGCCAGCCGCTGGTGTCAGGAGCCTCTTCCCCTCCTTCCTCAGTCACCCCTGTGGGCCCTGGTCACAGACAGGAAAGGCCGAGGCCCGGGTGTTCGGTTCACCGGGATCTGAACTCAGGCAGTGCTGCTCCAAAGCCAGTGCTCCCCTTAGCCAGGCCTTATGGATCTGTGGGGCGCCTTATGGATGTGTGGGGCGGTGGGCCACCAGCGAAGCCCAAGCCCCTGACTTCACAGTGGAGGAAGCAGGGGCTGCAGAGAGAGCGGGATGTGCCCAGGATCCGCAGGGAGCTGGGGGAGGGGGGAGGGGGGAGAGGGGAAGCCCCCCTGCAGGCCCAGAGGCCCCGCCCCCATGCAAAGTGCCCCTTCTTTTTCTGGCCACCGGTACAACTCGTTGGGGAGGGGAGGCTGGAGGAGGCGTTGGGCAAACCACCGGCCTTCTTCATTCTCGGGATTCCCGAGGCAGCCATTGTCCGGGGAAGGAATGTACGTCCCGCAGCCCCGAGGGGCGGGCCCCCTTCTGGGCCGCAGACAAGCCTGCTTTGTGCTCTCCACCCGGGGCCCCTCCGGGCCGGCCGTCACCAGCCAGGCCTTCTGAGCATTTTTCAGGGCTTCCAGTCCAGGTCACTGAGGAATGAAGCTGCCGGGGAAATGCAGGGGCCTTGTGAGATGCACTGAAGGGCCAGTCTGGGAGGGCTGCCTGGAGGAGGTGTGAGAGCACCACCCAGAGGCCTGGGCTAGGGGCTCCTCAAAGTTAAACATATGCATTCCCAGCTTCCCATTAGTAGGAATTTATCCTAATCAGACGTGCACAATGGTGGGTGCTACAGGCCTGTTCATTTGGCTTTTATTGATGAAAAACAATCTGAAAACAAAAGAAACTTGTTAAATCTTGCATGTTCACATGATGGAATATTAAGCTGTCATTAAAAATTTTATGTTATAGGGGCACCTGGCTGGCTCAGTTGGTGGAATGGGTGTCTTGGGGTTGTAAGTTTCAGCTCCACATTGGGCAAAGGGATTACTTAAAGGGGTGCTGGGTGGGTCAGTTAAGTGTCTGCCTTTGGCTCAGGTCATGATCCCAGGACCCTGGGATCAAGCCCGGCAAGGGGATCCCTGCTCATCGAGGAACCTGCTTATCCCCCTCCCTCTGCTCCTCCTCCTGTTTGTGTGTGCTCGCTCTCTCTCTCTCAAATAAATAAAAAATAAAATCTTTATTTTTTGAAAATATTCTTTGAAAAAAGATTTATTTATTCATGAGAGAGAGAGAGGCCGGGACACAGGAAGAGGGAGAAGCAGGCTCCATGCAGGGAGCCCAATGTGGGATTTGATCCCAAGACCCCGGGATCATGACCTGAGCCGAAGGCAGACACTCAACCACTGAGCTACCCAGGCGTCCCTAAGAAATAAAATTTAAAAAAAAATTTTTTTTTAAAGTTATGTGGGATATATATGTATTTATGGTCAGGAACAGATATTCAAAATGTTTGTCTATTAAAAAAAGTAGATAACAAAATAGTGTAGAGATCTCTCTCTATATATACTGATCTCTAGAATAATATTTGGACTACTCCAGAGGCTTGCCAGTGGTTATCTCTGGGTTCTAGGATTCAGGTATTTTATGTATGTATTTATGTATGTATTCATGATTTTATTTATTTATTCCTGAGAGACAGAGAGAGAGGCCGAGACACAGGCAGAGGGAGAAGCAGGCTCCCTGCAGGGAGCTCGATGCGGGACTCGATCCCAGGACCCCGGGGTCACGCCCTGAGCCCAAGGCAGACGCTCAACCACTGAGCCACCCAGGTGCCCCGTAAGGGTATTTGATTTAAAAAAATGTTGTGCTTATCCGTATGTTCCGATTTTTGTAAAAAGGTGTTTTATTTGGGTAGCAGAAGTGTGTGTGTGTGTGTGTATGTGTGCGTGTGCGAGTGTGAGTGTTAGTGTGTACCATGACTGCCTGCCCACCAGAGAAGTTTCTCCAGCTCGGCTCCTGCCCTCTGGGGAGGCAGAGGCGGCTGTTGAGGCCTCAGCCTGAGCCCGAGCACCAGACAGCCCCGGTGAGCCTCGTGACCACAGCCCTGCTCCCTTGGCCCTGCCCGGGCGCTCCCCCACGCATCTTCTCTGAGTCCCACCACAACCTCTCAGGTCGCATCATCCGGCTTTTACAGGTGAGGGGCCATCTCCAGAGGGAAGGTTAGGAGGGGCCCCCAAGGGCAGCCGCAGGGAAGTGGGGAGCTGGGATTCAAACCCAAGTCTCTGCTCTCCAATCACGTGGCCCCACCGCCCCCCACTCCTGTCTGTTCGGCCCTGTCCTCCGCGTCCTCCGCCGCGGGTCAGGCTGTGTAGGGAGCACTGCGGTGCTATTCAATCTCTATTCCCAGAACTTAGCAGATGGGCCATGGGCACGTGCTGTTGAGAAGGAACAGACAGGAAACCCGGGGCCCTGGCGAAGCAGGTCACCCGCACACCTGTTCTTTGCCACCGGAGTCTTTCTCTACTTGTGTTCTCTCTATTTATTTCCCTTTTGTTCTTTAACATCAGCAGGGCCTTTTGGACACTGGGCGACAGCAAGAGTTGTCGTGGGAACGGCTCTGTGTCTGGATTTGAACCAAAACTCTGAAAAGGCAGGAACACTCCCACTCCCCGCCACACACACGCAAGGACCCGGAGGGGCCGCCCTGGAGGCCCAGGGCACAGAGGAGTGGCCCTTGGTCAGCTCTCCGCCCTGCCTGGGGGGCAGGCTTCCATCCAGGGCCAGTGCTGGGCAAGGAGGGGGTTCCACACACAGAGCCAGCTAAGCACACACCGTCCCAGACCCCAGACCCAGAGAGGTGGAGGGCTCAAGGGTGGGTGGCAAGCCAATCAGGGAAGGCATCCTGGAGGAGAGAACTGGGAGGCTGGTTTAGCAAGGGGAGGGGTCCAGGGTCCAGGGAGAAAGGCAGGGGACGGGCCTGGGCAGTTGGGCGCTGCATGATTTAAGTACAACCAGATGTGCAGGGAGTCTCCTGTCAGGCCCAGCCCCAGGGAGGGAGAGTGGGGGTGGGGAGACCTCTGAGCCACTTGGATTTGCACTTCCCCATTCTGCCCTGGGTTTGTAAGCTTTAGGGACAGGAGAAGCCCCGTGGGGTTCCAGAGGAGCTGGCATGTGAGCCAGTGAGGCCGTCAGGCTTAGATGTAGTCTCTTGCCTTTAGACAGGGTACAGGAGGGGGAGGGCTCCTCTAGGAAGCAGGGCATTGGGCTCTAACACCTGGAACAGAGGAAAAAGGATTAGGAGAGCCCTGGGGTAGGAGCTATCTGCTCTGCTGCAGGTGGGGGATGGGTAGGGAAGCTGTACAGAAGGAGGCGTATCTGAGTTGGGTTCTGAAGGATGAATAGGAGCTCCCAGACAGAATGGGGGCGGGGAAGATGCTCCAGGGAGAGAAGCTCAGGTATTAAATTGGTGAGGGTGCTTCATGAGAGGGTCTGTGGGGCTGTATTATAAAGGTACATGAGGGAGATGACCGTTCGTTTTGGGGTGCTGGCCTGAAGGCCGTGCTGCTGGTTAGGGGGTGGGAGGGGGGTGTGCTTCTGCTCGCAGACAGAGTGATAGAACCAGGTGTGTGGTGAGGATTTAGAAGTGGGCACCAGAGTCCCGAGGAGTTGGGCCCCTAAGGGGGATGAGGGGACTGATGGCCAGCCCCAGCCCCTCTTCCCAAGTCCTGTGTGGTCTGTGTCTACCCCGAAGAAGGACACTTTTTCTCGTTCTCATGGAGGCCCTTTTTTTTTTTTTAATTTATTTATTTATGATAGTCACACAGAGAGAGGGAGAAAGAGAGAGAGAGAGAGAGAGAGAGAGAGAGAGAGAGAGAGAGAGAGAGGCAGAGACATAGGCAGAGGGAGAGGGAGAGGGAGAAGCAGGCTCCATGCACCGGGAGCCCGATACGGGATTTGATCCCGGGTCTCCAGGATCGTGCCCTGAGCCAAAGGCAGGCGCCAAACCGCTGCGCCACCCAGGGATCCCTCATGGAGGCCCTTAAGAGCCGCTGGCTTGGGGCGCCTGGCTGGCTCAGTCGGTAGAGCGTGCCACTCTTGATCTCAGGGTCATGAGTTCGAGCCCCACACTGGGGGTAGAGATTTCTAAAGAAAGAAAAAAAACCCCACAGAGCTGCTGGCTGGGTGGGAGGTTGGACCAGGACAGCCTGTAGCTCAGGGGCAGCAAAGACGGGACAAGCACACAAACCATGAGAGAGTGAGGGGCTTGAGCAGGGTTGGGAGGCACTGGGAGCTGGGCTTTAGGGGCCAAAGAGCCAGCAAGAGAAGAGCGAGGGCCCCCATTAGTGGGGGGAGCAGCCTGAGCCCCGGGGAGTGGGCAGCACACGAGCGGGGTGTGGTGTCTGGGCGCACCCCAATCCCTCAGCCCCAGGACGCATTTCCTTCCTTTCCTGCTTCTCAATGACTCGTGAGCCGCCATCCCGGGGACCACAAAGAGAGCTCTCCCCGCCCTTTCCTCTTCCTCTCTTCTTCCTCCTTCCTCCCTCCCACCCCCATCCTTCCCCGGGGCCCTTTTCTTTCCTTCCTCCTCACCCCACCTGCTCCTCCCTCCCGCCCTCCCTCCCGTCCTCCACATCTTTCTTCCCTCTCACTCTCCTCTCTCTCTCTGAAACTCTTAATGCTGGTTCTCCCGGGCCAGCTGCGGGAGTTTTGTTCATGTTTTCAGAAAGGCCTTGTTGCAAGGCTTTGGACCAGGATGATCACACACTCACCCCCCCCCCATGCACACACTTCCACTCCCAGCACCCCCACACCCCCAAAGGTAGCGCTTGCCCTCCCTGGGAGCGGGGTCGGGGGTGGGATTCTCCACCCTGGAAGTGATACAAGCGAGAGGACTGGGAACGATGGAGAGCCCTCTGCAGAAGCCATCATCACCACTGCTATTATCCAATCCACCACGGGCACTTGACCCGGCCCTGAGCTGATCGCAGGGCCAGCCGGAGTCCTGTCTGCAGCAGCGGGGCTCTCAGGCACAGACCCCTTGACTAGGGACAGCCGGGAGAGGGGTGAGCAGCGAGTCCTCAGAACAGACCCCCAGCGCCCTGCCCAGGCGGGCAGAGGGAGAGACATGATGAAGGGCCATTTGCTAGGATTGAGTATTTGTCAGCCCCGGAGGCTGGATGATGTATTAACAGGACTTTAATGAGCTCGGGAGGGGAGCCACACTTCATTGCCTGAGCACTGGCGCAGGATGGGGGGGCAGAGGGGTGAAGAGGCCAGCCGCACCCCCGCTGATAACTAACCCCCTTCATGGGACCCAAGCTAGTTTGCCCATCAGACATAACTCAGCACCTCCAAGAGGCAGAGCCTTCCCTCTTGGAGGCAGGCGAAGGCCTTCTCACCATGCTGGGCCCGTCCTACTCTTATTGGGACGGCCTTCCTGAGAGGTCTAACCTTGTCCTTCCTGCCAGCACTGGAGGGTCCTGGGGGATGAGCGAGAACTGGGCCCTTGCTCCAGGGGAGCACATTATCAGCTCTGTCCTCCAGCCTCACTCCTGTCATCCGCCCCCACCCTGGAGCCTGGTGGAGAATGGGCCCCAGTGACACCCAGCCACGACGCCCTGCCAATGCCAGGCTTGCCTCCTGGGCACTAGTCCTGCTGGTTGAGATCACTTAGTTCCTGTGGACATTGGCTTCTCTTTTAGCTCTTGCCTCTGAGCCTTGGGAATAAGTGGAGTGGAAAGAGGACAGTGGCTTCTAGATCCAGTTTTGTTGTGTGACCCCAAGGGATATCACTTCTCCAGGCCTCAGATCCCCCATCAGTAAGGAAACACCCAACCCGTTCCTTCCACCTCCGCTATCCGGGGATGGTCCCTTCAGCAAGCAGTTTCAGCTCTCCTGGGGGAGCGGCTGTGGCTCCCTTTATCCTGCTTTTCTGGTTCTGAAGCCAGGGCCGCCCTAGCATAGTGAGCCGTGACACATTTGTCCTTTGTGCGGGGCTGTGGTCCTGGGGGTTGTGAAGCGGAGAGGAAGGGAGGATTCTGGGGTACTCCTGGTGAGTTTCAGAACCTGCTTGGGTGCCAGTCTGGCCTCCACAGGTGGGGCACTCTGGGTACTCAGCATGTCCTCGGAGAGACATGCACCTGGACCCTCCAACCCAAGCTCAGCCCCACCTCCTACAACCTCCTGGGGCAGGTGGGTTCCGCTGGGGGCAGCTTGCCCTGCGGGCTTCCTTTCCCAGTTGGATCATTGCCGAAGCCACCAGCCTGGGTGTCTGGTAGGATTCTGTGTACCCTTGGGCTGGGACCTCCATGGGGACGGGGATGTGCCTTTGAGACGCTCTCAGGGGGCTCCAGTGTCTGTCCCAACGCTTGCCACAGCCTGGGGCCCAGTATGTCTGTGGAGCGAATGCACCGATCGATGAAGGCCCGCGGCTCCCTGCGCGGACCGCAGGTCTGGAATTCACCCTCCGCCGCCTGCCACCGCTGGTCCTGCTTGGCCCCACGTGAGTGTGGCCTTCTCGGGGAAGCCCTCCGGTGAAGCCCCACCCTCCGCCGGCCTGAGTCCAGGGCTTAACCACGGCCACTCGCCATTCTGAGTGGCATCAGTCCAGGGGGGTGGCCTTGGCCCGCTGTGTGTGTCCCACCCTCTGAGTCTCCGCAGGAGTAGGGGAGAGGGGGCTCAGTTCACCTGGGGCGGGGGGGGGGGCGGGAGGCGGTGGAGGGCGGAAGGATGAGGGCAAGAGTCACAAGGCTTTGGCCAAGGGGCCCAGGCTCTGCAGGGCGAGGGTCCAGGGCGGCAAGCAGACGGGCCGACCGCCCGCCCTCCCCCTTGGCCTTCGACCCAGGAAGCCTCCCCCACCCAGCGGACCCGCTCGGCGGCCCCTCCAGCCCGGCCTCCCCCCTCGGCGAGCGCTCCCGCACCCTCACGCCCACCCCAGCGCCCCGCTCGACGGCCGAGAGCGGCGCAAGGACACCATCCGCACCAAGGGTCATTTGCTCTTTTCTCCCCCTCTGTGGCTAATTTATTTTAGAGCTACGGGAGGGAGGGGGCGGGGCCGAGGCGGGAGCGCGGAGGGGCGGGGCGGGCGAGCCCAGGGGAGGTGGGGGCGGGGCGGGGGCGAGGTGGGGGAGGGCGGGGAAGGAGCCCGGGGTGGAGAGGGCCGGGGAAGGGGCGGAGGCGGGGGGAAGGGAGGGGCCCGCGGGGAGGGAGGAGCAGGGGAAGCGGAGGGGAGCAAGGCCTGCGAGGGAGGGCGCTGGGGGCGGGCGAGGGGAGGCGGGGGTGGGGGTGGGGGTCCTGCCTGCGGGGGGAGCCGGGGCGGCCCCTCGTCCGGCCACCCCCACTGCCCAGTCCCGCTCCCGGCCGCGGCGGCCGCAGCAGCCGCAGCAGCCGCAGCAGCAGCGGCTCCAGGATGGTGAGCGCCGCCGCCCCCCGGCCCCGGCCCGTCGCCCCCGGCCCGCGCCCCGGCCCCGGGGCGGGACGCCCCCGCAGGCCGCGCACACTCACCTAGGACCCGGCCGGGATGCCGAGGTACGGGGCGGCGGGCCGCGGCGGGGGCAGGCGCGGGGGCGCGGGCGCGGGCGGGCCGGGGTCAGGGGGTGGTGGCCGCTCGGCCGGGGGGTCCGGAGCTTTGTCCGCGGGCGCGGGGCAGTGCGAGGGCCGGAGAGGGCGGGGGCCGCGCGGCGCGGGGTCCAGCTCGGCGGGGGGCGGAGGGCAAGGCCAGCCGGAGCCGGGCGGGTGCGTGGGAGCCGAGGGTCACTTCCCGGGGGGAGGGGGCGGCAGCCTCGGGGAGCTCGCCCCCGCCGCCCGCAGCCTCCGCGCCGCCGGCCCGGGTGCGCCCGCTGCGGCTCGAGTGCGCGCCGCTCTGGGGGCAGCCCGGGGGTGGGGGCGCGGAGCCCGGACCTGCGGGTTCGGGTCCCCGGAGGCGCCCGTGTCCGGAGCCCGAGGGCCGGCCCGCAGGCCCCTCCCACTCCGTCAGGTCTTTGTCCAGCGGCCCCTGTGTGTGTGGGAGGGGGTGGGGGCTGGGTTCCCGGCCCGGAGATTCCCCAGCATCGCGACGGGGCAGTGACAGGAGGCTGAGGCCACCTCGCGCCCGGCGCCCCGCAGGCCCGTCCCCTTCCTTTCTTCTGCCCCGGCCGGGGGCCGCGGAGCCCCAGCCCGGAGTCCGCACTCACCTTCGCGCGTGGGCTCCGCGCGGCACGGGGGCCCCCGAGCTCCCGGCCCTCCGCGGAGCGCCCCTGAACCTTGCCCGCTCCCAGAGCCCTCGAGGTCCACGCAGGGATTCCCTCGCCGGGAACCCGCCTGGCGGAGGGCGCTCCGCGGAGGGCGCGCGCACAGTGGGCGCTCGGCGAGCGGGGCCCCTGCGCCTGCCCCCGGCCCTGCGCCCGCCCCTGCCCCCGCGCGCCCCGGGGGCGGGGAGGCCGGGACGGGTCCGCGCGGGGACGGAGCGAGCGGCCTGCAGCCTGCGCCTAGCGGCGGCCCGGAGCGCAGGGGTGGGTGGGCGGGTGGGTGGGCCGTTAAAGGGACGGTCACTAAATCAGGATTAG
Source organism: Nyctereutes procyonoides (assembly GCF_905146905.1). Classification (NCBI taxonomy): domain Eukaryota; kingdom Metazoa; phylum Chordata; class Mammalia; order Carnivora; family Canidae; genus Nyctereutes; species Nyctereutes procyonoides. Next base: position 2,904,747 of record NW_026575124.1, on the reverse strand, counting down.
GCCGTGGGGCTGTCAGGCTGCCTGGCCCTGTCGCCATGGAGACCTAATTTGGAGGAGAATAGAGGACGGAAGAATGTTTGTGCTGCGGTCCGCCCGGGCTGCGGCGGAGCGGGCTCTCGCCCGGGCCCGGGCGGCGGGGCGGCGGGGCGCGGGGCTCGGGTTCCAAGCCCACCCCGGGCTCCTGCGGGGGCGGGCGGGGGGCGCCTCTCGCTTCCCGGGGGCCCAGGGCCTTGCCAGCGCGGTGTCCGGAGCGCGCCGGCTGGGGCCACGGTCCGGAGCCCCCGGATGTGCCCCGGGAGCCCCCGACCCTCCGGAGTCCGGCCTGAGTCCTCCGCACCCTCCTGGGGACGGCCGCGCTGAGATTCCCGGAGCCCCTGCCCGGACCCCCGGGCCGGGAGCAGGCGCCGTTCCCCGCTGAGCCCCGGCCCCGGAGGAGCCCCTCGCCGGGCAGCTCGGTGCGGCGGCGCTGCCGGGACCCAGCCGCGGAGCTCGGACCCCCGCGGGGGCGGGGCTGCGGGCAGGGGGCGGGGCCGCGGCAGGAGGGGCGGGGCCGCGGCAGGAGGGGCGGGGCCGCGGGCAGGGGGCGGGGCTTCGCTTCCCGGAGTGGGCGAGGAGGGGGCGGGGCTTGCCGGCGGGCTGCCGGGACGCGGTGACAGGCCTCGTAAATCCCCCTTTCCCATATTTAACACCATTTCATTTATTTCCACTTGAATCCATCGGTGTCCGCAGCAGCAGGCCCGCGGGGGGCGGCCGTCGCCCTGGCCGTAATACCTTGTGGGGGAAGGTCCCTTGCGCCGGGGGCGGGGGGGGGGGATGCTGCTGCTGCTGAGCCCCTAACCTGGATTCCTTCGGGGGCCTCCACCTCCCCGGGAGGAGAAGCGGAGGCCGGGGCGGGGGGGGGGGGGCGGGGAGGAGCGCGGCCTCGGGCCCTGCGGGAGTCAGAGTGGGCTGGGCTGAGCATCCCCTGGGTGGGCGGCGGGGGAGCAGGGCTGTTCCCAGAGCCCTTTGCTGCCTGCCTGCATCCCAGGCCACAGCTTTACACGGAGCGGGGCTCCCTTCCCCTCCCCTGCCCGGGCTGCAGCTTTATTGCCGAGATCTCAGACTCTCCACGCAATTTCACGCCTCTCTGCCTTTGCTCCTGCTGTTCCCTCAGCCAAATGCCTTCCCCATTGTCCCTGTCTTTCCACAACCTCCTCATTCTTCAAGGCCCAACTCAGATGCCATGCTTCCTCCCCAGAGGCCCCCCCCGCCCCCCCAGCCCCCAGCTCTTGCACTTGCTCCTCCCGCCCTGGTCTCCTAGCCCAGCACCTGTGCCTCCCTTCAGCCTTTGTGGCTGGGTCCGTGCCAGGTGTTGCCTCCTGGAGGGCAGGGATGGAGCGTGTGCTTCCCTGCACCCTGCCCGCACTGGGCCTGGCACAGAGCTTGGCACCTCGCGGGTGCCCCACGAATATTTGATGGGGAATACAAGGGGTTTTGTAAGGGCGGCCTGCAAAGCACGGAACCTGGCCGCTTTCTGGCAAACAGAGCTGCACTCCTGGGCGGGGTGGAGAACCCTGGGTGGGTCTCCTCCTCCTCCTCCTCCTCCTCCTCCTCCTCCTCCTCCTCCTCATTGCTGACCCTCCCCCAGCCCCAAGTTGGGAAGGACTTTGCCCACAGACCAGCATTCTTTCCCTGCCATTATCATCCTGTTAAACAGAGAGGCCAGTCAGGATCCATATGGATCACATTAACAATTGCTTATTATCTGGGCCACGCCGGCCCCCACTCTCCGCCCCCAGCTCCTGGGGCGGTGGTTGTTGGACCCATAGGAGCTCAGCCTCCCTGTGTCCCCTCCCCCCCAACTGGTCAGCCGGGAAGGGCAGGGGACAGGCTGGTCTCCCTCACCCTCCCTGTGTCTTCTCGCAGAACTCGGCTTCTTCTTGACTTGGCCGGCACTTAAGGACTCCTTTCCCCACTTTAATGAAAACCAGGCTCCCCCGCAGAAGTGTGGCTCAGGGAGGTCCAGGGCTGCCGCAGGGAGAGGTGGACCTAAGGTCCGGGTGCACCTGTGGCCATGACTGACGTCCCCACCTTCCAGTGGACAGAAGCTCTGGGCAGGGGCGAGCCACCCTCGGCTGACCACGGGATGTCCTGGTGTCCTCAGCCAACCCAGCCTTGGCTGGTCCTGCTCCCAGGAGAGACTTTGCAAGGCACTGGGTCTCGAGCTTTCTGCCACAGTCAAAGGAGCAAGGAGCCTGAGAGTTTCCTGGGGCTGCCGCTGAGAAGGCCTCGAAGGCCCCGGAGAGGTTTCCGTTTAGATGCATCCAGCCCACCAGGGCGGGCGGGGTCTTCAGGAGTGCCCACAACTTCTGATTTACAGGCCCCTCGGCGGGACTGATGAAAAAGCCTTTCCCTGAACAATGCACTTCCAGCGATTGACCGTGGTCTTTGCATTCTCCTTTTGAGGGTTTTGGGGCCCCGTGAAGCCCATGGGGACCCCACATCGAGAAGTCCTCTCCCTAGTCCAGGTCCCCTCTGATGTGCAAAGAGCTGAGGCGGGCTGGTAGTCCAGGACTCCTGACCTCTTCGCTCTGTGCTGCCTCCGTGGCCTTATTCCTGGCAGGGGGACAGCATGAGCCAAGGGACCCTTGAGGTGCTGGGCCAGCCTTCAACTGGGAGGGCTTCTCACTGCCTGTGTTGGGCTAAGGGCTGGTCTTCGCATCTCGGAGTGCGTGGCCTGGAGAGACGATGTTCAGACATTTTTTGTTTGTTTTAGAGTCTACTTGTCCCCAAAGTTGAGCGGCAAGAAAGTCGAGCTCTTTTCCGTGCATTTTCATTAGTATCTTGAATCATCGTTAATACTTAAGTGGCGCACATTAAACACTCTCGATCCCACCTGTGAAGTGGGACTAAGAACGGTGCCCTCACAAGTGTGATCGTGAGGATTAACTGAGGCAGTGGCCAGGAGCTGGGAGCCCCGCGAGTTCCGGTCTTGAACGACTGTGTGCTGTGAGGGGGTCAGACGTGCAGGTGACAGGGCTCAGGGCCGGAATTGCTTTTGAGGCTGGCAGTTCCCCGCTTGGCCCAGCCAAGGAGAAGGACTGCATGGGAGCTACCCAGGTGCCTTGCTCTCTTTTCCTTTTCTACTGAGTCGTGGGCAGTGTCAGACCTTGCAGTTCACCCTGGGGACTGGAGGTGGGGTAGCTTCTCAGGGAATGGGGGAACTGGGCTGTGGTCACAGGCCAGCCACCATGGCTCCATAGGGCTGTGACCCCAACCCCATTTTATTTTATTAATTTTTAATTTAAAATAATTTTTTAAAGATTTTATTTATTTATTTTAAGATTTTATTTGTTTATTCATGATAGACATAGAAAGAGAGAGAGAGAGAGAGAGAGAGAGAGAGAGAGAGAGAGAGAGAGAGGCAGAGACCCAGGCAGAAGGAGAAGCAGGCTCCATGCAGGGAACTCGACGTGGGACTCGATCCCGGGGCTCCAGCATCATGCTCTGGGCCAAAGGCAGGCACTAAACCGCTGAGCCGCCCAGGGATCCCCTAAAGATTTTATTTATTTGAGAGAGAGAGAGAGCAGGAGTAGGGGTGGAGACAGAGGGAAAGGGACAAGCAGACTCCCTGCAGAGCAGGGAGCCTGATGTGAGGCTGGATCCCGGGACCCTGAGATCATGACCTGAACCTAAGGCAGATAATAAACCAACTGAGCTACCCAGGTGCCCCAATTTTTAATTTAAAAAATTTTGGGGGGGATCCCTGGGTGGCTCAGCAGTTTAGCACCTACCTTTGGCCCAGGGCATGATCCTGGAGTCCTGGGATCAAGTCCTGCATCGGGCTCCCTGCATGGAGCCTGCTTCTCCCTCTGCCTGTGTCTCTGTCTCTCTGTCTTTCTGTCTCTCTCTCTCTGTATCTCTCATGAATAAGTAAATAAAATCTTTAAAAAAAAATTTTTTTAAAGTAAGCTCTATGCCCAACGTGGGGCTGGAACTCATGACCCCAGGATCAAGACTGAGCCAGCCAGGGGCCCTATTTTATGATGACCAATCATGGCCGTCATTCTGGGGCCAAGCCCTGGGCTGCAATGACCCCCTCCTCCCATTAATTAGGTATAATTACTCTGGACAAATCCTGTTTGGGTCTCAATTCCTCATCTGTAAAATGGGGATAAGAACACTAGTGAGTTTATAGGTGACAGGCCCTGGTTTTAAATAGTGTGTCCCTTTGTCTTTGAAGTACTGCCTACTCCTGGTGACCCGCTCGGTAACTCAGAACCCAGGGACTGGAGAACCACCTCCCGTGTAGAGGGGAGCAGGAAAAAAGAGGGCGTGTGTGTGAACGTTCGGGCTTGGGAGGTAGGCAAGAGGAGAGCCAGCCAGGAATCTGGGAGGTGGAAGGTACCTTCCTTCGCCTTCACCTCCACCCGCTGCCCAGGCACACCCAGGCCGCCTGGTCCCCAGCCCGAGCTGGGATTAATCGGGGATGGAGAGGGAGATGCGAGGACAAGGCTGCATTTTACCCTTGCTGACTCTGTGCCGAGCACCTGCCATGTCTCGGGGTTCTGGGGGTGCATCAGCAAGGCTCTGGGAGGGGCCCTGAGACTCCCTGCACCCTCACAGGCACCTATGTGCCCGGCCCTGAGCGGGGGCACATCTCCCTCAACAACCCTCAGCTTCCCTCGTGGCCAGGGAGGACCAGAGCACGTCCCCAGCCCTGGCATTGTTTCTGTGCCACGAGCACCTGGCGTGGGGCACGGCCATGCTCCTGGCACCCTTGGCACGGCCCTGCGCCAGGCTCCGGAAATGTCCACGTAGCTATTCATCCAACATGCCTGATTTTCCGGTGTGGTCCTACCTTCAGTGAGCCTACAGGACAGTTGGGCACCCGAGAGGAGGCCGAGGGACAGGGCGTGCCTTCCGGACCGCTTTCCTCGTATTTCCTGTGTGGCCCAGAGCCAGTGACAGTGGGGTGGCCTCCTCGGGGGGACGCGGGGAGGGGACCAGTTCCCCGACGGCAGGGCCCTGCATCAGCCGTGGAGTCCCAAGGGGGCTGAGCTTTCCTGGCAGCGGCTGTTCGCAGGTGACAGACGCCCCAGCTCCGCAGAGCCCCCCGCGGCTGACTGGCCTGTGTGGCTCTTGGATGCTCCAGACTCGGGGGCCATTTGTTCTTCCTTCTAGGCCGGTGGGGGGAGAAAGCTGGTGCGATTCAGGTTCTACTGAAGAAAGATGACCGACACTGGCCACCCGCTGCCCGGCCCAGTCCCCCAGCAAGCATCGTGGGGCCCCCGCCCAGTCTCCCCGCCCCTCCTGGGCCGAGGGGCCTCTGGAAGCGCTGGTCACGCGCCACCTCCTCCCCAGCGCTGCCCGCGGCTCACCTTAATGGCCTGGCCGTACTCCTCCTCCCCCGGTCGCCGTGTCCTGTGTGGGGTGGCCATTCCGGGTCACATCTGCCATGTGGGGCCCTCTTCAGGCCGGAGACTGATCGATCGATCGATCGAACCGATGGATTTTATTTATTTGAGAGGGAGCAGCAGGTGCTTCAGCGCCCCGCTGAGCAGGGAGCCCGGGGCGGGGCCCGATGCCGGACCGAGATCACGATCCCAGGACCCCAGGACCCGAGATCACGACCGGAGCTGAAGGCAGACGCTTCGCCTGCTAAGCCCCGGGCGCCCTCCCCCAGGCTGGAGTTTTAGGGCGTGAGCCCCTTGTTGGAGGAGATGGAGGCGCCTCCAGGGAGTGGGGGGCAGCCGGGGGATGGGGCCAGGACGACCAGCAACCCCCATGGGGACTTGGACTTGTAGTGGCTGTCACACCTGCGAGGGGGTCTGCCTGGGGACCCCGGGGGAGGAGGGAAGGGCCCTGCAGGCGCCTGGCTTGTCCCCTCGGCGCCTGTTCAGAGGTGGCCACTGGTGGCGGGTTCACGTCTTCTGATGGTGGGGAGTGGGGTGGCTCAGCCGGGCTGCTCCGTGGGCCGCCGGCCTTCAGACCTTCGCAGATCTGGGTCCTCTAGAGCCTCTTTCCTGAGTGGATGCTCCCCGCACTGCCCTGACTGCCTGGCCCCTCTGTCCCCCCTAGGGCACCCTGGGGACAAGGGTGGGGGTGCCCAGGCCTGCAAGGGTGCCCTTGGTCCTGGGAGCACCACTTTGGAGCATGCTAACTCTGGAGCCTGTGACTGAGCATGGGCATCGGGGAAGGGCTGGGGCAGGGGAGGGTGATGAGGGGGCGGGAATCCCTGTTGCCTCCATTCTCTTAGCTGTTAAATGGGAACAGTGACATTTGCTCCTGTGAGAGGCAGAGAAGCCCCGGCGGGTGTCGCCATGCCTTAGCTTGGTGACCTGGACAGTTGGCTGCGCCTCCGTGCCACGGGAGGGATGGCCGTGCCCGCCCTCAGGGTCATGGCGTGTACCCGAGAGCTGACAGGTGGAAGCCTCCCGAAGGGTGCTTGTGGGCCTGCTGGGGTCCCGTCGGGAGCGGACGGACGGACAGACAGACGGGCGGTCGGACGGAATTGCCACAGCGGCTTGGCCCCAGCTCCCTCTCCGCAGCTTCTCCTTGGCCTCTGTTGCTGCGGCCCCGCCGGCGTGGGGGCCCCCTGGACGGCCCTGCCCACTCACGCCCAGGTAGACCGGCCGGGCCGCATAGCTGGAGTGGCTGCGGCACCCCCACACCCCGGGGCTGTGAGGGAGGAGGAGGGGCAGGGGCAGCCCCGGGGGGGGCCGGGTGGGCTGCCTGGGCCTGCTTGCCCCTGCTCAGGCCCCGCTGTCTCCCGCCTCCCCGCCATGCATGGGCCGGGGTGGGGGGGCATATTTGGGGCGAAGGAACATAGCTGTTTGGAGGCCACAGGCCACCCAGACTGACCGCAGTCAACCTTGGATCTTAAACTGGGCTGGGGGGTGGGGGGCGCTGGAGAGAAGGTTCCATCTAGTCTTCTAGGCTGAGACCTCTGGTCCATGACCCCTGAGGAGTCCATGGTAAAACTGGATTCCAGTGTTGTTGGTTCCTTTTGTAGCCCTGTGTGTGTGTTTTTAAAAGATTTTTTTTTTTTTTATTTATTCATGAGAGACAGAGAGAGAGCGAGAGAGAGGCAGAGACCCAGGCAGAGGGAGAAGCAGCCTCCATGCAGGGAGCCTATATGGGACTCGATCCCGGGACCTCGGGGTCACTCCCTGAGCCGAAGGCAGGTGCTAAACGGCTGAGCCACCCAGGGATCCCTCCCCCTGTTTTTTAAAATTTCATTTTCCTCTCCAGCTTTGTCAAGGTACGATTGACAAATAAGTAGTTCCATGTATTTTTATCTGAGGTTGAAAAAGTAGTTTTGGACCGACCACAGGTTCACTAGGCTACAAAACGGGCCTACGACGGGGTGCCCGGCTGGCTCAGTCGGTAGAGCAAGCAACTCTTGATCCCGGGGTCTCGTGAGTTCCAGCCCCATGATGGGCGTAGAGCTTACTTAAAAAAGTTTCGTTCTTAAAAAGGGGCCTATGACTGGACACTGGTCAAGAGCCCTGACCTCAGCCTCCATCTCATCCCCACACAGGGCCCAGTCCCCAGGGAGGAGGAGCCCCAGATACAGACCCATGGGGAGATGGACCCTGGGAGGGTCTCGCTCAGCCCCGACAGCCGCCGTGCCACAGCCTCCTCCAGGGAGCCCACGCCTGAAGCGCCCGAGTGTCCCCCACTGTCCCCATACTGTGGTGAGAACCTGAGTGCCTCAGAGAGGGCTTGACTCTGGCTAGGGGAAAGCACAGGGTTCAACTGCGAATACTTGTGCTTAGGTAAATAGTCTTTAAAAAGAAGAATTATTTAGGGGCGCCTGGGTGGCTCCATCGGTTAAGTGTCTACTTTTGGCTCAAGTCATGATCTCTGAGTCCTGGGATCGAGCCCCCATATCTGTTCCCTGCTCAGCAGAGAGTTTGCTTCTCCTTCTGCCTCTGTCCCCTGCTCCTGCTCTTTCTCTCTCCCCCTGGCAAATAGATAAAATCTTTAAAAAAATAAAAAGAATTATGTAGAACAAGAACTTACTATAGAAACTTCAAAGGCGGGGATCCCTGGGTGGCGCAGCGGTTTGGCGCCTGCCTTTGGCCCAGGGCGCGATCCTGGAGACCCGGGATCGAATCCCACGTCGGGCTCCCGGTGCATGGAGCCTGCTTCTCCCTCTGCCTGTGTCTCTGCCTCTCTCTCTCTGTGACTATCATAAATAAATAACAAATGAAAAAATATATTAAAAAAAAAAAAAAAAAGAAACTTCAAAGGCCCTGCTCTTCTCACTGCCGCTGCATCAGGGAAGGTTTTCTGGGTAGTGGACTCTGGGAGGGAGAGGGCAGGGTAGGCAGGAGCGGCTGGGCTGCTGGGCTAGAGGACTGCAGTGCAAAGGCCCAGGGGCAGGGGTTTCTGAGCAGGGAGGGAATGGGGAGCCCAGTTTGATGGATGATATCAACTCTAAATAAGGCCTTCGAGGGGCAGGACACAAGTGCAGACCCCTTCTGGGGGAACCCAAGAAGGAGCCGGCGACAACAGCGTGGGAGTAGCCGTGGGGCAGAACCAGACCCGGGGAGAAGGTGTTCTGGAACCAACCAGATGGGTCAAAGGCCGGGAGGCCCAGAGAATAGACCGATATGGCTGGAGGGCGAGAGGGGCTGGAATGGCAGGGCCCGAGGCTGGGAGGCAGGACACACGGGTCCACCTCTGGTGCCAGGCTAAGGGGTCTCGTGTCGCCTGTGAGGTCAGGAGAGGGTTGAGTCTGCGTTGTAGACAGAAGGACCCCTGGCAGCCATCTAGAAGAAGGGCTAAGAAGGGGACGGGGAGTCTGCACGTGGGGCCGGCCACGGTGGCCCATGTGAGCGCGTGTGTCACTTCCAGCAGCGTGGGGCCAGCTCGGGAGCAGCTAGGTGGGAGGGGGCTGGGGAGGTGGAGAGACCGGGCCTCCGGGGCTTCGAGGCTGGGCCAGTGGATTCCAGAGGGAAGGCAGAGGGTTTGTCCGGGCCCGTGAAGTGTGGGGCCTGGTGGGCGTCCACGGGGCCCTGACTCTCCCCCTAAGAGTCTCAGGGGCTCAGGGTGAACTTGGGTCTGGTGTGGGAGGCTCTCAAGAGGGACCTGAAGAGGCGTGCGACCTCCCCGGGCAGTTTGGAAGTGGCCACTGTGGGTGCGGGTGGGGGTGCGGGTGGGGGTGCGGGTAAGAGCTGCCCAGGATACAGGTCAGGGGCCGGGCGCGGGGTGGGCTGTCTGGAGGCTGCGGCTTCAGGGATGGGGGTTCGGTTCCCCCACAGCCTCCGCACACCGGCCCGCAGGTCAGTGAGAGGCTGAACCTGGTGCTCGGTGGGCACGCCGGCAGCTCGGGGGTCGTGCTTCTCTCCTCGGGGTCCCTCAGGCCCACTGGGGGACTGTTGGCCCCCGAGACCATCTCTCCCCTTCCCCTACTCTTCCTGAAACATCTAGCCAGTCCTCTTAAGAGGCAGAGGGGCGCGGGCGGCTCAGGCGGCGAAGCATCTGCCTTCGGCTCGGGTCATGACCCCGGGGTCCTGGGATCGAGCCCCACGTTGGGCTCCCTGCTCAGCGGGGCGCCTGCTTCTCCCTCTCCTCTGCCCCTCCCTCTGCTGGTGCTCTCTCGCTCTCTGTAAATAAATAAAATCCATCCCCACCCAAAAAAATAGCCTGCCCTAGGGTCCTGCCCCAGCCCCCGACCCCCTTCCGGCAAGTCTTAAAATTACCACCCTCCGGCCAGCCCAGTGCGGGAGGTGCTGGGTGGCCCCCGCGCATTGCCCCTTGCCCTCACCCTTTTCACACCAGAGGAAGCAGAGGTTGACGCTTGTCCCACATCTCAGAGAGGGACTCGCTCCTGCACCATCTGAGCCACAGGGGGCAGGCGGGACGGTGACCTCCAGATGGGCGCCCTGGACTCGCTAGGGGGGTGCAGAGACCCTGCCCGGGCCCGTCCCTCAGGCCGGCTTGCACACCCGGCCTAACTGCAGCTGCTCGTGGCCCAGGGCCCCTGGGAGCAGCCCCGACATGAGGAAGGGCGGGCAAGGCGTGCGTCGGGCTTGGAGCGGCCTGGCCAGCCGGCGGCCAGGGCTCAGAGGCGCGGTGGGCACCTGGCCCCGGCCCAGCGGGCAGCGGCCTCTGGAGTCCACCCGGCCCCCTGAGCCCCTGGGAAGCGCCTGCTGGGGTGACCGCCCTGCCTTTCCGTCCTGTCCCAGGGGCCCTGACTCCCCCAGGGAGGCGGGGGGGGGGTGCGGCGGGGTGGGCCTTGCTGTCCAGGGAGCTGAAGACCTGTGCTTGCTCAGCGTGGCTCGAGGGTCGTGCCCACGGGCCTTGGGCACCTGCGGAGGGCGGGCGGCTGATGGCCCCAGGCGGTTCCAGGGACCCGAATGCTGACATTCCAGGCGGCCTTAACTAAGTGAAGCAAACAAAATTCAGGCAGGTGAAGACAAATCGTGTTTATTTTTGGAGAAGGGGCAAGGGTGGCAACGAGGTTCGTTCTCCCCACTGGGTGGGTGTCTCCGGGGAGATGGGTGAGGCCTGGAGGCCCGGTACCCCCGCCCAGCGCCCTCCCAGCCTGGGGGAGGGGGGACACGAGGTGGTGGAGGGAAGGGCCCAGGGCCCCAGGGCCTGCCCTGATGCTGCCCCAGCAGAAGTGGGGTGGGGGGGCTGCTGGAAAGAAGGGGGTGGGGGGAGAACTTCAGAGCTGGAAAAGTGATTAGCAGCTCTGAGGAAACCGCAGCCTCCCCGCAGCACCAGAGGAGGCGGGTACTCAGGGGGGCCGCGGGCCCAGAGGCGGGGACCTCACGGGTAGGGCAGGCCCGGCCAGAGGCGCCCCTCCAGGAGCCTGGGGTGGGACTGAGTCTGCAGATAACACGTTGGGAACCTGGGTCCTGGGTCCAGCTCCGGCTCCCCAGGACCTTCTGCAGGGGCGGGGGAAGCCCAGCAGCCGCCCCCAACCTCCTGGGGGAGTAGATGGGCCGTTTGATCAGTGAGTGTGCAAATTGGGATTTTATGGATCGCTTATTCACTGCTGGAGCTGGGGCCCCCAAATTCCTCTGTGCCCCAGAACGCCTAATCTACTCCTGAGCTTTCCCCTGGGAGGGAGGGAGGCAGGCGGGCTCCCCACCGCCCCCACCCCTCCTGCTGTGTCTCCTCCTGAGGCCCCAGGCTTTGTCATTGCGGGTTGAGGGTTGAGCGGTTCAAATGTGCTAATACACTCCCTGGGGGCCGCTGGGCAGTGGGACTTACCCTTCAGGGCTGTGATTGGTCAGTGGGACCACGGGAGGGGGGTCGTGGCAGCAGCTGGGACTGTGTGTGTGTGTGTGTGTGTGTGTGTGTGTGTGTGTGCGTGTGCGTGTGCATGTGCGTGTGTGCAGGCCTGTTTGAGGGGAGGGGGTTGGGGGGTGTCCATCCTGCTCAGACCACTGGGCAGAGACAAAGGATCTTCATCCAGCCTGGGTGGAGGATTAAGCCCAGAACTAGCTACCTGGTCAGGCTGGTTGGGGAGCCCACCTGTCCCTCTTTACATCCTCTTGTTACATCTTGACATGCTGGGGACTTACTCAGCGTGTGCTGAATGGCGGGATGGATGAGTGACCACATGAGTGACTGCATTTTTAACTGGGGCTGTGTCTGCTGGAATAATCCAGCACCTACAGACTCTTAAACCTCCCCCTAAGATTCCTGAGTGTCCTCCCCCTCGCCTGAAATTTGCCGTAGCCCAGGCCCGGCTGACATAGGCCGGGCAGGAGGGACTGGCCAGGCCTCGGGGGACCCAGCTGTGACCCCCAGATTCTGTTGCCAGTTGAGAGTGCTTTCACTGTGGTCACGTTTCCTGCAGCCGGCCCCCATCTGTCCTTGGGATTTGATGAGGATGAGGATGGTAGGCGAGGGGGGGAGGGGTGTTGAGCAGCTGAGGGGGGGGGGAAGCACAGCCTGACGGGCCAGATGACAAACTGTCCTGTCCTACCGTCCTCTCCTTTTCAGCCTGCCCCTCCTCTCCTGCCCTGAGGTTGAGGGCAGCGGGCGGGCCAGGCTGGGCTGGTGGGGAGGGGCTGGTCCAGCTAGCGCCCCTTCCTCCCGGGCCCCTGGGGACGCTGGGGATGCTGGGGACTGCGCCCTGCCTAGCTAGACAGCGTCCTAGGGATCCCAAGCAAAGGAGTCTGAGTCACAGCGAGGTTTACCTGGAGACCCTAGGAAGGGAGGCTCCACTCAAGTTCAAGAGAAAGCTTCGGAGGCCCCAGCCGTAGCGGATGCGCCCTGGGCTCAGGGGGACCCCTGGCCGCAGGGGGATCCCTGGCCGAGGTCAGAGCAGTGCTCGCCGCTGGAACTTTCTGTGATGATGGGAAAGGCCTGTGTCGGCTGCGCTGTCCCCATCCAGAGCCACTGCCGCACGGGACCGTGGAGCCTTCCTAGTGTGGCAAGTGCTATGCAGAAACTGCAATTTTAATTTAACTTTCATAGTACATTTTTATTTTTAATAACTGATAAATAATAATAAATGGTTTACATTTATTTATTTTATTTTATTTTTTGGTTTACATTTTTAGCACCATTCATACATTTTAATGAATTTGAACTTGAAGAGCCACCTGTGGCTAGCAGTGGTGGCTTGGGCCGCGCGCTGGACTCCGAAGCTGAGCTCCGGGGCGCAGGTCCCCTGCTCTCCTCCAGTCTTTCAGGCCATCACGGCCCCGGGCGGGATCCCACGCGGTTAGGGAATCCTGCACCGCCCTTGAGAGGTCCTGGGACACCAGGGGGCCGAACCAACAGACCGCCCAGGGTGCGAAAGGAGTGAGGCTCTACAGGGCTTGGGACTTTCAGGCGTCCTCAGAGCTTCCTTGAGGGTGTTGGTCCCAGAAGGCTTCCTGGAAGAGGGGGCCGTGGGGCCATCTGAGCTGATACGGGGCATAAGCCAAGGGTGGATGGAAGAGCCCCGGGTTTGGTGCCCGGGCACCATGGCCAAGACTGGGGTGGGGAGGGGGTGGCAGGAGGGGCTGAAGCGCTCCCGCCCCCCCTACTGTGACAGAATCGCTCCCCCTCCTGAGCCTCCATTTATTCTTCTGTAAAATGGGGAGAGTCGGCTTCTCGGGCAGGGGAGACGTGAGGGGGAACCGAATGGTCGCCGTGGAAGTTGTCTGCAAACACGAGAAGGCTGGGAGAAGGGGCTGGGTTATCCCCAAGGGTGCTGGGCCCCGGACTGGCCCCTCCGGGAGACAACAGATGGTCACAGCTTGTCTGTGGCCCTGACCGCGGACACAGGCAGGGATTTCTGCACTCTCCCCTCCCCCCGGCACGTGCACACACACACACACACACACACACACACACACACAGCCCAGATGGGGGCTGCTGGTCCAGCCGTGCTCACGCTGACCTCCTGCTGTTTGGCATTTGACATATGAGGAGTCCAGGGCCAGAGCACCCCCCCCCCCACACCTCCCATCCCAGAGAGGAGCCAGACTGGCGGGGAGGCCTCACTACCTCGAGGAAGCAGGATCCCAAGGGTCCTAATCTCTTTACCATGTGTCCAGTGGCCTTTGATGGGAATTCCAGCGCCCCTTTTGTCCTCTCCCAGAGGCCTAATAAGGGGATGAGAGAAGGAGGAAGATTTGGAAAAAAAAAAAAGAAGGCCAGGTGGGGGTCCCTGGGGGCTGGGCTGGGTGCTCAAGTCCAGCCACCTTGGGGCTGGACAGACACTGGTGTCCACAGACACAAGCTGCCCTTCCAGACACCCCCTCTCCACTCCTGAGGGGCCTCCCTGGCTCTGCCTCTTGCCACCCATCTCGCATGGGCTCAAATTTAGTCACCCTTTTAAAACATTTGACACAGAGGCAATTTCCAGCCTCCGCTCGTCTGTCGGCCCAAACATCCATCCATCCATCCATCCATCCATTCAACAGTCTGTTAACGGCTTACTGTGTGCCAGGCATGGTCCTAGGTGCTTGCAATACAACAGTGAACAAAACCAGAGGGTGAAAGAGGAGGAAACAGTAACATGCAACTTATTTTTTTATTTTTTTTAAGATTTTATTTATTCATTCATGAGAGACACAGAGAGAGAGAGAGAGAAAGAGGCAGAGACACAGGCAGAGGGAGAAGCAGGCTCCATGCAGGGAGGCTGATGTGGGTCTCCAGGATCAGGCCCTGGGCTGAAGGCAGCGCTAAACCGCTGAGCCACCCGGGCTGCCCAACATGCAACTTTAAAACCTTTGTGTCCTGGACCTCCTGGAACTTTCTAGTAGGTACTGGACACTAGAGCAACCAGTATGGCAGATGATGATGAGTGCTATGAAGAACTACAGGTGGAGGGGACAGCGTGTGATGGAGTGACACCTGAACAGAGCCCTGAGGGTGTGTGTACGGGGGGCCAAGGGTGTGGACCTGGTGGCCACTGTGAGGACGCTGCCTTACTTAAGTCATCTCTATACCCAACGTGGAGCTTCAACTCACCACCCTGGGACCAAGAGTCCCACGTCCTACTGACTGAGCTGGCCAGATGCCCGGGATGTTGGCTTTTTTGTTTTTTAAGATTTCATTTGTTTATTTTGGGAGAGGGCACGTGTGTGTGTGTGTGTGTGTGTGTGTGTGTGTGTGTGTGTGTGCACGAGGGCAGGGGGATCCTCAAGCAGACTCTCCCCTGCTCCGTGGAGCCTCGTCTGATGCAGGCTCCATCCTAGGACCCTGAGGTCACGACCTGAGCCGAAACCAAGAGTCTGTCGCCTACCCAACTGAGCCACCCAGGCGCCCCGGGACGTTGGCTTTTATTCTGAGAACAGAGAGGGGGAGGCAAGGGGAGGCATCCAGGTGAGGGATGGTTGCATTCAGGATAGATTTGGAGGCTGGGGTGGGGAGGGCGTCGGCGGTGACCGGAGGGCCGCGGAAGAGGCCGGGGAGGGGAGGGGGTGCGCAGCCCGGTACAGGAGTCGCAGGAAGGAGGGGTGACCGGCTGAGCTGAGGGCTGCCCACCGGTTCAAGCAGGTGGCCGAGCGCGGGCGGCTACAGGGGCGGCAGGGAAGCCTGGCTGGAGGGGGTTCGAGAGCGAACCAGGCAGAGGAACCAGGAATAAATAGGACAGCGTGGACGTGGAGGAGGCGGGCCCGCGGGGGTCCCAAGGATGGGCGGCGGTAGGTGGGCAGGCGGGGGGGGGGGGGTGCACTCGTGGTGGGAGGGGCTGTGCGCGTCCGGAGTCCTGGATGAGCAGGCTGAGTCTTACCTGGATTTCCGGCGGCCCTGCGTGTGCGTGGAGAGGCAGTCTGAGCACTACGTGGTCGGAGGGGCCAGAGAGGCCTGGGATGTTCACGGACAGGAAGCAGGGAGGGCAAGCAACCCGGCCTGAGACACGGGGAATCACCCCAACGGTAACATCCCCGCGACCATTGCCATTCCCGGCACTCCGGCAAGTGTTCTAGTCCTCTCTTTCTTCCTCCCCTCCCCCCTTCTCTCCTTCCTTCAAGATTTGGTTTTATTTGAGAGAGAGAGAGAGAGCGCGAGTGCATGCACCTGCACAAGTGAGCGGGGTGGGGGGGCACGGGGGAGGCAGGCCCCCACTGAGCAGGGAGCCGGATGCGGGGCTTGATCCAGGACCCCGGGATCATGGCCTGAGCCGAAGGCAGACACTTAACCGACTGAGCCACCTAGGAGCCGCCCCCCGCCCCCGTCCTCATTGCCCCATCGCCCTCCCCTCCCCCTTGCCACCTATTGTCAGCTCTGTACCCATCTCCAGCCCAGGACTGAGTTTGGGGACAGGGAGGGAGAGCTCCGACCTGAGGAGCTGATCCCGGCTCCCCGTTCACGTCCTTGTCTGACCACAGCCTGTGGAGGCGGGAAAAAGCGCCAGCCAGAGGGAGGTGGCCCCTTCGGACACGGCGTCTCCCCCCTGGGACTCAGCGTTGGGTCAGTGAGCACCGTGGGCTTAGGCGGGGCTTGTGGGCACGGGGACGGCTCCCAAGGTGCCAGCCCCTCCTGGCCAGCTCAGGTCTTCCTCAAGGGCCCCAGGGCCCGGGGCCTTCCAGCCTCAGACACACATTCTAGGTGCCTTTCACCTGATCTCTCCTGTTAGAGGATAGAGGCCCCGAGGGTGGGTCACAGTCTGGTCCAAGGGTCGCGTCTCTCCGGCTGTGGGGCACACGGCTGTCCTGAGAGCGTCTGCCGGCTGCTTGGCAACAAGCCGGGGTGCAGGGGGTTGGGGGGCTGCAGAGAACCAGCTGGAGCCCTTGCAGCATCGAGTCCTGCGGCCGCCCCTCTGGCCTCCTTTGGCTCAGAACCCTTTACTGAGCCCTGGCCACGCAGGGCCCTGTGCCAGGTCCGGGGGCGTCCCCAGGCAGGGTCCGGGGGTCCAGCTGTGTTGGGGGCTGCTCTCCGGCCTAGACCCGGGCAGAGACTCCCGTGCGGCAGGTGCAAGGCTGCAGCAGGTGACCAGGCCTCGGGTCCTCTCATCACCCCCCTACAGTCACTGGGGGTTGGCACGAGGAGGCAGGGCCCAGGGGATTGGGGGGGACTGCCAGGCGGCCAGAGACCCCCAGGGCACCAGTGGTGAGCAGTAGACAAAAAGCCTGGGACAAAAGGCCTGTGGGAGCCGCGGTGAATAGATTAATGGGATTTCCAGAGGCCGCGACAATGGGAGTCTCCCCCTGGCCCCTTTGTCCCGGCTGAGATAATGGAGCCCGAGGAGCTTGCCCAGGAGGGCGGCCTTGCCCATCCCTCGGGTCTGCAGCCGCCGCAGCTGCCCGGCCCCGACCGTGGGTAACGGCATCCGGAATCCGAGAATTTCTCTACGATCCGGAAGGGGTGTCGGGGCTCCTCAGGGAGCCGCAGGGGCGCTGGCACCGCGGGCGTGGGGCCCTCCCCACCGCACCTCGCACAGACTTGACCTGAAACGCTTCCCGGGAGAGAGGAGTGCGCCGTCCGCCCCCACCCAACCGTCCTTTGCCCCTGAAGCCAGGGAGGCTTAGAGGGGCCCGGCCTCGCCCCCGGTCACAGTGAGTCGCGGGGAGTCGCGGTGACGGCCGCGGGAGGGGAGGCCGGGGCCACCCAGGCCTGTGCCAGGGGAAGACCCTCTCCGCGCCCGCCCGCCCCTCCTCGCTCTCTCGGCGCGGCGCCAGGTGCTCGCTGCGGACACCACGTCGGGGGTTCCACAGGTCAGCCTGTGGGGGTCACCCCAGCTGGGGCTCCGAGAGGCTGAACCGTCTCCCTGGAGGTGGCATCAGATCCCACAGGGTGAGGGCTCCGAGCCGTCCGCCGGATGCCGTCGCCGGGCTGCGGCCAGGGCCCACGTCCCGGGACCCCCTCCCTTGGCTTTGACCCAGTCCTGGAGGGGCTCACAGACTCAGGAAACCAGTTCTCCTACCAGGTCGCCAGGTTATTGTAGAAGGACGTAGCTCGGGAGCGGCCACACGGCAGAGGCACCTGCCGCAGGCCCGCGTGCCCCCCACCCCCGGGGCTCTCCGGACCCTGTCCCTCTGGGGTGTGGCGGAGGCGCCTTGGCGGAGCCCCGGGGGGGTAAGTCACTGGCTGTTGGTGACTGGCCTCAACTTCCAGCGCCTCTCCCTCGGAGGAGACTCAGAGGTGCGGGCTGTGGGGTGTGACTGTGGTGTGACCCCATCGAGGCCGGTTCCTCGGCAACCAGCCGCCACCCGGACATCACCCAGGGCCTTTCCCGAAGATCGCCTCCCCGACATGAGCTCAGGTGTCCCGGACAGGGGCTTCTGAGTGGCGCCCCCACTTCACCGTCATGGCTCCAAGGCAATGCCAGGCCCGAACCCAAGAGCCACAGGGGAAGTGCCCCCACTGCTCTCACACCTGGGGCGTGGGGCGCTGCGAGTCCGGAACAGCAAACAAAGACTAGATGCGTCTCGTATCACCCAGGTCAGCGCAGCCTGTGTCAGGCCGGGCTCGGGGTGCTGACCCCGGGGCACTTGTTTTGGTCACTTGGAAGACAAACCACTTCTCCCACTCGTCCTGGAAGGCTTCCTAAGCACAAGGGGGGGGGTGTTTAAGGGAGACTTAAAGACTTCTTCCCTCCCCTTCCCTCCAGGAGCCCCTGCCATTACCCCGGTGTCGGTGCCGGGAGTTTGAAGGCTGTGGCCGAGTCGGGGTGGGGGGGTGGGGGGAGATCCAGTCTCCTCCGCGTGGAGTCGGCCTTCAGGGCTTCAGGGCGCTGCAGAGAAAGAGCCGCATCGGGAGCCTGACCTTGTGCCTCCCCAGCAGGGCGGCCGCGAGAGCCCCCGAAAGGTTGCACCCACGCATAGGGACCTGTCAGCCCAGCCTAGGGCAGGGGAGCTTATGAGGGGCAGCTTCTCCCGGGCTGTTTTGCAGTGAGGACGCCAATTCCCCTGCTTGGGGAGCATCGCCCAGGATCCCCCGGAGGCAGAGGCTTCCGACCGCAGATTTGACCGCAAATGCCCAGCGGCGGAGGCGCAGCCACGTCCCAGGCAGATACAGAAACGTGTGTCCGTAGGAGCAAGGAAACGAGCGTTGGAACAGGCTGTCTCGGCTTCGGGTTTTCCTCTGGCTGAGAACCGAGGGCTGGGCCGGGGGCAGTGCCGCCCAAGGCAGGGGCTGGGCTCCGCGTCGTGCTGCTGCGGTCTGGGTCGGGCTGCACCAGCCGAACCACTTTGGGAGTCCTAGTCGCCCTGTACTCAGTCTCCTCGTCTGTAAAGTGGGGATGGCAAGAGCAGTAGTTACCTCATAGAGGCCTCGCGCAGGCTACGTAAGAGGACACGTGGAAGGCGCAGAAAGGGGGGGCTGGCTCTGCCTCTAGGGCCGGGGTGCTGGGAAGGGCCGGGTCACATCAGAGCTGACAGGAACCTCCCTCACAGAACATCTCCCAAGTTCCCCCAACCCCAAGGGAGTCCTTTGGAGTCACTCGGCCAGGCGAGGCCACTGCTTGGGCTCCGACCCGTACCATTTGTCATACTATTTTGTACCCCACCCAGGACCCCATACTTTATATCCATCAGCTATTTATTAATTTATTTATTTATTAATTTATTTATGATAGTCACACAGAGAGAGAGAGAGAGGCAGAGACACAGGCAGAGGGAGAAGCAGGCTCCATGCACCGGGAGCCCGATGTGGGATTCGATCCCGGGTCTCCAGGATCGCGCCCTGGGCCAAAGGCAGGTGCTGAACCGCTGCGCCACCCAGGGATCCTGGGCCAAAGGCAGGCGCCAAACCGCTGCGCCACCCAGGGATCCCTATCCATCAGCTTTTTAAATTTTTTTAATTTTTATTTATTTATGATAGTCACATAGAATGAGAGAGAGAGAGGCAGAGGCACAGGCAGAGGGAGAAGCAGGCTCCATGCACCGGGAGCCCGATGTGGGATTCGATCCCGGGTCTCCAGGATCACACCCTGGGTCAAAGGCAGGCGCCAAACCGCTGCGCCACCCGGGGATCCCTCCATCAGCTTTTTAAATCTTCGTGGCCGCTCTTCAAGGCGTGAGCTACGCGCTTTCACAGATGCAGAAATAAGGCTCAGCGAGGCCAGTTATCTGCTCGGTCACGCAGCAAGGCTCCGAGCCTGGAGTCAACCCCCGGGTGCGCGGACTCGGAGCCGCGACCTAACACGGGTCCCTGGACCCTTCCGCCCTTCCCTGGCTGCTGTGGGGCATCGGAGGACGCCCTCTGGGTGGGGAGGCTCCGGGGTGGGAGGTCAGGGGGCGCAAGGGCCCTGGGGCGGGGGGGTGGCACGTGCCACCCAAGGGCTCGGGGCCTGCGCCATGGGCATCCGTGAGCTCCCAGGGCGGGTGCCTGCGGGCGCTCGGGCAAGGCCCCTCCTTCCCTCCCCTGCCCGCTGCCGTCCTCTCCTCTTCTCGCTGTCCTTGGTTGGCTGCCGGCCCCCTGTTCTGCCCTGGGAAGGGGGGAGACGGAGCCTCAGGTGTAGCGTGGGTGCCTAAGTGCAGCGGAACTTGCTGGCCTGCTCCCGCCCCCTGGAGAGCAGCCTTACAGACCCCTAGCAGGGCCAGGTGGGGGGGGCAGAGGGATGGATTGGCGGCTAGCGGGGGATTTCGTGTCCAGGAGGCCTTCCTGGAGGTGGCACAGAACTCAGCTTGCCGTGGCGGGGAACGGACGCGGTGTGGGGGGACGCATGGCTCACGGATGGGGTGAGGTCCTGGCCGGCGTTGGACTGGGGTCAAGGCTGGGTGGATGCCCCTCAGGCCTACTGGACTACGAGGTGGATGTGGGTGGAGGCCAGGTGAAAACGGACGGCTGCACGGGGGGCAGCTGTGCCCCTGGCCCAAACGGGCAGGGAACCCCTGGAATGGCAGGGCCAGTCTCTCAGGGGACCGAGGGGAGGCCAAAGGCGCAGCCTGAGCTGCCGGCACAGGTCCCCTCTAAGGAGGGGCCGGGAGCCCCCTAAACGGGGCTAATCCCAGGGGAGGCGAGTGGGGCTGTGGCTGCGTGGAAAGGTTTGCGGGGCTGGGGGTGACGAGCGCTTCGGGTCTGCGGGGTTACAGGAGGTAACCTCTAAGCCCTGCGCGTCCAGAGCGCTGGGTGGCCCAGTCGGTCAGGCGTCTGCCTCTCAATTTCGGCTCAGGTCATGATCTGGGGGTCGTGAGATCGAGCCCCACTCTGAGTGCACAATGGCTGAGCTGGAGCTGTTCAGTGACAGCCAGGCCTGGACGTTTGGTCGTGAGGGTGGGGACTTGAATGGGGGCTGCTGCGGCCCCGCAGGAGCCGAGCCAGAGGGGCAGGGAGGATACCGCGGCCCGTAGACGGAGGGGAGCAGCGGGTCTGGCAGGGGGCGAGGGCAGTGTGTGTGCCTGAGTCTAGATCCAGAGCCTTCCTCCCTGTGTCTGTGCCCTTCTGGGAGGGGTTGTGCTTTCCCCCAGCGGGCTAGGGCTAAGCGTGATCAAGGGCAAATCTCTTTTTTCCATATTAAGGAGCCAAAGCACAGATAACAGTAAATAGGAGAAAAAAAAAAAAAGGTTTAGCGTCCCTTGGTATCACAGTATTTGCATTTGTAGAACTTTTTTTTTTTTATTTTATTTTTTAATTTTTATTTACTTAGGATAGTCACAGAGAGAGAGAGGGAGGCAGAGACACAGGCAGAGGGAGAAGCAGGCTCCATGCACCGGGAGCCCGATGTGGGATTCGATCCCGGGTCTCCAGGATCGCGCCCTGGGCCAAAGGCAGGCGCCAAACCGCTGCGCCACCCAGGGATCCCCCATTTGTAGAACTTTTTAAAAAAAGACTTTTTTTTTTTTAAAAAAGATTTTATTTATTAATGAGAGGCAGAGACAAAGGCAACAGAAGGAGAAGCAGGCTCCATGCAGGGAGCCCAACGTAGGACTCGATCCTGGGTCTCCAGGGTCACGCTCTGGGCTGAAGGTGGCACTAAACCGCTGAGCCACCCGGGCTGCCCCCCCCCCCCCGCAAAAGACTTACTATACAGAAGACGGGGGTGGAGGGAAGAGGGAGAGAGAAATCTCCAGCAGAGGCCCTGCTGGGCGCAGAGTGCAGTGTGGGGCTCGATCTCACGACCCCGAGGTCATGACCTGAGCCGAAATCGAGGCAGACGCCTGACCGACTGAGCCACCAGCGCTCTGGATGCGCAGAGCTTCCAGGTTATAACCCCGCAGACCCGAAGCGCTCGCCATGTCCGACATCCCAGGAGGTTGCCCCCCTGGGCCACCAGGTAAGGCCTCTGTCCTGCGGAGGCCCCTCTCTGCAGGACCTGCCTCCACGGCCCTCACACTCCGCTCCGAGCCTCCTGCCGCCGGTGGCCAGCATCGCCTCCCAGCCGGAGGGGAGACACCTCGGAGAACTCTCCTTCCCTTTTTAGCTTCGGGATCTACGGCCCATGCCCTCCTCAGGGCAGTGGGGACGAGAATATGGTTTTATCTTCAAAGAGCGTCCCCTCCCATTGACAGCGGGTCACAGCCACCGGAGGTAGCGAGACCGAGACCTCAACAGGCTGCTGCCTCTAAGGACGGCTGTGGAGAGCCCCAGAAGCCACTTGGCCGCGGCCTCATCGACCCCCCCCCCCGTGGGCACCCCCTTCCAAGGCTCCGGTGACCCACGATTTCTTAGTATCCCCGCCAGGCTTGCGGTGTACAGTTACCCGGGTTGCATACTGAACACAAACCCTCCCGGAGGGGCACGACTCACCCCGCGGGCGCCACAGTCTGTAGATTGATTGTGAGAGCTTTCCAGAAGGTGGCAGTAAAGTGTCTCGAGGAAGGAACAGGGTGTGAGCGAGCCCAGCCCCAGCTTTCCGAAGGCCTGCCCCGGCCAACCTGGGCCCTCACCTTCCACAGTCCAGGAGCCCCCCCGCCCCCAGGCCTTCCCAGCCAGGCAAGGCACATATCCCTGAGCCCCACGGCCCCGGACACACGGCCCATTCCCCACCCCACGAAGGATGTCGTCCACCTGCCTGTCTCCCACCCGCCTACCACCATCTCCTTCGCCCTTGGGTCTGCCCCTTGCCCACCCAGCACGGTGCCTACTGCTCGCCCCGTAACGACTGGGAGGGAGAAGGTGAACCTGTAAGTCTACCGCGTCTCATCGGAAGCTTGGGCCTGAGAGGTCGTCGCCGGCGAGGCGGCCCCGGAATGCCCCGGCCCCGGCAGTCCTGGAGATTCAGGCCGAGCCCTGGAGCCGCGTGCCCGGAGGGCGGTCCCCAGGCCTGAACCCCGTCTGCCAGGCTTTGGCTCGCGCCTCCGCTGGTGCTCAGGGCTACGTGAGAGCTTCCTGCGGAGCCTTCCTGCCGAGCGTGTGGCCAAGAGGACACTTGGTTACAGGGCACAGGTGTGCTTCCTGAGGTCTACGGGGGGAAAGTTCCAAGATTTCCCCGCCGGCAACATTGGTGCTTCTTTTGAGTAGGGTGGTGTTTTCCTGTTTTGCAAAGTTATTTGGTTCCTGGGAATCTCAGACACAAGTCTGTGACCCGCTCCCTACGACGTGTATTAACTTCGCCCCATCTTCCCTGGAGTAGGACTTGTCTCCCGGAAGTGCCCGTGCCGCGTCGTGGGGAAACCCGTCTGGGGCGCGGGGCAGGCGGCAGCCGTCTGGGCGCACAGCCAGCAGGTGCAGAAGCGGGTCTGGAGCCCGGGTGCTCCGACTTCAGGCGGCCGAGATGAGGGGCGGAGAGGGAGTAAACGCTCCGGTTGGTCCCTGGGGCTTCCCAGGAACCCTGAGGCTCTGCCCACGATCCGGCAGCTCCGGGAGGCTGAGGTGGCGCGTCCGCAACGCCTGGCGGGTGGTGGGCGAGCGGCAAGCAGGACTCACTGAGTGGGCCCCACCTGGGTTTGACTACTCCCTGCTGCGGGGCGGTGGGGGGGGGCTCACCCATGGCCTGGCCCTTAACTGCATTAGGTCTGAAAGTCGGGACCGAGCGTTCTACTGGGCAGGGCTTGCGCGGCTGGGACAAAACCACCATCATATTGCCTCCAAGGTGAAGTCAGGGTCGCACATACTGTGTCCAGGTGTCTCGCAGGAAAGTATTTTTAGATGGCTTTAATCCTGGGATGCGCCGGGCAAGGCAGGTGGCGCAGATGGGGTGCCTTGGAGGGCGGCCCTGTTGGGTGGCTTTGGAGGGTGACCTGGGAGGGTGGCCTGGAGGTTGGCCCAGGGGTACAGCCCTGGGGGGCGGCCCTGAAGGGTGTCCTGGAGGGTGGCCCTGGGGGTGTCCCCGGAGAGCGGCCCTGGGCGGTGCCTTGGAGGGCGGTCTGGAGGGTGGCCCTGGCGGGTGACCCTGGAGGTGCCCGGGGTTGCCCTGGGCGGGTGACCCTTGGGGGTGCCCTGGTGGGTGGCCCTGGGGGGTGACCCTGGGAGGACCGCCTGGAGGGTGGCCCTGGGGGTGCCCCGGCAGGTGGCCCTGGAGGGTGGCCCTGGGAGGACAGCCTGGAGGGTGGCCCTGGGGGGTGACCCTGGGAGGACAGCCTGGAGGGTGGCCCTGGGGGTGCCCCCCGCAGGTGGCCCTGGAGGGTGGCCCTGGGAGGACAGCCTGGAGGGTGGCCCTGGGGGGTGACCCTGGGAGGACAGCCTGGAGGGTGGCCCTGGGGGTGCCCCTGGCAGGTGGCCCTGGAGGGTGACCCTCGGGGGTGCCCTGGAGGGTGGCCCTGGGGGGTGACCCTGGGGGGCGGCCCTGGAGAGTGACCTGGGAGGACGGCCTGGAGGGTGGCCCTGGGGGTGCCCCCGGCAGGTGGCCCTGGCGGGTGACCCTCGGGGGTGCCCTGGAGGGTGGCCCGTGGGGCGGCCGCGGGGGCGGGCGGGGGCGGGCGGTGGACCCCGGCGGCTGGCGGCCCGCAGGCCCTCCGCAGCCGCTGCGCTTCCTCTGCCCGCAGCTCTGTCGAAGATGCACTGGACACCGGAGCACGCCCAGCCGCTGAGCCAGTGGCCGGAGCAGCACCTGGACGTCTCCTCCACGACCCCGTCGCCGGCCCACAAGTTGGAGCTGCCCGCCGCGGGCCGCCAGCGCTGCCACTACGCCTGGGCGCACGACGACATCTCCGCCCTGACGGCGTCCAACCTGCTGAAGCGCTACGCCGAGAAGTACTCGGGGGTCCTGGACGCCGCGTACGAGCGCCCGGCGCTGGGCGGCTACGGCGACGCCGCCTTCCTCAACGGCGCCAAGGGGGACCCCGAGGCCTGGCCGGCGCCCGAGCCGCCCTACCCGCTGGCCTCGCTGCACGACGGGCTCGCGGGCGCCAAGCCGGGCGGCGGGGGCGGCTCGGGGGGCCTCGGGGGCGCGCCGGCCTTGGCGGGGGGCCTGCCTGAGCCCCTGTACGCGGGCAACGCGTGCGGGGGCCCCGCGGCGGCGCCCGAGTACGGCCCGGCCTACGGCGCGGGGTACCTGGCGCCCGGCTACTGCGCGCAGCCCCCGCCGCCCCCGGCCGCGCTGCTGCAGCCCCCGCCGCCGCCGCCGCCCCCGCCGCCGCCCCCGCCGGGCTACGCGCCCCCGGGGCCGCTGTACAACTACCCGGCGGGGGGCTACGCCGCGCAGCCCGGCTACGGGGCCCTCCCGCCACCCCCGGGCCCGCCCCCGCCCCCGCCCCCGGGCCCCTACCTGGCCTCGGGCCTGGCGGCGCCCACGCCCCTGCCCGCGCCCCCGCCCCCGCCCGCGCCCCCGCCCGCGCCCCCGCCCGCCTCCTACGGCTTCCCCGGGGCCGGGGCCGGGGCTGGGGCCGAGGCCGGGGCGCTGAAGCGCAAGGCCGCCGCCGAGGGCGCGGAGGGCCGCTACCGCAAGTGCGCCTACGAGCCCGCCAAGGCCCCCGCGGCCGACGGCGCCCCCTACCCCGCCGCGGACGCCGGCGACTGTCGGGGCAACGGGTTCCGGCCCAAGCCGCCGGGCGCGGCGGCGGAGGAGGCGGCGGCGGCGGCGGCCAAGTACGGCGGCGGCGGCCCGCTCAAGGGCCTGGGCTCCCCCGCCTACGGCCCGCAGCTCGAGCCCTTTGAGAAGTTCCCGGAGCGCGCGCCGGCGCCGGGCCCCCGCGGGGCCTTCGCGGGGCCGCCCGGGGAGCCCCCCAAGGGCGCGGCCCCCGGGCCCGCGGAGCTGGCGGCGAGCGAGATGCTGGACTGCGGGCCGCCGGTGCACTGGGCCGACGTGGCGGGCCAGGCCGCGCTCAAGGCGGCGCTGGAGGAGGAGCTGGTGTGGCCGCGGCTCCGGCCGCCCGCCTACCCCGGCGGCCCGCGCCCCCCGCGCACCCTGCTGCTCTTCGGGCCGCGCGGCGCGGGCAAGGCGCTGCTGGGCCGCTGCCTGGCCACGCAGCTGGGCGCCACGCTGCTGCGCCTGCGCGGGGGCTCGCTGGCCGGCCCGGGCGCCGCCGAGGGCGCGCACCTGCTGCGGGCCGCCTTCGCCGCCGCGCGCCGCCGCCCGCCCTCCGTGCTGCTCATCAGCGAGCTGGACGCGCTGCTCCCGGGCCGCGACGACGGCGTGGCGGCGGCGGGCGCGCTGCAGGCGCCGCTCCTGGCGTGCCTGGACGGCGGCGGCGGCGGCGGCGGCGGCGCGGGGGCGGACGGCGTGCTGGTCGTGGGCACCACGGCGCGGCCCGCGGCGCTGGACGAGGCCACCCGGCGGCGCTTCGCCCTGCGCTTCTACGTGGCGCTGCCCGACGCCCCGGCGCGCGGCCAGATCCTGCAGCGGGCGCTGGCCCAGCAGGGCTGCGCGCTGAGCGAGCGGGAGCTCGCGGCCCTGGCGCAGGGCACCCAGGGCTTCTCCGGGGCCGAGCTGGCGCAGCTGTGCCGGCAGGCGGCGGCCGGGGCGGGCCTCCCGGGGCGGCAGCGGCCCCTCGCCTACAAGGACCTGGAGGCGGCGCTCGCCAAGGTGGGCCCCAGGGCCTCCCCCAAGGACCTGGACTCGTACGTGGAGTGGGACAAGATGTACGGCTCGGGACACTGACGGCGCGCGCGGGGCCCGCGGGGGCAGCCGCCCGTCGGCGCGGGACCGTGGCCTTTACGCTCGCGGGGGCGGGGCCGGGGCCGGGGCCGGGGCCGGGGCCGGGGCCGGGGGCGGGCGGGGGCTGCCGGCCCCCGGGGCTGCGTCGCGGGCGGGAAGGTGCCTCTGCCGGGCGGATCGATGCCACGTGCGCCGTGTACTCAGGTTTCTCCTATTTATTGCGGACGGGAAGCTGCGCAGACCCGGGACGGGCCGGCCCCCGGGGCCTAGGAACTCCTGCGCCCCCGCCACGGCCCTCTGGGCTCGGCTCGCTGAATGCCTCCCCCTCCCCCCTCCCCCCTCCCTCCTCCCTCCTCCCTCCTCCCCCTGCATTCGCGTGGTTCTCTCTCTCCGTGGCGTTGTCACTGACCTCCTCGCTCGCTGGCCCTGGCCCTGTTTCTCTTCCGCTCCCCCCTTCCTCGGCTCCATCCATCACCCCCCCCCCCCCCCCCCGCGCTTCTGTCTCCATCCCTTGCTTTCCAGCCTGTTTCTCTTGGTCCTTCTCATTCAAAAGAATGCAGTGTCTGTCCCTTGGCAGGAGATCTAGAAGTCCAGGGGCTGAGGAGGAGGGGCTGGGGAGTTCCCTCCCACCCCGTTATCCCTCACCCAGCTGTATCCTTGGGTCTTGGGGGTGGGAGGGCTAGCAAAAAAAAAAAAAAAAAAAAAAAAGAAAGAAAAAAGAAAAGGAAAAAAAACACCCAAAGAAGGGTTTTTGTTTGTTTGTTTTGAGGGGGAAGTCCCAGAAATGTAGCTTGTTTAATATTTTAGGCCTCTTATTTTTGTAAGATGTGTAGAATTTGCTGTTTTTCGTTTTATTTTGACAACTCAGGAAGAAACTGACCTCAGAAAGAATGTTAGACTTTGGCTGCTCTCCTGCGTGTTCCCTGCCCCCGCCCCCCCAACCCCCTTCCCCAGGGAGCAAATGCTCCCAGAAGTCCCGGAAAGTGAAGGTTGTGGGGAAGGGGACAGGAAGACCCAGAGCCCCGCTGAAACCCCTGCTCTTCCTGGGACAGAAGCGGAATGTATTTCTAGGGCTTCCTCCCCGGTCCGAGGCTGGAGGCAGGGGCGTAGGGAGTGGCTTGTGGGATTTGCGAAGAGGTAGGTAGGTCCTGCTGTGCTCCTCCTGAGCCCCATCCCCCAGCTAGTGTTCTCTGTTTAGGGCCATCCCGAGGGATGCTCCCTGCCCCCTCTCCCACCCCAGATCCAGAAAGAGAGGGCCCGAGCGAGCGGGAAGGTGCCCTGGGCAGAAAGGCCCCCCAGAGGCCCTCTCACCCGGTCCTTCCTTCCCTCGGCAGCGGTCCTGTGTGACGCATGTAGGAGTGTTCCCTCCAGAGAGAAGCCGGTGTGGCCACGGGTCTGGGTGGGCACACACCCGACTACAGCCTCAGGTTCCCTGTGGGTGGGGGGGCTCCAAGGAGGGGCGGGCACCCGTTACAGAGGAACCTTCTGTGGGGAAGCGGGCCTCTCTCACTACCCCTAGGGTCCTAGCTTGGGGGATTCAGGGGCTGCCAGAGGGTGAAGGAGACGGGCACACTTTTTCCCTGACCTTGGGGGTTTCCCACCCAAACTTTGCACCAGAAGCCAGGCTTGGGGGCCCTTCCTTGTGAGAACAGTGTTCCTCCCCTTCCCAGCAGCCTTCCTTGGTGGGGCTTCAGCCTGTCTCTCTCCCCCTCAGGGAGCCCATCTCACAACTCTGACCTTTGCTCCAAAGTAGGGTGCACGTCCTCACCCCCCTCCTGTCTCCCCCCTCCCCTGCTCGCCCGCCCGTTTAGCTCCTACAGTCTCTGTACCATTTCCCACTCCCAGCTGGAAAGGTGTCCATGGGGGACATTTCAGGTGCCAAGGTGCTGAGGGCCTGTGCGGGCCTAGGGGTGCTAACGGGAAGGCTGCTGTTTCTCCCTCCTCCTCCTCCTCCTCGGTCTTTTGGGCCTCCTCCCCTCGGAGCGGGCCGGCTGCAGGGCTTTGGTGCCTCGCAGGCAGTGGGCGCTGCCGTGAAGGGCCCTTGGGGAGCAGGGCATGAGGAGGTTCTCTCAGGTGTGTGTATGTGGGGGGGGGATGGAGGGCATGGGGAGGTGGGGTTGGGATCCCAGCCTTCCCTTCAAGAGGCAGGCAGCTGGGCATCGGGGGAGGAGCCCACGGAGACCCAGGGCCGCCACCGCCTCCTCTACTGGCCTTGGGGAACTTTGCACAAGGAGACAGCCCCAGGCTACTAGCACCTACCTCGTGGGCACTGGGGCGGGTGGGGGGGAAGGGCAGGTCCAGCTCCGGCAGTGCTGGGGGGGCATACCAAAGAATCCAGGGGCAGGGGTTGGGGGAGGGCAGACTTGGCAAGCTGGCCCTCCTCTTCCCCTACCCAGCCTGGGGTTGGGGTCCACTCCTCCAGCTGTAACCATTTCTACCTCATTTTGCTGCGTGTTGTACATGGACGTATTTATCTCCTGTCTGACGATGCTCTGCAGTTGTGGTCTGTCTACCTCAGAAGAGACTGTATTTTAAAAGAAAGTATTACACAGTATTAAAGCGATGACATGTGGTTTCCAGAGGATTTCTTGGGGGCAGCAAGATGTGGGGAGCCCTCTGGGGAATGCCTGGGCATGCATCCAGGTCTGCCGTGGGGGTGGCCCTGTGGGCGCTTCTAGTCCTTTACTCGGGGACTCCTGTTACTCATTCTGGGACAGCAAGTGGCTCCCAGGCACGGGCAGGTGAAAAGCCCCAGGGTAAGGGAGGCCCCCCTGCAGTTCTAAGCTCCCGGAGGCTCAGAATTGGGGCTGATTCGTGTCTCTGGAGGCTCAGAGTATGAGGGGAAAGGAGGGCTCACGCGTCTGGTGAATGAATGAATGGAGGAAGAAATGAATGCATGGAGAAGGGGGGGCGGAAGGGGAAGGGGCACTCAGGATGTGGCCAGCTGCCCTTGTTGGCTAGAGCCAAGACCAGATTCAGGGAGGGAGGGAGGGAAGGGGGAGGGCAGGATCGGGGGACAGTTTCTAGGGGTCACGGGGGACCCTTTGCCCACCAGCGCCCGCCAAGTCCCACACTCTGCCAGCTCCTCGCTCGCTGAGAGCCGGGAGGAAACTGGGAAGGAAGATCCTGCTGAAACGGCTTACGGAGATGCCTGTCGGAGGCGTGGGGCCACGGCCGGAGGACCTCGATGCTCTAAGCCAAATTGCCGCAGAGGCCGTGGGGCGGTGCGCGCCGAGCAGTGTGGGCTCAGGCCTTAGGCGCACCCTGGGCGTCCAGGGGGCCGAGCCAGCCCTCGGGGAGAGCCTGCCCAGCAAGCAGTTTCTCCTCGGGGAGAAGCAGCTGCGAGCCTGGACGCATTGACCGGGACTCCGCGACGCCAACCCTCGTGGCCTTTGGAGGCCCGGAGCTCCCCGACGCCCTAGTGGGTTTATCACGCACCTCGCCCGTGCGGACCCTGTGGGTGTAGCGCTGAGGACACAGGGATGGGAAGCACGGCCGCCGTGCTGGAGAGCCCGCGACAGGCCGTGAGGAGAGCTCACAAATGGATCACCTGATAATAAACGGATCAAGCTGCCCGGGGCGGGGTGGGGGGGTGGGGAGGGCCCCACATAAAAATTTCATGTGCTCCCATCTGGGAGAGTACTTGGTATGTGGCAGACACAAATGCAGGGTAAGTCCTTCAATTTATCAATTTCCAGATCAACATCCCAATGGAGGATGCACAGGCTCCCTTGAAACTGGAAACAAAACCCAAACAGGTTAGCTCAAGAGTGCCCGCAAGAGCCCCGGACCCTGGTGGGCCGTGGGGAGGAGGAGGTGGGGTGTCCCTAACTTCCTGGACAGGTAGGGAGGCCTGAAAGTGCCATAGGTGTGATTTGTTCAAGGGTGGGGAGTGCGGGCAGGGGTGCGGCAGGGGCTGGGGGGAGAGGCTGGAGGAATCACTGGGAGTGCACCCCTGCCTCCTGGGGACCTTTCACGCCCACCGGCCCCGGTGAAGAGCTGAGGCGGAGATGAAGGTCACGAGTGGACAAGGCCTGAGTCCCATGTTAAGAATTCACACACTGAGCCAACGGATCTTCACTCAACACCTGCTTTGCACTAGTTGCTACAGGTGGACCTTAGGGCCCAAAGGAGGGGACAGTAGGAAGACAGAGCTGCAGCGCCCCGTAGGAGCAGAGGAGGGGGCCGCCTACTGCAGGGGTGAGGTTGCGGGGGGCCAGGGGGGCTTCCCCAGGAGGCTGCAGGCCAAGATCCAAAGGACAGCCAGAGGCAGGCTTGGCGAGTGGGGCCCTGGTGGGCGGAGGGGACGCCTAGGGCGAGCCTTACCCAGGGGTGAGGGTGCGCAGGCACCTGCGGGAGGACGGGGAGCAAGGGGCCGAGGGCCTGTGCCGGAGGTGAGGGCTGGCAAATGCATCGTCACCGATGTGGACGATTTGGCAACGGGGGGCCCGGCCTCAGGCAGGTGTTTCCATACAAGGGCCGGGGATCCCAGCCTTTCGGGGTCTGGGTGTCCCCCCCCGCCCCCACCCCTGGGGGTTGGCAAACTCACTCGCAATTGCTTTCAGCTCTGGCTTCCGGGTGCTGGGGGCCCCCCGCGTGGCCGCCCCGCCCCCACCCCGCGTGGCCGCCCCTCCCCCACCCCGCGGCCGCCCCGCCCCCACCCGCGGGCGTTCGGAGCTCCTCCGGCCACAGTGGGCGCGGCGGTGACCACAGGCGGGGCGATGGCGGCGCGGGCGCTGGCGCTGGCGCTCTGGGGCTGGGCGCTGGGCCCGGCGGGGACCCTGGACGCCATGGGCCCCCACGCGGCCGTCCGTCTGGCCGAGCTGCTGACCCCGGAGGAGTGCGACCATTTCCAGTCGCTCCTGAAGACGCCGGAGCCGGACGTCGAGGCCGAGCTGGCCCGGCTCTCCGAGGACCGGCTGGCCCGCGCCCGGACACCGAGCCCCACGTCCGCGCCGCCCGGCGGGCGGTGGCGGTGGCTGCGGCGGGGGCGGGCGCGGGCGCGGCGGGCGGCGGCCGAGCCGGCGGGGGAGTCGGAGGGCTGCCGGCAGGCGCTGGCGGCCTGGCTGGTGGACGAGGCCTCGACCCTGCCTTGGGACCGCGTGGCCCGGGCCCTGCGGCGCAGCGGCCGCCCCGACGTGGCCCGGGAGCTGGGCAAGAACCTGCACCAGCAGGCGACGCTGCAGCTGCGCAAGTCCAGCCTGCGGGACCGGGTGCCGCCCGCCGGCCCAGGCCCCGCCCCCGACCATCGCCCCGCCCCTCTCCCCGCCCCCGGCCCCGCCCCTCGTCCGGCCTCAGGCCCGGCTCCTCGCCCCGGCCCGGCCTCAGGCCCCGCCCCCGGCCCCGCCCCCGGCCCCGCCCCGCGCCCCCGCCGCGCCGCGCTCGCGGAGCCGGACTGGGACGAGCTGCAGCTGATCGTGGAGCGCCTGCCGCAGGCCCCGTACGCGCGCAGTCCCGCGGGCTGGGTCGGGCCGCTGGCGCTCGGCCTGGCCACCGGCTTCGTGGGGGCGCTGGGCGCGGGGGCGCTGCTCATCCCGCTCACGCTGTGGCTCACGGGCGGCGACGGCCCCGGCCCCGACCCCGGCCCCGGCCCGGGCCCCGGGCCTCCCCGGCGCAGGCCGGCCCCGGCGCGCGGCGGGCGGGAGGCGAGGCCGCTGCTGCCTGCGGGGCCGCTCGAGCCGCCCCGGGTCTGGGCTGCACGGGGCCGCCGCGCCCCCTCGCCCCCGTGTCCCCGGCCGTGACCGGGAGCGCAGCCCGGCCGCGTGCGGTCTTCGCAGGGTCATAAACGTTGCGAGATACACGAAGCGGGGAGCCGGCGTCGGTTTGTTGGAAGCGGCCGCATGGCCCGCGGGGCCGCCCGTGGGAGAGGGGGGCTGGGTGCCCGCGTACCCCCGCCCGCAGCTCGGCGCCTCCGTCCCTCGCAGAGCCTCGTGCACCGGCAGCTCGCACTTGGTGAGCGCGGACTCTGCCAGGCCCGCGCGACGGGGCACCTGCGGTCTTTGGGGCCGAGGAAAGCCGCCGTGCACCACCCTCCCCCCCCCCCCCCCCCCCCCGCCCCGCTGCACGGGAAGAAACCGGCCACGTAGTTAGTGGCATAGGCGGGGCTTTGAACCGGAGCTGCCTGGGCCGAAAGCTGAACTCCAGGGAGTGACCTGTGACCAGTGAGGGCCTGGCGATGGCGGTGAGGCCAGACCAAGAGCAAGACGTGGAGCTGCAGTTCACCCCGAGGCCCGGCTGCGAGGCCCGGCTGCGGTGTGCAGGGTGGCACAGCCAGCGTGTCCCCGCCTGCAGCGGCTGCTGCCTGCAAGCTGCTCTCTCTCCCCTTTCAGGCCAGACCTCCCGCAGGGAGCAGTGACCCCCACCCTACCCCAGCCCCAACCTGTCCCACCCACCTGGGAGGCTGGGGCCCCCCTGCCCATCCGGGGAGTCGGGCCTGGGTGAGCCCTCCGACTCTGTCCCCTGCCACAGGGAAGGCAAAGAGGACAGCTGTGGGGGTCTGGCCGGGTGGGAGAGCTCGGCTCCCCATGCACCCCCGGGGGGTGGAGGGGCTTGGGTGTGAGAACAATGACAGAAAGACAGGCCAGTCCAAGAGGAGAGTTGAAAACAAGATTGACGTAACCCTTTATTGCAAATTCTAAAGTAAAAAGATGTACAGTACAAAGTAAAATTGAAATTTCAGACTATAAACTTCCAATCCACTTATGCATTCTCATTTCTCAAGCATTTCTGCCATTTCCGCGTAAACGGAACAGGGAACAAGTCGAGGGGGTGAGGGAAGGAGGAGATACAGCAAGGGGAAGAAATTAAGTGTCTAGAATAATCACAAACCCCAGAAGCAAGTGAAAGGAAAGACATTTTCTCGACCTGCTGTCCTGGTGATGAGAAGCGGGGGTGGTTGGAGCAGTGCAGTTTAAAATGGCTCTCAGAATAGCAGCATTTATGTACCATTTCATCTTCCTTAAGTCCAAATAATACTTGGCCCTTCCCTAGTGCCTTTGCCTCTGTATCTCAAAACACGTTACAAAACATTTAGTTAAAGCCTCACAACACCCCTGTGAGGTAGGTCAGTATTATTATCCCCATTTTACAGATGAGGAAACTGAGGCACAGAGAGGTTAAGTGACTTGCCCAAGGCCACACAGCGAGCCAGTGGTTGAGCTGGGGATGGAACACAGTTCTGTCCCTTTTCTGGAACCACTGGACCACGCTCCCCTTTACCTATATACATTCTTCACACACACACACCACACGTGCACACCCGCCCACCCCACCCCCACTTAGCCTCTATGTACAGCAAACAGCAGTGGGGGGCGGGGGCAGGGGTGCCTCAGGAGCGGTTCAGTGGAGGAAGTCTCGGGGGCCTGGGAAGGGAATCCAAGGAAGCACGGAGCTGGGCCACAGCGCGGCCGGCCTCGGTGCACACCTTGGGCCCCTCCCGACCCAGACTTCCTCCTCCCTCCTGACGTCCCCCTGGCTGGCCAGTTGCAGCCGACTCTTTAGGGGGTGGGGGTACCTGAAAATGAACGAAGCTTTTTGCAAAACTTTGGGCAACATCTGAGAAAAGAAAGAGGCATCGTTACAGAAGATGCCCGGGACTCAAGTCACAAGTCGCAAGCCATGGCAAGCTCCCTCCGGCAGGCCTGGGGGCTGGGGCCCAGGGGAGGGGGGGACTGACCTACCAGCCATCTCTCTCCGGAGCGGACTAGAGTGGGCACTTCGAAATCCTCCTGAGAGTGTTCCTGGACGGGAGACGCGGCCCAGAGCGGGTGTCCCCAAAGCAGGGCGGGTCGGGGGAGCGGTGCCCCTCTCCCCTGCACGAACTGGCCGTGGGGTGACGGCGGGCAGGGCCCAGCATTAGCTAGCAGAGTGGAGACTGGAGGCAGCGGGCTCGCCGAGCTTTGGGGCATCAGGATAGTTGTTTTTAGTTTTGTTTTTGTTTGTTTTTTAACATACTGGTGAAAAAGGCAGAAGTGAGGCCGCCGGGCTGGGTGGGCTGACGTCATCTCTGGGGGCGCTGCCAGGAGGACCGGTGAAGAGGGGGTTTCGTGGGCCCTGAAGCACTGGCCCGGGAGGGGGAGGGACGCCACGTGCAATGGGTGGGTGGGGGGGCCCTGGGGGGCGGGGACGTGGGGGGCAGGACCTTGCTTTTCTCTCCAATCTCTCCGCCTCGGCCACAACCTTGCCACAACCTTGCGAGAGACCCTGATCTCTCTCCCTCCTGTTCCCCTCCTTCTCCCAAACGGGCTAAGGTCCCGATTCCCAGACCCCTCCCAGGACTCAAGAATCGGGAGAGTCAAGCAACAAACGGACACCAAGACAGGCTTCCCTTGTACGGTAAAAAGGGTCATTTTTATTTTGTTTCCTTTTGGCTTATAGTAGTGATGTACTTTTTTTTTTTTTTTTTTTAAATCATGTCTCATTTAGAGCAGTGTTGGCCTCCATGCATTCACTAATACACTAATCTTCACTAGTGGTCTTTTACAAGTTTACATCGGTTGCGGCGGAAAAGAAAAGAACTTTGGGCACTGTCGTTCCAGGGGCTCTGACTGGGAGCTTCTGTTTACGTCTCCCCAGTCAACTTCTGATGCCAAAAGTGGCTCATCTAGAGAAGTGGGAGTAGGTCATGTTGACTCGGGACGGTTTTGCTGCTCTCGCCCTCTGCTTTAAGTCATGGAGTCTCCTCAGCCTCAGCAACAAGGAGGTTAAGGAAAGAAGAGGGGAAAGTGTTTTTCACACACAAACCAGCAACCGGGTCAGCTGCTGCTCAGTGGCTTTGGCTCTGCATTTTAAATTAACAGCATCACACGCGTCTTTTTGCTTTTTGTCCTTTGTTTAAAGGTGGATTGTGGAGTATAAATACTGCACCAAGGACCTGGCTACAAAAAATAAATATTTATATTATATTTATATATCTATATATATATATGTGCAGTGATACTGTGGCTGCTGCTGCTTTTTGATTGGCTTCGTTAATATTTGGCAAAGCGTTGCCACTTACCCACTCAGTGAAGGCGGACAAAAAAACGTCGTCACTGATTCTTTCAGTTCAATGCCTGTTAACTGCGGGTGTAAACTGCTGGTGATGGTGTCATTTACTACCAAAGAAGTGTGGAGCAGGGCGGGTGAGTGAGAGTGAGCGAGCCAGTGGGTGGAGGGAGGCGGGTGAGGGAAAAGAAGGTAGGAAAAGTTAAAAAAAAAAAAAAAAAAGTTGAAACATCAGATAGAGTAGGGGTGGCTTCTTCCCTATGAAGCTGGCTGATGGGTGTCAGGTACCAAGGCCCATGTGTGTGCGACTGAGGAGATAGCTGCTGGGGGGGCGGGGGGCGGGGGGGGGGGAAGGTCAGATCTTAGAAAAACCTCATTAATATGCTCTAGTAGCTTAATGACATCACTAGCATGAGCACTTGGGGGTACCGAGCGGGATCTTATAGCTCTGTTGCCCATCTCAAGACCTAAGAACAATTATGAAGTTTAGCCAAATCTTGCATAGAAGTGGTTAGAATTTATTGCACATTGGAACAAAAATATATATTTTTTTGTTGTTTTGGAAAAGACCATTAGCAATAAAAAATTTTTTGTCTGTCTGTCTGGTTTGGGGATGTACATTGGCTGACAGCATCTAAGTTCTAAGAAGAAAGAAAAGTATAAAAAATAAAAATAAACATGACAATGGCATAAGCCAGAAGCCATTTCCTATTTAATAAGTTAATAATTTGTATTTACAAAAAGGCATGCCAATAAAATAAAATGATATATTACAGTATTTATAATTCTCTTAAAAAGAATAGCCACACATGTCAGCTTCTGTTTTGTGCTGTTTACGATGTAGCCTGTACATGTTACTATACATTCGTCCTAGCAGTTAGCAGGGTCACTGAGAGAAATGCTTTCCCAACCTGGTATCGGGTGTGGTACAAAAGTTCTACGGAGGAGGCCGCAGAAGCAGGCTTACAAGAGCTGGGCAGAGTTTCTGACGGTCCAACAAGATAGAAAGCTCTGCTTACTGCCTTGCTGTGGTTTGTTCTACGCAAAACTAGTCAGGTGGATGGTACGCTCACACCAAAGTGCTTCTACTGCAAGGCAGATTGGTGTGTCTGATTACGGGGTGCTCTTAGTCCCCCTCTAATTTATGGTTCAGGAAGAATTTATTTTGATTTGCTTTGCATGCTCAAGTCTCTCCTCGTTCCTAGTACAGACTTCCTGACACATCCAACTGCAGCATCTTGGCTCTGAGCTCTAGTCATCAGATGAGAAACCCCTGGACTACTGTCTTCCCTAAAGCGGGAGATGGATCGGAAGACACGGTGCTCCCCCCAAAGCCACCCTCCAATGACAATGGGCAGGTCGCTAAGCAGGCAGCACAACTGGGCTGAAAGGGAAATGTGCTGGGGGAAGCTGGAACGTCTTAAGAATTACTATTAAATCGCTTTCTCACGAGCGTCAGTGCAATAAAGAAACCGGGTGGGCTTGGTTCAGAGGCGGCTCCATCTCTACCTCAGGTCCCACCAGTGACTATTTGTTCTATAACACACAAAAGAAACCACAGCCACAGCCCCAGTGCTGCTGCCCTCACCCACCGCTGTAGGTAAGGGAAGCCCTGCTTGGTGGAAAAATGAGATGGAGGCAAGAGGAATCATGCAGTGTGTGAGCTTGTGACAACCCCTCTTAGAAGGGAGAGGCCTGTTCAGAAGATCTGCACCCCTCTCCAGCTGGAGCCAAGCCCGGAGAAAGCCACAGTGCAGAAGGACGTGACACTGAATGAAGTGAGCACCCCAACCCCCAAGGAAAGTTTGTTTGAAGTTCCCCAAATTGCCCCCTAGAGATAACATGCCACTTTGAATAGCACTTTTATCTCTGCCCCAAATAAGTGTCAGTTCTCCAGTATGAAGGCTAAACGATCATCATAAATATTGCAATACAAATGAACTTTTTTTTTTGATTTTTTTTGTTTTTAGCCCTAGGATTTGGTTTTACAGTGACATTATTAATACAAGCCATTCGAGATCAAAGTTTCCCCACGGAAGGGACACAGAGCAGCATTAAATATAGTTCATCTTTCAAAATGTGCAACAATGGCTGTATGTTAGAGATGTCTGTTAAACATATACACACAACGGATCCATCTGCTTGTTGGATTGGGTTTGTTTTTTGTTGGTGGTGGTGGTGGTCAATTGGTTGGTTATGTTTCCCTACCCAGAAGGTGTATGAAAGACTTCTAAGAATTCATAAGGAATTGCAGCGGGTATGGAACTCTTACCATTTTTTTTTTTCTCCAAATACAGTGAACGGTGCAGGGCTGGGTCCTGTCCAAAGGCTGACCCAGTGCAGGGGACAGGATTAGTAGTGTCCTGTGGTGTATGGTTCTCATGCATGACTTCTGATCACGGCATGCCATCATGCAAATCATTTCTACGCATTGAACGAGCACAATGTTTGGAATCGGCCTGAGCAAGTCCTCCTCAGCCTGAAGAAACCTGATTGTTTCCCCCACCCATCTCCAAACCACGTGAAGCCCATGTGGAGAAGATGCGGTTTATGTCAAAGAAACTGACAATTGAATGACACGGGCTAGATGTGAGTGTGAGTGTGTGTGTGTGTGCGTGTGCGTGTGCGGTGTGTGTGTTTTCTTTTTGCTGCTTAGCTTAACTAATGTAAGAATGCAAATATAGTTTGCATGAACAAACAAACTTTTAAAGTGATGCTTTCTGCTTCTGAGAATCACCAAAATGAAAAAATAAAATCCATTTGGCTGCAACGGAAATATGCTGGTCCCGGCAGCCTCTCCTCTGGTTTTTGTATCCTGTTGGTTTTGTCCTAAGTTGCATTGACTGATGTGGAACATGCAGTAACCACCTGCCCAAGCATTAGAAAATCTGTGAGTCCAGGGAGCAGGGTCCTTGGCCCTTGGCAGGTCACTGCTCAAGATGCAACCGTGTTACATGGTAAGCAGACTACGTTTGGTATAGATCTTCAGGTTAAAGTGTCTCCACAGCTGTTCTGCATTGATAATATTCAGGAAGTTTGTAAACAATCTTTCACTTGCGAGTTTTACGTCTGTACAATATTTGATTTTTGCTTTCCTCTAACACTTGGATTCTCTGACCTCTTTTTGTCTTTTGGCCCTTTCCCTTCTTCCTTCCTCTGCCCGTTGCTGTTTCTCCTTCTCAGGTTTAGTTACACTGTCATAGGACGGGAGGGAGGCTGTGGACGGGGTGCTCTCTTTTTTCTCCCGGTGTGTGCCTCCGTTCTCCAGCTTATTGGAAGTGGTCTTTTTGCAAATGAAGCCCCGCCTCGCTAAGTGTCCCCGGTAGGCGCGCTGTAGGACCACAGCCGACACCTCCTCCTGCTTGCGCCGCAGCGTGGTCGTGATTGGCTCGTAAGACACTTTGGAAGGATTGGATGCCACGAACCGCTCCTCCATCTGCTGCCGGAGGATGTCCAACTCCCCGCTATCTCCCAGGACCCGCTTGGTAAAGGCAAAAAGGATGTCCAAGCAGTGGATGCGATCCCCGCTGACCATTGGCAGATCCATGGCAATGAGCTCGATGGTGTTGGGCTTGGGCACTCGGAGAGGGTGCTCCAAGGCATCTGCAAAGTCTGCCAGCTTACAGTACTCGATGAACTGGGTGGCATCGGGGTCAAACTTCTCCCAGATCTCATAGAAGGTCTCAAAGTCGTCCTCACTCAGAGGGTCTGCACTTTCCTCTGTGGCTACACTGAAGTTCTCCAAGATGATGGCGATGTACATGTTCACGACGATTAGGAAGGAGATGATGATGTAGCTTACAAAGAAGAAGATGCCCACTGAGGGGTTCCCACAGTCTCCCTTGAAGCCACTCCCTGGGTGTTCCTTATCCAGACTGCAGTCAGGGGGGCGGTTTAGGATGGGCAGCAGCAGGCCATCCCAACCAGCCGAGGTTGTGATCTGAAACAGGCAGATCATGCTGTTGCCAAATGTCTCAAAGTTGAACATGTCATCTATGCCAGCCTCGTGCTTCACGTATGCGAAATTGGACATCCCAAAGATGGAGAAGATGAACATGACCAGGAAGAGCAGAAGGCCAATGTTGAACAGAGCAGGCAAGGACATCATTAAGGCAAAGAGCAGGGTACGAATCCCTTTGGCGCCTTTGATCAGACGCAAGATGCGCCCAATACGGGCCAATCGGATGACTCGGAATAGGGTTGGGGAAACAAAGTATTTCTCAATTATATCAGCCAGGAACATTCCTAAGAAGAGGACAGAAGAAGAAATGTTACTGAGACTGGAGACCCCTTTCTCTTAGGTCACCTGACACTGGAGCCCTTAAGTTCAAAGGACTTCATAGAATGAGTGCCTTGCCATTGAGTCTGAATTCTCATGAGGAAAAAAGAAAATCTCATGTTTCAAACATATGGAAAAGCAGAGAAAACAATAAAATAGACATCTATGCACCTAACATTCAGATTTAATAGATGCAAGTATTTTGCCAAATTTGCTTCCTCTCTTCCACCACAATCCGGGAGATGGTGCAGTATTATTCCAGTTTCTTCATAATTTTGCTACGTATGAATCCATAACTATCACAGATAGATAGTATGAGAGCATCGTAGCATCCTATTATGTTGAAAGAATTATACTGTATCTATCTTGTTAGAGCAAGTTTTTTAGATCTCTAACTTAATTTTGAGACTTTGCATTATGTTTGTGAGATTGACCTCTGGTGTTAAAATAATTCTGGATTATTCATTTTTACGGCTGAACAGTATTCCATTTCACGAATAGGTCCTCGTTTATGTTTTCCCACTCAAGAACAAGTAGTTTTTCTCAGTTTTGTGCCTGTGTGACTTTCTGAGGTGTTACTGATTCTTCTCCAAAATGCTAGCGAATTTCCGTATCCACAAACAGTGAACGCGTGGTCCCAGCGCCACCCAGGACTTCGCGACCCTCTGGCTGTGGTGTCTTAGTTATTCCACTATGCCACTAATGTTCAGAGTATCTTCCTGCTGGCTCTGAAAAGACACTTTTGGTTTCTTATTGTCCCATGTCCCTACCCTGCCAAAATAGCCTAGAAAACCAGAGGGATCTCTCAGGAGTGGCTTTACCTCAGAGCTTCTAGATTTTGTGTTTAAAGCCATAAATCAGAAACAGCAGCAGCAGATGAAAATGTTAAGGCATAGGTAGGATATAACAGTAGAGGGTGACCATGTAAAATCAGAGGGCCTTTTTCTGTTTCTGTTTATCTGAGGGTCCACCTTAGCCAGACCATTTGCCTTTAACACTGCAGAACAACTGTGGGAGCCCAATGAAGGGCCACGAAAGAGGACACGTAGAGGTTGGGACATGGTCGCTGAAGGGAAGACAACGGCATGCTCTCTTCCTTCAGTGCCTTCTATTGCTGGTGAGGCCCTG
Organism: Nyctereutes procyonoides; assembly: GCF_905146905.1. Classification (NCBI taxonomy): domain Eukaryota; kingdom Metazoa; phylum Chordata; class Mammalia; order Carnivora; family Canidae; genus Nyctereutes; species Nyctereutes procyonoides. The sequence goes on along the minus strand of NW_026575124.1, from coordinate 2,864,050 downwards.
ACAAGACATGAGCTTCCACCGACAGGAAGGATTTACGTTGAATAAGGAAATATCTTTCAACCCTAGTGATTCATAACAACTGGGGGTAGTGAACTGCAGAAAGTTATGCAATCCCCTTATTTGAGCCTTTTTCCCCTTTCATTTTCTTTCTTTCTTTTTTTTTTTTTGTAAAGATTTATTTATTTTAGAGAGGGAGAGACTCTCAAGCAGACTCCTCACTGAGCACAGAGCCCAACGCAGGGCTGGATGCAAGGCTTGATGTGGGGCTCGATCCTATGATCCTGAGATCATGACCTGAGTTGAGACCAAGAGTTGGAAGCTTAACTGAATGAGCCACCAGGTGCCCCAGTGAGCTTTTCAAGTTAGGACAAAACCTTAACTTTCAGAAAGGGATGAGATGCAGTTAAGTTCAGAGAGTAGGCTGGAGAGCCTCTTAGGGCCTCTTCTGGAGTTAGAATTCCATGGAGTATTTGAACTTTCCAGAAAATCTCTACCTCAGCCACGACCCAAGATGAATTCTCAGCTCTCTTCTTTTTACATCTCAGTTAAGTCATAACCGGTGACTGTGAGAAGTCAGTCTACATTCCATGTCTGGTGGGCAAGTAAGGCTTCAGAGAGAGGGTGCCAGAGTCAGGTTTTGTCTGATGAATGTGTACTTGTCCCCAGAGAAAAGGGGAGAAAGATGGGAAGACAGCATTCCAGGTAGCAGGAACACTACGTAAGGGATCTTCTAGGAGGTTCCAGGGCTAGTTTTACCCTAACTCCTCTTAATTTAAAAAAATAATTTCTATACTTTTGTTTCTGAACAAATGAATGATATTTAATAAAAACCCTAATCACCAAAAGCAAAATTGTTCTTCCGCTTTAATTTTGAGTACCATCTGAGAGTAGGGGGCATGGTCTGGTCTGCGGACTTTCCATTTCACTCAATGATGGGTGGGCAGGAAATGTTCAAGAACGGTGGACAGGGCAACACTGTCCAAACTGTGTTTTGTGGGAGGTTAGGAGTGTGGATTTGAGACCAGGGGCTGGACTTGAACCCCTGCTCACTTGCTTACTAGACTCATGTCTTGGTCACTGCTCTGTGCCTCAGTTCCTCGTGAGGACTACAGGAATTGAAACTAGTAAAACACTCAGAATGGTGACTGGCACATAGTATATTTCATTAAAACATGAGATACCATTATTATTACTTGTCAAAAGGGTGCTGTGGTCAAAAAAAGATACGATGGTGTGTCCAACTATTCTTTACTGTAGGGATTCCAGGAACCTTCCACAGGCTAATGTGCTCTGTGACTCTCCAAAGGGAAATTCCATGTACGGTGTTGCCCAAAGTAATTTCATCATGGTGCTCTTTTCTTGGAGGGAGATATAGATTAGTGTTCTATGTATCAACACACTTTCAGATGTGCTGCTCCAGAAGACAGAACCAGGGGAGGGGAGGGCCAGCTGCCTTCGGTAGCCCCGGCTCACCACCTTGCTCAGCCAGCCGGGCCACTGGCTCGGGGGCTGGTTCCCGCCAGGCTCAGGGACGCTCCCTCTGCCAGCTCACGTCAGTTAAATCTACCTGGAACTAAGCCAGTGTTTCACCATTTGAGACGCCTTTTAGGAAGGCAAGGAAATGTTCTGGGAGGTCAATCGATATGCCAGCATTTCCTCTGCCTGCCAGGGCATCGCCCCTCCCATGCCCTTAGGTTGAAGCAAAATGTCACACAGTTGCCGTTAAGATCCAGCCTGAGCTCTGCCCCTGCCACCTTCCAGTTGGGTGACCTTGGACATACAGAAGATGAAAAAATAGCCTGCTTCCTGGGCTGTCATAAGGATCAAATGAGACCATGCCAGTGAAGAAACTCTCAAACTATGCCTGACACACAGTGAAACCTCAGTCAAATGAGCACTGCTATCCCCACCAGAATGTTCTTTGAGCATTTTCACTAGCGTCCAACCTACCAATCTCTTACAATTCCTTTCCCCATGTTCTACTGCTATTGCAGCCATAGTTACCTTCCCTGTTGACTTTAAACTTCTTGAAAGCAAGAGCCAAATCTGTATCATTTCCCTCCCTTCAACCAGGGTACTTATAACCCAAGCCGACTATGAACATTCAGTAGAAACTCACTGGCCACGTAACCTACTGGGTGGGCCCACAGGATGACTTAGAGGCACACGGGCATCAGCCGTGAGAGTCACGGGCCTGCACTTCACACCCACCGAACCGGCTGCTCTCCCAGGAATCTCGTGTTCAAGGCCAGTCAGGTGCCCTGCGTCTTCCCCCGCCCGTCCCACTTACCCACAATGGAGAGGATGACTACCACGAAGTCAAAGATGTTCCAGCCAATGGTGAAGTAGTAGTGCCTCAAGGCAAACATTTTGAGCACACACTCACAGGTGAAAAAGATGACGAAGACCAGGTTAATCCAGTAGAGAATGTTTTCCATCTGTTTGCTCTGCGTGTCTGTCTCCACCATCATTGTCACCATGTTAAGGCAGATGAGCATCATGATAACAATATCAAAGGCTTGTTGAGTGACAAAATCAAAGATGATTCCTTGGATTTTGTTCTGGAGGCAGGGGAAGGGGGAGGAAAGAAAGATACAAGCGCATTCCTGAGAGCCTCTCCGAGCAGAGCACACCGTGGAAGTTGCCATCCTGTTATCCGGTACTCGCCTTTCTTTCCCGTGACCCTGGCCAGCTCAGCTCTACCCCGCTGCTCCGGCAGGATATCAGGAGCACGGACAGACCCCGACATCGACACTGCCTCCCCGCAGTTTTCTAACACTGCCACTCTTCTCTTTGTGTCTATGCCATCACATACTTCTAGATGTCTTCCGGCCTCGCCAGCTGCACCTGTGCAGCCTTGCTGGCCGGCCATGTCTTCCCTGCCTTCGCCTCCTCTTTCTCAATGCTATCTCCCCAGGACAGCCCATCTGTTCCTACCATGTGCAGAGTATCTCTGCACTTAGGTCTCTCAAGCTCTTTCCTCGGAATTCCTGTGTTGCTTTCTCAACATCTCCCCTGTGGACTCATAAGCATCTCAAACCTAACAAGTCCTTCCCCTGCCCCTCCCCCAACCCGATCCTCTCCCATCTCAATTGTCCACCCAGGCTCCAGACCAGAAACCTGAGGGTCACCCTTGTTGCTTTCCTCTCCCTCGTCCCCCACCTCATGCACACTGCAGGTCCTACTGATTCTTCTGAATTCACCCACTTCATCCTGCTTCTGTTGGCCCCACTCTAGTCCCAGCACCGCCATCTTCTCTCTGGACTTCTGGAAGGATCTCCTAACTAGAGTCCCTGCTTCCCCTCTTGCCTGCATCAGTGTAGTGTCCACACAGTAGCAAGCGTGATTACTTAAAAACATAAATGGATCACATCCCTTTTTTACTTAAAATCTTTCAACAGTTTCTCATTGTGTTCGCAACAGACTTCTATTGTTAGCCTGGCCTAGTGATGCCTCACACAGTCTAATCCCGCTCACCTCATGCCCCTTCCTGTAGCCCGTCACCACCTGACAACACTGATGCTTTCTGCTTTTACAACCTCATCTGCTTTGCCAGGACCTCCTCCCCCAGCATTCTGGCTCCTTCTCATCTACCCAGGTAGAGCCTCCCTACTGAGGCTTTCTCTAACTACTGAAGTAGATCCCCTGCCTCAAGCCTCCATATTCTCCGTCATGGCTCTCTAGCTGTGTTTTCTCACAACATTCCACATTGCATAGTAGCGGTTTGTTTACTTATTTATTATCTCTATCCCCCTTATAGTTTAAGCTCCCTTGACAACAGTGTCTGAATTGTATCCATCACTTTGGCGTTGAACATAGGAGATCTACAACTGTTTGCTGAATGAATGCTGATCGCGCTTGATTGACGTCTCCTGCCACAGTAAGTTTTTATATTTTAGAGTAGAAGAAAATACACTCAGGTCCCTGCGTGCAAAGGATTGAACAGAACTTCAGTATTGTAAGCCCTCTCCATTCTCCTTAGTCTTGATTCCATCACAAAGTGGAAGCTCCAACATCAAGGAAATACCAAAAACATTCTCTTTAAGTTCTCTCTGATTTTTTTTTTTTTTTTTTTTAAGAACGTAGGCACTCAAGCTAGTGCTTACTTTGAGGATCACTTTAACTTGCTGGTTTTCCAACTGTTCTGTGGGGTCTGAGGGCTTTGTTGCCTCAGAAGTTGGGGAGGCGGGTATGCCAGGCCCCGGGCATGGCGCTAAGTAGGGAAAATGCTCTGAGACTCCCACTCACGATTCAAAGTATCTCTACTTTTATTTTTACAAATTAGATTGCCAGGTAAGCTTTTATTTTAAGAGTTGTGCTGTTTTAAAATAAAAAGTTACTTTAAATGAAAGCTACAGAAGATGGAACTTTGAGCCTGGGGGTTATGTCCCACTCTCCTGGGTATATGGCTTCAGGAGCAGAGCATCTCCTCTGAAGCCAGAGAGCAACCACCAACCAACAGAAGGGCAAAGCAAAACCCCGGTGCCCAAATCTGTTTTGCAAAAGGCTCAGTTCAAGACAGATATCAGGACATCAGACTCCTGGTTCCACCCTCTCCTGCTCCCACAAATAGCCAGGGTCCTATCTTGCACAGACTTATTTGCTGGGTAAAGAGCCGAGAAAACAGTGGCCACATCCTACCTTGCAATGGTAGGAAAGAGATCAGTTTTCATTTTCACTTTCCTTTGATAAGTTTTAGTGGTCTCTTAAAGTATCTATCTACCAGTGCCAGAACTAACATGGTTATAGCATGGTGATTCTCTGTTGCTGCCCAAGGAAGGAAGTCTTAGAGGAAAGGTCAAGCACGATATAAAAGCCACCCCATACCTTAATCCCTGGTCTGCTGTCTTCCCCAGATCCTGTGGATGGGGCAGCTGGGAGAGGATCAGAGGGCATAGGCAGCCCATCACTTACCCCTTTCTTTCCTTGGCAGTAACCCGACCAGTGTCTTTACCATATGGGTCTCACTCTGCCCTCAGCCTGCACTCACCAGGGGGCGGGGAATGGGTTTCTGCGGTTTCTTTGAGCCCAGCTTTTTCATGGCATTGTAGTACTTCTTCTGTTCTTCGGTCATGAAGATGTCCTGACCTCCAAAGTAAAGGAAGAAAGAAAAGAGCGAGCAATTACAATAGGCTCTCGCACACTATGGTTTGGACCCAAGGTTCAACCGTAGGAACAGAGCGGGGCCTTCCCCCCTTACTTTTCCAGAGGCCAGTTTAGCTAAGAGTTGTCCCTTAATGAGGTAGACCTGGGACAACTATTCTAATTCAAAGGCACACCAGCCTTTGCCTTCAGCTTGGGATTCCTGAGATCGGCCAGCGGCTGGGCACAAAGTAAATGGCCCATCTGATGGTAGGCCCTCAGGGAAGGGTACATTTGAGGGCAGTGATGCTGAAGACAGTTGCATCTCACTGGTTCACACATTTGTTTTGGACCTGTTTTCCTGATAAAATTCTAAAGAGAAACATTTTTAAATGAAAGGATTTTCAAGTCCTGGTTATTGGCCCATTTATTTCCAACAATATTAAAAATTCAGAAATCCTGGTGCAAGAAAACAGCACGGGGAGTTCCTTGAGACAGACTTAATTTATAAAGTGGATGACAAGAGTTAAGTGCTTCAGTTTGTTTTGGAAAAATTGTTAACCATCTGGAACAAGTGAGGAAGGGAACTTTCCGAGGATGGTCTCTCAAATCCCAGTTTGCTAGTGGTGCCCAGGGATTGCTATCAGTAATTACAAGTCTAGACACTTTCTACTTCTTGCTACAGTTATTTATCTGCTGCTTTCCTTTTCACCCTGTCGCTAGACCCTCTCTGACTCTGCCTCCCTCTGCTGGGATGCCAAACCCAGTGAAGGCCTCAAGCATTGCTAAGTATATTTGGTACTAGTAAATTGTTTGGCCCAGTAAATGCGAAACTCCAGCCCCCAGGGTGGGGCTGATGTATAGTGGGGCCAGGGTCACAGGGAGGTGACAATATTGATTTGAGAAAGAGAGAGAGCGAGAGAGGGAGGCATCTTCTTTCTAGAGATAGGGACAGAAGTGCCTCTCATCTGAGTTGACCTCTGGCCACTGGCAGTGAGGGGAGGAGACCTATCTTTTTCTTTTGTTGATTGAAGTTATCAATGATGACACCAATGAACAGGTTCAGGGTAAAGAAGGAGCCGAAGATGATGAAGATGACAAAGTAGATGTACATGTAGATGTTGTCCTCATACTTAGGCTGCTCATCAGGCTGTCAAAGGACAGGAGAAAAAAAAGAGAATCAGCTTCCAGTGTGGGATTAGGTGGGCAATTTTGAAATGCCATTGCCACCAGCCATAACTGACCACTCAAGCTGCTGCACAAGATGGGGTGAGGGCACTCTACATTCTCTATCTCCTTTCCACACTGGCAGGCCCTGACCTGCTGTGACTTAGGTGGAGAATATGCAAATGGCAAAGTAAGGGGAAGTGGGGGGCTGTCCACTAGGAGCCACTCTTCCATCAGCAGCACTGAAGAGGAAATGGCTCTACTGTGGCCAGGTCAAAATCAATGGCCTAATCATCAGGAGTCAGTGTAAGAGAGTGATGACTGAGAGGAGAAAAGTGAGCCAGAGTCAATAAAACAAGCAATTCATGTCCCAACCCCCTCCTTCTTGTTAAGCCCCACCATGTTGCTTGCTTCCTAGCCATCTAAGAAGGTTGTGGTTTTGCCAGGTGTATCCTTACCTTGCGGGAATCTACAGCTGCATACATGATGTCCATCCAGCCTTTGAAGGTTGCCTGGCAAACAGAGACAGTCATTAGACTGTGCCTGTTAGGGGGTGGATGGGAATCTAGGCAGGGGTCACAGAGGCCAAGCTCAGGTTAGCGCAAACACAAGACGGAGTTCGGCCACTGCCTCATATGGACACAGAATTTTCCGTTAAACAGGTCCCGAGGGAGCTTTGTCTAAGTCCCTGAAAATAACATCAAAGTTTGGCAGAGAAACATGTTGACAATGGTGGTTGGATCAATACTCTCACAAAAGGTCTTTAAAATGGGCCTGAGAAGGCTGCCAAAGCTAGGGCAAACTCATATTTATTAACGAGTGGTAGGAATCTCCTGAGGGTACTGAGAACTTAGCCCACCACTAAGAGTCATTTTTTACAGTGGTGTTGAATAAGCAATGGGGGTCTGAAAATTTCTAAGTTGCAGTTAAAAAAGAAAACCCAACCAAATAAGGCCAGAACTCTCTCTCCCGACTACTATAGGCACTGAGCTTGTGGCAATGGCAGTCCTGGCTTCATCCCAGGCAGCCCTTCTTAACCTCACTCTGCTTCAATCTACTATACCTTGCCTGATTTTGGAAAAAAATATGGGTAAGCAATTCAGTGTTCTCTATGTTTTCTTTTTGTCTCATTTGTTTTATTTGTTCAACCAGATTCAAAAGTTTTTTCAGGGCATGGGTGGTTCTGTATTCATCGGATGGCCCTAGTGGTGCTGAACACAACACCTTAGACAAGGTTGGGGACTCTGAATATAATGTCTGACGGGCTGATTGATGGGTATTGGTCTCCTGGAACTTCTCCAATTCAGATTCAATTTGTGGGTCCAATTTCTCCAACTGGGATAAAATCACAAGAGACTCTGCAGTAGGATAGAGCTCATTCTATTCACTTTGCCTCCTAATCCTAGCTAACAGCAAGTGCTTACTGTATCTGTAAGACCAAGTTGAAAGCTTCACCTGCATTACTGCACTCAACATTCCCAATGACTATATATAGTCGATGCAGGCATAGTTGCAACTGCAACACAAGTACCTAATACCAAATACCATTAATTAAGCACTGCTATGTGCCAGGCATTGTTCTAAGAAATTTTAATAAATTATCATGAATCCTCTTAACAACGGTGCCAGGTATTATTACCGACATTTAACAGATGAAGAAAGAGTTGGAGAAGTAATTTGTCCAAGGTTACATGTGCAATAAACATCAGAGTGTGGCTCAAAGCTACATTTGTCTAATTCCAAAGCCTAGGAGCTTTCATTGCATTATACCGTCTTGTCAAACAGTCCAAAAAATTGGCGAGAGTGGAAAAGAAAACTAGACGTGATGGTATGCTACATAATCAAAATAAATCCTTTCTTACTGTGATACACTGAGACCTTTCTTTGGGGTTGGGCTGACACGAGTGGCGGCATCCCGCATCGCAGCATCCTGGCACGGCCATATTCTTTTCTTTAGTTAACTTAGTGTACCTGTTACATATGATTATTCTGCTAAATCAAAATTCCCATTTTTTTTGGAGGAGTGGTGTCTATGCACTTACTTTCTTTTTAATGTTTTCCCCTTTGCCTTAAACACATACTTTGGCCTAGAGAGAGAAGGTGATCTCTCTCTGCAACTTTATTATGCTGTAGGAATCTATCTGTTGTTGAGCAAAACTCTGCTCCTGTGCACAGTGAGAGATGTCCTTTGAGTGAGGTCTTAGAGAATTCAGAAATTCTCAGGAAAGGTGTCTCCCTGGAACTGGTTTGGGAAATGACATTGTTCTCTGTGACCTATTAAGAGCAATCTTGATTCTGGATATAGGAATGGGAGGGGACCAAATGCAATTTCTGCTAGCTGTTGGAATTTCACAGAATTGAAACAAAAACAAACCAGCAATGCTTACCACTTGAAGAAGTGCCAGATATCCTGCCCCAACGTTGTCGAAGTTGATCTTCACGTTCTTCCACCTGATTTCTGTGTTGTTCCCCTCCATGAGCTTTTCACACTCAGTTTTATTGTTGACATCTTCAATATCAAATCGGATTTCAGAAGTCTCATTAAAGCAGTAGTGATACTTTCCCGCAAACAGGTTAACTCCCATGATGCTGAAAATCAGCCAGAAGATGAGACACACCAGCAGCACATTCATGATGGAGGGGATGGCGCCCACCAAGGCATTCACCACCACCTGCATTGGAAGGGGGAGGTTGCTGAGTGTTGGGAGGAAGTACGGGCAAGCGTACTTTTTTTTTGATTTCCAGGAGGGGAATGATACTGCGTGGCTTGTTCTGACTACAAAAACATTATGCCCCCTCTGGAATTAGGGTAACTGGACAGATCCACCAGTGGGACCAAAGTTTTCTAAATCTGTAAAATATATTTTGAGGAATACTAGTCAGTTCCAGATGGAATAATTATTTCATCTAACACGAATTTCCTTGCCCAAGTTGTCCCAGGTCTTCTCTCCCAGGCTCCAACCTGGGACTGAAAAAATCATTTCTTAGTCTCCCTCCTTGCCAACTCATAAAATATGCCCCCATGGGGCAATCGGATTTCAAGCTCACCAGTTGCCTTTCAACAGACATTCCCCCTCTGCAAAACAAGGTAGGATTGTTCAAAATCACAGAGAACTACCCTTTGGGGTTAGCAGGGAATCAGTCAATGGTACACAAAGTCTCTTTTATGCAAGGCCAGTTATCTTATTTCAGGCAATAGCTGAGCATGCATATTTTGCAGGCTCAAGAGAAAAATAAAGCTATATTCCCTCTACCAAACGGAATAAAATAAAATCTGAACAGATGTATTTTTCACTCAAGGTTCATTATTCTTCAGCCTTTTTTTTTTTCTTCCTGATTTTATAGGCTTCTGAATCTAAGAGTTGCCCCTGTTTGGCTAATGCTGATTAATGTCTCTCTGCTCAATCCAGGGCTGGACTTGAGTCTTCACAATGTATTAGAAATAGGAATGACTTATGTTTTCTGGAGAGTTCTGGGTTAGATCACTGCTCTTAAAACCCCCAAACTGTCATATTGTTAAAAATCACTGACTGCAGCAAGCTCAAGAATGAAAACAAACAAACAAAAGCAAAGGGGGAAAAAAAAAACCCTTCAGGAATCAAAGTTTCTGGGTTGTTTTTAACTTTGATTTTAATTCACACTAGAGGTGAGAGTAGCTAGACAACACTTCTACTGTGGTGGCAATTTTCACTAGAGGAGTTCAAAGGGCTTACAAAAATAGCATTTTGGGGTGGGCAATGGGGGGCGGGCAGAAACTAAGACTGGTTCATTCTGCCCTGATTCTCATTTGCCACGGTCTTAAGCAGGACTGCTAAGGCCCAGAAAGGGGACCCTAAAAGGGGAAAAAAGGGTCTTCCTTTTTCTAATATCCTAGGAAAATTAAAATGGAGTTAAAAATAAAAACAATGGATATAAACGCAGCTTTCTAAAGGTCTTGTTAGAAGGAGGTGAGAAGTATCAACGTGTTCGGGCATCAGTTTTTCAGTGCAGGCAAGAGGCAGGACACACAGACTGCCAATAAGCACAGCATCAAAAGGGCCAAAGGGGCTGTGCTGCAGAAGGAACGGCAGGGGGCAGCTCTGGGCTCTGTCTGAGCCCGACTTGGGTTCAGGTTTTCCTTAACTTCTGCTCTTGCCTTAGATTGCAATGTCACTCCTCTGAACGTGGGGCTGAGAAGAGCTGTTCGGTCCTATGTAAAAAAGGCAATGACATTCTGCTAGGGAGTCACTTTTCTTTAGGTTGAAATATTAGTTTTGTGTTTCTCCAATTTATACATGAAGGCCTTTACATTGAGAGGTAGTTATTTCTTAATTCTTAAGACCAAGAAATCTCTTCTAGATTTAATGGCTCCGTCTTCATTAGTATAACACAATTATCCTTCACCTGTTCATTACTTTGAGGGAGGAAAACCAGAATATCTGCAATCTGGAAAATCCTCCATGTTATTTTGGAGAATGATATTCTTACTTACTTACTTATTTATGTTACCAGATTTGTCAGGTGATCAGATTGACTTTTACCTCCTCATTCTAGAGTTGCTCACCCTTTGGTGGAGCAACAGAAAGCAATGAAATGTGCAAAAGAATAGGCAAAAGGAGGATGATCCACAAATGGAATAATCATTTCTTGGACGATAAGAGAGTAGATTATCAAGATTCAAAAGCTCAAGTCTATGTGACAGCATTTTGCGGCAGAGCTTAGGTGAGAGATCATGACCTTCTATTAGACTATCACAAGGGTGCAATAGGGAAGTCAGCCCCAAAAGATTTGAAACCTAGAAATGCTGCTTTTTTGTCTCAGTTCTGAATCTAACTCCTCTTGGAACTCTTCTGACTATCTTAACCCAGACTAACTTGTCCTACATAGTGTTGCATGTTACAGTTAAATTATGGGATAATATTTATAGCAGGGAAGAATAATTAGCTAATTAACTAAGTGACCTCTTCCCACTTTTATACTCATAGATCTGGTCAAAAGAATCAATAGATGAAAGAATTTACTGAGCCTTGTTCTCTGACATGTAAGACATAAAAATTCTATAAAATCCAATGTATTTATATGATGTAAAGGTAATTTTGATTATTAATGATAACCAAAGAAAAACTTCTTAGCTTAGTTTTATGAATAAAACAATGAACGGCTAAAGAAATTTATTAATAATTCTTCCCGGCTGTAGGTATTAGCTAATAATGGAAATTGTTTAACTGTGCTCCACATGTAATTGTCATTGTGCTGATATTCTCAGCAACCAAAAGACAAGAAACTACGCTTTCTTGAACTCTCACACTGTATAGGTAAGTGTAAATGGCAGCTCAAGTTTCCATAGGCAGTCACTTCATAAATTCGTCCCTGATAAATCTCAAGTTATTCTACACTGCCTTTAATTATGATGAAATTCGTTGTTCAAAACGAGGTACAGAAATATCACTCAAAGCTTGGGTCTAGCAACCCATAAAGTTACTTTCCTCAATGGACATTTATACTTAACGATTGGTTCAAATATCACTTAACTGACGAAAAAATTTCAATGGATACTAAATCTCCTTACAGCATTGTTGTCTTCTCCTAATGCCTAGAACGTTACTATTCATTAAGTGCTATAAAATCTGTCAAATAGTTTTCAATATCTGGCAGAGGGAACATGGCTTTCATGGACAACTATATACTGACAGTCAACAAAAAGGCATGCATGTTTCATAGCATTATATACCCTCAAAAATTTAATAGCACAGCAAAATCTTTAAATGAAGATTACTATGGAGGAGAGAAAAGCAAAGAACTACATTAAGTGTTCCTTTGCCAATAGCATGAGTGTTTCAATTTTCTGGTGTATGGTTTGAGGAAGGAGAGAGGAAGAACTGAAGTCAGTGTCCCAGGACAGGCTAGGGCTGTATGTTCCCTCCCAAACGAAGGTCTGGGCCTACCATTGGTGCAGCACAGTGACAGTTGAGCCCACCTGCATTGATGGTGTTGTTTGTGAAGATCTCTTATTTAAAATTTTCTAAGGGAAATCACTCAGTGTCAGTGTACATAGGAACCCAAACCAAAAAATGAAAAAACACATGGTCCTGTAGAAAAGTAACCAAATAAAATGAATAGGTCTAATTCTGTTTATCGCTGGGAAACTGCAGGACAGGACTGGGTCCTGAGCCCTCTCCCCTACCCAACCAGAAGTGGTCAGTGTTGTTGGCTGACCGGAGCCAACCAAACCGAGTGACATTCCTATACCAGAGCTTCCCTTACTGAACACTCATTGTTTGAAATCCTGGGGTTCAAAATGGTTTTTGCTCATACTACCTTATTTGGAAAAACCTTGATGTAAAGGTTTCACTTTCTAATGCTTTCTCAAAGAAAACTTTCTGCCGTCTGACCACCGCTTCTGGACCTCTCGGTTCCTAAACTACTTGGAAGTTGGCAACTAAAAGTTTTGGGGGATGGAAACCGTGAGTCCAAGAAAAGGTGAGGAAAGGGCGAGGGGCTGAAGGGAAGAAGTGTGGCCACTGAAAGGTCCCTCATGTCCAGACTACTCAAATGACTTCCTCAGGAGCAAACTGGCCCCAGCTGGTCAATGGGGACTACTGCCATGGGCGAGGACTGGCAGTAATGAGCATCCAGATGGAGAAAGTTAATGGCAAGTGTCGGTTGGGCTTTTATCTTGGGGTTTCTTCAGGTATTACCAGTCCAGTTTTAGGAGATACAGGATCACTGCTGGTGGCTGTGGAGGAGCACAGGCTACTGAGGCGGCAACAAGGTGCCCAGTACTGTCTTCAACAGCCTTCTTTTACTCCTCAGTTTTTCAGTCACCATAGAACTGACGTGACTCTAACAGAACTGACGTGACTTATGAAAAAAATTTGACTAGCCCTTTCTAAGGAAAACGTGGGAAGGTGGGGGAGGAGGGGAGAGCACCGTAACCCTAGGTCTAATGGCCTGGAACACGGAGGCCTCTGCAGCCTACTCTCTAAGTCTAGCCTGTGCAGGACAACGAGCTCACTGCACACATTCTGAAATCTCTCTTATCCATGGAGGAAAGACTTAGACTCCCAAATTTTGCTTTGTGTTTTAGATTAAAAGAAGTCTATGTTGGGCAGCCTGGGTGGCTCAGCGGTTTAGCGCCGCCTTCAGCCCAGGGTGTGATCCTGGAGACCCGGGATCGAGTCCCATGTCAGGCTCCCTGCATGGAGCCTGCTTCTCCCTCTGCCTGTGTCTCTGCCTCTCTCTCTCTCTTTGTGTCTCTCATGAATAAATAAATAAAATCTTAAAAAAAAAAAAAAGAAGTCTATGTTACTGTGGACCTCACCTTCCTGCGGATGGTTTTGGCTGGGTTGAAGAAAGCTTATATGCAGTAAACCAAACCGTGACTGTGCTACAGAAGAAACATAATTTGTGGCAAAAAGCATTTGTCTGAATAAACTAACAAAATACAATTCCCGAGGCGAGGCGTGGTGAGGTTTTCACCTTCCTGTACAACGGTGGGGAGTTTCATGGAACAGTGGCCATGGATCACAGATGAGGAATGGATGTAGCAGCACTGTCCTGGTACCTAGTTTCTCCAATTAGTCTTGCTTCCTGGGGACCACTGGAACCATTTAATTTTTATTCCTATATTCTGATATTTGTACATTTAAAAACATATCCTCTGTTTTGCTCTCCTGCATGTATTCAACATCTGAGTTGACATGAGTTTTCTTGGTCTCGTTAAGTATAACAGACCTCTCTGATTACCACAGGACAACTATTACCACTAAAAGCCAGTTGCCCACTTGATTTTTAGGAAATTGACTTTCTAGCGTGTGGGTGCGCGTGCACGGGCACACACATGCACAGTTTTTTTAAACCAAGAGAGACAGCAAGAGGGCACCGAAAGAGGGAGCCTTGTTTCTAGGTTGGCAGGTGACAGCACCTTGCCCGGTTTGGATCTGGGTGGAGTATCACCAAAGCAGGAATAGCAGGTGTTAAGAAATTTCAGGAGAACTAGCTGATAAGTCATCTGGCGTCATACCTGATTGTTACTTTGATGGTGTCAGGATAGGGGGCCATACAGCGTGGGCAGAGGGGTGGGGGGTGAGGAGGAAAGCTTTGCTGTCAGACAGAGGCTGCCAGTCCTTATGGGACTGGGCTGAGAACAACAAGGTGCAATAAGAGGAATCAGAATAGAAAGAAAAGCATCTCTTTTCCCGGGGCCATGCCAAATTCTGCTCCATTCCCAATTCCAGGCCTGCCATCATGTCTTCCAGCCCCTTCTCAGCTGCTTTCTCAGTGGCTGCAAGGCCACAGTCCCCACCTGGCTGATGCCCCTACGCGGCACTCACCCTGCCTGCGGCCTCTGCTTTTCAGTGGGTCTCTGGGTTACAATTCCCCTTCTTTGCACCTGGTGATTCTCCCTATTAAATCAACAGCCCAGAAAGCCGCCCCGAGTGCTACAGGTAAGCCAGGCCAAATGAGAATAGCCAGCATTAACATGTTCTGCGATGGCACGCTGTTGGGGTGGGGCCCATATTAATGTGATGAGGCAGCTTGATGCGACCCCCTCGCACGGGGCAGGTGCGCGGGAGAGAGTGGAGGATCAAATCAGCAGCTGCATCACAGATCGTGTCTGAATGATCTTCCCACCGTGTGATCAGTTCTAGCATGCGTAAACAGTTTCCATCGGCATGCAGAAGGATCAGCTGCTCTTAGTATCTTACCCTCATCCCTTCAAATCGTGATAAGGCTCTTAAGGGTCTCAAAGCTCTTAGGGTCCTAAGGGACTTTATGGCACCTAGTTCCGAGTAGCCCAGGGCATTAGCTATAAGGCTGACTAAAGAGACCTACACGGAAACAGAAGAGAAAAACAAAAACAAAAAAGGAAACAAAACAAAACAAAACAAAGAAAAACAAGAAAAGAGGTTCCAGAGTGTTAGAATAAAGCCCCTAGCACTGATTACACAGATTTGGGCCCCCCAGGGAGAAAGAGTGGGTAACACCAGCTGCCTACTTCAACTTGGACTCAAACGACCTGAAAGGAAAGGAGGTTGAGAGGCAGAAGAAAAAACACAAGGGGAGGAGAAAATCGAGAGGAGGCAGTAGAACATACATACAGGTTGGCACAGGGAAGAGGCTGAAGGGAGAGGGGGGAATGAGGACGTTCCAGTGGAAGGAGAGGAGCCTGAACAGATGACAAAAACCTTACCCTCGCCCTTTACAGCCTCTGCAGCTCCCAGAAGTTGCCATTAAATTAAGCCAGACAAATTTAATGGTACCTATGGAAAAGAATACAGATAAATACACACACTCCACACAAGCTGCCCCCTCCTCAGCTCATTCACCATGGATTTCCAACAGGGACAAGCTCTCTTGCTCCTGCTTGACAAGAAACCATTTGTTGGAGAATGTGATGAGTTACTACGTCAACAAAGGAAACACATCCAGTAAGCACCACCTGGCTTTGCGGTTCCCGAGAGGGCAAGGACCAAAGGAAGCAATTTCTAGACAGAGTTTTGGCTCCACGAGAACTCACTTTAGGCCATTCCTCCTCTCACTTTCATCTCTAATAATCCTTCCATCTTTGAACCACAATCGTGACTCCTGCACCGCCATGAGAACGTGGGTGGGTCGGAAAACTGAACCCATACCTCTCCTTTTAATCCCCATTCTCTCTCTCCAAAACAGCTCAAAATGAACTGGCCTCTCAGGTCTGTCCTTTCCAGGACCACCTTCTCCACTCTCAGCATTGGAAAACCAGCTGGAAGGATTCTTGGAAAAAAATTTTAAATTTTATTTACGGATGAGGAAATTGAGTCTCCTACAAAAGAATCTGGCCGGTGTTACACGGGCAGCTCTGGAGCCAGAGAGAGAGAGAGACCCCCCTCCTGACTTCCAGGCCAGAGCTCCTTCCTCCACAGACAGGTCACCTCCCCGACTGGCAGGTAAAATGATGATATCCCAAGAGAGGATTATTGGTCTCTGAACAATCTGGAGTTGACTGGATTGCCACGCTGGGGAGAAGTCTGCAGGTCCTTAGGCCCAGAGTCATGATGGTCAAACGCCTTCCCGCTCTTCTAGAGACAAACTCACCTTGGTCTACCAGAGCCCTCAGAGCAGTTACCGTGTGGTCCCGTAACACCAGATGACAACTATACGTAGGGCTGTCTGGGCCTGAACGAGAGGCCTGACCTGAGTTCCCACCAAAGGAAACTACCTTTAGCTGATCAAATCCTAACAGGTTTCTTGGAGGGGTCTCTCCCTTGTACTGCACCACAAATTCCGGGATGGGTTAAGATGTTCCCATCAATCATTCCCTCTACTGGAAAGTGGTGGTTACAGATCTGCCTGGCCTAAACTGACATTTCAAAGCAAATTTAGAGGAGAAAGAAGGAAATAATCTACAACTCAGTTTCATTTCTTGCTGTTTTATGTTTAGCTGAGGGCTTTAATTCTTTGATTCTCTATCTCTGAATTGTACAAAATCTTTTAAAAAATAATTTATTTTCTTTTTATAATGAAGCAGCAGGACTGGCAGGCAGTAGAAGTAGAATGTCAGTGACCTAGTGAGGGAAAGGGATGAGCAGGCTCAAGGATTTCAATTTTTAAAAGTGGTGTGAACTTTTCATCTATGCCTGGACTCATAATCTAACGGCGTAGGTATCTACCCTGGAATCCTATGCAGTATCCAAAGCAAATGTGGAATTAAAGCCTGCCCTATTTACTCATGTTCTTTGAAGGGTAGATGGTTCAGAGTTCAATTTTTGTCTAAAACAAAACAAGGGCCTCAATAGCTTTATCTTGAGTTGAACACAGGAGCACCACCCAATCATTTCCCCTCCATTTATCATTATCAGTAAGACTCTACATGGAGGTATTTTTTACCTATTATTGCCAAGTGCAACCAACTCTTAACCTTCCTTGAATAGTCTACAATTACCAGATTCTTAGGGAGACCTTAATAGGTACATCTGAAGGTAAGTTATCCCATCCTGACCAAGCGCCTGAGTTCAAAATACCCCCGAGCTAATCTCATCCGGAGAAATTATGCCAGGTGAAGACTGCAAAACACTAAGCTTTGAGGGGCAATGGGCCTCACCCATGATGGGCCCCATACACAGCAGGGAGGCACCGCCCCCTCTTCAGGGGGGTGGTTTATCTGATAACAAAGAGGCCTGAGGTGGGAAGAAGGATGGAGGTACAGATGCCAATCCGGAGATAATGTGCTGGTCGGCTGATCAATCTAGCCAAGATCTCCCAAGACAGGGTCAGCACAGGTCCTATGTGGGCTCTTCCTTAGCAGCTAAGGGTGCTCTGATAATCCTCCGAGTCCCCATGTTAAACTCTCACTGGAGGTAACCACCAGATCATTGCTGAAAGTAAAATTTTCAGGAAAGAATCAAACCTGGAAAAAAGCAAGGAGTTGAGGGGAAGTAAAACTTGAGGCAGGAATGGAAAAAAGGCAGACACTGGGTGACTTCTTCCAAATGATGTGAACATTTTCAGATGGAGAATGTTTGTAATAGTCTGAATTCAGGACGTGTGGTCTCTGGAAGTTCCCATCCCTGGAACCGATATGCTGGCTAACCTCTGGATATGATGGGATAAATTTCTCTGGGGGAAAGATGACAAAATTCTTCTACAGGACAAGATCTCCAGTGCAGCCAAGGACCTGAGCAAAATGAAACTCTGTCTCTGTTTGGGAATTCACATGGCTTGTGGCCAAAGAGAATTAACCTTGGAAGTTGTCCAGATTATCCATGTGATTGTAAAAAGTACTCTGAGCAGCTTTAGGGGGCAACACAGTGGAATGAGAGTCTAGTAGGGAAACAAACATGGTGATGATTAACAGATTCGGACATCTAGGCACTGGGGGATGGGATGGGAAGAAGAGAGTCAGAGATGGTGCTAAAGTAGGACCTAAAGTTTACACCTGCTGGATGTTCTAGAATGCCAAAGTCACTAGACAAGCAAAAACTCTGATGGTTCTGGCTGTGCAGGTGTCACCTGAGCCTTGTTCTCCATTCACAACTCAGAAGTGGCAGACAGTGCAGCCATAGTCCGGCCCGGGGCTATTCCCACGTAGCGCACTCTGCTTCAGACTGTGGTTATTTGTATATATGTCTCATCCTTTCAGGCCCTTGGAGAGAACTGTCTATGTCTTCTGCTCTCCTGCCAGGTGGCTTTGCTGTTGTGGGTGCTCAGGGACATCTGATAATAAACGCACTGTTGTGTCCAAGAGAAATCAGTAGATGGCAGGGTCCTGGGAGAGCCCTGTTCACAGAATGGTAGCTCACTACAAACAAGCCTGGAATCAGGCTGGGGTGGTCGGGCAAGCTGGTGTGAGTGCCTGAGAAGCTGGGCCATGCCTGCCTGCCCCTCGAGACTCCCTACAGCTTCTGGGACAAGTCTACACAGTCAATAGCGCTTGATTTATTTTGTTGACTAATAACCGGTACTGAGGTTCTCAGGAACCACTGTCAGGTCTCGAGGCAATGGTAAGGCTGCGGCATTTGTGGATTACTGCTGGTTCCGTGTCTGCCTTATACCTTTTATGTCTCTGCCACCTGGTATAAAAAGTGATAAAAATGTTTGCTAAATAAATGGTGATGTGCAGGACTGTCAGTGCTCTTCTCAGCTTATTTGGGTACCAGGGGAAAGTGAGACACCTGATCAACATCCTTGAATTGTGGGCTGTCTCCCCCAGAGAGAAGAGAAATAGTGTTCAGGTAAGAGAGCAGGAGGCGAAGGTCATGGGGGGGGGGGAGGATTTGTTCTAAATCACAACTTCCTGAGTGTGGGAGGGGATGTATCTGTCTGAGTTCTGGGAAGGTCCAGAAGATGGGGGGCTTCTAGGACTCCCGGAGGTGTTCAACCGGACTCCAGGTGGTCTTGTTCTACGGAAAGAGAGCTGGCCCTGCCACTTTAGTTCTCTGGGCCATATCTCAAGCCCATTCCTTAATTCTCAGAGCTCGAGCTTTCCATCAGCTCTTCTGTGGGAGGTAGAGCCTTTCTGCCAGAAGGTACTAGCAGTAGTTGCTTAAAGGAGTGCTGAAACCTCCTGCTGGGGCAGCATCTGTTTGGTTCACTTCATGGGCAGAAGGTGACTTCCTCACCTCAGCTTCCTAAAGGCCTGATTTCTGAAAAGGGAATGCAGATGGGAGCAGAGTGACAGCTCCTGGAAGGTTACTGGGAGGAACTTCATTAACCATGGAAGTTCCAGGCACTGTGTTGGAACAGGAACGCATTTATAGAGCAGAGATCACTGGTGCGCGGTGCTGGACTCTCTCAGTTAGAGAAGGAGGCCTCCGTGCTGCTCTGTTCTGGATCCCAGAGGCACTCTCTAGGTAGTTTACTATACAGCTGAGGACACCTATATTCTAAATGTACCCTCCCAGCCTCCAAACAATCCATTTGCCTGGCACTTAGCCCTCAGCAGGAAGTCAATTCTCCGCGGCCCCAATCCTGAAATTCCCATTCACCCTTTCTTTCACATGCTGATTTGGCTGGGAAGAAAAGAACTTTAGCGATTACACAGAATAAGAAGCATCATCACAGTGAGGAAAGCCAAGGGGGAACAAGCGCTGGTGGGGTGAGAAACAGTCACAGATGAGGCAGCTTCCACCCTGAAAAATAACACAGGAGGTCATGGCCACCAAGCCTTGCAGATGATCAGAGGCTACCACGCCTTGGAGATGGTCTTGGAACCTGGAGGGAAAAAGGATTCTCTTCAGTTTAATCACCATTGTGGAAATGGCAATGGGTGGGAAGGAGGGGGGGAGGGAGGGAGTTATTTGGTGTGAATTCCATCTCTTCTGGATAGACTAACTTGTTCAGAGGAGTCTGGTATGAAGCCTTGAGTTGACGGAAATGTCTATGTCTATAGGAACCGTCAGCAGAGACAGCCTACCAAGATCCCCCCCGCTCCCCGCCACCTAACCCCCCAGCAGCCCCCACCTCATCCTCATCCCTCTCCTGGCACCCGCAAGTGGACATCCTGCTAGTGTGGGGCAAGAACCTTCTCGTTCCCAGCCTAATCATTACAAGGGGGGTTGGCACTTGGAAGTGATGCCACTTCCCATTCCTAATCTCTGACTCTTGTAAGCCAAAGCACCAGAGCAAAGAGCTGGTTGGTCAGTCCCTGGATCACACATAGGGACTTCAGAGCTCCCTCTCCCAAGGTTAAGGTCTGAGTGCTCTAACAGGGACTTTACCCGAACCCACGTCTACACCTTGTCCGACACCCTGAGCTCCCAGGCAACTCTGGCCGTCAGAGGAAGGAACATCCCTGCTTTTGTTTTCCTACTAGAAGGTGTGGAAAGTAGAAAGCAGGACACGTACAGCCACAATGAGGAAGTCCAGCCAGCACCAGGCATTGGTGAAGAACTTGACGAAGCCATAGGCTGTCCACTTGAGCAACATCTCCAGGATGAAGATGTAGGTGAAGACTTTGTCAGCGTATTCCAGGATGGTGCGAATGGTCTTTCTCTGCTCAATGTAGATGTCCTCGAAGGCCTGAAAGAGAAGCAGCAGCTGCCCAATGTGCCCGAAGGAAGGCAAACAGCACCGGAAGCTGTTTGGCAGCTTCTCCCCTTGTGGCTGGCCTTTCCTCGGCTCCCTGTCTCTTTCACCCCACTCCCCTGTCACATGTGGCTTCTTAAAAACCGTTTTATCGGGCTATAATCCACACACCATACGATTCAGCTATTTCAAGTGTACAGTTCGAAAGCTTTCAGTACCTTCAGAATTGTGCACCCATCACACAATCAAGTTTAGAATATCTTTATCCATCCCAAAAAGACACCCCACACCTACCTGCCACCCTCTAACCTCCCAGTCTCCCTCGAGTCCCAGGCAACCACAATGCTCCTTTCTCTCTTCAGATCTGCCCATTCCACACATTTCATGTGGATGGAACCCTACAACGTGGAATCCTACAACCATGTCTTGGTGACCGGCTTCCCTCACTGTGCAGTGTTTCCAAGTCCACCCGTGGTGCAGCACGTGTGAGTGCTGCATTTCTCTTGACCGATGACCACTACTCCGACGTATGGCTGTACCAGTCTGTTTACCTTCATCACTGACGGGCATTTGTGTGTCTACTTTCTGGTGGTTGTGACTAGCGCTGCTATGAACCTTCATGCACACACAATCTTCTCTGTGGACATGTCTTCACGTCTCTAGGGAATAATACCTAGGAGTGGAACTGCCAGCTCACACGGTAACCGTAGGTTCAGTTTCTGAGGTACCACCAAAGAGCTCTCCCCAGACGCAGCACCACCGTACGCTTCCCCGGGCCGTGTATGAGGGCCCCAGCTCCCGTGTGTCCTTGCCAACACTCGATATGCTTATACGGCAGAATCTTTTCTCCCGTCAGCCTGATGCCACAGATACAGGGGGAGGATCATAGGGCTGGGAGAAGCTCAGGTGAAGAAAATCTTAGCGCGGCTTTCTCTCTCTGGAATTCCTGAATGGGGTGATGGGGTGATTCCCTAACATGAAGGTGTACGTGGGGTGGTGGGCTGAGGAGGGAGAGGGGGCAGTCCTGCAGCGTGTGAGAAAAGTGCAGGTGGAACAGAAGTCCTGTGTCTGGCAATGGGAGGTCCTGCTCTGGACAGTGCTGGAAGGATGGACAGTATTGGGCTGCCTGCAGATACGTTTCCAACATGGAGCCACATGGACATCAGGTACTCCAGTTCCATCACTGAGCAGCGGGGGCAGAGGTCATGGGTCCCCAGTGCTTCTCAGGGTCTTCGTATAAATAAACCCCTGCTGCTCAGTGAAAAACTCAACAGCTTCCAGGTCAAGTTTCCCATTACCACTACCCAATACGTGCAAGATGCCCAAGGCTGAGCTTCCTGTCACTGGCGGCTCTATGCCCTCCCTCTGCAGTCCCATCATAATCCTATTCTTGCATTCTCTCAGACATTTGAGATGTGGCTTCGCTTTGCTATTCTTTTTTTTTTTTTTTTAAGATTTTATTTATTTATTCACGAGAGACAGAGAGAGAGAGGCAGAGACACAGGCAGAGGGAGAAAGCAGGCTCCATGCAAGGAGCCCAAGCACGGGACTTGATCCTAGGCATCTGGAATCACGCCCTGAGCCAAAGGCAGATAGATGCTCAACCGCTGAGCCCCCCCCCCCCCTTTTTTTTGAGAGAAAGAGTGAGAGAGCAAGGGGCAGCGGTGGGACAGAGGGAGAGAAAGTCTCAAGCAGACTCCCCACTGAGCCCAGCACAGGGTTTGATCCCACAACCCTGAGATCATGGCCTGAGCCGAAATCAAGAGCCGGGCGCTAAACCAACTGAGCCACCCAGACACCCCTTCGCTTTGCTATTAAGTCTCATGCCTACTAATTGCACAGTCTTCATCTTCTCTTTAATTTAGGTATCTGTTTACTAGACTGGAGGAACAGAGATGACAACAGTCCCAAGACACCTTTCTCCCATCACTGGCCTGCATCCAGCCTGTCCCTTCTCTCACAGGCCAGGGGCTCTGCTGTCATCTCGGCCGCCCCCCCCCCCCAACCTCAGGGAGCACTGAGTGAATGCCTGTGGAGGCAATCAATGCCCAGGGCAGGCAGAGCAGTGCGACTCCCCTTCACCCAGATGCAGGCCACCAAGGGATTTCAGCCTCCAGCACCTGTCCTGCCGCATTCCTGCACAATCCCCCCTGGTCCCTCACTTCCCAAGGCCTCTGCTTTGCCACCGACTGCCTCCATTTCGGCTTCTCTTATTCTCCTACCTCATGAGTCAGCAAAACTTTTCAAGTCACTGTCGGGATCTTTAACACTAAATTTGGGGCTCTCCTCAGCTATTTTCTACATCCAGATTAGGCTTTCGTTCCATCCCTACATGAACGTGCCTGCCTTCTTCTTTAAAATCACTTCAAAATTCTGCATTCTGGGGCACCTGGGTGGCTCAGCGGTTGAGTGTCTGCCTTTGGCTCAGGAAGCCCGGGATCGAGTCCCACGTCGGGCTCCCTGCATGGAGCCTGCTTCTCCCTCTGCCTGTGTCTCTTTCTCTCTGTGTCTCTCATGAATAAAAATATTAAAAAAAAATTCTGAAAAAAAAATTCTGCATTCTTCATTCTTCTTTCCCTTAACTCAAAGGAAATGTGCAGCATCTCTAAGTCCCTCCTATCCTCAATCTATCCAACTGGGGCTCTCTCACACCTGACCCTGTCCAGGTCTCCTCAGTTATAAGCCAGCTAAAATGAAAGCAAATGCCCTGCTAGTTAGTTCCAGCAGGGGAAGAGCTCATGTGTTCAGTGCCCCATGTGCCTCACCAGTTAACAAGAAGCACTTACTCCCATGTGAACACCAGAGACCTGGCTCTTTAAGTATTTGCTAATGCCATGGGCTCTCCAGACTAGTTAGGGTGTGAGGGGAGGTGGGGTCAAGGAACCCAACCTCCCTCTTATCTGGAGCAACTAAAAAGTAAAGAACAAGGTATCTGGGGTATTAGGTGAGAAAGGAAAGTTCATCTTAGGAAGTTGCTTAGAATGGGGCAAACTAAGCAGTGAAGATACTTGGTAATTAATTTGTGCTCTCACCCTGATAGAAGGGGGGGGGGTCTTAGATGTGAAAGATCTTACTCAGCCTGAGTAAAGAAGATCAAGATGTGGAAAAGTGGATTCTAATCCTAAAGGCTCAAAACAGCAGCCCAAAGCACTTTGGCTGACCGTTGGCCTTGGGGCCACAGCCATCTGGGCTCTCAGAGAAACTGGGCTTGGGCCTCATCTGGTCTTTCCCACCGGTTCAAAGCTTTCCCCAGCCCAGCCCAGCCCTCCCTGTCCTCTCCCCTGGACTCACCAGGGCACCACTGCTGAGCAGAATCATGAAAATGATGAAGGTCTCAAACCAATTGTGCTCCACGATGAGGAAGCAGGTCTTCCTCAGGATCCACCAAGACTTGCCTAGCCCTTCTTCGATGTTGACCTGGCAGCACTTGAATCGCTGGACACAACCTGGCACCAGCGGGAGAGGCAGGTCAGACCGTGGGAGCGTGCCCCGCCCAGACCTGCCCTCTCCTCGGTCTCCCAGGCCCCACCAGGTGCTGCCCCACCACACAGCCGGGAGTACAGTGGCTGAATCAGAATGTCTGATTCACACATGGAGGGTGGCAGGGCTGGGGCTAGGCTGCAAGGCTACCAGGGCAAGGCCCTCTGGAGTTGGGAAGATGTCCTATAAAGAAGCAGTGAGAGGGAGGAGAAAAGGGTGGTCAGGAGGCAGACACAGCCATGAGAGAACAGGCCTTTCTAATGGAAGTTTCTGGGCTGATGCCAAGAGAAAATGGACAAAGAAATATTTGAGAATAGAAACTTGGTATGAACCAAATAAGGGAAACATATGAACTTCCCTAAATGATGAGGTGGGAATAAAGTTCTTGAAGATGGCCACGGAGCCCCCACCCTCACCCAACCACTGACCCTGGCGGAAGTCTGTGAGGACTGCAAGTGTCACATGCCCACCCCTGTCCTTTCCCCCTTTCACCTTCTGTGAAGCAGGCATCTGGATCCAAGTATTCCTCGGGCTGTTCCACCGGGACTTCTTCCACTTCGGGTTTGATGTCGATGGTGCTTCCTTCAGAGGAGCTAGTATCATCCAGTTTCTAGATTCACAAAGAAAAGGGAGCTCAACCAACTCTGCAGCAAACTTCCACTCTACACTGACTGCTCTACCTCGGGCACAGGTGATGGGTCAGATATAACTCTTTGCAATTCTTTTACAGACTCATCGTCATCCCGTTCCGGAGGGCCAATTACCAGAGGGCCCCAAAACTTCTTCCAGTACTGGGAGAACACATTAAAGTCTGTTCACAGTGAGTGATCCACCCTAAACAAAATGTGGCTCAGTGCTCCAGCTCAGCCAGATTAATGTCAGGGAAGTCCTTGAGCGTTCTGCTCCAGCCTCTCAGAGGATCCAGCAGCAATGGACATAGTTCTAGAAATATCTCAGGATACTAGGTCACCTAAGGAAGGTCTAGAATGACAGAGGGTATTAGGGTTGGTTCTCAAACCTAGTTGGCTATTCCATAATCTCCCTACCAACCCCATAGCTGAACCAGTCCCTGGAGATGACAGGGCCCCTGTTTTGTCCCCACCCAGAATCACAGTTGAGTTTTAGACTGGGGCCTTACATCTTTGCTGCCTTCAGGATCCGACTCGCTGCTAACATCCTCTGTGTTAAGATTCTCAAAATCAGACTCGCCTACAGCAATGGGCACCCGCACGGTCAAGTTGGGATTGTTGATGAAGGACATGTGGTCCTCATCAATGATATACTTCTCCACACTGCTGCCAATGCCACTGGTTGTGCCATTGCCATTCTTCTGGAAGTCACCATTCCGGTGGATGTCTGCACCAGTGTGGTTGGCGATGCAGTTGGCTTTCTTTTCATATAGCTCATCCAGAGGCTTCACTTCATCGGCCTCACGCTGCTTCAAGTGGGCCTGCATGAAGGCGTGCACTTTCAGTTTGGCCCAAGCCACCCCCTTCTTGATCCGGATTACTGAGATTTGAAGGTTGTTCATTTCCCCATCATCGTCTGTTGCTGCCAGATTGTCTGCGCTGAAGGAGCTTAGGAGCAAGGCCAGAAACAGGTTCAGCACCTGTACCAGTGGCAGTAGGAGAAAGGAGAGTGAATGTTGACAGTATTAGCGAAAGTCATCCACTAAACTAGGGTTAAAACTTGAAAATCCAGACTTATGTGACAGGCACAATAGTTTCTACTATGTTTGGTTTGACCCACTCAGTGTTTTAAATGCTCATGTCACTAAGTGGACATTAAAACATTTTTTACTGAAGTATAATTAACATATAGTGTTAGTTTCAGGTGTACAATATTCAACAACTCGGGATCCCTGGGTGGCGCAGCGGTTTAGCGCCTGTCTTTGGCCCGGGGCGCGATCCTGGAGATCCGGGATCGAATCCCACGTCGGGCTCCCGGTGCGTGGAGCCTGCTTCTCCCTCTGCCTGTGTCTCTGCCTCTCTCTCTCTCTCTCTCTGACTATCATAAATAATTTAAAAAAAGTTTAAAAAAAAACAATATTCAACAACTCTACACATTAGTTCTCACCACAATAAGCGTACTGTTAATCCTCTATTTCACCTCACCCTCCTCTGGTAACCACCAGTTTGTTCTCTGAATTTTAAGAGTCTGGGTTTTTGTTTTGTCTGTTCATTTGTTTTGTTCTTAAATTCCACGTATGAGTGAAATCATATTTGTCTCCCTCTGACTTATTTCACTTAGCATTATACCCTCTAGCTCCATCCATGTTGTTGCAAATGGCAAGATTTCAATCTTTTTTTATGGCCCAGTAATATTCCATTTATACAGATACCCCATCTCTTAATCTATGGGTGGATACTTGGGGTGGTTCCATATCTTGGCTATTGCAAATACTGCTGCAATAAACATAGAGGTGCATGTATCTTTTCTAATTAGTGTTTTTGTTTTCTTTGGGTATATACACAGTGGTAGAATTACTGGATCATATAGTAGGTCTATTTTTAGTTATCTTTTTTTTTAAGAATTTATTTATTTATTCATGAGAGACATGACAAAGAGGCAGAGACACAGGCAGAGGGAGAAGCAGGGAGCCTGATGCAGGACTTGATCCCAGGACCCTGGGATCACGACCTGAGCCAAAGACAGATGCTCAACCACTGAGCCACCCAGCTGCTGCTCTATTTTTAATTTTCTGAGGAACCTCGATACTCTTTTCTACCAAGTGGGCAGTTTGTTTGGTTTTGTTTGTGATACAAGTTTATAGCACCTCTTTTCTTGGTTCTCATAGTTTTACATACATATATATGTACTCCCAAATATATTACTTTTCTTATAATAAGAAAAAGCAAAAACTGTATCCATTTTGGGAGAAAAGTACCCAATGAGGAAAAAAAAATGAACATGGCTTATTGGGAGGATCGAAGAGGGTACAGATTCCATGTATTCACAAGCAGTGGGTGTCTTGGAGAACCCACATTAGAAAAACTAGGCTTGGAGAACCATGTTTTCCTAACAAATCAAGAAAGTAGAACTGAAATATAGTTCATGTTATCCTAAGAACTAGCTTCCTTTGTTTTCTTAACATTTATCAAAATAAAATAGTTTGACCAGATAGTGATGGTGACTTCTATGTTCTGTTTTATATAACTGTCTAGTCATCGATGTAAGCTTTATTTATGTTTTAATATCCTATTTTACCACATTGGACATTAAGATTAATTAATTTATTTTTATTAAAGCTTACTTTAAAAATTGGGAGTTGTTCACTTCGTGATTTACACCTGGCCCTTACGGCCCTTACTTTGTCACACTTTTGAAGAGTAAGCAATACATTTTAGGTGGAGATGTTACTATGTGTAGAGTGAGAGGGATGGAAATGAGAAATGAACTATATGTATGCAAATTATTTGGGCCATTTGTAGAATTACAAAGGAATATGGTTGGTAAAATGGGGGTGAGTTGGAGGGAGCTTTGAAGGCCAGGCTGAGGGATTTGAATTTTATTTAATTGGATCTACTACTGGTCTTTGAGTAAAGGAATAACAGATGACAGAGATCTGAGAAAATTATTTCTATCAGCTATATATGCTAGAGTTGTTAGTTGCATGAGTTAACAGGGGTCTGAATTAGGCTACTTTAATCTCAAGCCTTAGAATGCATGAAAATCTCCTGGGGTGGGATGTATGAAAAAATACATACTTCCTTGGCCTCACCTTTAAGATTCTGATTCAGTAGATCTGGTATAGGGCCTGGAACTCAGCCTTTTTTTAACATGTGAAACTTGGGTAGCTGTGACCACACTTTTAGAAATACTGGATGGGGGGATACATAGGTGGCTCAGTGGTTGAGCGTCTGCCTCCAGCTCAACCGGGGATTGAGTCCCACATCGGGCTCCCTGCATGGAGCCTGCTTCTCCCTCTGCCTGTGTCTCTGCCTCTGTCTGTGTCTCTCATGAATAAACAAATAAAATCTAAAAAAAGAAAAAAAAAAAGAAATACTGGATGGATTATAGATATGGAAAGGACGGGGCAGATCTTATAAATACTATAAAAAAAGATGTATGAAAGGGACCAGATAATTTAGTGGGAAGGGAGAGAAGAGAGTCAGAAGAGACTTATAGTCACAGATTCCTAGAGACTAGGTGGGCAGAAAGACTGAACCTGGAAAAGTGTCATCCAAAGCAGAAATAATACTGCATTTTGTCATGTGCTCAGGTTGTCTGTAGAGAGTCAGGGGGAGAGGATGCAGAGACAAATAAGAAGAAGGGAATAGAGAAAGGGGTGTGAGGTCAGGGCTGGGAAATGTGGATCCCACTATGCACTGGGAGGCAATAGCTGCATTCACTGAGGAAGTGGGAAGTGGGAAGGCGAGCGGGAGTAGGACTGCGGGAAGGGGGGTCAGGAATGGAGAAAGGGAGGGATTACAGAAAACATCAGTGTCTATTTTTACAGATCATAAAAAGAACAGCTGGTTCAGAGGCTGGTGAGCAGGAACCCTCTCCTGGCATGCTTCTCTACAGCACAAAAAGGAGACTTGCTCTGGATGATCTGACAAGGGGTCACACTGGGTTTCCTTCTTCTAGCGCCCCCTGCTCTAGACTTGTGCCTCATCTGAAAAATAAGGACTTAAATTCTAGTGTGCACGTCAAACACCTGGAGACTCCTGCTAAAAATGCAGATTCTGATTCAGTAGTTCTGGGGAGGGGCCTAAGATTCTGCATTTCTAACATACTCTAAAGTGATCTCACTATTGCTAGTCCTCTGACCACACTTTGAGAAACATGGTGTCAAAATTTCTGTTGGTGAATATTCTATATACAGAGGCAGAAGACCGTAGGCAGACAGATTAAAGCAAAAAAAGTGATTTGCCATTTATACAAGTTAGATAAAACCCTCTAATGGTTTAAATCATTGGTTCTCAATGGAGGGCAATTTTGCCTCCTAGGGGACAGCTGGCAATGTCTGGAAACATTCTGGGTTATCATAACAGGGTAGAGGGGGTGTTACTGGCCAGTAAACAGTAGAGGCCAGGGTTGCTGCTAAACATCCTACAACACAAAGGACAATCCTACAACAAAGAATTACCTAACCCAAAGTGTCAACAGTGTCAAGATTGAGAAATTCTAATTTAAATGAAGGAAACCTCTATAGTAGAAAAAGCATAGATTTTGTAGTCCAGAATCTAAAATAAGCCCATTTGCCATTTCCCTGACTTCAGGAAAATCATTTAACTTTGCTGAGCTTTGTTACCATACCATGAAAAAAGGTTGACAGTGGGGTTTATGACTCAGCAGGTCTCTGTAAAGAGAGTCTTCTTTCCTTCATTTGTACCTTCCTTAGGGTTCTTAAACCAAGAAAGAATAAAAACTAGCACAGACATGAAGTTAGTAAGACCATGCCTACTGGGCTTCTTGGTCAAGGGTAAGATGTTCTGGGCAAAGACTGAAAAATTCTACAAGTTAGTACTAACCACCAAGTTGCCAATAACCATGACCATCATGAAGACAATGAGGCACATGGCCTGGCCTGCCACCTCCATGCAGTCCCACATGGTCTCGATCCACTCCCCACACAACACCCGAAAGACAATGAGGAAGGAATGGAAAAAGTCATTCATGTGCCAGCGAGGGAGTTCACAGTCCTGGTTGATTTTGCAGACACATTCTTTGTAGCTTTTTCCAAAGAGTTGCATCCCCACCACAGCAAAGATGAAGACAATAATGGCCAGCACCAGGGTCAGGTTGCCCAAGGCACCCACTGAATTTCCAATAATCTTGATCAGCATGTTCAGGGTGGGCCAGGATTTGGCCAATTTGAAGACTCGGAGCTAAGGGGAAAAAAATCAAAACAAAAATCAAATGATACTCAATCCATTTTCTTACCACACAGCTAAAATACAAACATATAAAATTAGTGAGATCAAGCTAAATTTATTGAGCATTGTTGGGAAGTTCCCAGGACTTTTAACTATCTTAGATTAAAATGGGAGAATGTGAGGCATAGACAGGGAAAATGGATTAATTCCACAGTAAGTGAAAGACTTACATTAGGAACCAAGAATACTGCCTGTAGGCCCTTATATTAGTCCCTGGTTCAATCCACTTTTTATTTTTTAATTTTAATTTTTTAAAGAAGGTTCTATGGCCAGCACAAAGCCCAGTGGGAGGTTTGAACTCACAACCCTGAGATTGAGACCTGAACTGAGATCAATAGTTGGACACTTAACCAACTAGGCCATGCAGGCACCTCTCAATCCACTTTTTAAGAACCTATACATGAATATATATCCTTTTGCTATTGATTTTCCCTTGACTTCTCGAGGAACATTATCAAGGAAAATGTGAGCTGTAGTGAAGCAAAAGATCAGGATCGTAAGGACAGTGAAAAATAAGTCATCTGTTTCCTTAAAATAACATGCATTTAAAAATTCTAAGTATTATCTCTCCTTTTGCTTGCCAATAAATATTCAATAGCTGATAGGAAATGTTGGGATATGCTTGGAGTAATTTGGAGGAGAAGCACAATGCCTTAGCAGAAGCAGTTCCACATATATCAAACATCTTATGAAAAGGGCCTATAATGATATTAATTCAGAGGACAGAACTTCTGTTACCTGCAATCATGAAATTTCTATATTCTGTAATAAATGATTTACAAGGTCTTATCTAATATTGAGAATTATAATGTATAAAGCCCATGATGAAATGATGAAAATGAGATCATCTTCAGACGTCATAAGTTAATAACTAACACATGATATAATAAGAATTCTGGTAGAATGGCAACAGCATGGATTGGAACATTCTTTTCCTATTGAAAGTCTGAATCTTATCTGAGAGTTCAAGATTTACCAGGTGTTTCTCTGTGTGAATATCTGGATCATTTATATTTTTCCTTCTCTGATTGGCTTTTTAGTTATTAGGAATACTACTGCTAAGGCTTCTACCTTAGTCCTTCATCTCATCTTCCAGATAACAAGAATGATTTTCAAAAAGTCTACTGTGGGCTGGATCCTAGATCCAACAAAGACTAGTAAGCAGAGGTTCAAGAAACTTGACAGATGTTACTTGTGACTTGGACTGAGCAAGACCTCTATTGTAGAAATAGTTCCATTCTATTCCAATTCTCTTTCAATATGCTGAATATCCTGATGAAAAAACCTAAAACCCTTTCAGTTACAAGTGCTTAGGTATTTTTTCCCAATAGGGAGAGAAAAACCTAGGCCAGTTCTGATGCTCTGAGTGGATACCCTCGAAGTAACTCAGCTTCTCAAGGGACTTAAACAGGTCATTGCTTATGCCTATGTTTATGGGAAGCTATTTTGAGGATACCATTAACTCTTCTGTCACAGTCATTTTTAGTGATTTTAACATTAACTTCTTCAAATATATTACAAAATCTTTCTCAGCTAATGTTATGGGAAAAAGTCAATGTTCAAAAATTAATTTCAATATAATTTTTAAAAGTATTATTTTATTCCCATTTTCTGGGAGGGGTCACCATGATGGAAGAAATGAGAGACATCTTCGAACAAGGAGAAATTACTGCCATTTCAAGGACATGTTCAGATAAAGAAACAGATTTACTAGCAAATTCATTAGACCTCAGAATAACCCTTAGGAATCCTTCTTTTTCATCTTTTAGGTTAACTATTATTTTCTGAGGAACTTCCTAAAAACGACTTCTGTTTGCCGATTAATATTAAAAACTAACTTCTATATTAGGAACTTAGCAGAAAAATTGCCAAGATTTTAGTATCTAATCACCAACAGGAATCATGAGAATATAGTTAGGGTTTTTTTTAAATCATCAAATTAACTTATGCAAAACTTTTTTAGTAGCTGCAAGATACGAAATGTAAAAAGAAATTGGAGAAATATGGAATACCAATCGGAAAGATCGCAGCACCGAAAGCCCCTCCACGTCTGCTAGACCCAGTTCCATTAAACTGAGGGAGACAATAAATCCGTCAAAAATGTTCCAACCTTCTTGGAAATAATAGTAGGGATCCATGGCTATGAGCTTCAGGAACATTTCCGCTGTGAAAATTCCAGTGAAAACCTAAAGAGGGGAAGGCAGGGGGTAAGGAAAAGAAATAATAGAAAGAGAATATCTTTATTATTATCTTTGAATACCACATGTCCAAGAAGCATCAACAGCTAGTCCGGTTAAATTGTGCATCTGAAGACATCAGCACTTAGATGTCCCATGACTACTCCACATGAGGCAAGAGATTCTTGTTTTCCTTTTGAATCAAGTATTCAGTTCCAATATTCTCATCTTTGTTGCCAGAATTACCTAATTCACATTGTTCAAGAGTACATTTAAAAAACTATTTTAAGCATAGGAAGACCACACAGTGGCTCCTTCTAAAGGGTCAGCAGTCACTTTGAATGTTTATGTTTGGGATGTTTGCCTAGAAAAACAACTTACTCACTGAATTATAATTATATTTTAAAAAATATAGCATTATTCCTGATTTGATATTATGTGCCTTATCAAAGCTTGACATACGCTTCAGAGTTTCTCATTTTAAATTGTAAAACCAACAGAACACTCCTAGAAGCATGCAAAATACAGGAAAAAAAGTATAGTTTCATCATTTTGCATACAACCATCATTTTTATGTACTTTCTGTTTTTTTTTTTTCAAATGCACATATCTTTTGACAGTTGTGAAATCATAGAGTACACAGTATCTTGGGTCTTATTTTTTACTTATATAACTCAGTCCACGTTGCTATATAGTCTTCTTAATTCCCATTTATATCGCTTATATAAAATTCTACTGAGTATGTCCTCCAAGAATTTTCTTTCCTTTTTTCTAAGATTTTATTTAATTTAGAGAGAGAGCGCAGGGGGAGGGGCCAAGGGAGAGGAAGAAAGAATCCTTACTCCCCACTCAGCAAGAAGTCTGACAAGATGTGGGACTTGATCCTAGGACCCTGAGATCATGACCTGAGCTGAAATAAAGAGCTGGCCACTTAACTGAGCCATTCAGGCACCCGCTCAAAGAATTTTCTTTTTTTTTTTTCCGAAGATTTTATTTATTTATTCATGAGAGACACAGAGAGAGAGAGACAGGTAGAGACACAGGCAGAGGGAGAAGCAGGCTCCATGCAGGAAGCCTGATGTGGGACCTGATCCCGGAACTCCAGGATCATGCCCTGGGTCGAAGGCAGGCGCTCAACTGCTGAGCCACCCAGGGGCTCCAAAGAATTTTCTTATTGTTGGAGATGTTGGTGCTTCCTTTTGATTTTTTCAATATGATAATCAATGATGTAATAACTGTTTTAAGGTTTGGACCTCACTGGCTATGCGAATGACTTCTTCCCTGTGTTACAGGACTCCCACTTTTCTACCTTTCAGAGCACCCTGTGTTTCTTAATGCCTTCTGTATCCCTCAGGATAACATAATGCGTAGTAAGAAAGTAAAATCCCACAAATGCCAGTTTCAGCAAGACCAATACCTTCATTGTAGGCTAACCACACACCATCAGACTCTTATTGAATATTCTGATTTTAGAGGACTGATATGTAATAGGTTTTAAACTCATAATAAATCACTGCCTGCAACTACCTGGTTACCAAGTTTACAAAGGAAGGATTTTAAGAAAAACTTTGAAGATATGGTCTGAGGACACAATTGGAAATAGTGAAAAATACTTAGACTGCAGGCACTGTTTTGAAACAGACTCAATGAATGTATAGCAATGACAAAACAGAATGGCATGATGGAAATGAAAATGGCTACGTGGGCTGTAAGGTTTTGTGTCCGTATACTTTTCCATGGCTCCCCATTTTTTCTAAACTGAAGATGCAGTATTCTAGAAGTGAAAGAAAATATTCTCTAGAGAGGTCCAGTTAAGCAAAATCAAAGTTCAGAGTACACACTAAGCATCTACAGATGGGACGTAGCTGTAAGTGAGGGCAGCTGATCGATTTCCCCACAGACATTTTACCCTCAGCGTAAACCCATGGAAGGTTTCTCTATACAGAAATGTTAGTCTGCTTACTGCACACTAAGTAGAGACTGTCTACTTTTGGTTGCTGTCCCACTGTTTCTGGTGAACACACAGGAAATGCTCAGTAATAAGCCCTGGCTAACTGATCACAGAGTATTTATACTGTGGGAACTCTGGTTCCTAAGAGAAAATCAACAATGACACAGTTACTGTTGCCTTTCAATGGGATGAATGGCACCCAGATGCCTGACAGAAATGCCCATGACAGAGGTCAGCAACCATGTTATTTCAACATACAGTGATTGCCACCAGTTGGGGTTTGTTGGTGTGAAAGAATGACTTTTTTTATAAACGGAAAAGAGCAGACGTAAGGCTATTCCTATGATGCCATTCTAATTTGCACTGTGGTATGCTTCTTGAGAAGGAGAAAACAGGAGAATTATAAGCAGCATGTCAATCGACGATCGTACATAAATGTCACTCTTGTGAGTGTCCTCAAATATTCTCCTAGGAACTTATTCCTAGGCTCTAGGAATGGCAGTTCTCAAAGAAAGTGGGACTGGGGTGTCAGGGCCTGAGAAGCGTGGGAAGAGGGTCTCTAGGAAGGACACTGATATGGATGCTGGGGGTCTAGAACAGGGAGCCAGATCTTGAACAGGGTGAGGAGGATAATCACTTTGCAAGAGGTAACGGTGGCTTTTTTTATTAAATAAATACACTAAAGATAGCAGCAACCAGGTGTCTTTTTGTCAGAGGAGTTACAACTATAGAAAGGAAGAAATCAGAATGAATCTGGTAATGTTGGACTAGAATAAACAGCCAGCCCCATGCTGAGAGGGTCCAGTCATGTACACTGATTGCTCCAACAGATCTTGACTTCTAAATATCATTTTTCACTACAACAACCAGGGCTCCTTGAGAAATGGCTGATCCAGGCCTGAGATGGGAAAAATATAAAATTAGCTTGGAATAGTCTGTAACATCAGAAAAAAAAAAAAAAAAAAGAAGTAATGAGGATATGTTGATAGGACACAGAAAATAGCTTGAAGGAAATCCCAGTGGCCAAATCAGGAATGTTTAAACATTTAAATAAATGATGACAATGGATTATAACCCACTAGATAAAACTGAAAGCCATGAGTCTATGTTGATATAAGTAATCAAAAGTTAAATGAAGAACAGTAAATTTAGACCATTTCAAAACATCTTCGCAAACACTAATTATAAATGGAAAAGAGTGACTTTACAGGGGAGAAGCCTGGAGATACCTCCTCTGTCAACTGACCAAGTGACCATCACTACAATGGGGCAAACGGAAACCGTGCCACCTGGTAGGTGCAAGGGAAGACAACCTTGCTTGTGTGATACTCCTGCCAAATGTGTAAGCTGAGTCTAATCATGAGGAAGGACCAAACAAACTGAAATTGAAGAAGTTCTACAAAATAACTGGCTTGGAGTCTTCCCAAGTGTCAGGGTCAAAAAACCAATGAAAGACTGAAAAAGTCCGCCAAACTGAAGAAGACTGAAGACACAGGACAACCAAATGCAACAGGAGACTGAAATAGTCTTTTTGTTACATGTTCTTTTGTTACGAAGAACATGACTGGGGTTTCTGGAAGAACCCGAAGGGGCCTGAGAATGAAGTGGCTGTGAGGCGCACGGGAATTTCCTGAGTCTGATGGCTGTATCATGGTTCAGCAGGACAGTGTACGTGTTCATAAAACACGTGTGAAAGGCTGAGGGGCTGTGTCAGCAACTTACTCTCCAAAAGAACGCTTTAGACTGTACCTGAAACCTTTCTCTAAGATTGGGGTTGCTTAAAAACAACAACAACAACAAAAAACACAACAAAACACCTTATAAACTCAAAGTTGTGTTCAAATGGTTGCAAAAAAGGGAAGAAAAGAATCCTTACATTTATCTCCTGAATAAAACAAAAGCTGTAGAAGTTACATAGCCTCCCTGGACTTCCATTTTCTCCATGGAACATGGGGAGTGGATAGAATTATCTTTAAGGTTCTTCCTCTTACTAACGTTTTTCCTGTGGGGAGGGTGGGAGAGGCAGGAGGGACCTTTGCTTTACAGAAAACTGTTCTCTTCTGCCATCAGAAACTTCCACCTGCCATCAGAAACTTCCACCTTTACCTATGGACAAACACAGCTCACTTCACTGTCTGAGGAAGGCCTCAGGGTTCCAACTGTGAGACAAGGTTGTATCTCATTTCACAAGCTGGTCAATCTCACTCTTTTCCATCTTCCTTTTCTCAGGTTCAATCAAAGACTCTCTCTAGATGTTCAAACCTTTGGGAGCTCCTCTCTGCTTAGAATGGATGCCGCCTGATTCATGAGTCATTTAATAAAGCCAATTAGATTTTTTAAAAAATGTCCAAGCCTTTGGAAATTCTCTTACTGAATTATACTAATATAGTTCCTATGATTTGTAGAGTATATTTCGCTATCCTAAAAGCTTATCTATAGGTTCTCATTTTATGCTCCCAACCTCTGATGACATGGCGTTATCCTCATTTTATAGATGCAAACACTTGTGGTCAGAAATGAGTGGCATATAGTAACGTTAGTACATTCAAAACAGAACTCTTGATTTTATTATTGTTGTTTTTAAAGATTTTATTTATTTACTTATGAGAGACACAGAGAGAGAGGCAGAGACACAGGCAGAGGGAGAAGAAGGCTCCATGCAGGGAGCCCGATGTGGGACTCAATCCTGGGACTCCAGGATATTCACTAAACTGCTGAGCTACCCAGGCTGCCCAGACCTCTTGATTTTAAACTCCAAGCCTGTTCTTTCCTCAGTAATCCTATT
This sequence comes from Nyctereutes procyonoides, assembly GCF_905146905.1. Lineage (NCBI taxonomy): Eukaryota > Metazoa > Chordata > Mammalia > Carnivora > Canidae > Nyctereutes > Nyctereutes procyonoides. Next base: position 2,827,042 of record NW_026575124.1, on the reverse strand, counting down.
TCCTCCACAGCTACTAAACTTCCAAATCTAGGTACGAGTCTTATTTCTTCCCCTTCACACTCACCTCCAATCTACTGGCCAAAGTATCCTGAACCATTCACTATTTTCCATCCCCACTAATTGCAGGTTTATAATTCTTTACAGTCCCTTGAAAACTCTTGCCCCCAGAGTGCTTTCTCATTTTAGAACTGTTTTGGTTGGGTTGCTTCAGAAAGTCCTTGAACGTTAATTGCTGACCTTCCCTCTCTCCTCTTTCTTCACGATGATACTGAGCAAAGTCTTCTCAATGCTCATAACTCTAACACTTCTAATCTAGGTGTGACCTTAAGTCTCTACAGATTTTTTAAGAGAAGGAAAAATAATGTTATCTGCTGGCCTGGTCTGAGGGCAATTCTGCTGGTGGTAGGTGAAAAGGCCTCTCAAAATTCCTTCGAAATCAAGGACTGATTCTGTAAAAAGCAAGTAAAAGTAAAGACTTTGAGAAAAACAAAACATCACAGGGAAAATACTACCACCATCGGCAAAATTATCAAGTCATACTTTTCATTACTTAACTCTTGGCTAATAAAAAAAGCTTGTATCTATATCATTTTGTTGATTGGTTCAAAATGCTGCTTGATGGCCAACCTCCTGGTCATACAGTAAGCCCACTGTTAAGTACCCCCTCAGAGTCAGCAGATTTCCTGGACAGCCTATGAGAATGCCCTGTTTCAAGACGCCCATATCTCATCAGGTTGGGCATGAGGGCTTACAACGAAGCGGTGAGCCTGAAGTGTGTCACTAACTAACTCAGACATGGAGAGTGGAAAGATTATAGAATTATCTTGGATGTGTACAAGGGAATGTGACAGGCTGCAAGGACTAACCAGATAAAGCATCTCCTTTGCCACACGTGTTTTCATAATCAGAACTCAAAATATTATAACACTTTAATAGTATATTAGGACTTAATGTAAAAACTCTGTGTGTGAGAGAGATATGTGTATGTATGCATGTGTGTGTGTATGTGTGTGTAGAGAGAGGGAAACAGAGAATACCAGGCAGAGATCATATTCAAAAGGTAATGAACCATCAGATTTAACTTGCTTGGGACACCTGGGTGGCTCAGCAGTTGAGTGTCTGCCTTCGGCTCAGGTGGTGATCCCGGAGTCCTGGGATGGAGTCCCACATCAGGCTCCCTGCAGGGGGCCTGCTTCTCCCTCTGTCTGTATCTCTCCCTCTCTCTGTCTCTCATGAATAAATAAATAAAATCTTAAAAAAAAAAAAGATTTAACTTGCTCATGGTGAAACTCCTACGGAATAATGAAGCCCAGATGACCTAGAGGATTTTTTTCAACTAAATTTTTCTTATCAAAATTCAATCAACTCCTGATCTTTGGACTAAGAAATAAAACAGATAAAATCCCCAAATCACAACTATTTGACTTCAGAATATACTGTGTCATCTATTTAAAACAACAACAAAAAACCCCTCATTCTTATCTTCTAAATAATATAATAAATTAAATATATGGTTTAAGCTAATGTTAAAGTAAATTTGGCACAGATCAACTAACGGTAGAAACTGGACGAGAGCCCAGAAGTCGGATAGGAGGGGGAAACCAGCCTAGAATTAAAAGTTTCCTATAGATAGGCCCCATATGGGTAAATAATATATCACGGTACAGGCAAATTTATAGTTGTGTTTAATGCACTAAAAGAGCTCCCCTATTTTGTGGTAGTTGTTACTGAAGGTGAAAGGGGAAGTGATGTGCTGGAGTAATGCAGGAATCAATGTGAGAAACAGAATGAGGAAAAAAAAATCCCGAAGTCCTTGGCTCAGGTTGCTGAAAGCAACCCACTGCACCAGGCCTCCCATTCTGTCACCATGGTTGGTTTTCTGCCAATAGCTCCTAAATGACGTCTTCAAAGTTCTGCAGAAAGAGGAAACAGCCAAGGGATCACAACAGTGAGCAGAAGTGGCTGGGGCTGTGCCATATGTGGAAGCATTTGTCTTCCAATTAACTATTACTTTCTTTTCAACTAAACTCCAGCTTCCAGTATCAGAAAAAAAGATGTCCTACAGGCAAAACATGTTCAGATCATAAAATCAGGAGAGAGTGCTCCATCTTACCAGATTTCCTACAGCCAAGACGTGTTCAAATTGTGGTGTCATGGGATGGTGCTCCATGGCCATAAACAGGGTATTCAGGACAATGCAGATGGTGATGGCCAAGTCCACAAAAGGGTCCATAACGATCAAGTTCACGATCTCTTTCAGTTTTATCCAGTACGGGTGACACTCCCAGATGAGGAAAGTATTGGCAAATTTATACCAGCATGGCGGGCACTTTCTCTGTGACTCTTCCAGCTCTGTGTCGAGTAAAGAACAAAGGTAGCCCTCAATCACAGTGAGACAACAAAGGGGGTCTCTCCTACTCCTTGCTGGGTCCTTATCGCTGCTATTCACCTTGAGAAGAAAGGTGGTTTGAGTACTGACTGTTCTGTGTAGTTCCCCCCACCCCACCCCACCCCATTTTCTTTCCCATGAAGGGAAAGAGGAGGCATGAGCAATACCAGGTCACTTCCCTATTAACAACCATCTGGTCATAACCTAGACTTTGATCTGTTTTGGGAGTGCAGCATAATGGTTAGGAGCTTGGCCTCTGAGGTCTGACTCCCTGGTCCAACCGGCTTCAACACTCACAACTGTGTGATTTCAGGCAAGCTTTGGATTCCTCTATGCTTCTGTCACCTTATCTGAAATGACACTTACTTTACAGGCTGTGGGAATAAACGAGTCCTATAATCCTCATCCACCGATTAAGGAATAAGCGAGTTGGTAAATGTAAAGTGGCCAGCGCAGTGCGTGGCACAAGGCAAGTCCTCAATAAATGGCACGTTTTATGTTATGCATTATATCACTAAATTATTATCAGAGAAGCAGTTAGAAGCGCAGACTCTAAAGCCAGACATACCTGGGTGCGGTACCAGCTCAGACAGTGCTAAGTGGGGGAACCTGAGTACATTACTTCAATCTGCCGAGAGAATTAAATGAGCTAAGATAGGTATAAAGCACCTCAGAACACCCTGGCCTGGGCAGCCCAGGTAGCTCAGCGGTTTACCACCACCTTCAGCCCAGGGGGTGATCTTGGAGACCCAGGATCGAGTCCCACATTGGGCTCCCTGCATGGAGCCTGCTTCTCCTTCTGCCTGTGTCTCTGCCTCTCTCTCTCTGTGTCTCTTATGAATTAATAAATAAAATATTTTAAAAAAGAGAACAGGGATCCCTGGGTGGCGCAGAGATTTAGCGCCTGCCTTTGGCCCAGGGCGCGATCCTGGAGACCCGGGATTGAATCCCACGTCGGGCTCCTGGTGCATGGAGCCTGCTTCTCCCTCTGCCTATGTCTCTGCCTCTCTCTCTCTCTCTCTCTCTGTGTGTGTGACTATCATAAATAAATAAAAATTAAAAAAAAAAAAAAGAGAACACCCTGGCCTACAGTAAGTGCTTCAGAATCATTTGCTCTTATTATTATCTTTGCAGCAGAAGCAGCACGGGTAGCCAGGCCACTCTGTGCAGTGTGTGCAGTGCAAGTTAGCAAGTGCACAAATCACAACTGAGGTGGGCGCAAGAGTCCCAGTCCTCTCCCTTCCCCTACTCTTTCTCATTGCCCTTCTCCAATTTCATCCTCCCTCCCTATTCCCTCCCTTGGTCTCTCTCTTTTAGAAACAGAGCTGGTTAGTTTCCAAGAAGATCTTATGTGATCTTCAATATGCGAAATAACTAAGTCACGAAGGGCTCTAGTTGAGGCAGGAAGAGGAGCCCAGTGTGATGGACTTCTTCCTTCCCTGAGGCACATTCCCTAGGATCCTGGCATTCTGATGGACATAGACTGAGTATCATTAGACCAAAATGATCTCTAAGGTCGTTCACAAAACAAATATAAAAAGGACCACTAGACATTGAAGACAGAGAGCCATTCAGCTGGCAGCCACAACCGTCTAGGCATTAGGCTGTAGGTAACAAAGCCCTGCTCAAGTAGAGTATGAATTATAATAGCTTGGATTACAAAAGCCCAAGGACCTTGACCTTGGAAGATGTTCTTGTAAATGTAGCTTTGAGAACCGGTCAGCATGATAATCCTAGGCAAGGTCTTGGTTCCACGGGACTGGGTAGAGATGTATCTAGCCCACACCCCAACCCAATTCTGCTGAGAAAATCAAATCATTCAAGGAATGAAGAAAAGTTTCCCAACGTTTCACCAGGAACAAGATGGCTGGCTTAAATGAGTCTTCTTTCCCTTTTTCCAACCAGCTGGATGGTGCCCATGGTGATGGCTTTATTTTAGACGGGGTGCTTTGGTTGGGTTTTTGATTGGCTCCCTGGTTGCTAAGAAAATGGTTGCCTTGGTTTTTCAGATTTAAGGGCCACAGTAAGCGCCACGTGGGAGTCTGCGTGGGAAAGGAAGTCTGTGAAGAAAATTTGCTTTGGCTTCTTCCTCATAGAACTCCCTCCCTTCCCAAGGTAAATTTAGTTTTCTAACCAAAAAAAGAAAATGAAAAGGTTCTCTTATTTCCATAAATTCTTACAGTACATATTTGGAAATTTGGTTCCGTTCCTTTTTTTAATCTCCTCCCTTCTCCAAATGTCTGTTCACTGGCACGTGGAGGTTAAAGCCGCGACTGTTCACGTCTCCGACAGTAGACACAATTGTGGTGCTATACGGTGCACTAGGCTCTCAGTCTCTGCCAGATACTGAAGAGGGGTTTCCCTACCCTAGGGGCAAGAAGAAGATTCCTACAGGGATACTAGGGATCTCATCCACATTTTCTCAGGTGAGATCTCAGGATGATCTTTTCTATTCCACAAACGGTAAGGCAATGTGGAGCTTGAGGAGCTAGAAAAGATCAATTAGGTGAATACAGAGGTTTACAAAGTGACTCACAACTTGGCAAACTTTCTCGGTCCCACATGCCTGAAACAGCTAAGAATTTGGTCTGGGAGAACAGGCTAACATACCCAAAGAAATATCCAAATGTTACAAAAAAAAAATCTAAATGTTTATGGGGTTCCCCTTGTTTTGCTCCTGAACATTCTTGGAAAGGTTACCATAGTGTCAACCTCAGGGGTGTTGGAAATGGTTTCCAGAGAGGGCCTCGCAATTGCACCAAGATGGTGGTGTCAGTAGACCGTGGGGTTTCTGAATGTAGGGCTTGTCTTGATTCAATTCAACAACTATGAAACACCTACAGTGTGTGAGATCCTGGGAATACACTGGCATACAAGAGTCCCCACCTCACACAGCTTACAGCCACACCATGAAAGACAGATGGCAGTTATTGTGCTGACTGATGCTCGGGGCTGGTCAGCTGAACACAAGAGTGACTCAACAAATCGCAGCTGCAACAGTTATGGCCAGTTGCCTCTATGAGGCAGTTGTTGAAACTGTTTTACCTGGGAACCAGTAATGCCAAGTACCATCACCACTTCTTCACCGACTCCCTCCCCTTCACTCCTTGGAGAAGTGAGACTGTAGTACTCTCTGCCTACACCCTACCCCTAGTCCTCTGAAATATCCCCGAGCTGATGGCTCTGCTGACTGAATTCAGCTGAGTTTGCTGGATTCCAGGACAGCATGTCTGCCACAGGATAGGGGGACATACAGCAGGCAGGATTTTCTCATTATTTACATACACACTTCTAGAGTTCTCCACTGTACTTTCTAAGCAGGTAGGTAGAAACCTGCTTCTTTGGTTTGGTAATCCAATGATCAAAATAATGTCAGAGTTTCTTAACTGAAGGTCTGAGAAGCAGGAACAATTATTCATTCAATGCTGGCTTCTAACACTGTAGCAATCGTTAAATACAGCGGGACCAGCAGTTAAATAGGAATGGATCTTTCTTAATGTCCTTTAATTCCCTCTCACATTCAGCTCCAGCCATCCATTGTTCTTTGCTTACAGCAGTCCCATCTCACCAGCTTTAAACAAAGGGAATCAAATCCTAGGGGAAGGGAGAGGAGAACGTCTGGGCAGTGGAAGGCTATGTGAACATCAGGACTTAGAAAAAGGAGAAAGAACTGGAATGGCTTCCCACTCAGGAACACAACCATGACTGTCTCTCTTCCCTGAGCTACCCCTACATCTATTTTTTATTATGTGTGTGCTGGTGGGTGGAGGGTAGAGAATGAGTAAAGCAGAACAGGAAGAGAAGGAAGAGCATGGGGAGAAGAGGAAGAAATGGGAGTAGAAAAAGACCACTCCAGTGGTTTCCACCCAGCTCAGTAGAGGGATGGAAGCATCAAGGCCTCCAAAGGGAAGCCCATACCGCCAATGCCCCCTACTGTTCCAAGCAGGTGAGGGTCAGTCCAACAAACATTTCCAACACATTTACTTCTACTAGACTCTGTGCTGAGCCACTGTAGCAATCAATTAAGTAATTGTTGTAGTGCATCAATAGTTCTCCTGTTCTGATGTCTTTGCCAGTAATAAAATATGCCTGTTGGAGGTGGTTCATTCGTCTTTCTCGACTTCCACAGATATCCAGAGAAATCCTGTTCTTATCTCTTCGTGAAGAATAAAAATCAGCCAAGGTTCTTAAGCTAGTGTTTCTTAGCTTGGAATTCTTATCCTCTGAAGTTATTTGCCTGTGATCTCAAAGTATAAACTACAAAGTTTAAAGATATTTTCTCAGATGACGATCTCAATGAAAATTCAAGAAAAATAGGAATAAATGTTCCGGCAGCTGAAAATAGTTAACTCAATATTCTTTTCACTTGATGCATTCTCAAGATTAGTCTAGGTATTGTTTAACATCTTGCTCACATGTGGGAATGTAACAAGCTAGGGGAATTTCTTTCTGGGGGGTTTTTCCCTTTATTACAGACACCTCTGCTGAATGAACACAAATGAACACACACACACATATTTTCTCTCTCTCCCTTTCCCTCAGAGTAGAAGCAGTATTGGGCTTAGATGATTCAAAAAATAATTCATTCCACAGACATCAGGATAATTTTGAATCTCCTTATCTCAGAGACTCTGGCTATTGTTGGGTTAGCCTGGAAGTCTGAACTCTGAAGAAAAGTAATCTGAGGCCTCAAGAATATTCTGGATCTACAGTAGGACAGCTCAGCTAAACCAACATGAATCAAAAGAAGAAGATTCACAAGAATCAATCAGAATCTCATGAGAGAAAACCCAGTCACTGAATCTATCTTTAAAAAAAGCAAGATGAGGGATCCCTGGGTGGCGCAGCGGTTTGGCGCCTGCCTTTGGCCCAGGGCGCGATCCTGGAGACCCAGGATCGAATCCCACATCGGGCTCCCGGTGCATGGAGCCTGCTTCTCCCTCTGCCTATGTCTCTGCGCCTCTCTCTCTCTCTCTCTCCCTCTGTGATTATCATAAATAAATAAAAATTAAAAAAAAATAAAGAAAGCAAGATGAGCCTGGAGTATAGACCATAATTGGACAGAGAGCTTACACTTGCTGGGGGACTGTGGTGTCATGGAAAATCCTGATATTCCTCAGTGTGCAGCACTGTGTCGTGGAAGAGCCACTCAATACCAAGTTCAGGCACTGACAGCAACATTACTGCAGATACGCTATGATTCAACAGTGGCTGCTCTTTCCCTGTGGCACAGAGTGCCGAAGTAATAAGAGGGGTTTCAGCTTACCTATTCACACAGCAAATATATTTATGGATATGTGGGGGTGTTTGATGAGAGACAGAATTGGGTGTAATCAAAATGCACAGTACATTAGTCCTTCAGGGAAAACCAAAAGGGTTGTAGTAGCTAAAAAGGAAAAGAGGAAGAAGGTATGTTTTGGGGCAGAGGGCACGAGGGGGATTCCATCACTTCATATCTTCACAGTTCTTCTGTCTATATCGTTTATGCTTCACATCACCCCACTGGCTCCTCAGGACCACTATGGTCTTCTTGAGATCTTCTAGCTCACTCTTGACTATCATTCCTTCATATTTCTTACCTATCTGTGTATGATGCTGGCAGCAGCTCTGAAATCCTTCTTTGATTCTCTGCATGCAGATTTGGAATGCTGGATTCTTTTTGAAAAAATCAGGCCAATTGACAGGGATTATATTTATCATGCACACTACATCTTGATATCTTGGCGGCTTTGACTGAAATCAAGGGCACATACCTTCTACTAGTGTGTTTGTAACAACACTCAATATACTGTTGATTCTGTCCTTCCGCCCATATGAGGCCAGTTGGTCCATGGAAACTAAGAGAGATCCAGGGCCCTTCTTCTTAATTTCCACCTCAGTTGTAGCCTGAAAAAGATAGCAAATCAGGTGAGTAAAGTCTTACAAATGTTAAAGCAGGGCCTTACTGGACAGATAGTCCAGAGTGTGAGCAGAAAAAACATATGCTCTTCATGACATCTTTTTACTTTGATCCTACAATCCTAATTAACCTCAAGATGTACAAGGGAACATGACCACGTATCATCCTTAGCTCTGCATAGACAAGACAGGTTAAGTTTGTACAAATCTACATAGATTCACAAGATTCAATCAGAATCTCATGAAAGAAAACCCAGTCACTGAATCTATCTCCAAAGAAAGCAAGATGAGCCTAGAATATAGACCATATTAGCTCTACATAGCTCTACATAGACGAGACAGGTTAAGTTTGTACAAATCTACACCGAACCAAAGAATCTGGCTGGGTCCCAAACACCTCATCTAGTCAATTCCTAGCACGGAGTAGAAAGACCAGATCTCCAGTGGCAATGCCGTCCAAAGTAGAACCTGAGTTTTCCTGTCTCGGTCTCATATCCACAGCATCTGGCTAGAATTGGACCACACAGTAAAATAAGTCAAATTCACCTCTATTCAATACTGAGTAATGTAGACATTGTTTCCTCCATGGGTTGGAGGCACCATCACTCTCTCAAACTGTCACTTCCAAATGTCAAACCTGGGCCCAACTGAATGTTAACAAGTTGAAGTTCTACCCCAATTCTCCAAGCCACTCCTCCAAGCCACTGTCAAGAAGTATGGTAAGGGTTTCCCTATTTTAATTACATAGACAGCACTATATATGTTTATCTTGCCCTTATAAAATTTTACGTTATAAGTTAGCCCACAATGTTCAAATTCCCAGTCAAACAAAATGAGCAGAAAACACCATCAGGCTGTTATACAAAATATTTTTTTTTTGCATACTCCACTGTGGGCACTACTAGTATGGGAGATTATAGCACAGTGCCCCTGAACGTCCCCTTGCTTGTCCTCTCTGTGCTAACCTGAATATACTACATTAGATCAGCCTTAACGTAGTGGCTTAAAAGCTAGCTTTCTAGTAGCCATGCCATCCACTATAATATTTTATCATGTAATGTTGACTGTCCCTTGCATTGTGAAGGTAAGAGGGCAGAGACAGTCACCACCTCTCAGAGAACAGGGAAGATACGTGTTTGCATGAAGCTAGAGAAGTACATCTGATCAGCTGTTTTGAAAAGAAAATAATTTCTCTAGAGAGCTACATCAGAAAGCCTTTCTGCCCTTAGATATGATTAGGTTTTAACAACAGTACAGAAGAAAGTTTCTGGCAGATTATAATTTATCTTGTTACAGTGTTTGATCAAACTGTTTCACTGATTCAGACATCTGGTTTACCTTAGGGTTTGGTTTTGTTTTGTGGCAGAGCTACAGAAGAATGGAAAAGAAAAAGAGGTGATTTCCTTGGGAATTTCTGGCTGCATAACTATACAAACACCTGTATATGTAATGATAATGTGTTGACCAGTACCTCAGGTAATAATAAGATATATATTTCTTTTTTTATTTAATAGTAAGATATATTTCTTTGATAAACCACTTTTTGCTGCAATTCCCAGCCTGATATTCGTGACACCTACTAAATCAGATTAAACTACTCTATTTTAAAAATGACAATCATCTAAAAAGGAACCCAGAAAGGCCCCATACAGTGGACACTCTTGTTTCTGGAGTTTATTCATTCTAGATTTTTACTAAGCTGCCTTCTGCAAATCTACAGTACAAGGCAGATAATTTTCATAATGCTGACTCCCAAGGTACTGTAAGATCTGATGGACTGGCTGATTTGTCAAGAAAGGACGAAACTGCATTTAAAACTGCTTCGGTTCAAAGTATATCTTATTGTTTTTCTGGACTTGCTGGATGTAACAAGACAAATTCTTCAGACTTTAATAATATTAACCTTAAACAAAGTTAATAGAAATGCTGTCTAAAGGACCTAGTCAAATCATTAGATTATTATTTAGTGGTATCTATTTGAACGCTAAAATAATTTTTAGCTTGGATTTTAAAAATTCACATAAAGAAAAGTTTATCCCAAACTTAATAGTAAGATGGAACAATTATTATTTATATCTTTCTATGAAAACAAGCCATAGCAGATATATGTGGAGATAACTTCTATCATGTTGAAATTTGTTCCATACACAAGGCATGTTGTAGAACATATCTTCAGTTTCAAAAAAGGAAGAAATGAAAGAAGACACCAAGAAAAAGAAATTTCAAAGACCATACTTAGGGAATTTCAGAGGGTAAAAGGGAAAGTCATCATGTCACCTGGGCAAGAACAGTTTACCACAGATCCAAATAACTGATTCCATTGAAAAGTCTTGTGGTAACAGTAAGATACTCAGAAAAAACCCTTTAAATTTGTAAATTAAACAACAGACTTCTAAAAATCCATGGATCAAAGATCAAATCACAAAGGAAATTAGAAAATACTTTGAGGATAATGAAAACAATACATTATTTATAGTATAGGTTTATAGAATGCATAGTATAATATACGCTTATAGTACAGTGTAGTATAGGTTTATAGAACGCAGCTAACACAATGGTTTGAGAAAATTTTACAGTGTTAAATGCTTATAATAGAACCTAAAAAAGATATAAAATCAATGCTCTAAGCTTTCATGTTAAGAAATTAAGAAAAAGACCCAATTAAACTTGGGTAAGTAGATTAAAGGAAAGAATAAAAATAAGAATGGAGATTAATGAATCAAACAACAATCAAAAAGGGAAATGTTTTTTAAAAACAGATTAAGAAAATTCATAATTCCCTAGCAAGACTGATCAAGAAAAAAGAGAGAAAACACAAATGGTCATTTTCAGAAAAAGGAATGGGGACATTACTACCAATTCTACAGGCATTAATATAGGGTAATAAGAATACACTGTAATTGTAAGTTGAACCATCGTAAGATGGAAACCTTCTGTACAATATTTATATTAGTCAGAGTAGGATAAGATACAGTAGAATAACAAATACAAAAATCTAAGTAGTCTAAACTTAAAAAAAGAAGAATATATTGTAAGCAACTTCATGTCATTTCACTTTGTATGAAATGGACAAACTTATCAAAACACAACTTATCAAAACCAATAGAAGAAGAAATAGAAAATCTAAATAGCCCACATTAGAAACTGTAATTAAAAAAGCTTACAATAAAGAGAACTCTAGGTCCAGATGACTCTACAAGTGAATTCTACCAAACATTTACAGAAGATATAATACCAATACTAATACCACTTCCTTCGGAAAGTAGAGTATAAGGGAATACTTTTCAACTTGTTTTATAAAGTTAGCATAACCTGATACTAAATCTGCCAAAAACACCACAAGAAAAGAAAATCAGAGACCAGTATCCCTCATGAACAGTGAGGTGAAATTCTTAACAAAACATGAACAAATAGAACCTAGTGATATAGACAAAGATAATACATCATGACAAAGAGGGTTTATATCAGGAAAGCTAGTTTCACATTGGGAAAAAAAGTCAATGTCATTCATCACTTTAACAGGATAAAGGAGAAAAATCATCTAATTATCTCACAGATGCAGAAAAAGAACATTTAATAAAATTCAACACCTCTGCATAATAAAATTTCTTAGCAAGCCAGGAATAGAATATAGCAACTTCAATCTGATAAAGAACATCTATGAAAACCTACAGCTAACATTATACTTCTTGGTGAAACATGAAATCTTCCTCTAAAAATGGAAACAAGGAAGAATGTCTGCTTTCATCATTTCTATGCAATTTTTTAAATGATTTTTTTGACAGAGAGAGCACAAGCAGGAGGAGTGGCAGAGTGAGAAGAAGTAGGCTCCCTGCTGAGCAAGGAGCCCAACGCACACTGGATCCCAACACCCTGGGATCATAACCTGAGCCGAAGGCAGACACTTAACTGAATGAGCCACCCAGGTGCCCCTTTCTATGCAATTTTGTATCTGAAGTCCTAGCTAGTGCAATAAAGCAAGAAAAATAAACAAAAGGCATAAAGGTGCAGTTGCTGTTATTCACAGAAAATATTATCATGCAGGTAGAAAACTCTATGGAATTTACCAAAAAGGACCTATTGGAACCAAAATGTTATTTTATCAAGGTCATGAGATACAAGGTCGATATACAAAAATCAACTATATTTCTATGTTCTGGCAACAATAAATACTTGAAAATAAAAATTTTAAAATTATGCCTTTTACAACAGTATCAAAAAAATACAAATACCAAGGAATAAATCTAATGAAAGATGGGCAAGACCACCACTGCAATCTATACAACTTTACTGAGAGAAACTTGAGAAGACTTTAATAAATGAGAACTACACATTCACAGATTGAAAAATTCAATATAATTAAGATGTCTACTATTCCCAATTGACCTATAGATTCAGTGCAATCACTATAAAAATTCTAGGCTTTTCTGAAGAAACTGACCAAAAAATTGATTCTAAAATGTACAGGGACACGCCAAGGATCTAGAATAGGAAAATCACCTTTTTTTTTTTTAAAGATTTTATTTATTTATTCATGAGAGACAGAGAGAGGGAGCGAGAGAGAGGCAGAGACACAGGCAGAGGGAGATGCAGGCTCCACGCAGGGAGCCCAATGCGGCACTCAATCCCGGGACTCCAGGATCACACACTGGACCGAAGGCAGGTAGGTGCTAAACCCCTGAGCCACCCAGGGATCCCTGAAAATAACGTTTTAAAAAAATACCCAAATAGCAAAATAATCTCTTAGGAGATTATTTAATAGTCTTTAAAATGTTTTTTTGTTTGTTTGTTTGGAGGGCTTATGCTATCTCATTCCAAGACAATAAAGTTATAGTAATTAAGTAAATGTAGTATTGCAATAAGCATAGACAAACCAATCAAGGCAACAGAACAGAATCTAGAAACAGACCCACACATAAACTGATCTTTGATCAAGGTGCCAAGTCAATTCAATGGAGAAAGTTAGCCTTTTTAACAAATGGTACTGAAAAACTACATATTCATCTAAGTCAACTCCTATCTAATTTCATACACAAAAATTGAGCTCAGAGACCTGAATGTACAACTCAGAACTGTAAAATCTATAGAAGGAAAATAACTTCATAATTTTGGGTAATGGCAAAGATTACTTGGACAAGATGCAAAAAACATCCAATAGGAAAAAAAAAAGATACATTAGATTTTATCAAAATTAAAAATTTATGTATCTGAGAAATGACTTATATCCATAACATATAAAAAACAAATAATGGGCAAAAGAGGGGTGCCTGGGTGGCTCAGTACATTAAGCATGTCTTTGGCTCAGGTCATGATCCTGGGGTCCTGGGATCAAGCCCTCTATCAGGCTCCCTCCTGAGTGGGGAGCCTGCCTCTCCCTCTCCCTCTGCCTGCTGCTCCCCCTGCTTGTGCTCTCTTGCTCTCTGTCAAATAAATAAAATCTTAAAAAAAATAATGGGAGAAAAATTTAAGTAAGCAACTAATAAAAGATCTATGAGAAGCCAATAGGCACATGAAAAGACGCTCACCATCATTAATTAGCAGGGAAATGCAAATTAAAAGCACAGTAAGATACAGTCTATGCCCACTAAAATGCTAAAATCAAAGACTAACATCACCAAATGTTGGCTAGGATGTGGAGCAACTGGAACTCTACCACACTGTTGGCAGCAGGAGTATTAAGAGAGTTGTACAAGAACGCTCTTGGCAAGCTTACTCATACCAATGAAAACTGGAAACAATCTGAATGTCCATCAGCAGGAAAGTGGATTGACACATTGGAGTGTATTTATACAATGAATTACCTTATCTATACTCATCAATAACAGGAATGAAGTACTGACAGTATGAATGTATCTCAAAAACATCTTGTTGAGCAAAAGAAGCCAAATACACATTGTATGAGTCCTTAAAAATGAAAGAAAACGAATCTATGATAATACATGACAGAAGAAGTTGCTCAGAGAGGTGAGGGGATCGAGTAGGAAAGGGTACTTTCTGAGAGTCTTATGGTACAAAGGGGTTTAGGGGACGACTCTCAGCTGGTTGGACAGCTCTTGCTCCACCACCTCTAGACCCACATCTTTGGTAACTCCTGGCTGAGGGTTACCCAATGTACTACTGCAATACTGATTATGCAGTAGAATTCCTTTGAGAAAGAATATGGAGTGTGTATGTAATATGTATGTTATCTGTAGCATAGAAATAAAAGAAGATCTATCAAGTGGGAAAAGCAAAAGCTATTTATTCTGAGCTTGATGTAGGGAGTCAGCCACCATCACATGTGTTTTGCCAGAGGCTCAAAGGCAGGTAGAATGGGAAAGCTTTATAGTGCAAAAAAAGGGAAGGCTTCCAGTGTGCCTTGATGTCAAGGTTGCTGGCACTTAGAAGCTGTAGGTGGGCTAACTAGAAGCCGGGCATACTAGGTGATTGATTTGGCTTTCTCTGGTGGGTCCTAAGCTGAAGGCAAAAACAAAAATTAGGGAAACTGTCAGGCATTAATCAAGTCCTGACCATTTGGAGCTGACTGTTATAGAAGTTAGCTTACTGGAGTGTCACTAAAGATAGCAATCTGGCTCTCTCCAAGTCTGACTTACTGCAGGCTGGCTGCCTGGGTCGTTGATCATTGATAAGGGGGTTGGTTTCTTGGGTAGGTTGGGGGTGAAAGTCTTATTTTTTTTTTTAATATATGGTCTGGTCATTGTCTGAACATGGAGTCACTCAATATTCATCAGATCTGACTGATTAACAGAGAGATAGGGAGCAAACATATATTCATCACTGTTAACCACCTAAGATGATACAAACTAAAACTGCCTATGAAGAACATTACTTAAAAGTGTTAAGCACTAACTGGGGGCTTAGATAGTATCTACAGAAAAACAGACCTATACTGGGAAAGTCGAATCTGTTAAAACCAGGGTATACAGGAATCCAAGATGGACGGGTAGTTCCTGAAATCCTTCTTCCCTCAGTGAGGTTTTGAAAGCTGGCACTGAAAGCCCAGGCTATTGTTTCTTTTTCAACTTTGACAACACTGACATAAAAGGACAACATGACATAAAATTCACCATTTTAACTGTTTCAAAATGTGCAACTCAGTGGTTTTTAGTATATTTACAATGTATTCCAGTGCATTTCCGTCATACCAAAGAAAAACACAGTCCCTGTTAGTAGCCATTCCCAACCCACACCTCTACCCAACCTCTTGCAACCAATAATCTGCCTCCTGTCTCCATAAATTTGCCTCTTCTGGGAATTTCATATAAATGGAAGCATATATTATGTGGCCTTTGTGCCTGGCTTCTTTCACTGAGCATAAAGCTTTCAAAGTTCATTCATGCTGTAGCACCTATCAATATCTCATTCCCTTTTATGGCTGAATAATATGTCATAATATGGATGTGTCATATTTTATTTACCCATCCCTCAGTTGATGGGCACTTGGGTAGTTTTTACTTTTTGGCTATTATGGATAATGATTTTACGAATATTCATGTACAAGTTTTTGTGTGAACACCTGTTTTCAGTTCTACCTAGGAGTAGAACTGCTGGATCATATGGTTAAGTCTTGTGTTTGATTTTCTGAGGAACTGCCAATGTTCTCCAAAGTGGCCGCACCATTTCACATTCCCCATCAGCGTTGGTGGCTGTTGTTTCTTGTGTCAGATTCGAGCCAACTGGAGGGAAGAAAAGCTGGAGGAGACTCTCCCATGTACAGCAGCTCCAGAGGCACCCTTCCCTCAGGATCTGCTTGTGTGTCTCTGCTATTGGCTCAGCTGCTCAATTCTTCTCATCTGGGAGGGAGGGAGGGAGAGAGCTTCTTCCTTCAACCATGCTGAGACTCAAGGACCATACTCTTTCCCTTCCCCTTCCCTATTTCTTTAGGTCATTTCTCAGTCCTGTAAGTGGAGGTGTTTACTTCTTTTGTTTTGTTGTACTTTGTTGGGGAGGAAAGAGGAGAATTAGTGAAGTTTTAAAGGCAGGAACTTCTGCCTTTTTAGAATTCAGCCTCTAAGGAACTTTCACGTAAAACTATCAGTAACAGAGGAAGCCACAGAGAACCTTAATTACATTCTTTGAAAGTTAAACTCAGTACAAATTTGTCCTGTTTCTCTCAACCCAAATGCAAAGTTTATGAGGACATTTAGCACAGACTTCCAACCTCCTTAATTGTAGCTGTCCTTCACAAAGAGATATCCTACAACACCTACAGATGGCAGATTCTGCCCATGTTTCTATAGATCTGCCCAAGGAAGCTCAACTACACTGCTTTTTCCATAGAGATGTACTAATGGAAATTTATCAGGCATGACCTTCCTTGGAACTAAAATTTAGAGCATTTTAGAAGTAGCTTTAGAACCTAGCCATTTATCTCCTGTTCAAGCTTTTCTCAAATTTTTGTAGGTAATCTGCTTTAAAATAATTGTACAATAATTTCTTCTTCTTAGATGAAGTTTCTTTAGGATTTTAGAAGGAATCCAAACCTCTCCAAGTCAAGTAATTCAGGAGAAATCCTAATGTCTACTTCTCAGGGCTAAAAAGGTCAAAAATGTATAGGGCAATAGATGGAAATTGGCTTTCTGAACACCAAGAATGGGCCAAGTAATATGTTTCATGGCTTATAAATGTTATTATATTTAATCTTTAAAATAGCCCTATAGCATCAGTCCTTTTATTTATTTTTTACAGATAAGGAAATGGGCTTAGAGAGGTTACGTTTATTTCCCAGGATGACATCAGTAAGTAAACTGAAGAACTTAGGCTTCAGGTTTGGTGCGCGCACTGCTTACAGGCCAGTGCTCTGGAGTCACACTGCCTGAGCCCCTTCTCTTACTGTGGGGTGTTGGACAAGTTGCTTCATTTCTCTAAGGCTCGGTTTCCTCTGCAGTGAAATGCACATGAACGTAGTGTCTGTTGGCTGTGGGCATTCAAGGAGATAATGCTTGTGTATCAGCAAGCTAGCACAACATGCTTTCTGAGTTACTTGTGATTTCTGGGTTGTCAGCAGCACCTGCTTTCTCTATGAGTGGTGAGATTCTCACATACTGCTCCAGCTTAGAGATGAAGACATGGGAAAAGTCCCCTCGTCCTCTGTTTCAGCAAAAAGCAAAAGCAAAAATTCCCAAACTATAGAAAAACAATCACCAGTCATAGCCCGATAATTAACAAACAGATGAAATACTTTCTGATGAAACTCTACATGTCTCAACATCTTTTTTTCCCACAGAGAGGAGTATTTTATGTTTTTCTTTTCCTTTTTTTTTGAGAGGGAGCACAAGCACAAGCAGGGAGAAGCACAGAGGGAGAAGGAGAGAAGCCGACTTCCTGCTGAGCATGGAGCCCCAACGTGGGGCTCGAGATCATGACCTGGGCCCAAATCAAGAGTCACAGGCTTGGGGAGCCCTGGTGGTGCAGCGGTTTGGTGCCGCCTGCAGCCTGGGGTGTGATCCTGGAGACCCGGGATCGAGTCCCACATCGGGCTCCCTGCATGGAGCCTGCTTCTCCCTCTGCCTGTGTCTCTGCCTCTCTCTCTGTGTCTATGAATAAATAAATAAAATCTTAAAAAAAAAAAAGAGTTAGAGGCTTCACCCACTGAGCCACCCAGGTGCTCTGAGAATATTATATTTTTTAATGTAAGTCTCAGGAAAAAATACAGGTGTGGCATAGCCTAAGAATCAATACTGATGAGACCAGCCTGTGGGCCTCAGCAGCTCCTATACAACTCCATAGAGCATGAGCACACTACGGAAGCACTCTAGTGGTTCAGGCAAAGGGGAGTTAATCCATGGCTGGAGACGAATCCCAAATATTTTGACAGTAAGAATCGTGCTATTTTCTAGCCTAAAGAGGTATTTGTTGCTCCTCTGGCCTGGGCTTCATATAACATGAGTAAATCAATTGTATCATTCTAAGACAAATGATAAATGTTTTTCCCACTTCCCAGAGAAGCTAGTATTCAAGCAGCCAGGAGGGACTCTTGGACATCAGGAAGACTCCATCGCTACAAGTCATTAAAGCTCTGAACTTCACCTGTTAATAGGACAAAACCACTTACTGAACACAATGGTTATAAGAAATTAAATGATATGATGCATATAGAGTGCTTAGCATAACTAGAGCAAGAACCCAATATATGGTGGCTATAATTATTATGTCCACTGTAGAAAACTGTAAACAGCAGGAAAGTGTAAGGAAGAAAAAAAGTCACCTGTAATTTCTCCTCCCAAAGGCAACAACTACTGTTAAATTCTAGTCAGTAGTTTGTCTTTCTATAGATCTGATTGATATACCACACTAACTCTATGCAGGCTGGGTTTGTTTTGTTTTGTCTTTTGGCATATTAATAGAACTTAAGAAAAAAAAAAAAAAAGAACTTACGTATACGGCCACACCATTAGCAGCTAGGAAGTGCTTCTTTATGGCTTCTAATGAAATAGCTTTTCCTAGTTATGAAGCCTTTTGGGAATGAAATAGTCCTGCCTACCTCATTTCCTGTCATGCTGGGATCTGCCCTCCTGGCCTTGGGAATCCTCAAATCTGTCACCATCATCACTTGGGACCACTGCAAAGAGTGTCTTGAGCGCTTAGAGGGTGTTGAGTGTGTAGGCCCCCCCAAACCCAAAGGTAGCACTCCGTAGGCTACGATGTAAGGCGGTTGCAGACAGCCTTATTTCCATAGCCATCTGCTCAACTGCCTCTCAAATTTTTCCCCCCACACATTATAACAGAAGCTGCAAAAAACCCAAAAAACAAAACCCCCAAACGTGCTCATCTGCCTTCAGCTGAAGTTCAGTCTCCACCTTCCTGGCTACCTTTCCTAATATCTTTTTTTTTTTTTCCCCCAAAGAAAAAGCAAGGTGTATTATTTGGCTTACGTATTTAAAAAACTGGCCAGGATATCAGAATTTAAGTCTCTTAACATTTGAGTTGCCCAAACTGTACTGCTCATGCTGACCTGCCCCTCATTCTCTGATGATAGTCGTCTCTTGTTTGTTTCAGAAAATATAAGTGTCTAATTATGGAGTCTAAAGATTTATCTCTAGATATAGAATCAGGGACAATCAAAAATTATACTTAAAGATGATCATCCATAACATTTATTTTGGCCAACAGTCTAGTTTTAGGAGGATTTTGGAACCACTTTATTATTATCATTGCTATTTTAGTGGATATTAAATAAACAGTTTTCCAGAAGAAAAATAGCCATGTGATTAAACAGAGAAAACATTAAAATTGAGAAAGAGAAGACTGAGTTTTCCCTAAAGCTCTGGCTCTATTAAAAATGAGCTGTGTGACCTAAAGGAGCCCAAAGTCTCTGAGCCTACTTCCCCATCCATAAACAGGGATAATGATCTCCACTTAATCAGCCTCACAGAATTTTTACTCAGAGCAAATTAAATAATGAATGTAAAAATAATTTGTAGCTTGTAAAGAGCTAAACAGACGTGTGTGGGGGAGGGTATTTTGCTATTAAATAAAAAGGCAGGAGAGACAAGACGTCAGACACATCCTAACTGCCTTTTGAATTTGTATCTATATAGTCAACAACTATCCTGAAATGTTAAAAACAGATCATCGTGAATAATTCCATCCTTGACTGTCCGGTTTCCCTCCACACATGCATCATGCTAATTGAAGGACTGGCTGTCTTCGTGCTGTGTTAGAGGAAACTGAAGTGTTAGAACGAAACGGACTGGCATGCTATCTCAAGGAGCTTACGCCAGCTAAGGAAGGGCTGAGGGAAGTTAAGGAGTTAGAGGTACGGAGGATTAGGATCACTGAGGTTATAAGAATTTGAAACTAGAAAAAAGGTATCAACAGCTTAGAATTTAAAGAAATGTTAAGAGACAGCTTTTCCCAAGGAGGGGAGCCATTCTTCAAACCCCTAGACGAGAGATTTTACGAAGCTATTATATGCAGCTCCTCCAGAGCCTGACATTTGATTACATTTAAAATTCATCTTTTGCTTCCCTTTTCCTTCCTCCCCCATACACCATGTGTTCTTGCCCCAACCTCCCACTTTTCCCTCCTTTGATTTATTTCCATTTCAATCCCTTTTGAATGTCTAGCTCCAGTTCTGCACTGGCTTCCCTAACCTCTCCTTGCCTGGCTCTCTCTGATGTACACCTCCCTGCCCGCAGCACCATGCACCCACGTTCCTCTTTGGAAAAACCACATCTCATTCTTACAGAGGAGACATGGAAAATCATTCTAAGCTGTATTGTCTGTCTGTCTGTCTGTCTGTTTGAATAGAAGGATAAGAGCTTTAAATTCCAGGCTGTTTCCCTATAAGGAGAGGACGTGGGAGGGACAGAAGCAATGATAGTTTCCAAACCGGCTCAGACTTGGTCACTGGTGGTGGCAGGATGCCATTCTCATTCCATCCGGGCAGGATCCACTGGCCAGAGGCATTCAGTCAAAGCAGGTGGGGAGAGGGAAACGGGTAGGCTGATAAAGACTTGCAAAGATGGAGAGAAAGGAAAAGAGGTAAAATAAAGTGAAGAGTTGATGGAGTAGGGCAACAGAAACAAGGAAGGAGGAGGGATGGGGGGGGGGGACAGAGCAGGGAATAAAGTGGAAGGGCAAACAGGGAGGGGCCGAAGAGAGAGAGAGAGAGAGAACCAAACCAGGAGGGAGAAGAGAGACAGAAGCAGGGGGCGGTGGGGCCAGGCCGGAGAGAAGAGGAGGGCGCGGGCCAGCCTGCCATGCCTAGCCTGGGGCTGTGCGTGTACTTCCTTACACTGTCATCGGTAGCTGCCTTATCTATTTTCACCTCTGGCAGGAGCCGCCCGCCGATGTGGGAGCCAGGGCCACCGATGAGGGACACTACGCCGTTGCAGTCCACCGTGCTGTTGCGCTTGACACTGCGCCGCAGGCTGGGGAAGATGCGCGACGAGCGGCTGCCCTGGCTGTAGCCGCTGTAGCCGCTGTAGCTGCTGCGGCGCTCGCGGGCCCGGATGGGGATGAAGAGCGAGTCCCGGCGGCCCTCGCTCTCCTCCACGGTGCTGTGCTCGTCGTCGGCGAACTCGTTCTCCGAGCCCGGGTCTCGGAACCGCCCGGGCCCCCGGAAGCTGAAGATGCTGCTTTTGCTGTTGTGGCGGGAGAGGAACGGGGAGCCCGGGATGCTGAGCAGAGACTGCAGGGACAGGGAGACAGAGAAGGACAGAGACAGGTGTGAGACGGGCCCCCTGCGCAGCCTGAGCAAAGGCATTGCCCCCCACCCTCACCCTCACCCCCCACGTCCTGGCCCCGTCCTTGCACTCCTGGTATCGGAACACAGTGTTCCCTGATGGCACTTCTGGATGGTGCGTGTGTACAACGACCCAACACCCCTCGTCACTCTCTTCTTGCCCCATACCCTTGGGACGTGACTCTGACCAGCTAACCCTGGAAAAACTGGACTGGTCACCCATGCAGTGCAATGATGCTTTGATTTTGTGCTCTATGCAGCTAATCCACAGGCAAACACATCGCTGCGTCTATTTCTCATTACCGTGAGCTCACACGACGTGGGCCTGTCATTTACCCACGATAGACTCTATGCTATGCTTGGCAAAAAGGGGCGAATTTTTAAGTGGCCTCTATCTCTTGGTATTCTCTCGATGAGTACATGCCCGGGAGGTGAGTCCTATGCCAACAGTGGCCTTGAAGTACTTTTTGAAGTTGAATATTATGGATGTTCCCTCCTACTCCATTTTAAAGTCGACATTTTTTTTCATCAAAAGCTTAAATATTTGTAAGTTATAGAATTCCCAGTACTATTCCACGCCCTGTGTGGAGCCCAGTTTGGGGCTTGGACTAACAACCCTGTGATCAAGATCTAGCTGAGACTAGGAGTCAGATGTTAACCAAACGAGCCACCAAGATGCCCTCTAGCATTGACACTTAAAAATATAACTTTTGGGGAGCCTGGGTGGCTCAGCGGTTTAGCACTGCCTTCAGCCCAGGGCATGATCCTGGAGACATCGGGCTCCCTGCACAGAGCCTGCTTCTCCCTCTGCCTGTGTCTCTGCCTCTCTCTCTGTGTCTCTCATGAATAAATAAACAAAATCTTAAAAAAATAATAATAAAATAAAATAAATAAAAATATAACTTTTATTTATCATTTACAAATTTCTCATTTTTTTCTCTTTCAACTCATACTTCCAATTCCACATTCTCTAGAGAACTGTACGCTAATGTATATTTTTATGCTTTCCTATATTTTATTGGTCACCTTTCTTTTTAAAGATTTTTATTTATTTATTCATGAGAGACACACATACACAGAGAGGCAGAGACATAGGCAGAAGGAGAAGCAGGTTCCCTGTGGGGAGCCCGATGTGGGACTCGATCCAAGGACCCTGGGATCACGACCTGAGCCAAAAGCAGATGCTCAACCACTGAGCCACCCAGGTGCCCCTTACTGATCCACCTCTAAATACTTTCCTTCAAATAAAAATTATAAAGTATACTTAAAAATTTTTCAATTTTCCTGTGGCCATGAATCTCAAAGAATTTTTAAAAATTCTCCTGGATTGATTATTTATTATAATTCTTTTTAATAAAATCGATCAAGGTGTATATATATATTATATTTTATAAGTAATTACTAAGCTTAAAAAGAAAATTTTATTAAAATATATCTCTTAGTGAGTTTTTTGTTCCAATTGGTGTTTTTGGTGATGTAATACTTGTACATAGTATTATTTATTATTAGAATCAAACATGGCTCAAAAATCAACTCTCCCTTCCCTCTCTGATAAGAACAGATACTATACTTGATCTTGGCCAAAAGGCCAAGAAGCGACCTCTCCCTTCCCCTTCTAATATTAGATTTTAAGTGCTGAGAAACCTTATCCAAGTAGTAAATAGTATCTTGGAACAGAAGGATTTGGTTATGGCAATGTCACTTAAATCTTTGAACTCCTTTCAAGTTATATGCCAAAATCACATAGTAAGCTATCGGTAGAATTTATCTACTGGCTGACAATCAAATCAGGTAGTCTTTCAATTTTTTTGAAAGCAAAGAACTGTAAGCCACCCAACTTGCCAAATGATATATTTTTTTTTTATGCGAAATGATCTCTTACTGAGTTGTTAAAGGTAATCCATTCCTTGATTTCTGAGGATGCCAAAAAGGTTTTATTATTTACTAGTAATTATATGGGTTACTCTTATAACGGTTATTCTTTTACTTAAAGGAACCTTATTTAACCCAAAATAAACAGTTGGAATAATCAAAATATCATTAATTTCAAAACATCACTGCTAATGTTAATTTTTTCCAACATTAATTTTTTTTTAAATTTTATTTATTTTTTTTTTTATTTTACGATAGTCACAGAGAGAGAGAGAGAGGCAGAGACACAGGCAGAGTGAGAAGCAGGCTCCATGCACCGGGAGCCCGATATGGGATTCGATCCCGGGTCTCCAGGATCGCGCCCTGGGCCAAAGGCAGGCACCAAACCGCTGCGCCACCCAGGGATCCCCAACATTAATTTTTTAATAAAATAATTTTATCACATGCTTTAAAGATATTTTCATCAAGACCTTAAAGCCACAGGTTTAGCTCATTCACTTTATAAAAATATCCACCATATGATATAATTAGTAAAGCCAGTCCTTACTGTCACAGCAATTGGCCAAATCGGACTTTTATTTGAAAAATTATGACCTTATTTTTCCTTTTTAATAAATGTACTAATATGTATTCAAGTGACATCCATCCCACTCCTGAATTTAAACACCCCAACGGCCCTGATTATAAGATGGGTAAATTCAGAAAGCCTTACAAGGTATTTAAATTTCCTGGATTAAAGAAAATATAAGGACACTGATATTTTCAATGGTGCATTTGTTTGGCATCCCCTAAATTTTCAAACCTCAGGGCACTGTGCCAAAAGCAATGCCTTCCTATTGTACCTATGATTTTGTTCTGAGAAGTGCTAAGGTGACAGACACAGAGGCAACTGCCTTTGGAAGAGTTTATTACTTATAGTTCCCAAGAGAAGGGGGCATGCCATGTCATGCCAGCCGGGCCTCACGGGGAGGTACCATGGTCCGTTAGGAGGCAAAAGGAGCAAGGGAAAAGCATGGTTCAGAACCTGTATGGGGGTTTCCTTGGAAGGAACAGCTGAGGTACAGTAGGCACATCTGAGAAGCTTAGGATTGGGCGGTTTGAGTGATTTGAGCAAGCTCTGGGCTATAGGAATGATTTTGGCTGTAAAGTACCTGGCCCTTGGAGTGATTTAGGGCAGGGGAAACACTGGTTTGGTGTTGTCTTTGTGTGTGAGCCTTAGATAAAAATTTGGGCCTGAGGGTTTGGATTAGTTGATTTTTAAAAAATATTTTATTAATGAGAGAGAGGGAGAGAGAGGCAGAGGAAGAAGCAGGCTCCTTGCAGGGAGCCTGACATGGGACTCGATCCCAGGACTCCAGGATCACGCCCTGGGCTGAAGGCAGCGCTAAACCCCTGAGCCACCGGGGCTGCCCTGGATTAGTTGATTTGTGTATGAAAGGCACACTTCCAGGCAAGTTGTTCACTGTCTAGGAATTAAGTTTGCACCGGGAGGGGTAGTCTCTCCCCAGCTAGCAAGGCTCCTAAAATGTCAAAGCATCATAAAGTACAGAAAATAAAAACCATGATTAATACATTAAGATCCCAAGATTGGATTGGCAGGGAGGGAAAGGAAATATCTGAGCTTCTGCCCCCATATTCAGTCCAGTGTAACACAGAACACTGAGGTTCTGTGTTAGATGTTAGTAACAGTGCCTTGGGTATATGTATCTCCCTCGTAGGGGTTCACTAGAGAGAAATATGGCCGGGACGAGACAAGACTCAGGTACTCTTGGGCTAAATCCCATAATCACTTTAATAGCATCAATCAATGTCCTAAAAATGTCCTTCAAGACCCTCCCAGCATTGACCCTAACTTACTTTTCCCATTTTATCTTTCACTCTTTCCCCTCACAGACCCTACCATTGAGCCATGCTGCCTTCAGGTCTTTATGTTCTACACCTCCAGCTGTGGAAATCCTCTCCACTGTCCATGGTCCAGCCCTTTATCTTCTTCTACAAACCTCCTTCCCCTTCCACAGCCCTGAGCCTCTTTTTTAGAGTACTTGTGCTCTACTTTTTTTTTTTTTTTTTTTTTTTGTGCTCTACCTTTTACTATAGTTCTTTACACACATGCTTTTAGCTCTTCTTTTTAATCAGCTACAAACTCTTTAGGGGCACACTGCCTGATTCATCTTTGTATCTCCTGGAGTGCTTTGTATACTGCAGGTAGAGTACTTAATTTAATGAATATGTATTTAGATTATATACTATAAGTTAGTCATCCACACCTGAGCATTACCCCACACCTGCATTGGGTCCCTACTTCACTTCTCATAGAAGTCCACTTCTCTGGACTAAATCTGTGATTTTGCATTAAGCCAATGCTGGCTGCTGATACTACCTGGGACATTAGGTCTCCATATTCAGAAAGGTTTCACTTATTTTACACATGATCAATAAATACCTATAGAGTACTAAGTGATGTGGATACAGTGGTAAAGACATACATCATGGTCCCTGCCTTCTGGCACCTTGCAGCATATTAGGAAATAGATATTATAGGAAATCTATTCCTAAATGATAGAAAAATGATAAGGAAGATGATGATAAATTAATTCAGTGACCTACAAACACAGAAACCAGGATCCTGAGACGACACATGCTAAAAGAAACAAACTATCTATTATTCTTTAATTCCCTGTTCCATTCTTGGCAAAAGAGCTGCCTCTAATAAATCTGGAAAAGAGAACTTGTTCCGTTTCTCCTTGTACTCAGTATTCAAACTTAATCTATGGAGATACATCCTGAGTGTAGCCACCCCAACCCCTCCCCAGTCTCAGCTTCCCTGGGCTGGAGGGTTTCAGTGATGACTCAGGACCCTTGGCTCCGTTAACTCCTGGGATCCAGGCCACTTTATAAAATGGATGGGCCTTATCTCCTGTTTTCAACATTTTTCCTGTCTACCAGTCAGGAGCTTCTGGTCTTTTCCAGGCATATAACTAGTATATTTAGTATAACTAAATATACTACCTTAAGTCTAGGTGTTTGCTTGGGAGAATGGCTCTGGGGTGTTCTTGATTTGTGGACATGGCCCTCATATTTTTTCTACAGAAAAACTGAGGATTTTAGGGCATCCATGTCAGCTAGACAGCCTTGGGACAAGGCTTTAACAATGACTGGGATGCTTTAGGATGTGATAAACTGGTGATTTAAGTGTTCTATGTCCATGCCATATTTCACTTTTTCTTCACTTCACTTTTTTTTCCCCCAAGCAGCAGTTATTCTTAAAGTGTGGTCTAGGGATTACTGTGATCCTTTTAAGGGGGCTCAAGAGGTCAAAACTATTTTATAATAATACTAAGATGATATTTGTCTTTATCACTTTCATTTTCTCACAAGTATAGAGTGGACTCTGGAGTCTGACAGTTTCACAGTATTTACACTTTTCTGATGAGCTGGTAGCGATTAATAAATGTATGTGATTTTTTAACACTGTGTGTCAGTACTTGGAAGATCTATGTAACTCAATGAATCAGTATTTCCTAAATGATCAATGCATGATACTACAAATCATTCATGAGTTACAGATCTATGGTGCTAAATACAGCAAAGGATATTTATTTATTTATTTTATTTATTTAATTTGTTTTTTATTTTTTAACAGATTTTATTTATTTATTCATGAGACACACACACACACACACACACACACACACACACACACACACACAGAGGCAGAGACACAGGGAGAGGGAGAAGCAGGCTCCACGCAGGGAGCTGGATGTGGGACTTGATCCCTGGTCTCCAGGATCATGCCCTGGGCTGAAGGCAGGCGCCAAACCGCTGAGCCACCGGAGCTGCCCTATTATTTATTTATTTATTTATTATTTATTTATTTATTTATTTATTATTTATTTTACTTTATTTTATTTTTTTAAAGAGATTTTATTTATTTATTCATGAGACACACACACAGAGGGGCAGAGACACAGGCAGAGGGAAAAGCAGGCTCCATGCAGGGAGCCCAATGTGGGACTCGACCCTGGGACTCCCAAGATCATGCCTAGGGCCAGAGGCAGGCGCCAAACCGCTGAGCCACCCAGGGATCCCTATTTATTTATTTTTAAAGATTTATTTATTTGAGATAGAGAGTGAGAGAGAGAGAGTGGGTGGGAGGGATAGAGGAAGAGGGAGAGAGTAAACCTTAAAGAGACTCTGTCCTGAATGAGGAGCCAGATGCAGGGATTGATTCCATGACCCTGAGATCACAACCTGAGCTGAAACCAAGATCTGGGCACTCAATCGATTATGCCATCCAGGTGCCCCAAGGTCTTCAATTTTTAAGGATATTAGGGGGTCCTAAGACCAAAAAGCTTGAGAAATGTTGCACTGGAAAAATTAAAATACTATGCAAAATGGAACTCAAGTTAATATGTGTGAACTGTTCTAAGCCCTAAAACCACAGCAGTAATTTTATAGAGAAATGAGTAGGAGACGAGATGGCCAAATGTCTTAAGAGTTCTCTGAAGATCTGGCAATAAAGGAAATGGATATACACTTGAATTGTGCCATGGGAAATGGAAGCCACGTTCACTGGTGAGCCAACAAGAGATGACCACGTATGTGGAGAGGTAAACGGGGAGGAGCGGCTATATACTGTATGTTCAGGAGTACAAGTTCTGCAGTACGAAGGACCTGGTTCAAATCCTGACTCTAACACCTACTGGCCATAAGACCTTAGACAAGTTAGTCAATCTCTTTCGGCCTCAGTTTCCTCAGTCATTCTTCCAGATAAAACCAGAGAAACTGCAGAAGAGTCCTGGGACAAAGAATATGACTTCCATGTGGGGTTTCTCAGTAAGTCTTGGCAGACAGCCATGGCCTCTAGGAATCTACAATTTTTTTCAGATGGAGAAATGAGAGGAAGTGAACATTTTCATGCAAAGCAGGACATTTCAGAAGCCCAGTTTTATTTGTCGAGCTAGGGAGCAATCAGTGCAACTCTGTGCTGAAGCCTATAGATTAATCAGAGACCATTCAATAACAGTGCTAAGGTATTCATTAACAAGCTCAGTGATGGCTCTTACGACAAGGGTTGGATGACAACAAAGCTGAGTCACACTCTTCCCCAAAAGAGAGTGAACTAGGAGAAAGGCGAGGTGAAGGTGAGGGAGAGAGAGAGGGAAAGAGAGAGAGATGGCTCCAGGCCACAGACAAGACCCAGAAGGGTGAAATCAGATTTATAAAAGTCCCCCATTCATTTGTCCAACAAATATCTGAATATCATTTGTCCAACAAATATCTGAATGCTAGCCATATGCAGACTCTGCCTTTAGCACTCTAGGAGAGGAAAGAATGTGAGTCCATGCAGAGTAAAAAGCAGCACATAAAGGGGTACATATAAAACACAGTGGAAAGAGAAATGGCAACGTCCACTGAGGTGTGGCATGGGGGAGGTCAGGGAAGGTTTTCTGAGAGAAGGATGTGAAGACTAAGTGTGGTGTAGACATTCAGAGATGGAAAAATAGGGCGTCTTAGAGAGGGGGGTTTCTGGAGCAAAACTGAGGACAGGAAGCAGACATTGTACATGAGAAGCAGCTAGCAGTGCATTCTGCTCTAAGTCCAGGGTGCTTGACAGGGCACAGTGACCAGGAGCTGAGCGGGCCAGGAGAAGGGGGCCCTAGGACTGCCAGCTACAGGGCTGGTGCTTCATTAGTAAATAGAGTGAATCTGATTAGGGTCATTTCCTGTCCCATTCTCTGTGATAATGATTCTACATTAGTCAATATTTTCTTTAATGCCTCTACTCAACTTCTCATTCCCTTCAATAGGACTTTGAATTTCCTGTATTACTATACACCAGAGACTGTCCGGTGTTGTCTTCCTCAACTCCCTACTCCCTATCTACAAACTTATCCATACCCACCCTCCCCCTATTTTCCTGACAGCTGGGGATAAGGTGCCCCTTCCCTGTAAAGACTTACATCCATTTTCACATCTTCCAAGACTGTGCTCCATTTTTTTTTCTTTTCTTTTTTTTTTTCTATTTTCTTTTCTATTCTACTCCATTTTCTACCTCCACTTCGCTTCTTCTGGGCTCCCCGCCCCAGATTATAAAAATAATTTCACCCATATACTTTAAAGCAGTTTGTATGAGAAGTCTACACTCACTGTTTCCACTTCCCACTTCACTTCCATATGGTATCCATCCTTATCCTGGAATGAAATGTGTCTTTAAAGTTTTCAGTGACTTATATTGCCAAATCCAGTACATATTTCCAATTCTGACCTCATGAAGCATTTTCTGTTAAATTTCAATCCATTGATCACTCCCCTGCTTTCTCCAACCTTTGTACTCTCCTGGCTTCACTGTACTGGTTCTCTTAGTACTTCTAATGACCATTCATCCATTTTCCTTCATGAGCTCCATCTCCGATGCCCACAGATATCAGTGGTTGTGCCCTAGCTCACTGTTCCTTAACCTGACACAACCTCTTTGAGTATCTCGTCAAGTCTCGCAGTCCCGATCACCATTTCTCACCTCAGGACCTTTTCTTGAAGCCATTATTTGCCTATTTTGTGTCTAAAGAACTTTTCTACTTGGTTATCCAACAAATAATTCAAGCTTGAGGCATCCACACTGAATTTACTTTTTTCCAACCCTAGAATGTCTTTTCGTTTTTCCTATTGCTTCCCCATCAACACACACATACATTACCAGTTTATCCTTTATTTACCTTCCCAAGAAAGTCCTTACTGAACCTGCAGGTTGTGGTAGATCTGTGCCCTCTAAAACATTCCAGCCAATGGGAATTATGGAACAATATGGAACAATATGGAACCATCAATGTTATTACAGAAATAAGTTTTAGTGATTGCTCCACTACAAGGATGGTGTTTTAACCACTGTGAACTTCTAGGACCCGTCACAATCCCTGATGCATGATAGGCACTCCAGGATTGCCTGGTGGTGAATAATGAGAGCTCCGTTTTAGGAAACACTCTATCAACGGTATATAAAACATGAAGGAGAGGGAGAAAGATCAGAGGAAACAAACCTGCAGTGGCTAACTGCAGTAGAATGAAACAATACAAAGGTCTGAGCTAAGGTAGGATTAATAGGATAGAAAGAAGGGGATGACACAAGAGACTCTGCTGTGGTAATGAATAGGACTAGCAGAGATTGAACTGGGAGGTGAGAGATACAAGGGATGTCACAATGAAGCATCTCCGGCAGACAAAGAAAGACACTGGATACACTGCCATAAAACTAGTAACTGTAGTCTATTCTATACCTTATAAACTTTCCAGCGTTTCCTTAAAATGGGGAATTAAATGGCCTAAGAACTGGATTTTGGTGGTGGTCTTTGAAATCCAAAAATAAGTGTTACGTAATGATATTTATAGTCACAGAATGCTCAGTAATTATCATATTTCTTCTTTCTTTATCTTAGTTTCCTCATTTATCAAAGTTAGGTACAACTGGAGGCTTTTAATCTACCATAGGCTAATTTATCAGCATGACACTATATCTAGAATAATTAATTACCAGAATTTGCCACACTCAAATAAGGTGACCTAAAGAGTTTCAGGACTCTTTTTAAAAAATCTACAATTATATGCAATTCTTTTTTTTTTTTAAGATTTTATTTATTTATTTATTCATGAGAGACACAGAGAGAGGCAGAGACACAGGCAGAGGGAGAAGCAGGCTCCATGGAGGGAGCCTGATGTGGGACTTGATCCCAGGATCCCAGGATCCCACCCTGAGCCAAAGGCAGACACTCAACCACCGAGCCACCCAGGCATCCGTATGTGCAATTCCTAAACAGAGATGTTTAAGAAAGCTAAATTCTGATGTTCCGACCTTTAAGGAGAAGGGTGCTTCTTTAAGTTTTAGAATGGAAGGCCCACTGGTGTGACAAGGACCTTTTGGCTTAAGTAAGTCTGCTAAAGGTGATCATGAGGTCCTAGGGCTGGCCTAGAGTAGAGAGTGGATGCAGGATGGGAGCAGAGGGCTGTTCTAACACGTCCACTGCCTGCCCTTAGGGAGCAGTTTGGAGCATGGAGAGGTAGGCCTTAGGACCCAGGGAAGGGGCTCCAAAATGTAGAGCCAATGGGGAATGGGAGAATCAATGAGATTAGGAAAAGCAGAACTTCTTAGGCTTATGTGATCCAGTGCAAAGAGTTTACCTGATTCATGATGGAAAATTTCCTCCCTATTCTGTTGTCTGGCAGTCGAAAGCCCTTCCTTCTCATACCATCTTCTGACTCTGACTTAAACACCTTCTCAGGATCCCCTTTTTCCTCTCCTTCGGAGAGCTCCTTCTGCTTCCTCTTTTTTCTCCGGTTACGTCTTTCTTTAGCACTCTTGGAACTGAGTTTAGATATTTCAGAGGAACTGCGAGGAGAGCCTGCCCCTTCTTCGCCTTCTTCCTCGATGGCATCTTCTGAAACAGTGCCTGCAGAGGTGGCCATTGCAGCAGCCTAGGGGAGGAGCCACAATGACATACCAGTCAGAAACTGTTAACTGGAGCCACACAAAGCCAAGCAACCAGTGCCCGATCATTTCCTTTCCCATATGAAGCAGGGGAGAAGGAGGAAGGTGAATCAGCTGGTATAGGAGACTATGGCCAGGACCTGGCTGTCTCCATTTCCAGGTTGATCTGTGTTGTGGCACATGGCCCTACATAAATAGAGCAGAACCTCACGGTGAGAACTCTGGGATTTATTCTCTTGGATTTCTCAGACAAGAACCTAGCTGCCTTCTTAGTACCAAAAGATTTCTTCTGGGCAACTCTGAAAATGAATGCTAAGAAACTACGCTGTACATCATTGGCCCAACAGTATAAAAACACTTGTATACTTGGATTAAGTATCAGAAAACAAAATGTTAGGGTGATGGCATCACTCATCCGGTTTTCAAATTTTACTTGACTATTTTACATGCATCTTCTTTTCAATTACAACCAATATTTTCATGACCATGGAGAATCTCTGAAGAAGATCCTAATGATTTCCTCACAAAAAGGCTATGCTTACATGAGACACTATATACTCGGCTCTGGTCACTTGTTTTTCTCCCAGCCACTGTAGCAGTAACTGAACACTAAGCAGTTGAGAAATTCAACTAGAGATCAAATTAACAAACAATTTGGCCATTAAGACAAATGGAATAACTGGATCCACAATCTGCAGTTGTTACTTGGGTTATTTTAATCAGATTAATGACTTTTATTTGACAATATGCCCAAAAAAAGATGGACTGGAATGACAATCAGATGGAGCCTTAGTCACGGTGATCTGGCTGGAAGGTCTGTAGCAAAGAATTGATCACCAACCTGTGCCTCTTCCTGTTGCTTCTTAAGTTGCTCCAACATTGCTTTGAATTCAGCCTCTTTTTGCTCTGCCTCTTCCAGTGTTGCCTGATTCTGCTCTTCATAAGCCATGGCCACCACAGCCAAGATCAAGTTCACGAGATAGAAAGAACCCACAAAGATGACCAAGACGAAGAAGATCATGTATGTTTTCCCAGCTGCTCGTAAGGTCTGTAAAGACAGAAACCATTTTCTGACTCATGTGCATCAAATGAACCAGCCTGAAAGTAACTTGTAATAATGCTTCTCTGCAGGGGCACCACTGCATTTTGAGTACAGCAGTTCCTTTGTTGTGTGGCGAGCCCACATACTGCAGAGCACTTAGCATCCCCAAGGGCCAAAGGGCTTCCTCTATCTTTAGCTCAGAGTAAATGTCACTAGTATGTCCCCTTCACTATGACAGAAAAACTCCTCTTCCATTTCCAAATACTCTTGATACACTCTTTTCAAGGAAAAACACTCCATTTTTCAAGGAAAAAATGCTCTCAGCTAAGAATTCTAATTGACTTTGTTAGTTGGTTCTAAAACAAGTATAAAGAAAAGAATGCAAGACTTCAGCTTATTTATCTGCTGGCCCTCAAAGAGCACTGGCAGCTAAATTCTATCTTAGGGATCAGGTCCAAGTCATAGGAAGTCCCCATCTTGAGTGACATCCTTCCTTACCCTTCTGCAATAGGGTGGGTTTTTAAAGAGGGACATGGCATAAAGAGCAATGGAGACAGAAGAAGAAGAAATATCTAGGACTAGTCCCTTCACTAGTAGTGAGCAAACAGGCTTCAAAGAACACTTGGGTTTTAAGTTATGCATATGTGACCCACTATTACTTAGTTTTCATTGTTATTCTTTTCAACCATAAATATTTAATGGGATTTAATATTAACCACAAATATTTCACGAGAAAGATTTTAACCTGAGAGAACTCCAGGCTGTCCAACAGAAAGTGAGAATTCCCTACAGGATCTGAAAATTAGAAACTTCCCTTCAAGAGGTCCTTCGTGCCTGAGGGAGACATGTCTCTCATTCTCGAACTGGCATCACCAAATGCCAGAGTCAAATAGAAAACAGTGACTTATCATGGAATTTATAAGCTAGAAGACCCATAGCAATTACTTAGACTTACTTTTCCATTACCAGCAGCAAAGTTGCCTACGGTCACCAAGATAGCCCAACAGAATGAATGGCAGACCGTTTTTTTTTTTTTTTAAACTGTTACAACCTGCCTGAGCAAGTCCAGATGTGTTACAAATCTCAAAAATGTTGATACATTCAATAGGAATTTCATCTTTATAACGTCTAGCATAGTGCCTTGTACAGTCTGTTTAGTTGATATTCCTTTAAAAAGTGCGCTAATCCAAAAATCTGAGAAGTACTGCAGATGGTCTGGTGAAACAACAGGACGTAAACAGAGATCGCAGACTCCCAGGCCAGGCAGAAAGCCGCCAAGGCCGTGAGCCTCCACGGCCATATGTGACTGGCTACTAAAGACATAGGGACGAAAGCTGGGAGAATTCACTGAATTTTGTAAACCAGCTGACTCTGAGAAACGACATCCTAAGACCTGTATAAGTCCTCACTGAAGGGCTCTTAGAATGTCCCCAACCCCACAGAACCTCACGCAAATTCTGTCACACTAAAGAAAAAAAAAGGCATTACTCAAATAAGACGTATTACTACTTACCAACTGATACAGGTTTTCCCAGTAGTCCTGGGTCATAAGGCGAAATAATGCCAAGAAGGCCCAGCTGAAAGTGTCAAAGCTCGTGTAACCGTAGTTGGGGTTCCTTCCTGCTTTCATACACTGGTATCCCTCTGGGCATTGCCTGAGAAAAGAAAGGGAAGTTTAGGGCTTTTCAACATAATGCTACCCAATCGTCAACTATAAGTCATCCCCAGGACTGTGGAGATAATAGAAAACCATCTAGAAAGTCAGGCCAACAAGTAGGTATTAAAAAGAAAGAAGAAGAAGGAGAAGGAGAAGAAGAAGGAGGAGGAGGAGGAAGAGAAGAAGGAGAAGGAGAAGAAGAAGAAGAAGGAGGAGGAGAAGAAGAAGAAGAAGAAGAAGAAAGAAGAAGGAGGAGGAGGAGGAGGAGAAGGAGAAGAAGAAGGAGGAGAAGGAGAAGGAGAAGAAGGGGAAGGAGGAGAAGAAGGAGGAGGAGGAGAAGGAGGAGGAGGAGGAGGAGAAGGAGGAGGAGGAGAAGGAGGAGGAGGAGGAGAAGGAGGAGGAGGAGGAGGAGGAGGAGAAGAAGAAGAAGGAGGAGGAGAAGGAGGAGAAGGAGGAAGAGGAGGAGGAGGAGGAGGAAGAAGAATAGAAAAGAAAAAAAGAGGAAATAAAGTAGTCGGGTCAATGTTTCAAAAAAATGATATCTTGGGGACAGCCTAGGGTCAGAGTCACTAGCCATGCCTTTTAAAAACCCCGATTCTTATGTCTTACCCAGACCTAGGAATAAAAGCTCTGGACACGGGAGCCATGAATCTGCATTTTAAGGAGGCATGGCAGGTGATTCTTATGCATGCCAAAATTTGAGGATCACCTTTGTAGACTCATATCAATGTGCAATTCAACCAAATTCATCTTAACTACTATCCCAAATGACAAATGGCTAGCTAGAAGTTCTTCTCAATCATCCTTGTTCTCTTAACACTCAACTTTAATGACAACCTAAGTCATACTGGGGATTTCAGTAATCTCAGTTTTACCAGTTCTCCTGCTTTTAGACTCACCTGATATTTATTTCAATGTAATTTCTAGTATCTACTTTGATACAGAAATTAAATGGACTTCTATTTGTCATGGTCACCTTAAAACACTAACTCCTAGAGGCCCAATATACTCTGGATAACGATTTGACACCCTCACATTTATATAATTTTCTGTTTACAAAGCACTTTCATGTATTGTTATCTAAATGGGTCATTACAATAACCCTTTAAGGAAGTGAGAACATGACTTATTTATTTATTTATTTTTATTTATTTATTTATGATAGAGAGAGAGAGAGAGAGAGAGAGAGAGAGAGAGAGAGAGGCAGAGACACAGGCAGAGGGAGAAGCAGGCTCCATGCACCGGGAGCCTGATGTGGGATTCGATCCCGGGTCTCCAGGATTGCGCCCTGGGCCAAAGGCAGGCGCTAAACCGCTGCGCCACCCAGGGATCCCGAGAACATGACTTATTAAATCCATTTTATACATGACGAAATTGAGGCTCGCCAAAGTTAAACAGCTTGCCAAAAGACTGATAGCTAAAAGTGGTAGCAGAATCAAGATTCACATTATATGGCTATAAACTTGTGTTCATAGCAGCGTTATTCATAATAACTAAAATATGGAAGCAACCCAAGTGTCTGTTGACAGATGAATGGGTAAACAAAATGTGGTATATATAGACAATGGATTATCACTCAGCCTTAAAAAAGAAGGAAATTCTGACATATGCTACATAACATGGGTAAACCTGGAGGACATCACGCTAAGTGAAAGAAGCCAATCATAAAAAGACAATTACTAAAAAAAAAATAAAAAATAAATAAAAAAAAAGACAATTACTGTATGATTCCACTTACACGAGGTACTGAGAGTGGTCAAAATCATAGAGACAGAAAGTGGAATAGTGGTCCCTTGGGGACTGGGAATGGAGGGGGAAATGGGAAGTTAGTGTTTAATGCGTATAGTCTCAGTTTGGGAAGATGGAAAGTACTGAGGATAGATGGTGGTGATGGTTGTATGACACTGTGAATGTACTTAATGCCACTAAACTAGACACTTAAAAATGGTTATAAGAGTAAATCTTATGTTCCATGAATTTTACTACAATTTTTTTTAAATGGGGAAAAAAGGGATACCTGGGTGGCTCAGCTCAGTTGGTTAAGTGTCTGCCTTGGGCTCAGGTCATGATCCTAGGGTCCTGGGAACAAACCCCGAGTTGGGGGTGGTTCCCACTCAGCTGGGAGTCTGCTTCTCCCTCTCCTGCTGTCCCTCCCCCTGTTCATGGGTTCTCTCCCTCAAATAAATAAATAAAGTCTTAAAAAAAAAAACCAGAAGAAAAATATTATCTTGCTATTCTGCTCCCTCCCCATGCCATCAGGCCTAGTATGTTTTGGGTCATCCTTGGTACTAATCTACTACCAAGACAGTGTCCCTACATTATATCTTATTTTATTAATCATGTTACAGTAGAATGAGGGGAGTCTACAAGAGACAGGCAAGGTATCTGGCGTCATAGGCTCTACCCTTACTTAGCCTTTTACATTTTTAATTTTGTCTTGAGACTATAGGCACATTCACTTACTAGTGAAATGCCAATTTTGGGTGGACAAATATGAAGCAGGAAGAAAATCTGAGTCAACCAAAATGTCAGACCCAGTTAGGATCTACTACATAAGCACAAAGAGAAGTGAAAATATTGCCCATTTTCATCTGACACATTATTTTAAGGGAGAAGAATAAAATTAGGCAAGTTACTTACCCAGCATCAGAACTGTTCCCACAGAGTAAAGGTTCCAGCATGCCAGGAACTATGTAAAAATTTGCTAGAAAAGTTTGAAGAGGCAGGAAATGAATAAGGCAGATTGAAGTGAATGAGAGTAAGATCACACCGTTCCTAACTAGCCCTGGCAGTCATTGATTTGAGCTCATATATTCATTCTTACCTGAGTAAAACCTGGTAAGAATTCTTTCCCATTAATTATTTTCTTTATATATTTGAGGTCATATATTCTTACCAGAGTAAAACCTGGTAAGAATTCTTTCCCAATAATTATTTCCTTATATATGCTTAAAAATGAAAAGTGCTACCATATAGCCCTAATCCAATGACCTTTTCACAGACATTTGACCTCCACTCATATTTCAAGTCTACAGGCTAGTTTCTGCTGCTTGATTCTATGGGGTCTGAAAGTGAGTTTTCTAAGCTCTTTACTCCTTTATACAACTTTAGCCTTCAATCCTTAAAACTAGTCTTTACCACAGATAAGCTAAAACCCTCACTAAATCACATTACCATGTCCTGTCTTAATTAGAAGGCACATTTCCCTTGCCTGTATGTGTCGCTGAAATTGCCTTTGCAACATTTTCTTATGGCTACTTAACTGCCTTTAGTTCCTCGAGGATGGTGAGTAGTGCTATTGCTAACTCTTCCCCATTATTTTATGGAAACACTACCATACTTAACGTCCCTTAGTGCAGACCCAACGGCTGTGCTTCCTGAACTGAAATTATCAGAATTCCTTCGTTATAAGGGGCTCAAATGGTTATTTGGAGATTAACTGACTCCCCCTAGCAGACTGATTCCTAAGGTCTTGTAATATGAAGACAGCTGACGAGGCATATTCTGAACTTTTCAATGTTTAAGTATCTGAGGTAAGCCAAGTGGGGAAAAAGGTATTTTTATCAAATTCCTAAGCCTGGTTTTCAGAGCAAATGGAGTTTCTTTTTGGTTTTAAAGGGACAGCCAGAGAGCACTTCTGAACACAGTCCTACCCCGGGGACAGGGAATCACTTCCTCGGGCTGCTTCCATAGCCCTGGGTTGCATCCCAGCCCCAGCTACTTCTGAAAGCCCAGTGACGGCTTCAGACCACTAAGTTAGAGGCAGACTCGTCTTTTGCCCCTAGCAGAGAAGGGGCCACCTACTTTTATTGTTGATATACTCTTCCCAGTCAAAGCCTTTGGTGCCATTTTCCAGATAGCTCTCGTTGAAGTTTATGGGCCACACGACACACTTGTTTCGCAGGTTGCCCATGAACAGCTGCAGTCCGATCAAGGCAAAGACACTCAAGCAGAACACTGTCAGAATCATCACATCTGACAGCTTCTTCACTGACTGGATTAGGGCACCCACAATGGTCTTCAGGCCTGAGGAGATAGAAGCCCCAGAATCAGAGTCACCTCAGCACCCTCCCCACCTCCCCCAGCCTCCCTCTTAGCTGCGGGCTTCTACTCCTCCCACAGCACCACCCGTGAACCATGGCCACTTTCTCTCTTATGACACTGGGTCAGCAATATTATCAATTTTTCCACAAGTATCAATTCTTGTCAATCATTTTTAAGAAGAAAAAGGAAAGTTCCTTCTCCAACAGTCGGCTCTTTTCTTCCTGGAAGTACTCTCCTAAGTCTTACTGCTGCTTAGCTCCTCAAATGAATACAGGCTCTTACTTGCCTCAGAACCTTCGTACATGCTGTTCCCTCTGCCTGGAATGCTTCCTTCCATTCCCCTGTCCTACCCACCTAACTTCTATTCATTCTTTGGGCTCAGCTTAAATTTCAGTTCCCTCATAAAGCCCTCCCTGACTTTACAATTCCTCTCCCTCCCTCATTATTCATAATAATTTAATATCACCTTATACTTTCCTTTATAGCATTTATCATGGTTATAATTAATTATTTATGTCTGTCTCATTCCCAGCTGTATCTAGACTGCCCAGCCCATGGCAGGTACTCAATAAATATGTGCTGAATAAATAAATGGGAAAATCAGGGATTGAGGAGGTTTCCTGGTTGGGCAGAGAACTACTAGAAAGTTTAAAAGCCAAGTTGTGAGAAAGTACAATAAATATTTTCTCAAGAGTTCTGGAAATACCAGTGTATTGAAAAGGTTAATTATTATCAGCCCAGTATTTATGGTTTGTCTTCCCATTTACAAATATACCTTTTCTGGATCACACATATGCCCTGTTCTCTACAAGTGACCTTTTCTCTGTCCTAGATTAAAAACAAAATAAAAAATGTCCAACCCACTTAAACTCGAGGTTTAAATACATGCCACTGGTTCAAATTTGAACCAGAAAGTAGCTTTCTTAACAGCAATGGAGGGATCAGTGATAGGAAGCACAGAAGACATGGTGGTGGGTTCATAATGTTTGGGTCAGAACGGATTCTGTGTGAGACTTCCCCCGGCATGCCCAGACATCAGGCCATCCAAAGGACATGGCCAACAGAGCAATGAGCACTCCAGAGAGGGCAGTGTACCAGGATAGGCGGGAGGTAGACACAGCACCTTGACACACGGGCCTCAGGAGTGATTTCACCCCTGATCTACTTCTGAAGGCAGGAATATCAGATTAAAATTCAAGAGAAATCCTAATCTTGGTTTTGAAGTGTGAAGCTAGGTATATAATTTACTACTCTTAATTAAGTTAGACCACTTACTAGTATAACCTGAGTGATACACTTAACCTCTTGGAATCTTAGTTTTTTCAAATGGGAAAAATGGGAATAATTACAGTTGAGTATAATCGTCACAGGGCTCTTGTGACGATTAAGGATAATTCATATAAGCACTTAGCCCAGTACCTGGTACATAGGAAATGACTCAAGTGTTAACCATTTTTGCCTGAACCTCTGTTTATTCATTTATAAAAAGGTGTTTACAATACCCTTCACTGGGTTGTTGTGAGGCTTTTATTTTTTTTATTTTATTTTATTTTTTATTTATTTACGATAGTCATACAGAGAGAGAGAGAGAGGCAGAGACACAGGCAGAGGGAGAAGCAGGCTCCATGCACCGGGAGCCTGACGTGGGATTCGATCCCGGGTCTCCAGGATCGCGCCCTGGGCCAAAGGCAGGCGCCAAACCGCTGCGCCACCCAGGGATCCCTGTTGTGAGGCTTAAACAAGATAATGAATGCAAAATACCAAGTACAGTACCTGGCACTTAACACTTGCAAGCTATCACTGTTACACATATGTTGCCCTCCTCAAAGAGATACGATTGGGCTAAAGACACTGCATGGCTAACCTCATATCATGGTGATCTAGGAGGGAAGATGGACGTGACTGGTTCTTTGCTGTATTTTGCAAGTAACCACTTAGAATGTTTAAAGTTGAATTCAATAGAATTTTCTATCTGAGCCCAATAATAGTAATGCATGGCACAGGACTTGACACAAAGCAGGCACTTAACATATTTTTATTGAAAGAGCAAATGAATAAGAAATCTTTCCTTTCACATAGATACCCTGAAAGGGATCTAAGAATGATTTTTTTTTTTAAAAAAAAGAGCTACGAATTAAGATTTTAGAGCATAAAAGTGTCAAAGGTGTGTGTTTTCTTATAAAATGGACCTTCCATGGATACTGTGGCCACCAAAGGAATTAGGAAGAACTTGTCTACATTCAAGGTATAGGATACAAGACATTTCTAACCTGATTCTTTTCTCCTCATAAGACTGCAGGAACATCCGGGTGGTCAGTCGGTTAAGCATCTACCTTTGGCTCATGTCATGATCTTAGGGTCCTGGGAAAGAGTCCCATGGCAGGCTTCCCTGCTCAACGGGAAGGAGAGATGCCCCTCCCCCCAATCATGCTCTTTCCCTCTCTCTCAAATAAATAAAATCTTTAATAATAAAAAAAAAAGACTGTGCAAAAAAAGCACCAGACAGGAAATCAGAAAATAGAGATCCTGGTCCTGGCTCAGCCAGTGACTATGACCCATTATATATCAGAACAAATTCAGGGTCCCATCTCATTTTCTTATACACAGAAAATGTGGATAAACACAGGAGTAACGTGGCACTGAGCAGTAGAGGAAAAGCTGAAGAACTGTCTTAAAAAGTCTTTCAACTTAGAGCAGAGATATTTCTTTGAGATTAAGTAACTGAAATCTCAATCTTATATTCCAAAGGCTATGAGAAGCTGTATCACAGTCACACAGATAAGTAGGAAGATACTGGTGGTATAAAACAGAAGGCAACCATCAAGAAGTAAAAGTTGTTCCAGTATTATGGGCCTTATTTTCATAAGTTGCTGAGGAATAGAAAAGTCCTTCACTTGGGCACCCCAGGTGGCTCAGCGGTTTAGTGCCGGCTTCGGCCCAGGTCGTGGTCCTGGAGACCCGGGATTGAGTCCCACGTCGGGCTCCCTGCATGGAGCCCACTTCTCCCTCTACCTGTGTCTCTGCCTCTCTCTCTCTCTGTCTCTCAATAAATAAATGAAATTTAAAAAGAAAAAAAAAAAAGAAAAGTCCTTCACTTGATTTTTTGGCTTGGTTGAGATGGGTCTATAGTAAGTGAATACTTAAATTCTAGGTTCCTAAAATTATACAGCTCTGTTTCCAAAGTCAAAGCACGATTTTAAAAAAGAAAATAGTTGAATAGGTCACTGAAGAATGGTGGTAGTTTCTTTTCCCTGGACTTCTTTAAGGAGAACTTGTATCTCCCCAGAACGGTTGAGACAACCACTGATCTCAACACTGGATGATTGCTCAAGGCCTTTTCTATTTCCATTTTAAATGAATTGAGAAAGGAGCTGTAAGCTGTCATTTGTAGTAGTAACAAGAGTATAATGCTACCAAATAGTCAAACCAATGCATTGGTGATATCAATCAATAAAATTTTTTAAAAACATACAATTTTAGCATGAGTCTAATCTGATTTTCCTCAGGTGGGAACTCTATGGACAGTTCCAAGCCCATATAACAGAAAATTCCAGGCCACGAGGCTCAAATTATCCCCTATTCTATGAAGCTGGACCCCCAACAGCCTCATTTTTAGGAAGTGATGGTCTGCTAGTAGGTTACAGATGTCACGGTGGACATCATCCGACCTAAATCCCAATATTTTCCTCCAGGAACTTAGAATGGGAAAAAAGACATTCCAGTAGTCTTTTCAAGTGGAAGGAATGATAACATATAAATTTGGGAACTAAGTGGCAGTTATAATCTGTCATTATATTAGGATATGTCTGAGAAGTAAAGGCAGGTAGTTAAGCTAAGAGACAGAAAAAGGTAATAGACACACGGAGAGAAAAACATGAAGACAGAGTACCAGCCCTTAGATTCCCTGAAGTACTCATGAAGCCTTTCACTTGCAACCAAAGATGTTCAACTAATACACCAACCATACATGAAACTCATCACTTTCCTGGGGACAGACTTAAATGCTCTCAATCAGCTGCTTAAAATCGTTTCTCCATAAACCAGATGTCATTGCTGAAGAAATCTGTAAACATGAGTCAAGAAAGAAAAAAAAAAACTTCAAGTGTTTTCTTCTGAAGTCTGAGGTTTAGACCAACTCCTTGGTGAGAGTTCTTTCAGGTTCAAGAAATGTAAAGTAGAAACTTAAGTTGGAAATGGTATTCAGCTGCTAATACTTCACAGGGGCTCAGAGAAACAAATCTTAATTAAGCAAGAATAACTACTAAATAACACTAACTATGGGTATCTAAAAAGTTTACTCTCTAAGCTTTCCATTCAGGTCCCATAGGAAGAAAGGTGATGTGGCGTAATGTGAGCATGCCGAGCTAGACTCATAATTATATAGCAATATTAAATGTATATGGTCATTGAATCATCTGGCTTCTGCCAAGACTCTTCTTCCTTCCATTAAGGTTGATGACTGTGAATGACCATACTTACAGACCTCAATGCTAAGTTACGGAGATGAAGTTATCAATGCATTTCTCTCCCTTCCCCTCCAGTTTTATTGAGAAATAACTGACATCACTGCAGAAATTTAAGGCATACGTCATGATGGTTTGATTTACATGTCCTGTGAAATGATTACCACTGTAGGTTCAGCTAACATCCATCTTCTCGTATAGATACAATAGAAAGAGGAGGAGGAAAAAGAAAAAGAGGAAAAAAATTCCCTCTTGTGATGAGAACTCTTGGGAGTTACTCTGTTAAGAAGTTCCCTATGTATCATACAGCGGTGTTAGCTCTAGTCATCATGTTGTACATCACACCCTGGCACTTTCTTTCTTATGTCTGGACCTTTTGACCACCTTCCTCCAATTCCTTCTCCGCACACTCAACCTCGGTTATCCACAAGTCTGATGTCTCTTTCTGTGAGTTTGTCTGCTTGTTTTTAGATTCCATACATCAATGAGATCAGACAGTATTTGTCTTTCTCTGTCCAACTTACTTCCTGAGTATAATGCCTTCAAGATCTAACCACATTGTCACAAATGGTAGGATTTCCTTGTTTTTTATACCTGAATAATATTCCATTGTGCATATG
Organism: Nyctereutes procyonoides; assembly: GCF_905146905.1. NCBI lineage: Eukaryota > Metazoa > Chordata > Mammalia > Carnivora > Canidae > Nyctereutes > Nyctereutes procyonoides. Next base: position 2,783,389 of record NW_026575124.1, on the reverse strand, counting down.
TCTCACAGCTTTATCTATTCATCCATCAATGGACACTTAGGTTGTTTCCATGTCTTAGCTATTGTAAATAATGCTGGTATGAACACGGGGTACAGATATCTTTTTTGAGTTAGTGCTTTCGTTTCCTTTGGATATATTCCCAGAAGTCGAATTGCTGGATCATATGGTAGTTCTATTTTTAATTTTTGAGGATCCTTCATACTGTTTCCCATAGTGGCTGCACCAATTTACTAATCCCAACAGTGTGCAAGGGTTCCCTTTTCTCCACTTCCATGCCAGCGTTTGTTAGCTCATCTCCTTGATGGTGGCCATTCTAACAGGATATCTCGTTATGGTTTTAATTTGCATTTCCCTAATGACTAGTGATACTGAGCATCTTTTCATGCCCTTAGTGGTCTTTCATATAATGCATTTCTTGAGCTTGAGCTCTATAGTCTTGCCAGCAGTGACTGACGCGCCCTAGTAAATGAAGCCAGGCAAAAGTGCTCCCTGTTACCACCAACACAGGTCAATGAGGCAAGTAGTTGCTGGTTGAATTCCTAACCTGATGCACACAAGAATGGAAAATGCCACCGTTCCGGCTGTGACAGGAAGTTGCCTTGCTTCTTCTACTGGCTCACAACACCACATACCAGAACAAGCAAGATACTGACTGAAAACTGATTATCCCAAACAGAGCAGAATGCTCCTTCAAACGACTCCTACACAACAGAGTGTGCAACAGAAGCCACGTGGGGGCAAATTGGACAGCAAGAACTCTTGGAAAAGGCTAACATTAACCAGCACCGGGATGAGTCTAAGCAGAAGCAGTTAACACATTTACTATAGATCAGGAAAAGACAGCTGGACCTGATGTACAGAATTGTCTGCTACTAAGAGGAAGTCAGGACATTTGAGGAGTTCTGAGAAACAGGTGAAGTCCCCACATTCAAAAGCACCTCTGAGCCTCCTGTTACCCTTCATGATGTCCGGCAATCCCTTGGACAAACGAACAAAGCCTGCTTATGTGCCGAGTCCAGAGAAATTAGCTATGCATACTGGGATCAAAATCTTCCACAGTGGTGATGCCAGATTACAAATAAAATAAGTTTCTATTTCCTAGTTTGTGGCTCAGGTTGAGAAATCTGTCTGGTCCAAAGCAACATGAGCTAATTCTACAAAATTAACATTGGAATAGGTCTCAAGAGCAGTAATGAGCAGTTCTCACCCCAGGGAAATAGAATTCCCCAATTCCCAAAATCTGGTTCGGTTCAGACAAGCCCTAGGGTAAAGCTGTGCCAGGTCAGTTTTCCTGCCCCAGGTTCCGGCCTCACAATGATATTCATGAATGTTCTTTATTTTATTTTTCATGTTCATTCCAATTTATCCGTAAATGTCTTTTTTTTAAAGATTTTATTCATTTATTCATGAGAGACACACACAGAAAGAGAGAGAGAGAGAGAGGCAGAGACACAGGCAGAGGGAGAAGCAGGCTCCATGCAGGGAGCCCAATGCAGGACTCAATCCCGGGTCTCCAGGATCATGCCCAGGGCTGAAGGTGGCGCTAAACCGCTGAGCCACCTGGGCTGCCCCGTGAAGGTTCTTTAGATCAAAAATAATTTGGGAGAAATTTGGAGGCAGTAGATTTATCTACTCAAGATCAGATTTATATCACAAAGTCTGAGCGAAATTCAAACTAGCTTCCAAAGGTAGTTCAGTGGGATCCCGTGAGACTCCAGGGTTTTCCCCACTCAGGACTCCTGTGTTAAACTTGTTATCTTTTCTGAGAAGCAATGGGAAAAGGAGAAATACAAAAACAATTGGATTAAGAACTAGAATATTGTAAAGGAAATAAGGGGTCTACATATAGTCTGAAAACACTTTCTATCCCCTTTCACTGTGCAGCAGAGATTGCCATACTCATACTGCATACATCTAAAGAAAGTGCTTTCTTTGTGAATACTGGGGTGGGAAGAAGGAAGGGCCCATCATTTTTCCTGCTTTTTATCTGATACCACAGGTAAGGAGAGAAAGTAATTGAAACGAAAGCACAGAAATAAAAAAAATCAATGAGAAAAATAATTTAAAAATTACAACTCTAAAGAAAGCAAAATGATATTAAACTAGTGTTGGCAAACAGAGAAGCAGGGCTTTTTGGGAGTCACTGAAATGGTGATAGAAATGAGAAGCAACTGGCAAATGAGGCTGTCCCAAATGGTTTTGTTTACACCATGAAATGCTACTCAATAGGAAAAACCTCAGATTCCTGCTTTGAGATTTTTGCCCTTTCTTTGGGGATGTCAGTCCTTAGGCACGTGGTTCAAACATGCAGAAAATGAAACTTCTGACAAAGTCACTCAGCTCATTTTTATATCCGGGCCCCAAATGAATATAAAGTAAAAACGTAGTTTTTGTTTGTTTAAAGATTTTATTTATTTTAGAGAGAGAGAGACAGAGACAGAGAAAGAGAGGGGGGAGGAGCAGAGGGAGAGGCACAGGTAGACTCCGTGCTGAGCACAGAGCCCACGCTGGGCTGGATCCCACCACCCCGAGACCACGACCTGAGCCGAAACCAAGAGTCAGGCCATCAACCGACTAAGCCACCCACGTGCCCTGAAAACAAAGTTTTAAGACATGAATTTCTAAACAGAATACTTCAATGTCAAGTTGAATCCACTGAATTCTGGACCAAAGAAAATGTAGAAAGGGTCTTTTCCTGCAACTGCAGTTTATATGCACTGTTCTTCAAGCCAAGGCCTCTGAAGCAAAAGGGAAACCATGTGTGATGCATATCTAGGTCTTCAGTTAGCAAATAAAAAGGGTCAGTATGTGGGTTTGGTCTTTTCTAAGCCACTGGAAGGCTTTAAATCAAAGCACCTCTCATCCAAAAGGCTAGAGCTGACTGATGCACTGCACAATCCCATCTTCTGGGAGTCCTGACCATCATGATACATTAAGAACATCTCCCAAAGGTGCTAAGAGGGAGGGCAGCACCAGCCCAGGTGAGTGCGTGAGTTCTCTGGGAAAGGAAAACTCTCCTGAAAGTTGCTGAAGGCTCTGTGGGATCTTGCAGCCCCATGTCAGTTCTGTGGTCGCTCTCACTTCTGTTTCTGGCAGCTTCAGCAAAAGCCCACAACCAAACTGGGAACAGGCAAAGGCAAAGAGAGTACCAATCCCACTGCACTGACCAATGAGTAAACTTGGTATGCAAAACAATGGCTTTCACTAAGAGGGGACTAAGGCCTGGCTCTACAATCGAGTCAGAATGACTGAGATTTCCAATCAAGAGATGGCACCAGGTCTAGTGACTCATGTAACAGTGCTCTAACCCTGAAAGGAGACCTGGGTAACAGGCAGGTAGGAGTAGGGCAATAGTCCTCTAGAAGGATTATGAGGAGCGAAAGGACTTAGCATAAAAAGTCACACTTTAATTCAAGGATCAATTATACCAATCATTGACAGAGATCTATTACTGGCTTTATTACCCCTCAAAGTTATTTTCCATCCCAGTCAACTTCACAAAGCCAGCTCCAGGGGCACCTGGATGGCTCAACGGTTGAGGGTCTGCCTTCAATTCAGGTCCTGATCCTGGGATCTGGGATCGAGTCCTACACTGAGCTCCTTCTGGGGAGCTTGCTTCTCCCTCTGCCTGTGTCTCTGCTTCTCTCTCTGTGTGTCTCTCATGAATAAATAAAATCTTAAAAAAAAAAAAAAAACAGAAACAAAAGTAAAGCCAGCTCCAATAGGAGTGCTTCTAGAAACAGGAAGCAGGAATCTGTTTCAAATTATGAAGTTGAGGTCTAAGTCTTGATACAAACCCTTCCTCTGGGTTTAGGTTTCTTCTTTATGATAATAATTGCTACAGTAAAATCATTTATGGAGTTCTATGTGTTTATATTTATCGATAGATAAATAGATTAATAGTAAAGATAAATAATGTGATGCCAGCCAAGAGTTACCTAGCAGAAATGCTGTGGTCAGAAGCTATCCATACAGCAGAGACAGAAGCTAAGAGCTAGACCAGAGATAGCATCTGCTGCCCTAGTTAGTGAACAGAACGCAGCTTTCCAATTTAATTCTGGAAGAGAAGTTTTGAGATCACAAGAACATAAAGAGACAGATGCCTTGCAGAGTACGTTGGGGGAAGTGAGCAGAAAACATGGGATCCTATTTAAAAGAGGCCAGAGACGATAGAGAGTAGAGGAAAAATGAAAGTAAGGATTTGGTGTTCCAGATGCTTGAAGAAATAAGACAAGGCCTGCCTAAGGGTTAAGCCACCATCAATGAGCTGCATGAGGCTGCCTGGAGAATGAGCTTCGCTTTTTGTCAAACAGATTTAAAAATGGCTAGGAACTGAATCTTGGTAAGTCAGGGTTGTAGTTTTTTTGCCAAGAAGATAATACTCCAACTGACACCCAGCCTCTAGTTGATAGGGAGAAAGCTCCCACTGCTAACAATAAAGGAATTCATTTTTAGTAGGGCTCAAATTGACTGGCCCACTTCACAGCCCAGATTTGTAAATGGAGAAACTGAGGTTTACCTTCCTTGAGGTTCTCAGAAAGCCACATTCCAAGTCAGCCTTCTCCAGCACTCTACCTTTGTGCTTCCCTCTCTCTGTGTCTGATATTTAGATAAAGTTGAAAAGGGGAAAAGAACATTTCTGAGTCAGCCACAAGAGCCACGTGACACGAGGAACAGGATGCCTCTGTTCTTCATGTCCCTGTTTCTACAAAACTGCAGTGGAAAGCTTGGTCCCTTGAGAATCTTCCCTGAAAGCCCCTGAATGCAATCAAAGTCCAGTCCACAACCACAGTCTTGATTTCTGCGACATTACTGCCAGTATACATACCTCAGGCCCACAAGACTAACTAAAATATCTTTCCTTCTAGATTTCAAGACCAGCCTTTAGAATAAAACAGCCTTTAGTTAAGCACTATCTAGAAGTAAGGATTTAAATTAAATTAAGGATCTCAACTTGGGGTCCACAGAGGGTTTCAGCAGGGTCTGGGAACTTTTCCCTGATTCTCAAAAAGATCCAAAACCTTCAAAGGGTTAAGAACCAATGAATGGGCTAGGTCAACCAGGACCAATAAGAAAAAGGCGAAAGTTATAAAAAGATTGTCGATTAACTACTTCTCAACCACCCATTGATTGATTCCTTTTTATTTCTCAAGGTTTGTCCTTTTTGCTTGCCCGTACATTCAGATGTATGGATGTTATCTTACCTTTGACTGTTTTTAACGGCATCTGCACAAGCTGTCATTGGGATTTGTGTTTGAGAATGGCCTCTGAATATATACACGGTAGATATCTACTGGTTCTTACTCCAGTGAAACAGACAGCAATAGGATGTGATAGTGATTACTAAAGTTCAGTTCACTAACTCCCAGGCTCTCCAATTTGGCTCTAATACTGGACTAGTTAACAGGGTAGGTCTCTTCTGTGGTTAAATAATTCCATTAACACAATAACAATAAAAGTATAGTTCATTGAATAACATCCCATCAGCAAACCATGCGACAGGAAGCCTAGAGATCACAAGCAATGGGATGATGGGGAATGTTAAGTTACTGTAATTCCATGAGGCCAGAAAGCAAATGATTTATGTTCAAAGAGACAGCTAGCTTCGTGACAATTTTTTTCAGATACTGGAAGATCCAAGTGAATTTTAAGCACGTGCTTTTTCAAAGCATGGATGGAATGGGGGCTGCATGCCTGGCAAGCGCTGTCACTGAAACTGCCTTACGACCAAAGGGCCATTCCAGAGAATGTCTCTGAGGAAAAACATGCGGAATGCAAGGCCATATCAAGTGTGCTAATGCCAGTTTCGAATGTGGTGGACAAAACGAATGGCGGGGAAAGAGAAGATGAGGCAGTCAGTTTTGTGTGTAAATTTTCTCACCTGGAATTACAGAGATAGTTTTCAAAGCTCGGAGAACCCTGAATGTTCTCAGCGCTGAGACATTGCCCAGGTCCACAAACTCTGTCACATATCTGTAGTAAGGGAGGTCACACACAGACACAAATGACAAACACAAACACAAACACAAACACCGAAGGAAAAAAACAAAAGCACAACAAAACAAAAAGTACAATACGTCACGTCAGGGCCCTAACCCAACACCTAACACCAACCCCGGGCCATCTTACCTGGGATTACCGAAATAGTTTTCAAAGCCCTCAGTACCCTGAAAGTGCGTAGAGCTGAAACATTGCCTAGGTTTACAAACTCTGTTATATACCTGCAGAATCAAACCAAAGTTAACTTGTAATGGTACCATTGGGCGAGGGTTTGACAATGGGGGGAAGAAAGGGTCTTATATACAAGCTATGATTTCATTTGCTTTGTTGTTGAAAAAGAAAATTTCAAAATATAAACATTTAAAGAACACATTTTTGTTTTCAATTGGGCAAGGAGAAGTCAAAAGAATATTTGAAAGAACTTATACAACCAGGAGGTTCCGAGGGCTTACTCTCTTAATCAGCATCGTGCTGTGCAGATCCCAATCAGAATGACTACTCTCGGTCCATTCATTATTTTTTGTAAAAAGGAAGGCCAGGAGGTATCAAAGGCTTATATTCCCAAGCTTTGAGAACAATTTCTTAGGAAAAAGGAGGCAAATTTCTGCAGCAGAAGCCCCATAAAAACAAGTTTACATTAAATAACTCCCTAGTTGACAATAGCAAAAATGCCTAAATGTCTATATATGACTTATCCAAGAGTTGTAGGCATATCTTTGCAGTCACACCTAGAGATGAAGTACCCGTGACATACAAAAGCAGGGCTCATGATCATGGGATCAAAGCAAATAGTGTGTTAAGTGCCCATTTTATCACCAGCTCTGTGCCCAGCAAGGACACTTAAATTTTAAATGAACACCAGTGTGTATTCATAATGTTGGAAAGCTAGAAATTGCCTTAATATAACAGAAAGTCAAAGTTTCAGTTTCAAATATTCAATGCGTATCATTCTTTCATTCACATTTTACAGCTGAAATACATCTTTCTGATGCTCAGACCCGTATATATACACAAACGTACTCAATCTCTTACACATCTGCATGCACACACACAATCTATACAACACTCTTACTGCCTACCATACCACAAAGTGCTTCCCCACCTGAAAATACAAATAATAAAGTCTGCTATAACTCTCCTACCATTAGTTAGGTTTCCCACAGAGATACATGCTTATCGTTAAAACAACACAAATTACCAAGAGCAGCTAGCATGCTAATGTGGACTTATACTGTTTTCTTGCAATAGTTTGAAGTTCTAGTCAGAACTTCCTTGGAAGTGGCCAGTTTGGATGCCTTAGCTCATTTTTTAACTCTAAAATGTGCTCTCAAGTCTGCAACATCTGGGGCAGCCTCATGAAATGGCATGAGATATAACATATCCAGGAAACTGATTTTCAGCTTAAGATTCACACCTAAAAAATTTCCAGTCTTCACCAAGGCCCCATGGTGATAAGCATGCAGACCTTGGTCAGTGTTAAAAGGGGGAAGAAAATATGAGAGCATGTCAATGGAAAATCACTTGCTACTTTCTTCCCTAGCTGTAAAGCCTTGGCTTACCTTCTCCCATTCAAACATTGGTCTGAAGTGTATGACACCCTCATAAGCAAGAATCACAGGCATGAGCACATTTGACCTTATATGGTTACCCAATAATTCCTCTTGTAACTGGCCACAAACGCGCACTTACAAACACAACCAGGCATACAACCACCCATCTGTAATCACACCCAGAGCATCAATAAAGTAAGCAGACAACTTACGCCATCATGATGACACTGAAATCTAGCCAGTTCCATGGATCCCGTAAAAAGGTAAAGCCATCTATGCAGAAACCTCTTGCAATGATTTTCACTAGTGATTCAAATGTATAAATCCCTGTGAATGTGTACCTGTCAAAGAAATGGAGAGCTTGAGGTAATTTCTGAACAGACAGAAACTTCAAATGAATCTTTTAAGATAATAGGGCCTAAAATATGGTTTCAAGTAATAGAGACTAAACAGAACAGGCACAGCCAATGCAGAAGAAAGGAAGGCAGGAAGAGAAAGGGATGCTTTGAAGGAAACTTACCGAAACATAAAACCAAGAACTTTGGAATGCTGTACTGGGTGCCATCTAGCAGGTGATCATTTTGAAACCAGGTGAGGAGGCCCCAGAGCTAATTTTTTAACTTTAGACAAGTAAAAAAAAAAAAAAGGAAACCTCCTGTTGGAGAAGGCAGTGCCATGAGGGACTAACTGAGGGTACAACATGGCCCTGGGGCAGCAAGTCAAAGGCACTGGCCAGCACAGGAAAGGGTGGAGGTGAAGGGCAGTAACTTCCAGAGTGCACTTTCTCTTTCTAGAGTTGACTTCTAAGGGTATTTCCTAAATTCCACATGGATCCTCACCCCTCTCTGTGAAGTAAAGAGTGGGAAAAAACCATTTTTTTTCCTTGATGGATAAACTGTATAAAAGCAAGATTCGGTGAGTAAAAAAATCTTTAAAACAAGCAAGCAGACAAATAAGTAAACGAGCTACTTACTCCACATTCTTCGACCATTCAGGAGGGTTACTAAAAGTCATGAATACACAGTTGGTCAAAATAGTGCACATAATGATCATGCTAAATACTGTAGAAAAGAGTCAAGGGAGAAAATACAAAATCTGGCCTGTTCTCTTCCTGAGAAAGCAAACACATTTCATATTGGGTATCATGAGAATTAAATCAGTAACCTGGAAGGAGACAAAACACAGAAGACGAGGAAATGGTGAGGTGATAATGAAAGCCCCCAGGAACACAGACTGCCGCCATATGTATCGACACCTGACCGGAGAACTGTGGTGGACACAGCAGGACAGCCACTCTCTTTCTTTCATAAAGGCTGTCACTGCTCTACTCCTTTTGGATAAAACAGTCCCCTCTCTTGCCAGTTTAGCCTCCGCTACGGAATGAACCTCTAAATACCTTTATACATAGTAACCAGAAAAAATGTATTAAATCTAACCTATATTATTCATACTCATTTATTGTTAATTATCTTATTTTGTATAACTACTTATTAGAAAATCCACATGCAATATTTTTTTTTTAAATTGAGGTATATTTGGCACACAGTGTTATGTGTTAGTTTCAGATGGAGAAGATAACAGTTCACTTTTTTCCCGAGTTCTCCAAAGGGCCGAATTGTCATTAGCGGGCAAGGCAACAGCTGCTATGGGTGGCACGTGAACAACTGGGGAAACCAGTCATGGCTGGTTGGGTAAGGATTTCAAGGACATCTGCACCACCCTAGTCTTAAAAATTAGATAATGGGATAGATTTATCTGATCACTCTGGAAATGCCCAGGAATGTTTATGGATAGCAAGCTATTTTGTTGCCTTTTTAGTTTCACCCAAGATTTTTCTCAGCCCTTTCTGTTCTTGACTACTGAGAAAAAAGAAACTCCTTTGAGTTGAGTTTGTGGGTTACTCAAACTCAAACTGTCACTTTAAGAAGCACAGAAGCCAAAACTTATTTATTGCTAATTCACCCTCCCTTGCTAATGGCATTCACAATCTTCACTCTACTAATGGAGTTTTTAAAAGAAAAAATACTTCTTAGACCTGGATTTTTCTTCCAGGAATAATAATACGTTCTGGTTAGAAGAGAAAAAGGCACTGTCTTCTAATCCAACAAAAGGGGAAGAAATCCACTGAATTATTTATTCCTTATAAACCTTTAGATTTCAGAACTATGTTACTTATAAACCAACCAAAATTGGGCTGCTAAATTCTTAGAGTTAAAATGTGGCAAAAGCTTCGCAAACCAATTTACCAAATTGCACCTGCCAGTTTTCTCTTCCTACTTAGAGAATACAATATCCTTTGGAGCAAGGAACTAGGTACTGACAAATTAAATACCAACCATAAAATTTAAAGTCACTATGCAAAGTTGCTAAACTCATCACATAATTTTTCATCTGTCATATGCTCTCCTATATTAATAAGATATACAAGTTAGGCCACATGAATAAATTGTCATGTTCTGTTTAAGGGGAGTAAAGATACCAGAAAAGACTCCTGTCAAGGTCACAGTCTAGATGCAAACTTCTACAGCAAGGAGGCCATTTAATCTGAGAAACCATCTCAGACACTTCCCATACTCACTGCTCAAGAAATCAGAAATATTCAAGGAGATCTCTAAAGCATTCATTCGACCCTTTGTACTCAAGAAGTAGCCTTCCAAAAATTCCAATACTGGACTTGCATTAAAGAACTGAATTGTTTGCCTCAAGATGAAAAATTAGTGAATGCTGAGCACTTTAAAAAGACTTCAGGTACAGGTTAATTTGTCTCTCTTCACAATACTAACAAAATTCCAGATTTCCATGATATCATTCTAGGAAAAAAAGAATTTGCTGAATCTCAGCTCAGGATCTGGCGTAAGTTCACTCAAACTTCTGACCGGTGGGATAGTCAACTACACTATTGATAAAATATTTAATATACAACTCAGTTGTCAAAGTTCAGAAACATGTACCAGTGACCATGCAAGTGCTGCAATCACTCCACATTTGTAGAAAAGGATATGAATGTATCAAAATTTTAATAGCTATTCTTCTTATCAGGTTAAAAGGACTTAAAATGTACAAGGCAGGCGTGGCACTAAATCTGAAGAGAGTTTTCCCTCTGTTTAATACTACAAAGGTCTGTGGAGAAAGAAAAAGAGAAATTGTTAAAGCATGGGAATTACACCACACACAGCAACATTTTTATAGGCAAGAAATAACCTATATTACCAAATGTACTTGTAATTTTGACTTCCCAATTTGGTTTCTAAGGCAAGAAACCTTAAGGCACCGTATCTCTCTTTCTCCTCCCTCCCTCCCCTGCCCTAGATTATATACATAATACACAGTGGGCGCTGTCTTAGCAGTTTTGTACATTTCTATAAACTTCTTTCTTTCTTTCAGAAACAAGCCATGTGAATCATACCTAGGGCATCCTCTGCCAGCTTGGGACAAGATACCAAAGTTCATTAATTTAGGATTCGTTCACTCAACAAATGTTTCCTACTACGTCCCTACTGTTTCAGGCAATGTTCTCCGTGCTTAGGAACAGCAGGGAAAAGGCTACCATGGTGCAGGAAGCTTATGTTCTAATGGGGAAGACAGACAACAAATAAAAGAAATGTAACAAATAAGTAAATGATATACAATGTGGTAAGTGCTATGAGAAAAGGAGGAAGATGAGGGAAGGGGAGACATAGAGTGTTGGGGTCAGTGGATGGGACAATGGAGAGGTGCCTGTTTTAAAGGAGGTGGTCAGGGTAAGCCTACTGAGAAGAAAGAATTGAGCAGAGACTTGAAGTTAGTGAGAAGAACTCTTCATCCCACCAATATTTTCCTATCAAGTCTACTCTGACTTTTAAGAGTCTCCATGATCAGCCTTGCCAAAATCATTAAACCGTATTTCCCACCATGAATCTTCCTGTCTTGCCAAATAGCACATGTTATAGTAACTTATAACTTTGGCCTTTGCTTACATTGCTCATCCTACCCAGAATGTCTTTTCTTGTCTCATGAATTCAATTCAATCGAAGTACTTCTAGGCACCTATTTTGTGCTAAACTCTGGGTTACAAAACCGGATAAAATTGTACTTTTAGGGAAGACATATATGTAAACTAGTAATTATGATGCAGGGTAAATACAAAGTTCAATAACAAAAACATGTGTGATGTATGAGAGGCAGCGGGAGGGAGAGTTTTTTCCCCTTGGGTAGGGAATGAGCTGAAAGGTGTTCACCAAGGAAAGGTAACTAATACTTGGAAGGGGTTCCAGGGATACAAGGGGAAGAATTGGCAGATAAAGGGTGAAGGCTGGCAGGGAAAGGGAATAACAAAATGTACAGAGGCACAGTAGCACATATTGTGGGTCGTTCTCAGGGAGTGGACAGGTAGTTCAGTGTTGATGGAGGAGAAACAGAGAAGGGGTACAAAGGATTATGAAGCTGGAGATGTAGGGGCCTAGGAGACTGAGCTCCTAAGGAGACATGGCCAGTGGCAAGTACATAGCACTAGTTCCTTACTGTGCGGATAGAAGAGCAAGTGGTCAAATGTCAGCCATTTTAAGTAGGCTTTTTAAAAAAATGTAAAGCAATACATTCTTGTAATTATATATAAGACACAGAATACTTAAGTTCTATCTCGTTACCCAAAGAAAACCTTTGCTGCTTATATATCTTTTTTTTTTCATCTTTTCAGAACCTTCTTGTGTAAATACAAGCACACAGATATAGCCTTGAAAAGACTCTCTTTCTCTCAGATGGGATTGTACTATAAATACTCTCCTGCACCTTGCATTAAAAAAATGAACCCCCACAAAGAAAAGCCCAGGACCATATGGCTTCACTGATGAATTCTACCAAATGTTTAAAGAATTAATACCAATCCTTTGCAAACTCTTCCAAAAAATAGAAGAGGACACACTTCCCAACTCATTTTGTAAGGCCAGTATTGCCTTGATACAAAAGCAGAGAAAGGGGCAGCCTGGGTGGCTCAGCGGTTTAGCACCACCTTCAGCCCAGGGCCTGATCCTGGAGACCCGGGATCGAGTCCCACGTCAGGCTCCGGGCATAGAGCCTGCTCCTCCCTCTGCCTGTGTCTCTGCCTCTGTTATTTATTTATTCATGAGAGACACAGAGAGAGAGAGAGGCAGATACACAAGCAGAGGGAGAAGAAGGCTCCATGCACAGAGCCTGACGTGGGACTCGATCCCGGGACCCCGGGCTCATGCCCTGGGCTGCAGGCAGGTGCTAAACCACTGAGCCACCGGGGCTGCCCAATAAATAAATAAAATCTTAAAAAAAGAAAAAAAGCAGAGAAAGATATCACAAGAGAAAAAACCCACTATAATATCCCTGAATATAGACACAATGAATATAGACACAAATGCTTCAACAAAATACCAGCAAACTGAATCCAGCAGCGTATAAAAAGAATTATACGACATGATCAAGTGGGATTTATCCCCGAAATGCAAAGATGGTTTAATATGTGGAAATCAATCAATGTAATACAACATATTAATAAAATAAAGGCAATAACCACTTGATCATTTTAACAGATGCAGAAAAAGCATTCTACAAGGTCCAGTAATCTTTTATATAAAAAAAAAATCCAACAAACTAAAAACAGAAGGGAACTTCCTTAACCTGATAAAGAGCATTATGAAAAATCTATAGCTAACATCACATTTAATGATAAGACTGAAAGCCTTCTTCTTAAGATTAGGAACAAGACAAGGATGTCCCTCTCACCACTTCTATTCAACACTGTACTGGATGTTCTAGGCAAGGCAATTAAACAAGTAAAACTATTTCTATTTGCAGATCAAATAATCTTATATATGGAAAACTGTAAGGAATACATATAAACAAAACTATTAGAGCTCATAAACAAGTTGAGCATGGTTTCAAGATGCAAGATCAACATATAAAAATCCGTTGTATTTCTATACAGTATCAATAAACAATCCCAAAATTAGGAAATTTAAAAAAAACAACTCCGTTTATAAGAGGATCCAAAAGAACAAAATATTTAGGAACAAATGTAATAAAAGAAATATACACTGAAAACTACATCATTAAAAGAAATTAAAGAAGACCTTAACTAGTGGTCTCAAGGATCAGAAGATGTAATGTTGTTAAGATGGCAATACTCCCCCAACTAATCTACAAATTCAAAGCAATGTCAATCAAAATTTCAACTGCCTTTTTGGGCAGAAATTAACAAATTGAAAAACGCACGTTCAATTCGTATAGAAATGCAAGGGAACCAAAAGAGCCAAAACAATTTCAAAAAATAAAAAATTTGAGGACTCACACTTTATTGTTTCAAAGCTTACTACAAAGCTATAGTAATCAAGATTGTGTTATTAGCATAAGGATAACCATATCTATCAATAGAACAGAATTGAGAATTCAGAAATAAACCCACACAACTACATAAACTAATTTTTGACAAAGGTGCCAAGACAATTCAAAGGGGAAAGAGTAGCCTTTAATAATCAGTGGTGGGACGACCACATGCAAAAGAATGGATCAGACCTCTACTTCATACCTTATACAAAAATTAACTCAAAATGGATCAAAGACCTAAATGTAAGAGCTAAAGTCTAAAACTCTTAGAAGAAAACATAAGTGTTAATCTTCACATCTTTGGATTAGGCAATGGTGTCATACTTGTGACACCTAAAAGCACAAGCAACCAAATTAAAAAGATAAATTGGATTTCATCAAATTTAAAGAATTTTTTACAACAAATGACACTATCTAAAAGGTCAAAAAAAAAACCCCACAAAATGGGAAAAAAATATTTGCAAACTGTAAATCTAAGAAAGGTCTTAGCACTGAGACTAGAAAAGGAGTCTTAGAACTCAACAGTAAAAAGACAAATAATCCAATTTTAAAATAGACCTTTCTACAAAGCAGATAGACAAACAAACACTAGGCACATGAAAAGATGTTCAACATCATTAGTCATTAAGGAAATACAAATAAAACTACAATGAGACAGCACTTCACACCTACCAGGATGATCATAATGAAAAAAAAAACCCATGGAAAAGAACAAGCGTTGGCAATGATGTGGAGAAATTTGAACACTCACATATTACTGGCAGACTGTAAAAGGGTGCAGCCACTTTGGAAAACAATTTGGCAGTTCTTCAAAAGTTAAACACAGAGCTGCCATAGGACCCAGCAATTCCACTCCCAGGTATATGCCCAGGAGAGCTGAAAACAGGTATTCACACAAAAACTCATACACGAAGGTTCATACAAAAGCATTATTCAAAATACTGCAAAAGCAGAAACAACTCAAAATGTCCATCAATGATAGATGATTAAACGAAATGTGGTCTAACCATATAATGCGATATTATTCAGTCTTTAAAAGGAATGAGATCCATTTATATGTTACAATACAGATGAACCTTGAAGACACCGTGCTAAGTGAAATAAGGCAGACAGAAAAGGACAGATATATAAGTTTCACTTCTAGGAGGAACCTGGAATAGGTAGATTCGTAGAGATAGAAAGTAGAATGGAGTTTACCAGGTGCTAGAGGAGGGGGAATGGAGAGACTGTTAAATGGGTATAAGTCTCCCTTTGGGAAGATGAAAAAGCTCCAGAAACAGATAGTGGTGATGGCTGTACATCATGATATTTAGTATCACTGAATTGTGCACTTAAAAATGGCTAAGACGGTAAATTTTATGTTACATATACTTTAGCACAATAAAAATATATACATTATTATCTGAAGAGTGCCCAGTAAGGTATTATTGATAAATTTTTAAAAATCAGCTTTATTTGGATCCCTGGGTGGCGCAGTGGTTTGGCGCCTGTCTTTGGCCCGGGGTGCGATCCTGGAGACCCGGGATCGAATCCCACGTCAGGCTCCCGGTGCATGGAGCCTGCTTCTCCCTCTGCCTGTGTCTCTGCCTCTCTCTCTCTCTCTCTCTGTGACTGTCATAAATAAAAAAAAAAAATCAGCTTTATTCCAAGTCAAATAATAGAATTAAGAAAAGTAATATCCAAAAGTGGTTCCTTTTAGTTTTTATTTTTTTCCAAAAGTTCCATTTTGAACTTCAGAATGATTTGAGGGTGGGCAGCCTGGGTGGCTCAGTGGTTTAGCACCACCTTCAGCCCAGGACCTGATCCTGGAGACGTGGGATCAAGTCCTACGTCAGGCTCCCTGCATGGAGCCTGCTTCTCCTTCTGCCTGGTCTCTGCCTCTCTCTCTCCTCTCTGTGTATTCTCATGAATAAATAAAATCTTTTAAAAAAATGATGTGAGCAACTTTTTGAAAACTAAAGATATCTGGGCCCAGAAAAAAAGAAAGAAAGGAGGAAAGAAAGAAAGAAAGAAAGAAAGAAAGAAAGAAAGAAAGAAAGAAAGAAAGAAAAAGGAAAGAAAAGAAAAGAAAAAAGAAAAGAAAAGAAAAGAAAAAAGAAAAGAAAGAAGGAAGGAAGGAAGGAAAGAAAGAAAGAAAAGAAAGAAAATGAAAAATGGAGGCTTATATATTACAACATGGATAAACCTTGAAAATCTTTAAAAGAATTCAGACACAAAAGGTCACATACCATAGGATTCTATGAACATTACAAGAAATGTCCAGAATAGGCAGATCTATGACAGAAAGTTGGTTAGTCATTGCCTATGGCTGGATGGAGAGGAGAATGGGGAGTCACTGATAAGGGGTCTCTCTGGAATGATGAGAATGTTCTGGAATTAGTGATGACAAATGCACAACTCATGAACAAAACACCAATGAACTGAGCACTTTAAAATGGTGAACAGTCTAGCTTGTGAGTGATACCTCAGTAAAAAGCAAACACCACAGCAACAAAACAAAACAGAAAAACATTTAAGTATAAGACATAAAAATGTCTAAAGAATGATACCGCCAACATCTATGTACCCATCAGTTCCTGAAGAGATAACGCCCTGCCGGTGCTGCTCCTTCCTGCATGCTCTTCAAACATATCCCTTCTCCCCACAGAGGAAGCACGATTTTTAAATTGGTCCTAAGGTCCCACTTTTTAATGAAATATTCCCAATTAGTCTGAGCTCTCTTTTCTGAACTCTTCTTTTTTTAAAGATTTTATTTATTTCTTCATGAGAGACACAGAGAGAGAGGCAGAGACACAGGCAGAGGGAGAAGTGGGCTCCCTGCAGGGAGCCCGATATTGGACTTGATCCTGGGACTCCAGGATCATGTCCTGAGCCAAAGGTAGATGCTGAACCACTGAGCCACCCAGGCGCCCCCCTTTTCTGAACTCCTATTTATACTTGGGTTTTGTGCTTTTCTTTCCACTCTAAGTCTTTTTTTTTTTTTTTTTACCTTCTCTCTACCCCATCAGTTACCTCCACAACTAGATTCTACACTCTCAGAGGGCAGGAATCTCATATTTCTTCCCACAGTTCCAATAAGATTCAACCCATGCCATGTACTCCCAATAAACAGCTGCAGACAGATTTTTTTTTTTAAATCCTTTCCTGTCCTCTTCTAGTCTTTCCTTTCCTAATCTGGCAGTCATGTCTTTTTCTCGCAGTAGAAAAGCAGCGTTGGTGCTGAGCTACATACATTCTGGAAATGCTCAATTCCCCATCCCTAGTGTTTGAGACTGTATTGTGATAATGTTTTTCCTGTTACTAGAGGGTATTGTCTCTGGCAGGGCAGACTGAAGGAAAGCTGAATCCTAAAAGCAAGAGGAACCAGTAGACCTAGGGTTAAGCTCAAACAGGTTCAAAGGCTGGGTCTTCCATGTTCTGGTTACTCAAAGAAACGAAGACCCTGGGACTTTCCCGAAACCCCCTCTCTGAAGTACTTGTACGCCTCTAGGTTTCCATAGCAACTCCCTCTATGAAAATGCCAAGCCTTTTAAATACCTCCTCATTCAACCTCATATTTCCGTGAAGTATGGGTGAAGGAGGGATTATTATCCTCTGTGCATTTTACAAAAGCACAGGAGAGGGACGCCACCTATCAAAGGTCATGCAGCAAAGAGCAGTATATTATGCCAAGTTTAGAGCCTCTTTACAGCTTCTACTGTGCCAGGTTGAGAGGCAGTTTAGTGGCAATCTGGCAGAGAATGAAACTGGTATGGGGGATGGATTCTCTGGTGAATGAGAAATTCAAGCCCCTGGGGTACACTACATAAAAGCCTAAGCAGCAATGAAAGAAGCACTGGCCCATGTCCCAGGATCTAAAATCCACCAGGCCAGGCCTTTACAAAATCACCCACCTGCCTTAGAAGAAGACAGGTAACAAGACTTTTAAAAATAATGTACCCTGCATGCTCCATTTCTCTTATCTTTTAGTTTGATCATGGTGGAAAGACAGGTCTAGAGGTACCACTGAAGGTACTTCCCACCATAGGGTCAGTGTCTACACAGTAATAACTATCCGTTGCCCAGGTAATGAACAAATACTTGCATGTCTGAGGTGAGGGGCAAGGAGGAGAGGCAAAAGAAAACGAAGACAAAAAGAAACTGTAACTATTATTCTTGGTTGAGGAAAAACCAGGAGGCAGCTAGGATTCTGAATTAGTAAGCAATGAGTTGCCAAGGAAAGTAGGGATCTTTGGTGAGTTTAAAAACTATGGTTTTGGGATCCCTGGGTGGCTCAGCGGTTTAGCCCCTGCCTTCGGCCCAGGGCGTGATCCTGGAGTCCTGAGATCAAGTCTCACGTCAGGCTCCCTGCATGAAGCCTGCTTCTCCCTCTGCCTGTGTCTCTGCCTCTCTCTGTCTCTCATGAATAAATAAATAAAATCTTTTTAAAAAACCTATAGTTTTATAGGTATAAAGGCTTTAAGAATGTTTTATGTGGGGCAGCCCCGGTGGCTCAGCGGTTTAGCGCCGCCTACAGCTCAGGGCGTGATCCTGGAGACCCAGGATCGAGTTCCACATCAGGCTCCCTGCATGGAGCCTGCTTCTCCCTCTGCCTATGCTCTGCCTCTCTCTCTCCTCTCTGTGTATTCTCATGAATAAATAAATAAAATCTTTAAAAAAAAAAAGAATGTTTTATGTGTAAAGTAGAAATTTCATAATTAATTTAGGTATTGAATACTGCACATGGGGTAAAAATAGTTTATCAGCACTCCTTTCTAAATATTTACATCCTAGATCTCCATCAAGTATAAAAAGAAGGTATCTTTTTTTATTTAAAGAGAAATAAACTGCCTGCAGTGAAGAGGAATCCTCCCTACTTCCAGTAGCAGACTGTCTTATAATAAAACATACTTTATTACTAAAATAATTAGATTTACATATGCTTAATTTATTTTTTTATTTTTTTAAAGTTTTTATTTATTTATGATAGTCAGAGAGAGAGAGAGAGAGAGAGAGAGAGAGAGAGAGAGGCAGAGACATAGGCAGAGGGAGAAGCAGGCTCCATGCACTGAGAGCCCGACGTGGGATTCGATCCCGGGTCTCCAGGATCGCGCCCTGGGCCAAAGGCAGGCGCTAAACCGCTGCGCCATCCAGAGATCCTGATATGCTTAATTTATATGCAGTTCTTCCTAACTACATCTTTAGTATAACACAAGATGGTGCTTGGACTAACACAAGTACTCAAAGCTTAGGAATCTTCCTTTTGAAACTGGTATTTGCAGTGCTTACTTATGTGTCAAATAGCATAGTATCTATCAGGGGTCAGCAAATTTCTTTTGTAAAGAGCCACATAGTAGGCTCTGTAGGCCATACAGCCAACTCAACCCTGCCGCTGTGGTGCAAAAGCAACCAGAGACAACACGTAAACATATGGGAGTGTCTATGTTCCAATAAAACTTTACAGACAAGGAAATTTAAATTTCATATAATTTTCACACATCACAAAATCTTATTCTTCCTTTGACTTTTCTATCATCATTTAAAAGCGTACAAACCCTTCTGAACTCATGGGCCATACAACAACAAATGGCGGAGACGATGTGACCCATGGGGCACAGCTGGTTGGACTCTGACATGCTAATACCAGTTCCGGGCCAAGGCCAGACTGGCTGCATAGGAGTTATCTGAGTAGCCTTTTTTTTTAAAAAAAAAATGCAGATTCACAAGTCCTACCCCAGAGATTTGGGCTTCAATAAGCTGCAGAGGAATCCCTGCTCATGAGGATTTGGGAACCACCAGCTTATCTTCCATGTCACTAAAATGGTGGGGTTTTGAAACACCCGTCTTAAAACACTTGGGTTCTCCTGCTTCGCTGGCCTCTTCCTAGCTGTACGGCCCGGGCGAGCCACGGCCTCTCTCTGGATCTCATTTTCGTCATCTAAAAAATGAGAGAGAGGGCTGCCTGATGGGCGTGCCCAGGCCCTTTCCTGCTCTGACATCTGTGATTCTATGATTTAGAAAATATGCAGAAGCGTCCAAGATTAAGTGCAACAAAGCAGCAAGCCCTACTTTGAAGGAGAAAGCCTATTATTATTTATTCTTTCACATTACATCTTGGTAGGATTTTCATGAATTTCATGTGATACTCCATCAGGTTCACGGTCAACAGCATTTGATACCACCCTGAAAACTATACGTATGTGGCAGGGGGCAGCATGGAGAGGTCCCAGGGCAGATCTGCACCACGGGCTGCTTTCCTCGGGCTGCTTTCCTCTGCCCTGACTCCCCTGCTTCTATGCCCCATTCTCAGCAGAACGGTGAACAGGAGAGAGAGAATAAATCGGGATGACCGGTGATGGGCTGACTTTAAAAAAATTATAAAGTATTTTAAAGCCATATGCATGGCTAATAAAATCTCGGTAATCATCATTAACCTGCCGATAAGAATCCAGAAGAGGAGATTTATCCCTTGTTCAACACTGGATTCTTCAAAACCCAGGAAGAGTGGGAAGGACCGCAAGCTCTGGATTCTTACAAGAATATGTCTTAAGCAAGAATCACTTGGTGTCCATGAAGTCCAATAATATTTTACCTAATCTGTCTTAAATTAGATCTTTGTGAAGTAAATGAGTTAAAAGGAAAATTGAAATTGAATTGTGGTTTACTGCCCAAGGGGAAATATCAGTTTATAACAGCCACTGAATGCATTTGAGCACAAGGCCCATTAAGAGCAGTGGAACAGCTCTTAACGAGTTATGGCACGGAGCATTAATAA
Organism: Nyctereutes procyonoides; assembly: GCF_905146905.1. Lineage (NCBI taxonomy): Eukaryota > Metazoa > Chordata > Mammalia > Carnivora > Canidae > Nyctereutes > Nyctereutes procyonoides. Next base: position 2,762,755 of record NW_026575124.1, on the reverse strand, counting down.
ATATGTCATGCCGACATAAAATGAAACTTCTGAAAAGCACAGGCATTTCATTTCTAATTAGCAATGTGGGGCTTGGAGCACAGGATGGAGGAGCTTTGCCACTGGAATTCAGGGTAAGATGTATTCTCTTCAGGGTCTACCATAAGTGGAAGGGACATTGTGCATGGCCAGGTACAAGCACATTAAAAAAAATCCTAGCATGCTGCAAATGCAGTACAGTAAATGTACGCAGGTACCAAAGTATTGCAGCCAATTTAATGGCATTTTATCACCCTCTGCCCAGGACTGGATTCACTTTTTTAATCATACAAAAAGTATAGATTTAAATAATAAAGGGTGCACAAAATATGAAAGGACATTACGGAGAAGGGTACTCAGTGCAGGGGTGGAATATATTACAGACTAGAAAGCTTCTTGGAGAAAGGTTTCTTCTCCAGTCCCTGGTTTGCTGTGGACACATGGCCCAGGAGAGTGGCTCTCCCCTCAACCAAGTTCTCCCTTTCCTTGCGGGGTCATCATCTCCCCCAGGGCAAGGTACGCCGCAGGTACCGGATGACACGGAGGGACCCAGGGAGCGAGCCAATCTACAAGAGGGCAGCTGGGAACCAATATGCTTTGAGTCTCGCTAGCTAGAGCTGTTATTGACACTGACTTATGACTGTCTCCGGAGTCTGGCTACCAGATCTTAACTGTTCTGATCTCTAGGACTGCCCCGACCCTCTTGTTTTTATTTTAGTTTTTTTTTTTTTAATTTTTTTGACCCTCTTGTTTTTAGCTGACTTCTCTAGCCTTAAGTTCTTGCCTACCTCGACCTCCTATATGTATCTTATTCTCTCAGACCTATGTACCTCTTCTGAATGAGGCAACTGGCCAATTTAACTTATAATAGTTGTTAGCTCTTTCCCACCTAATTATAAATGGTTAATTTTGGGGACTTCTACTAGGGGCAAATCTTCTCTGCCTATTGGTTTTAGATTGTGCATGCACAGCCTTCTATCCAATAATAATACAAATACAGCTGATCTGCAGAGTAGCTACAGCAGGGACAACAGCAGCAGCCTGCTGTCCACCCACCAATAGCAACTTGGCATTCACTTCTGAGTAATGATCTACGGAGCCAATATAGCAGGCAACAAATCAATGTCCTTTCAAAGTTCCCCTATTTTAATAAAGGAAAATCTAATACTGAATCTAAACAGATTCTACTTCAAACTAGGAAGCTGTTGGGGAATAAATGACCTGCACTGTCAAAACGACTACACCATGTTGGAGAGTCCAGATGCCTTTCTTAATGCTAATCTGCTTAGTGGGTCCCTCAAGTGAAATCGCAATTATAGTCCCATGGGCCTCAGGAAAGGCTCTAGCAAAGGCACAACTGGCCTGAATTTCTTCAGTACCTGTATCCTGTATCCTGGTCCTAAGCTGCCTTTTAGAAATATTGAACTAAAGCGGGACATGAAACATGGACAAATTCTTTTCCTTTAGGCTTGTACTCCTATTTGAACTACGAATATTATTTTATTTCTTTGTTATTTTATTTCTTTTTAAGTAGGCTCCACAAACACGGGGCTTGAACTTACAACCCTGAGATCAAGACCTGAGCTGAGATCAAGAGTTGGATGCTTAATCAACTGAGCCACCCAGATAGCTCTATGAATATACAGAGCCCTCTTTTTCTAAGTCTCTATTCCACTACACAGAGGATCGGGCAAGAGAGACCTCTAAGTCCCATATTTATGTTTTTATTGCTGTTGGTCATTAACAATTGTATCTATGAGCCTATCTGAGGAATAACATTGAGCATGAAGTATTTACTGTGCGGCCAACACCCTACCCTACTAAGATGCCGATACAGTACCTGTCTCATGGCAACCACTCCAGGAGGTAGGTAGGTACTATTTTATAGATGATGAAATTGAAGTAGAAAGGTCAAGTAACTTTCTTAAAACCACAAAGTTATTTATTAAGAGGCAAAACTTAGAATTGAGCTGAGGCGGCCTAACATCAAAGCCTATGCTCTTCACATCATAAGGTGATTTTTAAAAAGCTTCAAAAAATCTAACTACTCACTCTACAGGCAAGAAACCAAGCACAGAGACCTCTGCTCACTACAGAGCTGAGAGCTACTAGGGCCCAGGTCTCCTGGCGTCTGATCCTGAATACTGTTTACACCAGGTCATCCACTCCACTCCCCCAATCCTTGGGTCAGTGAAGGAATCTTTCTGACTTAATACCTGTAAGTCTGGCAAAAGGAAAACCCTTGCATATGCGTCAGAGATCATAGTAGCTGGTTACGGTTATGGTCTTTTTCCCAAGTGAAGCTGGATGAAGGTGCTGCTGACGCCACATCTACCTGTGGCTTTATTGTTTGCCAGGTGCTTCTGCATACGCTTTCTCATTTGGTCTGACCTCATGCCCTCCAACCCACATCTGGGGCAGCTGACGCCCTTTCTGCCCACATCCGGGTCACAGGAAGCCATTCCCGACAGAACTGAGGCACTGCACAGCTGCTTCCGTGCTGAGCCAGCATCACGCCACTCCCTAGAGCCGGGCAGCTCTGAACCTCCTACATGGCCACTCCTCACTGCCCTTCAATATGGACTTGCCTTTGATCTCCTTCCCCTTTACCCTCTTAGGGTACACAGACTGCAGCTGCTCCAGGGCAAAGCAAAATGCACAATCATTAATATCAACTCCTCTAATCACTGTATTCACATTCCAGAATATTCTATATTCTTGTTCTCCTCTCTCTTAGAAAGCAGCAGAGCAGAGTGGTTTCTATAGAGGCTCTGAGGCCACAAAGACCTGGATTCAAGACACAGCTCCATTGCTTATTAGCTGTCATGATCTTTGTCAACTTATTGCTAAGACCCAGTTTTCTTACTGATAGAGATAATGACTAATAGTACCTACTTTATCAGATTATGAGAATTAAATGAAGGTTCACCAAAAGTGCTTACTACAGTGCTTGGCACAGAACAAACCTTCAATGAATGGGATTCTGATGCTGTCGTGCCCATCACAGACTACTGCCACTCCTGCTCTTTGGCTCCCAACATGGGATGTCCATAAGGAAACCCGAGGGCTACTGTTCATGGTGGTATTCACACACTTGGCATGAGTCAGTAGGATAAGGTAAACCAAGTATTCAGAGTCACTAGGAGACACCTGTATGGCTGCACTGGCTCAAGATGGGCCTCAGAGCTTATGCCAGACGTGAGAACTCTGGAGGTGGGAGAAAATAAACACAGCTTAGTACGCACGCATTGGGTTCCAAGCTGCCTCTCCACCTTTGGATCATCTCTTGGCAAACTACACTCCATGCTCTCATCACAGCTAAATTCACTGCTTGAAACAATCCAGCCTTCCCCATGCTTCTCTGCCTTTCCTAGTGCCGGTCTTTATACCCAAACTACTCTTTCTTCCCTTTTCCAACAGGTGATTTTTTTTTTTTACCATATTTTAATACTTTAAGGTCCATTCAACTATCACCCCTTCTCCTCCTCTCTGCAGATAGCTCATTCAAATCTCTGAAACAGAATTATCCTTCCTTCCTGTGTGTCTCCACTCAGCACTTACTTTGATTAGGGCAGTTCATGTAGTGTTGTCATTTTTGTGTATACATATGTACCTCTCACTGGACTCTGAGATCCCTTTATTAAAGGCAGGGCTATAGCATCCAGCTGCTGTCTCTCAGTTTAGCAAGCAGAATATAGAATATGATGCCCATCTGGCACAAGGTAGAGAATTCATGCATGGGTACTGAATATATGAATGAATCTCTTAGACATGAGAAAATGATACTTGCCATACAAACTACACAACTAACCTATAACTGTATACAACTTTCTGCTAGGTTTCCACTCTTTAGCTCATCCACCCATAAGAATTATTTGTTGTAGTTTGGAAAGTCTTCTCATCTTTTCTGTGCCTTAGATATCATGCTAAAGATACAGACTGAATCAAATGCACTAAAAACAAAAACAAAATGCCATATACTAACTTCATATTGAGGCAGTATAAAATGATAGAAAATTATCTAAAAGTGGTAATAGAAAAGAAAAACAACAAATCAGTCTGCAGCATATACTATAGACGATATGGTATGGCAGAAAGACCATGAATGTTATTAGATCACACATCCCTGCAGCTGAAATCTGGCTCTACCACACACTAGCTGAGGGCATTTGAGCATATAAGATTTCTGAGCCACAATATTTCCTTACTTATAAAAACATGCAACCTTCTACTGACAGCTCCCTAATGTTGCTAACCCTTAAGGACTGCAAAAAATTGAGGATTCAACAATGGTATCTAGAATTTGGGTGGTGTCATCCACTAATAGCAGATGAAAGGAGGAGGTTTGAGGGGAGAAATGAGTTCAAAATTGAACACACTGAGTTACCTGTGGGAAACCCAGCTAAAGATGCTTGGCAAGGTGCCAGATGTTAAGGTGTGTTCCAGGCTGGAGATATAGATTCAAGAGTACTGAGAGAATGGATGACATCACCCGGGGAGAGTGTGCCAAATGAGAGGAACACGGGCCAGGTACGGAACCGAGGAGAACACCACAATTTAAGGGAGAAGTGCAGGAAATGGAAGAGAAGGAATAATCGGAGATATATGGAGAATTAAGCCAAGGAAGAAAAGAGCTGCAAAAATTAGTAAGTCATCAACAGTATCAACAGCTGAGAGGTTTGGTGGGATAAGAAGTGAAATAATGTCTGATAAATTTGGCAATTTGACACCACAGAGGATCTTATCTTGAGAATGTCAGCAGAGAAGTGAGGATGCAGAGTCAGGCTGCAAGGATGGGGAAGTGGGTGGGAGGTGTGCAGGTAGTGAGAATGAGTAAAGGCTACTCTTTACAAGCTTCAACAGCAGAAGAGAGGTTAGACTAGCTGGCAATGTGGGCTCAAGTGAGGGCTTGTTAGAATGGGAGAGGCTTTGGGAGTGTTGATAGGCTGAGGGGAAGGAACCAGGATGAAAAGGGAAAGACTGACAGACCAGAAAGTGAAGTTCTAGAGAAGGTTGGAAGGCATGGGTGGGGACAAAGACACAGGGAGAGGGACTGGCCTTGAGCAGTAGCCAGGGGACCTCAACCTCTGAAACTGGAAGGATCTTTTATTCAAACTTGATTCCACAGGCCAAACTTAGCAACCTGAACAAAGCGTCTGGAATAGGAGGAGTGCCTCTTCAGAGCCCATATTGAAAACTCTACTGCTAGGTCCAGAGTTGGCAGAAATTGTCATGTAATGGGGCAATCCTAATCTTGAGTTGTGTCAAACAGGCTTAAATGTAAAGAACAACATGTAAACAATTTACAACCCATGTGAATTTGGAAAACAATTAGTAAGAAAAGCATTCCTTTTATGCTCTTTGACTAAGAAAGCATTTAAAATATGGTTAATTATTGTCAGAAGATGATCAATGTCATTGTGATTTGAGACATCCTCCAACATTTCAAAGGCCATTATTAACAAACCCATTCAAGGGGATCCCTGGGTGGTTCAGAGGTTTAGCGTGTGCCTTCAGCCCAGGCGATCCTGGGGTCCCGGAATTGGGATGAGTCCCACATTGGGCTCCCTGCAGGGAGCCTGCTTCTCCCTCTGCCTATGTCTCTGCCTCTCTCTGTCTCTCATAAATAAATAAATAAATAAATAAATAAATAAATAAATAAATAAATAAATAAATAAAATCTTAAAAAAAACATTCAACAGGTCAATTTTTATTAAAATAAAAATATTTCACAACCCTGGAGAAACTATCAGAGACTAAATCCTAAAACTATCAATCAGTGGGATTTTATGGCTGAGGTGATTAGCTACTAACACACATTCTACAATTCAGGTGTAAAGTGTCTCTTCTATACCAACATGGCTCAGAACTTTGGAACTGCAACTTAGCACTCATGCAAGGAGTTGAAAAGACCTGAGGCTCTTTTCTGGAGCAAATGCTAGGCTCATCTGCAAGTCCCCCTATGACTCACACTGATATTAAAATATATTGGACTCCTGCCTATTTAAAATCGAAGACTGGCAAAATCTTCAACAGAGTGACAATACTGGCTTTTAAGTACCTCAGGATATCTGCATTATGAGTCCTTTTAAAGATTATTTAATGCTTGCTAAAGGCCTATTTAAGACGCTGAATATTTAGACAGCATGTATTCTTAGATTCTTCTGTATTCTCCAGGTTTAGTCTCTTACCAAGTTAGAGCACCACAACCTCTCAAGTACCTGGAACATATTATCTTCAATGCACATATCATTAACTGTAATGATTTATTTCTTTACTTGTTTATTGTCTGTCTGCCCAATGAAAACTAAGTTCCAGGAGTAGCATAAAGAGCTTGTCTGTTTTGTTCCCGAGGGCATGAAACAGAGCCTGGGCATATAGAAAACACTCAATAACAATTTATCAAATTATCAAATGAATGATTGAATGCTAGACTCTGTCCTTAACCCCCTACAATCAATCACACAATCCTATCAACTTATCTCTATAACAACTCTTGACTTCAACCACTGCCCTTTCTTTTCACTTCTACCATTATACTTTGGACCCCAATGCCTCACAGCTGGTCTGTGTCCACTCTATATACCACATTCACCTCCCTAAAGCACTGCTTTGATCACATATCTGCACTCCCCAACATCGTCAGCAGTTCTCTGCTGCTTATCAAGTAAAGACCAAACTTCCGGGCACCTGGGTGGCTCAGTGGTTGAGCAACTGCCTTCGGCTCAGGTAGTGATCCTGGGATCCTGGGATCGAGTTCCGCATCAGATACCCTGCATGGAGCCTTTTTTTCTCCCTTTGCCTATGTCTCTGTCTTTCTTTGTCTCTCATGAATAAATAAAATCTTAAAAAAAATTTTTTTTTAAAGGCCAAACTTCCTAGTCTCACACTGAGTCCTCCATGATCTGGCTCCAGCTCTCCCTCCCCAGCCTCATCTCCCACAGCTCCTCCTAATTCATTTCCCCATATTCCAGTCAAATCAGACTACTCAGCTTTTTCTTCCATTGTCCTACGCTCTTGTCCTTGTCTCTGACCCTTTGCTCGTATTGTTCTTTCTGCCTAGAATGTTCCAGTGTAATCTTTTTTTCTATATAGCCCAAAGCCTGATTCAAATACTACCCTTCCTATGAAGTCAGTAAGGCCCTTTCTGGGGCTCCCTTACCAAAACTTGTATCACACTGTAGAACACTGCCATGTTATAAGCTACATAAGGGTAAAGAATGGACTTATTAATCTTTGTATCCCCAAGAGAACCCAGAAAACCTCCTGCTCCTAATGCCTCACATAAAGAAAGTACTCAAGAAGTATTTTTGTTGAATAAATGGGTCATGTTCTATATGAGGCAACCCAAACTGGTATATGTTCCAATGTCAATTTCTCTCATTTCCTTTAAAATCAGTTAATACAGGGGGCGTAAGCCAACTCACACAGCCAAGAAAGAAGCAAAACAATAAAGGTAGACATGACAGGACAACTTACGATATTCAGGAAATAACATCCTTTATATAATACACACATGATACCAATAAACTAAGAAGAGATTCAAGCACTGGGTGGAAGCTATTAACCCATGATCTTTGATAAAGTCTTTTCTAATTCTAGTATCTACAAGAGGAGAAATAAAACTGGTGGCACTTAACAATGGTTATCCAGCCCTCTGCAAATATCTAAAATGTCAGGAAAACTATTTCCTGTTCTACTTCTTCAGCCCCTAAAGGAAACTAATTCTTTCGGAAAGGAAAGGATTCACTAGTAAATCAGTCTCTTTTCCCCTCTGGAGTTCAATTCATTTTGGTCAATGGAAAAGTTTTTATTAGAAAAAATATCATAATGTCATCTTTCATGTTCAAAGCACTTAGAAAAGTACATAGTGTTTTTATATGCATTATCTTCTAAGATTAATTTATTCAACAGATATGGATTGAGCACTTACTATGGGGCAGACATTGCTCTAGCTGATGAGCACACAAGAGGATGAACAATAAACAGATAAAAATATGGAAGGTGTTGCTAAGTGCTACAGAGAAAAATGAATCAGGGTTGGCACAATAGGCTGTTTCATGTTATGCAGGGTAATCAAGAAATGATCTTCACAACAACCTGGCAAAATAGGTAGGATATTAGCTATTAGCATAATCTTAATTTCCCAGATTAGGGAAACTGACACCCTGAATGGTTAAGTGACATGCTCAAGGTCACTTGGAAAGATGGGGATGGGAGAAACCAGATTTCCCAAAACATGGTCTATTGCTAAGGTTTTAAAGAGGATTTGGGTGTAGCCCGGGTGGCTCAGCGGTTTAGCACCGTCTTAGGCCCAGGGTGTGATCCTGGAGACCCGGGATCCAGTCCCCAGGCTCTGTGCATGGAGCCTGCTTCTCCCTCTGCCTGTGTCTCTGCCTCTCTCTCTCTCTCTGTGTCTCTCATGAATAAATAAATAAAATCTTTAAAAATAAATAAATAAAGAGGATTTGGACTTGGGAATATGCAACTAAATTCCTTCCCCTCTAGAGAATGCTGCTTAGAAAGTAGAAAAGAAGCGCATATACACATACTGTTAACTCATCACTTTGACAATGGCCTGCCTCCCACTGGTGCATAATCATTTGCTTCACCTTGATTTGGGAAATAAAGTAACAGAAACACCATTTTTTAATATTGTTGCAAAATGACTTTTTAAAAACAAAATAAAGTTTTAAAATGTGTAGTTTTTATTTAGAACAGAAAGGAGCATGTAGGCTTATTGTGCAAAAGCAGGCAATGCAACACCTCATTAGCAATACTTCAAATCACACCTAATGAACATAAACTCTCCTTTAGCAACCTGTCTCTGTTCTGCACACCTGTTGAAAAGTGTGTGAAAATAGATTCAGCAAGGATTTTCTGCCAGGAGCGCATGGGACTGCATGTGCGTGTGTGCCCATGCGTATGGAGAAAACTGTAAACATTGCAGGGAACAAGATGCCATGCTATAGCTAATGTGAATTAAATCTAAAAACCACTTCTTAGTAAAGGTAGAGGCTGAAGACCTTCATGAATTATAGAAACTCAGAAGGAGGAGGAATCCGTTCTGGTGCAGAGCATCAAGTCAGGCTTTAAGGAAGAAGAGGCCCAAGGGAAAAAAAAAAAAAAAAGAAGAGGCCCTAGGGCCTGGACGAATGGATCGAGTGTCAAAAGGTGAAATTAAAGGACAGTATTTTCTAAGAGGTGGGAATGGAGACCAAGAGGCAGGGGACACGAGGGAAACAGTAGTCTGCCACAGCTAAAATATGCAAAAGACCTATGTGTGAAATACAATTAGAAGGATATAGATATAGGCCCAACTCCTATCTTGCATATAATAGGTAAGGAAATTGAAGCCCAGAGAAATTTGGCTGATTTGGCCAAAGGCAAACAAGGGGGAAAAGAACAGCCCCGGTGGAAAGGAAATTTTTATATTGCCAGTCTTTTGGCTATCCCATTCCGTGGGTAGGCTGGGGGACTGGGACAGGTAGGAGATTATTTTTCTCTTTAAACGTAAAAATATGGGGGTTCCTGGTGGCTCAATGGGTTAAATGTCTGACTCTTGATTTTGGCTCAGGTCATGATCTCAGGGTTGTGAGACTGAGCTTCACAACGGGCTCTGTGCTCAGCGAGGAGTCTGCTTGACCCTTTCCTTCTGCCCCTCCCTCTAGAAAGAAACAAAAAAGTAAAGTAAAAATATGTAGGGAGGTTAAATAAATTGCCTTGAGATTACATGTCCAGCTGAATAGTTCCAGTTGTACTGACACTGAGCCTAGGTCTCTGGAACAGCTTGTCCAGGGCTGCTAGATTATTCAGCTCCTTCACTAGAGAAGATAAAATACTAGAGCTAATGCAGACACCATCCTTTCTCTCAGGAGCACTGCACCTTACAGGACCCATCCTAAAAAAGGATTTTTGAACCATAGGGATTATCAGGGATATGAATGAAAAAGCAGGTTCTTCTTCTCATCTCTGAATTTGCCTGCCTAGCTTCAGAAGAACTGAGCCAATGAAGCTGAGGATTAATAAAACATAAGAAAAGTGGAGCACCAGAAATGTGTTGTAACAAACTAAGAGTTAGGAGGCATAGGTTCTAGTCCTGGCTCCACCACACATGATATTGTTAGCTTTTTTTTTTTTTTTTTTTTTTTGGAAGAAGGGCTATACATACTTTTTTTCAAAGATTTTATTTATTTGAGAGAGTGAGAGAGAGAGAGCTCATGCAGGAGTGGGGGGTCAGGGTGTGGGGAAGAACAGAGTCAGAGAAAAAAGCTGACTCCCCGCTGGGCAGGGAGCCCTAAAGCAGGGCTTGATCTCCCAAGATCCTGAGATCAGGTCCCAAGACCTGAGCCGAAGACAGATGCTTAACAGAAGGAGTCACACAAGCATGTTGGCTTTTTACTAGTATTTCCGCTTATTAAATTTATAAAAGGAGGAGGCTGAATTAGCTGATGTCTGAGGCTACAATATTCTAATTTTCTAATTCTAGGTAAACTGCAATTTGCAGGAAAAGAGACATGAAGAGTTGAAGGTAAATTGAACTTTGGGAAATCACATATAATTTTTTAATGCAATAGGCATGTGTCCTACTTAAAGGCACATCAGTCCATCCTGTAATTTAGATTTTTGTTTATAGGACTTTCTTATAAGAGGGTACACCCACTGAACAAAAAGGACACATAGATCAATTACACATTTAAGAAGTGGGAAAAGAAGTAGGAATCAACTCTAAAGGCCTTTTTCAACTGAATCCACAGACTTTCTTGCTGCCCACTTAAGACAGTTATCATGCATATACATGGCCATTTGAATCAACAAGTTATTAATAAGAACTGGAGAGACAGAAAGACACTTCAAGTAACAGAAAGTCCTTGATTTGATTTATTTAAAAAAGCATGGAAGAGGGAGAGATGAATTGAGAATTTATACTGATAAAATGTAAGATTCTATAGCATGAAAGAAGAGAAAAAAATAACAAAATGAAAACTTCAATAGGCTTAAGAAAAGAGCAGAAAGAAAACCAAGAACAAAGGCATTCAGAAGAGTTCAGGTTCCTTAGAATATCTAATTGTTTCTGCCAAAATATACATATAAAGAAATTCTGGAAAAACCCTCCCAACAGTGGTTACCTGTTCAGGGAGACAGGAAGCAAGCAGATTAGGGAGAGGTGTAAAGAGGAGACTTTTTACTGAATATGTTCAAATGACTCTTTAACCACGTAGCTATATAACTTATTTTTATTTAATTCAAAAATTAAATAAATATATAAATATAAATGTCCCTTAAATTCAATTATTTGCAAGCAACAGTTGAAATACAAGAGAGCCAACGAAAGGAGACATTAGAACAAAGTACCAAGAGGTAAAGAAAATGCTACAGCACTGGGAGGTTGGAAGAAATCCAAAGAGAGGATAATCTAGACTGTTTTCAGGGACCAGCTGGAGGTGAAATACAACATGGACAATACTGCTGAGGGCCTCAAGAAGCTTATGATAGCTCAAACCAGCACCAGCTGGTACAAGAATATCTTGAAAATACAACACACAGGTTTATGTCCCTGTGTGCCTGGACAATGTGAAATCCACAACGGGATGAAACCAGGACTCTACTAACAGGGAAGTAGTTTTCTTTCACCCTCTCAAATAGAGGGATTGAAATGAGAAACCAGTGTTTCTCAATTGGGAGCCACAAAAATGATTAATTAGGTAGAAGATGAATGTGACCTATAAGGAAAAGATAAAGAAATCCATTTGCATCATTTAGCAAAGAAATTCTCTTTTGCAAGAATTCTTTAAGGCAGTCCATGAGAAACAAACGCAGGGGAATGTCCTCTTAAAGTCATTTATACTCTCAGTATTTTTTGATTTGTGGGTTAATTCCCAGTGTGCTTCCTTGTAAAGGAGACCTTGCTAATTTGGCCTAGTGAAAGGCCTAGTTAGTAAGAAGTATTAGTAGTGCCAGTGAAGATTTGCAAATAAACATGAGCAAGCATATCATTAATCAACTAAAAAAATCCCTTGCTTTACGGTGCCTGACTAGCTCAGTTGAAGCATGTGACTCTTGATTTTGGGTTTTAAGTTTGAGCTCTATGTTGGGTGTAGAGATTACTTAAAAATAAAACCTTAAAAAAAAATCCCTTGATTAATAGTACAATTAGTACTTCTAAAGTGCTACTAATGTTCTTTCTTGTCATGAGTGTTTGTTTGCTTTCTAGTAATCATTAATCTATGCATTTATGAACTTCTCTGCATGGTGGTATGTTTCATAATCAAAAAAAAAAAGATTAGCAAAAAAAATACGACTAAAATTACCCTTTCTACAAACTATCTACACTTGTGGGGAGGACAAAGGTTGAAGTCAGACTATCATGAAGAACCAGTCCTTTAATGGAGCTCCATCAACATCTGTCCTACTCAAGGATTGATACCTATCAGGGCCAGAGATCTACCCTCTCTGAGGCCTTACTCCCGATCCAGGGCCACTGAAATCTGAGGCATTAGGAGAAAACAGGCTATCCATAGGGCAAGAACCAGGGGGAAAAAGCATGCAAAGGGAAACTGGCTCTGACAACCAACAGTTCTATGTATTCTTCATATATTAAGTCAGGTTAAGAAAGGGAGATTTAATTTGCATTTGAGTTTAAAAAAATAAATATTTCAAATAAAAGCAAAGAAGTTTTAGCCACCTGAAAGGCCAGGGTCCAAAGAACTTTACTTATCTTATTGCTATAAGAGTACTTTCTGAAAAAGATACACCATTGGCCAACTCACTAAATAGGCACAACCAAACTCTGTGATTTGTCATCACCTTGTACCTCTTCTAAGATCATGGATGCAAGGGTAGGAAAGAATAAGAAAACATTTCTAAAAATATTTCAAAATTTTACAATGAATGGATTTTTTTTTCTAAAAATAGATCAAGATTCCATGTTCCTTATTCACTAACTCAGAAAGTTACAGCCTACCTCCTTCCTCACCCATCTTCCCCTCTCAGCAAAGGCACAGATTACAAAGTTAGACTTTAAAAAAAGGAAGAGTAAATGAGGAAATCAATGAATGTTTATGTAAACTACTCAGTTCCAGAACTTGATGTGTGAAAAAGTCCTTAGAAATTCTGTCCAACTTCTCAGTTCTAGATGAGAAAATTTAGGCCTAGAGAGGTGATGTGTTTTGCTAAAGCACATGGTCTAGTTTTGAGAAGTTTTTTCCTTTATTTACAACTTTCTTTTCCTATAATCTATTTGCGGTAGCTTGAACACCATACACACAAAGAGAAATACAGATAATAAACATGGTGAATTACAGTAGATTCAGGACTTCTTCTAGTCTACCGTTATTTGTATCATATCATGCTTTGTTTCTGAAACTCTGTATTTCTCAGGGGAAGATACAGGGTCCTGTTGCCACCTTTTTTGTTTGTTTGTTTGCCACTTTTTTCTATTATGGAGCTGTCCTGAGCTGCAACAGGAGTGAGTGAAGGACCATTTTGTGTAGACACTGTCATAACTGCTTTTGCCATCCTGAACCAAAAATGCCTCCACAACTATAGCTAGGTCAAGAGATCAACTGGTCTCATCTTACTTCTGTCCCGTTATTAAGCCAAGAAACTAAAATTTCCCCCAAATTAAAAGATTGAAAGACGAGTTAATTGGAGTTTATGAGGCAGTTTTGGTAATAAAGACAATTTAGGTAAGCTTTATATTTATGAATATGTAATTACACAAAGCCTTTCCTTCCCTCATCTGGAAACACCTATCAATCTACTTCTTTAACTGACATTTATCAAATCAGGGACCCATAAAATGGAGTCTGAAATCATTCCTCAGTACGCAATGGCTCATTAGTTGGCTGGTGGATTTAACCAGGGGGCATTGCTTCTCCACCTGTTGCCTTGTTTCAAAAGATACTCATGAGAAAGGAACCCTCGGTGTGGTCAAATATTTGTTAGGGGAGTTTGAAACTCTTGGTCAAATGAAGACTGGTATTATTTCACTTGTGCTTTTTACTGGCAGGAATAACAGAACTGACTCTAATATAAGGATGAGTGGTGGCTCAATCCAGACAACTGAGTAACAAGGCCAAAGACTTGGTCTCCTCACTGGCCTGGTTTGGTTTACCTTATTCTATTCCTGTCCCCAACAGCTATGACCTAATGTCACCAAGGGACAGAGGAAGTTCTGATCCATAAACTCCTCTATATTAACAATAGGCTTTGTTGATATTGTAATAGTTACATCATCTTTACATTTAAAGATAAAATTCTGAATGTATATGGGAGAGAGATTTTACCCGCCTATAACATCTTTCACCATGCCATCTTTCTTGGACTCATTTAATAGAGTCCCATTTCATTTATGTTCTATTTTTTTTTTTTAAATCTGTTTTCATCTTTTTTTTCTGATCTGGCCTGGAGCCAAAAACAGAAGTCTTATTAACAGAGACAAGAAGTGTCAAGACCCATAAATGAGCCTGAGCAGCAATTAAACTGAAAAATAAACCCCATTAACCAGAACTGAAACAAAAGGTTAACTACTTATCCAAACTTGGGCAAAGGGACAGTTCTTTCTCCCCCGCCTCCCCTAAGCCTGTTAGGAAAGGGGTTTCTGAAGCTGTGCCGCATCCTCCTCCAACTCACTTTCTGCGTCAAATAGTATGGGTCAAAGTCCTCCAGGGGAACTGCAACCAGGCCTTGTGGGATGTCCCCATAGATGAAAGGCAAACTCTTCCCTGCTTCCAGGTCACTGTTTGGCTTGGGCTTGCTATCCTCATCGTCTTCCCGATGACTGCCTTCGGCCTTTGGCGGTTTCTTGAGCTTGCTCTCAGCAATGCGCCTCTCGATGTTTGCCAGTGACTCAGGGGTGAAAGGCTTGAAACTATCGGGGCCTGGTGGTGCAAGCAGCCGCGCTGCCATCTTCTCATCCTGCAGCAGCTTCGTTAGTTATGCTGCGTCCGGGACAGGTCAGCTCTGGAAGAAACGGCAACACAGACAGCAGTAATCAATCGCTGCTCTGAAAAGAGGCCAGACCAAACCATCTCACTCTCGACCTTTATTCACAACCTCTGCAACACATAGTTTCTTCCGTGACACGGTTATTTTTCTCTTCAGAAAATCTGTGGTGTGAATGGGCTGGGTGATGTCCATAAGCACCCCCAGGGGACTGGCTAGCCAGGGAGATCTAAAGATGGGAGGCTCCCGGACTGCTAGTTTTTCTTACTTTACTTAGTTGCAACTCCACTGTTTGCAATCATACAAACTACGAAGGTACATTCCACACCCTCAAGGAACTTCTATTCTGAACTAATAAGGCATATTTAACATTACCCAGGGGCCCGTGCTAGCTCTGGAATCCTTATATGCTCAAGTCACCTTCCTTTCCTGGAACTCTATTCCCTAAAGAAATATTCTTCCTTCCAAATACAACACAAGGGCAAACTGTCACTCCTTTAAATTTCAGTTTCTGAAAATACTAAACCCTTCAAAACACTGGAGGCACAAAATATAGATAAAATAGACTCCATTTACTTCGGCTCTTCCACTTCAAGTTATTTTTCAATTCACCAAGATGTGTAAAATCCATCTGGTATAAAAGTCCAGAAGTACCTCTTTGATGATGGAGATCCTGCCAGGGACAACCGGGGGTGGGGCGAGGGGAAGCAAATGGCAGAGGAATCTCGGAGAATTTCCTCTGAAGCAACAGCACTGCAGTGCCTGCAGCAGGGTGAAGGATGGCAGGAAGGCCTGCGTGCAGCCCAGAGGGGCTCAAACTAGGAAGGACAGAAATGAGAACAGGACAAAAAACCAAACTTCCCTTCTAAAAGGAAAAGTGAAGTAGGGCCATCCTAGAGGCAATGATTTCTAAGCATGGGATTTGAAAAGTCCATTTCCATGTTTACACAGAGCCCTGGGTTATTTAAAACACATCTTGAAGGCACCTGGGTGGCTCAGTTGGTTAAACACCTGACTATTGATTTTGGCTCAGGTCATGATCTCAGCCCCACGTCAGGCTCCACACTCAGCGCAGAGTCTGCCTGAGATTCTCTCCCTCTCCCTCTCACATGGTTCACACTCTCTCTCAATAAATAAATAAATAAAACTTTAAACAAGACAAAAGACACTTTGAAACAGGGGGATCGCTAACATCAAACACAATAGTGCTTGGTGCCTGCCATAAAAGGACCTGAGCAGGTGAGTCTTACCACGAAAGCTGTAGGGCTTTACCAGCATTTCATCTGGTACTTACGGTGCTGCTTTTGCCTTTCGTTTTGTGAGCTCCACAGAGACAATCGGGAAATTTTTTTTTTTAAGGCTAAAGCGTGTTCTTTCCCTCCTACTTAGCCCTCAGGGTCCACTTCAAGGCAAGTATCCATAAAACTCAAGCCTCCTCAAGAGAACAGTAGTAGAGTTAACTCTAAATAATTTGAGAGTGAAATACCCAAGGGCTCCTTTCATAATCGCACCCGCAGAGATCCCAGATTTCTCTAGTGGTGGTGATTGCTAAGGGTTGCAAAGGCAGTGTGCAGTGTCTCCGTGTGGGCTGGTCAGCTCACTCCCTTACAGCATGGGACTAATGAGGCTCGAACCACAAGTCTGCCCCCATGAAGACCAAAGAGCTTGGCGCTGGACTGAAGAAAAAAAAAAACAAAACAAAACAATGCTCCGTACACCGTGGGGTCCAAGAAATCATTTTCACATACGATGCCCAGAATTTTTGAGATGCAAGGGATTTCACAGATACAGTCCATTCATTTTATAGATTAGGAAATGTGGGGTCGTAAAAGCTTGGACAACTTGTCCCAGAATAAAAATCACAACCAAAGAGCTCTGACTCAACAACTCATACTTCTTTTATTATGACCAGTGTCAGTCACCCACCCTCCTCTCCTACTCTAACCCCCACTACTCCCAGCAGGAACAGTCTGGATCATCGAATAAAGCACATGCAAAGGCCAATGGTTTTGCTGGTTTAAGACTTTATTCACAATGTTTTCCTCAAGCTAGAATCCCTTTTCTCTCATTCCTTTCCTCTTCTCTCTCCCTGAATTGTCTCCAGTAAATGCTCACTCCTGTGTACAACCTTCCCACCGGCTGCAGCCTTTACCAATTTTTCCCCTTGTGAACTCCTATAAGCCTTATCATGATCTTAGCTCACAGTTATCTACAACTTCATATGTTTCAGGCACTGTTCCAAGCACTGTGCTTCTATTAACTCATTTAATCTCTGGGACAACATATGAGGCAGGTATCATTATTCTTTCCTTTTAAGAGATGAGAAAACAGAGACATAGAGACATAATACAGCCTGCCGAAAGTTACACAGCTGGAAAATGACAAATCAGGATTCAAAGCATCCTGTTCACACTTGTTTTGGCTCTTAGTTATCACTGAATTGTACCCTATAAAATCCCAAAGGGAAAGGGTGGTGCCTTAAACTACTTCTCTATCCCTTTTACAAATGATAGGATTATACCTAAAACCTATAATGAGTTCAGATACCTGGAACCTCTTTGCTCTCACAGTCACACTCATTCTCAACCCTGAGTCACCCTCAGTTCCTATTTAGAGGACAAAGAATACTGCAAGAGATGCTTCCACATGGAAGCAACCCAAGTGTCCATTGAAAGATGAATGGATAAAGAAGATGTGGTATATACAATGGAATATTACTCAGCCATTAAAAAAGAATGGTATCTTATCATTTGTAACAACATGGATGGACCTAGATGGCTTAATGCTGAGAGAAGTCAGACAAAAAAAAAAGACAAAAACTATATGATTTCACTCATATGTAGAATCTAAGACAAACTATCAGCAGAAACAGACCATAAAGATAGAGAACTGATGTTTGCTGGAGGGTGGGAGGGCAATGGGGAGATGGGCAAAGTAGATGAAGGGGAGGGGGAGATACAGACTTCCAGTTTGGGATGAATACACCACAGTGATGAAAGGCACAACACAGGGAATACACTCAACGGTATGGTAATAGTGTTGTATGGTGACAGATGGCAGCTACACCTGTGGTGAGCACAGCATAACCTATAGACTTGTCCCATCACTATGTTGTACACCTGAAACTAGTATAAAACTGCATGTCAACTATATTCCAATTGAAAAAAAATGTATATATTGCAAGAGGAAGTAACTGAAGACGCAGACAATCCTTGTGACCTGACTGTACACCCCTGGGCTCTTCACAGGTCAAGCTGTCCAAGGCTAAGTCCTCTGCCTTTGCTTCCAGATCCTATTTCCTCCTGCCTTCTCCAAAACCATGATCCTTCAATGATCCAAGCTCCCCGTCACATTCTCCATCTTTACTTTTCCTTTCCTACTTCTGTATCTTCTTCCTTTTTATCGCCAGCCCCGCTCTCTCTCCATTGGCTTAAGATCCTCATTCTAGTCTCTGTTGTCCTGGTTCTATCCACAACTACAGTCTCTTCTTCTCTAAGGGCTGGCCTTCTGCAATCTTTCTGCAACATTCTTTCTTTTAGGGATCTCATCTACTCAAAATAATCTGAACATGGGTGATTTTTCAAATTTTGATCACTAGCCCTAACTGTTCTCCTAAGTCTCATAACTGCCTATCACCACTTCAAAATTAAAGCATGTAAAACCACTCATCTCTTTACTTCCCAAACTGATTCTTTCCCTTGGCTTTCTTAATTCTGTTATTAGGACCATCATTTTTCCAGCCAACTAGCAACAGATCTTGGTCATCTTTGCCCTGTCATCCTTTGTTGTCCTTTCCCAACCAGTCACCAGCCTTACTAATTCTTCTTTCTTCCAAGTTTCTATTTTCAACAGTGTCACCCGCATCCCGGACCTACTCTAAAAGCCTCCACTTGTAGACCAGTCCTCAGTCCACCAGGCACATCTCTGCTTCTATTACGCCATTTCCCTCCCTCAAACCTACCAGAATTATAGGAGACAATCCAAACTTCTTCCACTCCACTGCCATTCAAGATCTTCTACAACCTTACACTTGTCATTCTCTTCTACTCTTCCTACAAGAACATCTACTCTGGTGACTGTTTTTTGTTTTGATTTTCTAGGCTTTTTTTTTTAAAGGGAGAACATAGTAAACTATATAGATCTCGAGTGCACAGATTGGTTATTTGCACATATATATACATGGGTGTACCCACTGCTCAGATTAAGTTATAGAAGATTTATTCCAGCATACCAGACAGCTCTCTTGAGCTCCCTTGTCAGTAACAACCACCACCACGACTGGCCCAGCAACGGCTAGTCTGTCATCTATCTCCGTAGATTAGTTTGGGTGGTTCCTGAACTTCAGGGAAGTAGAATATAGAATACTCTTCAGGGTCTGGCTTCTTTCATTCAACATTCTTTCTGTGAAATTTATCTTTGTTTTGTGTGTATGGATAGTCCCTCTTTTTATTGCTGGGTAGTATTTCATGTATGAATCCAGCAGTTTATCCATTTTAGCTTGATAGACATTTAGGTTGTTTATTATTCTAGGCTATCATGGATAAAAGCTGCTAAGGTTTTTGCACATGTTTTTCGTGTTCATTTTTTTTCAGGTATAAATAGGAGTGGAATGCTGGGCTCAAAAGAGGGCATGTGTTTATCTGGCTTTGGTAATAACTCCAGAAATGTAAGAGGGTTCCAGTTGCTCTCTATCTTCACCGGACTTAGAAATGAGTCTTCTTTATTTCACCCTTTTTAATAGGTATAGATACAGGCATTGCATAGTTTTTAGAAAAATAATTTATTGAGGTGAAATTTATAAAACATAAAATTATCCATTTTAAAGTGAACAACTCAGAGGCAATTAGTACACTCACAATGTAGTGCAATTACCACATCTATTTAGTTCCAAAACATTTCCATCACGACAGAGTAAAAACTCCTTTACCCATTAATTAGTTTCTCTTCATTCCTCTCCGTGTCCATCCCCCACCCCTGCCCTGAGCTCCTGGCAACCATCAGTCTGTGTTCTCTCTTAATCTATTCTGGATATGCATACGAATGGAATTTTACAATAAGTAATCTTTTGGGTCTGGTTTCTTTTTCACTTAGCATAATGTTTTTGTTTTTTGATATTTTAATTATTTGAGAGAGAAAGAGTAGGCGAGCAGGGTTGGGGGGCAGAGAGGGAGGGACAAGCAGACTCCACTGAGTGGGGAGCCCATAGTGGGGTTCCATCTCAAAGGACCCTGAGATCACAACCTGAGCCAAAACCAAAAATGGGACACTTAACTAACTGACTGAGCCCCCCACGTGCCCCCTAGCATAACCTTTTTGAAGTTTATCCATACTGTAGGATGTATCATCTCAGTACTTCACTCCTTTCTATGGATGAATAATGTTTCATTTTATGTGTTATAATTTGTTTACTCATTGATCCATGGGTGGACATTTGAGGTCTTTCTGTTTTTGGGCTATTATGAATAGTGTATGCACAGGTACTTATTTTAGTTCCTGTTTTCAATTCTTATGAGTACACACCTAGGAGTGGAATTGCAGGGTCATATGTGACAGCATGTTTAATTCTTTGAGGAAATGCCAAACTTTTTCCACAGTGGCTGAGCCATTTTACATTTAAAACAGCAATATAAAGATCCAATTTCTCTATATCCTAGTCAACACTTATTTTCCTTTTTAAATTTTTTTTATTTAAAAAAATTTTTATTACAGTATTACAGCCATCCTTGTGGGTGTGAGTAGTGTCTTGTTGTGGGTTTTGATTTGCATTTCTCTAATGACTCAGGAGGTTGAGCATTTTTTTCATGTTTGCCTGTTTACTGGAGTTTTAATTTGCTTTTCTCTGATGATATTGAGCATCTTTTCATATGCTTATTGACCATTTAGATAGATATCCTCCTTTGTGAAATGCCAGTTTAGGTCTTTAAGTCTTTGGCCACTTTTTTCTATTGGGTCACCTGCATTTTCTTATTGATTTGTGGGAGTTCTTTGGCTATTTTCCATACAAGTCATTTGTCAGATATATCTCAAACGTCCTTCTTTTTACTTTCTTAATGCTGTCTTTTAATAAAAAGTAGTTCTTCATTTTGCTAAAATCCAATCTATCTTTTCTTTCATGTTTTCTTTGTTCTGAGAAATCTTTGTTTATCCCAAGGTCATGCAGCAATTAGCCTGTTTTCTTCTAGAAGTTTCATTATTTTGTCTTTTTAATTTAGATTTCAAATAATTTGGAATTGATTTTTGTATATATAAGATAGAGGTCTAGGTTCCTTTTTTTCCCTCCTTACATGGATATCTAATTGACCCTGTATCACTCAACAAAAGGCTGGCACTATTATTTTCATTGACTTCTAAATATATTTTCATTTTCTTGTTTTAAATCTCCTGAAATCTTTCTTTCCTTTTTATATAAGTTCTATTCATCCATTAAAACCAGGTTAAATTCTTCTCCTGAGGAAACTGTCTCGCAAAAAAGTAAAAAATAAACTTTTTAGATTTAGAAGGAACTTAAGAGACCATCTAGTCCAACTTTCCTTACTTTACACATAAGAGAATTTTTCAGTAAGCAAGAAAGCCTGAGTTGTCTAATTGCTAATTAGTGGCAGAGGTAGAGCTAGGGCACAGGTCTCTTGGCCTCCAACATAATGCTCTTTTCAACATACTACACAATCTCTCAGGCAATGCATCTTGCCCATCTTATCACCCCAGTCTCAGCTTTCTTCCTCTTGCAGTGCTAAGATGAGACAGCCAGCCCAGATAATGAAGGAACAATAAAAGTGACTTTTAGCCCTAACAGTCCTGAAAGAGACTGAACTTGACTCAAAGTTGGGGGAAGGAGATTATTAGGATTCTCTTCTCTTGGTCATCCAGAAGGATTAAGACCTTAAAATATCAGCTGTGGCCTGTACCCACAACTAGAAATAAATCTAAATTAAGGGGAGAGGGATAGAAGAGGGAAGGAAAACTGGCTTTGCATGGTTGTAACAGGGATGAAGGAAGAGAAGTCATTCAGGAGGAGTTGTTAACAGAAACGTTATAGGCAAGGATACTCAAGAAAAATGTTAAAAGGAGGGTCAAATAGCAAGTAGTATTAAAAACTTGTCTGACTTGAAAAAAAAGAACAAAGTTGGGGGGCTTATACTTTACAATAGCAACAATTACTACAAAGATAGTCAACAAAGTAGCGTGGTACTGATGAAGGATAAAAGCAGAAAAATGTTCACCTGTAGCCCAGAAGGCTGACTTACAGCCTCTATAGTTCTGATAAGGATCAAATAGGTGTTGGTTGCTATGTTCTTAAAGTCTCATGACTGCCTGTAAATCCCACCAATGTTAATATTGAACTGAACAATAAGCACCAGAGAAATCTTGATAAAGTAGTTTTACAAGCAGAAATTCAAAGAAAGGATGCCTGGGTGGCTCATCAGTTAAGCATCTGCCTTTAGCTCAGGTCATGATCCCAGGGTCCTGGAATCAAGCCCCATGTGTGGCTCCCTGCTCAGTGGGAAGCCTGCTTCTCCTTCTCCTTCTGCCCTTCCCCTCTACTTGAGTTCTCTCTCTCTCTAATAAGTAAAATCTTTTTTAAAAAAAGAAATTCAAAGAAGACATTTATGATCTAATACTCCCTGCATGACCCCACCCCCTTAAGCACTAAGCATATAATGACCAAAACAAAAGTGCAGCTCTTTTTGCCCATGGGTCCTATCCCATGCTATTTAAATAAACTAAGTTGCATCAGACAACATCTCGAGAATTCTTTCTTGGTTATTGGAGTCGATGATCCTGTAATAGTACTGGCATAAAGACAGACACATAGACCAATGGAATAGAAAGCCCAGAAACAAAACCTCACATATACGGTCAAATGATTTTCAACAAAGGTGAAGCCCCTTCAATGAGGAAAAGGATAGGTTTTTCAATAAGCAGTGCTGGGGAAAACTAGATATCTACATGCAGAAGAATGAAGTTGGACACTTATCTTACACTATACACAAAAATTAACTCAAAATGGATCAAATATCTAAATGTAAGAGCTAAACCTATAAAACTCCCTAGAAGAACATGTAGAGGGAAAGCTTCATGACATTGGATTTGGCAAGGATTTCTCACATATGACAACAAAAGCACAGAAACAACAAAACAGATATATTGAACTTCATCAAATAAACACCTTCGTGCCTCAAAGGATACTATACAAGAGAGTAAAAAGGAAACCCACAGAATGGAAGAAAGTATTTGCAAATCATGTACCTCATGAGAGATCAATACTCAGACTATATTTAAAAGAATCCTGTAACTCAACAACAAAAAACAAACAACCTGATTAAAAATGGACAAGGAGGTGGCACCTGGTGGTGCAGTCGGTTGAGTATCCAACTCTTGGTTTCTGCTCAAGTAAAGATCTTAGCATTGTGAGATCAAGCCCCCTGTCTAGATCCACACTCAGTGTGGAGTCTGCTTAAGATTCTCACTGTCCCTCCCTCTGATCCCTCCCTCCACTCTCTCTCTCTCTCAAATAAATAAATGGGGGCACCTGGGTGGCTCAGCCAGTTAAGCATCGGCCTTCAGCTCAGGCCATGATCCCAGAGTCCTGGGATCCGGCACCATTTCGGGCTCCCTGCTCAGCGGGGAGCCTATTTCTCCTTCTCCTTCTGCCTGCGGCTATCCTCCTGCCCCCATCAAACAAATAAATAAAATCTTAAAATAAATAAATAAACCCTTTAAAAAATGGACAAAGGATGTGAATAGACATTTCTGCAAAGTAGACATACAGATGGCCAAAAAGTACACAAAAAGATGCACAGCATCACTAACCATTAGAGAAATGCTCAAAACCACAATGAGATCAACTTTACACTCACCAGAGTGGCTATTATAAAACAAAACAAAACAGAAAATAACAAGTGTTGGCAAGAATGTGGAAAAATTGGAACCCTTGTGCTGCTGTATGGCAGTTCCTCAAACAATTAGACATAAAATTACCACAAGATTCAGCAATTCCACTTTTAGGATTATACCCAGAAGAACTGAAAGCAAGGACTCGAACAAATATTTGTACACCCATGGTCACTGTAGCATTATTCACAATAGCCAAAGGTGGAAGCAACCCAACATGGATAAATGAATGGATAAACAAGATGCGCTATATTCATGCAATGGAATATTATTCAGCCTTAAAAAGGAAGGAAATTCTGGGGGTGCCTGGTAGCTCAGTCACTTAAGCATTTGCCTTTGCCTCAGGTCATAATCTTGGGGTCATGGGATCAAGACCCATTTTGGGTTCCCTTCTTGGTGGGGAGTCTGCTTCTCCCTCTCCTTCTTGCCCCTCTCCCTGCTCATGCTCCTTCTCTCTCTAAAAAGCGTCTTTAAAAAAAAAGGTAGGAAATTCTAGCACATGCTATAACATGAATGACCCTGAAAACATCATGCTAAGTGAAATATAGCAGACTCAAAAGGACAAATACTGGGGGCACCTGGATGGCTCAGTCAGTTAAGTGTATGCCTTTGGCTAAAGTCATGATCAAGTCATGATCTGGAGGTCCTGGAATGGAGCTGGCACTGGGCTCCCTGCTCAGAAGGGAGTCTGCTTCTTCCTCTCCCTCTGCTCCCCACCCCCATGCTCCTGAACACACACGCACTCTCTCTCAAATAAATAAATAAAATACATTTTTTTAAAAAATGACAAATACGGAACACCTGGGTGGCTCAGCAGTTGAGCATCTGCCTTTGGCTCAGGGGGTGATCCTGGAGTCCCAGGATCAAGTCCCACATTGGGCTCCCTGAGGGAGCCTGCTTCTCCCTCTGCCTATGTCTCTGCCTCTCTCTCAGCATCTCTCGTGAATAAATAAAATCTTTAATTAAAAAAAAAAGGACAAATACTGTATGAGTCCACTTACATGAGGTACCTATTGTCAACACATAGAGACAAAAAGTAGAACAGTGGTTATTTGGAGCTAGGGGGATGGAGCAATGGGAAATTATTTAAATGAGTACAGGGTTTCAGTTTGGGAGGATGAAAAAGTCTGCAGGTGGACATTAATAACAGATGTCCAATAATGTGAATGCACTTAACACCAATGAATTGTACATTTAAGATGGTAAATTTTATATTACGTAAATTTTACCACAATTTTTTAAAAAACAAAAAGAGCAAATGATACATTTAATGTGCTCCCTAATATATGCCAGAAACTGTACTGATGATCAATGTAGCTCTCTGCCTTCAGGGACATTTAAAGTCTTCTGGGGGTGGCAGACAAATAAAGTACAGTATGATAAGTCCAATAAAGTAAAATAGGCTTTTATAGATATACACAAGCAGGACACCTAATCTAGTTTGGAGATATCAAGGAAGGCTTTCTGGAGAAAGTGACAACTCAGCTAAAGCCTGAAGGATGGCTGGTGGAATAGCAGAATGGCAGGAAAATGTATAAAGCTTTGCAGGAAGAAGAAACAGCATACACAAGAGACCACAGACAAGCCACTGGGTACTGCCAACAGGTCAGTGTAAGCAGACTTCAGAAAATTAACAGATAAGCAGCTGCCACATCAGGAAGGCAAAGACGTTATCATGGGAAGGAGTTCTGATTTTATCCTGAAGGCAATAAGGAGATACTGAAGGTTTTTAAATAGGGAATGACTTGATCAAAGTTGCACTTCCAGCTACAGCGTACAGAATGAGGTGAGCAGTGGGGAGATGGGCTGGGCGAGGAGCAAGATCTGAGTGAAGAAGGCCAGGTGGAAGACCTTGTAGTGATTCAGGTGAGAGACTATGACAGCCTGAACCAGGCTGCAGCAAGCAGGGAGGATATACCAAACAGTCCTGTTGACTAATTGAAGTGGGAAGTAGAAGGAAAATCGACAAAGAGGTCCAGGTTTTTGTCATGGGCAAATGGATGGAAGGTAGAAAAAATCCCTGAGAAACTAAGATGTGATGCATACATTGGGGGTTAAGATGATGACTTCACTTTTAACTATGTTGAGTCTGAGTTGCTTTGGTACCTCTAAATGGACACGCTAAATAGGCAGTAGATACGTGGCTCTGAAGTTCAAAGGAAAAGACTTAACTATAAGAACTAAAAGGAGAGAAGTTTGGCAGAGAACTATAGCTAGCCCCTGAGAACGGCCAGCCAGCTCTCTGCATGTTGATATATAGCTCATTTGGAATCAGCCAGAGGAGCAGCTCTGCGCTGGGAGGAAGGTGGGCGGCTCTTATCACCAAAGAGAAAAATGCAGCCAGATGGATGGAGTTTACACTGTCCCCACTCCCCAGGCCCCTCCTTCCTCAAGTGACAACTAGATGCTAGGCTGCCAATTTTCTTTGTCACTTACAGATTTCATTTTGGGAAATCATATAACAGTTCTAGAAATTGAAATAAAAACAATTTTGTCAAACCTTAGTTTTACTCATTTGAGACAAAAAAAAAAAAATTGCAGCCCTAACCCTCTCTTGATAACATCAAATCTGGCTCTGCCTTCTACAAGATCTTATGGCCCATCCTCACCCTGGCGACTGTCAGCATCCATGCTGAGAGCTGCCTTGTGCATTCTTCTGGCTTTCCACCTCGTGAGGCCACTGTGAGGTTTGTTCTTCCTAAGCCTCACTCACACCTATCAAACTTTCCCGAAGCTGATCTATTTTTGCCTCTGATTCTCAATAACTGGTCCCTTCCTACTGCCTTTGAGATAGTCACTCTTCAATGATTTGTATCTATGTCTTTCCACAGATACCTTTTGAAAGGTTTGCTTATGGGATATTTTGAAAGAGGCCTAATATGGATATAAACATAAGACTGACCATGATAAATAAGTAACTCTATCAGGAGGGACTTGTGAAGCACACTTTGACTACATGATATTTTGATACAAAATGGTATTTAAATGCAGTCAAGACCAATTATTATAGTGATTATAAATGGATCCAAAAGATTCTCTGAGCAGGTCCCCTCAGCCCAAAATGAAGAGAGAATTCCATCTTGTCTATGTATCCATACAAGCATAAAGCCTACTCGTCTATCAAGATATGACCCAGTTAAGAGGCCTTGAGACTTCCCTCTTCCTGGCCCTAGAGACACTACAAGTCAGAATTTTCCTCTAATTTATCAGTTAACCTCTATCACCAATTTTTTTTTTTTCAAATTTAACTGGCTTTCTGTGTTTCCTTTATTTCTTCCACAAGGCACAGGAGCCTTTCTCCTTTCTATCCCAACACACTAAAGCCTTGGTAGACTCTGGCTGTTGTTACCCCACATCTATTGTCATGCTCTTTGCTAGTCTCCTGAGTCAAGTTACAGTGCAAACAGTGTTTTCTCGTTCACTGCGTTACAACTGAAAATTGTGATTGGGGGTTCTCTACTTCTTTTGCCTCAATTCCAACGTGCACATTAGATTTCAACCTCAATTTCCTATGCCTTCCTTTCAGTCATATTGAGACACTCTTAGCCACCAGTTTGGTCCTTCCTTCCTCCCAGCCCCAGTGGTCTAAAGGGAGAGCAGATGTTGTCTTATTTTCCACTAGATTGCTTGTGTTTTCCAAGGTACTAAACTATGGAGACATGTTAAACATCTAGGAAACAAAAGCCACTTGATAGGTGTTCATACTTCTAAGGAAGACCAAAACCTCTGGGGAAGATGAATTTTTGCTCCAAGTATCTTAGGCTTCCAGTAAAACTCCAGAGCCCAAATAAGAAACTCACTGTACACACTCCCAAAGAGACTTACTGGACAAGGTGGGAACAGGAAAAATCTTTCCATATGAAGGAATATGGTTGGGGATGGAAGGAGAAAGTAGCTGTACACACAAAAAAGATCATTATTTTAAAAATGTTGTTATGGGGGCAGCCCGGGTGGCTCAGCGGTTTAGCGCCGCCTTCAGCCCAGGGTGTGATCCTGGAGACCTGGGATCAAGACCTGGGATCAAGTCCCACGTCAGAAAAAAAAAAAAAAAAAAAAGTCCCATGTCGGGCTCTCTGCATGGAGCCTGCTTCTCCCTCTGCCTGTGACTCTGCCTCTCTCTTTCTCTCTCCTCTCTGTGTATTCTCATGAATAAATAAATAAATAAATATTTTAAAAATAAAAAAAAATGTTGTTATGGTTATACAACTGAGGAAAAGAAATCAACACATCCCATAGTTCATGTTGTTTTTCTTATTTACAACTATATAGTCAATCAGCTTAAATCAGCTGAATATATTTGGGGTAGAGATTCACTGCTTCTAACCAAAAATCCCAAGATTTTAAGTTTTGCCTCTACTGTATAATGACTATCAGACCAGTAAAACGACAAAAAAGTACAAGGGTTAAAATACAATGTCTAGGGATCCCTGGGTGGCGCAGCGGTTTGGCGCCTGCCTTTGGCCCAGGGCGTGATCCTGGAGACCCGGGATCAAATCCCACGTCGGGCTCCTGGTGCATGGAGCCTGCTTCTCCCTCTGCCTATGTCTCTGCCTCTCTCTCCCTCTCTGTGTGACTATCATAAATAAATAAAAATTTAAAAAAAATAAAATAAAATAAAATACAATGTCTAATAAATAGAAATTGCACAGTAAATATTAGTTAATACCACTTGTATCATCTGTTAAAATTTTTTCATTTCATTCAACCTTCATAAGATAAATAAAAATCCAAAGCAATGTCTGACAACTATTGCATAAACCTTGATGAACAAAGATGACATCATTGTGGAAATAAATTATTGGTGGGCAGTCAGTGGCATGAAATATTAAGTATAAATTTTCATTTTTCAGTTAATAT
Organism: Nyctereutes procyonoides; assembly: GCF_905146905.1. Lineage (NCBI taxonomy): Eukaryota > Metazoa > Chordata > Mammalia > Carnivora > Canidae > Nyctereutes > Nyctereutes procyonoides. The sequence continues at coordinate 2,734,042 of NW_026575124.1, read as the reverse complement.
TATTTTAAAAATGTGGATATAAAAGGTAGTTAAGGAGTATCAGTACATCATGTGTACAAAAGACAAAAGTAGACCAATGTAGGCAAGATAGTCTCTGTTACTTTTAGACTATCTACAGCCAGAGGCATGCCTGGCAACTTTAACTGGGGAGTGAAGAGGACTGTCTCTCAACAGAGAAAGAGATGGCGGAAACGCTTGCTGGACTTAAAACATCTTTCACAACTGAGGATGAAGGTATGGACTATGATAACATCAGCATCACAGGCTTGTATTACTTTCATCTGCATATACTTTTTCCACATCATAGAGAATTTAGAAGTTAAGGCACAATATTTCACAGCGGGCCTTATCTCTGCCATCTTTAGAAATATGACATTTGACTATATAATAAGGGTTATAAGCCTTCTACTCTCTATGATTGGTAAGATTCTAGCCCACATGCTTCTATACAGCTTGATAATTTCCAATCATTAATAGTTTTGGACAGCTGACATTACTTTTGCTCTAGAGTTTCGTTTTTCTTTTAATTATGACATCAGATCCCTCTACCACATCCTCCAAAAGAGAAACAATCCTAGACCAAGATTGAGAAACTGAGATTATAATTCGGATATTGTCACTGACCAGCTGTACGGCCCTTAATAATTCAATTCATTTATCCAAGCCTTGGTCTTATTTATAAAAGAAGGGAGGTAAGTGAAATTGTTTATAGAGCCAGGTTTGCAGTTTGTCAGCTAATTGACCTTGGGCAAATTACATCTTAGGGAGCCTCCACTTCTCCATTTAAGGGTTAAGTGAGATAATGCATGTGAAGTAGGACTCAGTAAATAAACAATGATAATCATAATACTACCAATAATAACAGCATATAATAACATGGAGCATTTACTACATGTGCTAGGCATAGTACTAAAAACTTTTATATAATCTTTTTGATCTTTCCAACAACTCTGTAAGGTATGTATTGCATTATTCCTTATTTTTTTTAAAGATTTTATTTATTTATTCATGAGAGACAGGGAGAGAGAGAGAGAATGGCAGAGCCACAGGCAGAGGGAGAAGCAGGCTCCATGCAGGGAGCCCGATGTGGGACTCGGTCCTGGGACTCCAGGATCATGCCCTGAGCCAAAGGCAGACACTCAACTACTAAGCCACGCAGGTGCCCCATTATTCCACATTATTGATGAGAAAACTGAAGCAGAGAGATTAAGTAACTTGCCTGAGATCAGATTGGGATTCATATCCAAGGTGTTTGGCTCTAGGGTCTGTGTTGTTAACCATTTCACTATACAATTCCTCTTTAGCACTCTTTTCCCTCCTCTGCACCTCTTCAAAGATCCTTTGCAGTTCTATGATTCCATAAACATAAATTTATTAGCTGCCCTGGACTCTGACAGGCTAAGCAAAGTTGGCTCCTCTAACAGAATTATCGAGATTCTAAACATATAGGCTTAAATCAGAAAGAACTATGAATGAACACAGAGACTAAAAAGAGGTCTAGTACTATTCTGATGATCCCTACCACAACCATGACCGAGAATTCATCCATTCAATATGTGCTTCTTGAGTGTCTCCTATGTGGTACTGGAAAGCTTAGAACTGAGAAGACTGATAATCATAACACATTCTAAGTCACTATCTGTCAGTCATGTAAAGGAGACTCCTGCACTAGATGGTAGAAAGTTGGATTAAAATTTTAAAGCTTAAAAAAAAAATTTAAAGCTTTTTGTTTTCAATCAGTGGAAGTCTTTTTCAAATAAAATGCTGGATGTCAATACTATAAATAAAAGTATCTTTGTTCAAACTGAAGCAGGGCCCAAGGTCTACCTCACTCCTCCCAGATCACCCCTGAACACGTTTCTACAGAGTGTTAGGATGGCCCCAAAACTATTACACAAAATAATGATTGGGTCTCTTTCAACTCCAGAATTCAATGGACAACTCCTAGAACAATGGATCTGGGATTGCTCGCTAATAAAGTTCACTTGATATGGACATACAACAATATATGAAAGTGATTATGTGCCTGTCTGCAAAGCTGGTGCAGTAGCTATAAAGATTAGGATAATATTTATTGTCAGGCAACTTTATAAATATTACCTTTAATCCTCACAACAACCTAATGAGACAGGTATTGACAGCTTCATTTTACAAGTGAGGAAAGAGAGACTCAAAAGAAAAAAATAGGAATTCCCAAGGTCACACAGGAAGTAGCCTCTCTCCAAAGCCCACATGCTTTCCCTGGTACCATGATGCCTCTGACAATGACTTGACAATAAGGTCAAGTACTTGCCTACTCCAAAGAACTGTACACACAAGAGAAAGACTTTAATGAAAACATGAGAACTGACACCTTGCATGGATATTTGCTACTCAGACAACACACAGGTCGTTTCACTGGCCAAAAAAGGTGACACCCAAACTGGGTCACACCGTATGGCATTCAAACAGATGGAGTGCCAAAGCCTTGGGTGTGGATAAGAGGTCTGAGTACAGGCACCATGAAGCTCTCATCAAGCTTGTATGGTTTTTGCTCTTCACTTGCTCAATCACTAGTCGACGGCAGGGCAGACCCACTACATGGTTACTAGAAGACAGCACGCTGACCAAACTCAGAAGCATCACTCACACTTCTATGAGGTAGTCAGGGGAAGGGAAGACGTGTTATTCAAGCAGCCACTGTGCTGTGCACTTCAACATGGTGACTACAAGCAGGGAGACATATACAATGGGATAGCCAGGGGGTAATAAAATAAAATAAAATAAAATAAAATTCTCTTTCTCATCCAGGGTTACCGCAAGGAGCCGAGGAGAGAGAATACATCAGGAGCTCTTGAAGTGTCACACACATGAAAATACAGTAATACACAGCAGGCTGGCCGTAGACTGTCAGGAAGCAACAAGCAATCTCATGTGGTCAGCCATGATTAAAAACAGGATAGATCTTTCCTGAACGAGATTTCAGACTTGCTAGGAGTCTTAGGAGACTGAGCTGACAGTGACAGACTCTGTAAACAGTTGCTGAGGCTACAAATGAACGCAACCTCATATTTGCACAGCGCTCTAACATTTACAGAGCGCTTTCTCATCCTTTACCTCATCTCATCCTCACTTGGGAGGTTCAAGAAGCAACTACTGCTATATCCAACTTCACAGAAAAGGTGACTGGGGTGAGATAGGTTAACTGACATGCTTTGTATCAAACAGCCAGTGACCTGGGGACAAAATATTAAATGGTCCCCTATCCATCCACTAAGGAGGGAGGCTTTCTTTCCTGCTGAGACTAGTCATCTTCCTCGTGCTGAACAGAACAGTGATAAGAAGGGAAAGGGGGAAAGGCTACATGATCATAATGATAATCGCAGTGATGATAAAGAGGCCAGGAAGGAAAACTCTGGGAATGCAGCTGATACTAGAGATGGCTTTTAGTGGGGCTGGGAAATTTGGGGACAGAAAGAAAAGGAGGAAAAAAAGAGAAAAAAAGAAGGGAAAAAAAGAATTAAAAAAAAGAAAGAAAAGGAAAAAGAAAGAACAGAGACAGGACAAGGATGATACAGAGTGGCTAAAGAATACCTTTTAGCAAGTCTAGTGGACTAATGCCCAATACATCCTGCTAATCTCTTAAAGAATCATGAATAATTATTTGCATTTCTCCCGAAGTCTTTAGGATTTGAATTTGTATGTGCTTTGTTGTTGTCGTATGCTTTAGTTTTTACAGTGCCTTAAGGCAAATGCAGGGTAGCTTACAAAAGCAGGTAGTTACATCTGAGTGACACGGGCAAGTGGCAGAGTGCAGGCTGGCATTTAGTGTTTCTGCCTTCCACCCCACCCACCACTTCTCCCCTGCAATAACACACTGCCACGAAGCACTGTGGATATGATGTGGGCAGGGACTTTTCAGAAACATCCAAGAACATGCCCAGCAATACCTGCATGGAAACATCCCCTCCAAACACAAAGCACAGCAACATGCATCCCAATACTGTTAGTAATGCTTTCACAACTATTTACCAATTGGACTTTCACAACTACCCTATGACAGGCCCACAGAGGTTAAGTGACTTGCTCAGGGTCACAAAGATAGCAAGTAGCAGAGTCAGGACTTACTTAAACTTAGTGTGGCTCTTCATCCAGTGTGTTTTTCTGTAGTGTGATGTTTTCCATTCAGGAAAACAATGTTATGATGGGACAAGCACAGTGGTAGCAAGATGAGAAATAGATTTCTAATCTCATTTGTAATGTATTAATAAAACTTAATCTTACACTCTTCTCTAAAGTCCTCCCTATCTACTCAGAAAGGTGGGGCTAGCAAATTTTCTGTAGGAAACATTAAAACAGAAAATTGTTCATAACTGTTATGGTCCCCTATTGTTAACTACCTCATTGATGACAAATGAATTTGACTAATCCTCACAGCTGGATTTGTATAATCCAAGCAAACCCTGGGGACAGTTTAGTAATTCTAAACTGTAGACACAATCAGAAATTGAGATGAAATTTAGCTCTGATGGCCATGGCCTCCTTCTGCTCAAAAATCTTCAGACTCTCTGCTGCTTTTTGATTAAAATTTCAGATCTTTAAACGAGCACTCTGGGCCCTTTTCAGCCTATTAATAGCTATTCTCTGCTTGTAGCTTATGCTTCATGAAACCATCTCTCACTCCTACTGTACTTTTCCATTCCTACACCTTTGCTTGTGCCATACTCTCTGCCTAGAATGCTCTCCTGCCTAACCCTGCTTGGGATAGCTGTTCATATTCCCCCTACCTAAAATAAGTTTTCCTTAGCTTTAGTACTTTATGTCAACTCCTAAAATACTACTTTAAATTATAGTTTTATTTATGTGTTTCATTTTCCCTAATTATAAGCATCTCAAGGGCAAAGATCATGCTTATTAATTATGGCATCCTCTGAATTCCTTGTCTTGCGAGGAACACAGTAGGACATCAAATAAATATCTGTAGCATAAATGAAAGAATGGTATTCAGTTTTTGTCTTAAATAAGACAACAGAGTAGAAAGCAGATTGACTCTAAAACCTCTTAAATAATGCACCTAGCAGTTTTGAGATCTTCAATATTCAAAAAAACCAGGGCTCAAATCAACTACAGAACTAAATTTCCGCTAATCACCTTTCCATACACCACAGTCTAAGACCTCCATGACAAAGGTTAAATGATGATTTGGGGACATGGTATTTGTTGTCAATAAAACAGAGCATCCACTTGGACTAAAGTTACCATGCCTTCATTCATTCCACCAGATAGAAGATGGCAACAATTTGAATGGTTGGATCCAAGAGTCTGACTGACCCCTGATATTAATAGAAGCATCCTAGGTTGAGGCATTCTATAAAAACTGTATGAAAAAATGAATACTCAGGATAGTAGCTCCCTTGGAGAAAGGTAGTGAATGTTTAGGAGAGGCAGGAGGAGACTTCTGGGTTGCTGGTCACACAGGTGTGTTCACCAAAACTTTACCAGTGTACACTTGTGATTTCTGCATTTTCCTATATGCATGTCGTATTTTAAGAAGTATAAAATGAATACCAATAAAAACAACTTAGCTAATATTAAGAAATCAGACCATTTTAGCAAGATTAAAAAAAAAACACTTAAAACCAGATAAGAAGAAAAAGCAACCAATTTAACAATTTTTTTTTTATCATTAACTATGTCAATCCTAGGTGTACTTTCTTCATTTCCCTACTTCTTCATTTATTATTACTAGTACGGCATTGGCATTTAAAACTCTGGCTTTTCATTTCTCCACTGAAAAGTTCTAGAGAGAATTCTGGAATTATTACTCAACCTAATTATTTCTCTTATACCTATACGCAGAAAATCCAGCTTAAAATTTTTCATCAATTTGGTCAGTTTCCAGAAGGTCCCCTTCAGCTGTGACCTTTTCATCCATTTGTTCATTCAAGGATTATTTACCAGGACTTTCTATGTGCCAGACACTGTGCTAGATACCAGTGATGATTCTATAATGAACAAAATACCTGCACCCCATCTTGTGGAGCTAAGACTCCAGTAGAGACCAACGGATCACCAGCCAATTAGGATACAAGGACACAACAGCATAAAGGTACCGAGTATCGTATCAGGTACCAGGGATTCACATAATCCAGAATTAGGGGCAGGTGGGTGTGGGGATGGGGTGGAGGCAGGGTTTCCTATTAAAAGTAGTAACTGAGCTGAGAAGAAAAGAAAGTTTGTTCTATGAACATGTGATTTGTGTGGATGTTATCTGTACAGGGCAAACAGAAAAGTTTAAAATTAAGTTTATTTCTCTGTAGTTTGATCCAGACTATCCTCAACCCCATGAGAATTTCTTCTAACTAGGATGTGGTTAACTTATTAACTATGCTGTCAGTCTTGGAAAATCATTATTTGTCTTAACACGATTTTATATAATACTAAATAGCATCCTTTGGATTTAAAAATCACAGCAGTTTTTTCCCTCTAAACCTAATTCTTCAAAAACAAAAAATTTTTAAAGCAAAAAGAACAGTAAAGCACACATAAAATTAAAGTGCTTGAAAATTATAGCCAGTTAAAATAACCATAAAATACTCTTAGGTCCAAACTGGAGAAAAAGCTCTGGGTGGCTGTCAATACTACTTCACTGTCTTATTTTGATATCCTGTGACTTCTTTCTAAAGAATAACATTTACAGGGGCGCCTGGGTGGCTCAGCGGGTTAGTTGTCTGCCTTTGGCACAGGCCATGATCTCAGGGTCCTGGGATTGGGCCCCCCATGGGGCTCCCTGCTCAGAGGAGAGTCTGCTTCTCCCTCACTCTCAAATAATTAAACAAACAAACAAATAAAATCTTTTAAAAAATTATTGTTATTTCCCTGGTTATAAAAATAATATGTATTTAATTGCAGAAAACTAGGAAAATATAAAAAATAAAAACCATCTACGAGTCTATTACCCACAGAACTGCTATTAAATCCTCCCATGTTCTTTCCTTTTCCTATAATTTAACGAAGCTAGGGCCTTATTCTTTTTACATTGCTATAGAATATTTGTGTCCCTCCAAACTCATATGTTGAATTATAAAAGATAGAAACTCTCGTAAAAGAGACCTCAGAGGGTTCCCTGGCCCCCTCCACCATGTGGGATCACAGCAAAAAGACAGCCTGTATGAAGGAGGCCTCACCACACATTAAATCTGCTGGCACCTTGATCTTGGACTTCCCAGCCTCCAGAACTGAGAAATATATATCTATTGTTTATAAACCACCCAGTCTATGGTATTCTTGTTATAGGGACTTAAATGAACTAAGACATACATTTTTAGTCCTTTTTATTACAGTTGATTCATTTTATAAAATATTTCAGGTATTAAAAAAACCATACAGATAGTAACAGAACTTTACAGATAACTTAAACTTTACCCTGTGTATTCTTATCCATACAATTCTTCTCTACCCTCCTTGAAGGCAACCATCATCCTGAATTTGGTGTCAAACTCTCCCACTTCTTATATTATTACCATATTAACAGTATATCTATTACAATATAGATTGTTTTGCATGTTCGGATACTTTGTATAAATACAAAATGGCAATCACATCCTAAAACTTGCATTTTTCACCCCACACTATGGCTGACAGGTTCCTTTTGATATACTTCCCTAATTCATGCATTTTCATGGCTTCACAGTAGCAGTTCCCTGTTTGACTATACCACAACTTATCCTCCTTCCTGTTGATGAACTTTGTTTCCAACAATTCTGTGGTATTGTCAACGGTGCTACCAAAAGCGTTCTTGTCCAGGTCACCATGTGCTCAGACAAGGAAGTTCCTCTAGGGTATACACACAGGAGTTCAATTTCTGTGTTCCAGGGGACAAGCATTTTTAATTTCTATACTTCAATCTTAAACATTTTATTTTTTTTTATTTTTTTTTATTTATTTATGATAGTCACACACAGAGAGACAGAGGCAGAGACAGAGGCAGAGGAAGAAGCAGGCTCCATGCACCGGGAGCCCGATGTGGGATTCGATCCCGGGTCTCCAGGATTGCGCCCTGGGCCAAAGGCAGGCGCCAAACCGCTGCGCCACCCAGGGATCCCAAACATTTTAAATAAAACTGAATAGTTCTTACTACAGTTATACAGGAATAACTTCACCCATGTACCCCTTCTCTGCTTTGGGCCAGAGTACCATAATTAAATAAAATCAAATGATTAAATAAATGTGGAAGGCTAAGAGACGATGACCAGACAGCAGGATCTACTCAGAAGCCTACACGCAGTGGCACAGAAATGACTAGATAGTAATTACACCTGACTGTCTTCCATTTAATGTGTTTTAAAGGAAGTGTTGAGGCATTCTTAACTCTTGCACAGCGGGACAGCTCTCTTCAGACTACATTCAGTAGAAGAGATAGAGCACGATGGAGAGAAAGACATATTCTGGAGTAATATAGAGCTGGTGGCAGGAGTTCTGGAAAGCATATTGGTGAAAGCAAACCTCCGTAGCCAAACAACTGATGAAGATTTTTACTGAAAATCTGGACTTTGAGTAAATACAGACAAAGAAATTGATTTCTTTAAATGGCCATTCCAGTGCAAAACAATGTGGAGATAGGCTGAAAAATAACGGAGAACCTTGAAAATGATAGAAGAAGGGAGTCTAGATACGATTTTCCCTGGCCTCTACCTTCAAAGCATTTCTAATGATATGTGTATGTGTCTATCTGTGCATATACACAGATAAGCGTAAGGTAGGTATGTCATAGTTTGGAAAAGCCCCTGGGGATTCTCATCCATCCCTTCCCTTGGTCATCTCCCTTCTCTCAGCATCCTCTCCCACAGCCTTGTAAAACAAGGCAACTGATGTCACATATAATACTGAGCTTTACAAACCACTTCTACATATATCACATTTGATTCTCAGAATAACTTGAAGAAGGCAAGTGCTGCTATTATTCTGACCTTATAGATGAGAAATAGAAAGCTCAGAAAAGGGGGCGCCTGGGTGGCTCTGTCCGTTAAGCATCCAACTCTTGATTTCCACTTGTCATGCTCTAGGGTCTTGAGATCAAGCCCCACTTAGGGCTCCATAGTCAGTGCAGAATCTGCTTGAGATTCTCTCTCGCTTTCCCTCTGTTTCTCTCCTTCCAATCAAACACACAAATGTACACATGCTCTCTCAAATCAATCAATCAATCAATCAAATCTTTAAAAAACCCTAAAAGTTCCCAGAGGTCTCATTGCCCAAGGTCACAATGAGAGACGGGGAGGGAGCTGTGAAAGCACCTGAGGAAAACAGTGAATACAGGTCTTGGAAGGAAGGCCTCTATAGGAGGCTCAGCACTCTGCACTGTGCCTTTGACAAAAAAGTTGGGAATGGGGGTAAACGTGGTGCCTCTGGGCTTCAAACGAATCCATGATGATACTTACACTCAAAAAAAGAGCTAAAGCAAATAGTCCATTATTTTCTATATTTTTCCGTATGCTTAAACAGTTTTCATATTAAAAATAAAACAATTCTGTCAGCAGAGTTTAGAGACGCCACCGTATTGAGGTTAGGATGCCAAGGAGTAGAGAATACCTGAGGTGGAGGTAGAAAAGACCGGACTTCTCCAAGGGTCAGAGGAGGTGAAAGGCATAATCAGGTCTGGATGCATGTGACACATGAGAGCACACGAGCAAGGGAGAACAGAGCCTTGCACATAGGAGGCCTCCAGGGGAACTAGGGAGCCCCCAGAGAAAACTGCATTACCTTACACTAGGTCAAGCTGATTTTCGTTAACTGGAGACTACACACCTCAGGCCTGATTTATTCGGTAAACTGTTCTGAATTCCCCCACTTAACAGAAATAATCCTTTGTGTCTTTTAAGACGGCTGAATGTACCAAGCACAATGCAGTGAGTACTACAGGAAAGAGGCATTACAGGTTTGAAAAAGAACAAAGACTAGCAATGCCGGGGCTCATCTCTGGAGGAGAAATTCCTTTTTATCTCGAAAGCGGAGGCTATGGCAAGTTACTTGAGCAAATGGTGGTAACAACACTCAGCCAACCGGGGAGTCGTGGGTTTGTGGGCCATATTTCCTTATAATATCCCTGGGAAAACCACTAAGAAAAGCCCCCACACACTTCTGTTCTTATCTGTCTTGTTGGTTTTATTTCCCTGATCCTTCCATACTAACACACTGGGGTGGGGAGAGGGATGTATCTTGCTGAAGGTGCATAGCTGAGCCAAGAATAGAACTCCAGCATCCTGTCTCTCGGCTCACTTCTGGACCATGTTACCTCAGGAAGGAACATTTGAAAATAGTAATTCTCTCCCACCTTGCAACCAAGCTGTGCACAAGCACATGATCGATGAATGAAGTTGGCTAAGTGACTCAGCACTGGGCTGGTTCCCCTGTGAGTCAGGCCCAGAATCCTGAGTGGCTGGAAGCACAATTCTTGTTAAATAAGACTTTAAAACCAAGGTCTTTACCACCGGAGATCACTGAATGATTTCAGGGGTATTTTATTTTGTTTGAGCAAGGATTAGGATGTCACCTCTAGCATCTATGACATGAATCAGCTTGAGTAATTATATTGCCCATAATTTTCACAGATGTCTCTTTATTGTACACTGCAGGCTGTTTCAGGCAGTAGCCTTAGAGTCCAGTTGAGGTAGAGGCAACAGCATAGACAGGACAAAGGACAAGTGGCTGGACCACAGGAATTAACTAACAATTTAGGATCACATCTGCATCTCTTCCTCTTTAATGCAGAAAAAGACCACAAAGTAAGACCTTCTCTTATTCCTCTGAAGGGTAACAGCTATCTACGCAGCTTTGGGGGCATATTGGTAAGATGCCCCAACCTGACCCTGTCAATAGCCGTTGGTTTTGACCACCTGCTCCCAGCAGGGAAGAAGCTAGCCTCTGAGCAATGACCCCTGTGACAGATGGCACAGCACAGACAGAAAAGGGCCAGCCAAAAACACTCCTTCCCACAGAGGGAGGGAGCCTGGGTGTTTAAAGGCAGGAGTCAAAAGAACAAAGCAATGAAATTCACCAAGTGTATCTAAAACTTGCCCTCAGGATATCAATAGTCTTTTGAATGACAAATGAATCAAAACCCCTGATGAAGGGACCTCAGGACCCTGGGCACAGCAAGCTGTCATTAGCAAGGTTTTGGAACAAATTATCTTAGGGAAAAGTGTGACAGTGAGTTTAGCAAAGGACTCTCAGAGCCATTAAAAAAACTGAGCACTTAGGGCAACCTTAGAGTCAACTCGAATTTCCAGAGATTCACTATTTTTTTTCAAAGATTTTACTTATTTATCTGAAAGAGAGCGGGAGGGAGAGCTCATGAGCAGTGGGAGCAGTATAGGGAGAGGGAGAGGAAGAAGCAGACTCCCTGCTGAGCAGGGAGCCTGACATGGGGCTCAACCCCAGAACCCTGGGATCATGACCCGAGCTGAAGGCAGGTGCTTAACTGACTGAGCCACCCAGGGGCCCCAAGCTTCACTACTCTTGAAGTAACACAGTTCAAAGAATACTGATGTTAAAACATCAGTCCTAGAATGGACTTTAATTGGCAGGAGGAAAAACCATTAGCCCCTGCTTTGGTTTGATTACCAGTACTGGGGCGGGGGGGGGGGGTGCATAAAAGAAACAAAAGGGAAGAAGCTGGCATAAAATAAAGGGTAAAGAAAGAATTAATGCCCAGCAGTCTCCAAGGAGCTTTTCAGATAGCCGCCATGATTCTATGAAAGAAGCATTTTTTTTGCCATTTTTAAATGAAAACACACAACATACACACACACAAAACACAGTAGCATTATTCACAGTAGCCAAAAAGTAGAAACAACCCAAGTGTCCATTGACAGATGAATGGATAAACAAAATGTGGCACACACATACAGTGGAATACTGTTCAGTCTTAGAAAGGAAATCCTGACCTAAGTACAATGCTGAAGCTTGACAACGTGATGCTAAGTGACATAGCCAGTCACAAAAGGACAAGTCCTATATGATACTCCTTATACGAGGGGCCTAGAGAGTAGTCAGAGAGTAGAATGGTGGTTACCAGGGGCCTGAGGCAAGGAGGACAGGAATTTCATGGGTACAGAGCCCACCCAGTTTGGGAAGATGAAAAAGTTCTGGAGATGGATCATGGTGATGGTTGCACACCACTGTGAACGTACTTAATAGCACTGAACTGCACTTTAAAATGGTTAAAATGGTCCATCATATGTTACATATTTCACCACAATTTTTAAAAATGAAAAAAACATGGCATAGTGAAAACACTTGCCAGGTCAAAACTAGTAAAGGGAGGTGACAAGATTCAAGCCAAGCTTAAAGCTTGTGATTTCCTCAGACACTCCCTCCTCCAGCACAGAACTGCCCAGTCTTTCGGAGAAAGAGAAGGACAAGGAGGAGAACTCTGATGCTCTGCTTGACCACAGTTCACCTGCTACAACTCATTCACATCTCTCTCCCTCACACACTAGTCATGTGGGGGTCCTTTGCTCAAACGTCATCTTATCTCACTTTCATCTCTTAGCCCTCTCCAAAGAGTGCACCCTGTAAGCAGTCCCTATAGGGAATGTCCTGCGTATTCCAGGCTCACCAACATCACACAACAGATTCTCGAAAACCTCCCACCCTAGAAAGCCTCCCTGAATGGGAAGGTAACAGAATAGCCCTACTCCCATTATGTAGGTCCTTTAAACAATTTTCGCTTACTAAAAATGTTTATGCTGTAGGATTTACTTGGCAAAAAAAAAATAAAAGGTTAAATTACCAGAGTTCTGAGGCACCTTAACGTCACCAGATCTGTACTGGGTTCTGTACTGGGGCAGGGAACATTTGGCAATGTCTGGAGACATTTTTGAGTGTCACAACTTGGGGGAGGGGGTACTGCCGGCGTCTAGTGGGAGGCCAGGGACGCTGCTGAACATTCTACAAGGCACAGAATAGCCCACCACAACAAAGAATCATCCCATTCAAAATGTCAGTAGTGGAGTGGTGGCTTGATTAAGCATCTGACTCTTGATTTTGGCTCAGGTTGTGATCTTGGGGTCCTGGGGTCAAATCCCACGTTGGGCTCAGTGGAGAGTCTACTCCCACTCTCTGCCCCATCCCCCACTTTGTGTACATGTGCACATGTGGTGCTCCCTCCCTCCCTCTCTCTCTCTCTCTCAAATGAGTAAATAAATCTTTACAAGATGTCAATAGTGCCAAGGCTGAAACACTCACATGACACTTGCATTTCCTTTACAAATTACCAAGACATGACAGCATCTGCTACAATACCTATGACAGAGAACTGGGATCTGAGGCAGCCCACTTCACCTGTTAACAGATAAGTGTATTCCTCAAATTTGATCACAATTTGCCTCTACAAGCTTTCAACTCTCAGTCTTAACATGAATTCTGAGGGTCAAACAATAATCGAATCCCTATTCTACATGGCAGTTCTTCAAAATCATAAGATAGGTGCCACATCTTATAAACATAGTAGATGGACATTTATATAATCATTTATCCATGGTTTAGGAGTCCTATACTGAAATTTTCAAGAACAGAGAGCATGTCTATACTGTGTTGCCCAGACTGCCAGTAAAAATATCATCCTGACTAGCACTTAGTAGTATATAACTAGTACTTACTAATATATAACTAAGTTGATGGTTAGCATGAAAGAGGTGAGTACCTACCAACCTGCTATGATGCCCAGATAAGAAGTACCATCACTACTCCACAAATACAGGTCTGTTGATACCAATACTCAGCTCTTTTTTCCACTTTACCTGGTTTCTACCAGCTACGTATAGCTGGGGGTCAGCATGCTATCTCACACACACACACACACACACACACACACACACACACACACACCATCTAGTGAGAATCCCTACACAGTAAAAATCCTCTTCATCCTCTAGAAGGAAAGTAACCCAAACTTTGGCACATCTCCATTGAAGGCTGTTAATTCCTGGTCCATCTGCTTAGCTGGGCTACAAAACTACGAGAAACTTCTGACATTCTACATAGATTATCAAATTAATGACATCAGCAGTTTAGGAGATTGCTCTGCAGAAGAAAGATGCTTTCTAAGCACTGTCTCAACCTTGCAAAGCTAGTCTGTACCGTGACAAGGACTCACTTCTGAGCAAACTTGGAAAGTTTCTAGTTTGACTGATAGCCCCAGTGATAACTACAATTCAAAAATTATTCCAGCACCTCACCAACTTGGCTTTCACTGCTGTTCCATCAGTTCATTCACTTTCTAGTGTGCCATTCTCATTCCTCCCTGAAATCCTTCCTTCTTTCATTTCCCAAGCAAAACCTATTGTGCCTTTAAGCTGAACATCAGGATCACTCTCAAACCTTCCATCAAGTCTTTTTTATTAACTCCATTCCATGATGATCTCTCCAGTCTGTACACCAACTTCTCACTCACTTGCATATATTCTGCTTTAGAATTAGTCACCAAAGGTTTTATTTAGATAGGCTACACATTCAATTAAGTATCGATCAATCAACAAATATTTACTGAGTTCCCACAATGTATCCTAGGCTCCGAAGGAGATAGAAAATATGTATACTCTTTAGTTACTCTCCTTGAAGTGCTGACACTATACCAACTCAAAACCATAGCTAGACTTAAGAAAGCACATAATTACTAAGTTATAACTCCACGTGTTAAATACTACACAAGTTCAGAAAATAGGTTCAAGGTCTCTCAGTTCTCATTTCTTGGAATGAAATGCCAGAAACAAAAGAAAAAAGGGATATCTTCATTCATTCCCTTAATATTTTGAGGCTTTTAGAGGCATTACAATACACCCTCCAATTGTACTGCACAGTAAGTCTAGATTTATACCTCACTTCATCTTTAACCACAACACAAGAGGGGTAGAACAAGTGGTAACCACCAATCCATTCTCTAAATAAGGAAATGGAAACTGGGCTTAGAAAGAGGAAGACAATCTACCCAAAATGTATTTTAACAACAAAATCAAAACTAGAGCCAGTATTCTGGTTTCTAGTCCCTGGTTTCTAAATCCCCACAGCTTCTCCTCTTTCCTCCTTCAGCCACACACACATGACTGTGCAACCTCCCCAATTACTGCTTTTTATTTTTTATTTATCTATTCATAAGAGACACAGAGGGAGAGGCAGAGACATAGGCAGAGGGAGAAGTAGGCTCCCCATGGGGAGCCTGATGCGGGCGGGACTCCCCCTCAGGACCCTGGGATCACGACCTGAGCCAAAGGCAGACACTCAACCACTGAGCCACCCAGGTGCCCCCATTACTGCCTTTTAGACACAGCAGTAAAAAGTCAAGACAAAGTTTTGCATTTTATTAAAAGTAGGCTCCATGCCCAATGTAGGGCTCAAACTCACAACCTTGAGATCAAGGGTTATATGATCTGCCAACTGAGCCAGCCAGGTACCCACCCCCCTAAAGTTTTGCATTTTTAAATGATCTCCTCCAGGAAAAAAAAAAATGTGCTCCACAACCTTAAAAGAAAACCTGACAATCATATACTTTTTTAAAAATTTTTATTTATTTATGACAGTCACACAGATAGAGAGAGAGAGAGGCAGAGACACAGGCAGAGGGAGAAGCAGGCTCCATGCACCGGGAGCCCGACATGGGATTCGATCCCGGGTCTCCAGGATCGCGCCCTGGGCCAAAGGCAGGCGCTAAACCGCTGCGCCACCCAGGGATCCCTCATATACCTTTTCTTATATTTTTCATGAATGTGAAAACCCAAAACCATAATCAAATCTCAAAATCTAAATGTGCATCTAGAAAACAACTGGAAAGTAGGGGGTAGAGGCAGCAAAATGAGAGTATGTATCTTGGTATTAAACATTAATGTTTATACGGGAAGAAACCTACTCTATTTGGTTATCCACTTTCCATCCAATAGATAAACCCTGTATCTTCAGAGACTAGCAAGTACGTGGCACATGGTAGATGTTCAATAAATGCTTAGTGAATGAATGAATGTTTTTTCCTGATATATCATAAGCTCCTTCAGGGCAAAGACCTCATCTCAGACACTTGTGTATCCCTGTTTTAAAGTAGGCAGTCAGTAATGAATTACATTGAATTACATTATTCAACAAGTAGGTATAGAGAGCTCTCTGCAGGAAGGCTGTGTTTTCTTAGATTCTGTATTTCTCAATTTGTCATCCATTAATTGCAGGGCCAAACTAACAAGCTTATACCTCCCCTGCCATCCAGAGCCCATACTCTGAATTATATCCTTTACCAACTCACATACCAAGCCAGGATTTCCCTTGCCCTCAATCAACCCAGGGCCAGGCACCACACACCTAGAACAGCCCTATACCCCCAAGCCCGCCAAAATTATTCAAAATAGCTAACCCAATGTCATTTCCCCTTCCCTGCCTTGTCTTTCCCATGGAAAATACAAAAAAGGTTCTGGACCTCACTTTCTCATCACTCCCTGCTCCGGACCAAACCCAGTGCTTCGCTGACGGCCCTGCCAGTGGGGCATCCCTTCTCTTGGGGAGTGTAAATAATAAACCCTTCTTTTAATGGCATTTACCGCTCTGTGCTATCAGTCATTTTTACAGATTAAGACCCAGGCACAAATCAGTTAGATACTGTCATTGCTATCACAACCAGACACAAAGAACCAGAACCCAGTCTAATCCTAAACGCTGCCTTACATCACTGTTTATAAAAATGTACCCTCTCTATCAGAAGGCAAACTCCTTTAAAGACTTAAGCAAGCTCTCTTGTATCACCTACTTACCAACTTTAATGCTATATACACAGCAGTCACTTGACAAGCTAAATGTTACATAGATAATAATTAGTTGACTGTTTTTAAGCTTCAATCTTGGGCAGCCTGGGTGGCTCAGCGGTTTAGCGCTGCCTTTGGCCCAGGGCGTGATCCTGGAGACCCAGGATCAAGTCCCATGTCGGGCTCTCTGCAGGGAGCCTGCTTCTCCCTCTGTCTCTGTCTCTGCCTCTGTCTCTCTCATGAATGAATAAATAAAATCTTAAAAATAAAAAAGCTTCAATCTTACTTACCTACCCTGCCCTCAAAAAAAAAAAAAAAATCCCCCAAATCAGTGATTAAACTCCAATGCTGCAGTTTTGCAGTTTCTATAAAAAGTTAGATATAAACTACATTATGACCCAGCAATCACACTCCTATCTATAAAGGTCCAAAACTGGAAGCAACTAGGATGTCTTTCAACAGGTGAATGGATAAACAAATTGTGGTCTATCCACAGAACAGAATATTAGTCGATGACTTAAAAAAAACGACCTACTGGTTCACTTAACAATATGGATAAGGGATCCCTGGGTGGCGCAGCGGTTTGGCGCCTGCCTTTGGCCCAGGGCGCGATCCTGGAGACCCGGGATCGAATCCCATGTCGGGCTCCCGGTGCATGGAGCCTGCTTCTCCCTCTGCCTGTGTCTCTGCCTCTCTCTCTCTCTGTGACTATCATAAGTAAATAAAAATTTAAAAAAAAATATGGATAAAACTTACATGCATTTTGCTGAGTGAAAAACTACATACTGCACGATTCCATTCATGTAACATTCTGAAAAAGGCAAAACTAAAGGTATGGAAAATAGATTAGTGGTGTCTAAGACTGACAATGTGGTGGTAGGTGGCTGACTATGAGGATATACACAGGGAAGTTTTTAGGGTGATATAACCGCTCTATTTGGTACATGATTTTATGTATTAGTCAAAACTCACAGAACTATACCTTACAAACAGTACACTTTAGGGCAGCCTGGGTGGCTCAGCAGTTTAGCGCCTGCCTTCAGCCCAGGGTGTGAGCCTGGAGACCTGGGATCAAGTCCCACATCAGGCTCCCTGCATGGAGCCTGCTTCTCCCTCTGCCTCTGTCTCTGCCTCTCTCTGTGTCTCTCATGAATAAATAAATAAAATCTTAAAAACAAACAAACAAAACCCAAACAGTACACTTTAGTGTATATAAATTATTTTTTCAATTGGCAATAATCGCTCCTCAGATAAATCTCATTGGCTACGATACTGCCACTGTGCAAAGCTTAAATTATTTTTTAAACAATCAAAAGGCTATCAGGGGATTCCAAGGTAGAATGCAGACCACGACAAGTGAACCTAATGTATTATAAATGTATGACATAAACTCATTGAAGAGAGTGAGGGAGAAAAGGAGCTGACTTAAGTTACTTCAGAAAATGTTTTTCAACCAAAAACTGTAAGGCTGAAAACAAAAGAAAGTATGAAAGTATACATAAACATCATACTTTAGTCGGCAAATTTGTTGCTCATGGGAGTATGATTAATAACACAGAATTTGTTTACCTGTATAGAGGACTGAATAAATAAGTAAATCCACCATCCACTATAGTGGATGGTGCGAGACAGTATTCTTACTATCAGAGGAGGAAACGCAGGTAAGCAAGGGGAGAAGACTAGAACACACACTGTGGAGCTGGATCAGAGTCAGAGACATGAGCGTGAATCCATGCTTAATGTATATATATACACCAATGGATAGATTCGGGAATAACCGCAAATATGCATACATACATTGGTTGGTATACATACGTGTACTTCCTAGCTCCTTCCTCTGAGAGAACCTACCTACTAGTACTAGATACACTCAATGCTCAGAGTTTGGTTTCTCCAATGAAAAGAATCAGCACTCCTTTCGGAGATGCTGATTCCAAAGTGAGAACAGGGAAAACACAAGATAGGTCTGGAACATCTTCTAGTTCCAGAAAGTAAGAAGTGCTCAAGTAACAGAAGAATAAGGACATGTCAAAGGGACAGAAGCCAATCTGGAATAGACCCCAGTAGCCAAAACTGGAACAATCTGAGCAACCAAATAAACAGCATGGTTATAACCCAAAACAGATATATGAGTCCATACTGATATAAATTAATGACAATTAAAAAAAAAAACAGGGGGAAAAAGGGAATAAATCTTCCTTTACAGAATTCCAAAAAAGATGTAGATACTACCTCCTTAAGGGGGTGAAGCTTAATCCTTATTCCTCCTCCTCTAAGTGTGGGCTGGACTTAGTGACCAATTTCCAAAGAATGCAGTATGGAAAAGGGAAAAATAGTCCCTTTCCAGTGGAGAAACTTGGCAAACAGTACCTTAACCGAATGCCTATGCTTAACATCACCGGTAATAAGTCATGTTAAGATCATATACCAATTTTAGCACCGCCTTCGGCCTGGGGTGGGATCCTGGAGACCCGGGATCGAGTCCCACGTCAGGCTCCGTGCATGGAGCCTGCTTCTCCCTCTGCCTGTGTTCTGCCTCTCTCTCTCTATGTCTCTAATAAATAAATAATATCTTTGAAAAAAAAAAGATCATATACCACTGATAGGATGTCATGAGAAAGGCACTTCACCTTTCAGGCATTCTTCCTCAAAAATTATAACAGTCTAGTCATGACAAAGGCTCCACACATATCCAAATTGAGGGACAGCCTACAAGATACCTCATCAGGAGCACTGGGTGATATGCAATATGTTGGCAAATTGAACTCCAATTAGAAATAAATAAATAAATAAATAAACAAACATTTAAAAAAATACCTCATCAGGTATTCATCAGAACTCCTCAAAATACATTCATCAGAACTCCTCAAAACTGCCAATGTCATAAAAAAGAAGGGAAGTCTGGGAAACTGAGGAGATCAGAGGAGAGTACAGAGACATGATTAACTGAATGCAATGTGACATACTGGATCCTGCAAAGAAAAAAGGCATTAGCATAAAAACTGGTAAAATCCAAAGAAAGTCTGGAATTTCAGTGATGCACTAATCTTGGTTTCTTAGTTTTGACCATTATGCCGTGTAATGTAACTGAGTGAGCCATATGCAGAGCTCTCTGTAACTTTGTCAACTTGCCAGTGAGTCTAGAATTATTCCAAAATAAAAAGTTGATTTTTAAATAATCTAAGGTTGCTTTAGGGTCAAAATAGTGAGGAAACTAATTAAAGTTTTACCTGCAAGATTTTTTTTAAATTTTTATTTATTTATGATAGTCATACAGAGAGAGAGAGGCAGAGACATAGGCAGAGGGAGAAGCAGGCTCCATGCACCGGGAGGCCGACGTGGGATTCGATCCCGGGTCCCCAGGATCGCGCCCTGAGCCAAAGGTAGGCGCCAAACCGCTGCGCCACCCAGGGATCCCTACCTGCAAGATTTCTGTGAGACAGAACAGGATTACATTATTAGGCACATCTGTTACAGAGAACAAATACAGTGCACTTCACTATCCTGTAAGCTAGATCCATTGTAATGATACTTCTATTGATGAAGACAATGCACTTCCATGGCACATTCACAGTCAGATGCCTCTTTACCAGAGGCAGAACTCCCAAAACACAGGACTACACACTCTTTCTTTGATGAGGATTCCTTCCTTGCCTTCCAAGCCTCCCAGGATTCCTGGGCTTATATAGCAGAACTCTGGCCTCTCCTGGGACTCTCGTCTTGTCTGGTCTGGATGCTGGCTTGCCTTTAAGAGGCCCAGAGCTGTAGCTGAGACCCTGCCCCTTCCTTCTCACTTACTATTGGCTCTGACACAGAACTAAAGAGATTCGAACCATCCCCAGTGTCTTCACTTCCAGATTAAACGATTCCAGAAGCATCACTGAGTACCTGAACTGATAATAGCCATATCCTAGCCTCTGGCCAAATAACTGCACAGGCTCTGCAAAAGATAGCAGAACTGATGAGTTACACCTGACACTCACCCCTACTATTACTATTAGTTTTTTGAGGCCATCAATACAATGCACTTTGTATTCCTAAATGAAAATTAGCACTACATTTTTAAGGTAATGACTTAAAATTCTAAGAATTCACTGGCTGCCCTCTGGGAAAGATGTATACTGGCTCTGATCTCTAATCCAAATTCAGAAAACAGCATTCAAAAGGGAATTTCTAAACCCAAAGAGATATAAGTTTATAGTTTAGCAAGGGCCACACTTGCTTAACTTGCTTTATGAAATAAGCAGGAAAAAAAGAAAAGAAAAGAAAAGAAAAGAAAAGACATAAGTAGAGGTCACAGAACTTTATTAAGATAAAAAGTAAAAGATAAAGCATTTAAGCAATAAAGTTTCTTGATAGTCTTTCCTCTAGTGTATTACTCTATAAAGCCACAATGTGAGGGAAGACCAAGGATACCCAGTATGATCCATATCTTAGCCTATTTCAGTACACCTGCTATAGTCAAGTCATTATAAGAAACAGCAACTCTTCCTTCCCAGTCTGCCCCATACTGGTGTCTGATCCTACAGGGCCCTTTTTAAAAATCTGACTGATGTGGAACAGGTTCAGGAGGCAAATTCAAAGAAGAAATTCCAATAATGTTTTAGGTAATCATTGCTTCACTGTATTAAGTGCACTGTCTCCCAAGAGAACTGTTTTTGTTTCGTATTTTGTACTTTAAAAAAATTAAGAATGCTCATCCCTATTTTTCAGATAATATGGGGTTAAATGCATAAAAAATTAAGATGGCTATCTGAAGAACCACCCAAACCTAATAATTAGGGTCTCCACTTGGAAAAAACATACCATTCACTTAAAAAAAATCTTTTTTTAATATTCTAGCTAATTTTATTATTTGTTAAAATTAACTGAAGCAGATACTAATACAATTAAAGCCAAGTAAACATGAAAATTCTTAAGTACCTCATTGATCTGATTTTAGGTCTTAGATATAATGTCACAAAGATTGTTATTAGGAAAATGCAACGATTTCAAACAAACACTATAAACCATTAAAAACAAACAAACATTAAAAAAACAAACCCTATGGGACACCTGGGTGGCTCAGCGGTTGAGCATCTGCCTTTGGCTCAGGGCATGATCCTGGAGTCCCAGGATTGAGTCCCACGTTGGGCTCCCTGCGTGAAGCCTGCATCTCCCCCTGCCTGTGTCTCTGCCTCTCTCTCTCTCTCTCTCTCTCTCTCTCTCTTTTTCTGTGTGTGCCTCTCATGAATAAATAAATAAAATCTTAAAGAAAAAACCCTAAATGGTGACACTTTGGTCTCCATGTATTAACTGCATCTCCAAGACTGCTTCTTACATGAAAACTTTTCATATCATACCTGCTGATCTAGAAAGTAGAAAAAAATGACCATTGTACTTGTATGACTTCTGTTCCTATACATAGTAAATGATGGCAACTTTCTCCTGACCTCTCTATGGACATAGGCATGATTGTGTAGATGGAAATACATGGTGGACAAAATGTTCCTCAGAAGAAAGGCTTGAATCCAAACCAACATGTAAGAATTATCAACTGGCCATTCAAGTCCTCTTGACTGCCATGTCCTTTCCTTCTGGCTATTTACTATATAGCCATTTTACATTATTTTCTCCACAGCTTGTTGGCATGTCTCTTAAAAGAATTAGAAGGTAAAGAAAGTAAATGCCAACTAATCCACCTTCTTTTTTCCCCTGTACAATTTTGGTAAAGAAAAAAAAAACAACAACAACAACAACAACAAAAAAAAAAAACCAAAACCTGACAGAGCCAGAGTTAAATAAAATATTTAAGATTACATGAAGATTTTGGAGCACCTGGGTTGCTAAATCAGTTAAACATCCAACTCTTTTTTTTTTCTTTTAAGATTTTATTTATTTATTCACGAGAGGCACACAGAGAGAGAGAGAGAGAGAGAGAGAGGCAGAGGGAGAAGCAGGCTCCCTGCAAGGAGCCTAGTGCGGGACTTGATCCCGGGACCTCAGGATAATGACCTGAGCCAAAGGCAGACGCTCATACCAATATGCTATTAACAACAATTTGACAATTTTAAATGGATACACATACTCGTTACTCCCAGATACTGCTTCACAAATATAAAATATGTGTACAAGAATATACAATGCAACTTTCCTATAATAAAAAAAGGATTGAAATCAACAGAATAAATATTTATTTACTGAATAAATATACATTTATGGGTGGAATAACACCCATCAATAAAGAACTTACTAATAAATCACACTACATTCACTTAATGGCATTCTTCACAGCTGCTAAAAAGAACACGTTCTTCTACAAGCACCAATATGGAAGGGTCTTCAGGACTTACTGAGAATGCAAGGCACGGAGCAATGTGTAGAGAACACTATTGTTTGTTAATACATGCACACTTATCCCTACTACGTGTTTGCTAATGTGTGGAATATCTCTGCAAAGATATAAAACAAACTGGTAACTGGATGCCTCTGGGGGAAGGAACCCGCAGGCCAGGTAAAGGAAACTTACCTCTCTCACTTTGTTCCCCTTATATCACTCTTGTACTGATTGCAAGTATTATCTATTCAAAAAAAATTTTTTTTTAATTTTAAAATCAAAAGGAGGAGAAGAGAGCATATGGCACCAAAAATGCTGCAATCCCACCCTAGGATGCCTCTTCCACTAGGGACCCTGAAGCCTGCTAATCCAATCATTTGATCTTCAGGGGTTGATAACCTTCCTTGAAGCCACATCTTTCTCGTCCCACCTCAGCATGTGTTTAATATATAACCAAAATTTCTGGTTCCAATTGAGATGGAGAAAAGTCCATTCCACCCTCTCACTCCCACTGAATTCTACTAAAATCCCTAGATAGGGTAACACCATGCATTATCTGATGACTGAAAAGTAATTGATTGCCAGTGGACTGGGAAAAGAAACCAAAGCTCAAATTACCATGTAATCAACAGAGTTTTCCTTTTTTCCACTTCTGGTACCTCTTGGATTGAACTCAAAGGCAGCCCAAACCCAAAGCTGCATACCAGGAGCACACAGAACGAGCTCCAAAAGAAGAACTCCATTTTCGGTGCAAAAAAAACAAAAACCAAAAACCAAACAACAACAACAACAACAACAACAACAGGAATGGGAGCTCCTACATGCCAAAAGAAATAGAGGAAATACCCCAATTTTGTTAGTCTCTTCTGTTCTCTCCTGCTTTACCCCAAAACAAATAGGCAGTAGTGGCAATGACCACAGCAGACAAGAAGGAAAACCTTTTCTCTAACCAGAGGAACTGCAATCCCAGAAGCAGAGAGGGTATAGCCATTGTTTTATTTTCCCTCCTTATCTGCCGTTTGGTTCTCAGGGAAATGTAGTCACAAGAAATTCAAGGTAGAACAGAAAGTCTCAGCTTTCTTTTTTTTTTTTTTAATTTTATTTATTTATGATAGTCACACATAGAGAGAGAGAGAGGAGAGAGAGAGCAGAGCAGAGAGAAGCAGGCTCCATGCACCCAGAGCCCGATTTGGGATTCGATCCAGGGTCTCCAGGATAGCGCCCTGGGCCAAAGGCAGGCGCTAAACCGCTGCGCCACCCAGGGATCCCCAAGTCTCAGCTTTCTAGTAAGAGGAGCTGAAAGGACAATGCTTTGCATCTGGAAAGTTTGGGAGAACAGGAAGAGGAGGGAGCTCAATAAGGCTGTATGTGAACTCGAGAGCTCATCCCCAAGCTGCATATGGCACGTATCTGACCCTAAACACATACCAAAGGCTTTGACAACTGATCTGTGGAGTATACCACTGCCCAGGTCTGAGAATGGCCACTGGCTGGTACACACATGGAAAAGACACAAATAGCACTACAAATACTTTGAAAATTGAACAGATACTGAACCTCAACCCATAAAAGGCAGGTAAGTACTTACACTCTAAACTTAACTAGATTGATTGCCTACTAAAACAAGCAAGCAAACCGAAACATTCTCTACTGGATTTACACAAGACCCAAAGTTTCACAACATAATATTCAAAATGTTTGGGATACAAATCCAAACTGATATACAAACAAACACACAACTCAACATTTTGGGGCACCAGGGTAGCTCAGTTGGTTAAGTGTCTGATTCTTGATTTGGGCTTAGATCATGATCTCAGGGTCATGAGATCAAGCCCTGCTTTGGGCTCTGCACTCAGTATGAAGTCTGCTTAAGATTCTTTCCCTCTCCCTCTGCCCACCAACCTCCCGCCTCCCCCACTCTCACTTTCTCTCAAATATCCGAACATCTCACAGGGAAAAGGCAATCAACAGACACGAGCCCCAAGATATAAAAATTATCAAAGACTGTAATACAGCTATTGAAATCATGCTCCAACAAATAAACACAAACACTCTTGAAGTAAATGGAAACATACATAATCTTAACAAAAGAATAGAAAACACACATGCACACATGCATGCACATAGGAACCAAATGGAAAATTTTAAACTAGAAAATACAGTAACAGAAATTTTAAAATTTGTTCTGAATAGTATAATTAAGATGACAGAAGAGTCGGTTGGATCCAACAAAAATTATCCAAGCTAAACAGAGGGGGAAAAAAGATTGCAAAAAATTTAACAGAACCTCAAGGACCCATTGGGCAATACACAAGCCTAACACTTTTATCATCAAAGGAAAGAAGAAAGAGTGTGGTGTAGGAAAAATATTCGAAGAAATAATAGCCACAAACTTCCCACATTTGGTAAAAGACATAAACTTCTACATTCAAGAGACTTAGTGCATGGTAAATGGATAAACTCAAAGAAATCGGGATCCCTGGGTGGCGCAGCGGTTTGGCGCCTGCCTTTGGCCCAGGGCGCGATCCTGGAGACCCGAGGATCAAATCCCACGTCAGGCTCCCGGTGCATGGAGCCTGCTTCTCCCTCTTCCTGTGTCTCTGCCTCTCTCTCTCTCTGTATGACTATCGTAAATAAATAAAAAAAAATTAAAAAAAAAAAACTCAAAGAAATCTTGCCCAATGAAAACTAAAACAAAGAAAAAAAATCTTGAAAATGATGCATTACCTACAGGGAAATAATAATGTGAATGACTCTGGATGTTTCATGGAGGGTCAGAAGGCAATGAAACAATATTTTTAAGTCCTGGAAAAAACCAACAACTGTTAACTTAAAATTCTATATACAGGGAAAATATCCTTCAAAAATGATGAGAAAATAAATTCTCAGATGAAGAAAACCAAGAGAATTCATTACCAGCATATCTGCCACAGGAAATGCTAATGGGAGTTTTTCAGAAAGGGAAATGATACTAAAGGGGAACTTAGAATTTCAGGAAAGAGGGAAGAACAATAGGATTAGTAAATATCTGAGTAAATGTAATAGCCATTTTTATTCCTTTAAAGTTCTTTAAAATATAAATGACAGTTGAAAGCAAAAATTTTAACAATGTCTGATGGTGTTTTCAATGACTGTAAATTTAATACAGATGATAATTACAACATAAAAGTAAAAGGGTAAAGAGGTAAATCTAATGGTGCTTAAGTTTCTACATTCCACTTGAAGTAATAAATATCAATTCTACTTAGAATGCTGAATAATTAAGTATGTATATGGTAATCCCCAGTCAAAACTAAAGTAACTCTACAGAAATAGTAAAACTTCAATAGATAAATTAGAATACTAAAAAATATTCAAATAATCCAGAAGAAGGGAAGAGAAACAAACACAAAACAGAGCAAACAGAAGATAAATTTAAAAATGTAGATCTGAATTCAAAATAGTAATTATCTTAAATGTAAATGGTCTAGATACATCAATTAGAAGAGAGATTGTCAGACTGGACTTCAATTAAAAAAAACAAACTACATGTTATTTACCAGAAACCCACTAAATACAACGATATGTAGGTTAAAAGTAAGAGGATGTTAAATGCAATTATGAATTGGATTATGGAACAGAAAAAAGACATTAGTAGAAAATCTGGTGAAACCCAAATAAAATTCTGTAGTTTACTTAATAGAGTACTATACTGACGTTAATTTCTTAGTCTTGATAAATATACTAAGATTATGTAAGATGTTAATATTAGGGAAAGCTAGGTGATAGCATATAGGAACTACTTTCATACTCTTAATAATCTGAAACTACTTCAAAATTTTAAAATGTTTACGTAAAAGGGGGAAAATACATACATGAAAATATGAATCAATTAGAATTTGGAGTGGCTAATAGTAATATCAGACAAAATGGACTTCAAACCAAGAAAAATCACCAGGACTGAAAGGACATTAAATAATGGTAAATGGGGCAATTCACTAAAAGATATAACAAATCTAATTGTATATACACTGAACAAGAGCCTCAAAATAT
Source organism: Nyctereutes procyonoides (assembly GCF_905146905.1). Classification (NCBI taxonomy): domain Eukaryota; kingdom Metazoa; phylum Chordata; class Mammalia; order Carnivora; family Canidae; genus Nyctereutes; species Nyctereutes procyonoides. Next base: position 2,706,937 of record NW_026575124.1, on the reverse strand, counting down.
GTGAAGCAAAAACTGATAAAACTAAGAGAAAAAATGGACAGATCTACAATTACAGCGGAGATTTCAATCTTCCTTCCTTAGTAATTAACTGAACAACTAAATAAAAAATAATCATAGTTATTAAAACATAAAGTTGTACACCTTAAATAAGTAGAATTCCTATTAGCAAATTATACTTCAAAAAAGTTGAAAAAATAAAGAGACAGAAAATGTTGCAACTAAATAATAATTAAATCACATTTTTAGAAAAAAAAGAGAGAGAAGGAAAAAGTCAAGGATAGAAATGAACAGTACTATCAACCAACTGGGTATGGTATAATCAACATTTATAGAACATCCTACCTAACAGCAGCAGAATATAGATTTTTTTCATGTGCACATGGGACATTCACCAAGATAGACCACATCCTGGGTAATAAAACAAACCTTAACAAGTCAAAAGTACTGAAATCATACAAAGTATGTTCTCTGACCATAATGGAACTAAACTAGAAATCAGTAAAATAAAGACTATGGACTATCTCACAACACACTTCCAAATAATTCAATGGTCAAAAAGGAAGTCTCAAAGAAAATAAAAATTCTACATACCAAAATCTATAAAATACAGTCACAGCAGTGTTTACAGAGATATTTATAGTATTAAAAATTTATATAAGAAAAGTTCTCAAACAGCCTAAATTTCCACCTTAAAAAAAAAAAAAAAGAAGAGAAAATTAACTCAAAGTACACAGAGGGGAGAAAATAAATATAAGAAAAACAATATAAACATAAAACCATAAAATGCTGATGAAAGAAGTCAAATATGACCTAAATGAATGAAGATATACATCATGTTCATTGATTCAATATACCATATAGTTAAGAAATCAACTCTCAAATTACCTACAGATTTAATGCAGTTCCAAGCAAAATGCCAGCGGGAGTTTTTGCAGATATAGACAAGCTGATTCTGAAATTGATATGGAAAGAGAAAAGGCCTAGAATAGCCAAAACAATTTTGAAAAAAGAAGAAGAAAACTGGAAGGCTCACACTACACAATTTTCAGTGTTGCTATAAAGCTACAGTAATCAAGATGGTGTGGCATTATGAAGGGACAGACACATAAATCAATGGAACAGTCAGAGTCTAGAGAAAACCCACACAAATATAGCCAATTGAGTTTTGACAAGGTACAAAACCAATTCAAAGGAGAAAGGATCGTCTTTTCAATAGGAATCGTGCTGCAACAATTACACACCTATCTGCAGAAAATAAATGTGAATCTTGATCTAAACTTCATGACTTATACAAAAATTAACTCACACGGATCATAGATCTAAATGTAAAATGTGAAACTATAAAACTTTTAGAAGAATACAAAGAACATCTTTGTGACCTTCAGTTCAACAAAGAATTATTATATATGACATTAAAAACATGATCCATAAAAGAAACTGACAAATTAGACTTAAAACTGAAAACTGTAGCTCTATAAAAGACACTGTTAAGACCAGAAAAAGACAGGACACCTGGGTGGCTCAGTGTTTGAGCACCTGCCTTCAGCTCAGGGTGTGAACCCAGAGTCCTGGGATGGAGTCCCGTATTGGGTTCCCCAGGCAGGGAGCCTGCTGGTCCCTCTGCCTGTGTCTCTGCCTCTCTCATGAATAAATAGATAAAATCTTTTTTAAAAAGAAGACCAGAAAAAAAAAAAAAGCTACAAACTAGGAGACGACACATCCACATATTTTATCTGATAAAAGACTTATATATCCTGGATGTACGTATTTTCTAAAAACTCTCAAAACTCACAGCAAGAAAATAAATAATCCAATTTTTAAAAATGGGCAAAAGTTTGAACACTTACCAAAGATACCAAGTGCAAATGAGGATATAGAGCAAATGAACTCTTATACATTGCTAGTGGGAATACAAAATGGTATACCCATTCTGAAAAAATGGTTTAGTAGTTTCTTATAAAAGTAAACATACAGGAGCGCCTGGGTGGCTCATTAGGTTAAGCGGCTGCCTTTGGCTCAGGTCATGATCTCAGGGTCCTGGAACTGAGCCCCACGTCTGGTTCCCTGTTCAGCGGGGAAACAGGACTCTATTTGGTGATTATCTAACAGGAATACGTTTCCAAGGAAACATGTTTTCCAGGAAAAAGGACCCTGTTCATCCCAGGGTCACTGTGTACCAGCCCAAAGCTACAACTAGGTTGCAGGTGCTCTGATGCCTAAATTCTATGCATAAAGACATCTGATGCCCTCTTGCAAAATGTGGACTAATGCCCATACTCTGAACTCCATAGATTCACACTGGATTTTTGAAATACCCCCAAAATTCAGCATTCAATTCCCACAAATAAGGATTCTTACTAGGTTCTGTGAGTAAACCATGGAAGGAAGAAAGAAAACTCTAAAAGTCTTGACAATTTCACATCTATAAACAGAAGCAGTACCTCAAAGGAGCTGATGGGTCTGTAATCCCAGCTAGAAAAGTGACACTGCTTTCTGGGGATGATTTTTTTGCTTGAGATTTTGCAACAAATTGTGCTGAGTGATAAATGTATGGCTCTTAAAAAAACAAGCAAAAAAAAAAAAAAAAAAAACCCTTTCTCTGAGCACTATCCTGAGCAAAGACAGGGCTCTAGAGCAGAGCCCAAGCAGGATTGTAAGTCTCATTCCCTGGTATGCTATGCCTCACCACTGGAAAGCAGTAAGGCAGCCTGCTAAGGAGTGGGAGGTCAAAGTGGAGGCAACTCCCACAACCCACATGGGACAATATAAACCAAAGACATACTAATGGCCAGGAAGGAGCATGTGGCAAGAAACAAAGCCTATCAGCCCCCATGGGTCAGGCTGGATGTAATCTAATTAAATTAAAGATGGAAAACACTTGGATCTAATTAATAACATGTCTTTGATACCCATTCATCACATAAAATGCACTTATTTTCTTTGACCTATTAAACTTTTCAGCAATTTCTAATAACAAGAGTCTATATTAAGATCCTAAAATGAAAGAAGTCTTACCCCTTCTTGCACTTATGGCTGAACTTTTCTTATGAGTCAGGGGAAAACACAACAACAACAAAAAGCTTGTAAAGTAGGTGAAATACTCATATGGTTATTCTACTTTGTTTCCTCACTATACATAATCACTCATTCTGTGCCCTTCTTGGGTCTTACACATCCTTCCTCCTACTTTTCCAGAGATAAGGAAGAAGAACTACTACAAAATAGGAGGACAGAGAAAAAAATCAATAAATCTACCAAAATATTATTTGCTCTAGAACATCGAGATTAATAATTCAGATTGCCAGGGGCACCTAGGTAGCTCAGTCAGTTAGGCGTCTACCTCTGGCTAACGTCATGATCTCAGGGTCCTGGGATCAAGCCCCATGTCAGGCTCCCTGTTCAGCAGGGATTTTGCTTCTCCTGCTTTCTCCAACCCCCACTCATGCTCTCTTTCTCTAATAAATAAATAAACAAACAAATAAATAAACATCTTTTTAAAAAAACTAAAAAAATAAGACAGATTGCCAGCGTTCAGTTTAGAGGTCTTTTTGGACTTTCCTCATCCCAGACTACCCTAAGAATGTGCCAAGGGGCTTTTGTTTAACTGTTCTTAATCACAGTTACTTCAAGCATTCAAACTAACAAGCAGGTACAAACTTAAAATGTGATTGCACAGAGAATCTCCTAATGGGATTACTGTAAGGATGCTCTGCTTCCCTAAATAGAGTGCTAAATTTACTAACATCTTGTACATGAACTCTGTCTGCTTTACTGGTTGCACACAAACCATGGGGACTTCTGCCAACTGTCTGAGTGCAAACTGTGGCAAATGTTAATGGAGTTTGCAAGAACTCTGTAATTTTAGTGGTGAGAAGGAAAATATTAACAAATTAAATGAAAATTTTTATTGCATTAAATTAAGTTGCTTTTCTCTTAGGTGTACTGTTAATTTGCATGTGCAGCATGTTCCGATGTTCCAATCACCCTTTATTTTTTTCTTATTAATAGGCTTACTGGAATACCCAAGGCTAGAACAGAACCGAAGTTTCCTGAGCGCCCCCTTTGCTCTTAATTATCATTGTATACTGCAGTTGTACATTAGGGCCCACTGGCCACTGTCTGGTACCCCAGAAACACCAAGGAAGTTGATGCAAGTCAAGCTTGACATTTCGTATCCACAGCCCAAGAGTCGATACAAAACGCAACAGCACTGGCTGATAAACCCTCTTTCCCTCTGCTTTCCCCTATTAGAATCCTCTCCGTTGCTACCTTTAATTTAGCCTGCAATTTCAAATGGTTTTCATGAAGCACACAGAACATAAGCAAATGATCAAAGAGAGAAAGCCACTGAGTTTCAGTAAGGACAAAACAGTCATCCACCAGGTCTATGAAAAGGTGCATAATTCTTGTTTCTTTATACATGAAAGTTAAGGTTAGTTGAGAATGTCAAGGAAAAAGACCACTTGTTAAATGTCTATAAATGGGCAGAATTTAACAACTCCGAAATAAGAAAAGGATACAGATCTTCAAAGGTTGAATAATCTGTATCAGTGAGAGGGCACAGAGAATAAAGAAATGGGAACACTTAGGTTTCCCTTAAAACTTTAGAAGCTCAAGACAGGAAAACTCTGTGCAGATAAAGGATTAAAATTTAGAAATAAGGGCGCCTGGTTGGCTCAGAGAGAAGAGCATCTGACTCTTGATCTCGGGGCCATGAGTTTGAGTCCCACATTGGATGTAGAGATTACAAAAAAAATTTTTTTTTAATTAGAAATAGTTTGCTAAAAACCAAGGTGCTCTGGACTAGACTGCCAACATGTATTAGAGAACATACCTCCCCAGGTGTTCTAAACAGATTATATCTCTGAATTTTAAAATGGAAAAATAATCTGGAACACCTCCTTCTCCTGCTTCTGAAGTCTTTCATCAGGTCCTACCGAGTCTTTCTCTAAACTATTTCTTACATTAGGAAAATGTGAAACACATGTGACACACAGAAACAAAATTCCTTTTCCTTCCTTTCCATCTTCATCACTACAATCCTAGTCCAAGCCCTCGTCACCACCCATCTAAGGCCGAACCAAACAGCCAATTAACTGGATGTCCATCCTGTGTTCTACTCTGTCCTATTTCTCATTGCTGCCCAATCCTCCTAACACGTTATAGCATAGCTTTGATGATGTGTCATTCTGTGCTCCCTCAAAAATCTTCTACGTTCTCCAGTCTCTAAGGATAAATGCAGCTTCTTCCTCTATGCTTTTTTCATATGTAATTCTCAAATGGAAAGCCTAAAAAGCAACATAGTTGGTAGGAAAGGGCTACTTTGGCCCAAACTTTTTACTTTAAATAAGCCAAGAAATTTCACTAAGAAAAATAAATTATTAAGGTATTATCTTTATCATAAGGAAAAGAGGGAAAAACTGCTGAGATAATTTAAAGGAGAGTTCAAATCTCTAAACTACTTTTTTAAATATTTAATTTATTTATTCATGAGAGATAGAGAGAGGCAGAGACACAGGCAGAGGGAGAAGCAGGCTCCCATAGGGAGCCCTCCGAGGGACTCAATCCCAGGATCCTGGGATCACGACCTAAGCCAAACGCTCAGATATTGAGCTACCCAGGTGCCCCCCTAAACTATTTTAATAGTCCCCCTGAAAGACAATGGAAGTAACTGTGTATGGGGTAGGGGGAGAGAATGTGTGCAGGTGCCTCTGTAGACAGAAAAGAATATTAGAGAAACTGGTCATGACAGTTGCCTTTATGGGGTACATACTGACTAACAGTTATGAGAAGACTTAACTTTGAACCTTCTGATTTTTTGAATACTGCCTCTGTTAGCTACTCAAATGTAAAATATATATTTTACAAAGTAGAATGGAAAAGATAACTTCAACGGTACCTTTTAAAAAACTTTTTTTTTCTTTAAATATTTTTTTTAATTTTTTTTTTTATTTATGATAGTCACAGAGAGAGAGAGGCAGAGACACAGGCAGAGGGAGAAGCAGGCTCCATGCACCGGGAGCCCGATGTGGGATTCGATCCCAGGTCTCCAGGATCCGCCCTGGGCCAAAGGCAGGCGCCAAACCGCTGCGCCACCCAGGGATCCCTAAAAAACTTTTTTATATTAAATGACTTAGAATCCTTTAAAAAAAAAGAGGAAAAAATAACATTTAAGAATGGTACTAAATTTTTTGGTATATAGCAAGGAAATATTCTTTAGCTTTTCCAATGCAATGATCAAATAAAGAAAGTAATTTGCAGCAGAGCTAGGGATAAAACAATACTTAAAAAACAAAACACCTTTCTCAGGTTCCAAACCCCATCCAGATCATCAGGACCACTCTAATTCAGTAGTACACAGAGATGTTTCCAAAAGAGTCTGCAGAGGGGAGATTAACTCCTTTTTTAAAAATGAGCGGTTCCCCAAGTTCACATCCAAACTCCCTTGTCCACTTCACAGCAGTCATTCCCACACTTTCTCAAACTCTGCTCTGATGATTCCTCACACTCCCAATACTTTACCTCTCACAGTACAAATCTTTAAAAACGCCTATTTTTCTCCAAGGCATCTTTCCTAGAAACAAGATATTTTGCATCTTTAGTTTTCACCAAAATCTTAGGAAATCCAATTCAGAATTCCATAGCAAATGAGATTTCTTGGTATTCTGACTTCTGAGAAAGTTCTACGGGTCTCATTTGCAACCTGCTCAATTTTCCCCCACAAGTTAATAATAATACATCAATTTCTTTCCGTTTAAAAGCATTTTATTCAGCTTCTTACTAGGACAAAAAAAGACAGTAGTGAATTATAAAGCAAAAGCCTGTCGCACTATCCTTACTTGAAGTAGGGTTCGTCCTGAAATGAGAAACAACCATGTAATAAATTAAGCGCTACTGGGGGATCCCTGGGTGGCTCAGCGGTTTAGCGCCTGCCTTCGGCCCAGGGCGTGGTCCTGGAGTCCCGGGGTCGAGTCCCACGTCAGGCTCCCTGCGTGGAGCCTGCTTCTCCCTCTGCCTGTGTCTCTGCCTCTCTCTCTCTGTGTCTCTCATGAATAAATAAAATCTTTTTAAAAAATTAAGCGCTATTTATTTACAGAACAGCTGCTCAACTGAAGGAAAAATATTATTTCACACTTGCTTCCAGTGAATATTAAGCTTTTGGAGGTTCAGCCTTCAATTGTGAACCATTAAAATAACAAGAGAATAAGAAAAGGTGAAAAATGAACTGTCTTTTCATTGATAAAGTTGTGATCTCTTCCTTTATCAGTCACTATCTGAAAACTTAAAGTAACATTTTAAATTTGACTTTTTTTTCCCGTTACCAGGTTCATTCTGGTGGATATGCTAATAATGAGTTCAATACCCAAAATGTAGGAAAAGGGATGAAAATAAATGACATGTATAATTCACAGCCTAGAGAATCCATCCCTGGATAAATATGCATTCACTTATATTCCTCTAACACCCTTACTCCCTAGGAACTCAAAAGATTTTACAGCATAAAAACAGCACTAATCAACTGAACATGAAAAGAGCCTGTTAATCTGTCTTCTGGGGGATTTCATGCTTTCCACTTCCAGATCTTAGAACAAGCCCACTGAACATGGGAGGCCTCTCCCTACCACCAGCAGCGAATATAAAAGACCTTCAGACCCTTCCAGCTAACATTTCAGTGCTCTCACCCAATCAACTCCATTCAGGATCAAGAGAGCTTGAGTCCCAAACCCAGAGTACCTCTTAGACGCTCAGGCTCCCTGCTTTTATTTTGCTCCACTCTCAATAGGACACATCTCCATATACCTAAGGGGAATCTTAATTATTATCCACTTTCACCTTTGCCCTTCTAGGCCAAAAGCCTCCCAGAACTTTTTTCTGCTCCACTTTATTTTTTTTTTAATTTTTTTTATTTACTTATGATAGTCACAGAAAGAGAGAGAGAGAGGCAGAGACACAGGAAGAGGGAGAAGCAGGCTCCATGCACCGGGAGCCCGATGTGGGATTCAATCCCAGGTCTCCAGGATCGCGCCCTGGGCCAAAGGCAGGCGCCAAACCGCTGCGTCACCCAGGGATCCCTCTGCTCCACTTTATATACCCAATCCCAGCACCAATCTCCAGTATACAGACCTACAGCAATTTCAGCCTTGTAGAAGCAAAAAACTCAGGTGGTAGAGGCCATAATTCCCCCTACAGTCCTGGTTAGAACTTTTGTTGGCAATATGGGAGCATTTATGAGTAGTTAAATGTGTGTATTTATATGCAAGAGAAATGAAGAAAGATAAGCAGACACCAAGACGTGATGACCTTTTAAAAAGTACTTAGGATAGCTTCAGAAACAAAACAGGTGTGTTACTTTAATACCTCTTATTTGCATCCATATTCTATTTATTGATACATCTTCTGTTCATTTCTCCTCATCTTTCCTGCTTCCAAAACGCTCTGTCAAAGGTATTTTTGCCCTCCCTCTGCCTATACCAGAATCTTTCATTGTGCCCACTCACTAAGATATGTTTAGCTACCAAAGATAATGATAATTTCTTAAAACAAAGCCAAAATTGTTCACATTACTTGGTTATACGAACATCAGAAATATAACACCATCTAATGGGGGAAAAATCCTTAATCACTGGTCAGTCAGCCAACCTAAGTACCTATCCCCCCTCCATCACTTAATGGTTCTATAGCCCTGGACAGTTTGCATAAGTTCTCAGACACTCAGTTTTCTCAGCTACAAAATGGGTAGAATAATATTTGCCTAACTTAATTTAAATAATCAACTGATAAAAGGATTATCAGTTGATACATTTCTATTTTAAAAGATATTATTTAAGATATTATTTAAAAGATATTCTATTTTAAAAGATACATTTCTATTTTAAAGATCTGATAAACAAACATAGAATAATAATTACCGAAGGTAGATGGTCAACTGTGAGACCTAACTATATGAGGCCCATTCAAAATAAATCAGTGCAAATATAATGGGAAAACCTAGAATGGTGCTGAAGTCAAAAGCAACTCCAAACTTGATAATCACTCATCATAACTAAAATATCCAGCTCAAGAAGAATAAAGGGGAGTCTCAGTCTTTGGGTCTATTCCACCTTTAGATCCCAGGCTGTAGCTAAAAACAGTGCAGTTGCTTGCCAGCTAGCTGGTCAGTGCCAGAGCATTCCTCTTGAGTAGGAATGAGGAGTTACTTTGGTAACTGCATGTGCACAGTCGTCCTGGGGATCAACACGGCAACTGTACAATAAAACTTTTCTCCTCTTAGACTGGCAATGTCCATCCAAATCAGGGTATCTGTAGATCCTATCCTCTATGCCAGACTGAAGATAAAGCAACTGTCTGCTTTTCAGACTACTAAAATCTAATACAGTACATATATACTATATCAAATACACGTATAAACACACACTAAGCTGCTAAATCTCTAGAGGGAAAGGAGTAAATATATATTGAGCTCTATGTGTCAGAAACCACAAGGTAACAGAGATTTCATTTAATCCCTAAAAACACCCTGCGACGGAGATATTATTATTCCAATTTTTACAGATGAGAGCACTGAAGCTCAAATAGATTAAATAACTTGCCCAAAGCCACAAAGCTAATAAGTAGCAGAGTCAAGACTTGAATTTAGTTTTGCCTAACTCCAAAGCCCATATTGCTTCTTTTTCTTCTCAGTGGTGTTAACTACAGTAACTTTCTTGTGTCTTCATTTCACCCTCATTCCTGACACGGTACCTGTGTGTCCTGGTTGTGTCTCTATAGGCTCACAAAGGGATAGAGGAAATTTTCCCAGAAGACTTCTTTTCCCACATTTACTTCCTATTCCTGTACAAACTATTCTGTCTTAGGTTGAATTACCAGGCTAGACCCCACAGTCTGCCATACTACATTTCGCTAATTAATATATGCCTAGAGCGTGAAAGTTCTGTTATCTTCCTTGTGCACTTTAACAGCCATAGTTTTGGAGCATGGTTTCATTTTCTAAGCTGGTTCTTGCCACTTAAAGAGCATTAGTGCCTAGTACTATGCCTCACACATAGTAGGTACAGAGGGAGAATATCTGTTGATTCGCTGATTAATCAAAGATTTCTTTATTCCTCTAGTTATCTTGCTATATTTCAATCGAGAGACTTTACAGGAGTCCAATTCCAAGAATGAATTATCTCTCATTAAAGATAATGTTTTGAAAAATCAAAAAATACTGTTATTCTGAATAACTTTTGCAAGGGCTTCTTGCCCTCTCTAAAGAGAAAAAAAAAAACCACTGAAAATATACAATAAAACATAGACAACTGTTTTGCTTAGGATAGTTAAGACTGACTTTTCCTGCTTTTTTTACATATATTAAAATTTTTCCTGTAACAGGCATGTGTTATTTTCATAATTATGGAAACTGAACTCACTCTGGATAAACTTTGCATTTTTAACACTTTCTATATAGTGTGGGGTTATTTTCTTTCTCAGATATAATCAATAGGAATTGTATATTCATTAATTCATGCCTATGCCTCCAGAACTTGTTACATAACATCAGCATATTAAAGATAATTATTCTTCTCTCCATTCATGGAATGTTGTTCTTGCTCTAGGTGGATATGTCTCTATCTCTGCATTCTTTTCAAGCGGATGGAAATTTCTTGTACAATCTCTACAGAATATCGATTATTAATCTTTTTTGAAAATGAGCACTAGAATAACATCTGGCCTTGATATAGCCCCAATCTATAGTCTTTTAACTTTACGTGTGTTATCTTTTCAAAGCCATTAAAGTACTTTAATCACAGTGGAACTCAAATGGAATGAGCTACTTTATGTAGTAGGCAGTTCCCTACTAACGGAAGTATTCAAAGCAAAGATCTCCCATAAGGGGATTCCTGTGCTGGGAGGTTGTACAGCTGAATTTTATGGCTACCACCCCTTTCTAGGATTTTAAAATAAATTTTTTGACAAGTCCACTCCAGCGATACAATGGTTGCATGCTGTCCTCTGTTGTGTCACGTCCTTTTCTCAGTTCACCATTCAAATCAACCCAGAGAAGATTCCCTTCTGATCCAGCCTGACTTAGCAGGCTACCTGATTAATTCTTGTGGAGACCAAATTCCCATAATTATTAACAGATCCTTGCTACTTGAAATTACAAAAATGTGCTGGAATAATGTTGTCAGCAAAATGTCACTGTATGTCTTACATATGGATCTGTTGCAGCCTGCAAAACACTGTCTCCATGAGGGACAGCCAAAATGAAGAGTTATGTGGGAGTAATAAAATATGATAACTAGGCCTGCAACCTCAAGAATAAGCCCAGCTGCGCATGCACACACATCTACAAGAAAGCCAGCTGATAACAAAAGCAAAGAAAAATCCAAATTATGTCCAGCATGTGCGCACTTCATGGCAGGGCTGGTCCGGGAACTGTCCTTTTAAGCACCACAGCAAGAAACCAGGGAACTGTCCTTTTAGCACCACAGCAAGAAACCCTGGTGTAAGCCTAAACACAGGCACCCAAAGCTGGGCCATGAGAAAAATCTGTTAAAGCTCCTACAAAGAAATAAACAAGCACTGTATGGGTGTTTGTTTTTTAAGTATGCTATATTCCATTTCATAACCCTTTAATTTAAAGGATTAATCTAAAATAAAATCCTGTAAGTACCCTGATAAAAGTTAACAAAATCCCAAATGAAAACCAAAGGTATATTAAGTCAGCCTCTCAAACTGAACCCAAGAAACCAATAATTGGCCTGCACTATCAAGAACTGCTTTGCAATCTCCACCACCAGCCCTACTAAGAAACACAACACATTTACACATACCCTAAATCAGATGTTGAAAACATAGAACATGCTCCGAGCCCTCTCCAGGGAGAGACTCAATTTCTAGGACAGATGATGCTTGCTGAATACCAAACCATCACTGCCACACCACCACTCCACCACCACCACCCCCTTCCCAAGCAATCAAATTCTCTTTCAGGGAGAATTGAAGGCCTTATGGGTCATGAGTTCCAAAGAAAAAATGCTGCAGTATTTCAAGAACCAGGTTACAGGCAACGTGCTACAGAGCTTCCAGCAGTTTAAGTCTGATTCCCCTGAGATTCCTACCAGAATGGTACCGGATGCTAATGTTCTCCAGCCATTTGCATTACACATCAAAAAAAAAAAAATTGGGGGGGGGGGAGAGGAAAGAAAAAAAAAGTCCCCTCACCCCGCATTATCTTCTAATGCACGTGGAGAAAAGAGAGGTACAGAGAGATGGTGAAACAGCGAAAGCCTACCACACCCGAAATCTCCTTCGCAAAGCTAAAACATCCCCCAGCCCTAACACCATCCATAGCTCTCTGAAGGCTCTCCAGGTTCAAACTTGAGAAAATAGTCATAAAAAGCACTATTCCCCCCTTTGCTCCCAAAGCCCTCACCCACATTTCCTGCTTCCATTCCTGCTTCTCCGGTGCCCGCCGGGCACTAAAAAGAATTTTCCTCGGGCGGCAGAGCTGGCTCCATGCTAATGATTTCTCCCCCTCCCTGAATTAGCCAGATGCAGCGCCAACTTTCTCCCCCCTCGCCCCAAACAGATGACATCCTTTAATCCTGAACCCTGAGGCCCAGAATCTTGGAATCTCCCGATATAAAAATGCATCTCCTCCCCCCCCCCCACCGCCGTGTTTCAAAAACTGCAGTGTAAGTGAGGAAGAGGGCACAGGCACAGGGTGGAGTAGTTGGAAGGAATGCATGGCTCGAAGAATCCTATTTGTCAGGCTGCAAAAAATGATTCGCACTCCCCCCACCCCCCAACACCCGACCTCTAAGCCGAGGCCTCCGCAGGGGTCTCAAGGCCCCGGCTAACCCCCCCCCCCCCCCGCGGAAAGTTAACAGCCAAGTCTCCACCGGTGGTAGCCGCAGGGACGGAGCTGAGCTCTAAGCAAAAATGCAGAGGCTCTGCGGCCCCCCAGGGACCAAGTGGGAACTAGAGAGGAGGGGTCTAGGTCTCGGCAGCTGGGAGTCCTGCAAGCCGAGCGCTAGGGAGCCCGGGGCGCTGCTGGCGGGGGGGGGGGGGGGGGAGGGGAGGGAGGAGGAGAGCGACGAGCTCCGCATCGGGTGGCGTAGGGATGGGGGTGGGGGAAGGGGGGATTCTGAAAGTGATGCGCTCCCCAATGCAGGAATCCTGGCCTGCCCAGGAAGGTCCCGGGGGCCCCCCGCACCGCCCCAGAGCGCCCAGCCAGGCAGGGACGGACGCACCCCAGGAAAGGGCAGGGGGAGTCCCGGCCGCCCTGGGGACCCCGGAGCCCCGGGCTGCTGCGGCCGGTAACGACCCGGAGCCCGGGGGGGGGGGGGGGGGAGAGGCTGCGGCAGGGGCGGGGGAGGGGCAGGGCGGCCCCGACCCGACAGCGAGGCCCTCCCCGGGGAGCCCTCCGGGGGCCCCGACCGTCCGGCCTCCGGGGGCTGCACCGCCGCAGGGGCGCCGCGGGAGGCCAGCGCCCCCCGAGCGGCCCGGGCGCGACCTCCCCGCGGGGACCCGGTACGCACGGCCGAGGGTGCGAGCCTCGCAAACAGCCGTCCGCCAGCGGCGGCCCCGACCCGGCCCCGGCCCCGACCCCGGCCCCGGCCCCGGCCCCGGCCCCGAGCCCGCCGCGCGCCCTGCGGCAGAGCCCCCGGCGCGGGATGGGCGAGGCGGCGCGGGGAGGCCGGCCCCGGGCGACTTACGGCGGCGGCGGCGAGGGCGGCGGCGGCGGCGGCGGCGGCCCTAGCGCGGGGCCCGGGAGGCGCGGCCGGACTGCAGAGGCGCCGGGGCTGCGGCGGGCGGGACTGCGGTGGGCGCCATCTTGAGGCTCCCCGCCCGCCCCCCGCGCCCGCCGCCCCGGCACGAGCCCCGCCGCGCGCCCCCGCCGCCGCGCGCCCCCGCCCCGCCCCGCCCCCGCGCCGACCCCCGCCGCGCGCCCGCGCCCCGCGCCCCCCGCCCCCGCCCGCCCGCGCCCGCGCCCGCGCCCGCGGCCCACCTACCCCTGCAGGACGCGCCCGCTCGCCCGCTCGCCCGCAGCGCGCCGCGCCGCCCGCCTGCCCGCCTGCCCGCCTGCCCGCCCGCGCTCGCTGGCTCCCGGGCCGGAGTCCCCGCGCCGCCCGGACCGGATCCGGGGCGAGGCAGCAGGGCGCCGGCAGGGGGCGCCGCGCCCGAGCGCCTCCGAGCGTCCCCGGGCCCGCCTCCCCGACGCCCCCGCGGAGCCGCGTGCAGGGCGGGGGGGGCGCGCCGGGCTGGGCGGCTCGGGTCGGCGGCGGGACACCCGCCAGCACCGGGGGGAGGAGCCCGAAGGTGCCGGCCCGCCTCCCCGGCGCCCCCGCGGAGCAGCGCGGAGGGGAGAGGGGGGTGCGGGGAGGCGCGAGGGGCGCGCACGGGGCTGGGCGGCTCGGGTCGGCGGCGGGACACCTGCACGGGGGAGAGGAGCCCGAAGGTGCCGGCCCGCCTCCCCGACGCCCCCGCGGAGCCGCGTGCAGGGGGGAGGCCGGGGGTGGGGCGCGGAGTTGGGGGCGCACGGGGCTGGGCGGCCTCGGGTCCGCGGCGGGACACCTGCACCAGGGGAGGAGCTCGAAAGCGTGGGCCCGCCTCCCCGACGCCCCCGCGGAGCCGCGCGCAGGAGTGAGGCCGGGGGGGTGGGGGGGTCGCGGAGGGGCGCACCGGGCTGGACGGTCTCGGGTCCGCGGCGGGACACCTGCCAGCACCAGGACCTGGAGCCCGAAGGTGCCGGCCCGCCTCCCCGACAACCCCCGCGGAGCCGCGTGCAGGGGGGAGGCCGGGGGTGGGGCGCGGAGTTGGGGGCGCACGGGGCTGGGCGGCCTCGGGTCCGCGGCGGGACACCTGCACCGGGGGAGGAGCTCGAAAGCGTGGGCCCGCCTCCCCGACGCCCCCGCGGAGCCGCGCGCAGGGGTGAGGCCGGGGGGGGGGTCGCGGAGGGGCGCACCGGGCTGGACGGTCTCGGGTCCGCGGCGGGACACCTGCCAGCACCAGGACCTGGAGCCCGAAGGTGCCGGCCCGCCTCCCCGACGCCCCCGCGGAGCCGCGCGCAGGGGTGAGGCCGGGGGGGGGCGCGGAGGGGCGCACGGGGCTGGGCGGCCTCGGGTCCGCGGCGGGACACGTGCATGGGGAGAGGAGCTTGAAAGTGCGGGCCCGACGCCCCCGCGGAGCCGCGTGCAGGGGTGAGGCCGGGGGGGGGGGTCGCGGAGGGGCGCACCGGGCTGGACGGTCTCGGGTCCGCGGCGGGACACCTGCCAGCACCAGGACCTGGAGCCCGAAGGTGCCGGCCCGCCTCCCCGACAACCCCCGCGGAGCCGCGTGCAGGGGGGAGGCCGGGGGGGGGGCGCGGAGTTGGGGGCGCACGGGGCTGGGCGGCCTCGGGTCCGCGGCGGGACACCTGCACCGGGGGAGGAGCTCGAAAGCGTGGGCCCGCCTCCCCGACGCCCCCGCGGAGCCGCGCGCAGGGGTGAGGCCGGGGGGGGTCGCGGAGGGGCGCACGGGGCTGGGCGGCCTCGGGTCCGCGGCGGGACACGTGCATGGGGAGAGGAGCTTGAAAGTGCGGGCCCGACGCCCCCGCGGAGCCGCGTGCAGGGGGGAGGCCGGGGGGCGGGCGCGGGGGGCGCGCACCGGCTGAGCGGCCGCGGGACGGCGGGGGAGCTGGAGCCCGAAGGTGCGGCGTGACCCTGGTGGAGGCCGCGAGTCTCCCCTGTCTCCGGAGCGGCGGCCGCAAGGGCGACGCCCCGCAGTCCGGCCAGGCTCCGCTGTCGGAGAGCCGACACCCCTAAGCACAGGCAACTCCATCTACAGGATCTTGGGGCGGCTGAAAAACAAACCAAACACACACACACACACACACACAAACCCCGCAGCAGTCTATCAGCAGCGGCTGGAGCGTTGGGATTCGGCGCACGCGGCCCGGGTGGCGGGAGGAGGGTCACACCGCATCCCCGACGGCCCCCAGGTGGGCCGCTGCGTAAGGGCACCTCCATCCTTTCGGACCTCGGTAGGCGCGAACATCTGAACCGCTTACTCCACGCTCCTAGGAGGAGGCGGACGGTGACAGTGAGAGCGCCCCTCAGGTCAGGGGGCCCCCCTCCTACAGGTGTCTTCCCACCGCAGGTTCAGTGGCCAGGCTGCCGCTCACCGGCCGCGTGGCTTTGGAACCCGATCAGCCTGTCTACACCGCAGGAAAAGACTTGCAGACGCTGTCAGTAAGAGCGAGCGACCGCGGTACCAACCTGGGCGGCTCGTGGTGAGGCTTGGAGAGAGGGCATCTCACCTGGCACGCAGTGTGCCCATCACGTAGTGGGCCAATGCATACGTTTTTAAGTATCTTTACCGAGATGTATGTGACATGCGATAAGCCATGCAAGTGTAGAGTGCAGAATTTTGATGTGTGTGTACACGCAGGAAAGTATCACCACCATCTACCTACCCGTCACCTCCAACATACCCGTCACCTCCAAAAGGTTCCCCTGCCTCTTTGTAATGCTTCCATGTGTCACTCTCCCACACTCTCTCTCTCTCCAGGCAACCACTAATCTGCTTTCTATTACTGTACATTAGTTTGCATTTTTCAGAATTTTAAATACATGGAACCATACAGTATGTACCTCTCTTTTTCTTTCTTTTTCTTTTTCTTTCTTTTTTTTTTTTTTTTTTTTTTGGTATGGGCTCCTTCCTCTCACACAACTGTCTTGAGATTATCCTGCTGTTGATGCCACAGTTGCCTATCAATACCTAATTTTTTTTTATTGCTGAGTAGCGTTCATTATAGGAATATACGCAGCGTGTGTATCCAGTCACTTGTTGATGACATTCAGGTTATTTCCGGATTTGCCTATTAAAAATAAAGCTGATAGTGTTTGTGTGCAAGTTTTTGCATGAATATGCTTTGTGTGCATATGCTTTTATTTGTCTTGGGTATAAATATCTAGGAATAGAATGACTAAGTCCAATTATAGGTGTATATTTAACTTATTAAGAAAGAGCCAACCTACTTTCCAAAGTGATTGTGCCATTTTATAGTCCTACTAGCAGCATATGAGAGTTTCAGTTACTCCACGTCTTTGGCAACATTACCTATGATCTTTTGTCTTTTTTTTTTTTTTTTTTTATCTTTTGTCTAACTGGTGAGTAGAATGGCTAAAAGTATCTTACTGGGGTTTTGATTGGCATTTTCCCTAATGACTAAGTATTTAGCATCTTTTTCTGAGCTTATTGTAATCAGTAAATCTACTTGGGTGAAGTGTATGTTCAAGTCCTTTACCTATTTTTAAAGTCGGGTCGTTTGTTTTCTTATTGTTGAGCTTTGAGAGGCATGTGTATATTCTAAATACAGTCTTTTATCAGATACGTGATTTGTAAATATTTTCTCCCGGTCTGTGCAGATCTTTTTGTTCTTTTAATTAGTGTCTTTCAAAGAGCAGAAATTCTTGATTTTTATGAAGTCTGATTTATTATTTTCTCTTCTTCTATGGATCATGTTTTTGTAGTCATACCTAATGGTTTCTTTCACATGGATATCTAGTTGTTCCTGCACTATCTGATTACCTTTGTACCCTTGTTGAAAATCAATTATTCAGCTATGTTGAGGGTCTATTTCTGGATTCTCTATTCTGTTTCATTGATCTATCTTGACACTAAAACCACACTGTCTTGATTGCTCTAGCTTTATAATATATCTTGAAGTCAGATAGCGTAAGCCTTCTGATTTTGCTCTTTTTTCTTTCCCTGTATTGATTTTGCTATTTCAGGCCCTTTGCATTTCCATATGAATTTTAGAATTGACCTATCAAATCATGCAAAAAAAAGCCCCCTGAGATTTTAATCAAGATTGCTTTCAATACATAGATTAGTTTGGGGAGAACTGACATGATAACAACAACATAGAGTATATTGCTCCATTTATTTCAGTTCTCTTTAATTCATCTCAACAATATTTTGTAGTTTTGAGAATACAAGTCTTGTTCACCTTTCTGAGATTTACTGCTAAATATTTTGCACTTTTGATGCTCCTGAATAATATTTTTAAATTTCAATTTCTGATTGTTCCTCAGTAGTACATAGAAGTACAATTAATTTTTGTAAATTAATTTTATGTGCTGCAATTTTGCTAAATTCACTTATTAGCTATAGTAGATTTTTTGTAGATTCCATTAGATTTTCTACAAAGACAATCGTGTCATCTGCAAATAAACACAGTTTTGTTTCTTCATTTGCAATCTGAATGCTTTTTGTTCCTTTTTCTTGCCTTGTTGCACTGGTTAGGACCTCTAGTACTTTTTGAATAGAAGTTGTAAAAGCAAATATCTCTGTTTTGTTCCTCATCTTAGGAGGAAAACATTCAATTTTTCATTTGATATGATGTCAGCTATAGATTTTTCCTAGATGCCCTTTATTGTGTTGAGAAGGTCTTGTCTATTCTTACTCTCCTGAGAGTTTTATCAGGAATTGAACTTTGCGACCCTTTTTTTTGCATATGGCTTTTGTTTTTAGTCTGTTAATATAGTGAATTACACCCATCTATTTTCACATATTAAACCAACCTAGAATAATGTATAGATCACAGAGTATTATCCTTTTCGTATATTGTTAGATTTTACTTACTTTGTTAAGAATTATTACATCTATGGGGATGCCTGGGTGGCTCAGTGGTTGAGTGTCTGCCTTCAGTTCAGGACATGATCCTGGAGTCCCAGGATCAAGTCCCTCATCAGGTTCCCCACAGGAGGCCTGCTTTTCTCACTGCCTATGTCTTTGCCTCTCTGTGTCTCTCATGAATAAATAACATATTTTTTTAAATTATTACATCTATGTTCACGAGGTTTATTGGTCTGTAGGTCTGTAGTTTTCTTGTAATGACTTGTCTGGCTCTGGTATCAGAGTAATGCTGACCTCACAAAAAGAGTTAGGAAGTATTCTCTCTTCCTCAAGTTTCTGGAAGAGTTTGTATAGAGTTCATATTAATTATTTCTTCCTTAAATGTTTGGCGGAATTGCCCAGTGTGATTACCTGGGCCTGGAGTTTTCTTTGAGGGAAGGTTTTTATTTTTTTTATTTATTTTTTAAAAGTAGGCTCCATACCCAATATGGGGCTTGAACTCATGACCCCAAGATCAAGAGTTGCATGCTCTATTGACTGAGCTAGCCAGGCACCCCAAGGGAAAGGTTTTGTTGTTTTGTTGTTTTTTGTTTTTTAATTTGTTTATTTATTTGAGAGAGAGTGTGTGTGTGTGTGTGTGAGAACACCAAGGGAGACAGAGAAGCAGACTCCCTACTGAGTAGGGAGCCCAATGTGGAGCTCCATCCCAGGAAAAGGAAAAAATTTTTAAGCATAAATGTAATTTCTTTAATAGTTGTAGGGCTATTCTGATTTTTAAGTTTTTTTTTTCTTGAATAAACTTTGGTAGTCGTTTCTTTCAAGAAATTTCTATTTCAGGCAGCCTGGGTGGCTCAGTGGTTTACAGCCGCCTTCAGCACAGATCCTGGAGACTAGGGATCGAGTCCCACGTCGGGTTCCCTGCGTGGAGCCTGCTTCTCCCTCTGCCTATGTCTCTGCCTCTAGGCTCTGTCTTTCTCTGTGTCTCTTATGAATAAATAAATTTTAAAAATCTTTTTAAAAAAATTTTTAAAAAAGGAATTTCAATTTCATCTAAGTTGTTGAATTGATGGGCATAAAGTTGATCATAATATTCCCATATTATTCTTTTACCATCAACAGAATGTAGTAATAATGCTAACTCTCTTATTCCTGAGATTGGTAACTTGTGTCTTCTCTCTCTCTCTTTTTTTCCCTAATTAGTCTGGCTGTAAGTTTATTAGTTTAATTGGTCTTTGCAAAGAAGCACTTTTTGGTTTCATTGGTTTTTCTCTACTGATTTTTGGTGTTCTATTTCATTGATCTTTATTATTTCCTTTACTCTGCTTACTTTGAGTTTCATTTGCTTGTTTTCCCTAGTTTCTCAAGTGGAAGCTGAAGTAATTGATTTGAGACCTTCTTCTTTTCTAAAATAGGCATTTATTGCTATAAATTTCTCTCCAAGCACTGCTTTAGCTGCTGCATCCCACACATTCTGATATGTTGGATTTTCATTATAATTCAGTTAAAGGAATTTTCTGATTTCCCCTTTGATTTCTTCTTTGCCTCATGGATTATAAATGTATTATTTAGTTTTCAAACATTTGTGAATTTCTTAAGTAACTTTCTGTTATCGATTTCTAATTTTATGCATTGTGACCAGAGAACATGATTTGTATGACTTAAATCTTTTGGGGGGACTTGTTTTATGGGCCAAAAATATGATTTATCTTGGTAAATGTTCCATGTGCAATTGAGAAGAGTGTGTTTTTGCTGTTAGATGAAATGCTCTGTAAATGTCAATTAGGTCAAGTGGATTGATAGTGATATTCAAGTATTCTATATCTTTACTGATTTTTTTTTCTATTTGTTCTATCATTTTTAAAAGAAGTACGTTGAGGGGCGTCTGGATGGCTCCGTTGGTTAAGCATCTCCCTTTGGCTCGGGTCATGATCCCAGGGTCCTTGGGTGGAACCCCACGGTCAGGCTCCCAGCTCAGCAAAGAGCATGCTTCTCCCTCTCCCCCTACCTGCTGCTCCCCGTTTGTGCTCTCTCTAAATATATATCATATAAAGGAATAAAATCTTTAAATAAAATAAAATCAAAGTGGTATGTTGAAATCTATGAATATAATTGTAGATTGGTCTGTTTCTTCTTGCAATTCTATCAGTGTTTACTTCATATTTTGAAGTTCTGTTATTAGGGACATTAATGTTTGGGATTGTTATGTCTTCCTGATGAATTAACTCCTTTATTATTATGGAATGAACTTCTTTATCTCTGGTTATATTTTTGCTCTGAAATTTACTTTGTCCAATATAGACTAGCATGGTATTTCTTTTTACATTCTTTTAATTTTGCCTATTTATTATATATTTATATTTAAAGTAGGTTTCTTTTAGGCAACATACAGTTGAGTCTTGGTCTTTTCCTCCCCATCTAATATCTCTGTTTTTCAATTGAGATGGTTAGACCATTTACAGTTCATATGAGTATTAATATGGCAGAGGTTAAATCTAATAATGTGCTCTTTCCTATTTGTTCTTTCTATTCTTTGTTTCTTCTATTTTCTGCCTTATTTTGATTAACTAGAATATATTTTGTCATTCCCTTTTACCTATATTGCTAATTTATTAGCTGTAACTGTTTGTTGTGTTATTTTGCTACTACATAAATTTAAATATTACCTTAACTTAGGTACTAAATTAAACTGTAAGTAAGTTCTCTGACCATTTGAATTTTGGGTGCTTTGTACACAGTAGGTTTTCAATATATATACTCACTTAAAGTATGAGCATTTGTTTCTTCTCATCTTGCATCAACAGACTTTTGGTGATTGCATGCTTAGGGTGCTCCAGATAACTGAACTAAAAGTTGGTCTCAGTTGAAGCAGGCCTCATACTACATGAAGAGATGGAGCACTGATTTCCAACTAAATCAAGGTAATTATAAGGAGAAGGAAAGAAAGAAATTCAACAAAAATGGTTAAAACTAGAATTATTAAAGCTGTATGTAGCATATTGCATAAGAAAGCCAATGTGTAAATACATTAGAAAAATAAGTTTGAGGTCCCAGATTAAAAAAAAAAATAGGTTCAATCCCGTAACATAAAGAAACCCTTTTCTCATAATAGATGCCTCTGTAAATAGGTTTTTTTTTTAAGATTTTATTTAATTATCCATGAGAGACACACAGAGGGATGCAGAGACATAGAGGAAGATGCAGACTCCTCGAAGGGAGCCTGATGCGGGACTGGATCCCCAGACCCAGGATCATGCCCTGAGCTGAAGGCATCCAGGCGTCCCTGTAAACAGTTTTTATCTTGCAAATTTTCCAAATCTCTGATTATTACAAGCAGGATGTATGTCTTCCTTATTGAAGCTACTTTTCCTGGAAATCAGTCCCTTTGGAGCTATAATCAGACATTATTTGCCAAACAGTGAGGACAGAGTTCTGTATCCTCTCTCCAACATTTTAACACATGTGGAAATTCAGCCTCTGGGATCACATGGGGGTCAAATAATAGATTGAATCTGTTACTTTTAAGCTCCCAGGTAGCTAAAGTTACAAACTTTTTGATATATAAGAATATTTGCTGACTCCATGAGAATCTTTGAAGTCATCAAAAATGTCAAGGATTTCCTTTAACAACTAGGCTCATATCAGAAAAAAGCTCAATGCACTGAGAAATGAGTTTCCATTTAGAAAGATGAACAAGGGATTAGATTTACCCAGTGTTGCTCCAGAGGGTGAAACCAAGACCAGGGGTGACAATTCCTAGGAGAGAGATGCCAACTCAAAAGGAGGAAGGATGTTCTTACAGAGCTTGATCAGCAGCTAAACAGACCACCCCTGAGGAAAGGAGCCAAGGTGTTAGTTCAAGGAGATGCTGTAAGATCAGTCGTTCTGGACATTTCAGGATCAAGGACTCCTTTGCAAATCTGATGAGAGCTATGAAATCATTCCTCCTAGATAAATTCACAGACCCATGCACACACATGCACATAGACTAAGGCACAGTTTTACGTTCAGCTGTGAAGCTCGTCCTTGAACCTCAGGTGAAGAATGTCCAGTGTACACAGATGTTTAAAGTATGAGGTGGGACTATGCTCCTTCCCGTCTGAGAGCCTGTCACCCTCTGGTTCTATCCCCATTGCCACCTCCACCTTTAGAGGTCATGTAGGGCTTCCTGATGGAAATTGAGCAGAAGTACTTTCCTTTGGGATGTTCTCCTCACTTCTCTTTTTTACCTTTTGACCCAATAATAATTTACTTAATCTTCTATCTCTCATTCCAGACATTACTGCTTCCTCTAAATTTACTGCTCCCTTCAATGAAAACAGGATTAATTCCTTAGCTTGCTGTGATGCCAGCAGACTCCAGTCTGAAGATTTTATCTCTGAGATGACTCCTAATCTCCTCCCACAGTGGCGAGCCCTGGAGAAATATTGGCAATGTGGAAGATACCACTCATTCTTCCTTTTCACTGCAGCCTGTGCGAAATCCCTGGCAACAATGTGCCTCACGTGCTAGCCTGTGGACTTTTAGACTATCCTACTTTTCGTTTATCTTACTTTTGGCTTATCCGACTTTTTATTATAGCTTTGTAAATAATTTACCAATCAACTTGGTCAAGTTGTACCTACGAGAGCATACCCCATGCCTCCAGGTCAGCACCTGGAACCCACCGATGTCACTGCTATGCACTCTATGCAGTAAGTCCTCACTCTTTGATAGGCCCAGTTGAGAGTCATTTCTCTTTTTTTAAAAAATTTTTTTAAATTTTTATTTATTTATGATAGTCACAGAGAGAGAAAGAGAGAGAGGCAGAGACATAGGCAGAGGGAGAAGCAGGCTCCATGCACCGGGAGCCCGATGTGGGATTCGATCCCGGGTCTCCAGGATCACGCCCTGGGCCAAAGGCAGGCGCCAAACCGCTGCGCCACCCAGGGATCCCGAGAGTCATTTCTCATAATGCTCAGCCATGTGGACAGTGGAGCCAGGTGTCAGGGATTTAAATCTGAACATCACCAAGCCTTGTAATCTTGAGCAAGTTATATAACTGGTCTGTGTTGGTTTCTTTAACTGTTAAATGGATATCTCATACGGTTGTTGTGATAAGATTATATTAGTCAGTGTACATTCATACTTAGAATGGCACCTACTAAGTACTCTATAACCATTAATTTATTATCCATATGCTCAAGATCCATATGCTTTACTTACCTCATTTCTAGTGAACCTTAAGTCCTGAGAACTCTTGCTCCCTAATGCTTTTGACTTTATATCCTCCTACCCACTGACATTGCCCTATCCATCGTTTGCCATTACTACAATGACAGGGGTATTATTAATTTTACTTCCCTCAATGCAAACTGGTACAGCCATTGTGGAAAACAGTATAGAATTGCCTCAAAAGGTCAAAAATAGAGCTACTCTATGATCCAGTAATCGCACTACTGAGTGATTACCCCAAAAATACAAAGACACTAATTCAGAGGGACACATGCACCCCTATGTTTATTGCAGCATTATTTACAACAGCCAAATTAAGGAAGCAGCCTGTGTGCATTGATAGATAAATGGATAAAGAAGATGTGGTATAGGGCGCCTATGTGGGTCAGTCAGTTAAGCATCTACCTTTGGCTCAGGTCATGATCCCAGAATCCCAAGATCAAGTCCTGCATTGGGCTCCTCACTCAGCAGGGAGTCTGCTTCTCCCTCTAATCTTCCCTCTCCCATGCTCACTCTCTCACTCTCTCAAATAAATACTTCTTAAAAAATGGAATGGAGGGATCCCTGGGTGGCGCAGTGGTTTGGCACCTGCCTTTGGCCCAGGGCGCGATCCTGGAGACCCGGGATCGAATCCCACGTCGGGCTCCCGGTGCACGGAGCCTGCTTCTCCCTCTGCCTGTGTCTCTGCCTCTCTCTCTCTTTCTCTCTGTGACTATCATAAATAAATAAAAATTTAAAAAAAATGGAATGGAATATTACTCATCCATAAAAAGAATGACATCTTGCCATTTGCAACAACGTGGATGGAGCTAGAGAGTATAATGCTAAGTGAAGTAAGTCAGAGAAAGACAAATACCATATGATGCTACTCATATGTGTAATTTAAGAAACAAAACAAATGAGCAAAGGAAAAAAAGAGAGAGAAACAAATCAAAATATAGACTTTTAACCATCGAGAACAAACTGCTTTACCAGAGGGAAGGTGGGTAGGGGGATGGGCGAAATAAGTGAAAGGGATTAAGAGTATGTTTACCATTATATTTATCATTATGAGCACTGAGTGATGCATAGAATTGCTGAATCACTATATTGTACACCTGAAACTAATATGACACTATATGTTAACTATACTGGAATTAAAATCGAAAGCTTAATTAAAAAATTTTTTGAAAAAAAAATTTTTTTTGCTTCCCTCACCCAACCATGTGACCTTGCAATGTCCTGGAGTAAACAGAGCTTCTTTCCCTGCCTCAATATCTTTAGCTCGATCTATGTGAGTTGCTTAGTTCAACAGAAAGTTAGCAGACACAATCCAAGTAGAGACTTTACGTGTGCCTGTACACCATTTGGTTTGGTCTCTTACACTGAGATCTACCATCAGAAGACCATGTGCCCAAGCAGTCCCCAATCCAGGGATAATGTAGAAACACATGGAACAGAGCTGGACCCCCCTGCAGCCTGGAGCCTGGAATCCAGCCCACCCTGGCTGAGATGTGGCCAACCACAGACCCGTGAGTCTTACTTTTGGAGTGGTTTGTTACACAGCATTAATGGAGCAGTAGCTGACTACTACAATTGTACATGTTCTATGCTTTATGACACTTTCTCTAACTTCTTCCCAAGTCAAAATCAATCATTTAGTATTTTCTTTAAGATTTTATTTATTTATTCATGAGAGACACACAGAGAGAGGCAGAGAGAGAGAGGTAGGCTGTATGCAGGGAGTCCGATGTGAGTCTCGATCCCAGGTCTCCAGGATCACACCCTGGGCCAAAGGCAGGCGCCAAACTGCCGAGCCACCCAGGCGTCCCACAATCATTTAGTATTATTGTTGTTAGAGGAATAATCACAGTGTATTGCAGATATACCTTATAAAAGCGGTCTATCCTCCCAGCTATAATGTGCATCGCCAGAAGCTAAGATGATGCATTCCTGACACTCCACTGGGCCTGGATGAAGCTGAATGTGATGGACAATCCCTTGCATAAGTTGCCCACTGCCTAGTAGTTTAGCTTCATTTCCTCTCACTCTGCCCTGAACAAATGTCATCTCCTGGAAGCACTGGAAAACATTTAGTTCTCCCAAATGTCTGTTGCCGTAGCTTCTAAACTGTATGCCAACGCACCCCAGGACAGTTAACTCACAGGGACTTTGGAAGATATTTTAACTTTTTGAGGAAAATGTACCAATAATTAACATCCATCATACATTGCACAAACTAGTAAAATCAGTGTGGAACAGGAAATTATGGTGCTGGTGTCCAATCAGATTCCAACATCTGAGGAACTGTGTGTACCCAACAGATACACACATCCCAGTGTCCCACAATGACATCATTAGTATGTCATTGTGATTAAGAGTAAAATAAAAATATTATTTTCTCTCAGTTTATAGGCATTATTTTTTCAAGCAGCTACTTAGTTGTCAAGACATAAATATTTATCAAATTGCTTGGACCTAATTAGGCAATAATGGAACCGTTAGGCAGTACTTTTGGCCTATGCCATGAAAAAGTCATGAAGACATTGAGGATGCAGGGAAAGGAGAAAGTTTAGAAATGTCTGCCCCATGCCATGTTGCTCTTCCACACCTTTACTCATACCATTTTCGTATTTGAAATGCCCAGGGCTCATCTGGCAAATTCTCATTTGTCCTTCAAAACACTAGCTTGGGTTCAGCCTCCTCCAAGGAGTCTTCTTTGATTGTCATTGACAGAAGTGATGGTGGATGAGTCTGGCCCAGCACCAACATCATTTTGAAGTTCTTCTCTATTTGTCAGCACTCCATGTATAGTAATGCTCACCAGATAATAAAAACTTTGTTCCTTTGTGGAAAATGTCCCCAAGAAGAAACTCCCGAGTCATCCCACATCTGGCCCATCGGTAAATCCAGACCCTACCCTCTCTCATCACAGCTACCTTGGGTCCAAGTCACCACTCTCTCTTTCCTGACCTGTTTCAACAGACTCTTAGCTGACTTCCTTGCTTCTACTCTGCGCCCCCCCCCCCCAGCCTTTCCTCAACACAGCATCCAAAAAGGATTGATTGATTGGTTGGTTGGTTGATTTAGAGAGAGAGTGCACATGGGGGTGGGAAGGGGCAGAGGGAGAGACTCTTAAGCAGGCTCCATGCCCAGCACAGAGCCCCACTCAGGGCTCCATCTCATGACCCTGAGATCAGGGCCTGAGTCGAAATCAAGATTCTGAACCAACTGAGCCACCCAGGTGCCCCAAAAAGATCTTTTTAAGTAAGTGTTAGATGGAGTTATTCCACCCAAAACTCTTGAATAGCAATAAAAGCCAGAATCTGTGAATTACAAGACCCCCCCCTTATTGGTCCCTGTTAACTACTGACCTCATTACCCTCGCTCTTCACTCAAACTGCATGCACTGGCCTCGCCCATCACTCGAACACACCAGGCCCACCAAACACATAAATGGCGCTTCTTGATCCTTCTGCCTGGAATCCTCTTCCTCCAGAGAGCCACAGGGCGTCCCCTTATTCCTTTTGGATATGAACTCACCATTTCCTCCTCAAGGACACCTTCCCCGGCCATCCTCTCCAAAATTTCAGCCCCACTCCCAACACTTCCTATTCCCCTTCCCTGTTTTATTTTTCTCCTTAAAACATGCTGTTATTGGGATGCCTGGGTGGCTCAGTAGTTGAACGTCTGCTTTCAGCTCAGGGTGTGATCCTGGGGTCCTGGGATCGAGTCCCACATCAGGATCCCCACAGGGAGCCTGCTTCTCCCTCTGCCTGTGTCTCTGCCTCTCTCTCTCTGTCTCTCATGAATACATAAATAAAATTTCTTTAAAAAAAAAAGAAGAAGCTGGGCAAAAAACAGGTATGTCACATAAAAGGAAATCTAAATGGTCAATAAACACATAAAAAGGTGTTCAACCTTATAATAATCAAAAGTCCAAATTAAAAACACATTTAATTGTTTCATTTCAGGTACAATGAAATGGCTATGAAATTGACAAAAAAAAGGAAAGAGAGAGAGAGAGAGAGAAAGAAAGAAAGAAAGAAAGAAAGAAAGAAAGAAAAAGAAAGAAAGAAAGGAAAGAAAGAAAGGAAAGAAAAAGAAATGAAATGTTAAGTCTGACAGCACCAACTATTGGCATAGCTAGGGAAGGAGGGGGCTTTTATCCACCACCGGTGGGCACAGAAAGTGGTATAGACACTTTGCAAAGCAGTACGGCATTATCCAGCCAGGTTGAAGATCACCATATCCTGTGTCCTAGCAAGTTTACATCCAGGTGCATACCTTGGAGAAACACGTGCTCACTGGCCACAGGATACATCGAAGAGAATGTTCACGAAAGCAATCTTTGCAATAGTCAAACGCCATTTCTCTAGAAATGACAGAGAGGACTGCTCTACAGCAATGAGAGTGAACTAAGTAGAGCAACAGGAGACAATGTCGGTGACTTGCACAAACGTCATGTCAGACACAGAAGCAAGACACAGAGTAGACGGGGCTGATCGCTCCCATTATATAAAGTTCAAGAACAGATCAACTGCATTCCATCACTTAGGAACCAGGCATAGGTGGTAAAACTATAAACACAAGAAACAGATTATCACCAAGGTCAGGTTAGTGGCTTTGTCTGTGGGGGAAGGAAGGAAACTGTCATTGCAAAGGGCCAACTGGAAGACAATGTTCTGTTTCTTGACTTGAGTGGCACTTTCCAGGCCTTGATTTCCTAATTTTCCTTTAAAAACTCTGTTTAAGGGACGCCTAAGTGGCTCAGAGGTTGAGCATCTGCCTTCAGCTTGGGTTGTGATCCCGGAGTCCTGGGATCGAGTGCTGTGTTGGGCTCCCTGCATGGAGCCTGCTTCTCCCTCTGCCTGTGTCTCTGCCTCTCTCTGTGTGTGTGTCTCTCCCATGAATAAATAAATAAAATCTTAAAAAAAAACCCCAAAACTCTGTTTTATGCCCTCTGCTGTATGTATGATGCATCTCACTATAAAACAAAATTACAAAAAATAGAAAAAGAAGAAAGATGGCAGCTGTTCACACTAGAGACAGAAGCTGAAAGGTCTAAGAAAATGTAGTTCTGGCAATAAAATGGAAATATTCGATTACTAAAAAAATGAGATGTCACAAGTGCCCTTGGCGTAGCTCTGTGATACGGATGATCCAATCATAGGTATTAAGTAAAAAGAAGAAAAATTGATTTCTGAAACTGTTTCCACCAAGTGTTTCAGCCAAAAATACGCTTATCACATAAGATAAATGAGTAGGAATCTGAAAGAGTCATTCAAAACTTTCAGTTGTATCGTGAGAAGAAAACTGTATATGAGTGTGGTGTGTTAATGAAGGTGCTAGAACCTGCAATTACAGATAAACACTGTCATCTCATTGGCTAAACACAATAGACTTTCTTTCATCTCTCAAGTGCAGCTCACTGGGCAACAGCCAGGAAGAGGAATAAAGTAGGTTCACTCCACGTAATCATTCAAGAACTTCCCAGATGTCAACACGCAGCCCGCGGACCCCACGGGAAGTTTTCACGGCTAGGCTTAGAAGTGGTCACATCACTTTGGCTCCATTCTGCTGGCCAGAATTTAATCATATGGTCCCACACGCGAGGAAGGTTGGGAAGTAGTCCTTTGCCAGAGGCCACTTCCCGGCAACAAGTCCACATTCTGGAAATTCAAGTCCAAATCTGGATAGTGAGATTTTATTAAGCAGCTAGCTCTCGCTGCCATGGGGGCATTCATGATTTTAGGGATTTGTGAAGATTTCAGAATATATATATTTTTGAAGATCAAGATTCCATTGTACATCAGTTGTAGCATCATGATAATACATTGTCTATACTATGACCTTGATGATGATGAAGGCTGAGTCTTTTATTTTTTTAAAGATTGATTGATTTATTTAAAGAGCGGGGAGGGGCAGAGGGAGAGGACGAGGGTCTCAAGCAGACTCCCCACGGAGCACTGAGCCCCACACAGGGTTCTATCTCACGACCCTGAGATCATGACCCGAGCAGAAATCACGAGTCATTATGCTTAACCGACTGCACTCCACAGGTGCCCCAAGACTGAGTCTTTTATTTTAACAGGTAAAAATATGCATTGTTAACCCCTCCTCATATTTTCCGCAAAAGGTGGCATAGTGTACAAAGTGTTCCATACCTTGCTTTTATTCACTTCACAGTATATCTTGGAAATCTAATCATGTCCTTACAAAAAGAGCCTTCTTGTTCTTTGTTATAGCTGCATAATATTCTGCTATCTGGATATTTTGTCATTTCTTTTTTTTTTCCAGATTTTATTTTTATCTATTCACGAGAGACACAGAGAGAGAGGCAGAGACACAGGCAGAGGGAGAAGCAGGCTCCCTGCAGGGAGCCCAACGTGGGACTCGATCCCGGGACCTGGGGATCACGCCCTGAGCCGAAGGTAGTCGCTCAACCATTGAGCCACCCAGGCGTCCCTTGTCATTTTTTTAAACCAAGGACTGGTCCTATATCCCCAATGCCTAGAATAGCACCTGATACATCGGGAGGGCACTGTGGATATTTGGTGAATGAATACTTTTGCCTTCAAGAAGATGGCACTACGACAAAACATAGAAACCTAGCCATGGAAAAGGCCGAGAACATTTTATGTAACATTATACATGACTATGTTAACGTGAAACAAACAGAGGTAATTTATTTTAAAAGGCAATTATTCAGGCAGTTAAGTGGGACATGATGTCTAAGAGCCCAAGTTCTGGTGTCAGATCACATGAGTTGCAATCCCAGCTCTACCATTTTACTAATTGTATGACTTTGGGCAAGTTATTTATTCTGGCTGTGCCTCTGTTTCTTCATCTTTAAATTGTGCTAACTACATGGGATAATGAATGCAAAGCACTCTGCACAACTCCTGGCATATACCATGTGCTCAGTACAGGTTAGACAACATTATCAGATGAAGCCTCATGGAGGTGTGCTGTGATGAGGATGCAGGGAGGTGGTGCAGATGGTACAAAGATCCCAGCGGGAAGAACTGCCGGGAACAGAGAATAGAGGTGTGGGGATGGGACTTATAAGGACTATGTGGGAGATGTCAACACATTTGTAGTTGGGGTACAGCCAGTCTCTCAAGGAGTAATGAAAAGCCAAGATTGGTGAGAGATAGGCTTTGATAGCAAATTGGAGTTTGTGCTTAATACCAATGTGAGTCTGAAGGCGGACATAACAGTACCTCTGTTTCACAAAGATAATTTTAACGAGCAGATGCATCAGACAAGAGAAAGACCAAAGGAAGAGAAGAGCTGATACCGTGATCCTGGTTGGTGTTGATTTTGGCACTTCACAAACTTGATCTCGTGCCATCCTCAACAACTCAACTCTGTGAAGTAGGTATTATTAGCTCTGCAGAGAAATAACCAGGCTTGAAGGGGCTAAGCATATTGTCCATGGTTGGAGAACAAGGAACTGGTAAAGTTAAATATAAACCTGAAGTTGTCTGACTCCAAAGCAGAGGTGTGCCGAAGCTGACGCATAGAGGCTTGCTAAGTTAAAATTTCAGGAAATTTGTGAGCATTTGTCATGGCCATTATCAAAAATTAAATGATGCAAACTTATAATTAAACAAATTAAAACAAGGTAGTAAATACTCAAAATTCAGCACTTCCTAATTATTGTCGCTACGTCTTACAAGTGTCTATGCTTTTAAAGTTGTTTCCAACTCTCACATCTGTAGCGTGGAAATCCCACATAACTACTGTGTTGCTGTGCATCTCTTCCCATTTCCACATTCAACAAGATCACACTGACAGCTCAAAACTGGTCATGATGGGAGCATTGGTAACACAGCAACTGGCACACATGACAAATCAGGGCTCAATTTATCATTTTGTTGGTTGTCTAGACTTAAGGTGGTGGGAAACGTTAATAGTGTAGACTAAAAAGCATGCTGTATTTAGGAGCACCTGGGTGGCTTGGTTGTTTGGGCGTCTGGCTCTTGATTTTAGCTCAAGTCATGATTTCGGGGTTGTGGGATCAAGTCCTGCATCGGGCTCCATGCTCGGCTGGGAGTCTGCTTTAGATTTTCTCTCTCCTTCTCCCTCTGCCTCTTCCCCTGCTCTCTCTCTCCTCTCTCTCTCAAATAAATAAATAAGTAAAATCTTTTGTGAAAAGTGTTTTCACAACACAAACACATCGAGGAAAGATTCTTTTAGAATTAGAAGACTGTTACTTGATTCAGCAAAGAAGTCACTTGTGTCTTTGACAGATGAGTGAAGGTCCAACATATGTCTTTGATGTTTCACTTTGCTCTTATTCATCAATGTAAACAAAAATACCAACCAACATTCATGTCTTTGTCAATTACAACCACAAGTTGACTATGGATACAGAGTTAGAGGAAGATCCACAAGAGCATTCTGTGGGAACCAACTGGCTCATTGGCTAGACGGTAATTTATAACAGAGTGGTAGATATTTAATATTATTTGTAAACTATGGGCTACAATCCTTTATATCAGTAAAATTTATGATAAACATATATATGCACATTTTTTCCCAGAGGGTCCGTTGGCTAAACCTTTACTAGCACCCCATTGCTCTAATTTATCATACCACCTTGCCTCCCAAAGGCAGAGGAAGACCAGCCATGCTTCTCCATATCAAGTTAATGAAGATCAGCCTCCATCAAGCATAGTATATTTATTTTAGGCAGACTATGTTATTTGCTTTTGACCTCTTCCCTGATTTTCTTCTGGATCCTTGAAATACATCACTGCTTATTTTCAGCCCAAATTATGCAAGTATGTAAGACTTCCTCTAACTCTGTAAATAGTAATTTTCTGACTTTGCCTTTCCCTTCAACACACTGATTCATCAATTCTAAGATGCACATTTTTTCACATTTAACATCTCTGAAATTGAGAAGCCTCTCACAGGCGCCATTGGCCAGGCAGCAGCTGCATCGTTGCCTTCACGTATGTGAACTTGGCTGTGGCTATTCTATTGGCATCACTGTGGATGAATTTAATTGATGTTGAAAATGTCTTTTCAAAGATTGCTCATTGAAACAAAAGGTAATTACAGTCCCAGGAAGGCAGAGTAACAAAGCAGTGGGGGCAGATTGGTACTAATAAAGCAAAAAATTTCACTCTGAAGGAATGGCCAAAATTCTCAGTTCTCTTGTAAAGGCCAACCAAGAGTTTTATGGGACCTAAGAAAGGAAGAGACCCACAACTAGGTGAAGTTGTGGTCCATTTTGTAATTGAAACATGTGCAGAGGCAATGTCTATCACAGGGCCATAAGCCATGCAAAGAAGGTAATTGAAGGAAAGAAAATTGTCAAATCCCTTGGAGTAAACAAAAGAAATCTCAAAGCAATGAGAAACTGTTATGATTATTTTACACATCACCCAGGACTGTTATTAAGGCATGGTCTCAGTTTAATTAGCAGCACTTTTCCCCTGTAAGTGGTTTATTAAAATGATGGAACATTTTAATAGTCAGTGGTATTTGAGATTTGCTGAAATCTGACTCCTAGCTTCATTTTCCTCTTCTATCATTTTAAAAAAGATTTTTAAAAAGATTTCATTTATTTATTCATGAGAGACACAGAGAGAGAGGCAGAAACATAGGCAGAGGGAGAAGCAGGCTCCCCGCGGGGAGCCCGATGGGGGACTCTATCCCAGGATCCCAGGATCATGACTTGAGCCAAAGGCAGACACTCAACCACTGAGCCACCCAGGCATTCCTAAAAGATTTTATTTTTAAGTAATCTCTACACACAATGTGGGGCTCGAACTCACAACCCCGAGATCAAGCGCTGCATGCTCTACTTACTGAGCCAGCCAGGCGCCCCTCTTCTATCCATCATTTTATCAAATATCATACATTGCTTTGCATATCAAGCATCTTGTATGCTTTGGTGCCTTGCTACAGAAAATGCAACAGCTGCTCTGAGACCAAAGCTGGCCACCTTTTGGCCGTTGCTCCATGAGATTTGTCCTAACTCCAACAGGCCTCTCTTCAGGCTTCCTTCTGGTCTTGACTTCCCTACTTCTATTAACATAATGACCAACTTTTTTCTAAAATAACTTCAGATTGATGTATGATACAGATTTAAAAATTGGAAATACCATAAACCTACAGGGCAATGTGTTATTGGTGGACACTGCCCAGTGTAAGAAATAGAACATTAGTAGCACCCCAGAAACCCTTCTCAGACCCCCCACCGCCAGTTACTATCCATTTCCCTTCCTCAGAGGTAACTTGACAGCATAGATGAGTGTTTCTTATTTTTAAAGTTTATATAAACAGAATTGAGGTAGCTTGTATTATTTTACTTTTGGCTTCTTTCACTCAACAACATCTTTGTGAGATTTATCAGTTATTGTGTACAGTTTAGCTCACTTGTCTTAGCAGCTGAGGGCTATTTTATTGCTCGAATATGCCATGATTCCTTCATCCTACTGCTGATAGACGTTTGGACTCTTCGTTTTAGGGCTGTTCTGGTTTTGTGTTTTTTTTTTTAACTTTTAAAGAAATGGAAATATATTGAACACATATCATTGGGCAAATTTAAGGGATGCAACATGTTAATTTGATACATTCCTATATTATAGTATGATTGCCGTTGTAGGGATAATGAGTGTCTCCATCACTTATATAATGATCTCTTTTATTTTTTTAGAGGTTGGAATCATTAAGTACTAGTCTCTCTGGAAGTTTGATGATTTTGATACAATGATATTGTCTACTGGGCTATTTTGACTAGTGCTGTTATAAACATGCTCAAATCTGTCCTTTCAGGTACATAGGAATGCGTTTCTGTTCAGTGCGTATCTAGAACGGACTTAGTGGATCAGAGGGTATTCGTAGGTTCAATTTCAACAGGAACTGCCAGACGCCTTTGAATTGTGACAAAGTTAGCCCCGTAGATCAAAAGTAAAAGGATGGTTTTTAAAACATTTGAGACTTTGTCCTTACTTCATACAATACACAAAACCCAATTCCAGGTGAATTTCAAATCTGAATGTGAATAAAAGAATGCTGAAGCTTCTACAAGGTAATTTAGGAAAATATGCAGAAAGTAGTAGAGAAAACACTTCACTTTTTAAAGACCTTCTCATCATTAATGCAACAAACACATTTTGCTTGATTCTCACGTTGAGGAGACTGCAAGGAAAGAAAGGGAGAGTCCATGCTTTTCAAAAATACCAGGTAACCCGACTTTCAACAAACCTTGGGGGATTATTTTGGTTGTTCTCTGTTCTTCTTCCATCATGTATAAACTACTGAAAACATTTCCCTGGCCTTACACTTTTCCAGTCTCTACATTCTTTGAATTGGACTCCCTTCCCTGCTATCTGCCAGCACCAGCAGATATCAGATGTTCCAAGGGAGACCCCAGAGGGCACTTCCATCTCCACAGCTGCCCCTTCAGGGGAAGAGGTTTATTCCTTGTTCTTGTCATGGTTGGATGGCAGTCCCGGGCTTGAATGGTGGTTCATAGGAGGACATTCAGGACCCAGCTGGTTGCTTCTATCTTGGTCATCTGTACAGTGCCTCCTGGACCTGGTTCCAAGGTGGTGCACCATTTCATCTACTTTGTGAGCAGCAAGATGGAGGAAGGGGACAGGAAAGGCCTGCCCCCTATCCTTAGGGGTACAACCCGGGAATTCCTCAGATGACTTTTTCTCATAATAACCAATAGATCAGAGCCTTGTCACATTGCTGCATGAAACTGCAAGGAAGAATAAAAAGCTATCTTTAAAAAAAAAAAAGCTATCTTATTTCTGGAAGACCATGAGTCCTGGCAAAGAAGAAGGGGAGAACAGATGTTGGGGTGCAATTGGCACTTCCTGCCTACCCCCATCCTTCAAGGCTTAGTTGAAATTCCACCACCTTTACAAGGTCCCCCTGATGCCAAGCAGCCAGGAGGACTGAGGCCCAGCCTGCTCTGCCTCTTAGGGAGTATGGCCCTCTGGATCCTTGGCATCTCTTGTCTTCTCTTGTCACTCTCTCCACATGTCCTATCCCCCTACTAGAAGGGAAGCTCCAGGAGGGCAGGATGCATGGCAGATTCAGTTTGTATTTTTCAGACTAGAAATCAATTCCTGGGTTGAAAACCGGTTAAGCATTTATCCTGCTTTCCTACAGGAAATTATAAATATATCCAAATAGTGGATGAGAAGTCTCTCTGTAGAGGGCAGCCCCAGTGGCTCAGCGGTTTAGTGCCACCTGCAGCCTGGGGTGTGATCCTGGAGACCTGGGATCGAGTCCCATGTCGGGCTCCTGGCATGGAGCCTGCTTCTCCCTCTGCCTGTGTCTCTGCCTCTCTCTCTCTCTGTGTGTCTCTATGAATAAATAAATAAAATCTTAAAAAAAAAGAAGTCTCTCTGTAGAAATATAACAGCTCATAAAGAAGGAATGGTAAAATTAAAATGTAGCCACCTTGCGTTCCCTAAAAGACTAATAATGGGTTGAACATGACTGCTGACAACCCAAAAGGACAGACAAGCAGACATTTTGTGCCTGTCTGAAAGAGTCCTGCAAAAATTAATAAATAAAGTCTGAATTTAAAAGAAATATAAGGGATGGAAGTATATTTTAAATAATACCACAGGCGGTGCCTTGGTGGCTCAATTGGTTAAGTGGCTGTCTTTAGCTCAGGTCATGATCCCAGGGTCCTGGGATTGAGCCCCACATCAGGCTCCCTGCTCAGCAGGGAGTCTTCTTCTTCCTCTGCCCCTGCTTGTGCTCTCTCTCTCTCTTTAAAAAATAAATAAAATCTAAAAAAAATAAATAATACCATAGGCAGGCAATCAGCAAAATCTTGAAAGTAGGGAATCACAGGACGAATGACCTGGTTTCTTCAACATATAAGTTGAAAGGAAAAGAGAGAAGAGTGGAGGGGTGAGGAGATGAAAGGGAGAAGCTCTGGATTAAAAGAACCTTGAGAGACCTATCAATTAGTTACAATATATGGATATTATTTGGCTCCTGATTTGAATAAATTGTAAAAACAGAGAAACATGCAAGACTGGACTGAGTGAATATTTGCTATTAAGCAATTATTTTTAATTTTTAAGGTATGATAAGAGTAATGTAGTTATGTTTTTATGTTTTTATAGTTAGGAGTCCTCATCTTTTGGAAGTTTGTGTTGAAATATTTTCAAAGGAAATGATATAAAGCCATCCGGAGGGGAGCATATGATGTATGAATGAAAACAAAACTGTAAATGAGTTGATAGTTGTAGTTAGGTGATAGGTCCATGGAGTTTCATTATATATTTTCTCTATTTTGTATATGCTTGCAACGTTCTGTTATATATATATATATTATTATTTTTTTTATTTATGATAGTCACACACACAGAGAGAGAGGGAGGCAGAGACACAGGCAGAGGGAGAAGCAGGCTCCATGCACCAGGAGCCCGACGTGGGATTTGATCCCGGGTCTCCAGGATCGCGCCCTGGGTCAAAGGCAGGCGCCAAACCACTGCGCCACCCAGGGATCCCCTGTTATATATTTTTAATACAAAAAATTGCCTTCTCCATGGTGCCTAGATCAGTACTTTGCACATAGTAGTATTCCAAAAATATCAGTTGAATGGAGGAATTGTCAGACAGCAGCAACCTTATCAGAAAGGGCCACCTGGGCTCCAACACATTTTCAGGACTGACAGTCACTCAACATCTTTCATGCTCAATCCACACTCCCTTCTGAGAATTCCCTCAACCACAACCCCCACCTCACCCCCGTCAAAGGACCGGAAGAGATAACTGATGAGAATTGGATGCACCTGCGGTAGCAACCAATTCATGAATGCATGGGCCAATCAGATTCTCTCTCAGTGACTTGAAATAAGACCCCAAGACTTGGTCAGATGAGAAAAGGTCCTAAATGAAAGGTCTGGTAGGATGGGAGCAAGAGTGTGTACCATACCCTTTTATATGAAAAGAAGTTCAGCTTTGCTCATTATAATAGAAATATAAATTGAAAATACACTGAGATACCATTCCTCATCCATCAAATTAGCAAAAATTCAAAAGCTTAACAACATACCTGGTTGGCAAGGTGGTGGGGATACAGGCACTCTCATACATTGCTGGTAAAAATGCAAAGTACAATGCTATGGAGAAGAGATTGGCAATATTTAACATGTTTGTTTTGACCCAGCAATCCCACTTCTAGAAATTCAAAGTTAAAAGACACCTCCAGGGCTCCTGGGTGGCTCAGTTAAGCATCTGCCTTCTTGATCCAGCTCTTGACCTCTGCTCGGGTCATGATCTTGGGGTCATGAGGTTGATCCCTGAGTCAGGCTCTGCCCTGGGTGTGGAGCCTGCTTAAGATTCTCTCCCTGCCTCTCTGCCTCCCTCCCCCACCAGGGAAAAAAAAGGTACCTCCAACAACACAGAACTATGGCATGGGGTATTTATCATAGCATTACATGTACCCACAAAATACTGGAAACCACTTACACACCTCAAAGTAGGAGACTGGCTGAATAAACTACAGTACAATCACACAGTGAAGTTCTATGCAGCTGGAAAAGAATGAAAACAATCTCTATGAACTGAGTTGGAGTGATTTCCTGGACATGTTGTTAAGTGAAAAAAAGCAAAGTGCAAAAAAAGCATATACAGTATGCTACATTATGTGTAGGAAAGAAGAGAAAATAAGAAAACAAACACGTATCTGCTGGTTTTTACAAAAAGACACAGGCAAGGGCGCCTGGGCAGAACAGTTAGTTTAGCGTCTGCCTTCAGCTCAGGTCATGATCTCAGAGTCTTGGGATGGAGCCCTGCGTTGGGCTCCTCGCTCAACAGGGAGTCTGCTTCTCCCTCCTACCCCAACCCCCACTCACACTCTCTCTCAAATAAATAAATAAAATCTTAAAAAAAAAGTCACAGGCAGAATAAACCAGAAACCAATGAGATGAGTTATCTATGAGGACAGGAGAACAGGTAAGACAGAGGCAGTGGTGGGCTGGTAAACCAGTTGTCTGCAAACAAACAAACAAACAAATAAGCAAGCCCTGGTTTGTAAATTTGCCAGTTTCCTTGGTGTAAATCCTCCTGTTATGGTCAATGTCAAACTTCCCACAGAGATTCACAGAATCATCTCTTAAAAGCAAGAACAAGTTGTCTCCAGCCCAGCACTAAGCAAGAGGGCTAGGGGAAGAGGTGGTACTTCTCTGAATATACCTTTTCAGTTAGTTTTTTTTTTCATCAACTTTATAGAAATGCAATTTATATACAATAAAATGAACCCATTTTAAGCACACAGTGTGATTAGTTTTGATAAATATATGCACCCTTGTCACCACCCCATCCCCAAAACCAAAATATACAACTTTCCCATTCTCCCCACTTCCTTGTGATTCTCTTTCCCACTTAAGCCCCACAACCCACCACAAGCATCAAGCAACCACTTACCTGCTTTTTATTTCTATGATTCAGATTTATCTTCCTTAGAGTTTCATACAAATCATACAGTATATACCGTGTCTTTGGCTCAGCATAATCTTTTAAAGATTAATCTGTGTTGCGTGTATCGGTAATTCATTTCTATTTCAGAGTAGCAGTCCATCGTACCACTACATGATCATCTATTGATCCGGTCACCTGTTAATGGACATTTGCATTGTTTCTAATTTTTTACTATTATGAATAAGGGGGCAATGAACATTCATGTCAATTTTTTATGTGGACGTACATTTTCATCCCCCTTAGGTTAATACATGGGAATAAAATTTCTATGTCACATCGTAAATATAAAACTTTATAATTGTAACTTTATTTGAAAATTGTCAATTTTTTTCCAAAGCGGGTCCAGCAGCAATGAATGGGTGTTTTAGTCATCCACATCTTTGCCAATGCTTTTTATTGTTATTCTTTTATATTTAGCCATTCTGGTGAGTGTGTGATGGTTTCTCATCGTGGCTATTTTATTTTATTTTATTTTATTTTCATTGTGGTTTTAATACAAATTTCCTGATGATTAATGTTGTTTGACATCATTTTATGTGCTTCCTGGTCAATAGTATATCTTCTTTTGTGAAACAGGACTCCTGGAGAAATTGCTAAGTCCAGAGCTAGAACAGGAAAAGTATAAGATGAGTCTGGAATACCTTGTTGTGTCAAAGAGTAAGGAAGTGCTTTTAAAATACTGTGGATGTATGTGAAAAAGACGTAGGAATCAGCTTTATGGGGCTTCCACTGGCAAAATCTTGGATACCAAGATTTTAAAAATCAAAATACTCAAGGAGGGCTGTATATTATAGTCCACTGAATAAAATAAAACTCCATGAGTCCACATGATTTAAAAAAAAAAACAGGCAGATAACTAAATACTGACTAAATAAATAGGGAGACTTTTTTTTTAAAGAGTGAGAGCATGCACAAGTGGCGGGGGTGGGGAGGGGTGGGAAGAGGGAGAGAGAGGATATTAAGCAGGCTCCAGGCTCAGCATGGGGCCTGACCCAGGGCTCAATCCCACGATCCAGAGATCATGAGATCATGACTTGATCTGAAACCAAGACCTGATACGAAACCAAGAGTTGGAGGCTCAACCCACTGAGCCACCCAGGCACCCCATGGAGATTCTGAATTATAGAGAACACACTGCTGGCTACCAGAGGGGAGGGGTGTGGGGGACATGGGTGAAACGGGTGATGGCGATAAAGGAGGGCACTTTTGATGAACTCTGGATGATGAATGGAAGTGTTGAATCATTGTATTGTACACCTAAAACTAATGTTACACTGTATGGTTTTGTTTTTTTTTTTTTTTTGCACTGTATGTTAACTCACTGGAATTCAGATAAAAAGCTAAAAAAAATACCGACTAATAAATATGGAAGGAATGAAGTTTTAAAAGTAACTGTATTGCAACCTTCATAGTAAGAATCGATTCAGGCAAGACTCATCAATGCATCTAAATTCAAGTGGGGATGGGTTTGACGAAGGACAGAATATTTGCATAGTCTCAGAATTTCTACCTACACTTTAGCTATTAGTTACAAGACAAAAAATTGTCAAAACATACTGGAGAAACTGGACAACACATTAAGTAAGTGATCACCCATCACCAACAGAGGACAGATGAATTTCACAAACCTTCAGATGTGATTTCCCTAACAAGAATAGGAAGCTCGTGTATTATTCTAGCCAAATACACGCAACCTAAATCTAGTCATGAGAATATACTGTAGAAACCCAAAGTGGAGGACAGTCTGTAAAACATATGGTCTATATTCTTCAAACGTATTAATGTCTAGAAAGACAAAGGCAGGGGCACCTGGGTGGCTCAGTGGTTGAGCATCTGCCTTTGGCTCAGGTCATGATCCCAACCGATTCCTCTCTTGATTCCCCAGAGAGGCCACCAATTGGCCTCTTCTATCTGCCATAATGTTTCCCTTTGGCCAGCTAAATCCCTCCCAATATCAGGCAGTGAGATACCAGCCATCGAAGAACACACTACTCTTTGATGTCAGTGTCAATTATCCTGTTTTCCTATGACGATTGTCACCCAGAACAGGGATTTCGTTTCCTAGCTTGGGCAGCTCATTCCCATGCTGGGAACACGTTCTTACCAGTAGATGTAGCTGGTGGCACAAGACAGCTGGACTCTCTCCCCCCAAGCCTGGTGGCCCTAAGATGAGGACAGACACCTAGAGAGAAGATCGGTAGATAAATATTTTACTATTGCAAGGGAAGAAAACCTCTGGGGAAGTGTACAGCAAAAGCACTCGATAAAGTGACTTCTACTTTAATATATATCAATGTATCAATATTAATTGATATATTAATAGTCGATATATCAACTATCCACCATACAATAAACCACCCAAAACTCAGTAGCTTAAAACACCAGCAGTTTATTATTTCTTATCATTTTGTGGGTTGCAAGGGCAGTTCTTATGTTGATCTTTCACGGCCCTGCTCATGCGACCACGTTCTGGCTGGAGGGTGCAGGATGTCTGGCACGTCAGGCAGTTGGCCTCTCTCCAGCTCTCCCTTCCTGGACTTCATCCCGGCCTGAAGGCCCCAGAGCAGAATCCCAAGAGGACCAAGAGAGCTGCTGAGTCTCGAGCCTGGCTTAGAAGTCATGCAGTGTCACCCCTTCCATCATCTATTGGCCAAAGCAAATCAAAAAGCCTGCCTGGATTCAAAGGGTGGAGAAAAAGACTATTTCTTGGGAAGAGCAGTGAAGAGTCTGTGGCCATTTTTAATCCACAAGATGGGAATAAAGTATCATCTCCAAACACTATAGAAGAAAGTGGCAGCACGGGACACCTGGGTGGCTCAGTCCATTAAGCATCAGACTCTTGCTTTCAGCTCAGGTCATGATCTCAGGGCCGTGGAGCCATGCTCAGCGTGGAGTCTGCTTAGGACTCTCTCTTTCCCTCTCCCTCTGTCCCTCCCCCATGTGCTCTCGCTCTTTCTCAAATGAAGAAGTAAAATCTTAAAAAGAAAGAGAAAGTGTCAGCATAGAGATAAAGAGTGGATAGGGAACACAGATGAATTAAAGTTGCTTTTGTTTTTCTGGCTGAGTTATTTTATTTTAATTTATATTATTATATTATATTATATTATATTATATTATATTATATTATATTATTTCTTGAAAGAGAAGGTGAAGAGAAGCAGGAGGATGGTGGGGAGAGTTCAGATCAACAACAGAAGGAGCTGGGGCTATTGGTCCTGATGAAGAGAAGAGGAGAGGGGGTTGGGGAATTGATTTAAAATGTCCAGAAGTCTAGTATGTGTTATTAGCTGGTTTGTGCGCTACCAGAGAGCAGAATTAGAGCCAGTGGGTAGACATTCCTGGAAAGCAATTTT
Organism: Nyctereutes procyonoides; assembly: GCF_905146905.1. Classification (NCBI taxonomy): domain Eukaryota; kingdom Metazoa; phylum Chordata; class Mammalia; order Carnivora; family Canidae; genus Nyctereutes; species Nyctereutes procyonoides. The sequence goes on along the minus strand of NW_026575124.1, from coordinate 2,664,302 downwards.
TTTTTTAGATTTTAGTTATTTATTCATGAAAGACACAGAGAGAGGGGCAGAGACACAGGCAGAGGGAGAAGCAGGCTCCACACCGGGAGCCCGACGTGGGACTCGATCCCGGGACTCCAGGATCACACCCTGGGCCGAAGGCAGGTGCTAAACCGCTGAGCCACCCAGGGATTCCTGGAAAGCAAATTTTCCTTAAATTAAGAGATGGGCATAAATGAAACTAACCACCGCGAGAAATAAGAAGCTGCTTTTCTCCTGGGTGTGCAGACATCAATGACCGGCTATTCCAGAATGTGGAAGTTACTCATACATCCGGTAGGGCCTCTGGTTTCCCCCCAACTCTGAGATCTGATGACACTTTCTCCTTCTGCGGCTACCTTGGGTTTCTGTGATGTGGGGACTACCAACTGTCAGTCCATGAGGCAGTGGCCACCAGCCACTCTCCAGGCACTGCAAAACCCCCGGTGTTAGCCAAGTGGCACCCATCCTTCCTGAAAGCCCCTGACACTTTTGCTTCTTCACGCTGGTTGTGTTCCGCGATTTCTTTGTGATCTTTTTCAGGAGATAAGAAAGATTTGCCTTCCCCTGTCCGGGAGGGATATGTTTCTTGAGGCCCAGAGACAACAGACAACACTGACTGTTCTGTGCTGTTCCATTGTGGGCTTATCAACTCCTTGCCAGGGCAGCATCTGCTCCACTTCCCCGGCGTCTGGCTCACAGTCACCACCACCAGGAGGACCCCTGGCAGCACACAGTGGCACACAGCTCCTCCACTTTGCCCTCACTTTCCTTAAGAGTGCCCAAATTATTAACCTAGAGACTCGTACTGTCACTGCAGACCAGGGAGGTCTGCGTCCTCTGGCTCAGGAACCCACTCCCACCACCCAAACAACATGTGGGTGTTTTCTGTGGGCCAACACCTACATGTATTATCTCACTAAATTTCAATAACACAATCCTACGTGGTAGGCACAGGGGAGAAAATACAGGAAAGAGAAGGCAGGTAACCGGCTCAGGATCACACAGTTGCCAAGTGGCTGAAGTGGACCCCAGACAGGCCGACTCCAGAGCAGGTGAGTTTAACCACAGTCCTAGAATAGCTACCATTTATTGAGTGCATAACATCGCACGACAATATCTTGAGGGCTTTACATAAACTCTCTAATTTAATCCTCACAACAAGTGGATGAGATTCATGTCATTGTCTCCACTGCTCCAGATGAGGAAACTGAGACACAAAGAATTTAGAAAATTTGCCCAAGACATAGACTCGTGAGTGGCAGTGATGGGTGAAACCCGGACACAGACTATTTGGTACTCTTCCCGTTGGGCAATGAGGTCTCTTCCCTCCTCTTGTTTTTTTGTTGTGCGTGTATGTATGTATGTATGTATGTATTTTAACGATTTTATTTATTCATGAGAGAGACGCAGAGACATAGGCAGAGGAACAAGCGTGCTCCATGCAGTGAGCCCGATGTGAGACTCAGTCCCAGGATCCGGGGATCATGACCTGAGTCAAAGGCAGACGCTCAACCACTGAGCTACCCAGGTGCCCCTGTTTTGTTTTTATTTAAATTCCAGTTAGTTGACATATATTGAAATATTAGTTTCAGGTGTATAATATAGTGATTGAACACTTCCATATAACACCTGGTGCTCAACACATCGGGTGCACTTCCGAATCCCCATCACCTATTTCACCCATCCCCCTGCCTACCTCCATTCTCTATAGTTAAGCGTCTGCTTCTGGGCTTCTCTCTCTCTCTCTCCCTTTCTCTCTCCCTCCCTCCCTCCCTCCCTCCCTCTCCCTCCCTCTCCCTCTCCATTTCCTTTGGCAACAGCAAGAGAAATTAAGATATCCGTCCTGTTTATAATTGCACCATAAACAATAAGATATCTAGGGGTAAGCCTAAGCAAAAAGGTGAAAGACCTGTACTCTGAAAATTATAAAGTACTGATGAAAGAAATTAAAGATGACACAAAGAAATGGAAAGACATCCCATGCTCATGGATTGGAAGGACAAATATTGCTAAAATATCTATACTACCTAAAGCAATCTACACATTTAGTGTAATCTTTTACTTCCTCTTAAAGCTGGCCTCTGGCTCCCTTGACCTACAATCAAGGACAAACAGAAAGAGTAGTATGGGGATGCCTGGGTGGCTCAGTGGTTGATTGTGTGCCTTTGGCTTAAGGTGTGGTCCTAGGGCCCTGGGATCCTGGGATCAAGCCCCACATTCAGCTCCCTGCTCATGCTTGCTCTGTCTCTCAAATAAATAAATAAAACCTTAAAAAAAAAAAAAGAGACTCCTTAGAAATAGAGAACAGGTTGAGGGATGCCCTCAGCTCAGCTGCAGGAAACCCATTCCCTGACCCTGCTCTGGGCTCTTCCTGCTGCAGCTCTGGGCCTGGCCATCTGTGGGCCAGCAGGAAGGAGAAGGGGGCCCCAGGGAGCTCTGTCAGGTGCCATCTTTTTAAGGGCAAATATATGGGTGGGGCTTACACCGCTTCCCTTCCAAATCATCAGCCAGAACCCTGTCACAGATGTGTCTGGCTGCAAAAGGCTAGAAGAGGCAGGTTTACCTGGGGGACATTTGTGATGTTAGAGGAAGGAAGGATGGATATTGGGGAATAGCAAGAGTCTCCACCTCCTCACTTGCCCCCTCTTCCAGCTCATGTCTAATATAACCATATAAAAAGCAAATTTTTTGCTGAGGAACAACAGCAACAAAGTGGTGTGCTGCAGAGCAGGACTTTAAGAATATAAAGATCAGCCACTTGTAGTGCCAGAAAGCAAGGATGTGCTCAAAAAAGCAGAAGGATGGCAAAGAGACACGGGAGCCAACTTGAAAAATCTCCCAGTGGCCAAAGGCGGAGCAATCTGAGCAACAAAATAAATAGTGTGTTGGATTAAAGTCCAAAATATAGAACACACGTAAGTCCATACTAGTATAAATGAGTGATTCCATAAATAGATGAGGACAAAAGACAAGTCCTCCTCACGGAGTAATTCCAAATAACGTAAGTGGACACTCCACGCTTAGGAGGTAGAGCTTAATTCCCACCCCTTCCTTGAGTGTGGGCTGAACTTAGTGACTCACATCCAAAGAATATAGCATATAGGGGTCGCCTGGGGGGCTCAGTCGGTTAAGCATCTGCCTTCAGCTTCAGTCCTGATCATGGGGCCCTGGGATGGAGCCCCATGTCGGGATCTCTGCTCAGAGGGGAGCCTGCTTCTCCCTCTCCCTCTGCCACTCTCCCTGCTTGTGTTCTCTCTCTCTCTCTCCCAAATAAAAAAATAAAATCTTATTTTACCATATGTAAAGGGAAAGACAGTCACTTTACACTAGAGACACTTGGCACTCAAACCAAATGATCAAGGTCACCATCACCAAGGATTAGTCACATTTATTCCCCATACCCCCAACAGGATGTGATGAGGAGGGCACTTGATGTCTCTGAGATTCTTCTTACAAACCCGTAACAACACTCTGATCATGAGAAAAACACCAGATGAACCCTCCAAACCTCCGGAGGGTTTGTAGATTGAGGGACAGTCTTGTACTAATACTCCTTAAAATTGTCAAGGTCATCAAAAACAAGGAGAGCCCGAAACCATCCCAGACCAGAGATGCTAAGGAGACATGGTGTCTAAATGCAATGCAGCCTCCTGGGTGGGGTCCGGGACCCAAAAAACTGCAAATTCCAGGTAGGGCCTAGAGCTTAGTTAATAGTAACCTACCAACCTACCAACCTACCAACTTTGGTTTCTTCATTTCAACAAATCTGCCTTGGTAAGAGGCTAACATTGCAGGAAACTGGATGGGAGTAGAAAGGCCGGACTTTCTTCCTTTCCTCCTGTAGCTACGGCCTCAAGCCCAGCTCCTCGGAGCTCTTGCGCAGTCAGCTCTCGGCAGCCCTGCTGTGGCCAGGCCCCAGCCCTCCGCCCCCTGCCCCGCAGGCGCTAGGCTTTTCCTGAATAACCGGGCCCTCTTTGCTGCCGTGTGGCTATTTCCTCCAGATTCCTGGGCAATCTTTTTTAGCTCCAGCAAGAATAAGAGAGGAAGGCAAGGAGGGGGAGGAGAAAGACGTACATCACCATTTCTTTTGCAAATAAAAAATGTCCTTCTTGCTCCACAGGGCTTCTGCAGGGCTCCCTCATTCCACACCCGGACTTCGGCATTCTCTGCAGCCCGGAGTCTCCAGAGTCTCGGTTGTTTCTGCATAAAATGACTTAGGGGGATCCCTGGGTGGCTCAGCGGTTTAGTGCCTGCCTTCAGCCCAGGGCCTGATCCTGGAGTCCTGGGATCGAGTCCCGCGTTGGGCTCCCTGCACAGAGCCTGCTTCTCCCTCTGCCTGTGTCTCTGCCTCCCTATGTCCATCATTGAAAAAAAAAATCTTAAAAAAAAATAAAATGACTTGGGATCTTTTTAACTACATTCTGTAGCTCAGTGTTTTCTAACTAGATACAAACTGCTTTTGCCTCCAGAAGGGCTGTGTTTCTCCCCCTTCTGACCTGCTAGGAGTTTCCTCACGATTATGGGTTTTGAAAAGAGGATTCAAGGGTGCACCTGGGTGGCTCACTCAGCTGACTCTTGATTTCGGCCCAGGTCATGATCTCAGGGTCGTGAGATCAACCCCCCCTCCCCACCTCCTGCAAGGCACTCCGGATCAACAGGGAATCTGCTTGAGATTCTCTCCTTCTCTGCCCCTCCCCCCCTGAAATAAATAAATCTTTTTTAAAAGGGGGGGATTTGACTGCTAAGTAGAAAGGAAAAGGACATGATGGTGTAGGAAGTCAACAGCTATGTAAAAGGGGAAGGTGGAGAATACGCATTCAGTGTTTGCTTGTAAATGCACGAGAGACTCAGGAAATACACATAAGAAATTATAACCACTTGGGAACAGGAAAACTTTCCAGTTATCCATTCCAAGCTTTTAATCACTCAGTTAAGGGATCCCTGGTGGCTCAGCGGTTCAGCGCCTGCCTTCGGCTCAGGGCGTGATCCTGGGGTCCCGGGATCGAGTCCCGCATCGGGCTCCCTGCGTGGAGCCTGCTTCTCCCTCTGCCTGGGTCTCTGTGTCTCTCATGAATAAATAATAAAATAAAATCTTAAAAAAAAGAATTAAAATGTTAGTTTTAAGGGATGGGCCCATGCAGGTGCACAAGAAGGTAAATTAGCCTTTCAGAGACGGAAGCAGATTGTCCATGGCAAGCGAAGCCTGTGACGTCATCGGGAAGGAAACTGAAGGGGATGGATAGAATGGATCTTTGTCAGGGTCATTTAAGAACTGTGAGCCCCAGGGACCCCTACTTTTATTAAGTCAAATTTATATAAATGGGCTCATATCCTCCAATAAATACAATTTCGCCCTGGAAAATTTGAAAGGAGCTTTATGATTTTCGCTTTGGAAATTTTTGGCTATGAGTAATATTTAATCTGCAATTGGCTATGATTTCTCAGGAGTCACTGTCTCTACTCGGGAATCCTACTCAGGAAGCGATTTCTCAGGAGACACTTCTCTACTCAGGAAGTGAGAAAATCGAACCCACAAGTTATTGTCAAATATAGCAGATATTTAAAAGACTGAATTTAGCAATTAATGATGTTGACATAATGTTTTTGTTTTACTGACATGTAATTAAGTATTTATTAATTCCGTTTTACTGGGGGTTTTTTTTTGTGTGTGTTTTGAGCCAATAATTTCATTTGGGGTCCTAGGAGATACAGTGGCCCCTTTGATATGTGTCCCAGACCTGTCTTGCTGGAACCTCTCAAGGGCAAGTGAGTGCCTGAGCTAGTACCTTTCTGCTTCCCTCCAACGCCCCACCCTCTCCCCAGCCTTATCCAGCCAACTGTCTTCAGAAGTGCCCCATGCTCAACCCTCTCCTCCTTTACTCATTACCCTCTTCCTTTCCTCACCTCTCTTCGCCATCTAAAAACGTTTCCCATAACACCATGGCTCTGAGATCTGGGCTCTGCTGATGCCGTAAACGGTTATTGACTCACAGAGCAGGCGACGTGTTTACATTTTTTTTTATTTTTATTTTATTTATGATAGTCACACAGAGAGAGAGAGAGGGAGAGAGGCAAAGACACAGGCAGAGGGAGAAGCAGGCTCCATGCACCGGGAGCCCGACGTGGGATTCGATCCTGGGTCTCCAGGATTGCGCCCTGGGCCAAAGGCAGGCGCCAAACCGGTGCGCCACCCAGGGATCCCTACATTTTTTTCATAGTCATATTTTAACTGGGTCTTTTTGGAGATGCATTTGAATTCAAGCAACTGTCTTTAATGGTGTAAATGTCGGAGACATTTCTAGGCAGGTACAAAACCCTTTGGGAGTAAATTTCCAAAAAAAAAAAAATCCTTTTTCCCCTGGGAGTTCACAAATTAATAAACTGTATAACCATGACATAAGGCAGCACCTTACATAACACCTGTCTCAGGTAGACAGGTAGAGAAGTGGAAGTGAAGGGCTGGTGAGAGCTCACAGTAAAGAAGCTGCTTCCAGCTGCAAGAACCAGGAGAGGCTTCCCAGAAGAGGTGACATTTAAGTTGGCCCCTGAGGATGAGCATGATTTGAGTAGAATTCTGGAACCTGCTTTTGGCTCCATCCCTCCTGACTCTCCGCTGTTCCTGAGTCACTCCAGCAGAGGGCAGGCCGAGCAAAGACGGCCCCGTAGTCTGGACAAGTTCTCTGGGTCTCACCCCCGGGAACCCCGGGACGGCTTTCTGCGCTTGCTAAAATGGGGGAGTCATCTCTGCCTGAGCTTGGAAGTTATTTGGCCCCGGTCTGGCCTTCAGATTTAGCCCTTTGCTTTCGCCTGGAGTTGATGGTGAGCTTGCATTTTCCATCAGCTTCCCGTAGTTTGGGGCAGTTTGAAGCCTGGTGCTAGCACAGTCCCCCTGTGTCCCCCTGTGTCCCCCACATCCCGCTGCCCCGGGGGACTCACAGCACCCAGGTTCCACCCTCGGAGGACCGCAAGTGACGGGAGCCTTCGGGAGTCCCTGAAGCTAGGGGACAGTCACAGACCTGGAGGGGACCGGGACAGGACCACCGCCTCGGCCGCTTTCTCCAGGGCCCTGCTTGTACCCAGTGGCCCATGGCCAGAGACCTTGGGGGAACCCAGGAGGCGCCGACACCCCCTCGCCTTCCTCTCTTCCTCTCCTCTCCACAGGCGCCTCCTGTGTTGCCCTTGGTTGCACGGACCCTCCCGTGGCTTCTCATCACTGTCCCCTGGTGCGTCCCACCCCATGGGCCCCTCTGGCGATCTCCGTGCTCAGCAACTGTCCACACAGAAAGCCCCGTGCATACGTGCATGCCGGGGACACGCTCTTCCCCACCGGTCATCCGAGAGAAGGTTCCTGAAGGCAAGGCCTAGCCTTCCTCCCCTGCGCCCCCACAGCCCGCAGACCTCCCGCAGTAGCCCCCCTGGAAGCGCTCCCCAACAATCCGACCCTGCTGCCCCGCCTCACGCGGGGGGCCCTGGAGCACGGGCTTGTCCTCGAGCTCCCTGGGCGACTGTGACCCAGGCCAGGGTGGTCCCCAGAGGGCCGGCACGCAGCACTCCCCGCCTCTGCCAAGCCACAGGGCGCCTTCCCCCAGCACCCCATCCCTGTCCCTGTCCCCGGTCCCCACCGATGTCCTCCTCCACACCACCTGTGCCTCCCTGCTCCTCGCAGTGGGAGCCTGTTGCCGCGGCCCCGGGAGCCAAGTTGCGAGGACACAGGCTCCCCGCAGGCCTGTCCCGGGCCCCAGGGCGGCCCGGGGTGTCTGTGGACCGAGTGATGAAGTATCCGCGTGCGGGGCATCGGGGCAGCGAAGACAGAGATGGTTGGGCTCCCCGGCTTCTTGCATCGCACACGCTGTGTCACTGTGTCGGGAGCCCCAAGCCCGCCGCCAAGGCCGCCAAGTCCCTGCAAGGACTCCCAGGCTCAGAGAAGCTTCCGTACTCACAGCGGTGGGTACAGATTAAAGTCAGCGAAGAGGGGCGCCCGGGGGGCTCCGTGGTCGGGCACCTGCCTCCGGCCCAGGGCGTGACCTCAGGGTCCCGGGATCGAGTCCCACGTCGGGCTCCCCACATGGAGCCTGCTTCTCCCTCTGCCTGGGTCTCTGCCTCTCTCTCTCTCTCTCTCTCTGGGTCTCTCATGAATAAATAACTAAAATCTTAAAAATAAATAAAGTCAGCAAAGAGAGAAGGCACATGGGGCGAGGTCCTGTGCAAATGAGGCTCAACCTGCCAGGGGTCCCCTCCCAGGGGAGTCGCACAGGGGTGCACGTAGTGCTGCCGGATACTGTGTGGGACCACACATGCGAGGTGCTGTCAACCAGAGGAGCACAACCAAGGCTTGTCATCCCTCACGGTCGCTGGGGGCCGGTCCGGTAGGCAGGCGCGACCCTTGTGACCTTCTAGCTCCCTGCCCCTAGAGTCCAGGGCCTGGCGCATATGCAAATGGGCATTCCCAGGCCGGTCTGTGAGCACAAGTTGCGTGGTCAAGCTACAGCAGCCGCCCCGGCCTCAAGCACGGGAAGGCTCCCGCCAGGCGGGGGGTTCCGAGGGCTCAAGTGTGCCGTCCAGGCCCCGAGTCAAGGACCGTCCTGAGGACAGGCCTTGCTCCAGGACGTGCGGGCCTGCGGGGACGACGCTTTCCCACACGGACCCCAGGAAACAGACCCTGCCATGGAGCCAGCGGAGCCTGCGCTGTGAGTCTGGTCGGTGTGGATCCGACTTCTCCTGAAAGGTCGTCGTACCCGGGTAGCGTAGAGTTGGGGGTTCGCGCCGCCTTAGGGGCTGGCCACGGGCCACTTCGCAGAGTCCGAGAGCACCTCTGGGTGCCTCCCTGGGAAGACCCGACTGAACACGGTAGGCCCGGGCCTGTCTTCAGGGCCCTCCCAGTCTGGTCTCACCACAGATGGGTTTGGGGACTTGGGCGTGTGTAGGAATCTTCTGGGACGACAGCCTCTTCCACACGGAGGCGGGGGAAGAGGACCACGGAGTAAGGACGACAGGGGTGTGGGTGAGAAGCTCCTCTGGATGCTGCAGACCCTGGGGGGCCTCCTGGGGCTGGGCTGAGGCACGAGAGGTTTCCTTGAAGCAAAGCCGCCTTCTGAGAAAGGGCAGCGCAAGCATCAGTGCGGAGTTTGTATTCGTGCATCAAACACTTGCGTGGCAGCTGCCGTGTGCCAGACGGTGCTCGAGGCATTTTATAGATATTAGCCTGTCGCTGCCCCTCGGCCCTACTCGCAGCTCCCAGCAGGCCCCTGATGCCCTGCAGCCTGTGCGTCCTGGGGAGAACAGCAGAAAGCACCTGCTCTGCCCCGAAGCCCCTTCTGGATGTAGACTTGTTATTCCCACGTGCCCTCCAGCCTAGCCCTCTATGCCAGGCCCGTGTGGCCTCTCCCTAAGCAGTCCCTTTGCCTATGTCCTTAGGAAACCCCTTTCTTTTGGGAACATAATTCCCTATATATATATTTTAAGATTTTATTTATTTATTCATGAGAGACAGAGAGGCAGAGGGAGAGGGAGAAGCAGGGAGCCCAATCTGGGGCTCGAGCCCAGGACCCCAGGATCACGACCTGAGCCAAAGGCAGATGCCCAGCCACCTGAGCCACCCAGGTGCCCCATACTTCCCTATATTTTTGAACTTTTCTACTGATGCTTCTGGCACTTTGCTTCCACGGAAGCCTGGCTGTCCCCAGATATACTGATTCTCGGCTCAGGTAGTGAACGAGCCAGTGAGAGAATCAGTCTGAAGTGTGAGGCTGGGGCAGCAATGAGGGGAAAACAGGAATTCAGGGGCGGGTCACAAAGTCCCAGAGTCGCACTTCAGTGAATGAGAAGAGGTGAGGAACTCTAAGACTTACCCCAAGGGTTGATGGACCAAGGAGGTGACAAGAGGGATTACAGGGACTCGGGAAACCCAGAGCCACCCTCAGCCCCGACGGTATCTTTGTGCAAATTTCTTCCTTGGGCCCAGACACAGTCCATAGAGGGGCCCCAGAAGCCCCAGGGCAGGAGAGGCAGCCCTGTCTCTGTTCTCCTCCCCAGGAGAGACCAGCAGGCCCTGTGCAGGGGGGTTGGCAAACTTGTCCACCCCAGGCACCCCATCCCAAGGGGCAGGGCACATGCAGCTGTGGGATGCTGGCTGCAGTTGTTTTCAGAGTCTGGTGGCCCTCAGAGTGGCCTACCAGGAAAGCAGGACCTCGGGACCCCGACCCAGAACTAGTAGGAATGAGGAAGGTATCGGGCTCCAATCTAAGGCGGGGGTCCCATGGCTGCTGGGACCCGAGAGCAAGGGAGCCAGGCCAGCGTATCTCCATGCCATGACTTCGGGCCCTCACCCTCAGCCCACCTTCCTTGGGACCCAACTCCCATGATGCCAGCCCCTCAGATCCTCTTATTTGACATCATTTCTGTCTCTCTCGGCTCAGTGTCAGCTCTGCTCACGCCCAGTAAATGCTTGTGGATTCAATGCACAGGCCCATCCTCTCCGTGAATGGCGTTGCATGATTATTTACGTGCCACAAAATACACATCACGTACATTGTGTTGTAGCAGAGTAATTCCAAATCTATTACAAAGCGATGGGGATGGAGGTGGCCTTGAACTCATTGAAATCCAGCAATTTCTCTTTACAGAGAAGGAAGCTGATACCGAAGTCGGGAAGTGTCTTAGCCAGGGTCACGCAGCTAGTGAGGGGCGGAGCTTGGGCGAGGAGCTGGATGGCCAGTGGAGTTTGGGCCCCCAAGAAGCAGGGAGAGGGCTCACTAATGCTCCAGGGCTCGCCTTTGCTCCCCAAGAGAGGAGCACAGAAGCACAAAGGGGGTGATCCTGAGTACAAAACAATAGAAAATAGATCCTGGTTTCTGCTCCCGGTTCCTGGCACAGAGCTCTTGGGACCCTCACCATTTCCTCAGGGATAGAAGCACCTGACACACATCTCCTAAATCCCTTGGACTTTCCCGGGTGATTGCCGCAAGCTTTGTTTCGAATGAGTTGACTCTACGTGGGTCCTGGATGGGAGCTGGCGACCAGAAGGACCAAGCCATGATTAGAAGCTTGGATATCTTTCCGTCCTCTAGAAAGGAGAGTGCGACTAGAAGTGGAGTTAATAACCGATCACGGCTAAGTGATGACGCCGCCACAAAAATCCCAAAAGTACAGGTTCATAGAGCTCCCGGGTTGTGAACACAGTCACCTGCTGGGAGGGCGACACCCCTCAAATCCATGGGGACAGAAGCTCCTGTGCTCAAGACCCTTCCGTACCTCTCCCTATCTACCTCTTCATCTGGCTGTTCACGTGTATCCTTGAAGATGTCCTTTGAAATAAATCGGCAATAGTAGGGTAAACTGCTTTCCCGGGTTCTCGGAGCCACTCTAGCAAACTGTCAAACCTGAAAGAAGGGGCCGTGGGCACCTCTGATTTGTAGCCAAGTTGGACCGAAGCTGTGGCTAACCTGGGGACCCACTCTTTGGCAACTGGCATCGGAGGTGTGTGTTGGGGGGCCGGGGGAGGCAGTCCTGTGGGACCGAGCCCTTATCCTGTGCAAAACCCACAGATCCAGTGTCGGAAGCGTTGTGAATCTGAATAGAAAAATAGAGGCGTTTTCCTTAATCACTGACATGCTTGGTCCTGGCACAGAAAAGGAATCTCTCCTCTCCATCCTCTGAATCTCAACAGGGGAGGGGGAAGCTGTTCTCCAAGAAACTGGCAGGTAGGGGGGTTTCCCCAGGACAGGAAGAAATCCCCCCGGAATCTGGGCACAGATTTTCTAAATTTCCAAATATTTCTTGAACTTCCTGTTTCTCTTGAAATGCATCTGTACCTCACGCAGGTGACATGTGACAGCTATGGATGTCTCCAGACTGGAGAAAAGTTGTAGTAAAGGTTCTGTTCAAGTCGTGGGAGCTGATGATGAAACTGGGCTACCCCTACCTGTTTTGGAGGAGGCGCCCAGTCTAGTGGGGACACGGAACCGGATAGCCTGTGGCCCTGCTCAGGGAGTCTCAACCACCTCAACTGGACCAAAACGAAGAGGTCCTAAACCATGACCTATGCAGCGAACGGGCACGCACCTCCTCTGCTGGGTGCGTGGCATTTGGCGCATTTGGGAAAAGCAGTGAATTAGTTGTATCAAGCATCTAACAAATTGCTATACCCTTTAGGCTAATAATTTCCTTTGTCAAATCCATTCTAAACAAATAATGTGACATGCGGAAGGAAATTATGCTCCGAGAGGTTTGTCTCAGTGTTGATCATATTAGGCAAAACATTACCAACACACTTGTCCAGTGGTAGGGAATTGGTTACATAAATCATAATATAACCCTGGTAGGTGCTTATCCAGTCATTAATGATGTTTGCAATGACCTTCCCATGACCTGATAGTGGTAAAGAAGAAGAAAAAAAACCCACCACATTTAAATTGTACATACAGCGTGATTTTAGTAGCATAAAAAGAAATAGGCTCGAAAAAGACTGGAAGGAAATATAACAAAATGTTGCCAATGGTTCCCTTCCATGGCAGAAGTATAGATTTATTGGGTTTTGTCTTTTTGTTCTCTTTCATATTATTTGTCTTTTCAAACTTTTTTTTTTTAAGATTTATTCATGAGAGACCCAGAGAGAGAGGCAGAGACACAGGCAGAGGGAGAAGCAGGCTCCCTGTGGGGAGCCCGATGCAGGACTCGATCCTGGGACCCCGGGGTCACGACCTGAGCTGAAGACAGACGCTCAACCGCTGAGCCCCCCAGATTCCCCCATCTTTGCAGACTCTTATACTTGGTTGCAGTGAGCAGAGTCATCAGATGACCCCTGGTGATTCCGGCTCCTGGCATCCACACCTTTGTATAATCGCCTTCCTTGAGTGTGGGTGGAAGCCGGGAGAGTAGAAGCACTTGCTTCTGACCACCAGGCTACAGCAGAGGTGAGGGGATGCCCCTCTGTGGTTAGGTGCCATCAGACAGCCAAGGTTCGGGATTGCTCAGATGTAACTCAAGTTGGCTGATCAGTTGGTCTCAGGTCATCAGAAGGGAGGTTATCCTGGGTGGGCCTGGCTTAATCAGGCGAGCCAGGTGCTCTCCTGCTGGCCCCTGCTGTAAAGTGCCTGTGGAGACGAGCGGCCTCCGGGAGCTGAGGGCCACAGTCCACAGCTGCAGGGGCCTCAATTCTCCCAACCACCCAGTGATCTTGGAGGAGGAGCTGAGCCTCAGATGAGACAGGAACCTTGACTGACTCCCTGATTACGCCCCACAGAGGCCTTGAGCCGAGGACCAGCCGAGCCGCGTCGACTGGCCATCCCCGGAAATGGCACCACAGTTCTGTGATTTCCGTTTATGGTCAATGTTCAGGATCCGACCCGTGAAACAAACCGCAGGTAAAGGTCCGCTCGGAGAAGGAGTGTGACGGGTATGAACCCAGGCAGGAGGCCGCACGGGACAGCCGGGACAGCGCGGACAGGCCCGGGGCCCCCGAGTGTTCTCATCTCTAAAAAGGAAATAAGAATAATTGCTCACAGGCGGTTTCGAGATCAAATAAGACGCCGTCTGCCAAGAGGGCTGCTGTGGAGAAGGACGCCTGGCCCATCAGCCCCCCGCAGCGGGACGAGCCGGGTGCACAGGAGCTGCTCCCCGGGCGCTCGGGCTCTTTCCGACCCGATGGCCGCAGCAAAGGAGAAAGGAGGGACAGGCTCCCGATCCTGCGTGGGCCCCAGGGCCTGGCCCTCTGCGCGTTCACTCCTTCCAGCTCAGAGACACCTGCGCTTCGCAGTCTAAGGCGCTGGCAGGGAACTTTCTGGAGTCGCTCTTCCGGCTGAGTAGAGGGGAATCTGGGGGCTGGGGCGCCGGGGGAGGAACGTCTTCCTATGAACACGCACAGCCTCCCTAGGGTGCAGGCAGGGCGCAGAATAAGGAGTAGGAAAAAGCATGTTTAGCGTGAGGAAATAATGTCGCATCTGGATAACAAACATCAGCGTAAAAGGCTCAAGGAGCCTCCTCCAGAGGTTCTGGGGGGTCAATGAACGAAGTCGAAAGAGGAAAGTGCTTCGGAGTCAAATGGGGCCCCCAGCGGCTCCGTGATCTCGGCCAAGTGACTAAGCAGCTCGGAGCTGCACTTCCCGCGAAATAGGAAGGATGACCCCACTGTCCTGTCCAGGCCCCGCGAGGGGTTGGAGACTACGGCCCGGGGCATCCGTCTAGCTCACCCGCTTCTGATCCCCGGGGGAGGCTGAGGGCTCGGCAGACGGGAGGGGGCCGCGGCCGGCCGGGCCCTGCTGGGCACCCACGGGGCTGGGCACCCACGGCGAGGGCCAGGAAGCAGGCGAGGCCCGGAGCTGGGGCTTGAAGAGGATGAAGCCCTGCGGAGCCTCCTCGGCCTGTTGGCCCTTCGTGAGGCGAGACGCTGGTGGGAAGGACGAGCCGGTGCAGGTGATTAGCTTCCGTCCCCCCCGCGGAGAAGCTGGTGCGACGTTGGTCCTGTAGGCCGGAGCAGGTGTCTCCTTCCTCGGTGGGTGGGCAATCCACCCCCCCACCCCCTGTCCTGGTTGTGGTAGTGGGACGAACACTCCAGCCTCAGGGATTGGTCTGCAAGGTCGCAGGGGTGTCTGGGGCTGTGGCCATCCCTCCCGCGACATAACGCATCCGCCTTCTGCTTAGATTTTTCCAGTAACTCATTGAAGGCTGAATAAGGCTGAGTCTGTGACCCAGTGATGATATGAATGGGTCTGTGTTGCCTTCTCCAGGCAGGAGATCGGAGGCCACAAACCCCCTGCTTCGGACTCTCGTCAAGGTCAATGTGGCAGACCTAGGAGGCCCCATAAACGTGGGCACCAGTCTGCCCCAGGGGGGCCCCTGAGGGTCGAGGTCCCCAGGAGGACTCCCTTGCCCCGGTGCCACTAGCTCCAGCTTTCACCCATCAGATCCCAGGCTCCCCCCCCCCCCCCCCCGTGGGAGCCACCTAGCCGCCTGGGTCCCCGGCCTCAGAGCCATCCAGTCTTGCGGGCTGCAGCCTCACCACACCTACAGCCCGGGGTTGCTCGCCCTGCGCAGACTCAGGGGACATCGACCGCGGAAGACAGCCACGAACCCCACGAAACACGACCCCGGGACTGCACCGAGGAGGAACACGGAGGCCGAGAGCAGTCAGGCCCCGAACCGTACCTCCTGACGTCTCCTTTCCCAGGGCCTTGAGACAGCCCCGAGACCGAGGTCCCTTCCAGGAGCTTTCCAAGCGGCGCATCCTGTTGGGGAGGTCGGCCGCCCCCTCAGGGCACGTGCTCACCTAGGTCACCCCTTCTGCGCTGGAAGCACCCTGCGTTTATTCGCCGCCGCGTCCTCAGCCCTGGAGCGGTGCTTGGCACCAGCATGACTTGTTGAATCAGTGAGCGCGTCGGAGCGGATATGGCCAAACCAAATGAGTGAGCCCTCAAAAAAATGTTCATCGGGCCTAGGCGACTGGACAAGCTGAACCAGTGAGGTCAGAACAATGAACAATGATGTGGTTTGGGGCGTGAATGTGCTTTGGACCCAGAAAGACCTACGTCTGAATCCTAACTCTGACATCTCCTGGCTGCACATCGTCGGGCAAATCACTTAACCTTCTTAACGTCGGTTTCCAGACCCGTAAAAAAGGAACAACCATGCTTACCCCAAAGAGCTGCTGAGAGTTAAATGAATTGTGCACTTAGAGGACTTGGCCCAGTGTTCGACGTCCGCTAAGCACTCTGGGTGTGGCAGCTTCTCCTATCAGGGACGCTTCGTGAGCAGCGAGCCGGCTCTATCCATACCTCCCACCCGGAGCGCCCCCACCCACGGCCTCTGCTGCCCGCGTGACCTTGACATGGATGGGACACCACTGGGCGGACCAGGGCAGGGAATTAGTAGTAGAGGTTAACCTGTTCCATCCCCTTCTCTGTGGGACGTGGGCCTCCCAGCAGTGAACACTCTCCCTTTGGCACACCGGAGGAGCCAGGGCAACTCAGAGGCTTTGGGAACCCATCCGCGCAGGGAGCCCGGACGCTGGGAGATGGGGCTCCTTACCCCGGTCCGGATGGATGGCTCAGCGTTGCTGCCCAGAGCGCCCTGGTGCGTGGGGTGTCGGCCCCGGGCAGCATGGATTGGCACAGCATGTCCGCGGTGGGTGATGGAGGCAGCGGTGGTGGCAGGGTCTTGCTCAGCAGCGGGCATGGCTCAGAGAGCTGGAACTGGGGCCTGGCACGGAGAGGTTGTCACTGAGGTCACCATGTTCAGCAGCAACACGAGTCAGCTCTGGGGTCTTTTAAGAGAGCCTGGAAGGGGACGCCTGGCGGGGGTTGGGGGGCTCAGTGGATACCATCTGCCTTTGGCTCAGGTCATGACCCCGGGGTCCTGGGATCGAGTCCCGCATCGGGCTCTCCGCAGGGAGCCTGCTTCTCCCTCTGCCAGTGTCTCTGTGCCTCTCATGAATAAATAAATAAAAGCTTTTAAAAAAAAAAAAAAAGAGCGAGCAAAGCCTGGAGGTCCTATCACAACGGGGGGGGGGGTAGGGGACAGCCAGGAAAGCGCCCTCTATGTCATTCTGGAACCCTATCTTTTTAACCTAGGTCCGTGCACCCTAGGACACATGTGACCCAAAGACCCTGCCCTGGAGCAGTGGGGACCCAAAGGGCCGAGGCCCCAACCTCCTGCTCGGCCCCAGCAGCAGATGACCTCGCCGCTGGCCTGCGGCCCACACCCCTGCTGCCCGCCCACCCCTTCACCCCGACGCCCCGCCTCATCCCTGTCTGGCCCCATCGCGGCCCGGTGTCCACCCCGCACCCCCGGGGCCCCGGCAGCGCCGCCTCCAGCCTGGACTGCTCTGCGGCCTTAGGACCGAGGCTGGCCGGCGAGTCCTCCTTGTCCCAGCGCCAGCTCTGGTCTGGGGTGAGGCTGGAGAGGCTGGTGCCCCACGCTGCCCCGGCCCCACAGCATCTGCCCCTTGGTGGCCGCGGCCCTGGGCCTCACCGGAGCCCCGCCAGCTCGCGCCCCCCGAGGCCGAGGCCGATGAGCCTCCTGCAGAGCCTCCCGCTGCCCCGGGGTGAGGTCCTGCGGAGCCCCGGCCGCCTGTCCCCCCAGGGTGGCTCGGGGCCCGGGGAACCCTGGCTGCTTACCTGTCACCTCAAGTCCCCTTTTCTGCGTCTCCACCTGGGCGTGCAGCTGCTTCCCGCGCGGCCCTGGAGCCGCAAGCAAGCCAGCCCGACCCAGCGCCCGCAGAACATTCCACCCGCGCCTCTGCCACGTGGCCCATGCCCTCTCCTCTCCCCCTCCGCCCCGGACCCGGCCTCGGCGGCCTCCCCGACCAGGGGCTGTGCCGGGTGCCCTTGCCCCACGGAGCCCACGGGCCGCACCACTGCGCCTGCTGCACAGGGGTCCCCTCGCGGGCCTCCGGGGCCTCTGGGTCCCGCACACCCTTCCCGGGACCGGGACGGGATGAGCCAGCGGTCAGGGCCCCCAGCCTCCCCCCTTTCTCCTGATGCTCCTCTCGAGGGCCTGCTTCGGGTCGGAGAGGCCGCGGCCCTCCCCGTGCGACGGCGACACAGGGGATCGCAGCCGAGCCACCTGCCGAGTGACAGTCCCTCCCCCGGCTTCCCGGCGCAGGGGACCCCTCGGCTCTTCGCTCCTCACGATGCACCCTGACGAGCTTCTTGTTGGGAGAACTTTCCCGGGACTGCCCAGGATTGGTTACAACTGCCCTTGGTCATTCATTCAAGACACAACACACTTGTCGCCTGCCCGGCCACATTCAGGCCACACGTCCCCCGAACGCTGAGCTCAGCTTCTGCCATTTACAAGCGAGGTAACTTCTGTGCACGGAAGCGGTGTGTCCCCGAGCCCGGGCCAGGGTGACACGGAGGCCTCGGGCCCAAAGGCGGCGCTGGGCTCACGGAGGCCGACGTCACTAGGAAACTCCTGTTGGCCTGGATGGTCGAGGCCTGGGCCCTCTTCGTCCGCTGTGTAGTAAGGAACTCAGGCCACTGTCGTTCAGTCCGTAATTTCTGGGAGTGGGGAGCGGCAGTGGGGGCCCCGGCATAACAAGGACGCGCCCACAACGGGCTTGGGCCACCCTGGTCACCGCGCCTCTGTCCTGGGGGCCCGGGGAGTACCCCTGGGGGGCCGCCGCCCGGCACCCGGATGAAAGGCCCAGGTGCAAGCTGGGCCGGGCAACACGGCTGGGGCCGGGAAGCCCAAGGGGAGCTAACACCTTCGCTCCTCGCCTTCGCCCCTCGCCCCAGGCCCAGCCTGCCACCTCGCCGCCGAGCCCAGGACCCGAGGAGCCACACGGGGAGCGCCTGTCCCGCCATGCCTGGTGATCCAGTGCTCCCCGCTGGCCCTGTGAGGCAGGTGGCACTGGGGCCTCCATTCAGTGGAGAAACTGAGGCACAGACGAAGCCAGTTGCCCAAGGTCGCACAGGCGTCAAGGCAGAGCCAGGACTTGGACCGAGGCCGGCGTGTCCCTGGTTTACCTGTTATCGCGTTGCTGGTGGCTGAGCCTGGACACCCCCCCATCCTCCCCACGCCCTGGGCCTCCTGCCGGCAGCTCTGCGCTCCCCTCCGTCAGGGCGCCCCGGCCCCGCGAGGCTGTGGGCCACGGCTGGACAGGGAGCAGCGCACTAACTTGCAGTTTTCTTGCAAATGTGTGTCCGGGTGTCCCCGTAATTAAACCCAAGCAGGAGGAGGTACTACAAGGGGCATTTGTGGCCAGGTCGTCACTAGGACGTGGGGACACGTCAATTACTGCGTCTCCCTGGCCCCGGCCCCCTCCAGGAGGGCCTCACACCCGCAGCTCTGGGAAGGAACAGCCCTTGATGGCCGTGCTTTTCCCTGCTTGCGTGTCCCTCTCGCCCAGTTGGCCCAGGGGTGGCTCCAGACCCAGAGGCCCCGGCCGGGGACCACGCCGGGGCCCAAGGGACCAGTCAGGCGTCTCCATCTTAGGGCTCCCCCCGGAAGTGGCGAGACAGTGAGGGTGAAAGGACGTGGAGGTGGTTCAGGCGGCGACAGGCCAGGCACAGGGAGGGGCTGCGCAGGAGGCGGCGGGAGTGGCACAGGCCGCGGCCACGGAAGCCCCGGGGAGCCGTGTGCGCCCTGCCCGGAAGGACGCCCGGAGAATTTTACAAACATCAGTGTCCCCGCTTGTCCCCAGGCCCTCGACGTAATGGGCACAGAGTGGGGACCAGGCACCGGGGGGTTCAGTCTCCCTGAATGAATCGCATCAAGGCAGGAGGCCCAGTGGCCTGCGGGACGCTGCGGTCCCCGCTGTCGCGCTCCTGGTGCCCGGAGGCCCCTGGTCGTGCTGCTGCCCGGTCCGCTCTGCGGTGCACCCCGGGCCACCTCGTCACCTCCTGCCCCGCCTGCCTTGATCCTGTAGGAGCCCGGGTGCAGCGGGACATCGAGGCACCGGGCTCCCGGTTCAGCCCGGGGTGGCGGCTCCGTCCTGACCACCCACCCGGTGGGGCCCGGGGAGCCCTAGGAATCATTTTCCCCTTGAGAAGACAGAGTGACGGGGGCGCCTGGGGCCGTGACCCCGGGGTCCAGGATCGAGTCCCACATCGGGCCCCGCATGGAGCCTGCCCCCCCCCCCGTGTCTCATAAATAAATAAATAAAATCTTAAAAAAACAAGTAGGGAGAGAGAAGCTGGAGAAATGCCCTCTCTCTTCCTGCACTTGACGGACGCCTGGGGCTTCTGGAGCCATCTGGGGACAACTGTGAGGGGCAAACCCAGGGGCCGCGGAGACTCTGGTCAAGCCCTGATGTGACGGCTGCCAAACTGACCGCCCCAGCACCCCTCCCTCCAGACTGGTTGTTGTTGACTGTGTGCTCAGTGCGAGCCGGGTGCCAGTCTAGTACTTTCCATGTGCTACTTTATGGGCTCCTGCACAACCCCGAGGCCCGTCCTCTGGACGTGAGCGTGCTCAGTGCTCCCCCACATCAGAACTGGCCCGTGCCCCGCACAGGCGGTCTTCCCGTCCACTACCCGAGACTCCGTGCCATCCAAGCAGGTTTCTCCGACGCGGAGCGGCATGTTGTGTACATTGTCAGGACAGTTAAAAAATAGCCAAAAGATAGCAAGAGGCTTCAGAGCTGGGGAGCTCTGGGTCTACAGCCCAGCTTGGCCTGGTTCTCCTTAATAAGATACTGACGCTGCGCTGCGTGTTCGGGGGCTTTCAGGTGGCGCCTCCCTTTCTAGGAACCCCGTGAGGCTTGCTCACTGCCTCCCCACGCGCTTGCCTTTCACCCCCTCACTGGTCTCTCTGCTCGTACTCCACTGCTTCCCTCTTCCCCTCTTCTCCAACCTTCCAACAGATGGATTTGAGATGAAGATAAATAGGACACCCCCTGCCCCTCAAGCCCCAAATGCTCGAGTGAAAGCGATTTTTAACATCTGGATATTTTTTCTTTTAAGGGGAGGAGTAATTTTTTTAAGTTCATGTATTTTTAAGTGATCTTCATACCCAACGTGGGGCTCGAACTCACAACCCTGGGATCAACAGTCACATGCTGGGCAGCCCCGATGGCAGCGGTTTAGCGCCGCCTGCAGCCCGGGGTGTGATCCTGGAGACCCGGGATCGAGTCCCACATCGGGCTCCCTGCATGGAGCCTGCTTCTCCCTCTGCCTCTCTCTCTCTCTCTCTCTTCTGTGTTTCAATAAATAAATAAAATCTTAAAAAAAAAAAACCAAACAGTCACATGCTCTTCCAACTGAGCCAGCGAGGTGCTCCTAAAATCCGGATTTCTAGCTAGTGGAGAGTCCTTAAATGTTAGCAGTTGCTCTCATGGGCCTGGTTTTATCTCCAAAATGGGCGGTCTTTTCCCGCTTCCCTGTCCCCCCACCCAAACAGAAGTCTAGCAGTCCCTTTCTTTGCCAAGGGCCATGCCGGGTCTGCAGCAGGGGGGTACACATGCCCCTCTGACGGCGCGCCCAGCAGACTCCCCACCCTTTCTCTCAACCGTCTCCACGACTCTTCTTCACTCTTCTTTCACGCTCTGAAACTGGCCCGCGTTGGCTCGGCCCCCTGGTTCAGGCTCAAAAAACACCACAGGTGTGAACAGTTTACACAGACTTTATTTGTCACCCATTGAGCACAGGAAGGTCTGGGCAGGCGAGGTGTCACAATCGCCTCCCCTAGTTCACAGACGCACGCCGAGAGACTTGGTGGCAAGGGAGAGGGTCCTATTCCTACCACAGATTGCTATGGGATTATCACAACAACACATTTGTTCTCGGTTCTATTTACACCATGGAGCGTGGAGAGGGTACATTCCTTACACTAAAAATATATATTTTGGAATCTCTAAAACAAAAATATCTCTATCTCTACATGAGACCTACTAGGAAGAAGAACATAGAAAACAAGAGAAATGTACCAGCACCTCAAGCTGCCCCCTCCCGCGGGAAGGGCGCTCTGCTCTCCACCTGACGCCCTTGGCTCAGGGCGGCCGCGTCTACCCCGCCGCACGGACGGACACAGGTGCACACGAGGGAGGCTTATCATCTCGGAGGAGTGGAGACGGGGGAGAGGGGCGGGGGACGGGACTGTGGCCTCTTTTGCAAAAGGAGTAATTGCACATTCAGTTTGGTGCTGCGGCTTCCAGCACTCCTGCCTGTGTGAAAACCTGCCTGTCGGAGGCGATCGCTAACCCGCTAAGAGAAGCCCAAGCTCTGCTGCTGTCTGCGGGGCTTGCAAAAGCGCCGTGGGTGGGTTTTCTCTCTCTCTCAGGAAATATTAATGCCAGCAGCTAGAAGAAGAAGTTCTGTTTTCTCCAATGCTGAAAGTGGGGTAGGTTTGAGAAAAATGCGACTCGTTTTCTTTTCGGAAGGATCAGAAACCGTTCCATTCCCTTCGAGCACAGAACCTCCTGAAGGAATGATGCCTGTGGATGAATCATTCCACTTCCTGAATTTTCCTACTGAAGGGATCCACGTAATGCTCTTTCCTCCTTTCGTGCTTCACGCAGTGAGACAGCGCCTTCACGCTCTTTTGGTTCTGGTGAAGAAATGGTAACTGAGCCAAGTGCCCGTTCTCTGTCATTCACGTAAGAGAACACGGGCGCCACGAATCAAAAAGAATAGATTTGGAAGAAAAACCACTTTGATTTGCTTGTGGGGCGTCTCTTTCTGTTTACAGTGAAATATGGATGAGCTCGAGGGCTTGAGTCTTTGGTCTCTTACACCAAGTAAGGAAAATAACCAGTAAGTCCCCTTTCAGAGAAGCCCCAGACCTGTCCAACCTCCTCACCTCTCTCACCACCCCCACCTGGGGGGATTGTGGGGACCTCTGAGTGGGAGCTTCAGGCCTCCAAGAACTTGAGAGACTGGGCAGAGAGCGGAAGAAGTGCTGCCTGAGGAGGCTGAGTCAGGAAAAGAGCCAGAACCTGGAAGACGTCTCGTGTGGCCAGTCAGTCCCCACGGGAAGGATTTCTACGTGACAGAGGCCTGACAGCTGCAACCAAAAGAAAGTCAGGAAGCCTGAGAACATTCAGTGCAGGGTTCCTGAATGTCCTGCCAGGATGCGGCTTAGAAACCTGAGAAGTCCAAGGAAAATGCAGCGACGAACTAGAAAGACTGCTTCAAAGTCCTAGGAGGAGGTGCCAACACTCTTGCAAGGAAAAATTTAGAGAAGTTGAGATAGTAGCAGAGAGAATATAGCGGATGGGACTTCCGACGCCAATGAGAAGGAAAGCCGGGGGCCCTGGGGTGGCACCTCCTATGCTTCGGGAAAACGTAGACTCAGAACATGGGCAGTGAAGTCGATAGAGAAGATGCAGGGAGAACTGCTGATTCCTCTACTAAGAGGGAAGTCTGGAGAGTCCCAGTAAAACTGGGAACTGTCTTTTCTGGATGAGCAGAGAGCACAGATTCCTAAAATCAGAGACCTCTTCAAGGTCACAGTTGTCATAGCCTGAGATGTCAACCCAGCCTGAGGCTTAGCGTTTGTCAGATTTTTATCAAATATTTACGGTTAGTTTAAAAGCCAGTCACAGCCAGACAAAGAGAAAGAGCCACTATTCACACCATCTTCTGGAATACACGGCTCACGGCCCCTCTCTCCCCTTATGACTAAGGAGGTGGGGACAGGTGCTGTTATCTCCCGATAATCCCCTCGTCAGAAGCTGGAAATCATATGTGGACACAAGGAGGGAGCCTGTGTTCTCTGCAACCAAAGAGATCTGGCAAGTTCACCGCACGTGGTTGCGTCTTGCCCTTCTCTCTAGACCAACCCTTTCCCTCAATGTCACGAGCTAGGAAGTAACCCAACCACCCAGCAACACCCATTCTTACCACTAGAACCAAGATTTCACCTACCACCACTTTCTTAAACCCCCGGCCTCCCTCCCTTCCCACCTCGACACATCAGGGCATTGGCCAACTCTCCAACTATTCCTGAACTCGGCTTGCACTGAAGGGCAGACTGCTTCTCTGGGCCAAGCAAACCTGGCACAGAAATTACCTACCTACCTGCCGTGCTTTCTACCTCTACGTCAGTTCCTCCTTGATGTTGAGTTTAAACACCTTTTCCTAAAGACTAATCTGCCTGTATTTGTCATCAGGCTATTCTCTCAGAGAAGCCCTAGATAGGAGAATGATCATATTTTTTTAATGTCCCCCCAGCTTAGGTACGCAGCTGCTACCTAATAGCAGCAAGGACATCTTGTGGACGCACTTGCATTTGTTGATGAACGGACATGCACACACACACACACACACACACACACACACACACACACATATTCACCTCCACTTCCAGTTTACTACCCCAAACACTGCCCAGTTTGACTCTGCCACCAAGGCCACCAGCCACAGACGTGAGCGAGGAAGCACTCGGGTAGGATTGGGGCCGAGCGTTTGGTGGGAGTTGGGGAAAGAGAGACAATTAGAGTAGGGAATGGTTTCTACCACTGAGACGCAGCAGAGATGAGGCTGGCTATTGTTTGAGAAAGATGTAATGGCCTACAAGGATTGGCACAGGCTTCCAAAGTAACTAGTACTCCTAAGGTATAGGAACCTAGGAGCGTCGGGCTCAGGAAGGACCTGGAAGTAGACCCAAGGTCCTGTGACCGCACTGCACGCAGTTAACAGGTCTCCGGCTCTCAAGAGGCCTAGCGTATACAAGGCATCATGGGACATGGGTATTTAGGAGAGAGATTTTTCTGAGTGATAGTGTCACCTAACTTGTTGTATGGTAGGCTTTGTCCTGCCACACTCCTTACGGCTGTGCTGAGGCTGAGGGGACAGGAGAAGCGGTCACCAACCTTCCCACACAGAGGTAGCAGGAAGAGATGGGAGGGGCAGGAGGGGGGAGGAATGTGGGCGAGTCCTCGAGAACAAGGAAGACGGAGGAGGAGGCAAGCTCACGGAAGCGGCCAGAGACAGACTGGGAAGGCCAGCAGGAAAGCTTTTCCCACCGACAGGTTGTCTTCCGATTTTTCTACATTAGGTAGGTAAACGGGTACAATCATCACATTTCTGCTAACATGATAAAATGTGAAGCTTTGGCTCGCAAAGATTTTAATGCCCATAGAGTTCAAAGATGCATGCCTGGTCCTGTCTGCACCATATAAAGGGAAGCCGAGGCTGTCCCTAGAACAGCCTTGTGAGCAGAAATCAGACAATCCAGGAACAATACCCATGATTCAAAGGGTTATCGTTTCAGCGTTTGAAAGCAGCATGGCGTTCGGCCAACAGGCACCGGTACAGCCCCGCGTACTGCCTGCTTACAGCCGGCATCCGTTCTGAGTGGTTGGCGTCCATCCTGTACCAGTTGGGTTAAGTGTTCTGAAAATCATCTGTGCGTTAGACGAGGCGTGGTTCTAGGAGATGGGGAAATGTCAAAGAAATGCAGGATTCCTTCCATTTCAAAGGTCCTCAGGCTAAGACTAGAATACACTGACATATTTGAAGCGTGAGAGGAATGCAAAATTCAACAGTTTCATCACCAACTCTTCACCTACGAAAGGAGAGCAACCCGTAGGAACGTCCCACCGCACCAAGATTTTACTGGATGGAGAACTGATGTGCTTGAATTCCGTGGGTCCCGACACACTTACTGTGCACAGAAGAGAAGGCCTAGACACACTGGGGCCCGAACGCATCGTACTCATCACAACAGCGAAGAGGAGAAAAAAACTAGAAACCTGGTTCTCAACTAAATACCAAAATTAATTTTACCACTTACAGTTCATTTCCCAGGGTGGCTTTTTACATCTGAGAGCCAAAATGTCTGTCAACCAAAATAAACGCGTGAGGGTGAAGAAACCACATGGCTGAAGGTGGTTTTGGTCCATTGAGTTGATAATGGTTCGCTACTAAGGCAGCTAAGGAGACATAATCACGTAATCATACGCACTTGGTCTCTCCAGGAGTCGAATCAGAACGTATCCTCAAGAGACAGCAGCAAAACATGGGTGTTTCCACAACATGGCCAATAAAACAGCTCATCTCCCTTCCTACTCACGAGCCGCTCTTATCAAACCTTTCCCAGGTGTCTAGAAAGCAGGCACTCGAACAAACGCTCAGGCTGGGAAGCCCTTCCTGGCGTCTAAACCAACTCCTTCTGCAGCAGCTGAAGCTCATTCTCTTAGTCCATCCTCAGTGAAACCGAGAGAAGCTGCTGGTCCTCACTTAGCTTTACTGATTTTCCCCCGAGCCTTTTCCTGTCTGAGCTAAACAACTCCAGTGTCCCTCGTGGCCCTTTCATCATCCAAGGTTCTTGCCGAGTTATGGCTGCTGCTAGGGAGCGACACAGACGCGCCCGGGGCGGGCGGAGGCACCTTCTGGCCGCGCCCAGGCCGCCGACCCTCCCAGTGGCAGGCCCTCCTGACGACCTCTGGGTCTGACCAGCATCCCCCAGAGGAGGCATCAAACCAAGGCCCAGGTCTGCCTCGGGGCCAGCAGATTCTGCGGGACTGGAGCGCCCTCCCTCTGCTCTCTGCTCTCCTCCCACGCCCCGACCCCATCCTTGAGGAGAGGGAACTCATGGAATGGATCCATATGGCTCTGCGGGCCGGCAGAGAGGTTCAGAGAGAATGTCTGGAAGGTGGGAAGCTGGGTCTTCACTGGTGGCAGTTCTGAAGAGAAAGAGAAAGGAAGAAGAGAAGTACCAGCAGGAGGTGGTCTTCCGCTTCCACGCTCACACCTGGCGGCTGGCTGCTGGCATGGGGATGGCGCATGCCCTCCAACGCACAGCACGGGGAACGGAGTGCCTCGGCATGGCTTGGACGGGACCGCGGACAGGGCCAGGCTGGGTCTTGCTTCTTCTCGGAGAGACTCGCCATCTTCTCTGTAACCGGAACTTCCCTGAGGCACCTCACGGCCCAAATCTTCCTTCCCAGCAAAGACTTTTAGTTGAAGAGACTGAATAAAAGTGTTACAATTAGACGAAAAGGGAACACATGATTCATTCCTGCTTTTAACACAATACTTTGAAGATGTCACCACAATTTGGATTTGGCTGTATTTTAAGTTCATTTACAAGTAGACTAGTTCTTGACTAAAAATAACCATGTGCGTTATACATTTCGACAGCTGCCTGGATTTTCCTCTGAAGGAAACAAGATTCTATATTTCACTCACATTCAGCACAGATTTATTTTAACCCATTCGATGAAGAAACAGCCTACCACTACCACCCACTGGTGGCTGTGACTTTTCAAAGTACCTCAGCTCCTCCTCAGATCACTCTCAGGAGGGAGACGGTACTATTATCCCCACTTTACTGCTGAATAAACTGAGTCCCCGAAACAATGGCCTGCCCACTTATACAAGGATGAATGGCTAGACCAGGTCCCCTAATTCCTAGCCTACTTACTGCCTTTTTTTCTTAACTAGAAAAGTTGTCTTCAGGGCCGTCTGGGTGGCTCAGTGGTTGAGCATCTACCTTTGGCTCAGGTCGTGATCCTGGGGTCCTGGGATCGAGCCCTGCACTGGGCTCCCTGTTCAGTGGGGAGTCTGCCTCTCCCACTCCCTCCGTCCCTCCCTCCTGCTCATGCACACGCTCCCTCTCTCTGTCAAATAAATAAATGAAATATTTTTTTTTAAGTACACAATTCTTAAAAAAAAAAAAAAAGAAAAGTTGCCTTTAATATAGACCTAAGACTTTGCCTTTAGTTATCTGACTTCTTAAATTAAAATAGCTTGGACTAAATCAATCAAGTAATTTGGGTGCAAAGCCTACCTCAGTGAAGGCAAAGATGCCTTGAGTCTTCCATTTTCTTCAGTAACCTGATGAAAACGGATCTATGCTATTGGCAAATGATATACAGAATTTCGTTTCCCAAATATGTAAACTGTTCCTATATTTAGAATCTTTAATTGGCAGTAATTGTCATTATGGAATGAGTTAACTAGTCCCTATCAACACTATTGACACTCAGGCCCTGCACATTTTAGCCACTTTCTAGTTTGTGCAGTTACAGTAACCAGGGAAATTTTGAAATAAGAACTTCAATGGTTTTTTGTTTGTTTGTTTATTTATTGACATATATTTTTTAGAGAAAGCGAGCAAGTGCATGAGCTGGGGGAGGGGCAGACAGAGAGGAAGAGAAAGAGAGAGAGAGAGAGAACCCCAAGCAGGCTCTCCGTCCAGTGTGGAACTTGACCTCATGACCCTGAGATCATGACCTGAGCTGAAACCAAGAGTCGGATGCTTTAACCGACTGAGCCACCCTGGTGCCTCAGAAATGGGAACTTTTAGAAACCGGATTAAGATGATTAAATAGATAAAGCAAATTTACATCCCCAAATAATCCCAGCCTGACTTTGAGGCTGTGTAAAGGGGCAGCTCCAAACAGCACATCTGTTCAAATAGTCAGAAAACATGTGTCCTTTTCTTAGGCTTCTAGCAATTCTCGTGAGATTAGCGGCAGCCCTAGAAGTGGTATTTTTTAGACAATTCAATCTTGCAACTAAGAGATATTTTACTTTCAATGTGACTGCTATCTTTAAAAGCCAGAAATAAACAAAAATTAGCAATTATAGTTTTTTTTTTTTTACCTCTTCTCCTTTGTATTTCCAGAATTCATACTGAGAGCTTTCCATACCGTAGTTTTAGGCATTTCATCAGATATATTAATCTCGGAGGGGTCGCATCTGAAATCAATGCTTAGGACAGTAAATGTAGGACATACAGATATAATACACATGTCAGCCTAGAATGATCAGCATGTCACCACATGGGAAAGAGTAAGCCTGAGGGAGCTCAGCTAACAGCTCTCGGCAGCACCAGGAGCTGGATGACTGGAACACAGGGAGGCAAGGTGGCCCACGAGGTGGTGCTAAGGGCTCAGCTGGGGCTCTGAGAGGCAGGCAGCTCTGCCCCCACAATCCTGCCCTCTTTCAAAGGGCCCCTCTGGGGGGCTGATGACAGCCTCAAGAGCTACCACCTACTGAGTGCTTGCTGTGTGCCAGGCTCACCGTGTGCCAAGCGTGGTGCTAAGCATTCTTCATGGTGCTAAGTTTTCTCACTTACAAGGCCGAATGTTTTCCATTCCTGGTTTACAAAGGACTCTCACAATATATTATCTTAACTATCAAATCAGAGATTATTCACATCCTTCTTTTGAAAGCACAGAAACCAAAGCTCCCAGAGCTAAGTGATCGTCCAAGGTCAAATGTCAGTAGATGGAGAATCGAGGCCTTGCATCCAGAGTCCTTGGTCTCCTAGCACCCAGGGTACTGGGAAATTTTCTACAAGCCAGACAGTCTCATTTTAAAAGGCCAGGAGGGAAGGCAGTAACCCAGCAGAGCGGGAGCACTGCTCCTCTTTTGCTACCAGAGAATTCAAAGTCTATGGCTACTTCCTTCACAAGTTGTAGAAAGTTTATTAAGGTCCAGAGATTCCATTTCCTGGGGGTCAGTCATACCCAAAAAGTCAAACTCATAGGAACAGACAGTAGAACGGTGGTTCCCAGAAGCTGGGAGCAGGGGAAAAGGGGGAGCTGTTGATCAAAGGGTACAAACCTGCAGTTAGGACTAAGTTCTGAGGACCTATATGCAGCATGGTCACTGTTATCAGTAATGTACTGTACACATGAAGTCTGCTAAGAAAGTAGATCTCAAGTGTTCTCACCACACACACACACACACACACACACACACAGAACAGTAACTATAGGAGGTAATGAAATGTTATTAGTTTGATTGTAGTAATCATCTCACAATGTGTACATATAGGCAAAACATCACATTGCTTAAGTATCTATTTTTATTTATCAAAGACAAATAAATCAAAAATTTCTAAATACCAAAGACAAGATTTTCCTCATTCCCCGTCAGTATGAACCACAATCAGTTCAATGATTCGGCAATAAATTATCTAGGATCTACATGATCCAAATCCCCTCTTTCTTCCTTTTCTGCCCCCTCTCGGCCTCTGGGCTTCTTCCAGTTTATGTGTACCTCTTCCACAGCGGAAACAAAATGCCAGGAACGAAGCCACAAATGGACCAATTCAGCGCCTTGTGACCTGTGGTGAGCAATAACTGCTCAAGAAGGGGGGGGCTCTGATTACTGGCAGAAGTAAGGAATTTGGGAGACCCCAGTTCAGTTGCCCCCTTGGCTTCTAGGACCACAGATGCCCTGAGTCACACTGGAGGGGCTGCCTCTGCTCCTTACCAAAGGCTCACCCAAGCATGGGAATTTCACACCCCCCAGGTTGAGGACTCTCTGGAAACAAAGGCCACATCCTATCCATCTCTGGAAAATGGCAGGGAAAGGAAAGGGAGCACTGACCTGAAGAATAAAAGGCCAGGGTCTGAATCTTAAACTTTCTATTTAGCAGTGTTGTGACCTTGGGCAAATTCCCTAAACCCCTCCAAGCCTGTTTCCTGATTGTACAAACATGGATAACGTGACGTTTATCAGAGAGTTGTTGTAAAGATTAAATGAGAATATTTAATAAAGCTTCTAGCACATTCCCAGCACAGAGAAGGTGCTTAGCACATGGGCTCCCTTACCTCTGTTCTTGTGATTCCCAACACCTGGTGTGGCATCTGGCACAGAGCAGGTGCTCAGTAAACCATGAAAGGAAAGGTGTTTTCCCAGGTTGGGGCTGGGAGGCTGAACGTCAGCTCTTTATGCCATCAGGTATGTTTGCCACCACCTCCACCACAAACCCACATGTTTACAGAATAACCAAAACAATATATTTCCTGGTGTTTACGGAGTTTTACCTGAAACTGTTGCTCTTTCCAGGACTACTTAGTAACTTCCTGCTCTCCAAGGGAAACTTGTCTCCCCCCATTTCTAACATTTTCTCAGCCTCCTGCAAGAGAAGAAGACATTATTCTTAGACCAAGTAAAACCGTGAGTCCACATCACCCATATTTCTCTCACCACAATTTCTACCTAATTTCTCTCACATTTATTATAGAAAGGTGTACTTATGTTCTTTCATAATTTAGCTTGTCACCAAAAAAGAGAGAACCAGATTATTTGTACCTATGGAATAGTACTTTTTATTTTTTTAAAGATTTTATTTATTTATTCATGAGAGAGAGAGAGAGAAAGAGAGAGAGAGGCAGAGACACAGGCAGAGGGAGGAGCAGGCTCCATGCAGGGAGCCCGACAGGGAACTCGACCCATGGTCTCCAGGATTATGCCCTGGGCTGAAGGCGGCGCTAAACCACTGAGCCACCGGGGCTGCCCTGGAATTGTATTTTTTAAAAGGTAAAAGAAAATGAT
This sequence comes from Nyctereutes procyonoides, assembly GCF_905146905.1. Classification (NCBI taxonomy): domain Eukaryota; kingdom Metazoa; phylum Chordata; class Mammalia; order Carnivora; family Canidae; genus Nyctereutes; species Nyctereutes procyonoides. The sequence continues at coordinate 2,633,607 of NW_026575124.1, read as the reverse complement.
TCTGAATAAGCCTCTAGAGCCAACTACCAATTTACTGGAAATATAGAGAACAGAGAACATATTGTTAAATGTCACCAAGGGACACAGTGAAATCTAAATGGTGGAAAATCCTAAAGGTCACAGATCCAGTTTCTTCAACAGAAAGAAAAAAAAAATACAAAAGATACTAAGGAGATTTAAGAAACATATCAAACATTGTAATATATAGACCTTATTTGGACCCTGATTCAAATAAAGAGATTGTTAAAAAAAAATTAGACGGCAATTGGGGAAATATGAATAATGACTGTTCTTTCTACTTTTGGGTGGATATGCTTGAATGTTCCATAACAAAAAGTTAAAAAAAGATATTTCCACTAAAGAAAACAGTTACAGAGAAAAAAATATGTACAAATATGTTTAAGGTAGTATGATTAGTAATAAATCCTAAAACAACTATAAATTTTAACAAAGGAAGAAAGCTTAATTATGAGAAAATACTATAGGATATTATGCTCTACTACAGAATATTATACAGTCATTAAAACAATAAATATGACTGTTTATTATATGGATGTATAGAAACATGAAAGTGTCTTACGAGATCAAGTTGAAGGGGAAAATAAAAAAAAAAACCTTCGTCCCCCTCAAATAAACAATTATTACAGTTATATGAAAACTATGTTAAGGACTTAGAGAGAACATAAAGTAATAAACAATACTGGATGCCGATATAACATTTGTGGGCGGGGTCTTCATTATTTTTCTTTCATTTAGTTTTCAAAATAACTTTATAAAGTAAATTTTGGAAAATAAGGAGTATAGTGTTTCCTGCCCACCCCAAAATTAACATCCAAAAGAGATGCTTTGGATTTTCCTCCCCAAACTGCTTAATAAGTAGCACAGCCACTTATCCAATTGTTCACTCCCAAAGTCTAAGACGCCTTGATTCGACTCTTTCACCCCTGCTCACTGTACATTAGCGGAACCGGTCACCTCTCTCTTCACAAGAAGTCCCCCGGGCAGCCGCTTCTCCACCTCCTCCCTTAGCCTCGGCCACCTGCACCTCTTGCCTGAGCTGCTGCCACAGGTTTCTGGTGTCCAGCTACCTCCAGGCTCTGGCTTTCTCATGTCCTTTAACCACACCGAGCTCATTCCTGCCTCAAAACCTTTGCCTTTGCGTGCCCCTGGCCTGGAATGTTCCTACTCCCAGATACTTTCACGACTTGCCCTCACTTTATTCAGATTTCAGATATCTCCTTACAGTCATTCCTGACCACCCTAAACAAAGTAATTCCCTCCCTCCTTATTTTCTTCTTCAAACATATCGCTACCTAAAATTTTATGTAAGTCAGCAAATAAATGTACATATGTGTGTATGTATGTATGGGCATACCCCAGAGATATTATGGGTTTGGCTCCAGACTACCACAATAAAGTGAGTCAAATGTTTTGATTTCCCAGTGCATATAAGAGTTATGTTTACACTATACTATAGTCTATTAAGTATCTAAAAGAAATATTAGGTCTAAAAACAATTTACATGCTTTAATTAAAAATACTTTATTGCTAGAAAATGCTATTTTATTTATTCATGAGAGACACAGAGAGAGAGAGAGGCAGACACACAGGCCGAGAGAGAGAGGCAGACACACAGGCCGAGGGGGGCCGAGGCCCCCCCTGTAGGGACCCCGATGCAGAACTCGATCCCAGGACTTCGGGATCATGACCTGAGCCAAAGGCAGACCCTCAACCACTGAGCCACCCAGGGGCACCTATCTGAGCTTTCAGTGAATCATAAATGCTAATCACAAATCACCATAAGTTTAATAATAATGAAAAAGATCGAAATACTGCAAGAGTTGCCAAAGGATGACACAGAGACACAAAGTAAGCAATGCTGCTGGGAAAATGGTGCTGCTGATAGACCGACTTAACACAGGGTTGCCACAAACTTTCAATTTGTTAAAAAAAAAAAACATTATTTGTGAAGTGCAATAAAGTGAAGCACAATAAAATGAGGTATCCCTCTGTGTCCGTGCGTACGTGCCTCTGTGTGTATATATAATTTAAAAATTTTATTTAGGGCAGCCTGGGTGGCTCAGTGGTTTAGCACCGCCTTCAGCCCAGAGCATGATCCTGGAGACTGGGGATCGAGTCCCACGTCAGGCTCCCTGCATGGAGCCTGCTTCTCCCTCTGCCTGTGTCTCTGCATCTCTCTCTGCGTGTGTCACTCATGAATAAATAAATAAAATCTTTAAAAATAAAATAAATAAAATAAATAAAAATTTTATTTGTAGAGTTTTGGGATGCTTGAAAGCTTCATATTTTATGTAGTGATTTCTATCACTCTTCTCTTTAAAGTTTTCCTCCACTGCTTTTGTGCTTATAATTGTTAAAACTCATTTAATAGGAGTGCCTGGGTGGCTCAGTTCAGCAGCTCCTTCAGCTCAGATCATGAACTCAGGGTCCTAGGATTGAGCACTGCATCATGCTCTCTGCTCAGCAGGGAGTCTGCTTTTCCCCTCTCTCTCTCCCTCTGGGCTCTCTCCCTTCCTCCCTCTCTCAAATAAATAAATAAAATGTTTTGGTTTTTTTTTTAAACTCATTTAATAATAGAAAATGGACATATGTAACAGACTTAGGATCCCAGAAATAAACCCAAGCGTATATGGTCAACTAATATTTGACAAGGAAGCCAAGAATATTTGGAGGAGAAAGGATTGTCTCTTCAATAAGTATTACTGGGAAAACTGGATATTCACAAGCAGAAGAATGAAACTGGATCTCCATCTTACACCATTCACAAAAATCACCTCGAAATGTTATTAAAGACTTAAATGTAAAACCTGAAACACTAAAGCTCCTAGAAGAAAATATAGGGGAAAATTCTTTGACATTGTTCTTGGCAATGATTTTGTGGATATGACACCAAAAGTGCAAGGAACAAAAGCAAAAATAAACAAGCGGGACTAAATCAAACTAAAAACCTTCTCTGCAGCAAAATAAATGACCAACTGACCATGAAAAGGCAAACTATGAAATGGGAGGAAACATCTGCAAATCGCATCTCTGGTAAGGAGTTAATATCCAAAATATGTAAGGATTACATACAATTCAATTGCAAAAATAATAATAATCTGATTTAAAAATAGGCAAAGGACCTAAATAGCCATTTTTCCAAAGAAGACATACAAATGGCTGGAAGGTACATGAAAATGTACTTAATATCACTAATAATTAATTAGTGAAATTTAAATCAAAACCACAATGAGATCATACTCCACACCTGTCAGAGTGGCTATTACCAAAAAGATAAGAGGTAAGTTCTGGCAAGGATGCAGAGAAACAGGAACCCTCTTACACTGTTGGTGGGAATGCAAACTGGTACAACCACTCTGGAAAACAGCATGGAGGGTCCTCAAAAAGTTAAAATTAGAGCTACCCTATGATCCAGCAATTCCATTTCTGAATATATATATCCAAAGGAAATGAAATTACTATCTCGAAAAGAGGTCTCCGTGTTCATTGCAGCTTTGTTTGTAATAGCCAAGACATGGAAGCAACCTAAGTGTCCATCAGTGGATGAAAAGGTAACATATATAAATACAACTGAATATCGTTCAGCCATAAAAAAGAAGGAAATCTTGCCATTTGCAACAACATGAATGAAACTTGAGGGCATTATACTAAGTGAAATAAGGCAGAGAAAGACAGATATTATATGATCTCACTTATTTGTGGAATCCAAAAAAAATTGAAGTCATAGAAACAGAAAACAGATTGGTTGTTGCTGGGGATGGGAGAAATGGGTGAAGGTGGTCAAAGGGCACAAACTTTCAGTTATAAGATGAATATGTTCTGCGGATATAATGTACAGCATGGTGATTATAGTTAACAATGCTGTATCGTGTATTTGAAAGTTGCAGAGAGAGTAATTTTAAAAATTCTCGCCACAAAAAAAATGTATGACTATGTGAGGTGATGAACGTGTTAACGAACTCTACTGTGGTGATCATTTCAGTCTATACATATAGCGAATTATTATGTTGTACATGGTGTTATATGTCAATTATATCTCAATAAAGCTGGGAAAAAAATAATACAAGATTTTAAAAATTCAAGATATTAGGAAAAAATGTCACTTAAAAAGTATTTCAAAGGACACTATTTCAGGCACTAACTGTATTTGGAAACACTTTCTGGCTCATTCATTTCTTGGTCTGGTATTTTCATTTTGCTACACATCCATTCTTGGCACGTACAAGCCATTGATTGAGGGTCCATTGTGTGGATAGCAGATGCCAAGTGCTGAGGGAAAAGAGGGAGCACAGAAAGTCCTATGCGAGTTATCTTTGCCTGGTGCCAACCACGACACCATCTGCAATTAGGTACATAACAAATAATAGGTTTTGTATAGTTGTCAAATTAGGCCTTTTGGGGGAACACGAACCATTAGATCTGATAATAAGAGCAGACGCTATGTTCATATTCTAAGTATGAACCTGGTGAGTAGACTGTAGACAAACAAAGTAAAAAACAACTGATTATTGGGTTCAAAAATAAAGGACAGACAGGGACAAGAATCCTTAATCCATTCTCAGCTAAGAACATCTTTGGAGTTCTCTTCCCAGCTCCTAAATATAACCCTTGGGATTCCAGACATGCTGACTTTTCATGTGGCCCTTCCTATGTTCTGTAACTTGAGGCTGCCCCGGAGTATACAGTTGGTGCAAGAACTATGACCTCTTCCTCCTTGGCCTTCTTTTTGGCATCATCCAACTTCTTCTTTTTACTTTCAGGCATGAGATCATCTAACCAGCTTAGCTCTCGTTTAGAGAAACAGAGATCCATGACTTTCCTGACGAAAACCAACGCCAAAACCTGAAGAAAAATAAAAAGAGGGAATTAAAGGAGCTCATTTCCTTCCTGGAATTAAAAAGTAAAGTCTTACTTTCACAGCACCCAAGGGCATTTCAAGGAAGAGCAAATCCATAGTAATCATAACAGTTGCCTATTAGGGACCTATTACGGAGTAGCTTCTTTGTACCAGATACTAAGGTGAGTGTTTTCTCTAAGATGTTTTATTTAACTATCATCCTAACAACCCTACAACTTAGAGAGCAAGCAGTTTAAATGCCCTCATTGAAAAGAGAAACCCCTCATCCTCAGATGCCCCAAAGAGTTGCTTTTCCCTGTGGTGAGCCCTGGGATAGAGAGCCTTTGCCAGAGCACAGCTACGATGAGGCCAGCCACGCGCAGCCCAAGCATGCCTCACCGTGGCAGGAGGGACTTCGAAGGACCATCTGAATTCCCTCTAATCCTTCTGCCTATACAGAATCCTTGCTTTATGCCTGCATCATGAATCGTTAGTGTTTTGCGACTCTGCCCTTTGGACCGGCCTGACACTCTTTTTTGTAAATGAGGAAACTGAGGCCCAGGGAGAGAAAGTACTTGCCTAAAATCTGACATCTAATTTCCTCAGTTGTACATCGGACAGGGCGCCTCAACTGCTGCTCCACTTTTTTTCCCATAAAAGGCCATTTCTGCCAAAGGGGAATTAATAATAACCCGGAATGACCGGCCTGGATTGACTGGTGTTCACCAGCTACATCTGGTGGCTGGACAAGGAATGAGGCAAATCAGGCTTTTTATGTTCAACCACATTTCTCCCTGATTTACATAACTACGTTCTCAATAAATCCAAAATTGATAGTATCCCTTCCAAGGGGTCATCAGGAATTTGCTGTTTCTTGAACCAAACAGTCAACCCCTGAATATAACACCCCAAGGCAGAAACCTACATGCACTCCAACAAAATTCAGGGACCCATCAGGAGGCATAGGTGTAGGAGATTAGGGGAGAAGGGTCCCTGACCCCCGTTTCCTCACCCTTGAGTATTCTCCCAGTAAGACAGAGTTCAAAAGTCCCTGAACAAGTACCAAACGTTAGTCTCACTGCCTTTTCTCTCTAGAGGCCCATCCTTTGGGTCATTTTCAAACAGCCCATGGAATGCTCAGCGTCCTCGTGACACAGGGTGAGCCAGAGAGGGGAAGGTAAGTAACAAGAGGAGAAGAGGAGACAGCAAGGACATCAGGTGGCAAGAATTTCATTCTCACCCTGGTGGCAGGAAGCAGCTTGTCACCTGCTGCACCACACTCAGGTCAGCTTCCCTACTCCCTTTTCCGAAGCCTCGGTGGAGAGGAGGCACTTCTCAGTGCTGGGCCAACTTCTTCCTCTCTTCCAGTGGCTTAAAACAGTATGTTTCCACCACTCCAGGCACTTCTGATTGCAATAAATTCTAAACTGCAACTATGTTGCTTTGAAGTAGGCAAATTTTACAAACATGAAGAATCCTCTCCATGTCAGGTTCATGAGAGAGAGGTAAGAGAAAGGAAGTTAGGGAGGGAGGAAGGAAGACAGGCTGAGACTTGAAGGTAAACATGGCAAGCTGCTACACACGGATCCACACTTCAAGGTCCCAAAACAATGCTGCTCCTGCAAAAGCCAACCATGAAACTCACCATCAAGAAGGGATTAATATCTAGAATAGATCGAGAACTCCTAAAACTCAACAATAAAAAACACCAACAATCTGATTAAAAAATGGGCAAAGGATTTGAATAGACACTCTCCAAAGAAGATATGCAGATAGTCAATAAGCACATGAAAAGGTGCTCGACCTCACTAGTCACTGGGGAAATGCAAATCGAAACCACAATGGAGTTAGCACTTCACCTACATTAGGATGGCTGTTAACCAAAAAACAACAACAAAACTAAAACCCCCAAAGCAGAAAATAACTGTTGGCAAAGATGTGGACAAACTGGAACCCCATGTACTTATAAAATTGCGCAGCCATTCTTCAAAAAATTAAAAGTGGAATTACCATATGATCCAGCAATCCACTTTTAGGTATATACTCCAAAGAACTGAAAGCGGGAACAGGAACCGATATGTGTACAATTCATGTTCACAGTAGCATTATTCACAATAGCCAGAGAGTTGGAGCAATCCAAATGTCTATCAATGAATGTACAGATAAACAAACTGTGGTATGTATATTCCTAGGGGACTAGGAATGGGGAGTCCTTGTTTAATGGGTACAGAGTTTCAGTTTTGCAAGATGAAAAAGTTCTGGAAATGTATGGTGGCAATAGTTGTACAACAACGTAAACGTACGAATGCCACTGAAATGTACCCCCACAAATGGTTAAGACGATCAATTTTGTGTTGTGTAGATTTCATCACTATTTTTAAAAATATTTTTTTTTTTTTTGAAACTCACCATCATCGGGAAGACAATGGCAGCTGGAGATGCTTTGATGACCCAGAGCAGAACAAGGCAGGTGAGCTGGATGAGGGTGAAGAGGTGCACTTTGCGCAGAGGCACGTGCCGAAGGTAGATAAAATCTGGCTGATGCTTTGCAGGCATCCCAAAGAGCTTCAGACGGTCAAAGAACTGAAAGAAGGGAACTGGCATTTATTTTCAGAAGGTTCCTCTGGGTCAGAAGCCTTGTTAGGCCCATTCATGTCTCTTACATTACCTGCTCTGAAAGGTTACCCACTGTTTCCACTGAACAAAAATGGAAACTGAGTCTCAAAGAGTACAGTCTGAATGTGATTGAAGTTGGTAAATGACAGAGTCAAAATTTAAAATCCATCATTTTTAAAATATTTTTTAAAAATAATCACTATACCCAACCCATGCCACTTGAACTCACAACCCCAAGATCAAAACTCACATGCCAGGCAGCCCAGGTGGCTCAGCGGTTTAGAGCCGCCTTCAGCCCAGGGCCTGATCCTGGGGTCCTGGGATCGAGTCCCACATCGGGCTCCCTGCATGGAGCCTGCTTCTCCCTCCGCCTGTGTCTCTGCCTCTCTCTGTGTGTGTCTCTCATGAATAAATAAATAAAATCTTTTTAAAAAAGACTCACATGCCCTATCTACTGAACAAGCGAGGTGTCCCTAAATCCACCTTTTCTAATCCTAGGTTCAAACTTCTTTCTTCTATCCCACACTGGCTCCTGAGAGATCTTTCTCAGAAAGGGTTGAAAACCAAATAAGCCAGTTCCATCTTTCTGCTTATTATCAAAACCAGATCTCTTACTTGTTCTTTCAGGAGTTGAGAGCTTTTCATTGATTATTTAGAGTAAAAACATAAAATAAAACTTCATAACATCCTGGATATAGAACAGATGACCAACCATCTTTATATTAAAAAAATGAATAGGGGTGCCTGGGTGGCTCAGTTGGTTAATTAAGCATCTGCCTTCAGCTCAAGTCATGATCCCAGGGTCCTGGGATCCAGCGTGGCATCAGGCTTCCCACTCAGCAGGGAGTCTGCTTCTCCCTCTCCCTCTCTCTCTGCCTCTTTCCCTGGCTTGTGCTTGCTTGCTCTCTCTCTCAAATAAATAAATAAAATCTTCAAAAATTAAAAAAAAAAATTAATTAATTAAAAATAAATAAAAAAGCAAATAGAGACCCAGAGAGATTCAGTAACCTGCCCAAGATCACATTAAAACTCAATGGGTGAGAGTGACCACTGGACATTCCATAAAAACAAAGAGAAAGCAGCCACCAATAGAAGAAGAAACTAGGTTATCGTATCATCTGGGATACCCAAGTTATCTGTGGCAAGCTCCTGATTTTCTCTGTTCAAAGGATTCAGAGGATTGAGTTGACAGATGGGAAAAGGCAGAGCATGACAGGAGGTAATATCTGCTTACCTGGAGCAGCCCCCACTACTGCCAATCTTGTCACCAGTGTGTCCCAGTTAAGCTCCCTCTCTCACCCTGTAGCCTGGCACTAAAACTAGTGTGATCCATGTGTAGAAGCCTAATCACTGTCTGTTAAATAATTAATGGGGGCACGGGGGGGCTCAGGGGTTGAGCATCTGCCTTCGGCTCAGGTCATGATCCCCGGGTCCTGGGATCCAGTCCCGCATCAGGCTCCCCACAGGGAACCTGCTCCTCCCTCTGCCCATGTCTCTGCCTCTCTGTGTGTCTCTCATGAATAAATAAATAAAATCTTAAAAAAAAAATTAATGAATGACTGGTACCATGACATCAAGCCAGGCCATCCCGTAGGTGTCTGTCCCCTCATGCCAGCTTGACTGCCCAAATGACTTGCCCAATGCCCCAAAAAACATCTAAAATAGCTTAACCAGCAAGACTAGGAAATGAGTTCTCAAGAAAGGGTTTGTGCGTCCCTGGGAGAGCTTTCCCTCCCTGGTCAGGACAGATGAGCTCCGGTTGCGAAGCTGTTGCCCTGGCCGAACCACGCAATACCTGAATTCCTTGTAGTGAAGAAACTCCCATGTAGAGGAAGACTCCATAGAGTACTGGCATCGGAATAAACTGAAGACAAGAGAGCAGAAAGACCAGAAGTTAAATTTGATATCACAGCACACTCAAGACCACATAAACTTTTAAATCTCCAAAAAGGAAACAAGGTCCCAAAACCACTGCATAAATGTTGCGTTTAGTTTCTGCTGCCTTTGCATGATTTAGAAGCAGAAGCAAAACCAGAAGCTGACAATGATAAAAAATCATTTTGTTCTAAAATAAAATAATTACACATAAGTGTAGTCCAGTCCTGGTTAAATCATAGGCCTCACATTTTACCCGTCTGGCTCTTCCTCCTCTGTGGGGAGAGGCAGGCAGACACACACACACACACACACACACACACACACACACACACACACCCCTCTTTTATAGAACTAATACCTCTTAACACTAATTACATAATCTATCATCTCAGGGATTTGGTGTATTTTAACATGAACTAAAAAGTTTCCTTTCTGCTAACCAGAGACTTGAGGGCGGGAATGGGGCGGTATCAGAGAGGGAATGATTTGGGGAGAAATATCAACATCATATTGCACTTGACTATACATACACACCTATCACATCACATCATCAATCCCGGTAATCTTCAGGGCAATCTACGGGGTAGGGAAAGGAGGCCTAGGAATTAAGGCAAGAGAAGTCTCAGAGCTGAAGACTAAACTTGACTTGCTTTTATCCTGAGGCTAAAGAACATTCCCAAACATAATTCTTCTCAGAACCAGAAAATGCCCACTGTATTTTATGCTGTTTCATGGTAGCGAGTAGACATCTCAGTTCACTGCTAAGTTTGTACAACTATGATGGTTTCCTGAAAGAAGCCTTCTGGGCCAGTTCTAGGAAGGCCAGGCGGTGCCCACTGCAATGCCCTCGTGTGACCTTCCTGGAGGAGCAGCAAATTTTGGGCTCCTCCAGATGGCAGCTAGACCAGACGTGGGAGTGGGAACCAGGCTGGGGACAGAGTAGAGGGGGGTAGGGAGGGTGAGGAGAGGTGGCAAGACTGGGCAGAGAGTAAGGGGCCAGGAAGATGATTCTAAACTCTTTCCCATTTCTCTCAGCTGTCACCCTTAAATAGCACTCGCAGTGCAGGCTGGGGTGGTTGAAAATTCACCAAAAATATGGGGAAAGGAAGCAAGGGAGCCAAGTAAGTGCTCCAGAGTGTTTGGGGCTTGGCAGTACAGCCAGAGAGCTTTCCTTTTCACCCCGTTTTTCTCAGATGCAAACCTTACAACCACAAAACTAAATATTTTTATCACATTTGAGGTATCTTCCATCTTTCCAAAAATCCTCTTTTAACCCCGTATCTCACACCAGTCACTACGCATGTTCCATTCCATTGCATAGAAAAATCTCTTGAAGAGCTGTCTGCCCACGCTCTCTTTACTTCTCACCTCCTATTTGCTCTTTGCTTCCCTGTAATTCAACTTCCACCCTATCATTCCACTGAATCTGCTCTCGTCGCGTCATGTTAGGCCTCCATGTTGCCAAATCCGATGGCTTGGTTTAGTCTTTATCTTTCTGGGCAGATTCTAACCAATCTCACTTCTGGAAACATCCCCCCTGCTTGGCTTCCCTGATACCACACCCTCCCGGGTTCCCTCCCACCTCTCTGGCAGCTCCTCTGAGTCTCTGTTGCTGTCAACTCCTCTACCCAACTTGTAAATACTGGAGCTCCTTAGACTCTGCTCTTGCCTCTGGTCCGACTTCTCTTTTATATCTACCCTTCTCCCTGAGTGATCTTATCTACTCCCATGGCTTTCAATACCACTCAGTGCTGTTGACTCCTGCATTTATATTTTTAATCCAGAACCTTCCTCTAGCTTCTTCACTCAGTTGCCTCCTGGATATCTCACCCAAAACTTGACCATAGCCCCACTACCCATCACAAAATCACTTCCTCCTTCATGCAGCCTTCTCCATCTTAAATGCCAGTACTCTCCTCCCAGATGGTCAAATCAGAAACCTACCATTTTCATTTTTCCATTTTCCACTCCATTCCACATCCAGTCAACCAGCAAGACTTGGGATCTGCCTCCAAGATCTAGAGAAGTCACCCCTTTTACCCATTCCTTCTACCACCTTCCTTATCCAAGTCCCCATCATCTCCCACCTATAATAGCCTCCCTAGTATCTCTGCTTCTACTTTTCCTAACCCTAAAAACTTATTCTCTAGACATCAACCAGAGTGATCTTTTAAAAATACTAAATGGACCACATCCTTGCCTGAAAGTCAACCCTTCAAAGGTTAACTTTACCAGAGTCAACAAGGCCCTGTATGATCTGCCCCTACCTGCTCTTCACTCTCATTTCACTACACTCTTGCCTTGATTCATTGCCCTCAAACCACATGGCCTTCATATTTCTTAGAAATCATTCTTTCCCACCTCAGGCCTGACTAGAATGCTCTCTCCTCCTTTCCCCCATGCCATCTCCCACCATCCACGGCATGGCTGGCTCCATCCCATCTTAAATACCATCTCTGTAGAGAGGCCTTCTCTGACCACACTAACTAAAACAACACTCCCTTAATTCATTCTCTATCACACCATAGAACACTATATATTTCCTTTTATCATTTATCATAGTCTATAATTATCATGTTTGTTTTCTTTCTTTTTTAACTCTCCCTCCCTCCTCCTCTTTCTTTCTTTAAGTAGGCTCCATGCTCAGAGTGGAGCCCAATGCAGGGCCTGAATTCAAGACCCCAAACTGAGATCAAGAGTCAGAAACTTAACCAACTGAGTCACCTGGGTGCCCCTCATATTTTTTAAGATTTTATTTTTAAGTAATCTCCATATCTAACATGGGACTCAAAACCACAAGCCTGAGATCAACAGTCACCTGCTCCACTGACTGAGCCAGCCAGACACCCTTCATGTTTGTTTTCTTAACTAACTTCCTTAATTACATCTTATCTGTCTTACTCTGCTAGAGTAAGCTCTTTCAGGGCAGGTGTTTGTATGTGTATCTCTTTGGCATGTATCACTGTATTCTCAGTACCTAACAGAATTCCTGACACGAATCAGGCATTAAATATTTTCTAACAAGTGAATGAATGGTTACCTTCAATATGGCTGTCATGAAGACTGAGCAGCCCATCAGCACAAAGATCATAAGGCCCGTCACTCTCTGTTCTCGGATGCCCAAGAACTTAGGTTGTTCTCCAGGAGCAGAGCACTCAGATTCTAGTTTGAGGCTGTTCACATGCGTGATGGACAAGACAGTTGCAGCCACAAACCAGGGCAGGCCCATGATGGAGCAGACACCCAGCATGATGGCCACCATCAGCAGATCCAGGTGGTAGCCACAGCCTTTCTGTGGGGAAACAGAGTCTCTGTCACCACCAGTGGGCTGGCTTTAGTGGGGCATAGAACAGTGAGCTAATTGTCTCAGGCCCAAAGCAGGAAGGGGTGTATGGGTAAGAAAGAAGGGGTCCAGGGATCCCAGATGAGTCTTCAAGCCCCTCCTGGTTTGGAGGGAACAGAGAAGAAAATAAGAAACCTTAGCCTGTCCTAAACATGCCATATCCGTTTTTTATTCAAGTGTCCCCAGATCTCACCCCGGGTCTCACACACTCAAAGATTCATCTTTTCTTGGCAGAGTACCAGAGGCCAAGCCACCTCTTGACCATTCTCGTGTCTAGATGGTAGACAATACAGATAAATGGCTACTTACAAACATTCCCAGATCCTTGACAAATATGGATTTACCTACTCTACAGAGATGAAGGCATGAAGCCTCTCACTAACAAGTGTATTAGAATCAACCCTACCTCCTCAGAATCCTTGGGTCCGAGGTTCAGTCTGGAAACCCCAGTAATGCACGCCAATGGGAGAATATCTGATTTAGGCAACAGTGGCCCAAGCCCTGAACTGAACCTTAGAAAGATAAGCCCACGTAGGTACCACCAAGGAACTGTGCCCACCCACCTTCCCCACAGGTTTGCAAGGACATAATGAGTCTAAGCTCCCTTCACACCATTCCATCATGCTCTACTCTGGTTTCATTTCCAAACCAATCTTTGTCACTAATGGAGGGACTAGAAACCCCTAAAACCTTTATGAGCTCCTTCCACGACTGCTTTTATTCAGGTTCTATAGTTCCTGGTCTAAATGGGCTTACCCTAAAGTAAAAAAAAAAAAAGTAATAGGTTGTCATTTGTCCTTCTAGGTCGGATTTTTCTTACCTTGAGCTTGTGTTCCTTCCTGTTAATGATGACAGCTGTGATCTGCTGGTCCATGAATATTAAGATGGTACAGAGAAGAGCTGGGATAATTGCAGCTATCACAGTCCACCAGGGATTGGGGCCAATGGGACTAATAATCCACCCTCGATCATCCCTTGTTGGCTAAAGGAGGGGAAAAAAAAACACCAAAGTTTTATTTTTATATTTTAACTATAGTCACTGGGGCAAAACAAAGCCAACTGAATCACAATATCCACATTATTTTTATTCTTAGATGAGAATCCTTAAGAAAAAAGTCATGAAATACAGAAACTTTTTTTTTTTAAGATTTTATTCATTTATTCATGAGAGACACAGAGAGAAAGAGAGGCAGAAACACAGGCAGAGGGAGAAGCAGGCTCCATGCAGGGAGCCTGACGTGGGACTCGATCTCAGGTCTCCAGGATCATGTCCTGGGCCAAAGGTGGTGCTAAACCGCTGAGCCACCTGGGCTGCCCAAAATACAGCAACTCTTTAGGAAATGTGTGACCTTGTTCCAAATTCCCTTTGAGTCAATCCTCAATTATCAACTTCCTGTGAAATATTCATTAATCCTTCACTTCCTTCCCCTAACTCTCCAAACCCACATACAGAGAAAGCAACTTTATCTGAACATTAGCCCAAATAAAATAACAAAATCTGTTGTCAAAAAATAATTTCATATAAAAAAGGATTTAATACGATTATAATGAAGGCAAATATATATAATTTTTACTATGCTCCTCCAGATTTTTGGACTGCTCCCCTCCAGAGGCCATGTAATGTATGTCTATAGCACAAATAAAGACAAAGTAGAGCCAGTTGCATGGAATCTCATGGGCTTAGACTGTATTGGTCCAAGGGCCTTCTCCCATCAGCAATGAAACAGGAGCCCAGGTACCAGAGACCTCAGAGAGGAGCCCAAGACTACTGAACTTGGGGGCTTTTTGGTCTAGGACCCTTCCTCCTATACTCCAATAAGACCACGACTGTTGGGACGCCTGGGTGGCTCAGTGGTTGAGCATCAGCCTTCGGCTCAGAACATGATCCCAGAGTCCCGGGATCAAGTCTCACATTGGGCTCCCCGTGAGGAGGCTGCCTCTCCTTTTGCCTCTGTCTCTGCCTTTCTCTGTGTGTCTCTCATCCATAAATAAATAAAGTCTTAAAAAAAAAAAAAGACCACTACTGTTCATAAATCTTGTTTGGGTGTTCATGACATACCTAAACTCTCCTAGATTCTCAAACCCCCTCCAGGGTACTCTGGGGAAGAAAAGTTCTCCCTGTTTGGCAAGTAGTAATGGAAGATAAAAGGCCAGGGATACAAATTAGTGCAGAATTGACCCCAACTCAATGGACAAAGCAAAGACCGTTACATCCAGAGTAGTTGGGTCCATATTGGTCACGATTCTAGGATTCAAAGACTCATCAATAATGCCATCAAATCCCAAATTATGAATGGGTTAAGTTCTGAAAGTTTATAGAATCTGTGTCACCTTAGTAACAATGTTCTAAGTGATAGTTAAATTCTCAGATCAACACAAAAATTTATTAAGGTTTGACTAACATGGGGCACCTGGGTGTGGTTAAGCATCTGCCTTCAGCTTGGGTCATGATTCTGGGGTCCTGGGATCAAGCCCCGCATCAGGCTCTCTGCTCAGTGGGGAGTCTGCTTCTCCCTCTCCTTCTGGCCTCCACTCCCTGCTTGTGCTCTCACTTGCTCACTCTCCCTCTCTTTCAAATGAATAAATTTTAAAAGAATCTTTAAAAATATGACTGACATTAACACATTAGTAATAGTACTAGCCGTCAGACTGGGTCTTAACCACTAGGGGCCAAGTGACATAATAGGGAAGAAAAGAAGGAAGAAAATTTCTTCTCTGCTTCCTGAAAGCGAGGCCTGCCAATGAGCAACATTTTCCTTGACATTCTCCCATTTTCCCTTCTCGTCTCTCTCCCACCTCCCAGAGGCCTCTTCCCAGATGTCCCAGAAATTCAGTACCTTCTGACTATCTTAAGCTTACCCATCAGGGAACCTTTCCAAGGACTGCTTAATGTTCTCAAATTACTTATTTTTACACCAAATCCGTTCCTCCTGGAGGGCTGACCTCAGCTAGGTATTAGAGAGAAAGCTGATTGCATTCATCCAAACAAAGGTGAGAATGACATATTCTTGGAGGAATTATATTTTTAAGGAGGGTGTTTTTTAATCCACAAATTTCTAACTGATGGCATTGCAGTGCATTTAACAAAATAAAATAAAAAATTTTCAGGCAATATGGAAAAAGATATTTTTAACCACCTATTTCAGGGAGGGAGAAGAAAAGAAAGGGAAGACAAAGGCACATGGTACAGGGATGTTTATAAGTCAAGGACTCCCTTTATTCCCCTCCTCCTCCTCCTCCCCAGCCTCTCCTGTCTTCTCATTTCATGATTCGTCTCAGGTCACTGAGTACCCCGAGGCTTTCCCTCCCCTCTGCTCTTACGGGGCCCTCTTGAACCGAGCTCACCTTCCCAGCCTCTCTGTTACTGGCTACTCCTACACTGAAACAGATCTAGAGCCCCACATATGACCATTTCTTTCACTTTTTTGTATACATTTTTGGGAAAATATTATAGATTATAGAGAGTTATGCATAGAAACAATGAAATAGGGCTGAAGAGCTGCCCTGGTTACTCTAGCAGGGGCGCTACAGTGTGGATGAGGCCCCCTGGCTCGCTCACTTCTTCACTGGCAAGATCCTTGCAGACAGGGAACAAGTCCTAACTTAGCTTCTTTATCCTTCTTAGTGCCCTTAGAGAGTTGATGTTCCATGAAAGGGCTGTTAACCAGGGACCCACAATTCCACCATATGTGGTATCTACTTAAGTACATGTGTACCTTCCACTGTTTTAAATCTTACCTTTTCATTCATTAAATCACCTTAGGGTTCTGGCTTGAACTCATCCAAGCCTGAAGAGTTTACTCTTCTGAAAGGTAAGGAATGAGGAGCAAAGCCCAGATTTAGAGGACTGCAGAACACAGGATTAGAATATTGTCAGGCCTTTGAAATTAACTCAGGACCAAATTCTAGGAAACCACAGGAGGGCATGAAGTGCCCTGAAAGCTGTTTACCTTGAACACACTGGGAACTTGAAGTTTTGGTGATGGGACTCCAATCAAAAAGTCAATAATCACCATTGTGAAGATAGTGAGAAAAACAGCAAAGTCACTGACCATGGAACGTACCTGGCATGAGAAAGGATTGGAAAAATGTTTTATTAGGTCAAATGCAATAGAAAAGAATTTAGTATCACAAAAGGTTTTAAATCCTCAGAAGACTGCTTTAATTTTATAACTGAATTAATATAAGCATATTTAAACAATAGAAATATGTTAATATGCCCAAGTTAATACCCCAAAAGGGTCGATATGATGGGGGAAGAACAGACTATCCATCAAACTCTAATGTAACCACCGTGACGGTGAAGAGTTCTGTTTGAAGCATTCATGGCTGGGTTTCAGCAATAGTTCTGAGAACTTGGAATAAGATTTTCTGGGACCAGTCAAGGGCCATTTGTGCCAGCCCAGAAGAGCCTTGGCATCAGCATCGACTCTTCTTCTCCCTCATGTCCCACACCTCATCTACCTGCATGCAAGTCCTGCTGGCTCTACCTTCAGAACACATCCCGGCTCTGAGCACCTCTCACCACCTCCACTGCTCCTGCCCAGATCAAGGTCACCATCAGCTCTTGCCTTGGTAAGTACAGCCGACCCTTGACCTTGCTCTGTTCTCCTTTAAAGCTGCCAGACTGATCATTTAAAACATAAGTTGGATCAGGTCACTCCTCCACAAAAACCCTGAAATGGATCCTCATTTCACTGAGGTAAACACCCAAAAGCCCCTGGCCTATGAGCCCACACACTGAAATCATCACCCCTCTGAGCTGAGCCTCTAATACTCTTCCACTCACTCACTCTGCTCCAGTCCCATGGACTCCCTTGTTGTTTCTTAAACATGCCAGACCCACTCCCACCTTAGGGTCTTTGTACTTGCTCATCCCTCTACCTAGAATGCTTTTTCTCCGGGTGACCTCTTGGGTAGCTCCCTCACCTTCTTTATGCTCATGCAAACATTACCTTCTCCTTGAGGTCTTCTCTGATGCTACTTAAAGCTGGTCACCACCCTCCACCCTCCACCCTGGCATCTCCTAAACTCCTTTCCTGCTTAATTTTCTCTATAGCACTTCTGACCATGTTGTGCCCAAGAGGCCTTTAATAGGTTAGTGTAGCTTTAATAAAATACAATGCCTCTAGAATGCCCACTGCCTGTCTTAATCTGAATTTACAACAGAGATTGAGCAAAATATGTCTTAGCCAAAATATATCTTAACCTGACTTTGCCTTCCTTTGAAACCTGAGGTTTTCAGCTCCCTGCCCCTGGTTTTGTTAGTTCTCTTCTAAATGTTACACTAATTCTCTGCACATGTACCTGCTCCCACCCTCATGAACCATCCATCTTGGGTTCATCTGACCAGCCTGGGGTGCAGTGGCCCTTCTCTCTGCTGAACTACTATGGCCCTTACACCCAACTCTCTACTAATGTCTTATATGAACCTGTATGCTTCATGTGTTTCCCCTTCCTATATGATGGCAGAAACCATGTTTTAAACTTCTTTGGGGGCACCTGGATGGCTCAGTTGGTTAAATGTCTGCCTTTGACTCAGATCATGATCCCAGGGCCCTGTTTTGGGCTCCCTGCTCAGCGGGGAGTCTGCTTCTCCCTCTGCCCCTCCTCCTATGCATGCTCTCTCAAGGTTATACACTCTCTCTCTTAAATGAATAAATAAAATCTTTTTTTGAAAAAACTTTTTTTAATGTACCCGCTAACACTTAACCCAGGCCTGGGCAAGCAGCTAGTAGAGAATTGCTGCTTATTAATTATTTGTCCAGACTAGAAATAATGACCCTGAACTTACTTAATATGTGTTTCCCTTAACTACTCTGTAGTCTCACTGAAATCTAAGAATATGTTTTAGCTATACATGTGTGTACCATAAATATCTTATCAACTGAGCTCCCCACCCATTTGGACTTTCTGCTCAACAAATATACCTGATTAAACCCTCACTTACAGAAAAGCCACCATTTCTCCTGATTTGAACTCTATTTCAAAGTAAAAGTGGCCCCTTTTGGCCACTCTACACCCAGTCTCTAATTCTGGCCTGAAACTGGCCATGATCAAATAGTGCCATCTACATCAGGAAAGACAGCTGAGGCTTTAAACAGTCATGGAAACTGAGTCAGGAGTACTTTGGCTGCTGCAATCAATGTGACCAGTGATTTCAAAGGTGCCACAGGAGCCATCCTGGGAAGAGACTTCGGGGTCTCCCATGTATCCAAACTAATCATCCCAATTTACTATATTTAGGAGCCAGCTCTAGCTATTGCATGCTACATATCCCAGCATTCTAGAAATGAAAACTTAACAGCATTCTGGAAATAAGCATTAATAGCTTTTAGAGAATCACCTTAAACCCTCTGACTTTTTTTAAGTAATCTCTACCCTCAGTGTGGGGCTTGAACTCATGACCCCAAGATCAAGAGTCTTATGCTCAGAGGGCCTCGGTGGCTCAGTTGACCTGAGAGTCAGGTGCTATACCAACTCAGCTCAGGTCTTGTGAGTTCAAGCCATGTGTTGGGCTCCACACAGGGCATGGAACCTACTTAAAAAAAAAAAAAAAAAAAAGAGTTGCATGCTCTACTGAATGGGCCAGCAAGGTGCTTATCACCTGTCGCCTTTTTTAAGTATTAATCCCTCATCCCACCATACATTTATGAGAGGTTGCCAGACCCTAGAAGAAGAGAATGCCATGGTGTGGCTTACCAGGACATGTGGAGCTTGCCACCTGCGACTCCACTCCGCAGGCAGCATGGAGGCTGAGAATAGACTCTGTTACATTAGAATTCTAATGCAAAAGGATGTGTGAGTGTGCTACGTACTCTGGTTGGGAAATAGCGGCTTGTCTTAAATGTCTTTAAAGTGCTCGAGAGGATGAAGGTGGTGAAGAAGAGAATGCAGGACCAAAAGAGCACATCAGGAGTATAGGGTCCGTGATGGCCACACGCAGATCCCGTGAACTCTCCATGCAGCTCCTGGCATTCCTGGAGGAACAAGCATCCTGGGTGACAGCAGGCAGGCACGAGGGAACCAGCATCTCTGGCTGCTGGAGCCCACCACCCACTGTCACCCCACAGCGCTGGGGAGCTCAGGCTGCCGGCAGCATCTGCCTGCCCTCTGTGCAGTGTGGCGCGGTCGCTTGCACAGGCCCCTTCCCAGCACAGTGACGACTCCTAGTCCTTCGGCACTTTTAGAAATGAAGCCAGGATGGTCCCAAGCAAGCATGCAGTGCTGGGAGGGCCCTGCCAATTCGTATGGTGTATATGACCGAGCACTTCCAAACCTGAAAGCTCTTCAGGTCTCATAAGCCCTGGGGGTGCCCCCTGCCCTGCCTGGTTTCGTGCTCACATATCCCTGCAGGGTCACTGGGTAAGGGGCACATGGGAGAGAAGAGAAATCTTCTTTTCTCTTTATACTACAAGAGAATTTCTGAAGGGGAAAAGGGTCAGTAAGACTAGTGCAAATAAATTTAAAAACCTTTATTTTTGAAAATGCCAGACCTGGCTGAAGGGCCATGGCACTCAAACCTGGAGGTCCCAGCACTATAATGCAGCTCCCGGACTTACACTAACAGTCAGATTGGCCCACTGGACTTCTGTTGTCACGATATGGTGGTCCTTCCAGTACTGGAGGGTATGATTGCTTGGATTTTCTGGGACAGTACACCTGCAGCTAAGGGAAGAGAAAAAAAGATTCCTGAAAAAGCAGGCAAATATTCAATGAAACTCTTTCAGCCGTGACTGGGCCAGGGGCTCCATCAGAGTCTGCTCCTTGGCCCACTTCAGACCCCTGAGGTCGGTCCTGTTGCTCGAGGCCCACGCACAAGCCCCAACCACACCCAACCACATCAGCCATTACTAAAGAGAGACAGAGACTAAAGAGAGACAGAGATCAGCATGTAGATCTTGAATTAAATTGAGCCAACAGCCAAGCTTGGCACCTCATGTGCCCAGAATGATCCCTGGTGGTCTCCTGCTTAGTTTCTTTCTCTCAGGCCCTTCCTGTGGAATTCAATCTACAGAGCAAGGAGGACCTGGTCTACCTATCAGCTCTCAACCATCTACTGCAAGCTTGGATATCTCCTGCTCCTGCTCCCTATGCTCCATCACATTCTTGCTTTAAAAATCCAAATTGTGATGCAAGCTCTTCCTGATACTGCATTATTCCTGGTAGTATCCCACCACAGTGGCCTCCTCTTCCATCTAACCAGACCAGATCAGATCAGATTTGTCCTCCTGGCCACCCTGTTGCCTCCCAGTCCCAACATGCTTCATGCTTCAACTGGCTCCGAGGATATACAACTAACATAGCCATTCCCACATACTTTGTATCATCTGTAAATTCAACGAGCATGCCTTCTAAGGATATAGTATGACAAAATTAAAATACAAAAAGATCTCAACAGATTGTAATAGGGGGAAATCATCAAAATGAAAAGTAATAGGGAAAGCTATAAAGTCCTATATTTAGGTACAAAAAAAATTGACTCCAGGTGTATCTGGATGGTGTAGTTGGTTGAGTGTCAGACTATTGGTTTCAGCTCAGGTTGTGATCTCAGGGTTGTGGGATCAAGCCCTATATTAGAGTCCGCACTTGGCATGGAATCTGCTTGGGACTCTCTCACTTTGTCTTTGCCCCCCACCCACACATGCTTACGCACTCACTCGCTCTCTCTCAAATAAATAAATCTTTAAAAAAATCAATTCCAGGGCAGCCCCGGTGACGCAGTGGCTTAGCACCGTCTGCAGCCTAGGGCGTGATCCTGGAGACCCGGGATCGAGTCCCACATCGGGCTCCCTGCATGGAGCCTGCTTCTCCCTCTGCCTGTGTCTCTGCCTCTCTCTGTCTATGAATGAATAAATAAATAAAAAATCTTTTAAAAAATCAATTCTAAAACTTGGAGGCAACAAAAATATCCTTTAGAAGGTGAATGAATGAGCTATAATACACCTAGACAATGGACTATTACTCAGCACTAAAAAGAAACTATCAAGACATTAAAAGACATAATAGACCTTTAAGGAGATAATACTATGTGAACAAAGCCAGTCTGAAAGCATGATTACAACTATATGACATTGTGGAAAAGGCAAAACTATGAAGATGCTAAAAAGATCAGGGGTAGCCAGGGGTTGGAGTGCTGGTGAGGGATGAGGAGGCAGGGCACAGAGGATCTTCAAGGCAGTGAAACTATTCTATGATACTATAATAGTGGATATATCATTATAAATTCATCAAAACCCACAGAACCTATAATACCAAGAATGAACCCTAATGTAAACTATGGACTTTGGGTGATAACGATGTGTCAACGTAAGTGCATTGGTTGCAACAAGCTTACCACTCTAGTATATGGGATGGGGGTAGCAGGGGAGACTGCATGCATGGGAGCAGAGGGCAGATGGGAACTGTCTGTATCTTCTGCTCAATTTTGCTGTGAAGCTAAACTCTTCAAAAATCAATTTCCCAGGGATGGGAAATCAACCACCCAGGGATGCCTGGGTGGTTCAGTCAGTAAGCATCTGCCTTCAGCTCAGGTCATGATCCCGGGGTCCCCCAATTGAGCCTCACAGCAGGCTCCTTGTTTAGTGGGTGCTGGGGGGGGTCTTCTTCTCCCTCTCTCTCTGCCCCTCCCCATGCTCTTGTTCTCTCTCTCTCTCCTGCTCTAATAAATAAAATCTTTTGTAAAATTAATTAAAAATTTAAAAATCAGTTCCACACAAACATAAAATCATTTAAAGAGTTGGAGAGTTCTAGCTTCACAGTTCCAACAGTAGAATGCAACTAAGAAAAAATACCGTCTTGAGCTTCATTAACACAGAATTACAGTATCCAGATCCAAAGTCTACTCAGTCTGGGGCTGCTCACTTTTGTCTGTCTTCTCCCACTAGGGTATAAGCCTCATGAAGATAGATCCTTTGTCTGTCGTGCCCTATGTTTCCATGGCCTAAAACAGTGCCTGGCACATAGTAGGTGCTCAACAAATATTTGTTATATGAATATATAATTTTTTAAAAGGTCAAAGAATGAGCCTTACCCCAATACCAACTGGCAATCCATGAGGCTTTAAAGATCATACTCCCTAATGGCTGTTATTTTGTAATAAAATAATTTCAAAATTAACAAATTTTTAATGAATTCAGACCTTAAAAAGGTTAATAAATGGATAAGTGAAATCTATAGAAGCGTATCCATGGCTAGATGGCACATCAGAAATGTATAGGCAGAAAGGAGGCAATCTGATGTACAGAGCTAAAGCTTGGGACTTTAGCCATAATTTGGAAAATACTATTCCACAGAAGAAATGTCTAATAGGACCAGATGCTCCTAGATGGTTGAAAACACAGCCAAATACTGGGGTTCTTTTCCAATTGATCCAAACTCTATTAAACATGTGAAGACAATAGTCTCTTGGGTTGAAATCCAGATAAGGAAATAGATCTTTAGGAAACAGTAAGAGATCTGTGGATCTCTAAGGAATTATTATTATATCTCTACCTCATTATTCCAAAGAGTAAGTAGCCTGTACATACTTGCAGAGATCTTGGTAACATGCTCCAGGGACTCACAAATCCTCATAAGAAGTTCCTTCCAACAACTAGCTTGAACTCTCCTCGCTCCCTTTGTGGCCTGTTCCTGTTTCATGCCTGAACCGAAAGCCATGCTCTGGAAAGCATCTCTCATGTCGCCTGAGTTTCACTCTTAATCCACCCTCTCTGTCATCACTTCTGACTGTTCTCTTCTGGCACCTCCCCCAGGTCTCCACCTCCCTCTCTGAGCCCTATTTCCCAGTGAGAGGGTCAAGACACTTCCTTATTCCTTGACACAAGCTACAAGTACTGCCTGGTACACTGCATCCAGCCAATAAACTCAGGTCCTCTGCTCAATTAAAAAAAAAAAAAAAAAAAAGACAAGCAGAAAGCATACTTACTAATATAGGCTAAGGTGGTCCAGCTGGCTGTGCATGTGGATGGGGTAGGTCTCTGCCAGGTGAATCAGCTTTTCTATTGCTTCATAGATGAAAATAATGCAAATCAGGGAGGCAAACGCTTCTTCTGTGAAGCGGGTAATGTAACAGACAAGGGAACTGGCATCAGTTGCCACGAGGACAATACACAGGAAGGCGGTCCATAGTCCGATACAAGCTCGCAGGGAGAGGTATGAAAGAGCGTAGTCTCTGAAACAAGACCAAGGCTCATCAGAGAGTATGGATGGATGAATTACGAGAACAACGGTCAAAAATGTGGTAATTCATCTCATAGTACCCATTCCAGTACTTCAACCCAGGTTATCCCTAATTCTGACTGTACTTCACTCCTAAATGCTGCCCAGGGACAGCTGTGACAAGAGATTTGCTCTGCAGGTGGCATTTGCCACGGCAAGGACATGGGGAGCGAGAAGGAAGGAATTGTCCTTCACCCATTTCTGCCGATACTGGCCAACGTGATTCAGATCTTATTCTTGCAGTTAGAAAAAAGGAGCTGGCGCCTAATCCACGTGCTCCTACTTCCAACTCAAAATGAAGAAAAGGTTTTATGGGAAAAGTAGGGAAACAGGGCACTGCCAAGTTCCTACCATCACTAGCAACAATATGAAAGGGGCATGTCAGGTGAAATTAAAAATGGAGTTGAGGGATGCCTGGGTGGCTCAGCGGTTGCGCGTCTGCCTTTGCCTCTGGAATCCCGGGATCGAGTCCCGCATCAGGCTCCTGCACGGAAGCCTGCTTCTCCCTCTGCCTGTGTCTCTACCTCTCTCTCTGTCTCTCATGAATATAAATAAATACAATCTTTAAAAAAAAATGGACTTGAAATGAAAATAGAGGAATCTGAATTAGCTAGGGAAACTTTTTTTAAAGATAAAAAGTAAAGATTTCAATAGTGACTGAAGGACATTGATAAAGCTTGTTAAGACCGAGAGATCTGCTATTTTAGGTACTACCTGGGGGCAGGACAACAGACCTAATGATGTTCTTCCTTCAGGTTTTTATGGTTCAGAGCAATATTTGCCTGCTTATACTTGCCTAGGATCCTGGCATTCAATCCTAACAGCACAATAACACATCCAGTTAGAGTTTTCAGAAAACCAAATGTCTTACTTGCAGAATTTGAATAAAATCTTTTCAAATACAAGCACTGGCCCAGTACTTCCCAGGATGGTGAGAGCCTGTCCCGCAAACAAGGAATAGGCAATCCCAGTCATGGAGGCTCCAAACAAGGATTCAATTGCACTCTGAGGGGGGAAAAGAAATCATCAGAGTCCATAGCCCATCTGTAACCAGTAATGTGGGCTTCTGTTCACTCCTGACTTAGCTCTCTTGTGTGCCCTGACAAGCCATTTGCTTGTATTTCATCTTAGCAAGAGTGAAGTGTACACACTGCCTAATACTCTTGTAAACGGATACTGCTTTGATAATTCAGGTGCCCAAATCCAACCACATAGGAGTCCTTAACTAAGTCCTGTTCTTCAGGGACTCAATTTGGTACTGAAATATACATAGAAAGCTCAACGATACCATTCACACTACGAGCCATTACCCTACATTTCAAATGACATCGGTATATCAGTTTCCACCCTTTGAGCACCAGGTTAACTCAGCTACTGCAATTGATATTCAAGCAGAATAGTCTGTTCTAAAGGGAAAACTGTGTTGCTGCCTGGTATGAAGTCAGAAGATCACAGTAACTCAGTAGAAAGAATCCAATCTCCTCAGTCCTAGCCCAAGGGATTTTCTCCTCAGCGGACTTGGCCGCCAACACAGTATTTTAACTCTTGTCTGGGACCAACAGAAGTGGTTAAAAGTCCTTACTATGCGTCCCTCAGTGGCTTCCCCGAGCAGTCCCCCAAAGGTGATGACAGGTGACATGCAGGCACAGTACAGGAACAGAAAGGAGGCCAAACACTGTAAGCTGAGTGCATCCCGGTAGTCGCTCCAGTACCACGGGGCCTTCCGCTTGATGTCCAACACCAAGCCTCCAAACAGCCTGTGGAAACATGGCAGGTAGGCCTCTAACACGGTCCTTCTTCCATGAAAGTATGTGAACAGCACCCATTTGAAAAGCACTTCAAATGTTTTCCATACTGAAGACATACTTTGGCTCCAATTTGACCCCAAGTTCTTACAAGAGATCTCTCGGGGTCAGGCACAGAATCTATTTGCAATCAAGGGCATGAGTTTGAATGATTATCCCAAGCATGAAAAGAATTAATTTGGGTATGCATACTACCTATTCAATAAGACGTTTCAAAAAACTAACGTGAAATTAAGTAATAGCTTCAAATTCTGAGCTGTTAGGAGGAAGTGTGTGAAATCAATTCAAGGTATTAAAATTGTTAGTTTTAGTATGTGTAAGTCTAGATAAAAAGCCCCATCACATGCACTGTCCTACTCTGAACAACTACCCACCTTCCTGTTGAGAAATTAGCATGATAATTCATTCATGCAGTTGACAAGTAGTAGCAGATACTTCGTGCCAGGCATTGTGCCAGGGACTGGAGAGGCAGCAGTGAGCAAGACAACACAGCCCTTCTCTGCAGGACTAGCAGTCTAGTGCAGGGGATAGACAGTGCTGTGAAGGTGCCACGGCGGCATAGGACAGGGAGGGATATTTCAGCGGAGAAAGGACCAGGAGTCAGGCAGATGAGGCAGAGGGGCTAGTATGGGTACCACCTAGAGGTGAGAGCACATGGCTGATGGAGGTCCGGCTGGAAGAGTCTGAGGAGCCAATGCCAATGGACAAGGATGGAGAAGCTGGGGAAGGCAAGTCACAAAGGGCCTTGTAAACAGTTTTATGGAGTTAGATCTTTATCCTAATGGCATGTCAAGTCACTGAAGGATTGTAAACAGGAATAACATAAACATGCATTCTGGAAGGATCATCCAGCAAGGGTGTAAGGAATGGAATGTCGGACAAGACTGTAGGCAGTGGATTGGGAAGAGAAGTGGATGGACTCAAGGGTTTAATCAGGAGGTAGAATCAACGGGACTTGGTGATGGGACTTCAGGGACCCCTCTCCACTTCCCAAGGATGAAACGGATCAAGAGTGAGATATCCCACACCAAGGAGGGATAGTGTTCTCAAACGGAGTCACTTTTTCTAAGAGTGGAGTCACTGTACCAGAGTGAAAGTTGGTAGGTGAGTCACAAAAAAGAGCCACTCAGTATTCTACAGGACAAATGGCCTGGTCTCTTCTACAAATTAATGGTGTAGAAAAAGAGGAAGGAGAGTTGTCATAGAACGGGATCATAATAACCAAAGGCAATCCCTGATTGGATCCTATGTCAAACAAATGAACTCTAAAAAGCTGTTGCTAAAACAATCACAAAAAGTTGAATACGAGCTGAGCATTAGACAATTTAAAGAACTATTGTTAATTGTGTTAGATTTCTTAATGGCGTGATAGTTGTTTTTTAAAATGGCCTCATCAAACAGATACATACTGAAGTAGTTACAGGTAAAATGACATGATACCGGTGATTTGGTTTAAAATAATCTAGAAAACATAAAAATAAAACAATTAAGTGGGGAGAAATAGATGAAACACGATTGGCAAAGTGTTAATAACTATTGATGGGCTCATGGGGGTTCATTATACCATTCTCTCCTCTTTCTTATGTGTTTGAAACTTTCTATAATAGAATTCTAAAAACAAAAAACAAGCTACTCCTTCATGAAAGGAGTCTTGGCCAGTTCTTTATCTCTGCTTGGGAGCCTGGAGGAGACCCATGAGGCCTGGAACAGGGTATGCCAGGGGAGAAGACCCAGCCAGCTCTCTCTCTCTCCATTTGAATGCCTCCTCTCCTCCAGCCAGATGCAATGAGGCTACAGGTGGACACAGGACAGATGCTATTCTATCTCACCCATTTGCTCTTTTCCTCTGGTTTGGGTGGGTATAGTTGAGATTCACCATTCTTCAATTTATAGCAGTAACATCACAATCTGGGCCTTGGCTTAGGGAAGAGAGGCAAACCTAGCTTTGTTTTTCGTCTATCTGGCTTAGGTAAGGAGCTATCTATACGGTCTAACCTAGAGTGTGAGAATTCCACCTCGGGAACTGGAACCAAGGCTCCAATCTGTAATAAAGTGTCACTATGTTTTGCTTTCCCCTCTAGGTAAATAGGACCTCATAGGCAGTTGTGACTAGTCTGGGGCGAGATACAAGTGTTTCTGGGTCTTTCCCAATAAAGAATCTTGATACCATGTGAATATCACTTAATCATTGATGACCTTCCTTTGAAGGGTGTTATTCTGGGAGAATAATCTTCTGCAGTAATGAACCTCACCCCACGAGGCAACCAGAGATGCTGCCATGACTGCTCAGCCTCTGGATGCAGGAGGCACCTTCAGGGAAGAGTGTCTGTGAGTAACAGACAAAAGATTTATGTGAAATGGATTCATGAGAAGTCAATAGAAAGGAAGGACATCTGTTTGCCTAGCAGTGATTAAAAGGGGGAAAGAAAAGGGGGATCCCTGGGTGGTTCAGCAGTTTAGCGTCTGACTTCAGCCCAGGGCCTGATCCTGGAGTCCCAGGATCGAGTTCCCTGTCGGGCTCCCTGCATGGAGCCTGCTTCTCCCTCTGCCTGTGTCCCTGCCTCTCTCTCTCTCTCTCTCTCTCTCTCTCTCTCTCTCTCTCTCTCTGTCTCTCATAAATAAATAAGATCTTAAAAAAGGTGGGGGGGGGGGTAGAAAAGATCTGAGGCCCTTATCGATCATGTAAGTATAAATTAATAAAATAATTTCTGAATACTGTTTACAGTCACCTTGCTTATACCTTGCTCATGCATAAAAATCCGGCCATAATCGCATATTTACCACAAGATCAGGCACCGATGCTTCTCCCCACATTTGAGACTTCTCTTCCCTTCCAACACTACCTTTGATGTTCAAGTTTTGTGGGGATAGGAAGCACACGGGATACGAATTTAAGCTTGATGTGAGACAGGACTTACCCATGGAGAGGGTCACTAGGCTCTGGAGCACTGAGCTAGGGAGCCCTTCTCTGAGGGCTGTAGGGACAGGACAGCCATCCATTTGTCTGCTGTGCTTTGGAAGAAACCTGTTTGAAGTGGGGGTGGGCGGAGGGGTGGGGGCGGGGTTCATCGAGACAGCAGCTCTTGATTCTTTATTTCATTAACCCTTCCCAAAAGTGGCACCCCCAATAAGGTACATAAATACACCTTGGAAAACCCCTCTCTAGAGTATCCTCCCTGGAATGAAGCTTGTGGCCTAGGAACACTCTAGTCAGACTTTCCTCTTTGTTATGTATGGGAACACATCAGCATCAACATCAGGGAGGTCCCAGATGCTGTCTGAGCCCTGGCATGGCGGGTCAGGCAATACAGAACTCAAGGTACTGTTTTCCACTCATCTCTTGCCCCCCTTCTTAGAGTCTAAATTCCCACATCTTCATATATCTCACCGTCCAACAAGTAGAACATCCTCTGAGTCTCCAAGTTTTGCCCCAGGCTACACAACATAGTAGAAAAAGCAGATTTCTCCACCTCAAAGAAACACAACTAATGGTATGAAGAACTATAAAAACCCAAGCTAACATATTTTAGTCTGTGCAGTCCAGGCAGATCAGAAAGTTCTAGTATGTCCACCTATATGGGCGAGTTTACATTCACTCTTTGAGAGTGATCTCAATACTCTGAGATTGGAGAAGGGGCAAGAGTAGGCACAGCACTATAATCTCTGATCCAGGTATTAAGTCACTTGACCCACAAGGCTACAATGGGAGAAAGGCCATGTGTCTTAAGGTCTTCTACTAAGGGCTCTAAGGAAAATTTTAGGAGCTCAGGAAGAGGAAGTATCTCCCCTACCAAATAGACTGAGGCTCTGAGCCTAGATAACCCTTCCTTTCAGCCTTATGACTCCAGAACTTCGTGACAAGAACTTCCTCAAACCCTATGTGAATTTGTGAGTAAGGGTACTTTGATACTGTGAGTAAGCATGCGATAATGGGCTATATGAAATCCTCTTTGGTGATGTCAGGCACCATTTCTGAGAATCTATAATTGTTGAGATCCAATCTAATGGTCTCCCAAACACTCACATGGAATTGATTATAAATGACCTCCTCAAAAGGCCTGAGACTGGTTTATTCCCATCTGACACCAAAAGAAACCTGAGATCTCATCTAATCTTCTATAGAGAACCTTCTCCTTAAGTATCTGTCCGTAGAATCTTGGCCTAGAAGAGTAGATTGAGGGCGCCTGGGTGGCTCAGTCAGTTAAGCATCTGCCTTCAGCTCAGGTCATGATCCCAGGGACCTGGGATGGAGTCCCACATTGGGCTCCCTGCTCAGCGAGGAGCCTGCTTCTCCCTCTGCCCTTCCCCCCTGCTCACAAGCTCTCTCTCTCTCTTAAATAAATAAAATCTTTAAAAAAAAAAAAAAGAGGAGTAGATTGACTATTCTGAGACACACACATACCTAAAATACTACCTATATTCCTACCCTAGAGGAGCTCCTAGAGGAGCTTCTTAACTTAATCATTCCATATTTATCTGTATTTAGTCCACTGATGCTACAGAACAGGGATCATTTTATAAGTATTCATTCATAAACTCATCAGATTAAGTGCCTACTCTGTGCAGGGCACCGTGCTGGGTGCTAGGAATATAATGGGCACCCCGCGCCTTATGGAGCAAATGTTCTAGCAGGAAGACAAGTCAAGCAATAATAATGAAGAATGAGAAGGGCTTTAATGGGGGTGGGGGTAGGAGGAGGGCAGCAGACAAGTGAAGGCAGAGCTCAGAGCTGTGACACCACAGCAGGAATACCCAACCTCATCTATAAAGTCTTAGGAGGCTTTCCAAAGGAAGTGACACCTAAGCTGAGACAAAGGATGAGTAGTAGTTAGCTGGGAGATGAGGAAGGGGGCAACTGTTCAAAGCAAGGAACAATGTGTAGAAAGAACTGGAGGGGAGACAGACAGTGGTAGGTGGTTTGAGAAACTTGAATGAATGAATACAGTATCTGATACTATTATAGTCGGTGGTTCCATTTGGAAAGTCATTCCCAGCCAGTATACTACAGAGAAGAGTGAAAGCAAAGAGTAGGACTCATTCCTTTGCACACCTTCAGCCCAGTAAGCAGTATGAGCCGTGAAACATCCCCAAACTTACCGCCCGGTGCGCTGAAGCTCTGGCCCGCTGTGGCCCCCATGTGGTGCCGGTTCTATGTGACAAACATTTCCGTTTGGAACTCCAGGCATTTTCCTTTTCTCCTTTTAACAAAAGACCACAAAAATGAGGAAAGCCAGCCATCTATTCCGTCCTGCCTGCTAACAGCAGCGAGTGGTAAGAAGATAATCCAAAAACAGCCCCCAAATACCCAATTTTTGGAGTTTTTGTCTGTAGTTTTCAAAAGCATTTACTGAGCTGGGACAGTTCATTGACTTTGCTGAAAAATGACAACAACATATAATTTCTCCCCTTCTCCTAACTCTTTGTCCAGAAGCAGAAATATGGCATCAGGTATGACCCAAGTTCCTGCTTCAAATCTCCCTCTGTGTAATCTTACTTGACCTTAAAACTTTGAAGATAGTTTTATTTATTTGTGAAATTAAGGGTAAAAATACCAGCCTGGGGATGTTGCTGGCAAGGCTGAGTTAGTGCTTGTAAAGCACCAGGCCTGGTGGCTGGTATACAAAAGCTCCTTTCCCACCTTTAGCCTGTCCAAAAGTATGGGGACTCTACTTGCTCTCTCTCTCTGCAACTTGCTGTTTTCATTGCACGGCTTCATTTGCAATATACTCCCAAGAAATGTCCTTCCCTCCCCTCTCTGCCATTCCACATCAAATCTTCAAAAACCACTTTAAATTTATCCCAGAGTAATCCTGATTGGTTGCATCACACCTGAGCTGATATGTAATGGTATAGTTATTTTTTATAACTGTTCTGTTTTTCTAGGTGCCCCAAACAGGGCCGTGTCTTGATTTACTTAGTATATACCCACATGGTCTTTGCTTTGTCCATGATGGGTACTCAAGAAGCAGCACTATGCTACCATTGGCTAATGTGTATACATTACCTGGGAAGGGACGTTCTTGGGTGGCTCAATTCTAATGGAGGGGTCCCACTCCCCCGGAGGGAGCACTGTGACCTGATCTAGGAACTCATCAATCCCCGCCAGAAGATCATCTCGCTCTTTCGCCTTATATGCCACATCATGAAAAATCTACAGAGAAGAAAAAACCCTCAGAAAATAACTTCACTTAAGACAATCACCAAAGAATACGGTGAAGGACAGATAAACCTCATGATTTTTATCTCTGTCATGGAGATCTGAAAATTTTTTTAAAAATTTAAAAATGCAAAGATAAAAGAATTTAAAAATGAACCTGAAGATGAGATGGGACAAAGAGAACTAGATATATGGGGATCCCTGGGTGGCTCAGAGGTTTAGCTCCTGCCTTCAGCCCAGGGCGTGATCCTGAAGTCCCGGGATCGAATCCCACATCGGGCTCCCTGCACAGATCCTGCTTCTCCCTCTGCCTGTGTCTCTGCCTCTCTCTCTGTCTCTCATGAATAAATAAATAAAATCTTAAAAAAAAAAAAGAACTAGATATATGTATGTGAGTATAAGAAGAGCTAACACTCGGGATATCTGGGTGGCTCAGTGGTTGAGCATCTGCCTTTGAGTCCTTCATCGGGCTCTCCAAGGGGAGTCTGCTTCTCCCTCTGCCTCTCTCTGTGTCTCTCACGAATAAATAAATTAATAAAGTTAAAAATTTTTTAATTTTAAAAAAGAAGAGCTAAGATTCTAACATTGTGTCATTGTCATGGAACAAAAAGCAAAATGCATGGGAAAATTTCCTGATCACAATGGTTGGAAAAACCAACAAAGGTCATCCTCTAAAATAAGCTTCCCAGTCAAAGAGAGATGATAAAACACAACCCCCATCTCCCTGTACCTACTACAACACATGCCTTAAAAACTCTACATTACAGGGGATCCCTGGGTGGCGCAACAGTTTGGCACCTGCCTTTGGCCCAGGGTGCGATCCTGGAGACCCGGGATCGAGTCCCACGTCAGGCTCCTGGTGCATGGAGCCTGCTTCTCCCTCTGCCTGTGTCTCTGCCTCTCTCTCTCTCTCTCTCTCTGTGTGACTATCATAAATAAATTAAAAAAAAAAAAACCTCTACATTACAGTTTACATGAGCAGTGCAGGCCTCACGAGGGTATGTAGTGGGGATTTAGCACCATCGTAGCCAAAATGTCCGGTTGCCTTGGGACACTCACATTACAGTGTCCAAGCTCCTACTCCTAACTCTTACACAAACTGGTCCTGTTTACATGGAATAAGAGAGAAGTTTATTTATGTAAATAGCTTTTATGCATGTAATTAACCATCCTCTCTAGAAAGTCATCAGCCTTAGTATCTTTCTCTCTAGGTATCCCAATTGGCAATAATAATTTTCCCAGAAAAGGATTCCTCTGCATCCTTGATTACTCCAAAAGGGAGAGATGACATAGGAAGAAATACCCCCAGAAGGTTTGGTCCTCCCAACAAAAGGCATTCGGAGAAGTGACCCGAACTGCTTCCCAAAAGATAATTACTCAGAATGGAAATTATTTTATCTCCAACAAATAACACAGGGCCTGGAACAGAGTAAATACTCAATAAATATCTGCAGCATGAATGAAAAGCCAAAGTGACACATACCTCATCTGTCATGATGGTAGCCATGGATCTGCCAATCTCATGATATTGCTGACCTTTCCCTACTGGACCCAATAGGATAAACAAAAATCTGGCAACACATATAGAGAATGAAATTATAAATTATGTAAGTAAACATAAAGAAGTAGCATCTTATTCCTCTCCAAATAACAAAACATTTCTCTTTCCCATCAAAGAGAAATCACCGTTGTAACTTCAATAAGAGGAGGGACGCCTGGGTGGCTCAGCAGTGGAGCGCCTGCCTTTGGCTCAGGGCATGATCCTGGAATCCCGGGATCGAGTCCTACATCAGGCTCCCTGCATGGAGCCTGCTTCTCCCTCTGTCTGTGTCTCTGCCTCTTTCTCTGTGCGTCTCTCATGAATAAATAAATAAAATCTTAAAAAAAAAAAAGACTTCAATAAAAGGAGACAGGCTAATGATGGAGCAAAAGAAGTTGCCTTGACCTAAGAACTCCACTATGAGCACTGGAAGCTTTTTGTATGACTCCATTTAATAATATGGTTATAAAATTCTTAGGGTTTCCATAGACACATTCCTTGCTATAGAAAAAAAAATGTGTTTTTCAAAACATGCCATTGTAGTGCAAATTCAAAGCTTTCTGCATCTCATTCATTGCTCTAATAAGAAAATGATGGGGAGAGGGGAGGGATAAGGAAGTAGAAATGATCAAGTCCTATAGAGGAGTCTAAATTGTATTCTGGACATCTGAATACTCTGTAATTAATGGGGCTCTGAATCACCTGAGTCACCATCTCCAGAGTGCCTGAATAGCCTTTTGAACAAATGTGGACATATTTGCAAACCATACACATCCTGCCAGAACCGGGGAAAGAGACATCAATACCTTTGCTCAGAGACATTTCCCTGGGACACGGCTCTGTAGAACTGGGAGAGTAAGACTCAGGCTTCCCATCATAACAAGTGATTAGCCCGTGCTATGCCCTTGGATGCTCTTCAGTTCTCCATTCCCAGGGCTGTAGGTACTCTATAGTCATAGCCTTAAAAGTCTTAGAATCCTTCTGCATGGAGATTAATCAAATATAACCCCAGTAAGATCACAGCTGAATTTTAAACAGCGTTCCCCAATTAATCCTAAATTTTGGCATTCACTGGTTTCTTCCATCAGAGCTCCCACAAATCTGTACATTTAGACTAAAATGCCTTGCGTTTTGCTGTCCTTGTCTTTACCTTGTTGGGATGGGCACTTCTGTGAGGCCAGAGAGAAGAACAGCTGGAGACAGCCTCACAAAGGCAACAATGGGGCGGTCCAAACTATCCACCTCTCCAACCAGGACATTTGAGGCCTCTGCCCCAGTGGGAATTTTTTTCATGAAATGAAGATCCACCTGAAAGTCCAAAAGAACCCTCTGACAACTTGGGAGCAACCTCAAACATCAATCACCCTCTCATACCTTACATTCAACTGTCATGTTTATGATTTAACAAATGTTTTCTCATACTATTTCATTTAACCCTTACAATGACTCTATAGAGTGGATAAAACAGGTCTTACTAGACTCATTTTTTATTTTAAAAAATGAAGCAGCTGAGACCCAGAGAGGCGAAGTTGACTTGCCCAATAGAGCTTTTGGGAGAGAGAACTTAAATCCAGGTGTTCTGATTTGAATCCCATTACATCAAACTCTCCCAAAGATGGTTTTTGAAGCTCTAGGTCAAATTTTTTTCCATTTTAAAACACTTGAATGGTTTGTCAGAGGTTTTGGCTTTTCTAAATAAAACAGGGAGTCTTGCAAGCAGAGAAGTGACATGACACCATCTGTGTTTTAGATAGTGTCAAGGATGGGCCAGGGCAGTGAAAGGCTGGAGGCGGGGAGACTGAGGCTTAAACCAGCAGCTACAGTGAGGCACAGCCACTGCACAAGGCCTTGGATACCCAAGTCACAGACCACCAAGTAGTTTTAGGAGATAAGAGCAAAAATACTGTTTCAGCAAAACCCTTGGAGGTAAGAAGGAGCTGCTGAAGAGCAAGTACCCCAAAAAATTCTGGAAAAATCAGGAGGTCTGTGTCAGTGAGGATCACCAGGGGCTACTCCCAGTTCCAGCACGTCGCATCTGGTGGAACAAATGGAGTTGGCCCCATCCAGGCTGGGGTGAAAGGGAGGAGACCTGAGTGGGAGCCTCCTTTCCTGCAGAAGGGGTTCTGAGCTTAGACAAAGGCTGCTGAAATGCCAAAGCTTACCCGGCTTCTAGCAATTGGGCTCCCAGTCCCACTACAGATGCGCTCAGGCCTATAAGCTAAGTTCCTATGTCTCTGCTCACCTTGCTTAAATCCACGGGACTGTGTTCATAATTCACTCCATTTTTTACTTCAAGACTTGTAGTAGGAACAGACTGAGGAGATACAGTTTGACCTATTCGGAGAAAACAATTGCCTGAGTCTCTGCCCTTTTCATCCTTTTGCCACACCCCATCCATCACTGGTTGGCTATGGCCGTGTCTCCTGAGAGGCCCACAGAAGAGGTACACAGAAGACGTTCAGATGACTATGAAGCTAAGACCCACACATACGTATCTCCTCACCCACCAGTTAGTGGTAAAGGGAGGAGAGAAGTCTCACTCCTTCTGCACCTTCTTCCTGAACATATTTGTGATTCTCTTTACTTCCTCTATTAAGGTAGTAATTCTCAACCAGGAGTGCACATCAGAGACTCCTTTGGAAAGCTTTTCAAATATGTAGATTCCCAGGCATATCCCCTGCACATTGTGATTCAGTGAATGTGGGGACAGGGAGACAAATAGATTGGGCCCTCCCTGGCCACAGAACAGGAAACCAATCAGCAACTGAAATTCACAGAGTGTTTGTAATCCATCACGGACCTGGTGAAGGGATTTACATGGATTACCATATTGAAGCCTCACAATAAACTTATGGGGTAGATGCTATTATTATCCTTATTTTACAGAAGGGAGAGTGAGACTTAAAGAGATTTAGGAGGTTGCCCAAGGTCACATACTTTGCAAGTAGTGAAGCCTGAATCTGAAGCATAAGAGTCTGACTTAAGAACCGACACTAGTGTATTTTGTGTTTCTAATCTAAGATCTGCCGGAGATCTGAGGCATGCATCTCTAGTGCCACAACAGATAGACGCTCATCAGTCCCAGCCCTCCAACTTGCTCCTGGAAGTGAGTACGGAAGCATATTAGACAAGTATAGCCTGTACCCTCTAGTAACTTAGCATCTCCAACTAGTTCCTAAATGCCTGATTAATAAGATTATTAATGGTAATAATCTTACCATTTTTATCCATTGAGTGTGGATCAGACTGCTTCTTGCCAACCTCAGCAAAGGAGCGAACAATGGGAATGAGGTTATTCCTCTTTTTTTCATTCTGATGGTGATGCTTTTTGAGCAGGGCTTCTCGTACTTTAACCCTCATGCTGTCATTCAGGTCACTGAACAGTTCTTGCTGGTCCAGTATCAGGTCTGGAAAGCAGGTGCAAACAGGAACACTCAAACTGACAGTCAATGAACCCAAAGAGGCCAGCATCTGGTGGGGTGAGGGATGAGAGGCAAGGAGAAGGGGAAGGAGTCCTACCAGGGTCATTGAGGTAAGCTTATGCTTTAGTGTCCATAAAGAGTTATTTGATGACAGCAACTGTGACAAGTTATACTTGGTTCATGTAATAAATCATTATTATTATAAACTATCAAGCACTTACCATGTGCTAGAACTGTACTATGAACTTTGCATAGATCATCCAATCTCATCCTAATAAAAACTCTGAGAAGTAGGTGATATTGTAACAATCTGTACAGATCAGGAAACAGGCCCAAACATTACAAAATTCCCCAAGATCTCACATTTAATAAGTTGCAGAGCTGGGGTTCAAATTCTAGACTGTCTGACTCAAAAGCCCACATTAATACCCACTTTGTTCTGTTATCTGCCAAAGTTCCTCTATATTCCCTTCCTCCGAGATTTCAACATTGCTTTGTTTGTCAAGAGGAACAGTAACTGTAGAACACTCCAAATGACAATTTGAAGGTGGAACCTACATGTATGATTAAGTTAATAAGCACCCCAAGCGATTGCCACCAAGCACCAACCTTTAATTTATCAAGCCCAGAGCAATAGAAGGGGAAAAAATATCCCAATACCTGCTACTGAGTAGGAGTCCTAGGTGTAAAGGCCCTCATTCTATCCCACTTATACCACTTTCTGTGTGATCTTGGGAAAGTCACATAAGCTTTCCATACCTCAGTTTCCCCATCTATAGTGTAGAGCTAATATTATCAACTATCCTCAAAGCTTGTTATGGAAAATTAATACAAAATTAATACGAGGTGCTGATTCACAGGTGATACTTCATCCTGTTGACCTTCCTTATCACTAACACAAATATATCAGGAACTATATAGCAATTATACTTCAATCCTACACACATATCCCCAAGCCTCCCAAAATCTTTAACCTATTCTCAACCCCAACTCCATCCATGACTACCCAAGAACTAGAAGCAACAAATAAAGAAAATCTATTTTGAATATTCAAGCTGAAGATCCATGGTTTCTCTATCTTTAACCTTCATATTGATTGGTTCATTACTCTCATATTGTAAATATGCTTCAGGATCCTACATCTCAAAAGAAAATTTAAAAAGAAGAAAAAGAATGTCCATCCCAGGTCCCCCTTTATTACCTCTTTCTCTTGTCACTTAAAGTTCTCAAAAGAAAAATTTCTTAGTCCCCTGCAATTTGCTACCTCAATGAAACTGCTTTTGATAAAATCATCAATAACTTTCCAGTTGCTAAATCTGATGGATATTTACCTGACCTTTCTGCAGCACCTAACACTGATGATTGAAACTCTCTCTTCTCTTAGCCTTTGTAATAGGTTGAATGGTGCCCCCTCCAAAAGATACATCTATGTATACTAACCCCCCAGAACCTGCGACTGATCTTATTTGTTAAGAGGGTCTTTGCATACGTAATAAAGTTAAGGATCTCAAGATAAGATCATCTTGGATGATACTGACAAATATCTTCTCAAGAGAAACACAAATGAAAAGTCCACCTGAAGACAGACGCAGATTGGGTTACGCATTCATGAGAAGGAACACCTAGAGCCACCAGAAGCTGGAATAACTTTACCCTAGAACCTTCAGAGGTGACCTAGGATCTCATCAGAGCTGACCCCTCCCCTGCTTTCCCAAGTGATCCCAGAGAGACAGAAATACTTGGATACTTGAAGAAAAGTTTGTGAAGAAATCTTTATTTAACCTGCCAAGCCAAACAGAGCCAACCTAAGGGAAAAATCCTCACGTGCACCCACGTGCTTCTCAAACGCCATTCCCAAAATGCAGTAACAACACTCAACCACATCAGGAAACCCCATCAGATATCACCCTGCACATCCTACTGAAGACATCAGGGGACTTTGGCTCAATTTCTTACATGTCTTCCCTAGGTGCCATCTTTTTATGGTCAATTCTTTTTTTTTTTTAAGATTTTATTTATTTATTTGATAGAGACAGCACAAGCAGGGGAGGAAGTGGCAGAGGGAGAGGGAGAAAGACAGACTCCCTGCTGAGTACAGAGCTCAATGTTGGGTTTGATCCCAGGACCCCAAGATCATGACCTGAGCCGGTTAGATGTTTGGTCATTTCATTTTTGACAAGGGCACCAGTACCACTCAGTGGTAGAAGGAATAGTCTTCAATAAGATGGTCTTAGGACAACTGGCTACCCAATTACAAAAGAACGAAGTTGGACTCCTACACTACACCGTATATAAAATTTTACTCAAAATGAATCAAAGGCCTAACCATAACACCTACCATGTCTAAAAAAACCTTTAACACCTTTTTCTCTGCACAATTCCCAGTTGTCCCTTTCTCTAAGTACGACCAAGACATATCTCTGTGGTTGCACTTATTTGAATTGTCCCATGACTATTTTCCCCGCTAGAAGGTAAGTTTCTTGAGGGTAGGAACTGTATCTTATCTTTATTCTCTGTGCTTATTAGCACATTATCAAGCATAAATAGATACAGACTAAATGTGTGCTAAATGAACAGGCAAATGGAAGAGTGAAACTCTATTTCACATAATAAGGCTGTGAAATGGTAGTTTCTTAGTTTAAAACCTATCCCTTCAGGGGTGCCTGTGTGCTTCAGTGGTTGACCCTTTGGCTCAGGTCATGATCCTGGGATTCTGGGATTGAGTCCTACATTGGGCTCCCCACAGGGAGCCTGCTTCTCCCTCTGCCTATGTCTCTGCCTCTCTCTGTCTCTCATTAATAAATAAATAAATCTAAAAAAAAAAAAATCCCTCCAGCTGAAGACATTGAGGTCGAGAAGGTTCAATGACTGACCTGAGGACACACAGCTACTTTATTCCTTTCTCCATACTCTTCTTAATTTACACAGACACTCCTCTGTTCTCCCTCACCTAATCTTACCTGAAATTTCTTCTATGCTATTTGCACGCATATCCAGAAGGACTGTTCCATTAATAAGGCAGCTCCTTAGCTCAAAGAGACTATGCAGTGAAAGGGTTGCCACATAAGGCTTGCTCCAGCGTTCACCCCCATCCTCAACATCTTCTTCAAATTTCAGCCACCTGAAAGCATTAATAACAACTGGATGCCAAAGACTGATAATGAGGAGTTTTCACAAGAGAATTTTTAATGTAAGCCACAATGAAGATACCTGAATAATTATATCAAACATTATAATTTAATCTGTATATTCAGGGTACATTGATAGGTGAAAAAAGGTTATAAAACAGCCCAAACTTGAGTACAATTTGATCCCATTTCTATTTAAAGAAATTTTAAAAATGCAAACACACATGTATAAAGTGCCAAATGCTATATTCCTCATTATCCTTGAGGTAGTAGATTTATACATAATTTTCATCTTCCTTTTGCTTATCTTTGTTTTCTAATTTCATATAATGAGCATATATTACTTGTGCAATTAAAAAGATAGATCTAATCTATATTGTTTGGATAGATTAATAAAATGATAATATTTTTCTTTTTGAAAAAGCCTCTGTGTGACCTTTACAAGTTGGCAAAGACAGAATAACAAGACTAATTAATTGCCTTTTCACTTGGTATCAGGGTGATTGGCTTGCTTAATCCTCTCCACCCGTGGAGGATATAGCAAGGATCCAGGAAGAGCTGTTCCAGTGAGAGCTGGAGCCACACTCTGCTAGTTACCCACCTTGCCTTCTTCCCTGAAGCTCAGGCATGCTGACTTTATATCACTCATGGGGCTCACTGATCAATTATGAGAGGAGCCTAGACATGGCCCTGGTGAATCCGAGGGCTCTTCTGGGGTTTGAACCTCAGGCAAAGCATGAGCTGTAGAGGCTCACTCTACAGCTACCCCAGGAAGCCTGCTGTCAGGCCAGCTATAAATTCCCACAGGTCTCCATGAGGTTGGGCTATCCCCATAAGACGTCTCAAAAATTATGAAACTTCTAGTGACTCAAAATCCAAATGAAT
The DNA here is from genome assembly GCF_905146905.1 of Nyctereutes procyonoides. Taxonomy (NCBI): domain Eukaryota; kingdom Metazoa; phylum Chordata; class Mammalia; order Carnivora; family Canidae; genus Nyctereutes; species Nyctereutes procyonoides. The sequence continues at coordinate 2,592,755 of NW_026575124.1, read as the reverse complement.
TAAAACACTATCATTCACCTGCAGAAAAGTCTTCACCTATGCTATGTTTGCTGGGGTAGGTCCAAACCAAGGTGGCCCATCAGGCATCTTCTAAATTAGATTGGGGAATATAAAAAATAGTGAAAGGGAATAAAGGGAAAGGACAGAAAATGAGTGAAAATATCAGTGAGGGTGACAAGACATGAGAGACACCTAACTCTGGGAAATGAACAATAGGTAGTGGAAGGGGAAGTGGGTGGGGGGGTTGATGTGACTGGGTGACAGGCACTGAAGGGCGCACTTGGCGGGATGAGCACTGGGTGTTATGCTATATGTTGGCAAATTGAGCTCCAATAAAAATAATTTTAAAAATTTTTTAAAAAATCAGACCTATAATATCAAGATAGCCCATGAACAATTCTGGGCCCTAAATAAATGACAAGACTCCCTAAAGGTTCTGTGTTTCTGTCACCAATCCCAGGCTCAAGGTCAATTGGTATTGGTATCACCAGAGACATCACAAAGAGGCCAAAATCAAGACTTCCCATAGAAGATTCTGGAGCATCAGTCCCTATGTCAGCCATCACTTCTCCCACGAAGAAATAAAAGGCAAGCAGACCTGTCACTTGCTAAAAGGTATACGTTTGCCTACCCAAGCAAATCGTGAATCAGGATATTTTAGGGCCTTACCTAGCTGTCTCCTTCCACTCAGCATCTTCTCCCTCTTTCATACAGATCTCATCCAGCTCTGTGAACAGCTCATGTGGCACATGCTCTTCATCTTCCTCAGTGCCAAGAATGAACTGAACACGCTGAGATGGTGTATCTAGAAAATCAACCACAGAGAAAGGTCTGCTCCTAGCCTCAACTTAGAACAGAAATAGCATTCTGCTATACTTAGCACACCTGGAGGCCTTATAACTTCAGGAACAAAAAACCATCCTAAATGTAAATCAAAAAGATTTATTTATTCTTACCCACCCCCCACCAAAACACTATTCTATGGAAGCAGTTAATGGAAGGAAAAAATGATGAATTAAGACCACTTGAGGAAAATCCACAACTGGATATCTGATTAAGTTGATCAAAAAGAATGTTTACTTTTCTGGCAAATGACTTCATTCACCTCTATGGTAATCGATTTGGGAGGCCTGAACTATGAGTTTTTCAGGAAGATATTTGATTCTTGGAGGCATTTCTTCTTCTGGGAAGCAAGCTCCAAAAACTCTGCAAAAGGGCTAGAGAATCAAGACCACCTACTTGATGTCCACCACACGTTCCCTCAGCCTCACCAAGGTCCCAGCCATGGACCCCCCCCCCCTTCCTCCTGAGAATGTTACCATGGGCCAGGGCCTCCGGGCCTTCCTCTCCTTGGCTGGCTCCTTTGCCTCGCCCTCGTCTGCGGTGCTTTTGGCCATGGGTTCGGTGATGGCGATGGCTCTGCCGGCCCAGTGGCATCCGAACCCCCACATACAAAGTTCTATGACCTGGAACAAAGCAGAAGGTCTGTGCAGTAAATGCCTTTATTTTTTATTTTATTTTATTTTATTTTATTTATTTTATTTTATTTTAAGCCTTTATTTATTTATTTTTAGTAATCTCTATACCCAATGTGGGACCTAACTCATGATCCTGAGATTGAGTCTTATACTCTCCCAACTGAGCCAGCCAGGCACCCCAGAGAATGCCTTTCTAAAAGGAAGTAAGCATATTTAAGAGAGAAAAAAATCATAGTTCTCTGGCTGGGTCACAACTCTGCAATGGCAAAACTTCAAAGACTTCAGGACCAAAGACATGGAGATCTTGGAGCTGACGCCCTCCTTCACCCTGCATGTGGCTGCAAACCTCACAGGAGTGTTAAAATCAAAGGAAATAATGTGTGTGAACTTGATTTGCAAGCCCTAAAAGCCAACAAGGATTCTAGTTGCTGTTATGGCAATTTGAGCAATTGGAAAAAAGTAATACATTCACTGTGCCAACTGTAGCAAGTCAAGGCAGGGAGGCAGTTTGGAGAACTGACTAAATACTCAAGTCAACCTGCCTGGGTCTGAAACTTGACTTCATCATTCGCTAACCATGTGACCTTAAGTAAGTTAGCTAATCTCTCTCAGTCTTTAAAAATAATACTAAAAGCTTAGTATTTAAACTCAGAGGGTTTTCATGAGCAGCACATAAGATGATGTATACAAAATGCTTAACCAATGTCTTGAATAACTTTTAGCAGCCACTACTTTCTAGGAACAGTTTCTACTACCCTTCTTTCTGCCCTGTAGAATGCACAATCTAGAATAGTAGTGAGAGACTAGTGTCACAAATCATAAGAAGCATGAGTCTGGGGTTACAGGGAGAGATAGTAAGTGTTGTACAAAAAGAGAAGAATGTGGGAAAATAAGTGATCCAAGAGTGTTGCTGTTCAATTCCTCCTTTTTCACTCATTTGTTCCTTCTATAAGCCTTATTTTGTTCTGCTCATGACTGCCAGGATTCTCTCTCACTTCCACCTGGCTTCCCTTGCCTTGCTGCCAGCCTGAAGCCCTGAACCAGTAGCTTCCAGAATGCTACCACCCCGAACAACTGAGCTTTAGTCTTCCCCCATTGCTGCCCAGTTACTGCTGCTAGCACCCTAGATCTCAGGCTGACTCCCCGTTTCTGCCACCACAGAAGTATTCCAGTCTTCAGCTGCTGTCCTCAAACCCCCAACCCTGATCCACACTTCCTCCCTCAGAGTAGGTGACCTGGCTTCATATTTTACTTAGAAGACTAAGGCAGTCTCACGTGACCTCCCTCCCGCTCAGCCTGGCTTGCTTTCCTCCCCCAGCTTCTACTCTTTGCCAGGCTAACGAGTATGGCCTCCCACACCTCTGGGGTCCTATTCCATCAGCTATCCTCAGTCTCTCCTTTTGATCCATCCCTTCCACAGTTTTCTCCTGATCACAACTCTCTCTTACCTTTTTTTTTTTTTTTTTTTTTTTTTTTTTTTTTTTTTTTTTTTTTAGTAAGCTCTATGCCCAACGTGAGGCTCAAACTCATGACCCTGAGATCAAGAGTTGCATGTTCTACCAACTAAGCCAGCTAGGTGCCCCAAGTCTCTCTTAAAAAGAAACTTTCTCAATCTAGTGCTACTCTCTAAGCTTATACCTGTCCTTTTCCCTTCTCCGTCAAACCACTTTCAAGAACAATCTACCCACCTAGCTTCTCTATTCCTCACCATCTCCTTGTTGCCTACCCTCTGCATGCAGCCGCTCTCCATTAAAAGTGCTCTCATTAGGGACCACTTAATCACCAAATCTCTATCATCTTATGTCTCTCTCAGGTCAACTCAAAAGCCTTTCCTGAGAGCCCACCACGTACCAGGCAGTATCCAAGTCCCTTGACTCTTTGACTACGTCCTCCCATTGGTGGTCCAGGGTCCCTTAGCTCCCATACCCATGCCTCCTTAGTTCATCTGCACTCCTTTGACTGACTATGCTTCTCCATCCCTTCCACAATCCACCAAAGGAAAGTTCCCTGGATTTCAGTCCTGGGCCCTTCTCTCTCTTTTATTTTATTGGTATCTACTCTCATGATTTGAAAGTTTTCTTCTACAAATGACCCCCAGATCTTTATCTACAGTGATTCAATATATCCCAAAGCAAACCCATCATCCTCTATCTCAAATCAAGCTCATACCCATTTCTTCCATGTTTCTGTTCATGGCTTCACCATTCTCTCAACTTCCCAGGCCTGAAACCTCAGAGTTACGTTAGATTTCCACCTCTCCCCATGCTCCTTAGTGCTATATCCTACAGATTAAGGATGTCAAGGATTTCTCTCCTCCCACCTTGACAACAGTAGGAGCCTCTTTCCTGCCTTCCACACCAATTCAATCCTACAAACGAATCCTCCTGAAGCACTGCTCTGATCACAGCTCACTTCTGTGCAGTCAGGACCCTTCATGCTCCAGGATGCTCAGACCCCAATCTCCTTTCTAGTCTTTTCTTCACTAGAAAAAATTGTACATTTAATAAGAAAATAAAGGGAAGGGCCTCCAGAAGAACTGAGCAATCAGCTCAAGCGAGACTGGGAGGTGGAAATCCCACACAGGCTCACAGCGCTTAAACATTTTGGGGGCAGGGGGAAATGTAGAGACGTACACCTTCTGCATCTACCCCAGCAACTCTATCTCCTCCCCACAGCCTTGGCTGCTCCACCCGCCATCCTCTCCCATTCTTTCCTCTCTCTGAACCAACCCACTATTCCACAAATGTGCCAGTGCCCTCTAGACACGGACTTGGCTCGCTCCCACAAGATTCACAGCAAACACACCTTCCTTCTTGATATTACATCTGATCTCCCCAATCAGATGTGCAACCTCCTACCTCTAAAACCCCAGAGCCCTTGGCTAGCATTCTCTTATGCACTTATTTTACACCTTGAACTAGAATTAATACCTCCAACTATTCATCATCTGCAAGCTTCTCAAGGTCCCAAATTGGACTCCACTACTTACACGTGAAGTTAATTAATATGCCTTGGAGTGCTGCTCTACATTCCTTCATTCCTTTCTCTATTTCTCTCTCCTTTTCTTTGTCCTCTCCTGCCTTCCAAACTCCCAAGTGATAAAGAAAAACAAAAAGAAACAGGATTATATATACCACATATTATTTATCCATTCATCTATGGATGGACACTTGGGTTGCTTCCACATCTTTACTATTATAAATAATGTTGCAACAAATATGCAAAAAAATGCATATATCTTTTTGAATAGTGTTTTCGTTTTCTCTGGGTAAATACCCAGTACTGGAATTACTGGATCATATGGTAATTCTATTTTTAATTTTGGGGAGAACATCCATACTGTTCTTCACAGTGGCTGCATCAATTTGCACACAAACAATGGAATATTCCTCAGCCATAAAAAAGAATGAAATCTTGCCATTTGCAATAACACGGATAGACCTAAAGGGTACAATCCTAAGTGAAACAAATCAGACAGAGAAAGATAAATACCATATGGTTTTACTCCTATGTGGAATTTAAGAAACAGAACAAATGAACAAAGATGAAAGAGACCAACCAACCAACCACACACACACACACACACACACGTACGTGCGCTCTTAAATAGAGAACAAACTAGTGGTTCACAAAAGGGAGGTGGTGATATAGGTGAAGTAGATAAAGGAGATTAAGAGTACACTTATCAGGATGAGCACTGAGTACTGTACAGAACTGCTGAATCATTATATTGTATTAACATAACACTATATGTTAACTCTACTTCAAGAAAAAAAAAAAAGGAACAGAATTAGAGGGAAAGCTGATCAGAGATTTGTTAGAAGGTTGAGAGGTAGGAGGCCAAAACATTTAGTATCTGGAGGAATCACACCTCCTATCCGCATCCCATCCTGTATTAACTCATGCACATCTCAGGACGTTTCTACTGGCAGATCTCTGAACATAATGTAGTCATCTTGCAACTTTATCGAAACAGAAATACAGAGCCAGAAGAAGTCATCTGCTAAGATGTGGGATTCCAAACCTCTGACATTATCAATGAAAACTATAAAGTGTGAAAATGACTAAATTGAATACCATCTTAATAAAATACCATCTGTTAACTAATGATGTTCCACTCTAGTATGTTAATTAGTTCCCTGTAGTACACCACTGAGACCAACCCAGGCTGGAGTCACCTAACTGTGCCAGGTCCTGTCCCAAGGGCTAGGGATGCAGTAGTGAACAGCACAAGGTCCCTATCCTCAATACACATATTCTAGTTAGTGGAGACAGACATCGTGAAAACAACAACATATTATTTCAAGTACTGATAATTATTATGAATAAAAACATGGTAGGGGCCCCTGGGTGGCTCTGTCGGTTAAGAGTCCAACTCTTGATTTCAGCTCAGGTCATGATCTCAGGGTCATGAGCTCAAGCACGGCATCAGGCTCCACACTGGGTGTGGAGTCTGCTTAAGATTCTCTCTTTCTCGGAATGCCTGGGTGCCTCCAGCGGTTGAGCGTCTGCCTTTAGCTCAAGGTGTGATCCCAGGATCCGGGGATCAAATCCTGCGTTGGGCTCCCTGAGAGGAGCCCGTTTCTCCCTCTGCCTGTGTCTCTGTTTCTATCTCTCATGAATAAATAAATAAAATCTTTTTTAAAAAATATTTTCTCTTTCTTTCTCCCTCTCCCTCTGTACCCCCATGCCCCACTCTTGTGCATGGTCTCTCTTTCTCTAAAAAATGGTAAAGTGTCTGGGGTAAAGGGTAGGATGGAGAAGGGAGATTGTAGCTAAGATGGTTAGAGGCAATATCTGAATGATGAGGAGAGGCCATGAGAAGAGCATTCCAGGAGAAGGCAAGATCAAGTGCACAGGCCTTACAGTGGGCATGTGCGAATTCCAAAGCAAAAGGATGGCCAGTAGGACCAGAGCAAGGTAAAAGAGGAAAGAAGAGGAGGAGGCAAAGGTCAGAAAGACAGGCAGGAGCAGATCATGAAGAACCCATGGGCAGTGAAAAACATAATTAGATCCCACTGAACCACTTCAACTAGTCCCTAAAATAGTGACCTAGGCATTGTAAAATCCGGTATGTCTAGGTAGAACTTAGACTTAAGTGAAGAAAAGCCTCACCAAGGGGTGACTTTAACTCCTCCAATAGAGCCATCCCAACCCTGAGCTTCTTGTTCCCAACAAATCTCCCAGAGGGTTATTGGCCAGGCTAGGACCTATACTTTTTAAGCACATTCCAAATACTTCCACTGGGCTGTTGGTATATTGCTAATATTATGTAATTTTAAGTATATTCTAAATAGAAATTGAGGGGTAGTGACTAGGTTTTGGAATCTGTGTTATTAGATCTCTCTTGGTTCATTTGTTCACTGTCACTATTAAAGTAAAACAAGGAGGTTGGACCAAATGACTTCTCACGTCTAGTCCAGGTTCTCTCCTTAACTCAATCCCAGGACCCCAGGATCATGACCTGAGCAGAAGGCAGATGCTTAACCAGCTGAGCCACCCAGGCGCCCCCAGTAAATGTTTGTTGAGCCAATGATGTATGGTTTTGCTTGATGCCTAAAATTCCCACTCGGCAAGTCTGAGGATAACTAGGAAGACATCCTTCAGGTGCCTTTGGTGGCTCTGCAGGAAGTAAGGTCAAGTACAAATCTTAGGGAAGGAAGACTCTTTTTCTCCCCGACAATTTTTTTTTTTGGTCCAATCAGTTCTCCCAAACCAACGGCAGTGCCTGCCTTTTGAAATGCTGGAGACAGGCAGAAATGAAAACAAGCCTCAGCAGGGGTCAGAGCTAAGAAGGACCAAGTGGCTGTCAGAAAATTAGGCCTCGGTTTCCAAGCTGAAGACTCTGAAACAGGGACTTGGGTATTCTGAGTGAAATCTGCAGAAATGATGACAAACAAATGGACACTCGGAAACAAATACGGCATCAATAAAATCTAGACCATTTCACTGGATTCTGGCAATCTGGTGACTTCACTAAACTAATCCTGTGGTCACTTGGCTGGCCATTCAACTGCTCTCCCACTCAGTCTTCTTCCCCCCCATCTACCTGTCAAATCCGCATCCAATTCCCCATTCTTTCTTTCCAGCCATTGTCAAACCTATGCTTTGGGAGCCGTGAGTAAATACAAGTATTCATTCAGTAAAACTTATGGGAGAGATGTAATGCTAGTGTGTATTTTTAAAAATAAGTATGTATGTGCATATAGAGAGCAACCATTAGTGAACTGGGGCTGAATCTTCTGGAGCAGGACAGAAATCACAGCTGTGACCTACCTTGCAGATGGAGACTGGGCCTACCAACGTAGAGTGCATGTCATAAACACTGTTTACCCAGCACACACGGAGAACTCATTAGCACATACTGAAAATTATTCCACCCCCCTGGGCTACAGGATGACTCAAAGTCAATAACTGGAGGGGGGAATCTAACATGCAGAGCAGATATAAGCCTTTTTTTCAAGACTTAAAAATAGGATCAAAAGGTTCTTAACCTCTGTTAAAAACTTATTAGAAGGCAACAAACCCAGTCTAAGATTCCTAAGTCTAATACTTATTCAGGAATAGTGATGTGCCAGGAAAAAAAAAATGGAAAAAACCATTTCTGAAACTAAAACAACCGTTCCATGTCTTTCTGGGAGTGGGAGGGTCCACTGAAGTACATCATGGACTATTGCTCTTTGTGAGTTTATCTTGGGAAATCTGTTCTAATACTTGCTTTGGACGCTTCTCATATATAAAAAGAAGCAATGTCATGGTTTAATGCACCTTCTCCTACTGATGGAATTAACTTATGCAAAAAGACCCACATTTACAAAAGTCTGTAACAATGTCCAGAGACAAAATCTCTGAAGTAGTTCTGAAAAGGGGGATCGTTACATTATGTGGAGCAGAGGGTATGGAATAAAGGGGAATGAAGAGCCAGGGATTTATCTACAGTCACAGAACCCTATATCATGGCATACACTTTGAATCAGAATACAATCTACTTCTGTCTTCTATCAAAGTGGGACTGACTTTATTTCAACCCTTCAAGAAATGACACCACCCTAGGTACACCTGAGTCCTAGGGCCTCCCTCACAGTGAGTCAGGGTAGAGCCCCCAACATGACCAAGCCTACAGCAAATCCCAGCTCTCCCTCTTCTCCTCCCTGGAGCTGCCCTAGAACCACATCAGGCCTGAGAAGCGGGAACCATTTGTCCTCCATGTGCCAACTGTGCTTTATTTAAAAAGGGCTAACATCAATAAGATTCTAGTTTTCAAAAAGCTCTATGTATGAAGGATCATTTCCTATCCCCTACAAATGACATCATAGATAGCTTTCTTTTATAGCAAAACGGTGAGTGCATGAAGAACAGATGACGCCGTCTTGAAAAGAAGCCCCAGTTGCCAATTACTCAGCTGGCCTCTGTGGATGGAGCCCAGTCCTCAGGACCCAAGAGAACTTACCCATGTTCATTGGCCTACTCCCAAGCAGACAAGAGTGTTCATAGGTGGTTAGTTACCTCCTTGCTGAGGGCAAAGGTCTGGTAGGCCCAGACAATTAAACTGAGAACAACAGTGTCCTCAGTGTGCAGTGAGAGGCAACAGGATGATCAGAGTAGAAGGACGGGTAGGGCAATATGATAAATATTCATATGATGTTTATAGCATATAAAAATGTTCATGTGACGGAGCAAGATGTTGAGGCTGGGTGGTTAATGCCAAGTACTGTCCTCCCTTGCAGGCAGTGTGGGGGAACAGAAAGAACAGAATTCCATCCCAGTCTCACCTGCCATTAGGCTAAGTGACCATGAGCAATTTCTCCACATGTAAAATAGGGATGGTACCTACCGGCCCGGGCTGCTGCGAAGATGAAAAAGACAACTTGTTCGAAATGCTTCATCGAATGCCTAACACCCAAGGGGCATTCCATAAATGTTAGCCTCCCACCTCCACACCCTTTCTCCCAGTTGCCAAAACCCACACTGGCTCTTCTTCCATCTGGTCAGAATAACTTGGAAAACTTGACCTTGATCTATCCAAACTCCACTGACCTCCAGAAGCCACCCACAGAAGTTCTCATGGTAACAGACCCAGAGGCTGAATCAGCCTCTACAGCTTCCACTCTCCCCATCCAAAGGACAAGTTTGCTCTGGGGATTATACAACTTTGATGAAAAAACGTCACGAGAACAAGCAGTACCGCGAGAACATTTTACATGCTGTCTCAGTCACTAGAAAGTTGCTGTATCATAGCCATTGCAGGGGATGCTGCAGAGATTTCACAAAGGCTTTTGAGCCAAATGTGGGTTCTCATTAAAGCTATACTGGACACGAGCCTTTGTCTAATAAAACTGAGCATCGCCACTTATCAGGAAACCAGGCCCTACGGAAAAAAGGAAAGCAGAAGGACAGCACCAATGTGCTGGAACTAAGGGTTGGACAGGGGAAAAGAAGGTCAAGGGAAACTACACAGAGCATATCAATAAAAATGACTCTTCTTTCCCTTCCACTTTCGCCGGGTGTTTTTAAAATACAGCTCTGTGCTACGAATTCCTAAAGAATACGTTACAGGTGTGTGTGTTTTCTCTTGTCTTGTTTAGATGAAAACACCAGGCAGAAATGGGTATAATTAGAATGGGAAGAGCAAATATCGGAGATGGGGTAAACTGAATAATATAACCAAACTGAATATAACAAATCTGATCTTAAAAACTATTTGTATTTTATTTCCTTTTAAAATTGTGTATAAATTTACATTTATATTTGTAGGCAGTTGTCAAGAATTGACAAACTGATCTGAGTACTCTACATTCTCAAGGAATAGATCATTTATTAATATTTATGCCGGACTTTATAGTACCCAAAGCATTGTCTCACATGGTATTAGATCCTAAGAGTGAGGTATTAATATCTCCACTTTTTACATTGAATTATAACTAACGTACAGTGCTGTGTTCATTTTACGCGTACAACATGATGATTTAACAATTCTATGCATTACTCAGCGCTCATCACAGTTAAGTGTAGTCCCCATCTGTCACCAAACAACATTATTACAGTATTATTGACTATATTCCCTATGCCATACTTCTCATCTCCACGACTTATTTATTTTATAACTGGAAGTTTGTATCTCTTAATCCCCTTTATCTATTTCACCCATTGCTTTCTCTCCACCTCCCATCCCTCTGGCAACCACCAGTTTGTTCTCTGCATTAATATCCCTACTTTTATTTAACAGATAAGGACATAGAGCCTACGGGGAATGAATTGATTTTCCCCCAAGGTCCTACAGCTAGTAAGAAAGAGAGGGCTCCAACTCAGGCCTTCCGATGGCAAAGCTCTCCTCCCATACCAGGCTGCTCTCAATAATTCTCCCCCATCACGCACACAAAACCACAGTTCTTACCTTCCAACTCCTCTTTCTCATAGTGAATGTTGAGAATTGTACTGGTCCCACCCTGATCCACCACAGCTTCTTCATCTGGTCTCTGTTGAAACATAATTAAGTAGATCCAGTAATATTAAGTCATTCATTCAAACATTCATTTAAGTTGCACATGTATGCCAGACCCTTTGGGCAACCCTTGGGGGAGCAAATACAATTGCTTACATAAGTTTTTCATTTGAACTTCCCATTAACTTTGGGACACAAACATGACAGCCATTCTTTCTCATTTTATAAAAGAGCAGACTGAGACTCAGAGAAAATGAAGTAATTATTGCTCAAGGGCACAAATGTGGTAAAAGGCAGGGGTGGGACTGAACTCAGGTCTTGTGACTGCAGATCTCATGCCTTTTCCAACTCCCCCCTCCACCTGTACAAGGGGATAATACATCTGCATTTTGTAAGTGGTGCCAACCACATCATTTCATTTAGTGTAAATTGGTCTCCTCAACCTCTACGGTATTTCAGCCTCTGTCCTTGAAATTCTCCATCTTTTTCCTCTGATCAAGTCAAGTCTCCCCTCTCTCAACCAAAGGCTCATATTCTTCCTCTAACCATAGAGGAAGCAAGAGCACTCTACCTTTTGTTTCCCTCACTTGAGTCTAAAACTTCAACAGTAGCCTGAAACTATTGAAACTATTGACTCAGTATTTGATAAACTATTGAGATGGGAACCGCAAGATCCATGTGCCTAAAACCAAACTAATCTTTCCAAAACTAGCACTCTGTGCTCATTTACTTATGCTTACCCTGGCACCATCATTCCTTAGTCCACGTTTGAAATCTCAAGTGTATTTATTTATCCATTCCATGTATATTGAGTGCCCATCACATGCCGTTGGGGAGATCATTTTCTCCCTTATTGAGTCTTCTTTTGCAATTTCTCTTGAATCCACTCTCATGTCTCATCTACTCTAGGGCACTCTCCAGCCCCTTCAGTCACACTGGACATGTTTTCAGTTCTGGAACCACATTTACGTTCTTCCTTGAGTGTTGCTCCCTCTGCCTAGAACTATCACCCTCTCCCTACTGTCCTCACCTCCACCACCAGCAGCCCACTTATTCATCCTACAGATCTCAGCCTCAATGAACTTCCTTGAAAGACTTCCTTGACTAGCCTCATCTGAACCAAGCTGGGTCCCTCCATTTATATGCCCTCATAGCACACTGTACTTCTCCTTCATAATGAAATGTCTCTGCTCAAGCGAAGGACCCTTGTCTGTCTTCCTCACCAATGTTTCCCCAGCATGCTACACAGACTTTTCACATAGTAGGGACTTAATAATTCTTTGTTAAAATAATGAATATAATGGCACCTGCCTTATCAAGACCCTGAATTATTTTTTAAAAATCTGAACTGATTTTCCCGCCAGTCTATTTCTCTTATCAAACCTGCAGTCAAGTTCACCGATCTCATGGGCACTGTGCACATTCACACTTTCATGCCTTTGTTCACATGTTCTGTCACCTAATGCGCCCCACCCCATCCCCAACTCTTCACTAAATCCTGACCACCTTCTAGATCCTGCTCAAATCTCCAGCTTACTGTCCTAATTTTACTCTTTTTTCCTTTTCAGTTATCTATGTCCCCAAATAAGGCAACCCTGAATGTAAAGCAATCCATTTTCCTAATGAGAAGACTCAAAAAAATTTTTGAGAGCAACTTGAATAAACCAATTTTTAAGTAAGTAGATGAAAGTCAAATGTCTACATAGATATGCTACTCTTTTTTTTTTATGATAGTCACACAGAGAGAGAGAGAGAGAGAGAGAGAGGCAGAGACACAGGCAGAGGGAGAAGCAGGCTCCATGCACCGGGAGCCCGACGTGGAATTCGATCCCGGGTCTCCAGGATTGCGCCCTGGGCCAAAGGCAGGTGCCAAACCGCTGCGCCACTCAGGGATCCCTGCTACTCTTTTTTTAATTCAAGTATATTTCTATTTCTTTTTTTATTCAAGTATAATTAACATACGTGTTAAATTAGCTTCAAGTGTATAATATGATTCGAAACTTCCACACATTACCCAGTGCTCATCAAGGTAAGTGTATTCTTAAGTCTTTATCTTTTTCACCCATCCTCTTGGCAACCACTAATTTGTTTTCCGTATTTAAGAGTCTGACGTTTTTTGTCTCTTTTAACTGTTCATTTGTTTCTTAAATTCTACATACGAGTGAGATCATATGGTATTTTTCTTTCTCTGACTTGTTTCACTTAGCATGATACCTCCCAAGTCTATCCATGTTGTTGCAAACAGCAAGATTTCATTCTTTTTTATGGCTGAGTAACAGTCCTCTGTGTGTGTGTGTGTGTGTGTGTGTGTATTTTATCTTCTTTATCATCTATTGATGACATTTGGGTTGCTTCCAATATTTATAGTACTTTATGAATTTAGTTTATAGATATTTAAAATTACATATTATTTACTACTATGGAATAATCTTCAAGATATAATACGGTTTAAAAAGCAAGGTAGAGAAAATTGCTATAATTTGCTAACTTTTATCAAAGAAAAGGGTGTTGGGAGCACCTGGCTAGCTCAGTTGGTGGAGCATGGTACTCTTGATCATGGGGTCATGAGTTGAAGTCCCATGTTGGGCATAGATCCTACTTTAAAATAAACATATATTTTTGATACCTTTTTTCTTTTACATACATATTATATAGCATATATATAAGTGTATATATATATGTATGTTACAACATAAGCATCTGCTTATACTTAAAAACATATCAAGGAAGAATAAGCCATGAACAACTGTTTTGAATAGTTACCTACAGAGGAGTGAGGATTTAGGGTAGACTAGGAGACAAGGACAAAAAAAAAAAAACAGATATCTTTGAATATACCTGTTTTATAAATATCACACATAATTTTAAAACAAAACTAAAAATTTTTAAAGCAATTCCCAAGGGCACCTGGGTGGCTCAGTCAGGTAAGTGCCTGCCTCAGGTCATGGTCCCAGGGCCCTGGAATGGAGCTGCGCATCAGACTCCCTGTTCAGTGAGGAGTCTGCTTCTTCCTCTCCCTCTGCCTGGTGCTCCCCCTGCTTGTGCTCCCTCTCTCTCTCTCTGTCAAATAAATAAATAAAATCTTAAAAAAATAAAATAAAATAAAATCAATTCCCAGAAATGAGAAACGAAATGAAGCAAATGACAAATTGATGATATAACTATTCCAAGAGAATTATTCCAAGTAATGTTAAGCTATAATAAATTGACTGAACATCCATAGGGGCATATACCCTAAAGATGAAAAGAATTTCAGAAGATCTTAAACTCCTTTTTAGTTACCTACTGGTGGTAGAGTTGGTGCTATCACTCTAAGACTGCTGTGCATTGTGAGATAAACAAATGAGTGATTATGTAAACTTGTTCTGTCACTCTCAATGTCACTGAAAACTGGCATTCTCTGCAGGGGTAAAAATACAATCCTAAGATAGAAGTTAAGTAAAAACCATGTAGTCCTGGAGCACCTGGGTGGCTCAGCAGTTGAGCATCTGCCTTTGGCTCAGGGCATGATCTCGGGGTCCTGGGATCGAGTCCTGCATCGGGCTCCCCGCAGGGAGCCTGCTTCTCCCTCTGCATGTTTCTCTGCCTCTCTTTCTGTGTCTCTGATGAATACATAAATAAAAATCTTTAAAAAAGAAAAAAGAAAAGAAAACATGTAGTCCTGAATTTGAATCAGATGTATCAATAAAAACATATATTTTAATCTTTAAATGTCTTTAAACTTCTAAATTTGCATTTTCTAGCTCTGTCCACTCAAAAGGCCTAAAAAAAATGATCAGCCAAAAGCAATGAGCATTCTTAGCACCGAGATTGTGGTCTCTGAAAATGCCATTTTCTACTAAGAGGCACCCACAGACAACGAGGGTTGTGTCAAAAGGACTCAGGAGTCAACTTAAAGAGATCCCATGCTTTTTAGGATAATTTGAGTATCAACAAAAGTAGTAACTGCAAAAGATTAAATATATCAAATATGTTGAAATCCATGAGTTCACAATGTCACTCTAAAAATTAATTGGTCACCACTGGAGGATAATGCTAACAAGCCAACTCATTATGTTGAAAACTGTCAAAAATTTATCCTGGCTCTCCTATATAAATTGCACCATAGAGTAATAACAGAAGAAATAAGAGAAGTTTCTTATTATAGGAAAGAATAAATTTAAAAAGAATGTTAGAATTAGGACATCACCATTTTGCAATCCCTAATGGACTGCATTGATTTTCAACAGCCACTAACATCACAAAGAAGAACAACCAGACATTCTATGTCTCCTAATGGGAGGCCATATCACCACCCATTAGGTAATCTTAACAAATAAATTGTCCCTGAATCTGATCAAGCCTCTACATCCAAATACCAATTTACTGACAATACAGTGAAACAGAGTTCCATGGAAAAACACCAGCAGGAGAATACAATCAACAAAGTCCAAACTCTGGAAAACTATAGAACAAATCCTCGCCTGCGCCTGCCCCTTTCTTAAAATAAATAATTGCAATAAGAGAAAGAGAGAGAGAGAGAGAAGGTGAAAGCAGAAATTTAAAAGAGATGACAAATCAATTTCAATGTGTGGACTCTATCTGAATCCTGATTCAAATAAACTGAAATATTTTTTAGGTTTTTTTTA
Organism: Nyctereutes procyonoides; assembly: GCF_905146905.1. Lineage (NCBI taxonomy): Eukaryota > Metazoa > Chordata > Mammalia > Carnivora > Canidae > Nyctereutes > Nyctereutes procyonoides. The sequence goes on along the minus strand of NW_026575124.1, from coordinate 2,577,207 downwards.
AATAATTGTTTGAGACGATCAGAAATTTGAATATTGACTAGATCTTTAATTATATTAAAGAAACAGCTATGTTTTCCTCAGGTGATACTGTGCTTATTTTTTATAGAATTCTTATCTTTTGGGATCCCTGGGTGGTGCAGCGGTTTGGCGTCTGCCTTTGGCCCAGGGCGCGATCCTGGAGACCCGGGATCGAATCCCACGTCGGGCTCCCGGTGCATGGAGCCTGCTTCTCCCTCTGCCTGTGTCTCTACCTCTCTCTCTCTGTGACTATCATAAATAAATTTTAAAAAAATTAGAATTCTTATCTTTTTTGTATGGAATTGTTGAATCACTATATTATAAACCTAAAACTAATAAAACGTACATTAACTATACTGAAATTAAATTTTTGAATTAAAAAAAAGAATTCTTATCTTTCAGAGTGATACACACAGAACTATTTACAGATAACTGAAAGATTACAGATATGTAAAATAATATATTAACTTAGAAATGTTATTTTTCACAATTTATAATTATTTAAAATTATTCAAAATCTTCAAAAATATCTTTACCATCAATGGAAAGACTCATATAAAGTAAAACAACATTTAGGCAGAAAAACTTGTCTTTATTTTAGATTATTTGTTAATCTAGCTTATCCTTTAGATCATGGATTTCCTGTGGTAGCAGCCACAATTTATCATCTTTACGTTCTTAAAGCCCAATATAGTAGCTTAACACTGTAAGTAGTTTGCACTCTTGTAAGTCCCAGAGGGGAGGTTCTGTGCCTATGTTCACCACTATGTACCTAGCAGCTAGTATAATGTCCGGTTTGTGTAAGTATCTAAAAATTGTGATGAATAAATATTTATTAGGGTTCTGAACTCTATCATATGATCATATATTTTCCCATAAAACTTCATATATATGTATATATATGAGTTTTGGTTTGTTCGTTTTATGAGTGATTTTTCATGTTGGCTTCTCCGTAGGTTTGTAATATCCAAAGGACAGGGACCGATGCGTTAACAACGCTTAGCACTCTGCACAGATAACCAGCACAGCATAGAACACAGCAGGAATCTGGAGGAAGGGGGTAAGGGAAGAGTGGGATCATTGATTTTATGACTCTAAGAACTATAAAAACAAAATATGGAGAGCAAGGTCAATCATCCGAAATACTCAGGTTGAAAAATCAACTTGTTTCTTTAACTGAGATTAGTTAACCACAGCCGAAATTCACTGAATTGTTCATCCACTTTCTTTGTCTAGCCAAAGAAAACAGAGCCACTGTCAAATACCATTAGCCAAAACGTTTGAAATGTCAGGCTTGAATGTGAATGTGTGGCCCTCATTTGGATCCCTGTTCAAATAAACCAACTATTTAAAAAATTATAAGACACTGACATAAACTTAGACAACTAAATGGATGTTTGATTATATTAAGGAGTTATTGTTAATTTTTAAAAATAACAATAATATTGCGATATGCTAGTTATGTCATTTAAAAGAGTCCTTAATCTTTGGTGACACATACTGAAGTTTTTACTGATGAAATGATATGATGTCTGGGATTTGGAGAATGGGTGGGGACATAATGAAACAAGCCAGGTCATGGGTACATGATGAGTAACTTTGCTATCTGCTTGAAATGTTCCATAAATTTCAAGTATATACAAAGTTTATTTAAAATCACAAAAAATGGGGACGCCTGGGATGGCTCAGTCAGTTGAGCATCTGCCTTCGGCTCAGGTCATGATCTCAGAGTCCTGGGATCAAACCTGTGTTGGGCTCCCTGCTCAGTGGGGAGTCTGCTTCTCCCACTTCTCCCCGCTTGTGCTCTATCTCTGTCGTGATCTCTGTTTCTCTCTCTTGAATAAAGAAATAAAATTATTTAAAAAATGAAAAGAATATCGAGTCTCGTGGGTCTGTGCTTGTTGCAGATTCCTCACCAGTTGGCTGTTACTGCCTCTGATACCATCATTATTTCTGGTAGAGAGAATTTCTCATCCATAGATTTCTAGGGTTCCCATGTATGGTCTTCAGGATTACGCGTGTGTGTGCATTTTTCTTGAGCAGGTCCATAACTTTCATCAGATTCTCAGAGAAGCTTGCGACTCAGAAAACCCTGGAATCATGAGAACCTCATTATATAAGTTTAGGAGAAAAAGGAAAGAAGGGAGGGAGGGAAAGAAGAAAGAACTAGAGACAAGGTGGTGTTTCTAAGTCTCCTCTTTTCTGTACTTCCCGCTAGCTCACTGACAACGACCCACCATGTAAATGTGAATTGATTTGGGTGCCTACCTCAAGGACGAGATAAGATAAAAAGAACTAAGGAGGTTAAATACACATTAGAACACTGACATTGCAGGGCACATCTTATTATAAGCCTTGAGAAATGAATGAATTATACCTGAGTAGCAGACCAGATTCTTACTTACAGTTAATGGACAAATTAAAAGGCAGGGGCAGGGCTGAGTCTCACATAATGGCTCCAGCTCCTGGAAGCAGCCTCAGAGGCTGCAGGGGAGGGGGAAGGCAGCAGAGGGTGGAGCCCACCTTGAGCCCTCTCCCTGACTCATGCCCCCTGCAGCGCCACTCTGGCCCTGCGGGTGGTGGACCTGCCAAACTCAACTCCCCCTTCTATCCTACAGTTAGTCTCAGGCTTTTCACCTCCAAAGACCCCTTTCATCTTTTTTTCCTAAGGATCGGTGTTTTCAGAGATTGTACCGTAACACCCTAATAGCCCTCTACCCTCCCATCCTCACCCCAGACAAGGAAGAGTCAAGCATTTATTGAGCTACATCTAACCATTTTTAAAACAACAAATATAGAAGTGACTTCCAGGGCTTCTGATCAGCAAACTGAGTTGATACAGTATCAGGAACAAATATTTACTGAGCACTTCCTATACGTCTGTTACCCCACTTAATCCTTACAGCAATCTTAAATTAAGCCTAAGGAAGATCACACAAGAGCTAAGTAGGATAGGAGGAACTCAAACTCAAACCTCTCTATATTCTTCTTAATATATGCTAATATTGCCAAAAGCAAAAAACCCAGTTATTTCAGAGACCAGGTCACCTAATCATGCATTAATGTCCACAGCGCGAGATCCACGGTATCACCATCTTAAATCCTTAGTGTGCCAGAACCTGGTACTTGAAACTTGCACTTTGCCTTTTACTGAGCAGACTTCCAGTAGTTCTCCAGCTCATTCGCTTCCATCCTCCTCTTCAGCCAGCAAGGTCTTGGAGTTCTGGGCTCCCTGTACACCCTTGTCAGTGAATCCGGCCCACACATGCCCATCTGCCTAATGCCCTCAATTTGACTTCCTCGCTGAATTCAGACTGCTTTGGCAGGAAAAAAAAGGTTCCCCAAGGACTCGTGCAGCTGTTCTGGACCTCCTCTCAGTGGCCCTGAGCTCCTGAATACCTGTGAGCTTCCTATTCTGACTCTTCAGCAGCCTTGAAGGGGGCCTCAGATTTCAAAGTAGCTCTGGTTTCTCGGTGATTCTCTTCTTGAACCTCACCTGGAGTCACTCCTGTTCGGTGTTCTGATTACTAGTTAGTACGCGGTGGTACGGAGAATAAATGGCCTCCTGATTAGGGTGGCAGATGGAAGTAAGGTTGCTAATCAGCTGAACTTCAAATGAAGAGATTATCCTGGATTATCTGGTAGGCTCAACGTAATCACAAGGATCCCTAAAAGGTGGAAGGGGGGTGGAAGACCCTCTCATTCCTAGGAGCCAAGGAATACAGGAAGTCCTCAGAGCTGAAGAAGTCACGGAAACAGCCTCCAGAAAGAACTAGAGCCCTGCCCACACTTGGATATAGCCCAGTGAGAGCTGCACTGGACTTGAGACGCACAGAACTAGGAGATAATCAACGTGTGTCGTTTTAAGTCACAAAATCTGTGGTAATGTGCTATGCTGGTAATAGAAACTAAATCACACATGTGGTTCCCTAACTACCAAGACCAGAGTAAACTTCTTAGTACCTTATGTGAAACAGCCAACCTCTCCATTATCCAAGATTTGTTGCTGTTACCTGGCAGCGGATCTAAGGTAAACATGGTTACTTTCTGCGTCCTGATCAGTACGTGGTAATCTTGACCGAGAGCGCTGTCTACCCTGCCAAGGCAAACCTGAGCTAAAGCAATTATCTGCAGATTCTGAAGGAAGTAGATTGGCACCCCGAATGGTCCCCCAGACTACCTCGATTCTCCGCTTAGCAGGACAGCCCACATCTCTCCTACTGAAGCTCCCCAGTAGAGCTGGTAAAGCCAAGCACAGAGAATGCTCACAGTTCCCCCCACCCACCCACACACGGGAAAAGAACACCTAGTGTGTATTGGGAGACGGTGGAGGAATAAGCATTGTACACTGGAGCGTAGGAGAGGAGAAACTGCTATGGTTGACACTTTCATTCGATCCCATTCAGCAAATGTTTGCTGGGCTCGGACACTCGCCAGGCATTAGGTGCTGGCGTTCAGGTCTCCTTCGGGAAGTCCTGGCCAGAAGGAGTTTTCTCAGGTCCACAGAAGGTATGGAACGTGACTGTCTTCTCATCAGCCGTCATTCCCAACTATCACCCATTTCCCAGGGCTTGGTTTTCTAAAAGGTTTCTGTAGAATGTTCCATTCTGAGCAGGCTTGATTCACCTAAAGCCTTGGTGACCACCCAAACTCACTTGCTCCCCTCTCCGTCACTGACACCACGCCTCAACGTGCCTGTAGTTCGCAGCACCACTTGGCTCAAGTGCTGATGGTTTGCACCACGCCAGGCTTCTCCTCCAGCACTTCTTTCTGCTCAGTTCTGCAAGTCCTGGTCAGGAGAACGTTGAAGATACAAGACGTCCTCAGCTCCAGTCCAAGCTAGAGGCTCTCCCTAAAGCTCTCTGATCTTCTTCCTCCCTTACCACCTGGCCCCTTTAAGAGCTCGTTGACTCCTTAGCTTTCAGTCACCACCTCCAGAGATCTCATCAAAATTGGGTACCGCAGGCCTTCATTGAGACATCGTACCCGACAGCCTCCTGGCTGGCCTCCTCAGTCCAGTCTCCGCCCAATCCAAAACACCCTTTGTACACCTTGCCATATATCTTCCCAAACGCTCATTAAGGGCTCACTCCAAGCCACACTGGTCTAGGTTTCAAAGACACAAACTACAGTCTTGCAGAGGGATTAAAGGCACATCCTCCGGAGGCAGTAATAGCTCTTGGTGGGCATTGTGAGCAGAGAAGACCGAGTGACAAATTCTGACAGTGACACAGAGCCGGACCTTGAAAGCTAAATGGAATATTCTAGGTGAAGAGGAGGGGAAAGAGTTCCCAGCTGGAACACCTGAGCAAAGGCACAGCCACACACAAGGGAGAGCTGTTGTGTGACCAGGCAATGGGCACCTGATGCTCTGTGCTAATCCTGACAAGACCACGAGCTCCTCAAGGAGAAGCACGTCGGCTCGGGAAACAGGAAAGTCACTCATTCGCTCACCCAACTGAGCCCCTATGTTACGCCGGGAACTGCGCTGCGTGACAAGACTTCCTGCCTGGCGCTTGCCCTCATGAAGCTTCTACTCAGAAAGGTAATAATGAGATGGAACAAGAACACTTCAGGTAAGTTAGAAGAGCTATTACCATCTACGACAGGATCACATGAGAGAGTGACTGCGGGTGGAGGGGAGGGGAAGCCACTCTGAGGAGGCAACACTTGAGCTGAGTCACCAAAGAGCCCGGAGAGAATCCTGTCCTAGGCAGAGAGAACAAGAACAAAGGTCCTGAAGCACGCAGGAGCTTGCCATATTGAAGACACAGAAAGAAACCCACAGCAGAGGTGCAGGACGAGAGGCCTGAAGCTCGGTGGGCCGCGCTGAGGAGCTTGGATCTCATTCTCACACGCGCTGGGAAGCCACGGAAGGGTCTCAAGATAGGAACGGGCGTGACCTGTGTTTTTAAAAGCTCTCTCTGGCTGCCACGCGGAAAGTGGACAATAGAAGCGAGAGACAGGGACGCCTGGGGGGCTCAGCAGTTAGCGTCTGCCTTCGGCCCAGAGCGTGACCCCGGGGTCCCAGGATCGAGTCCCGCATCGGGCTCCCGGCATGGAGCCTGCTTCTGCCTCTGCCTGTGTCTCTGCCTCTCATGGATAAATAAATAAAATCTTATTTAAAAAAAAATAGAAGGGATCCCTGGGTGGCGCAGTGGTTTGGCGCCTGCCTTTGGCCCAGGGCGCGATCCTGGAGACCCGGGATCAAATCCCACGTCAGGCTCCCGGTGCATGAAGCCTGCTTCTCCCTCTGCCTGTGTCTCTGCCTCTCTCTCTCTCTCTCTGTATGACTATCGTAAATAAAAAAATAAAAAAATAAATTTAAAAAAAATAGAAGCAAGAGAGAAAGCAGAGGAGAGTGTAGGACGTGAGTAGAGTAGTCAAAACCAGAGAAAACAGCCTAGACTTAATATATTTAGACGTGATGCCTAGAATCTCCGTTTACATCAAGTTACACAATCTCCTGGCTTTGCAAGGTCCATCCCCTGCAACACACACACACACACACACATACACACACAGACAACCCAGCTGCACATAGGAGGCCTCATCGGTAAACTTCAATCAGTTGACTGTGTGTCCCCCAAGTCATCCCTATTTCCTTTCCTCCTCCTGCCCTCATTTCTTTTCCTCCCTAGATCTCAGGTACCCGTCTGCCCATCACCTGACTCAGCCTTCAAGAGGTCCTACAGCTTCTGCTCTATTCCTTTTCCTCTCCTCGCCCCACCACCATGAAAGTTACACGAACTGGATGTGAAGGAGATCATTATTTCTGATTCCGCCCCAGAAGCACTCAGGCATTATCACGTTCACGGAGCACTAACAGAAGTTTACGGGTTATTACGATCTTGACAATACAACGGGTACACGTTGTGCACGTTAAGGACACTGTCTCCTCACACTCGTTCCAGCCTATTCTAGTCTCCGCACTGGAGCCGGAGAAATCTTTCACTAGGAGAACCTGATCATGATCTCATTGGAACTTGCTCTCTCATACTACCCCCCCCAACTCTCATGTACTTGTGCTCTCTCTCACACTCTCTCTCTTCCTTCCCCTCCCTCCCTAAACCCCTTCAGTGGCCTCCCCTTGTTCTTCAAATAAATCCCAACTTTCTCAGGATGGCCCATAAGGACCCCAGAGTGCATCTCACACCACTCCCCACATAGCTCCCTGTGGCTCCAGCCACACTGGCCGCCTTTCAGGCCCTCTACCTAGATGTGCTCCTTTCATTGTCTTTGTCTCCAATGTCCTTTGCTCTCCCTCTTCCCTCGGTTGACATTTTAGCCTTTAGATCCTTAATTCTCTTCCTTGGCAAACTCTCCTCTCATCTAAGACCAAGGCTGGAACCACTCAGAGCACTGCTTATCCTTCCTTCGAAACACTCTTCACGGTTCCAAATAATACATTTATTTGTGTGATTATTTGATTAAAAATAGTTATTTCTCCCCACCCTCCAAGACAGGGAGCTCCAGGGGGGGCAAGAACTTTGCCTATTTCTGCTCACCGCTGTATCCCCAACATACATTGAATACACTCAGCGGGCCTTGGGAGGATCAGATACGGAAAGATCTTCCAAAATCTTAGATACGGTTTTCATCATTTTTTGATGGAGCACACAAACGAGGAATCATGGATGTTCTAGTGGCAAACCACTGCCAGCAAGAAGAGAGAGTCAGTGTCTGATGCCCATTTTGCTACAAACTTGGAATGCTTCCCCTGCGCAAACAATCGCTGACATCAACATGGCCCTTGTTTCCAAGGCCCATCATCCTTCCTGGGAAGTCCCATCGTCCTCCTCACAGCCCTCCACTTCTGGCTTGACCTTCTCCCTTCCATCTCTTTCCAGAGCAGTAACTGGACCACCTGACTGCACAGGAAAAGGGGGGGAGTGAGAGTTCAATGAGCTGTTGTCACACAGTAGAGCCTCTCACAAATAGCACCTCGCTTAGCCTTCAGGGCAACCCTGTGAGGTGGGCAAGGCCGCTATCCCCATCCCCATTTTACTAGATGGAGAAACTGAGGCTCAAGGAGGCAAGCGACTTCCTCAAGGTCGCAAGGCCGGTGGAGGCAGGTGCAGGATTTGAGCCTTGTGGTCTCTGACCCCTAGTCCAGGGCTTTTCCTGCCACCTGCCACCTGGCACCCCAACGGCTGGGTCACCACTTACTCCCTTAATTGAACACCTGTTCCTGACCTCCCTGACCCCCCCCCCAGGTTGTCAGCTGTCGCCCGATGGAACCGATGGAACCGAGGCAGTCGCAAGCCCCAGCACACTGAGGGGTCTGGTCCAGCCTCCGCTCTTTCCAGCTCTTTCTCGCAGCCACTGGAGGAACCAGAAGTCTCCAGAAATGAAAACAACAAAGAGGAGACCTGCCCCCCCCCCCCCGGGAGCACGGTCCGCGGCCACCTGTCCCCGTCCCTCCCGGGGGGAGGTCCCCGCCCGCCTCGGGGTGCAGCGAGGCTCCGGCTCCCGCTCCCGCTCCCGCTCCCGCTCCCGCCCAAGGTCACCCGGTCGCGGCCCGCGCCCGCCCCCGCCGCCCGGGGCGCCCCCTGCTGTCCCGCGCGGGCCCGGCCTGGGCCTCGGGGCGCCGCGGGCCGGGCGGGGAGCGCGGGGGGCGGGCGGGGAGCGCGGGGGGCGGGCCCTACCTGGTAGCGGAGGACGCCGTCGGGCTCGCCGCTGCCCGCGGGCATGGCGGGGCGGCGGCCGGGGCGGCCGGGGCTCCGGGGCTCCGGGCCCAGAGGCAGCAGCCCGCGCGCTCCCGTCGCCTCCGAGCCCGGCCGAGCGGCGCCCCCCCCCCCCCCCCCGAGCCGGCCGTCACCCATCTACCGCCGCCGCCTCCATTGCCGCCAGCCCGGAGGCCTCGCCGCAGCCAATGGGCGCGCGGCCTGGGCGGCCAATGAGCGCGCGGAGCTCGGGAGGACGCCGCCGGCGGCCCGGGGCTCCCGGGAGGGGGAGGGGGAGGGGGAGACGGCGGGGGGGGGGGGCGAGGCGGGGAGGGGGGGGGACCCGGGCTACCGGGAGGAGGGATGCGGGGGGAGGAGGGGGAGGGAGGCAGGACCCGGGCTACCGGGAAGGGGATGCGGGGGGGAGACGGGGAGGGAGGGGGGACCCGGGCTACCGGGAGGGAGAGGGGGAGGAGGGGAGGGGGGCGACGGGACCCGGGCTACCGGGAGGGGGAGGGGGAGAGGGACGCGGCGGGGGGGCGGCTGGCGGGACCCAGGCTATCGGGAGGGGGACGTGAGGGAGGGATGGGGAGGGGGGCGGGCGGCGGTACCCGGGCTACAGGGGACGCGGGGAGGGGGGGGGAAGGCAGGGAGGGGAGGGGCGGGCGGCGGTACCCGGGCTAGGGGAGGGGGGAGGGGAGGCGGCGGAGGAGGGAGCCCGGGGAGCCTACCGCTCCGGGCCCGGTTGCCCGGGAAACCGCCGCCCTCCCTTCGGGGGCCTCTGGGCTTAAAGGTCCTCCCGACTGCTCGCTAGAAATTGAAAATCTCGTGCTATTTGCGGCCGCACCTGACCCTCGAACACTGGGGAACTGTCGCTTTTGTGTCACTCTGATGTTATGACTTAGGTCAGGCCCCGGGGATTGCAGAGGGAAGTACCTGGGGAGGGGGGGACCGGCCTTCTAAAATTACTCGTTAAACTCGAACTAGTGGCCAGATGAAAAGGGCGTTGAAGAGAAGCGGGCGGGCAGTGTCAGACCCCCTCCAAGGCTCACTACCACTTAGGTCTTCTCCCTGGGTCTTAGGGTGGCACAGAAAAGTCACAAGAGTTGAGCCCAGGTTGATGGCTGAAATCACTCTGCAAGAACGCTTCCAACTTTTTCCGAGAAATGATCTAAGGCAAATTATTATCTAACAACAGAACTACTGATCTAAGGCAAGGTTAGAAAATCATGAGTAATGCATTCAATTTGATTTGGACTTGAAAGCAAAGAGAGGCTGGCCACAGTCCAACCAATCTTCCGTCCCCAAGAGGAGGCAAGGGGCCTTTTGCTTTACATGCAGTATCACAAAAGCCTGTAGGTGAGTCCATATTATTAGAGGGGGAAAAACAGCCCAAAGGATTGTTGGCCTCAAAAGAAATTACGTTTGGAGAACATAGTCCGGTACATGTTACATTTCAACCCCTGCCTAGCACAACTTGCATTGGCCCTGACATTTGAAACAAGGTTGTGCTTCAGTGTCCCTGGGGCAGAGCCATATTTCTGATCTAAGGCCCCTGGTCCTGTTTCTAAGCCCACGGGGAGCCTGCTGCAAGACTCTATCCCGGGACCCAGGGACCACAACCTGAGCCAAAGGCAGACGCTCAACCCCTGAGCCACCCGGGTGCCCCTGCCCGTCAAAATCTTAACCATCTTCCAAAGTCAATCTCAAAGGTTATCTCTTCCAAGAAACCTTTCTTTATCCCACTCCAATACCTCTTAGAGATATCCTCTCTCCCTTCCCTGAAGCCTCACAGGACTCCATACCTTTCTTATGACAGTTACCATGCTATGGTTATTTAAGTACTTCACTTATATGTTGACTTTACCTTACTATATAATATTGTTAAGTTTTTTTTAAGATAATTTTTTATGTCCTTCTGTACTCCACAGAGCATCAAAGAATGCTGGGCATATAGAAAGTACTCAATAAATATATGTGCTTTTAATTCAATCAAAAACATATTCAACACCTACTAAGTAGAGGCCTAAATGGCACTGAAGATGCAGACATTTAAAATACAATACATGGGGGTCCCTGGGTGGCTCAGCAGTTTAGCGCCTGCCTTGGGCCCAGGGCCTGATCCTGGAGTCCTGGGATCAAGTCCCGCTTCGGGCTTCCTGCATGGAGCCTGCTTCTCCCTCTGTTCTCTCTCTCTCTCTCTCTCTCTCTCTCTCTCCCTCTCTGTGTCTCTCATGAGTAAATAAATAAAATCTTTAAAATAAATAAATACAATACAATACAATATGTATCTCCAAAGGGCCTGTAGTCTCATCAGGGAAACAGAAAACATGTGAATATGATGACAAGATAATAAAACATAGAATAAGAGCCATATGAGTAATGTAGACAACAAAGATTATAAAAATTCAGAAGAGGAAATGATCTTTATGACTTGGGACACTTCAGGAACATGACACAGAGGACATGGGTTAGAGCTAAATCTGAAAATAATTGAGCCAAGGTTAGGAGAGCAAGCATCTCGACTACTGGACAAAGACTTAATAATAGGAATGGGGGTGCCTGGGTGGAGCAGTTTGTTGAGTGCCCAACTCTTGGTTTCAGCTCAGGTCATGATCTCATGATATGGGATTGAGCCCTGTGTTGGGCTCCATGCTCAGGAACTGAGCTATCAACACAGAACTTTCCCTCTGCCCCCCCCCCACTCGTGTTTGTGCGCACTTTCTCCAAAATAAATCTTAAAAAAAAAAAAAATAGGAATCTATGTGGCCCATTCAGAGTAAGTCATCATTTGAGCCAAAGCAAAAAGTCAGAGAAGAACAGTAGGAAGTACAAATTGTGGTCTAAAAAACCAAACAGGGTTACCTGGGTAGCTCAGTCCCTTAACATCAAGCACTGGACTCTTGATTTTGGCTCAGGTCATGATCTCAGGGTTGTGAGACAGACCCTCCCTCCCCCCCCTCCCCCTGTTGGCTCCCAGCTGGGCATAGAACCTGCTTAGGATTCCCTTTGCCCTTTTCCCTCTCCCCCTCCTCCCCACACCCTCCAAGCACACACTATGGCTCTCTCTAAAGAACAAAAACAAAAACCAACTATGGCTAAATTATGAAGAGCTACCCAATTAATTCAGACTTTACTTTTCTCCAGGACAGAAAGTAAGACTGCTGAAAGTTTTGGAGAATGCTTCCATGTACCAGGACCCAGGCTTTGTCGTATAAATGCATTGTGTTATGTGATATTTGTAATATCTCTATTATATCTCCATTTCACTGGTAAGAAAACTGGGGCTTAGGGAAGTTTAGCAGCTTTCTTCAGGTCAGGCAGTTATGAAACTGGGCTTTGGTCATTTATTAATTCAAAATACATTTCCTAAGGACCTTTGTGTTCAGGCCCATGTTACATGTCAGGGAAAGAACAATAAAACAGGGTCTTGGGGCACCTGGATGGCTCAGTCAATTAAATATCTGTCTTCAACTCGATCATGATCCTGGGGTCCTGGGATCAAGCCCCAGGTCATCAAGCTCCCTGCTCAGTGAGGAGTCTGCTTTTCCCTCTCCTCCCTGCTGTCCTCTCACAATCTCTGTCTCTGTCTCTGTCTCTCTCTCTCTCTAAAACAAACAAAAAACACAACAAACAGGGTCTTGCCCTGTTGGGCCTTACAGTCTAGTGGGGAGACAGTAAGTAAGTAAACAGACAACAGATTATGATGGCTGCTAAGAAGTCAATAGCAAGGTCATGTGATAGAGGGTAATTGGCATGGGGGTGGGGTGAGCTCCTTTAGATGGGGAGCTCCTTTAGATCATCGGTGAGAGGTCCTCTGAGGAGGTGAGTCAAGGATGAGTCTGTCTGACTCTTGAGTTCTTGGCCACCATGCAATCCTGCCAGCATCTGCCGCTGGGGCCTGGTGGGTTACAGGAGGTGAAGCTGGGGCAGGGGGTCAGATAGAATGACTCCAGCAACCTGGTAATTCTGGAGAGGCCAAGGATGCTGTTCAAGGGGAGGATGTGCCCCGAATTCCCCACTCCCCAAAAAGATAGCTCTGAGCCGTGGGGGTGGGCCCCAGCGGACAGAGGAAGGGAGAGGGCTAAGGAGGTAGAGAATCCCTGGGAGCTCTGGTGGCTCTATTTTCCTCTTCTTCAAGGGTGGAAAAAGTCAGAGCCTCTGGCCCTTGACTCCAAGGTCAAGAGCCCCATCTTCTGGTCTATTGTGCAAATTACAAAAGAAATGAGGCCACAGCGCCAGCCTCTGAGGCTACGGGAGGCAGCTACAAAGTGAGGTGCTGCAGAAGACAGCCTCTCCCCTCTGGGCAGCACTGTGGTGGTCTCTCCTTCCCGAAGGAGGCCGGCTCCTTGGCTCCATGCCTCAGGCTCTAGGATTCTAGCCTCTAATGCTTCCTAGGCTGCTTGGAATAGTGCAAATACGCAGCTCCCAATGTGGCCAGCAAACAGGCTCTAGAGGAGCTGGAAGGAGGATATTCAGCTGAGGACACGACCTCACAATGATTATTTGTTCTAAAGAAAGCAGAAAAAACAGTGGAATAGAATGCAGAGCTTCTTGAGGCCTGCACAGGGTGCTTGGCCCAGAAGGAGGCCTACAATGCGCAGGAAAAAGCAAAGTGCGCATAAACAGAGACTACACGCAAGAGCCCACACACACCGACAAGAAAGCAAGGAGGCGTGCTCGGATGACCTCAATGCTTGCATCAACTTCGTGGGGTAGGTTCTATCATCCCATTCTATAGGTGAGAAAACTGAAAACTGAGGCTTAAAGATGTAACTTGCCCTTGTCACACAGCGCGGTTAAAAAAATAAAGACACAGGGCTCTGAGCTCGGATGTATCTGATTCCAGAGTACACATGCTTACCTGCTCCCTGCCTCTCCCATGGGTCTGTCTGGGAAGAGAGCATGTCTTGGACCCCCTGGGGACATGATAAAATCACTGGGACTCTCTTTTCAGGTAAGTACACAAAGCCCCAAATTTCTCATTTAATTGTAAGGGAGTGTTCACAGCCTTCCCAGGGAAGCACCAGGCACCTTACATGTATTATCTCTAAATATTGGCTGAAAATAAATAAATAAATAAATAAATAAATAAATAAATAAATAAATAAATAAATATTGGCTGAAAAACATTAAAATTCTTTTATTCAGAAACAAAAAAGGCAAAAACACAAGAAACTCAGAATGTCTGAGCAAATGCTCTCACATAATTGCAACCAATCTTTTCATCAAAAGCATCCTAATTTCCCTATCATGTTACCATATCCCTTGCTCCCTTTAAACTGCCAAAAGAGTCACCAGAACCGAGATTCTAGTCTTTACTTGCTATTAAGTAGCTCCCAATTCCCAGCTGTGCCGTATACCTGATTTTGTCGCCTCCTCCCCACCCCACCGCTTCCTCTTAATCACACAATCTAAACCCAAGGACGGGTTAGAGGAAAAGGCGTCAGGATCCAAGGAAAGACTTAATTAGGGCTTGGTGGTGCTGCCGTCTGGGAGCGTTTCCTGTGAAGGGAGGGGGAGAGCCAGGCTTCCTTGTCAAGCTGATGAGGTCGTGCAGGTGCATGACCTGCCTTCAGCCCTTTGCCAAGCGTGCGTTCAGTTTCTCCGTGCACAGCGTGCTGCAGGCCGGGACGCTACACGTCGAGGGAAGAACAACGAAGTGCCACAAAGACTGACTCCTGACTGGCAAATCCTCCCCCCTCGGTTGGTTGTCTCAACACCATCCACAGAAATTCCCAGGCTGTGCTCCTTGACACCCTGCTCGGGACTAAGGCTGTAGTGGACAGAACCCACCTACGATGGCAAAAACCTACCCTCTGCGTTTTCTAGAATCACGAGGAAGTGGTTTGGGCTGAGGCAGAGGCCGGGGAAGGGGAAGGGACCAAAGAAGAAGCAGAGCACAAGAGGAAGGCAAGCCTTTGAGGAAAGAAGGCTTGAGACTTCCAGATGCAGGTGGGCAATCACTCAGGGATTGGGGAGAGCTGGGTGCTCGCCGAGAGCCCTTCGCCAAGTCCTTGATATCAGATCCAAATATATTTGCATTAATTAAACACATCCGTCTTCTCTGTTTCTAACGAAACCCAGTCCTGCTTCGAAATCGGGTGGTTTCTGGCAGCCCTGGTGGCCCAGCGGTTTAGAGCCGCCTTCGGCCCGGGGTGTGATCCTGGAGACTCAAGAACGAGTCCCACATCATTCCACATCTAACCTGCGTGGGGATAAGACCTCTTGAGCTTCTTAGACTACCTACGGAAATTCTTGCTTCACTTTTAGCCGACGTGCCTAGGATATCCTTAAGGTGGCAGCACATTCAGTACCTCTCATTTGTATAATCCTATATACTCAACCTTCTTTTTATTTTTTAAAGATTTTATTTATTTATTTATTTATTTATTTATTTATTTATTTATTTATTTATTTATTTATTTATTTATTCATGAGACACACAGAGAGAGGCAGAGACACAGGCAGAGGGAGAAGCAGGCTCCCTGCGAGGAGCCCGATGCAGGACTGGATCCCAGGATCACAAGCTGAGCCAAAGGTGCCCCTCAACCTTTTTTTTTTAAATCACCTTATCTCATTTCTCTTCAATGGGTCTGTAAACGTACACAGAAGCATGAGCTTGACTAGACAGCTGAAGTGTGGCTGGAGTAGGGACTTGCCCAGGCCAGTTAATAGCAGAGCTCGCGGTCAAGAACTACTAATGCTTTCCACTTCACTGTGTGGCTTCCTAGAAATATAATTCCACTCAGCCACTTCCTGCACAAAATTGAATTTATTTCAACTGAACAGCAAAAATGAGAATCAACTTGAGAATTGACATTAACTCCCCATAGCAAAAGCCCAGAGTCCCTCCCCGGCTACCCCTTTCCTATCAGATGACAGTTTCATATAATTTCCACTTTGGGAAGCTTGTCAGTGATACCCATTCATTAGTTTACTGAACAAACTCTAGTGAACTTCTGGAAATAACTCTTACTGCTTCTTATCTCTAGAAGCACACGTTAAGTAACAGATATAAATTCAGTCCAAGCTACTCTTACTCCTGGGGAAACATCCCTTGAGGTCTTTCATTTTGTAGTTAATAAAAAAGAGACCCATTCAGACATTTGCACTGGGGCAAAATGGAATAGACATAGATTTTGATTTTGAATGTATTTCCCTGATTTATCCTTTTCTACCTTTAATCTTTTGCCAAACTGAAAAGGCCAGCCTCCTCCTTAAAGAATGCAGAGTTTCTCTGGTCTTTTCTTATAAAACGTAAGAGGGAGTATTTGCTAGCTTTACCAAGAACAACCAGACCTATGAGATGGGAAGCCAATGAATAGCAGAGAAAAAAGTCCTTAAAACAGATATAGAAAAAATCAGCGGGGATCCTTGGGTCACCTTCAGCCCAGGGCATGATCCTGGAGACCCAGGATGGAGTCCCACGTCAGGCTCCCTGCGTGGAGCCTGCTTCTCCCTCTGCCTGTGTCTCTGCCTCTCTCTGTCTCTCTCTCTGTGTCTCTCATGAATAAATAAAATATATTTTTTTAAAAAGCAGAGACATAAACACCATGTTCCCACTTCAGAGCACTGGGAGCTCCAGTCCTTACCGTCTGAAAGCTCTGCCACACATCTGAGAGATGCTGTTCGCGGTCTAACTGGGCCCTCTGCACCCTCCCCCAAAGATGTTGAAATCCTAAATGCCCCCCCCACCGCCACTGCTGCCCCATACCTCAGAATATGACTTTATTTGGAAACAGAGTCGTTGCAGGTGTAATTAGTAATTAGATGTAATCTTTTAGGTCATAGTGCAGTAGAGTGGGAACCCCTGAGCCGTGTCCTTATAAAAAGACAGCCTTATGAAGACACAGAGAGACTCAGGGCGACAGCCATGTGGACGCCAAGGATTGGACTATCCTCCTCTTCTCTCTACAGTCCTGGAAACTACCAAGACTGCTGGCAAGCCATCCGAAGCCAGCAAGAGCCAAAGAAGAGTCCCCTACAGGTCTCAGAGGAGGGAGCCCTGAAGATTTCCCAGGACCGTGTGACAATACATTTCTGTTTGAAGCCACCTAGTTTGTGATATTTTGTCATAGCAGCCCTAGGAGACTAACACAACATCTATGAGCAGAATCTTTTTTTTTTTTTAATTTTTTGTCTATGATCAGAATCTGTGCACTGCATACCACTGGGGCAGGACACTGAGCAGCTGGCTTTGGGAAAACAAGAGGGTTTTCAACGGAGGTTTCTGACCAGTTCAGCTAGGAGTGTGCTTTCCCAAGCAAGGAGCCCAGGTTGAGGGACACACCCTCAGGGCCTGACATGGCCCCGTACCTTTGTCCTTTCAAAGGCCTCCAGCTCACCCAGCTTCCGCCTAAGGACTGACAGGTCTGGGCTCCCGGCCCAGTGCTACAGCAAGCCTGTTGAGCCAGCACCACACTGGTTCTGTGGTTACTCAACACTTGTAACCCCAGGGTTCCTGGGGAGAGAGTGCAGCCCCACAGGACCCCAGACTGGACTTCTGGATCTGACGTCACTGCAGATAGGGCCTGGAGCACGAAACTCGGTGGACTAGCTGGGGCATGTTATTTGTACTCCAGATTAGGAGGGCCACCGAGGTCACACCCTCTACCTGCACCTCTCCCACTCACCCGCCTGGCGAACTTCTATTCATTCTTCACGAGCTACGTCATGTCACCTTTTCCTCCAGCAGATGAAGTCAATGGCTCCCTCCTTTGTGGTCCCCCCACCCGACCTCCTACATATGTTCCTCTGCTCCTGTTGTGATTCTGTAAAGCTGTAAATACACCAGGGCAAAAGGAATAAAAATAAGAATCAAGTCTGATGAGTATCTGTCCTGCAGAAAGGCGTACACAAACAAAGGAATTGTCTGAAGAACCCCAGTGGGGAAGAACTACTGGGGTAAGTGGGGGAGCAGGACACTAAGGTCAAGGAAGAAAAGGTTTTTGAGGAGAAAGAGGCCAATGGGATCACTTCTTACGGCCTTGCGCTGTGGTCTCTGTGGCTTCCCTCACTTTCTTGGACATTCTAAAGAAATCACAACAGAACAGAAGGAAAGGGTTCGGTAGATAGGGACTCTATATGGGAGGGAGGGACTCTGGTTCCCATCTCGGGCTCCCTAGCACATAGCACTGTACTCCCTACTTACTCCATAGTGGTCACGCTCTATGGCTTCCACGGTGCTTTCAAATGCATTATAACCTCTCCAACGGCGGATAGAATGCTAGAATGTTCTTGCTTATTCCAGGACAAAAATCTCTCACCTGAGATCATTTTATTTGTAGCTGGTGATCTCCCTCATTAAACAAAGAGTTCCCCAAGAGACATGCTTGTTCTTTGCCTTGCTCTGGCCCTCACCCCATTTACACTGGAACCGCCCTCAGTAAATGCAGCCACCGCGGCTGCCACCACCACGGTTCTTACTTTCAAGGAAGCACCCTGATAACCCCATTACTTCTCTCTGGTGGTTTCTATCCCATTTCTCCCGGGAACCAGGCACTCCAATTTGTTTAATGCCATGTGATCGGCTGCATCCACAGCACACTTTATGGTCTTAATTTAATTTATTATAGACATTGTGACAGGAGTCTGTTTTTCTGAAAAGCAGGTCACCTCTTACTTATTTGGCCATCAGCCGTCTCCTAGTTGCCAAGGGTGGAAACTTTTTACATCTCTTTTCTAGTAATGGATGATATTTCCTCCTGGAATAAGAATCAAAACCTTAATAATGTCTGTAGCCTTTGACCCAGCAAATTCCACTCCTAGAAGTTGACCCTAGGAAAATGGCCAGAGCTGTGCATAAAGGGGATTTACAGCAGCACTATTTACAGGTAACAGTGGAGACCCCAGAGTGGGATTTGGGTATAACCTTTCCAACGTGAAGGACATGTTTGGCCATAGAACATTAACAGCCTTTAGCCCAAGGTTGAAATGAAGTAAAGAAATGGTGATGTGTCCCGCTGAGCCAGCACTAACAAAGACGGAGTTACGGCAGGCCCTGAGAGGTTTGGAGATAGGCCAGACATTTGACCAGACTCTTGACTCTCTAATCTTGGGGGTCACCTTGTCTCCCAAGGGGAAGTCCACCGGTTCCTCTGGTTTCCCATGTATCTGCAAGTCCTACCAAGGAGATGGTCTGGTTCAAAGGCATCTCATAGGCTAAAGCCTGGAAAGATGAGCGATCCATCCTTCCCACTCGGATATGTCCTCACCTCCCACACTATGACTCACCACTTGGCTCCCCTTCTCTGCTCCCTAGAGATCCAAAAGCATCATTTTCTAAGTGTTTCCTGAGAGTCTCTCTCGGCTTCCTCCCTGCCAGGCTTGGTTTTAAGTGAACACAGACAGAACACTTTCACCAGATCCCCCTAGCAATAAGTTAATTCACCAGATCCCCCTAGCAATAAGTGTATATACTATTTATTGGTCCGATTCTTTGTTGCAAATAACGAAAACACACCCAATTTCACCCAAAATAAGAAGAAAAGAAGAAAAGGAAAGGAGGAAGGAAGAGAGAGGAGAGAAAAAAAGTTGAAAAGGGAGATGTCTAGGAATAAATGGCTTCAGGCACAGCAGGATTCAGGAGCCCAAAAGTCTTGCTCTTTACCTTTATGCTCTGCTTTCTCAGTGTTGGCTTCATGCTCAGGCTGACTCTCCTTCCTCATGCTATGGCCAGGATAGCCATTAGCAGCTCTCAAATGACATCCTCTTCCCAGCTGATGATTCCATACTGGTTGTGTGGGTGAGGCATAGGACATGTGGGCAGGGGGAAGGGGATCCTTTTTTTTCCTTTTTCCTGCTAGTTCTAGGAAATATCTCAGAGAAGGTTCTGAGTGGTCTGGCTTGGGGAGTGGGCCCAACCCTAAACCAATCCCCTGAGGCTAAAGGATCCCAGGTCCACCGTCAGTACTGGGGAGTAAGTTGGGCCCCATCCGAACTTCATGGACTGGGAATCAAAGAGAGGTTGTCCCCTGATGATGTGCTAGACAAGGAAGGCGGTCCCTTGCGCTTGTCTGTCCCAACCCCTCGTGCTTGGTTAAGCTCCCCAATCTCTCCTACATTTGGTGAGGAGTCAACTTCTAAAGATTGGCAATTTTATGTTCAAGTGGCGGCCCCGGGTTCCAAAGCTGTCGTCAGGCTGCAGGAAGCCCCCGACACCAGATTTGGGTCTACTCTTAGAGAAACAGCAACAGCAGCTAAGCAGTAAGAGTCCTAGGGTTTGTCCTGCTTCCCTTAGCTACCCGAAGACACAGACCACTACGGCAGGCCCTGGGCAGGAATGGGGACTCCCGGGCCCTGACCCCTGGGCTGGCACATGTCATTGTACAGCTTGTGTCCTGACACAGGTCTGCATCTGCCCAGAGGAAAGGGGGGCCTTTTAACAATTCATACAGCTTTTAAGAATTCGTGAGGCTTCTTAGGAGCTAATGGCCACTTACACGCAGCTCGGGTACAGATAGGGGGTGCTAGTCCCAAGGCTGACACAGGAAGAACTTCAAGTTTGGACTTAGACCCGAGTGACATGGCTTGAGTATCAGCATGATTGCTTTATGAGGTGTGTTTGTGTTCCTGGGTATGATGTGGCTGGGCTGTAAAGGTAGCGAACCCGCAGTGCTGCGCTGCTCTGGTCCTGCAGGCATCTTGCTCCCCATCGACTGCCAACGCCTCCAAACTCTGGGGTGGGCGTGTCTCTGTGAACTGACGCAGGAGGCCGTGGGGAGCGGCCACCACCCACCTGGATGTAGCTTTGTCTCGTTTCTATCCTGTGCACTGCTTTCAGTGGCTCTGGGAGTAAACCAAAATGAAAGAACTTTGAGCCAGGATCCAACTGGTCATTCTTGCCTAGCCTCAAACCCAGACCAAACTTCATGGGTCAGTCAAGTTCATGGAGCCGCAAGGCTCCTGCCCAGACTCTGAAAATGAGTAAATAAAACTTTCAGGTGGAGTTACAGATGCATACCAAGAAGCCTACACGTTGACCCTTTTAGGCTTGAGTGGCCCCAGCACATTTAGTAGAGTTCAATGGCTCTCCTGGCGGGGGGAAAAGAGTGGCCTTGGGTGCCTGTGTTGTTATTGTTGTTGTTGTTGTTGTTGTTGTTGTTGCTGTTGAACACAGAGCATCTATCATCTCTGAGCAAGTGATTTGCATACATAATCTCCTCTAAAATTCACAGCAGACCCACATAATCTCTGAGGTTAAACAACTTGCCCACACGACAGAACTGCCAGCCCTGGAGAGACTTCACGCAATCACCCTCTGACTCTTCAGAAAGGAGCCTTGGAAAGGACTTGGAAGCTCCACACCTCTTCCACACACCTTGCCCTACCCACCTCTTCCTTTTGGCTGTTCCTAAATTATATGCTTTGATCACAAACCAGTAATCTAGTAAGTAAAATGTTTCTCTGACTTCCATGAGCTCCTCTAGCAAATTAATCGAACCCAAAAAGGGGGGGGGGGGTCTTGGGAATCTCTGATTTATAACTAGTCCGTCAGAAGCACGGGTAACAACATGGGTCTGCAACTGGCATCTGAAGTCGGGGTGTTGGGAGGGGGCAGTCTTGTAAGATCGACCCCTTAACCTATGAATCTGATACCAGCTCTGGGCAGTTTCAGAACTGAGTTGAATTGCAGGATAGCCAGCTGGTGTCTGAGAACTTGTCGATGTAGGGAAGACTACACACGGGCACGCACACACGCACACACGTCAGAAGTGGGCCAAGGAACAGGACTGTGAAAACGGGAATGTGTTTTCTTTCCCTCACCAAGCATGGATTTTTCTTAGTACCACTCCTCACCGAATACCAACTCCTCTGTCTGGCAGCAGGTCCCACCTCTGAGAAAACCTGTGCACATCCCCATTGTCTCCAACTGTTCCCACCACCTGTAGGGAGTTGATGCGGCCACACTGATAATCAGTAGTTACTTTTTTTTTTAAGATTTTATTTATTTATCCATGCGAGACACAGAAAGAGGCAGAGACACAGGCAGAGGGAGAAGCAGGCTCCATGCAGGGAGCCCAGCGTGGGTCTCGATTCCGGGTATCTAGGATCACACCCTGGACCAAAGGCAGATGCTCAACCGCTGAGCCACCCAGGCGTCCCTAATCAGTAGTTCTTTAAAGTGTTTCTGTAAATCTCTAGTTTTAAATACCAAAATCTGTTTTAACCTGCTCTCAGCAAACATGAGCCACACTCCTTTCATGGAGAAAGAAAAGCTTATTCTAGTTTACAGTTTGCTTCCTTTTCAGTCTCTCCTCCTGATCTCTGGGTGTTCAGAAATCACTGAGATCAAAGCCCTCTGGATTTCTCTGCAGCTCCAGGTGGAACCAACCCAGAAGAGAACAGAGGGATGGTTCTTGGCTCTGTGCATCCGTCCACCCTCCCCACCACATCTGGGCAGGAAGGACCACTCAGTACCCACACCCTGCCTTTGGAGAGTGCCTCATTTTATAAAGGCTGGATTTAAAAATCAGACATCTGGTAGCTGGAAGAGCCAGGATTCAACACAGGTCTCGCTCCAAAACTGTTTGCACTTTGCCAAAATTCTATGTTGTTGACATGTCTGTCTACCTAGAAAGCCCAAGAGAATCCATCAAAACCCTATCAGGGCGACAAGGAGAGCTCAGCAAGTTGACTGCGTTTCAAATAACTTTAACCATTTCAGACAATATGATGAAACAATTTACTCCTTAAGGTACCTGCTCAATTGGGGTGACTCCTTCTCTGGGCCATGTTTCTAGAATCAAAAGAAACCAGCAAGAGTGGCTGCCCTTGGGGAGGAAACTAAGTGACGGGGAATGGGAGTAGGAGGAAGATTTACATCTCACTGTTCCACATTTGATTGTTGTGCCCTATGAATATGTTACCTATTGAAAATCAAAATTCCGTGGGATTAATAAGCGGTGAGGCAAAAAGTTCAGGATATCAGAGCATCTGGCTGGCTCAGTCGGAGCGGAGGAGCATGTGACTCTTAATCTCAGGGTCATAAATTCGAGCCCCACGTTAGGGGTAGAGATTACTAAAAAAATAAATAAATAAATGTAAAAGAACTTTTTAAAAAATGTTCAGGATATTAGCAGGGATATTAATGGGACATTAAACATCAGGACGTTAGAACTACTGTTGAGTTATTCTATCACCTCTGAATAATTTTCAACCTAAAAGAACATTAAACAAGATTCAGATGCTACTAGGTACAGAGGTAGAAGCCTCTCTAATGAAATTTACTGTTTTTTTCAAATGTCTAAGAAGATAGGAACTCCCCCTCCTATTTTTTAGGGATAGATTAACAAAGGTTTTGCTGTTACCTGGAGGTTACTTTGCTCCAGAGGATAGTTTATTACTCCTTTTATTACTTCCCTCTGGGTAAGATGACTGTCAGGTTAAGATCCAATTACCTCTGTCTCAGAAGGTTCAATGTGCATTTCTCTCTCTCTCTCTCTCTCTCTCTCTCTCTCTTTTTAAAGAAAGCTATTAAACAATAAGACATCATTAATTTGAGGCAGAAAGAGTTCTCACAGCAAAACCTTAAGAGCATTTAAATGCTTTATTCTAATAATTAAAGTCCTCTCTTGCAAAAGGTACATTTAGATCCAGGGCATCTTGAGTGCTTTTATGGAGAGGAGTCCATGGTCACAGTTCACCAGTCCCATAAGACTTTCCAAAAGAGGAAGAACTATTCATTGTAACATAGAAGGAGGCTTCTGTTATGTAGAAGAAAAACTGACCAAGCGTCCTCTGGAATAGATAATATTTACACCAGCAACCAAAATATAAAATACCAAGAGATCTTTTTAAGAACTGCACAGATCTGGGAGGGAAAACCCCAGGAAAAAAAAATTTCTGGTCATCATAAAATAGGGACTTGAATAGATGGAGGGATTTGCAGAAAGTAACGACAAAGACCTCATACCCTGGCGTCACAGGCACCTGCTGAGCCTATAGACAGACAGCTCACTTGTAAAAATGAGGTGCCTCGCAGTACCTGCTACAGCAGTGAACATCAGAGAGATGCCTGCAGAGCGGGGGCACTGGTACCTGTGAGGCGGTCTGTGTCATGCTGGGTTTCACAGAGGATAAAGATTCCAGCATTTTCCTCAATCAATGGGGCAGAGGCCTAGACAAGTTAGGTTTCTTGACAAACTGTATCTTCTTTTTTTTTTAATTTTTTAAAGATTTATTTATTCATGAGAGACACACAGAGAGAGGCAGAGACACAGGCAGAGGGAGAAGCAGGCTCCCGTAGGGAGCTGATGTGGGTCTCAATCCCAGGACCCAGGATCACGCCCTGAGCCGAAGGCAGATGCTCAACCGCTGAGCCACCCAGGGATCCCCTTGGGCAAGTTTCTTAACCTCTCTGTTTCCTCAACACAACATGAAGGCAATATCTGCTTTCAAGGACTGTTGTGAGGGTTAACAGGTGCCCCAACAAGCTGTATTTTCAAGCGGATTCTCCAATGTCCACAGTCACACCTCCTGCACGGCTGCCGTGTTAGTCAGATTCTCTAGAGAAACAGAACAAGTTATGCAGAGAGAGAGAGAGAGGTTTATTTTAAGGAATTGGCTCATGCGACTGTGGGGGCTGGCAAGTCTGAAACTAAACTTGCAGGGCAGGCCAGCAGACTGGAAACTCAGGCAAGGTTTCTATGCTGCAGGCTTGAGGCAGAGCTGATTCTTCCCAGGGGATCCTATGCTTTGCCCTTCCAGCCTTCAAATGATTGGATGAAACCCACTCATGGGCCCCCCCGGGTGGCTCAGTGGTTTAGCACTGCCTTCGGCCCAGGGCGTAATCCTGGGGTCCCGGGATTGAGTCCCACATTGGGCTTCCTGCATGGAGCCTGCTTCTCACTCTGCCTGGGTCTCTGCTTCTTTCTGTGTGTCTCTCATGAATAAGAAAGAAAGAAAGAAAGAAAGAAAGAAAGAAAGAAAGAAAGAAAGAAAGAGAAAGAAAGAAAGAAAGAAAGAAAGAAAGAAAGAAAGAAAAGAAAAGAAACCCACTCATATCAGAGGATTATCTGTTTTACCTAAAGTCCACTGACTATAGATGTTAATGACATCCACAAATACCCTCACAGCAACATCTAGACTATCATTTGACTAAACAATTGGGTGCCATAGCTTAGTCAAGTTGATTCAGATATTGATCTTCATAGCCACCTCCTAATACAAGGGGTTCTCCTGAGGTGTCCAGGCAGGTAGCATTTCTCCTTTGAGATTCCCCTAACACAGAAGGAGCTGTGGCATCTCACTTTCCTATGGCTAGATGACTACTTTCTGTGGTCCCTCCCTGCTTCCCAGGGTAGTTATCACATACACACACAGACACCAACACACACACACCTACTCTTGGAGGTAAAGAGCTACTTCAAGCAGAGGTGAGGTATCCCACAAATACCCACCAAAGTGGCTTTCTGGCTCCTGTCACCCTTGAGGAGCCAAAAAGAAGGAAAGAAAAACATGTACAGATTGAACCTCCAGCTACACATAAAAGAAAAATTTTTAAAAATGAGCCTTAGTATCCTGCAATAAGGGGTTGGCTAGAAAAAAAAAAAAAAGACTTGTCTACATAACAGACCACTATGCAATGATTAATGATCTTGCATGAGATTATTTCATCACCTCACAAAATATTGAGAAATACTTAGTCAGAAAATCAGGTTATAAAACAGCATATTCAGTATGATCCCAGCTTGTAATATGCATATAGTAATTACATACATATGTAACTCTGTACATATATATAAAACTGCATGACTATTTATATAGTTATTTAACATAGATTTGTAATACAAATTATTATTTTATACACCAGTAAATGAAACATTGCTAATCAAATTATAACATCATCATTTGTAGATACATCTTGATCTCCAGGTGCCTGGATGGCTCAGTCTGTTAAGATCTGACTCTTGATTTCTGCTAAAGTCATGATCCCAGGGTCATGAGATGGAGCCCAGAATGAGGCTCTGTGCTCAGTGGGGAGTCTGTTTGAAATTCTCATCTTCCTTTCCCTCCACCCCTCCCTGCCTCACTATGCGCACTCCTTCTCTCTTAAATAAATAAATCAATCCTTAAAAAAGACATCCTGATCTCAAAAGTGTAAAAAAGTGAAAAAAAGAAGCATCTCAGAATTGATGAAATATATATGTGCATGTGAATTATACATAGAAAAAGCCAGAACACATTATACCAAAATTGTAACAGTGGTTATTTTTAGATGTCCTAATTATGAATAGCTTATTTTTTGCCTTTGTGATTTTCTGTGCTTTCTAAATTTTGTATGTTGAACATATGACATTTGAGTAGTTAGAGAAAACAATAAATAAACAATATTACCCACCCCTGCAACTCTTCTAATCCTCTTCTCTCTTATGCCCTGCTCCATTCTCTTCAGGTTCTCTGTCCAGCCCCCAATCTCAGGCCACGCTGAGCCACACGGAAGCCTATGGGAAAAAGAAATTGGCTTTCATGCAAGCAGACTTATCAACAATATTTTTAAAATCTAATTCCTTGCTTATTGCACTTTCAAGCGAGACACTGTCATGTTTGACTTCTTTTGACCAAGTGATCATCTCAAATAAAAATTTTTTAAAAGATTTTATTTATTCATGAGAGACAGAGAGAGAGAGAGAGAGAGGCAGAGACAGGTTAAATGTTTAAACTGAAAAAAAAGGTCCTACTTCTCAATTTTTCAATAGTTTCTCAAAGACTTTAACATTCTAGAAAAACGTAACACTGACAAATATTGTTTAAAATATATATGGGGTACATGAGCCTTTTCCTTTTGCCTCAGGCTCCCACAGGGCTCTGCAGGGAACTAGGTGTTTATTTTAAACTGTTGATATTTTGGGGCACCACCAAGATACCAGCTTGTCACTCTTCTCTCACCACCCCTGACCGGACCACGACATTCACTGGAAACAAGGCACTGTGGCCTATCCGAGGTCGGGCCAAAGGAGCTGCCCTGACAAGAGGGTAGAGACATGATGGCTGACGCTACCCATTCCTTCACGGCCTTGTCTTCTTCAGAAACTGATGGAACCTCCATATCCATAACCCTACGGTCGGAGTGTAGGATGAAAGTCCAGAAGCACAGCTCCAAAGCCAAGGTGGGAGAGGCAACGGGCTCACCAGCAATCACTATTTTGCTCATGCCCCGAAAGCCTGGTTTGCTATGCCACGCAGCTTATGCCAAGCTGGCATGCTGAGGGCCTGCCTACGAGCAGCTGAGGCAAGAGGCGGGACCCAGCCTCAGGACGTTTCTTACCCTCAAGATGATCCACCCAGCAGGTGGTGGACCTGCTTGGTAAAGAGCCTTTAAGGATCTGGACAGTAAAAAGGAGCCCGAGCGGACACTGTCTCCACAGCCCTGGGCAGCATTTTATAGCAAGATATACACAGTTCTTTGCTTTTATTTGATAAAGTTTCATACAGAAGAGAGAAAACGGCATGTCTTTAAGAGCTCTTTATCAAGAATTCGGGTGGAGAAGGGAAGAATGGGTTCTTAAAGGATGATTTGAAATTTTCTGCAACATAAATAATTACCAAAAAAAAAAAATTCTAACATTTCAAAAAACAATTGGTGATATTTTGTCCAAGAAAGAATTTTTTTGCATCAATTCGGGTGTATTAAGATATTACATGAAATATTACTCGATTCCTGAGGTTTTCGTTGTCTACTTCAATTTTGCACCAAAAGCTAGTACCTCACTCACCTTACCCCAGTCCTGGCTCTGCCCCAGTCATCAACCTCTTGACGTTTTTTTTCCTGTCCCACTAACAAAGTTTATTTTCTATAAAGCTGTTTTGTAAAGTGGTTTGTGTAGGTTTGTACATTAATCAGCCTCCCTTCCTCTATTCTAGGTGTCCTGAACAGAGAGATGGGCTTATTCACCTTTCTATCTCTGTCTCCTACCCAGTACAGAGGCTGGCATATGGTGGGCTCCAACATCGTTTTCTTTTTTTTTTTTTTAAGATTTTATTTATTTATTCATGAGAGACACAGGCAGAGGGAGAAGCAGGCCCCATGCAGGGAGCCCGACGTGGGACTCGATCCCAGGGCTCCAGGACCAGGCCCTGGGCTGAAGGCGGCGCTAAACCACTGAGCCACCCGGCCTGCCCCAGTATTGTTTTCCTAATGGTAAAAGAGGAAGAAGGAAAACAGCTAATGACAATGGCTAACATTCTAATATTTACCGAGCGTTTTTTGGGTAAACCGGCATTGGGCTAACCATTTTACTTGTTTCATCTAACAACCCAATAATAAAAAAAAATATTCGTGCCCATTTTACAGATCAGGAAATTGAGGCCCACAGAGCTGAGTGACTTGGTAACACATGAGGGGTTAGGGCAGAACTTGAGACAGCTCTGCTTGGGTTCCTAAAACATTTTTGCCATGAGCGTTTCTCTTTCAGGCGTGAGTGAAGTGAGATGAGAAGGAGGAAGGGGAAATATGGGGGAAAGATAAAGAAACAGATGTAATAGAAGAACCAAATTATCACACTTTCACATCAGTTATGTGCTCAGGCTTTACAACACTGGGCATCATTAACTTCACTTTCCAGATAAGGAACGGAGACATAAGAGGTTCCCAGGGACCCATTCAGTTCCTTCTGCTGGTTAGCCACCTGCGGGAGGCGGAGGTGGGGTGCAGCGACAGCTAGGGTGGGCAGGCTACCGCGCAGGCCAGCTGCAGCCCCCCCACTACCTGCCTGGCAAACTCGGGCTGGCTTCCTCTGTAAACTTTGCCTACAGGGCGAGTGTCCCTCCTCCCGCCCCCGCTGCAGGTGGGTGTCCCCTCTCTGGGACTCTCTGTGGACGCCAGAGACTTGATAAGGGCCCACGCTGGTGTCAGCAGCCTCCAGGGCTGCCCTTGCTTCAACAGAGCTGCTCCCCAGCGCATTTCCTGCCGTAAGGGGGAACCCCCTAAAACATGCGGCTGTAAAAGGTGAAACTCAGAACGCCCAGAAACACAATCTAAAATGGCCAAGAAATAAAAATAAGACAGTGAGAAAATAATGAAATTCACGGGACTTCTGGAGGCGCCAGGAATTCGGGCGTGTTCTATGGAAGAGCTTAGTGATGGGAAGAGTTTCCGTCAGGAAGACGCACAGAAAGGTCTCCGGAGGGAGAAAACGTGTCTTCCTTTTTGCAGTGCTTGAAAAACTTTTTTTAACCATGTGCCTATATAATGTCTTCAATTAAAGAAAAAAAATTTTTTTTTTAATGGGCTTGCCACCGGGGACAGGCTGAGGTCACAGTCACCATTCTGCAGCGGCTCACCTCCAGGCCTTCCTGGAGCGGAGGGCAGGAGCCCAGGCCGTCCTCCCAGCCGGGAGAGAACAGCTCGGTGTCTGACACATCGAGGGCGGGTCACACATCCTGCACACTCACGCACCTCCAAATTAGGCCGCTAATTATTCTAAAGCTCAAAGTCATGAGTAAGATTTGAGTGCGCTGAAGTAAAATGGGATGAGTAATTTGCTTCCGGAACGTGGAGCACACAACACAGACTGATGCGGCTTCCTTGAAAAGCCGGACACCACCCTCTCAGGAACTCCAGGCTAGGGTTGGTGGCCGCGACTCTGTCGGGATCTGGGCCAGACTCAGGCTGTGAGTCCAGCCTAGCTCATCACCCGCAGGTCAGGTTGGGTCCTGACTAAGGCTCAAGGGCCAGGTCAGCAGCACACGACCCCAAGGGTCCCAGAGCGGAGTTCGAGGAAGGGCAGGGCAGAGACAGAAGGATCTTGCCACCCAGGAGTGTCCAGCCCCCGGACAGCGGCCCACAATCTTCTATAGAAAATGCCCTTGGTCTGAGTAAGACACTGTGGAATAAGGCAAGTGACAAGAATGGTAGCAGCTGGAGCAGTGGCAGTTACAGCCCTGAGGGTCTGTAAAGGGGCTAAGGTGGACGATCCAGGTAAATTCTGCAGAAGGTCTTTCTTCAGGAGTTTACAACCCCAAAGAGTCTAGTGTGAAAGCAAGGGAGTTGGGGGGGGAGGAGAATGGAGGTCCGAGAGGTGGCCGGGCCAGGAGTGCATGGACGCCTCCTCTCCTTTCCCCGTTTGGGGAAAGTCTGTCCTTCGTAGTCCCTTGATCTAGTGTGGCGGCTTGGCAAGGTCTTCAGGCTCCGCCCGCCTGCCTCCTGTCTCCAGACCCCATGACCGGAAAACCCCTGGCCTCCTTCTGAAGAGCTCAATCCTACCTCGGCGTCCCAGATTTGAAAATAAGATTACTTCCCCGAGGCCGGCCGTGGATCCCCAAGCAGCGTCCCTGCCCTTCCCAGTTCGGCCAGAGGGTCTCCTCGCTCAGATTTGCCCACGCGCCCCTGTGCTCCCGAGTCTCACCCGCTTAGAAATACAAGCACCTTTAAATACTCAGAAAGAAAACCAGAATCAGGGGTCCAAGCTCCTACCAGAAAAAACTTCCAAACTACTAGCTATTTTGTAGTCATCCGTGTTACTTCTCTACAACTGAATAAGGACCTAAAAGATGACATCACGGAAGCCCTAGAACTGGACAGAACCAAGTGGGTGGCCCGGGGCCTGGCAGGAGGATTCAGAGCAGGTGCTTTAGCACTGAAGTCACTGATTTTTTTTTTTTAAGATTTTATTTATTTATTCATGAGAGACACACAGAGAGAGAGAGAGAGGCAGAGACACGGGCAGAGGGAGAAGCAGGCTCCATGCACCGGGAGCCCGACGTGGGACTCGATCCCGGGTCTCCAGGATTCCGCCCTGGGCCCAAGGCAGGCGCTAAACCGCTGAGCCCCCCAGGGATCCCCCAAGTCAGCGATTCTAAGTGTAGCCCTGACGCTACCTGTTCACCGGTTCTCAGAGCTGAGAGTGCGCCAGGGTCACCTGGAGGTCTTTTAAGAATGCAAATTGCCGGGCCCCGTCCCCAGAGTTTCATATTATTTAGGTCTGGGGTGGGGCCCAACAACCTACGTTTCTCCCAAATTCTCAGATGAGGCCGATGCCGCTGGTCCGGGACCCACACCTAGAGCAACACGCTGGCCCCGTGAGCAGCCGTCTCCCGCGCACACCCGCGCTCCCAGGCGTGCAGTTGGCCGGGGCTGGGGTTTGCTAGAGCCCCGGGGACCAGGCCCTCGTGCCAGGCCCTCGCAGGGAGGCGTTGAGAGTGCGCGCCGCACCGCACTGCCTGCCTTCGTCCTGGACGTACGGATGGACGGACGGACCGATGGACGGGACGCAGCGTTTGGCCAAGAGACCCCCCCCCCCCGCCCCCTTCCCCAGCAACCAGAAGCAGATGCGCGACTGCGCCCCAGGCCCCGCGCCGCCCGCTGCACCCCTCCGCCCCGCGCTGCCAGCTGCGCCCCCCAGTCCCGCAGCCCCAGCCCCGCGCCGCCCACCGCACCCCTCCGCCCGCCGCACCCCCCCAGCCCCGCGCCCCCCAGTCCTGCAGCCCCAGCCCCGCGCCGCCCGCCGCACCCCTCCGCCCAGCGCCGCCCGCCGCACCCCTCCGCCCAGCGCCGCACCCCTCCACCCGCTGCAGCCCCCAGTCCCGCGCCGCCCGCCGCACCCCTCCGCCCAGCGCCGCCCGCCGCACCCCTCCGCCCCGCGCCGCCCCCCGCGGTTCCCTGCACGCGCTGCGCCCGCTGCCGGGTCGGCGCCTCTGGTCTTTGGGGTGACCGGACGCTCGGATCTTCCGGCGCCGAGACTGCAGCCCCGGGTGGCCGAGGGCTGGAGAAGCCGGGCTCCCAGCAGCGGCGGGGCGGGGGGATGCCCGGGGCGGGGGCGCCCTCCCCCGGCCTCGGGGCCTCCGGGTGCAGCAGCGTTCCGGGGCGCGCCGGGGTCCGCCCGCACCTCGCCGGGGAGGGGCGCGAAGGGCGCGCCCCAGTGGCCGTGCACGGCCCGCCCCGGCCCCGCCCTCCAGGACGTCCCGTCGGGAAACCCGCGGCCCCGCGGAGCGGCTGCGGCTCTGCGTCTGCGGACAGGTAAGCGGCCGGAGCCGCCGGCGACCCTCGCAGGCCCTCGCGACCGCCCCCGGGGCCCGCGACCCCGGCTCTCCGCTCCTCGGGACTTGCGCCCCACCTCGCCCCTCGCCGACCTTCTCCCCTCCACTTCCTCCTCCCCCCACCCCCGTAGTGAAATGAAGGGGTTGGGCCAGACGGGTCCCCACGTGTCGTGGCGGCTTCAGCTCCTCCGGGGGCAGGACCCCCACCCACCCCCTCCACCTTTGCGCCTTCCTTCAAAGATGAATGAAAAAGCTCAGACCTCTGGCTCTTGGAGGGCTGGGTGGGTGGGAGGGGCACAAGCCATCGCAGCCCCTCCCGGTGCTGCAGCCTTTCCCCCCTCACCTGCCCTGCCCATGCCCCCCCCCCCGCGCCCCTTCTGTTCCTCTTCTTGGGCCACCCCATGCGCTCTGCTACAGAAAATCTTTCAGAGACGAATCTTCCTGCCAGTGCCACGTTGCTCCGGAATAGAGGTGCGTCTCGGATGTCCTCTCTGGTTCTTGGGCCTTCTGGGAGTGGGAGCTGTGTGGTATTCTGGGAAGGGAGTCTCATGGCTGTTCATGCCTGTGACCGTCACCAACTTCCCGATTTCCCCGTCACTTGTTCCAACAAGCCCCAGGCTAGCCCAAGGGAGAAGCCATTTGTTACTTGCCCCCCAGAGGTGGCTCATCATCCCGGACCCTGACTTCTGCAGAGGGTAGGACAGGACTGTCCCGTGTGTATGGGGGAAGGGGGGCTCAGTCTGTCAGCAAAGCTTGGAACAGACCCCTTCTATTGGCCAACACCTCTTAGCAGCAGTCCCAGGAAGGGTTTTAACGCTGCCCCTCCAGACCCACAAACGCAGTTTACAGGCATTTGTGCCTGGATGAGGTTAACAGCTCTAGACCCACCAAAGAACCTGGGGCTTCTGCTCATTTTACCAGAGATGCGTATGCACTGCGCAGGCCCTCCCCCTGCCCGTCACAGGAAGGGCAAAAAAGCATGAGACAGGCAGATCCACGTGGTGGGTAGCACAAGGTAAGGTGAGGGCTTTAATATATACTTTGGCTCATATTCTCCTGCACAAGCCAGTATCAGCAGACACCTCCCTAGTTCCCGTTCCTCAACGATGCCATTCCTGTAGGACACAGAGGTAACAAGAGCAAACTAGCTTTGGGGACATCAGGCCAGAAAGGGCAGGACTAT
Source organism: Nyctereutes procyonoides (assembly GCF_905146905.1). Classification (NCBI taxonomy): domain Eukaryota; kingdom Metazoa; phylum Chordata; class Mammalia; order Carnivora; family Canidae; genus Nyctereutes; species Nyctereutes procyonoides. The sequence continues at coordinate 2,544,360 of NW_026575124.1, read as the reverse complement.
GGAAGAGAAGAGTCCTCTGCTGGAGCCAGTAGAACCATGAAGGATCCCAGGCTACCCAAGACGGCCTCGTCCCTGGTCATCACTGCCCACAGTTGGCAGGACGGCTGACACCTACCCGCAGCAGCGTGGAAGGACTCACGCCTGAAAAGGGGAGATGCCGATGCATGTTGGATGCCCTCTGAGGTCAGAAACATCTCAGCCCAAGTTCAGCTGGGAGAAACCTGGAAAGGACATATGACCAGAGGCTTAGTCCAGGTGGCCATGGCCTAGAACTGAAGTCAGGTATAGGAGGGGCAGCTAACCCTAGGACCCAGGGTCTCCCCTGTGGGGAGGCAGTTGAGACTCACCGGGCAGCTGACTTGGCACTGTCACTAGTTTAACTGTCTAACCTTGGCCAAGTCGCATAAACACTCCCTGGGTGGGGCGCAGAGGAGAAGGCGTATAGGAAGGTGCCCTGGGAGAGCTCCGGGCAGCGGCCGGATAAGAGGCAGTGCGGTGTCACGGTTAAGACGGGGGGCTTTGGAGAGACGTGGGACTGAGTGCAGATTCTGCCCCTGTTACTTCCTTGCTTTGTGACCTTGATCAAGTTACGCGACCTCCCCGTGCTTCGGTTTCCTTCTGTGTAAAATGGAAAACTTAACTGTCTCTTGGCTTGCAACGGAGAGTAGTGCTATCGAAAGTGCTGGTGGTATCGCCCTCAGCCTCCTCTGGCCCATGCAGACCTCACCAGCTCTGGAAGCGAGGCTGAGGATCAGGGAGGGTGTCTGTGGCCGGAGGGACCCAGCCAATGGCCATGCCAAAGACTTGGGTGAACTCGGTGCATCATACAGCCCTCTGTCCCCCTCTGGGAAAGCCCAAAACGTCCGTTCTCATTCAATGGGAATGAGAGCGAGGGTTTGAATAAATGAGAGGTCAAGTGCGGGGCACTGCCTGTCTCTGTGTTGAGTTCAATGCTCTAATTGTGCTGTGAAAAGGGCTCGCAGAGTGAACAAGGTTGGGTTCGGTCTGGGGAGGGGAAGGACTGTTAGAAGACTCTTTTGTGGCACCTGAGAGCCCCAGGGGGGCGGGTACCCTGTGCAACCTGGTCCTGGGCCCTAGGTAGGCTTGAAGGAAGGAAGAAACCCAATCCTAACCCTCAGCTCTACCTATAAAAGAGAACAAAGGACGGACAGACCAAGGCAGTAGAGTAGCATGACCAAATTCTTCAGGGCTGTTGGGGTGCTACAGGGCTGAGGAGGCCAGGTGGGTCGACCGGGAAAAGCATTCTGGAGGCTGAAGAGTGAGGACCAGGAAATTTGAGGACTGGGAAGGACAAAGCCAACAGGGTCTAGGCTACCCGAGTCTAGGCCTGTTGGTTCTCTCCCTCTCTCACCAAATCTAATGGGGCCGTCCCACAAGGGGGAAGCGTGGGCAGTGGATCTTAGATACACCGCGACCCTGGGGGCAGTTTGATGGCCCTTAGTCTAGGAAGGATTCTTGGAGAAGGAGAGTCAGAGGAAGAATTCGGAAGAGAAAAGAATGCAGCTGGTTTAGCCAGACTATGAGGGGGAAAGGTAAGCCAGGGAGGGTTGGGAAGCCTTCCTCCCGGGCCCTGGTTCTGCTCCTGGCAATGGTGCTAAAGGAGTCAGAAGACAGCTTTTCAGATTGTGGAAGGGAGAGGGGCCGAGGCAAAGGAGGTGGCCCCAGCTTCTGCTGATCCTCCAGATGTTGGGAGATAAGGATGCAGCCTCCGGAGGCGGTGACGGTTTGGAGAGAGAGGAAGAGGAGGATCCGAGGCCGGGAATGAATCAGCGGGCCCTGGGAGTGGGCGTGACGCGGCCTTGGAGTGGGGCCGGCCTGCCTCCAGGACTCCCAGGCCGCTGCCAGCACCCCGGAAATCGGGAAGGCCCCCCAGCTTAGGGGTGCGGCAGGTTGAGTGTGGGTGGTCCTGGGCCCCGGTCCTCCCGGGAGCCCCCTGTGGGGTGAGGAGAGAAGGGGGAAAGCCCCAGTTCTGCTGACTCCCCTCACCTCCCCCTCATCACACCTGGGGGCTAGCCCAAGCCTTCCGGAATACCCTTGGGACTGGCCCCCCTTACTCCTCACCCCCACTCCTCCTCCCCCCCCCCACGGAGGAGCCGCAGGTTGCAGGCTGCCTTCGAGGACAGTTGCACATCCCCGCCCGCCCGCGGGCCTGGAGGTCCTCCAGTGAAAGCCCTGGGAGCTCCGAACTCTGCTCGGGCCGTATTATTTTGATTTTCAGTGGCTTTCACAGCCTTGGAAGAAATTACCAGACATTTCCCGGCTGCGTGGCCAGCCCTGTTGTAGGTACACCTGTGAGCAAATTTGGGTTGAGTTTTTCCGTGGAATACCCGTGTTGGGTAACCTAGGATTACTAGATTGTTCGGCAGGCAAAATGAACCTAGTTACCAGGGCGGGGATAACTTGAGAGACTGGCTACAGAAATAACTTTTCAGTGCATCTTTCTGGGAAAACCCGCCGCAGGACGGCAGCCTGAGTCTTGGTGGAAAGCTGAAAGGTCTTGAAGGTGTAATTAAGGGGAAAGTGAAAATCTCCCAGCATTCTGTAATCAAAAGGGTCAGAGGGTGGGAGGAGGGAGGGGTTTGCAGGAGAGAATTTGCTACTCACTAGAACAGAGGAAGTGAAATGAGTGTTGTGTGTGATGCAGAAGTGCTGGTGACAAAGAAAGACTCCTCTGGCCCCAAAGGGCCTCTGGGTGCCCTCCCCCACCAGCAGCTTTGAAATCGACCTGTCCCCTTCCCAACATGATGTCTGGCTCCGCACACCTGCGCCCTGGGTGAGAACGGCGACAGTCATCACTTTTGGAAGAACCTGTAATTGAGCCGTAGTCTGAGTAACTTGAGCAAACATCCCTGTGGTGGTGTCGACTGCTTCCTTCCTGGCTGCCACGTCCCCGGAGGTGAGCAGCTTAGCTGATAAACAGAAAGAAACATTGTTACAAAAAAGGCCACCTGGCCAGCAAGGGCGTGTTCTCGGTGGCTGACTCTGATTTTCACAAGAGCTGAAACTTCGCCTGCGACTTATAATTTTGTCACTGTTATAATTTTGTCACTGTTAGAGCGTCTGTCGTCCCAGATAGGATTTGGGGGAGGGCCGGGGCGGGGCGGGGGGGGGGGGCTGTATGACAGTGGAGTGGTGGGTGGTGGCGGGGAGATTTGGGAAGACTCTCAAGAGCCTAACCCAGTCCCCAGGCCCTCCCCGGGGACCTCCAAGAGGGAGGTAAGAGTGTGGGGACAGAGCAGTGGCCTGGGAGTCAGGAGACTGTCATCTACTCCTAATGATGTAATTCTGGAATATAGGTATGTCACACACACCCCACCCAGGAGTGGGGGGGCCAGGGCTCTGCGGGGTGTCCACTGGTGCTTCGTGCCCAGCTTGCCTTCTGCTCCCCCATCACCAAGAGCCACTAGCCGTGCGATACTAGAGAAGTCACCTAAGCACCCCGGCCTCTCCTGTAAGGGGAGGGCGCTGGACTCACAGACCCAGAGTCGCGCGCTGATGCACGAACAACAGAATATCGTGCAACTCCGGGGCTTGCTGTGTGTAAGTGCATTCAAGATCTTGTCCAGGGAAGCCAGGGCGTACCCTTGGAGCCCGGGACAGCTCGCTCTCGCCCCTCGGGCCTCATCTCATTTAACAAGAGTTCATGGAATAGCTCTTCCCTGAAAAACTTGGGTGAGATTTTGCGAGTGAAAAGAGAGAAGGTGAGAACGAGCTGCCCCTCTGGCCAGGTGGTCCCAACCGTGTGAGAGAGAGAACAGACTCCTCGGACACACCTGCAGGGAAGCCCGGACGCAGAAGGGGCCGGACAGGGGAGACGTGAATTCTGCTGGGAGATCTGAGGGGGCTTCTGGAAGGAGGCGGGGATATAAAGGGGAGGGACTGCTCTGCATCACTGGCTTTCAGACTTCGAAGTTGTTTTTTTTTTTTTTTAAGATTTTATTTATTTATTCACGAGAGACAGAGAGAGAGGCAGAGACCTAGGCAGAGGGAGAAGTAGGCTCCAAGAGGGGAGCCTGATGCAGGACTTGATCCCAAGATCCCAGGATCACAACCTGAGCCAAAGCCAGACACTCAACCACCGAGCCACCCAGGTGTCCCAAGTTTTATGAATTTTAAATAACGAAATTTTCATTTTAATTTTATATCACGATATGTTTATCATCTCCACTGAGCGAGGACAAGCATTAAAATAAAAACTTATTTATCATCTTCACTGAGCGAGGACAAGCATTAAAATAAAAATTTGTTATTCAGAATTCATAAAAGTCAGGTAAAAGAAGTCTTAATAAAACTTCCAGATGATGTTTTTAAGTCTGTAGTATTTACACTTCTGAAGTTGTTAAAGCTTGAAACTGCTACGACTTTTGGTCTTATGCTCTACGTACGTATATGTAATAACTGGCCTGATATTTTAGCAAAACAATACTTACCCATACTGCCTGCGATACACTTTGATATTTTCTTTCTTGTTCTGTTCTATTCTGATCTTTTAAAGAACGTTTTTCATGCTGATTTGGAGCACTTTAAATTTATTCCACAATCCCACAATGGGTTGTAATCAGTGGTTGGAGAGACGCTGGGCTGGATGAAACCTCAGTGAGAGAACATAAGTTTGTGCTCTGGCTCGTGGGGCCAGAGAAGCAGGTCCCATTTGTTCAATCTAGGAAAGCTTCCTGGAACAAGAGGTTTTCTGGTGTCCTCTTGGTACCGAACCCAAGGTGGTTCCATATGGGGCAATCCCAAGGGTGGCTGGAGGAAAAAGAGTCGGGAATGAATGCTCAGCATTAGCAGGAGGGGAGTGGATGAGGGCCATGCCCACGTTTGCCCGAGGTCCTGGAGGCCGGGTGGGGGAGCTGTACACGACATTGGGCGGAGGACCCTGTGAACTTGACCACGGACTACCACCTACGGTAGGGGCTGCTCCTTTTCCAGGCTGGTGGAGGGCTGACTCCCCACTCTTGCTAACCACACTTCTGGGAATCTCCCACGCAGAGGTCAGGAGTCCTTAATCCCAAAGTCTTCTGGCTTCCATCCCATCCTGCGTCCCTTCTCCCGGACTCTTGCCTATGGCCCACATGCTGAGCAAACAGAGACCTAGTCCCTACTGCCACGGCTAATCACAGGTGTCTCATTTCATTTCAGGATGTGGTTAGTACCTTGAGGAACTGCAGACTCCAAAGAGCCAGGCTTAGACAGGCAGGCTGGATTGAGAGAGCAGACGCCTGGGAAGGACTCAGTTTAACCCTAGGTCTCTCTCTCTCCAGGGGAAATAAAAGGAGCAAAGGTGAAGCCCACTGCAAAGGACCACGAGGCAATGCCGGGACGAGGGAATTGGAGTGACCTGGCTGATTCTGAGTGAACCAATCAGGGAGGCCATCCTAGCGGAGGTGAGTCTTGAGCACCTGGAAGCAGCTGGTGACTAAACTGTTACCAGGTCTTTGTTTCCCACTGTGCTCCCTCTTTCTTGTTGGAGTGGGAAGGTAGACAGGAAGGATCAGGGAAGGTGCAGGGGGGTCGACACTGCCCTGGCAAACACTTCCCCACTTTTCGGGCCCTGTTGTTTGTGCTTAGCTGGGGCACTTCCAGAATTCCTCAAGTGTCTGGCTCAATCCTTTGGGCTGGCCCAGCATAGCTCAACCTCTGGGGCGAAAATCTACCTCTACACTGAATCCGCATTCCCTCCTCAAAGCCTTCTTTAAGCCCAAAGAGACACCTGCCTCTCTCAACTTAGCACTTACCGTCTGTACTATTACTAAGTTTTAATTTTATTAATTTTTGAATAGGTAATGTAGTCAGGGTTCGAAGTACAGAAGGGTGTTCAGTGAAAGCTCTTTATCCTGCTCCCATCTCCTCCCTGGAACAGGTGCTACCTGGACCCGGTGCTAGCAGTTCTTATTCTCCAACTAGATCTTAAAATCCTTTGGGATCGGGGTGCCTGGGTGGGTGCCTGGGTGGCTCGGTCACTTGAGCATCTGCCTTCGGCTCAGGTCATAATCCCTGGGGCCTGGGATGGAGCCCCACATCCGGCTCCCTGCTCAGCCAGGAGTCTGCTTCTCCCTCTCCTCCTGCACCTGTGCTATCTCAGTCACTATCTGTTTCTCTCTCTCAAATAAATAAAATCTTCTAAAACATATAAAAAAATTTTTGATGCAAAAAATCTAAAAATAAACAAAAGATAAAATAAATCCCTTGGGGAGAGAAATTCTCTCCTGTCCCTCGCGTCCCTGTGTCCCAGCCAGGGCAAATTCACCCATCCCGTCACCCAGGAGTGTTTTCCTGGCACCATGTGCTCCGTCCTCATCCACACCCCAACCTTCCTGGGTCTGACCGCCCCCTCCCCAGGCCCTGTCCTCTGGCCATCAGCTGTTGACCAGATCCATCTCCTGGACACCCTCCACCAGCTGTCGTACTGTTTTCCTTTAATGCTGGCTAATCTTTTCTTTTCTTTTTTTTTAAGATTTTGTGTATTTATTCAGGAGAGACACAGAGAGGCCGAGACACAGGCAGAGGGAGAAGCAGGCTCCCTGCAGGGAGCCCAATGCGGTACTGATCCTGGGATCCCAGGATCACACCCTGGGCCAAAGGCAGCAGCTCAACCGCTGAGCCCCCCAGGCATCACTCTGGCTAATCTTTTCTTGCTCCCATGCCTCAGGTCAAGGGCAATTTCCAGGCCCACCGTCAGCTATCCTCTGCACCCCACGCTCCCTCCCACCCAACTACCAGCAGAGCCCTGCCTGGCCGAGCCATCTGCTGCCTCCAGGCCTTAGTCTGAGCCCTTCCCTCTGCCTGGAATGTGCTCACCTGGTCCGGCCAGGCCTCCTGGGGTCCGTGCTCAGCCCAGGCCTCTCCCTCCCTTCACAGACCCCGCCCTCTCCCATTTGCTGAGTTTCCTGCCTCCCCTCCTGAGGCATCCGGGCTGCCTGACTCCCTGGGTGATCGCCAGGTAAAATCTGACTTCTCAGCTCCACTAGACTTCAATTAAAAAAAAAAAAAAAAAAAAAAAACAAGAAAATCTGACTTTTCCAATTGATTGTATGCAATTTGGAGGCTGGGTTTGTGTGGTCTCTGTCTCTCCCATTGAGATGAGGAAGACAGCTTCGTTTTTCTGAGCTGCTGCCTCGGCATTTTAAGGTATGATAACCCTACGCACATCCAGAACCTGGACATTTAGTTCAGCACTTGAGTTTAGAATACCTGCCGAAAGTTCTGGCTTTGCTTGTAGCGGGGCACCTTTTAAAATAACCACCTGGGGGGCCTCTGCGTGGCTTAGCGGTTGAGCGCCTGCCTTTGGCCCAGGGTGTGATCCTAGAGTTCCAGGATCCAGTCCCACATCGGGCTCCCTGCATGGAGCCTGCTTCTCCCTCTGCCTGTGTCTCTGCCTCCCTCTCTGCCTATGTCTCTCATGGATGAATAAATAACATCTTAAAAAAAAAAAAAAGCACCTAGGGGGCACCTGGGTGGCTCAGTCCATTTCAGCTCAGGTCAAGATCTCGGGGTCCTGGGATCGAGCCCTGAGTCCTGTTCCCTGCTCGGCAGGGAGTCTGCTTCTCCCTCTGCCTCTGCCCCTCCTCATGCTCACACCCCCTCTCTCGCTTGCTCTCTCAAATCAATCAATCTTTAACATAAAATAACCACTTAGAGTTAAGCCTGAGAAAAGTTGCTGACCTCTGTCCCAATCTCCTTTAAGTGTAGGTCCTAGCTGTCTATCTCTGTCTCCTGCCTGCTGGTGGCCCGGCTCCCAGGGCTGCCCTCCCCCCCCCCACCCCCGGGTCACTGCGCCCCCTTGCTTCTGAGATCCATAGGTAATAATAAATCTTGTGCCTCCACTTCCTTTGTGTGGGTGTGTTGAAACTGGGCATTCGGTCAGAATGACCCCATGGGTTTCACTTCCCCAAAACGAGACGTCAGAGGCCGATGGAACTACCTGCCGATGCCATGCGGGTGGTTTGCGCCTCCTGATTCAGCAGGTCATAATCTGAATATTCGTAATTCAGTACATAAGCTCGCCCTTAACACACCCATGGGGAGAGTACCTGGCAGGTAGCAGGTATTCGGTCGACGCAGAGCGAACACTTCCTCTCCCATCTCCCAGACAACTGCTGATGCAAAATAGTTGCTCAAAGAGATTTCGTTTCATTTGATTTTGATGATGCTGTTGAATCCGCTGTTATAACAGAAAACCACAGGTCTGGCCCTGCTGCCTCTTGAGATCATGACAGACGCCTGTTCCCCAGATCCGAGTGACTCCAGACGCCAGGCTCCTCTCCGCAGGCAGGAAGGGGCTTGTGTGTTTAAACAACAGCATTAAGTAGCTCAACTGGCATTAACGTTAAACAAGACATGCCATGGGGGATGAATGTGGCTTTGGCCACGGACCAGGTACTCAAGGATAATTGCTGGGAAGCTGAGCAGGGATTTATTAGTTATAATAGTAGAAATAATTGATGGCATTTATTGAGGGCTTACTATGTACCGGGCACTCGGCTGAGTATTTTACGTGCATTATCTCTGATTTCATTCTCACTGCAACCCTGTGCATTAGGTATTAGTTACCTTCACCTTCTAAATGAAGAAATTGAGCCTTAGAGAGATGAACTACTTTATCTCAGGGTCACGTAGATGCTAATCATGGAAACTGATGCTTTTTGAGAACTCACCATGTACAGAGACTACTAAACTTTTTCCATGAATTGTTTCACCGAACTGTAATCCTTACAACACCCTAGAAGGGAGGTGCTGTTATTACTAGAAGGGGCACAACTGGGATTTGTACCCAGGTCTCTTGCCACCAACATCTAGCATGTAACCGATGAACCTTATGCTTCCAGAGTTCTCCACAGACGTTTTGCAAGTACTCATCCTTTGAGCCATGGGACTATGTGCCTGAGGGTGGAAGCTGATGAACATGTGATCCCATGTCTGTCTGAGATGTTGTTGTAGAAACTTAGGGTTTTTAAAATTAAATATGAGTAGGGCAGCCCCGGTGGCTCAGCAGTTTAGCGCTGCCTTCAGCCCAGGGCCTGATCCTGGAGACCCAGATCGAGTCCCACATCGGGCTCCCTGCACGGAGCCTGCTTCTCCCTCTGCCTGTGTCTCTGCCTCTCTTTCTCTCTCTCTCTCTCTCTCTCTCTCTCTCTCTCTCTGTCTCTCATGAATAAATAAATAAAATATTTTAAAAATAATAAATTAAATATGAGTAGATACAGAAGAAATATGTAAGGGTGTAGAGAATAACAGTTCCACCAGCAACCACCATCCACTTAAGAAAAAATACTTTCAAATCTATTATGTGCCTCTATTCCCATACACTTTCCTCCCTCTTCAGAAATTTAGGTTTTATTATTCCTTCAGGGGTTTTTTTCCTTCATTTTTCTTTATAGCTTTGCCACATTTTTTAAGATTTTATTTATTTGAGAGAGAGCAAGAGCACGTGCACAGAGGGAGAGGGAGAAGCAGACTCCCTGCTGAGCAGGAAGCCCGATGCAGGACTCGATCCCAAGACCCCGGGATCGAGACCTGAGCTGAAGGCAGACATTTAACCCACTGGGCCACCCAGGTGCCCCACCACATATTCATTTTTGTGTTCATAAACAGTATATTTATTTTTTAAAAACAGTCTATTTATTAGTTTTACAGGTTTTCGAATTTTCTGTAAATGGATTCGTACTCTATGTATCTTTCTGCAACCTGCTGTCTGGTCTCAGCAATTACCCCACACAGCTAGCTCCTTGTAGAAGTGGCTCGTTCTTTGTCACTGCTGTCGAGTACTCCGTGCTGTGGGTATTTCATACTTGTTCATTCTGTGGATGGACATGGGATTGTTTCCAATTTTTGCCATTTTAGTCAGCGCTGCTAGAAACCTTCCTGTATATGCTCATATGTGCAGGAGTTCAGCTGGGGTATAAAACTCGTAGAATTGCAGCATCATGGGGTGTGTACATTTTTTTTTCTTCTTCTTACCAATTTTTTTAAAAGATTTATTTATTTATGAGTTGAGAGAGATAAAGGAGAAGGGCAGAGGGAGAGAGAGAGAATCTCAAGCAGACTCCCCACTGAGCGTGGAGCCTGACATGAGGCTCGATCTCACAACCCTGAGATCAGGACCTGAGCCAAAAACCAAGAGTCAGAGGCTTAAGCAACTGAGCCCCCCTGGGTGCCCCTGGGTGTGTACAGTTTACATTTTGCTTGATAATGCCAAATTGTTTCCCAAAGTGTTGCGTCGATTAAACCTCTTCATGCAGGGTTTCGGCGTTGGGTAATCCTAGATCCATAGTGTCACAATCTTAGAGCAGAAAAGAAACACTGAGACTGGTTTCCTTATTTTACAGATAGAGGAAATTTAGGCACAGAAAAGTTAAGCGACCGGGCCAAGGTGTTGTCACCACTCATCAGCAGAGCCCCAACTCAAGTCCCCTGGCTCCCTCCACACCTCTGCCTTGGCTCATTTCTCTCTCTCATCTCTTCCCTTCCCAGGCTGAGGCCCCAAGGCGTGACCACAACACATCAAGCTACTTCCAAGGCCGGGCCCCGCACGCAGAGCTGACCCAGCCAGGGTCCCCATCGGCTCCCGAGGATGCGGCTCCTCCGCAGACGCCACATGCCCCTGCGCCTGGCCATGGTGGGCAGTGCCTTTGTGCTCTTCCTCTTCATCCTGCACAGGGATGTAAGCAGCACGGAACAGGCCACAGAAAAACCGTGGCTGAGGTCTTTGGTGAGCCAGAAAGATCACGTCCTGGACCTCATGCTAGGAGCCGTGAACAACCTTAGAGATTCCATGCCCAAGCTCCAGATCAGGGCTCCGGAGCCCCAGGAGACCTCGGTCTCCACAAACCAGTCCTGTCTTCCTGGCTTCTATACGCCAGCTGAGCTGAAGCCCTTCTGGGAACGGCCACCACAGGATCCCAACAGCCCTGGGGCAGATGGGAAGGCATTCCAGAAGGACAAGTGGACCCACCAGGAGACCCAGGAGAAGGAAGAAGGCTATAAGAAGCACTGCTTCAATGCCTTTGCCAGCGATCGGATCTCCCTGCAGAGGGCGCTGGGGCCAGACACCCGACCCCCCGAGTAAGTAGCCCCCGCGTCCCGGGGTGAGGCCAGGGCTCTGCCAAAGAGGGGGTGGTATGGACATGCCCATGGGCCAAATGCCAGGTAAAGAGCTGATGCTCATTTTAGGATACAGGCAGGGCTTTGCTCTAAGCCCTCCCTTCTTTGCCTGACCTTATCCTCGGGGTTGGTGTCGTGGTCAGGCCCGGGGCCCAGGGCGACTGTGGCAGTAAAATGAAAAATTATGGAAGTATGCTTGTGAAGGTGACAGGATACAGAAGGAGGAGCTCAGGGCTTGGGAGCAGGCCCTGGCAGGAGGGCCTGGGAGGCCTTGCCCTCCGCCGAGCCTGTGGGACTCTGCTGCTGAGCTGCTGAGCAAGAGACATTTCCTGACAGCGGCCTGGAAGGCCAGGACTATCCCCACGCTCCCGGGCTCAAAAAGCTCAAAAAGGAGCTCCCACAGGAGCACGAGTTCATCCCGCCTCTATTTGAAGCCCTTCGTCCTTACTCTCTTGGGCCGCGAACCAGCACCCGGACGTCTGAGCCACCTCACCCCAAGGCCGGCCGTGCTGTGCTGCCCCTGTCCTCGGTGTGTCCTCAGGGATTTGTCTTTCCCAACTCCAGAGTTCTACCCTTTCCGGCCTTTCCTCGCGTGGCCGCCCCTTTCCCCGAGCTCATGATTCCTTCCGTAGGGCCGTGAACCCAAGGACCAAGGATGGGAGCCCTGGAGGGTGGGGCCTCTCGGATTCTCAGGAGCTCCTGGGGGGCATCGGGCATGAGGGCAGCCAGTGAGGAAGCTGGGGGTCCCTTCTGGAGGATCCATAAGAGGTCTCTCTGACGGCAGAGGGATGGTAGGAAGGTGTCAGGCCCCATGATTCCCTGAGGTCTGGGACTCATGCTCTCTCCCCCCTGGCCAAGGTGGAGCATCAAGAGGTGGCGGTGTGGACATGCCCAGCATAGCTGCGTAGACGAAGACAGAGAAAAGGTCCCAGGAAATTGTGTGTGATGGTAGCATCGGGTTACAGGGAATTCGTGAGGAAATGCGTTAGAGAAGCACTGTAAATTGTCAAGAAAAGACCCTTTTTCTCTCCTCGACTAAGGAAATTGTGGTCACTTTTCCCAGGTGTCAAATTTGCCCTTTATTACTTCCCCCTCGGGGACCTTGGGACTGGATGACCCTTGATGCAGGAGGCACATGACTGAGGAAGGGAGGGAGGCAGCCCTGGGAACGTGCAGAGCAGATGAGGGAAGGGGGGGGCACTGAGCCGGCCGCGGGGGGCACATGGAGCAGGTCCCCAGGACCTGTGCAGAGGCCCAGGTAGGTGGGAAGCCAGAGCGAGGCAGGCATGGGCAGCAGAGAGCAGAGGATGGTTGTGGCAACCTGTGGGCGAGCCTCGCCGCCCCTGGAGCCCCCAGGGACCTGGAGAGCCACCTCTATGCTTGCATCCTTCCAGATGTGTGGACCAGAAGTTCCGCCGCTGCCCTCCGCTGCCCACCACCAGCGTCGTCATTGTGTTTCACAACGAGGCCTGGTCCACGCTGCTGCGAACGGTGTACAGCGTCCTTCACACCACCCCTGCCATCCTGCTGAAGGAGATCATACTGGTGGATGACGCCAGCACTGATGGTGAGGTTGGAGGGGGCCCTGAGGAGGGGGCCGGTGTGCCCCCCGGCCTCTGGGAAAGAGGGCGGGCTCTCTCGGGGAGCAGCGAGCCTCACACCCGCTTCCTGGCCCCCCTGCTCACCAGGAACGCCAGGAGCCGGGCGAAGGCAGGTGCAGGTGATGGGGAGGAAGGCAGGGGGCAGGGGCAGGCCGTAGACCACATTCCCAGAGCCTGAACTGTATCCCCGCTTCGGCCTGTGAGCTCCGAAAGCTCTGCATTTCTGACTTCTAAGACCCTTAGAGCTGCCAAGCCCAACCCCAAGCCAGAAATGCTGGGGGAAGTCAGGGCAGTGGGTGGAGACGGGCCTCAGGACCCCCCCCCGCCCCCCCGCTGCTGGACCACTCTTGTACTCTTGAAAGAATCTACCCCCCAGGCCCTCTTTGCGTAGTTGGTGAGAAGTAAGTGAGGCCGCTGCCCAGACTTCCACCCTTTAAGGAAATGCCACTAACATCGACTGAATAGGCTGCCTGGCATTGACCTCAGCGTGGGGGATACACTGACAAATGGGACGGACCTGCCCCGAGAAGGCCAACAACCCACGTAGGTCAGAGGCCGCTTGCAACACCAGTCACAGCCGTGTGGCCCAGAGCACACCCCCAGCAAACCTGAAAGAGCTCGGACTTGAATTCAGATCCTAGCTCTGACGCTTCCCAGCTCTGTGACCTTGGGCAAGATGCTTACCCTCTCTGATCTTCAGTTTCCTTTCCCAAAGATGAAGAGGACCGACTCCCTCACGTGCCGGTCCAGGGATCAGAGAAGGGGGATAAGTGAGATCATTCAGGCGCCACAGGGAACTTAGCACGAGTTCGAGCTCCATAGGCAGTAGCTGCAGGGTATTCTTTGTGTGGGAGCAACGCGCCCCAGGGTGTCATCTCCGAGGGAATGGCATAAGCAGAGTCCTGGGGACGTAGGTGTGGCTGCGAAAAATTCAGAGGTTTGATGTGCCTGAAGCTTAGGCCTCTTGTAGGAAATGACACTAAAACGATGTTGAATTGAAATTCGTGCCAGGCTAAAAGTATTTATTTGGGACAAAAGAACAAGCCGTCGTCTCATTGACTGGTGTTTAAGCCGGAGAATGACCTTGTCTTAGAAGGGATGGCAGCTTTGGGGGAGGGTCAGCATCAGGAAGGGAGGCAGGGGACCCCCCACTCCAGAGAGGAAGGTCTTAAGAGTCACCTGAGAGTGGGATGAGGGGCCGGCACGAGGACGGGGGCTGTGGGACCAGTGTGTCCTCATTAGGCTTGGCGTCTCCCCCTGCGGCACATGGCATCTGTGGCTCCCCTGGCTTGGCCCCCAGGGCCCCTTCTCCCGGGCAGGAACTGATCCCACGCGGCCCAGTGTACGCCCTGGGGCCACTCGGGTTTTCTGCTCTCTCCTTGCCTTGTTGCCCAGTCTCCCTCCTGCCCTAGAGTAAGGCTGATACCAACAAACGGAATGGCGGGGGGGGGGGGGGGGGGGGGAGGCAGGGGGAGGAGGAGCTGAGTGTGAGCACCACGCCCGAGTCCGTGTCTTCCGGGTGTTCGCATTTCCCCGGGGAGGACAGACACCCAGCAGCAGCCCTTAACAAAAGCAAGGGCAGACGGGTATCAGGGGTGCAATGGTAGGGCCTAGCGGACAAGGAGCTGGGGATTGGTCTTCCCGGAGGAAGGAACAAAGACTTTAGCCGAGATGGGGGGGCGTCGGGGGGTCCTGCAGGGAATCTCAGTTGCAATGGGATGGTTGCACCGAGAGCAAGTGTATCACCTGCCCCTCCTCTCAAACTGGGATCTCTGGAGACCCTTCTCTCCCAGGCCTTGCGCACCCATCCTGCAGAGGCTGCTTGCCTTCAATCACATGCGGTGGAAGTTGCCGTCCAGAATTTTGTGCATCCGCAAGGGACAGCTCTTCCCACCAGGCAGCGCAAGTGACATACCGGCGGGCTGGCACGGGCAGCACGGGCATGGCAGTGTGTGCCCGGTGGGCGGGCTTCTCCAAAGGGCCTGTCCCCCCACGTCGGGCCACCGGACACGCGCTCCCATTCTCTCTGGCTGTCTTAGAGCCCGTTCCAGGAACCCGGAATCCCCCGCCTGAAAAACGTAAAGCAGTTGTTCTTTTCTTTTTCCTTTGCACCCTGGCCTCTGTGAGAACCTGTTAAGAGCTGAGCCCCCCGTAGAAGAGCGGACGGTCGCCACGTCAGAGTGCGCAGGGCCGCGTGTAATGCCAGGCGATTTACAGACCCTCCGATAACGACCCCCCCACCCACCCCCCGCGGGCTCTCGGGCTCCAGAGACAGTGGCAGCAGCGTTCAGGTCAGTGGGGAAAAGGGAAAACCTCAGATCTGTGCTCAGAAATCTCCACGGTCCACAGCAGGATAGAGTTTCCCACCCGCCCGACGGCTTGATCAGATCAACGGGCTCGGGTCACGCGCACGGACCAGGCCCGTGTCTCTGCAGAAACACTGTGACCGTGCCCTCCTGCCCTCCTCCTGGCGCTGCCCGCAGGTACACGCGTGTGACACCGGGCTGGGGGCGCCGGGGCCTGGTGCCAGGCCGGGGAGCTGTTTCTTCCCCACTTTGGAGTCCGAAGCCCGGGCACGGATTTCCTTCCAGGTCCGCTCGGGTCTGGCACACTCCGCAGGCTTCTTGAAAGCGGCCCTGGAGGCCCATGGGTGCGCCGTGCCCCCAACAGGGCACCCCTGTGTGGAAAGCCCTGTCCCGCCCCTTGGGGAGGCTTGAGGAGGAGATAACCTAGGCCTCCACCCTGTGGGGATTTGCTAGACGGATGGGAGGTAATCAGACACACCAGGGCCCGGAGCCTTAGGAGGTGAGCAAGCCCTGAGAGAGAGGAGTGAGGAGTTGGCGTTGGCCAGCGCGGGGTACAGTAGGAAGGGGAGCCCCGCTGTTGGGGAAACACATGGTGACAGCCGGGGCGGAGGCGTTTGGAGAGCACTTTGGCCTAGCTCAGGCTTCCCCCCACTTCCATCTCCCCTTGCTGCGCGGAAGTGGAGCAGCCGGGCCTCTCAGGCCCTCCGAGACTCCCGAGTCCTGCAGGTTGGGAGTCGTTTCAAAGCCTCCGATTGTAGCTGGATCACAACTTCCAGTGTGTTTCTCAACCGGTAAAGTCGCTTTGTCACCTCTATCTCCTACCTCTGTCCTGGTTTATGATACCAGAAGGCCTCTCTATAGGAACTCTGTGTCCTGGATTCTCCGGGGACGTTTCCACGTCGCCGTTTTCTTCTGTTCCTGCCCGTAGAGAAATTCCGCTTCCACCTGTTAATTTTGTCTGCTGCTCTACTGCTTCCACCTGGAAATGGAAAGCGGCCGACAACGAATCTTGATTCTAATCAGGTTTGAAGATATGGCCCCGTGTCCCCCTGTTCTTTCTGGACCAGTGACTTGCAGTGTGCCCCCAAGGGGTGTCGTACTTGCTTATTTCTCCTTTTATCCTTCCAAATGGATTAATCAAGAAAAATTTCCCCGTTGCAGCTAGACTCAAGGCTGGAGAGAACACAGATGGGCATGAAAATAGAATACAAACAAACAAAACAGGAAGGATGAATGAGGAAGTCCTGATTACAAGAAAGGCTTTCTGTTGTTGTTTTCTAGATTTTTCAGAAGCCGAGAAGAGTGGGACAGCCCACAAGAGAAGAGTAAACAAAGCCAGGCATTCTCTGATTTGCTTAATAAGTATTTTTCTTAGTTACCTCCCAGGTAGCACACCCTGTGCCAGGCCATGGGGGTACAGCAGTGAACAGGTTGGGCACGGTCTCCATTTTCTTAGAGCTTACTTTTCCTTTTTTTTAAATACTTTATTTATTACCTGAGAGAGAGAGAGAGAGAGATAGTGAGAGAGAACAGGAGCAGAGGGGGGAGGGAGAGGCAGGCTCCCCGCTGAGCAAGGAGCCCGATGTGGGGCCCCATCCCAGGACCCCAGGATCATGACCTGAGCCGAAAGCAGACGCTCAACCAACTGAGCCACCAGGTACCCCTACAGCTTACTTTTTTAATGGGAAAGGCAGAAAACAAATACTTGCAAGAAATAAGTGCTCTGAAAAATTAGAGGAAAAAGAAGAAGAAAAAGAAAAAAAAAGAATGCAGGGTGGTGGGCCAGGGAATAATCCGGGAGCTCTTTGAGTCAAGGTAGCCAGGAAAGGCTCCTCTGACTGGTCCCCCTGCAAGGGGAATGGCCTTTGCAAAGGCCCTGAAGCTACGTGTGCCAATGGCACAAAGGGAGTTTAAGGGGGCAGCCGGGGGGGCCCAGTGGTTTGTTTTTTTTGTTTTGTTTTTTGTTTTTTGTTTTTTTTGGCCCAGCGGTTTAGCACCACCTTCAGCCTAGGGCGTGATCCTGGAGACCCGGGATCAAATCCCACGTCCGGCTTCCCGCGTGGAGCCTGCTTCTCCCTCTGCCTGTGCCTGTGCCTCTGTCTCTCTCTCTCTCTCTCTCTCTCTCTCTCTCATGAATAAATAAAATCTTGAAAAGAAAAAGCTTAAGAGGTGACTCACAAAACTGAGTCACAAGACCTTTGTGAGCAATGATCAGTGTTTGGATTGTGTGTGCGTGTGTGTGCGAGTGTGGTAAAATATGCATATCATAACATTTACCATCTTAACCATTTTTAAGTGCACCACTCAGTGGCATTTAATACCTTCATATTGTGAAACCATCGCCACCATCCATCACCAGAACTCCTTCCTCTTCCCAAACTGAAATTCTGTCCCCTTTAAACAACGGTTCCCTCCGCCCTCCTTCCCCCAACCCTGTCAACCAGCATTATATTTTCTGCCTCTGTCAACTTGACTACTCAGAGTACCTCGTAGAAGAGCAATGATTCGGTATTTGTCCTTTTGTTCCCGGCTTATTCCACTTAGCATCATGTCTTCAGGGTTCGTCCGTGTCTTAGCCCGCGTCCAGATTTCCTTCCTTTTTGAATTTTTGATTGAAGTGTAGTTGACGTACAATATTGTGTTAGTTTCAGGCACATAACATAGTGATTGGACGGTTATATACGTCATGAAATGCCTGCCATCTGTCACCAAAGTTATGACAATATTACTACATATTGTGATATATATTCCTCATGCTGTGCGTTTCGTCTCCATGACTTGTCCTCGAACTAAAAGTTTGCACCTCTTTTTTTTTTAAGATTGTATTTATTTATTAATGAGAGACACACACAGAGAGAGAGAGAGAGAGGCAGAGACACAGGCAGAGGGAGGAGCAGGCTCCGTGCAGGGAGCCCGACGCGGGACTCGATTCCCGGGACTCCAGGATCACACCCTGAGCCAAAGGCAGACACTAAACTGCTGAGCCACCCAGGGATCCCCCAAGTTTGTACCTCTTAATCCCCTTCATCTATTCACCTATCCCTCTACCCCCTCCCCTTTAGCAACCACTGGTTTGTTCTCAATATTTATGACTCTTTCTCTCTCTTTTTTAAAAGATTTTATTTATTTATTCATGAGAGAGGCACAGACACAGGCAGAGGGAGGAACAGGCTCCATGCAGGGAGCCCAACGTGGGACTCGATCCCAGGTCTCCAGGATCACACCCTGGGCCAAGGGCAGACACTAAACCGCTGAGCCACCCAGGCGTCCCGACTCTTTCTCTTTTTGTTGTTGTTTGTTTTAGTTTTTAGATTCCACGTGTGAGTGGTGTGCGTAGGTAGTTTAGTCCGTTGAGCCTCCGAATCTTGGTTTTAGTTCAGGTCATGATCTCAGGGTCCTGTGATCGAGCCCCGCATCGGGCTGTGCGCTCAGTGCAGAGTCTGCTTCTCCCTCTCCCTCTGCTCCTCCCCTCGCTCATGCTCACTCTCTCTATCTCTAAAACAAATAGATAAATTGCATCTTTAGATTCCACATATGAGTGACATCATACAATATTTGTCGTTCTCTGACTTATTTCACTTAACGTTTTACCTCTAGGTCCATCTATGTTGTCACAGGTGCCAAGATTTCATTACTTTTGATGGCTGAGCAATATTCCTTGTGTATGTATACCACACCTGTGTGCCTGCATCAACCAGTGGACACTTGGGTTCCTTTCATATGTCGGTGGTTGTGAATCATGCTGCAGTACACATAGGGGTGCATGTATCTTTTCAAATTAGCATTTTTGTTTTCTTCAGGTAAATACCCAGAAGTGGAATTAATGGATTGTTTGGTACTTCTTTTTTTAGTTTCTTGAGGAACCTCCATTCTGTTTTCCATGATGGCTGTACCAATGTCTGGTCCCACCAACAGTGTACAGGGTTCCCTTTTCTCCACATCGTCACCAACACTTATTTCTTGTCTTTTTGATACTCGCCATTCTGACTCGTATCAGGTGATATGTCATTGTGATTTTGATTTGCATTTCCCTGATGATGAGTGATGTTAAGCATCTTTTTTTTCATGTGTCTGTAGGCCATCTGTCTGTCTTCTTTGGAAAAGAAGATGCCCACTTATTTTTTTTTAAGATTTTATTTATTTATTCATGAGAGACACACAGAGAGGGGCAGAGACACAGGCAGAGGGAGAAGCAGGCTCCATGTGGGACTCGATCCCGGGACTCCAGGATCACGCCCTGGGCCAAAGGCAGACGCTCAACCACTGAGCCACCCAGGTGTCCCCTCTGCCCACTTTTTAATCAGATTATTTGGTTTTCGGTGTTGAGTTGTATGACTTCTTTATATATTTTGGATATTAGTTCTTTACCAGATATATCATTTGCAAATATCTTCTCCCTTTCAGGGAGTTTCCTTTTTATTTTGTTGATAGTTTCCTTTTCTGTGCAGAAGCTTTGTAGTTTAATGTAGTCCCAATTGTTTATTTTTGCTTTTGTTTCCCTGGGGAAATATGCCTAGGGAGACATATCCAGAAAAATATTGCTGAAGTTGAAGTTCAAGAGATTACCGCCTTTTTTTTTTTTTTTTAGGAATTTTATGATTTCAGGTCTTACGTTTGGGACTTCAATCCATTTTTATTTCATTTTTGTGTAAGGTGTAAGAAAGCGGTCCAGTTTCATTATTTTGCATATGGCTGTCCAGTTTTCCCAACACCATTTATTGAAGAGACAGGTGTTTTTTTTCTGCATTGTATAATTGTGCCCCCTTGTCATAGGCTGACTATATAAGCTTGGGTTTATTTCTGGGCTCTGTATTCTGTTCCATTGATCTATGTGTTTATTTTTGTGCTTTAAACACACTAGCTTGCAGTTTGAAATCTGGAATTTTGCTACCTCTCTCTTTGTTATTCTTTCTCAAGATTGGTTCGGCTATTTGGGATCGGTGGTGTGCCATGCAAATTTTAGAACCATTTGTTCTAGTTCTGCAGAAAGTGCTCCTGGCATTTTGGTGGGGACTGCATTGAATCTCTAGGTTGCTCTGGGTGGTATGGACTTTTTTTTTTTAAGATTTTATTTATTTATTCATGAGAAACAGACAGAGAGAGAGACACACAGGCAGAGGGAGAGGCAGGCTCCATGCAGGGAGCCTGACGTGGGACTCGATCCCCGATCTCCAAGATCACACACTGGGCCGAAGGCGGTGCTAAACCACTGAGCCACCCGGGCTGCCCATAGTATGTACATTTTAACAATATTCACTCTTCCAATCCAAAGGTGGTGTATCTTTCTATTTACTTGTGTCATCTGCCATTTGTTTCAACAATGTCTTATAGGTTTCAGAATATAGGTCTTTCACCTCTTTGGTTAAATTTATTCCTAGATTTTTTTTTTTTTTTCAAAAAAGAGCTTATTTATTTGAGAGAGCATGAGCATCAGTACTGGCCAATGGGCTGATTGTGATGGGTGAGAAAAGGGAAGGATGCAGCATGACTCCTGGGTTAAAGCAGCCGGGGGGATGCTGGTACCGCGTACTGCAGCCGGAAGACGAGACGAGGCAGGTTGGCAGGCAGTCTGTAGTTGCGTTTTGGGCGTGTTAGGTTTGTGGTTCTGTTCCACACCCAAGTGAAGATGGCAAGGCCAGTAGAAAAGCCCTAGGAGCCATCTGCGTATAGATGCGACTTCACACCGTGGGACTGAGTGATGCACGTGTATTAGAGGTTCCCAGGAGTCTCATAGACCCCAGTCAGGAGGAATGGAACTGTGTTGGGCTGGTGGGTTGTTGAACCTGAGTTAGAAGGATAACGCCTGGGGGACATAAGAGAGTATGGATGGGTTTGCCTGTGTCTCCACACTCTGCTGTTCTCATCTCCAGGGCATATGTCCAGTGGATCCAGGGGTGTGACAGGAAGGACAGCCATTACTGAGGGGAGTTGTCTCTCCCCTAGAAAGGCCTGAGGCTCATGCTCAGAATCCCCAGGTCCAGCCTGACTCCCTGAGACTGGAAGGAAGGCGTGGGAGAAGGGCTTTGTATTGCTTAGCACCCTCTGGGGTTCACAGCTCAGCGCTTCTCAGTCTCTTACCACAAAACCCACTTCCTATGATGCTTTGTCCTTAGGTTATCTCCACCACCATGAATTTCCTCTGAGCACAGTTAAGCTAGTTCTCAGGGGAAACATGAACCTCATGCTGAGAAGGTGAGGCTCCTGGTTGGTGCTCCCCCCTCCTCCTCCCTTTTAGAGGCAGTACTTGGGACTGTAGTTGGATTATGAATCCAGAAGCTTCCTCGGGGCACAACCAGGCCGGTCCCTGCCCTGGGTGATGTCTGGCAACCGGGCAGTGTGTTAGCACGTGTTTACTAAGTGCTGGACTGAAGCTGCCAAATGAGGCTGATTTTGACTCCTAAACATCAGAGACGATGCCCAGATTTCAGAACATTTTAATCTTTATAGAAAAGATTAAGTAAGAAAGTCAACATGCAAGAACCTGGTTCAATGACTGGCACATGGTAGGTGCTCAAGCATTTGGGCATAGCATGTGGGTATGTGTGGGGGGGGAGAGAGAGAGGAAAATCAATCACACACCCCCAAAATTGATTGATTTGAGGCCCTACATCTTGTTAACACTGCCTTTGAAGCAGGGCCTATGCACTGGCTGATCCCACAGCCCCAAACAGGGCGGCCACACTCACCTGTGGCGCCTGCCCTCACCACCTCTTCTGAAACTGTAGGCAACCCCATTCTGCACAGTCAGGAACAGAACAGCGGCACGGATAAACCATAAAGCAGTTAAAAACCAGAAGTAAGACTTGGAATATGTTTCAAGATGGATTGTTTCAGAATAGAGCTGTTCTGAAAGCCCTGAGGATTTCAGAATGAATAACAGGGTCATGAAGTAAGCCCCTGCTCAGAAGGAGCTGGAGATCTCAGCAGAGCTATCCCTCCCCCCACATTCAGGACGGTTGTGCCCATGGCAGGCTCCCCCAGCCCTGCACTGCCACTGGCAGGTCACTGATCACCTACCTGCAGTCGCCACTTCCTGGGCAGCAGGCTCACCACTGTGCCTGGCACGGGGCGGACACTTGGTACATGCTTTATTTAATCTATTTTATTTTTTAAGATTTTACTTATTTATTTGAGAGAGAGAAGGAGCGTGCACAAGCAGGGCAGGGAGGAGCAGAGGGAGACGGGGAGAAGCAGGGAGCCCGACACGAGGCTCGATCCAGGGACCCCGGGATCATAACCTGAGCCGAAGGCAGACGCTCAACTGACTCAGCCATCCCGGAGCCCCACGTTTTTTTAATTTAGTAAAAAAGCTGCTCCGACTCTTTTCATCTTCTTAAAGATTTCTCCATGCGGAGGAGTTAATAAAGAGGATTAGAGCACGACTTCTTGCTGCTGACCAGCAAGCCAGGAATCACCATTTGCGTGTGTGTGCCTGTCGGCTCGCTCGGCAGAGCCCGGGAGGCGGGGAGTCACAGCTCCTGAGAGATGATGCCACCACCCCGGGTGCGGAAGGGACAGGAGACTGGGTCACGGTTCTGAAAGATGGTAGCTAAGAAGAGGCAGAGACCAAGGGGCCGCTGAGAGCCTTTGGTGGCAGTTTATACTTAATTTTGAGACCAGAGGAACCCAACCCCGGGTCCTGGCCCGGCTTAGAGGGGTTCCTGGGTAGATGGGCCCAGGGTGGGTGCGGCGGAGCAGTCTCCCGGCATGGGGGGCCCGGCTGGCAGGGGGCCGCACGTGGGCCTGCACGCTGGGTGCTCCCAGCAGGTTGGCGACAAAGTGATGAGCTGGCACCCATGCCACTGTCCCTTCCAGAATACTTAAAGGAGCAGCTGGAGCAGTACGTGAAGAAGCTGCAGGTGGTGAGGGTGGTGCGGCAGGAGGAGCGGAAGGGCTTGATCACCGCCCGGCTGCTGGGGGCCAGCGTGGCCCAGGCGCAGGTGCTCACCTTCCTGGATGCCCACTGTGAGTACGAGACCAGCCTGGCACCCGGGAGGCCTGAGGGTGCCTCATGGGACCCCTGCTGCTCTGGGTCTCGGGGTGGCTTGGGACTCACTCCAGCTTCTCATGCCCTCTGCTCATCCCTATCCCAGGGATGTTTGATCGGCAGATGCACAAGGCCCTAAAATAATTGGCATCCCGCAGTCACAGGGCATGTGCTCTGGAGCCTAGATTCCCCCCCCCCCCCGCTTGCTCTGTACCTCATTCTGAGCTCAGCCCCTCAGAGAGCCCACTCGTCACCACTGGGAACTGGTTTGTGTGGAGCTTCCCCCTAGAGCCACACGGAGCCACAGAGGCCTCCCCTTTGCCCCAAAAGCCAACACCTCCCCACCGTTGTCTGGGAAGAATCTGTTCCCCAAAAGCGGTGATATGTGTTAGGGAAAGCGCTAGATTCAGAGTGAGGAGACCTGGGTTTGCCTTCTGGCTCTGCCAGTAACTGAGCCTCAGTTTCCCCATTTGTAAAATGGGAATGAGGAGACCAGACTTTACTCACCAACAAGATTAACTATTCCAAAGGCCAAATACAGTAATCTGTGCAGTTTACTGAAAATCTCAAGGGGCTAGACCAGCGGAAGGGATGATTATTCCACAGCTGGAGCTGGAGCTGAGGTTTGGTCCCCCGGGGAAAGGGGGTACCCCCCCCTTTCTGAAATCCACACGTGGGTGAGAAGGGCTGATTGAGTGGATAAGCTGGAAACCCTGAAGGGTGGGTCCCCCACCCAGGGCCTTCCCCGCGGTTTGGATCATTTGAGTTGACCACATTACTCCCCTGAGAGCTCCACTCTTCCCTTCAAAGTTACCTCCACCTTTGGGTTGGGTGAGGGAGGGTGGACAGGAGCGTCTCAGGAAATCTCTCTCTGCTTTCTACACCTGTGGAGCTTGCCTGTGTGTCTCTAACCCCGGGGAGTCTGGGGAAGGTTCTCTGGTCTTCCCGAGCCTCCCTGCTGGCGTGGGGCATGGGCTCAGCCTCGGGCCGACCCTGACTGCCGACTCCTGGTCCCCACTGCAGGTGAGTGCTTCCATGGCTGGCTGGAGCCGCTCCTGGCTCGCATCGCTGAGGATGAGACGGTGGTGGTGAGCCCGGACATCGTCACCATCGACCTGAACACTTTTGAGTTCTCCAAGCCCGTCCAGAGGGGCAGAGTCCACAGCCGTGGCAACTTTGACTGGAGCCTGACCTTCGGCTGGGAGGCTATCCCTGCCCACGAGAGGCAGAGGCGCAAGGATGAGACCTACCCCATCAAGTAAGGACCAGAGCCTACCGAGCCCCGAGCCGGCTCCCAGGGACCATCTTAGGCCCACGCGTATGGGGCACTCCATGAAGCATGTGACACACTTCCCTTACTCATCCCCTCCGAGGTGGGGGCTGGCATTAGCCTGTTTCACAGGTGAGAGCACGGCCTCTAGGGATGGGCAGCGGCCCCAGATGATGCAGTAGCACACGGTGGAGTGAGCATGCCCGTCCCGGCGGCCGGACCCAGAGCCCGCGCCCCACCCGCGGCCCTGCACGGCCTCCCACCACCGCTGGCCCTTCTTCACCACTCACCGTGGGCCAGGCGCCGACTAAGGGCCTCACTTGTTGCCTCTATTTATTCCCCCCCACACGTAGAAGGGCATGACCGGGCCATGCAGAGGCCCCGGGAGATGGGGCGTAGAGGCCACTGTGGAATCGCCCTTGTCACGGGGAGGCGTGGACTCCCAGGTCACCGGGAGTCTTTGCAAAGACTGAAAACCTATTGAAAGCAAGCAGACAAGGGTTCCACTGTCTGCGCTGTTACAGTTGCCCTGAACTTCTCCGCGAGGGGGCCAGATAGCAAGGAAGTTAGTTTCTGCCAGCTGCGGACAGCCTGTTGCATATTATTCCTTTTGGGCTTGTTTTTGTTTAACAACCGTTGAAAGTGTAAAAACTCCTTCTTTGCCCAGAGCCTTATGAAGTGAGGCCAGCTTCGGCCTGCAGGCCATAGTTTGCCCACACCTGAGCTACAGGGCGCAGACTTGAAAGCTTACCCACTGTTTCGTGCCCAGCTGGGTCTGCCGCTCGCTCACCCACCCCCTCCTTCCCTCTCCACGTCCCCGTGCTGTTGCTAGCGATCACAAGCTTATGTTGTTGTATTTATTCATTGTTTTTAAGTAGACTCCGCGCCCACCATGGGGCTTGCACTCATGACCCTGAGACCAGGGGTCGCATGCTCTACCGACTGAGCCAGCCAGGCGCCCCCACAAGTTTATTTGAACAGGTGTCTCAGCCAAACTGAGCTGGGCAGTGACTTTTAGAGAATCCTCTGGTTTGGGATCGCCTGTGTCATTGTTTTCCCACACTGGCCGGGAAATTTAACGTACACTAGGGATGGAGGGAAGCAGAGGTTGGGGATGTGGGGAGCTGAGGGTAAGAGGGAAGGCCTGAAAGGAGAGGGTGAGCTCGTCCCCCGCCCCAGGCCCACAGCCTCAGAACTGCTGCCCAGAGCCTCAGTGGAGTGCACCCCGTGGGTACCCCAGGGAGCAGCCCCGTGGATCCTGGCCGACCAGCTGCTCTGTCTCCACTAGAAGGAGGAAAAGAAGCAACCGCAGGGGGAAAGAAGAAGAGATTAGGCAGGAGAGAGAAAAGAAATCTGAACTCCCCATCGGCCCTCTGCTTCACGGAGGTCTTTTGTTTGCTGTGCTCGGCAGCAGAGCCCCCCTCCCTCAAACCGGGGAGCCAGGCACCTGCTCCCTGCCCATCACTGCTGTCCCCTGCTCCAATGTCCGAGGACCACGCAAGCAGAAGTCAAAGCTCTGGTGTTTGAGGCATGAATTCGCTCCCTGGGCTCAGTGCCCCCGCATGTGGGGTCCCCCAGGCATTCTGCACAGCACCCCCGCCAGGAGGCCTGCGGGCAGTCCCCTCCCATCCCCCACTCTCAGAGCTCACGGGTGGCCAAGGGAAGAGGTAAGGGGCCCAGAAGGAAATACAGGGTGTCTCTGGAAGTGGACTGGGTGTGGGGCTGCACTGAGGCTCCCCGGGCAGGGTTTATGCCCGGAGTCATCTTGGGCAGAGAAGCCTCTCAAGGCCAAGAGACGGGCCAGTCAGAGACACCCCCCAGAAGCAGCAGAGAGCTGCACAGTGCTCATCCGAGCCCCGGGCTCCCCGGGCCTCCCCAGGACTCATTTGGGGTGCTCGGAGTGCCTGGGGGAGGCCAGAAAGCCTGCCTGAGCATGAGAGTCTTCTGATTGAAATTGCTTCTGGAAAGCGGCTCTGGGAGGCAGCTCCTGCCCGGAGCAGTGACAGGAGCAGCTGCAGGTTGATGCCGGGCCAGGCTCCTTGGCCCATCAGTCGGGGGAGCCCTGGAGGAGGCCTGCTGTGCGGAAAGTGCTGGATGGGCTCTGGGTTTGCAGGGAGGTCTCGGTCCCTTCCTGCTGGGCCGTAGCACACGGAGCCCCCCACCAAGGGCCCCGAAGCCCTGTCCAAAGCCCGGCTGACCGGGCGGGATGCCAAGGGCTGGCGGGGCCTTCCTTAGGCTCCGGCCCCTCCCTCAAGCCTTAGCCCAGCCTCTCTCCCGAGCACCGAGCACCCAGCACTGAGCACCCAGCACCGAGCACCCAGCACCCAGCACCGCGGCATCCGAGTTCTAGGAATGAGACTCTGTTGTGCCAGCTCCACTTAGCTGGATCTCCCTGCCTTTGTCGGGAAGCCAGAAGCTCCTTGGACCCTGCAGACGCTCCCACGGCCCCACCTGAGCTTGCCTCCATGTCCCCTCTACTGCTTCCAGGAGCACCTGTCACCTGTCGCCTCTGATGCCCGCGCAGCGGCCGGGGCCCCTGAGCACGGGCTCTCGAGTCCGTGGGAAGGCCCGGGGTTCCGAAACAGAATGGGGTCCCTCCCGGCTCATTCGTTCGTGGTTTGCTCCCCCTTCCGAAGACAGCTCCGCGCCGCTCTGACAACTGAGGGTCTGCGATGCTCTAGAACTTTGCTGCCTCTGCCGCGGGCGGCGGGGACCGAGCTCCCACGACAGCGCCCTGGGCCGTGTGGCTGCGCCCCGTGGGTCCCCGCGGCCCGTGGAACGGGTGCCTCTCCGCGGACGGTGATGCTCGCCTCCTGGGGCTTGACGGGCCAGGAGAGGGGAAGAGCCCGGTGAAGCCTGGGACACTTGGGCTGAATGAGTGAGCCGGGGCGGTGGCCACGGCGGGGGCGGCCGTGGGTGGCCCGGCTTCCCCGCGAAAGATGCACATGCTTCTCCCTCTGTCTCTCCAGATCCCCGACGTTTGCCGGCGGCCTCTTCTCCATCTCCAAGTCCTACTTTGAGCACATCGGTACCTATGATAATCAGATGGAGATCTGGGGAGGGGAGAACGTGGAAATGTCCTTCCGGGTGAGAGTGAGGAGGGCTTGGCGGGGAGCCACGGCCTCCTGGGGGGCCCAGCCCGAGCCCCTGTCTCCCAGGCGGTGGCAGCCTCAGGGATGTGACATCTGGAGCTGGACCTAAAAGGGTGGCTGTTCCCTGTCGTGGCATCACCTTTCCTCTGCTCCCCCCACCCCTGTCCGTAGCAGTAGGGCTTTGGGGATCCGAATGGACAACTCAGAACAAATTATCAGAATGTCTTAGGGGAACCAGACATCTGGGGCCTGGTGACATCTTTCTTGAGGTCTGTGGGAAAAGTGTTAGGATGAGGGTGGGAAAGATCAGCCAGCAGGTCAGAGGACACAGGCCCTGGTGGCCTCTGAAGTGTCCCCCCCCAGCAAGCCCTGCATCGCTGAAGATGGAGGCCCAAACCCTGGTGGACCCCACGACTCTAAGTCTGAGTAAGGCAAATCAGGATTGGGTGAGGAAGAAAGGATTTCCTCTCCGTGCAGTCCACATGACCCCCCACGGTGGGGTCATTAGCAAGCAGATGAGCTCGTTTACGAAGTGACTTGTCACGGTGCCTGGCACACACCAAGCGTGTCTCTGGTGCCTGTGTTGTTATGACTATGATCACGTATTTCTGCTGCTGCTGTAGTAAACCGAATAACAACACATCTACTAACATAAAATGTAAAAAAGAGAGGACCCGGGTGGGGGGGGGTGTCTTAAACCAGCCCACTAGTATAGAGAAGGGGCACCAGGTCAGTCACTGGAACTCCCAGGGTTCTGATTCTAGGCTCATCCATGAGCCTCGGACCGCTGTTGAGTCTCTCTCTCAGGAAGCTAATGTGCTAACGGTCCAGGTGACTACCACAGCCCACCTGGAAACTGACCGTCCTTGCTATAATTGATGCGCCAATGCTCTAGTTGGGTCACAAGTCCATCTTGATTTGAGGGAGCTTGGGTTTCCAGTAACACCTGGGTGAGCCGATAAAATCACATTTCCAGGTCAACAAGCCAAGTGGCCGGAGCTCAGAGTAGGTGTACAGACACAAAGTTAGCCTGCTGTTTTTTCTCCAATGTGGGCCCTGACAACCCGGAGCACCCTGCAGATTTCCATTGGCCTGAATCAGCCTTGAACTACCATCATAGAGCCAGGGATTACATAGTCATGGGCCTACGAAGAATCCTGGTCGATGTCCTTTTTTCTAGGAGAGAGCACCATTTCCCTGAGTCCTTAGACCTGGGACCCTCACACCCTGGGAATAGAACAGAGCTGCTTTGGGGGGACAGCGACCCACTACCCACCCCTCAAGGCTCTATCTCTTGTCTTCTTTTGGCAGGTGTGGCAATGTGGGGGCCAGCTGGAGATCATCCCCTGCTCTGTGGTAGGCCATGTGTTCCGTACCAAGAGTCCCCACACCTTCCCCAAGGGCGTCAGTGTCATTGCTCGCAACCAAGTGCGCCTGGCTGAGGTCTGGATGGATAACTACAAGGAGATTTTCTATCGGAGAAACATGCAGGCAGCAAAGATGGCCCAAGAGGTGAGAGGAAAGGGCGCTTGGGAGGTGTTTGGGTGAAGAGCAGTGTAGCATCCCAGACCCTCGTCAGGGACTTAATGGTAGAAATCCGCACGTCTCTACTACCTGGTGCCTCCCGTCACCCCTCAGACCCCGTGAGCTCAGGGAGGCCAGAGTTTGAAGGCTAGCACTGAGGACAGGAGCTTCTGTTACCCCCACCCCACCCCCCGGAGAGTCCTGGCATCTTTTAGGAGAGGAGGGAAAAAGATTTGAAGAACCTCTTCCAGGAGGAAGGGCTTTGCTCTGAGAGGGCTCAGAACTGAGGTCTGGGAGAAGACGGATAGGGAAAGCCTGGGAGATGGGGGAGGAAGGAGGCCAAGGCGGGGGGTCGGTTAGATGGGATAAGCCAGTAGCCCCAACAGGTGCTGACCAGGAATGAGCAGGAGACCCGTTCTAGGAGCAAGTGACCGCAGAACCTCCGGGCTACGTCAGCCATACAGGCAGGTCAGGCCCGGTGGAACTGACCCTTTGGGGGCTGGCTTCGTTGACAGAAATCCTTCGGGGACATTTCGGAACGCCTGAAGCTGAGGGAGCAGTTACACTGTCACAACTTTTCCTGGTTCCTGCACAACATCTATCCGGAGATGTTTGTTCCCGACCTGAAGCCCACCCTCTATGGAGCTGTAAGTCTTAACAACCAGCTTGCCCACCCATCATCACAGGAACCCCCAAGGGTAGTTCAGAACCACTCGCCCCACAAGGGATGGCACTCGCCCTACACCCCTTTGAAGGAAGACTGAAAGGCCACTGGGACTTCTAGAGATTAACCAAGACCTTGTAAGGGGGAAACAGCCCATAAGCAGTGGTTCTCAAACATCCACCTGCAGCAGAATCACCTGGAAGGCACGTTAAAACAGATTGCTGATTCAGTAGGACGGGAACGGGGCCTGAGAACTGACATTTCTAACAAGTCTTCAGGTGCTGCTGAGGGTCCGGGGATCACTCTCGGAGAATCATTGCTCATGAGGAAATTCCCACGCGCTGAGGGCTTCTCTGAGACCTGGCAGCCTGGGAGGTCCCCCAGCCTCTGGGCTCAGCACCTCCCCTTGCTGTTACCTCCAGGCCTCTAGGGTCATGAGCAGAGGAGAACCCCGACCATGCACATTTACACCAGTTGAGCCCCACACTGCAAACCCCAAAATTCCTAACTGTGTTATCCCGGTTCCCCTCTCTCTCACCGTTCTGCAGATCAGGAACCTCGGCATCAACCAGTGCCTGGACGTGGGGGAGAACAACCACGGGGGGAAGCCCCTCATCATGTACACCTGCCACGGCCTTGGCGGCAACCAGGTACCCGGCCCTACCACACCGGGCAGGCCCAAGAGAAGCCCACTTGTGAAACAACCCCTCTCTTTACAGGCCTCTTCTCCACTCAAAATAGCCCTTTCCTGGGGCACCAGGGTGGCTCAGTCGGTTCAGTGTCCGACTCTAGATTTCAGCTCAGGTCATGATCTCAGGGTCATAGGATCGTGTCCTACATCAGGCTCAGCTGGGAGTCTGCTTGAGTTTAAAACAAAAATAGCCGTTTCCTGAGGATTAGGGTCGGGAGACCCAGGGAGAGAAGGAGATAGCGCCCCTGCCCTCAGCTCCCAGTCTGAGTTGGAACATATGGCAGAGACAGACAAGGTCTGAGGCATGAGGTAGGGACATCCGGGAGCACTGGGCGTCGGTGATAGGTGCTAAAGAGGGGGCAGGAGGGCAGGATTGTTTATCAGGAAGACTTCCTAGAGGGTGCCAGGTGCCGAGTGAGGCTTTAGAGTAAGTATGGAAACTGTGAGCGCTTGCTTTCACCCACGCCCAGCTTTAATGCCTCCCCTGCCCAGAAACTGCTGCTCTGACTCTGTCACCCAGCAATGACCCCAAATAACAACCATCTACTGACGTGTCACAGTTACCTGGCATGCTGGGAATTTACCCCATGCCTTACAGTGCCCCGGCTCTTCCCCAAGGGCTAACTAGTGACCTCCCGGAACCCAGTCCCTCGGCCTGCCCCGAATGCCCAGTGTCTGGTAAGTACACTTGGAACAGAGCCGAAGCAAGGAAAGGAGTGGCGTGAGCCACTGCACAGGCTGCCAGCATATGCAGCCAAGACCAAGTCATCATCAAGCCATTTCCTATACCACCGGCCTACACGACCATTTTAGGTAGTACATCGGTGAACATTTGTTTGTTTTAAACAAAGAAACCAGCACATCAAGCACATGATTTCACAAATAACATGTAAAAACGAAGCTAAGTAAATTTTTTAATGATTTTAAAGAAAAAATATTAAGTAACTGTTATCCCAGTAAAACCTAGGTAGTGGCCAAAATCCCGAAGGTAGCACAGGAATTACTGATGTTTTGGCCCCCGCTCGCTTCCTTCCCCAGAAGGTCAGCTCTGGTTGGAGTCTTAGGGCAGTTGGCTCTGGAAGATAGTGGGCAAACTCTCCGCCTCCTCTTGTCTTGACTTCTAGTACTTTGAGTACACAACCCAGAGGGACCTTCGCCACAACATCTCAAAGCAGCTGTGTCTACATGCCAGTGCTGGCACCCTGGGCCTGAGGAGCTGTCACTTCACCGGCAAAAATAGCCAAGTCCCCAAGGATGAGGAATGGGAACTCACCCAGGTGAGTCAGCTGCCCGGAAAGCTCAGAATCCAGAACGTGCAGCCACAGCTGCCCCCCTCCTTATTTGCTGCATCTCCTGCCGTACGGTGGATCGAGACAGTGGAGGAAGTATGGAGAAAGTGGGCTTGGTGACAGAAAGGGTTCTCAGGATGTAAGTAACGTCTGGTGAGGTCTGGCTCTAGCCGATAGAAAGTCGAGATTGGGAGTTAATGGTCCATGGCCATCGCTGTCATGGCTCAAGGGTTTTTAGGCTGAACCCAAGTAGATGGAGGTGAAGATTCACGCGTGGTTCCTGCCTGCCCTCCGTGTGCCAGGTACAAAGCTGTGTACTCACACGCACCGAGTGTGGTTAATCCTTCAGAGGCTCTTCCCAAGCACGTGTCTAGATGAGCCAGTGGAAGCTCAGCAAGTTTGACCGGCCCTAGCCCCACCACTAGTTAGTGGCAGGCCTGAGATTCAGACCTAGATCATTCTGACTTAAAAGCCTGGGTTCTGGGGATCCCTGGGTGGCGCAGCGGTTTGGCGCCTGCCTTTGGCCCAGGGCCTGATCCTGGAGACCCGGGATCGAATCCCACATCAGGCTCCTGGTGCATGGAGCCTGCTTCTCCCTCTGCCTGTGTCTCTGCCTCTCTCTCTCTGTGTGTGTGACTATCATAAATAAATAAAAATTAAAAAAAAAAAAAAAGAAGCTTTAAAAAAAAAAAAAAAAGCCTGGGTTCTTTGTAGTGTACCACACTGCCTCAGGTTATGGAATGTAACTTCTACAGTGCTGGACCCAAACTAGCCCTACCCATGAGCCTCCACAGCCCACCCTACGCCAGTCTTCAGGCCCTGGCTTGGGGGAAAGGAGCCTAATGTTGGGGCCACAGGGAAAGGAAGAGTGTAAATATGATCGAAGGCAGAAAGTAGGGGTATACAACAGGGGCTCAGGCCTCTGAGCCTGGCCATCTGGAGGAGGGGCCCTTGAAAATACTAGCCCCATGGTCCTACCTTCCTCTATCCCAGCTGCTCTGGCTAAAGCCGGAAGTGGGAAATTGATACCGAATGCAGGGAACTCAGGAACCCATCCCATCAGGGTATCTGACACCCCAAGAAAAAAATTGAGGAGTGTTCTCTTTGTGTCTTGTTGCATTCCCTTTGCTTTTTACTTATTGCGCCCCATCTCATTGCCCCCTAGTAGCACCGTTGGCTATCTGAAGCCCAGGTTGATCTTTTGCTGTGTCATCTTTTAGGACCAGCTAATCAGGAACCGGGCATCCGGGACCTGCCTGACGTCTGAGGACAAAAAGCCAGCGATGGCCGCCTGCAACCCCAGGGACCCCCACCAGCACTGGGTCTTCAACTGACACCCCCGATCACCCCCGTGGGAGTTCCCGTGGGGAACCCAGCCTCTCAGGAAACAGGATTTGGGGGAAGCTGATGATTGAGAGCCTGATTACCAGCTTCTCCGTAGGCCTTAAAGATGGATTTCTAAACCCAGCAGATATCAAGGCAGGACCTTCCCGTTCCTTGCAACAACACAGGGCCCATTTTCCTTCTCCCGTGTTGGTGGAAGAACCCGTTAGAACTTGCGATACTTGGCCTAGCGCTTGCCTTCTGTCCTTGAGACAGACTTCCAGGCAGAGAAGGCAGCCTGGGCAGGGCCCAGGGCAGCAATGCTAAATTCAAGAAAAGTACCGCTGCGGCCAAGTCCTGAGTCCTCTGTCGTGTGGAGCACTCACAGAACCAGTGAAGTGGCACCTTCTAACGGAGACACTAGAGGTCTACAAGAGTCTCCCTGCTGATATTGCCCGATGTTGGTAGAGCCATTCGTTTACAGAAAGCACCCTGACAGGAGTCCTTTATCTTATTTCGCCTGCACAGTAAGCCTGGGAGCAAGACAGGGCGGGAACCCCCATGCCCACTGCATAGATAAGAAAGCAGAGGTAGAGATAAAGGGGCTTGTCTGTCCCACAGCTAGTGGATGGCGGGAGCCAACTGAGACTTGATTGCAAACACTGAGCCAGAGCTCCTTCTTCCATACCCCGAGAACACTAGACATCAGGCGTAAGCCTTCCTCTTTCCCACCATGCTGATCTCATCTGGCTGGTCTCCGTAGAGCCTAGAACAGTGGTGCCAGGCAGCCATGAGGCCGGCCTCGTTTGGGGATCGATCCTGGGGTGTTAGTGGAAAGCAAGCTCACGGAACCAGTGATTCTCAGGTCTAAGAACCCCCCCCCCCAAGCCTTTTTTCAATTCCCCGTACATAATGTAGATGAAAAGCCAAGTGGCAGTGAGTGAAGTTGTTGGTAGGTGAAGACCGTGCCCAAAAGCCCCAGAACTTCTAAAGGTCTGCGAGCAAACATCTGAAACTTGTTTTTATCCAACCCTATCATTTGCATATTGTGAAACCAAGGCCAGATAAGTAATTTGTCTGACACCGCACGGCAAGGTATTGGCAACCCGAGAGCAGAACCCGGATAAGGCTAACGAGAGCCCTGGGAGGTGTGAGGAAGCGGGGACGGTGTGTAGAATTGAGCGTGACTGCATAACCAGCCTTGATTGCTGTACCTGCATGAAGTCCCCACGTGGAGCGGACCCAACCTGCGTGTCAGCTCTTCTCCAAGCAAGTTGGACCCCACCACACATGGGCGCTTGGCCTGAACTAGAGAGCCCAGCTCCCTAGAGGAGAGTTCACATTCCTTCCAGAAGGCTCCAGACTTTCTAGCGGGCTGTCATCTTGGGCTTCACCACGTGAGGGTGCCATGGGATCACAGCTGCCTCTCCCTGCCCCCCCCCCCCCCCACTCAACACTGCAGGAGGTCTCCTAAATTCCCAAGAGCCTTCAGGACCCTATAGGGGAAGCAATCTGGGGTAGCCCAGTCAGAGGGAAAGGAGAGACTGGCCAGGATATGGCCACAGTGGAGAAAGGAAAAACTGGACCTAAGATCCCAATAAAAATAAAGGTTTTTATGGCATTGGGAAAGGAAACTCACCTTTGGTTCCTCCTCCCCCGTTGTCCCGTGGATGACCCATTGGAAAGTCAGTTGATTCAGGCTGTGTAGAGCCACACACATCTGAAAAGTTCTATCACATCACTGTCTCTTATCCCCAGACATCCTCTGGCACCCGATCTAGCCTGCATACTGTGTGTCAAGCCCATGTAGACATGAGATGTAAGATGAGACTTGCCCCGTGGAACCCATACTCCAGCTGGGGAAGCAGATGGAAGCAAGTCAGGACAAGCCTGGAGGTGTTCAGAGCTGTGCTAGGTGAGATGGAAAGAACAATTCCTTCCATCTAGGCGAACCCGGGAAGGTCTCACAAGGATGGTGACATTTAACCTTTGGCCTCAGGGATGAGTCCTTAGGTGGGATCTCACACAAGCACTGGACTAGAATGAGGAAAGTCACAGAGAGACAAAGCTGCAGGTGGCGCCAAGAAACCAAGGGAACATCAGGGCAGACAAGCAGTGGATGTGAAATTTAGAGGGTTGGGGCCACATTGTGACTTTCATGGGACCTAGGTCCCTTTGTCTTCACCAAAAAATTCTTAAATTGTGTTTTACAACTGCATTGGTATAAAGATGAATGTGATTCGTTTTATTTCTTCTGATTTTTTTAAAAAACTAAATCTGTGGGTCCTAGGCACTGTGCCTGCTGTGCCTGCTGCGCTACTGGTTACGTCTATCCTGTAGAACAGCGGGTTGGGGCCCAGTTGAGAAGGCTTTGAAGGCCGTGCTAATACAGTAAACCATAGGGAGCCGTGGTTCCTGACTCCAATCCTAGCCCTCCTCTTGGTTGCACTAAACATCCAAACACTTAATCAGGTGTTGGTTGTTTGCCTTTTATCCCAATATCCCTCACACTCTCTATGGCATCGCCCAACAGCCCTCCAGCCCAGTCTTAGGATATAGGCCCAACCAATGTGCTCTGTTGTGGTGCCAAGTTTCTTCACCCCTAACACAAAAACACCATAACCTCTCCAGGGGGCAGTCAGCTAAGAGTAACCCACAGGGAGTGAGAGGTGCAGCAGAAGAAAGAGAAAAAAGCAAACACCACACCTAGAGACTCGGCCCAGGTTTGGGGGTGGGAGACGGGAAGGTAGGTGGTCAAGAAGAGGGCAAGGGCTCTGATGGGGTGGTATAAGGCTCCATAATCTCCCCTCAGCTGAGGCTGGGCTCGCCCTAACCCAAGATCTACATTCTTCCTTAAAAATCACCCTCTGGAAAAAAAAAAAAAAAAGAAGTCACCCCACTGAGCATTCTCAGAGTTAACCTAAAACCTTAAAAACCTTGACACTAGCCCTGTGCTACTATCTCCTGGCCCCAGAAAACCCTCCCCTTAGCGATGAGTGGCTGGTCCCTCTTTGGGATCTATTTCCCACTTGATGAGTATTGGCGCCATTGCCAAAAATAGCTAAATATCCCAGAAGATTTTTTAACTTATTTTTTTATTTTTTTAAAAGATTTTATTTATTCATTCATGAGAGACACAGAGAGGCAGAGACAGAGACAGAGGGAGAAGCAGGCTCCTCACAGTGAGCCTGATGTGGGACTCGATCCCGGGACTCCAGGATCACGCCCTGAGCCGAAGGCAGACGCTCAACCACTGAGCCACCCAGGCGTCCCAATATTCTTATTTTAATTACAAAAGTAATGCTGTAGAAAAGCCAAATAATACAGAAAATTAAGAGTTTCAAAAGTGAAATCGATCTTTACAACGCCTCCATACCGATTGGTTCACTCTGGAAGTAATAACTTCTGTATATAAACCCTTCCATCCCCCTTTTCTACGAATATACAATTATACATACACCCAGGACCATATCATTTGCAATTTGATGTCCCCACTTACTCTCAAGGACATCTTTTCACGTCAGTTCCTTTAAGTCTAACTCATTTTTTAAAAGTTGGAGAGTATTCCATAATACAGCTAAATCCAATTTTTTTCACCTTCCCCTGCTGATAAATACGTGGGCTTTTCCCAATTTTGTGACAACTTGGTGACAAACTACATAATCCACATCCTTGTGCATTTATTTTTGTGCCTGTGTTCATTGCAGAAGGGTGCATTCCTAGAATTAGAATTGCTTGGTCAGAAGAAACGCAGTGCCTCGAAATTTAAACCAAACCCCCACAATGTCTAACCCTAAGGGTGAGAATAGAAGAGTCTGAGCAGCACGGGAGCCGAGGCCCACGTGCAGGCTAGGTGTGGCTGTCAGGGCCTTAGGTGTCGTCCTAAGGAGTTTGGTTTTTATGTAAATACAGATTGGACTCCTCCTAGCGAGGCCAAAGGTGCAGAGGTTGATAGACATTGACCCTGCCCTTAGAGGCTCACTTTGGAGTATATGATAGGGAGGGGTAACCTTTAGGCGGCCCTAAACCCTCCCTTGGGCTCCTTGTCCTAGGGCCAGAGCTGTCTCCTTAAGGCCAGAGCAGGCAGGAAGGGGGGAGGGAAGGATGACAAAAGAGGCCCTGGCTCCCCAGCCAAGCTCAGCCCTCTTCCCCATCTACTTCTGTTAGAAAGGTGGGAGTTGGACTGAAAAGACCCCCCCCACCCCGCCCCAGGGGACCTGAGCCCCATCGTGGGATCGCTCCGGGACAGTGCAGACTCCTTCCAACAGCCTTTTCCAGCCTCTCCAGCATCTGCAGGCACAGAACTTGAATTCTGGAAAGTATCTAGGCCCCAGAGGCCCCCAGGGGAACCAGGTGACTTTCCTGCCTCCCTCCAGGTTTCCTGACTTCTCTCCGCCTAAATCACAGCTTCATTCATGGGCCTGTCTCCGGGTCCTCTGCCCACCTGCCCGTCCCTCCTTCCTCCTCTTCTGACCTTCCCTCTTCTGCAGGACATGAGTCCCCCTGGGCTTCCAAGTTCACAGCCCTTAGACTATCCCTCTCCTGGGAGCTCCCCCACCTCACCCACCTCACATTCTCCCTCTCTGGGAGCTGTTCTTGGCTCTCCAGCTGAGCCTCCCCAAGCCTGTTTCTTAGTACCTCCCTCCACCAGGATTCTCTCCACCCTATCACTTGGCTTTGTCCCCTGCATTTACACCTCTGTCTGCGTCCTGGGGGCATGTCCCACCTCCCTGCTTGCTAAACACTCTTCCCCGCCCCACACACCTACCCCTTGCTTCCACCTCCTAGAGCTCGGAATGTACCTCTGCACTTAGAGTGTCCCTGGGGACAGTAAGGCAGTGACAGTCCTCAAGGGAAGCACCTGAGGGAAAGGCCAGTCCTGGTCCCCCCTCTGATTTCTTTTTTTTTTTTAAGATTTTATTTATTCATGTGAGAGAGAGAGAGAGAGAGAGGCAGAGACACAGGCAGAGGGAGAAGCAGGATGCGGGACTCGATCCCAAGACCCAAGACGCTCAACCGCTGAGCCACCCCGGCGCCCTCCCTTCTGATTTCTGAAAAAGAGTTTATTGGATGCTTTTCAACTGAAAGCAGATGATTAATTCAGCCCTAACCTGACCTTGTTCTGTCTTTGAACAACAGACAAATTAGTTTACTTGAAAATAAATCTTTTCATTTGTATTTCCATGTCACCTGTGATTTTCCCGCCTTCCATCCGCAGCCCTGCCAGCTGGCAGCAAGGAGGTCAGCAAAGCTGCTGATAAGAGGAATATAAAGAGGGCTTGGTTCATGGCAATTCATGGCGAGGGGGCAGTGGTCTACTCAGCTGGCAACATGCTCCGCTTCCTGGTGTTCAGCACCCTGGTCCTTTATGGTAAGTGGGTCATCGGCCTGAGTTCTTTAAGGAGGAGCATTTGGACAGGAGGGTCAAAGCTCTCCTTAGACCCAGGCCTGTTCCCTGTCCCAGGGCAGGATGGATCACTCGCCAAAACCTTATCCTCCTGGAGCCCATGATAGGGACAGTCGGGGCGACTCTTCGTGCAGGACCCCCTGGTTGGCAGGACTTGGGTCATAGGGCAGAGGAGCCTCTTTCACGGGGCCTGGGCTTTCTCACCACCCTCAGTGACAGGAAGACATGCTCAGCAGGTGCCTGAGCGGGATGCGCACTGCTGTCCCTGCCCCTGGAGAACCCGGCCAAGGCCCTGGATGTGTGGGTGGAGGAGGAGGGGGGAGGTCGCCTCGGGCCGTGGGATGACCCCTGAGCAAGGCTGAGGCCCCCAGGAGCCCCTGTGGGATGGGTCCCTTTATAGCACGCTGGACTGCAGAGGACCCCGGGGAGGGCTGAAGTCACGCGGACTCCCCTGTTTTCCAAAGGGGCTCTCATAACTCTCAGCTGGGCCCCTCATTTGCTAGGGAGGAACGTGAATTTGCAGACAAAGCAAACTGCCACCCTGCCCCCCACCCTGAGCTGACCCCATGCTTAGTCATCACTCACTTTTCTTCTGCCCCACAAAGGACACAGCACCCAGGACGTTCCAGAAACCAATGCCCGGGTAGTTGGAGGGACTGAGGCCCCGAGGAACTCCTGGCCCTCTCAGGTGGGTGTCCTTCCCAGCTCCAGACTCCTAGCAGGGCCGTGTCGCCTGTGTGCTGGGCTGCACGACACGATGCGCGCCTGTGTCCGTCCTTACCAACAAGAAGCTCTCCGACTGTCCGGATTCTAGATTTAAAAGACGAACGGGACCAGGCTTAGGTGGCAAAGGCATGCAAAAGGTTTGCAGGAGGCGATGTGAACACCAACCGCACTCATTGTCCCAGGCACGTGCGCAAACACAAACCACGTTTACGTTCGCAGAGACACCACTTGCGCCACACTAGCAGGACTGAGCGCCGGACCCACACCTCAGACCCCCCCACACCCACACACACCACTCCACACCGTGAGCCTCGGCCTTCGAGCACACCCCCAAGTAGAGCATGTCGCTTCTTTGGTTGCCTATTCAGAGTTTCTACTTTTGCAACAGGGCAGCCAGGCTGTGATTTAAGCAATTCTAAGGGTGTAAAACTGGCACATGAACCGGGGAATGGTCACCCAACTCAGAGGGGTCGCTACAATGAGAATGAAATGGCATTCACAAACGCTTGCACCCCAGTTTTCAGAGGCAGAGCTATTGTGGAATAGGAGGTGCTGAAGAAGCTGCGAGCTGATGAGAATGGATATTCCAGGGGTAGTTCGGACTGTGCCCTAAAGTCGGGGGACAGGGTGTGTCTTAAAGACCTCGGAAGGGGAGCTCAGGAGGCCTAAGCCTGTGGGCGTGGGTGACGGAGCCACCGATGGCCACGTCTCCACGGCAGACATCCCCGCCAGGGCAGCGCTCCTTCCTGCCGCCCCAGGCCCAGCTGCCAGCCCTCCTCGCCACCACTCCCGGAGCCACTAGCAACCACTCAGTACCAACTGACAGGTCGGATGAAACCCATGGGCCACCTCTAGCCCACGGAGCTGGAGACTGTTCTGAAGGAGGGCAGGGAGTGAAGTGTAACAGGTAGTGTGGGGCAAAGCCTTTTTTAAGAAACACCAGCCTCTCTCTCTCTTCTCTCCTCCCCTTCTAGATTTCCCTCCAGTACCTGTCCGGGGGCAAATGGTATCACACCTGCGGAGGGACCCTCCTCAGACAGAACTGGGTGATGACAGCTGCTCACTGCGTGGACAGGTGGGAAAAACAAAAAGCAGCTTTGCTGAGCCTGGAAGGGGGGACGTCTGGCCCTTCTGGAGGGATATGTAGCTCTGAGCACGTGGGGCAGGACTTTGAGCACTGGGGGGCCTGGGGGAGGTAGCAGAATATAATGAAAAGTAGAGATTTGGGCAGCAGGCAAGCTGAGGTTCAAATCCCATCCTACCTTCTTCTACCTTAGTGACCTTGGACGAGTTTCTTAGCTTCTCTAGGCCCTCACTCTCTTCTTTCTAACGCGGGGTAGTAACACCTACTTCGTACAGTTACCGCGAGGATTTCTGACCAGGCGAATGTTTCAGTGGCTGGTCAATGACTGGCTGGTAACCATCTCTTTCATGGTCTTGAACAATCGTTCTCAAATCTGAGCATGAACCAGTATCACCCGCAAGGCACAGGGTCCTTGCTGGGTCCTGGGCAGCAGAGCTTCGCACGGGTAGGTTCAGGTTGAGGCCTGGTCATCTACATTCTGCAACAAGCTTCCAGGTCACGCCGCTGCTGCTGGCCCAGGGCTCAAGCTTTAAGAACTACTGGTTTATAACCTCCCTCCACATCCCTCCGTGGGCTGAGAGCAGTTATTTCACTTTCGCTCACCACACCTCCCCCAGGTCACGACATATTCAGTCTATGATGTTCCGCTTAATAAACTGGGCAATGAGGTCGATGGCAGTTTTTGTCACCCTCGCTTGTGAATAAATTGGAGGATGAGAGGGCCTGTGACCTCCTCCCCTTCCAGGCTCTTTGGTCTGCTCTCTGCCCAGGCCGGAGAAGAAGGCTCCCCATCCTGCAGACAAGACCTGAGATGGTTTCCCAGCTTTCCCCTAGGGGGAAAGACCCCCTGAGTCATCCAGGATTTCCTTTTCTCCCGTCACTCCAGACCAATGACCTTCCGCGTGGTGGTTGGAGAGCACAACCTGAGCCAGAACGACGGCACCGAGCAGTCCGCGAGTGTGCAGAAGATTGTGGTGCATCCGTACTGGAACAGCAATGACGTGTCTGCCGGGTAGGCCAAGGCTGGGCTGGCCTTGGGCGGGGAGGGAGAGGGAGAGGGACTGACTGGCCGCCAACACGGCCTTGGCGTCCCTCGTGTTCATTCAGAAGGCCTCGGAGAATTCAGATTTGGGGAGGCTTGAGAATTTTTGAAGGTCCGAGGGATTTGTTTCATCTAGGCTGGCCTGCATGATCTGGGTTACCTGGAGCTCCTCCTCTGCAGAGTTGGGTGTTTCCGTGTGTGCTGCTGTTTATTATGCGTCTTACGGAGTAGAGCACGCCAGCAAAAATAAGTTTCTAAAAATTAATCTTTTTTTTTTTTTTAATTTATTTATGATAGTCACAGAGAGAGAGAGAGGCAGAGACACAGGCAGAGGGAGAAGCAGGCTCCATGCACCGGGAGCCCGACATGGGATTCGATCCCGGGTCTCCAGGATCGTGCTCTGGGCCAAAGGCAGGCACCAAACCGCTGCGCCACCCAGGGATCCCTCTAAAAATTAATCTTATACGAGAAAACTGCAAGACTGTGCTGTACGCCTTTGAAAAAGAAAGGTGTTAAAGGAAAGGAAAGGTAGTTAAAATCATGGTTGATTCTCTAGAGTGTGGGGGCGGGGGGGGTCCAAGTGACTGGGATATTTCTGCAGAGCTTTCCGACCACGCAGCATTTTACATCTTTCTTCTCTGAGAATTCTTCTCTACTACCAAGATCTTGCCACTCTGCTCTTTTCTGGCTCCCACCCCCAATAACTGGAAGATGTAAGCTCCCCTCCCCTGGGTGGCAAAGGTCACGGCAAAACTGCAATACCAAGACCTCACCAGCAGGCGCTGCTGCTAAACAAGGAATGCCCTACTACCCAACTCAAGTTGGAGCCCCCGCGAGTGCCACCCCTCCTCCTGCAAAGTCATGAATGTTGGGGGTTTTTTTTAGTAATTTTTTCTTCTTTTCTTTTTTCTTTCCTTTAAAGATTGACTTCTTTATTTTATTTTTTATTTTTTTAAGATTTTATTTATTTATTCCTGAGACACAGAGAGAGAGAGAGAGAGAGAGAGGCAGAGACACAGGCAGAGGGAGAAGCAGGCTCCAAGCAGGGAGCCGGATGCGGATGCGGGACTCCATCCCGGGACCCCAGGATTACACCCTGAGCCGAAGGCAGACGCTCTGACCACTGAGCCACCCAGGCGCCCCAACTTATTTGTTTTAGAGAGAGAGCATGAGTAGGGGGAAAGAGAGGAAGAGAAAGTCTGGCAAGTGCCCCCCTCCGTAATCCTGAGGTCATGACCTGAGCCAAAATCAAGAGTCGGAGGCTCCACTGCCTGAGCCACCCAGGCGCCCTGAAAGCGGTTAGTTCTAATGCTGCGGGGTCACGAAGGCTCAGTGAGGGCCTGCCCCTAGGCTGACCTGTAGGAAGGTCTGAGCTGGCTCCTTTCCTCCCACAGCTATGACATTGCCCTGCTGCGCCTGGCCCAGAAAGTTACCCTCAACAGCTATGTCCAGCTGGGTGTCCTGCCGCAGGAGGGAGCCATCCTGGCCAACAACAGTCCCTGCTACATCACAGGCTGGGGCCGGACCAAGAGTAAGTCACCTACACTGGCACCATCCACGGCTGGGATCTTGAGTAGGCAGCTGAGCTTCCGGGGCACACTCTTCTGTGGTCCTAGGTGTTCATAGCCAGAAACAAGGAACCAGAGATAAAACAACTGGTGCGTGAAGTGAAGCCAAGTACGGGCCATGGAATGGTCAAGTTGGAGTCATAGACTCATAACTAAAAAACAACCAAAAAGAAAAAAGAAAAACAACCAAAAAAACCACAAAAAAAACAAAAAACAAACCCAAAAACCTTACCTCAGATAATATTTTGTACTCGCTTGTTATTTTATTTTAAAAGATTTATTTATTTATTTGAGAAAGAGAGAGCGAGCAAGCGTGACAGGGAGGGCAGAAGGAGAAGGAAAGAATCTCAAGCAGGCTCCGTGCCGACCGTGGAGCCCCACAGGGGACTCGATGTTACGACCCTGAGATCACGACCTGAGATGAAATGAAGAGTCGGGTGCTTAACTGACTGAGCCACCCAGGCACTCCCGCCTGTCATTTTGTACATAAGGAAGCTAAGGCCCAACAAAATTAAGGGCCTTGTGTAAGATCATGTTGACCAGTTAGTAGCTAGTTAGCTGGGGCCAGGCCCCACGCGTCCTGGCTCCCACTTTGGTGGTCATGCCACCATCATGCTACCTCCATAGAGAGTCGCTGGGCTGTGGG
Organism: Nyctereutes procyonoides; assembly: GCF_905146905.1. NCBI lineage: Eukaryota > Metazoa > Chordata > Mammalia > Carnivora > Canidae > Nyctereutes > Nyctereutes procyonoides. The sequence goes on along the minus strand of NW_026575124.1, from coordinate 2,501,016 downwards.
TTGGAGTGAAGGAACCAGAGGCAGCCGTAGGTCCAGAGAAATGAAGGCAGAAGTGGCCTCAGCCCTCTTCTGATCATCATGGGAAGATTTCTGGTAGGGAATGCCATCCAGACAACACGGAAAGGTAGGAGGGCTATGAGCAGAGATGGCTAAGTCAGCCCAACACAGAAGCCTGTGGGCCAGGAGGCAGTACTGGGGCTCTGGAGGTGAGGCCAGGCCTTGCCGTGAGCAGCCAGTCTACTGGGAAAACCTGGAGCTGAGAGAGAGACACCCCTCCAACGCAGCTCCTCTCAGTTCACTTAAGGTTATAATGGCTCAACCTCCTGACCTGTAACAGGAAAGGGCTGTTGTAAGGATACAAAGAAATAATTCGTGTTTCAAAGGCTTTGGAAAGTCCAAAGAGCCAAATAAAGGAAAACTGCACCGAACTCTTATGACATGAAAATAAGGGTGTGCAGTCCCAGGTCGGCTTCGTGCGGTTCGCAGTGTAAGGTGAAGGCGGGAGAGTTATCAACAAATAAGACCATTAGAGTTGCTTTAACAACATTTTTTTTTTTAAAGCAGGAGTAGGAGATTAGAGCTTGGTGGTTTGGAGCTTGGGAACAGTGATAGGGGATGACCCCTGAAGGAAGAGGCCTGTAGCTTCCATATAAAGAGGGGGAAGGGGGGGATCTGTGGCACACAATGGGCAGAGACAGGAGCTTTCATCAGAGCTTGGGAAGGTTTGGCAGGTTGTGGAAGGTTTCTCCCCTGGAGAGCATCTGGGCCTGACCTCCAACTCTGTGTGTCCTGTTCAGCCAATGGGCAGCTGGCCCAGGCTCTGCAGCAGGCGTACCTGCCCACCGTGGACTACGCCATCTGCTCCAGCTCCTCCTACTGGGGCTCCACCGTGAAGAAATCCATGGTGTGCGCTGGAGGAGACGGAATTCGCTCTGGATGCCAGGTGAACGCACGCGGGAAGGGGCAGAAATCCCACCCGAGGTCCTTCCCCCTCTGCCTCCCACCCCCCACCTTTTCCTCACTCCCTTTTCCACACCTACGCCCACCCCCATGCACAGACTTGACTTTCTACTCTGGGGTCTGGGTGAGAATGAGTCTGTGCCAGTAACTCTCTACTCACAGCATCTCAAAGTTGAAAGGAACCCTAAACTTCATCCTGCCCATGTCCTGACCTCAAAAGCTTGTGTGTGGCCCCACACTGGTGTGTTGATGTATGTGCGTGTTCTTTAGAAGCTGTTAGCCACCTAGGCCTTTCACGGCCCAGAGTGGTGGTTGTAATTGTGTAAAAGAAGCTCTCCTCCCATCAACCTCAGCTTTTCTTGTAGCTCCTCCACCACTACCCCTTTACCTCAGTAGCATTTCCAGGCGTATATACAGGTGACTATGGCAGGGGAAAGAACAGAGAATAGTGTTACATCATTTATATGTATGATAAACAGAACCTTCTTCCATTTAGACGAGAGCAATCAGCAATATACCACCTTACAGATTTCTTAATACAATTCAACAGATGTTCTCGATTACCTACTAAAGGCACTGTGCTAAGTGTTAGGGATACAAAGATGACTCAAACCAAGTGTTTAGTGGAAGAATGGCAGGAGCAGACATATGATAGGATATTATTATACAACGTGGGAAAGTGTTATTAAAAAAATATGCATAGGGCAATATAGGAACCTAAAACATAGGCACTTACCTGTATCTCTCATGGTCAGAAGACTTGCCTTCCCCAAGAAAGCAGAGTCTGTAGTGAGTCCTGATGGTTAAATAGGAGAATCCAGGCAAAAAGGAGAAAAGCTATTCAGAGAGAACAACATGAATGAGGGCATGGGCCAAGAAACCATCTAGAACACTTTGAGAATTGCAGGGCATTCCCTACAGCTAGAGCAGAGGTCAGAGCCCAGAAACCCCCAAATCCAGTTTGCTGCCTGTTTCTCTATAGCCTATGAGCTAAGATTTTTTTCAAGATTTATTTATTTATTTATTCATGATGGGGGGGGCAGAGGGAGAAGCAGGCTCCATGCAGGGAGCCTGACGCAGGACTCGATTCCGGGACTCCAGGACTGTGCCCTGGGTCAAAGGCAGGCGCTAAACCACTGAGCCACCCAGGGATCCCCTAAGAATGGTTTTTATACCTTATTTTTTTAAGATTTTTTAAAGATTTATTTATTTTGAGAGAGAGAGATCATACAAGAAGGAGAGGCAGAGAGAGAGAGGGAAAGAGAATCTCAAGCAAACTCTGCACTTAGTGAGGAGCCCAATGCCGGGCCTGATACCACCCTGAGATTACAACCTGAGTCGAAACCAAGAGTCTGCTGCTTAACCAACTCTGCCACCCAGGTGCCCTCGTTTTTACATTTTTAAATGGTTGAGAATAAGTTTTAAAAGAATGATGTCATGACACGTGAAAAATTTAAATTCCAAGGTTCATTAAAAAACGTTTAATTGGAGGGGCACTTGGGTGGCTCAGATGGTTAAGAGTCTGTCTTCAGCTCAGGTCATGATCCCAGCATCCTGGGATTGAGCCCAGTGTCTTCGGGCTCCCAGCTCAGCAGGGAGCCTACTTCTCCCTCTCCCTCTCCCTGCCACTCCCATGCTTGTGCTCTCTCTCAAATAAATAAATAAAATCTCTTTTAAAAACACATGTAATTGGAATAAGTACAGTCATACTTGCTTATTTATGTATTGTTTATGGCTACTTTCAGAGCTTGGGAAGGTTGAATAGTTGTGACAGAGACTCTATAGCCTGAAAAATCTAAAATATTTACCATTTGGCCCTTTATAGAAAAAGTATGCTGATCCTAGGCGAGAATATAAACTATTACCGTACCAGGGGATGTCAGGAGATGATGCTAGAGGCAAGCAGGAGTCTCTTGACTTAGAGCCTCAAGTGCCATGTGCAGGGGAAGAAAAATTTTCCCTTCTTCATTTCTAGGTTCTTTGGCCCATCTAATAATTAAATTGACGTAAGACAGATTAACAGGAGAAAAATTTAATTTCATTTGTGCAGAAGCTCATAAAAATATGAGACTCAAAGACAAAGACCTTTTAGACAAAGAAATAATAAATGTATGAAGAATTGACAGGACAAAGAAGTTTGGGCTTGGGGTAAATTAGTGAAGAAGCTACAGGGTAAAGTAACAGAGTGTGTTATAAGCCCTAAATTCCCATCTCTAGCGATAAGGATGTCTCCTTACCTCCTGGCACATGGCAAATTTATTTTCTGCTTTCAGAGGAACAAAGTAGGGGTTTTTTAAAGATTTTTTATTTATTTATTCATGAGAGACACACAGAGAGAGGCAGAGACACTGGCAGAGGGAGAAGCAGGCTCCACACAGGGAGCCTGATGTGGGACTCGATCCCGGGACTCCAGGACCACGACCTGGGCTGAAGGCAGGCGCTAAACCGCTGAGCCACCCAGGGATCCCCAAAGTAGGTTTAAAATGTCCTTCTTACACTGTCTATTCTTCAGTAACTTTTTTATTTTTTTAAATTATGTCTCTTGGGTTTGTTTTTTGTTTTTTTTTTTTTTTAAGATTTTATTTGTTTATTTGACAGAGAAAGAGCACAAGCAGGGGGAGTGGCAGGTAGAGGCAGATGCAGGCTCCCTGCTGAATAGGGGCTCGATCCCAGGACCCTGGGATCATGACCTGAGCCAAAGGCAGAGGCTTCCCTGACTGAGCCACCCAGGTGCCCCTTAAGTAACTTTAATTCAAAATAGTCAATATCCCAAAGTGGCATATTTGGGGGCAGCCTGCACTGGACCTCCATCATAGCTTAGGGGCATGAACTTTATCTCTTCGGCACTGGGAAACCATTGATGAGTTATGAACAGGAGAATGGCATGATCAGATTTGCCTTTTAGAAGCCTTGTCTGATGACAAGTACGCATGTCTTTGAAGAGGGTAAGGTTGGCCGAGGGACAGATTAGGAGACCACTGTAATCCTCTAGGCAATAGATTTGAGGACTTGAACTAGGGTAGTAGAGAAGAGGAAAAAGAAGGAGGATCTGGAGTGACTTTTAGGCATCTGGTTTAGGTGATTTGGGGAGGGGTTTGCTGCCTTCAATGAGAGAAGGTTTATAGGACTTGGGAGAGAAGGTGATGAGTTTGGTTCTGAACAAATCGAGTCTGAAATCCCGGGGGGATATTCAGCTAAGTTGCCCAGTAAGCAACTCGATATAAGAAGTCGAGCTCGGGGGGACCCCTGGGTGGCGCAACGGTTTGGCGCCTGCCTTTGGCCCAGGGCGCGATCCTGGAGACCCGGGATCGAATCCCACGTCAGGCTCCCGGTGCATGGAGCCTGCTTCTCTCTCTGCCTCTCTCTCTCTGTGTGTGTGTGTGTGTGTGTGTGTGTGTGTGTGTGTGACTATCATAAATAAATAAAAATTAAAAAAAATAATTAAAAAAAAAAAGAAGTCGAGCTCAGGGAGAGAGCCGGGCTCCATATACAGCGGAAGATTTCCACCCCTGACTCTCCACCCACCCCCATCCCACTGGCGAAAAGTTGTAGAATGAGAAAAGAACGGGGAGTTGAGGAAAGAACTGTGATAACAGGAATACTTGAGTGCTTCAAGGATTGGTGGAGGACAAAGAACCTGTAAGACTTAAGAAGGGATTCGAGAGAATAAGGGTTTTCTAGAATCTCAGGGAACACGGTGTGTCATACAGTGCATCAAGGAGCCACGGTAGGCAACTAGACGTGCCTACCGGACAGCTGGTGGGTCACTGCAAGACTGTGTCAGTAGAGAAGAGGAGGGAGGGCAGCCCTGGTGGCTCAGTGGGTTTAGCACCACCTTCAGCCCAGGTTGTGACCCTGGAGACCCGGGATGGAGTCCCACATCAGGCTCCCTGCATGCAGCCTGCTTCTCCCTCTGCCTGTGTCTCTGCATCTCTCTCTCTGTGTGTGTGTCTCTATAAATAAATAAAATGTTAAAAAAAAAAAGAGAGAGAAGAGGAGGGAGAAGCTTTATTGAAGGTGAATGAAGAGACAATGAGAAACATAGTAAGGAATGGAGAATGCTCTTCCAAGAATCTTGGATGAAGGAAAGGGACACACGCACAAAACAGTCTGGTAGCGTTAAGGAGGATGACAGGTCATGGAGGAGGTGAATGCAGTAGGTTAAAACTGAGTATGTTAACAGGCAGAGAAGAAAAGATGTGTAGAGCCAGAGAGAGGAAATAGTGGATGGACAAGACCCCAGAGGAGGAGGAGAGGTGGAAACAAGAGCACAGGTGAAGCTGGCACAGGACGAGGGACACCAGAATGTGCGTGGCTATGAGAGTGTGTGGGCTGGTGGCTGGAGGATGGCAGGTGTTCCGCATTTTTTTCTATTTGCTTCTAACCTAGGCGTCAGTTTGCTGAAAATGAAGGAACAAGGGTTGTAGGAGTCTGGATTAATTAAAGTGAGTGGGACAATGATTGGCCTCCAAGGTGTTACTGATAGAGGAGGTTGGAGACCACGCAAATGACTAAGTGAATATAGGATTCGCTCGGTTTTTTAAAAAGATTTTATTCATTTATTTGAAAGAGAGTGAGTGAGAGAGAGTAAGCACAAGTGGAGGAAGGGCAGAGGGAAGAGCAGACTTGGGGGGGGGCTCAATCCCAGGACCCTGAGATCACGACTTGAGCAGACGCACAACCACTGAGCTACCCAGGTGCCCCTGTGTTTCTTTTCAGTTCAATTAGCAGAAGACATTAGTATTATATATAATTTAATTACCTTCCATTCCTCTTGCCCAGGAATCCTCTCAGACCCCTATTAGTATTTGGGTGGAAGAGGGGCACCTGGGTGGTGCAATCACTTGGGCGACCGGCCCTTGGTTTAGGTTCAGATCGTGATCACGTAGTTTTGATCTTGAGGTCACCAGGTCGAGCCCCGTGTGGGACTCTGAGTCCACTTGAAATTCTCTCTCTCCCTCTGCCACTTGTACTCTCTCTTTCTCTCTGAAATGAGTAAGTAAATCTTAAAAAAAAAAAAAAAAAAAAAACTTGTTTCTCCTTTAAAAAAAATCCCCCACTTTTGATCATCAGATCCTCAGCCTAATTGAGAGGTATGGTCAAAATGTAAGGCATTAGTGCCACTCTCAGCTACTGCTCTGCAGTTGTCACAGATTTTTGTGAAATTTTGTGTTGTGCAGTATTCAGAGGTCATGATGGTTCTTTGCTTGGCCTCCGTGCTGTTCACAGGCCACATGACTTCGGGTTCACAACCTTTAAGTTGCTCATTCTCTTCATTCCTTTTTTTGGTGCCCCCGCTTTGGGGAGAGCATTTGCTTCGTGGTTAATGGCTGTGAACATGCATTTGAAGCTTTTGAGAGGATAACAATGGACCAGGGAGACTCTTATGATTACTATTAGCAGGATTAACCCTATAATGGAGTCTTTCTTTGACTTATGTGATTTTGATCCATTTGGGTGTTGAGGACCCCATTGTAGTAGGAGTTACCCTTTTAAGCCAAGTGGCTTGCTCAGTGATCTTACATAACTGAGTTTCAACTCCTCCAGAAGTGGATCTGGAGGAGGATTATCTGGAGTGGATTATTCCAGGTGGATCAAGTGGTATTGGCCACAACACAGACATCCCCTCACTCAGCTAAAGATAATTAAGGACTATCCAATCATAGAGAACAACTTTTGCCAGAGAGTCTAAGGGTCTTTGTTGGGCAGCTATTGTCTTGGCAACAGATTCTACAATATCTTCAAGAGTTACAGAGGTTTCTGATCATATTCTGATGTACATTTACTCTACTCCTAACCAGGAAAGTGTGGCCCTGCCAAAGGAAGTGAATCCTGAGTCATGAATGATTCCTTTCTAACTCGATGATTCCCTCCTAACTCAATTCTTCCTCTAACTCGATGATGTAAATCCAGGGGAGTTGTACAGTGAAGTGTCTCCGTTCATTTGCAGAAAGCTGGAGGCAGACTTGGATAACCTAAAAGGCACTCCCTGGCTGTGTGCCAGCTATCCTGTCCTCTGTAGGCCCAAGGAGAGTGATAACCACCATAGACAAAGATAAACCATCTCAGGACACAAACCACTTCTCAATAAGGTGGCACTGTCAGTGGATTCATTCTCAGGGATTGTTACATTTGCCCATTCAAGCCAGGGGTCAGTTAGATCTTCTCTTAGCCTGAAATAGAAAGTTGTTCTAAGTTCCAGAGGTTACCCCCACACACACACCTTAGCCATGGCCCAGGAAATGTGGATGATGGTATTCTCTTTCCAGCACCAGAGTAAAGGAAAGGGCAGGCTTCATATTTAGCTGAAGTATGAAGTCTCTCTCTCTCTCTTTTTTTAAATTTTGATTTATTTATGATAGGCACACAGTGAGAGAGAGAGAGGCAGAGACACAGGCAGAGGGAGAAGCAGGCTCCATGCACTAGGAGCCCGACGTGGGACTCGATCCCGGGTCTCCAGGATTGTGCCCTGGGCCAAAGGCAGGTGCTAAACCGCTGCACCACCCAGGGATCCCTCTCTCTCTCTCTCTTTTTTTTTTTTTTAAGATTTTATTTATTTATTCATGAGAGAGAGAGAGAGAGAGAGAGGCAGAGACACAGGCAGAGAGAGCAGCAGGCTCATGCAGGGAGCCTGACGTGGGATTTGATCCCGGGATCACGCCCCTAGCTGAAGGCAGGCACTTAACCACTGAGCCACCCAGGGATCCTGAAGTATGAAGTCTTGATCTGGCCTATGGGGAAGAAGCAGTCTACCTGGATGTCTGCTACTTCTCTCCCTAGTCACTTTGATTGGGAAGTCTGTGACACTTGTGTGGGACCAGATGTCAGATGGAGCCTTCTCCCGCTATGAGATCCAAGGTTTAAGTCCCTGGAGTCTGGCTGCCATCTGGGTGGTGAGGAGGACGTGGTGTAGTCCCTTCCAAGGAGATTCAAGGGCAGTCTTTTTTCTTAGTGATTCCAAATCAGAAGGGCGAGAAAAAAATTAGAAGTGGTAGTTTCAATATTTTGAAATTGAAATCACAGGGGCACCTGGGTGGGTGGCTCAGTTGGTTGAGCATCTACCTTCGGCTTGGGTCATGATCTCGAAGTCTTGGGATCAAGCCCCACAGGGGGCTCCCTGCTTGGCGGGGAGTCTGCTTCTCCCTCTCCCTCTGCCCCTCTTCCCTGCTCATGCCTCTCTCTCTCTCAAATAAATAAATCTTTTTAAAATTAAAAAAAAAGAAATTGAAATCACAGTCAGATTTTTTAAGATACTAGAAGAATTCAGGATCCAGTCCAATTTACAGGTATATAATTGAACCTCAAAGACAATTAATAGGATTAGAATCTAATACAGATGAGGTGTAAACATAATTTCTTCTCTCTACAATTACCTTCATTTTTTATAGTTAATTTGTTTGCATTAAACTTTGCCTGATTATTTACATAAGTGCAGCAAGAATAGTGATCGACCACATAAGCTCTTTTTTAAACATTTTTATTTTACTTTATTTAAATCCAATTAATTAATATTATTCGTTTTGACATAAGCTCTTTTTAAGACAGGGATTACCCCCGTCTGGACCCTTGTAAGCAAAGTACCAGGTCAATTTTTCCATGAGGTTTTATTGGCTCTGTAAAGTCAACTTTAGTTCCTTAAAACTGTCGGGTCATATCTGAGTCTAATGCACAACCTTCTCAAATATGATATTCTAATTAGAACTTTGGTAATATAACCAATGTTTCCAATTGTGTCTTGTTACAAAAAGATCAGATTTTCATGGAGCTTATGTAAATAACAAACTGTAGTTACCCTGGAACAGCATGGGTTTGAACTGTGTGGGTCTGCTTATATGTGGATTTTTTTCAATAAATACAGAATAATTGTATTTTCTCTTCTTATGATTTTTTAATGTTTTTTTATTTTTTTAAGATTTTATTTATTTATTCATGAGAGACACAGAGAGAGAGGCAGAGACACAGGCAGAGGGAGAAGCAGGCTCCGTGCAGGGAGCCCAATGTGGGACTCGATCCTGGGACTCCGGGATCACCCTCTGGACCAAAGGCAGATGCTCAACCGCTGAGCCACCCAGGCGTCCCTCTTCCTTATGATTTTTAAATAACATTTTATTTTATCTATGTTACTTTACTGTAAGAATACAGTATAGAACACACATGTAATACGTGTTAAGCAACTTTTAAAAAATTATTTACTTATTTATTCATGAGAGACACACAGAGAGAGAGGCAGAGACCCAGGCAGAGGGAGAAGCAGGCTCCACGCAGGGAGCCCAATGTGGGACTTGATCCCGGGACTCCAGATCACACCCTGAGCTGAAGGCAGCGCCAAACTGCTGAGCCACCCGGGCTGCCCTAAGCAACTTTCTATTATCAGTAAGGCTTCTGGTCAGTAGTAGGCTCCCAGTAGTTACATTTTTGAGGAGTAAAAGATTATATGGGAATTTTTTTACTATGCAGGAAGGGGCAGTCAGTGTCCCTAACCTCCCATGTTATGCAAGGGTTGATGGTATATTGTCATGAAAAGAATACTGGAGAATTCTTGAATGTCTCATCTTTGGTCACAAAACCAAATGTTTCATCTTTGGTCACAAAGATGTATCTTACCAAATTGTTGATAGCTGAAGAGAAAGGAATAAAAGGTTTACTGAAATCTGGAAAAGCAAAACGTTAGAGAACCAGCCACGCTTTAAATAAGAAGTCGTACAAATTATAATCATCCTCCTCAATTCACTCAGGCCCATGTAATTAACATTTGTCCCGTTTGAATCCATTTTTTCCATTAGTTCTGGATATTTTCATCCAGGTCTGTTGCTCAATCTGAAAGTATCAAAACATCAGAAACCTGTATTCTAGAGTACTTGTCAGATTCTTTTCCATGAATTTCTCTGAAAATAAAATACATTTGCAGGAAGCTTTTGTAAAATCATCTGAGTAAAACAATAATTTTTCGTAAATGATAAAAAGACTTTAAAAGGCCCATTTTTAAAAATCATGATGGAATTGACAAGGGGACTTACCCATCGCCCTTGGAAATGGTAAGAAAGACCGTAAACAAGTGTTCGCAGAATGCCACCATGCCTGTTTCTTGGTGTCCTCAAAGCTGTCAGAAGTGTCCTTTGGTCTGGCCTCTGCCACCAAATCTGGTAAATAACAAAAACTCAGCTGAATAAATTTAGAGATCAAAGTGGCGCCAATGATTCGTGAATCAGATATCATCAAATCTAGAAACTAGAAAGGAGCTTCATTAAGCTGTAGAAAAAGTTTTCAAAGGCAAAGAGAGAATGGAAAAAGGAAACTCTTAGCAAAGAATGTCTTGTTTTAGGAGGTCTATCAGCAGATTGCCCTCTTAGTGCTGATAGGGAAATTCCAGGTTGGCTGGTTAAAGGTCACATTTCTGGGAGAAGCAGAAGCTACAATTAAGTTAGGTATTAAGTCTTGGAAGGGCTTAGCGTAAAGTGATGCTATTTTGGGCCTGTTGTCATTTTTTTTTCCTGTTGTCATTTTTTAATAGTTGGAACATTTTGGAAGAGTTCTTTGTGATCAAAAGTAGCATTATAAGTGAATTATATATATCTTCATGGAGTCAACAGCTGCTCTTGGCTGTCTGTTCTTCCAGAGACATGCTTGACACACACGAGAGTGTGTGTGTGTTTTATTGCGGGTCCCCCTCTATTTCTCTTTCTTGTCTTAAACGCTATTTGATGCTGCAAATCAGTCAGTTCATGACAAAGGGAAGCAGTTTTTTTTTTCCACTTCTCCACCCACCCACCCCCACTGCCCCACCCCTGGCAACCACCAATCTGTCCTCTGTGTCTGTGAGCTTGTTTTGTTTTGCGTTTAGATTTCGCATGGAAGAGAGATCACAATGTATCTGTCTTTCTCTGTCTGACTTGTTTCACTGAGCATCCTGCCCTCGAGGTCCATCCGCGTCCTTGCAAACGGCAAGAGTACCTCTTTTCTCATGCCTGACCTCTCATCCATATTATATTCTAAAATTACTTTTCATTTCCTGCAGAACTTTGTTTTTCCTGGAGTTAATAACTCTTTGTAATTTGCATACTATATACTCAACTTATCGCAAATTCAGCCCCGGATTGTCCACCAGTTTGTAAGGGACTTATTTTATCCTCTCTTGACCCCTGTCTTTTGTGTCTTGGTATGGGTCTATTTGCATTTGTTGTGAAAGAGACTTGGTTTCTCATTTTAGAAACTCCACAACTTTGGTTCTGAAAATGTTTATTTGTTATGACTTCCTCCCCTCCATGTTTAAATTCTCTCTCTAGAATTTGTTATTCACCTATTTACCTCCTTATATAGTCCTCTTATTTTCTAAGTCTCTCTATATTTTGTTTATTCCATTTTATCTTCCAACCCTTCCCATCTTTCATTTCTAAGATGATAGTCATAATTTCCAAAGGCTCTTTTTTTGTTTTCTTAATGTTCTATTTAATAGCATGCTGTTCTCGTATCATGGATGCAATATTTATCGTAGTTTTTTATTGCTTGTTTCCTCCTCCCTGCAAATCTCGGTTGCCTTCATTTTTTATTTCTTTGTCTCTTTGTTTTGAGCTTTACTGTTAGGTTAGAGGCTTTCTTCAGATGTTTGGTACTCCTTGAACATCTGCTCTTATTTCAGAGTGAGGTAATAAGAAGCTGACCAGTAGCTCTGAGTCTTCAGTGGGATTCATCCACAGTGACCTGGTCTGTAGAGCGACCTAGTGAGGCCGTTACAGTAGGGGATCTCCAATGGCAGTATCTTTAGGTCTTCCCTCTTATGCTGGTCAGATTTTCCAAAGAACTGTGTTTCAATTTTCTGCCCGGAATTATAGAATTAGCAACCTGGCCGCTGAGTAAGGAAGAGTATCAAGGTCATATTCTACAAACCCAGGTTCCTGATTCTTAGCCTGAGCATGTAACCACTACCCAATATGTCATTTTCTCTCCTCTTTACCCCAGTTTTTTTTTTCTTTACCCCAGTTTAGTTTAACGTGTTGACTACCCACCTTGTGTCTAAACTCTAAGTCTAATGAGAACCATTGGTCTAAATGCTGGAGATGAAAAAAAAAAACATTAGAACGTCCTACTCCCCCCACTCCCAGGTTCTATTTAAGTCAATAAAAGCTACTGAGCTTAAAATGCCAAAGTTCTATGCTGCCCTTGTGGAGAGGAACCGTATCAGTAAGACACAGTTCCTGTCTCAAGCAGCTCGTAGGTAGGCGTGGCAGGTAGAAACAAATTATGAAACCAAAATACAGGCAGAACATGACATGAGTGCAGCAAAAGAAAGGAAGAGGTACTGCGGTTGTTCCGATAAGAAGAAGAGATTTCATCGGGATTGTGGGGATATGAAGGAAGGAGGGATTCAAACTGGAGCTTTAAAAGCGCACAGGATTTTACAAGCAGAAATGTGGAGGGGGTATAAGCAAAAGTAAAGGTTTAAAGATTTTATTTTATTTTATTTTATTTTTTAAAAACAATTTTTTTTAAATTTTTATTTATTTATTCATGAGAAACACACAGAGAGAAAGAGGCACAGACAGAGGCAGAGGGAGAAGCAGGCTCCATGCAGGGAGCCCGATGTGGGACTCGATCTCCGGTCCCCAGGATCATGCCCTGGGCCGAAGGCGGTGCTAAACCACTGCGCCACCCGGGATACCCCAGGTTCAAAGATTTTAAAATGGAGTTTTAGGACCTACCTTCTCCTCCCTGCAGGGTGATTCTGGGGGCCCCCTCCATTGCTCGGTGAATGGCAAGTACACTGTCCATGGAGTGACCAGCTTTGTGTCCAGCCTGGGCTGTAACGTCTCCAGGAAGCCCACAGTCTTCACCCGGGTCTCTGCTTACATCACCTGGATAAACAACGTGAGTCTCCTCCAATGACAGGTTGAAACCGGGTCTCCTGAAGACCCCTGCTCTGGCTGGGTTGGGGAGCAAAAGCTGGACAAGGGAGGCCGCCATCGTCCTCACCACATTCATCTGTTAACTCCTTGCCTTTGCCTTCACGGCACACTCCCCCTCAGTAATGCTGCCGTCCTGAGGTCCCCTCTGTGTACCCACTCAGGCCTCACCAACGCGTTTACTGCTTAGGGTAAGACGGTGCCAACCACAGACCTCAACTGGGCACATATCAGTGCTGTCCTAAGTCAAAGCCAAAGGGAGACATGGCTGCAGAATGGCCCACGTGTTCCTGGGCAAGGGAAGAGTCCCTAACATTTTCTCCCATGAGCCCTTGCTCAGGGCATCATGAGGATTCGTTCTACCTTTTAGCAAGAGGTTGTACCTCCCTCTTGCTACAGACAATGCTTGAGGGTTAGTGAGACGTTACCTACACTGACTTGATGGTGGAGCTTCACCATCATCCCACTATGCCCTCCAGCCTTCAAACATACTCTGGAGTCTGCTGGCAGGATCTCTGATTCACAACCATTTCAAGGCCTGCTCTTGCCACTAAGTGCTGGGTATGTGCCGCTAACACTGAACTGTCCTGACACAGCTGAAATCTACTTCCTGCCCTCCCCCGCAACGCCCCCAGAAACCCAGTGTAGGGCCATCCTCAATCAGGAGCCCTGGAAGAAAACAGAAGGGAGGTGGGCAGAAGTTACTGACTGGGGACATATTGGCTTTGCCTTCAGGTCATTGCCTCCAACTGAACATCTTCCTGAACCCAAAGGCCTTCCTAAGTGATGCCTGGATCCACAGTAGGACTTGAGGCCATCAGGGGAAAAACGTTCTGAGAGACCTTTGAGCCAGATACAGAAAAACAAATAAAACAGAATATACATTCTCATCCTGTGTCTTTTTTTTTTTTTGGTTTGTAATTGAGCCCTCCAAAGGAAATGAAGTTCTGGGACCCACAGTGGGATTTCACCACATTTCTGCGCTGCTTCTTCCATTTCCTGCCACCTCTACCAGTTCACAGACTAAGCCGAGTGGGAGTAGTTTTACATGATCCTTTTTGCCTTGTTTTCGGATCTTCCTTCCTTTTGGATCAATGGTGATCGGCCCATCTGCTCTTCCACGTGTATTTGCTATATTCAAAGGCACAGAGTGCTTTCAAATGTTCTCGAGTGACTCAATGTGCCCCGACTCTTCCAGGTAGGCTGTGGCCTCACCCTTCTTTCGTTCCCCGCTTCAGTGCCTAGAACAGGTGCTCACCCCAAAGTTCCGGGTGAATGGCAACGACTAGGACACTCTAGAGATAGGAGTGTAGGATTCAGGGGTAGGTCAGGCGCCAGCAGACCAAGAGAGTGACGAATTACAAAGGACACTAGGGAGGCAAGAATAGAAACAAGGAGAAAAGAAGATGCCGAACAAATAAAGGGAAGGTTGAGCTGAACAAAAAGGGTGAAGAAACAGCAGTATAGGGCCTCCAACTAAGTGTGAGTCAGCATTTCAAGGCTGAGACTAAAATAGACAACCGGATCCAGGGTTCTGCAAACCACAGAGAACTGGGAAGCTGATAATTCTGCTCTATTCGGGCCTGGGCTCAGTCTGTTGGAGTGGCCTACAATAGACTGAAGGGGGAACCGAAAGAAGGCGCAGAGGATGAGGGGCAGCTTTTCATAGCCATCACGCAGGACCAGACAAGAGGGAATAGGTGGTTAACATTATAACCAGAAAAACTGGCAAAGACCGGTCCTGGCATTTGTAGGCTGCAAAGTCAGCAGAGCCTTCTGGAACCGCGTATGCACTATAAGAAGCTGGGTCAGGACATCTGTATTCCCATCTCAGTTCCAACACCGAGGAACTGGGTAACGAGTGGGCAAGTCACCAGTTTTTTCTGTGACTCAGTTTCCTCACCTGGGTAACGTCTAAAGATTGTCCCTGCTCTGAAACCACGTGATTCGGTGACCACCAATTTCAGTTCCTAAGAGATTGGCACTGAAGAGGGTCTCTTAGGAGGCAGTGGCTGGGCTGCATTGCTGAGGACGCTGTGGACTCCCAAGAGTGACAGGGGTGTTGGCCTCCTTCTGCCAGTGACAGACCTGTTATGGCCATCTTCTCTCGGTGTTCCCACAGTCCCACCGTCCCACCGTCCCCTGAGCCTGTCCCCCTCCAATATCAAGTCCTTCCATTTGCTGCACCCTCCCCCTTCTAGACCATCCCCACAGCTGCCGTCCAGAACAAACCCGAGTGACCTAGTACCTGACAATTTTGTATCCATCCCTGTACATGCATTAAGCACATAACATTATAATCATCTCATTACCCACCTAGCTCCACCTCCAGACTCTAAGCATCTTGAGGACAGATATCTCTCTCTCTCTCTTTCTTTCTTTCTTTCTTTTTTTAAATTTATCCTTGGTTTCCTGACACCCAGCTGACCCTGAGTGCAGTATGTCTATCTGGGGGAATGTCCTAGAAAACGAGAGCAGACAAGGGCCTCCAGCTTCCCTCTCCACCGCCAGGAAGTCATTTTGACCCTCTTCCCCTCCTGGAGGGTCATTACCTCCACTGTAAAGATCCATGCGTAAAGGATTGCTTCAAGCCTACGTCTTCATTTCCAGCTCTCCCCTCCAACGGGTCAGCTTCCATCGGGAGGCCTTCGCGGGAAGCCACAGGTGTGATGTGGGCATGTGGGCAGCCCCATCCCCACTTCCACACCCTCCAGTCTGCCCCCCTCCCTAAGCGCGGGCTCCCACCTTTTCCTCCTCAATCCCTTTCCCAGCCAGATCCTCTCCTTCCCTAAGATCACCCCCCCCCCATTTCTACCCTGGGCTCAGCTGTCCCTCCCTTTTGAACCCAGATGTGGTGCCCCCGCGCCTGCCCGCCCGCACCTGCCCGCACCTGCCCGCACCTGCCCCTACCACTTGTAGGCTTACAGCCAACCTCTCCCTCCGTCCTGCAAACCCGCGGCCTGGACCACGACGTGCATTTTACCCCGACCCCGGGCCACCAGGAGACAAGCCTCGCGTTGCCGATGCCAATGGCCATCTTCTCTACCCCTTCGTCCCAGTTAACCTCCCGGGGCTGACGGTCAGCGAGGGCGAACTGGCTCCGGGCACCAATGACTCTCGACCCACATTCAATAATGACATAACAGGGGCTCCCCGGGGGGGCTCAGCGGTTGAGCGCCTGCCTTGGGCCCAGGGCGTGACCCCGGGGTCGCGGGATCGAGTCCCGCGTCGGGGTCCCTGCAGGGAGCCTGCTTCTCCCTCTGCGTCTCTCGTGAATAAATACGGAAAATCTTTAAAAATACTACTACTACTACTAGTGCCAGCCCTAAGGCAAGCGTCCCACGGCGGGCGCCCGGGCCGCGCACCTGCAGCAGCTTTCCAGGCAGCGCCGCCTGCGGCCGCCCCGCATCCAGCCGGGTCCGGCAGGTGCGCCCGCCCGAGCGCCGGGAGGCCCCTGGGAGCCGGGCCTGGGAGCCGGGGCGGGGGGGGGGGGTCGCGCGCCGCGTGGGGCGGGGCGCCCCGGCCACGGGCGGATGCGAGGCATGACGGGAACCGCACTTCCTCCGGGGCCTCCAGAAAACCACGGGCCGCGGGGCCGGCGGCGGGGCGCAGGATGGCGGAGGGCAGGGCGGGGGGCGCCGCCGGCCTGTTCGCCAAGCAGGTGCAGAAGAAGTTGAGCAGGGCCCAGGAGAAGGTAGGCGACGGCGGGTGGCCGCGCGGCCAGGGGGGCGTGCAGGGTGCGGCCGGCCCCGGGGCGGGGGGGGTCCCCTTAAAACAGATTTGGGATCCCCAGGTGGCTCAGCGGTTGGGCACCTGCCTTGGGCCCAGGCCGCGACCCTGGGGTCGTGGGATCGAGTCCCCCACCGGGCTCCCTGCAGGGACCTTGCTTCTCCCCCTGCCTGGGTCTCTGCCCCTCTCTCTGTCTGTGTCTCCCATGAATAAATACAATCTTTTTTTAATAAATAAACAAACAAACAAACAAATAAATCAGATTTGAAAGAGAACAGAGAATGTCCCCCGATCTGGGTCAAGACGGGGACGCCGAGGAGACAGGGACCCTAAACAACAGGGCGCCCCAGGAAAGGTGGGAGGAAGGAGCGAAGGTGGCGGTTCTGGGCCTGGGGGTCCACGGGGATGGTACTTCACAGATGGGGGAGCTGAAGGCTGGAAGGCGGTGGGGTCCCCGCAGTCCTGAGAGCCATGGGCGGCTGTGCTGTCAGCCAGAAGGACCCATCGGCAAGGGCTAGAGGGATTCCAGACGGTTCCCTCCCCGCACCCAGCCCTGCCCGGCTCCCGGGCGCTGCTTACATTGATGTTAGCAGCCCAGATCTGCCTTCTGTGCCCTCCCTTTGGAGTTGGAAAGTACCGGGCCCAGGGTGGTGAAGGAGCATCTCTTTCTCGACTGTGTCCTTGGTTGGCTCTGGGTGGCCCTGCTCCAGCACTAGCAAATATTTAGGTAGCCTGTCCACCTGGAACACTTCTCCGCACACTTTTTTAATGATTTTATTTATTTATTCATGAGAGACACAGAGAGAGAGAGAGAGAGAGAGAGAGAGAGAGAGAGGCAGAGGAGAAGCAGGCTCCCCAGGACCCGGAGATCATGCCCTGAGCCAAAGGCAGACACTCAACCACTGTGCCCCTACTTCTTTTATTTATTTATCTTATTTTTTAAAAGATTTTATTTATTTATTCATGAGAGAAACAGAGAGAGAGAGAGAGAGAGAGAGGCAGAGACCCAGGCAGAGGGAGAGAAGCAGGCTCCATGCAGGGAGCCCTACGTGAGACTCGATCCCGGGTCTCCAGGGTCACACCCTGGGCTCAAGACGGTGCTAAACCGCTGGGCCCCCCAGGCTGCCCTTCTCTACACATTTTAATGACATTCTTGTTGCCACTTGTCCAGAGTCATGTTCTTCCGTTCTGACCCCAACCTCTCTGCTCTCCACCTGTCAGGGTGGCTCCACCTGGTGGTGAGCCCTCAGGTCACACCCTGTGCTTCCCAGTCTGAGCACCCCCACCCCACCCCCAAAATAGAGGAGCCACTTCACACCTGCCTTAGGTAACTATCAGATTAAGTCAGAAAACGGAAGATGCTCTGAACCCAGACGTAAACACACGGGCAGGCACTCTGGTAGAGGACTCTCCTTTTGCTGTCTCCGAGGAAGCGGGGTTACGTGAGAGTGGAGGAAAAGGAAAGACTGTGTGTGGCTACAGGGCACTGCTTCCCGGCCCTCCGCTTCGCCTTAATGGTGGTTTCAGCCTCTTCAAGGGCTGTCTAGTTACGAATCCGGTAAGATCAGAGCGTGTGGGTGGGTCTAGTTAGAAATGGTGTGGAGGAACAGGAATACCAGCTACATTATGGGGTGGAAAAACAGAGAAAACCCAGAAGACCGGGGATCCCTGGGTGGCTCATGGGGACCCCTGGGTGGCTCAGCGGTTTAGCGCCTGCCTTCAGCTCAGGGTGTGATCCTGGACTCTCAGGATTGAGTCCCACATTGGGCTCCCTGCATGGAACCTGCTTCTCCCTCAGCCTGTGTCTTTGCCTCTCTGTGTCTTTCATGAATAAATAAATAAAATGAAAGAAAGAAGAAGAAAAGAAAGAAGAGAGAGAGAAAGAAGAAGAAAGAAAGAAAGAAAGAAAGAAAGAAAGAAAGAAAACCCAGAAGACCAAAAAGAAAAAAAAAACCTGATGGATAATAATTATTTAAAAAAGACACAGCAATCGATTTTACCTCTTTCACCTTCGTCCTTGTCCAGCCCGTCGTCAACACTATGCCCTTGGTTTGGGATTTCTTTCCTTTCCTAAGCACAGACTCCAAAGCTTTAGATGAATAATGTCCCCGCTCTGGGTTCAGATTCTGCATCTGTAAAATGAGAGAGTCGATGTTCAGTGATTTTCAAATTCAACGTGGTAACGATGCCAAAGCCAGAAGGGCCAAGGGTTGCCTTGAACCTCCGAGGCAGATATTCCCCAAAGGGAGAACCAGCCACCCCAGGTCACACCCTGTGCTTCCCAGTCTGAGCCCCCACACACACACCCAAAATAGAGGAGCCACTTCACATCTGCCTTAGGTAACTTTCAGATTAAGTCAGAAAACAGGAAGATGCTCTGAACCCAGACGTAAACACAGGGGCAGGCAGACACTGAACTTGAGAGGTGCAGTGGGGGCACCCTAGAGGGTGGGTGCTGCTGCGATGGTGGGAATGGCCTGGGATGTGGGGAGGAGCTCAACCCGGCCTGCCAGAGTCCTTGAGTCCTTGGGAGGTTGTTGTTGTTGTTGTTGTTTTAAAGATTTTATTTAGGGACGCCTGGGTGGCTCAGCGGTTCAGTGACTGCCTTTGGCTCTGGTGACTGCAGTTGGCTCCGGGTGTGATCCTGGGTCTGGGGATCAAGCCTGCTTCTCTCCCTCTGCCTATGTGTCTGCCTCTCTCTGTGTGTCTCTCATGAATAAACAAATTTTTTTTTAAAAATAAAGATGTTATTTATTTATTCATGAGAGACATACACACACAGAGAGAGAAAGGCAGAGACACAAGCAGGTCCATGCAGGGCGCCCGAGGCGGGGACTCGATCCCGGGCCTCCAGGACCAGGCCCTGGGCTGATGGCGGCGCTAAACCTGTGAGCCACCGGGGCTGCCCATGGGAGGTTTCTTTCAAAGGCAAAAGAAAGAGAGAGAAAGTTACAGTCAAAAGAAAGGAGTCCGTGGAACTCTAGTTTTTCTGGAAGCAGTTGGCAGTAATCTTCTGAATCCTACATAGCAGGTGTCAAGTAGTCAAATATCAAGTGCCTACGAGTGACAAGGCAAGGGAAATTCTAAAAAAGACATGATCTCTCTCTTTATGGAGCCAACACTCTCATGATAGGATCTCACTTCATCTTAGCAACACTCTGAGCGTGTTATTAATATCCCAGTTTTAGAAATGAAGAAACGAGACTCGAAACAGGTTGGCCAGTGGCAGAACTATCCCTGAAAGCCAGGTGTCCTGCCTTTGGCTCCCAACCTCAGGCTGCTCTCCTTAGAGGCTCCTGATAGACCATCCTGACATCTGCGCCTGCCCACTTCCTGCTCATCTCCCAGGAGCAAAACTGGGAGTAGAGGTTTTGCTCCGGCCTCCTCCTCTGGGGTAGGAGTGGAGGCCCCGTGGCTCTTCTACACAGTGGGGATGAAGCATTCTTCTTGTTTCATTTTCCAGTTTCCACCCAGACCCAACGTGAGGCTGAATTGGGGTTTTACAGTAAGAGACTTCACATTTCAAACGAGGGCTTTTGCCATCTGTTTGGGGTTCTCTGCGGCCAATCTCTCCCCCCTCCCCTGAGAAGGGGCCATTGTTTACGACTCCTTTGTTGGTCTTCTCCCCTCCTGACTTTCACTTCACTTGTCTCCCAGAGGGTTAGGTCAACAATACTTAAGGATTCCTTTCTCTGGGACCCTGGGCTGCACCCACCTTGGAGATGAGTAAGAGGCCCTCTCACCTGTCAGGAGCTTACAGTCAAGTTAAAACAAAAAAGAGTGAAATGAGTCACCTGAGAGATCTGCATTCCGGGAATTCAGAGAAAAAGAGTGAATAGACCCGAGGGAGCCCAGGGAGCGTTTGTAGTTGAGGTGGAATTCGAGGTAGGAATTATGGCTCGTTAGTAGCTCCTCGGGCAGGGGGTGGGGAACATTCCAGCTGAGGAATGCCGGCGTGAGCAAGGCATGGAGTGTGGAAATCCTTTTGGGCAGACTAGTGAGAAATGCAGCTGAACTGGAGGGCGGGGAGTGGTGGCAGAGAAGGATGGAAACTGTAGTGGGGCCCTGATAAGGAGGGGCCTGCGTTAGCATATATCCTGGAAATGAGGATTTCTCCCATAAACTACAACATCGTTGTCAGACCTAAGACAACATTCTTGTTTTTTTTGTTTTTTTTTTTTGTTTTTTAAAGATTTTATTTGGGGTGGCCAGATGGCTTAGCGGTTTAGTGCCACCTTCAACCCAGGGTGTGATCCTGGAGGCCCTGGATCAAGTCCCATGTCGGGCTCCCTGCATGGAGCCTGCTTCTCCCTCTGCCTGTGTCTCTGCCTCTCTCTCTCTCTGTGTGTGTGTGTGTCTCTCATGAATAAGTAAATAAAATCTTTATTTATTTTTTTATTTTAAGATTTTATTTATTTATTCGAAACACAGAGAGAGAGAGGGGCAGAGGGCTGCGCCTAAGACAACATTCTTTTTTTTTTTTAAGACAACATTCTTAACAAAATTCCATAATATCTGATATCCAGGCCCTGTTCAAATTACCCCAATTGAGAGAGATAACTAAAACATAATGATTGTGAGGAAGGATAAGGAACTGTAAGGTAGGGAACTGTAGCCACCAAACATGTCTGCAATGATTTTGTTTTGAAGCTTTATGCTCATACCCCAGTCCACACAAAAGTTAAAAATAGGTCAGTGAACCCCTGGAATATTCTTTACCTTTTTCACCAAGTATTAGCATTTTGCCACCTTCACTTGGCCCCTTGTTCCTGTTCTTTTTCTCCAAATGTCCATATTCCCCTTGGGGCAGAGTTCTTAGCATAGGGGCACCTGGGGGGCTCAGTGGTTGAGCCTCTGCCTTCAGCCCAGGGCGTGAGTCCCACATCGGCTCCCCACAGGGAGCCTGCTTCTCCCTCTGCCTGTGTCTCTGCCCCTCTCTGTGTGTCTTTCATGAATAAATAAATTAAATCTTTAAAAAAGAGAAATCTTAGTGTAGAACTTAGGGACTAGCATTGGGTGGGCTTTCATCAGGAAGTGATCCAAAGGTGGAACTTATTAATTCTTCCAGATATTTGTTGAGCTCCTGTGCATTCTCTTCTGTCCAGGAAGAACGTTTTACCCCGTAGTAGAAGCACCCTGGCACATGGCCCTGTTGCTTATGGCAACAAATGACCTTGGGCTCAGGGCACTGGGTCATGCTTTCAGGGTAATCACACTCATTTTCTCAGTTTCGGAATTGGAGGCGGGAGTGTTCACACACACTCGCACCCCTTCTAAGCCTTTTTGCCTTGCGCCTTTTGGGGTTCGGGGATGTCAGCTGTGCTGCATTAACTCCAGACTGAACTGACCATCCTTTTAGCACCTTCTACCGAAGAAGAACCATGCCTCAGGCAAAGGAAGGGAGGAGTAGCAGGAAGGAAGTGAGAGCTGGGCTTACCACTTAGGGTGGTTTTGCAACTTTCTGGTAGAGGACAGTGTCGTGAGGGAGGGAGGGGGGTTGAGTCAGGGAAGACTCTGGCCTGCAACACCCAGGCCAGGTGTTGAGTGAAGCAGAGTAGGAGACACAGACAAACATATTGGCTAAACTGGAAGGGAAATAGGTACTCATAGGGGAGGGAGTTGAACTGGACATAACAAGAGTGGATTTGTATTGAGCACTCTCTGCAGGGCAGCACGGGAAAGCATTTACAGGTGTGATATTTAATTCTCCCAACAACTCCAGGAGATGCTGTTAACTTAGTGGGGAGAAGGAAGTTCTGTAAACGGAGGCTCAAGAGACATATCATAGGCTTATTCGCCCAGAGGCTTATACCCATAAGTGTAAAAGTCAAGGTGGGGCATATATCTGCTTGACTCTGGAGCCCTTGATCGTAACCACTAGAGAGATTAAGATTTAAGATTTTATTTATTTATTAGAGAGAGAGCACAAGAAGGGGGATGGCAGAGGGAGAAGCAGACTCCCCGCTGAGCAAGGAGCCGGATGTGGGGCTCCATCCCAGGACCCTGGGATCATGACCTAAGCCAAAGGCAGATGCTTAACCGACTGAGCCACCCAGGCACCCTATAATTCAGCAAAACCTTAGTTCAAGGCCCAGCCCGTCAGTCCCTTCCTAGAATACTCCCACTCTCCTTCCTGTTAGAAGTGTTAAATATTGGGCGCAGCGATTTGGCGCTGCCTGCAGCCCAGGGCCTGATCCTGGAGACCCAGGATCGAGTTCCAAGTCGGGCTCCCTGCATGGAGCCTGCTTCTCCCTCTGCCTGGGTCTCTGCCTCTCTTGTGTGTCACTCATGAATAAATAAATAAAATCTTAAAAAAAAGAAGTATTAAATATTATCTTTGATGAACCTTGAGAAATCTAGGTGAGTAAGGCAAGCACCCGATTCTCAGGGAGCCCACAGCTTAGAAGACACAGCTAGATACACTCAAATAACAAAAAACAGTAATAGAAGTGTACGCAAGGTGGAGAAGTTGCAAACACTTAGGAGGGAGTGATTAACTCGATTAACGGGGGTGAAGTGGAATGTTAAGTGTCATAAAGGATATGGAGTATGAATTGGGTTTAAAAAAATTTTTGTTTAAGTTTATTTGTGTAAGTAATCTCTACAGGCCAACATGAGGCTCAGACTCACACCCAGAGATCAAGGGTCGCCTGTTCTTCCAACTGAGCCAGCCAGGTGCCCCTAAACTGGTTTTGTTTTTGTTTTTGTTTTTGTTTTTTAGATAGTTGTCTGAGAGACAAGAAGGAGAAGGTTATTCCAGAAAGAGGGCCCAGCATCTACAACAAGCAACCATATTCAGGAAACTAAAATTAAAGTGTTAGGGAGAGAGACCTGAAAGAGGGAGGAATAATGAGAAGTGGGGCTTACTGAGGACTCAGATGGTTGAGACCTGTCTGCGTGCTAGAGTTTGAACTCCAGCTGACAGACATGCATGGGCATTTAGTACAAATCTGTTGAGCAGACGAGTGGAGAATCATTAGAAGGTCTTGAGCAGCAGCATGAAAGGCCTGTTGTAGCCGGCCAGGCGAGGCACAGCCAGCGCCCAGAACAAAGCCATGGCGGTGAGACTAGGAAGCATGGGAGGGTTTCCAGAGATGGTAGCTGAGGGACTCGATGAAAGAGGTGAGCGAAAAGTAGTGGAGGGTAACCCCTGAGATTCTTACTTGCACCTTTGGAAGGGGGGGGGTTGGGTGGTGGTGGTGGTGCCTCCCTTCAAAACAGAGGCTACAGGTAGAAAAGCCAGTTCTTTCTCACTGTATCTTTCTCATTTCCTTGTCCTTTGCATTAGCACTGAGACCAGTAGGGTGGTTGGCTCTCGGGCTCCCAGGAGAGAGGGGATAGACACGGAAAGCATTCGTTTTGAGCTTCTTTTATTTATTTGAATGTGTTATATCAGAGCGCCTCAGAGTTTTCCCAAGGGCCCTCCTAAGAAGTCTCCTGCCTGCCTCTCTGACCTCATCTGTCTAGAAAAATATCTGAGGCTGTGGGCTGGAAGACTCTCTCTCAAGTGAAAAGTCCTCAAGGCTTGTATTTTATCTTTAAAAGCAATGCACTCCAATAAAAAAATATACAAAAAAATAAAAATAAATAAATAAAAGCAATGCACGGTGGGGCACCTGTGTGGCTCAGTGGTTGAGCATCTCCCTTTGGCTCAGGTCATGATCCCGGGTCCTAGGATCAAGTCCCGTATCAGGCTTCCTCCAGGGAGCCTGCTTCTCCCTCTGTCTGTGTCTCTCTGCCTCTCATGAATAAATAAATAGAATCTAAAATAAATAATAAGCAAATAAATAAATAAAAGCAATGCACATTTTACATTCTTCTTATGAATCCTTCTTTTTAATATAATACTCTCCCCCCCCAAAAAAAAACCCCACTGCAAATAAATGTCATTCCCAACACATGTGCCATACTTATTCCAGGCTTTATATATACCCCCTAGCACACTGCTGCATACCCGCAGAAGGATCCCAATTTGAGAAGAATCACAAAATGTGGTTGTTAGTAGGTTTGTTTGTTTGTTTGTTTGTTTTTCTAGCAGTGTGCTATATTTTTAATTCTATTGGGCTGTGAGGAGCACAGCCTTTTAATTGCATCTGAGACTCTGAAAGCCAGGGTCATATGAGGCCAACAGATGAGTGAGACCTGACTATAACCTTAGGGACTTTTCCAACTCACATTCCCAGGTGTTGCAGAAGTTGGGGAAAACTGTGGAAACCAAAGATGAACGGTTTGAACAAAGTGCCAACAACTTCTATCATCAACAGGTAATCTAGAGGGTGGGGAAGGGAAGCTTGGAGGGATAAAGAAGACGAGGGCTGGGTGATCGAAGAGCAGCAGGTCCTGCAAACCAACAGGCATCCCTGCTAACCCATCCTTCCCCCAGGGGTAAGGGCTGCAGGGTGACCTGCTGCTTACCCCTTCCCTGGGTACCAGAGAAGCTTCCCTTTCTCGTTCCTGCTGACCTGCATTTTGGGGGACAGGTAAGTGTTCTTTTTTTTCTCTTAGTGGTTCCCCCAGACCACAGGGGCATCACCAGGTTCTTAGACAAAGTGGCAGTGAGCTCCTGCCACCTTTGTTTTTGGCTTACCGCTTCCCCAGGGTGCCTCTTTCCCACCCTCTGGTTCTTCTCATCTGAGCAGCACCCTATTTTTCCTGTTGCCTCTTTGTCCACTCCATCTGCCTCACCTGAGCCCTCATTTCTAAATAATACCCCCATCTTTCACATGTCATTCTCAGCAACAAACACTCTGTGCACGTGTACCCTCTCTGTCTCAAGTAAAATTAAGAAAGCATTGTTTTAAAAAACCCAAAACATCCAAAACAAACAAAAAACATGTTTAAAAGTACAGATTCCCAAGCCCTACTACCAGAGATCTCGCGTTTAAAAATATTTCCCAAGTGATTCTGATATACAGTCAACTGCGGAGTTAGATTACAGTGAATGTCCTTTTAGTATGATTTTAAAGAATTATTTCCCATATAATTCAATTTACTGATATCATCCAGTAAAGAATTTGGCTGGCCTTTGTTCCCAGTTCCTGGGAAGAAGCTTCTAAGTCTTTGGGATTTCCTGAGGGATAGGAATGTGATTGTTATTCACGGTGGGCCTCCCAGATGTAAGTCAGTGTATGCTACACAAATGACTCAGGATGGTGGCGGGTCAGGCTGGAAAGATGAACCAGGTGATTAGAGGGCTGGGGCTTGGAGACAGGTGAAATCAGCCTGACCTCCAGTGGCAGGGAGAGAAAGGGAGCTAGGGATTCAATTCAATCATGTGGCCAGTGATTCACTATGTAGTGCAATCACATTAAAAAAACTCTAGACACCTGACGCATGGCTGAGCGTCCCTGGTTGGTAATCCTGTACCAACATGCTGAGAAGGTGACATGTCTTGAGAACACAGAAGCTTCTTGTCTGGAACTCCCCCAGACCTTACCTTGTGTGTCTCTTCGCTTGGCTGGTCCTGGTCTGTATCACTTATAATAAAACTTTAATTATAAATAGAGCACTCAAAAAAAAAAATAAAGATAAAAATAAATAAATAAATAAATAAATAAATAAATAAATAAATAAATAAATAAATAAATAATAAATAAATATAAATAAATAAATAAATATAAATAAAAATAAATAGAGCACTCTCCTGAGTTCTGTGGGTTGTTCTCATGGATTATGGAAGCTCCGTGGCTAGTAGGAACCCCCAGATTTGTAGCGTTGGTCAGAAGTCTAGGTGGCCAGTGGCTGATGTCTGAAGTGAAGCAGTCTAGTGGGGGCCTGTGCCCTTAACCTGTGAACCGTGACCTGAGTAGTTAAGTAGGAGAACTGCGTTACAACTGGATATTCATGTAAATTAATAACTCCCTTCCTTTTTTTTTTAAAGATTTTATTTATTTATTCATGAGAGACACAGAGAGAGAGAGAGAGGCAGAGACATAGGCAGAGGGAGAAGCAGGTTCCATGCAGGGAGCTGGACGTGGGACTCGATCCCAGGACCCAGGATCATGCCCTGAGCCAAAGACAGACGTTCATCCACTGAGCCACCCAGGCATCCCATAACTTCCTCCTATTATCAAGAGGGGATTGCAACCTCTGGGGCTGATGTGAAAATTAAATGAGACTATGCACAATGCCAGGCACATGAGACAGAAAGTGAAATATCCCATGGAATATTAAGCTGGCCATCTACTTCTTTTTTTTTTTAAGATGTTATTTATTTATTTGACAGAGAGAGAGAATGAGTGGGGGAACAGCAGAGGGAGAGGAGAAGCAGACTCCCTGCTGAGCAGGGAGCCCGATGCAGGGGCTCCCTCCCAGGACCCCGGGATCATGACCTGAGACGAAGGCAGATGCTTAACCGACTGAGCCACCCAGGCACCCCTAAAGTAGTTTTAATGGAAGAGTTCAAATATATAAGATAGGAAAATTTGGGGATCCCGGGTAGCTCAGCAGTTTAGCCCTGCCTTCAGCCCAGGGTGTGATCCTGGAGTCCTGGGATCGAGTCCCACATCAGGCTCCCTGCATGGAGCCTGCTTCTCCCTCTGCCTGTGTCTCTGCCTCTCTCTCTCTGTGTCTATCATGAATAAATAAATAAAATCTTTTTTAAAAAAAGGAAAATGTGTATAATTACTCCACATGTATGCACCCATCTCTCAGCTTTAATAATCAACTCATTTATGTCTCTACCTACTTTCTTCCAGTCTTGATTACTATGAGGCAAATTCTACATACCACATCATTTTATCCATAAAAATTTTATTATCAGTCTGTAGAAATAAAGGCTCTTTTAAAATATAAACACAAAGCCATTATCACACCTAAAAATATTTTTCTAAGAGACATTTACGTATTACAACAAACCAGAAAGGACAAGAAAAACCTGAATTAAAAAATCCTGATTTGGGGGCACCTGGGTGGCTCAGTCAGTGAAGCGTCTGCCTTTGTCTCGGGTCATCATCCCAGGGTCCTGGGATCCAGCCAAGTTGGGGCTCCCTTCTTAGCAGGGAGCCTGCTTCTCCGGCTCCCTCTGCTCCTCCTTCCCGCCCCCGCTTGTGTTTTCTCTCACTCTCTCTCTCTCTCAAATAAATGAATAAATTTTTTTTTAATCCTGATTTCACACCCTCCCATGCTACCACCACTGTTGTTTTACATCCTTTCGGTCATTCTGCTATGAATATGTATGATCTCTAAGTAAACCCGCGGTTAATAAATATGAGGTTTACAAAAGTAGGATTGTTCCATTGATAATGGCTTTATAACTTGCTCTTTTCAGTTAACATTATATTACAAGGGATGCCTGGGTGGCTCAGCAGTTGAGCGTTTGCCTTTGGCTCAGGTTGTGATCCTGGGATCCGGATCCAGTCCCACGTCCGGCTCCCCTCAGGGAGCCTGCTTCTCCCTCTGCCTCTCTCCCTACCTCTCTCTGTGTGTCTCATGAATAAATAAATCTTAAAAAGAAAGATATAATACAAATATCTTTTCAGATATCCCACTAAAATGTGAGATTAGGTGATATCTTCAAAAAGTAGCAATAATTTCTTAATATAAGATATCCAGTCAATGTTCAATGTGGTTATGTCGTGTGTGTGTGTGTGTGTGTGTGTGTGTGTGTGTGTGTAAATCAGCAACTTGTTGGCATGTTTAAGTCTCTCAGATTGAAAGTTAAATCTCTTCATCTGCGGGTGTCTGATCCCTCCCTGCTTATAGTTTATTTGTTGGTGACACCGGGTTGTTTTCTCAAAGCTTCCTGCAGTCTAAACTTGACTGATTGAAGCCCCATCGCATTGTTAAACATGTTCCTATGTCTCTTGCAGTTTCTGTAAATTAATAGTTAGATTAGAGGCTTGAGGAGATTCAGAGTTTTGTTTTTGTTTGTTTGGGTGGCAGGAATACTTGTTATTATAGGTGTGATATTTTTCCATCTGGAGGCACCTAATGTCTGCTTGTCTCCTTTTTGGTGTGACATGAACAGCCTTGGCTGATCATTAACTAGGGAATCTGTGTTTTATTTTAAGCTTTCTAGGTAATTATGATGTAGTAGCTAGTCTGAGAACAGCATTTGGCAACCACTGATTTAGTCTAACCCAGGGGGAGGGGGGCCGGAAATAGGATCTGAGAAGCGATTTAATCAAGGGAAAGGCGGAAGAGTTGCGGAGCTAGGATTGCAACTTAAACCCTGTGCTTCTCCGCCTGCGCCTGTCTAGGAGGCCTCCGTGGGCCTCTGCTCAACGGCAGTTGCTGTTCTGCTTCCAACGGCAGCGTGAACAGAACAGGACTAAGTCAACACCCAGGTCATGAGGTTTCTGACTCTTGGCCATTCTGTCCCTCGGTCCTCCCTCTTCCTCTCTGCCTTAAAGGCTGGATCTACTGAAGGCAGGTGTGTGGGTAGAAAGCTTGGGTAGATGAAGGAGGGGCCATCAAGAAGAATAAGGGGATCAGATGTGCCAGTCCCCTCAGCATTCCCTGCGTGGAGGCCACCAGCTGAATGTCACCTGAAGGGGGCAGGAGATCTATTTGAGAAATGAAACGGAGGTAGAATAAGGGTAAGGGAAACTTTTCTCCTGGGACAATGATTTACCTCTAGTAACACCAGTTATGTGAGCAGGCCTGGCAAGGTCGTTTCATGAGCATGTCATGGGAGCCTGCCGCACGCTGGGCACTGTGCCAGGCTCTGGGACTTCAGCATGAAGAGGACACACAGCTGTCCTCAGGCTCTCACCCTGTAAGGACAAAGACAGCGACAACACAGTCCGGTCTGACACGGCACCTGGGCTGGCTAAGATGAACAGGAGGGAGAAAGGCAAGATCAAGGAGACTGAAAGTGGAGTATTCCAGAAGTTGGACCTGTTGGGCATGTGCCCAGTCCCTTACCACAACCAACTTGTAGGTAAACTTTTATTAATAAACAAATATCCCTCCCAGGCTTCCCAGCCTGATTTCAAGGCCTTGCCCCTAATCAAATGTCCATAGGTAGGTTTTCTTTGAGGGCTCTGCTTTGCTTCCTCTCCAAACCATATTAAATAGGAAGAATTGATTTCCTCAAGGAATATTTTAATCTCATCTTTCTGGTGGTGACAGCTGCTTCCAATTCATTGCCTGTAAAATCAAACCTAATGGGGGCACTTGAATAGCTTAAGTCAGTTAAGCCTCTGACTCTTGATTTCTGCTCAGGTCATGACCTCGGTCTTGAGATCGAGCCCCACATCAGGCTTCACAGGGAATATGCTGGAGATTTTCTCTCCTCCTCTCCCTCTGCCCCTCCCCCACTCATGCTCACACATACTCTCTCTCTCAAATAAATAAATAGGTAAATAGATAAATCAAATCAAACCTAACAGTTCAGCTTCTTGTCTCCCTTCTGGACCTCCATCAAAACAAGCATTTTCAGCACTTGCTCAAGACTGATCATGCTACTTACTGTTTTGCTGAGTGTTTGGGTTTCTCTGAGTCCATTTCTCTCCAGCAAGTGGGGAACCCCAGGACAGGGACTTTCTAAGCACAGAGCTTTGTCTGCCTGTGTGCTTCAGACAAGCTGCCAGAGTGCATGGTCCATTAACTTGGGGCTGGGGCCGTTCATGTATGAGATAGGGAGCACTGACGACTCTTTATGGCGCTGCCAAGAATTCAGCAAGAACTCAGAGAGCCCAAGTGAAAAAAAAAACGTAAGAAACAGGGCTAGAAATGGTCTTACCCAATATTCATAGAGAAGGAAAATGAAGCCAGAAAAGTAGACTAACTTGCAAGCCTTTGACTCCCGAACAAGGGGGAACCTAAGACTATCAAAGTCATTGTCAAGAAAGAAGAAAGATGGGGCGCCTGGGTGGCTCGGTTGGTTGGGCGACTGCCTTTGGCTCAGGTCCTGGCCTCCTGGGATCAAGCCCCGCATCAGGTTCCCTGCTCAGCGGGGAGCCTTCTTCTCCCTCTTCTCCCCCTGCTTGTGCTTTCTCACTCTGTCAAATATATATATATATATATATATATATATATATATATATATATATATATATATAATGAAAGATACTGGGACTCTTCAGTCTGAGAACGTTTTGGGGGTGGGGTCAGGGACAGACAGGCCAGAGAAATAAAATGACACTCAGTGTCCTGCCGCCTGACTTCCACTGCCACCACCGCACCCACACCCACACTTTATCTCCTCAAAGGAAACAGCAAGAGCATAAAGGAGGAATTTTGGCCTTAGAGGCTTGATCCTAAAACACAGAAGTGGAGTTGGTCTCTTGTGAGGGGCAGGGGTAGGCAGAAGGCATTCTCATTTTAGGGACTCTGGTATCAACAGAACCCTCTGGTTTTGAACAGCGTACATACAACTTGCCTAGTCGTGCATGGTGGCCTTGATTGCTGATCTGATTTTCCAGGCCATATAATATCTAGCGGGATAAAAACCATTATTATTTCATTTGTAGTAATTATGCAAGATGGTTTAACAGCTTTTGTTACTTAGATGTGTATTTTGGTGAAGTTAAAAGTTGAGCCCATGTTCTTTTCCTTCAAAAAAAAAAGAACTTGAAATCCTTGTTAATTTTTATAATCCCCCAAGCTCTTTCAAAACTTTCAAACTTCAGCTATCACATTTTTAAAACTCTCAAACAAAAAATAAAATAAAATAAAATAAAACTCTCAAACTTATACCCACTTATTGTATCTATATTTAAAATATTCTATGTACGTTGGACATCTTAGGCTATTTACACTTTTTTCCATGAATGAAAAGGCAAAGAGGAAGTGAAACATCCTTCCTAGTGAATGCTGAGTGTTTCTGAATTTTGGTGACTGTCTCCATCTTGCAATTGAAAGCACTTTCTCAAGGCTACCAGTGACCTCCAGTTACCAAGTCCAGTGACTATGACTGGTTCTGCCTGCACTCTGGCCTCTCTGTAAGCATCTGGCCCCTCCTTGGTCACTTCTCTGATGCTCTTCTGATCCTCACTTGCTGCGACACATCACACAATGGCAGTTCTTCTACCTCTCTGACGATGTCTTAGACTCCCTTGAGACTGTCTGTGGCTTCGTGTCCCTTGAGCCCTGGCATTCAGCCCCAAGCACTTTTAACCTGACATACAGTCAAGAGTTTGGAATAGCTTAGAAGTGAGGCCAAAAGATGGATGAAATAATTACTCCAGTTTTCTTTGACCGAGTTGACCTAGATTTTCTGCTGCTAAATTTACATAATAATGATCTTTCCTGCAAAGATTTCCACAGATAAAAAAAATTTTTTTTTAATTTACTTATTTGAGGGTACCTAGGTGGTTCAGTTGGTTAAGTGTCTGCCTTTGGCTCTGGTCATGATCTCAGGGTCCCAGGATGGAGCCCCACATCGGGCTCTCTGCTCGATGGGGAGCCTGTTTCTCCCTCTTCCTCAGCCTGCTGCTCCTTCTGCTTGTGCTCTCTCTGTGTCAAATAAATAAATAAAGTCCTTTTGAAAAATGAAAACTTTAAAATATATTTATTTGAGAGAGAGAGAGTGGGGGCAGGGGAGGAGCAGAGGAAGGAGAGAGTGAACCCCAAGCAGACTCCCCGCTGAGTGCAGAGCCCAATGTGGGGGCCAATCCCGTGATCACGACCTGTGCTGAAACCGAGAGTCAGATGCTTAACCGACTGAGCCACCCAGGTGCAACTACCCCCTGCCCCCATAGATAAAAAAAATTGTAATTTAAGTTGTTAGATAGAATTTTCTGATTTTCAGTTTCTCTCCCATAAATTTTTGTATACTCTTGGTATGCTCAATAGCCTACCTAGTGATGAACGCAAGCAAGTAAAACAAATGAACAAGTTCACAAGTATTTTATGGTGTACTGCATCATGCATCTTAGCTTAAACACTCCTTCCCGTGAACGAGTGTGAGGATCACTCTTCTGCCCCATAGCCTGGCCCCGTAGCATACCCTGACCCTTAAGTAGGCTGCCCCTTCGGTCCTTACCAGGACCCTGGGATCATGACCTGAGCCAAAGCCCCCTGGGGAAGGGGCTTTAAATAACCCCGTGAGGGATGATAGAGGAGGCCTATGAGAGAGAAGACTTGGTGCAGGGTATGGGAAAGATGTCTTCCAACATATGTGCAAGAGAAGTCAGGTCCGCTCTGAGTACAGAAGGCCAGCCCAAGACCAGGGGGCAAAAGTTCTAGCAGCACTATTTAAAACCGAAGCACAGCCTCAGCAAGAGGGCATGAGTTTCTGGTTGCAGAGGCTGAATGAACATTTGTCCAAGTTAAAAGTGGTTCATCTGTTGGGTGGAGATTTGAACTTCCAAACTTAAATGATACCTTCCTCTCCTTTCTCCCTTCTTCTTCTTCTTTTTTTTAAACAGGGAGGAGACCTAATCTGTGCGTGGGAGTCCCAGCCTTAAAAAAGTGAGAATTCAGACTCGGGAGCAAAGATAGGATTGGGTAGGTGGATAGAGCTAAGGATGAGGCCATCGGAGTTGGAACAG
The DNA here is from genome assembly GCF_905146905.1 of Nyctereutes procyonoides. Taxonomy (NCBI): domain Eukaryota; kingdom Metazoa; phylum Chordata; class Mammalia; order Carnivora; family Canidae; genus Nyctereutes; species Nyctereutes procyonoides. Next base: position 2,467,991 of record NW_026575124.1, on the reverse strand, counting down.
GAGGAAACTCAGTGATAAGACATTTGGAAGAGAGGTGTAAAACACGTGACTGGCAGAGGGAAGGGGAAAGGGAGGCGAGGCAGGGAAGGACATCGGGAGGAGGGGAATGGCCTGTGTGAGGGTTCAGGGGAGGAAGAAGGCCCGGTGTTTGCAGAAGATGGTGGCAGTTTACCTACCCAGTGAGGGACATGTCAGCCAGAGGGTCACAAAGTGATAGTGTCACACAGGACCCTTAATTTTCAGCAGAGGAACTGGGGTATAGGCTTTTGTTCACTGGAAGGGAGAACAGAGAAAAGAAGACCTGCCCGTCCGAGGGAACAGTCTCCAAACAAACTGCCCCCTCCTGGGGCGTCAGGGGGGCTCAGCGGTTGAGCATCTTCCTTGGCTCAGGTTGTGATCCCGGGGTCCCGGGATCGAGTCCCACATCGGGCTCCCTGCATGGAGCCTGCTTCTTCCTCTGCCTGTGTCCCTGCTTTTCTCTGTGCCTCTCTCATGAATAAATAAATAAAATCTTTAAAAAAAAAAAACCTGCCCCCCCCCCAAAGACAACCCACAACTTCTTGGTGAAGAGAACAGAGGCTAATTTATCACATTTGCAAATTCCAGGACTGATTTCTGCTTTTAACCTACTTTTCTACCTTGACCTCTAATGCATCTTTCCAAACATATCTCTGTAGTCACCAAAGCGCTTGTCCCTTTCAGGCAGAAGGCCAGAAGCTCTACAAGGACCTGAAGAACTTCCTTAGTGCAGTCAAAGGTGGGTCGTATGTTCCACGGGAGAATCAAGCTCCTGAGAACTCTGAGGTCGGAAAGAAAAACAGCCATTCTCAGGCGTTTTATCACTCGCCTGCCCCTGATTCCTGGAACTTGTGGGTATCAGGGAAGCAACTTTTCCTGTCCCAGCCCCGTCCAGCTTTCCTGACAGATCACCCAAACCTTCTGGGGCACGTCCTTCTGAAATGGACCCACTGATCTGCCCGTGCTCCGGTATGATGCTACTGGCCTCCCTCTGGGGTGACCGTAGGGTAGGACTGACTCCTCTCCTTTCAGTGATGCATGAAAGCTCCAAGAGAGTGTCAGAAACGCTGCAGGAGATCTACAGCAGCGAGTGGGACGGTCACGAGGAGCTGAAGGCCATCGTAGGGGTAAGAGTGTCCTGGCTTTACAGCTCTTCAGGACTCACTCCTGCCCTCCCCTCAGCCTTCTCTTAGCTTCTGCATCGGAGCAAATAGGAAAGCAAAGGAGCCAACCCTCATCCTTCATTTGTATAGCTTCAGCCCTGGGCTGTAGCAAAAAGCAACAACCGTGAAGGTAAAAACAAGCTTTCCCTAATCTGCGGATTCCTCCGTGGAAGGCCGGCTTCCCCGCTTTATGGGGGTTGTACCTACGGAAAACCCAACTGGTTGTCTTTGAAAACCACCTTCATGCAGTTTTTTTCCTCTCCAATTTCCTTGTCCCTCGGGCTCTAGAATCCAAGACTCTGACCATCTCTTCTGTTCTTGATCCCTGAATGTATGTCCAGTGTCTTACAGGGCAGTTCCTGGGGGTAGGGCTGTTTCTTCATCTGACCCTTTGCCAGAACCCAACACGACAGTCTAAACACAGTGCTTCAAAAGGGAAGTTTGCGGCAGGAAGAATTTGGGTTTTTCCCTGGTGTGCAGTGGTTGCCGAGAAGCGGGGCCCTCACCTCTGCCCCCTGCCTCTGCCCCACAGAATAATGATCTCCTCTGGGAAGACTATGAAGAGAAACTAGCTGACCAGGCATTGAGGACCATGGAAAACTACGTAGCCCAGTTCAGCGAGATTAAGGTAATCAATCTGCAAAGTCAAGGGTGGGTCACGAGTGGCCCCCAGAAGTTAGAAAACATAGAGTAAGCATCGCAAATAGAGTTGCAGCCCATGGTTAGGAATGAGGCTTAGGAAAAAGGATTAAAAGTAGGAGGCTGGACAGGAGGTTGGGGTAGAGGATTAGAGGTGTCAAGGGCACGTTTAGAATTAGGTTTCGGTGAACTAGATCCTAACTGTTTTTGTTTTTAAGATGCTATTTAGGGGCAGCCTGGGTGGCTCAGTGGTTTAGCACCACCTTCAGCCCAGGGCCTGATCCTGGGGACCCAGAATCGAGTCCCACGTCGGGCTCCCTGCATGGAGCCTGCTTCTCCCTCTGCCTGTGTCTCTGCCTCTCTCTCTCTCTCTCTCCCTCTCTCTCTGTGTCTCTCATGAATAAATAAATAAAATCTAAAAAAAAAAAAGGTGCCATTTATTCATGAGAGACAGAGACACAGGGAGAGGGAGAAACAGGCTCCCTGCGGGGGGAACCCAATGCGGAACTCAATCCCAGGACCCTGGGGTCACGACCTGAGCCCAAGGCAGACGTTCAACCGCCTAGCCACCCAGGCGTCCCTGAACTGGTTGTGAATTAGGTCCAGGTCAGGGCATCCCCTTTAGTGGTGAAAAAAAAAATAGCCGATATGTTTACTGTAGAGAAGAAGAAACTTTGAGGAGTCATAATAATTCTCATCCAATACTTGGAGGTCTATTAGGTGAAAGAGGGATGCAGCCTATTCTAAACTGTTTCAGAAAACAGAAAGCAATTCATTGATTCATTCAGCTTGGATTTATTTATTTTTTTAAAATTTTTATTTATTTATGATAGTCACAGAGAGAGAGAGAGAGAGAGGCAGAGACACAGGCAGAGGGAGAAGCAGGCTCCATGCACTGGGAGCCCGATGTGGGATTTGATCCTGGGTCTCCAGGATAGCGCCCTGGGCCAAAGGCAGGCGCTAAACCGCTGCGCCACCCAGGGATCCCTCAGCTTGGATTTATAACCCATCTACTCCGTCAGGCACTGCACTGCTGGTCGATTAATAGGGAGAAATTAGAGGGATCCTGACTTAAGTTTCTCATAGAGCTTCCAAAAACTGAAATATACCGTGAGGTTGGGAGTTGAAGTTCAATTTTAAGCAGAAGGTGAACTACTTATTTTGATTATTACAGAGAAGCCCCAAGTATTATTACACAGGAAGTTGGACCAGATAATCCAGATAAGATTCTTGCAAAATCTATGACTGGTTTTGTAGTTTGGATGAGACTGCGTAGATGCCCTCTCCAGTGCACACAATAATTTACTATTTTTATTATGCTTTAGAGTTCTCAAAGCACTTTGTAGTCAGCGTTTGATCTTTGAAGTAACCCTGTAGGGCAGGTGAGGCTGCTGAAGTTCCAGAAGAGATGCGCCTTGCCCTCCGTCACAAGACTAATTAAGTGACAGCGTTGGTAATAAGACCCCAAAGTCCTGACTTTGAATTCAGCTGGATTCCCAAGGCCATTTCTCCCGGAGGCTGAACCAGTTTTTAGTGGGCTCATAGGAGAACTTAACATTTAGTGCAGGCTTCCATGTGCTCTGGAGGATTTCCCTTTACTCTGCCTCCCACCTCCCACCAGAATCCCTATTCTTTCCGAATAGTAAGGGAAATCCCTTAGGCACAAAGCTGTTAGAAAGTGAAATTTGGTAACAGGACCGAGGAATTGTGCCTCTGTGTTTGCCTGCATCCTGGCCACTGAAATGAGTATCAAGGGCCTCTCTCCTGACTCTGGCTTAGGAAAGGATTGCCAAGCGGGGCCGGAAACTTGTGGACTACGACAGTGCCCGACACCACCTGGAGGCGGTGCAGAATGCCAAGAAGAAAGATGAGGCCAAGACTGCCAAGGTAAAAAAAAAAAAAAAAAAAAGCCTGGCGAAACCTTCCTGCCCTCCCTCGCTCATAATGGTGGCAGGTGGCTGGGCCAGGCTGGGTTTAGGAAAAGATAAATTCAGGCAGCCCGGGTTGCTCAGCAGTTTAGCGCTGCCTTCAGCCCAGGGCCTGATCCTGGAGACCTGGGAGTGAGTCCCACGTCGGGCTCCCTGCATGGAGCCTGCTTCTCCCTCTGCCTGTGTCTCTGCCTCTCTCTGTGTGTCTCTCATGCATAAATAAATAAAATCTTTAAAATAAATAAAATAAAATAAAATAACATTTTATTGGGTTTAGGAAAAGATAAATTCAGCATCCAGTGTCCTGAAGGAAATCCTGCTTCCCCTGACACGGATGCTCTACAGATAGAGACGCAAGGCTTGGGAGGGCATGGGTCTGGGGAAGGGGGGGGCATGACTCCAAGTCAGCCCAGTCCCTGAAAAATGCAGGGAGAGACTCAAGGAGGCTGGTTCCCACCTTAGACCCCGGATTGAGGGGAACTCCTGTCACCTTTACCCCCCAGGCAGAGGAAGAGTTCAACAAAGCCCAGAGTGTCTTTGAAGACCTGAACCAGGAACTGCTAGAGGAACTGCCTGTTCTTTATCATAGGTAATGATTGACAGTCAGGAAAGGCCTGGCCTCCTGGGCCACTGGAGGCCCAGGTTCCCCGGCAACCCACGAATGTCCCCTCTCGAGAAGAGCTCTGTTCCGGGAGTTGGAGGTCGCCTCAGCCCGGCTACTGACTTGCTGGGCGACACTAAGCAAACTGTCTTATCACCCCAGACCCTGGGTCCTTCGTCTGTAACGCACAGATAGCCAGGCTCGCCCTGCCAGCTTTTCCGGTCTAAAGGCAAGATGTTTCTGGGATAGGAGGGCTCTTGGCAAGTAAATTTCCGTCCTCATGGGAACCGGGAATATCTGGTTTCGTGCGTAAGTGTGTATTGTTTTAAACAAGCCTGGTTGGTGAACATCCAGATTGACATAGAAGATAAACCGTGGGATGATTGTTTCTATTAATGACGTCTTCGCTTCACAGGAGGTAAAAGTGTTTAGAGGCACCTGAGTAGAAATTCTGTCTGTGTCCTATCTTCATTGTACAAGATACGCTGTAGTGCGGCTGTAGTCACTATTTTATATTGCCGCTTAATATTAGTCTATGTGTGACGCAGCCTTTTGAATAACTCCGTGCATTCTAAAACACTAATTATGTGACTCTTTATTTAGATAGCATTGAAGTTTAATACAGTTTCTTTAAACATAAACTTCCCCAATTTATTTATAGTAGAATTCCACTAATGTGCATGCGGCTTCGGAGAAGTCCAAGTATTGCATAATGAGAAAGAATAATTATTTATTATAATAATTATCATTGTGTGGGCTTATATTTATACAGCACTTTAAAAATCCTTCAGAGTATTTTCATTCATATCTACTTTAATACCTAAAGAACCTGAATCAAGAGGTCTTCATGCAACTGCAGGTCTCAGACTGGGCTGATAAGTATCTCCTCTGACTTTCCCACCCCTCTGAGAGTCAAGTGTGCTATGGGCCTGGCTCTGAAGAATCAGATTCCAGAACATTCTGAGTCTAGGGTACGGGGTGCTCTTCTCTGAGGAATCTTGGTGTTGGCTGGTGTTGGCTTAAGGTCCTACCTTGTATTTCAAAGATTGCCGTTACCAACCCTTACCTGTAGGTGTTGTGGGGGTTTTGTCATTATTTTGTTTTGATTTGTTTTGTTTTGTTTTGCCTCCTGATAGTCGTATTGGCTGTTACGTGACCATCTTCCAAAACATTTCCAACTTGAGGGATGTCTTCTACAGGGAGATGAGCAAGGTGAGAAACCTCTGGCCCGTGTAGTCACCGAGGTGGGCTTTTTTAGGAAATATGAAAGTAGCCCAAATTTACATCATCTCATTAAGTACTGATGTTAGCACCACAAGTTTTTACTTTTCTCTCATGATGAAAACAATAGCACTTCACTGACCGCCTGGAACTGTGGTAAAGCACGTGTATACACAGCAGAGAGTCCTCCCCGTCTCCATTAACAACTGGATAATGGCATCCATACTTGAGCTTCAGATGAATAAAGGAGGTTAGGCCTGAGGGAAGGAATAGCTGAAATGGGGAACCAAGCTGTGAAATCTTTATCTTTTGTCGCTGGGGAACAAAGAGGGCAGTGTTCAAGCACAGGTCCGTTTCTCAGGAAGTTGGGCGTGAGTAGAGAAGGCCAGTCCTCCTCAGTGACTGGCAGCCACAGAACACAACCTCGTGGGGCATTTTCTGGTCCTGGGATTCCAAGACTCTGCTGTTACATTAATTAAATTCATGCACACACTCACATACTCCTCTCCACATCTGCGGTAGCTAAGTTATGGTTTGCCTCCTTAATATCACGGTGAGTTTTTATTCTCTGGATTACCTGAGAGAAGCTAGAACCTCAAATCCGACCTCAAACCTCAAGGACCCAGCCTTGAGAGAGCCACTTATCTTATGTTGGAAGAGGCAAAACCTATGACACAGACAGTCCAGGAAGAAGGGGTGGCAGGACGGGACCCTGGACAAAGAGATGGATGGGAAGGAGCTTTACAGTGAAAGGTGGGGAGGTTTTCTTTTGGAAACCATCTGAAAGGGAAAAGAGAAGGGATATTCCAGTCTCGGGTTCCCACTGGCCAGTAACCCGTCTCTCTCACTGGCTCTAGCTGAACCACAGCCTCTATGAGGTGATGAGCAAACTGGAGAAGCAACATTCCAACAAAGTCTTTGTGGTGAAGGGAGTATCAAGGTGAGCAACTCCTGAGACTCTTTGCTACTTGGCTTGTCCTGTGAGCATACGCAACACTCTCATTTCCATCCCCAATCCTGGCCCTCCCTTTGTGTTTGCCGTGCTTGGTACTGTTTGTTATTTGTATTATGCTTCCATATGAATTATTTTTTTCTTTATTTTTTTAAAGATTTTTTTTTTTTATTCATTTGAGGGAGAGACAGAGAGCACAAGCAGGGGCAGAAGCAGAGGGAGAGGGAGAAGCAGGCTCCTCACTGTGTTGGGAGCCCGCCTGCCCTCTGTTTGGCTCCATCCTGGGACCTGGAGATCATGACCCAAGCCAAAGGCAGATGCCCAACCATCTGAGCCCCCCAGGCGCCCCTCTTTTTTCATGTATGAAATATTTCAGGCATCACAAAAGGTATAAAGAATAACATAATAAAAAGAATAATATAATAGCCATATAGCTACCACCAAATTTAAGAAATCAGCTACTATACTTATCATTGAAGTGCCCAGTGTCCCCCCACCGCCCCAACTCATCCTGCCCCTCGCCCAAGGCAACCACGGTCTTAAATTTAGTATTTATTATTCCCACACTTATCTTTTTACTTTACTTATACACATGTACGCACACACAGAAAAGGTGGTTTTGCATGTTTTTAAACTTTATAAAATGGAATTACACTGTATGTGTACTTTTGGAACACCTTTCGTTCTCTTCATATTGTTTGTGAGGTTCATTTATCCGGCTGCTAATGTTGCTAGCTCTGGTCTTCCCTTTCTATAACTGTTCTGGATGCTGTTGTTTGGCTAGTCCACAATTTATTTATCTGTCCTCCTGCTCATAGACATTTGGGTTGTTTTCCAGTTTCTTGCTATTACAAATAAGCTGCAATGGACACATTTAACATTTCTCCTGTGAGCATTACCAGGAATTTCCTTAGGGTGTATATTGGGAGTGGAGCTGCTGAGTCATAGTCTGTGCATTTGGGCCCCTTCAGCCTTACCAGGCATTGTCATTTTCAAAGGGCTCTCCAAAGTGACCGTTCTAACTTATAACCCACCAGCAGTAAACAAAAGCCCCCATTGCTCCATATTTTTGCTACCTGTAACATTATCAGACTTACTAATTTTTCCAAACTAATGAGTATGAAATGGAATTTTTTTGCAATTTTAATTCATATCTCCACAGTGGCTAGTTAGCTGGCACAGCTTTTCCTGTTATTGGCCATTTAATGTTCCTTTCTGTGACTTGCCTATTTATCATTGTTTTCACATTTTTCATTTAGATTGCTTACCCTTTTTTATTTTTTTAAATTTTATTTATTTATTTATTTATCCATGAGAGACACAGAGATAGAGAGAGGCAGAGACACAGGCAGAGAGAGAAGCAGGCTCCATGCAGGGAGCCCGACTTGGGACTCGATCCCGGGACTCCAGGATCAGGCCCTGGGCTGAAGGCAGGTGCTCAACCGCTGAGCCACCTAGGGAACCCACTTACCTTGTTTTAAAAATTTCATCTATAGGAGGTATTTTTTTGTGTGTATTCTGGATAGTAATGCTTTAATGATACTCTCTGCGAATATGTTCTTAACCTATAGGGCTTACTTTTTCTGTGTGTGTGTGTGTGTGTGTGTGTGTGTGTATTGTTCATACTTTCCTTATGCTGGTTAAACATATGCAATTCAGTGGTCCTTAAGAATGTGATCACTTGGGATCCCTGGGTGGCGCAGCGGTTTGGCGCCTGCCTTTGGCCTAGGGCGCGATCCTGGAGACCCAGGGATCGAGTCCCATGTTGGGCTCCCAGTGCATGGAGCCTGCTTCTCCCTCTGCCTGTGTCTCTGCCTTTTTCTCTCTCTCTCTGTGTGACTATCATAAAATAAATAAAAATTAAAAAAAAAAAAGAATGTGATCACTTGGGATGCCTGTGTGGCTCAGTAGAGTCACGGTGAGCACCGAATTAGTGAATACTGAACCATTGTTGCTAAGGGAAACCCAGAGTTAGGTTCCTGTGAGCTCCAGCTCCCAGTGTTTCCATCGCCCAGTCCCGTGTGTGTTTTTGTTTGAAGACACCTTATTTAATACACATTGTTGGCGCACCTGTATGGCTCAGTCAGTTAAGCATCCGACTCTCTTGGTTTCGGCTCAGGTCATGATCTCAGGGTTGTGGGATCAAGCCCCACAGTGGGCTCTGAGCTCAGCGTGGAATCTGCTTGAGATTCTCCGTCTCCCTCTGCTTCTCCCCCAACTTGCCCTTGCTCTTCCTCCCTCTAAATAAAGAAGTAATACACGTTGTTGACTCCTTCATATTGAGCTCCTAGCCAACAGCACCACAACTCATGCCTGAGTAAAGCTTCTCTAACATGTGTTTCTTCTCTTTTGGGCACATCACAGTCTTCTAGCTCGAAGCACTTTAGCGCTATACTTGGAGGCCATGTTAAACAGCAAAATCACAAACAAAAAGCACAACAATGTGAAAAACATGGCCAAAAGGACACATTTGCAGTGTGAGAGCTGAACCAAGGCAGATGATTGCCTTGTTAGACTCTTCTTGTAAAATGCTTGTTGGGCACTCATTTTTCAAAGCTCACATATGTCCATGGCTGGCTGCAGAAGCATCATGAGTATTAATTTTGGAGTCGCAAATAAATTTTAGGGAGTAGGTGAATTTGCAAATAGAGACTCCTCAAGGATCAGCTGTATATCACCCGTAGAATGTGTCCCACAGAGAAACTATTTTATCAGTGTTTTGCAGTGTTTCTTTCCAGTCTTGTTTTCTTTATATATTTTTACGTAACTGAGATCGTGATATGGATAAAATTGTATAGCCTCTTTTTCGCTTTATAATAGAAGCATTATTGCAAAGTATATACAACCCTTCTTATATCTTCCATTGCTTTGTTCCGTTTTATTACTATGTGCGTGCATCTTTATTTATTTGGGGGTGTGTTGGGGTTGCTTCTGAATCTTGAATGCTCTTTCTGTTTCACCAGCAGCAGGCGCTCTTTAGTCATCTCTTCCCCAGTTCGCACATCTGAAGCCCCCAGCCCCCTGACCTCACCTACCAGTCCCTCTGCCCTTTCTCTGAAGAGTGAGAGGGACTCCTCATCAGCAAGTGAAGAAGAGCTGCCATCTGATCCGGCCCAGGGAGAAGACGAATCTGAGATTCAAGAGCCCTTAAAAGACAAGGAAATTGAGGGGGAAGAGTCTGAAGCCAGCTCCTCTGAGGAGGAAGAGCCTCTGCCAGCTTGCAATGGCCCCAAGCAGGCCCAGCCCTCTGCCACCGTTGAGGGCAGCAAGTCCCAGGAGGAAGTTCTCCCTTGCTCCCCAGCTCCATCACCAGGCAGGGCCCTTGTCCCTTCAGAGCAGCCCTCGTCTCTCCCAGAAGTAGTCCTCCGAACCCGCACCTCAAGTGAAGGATCTGAACAACCAAAGAAGAGAGCCTCCATCCAGAGGACCTCGGCACCTCCGAATAGGCCCCCTCCACCCAGAGCCACTCCCAGCCCCAGGCACTCCTCAGGGAACATACCCTCCAGCCCTCTAGCCTCTGAGCAGGGTTCACCTACCAGTCCCAGGACCTCCTTAGATGCTTCACTGGACCCACAGCCACCAGAGAAGCCAGTAAGAACTCCCGAGGCCAGAGAAAAGGAAAACATCAACAGTCTGAATCCAGAAGAACTTTGTACTTCCCCAACCTCGAAGATATCTGAGGTGAGATTGGATCTGGTTGAGTCTTTAATCCCTTTAATAACCTTCATGGAGATCATCTTTCCTATAGTCAGCTTGCCCCAACTGATAAGATCTTATGTCAGTAGATGGCCGTTTCAAGGATATTCTTGGACACCTTTTTTGGTTATGGGGATTGTTTCACATATTCATAGCAACTAATCCAGTGACCTGTACTCTTAGGGTAGTTGACTTCTGCAAAGGGCTTTTCTCTAATATTATTATTATGAGCAGATTCTTGCTAATTTCTTTCCTTTGCTCCAAGTTCTGGGAGTTCCGATATAAAGAATCTATAACTGGCATCCCGAACTTAAACAAACTTTACTTTTTTTAGTGGGGGATGGGAAGGAGAGTCTCATTTCAGTTTGTCACACTTGTGACTATGGCAAGCAAAATGGCATCTGCAAATTTCCAAGGTACAACTTCTTTTTTTTTTAAATGGTATTTTTTTTTAATTTTTATTTATTTATGATAGTCACACAGAGAGAGAGAGAGAGGCAGAGACACAGGCAGAGGGAGAAGCAGGCTCCATGCACCGGGAGCCTGACGTGGGATTCGATCCCGGGTCTCCAGGATCGCGCCCTGAGCCAAAGGCAGGCGTCAAACCGCTGCGCCACCCAGGGATCCCAATAAACAAAATCTTTTAAAAAAAAAGTTAAAAAAAAATTTAAATCTAGGGAAAAGGGGACACAGGGACTTCCAAAAACAAAAATAGCATAGGCGACCTTGAGAAATAGCCCTCCTTCCTTGCTGTTAAAAGCTAAGGATAGGGCAGCCCTGGGTGGCTCAGCGGTTTAGCGCCGCCTATAGCCCAGGGCCTGATCCTGGAGACCCTGGATCGAATCCCATGTCAGGCTCCCTGCATGGAGCCTGCTTCTCCCTCTGCCTGTGTCTCTGCCTCTCTCCTCTCTCTCCTCTCTGTGTATTCTCATGAATAAATAAATTAAATCTTTAAAAAAAAAAAGCTAAGGATATATGCTCTCCTGTCAGATCATTATAGAGAAGATTATGGTGAAACATCTAACTAGATGGCACCAAGATTGATTAACTGACTGATTGATCCATTCATTCCATAATTACTGAGCCCCTGCTATGTGCTGGGCACTTTTCTAGGAGGTGGAATACTACAATGAACAAAACAAAATTCTCTGCCTTCCTGCATCTTATATCTAGTGGGTGAGGGTTGGGAGGAGTAAGGGAGATAGGCAAGAAACCATAAATAAGTAAAATGACAATTTAGTGATGATAAGAGATAAATTATAAGAGATAAAAGATAAGTAGGGGAAGAGAAGAGAAAAAATTAAGTAGGGGAAGGTCCAGGGAGTGAAGGCAAAATTGTAGTTTTAAACAGAGTGGTCAGAGGGGATATTTGGGCAGTGAAGGAGGCCGGGGCATGAGCCATGTGGATATCTGGGAGTCCGAGACTTCTGATGCCCCTCAGTTCACAGCACCCTGTGACCGCCGATGCCTCACCAAAGGCTGACCAGGCTACCTCGAGGGCCTCCTGTTCCCTGGACTTGGGTACCATGCGGGTACCGGGATACCACAGCCAACACAGACAAAGGGCCCAGGGTGGCATCCAGGGTGTGAAGGTGTGGTGCTCTCTCCTACATTGTCCACTTTGGTCCACAGGATTTTTCAGAGTCTGACACGACAAAGAAGATCGAGGACAAGGAAGAGAACAATAAGCTCACCTCTGCGGACTCCCCTGAGGTACTGACATCTAAGTCAACACTAGTGCCCTGTCAATCTTGAGTGACATGAGGTACAGAGCCAGACATAAAGCATCTTCCCTCTGTCAGCTTCTGGGATGAGGAAGCTCTCCCAGCTGGGAGAAATATGCAGGGGGTGTGGGTAAACAGGGTAGCCACTTTTCACTTTTCCGCACTAAAAAGAACAATTCAACAGTATGGAAAATTCAAAATTAACTTAAATTTGACTTTGTAATACTTTATATGATTTTAGTATAGGGTCAGCCAAAGAGTGGCCTTTCGTCTGGCTCTGGTGGATAAAACCTGTTTGCCTCTTGGGCGTAACCTTACTGAAGGGGAGATTCTAGGGGCCAAGATATTGTCTATTTTTGAGGAACAGGCTAGTAACACTGTCCTCCTTGGGAAAGAGATACAGGATGCAACCTCCTCCCCCCCTGAAGCCACCTCATTATTTTTTAGATTTACAGTGTTTCCTTAGCCCCAGCCTCTCCTTTGGAATTGCTTGGTCATCAGCTAAAGGAGACGTATTTTTCCTATGGAATTAAGCAGCTAGAGCATCTTCGATCCTAGCCTTTCAATGTCGTCAATCTTTTGAGGCCCTATTATGTCCTGCAAGATCTGTTCACTTCCCTCACAGACGCGCTATAAGTCATAGTTTGCCCCCAAGCAGAATTATGGACATTATCACATTTAAAAACCAGTAAATAAAAAGAAAACTGAGAAAATCTGTACTTGCTCAGCATTTGAACCACCTGAGAGATAATGGAGGTTCTCTGAAAGGATCGTAACTTTGTGGGATATTACCTTTGGGGGCCGTTCATAGCCTAGAACTGGAAGAGGGAATAAGGAGGAACTTAAAGGAGAAACAGAATTTCAAATGGCTGTTTCCTACTGTTAGCAGTTGGTTCTGGTTTTTGAGAGAGTGAATTTTATAGTGTGTGCATGAAATTTCAATCAAAAAATAAATTCATTCTAAGCCTTAGAGTACCAGAGGCTTCCCGTGGCTTAACAGTTCCTAGGCAGGGCTTTCCACATCTTGGGTTCCCATCTCAGGACCCAGAATTTTTCCCCAAGAAACCATCATACCATTTGCCTTTCCTAACCGTCATAGCTTAGGACCATCCCAGTGTGAGAGCTGTGGTGCGTTCTAGAGGAGGGTTGGTCTAAAAGTGGTAGGTAGTGGTTTTAAACACCTATATTTATACCTTCACGGACTCCCACATAGATTTATATACAGATGCGTGTCACACAGATCATACAGTATCTGATCATGGAAACAATGGGAGTCCAAAGACCTGGTTTCCTGTCCCAGCAGGTTATTTGACCCTTTGAATCTTGGTCTCTTGATGTGTGACAGAGGATGACGGGAAAGCCTTCCCTGATACTCTCAGGCCATAGTAAACCAGCACCGTATGTTTGCCCTTTGCGTTGTCTGTGACCCTCGTCAAGTGTAAGGTACAGAAGACCCTTCTAAGCCGAGAGACTGGGGAGGTTGAGTCTCACTGGGAGAACTCTTCTTTTTGTAGAGCCAAGATCTTCAGCTTCATGTTTCTGCAGTTCCGGAAGACAGCAATGTCACGGCAAGCGAGCCTCAGGAGGAGGTAAGGAGGCCAGATAACACAGAGAATGGGATGAGTGGTAACACTGGGCAATGCGGGTGGACAGAGGTGTGGCTGCATGGGCTACAAGGGGAACCCGGCAGTGAGCAACATCCTCAGGGCAAAGTCAAGCGGGTGGGAACCAGGGGAACCAAGAGTAATCTGGGACTTCGTGGTCTCTGTGCCCATTTCCTTGAAACTCTTGACCTCTCACCATAGCCTTACCTCCTAAATATTTTCATCAAAAAGGAGCTAAGTGGGGAGCCTGAATGGCTCAGTTGGCTAAGCATTGGACTCTTGATTTCGGCTCAGGTCATGGTCTCAGAGTCATGACATCCAGCCCCATGTCGCTCCCCCCTGGGCATGAAGTGTGCTTAAGATCCTCTCTCTCTCTCCCTGTGCCCCTCCCTTCCCCTCCTTGCATGCACTCTCTCTCTCTTAAAAAAAAAAAAACACTGGCGTTAAGATATATAAAAGGTGCACAGAAAGGTAAATACACACACAAAATATACTCAGAAATACATTAGTAACAGTGATATAGAACAGAGCCCTGAATTAGGTAAATACAAAAACGCATTCTATAAAATAAAATTACTGAGGATGGACCACAAAGTTGGTTCCATGCTTCGTGACATCCAGGAAGAGACAAACCTGGTCAGTTCACCCAATTCATAATCCCATTCCTTAAGAGGGCAACAATTTCTGCTACTAAGATGAAAAAGAAGTTGCTCCTGTGAATCCTCCTAAAGAGATGGTAAACCTTCCCTGAACAACGTCCGCAACAAGTCTTGACAGTAATTCCAACAACCAGTTTCTCGCTGCCCCTCTCAATAGCGGCCAGTGCCTCACAAGAAATATCCTTCGAGGGCCACCTGGGAGTCTCCGGTGGTTAAGCATCTGCCCTCAGCTCAGGTCATGATCCCAGAGTCCTGGGATCATCGAGCTCCTACTCGAGCTCCCTGCTCAGTGGGGAGCCTCCTTCTCCCTCTGCCCATCCCCCTGCTCGTGCTTTCTCTCTTTCTCTCTCAAATAGATAAATAAAAATAAAGAAATATAATTCCACAGGAGCAAAATGAGCCCCTTCCCCCAGTGGTTGGTGGGAGGGCAGGTCAGCATCTAACCCAGTCACTTTTACTTTCCAGGTATCTGCAGTTCAAACTGACTACCTCTGAAGAGGAACTGCCAAGACCCCTACACACCCCTCCCCAGAGAAGCCCCTCAGCTGGAGGGTATATAGGTCGGAGGGACTTAAGATCTAGCATTCAGTTTTAGGTTCTCCAGCCATATGAATGCTGGTGGTCTCTAAAGATCTAGCATTAATGGAGGCTGAGGAGCCGACTTAGGGGAGGGAGGGTGGCAGGCTTGGAAGAAGAAACTATTAGATTCCGGGAATATTTAATTCAGGCTTTGTAGCACTGTTAGAATAAGAAGACTTTATATATTATTAAGTAAAGCGGGCCTAAAATGACTGTAAAAAGCATAAGCATCTGTAGATAGAGACACATCCACATAGAGACACATTACCTACCACTCATACTCAGGAGACAGTGAACAAATCTTTGACTTACCAGTCACTTAGAGCCAAAAGAACAGATTTTCTGATTGTTAAATAAAGTGTTATTCTGACTGTGTATGGATGGGGTGGTTTTTTGTTTTTTGGGGTTTTTTTAGACACAGGGAGTTGTTTCAGCCCAGAACCCTGTTCTCCACTTAGGATGTTACTGATTCTAAACACGTTCAGAAAGCTGCAACTTCAGTCAGGCCTCTGCTTCTAACCCATGGACTTTCAGAAAGCTTTAGTCCCATCCGTGACACCCAGCCCCCGTGGGAATGATGCCAGGGGCCACAGGCTCCTTTCCTCCACCTAGGTGCTTTCCTTCCTGACCCCGGCCCCCACTTTCAGCTAATAAGCAAATTCCCCCCGTGAGGGGTTACATTTTAGAGCTGTAGCTAGTGTTTACAAACTGCTGTGTGGTGTGAATAAGTATCTGAGCAGGATGGAAGGAGACATGGAACTCCATGTGAAGGGAAAGGGTACAAAGTATAATAATATAATGGAAATGGCGTGGAATTTAGAATCCATCATTTATTTCTGTGAAAACATTAAAAACTCACTTTGAAGTCCTGCACCCAATAAACACACACATGCAAATGCTCATCCATCTTTGCTTTTGTTTCTGGGGTTATGGACGACGTCACACTTGAGCATTCAGCAAGTGTTTATTAGTACCTACTGCACACCGAGCACCAAACTAGGTACTAGAGAAGTAATGATGAGGAAAAAAGAACTTTATGGAGACCGACTATCGAGCAGGGAGCAGGGGGGCAGGATTTAGTCCATGGGTTAGAAGCGGAGGCCTGACTGAAGTTGCAAGGAAGCGCTCTGGGTGCGGCTGGAGGGAGTAGGCTTTGGTGGTGCCATTCTCAAGATGGTAACAGGAGGAAGGGCATCATGCGCGGGGGGTTCTCGGGTTGCAAACAACAAACTGCCATAATTAAGCAATAAAGAATATGTTGGAAGGACATGAGGCAGCTCATCGAACTGAAAGAACAGGAAAGGACAGGAACCAGCCCACGGATGGCTGTCGCAGGAACGTGTGGACCTGCCTCTAAGCAAGACTCAGCTTCCACCACCTTCTGCTTCTGTGTCCTTTCCAGATCCAGATTCCCTGGAGGATGTGGCTGGCTCGGTTTATGGAGAGGCACGTAGTGTTTCTACGATGACAGACCAGTGGTGGTGCTGGGAGGGGGTGGTGGTGAGGAAGGCAGATTACAAAGAAACACAAGGAAACTTGTAGAGAGACGGAAATATTCGTAATGTTATGGTGATTGTTTAATGAGTACATACCTGTGTCAAAATTGATCAAATGATACACTTTCTACAGAGTTTATTGGGTGTCCCGTACAAATATTGGATACAGGGAGCTTGAGAACTTGCAGGACTTTCTAGTAGATGTGTCTGTTAGGGAGCTGGAAATAAATGTTTGTATGCAGGAGTCATTCTCCTAAAATCTAATCTTATTTTAAAGCCTTCAAAAGATTTCTATGGCTGAAACGGAGAAATAGGCATGCCCCCCATAAAAGCCCTACTGCCCATATTTTCATACCTCTCCCATGAGGCATCCCATTCCCGTGGCACTCAGAATCATGGCCAGGAGTGATGGTCCAGGGGTATTGGCGGGGCGGGGGAAATGCTAGGAGTACAGGCCCCTAGATGTGCAAGGCCTTCCATGACCTGCTTAGAATTGCCCCTCCCACGTTCGTTCATCCAGCAAAATCCAATTCAAGCCTTTTCTCTCCAGGGCTTTCCCTCCTAGGAAATGAGTGTGCCAGCAAGGTCTTCTAGGGACTTACAGTCTGATGGGGGGAGACAAGCATGGGACGTAATTGCTACAATGGAGGCACCACAGACGTGGAGATATTGGGCAGCCCGGGTGGCTCAGCAGTTTAGCGCCTTCGGCCCAGTTTAGCGTGAGCCTGGAGACCCTGGATCGAGTCCCACATCAGGCTCCCTGCGTGGAACCTGCTTCTCCCTCTGCCTGTGTCTCTGCTTCTCTCTCCGTGTGTCTCTCATGAATAAATAAATAAAATCTTTAAAAAAGAGAGAGAGATTTACTAAATTGTGAGATTGACGCTTCATTTGCATATGGCCCTCCAGGACCTTCCAGGAAGGCAGGGGAAGGAGCCAGTATGTTGGGCACATAATTTTGCTTATTTAGGGTAGATAGTCCTGCCTGGGTACCAAGCTGTTTACCCTGATTTACAAAATGGTAAAATTGTCCCGGGGAAAGGCTAGGATTTAGAAAATTGCCATCCTGGCAGCAACACAAGAAAGGACTAGAAGCCGATAAATTGGGCAGAGATGAGTATCTCTTCTTCCCTGCCCTGAGGCCCCTGAGGTCTGTTGATAAAAGTTTCTGAAGTTTAGCATTAAATCCTTGGAGAACACCACTAGTTCACACCACTAGTTCACCGCCGGTAAGGCCCCACTCATCATCTGTACGCATCTCTATATAAAATTAATTGCAAGAACGTCACCCAGGCCCTGCCTTCCAGCAATTCGAAGGACAAAACTGACAGGCTGGTGAGATATCTAGAGAACACTGGAAACGTGACACAACCAGGATATACAGGATACACCAAAGAACAAAACACACTCAGCTTGCGATTTTATGCTAAATTAGGTGCTGAGCGGGATCCCTGGGTGGCGCAGCGGTTTGGCGCCTGCCTTTGGCTCAGGGCGCGATCCTGGAGACCCGGGATCGAATCCCACGTCGGGCACCCGGTGCATGGAGCCTGCTTCTCCCTCTGCCTGTGTCTCTGCCTCTCTCTCTCTCTCTCTCTCTCTGTGGTGTGACTATCATAAATAAATAAATTTAAAAAAAAATAAATTAGGTGCTGAGCAAATACACATTGGATCTTGTTTTTTGCATATTTACACTTTTTAAATGAATGGTATGTACATACAGGGGTAAAGTCATGTATCAACAAACATTTTAAGGTTAATTTTTTTTAAAGATTTTATTTATTCATGAGAGACACACAGAGAGGCAGAGACACAGGCAGAGGGAGAAGCAGGCTCCCTGCGGGGAACCTGATGCAGGACTCGATCTCAGGACCCTGGGGTCATGTCCTGAGCCAAAGGCTGATGCTCAACCACTGAGCCACCCAGGGGTCCCTTAAAGGTTACATTTAAAGAGGAATCATGGGGATCCCTGGGTGGCTCAGCAGTTTGGCACCTGCCTTTGGCCCGGGGCGTGATCCTGGAGTCCCAGGATCGAGTCCTGTGTCGGGCTCCCTGCATGGAGCCTGCCTCTCTCTCTCTCTCTCTCTCTCTCTCTCTGTCTATAATGAATAAATAAATAAATCTTAAAAACAAATAAAGAGGAATCACTCAATCACTTGTGAGTGATTAACCATCAAATAGTGAAGGCAACATGGCATTTCAGTAGAGTCCCTGGGCTGGATGGCCTCCAGAGTCTGCGGTCTGGTCAAGACAATCTTCAGTACATAACGGAATATGCTGTGGGGGAGATTAGCCAGATAACCAGAAATCTCAACCTTTCCTGTGATTCATGATGAGCTTCTCAGTACATGCAAGCAATTATCCACCTTTGGAATCTAACCCTAAGGATTTGAACCTCCTTTTCTCTTGGATAGTCTTTTATGTGGGAGCAGGCCAGGCCGACCTGTTTCTTAACTTTCCTATACCTCTTGCCTACGTGTTACTTTCTTTGCCTTTCTTGGCTGGCTTGCTACTTTTCCCACACATGGGCTTTTTTGTTTCTCACTGATAACTACTGTGCCTTGAAAAATATATTTAAATAGGGGTTCCTGGGTGGAACTGGTTCACTTGGTTAAGCATCTGCCTTTGGCTCAGGTCAGGATCTCAGGGTCCTGGGATCAAGCTCCCTGTCGTCCTTCAGGTTGGCTCCCTGCTCAGTGGGGAGTCAGCTTCCCCCTCTGCCCCGCTCCCCTGCTCCTGTTCTCTCTCTCCCTCTCTCAAATAAAATCTTTAAAAAAAATATATTTGAATAAAATGAATTTCATCAGCTCACTCTTCTTTTCCTCTGGTTTCTACCAACCAAATAATATCTTTGGGAATGAAAGCAACCACCCTTGCTTATTTTATTTACGTTTTCACTCTTGCTCTCACACCATTCCTCTGTTCTCTCAGACTGTGAGCCTCAGTTCCCCAAATGAACATGCACGAGACCTCTCAGTCTGCAAGACACTGATTCCCAAAACTAGAGAACCCCTCACGGGAATAAGCAAGGAAGTCGTATCTCGGGATGCAGGGCAGGGACCAGCCCTTGAGCCCCAACCCTAACAGGAAGCCAAGATGAAAGCTAGCAGGTATTGAGCGCTTTCTCTGTGCCAGGTGAGGGCCAAGGCTTCAGATGTAGAACTCCGCCCCCCTCCCCCCCCAGGAACTTCATGAGGCAGGTATCGCCCTCGGTAGAGAAATGAAACCGAAGTCACTTTAGCCTTACATCCTTAGTCAGGGGCTCATCAGTCTGGGAACATTCCTGCCCCAGGAGAGGAGAAGCGAGTCGGGATGGCTGCGGCCTGATGGCCCGGTCGCGCCAGGTGAGGTGCCCACCGGGTGCCAGAGCTGTCATTCCAGGGATGAGGGGAGGCTTGGGAGCATGTCAGGGAGCTCGCCCCAAGTCGCAAGGCTGACCAAGGGTGGGGGGTTGTCTCCAAAGGTTGTGAGGCTCTCGGCCTGCACATGCACAGGCCCAGCCTCAGGAGCCTCGGACTGGACGATCGGATCATCTGATCGGAGGGATCCCCCTGTCCTCTGTCCAGTGGCCTCACCCCCCCTGCCCTCCCCCTCCCCCCATGTCCTTCCCCCATGCCCGGCCCTTCCCCCCATACCCCCTTCCCCATGCCCGGTACCCTCCCCTCCCCCGTGCCCTCCCCTGCCCCCGTGCCCTCCCCCTGCCCCATGCCCTCTCCCTGCCCCATGCCCGGTGCCCTCCCCACGGTGCCCCCCTCCCACCCGATGCCCGCCCCTCCCCCATGCCCTCCCCCTCCCCCCCGTGCCCCGCCCAGCCGGCTTGGGCTCGGGCTCCTCACTCCGACCTATTTACGTAAATGCTATGCAAACGCCCGTGGGTGTCACTTTCCCCACGTGCAGGAAATTCGAATTACGTCGACGGGGGCGAGCGGACGGCTCCGGGCCGCGCTTCCCAGCCGACCCCGGCCGGCGGCCCCTCGGGCGCGGGAGGAGGAGCCGAGGCCGGGCGGACGGAGGCAGCCCTGCGGCGCGGGGCAGCGGAGGCGGCCGGCGGCCCGGGCCCTGCAGAGGGCGGCTGCTCCGCGTCTTCCTGTCCCACCCAGCCCGCCGCCCCGCCGCCCCGCCGCCCCCGCCCCCGCCCGCCCGGCTCGGAGGACGCCGGAGAGGAGCGGCCCGGGCCCTTCCGCGGCCGCCGAGCCACCCACGGTGAGCGCGCAGCCCGGGGCCCGCGAGCGCACGGCGGCCGAGCCTCCCGTCCCGACGGCCGGCGCCCGGGGCTGCCCGGGGACCGAGTGCGCGAGCGGGGGAGCGGGGGGGGGGGCCGGGGGGGGGGGGCGGGAACCGTGTGCGCGGCCGGGGAAGCGAGGGAGCGGAGGGCCGGGGCCGACACCCGGAGCCCCCCCGCCCCGCGCCAGCCCCGACGTCCGCGCCGGCCCGGGGGCGGCCCGGGGGGGATGCTCGGCGGCCGGGGCCGGGCTGCGGGGCGCCGAGCCCCCACCTCCACGCCCCGGGCCGCGGCCCTGCCCCCACGCGGTGCCCTCCCGGCCGCCGCTGCCCCCTAGTGGCGGGCGGCGCGCAGGCTCCGGGCGGCGGAGCGGGGCAGCGGCGCGCCCCCTGGCCGACCTCGCCGGGACCCCGAGGCGTCCCTTAGGGGAGGTGGGGCCGCGCCACGGGCCGGGGCAGCTCGTTCAGAGGCACCGGAGCTCCCGTCTGCACGTGGCGCCGCACCCGGGGCGAGAGACGCGCGCGAGAGAGAAGCGCTTAGGACGAGCCCCCCGGGGGAGGGAATCCGGGAAACCCTGGCCCCAAAGACCCCGGGGCCCCAGGGTCGCCGGCGCCGGGAGGGGCCCCCCTCATGCCCGCCCGTCCCTCCCTCCTCCCGCAGGCCCGCCCCTCCGCGGAGGTGCCCGTCGGGTCGCGGCAATGACCAGCCTGCTGAGCACCGCGCCTCCAGGAGGTAGGTGAAGGCTCTCCCCGAGCGAGTGGTGGGGACGTGTCAGCCCGCCCGCACCAGGCCTGCAGGTCCTTGGGGCCTCCTCCCTGTGGCCGCCTGGCGCGGGGGAGGGCCCTGGGAGGCCGCGGACGGCAACCGGCAACCGGAGGGCTCGCCCGCATGGACCTGGGCCAGTTCCTGGTACTACCCCTTCAAGCTTTGTGGCCCGGAGTCGCTGACCTGCCTTCCAGGCTCCAGTTTTCCCATTTGTAAAATGGGGGAGATGGTTCCTATCCTACGAGGTTATTCGTGAAGATGAAATGAGACACCCCCTATAAAACACCTAGCCCAGGCTCCCCTACGAGGAAGCAGTCCGCATCCTTGGTCAGTGTGATTAACGGGTGCCTGTCTGGGAAGGAATTGTGCCTGCTTTCTATTTTTATTTTTATTTTTATTTTTTTGTGTGTGCCTGCTTTTTAAGTCCACTCCTCTGATGATACTCTCCAGCCTCAAAACCCACTGTTTCCCGCAGCTGTGCTCGGGCAGGGATCCACCTCTCACCCCACTGAGAATTCCTGCCTTTGGCCCAGTAACCCAGCTGAGCCAGATAAAGCATCAGGTGGTCACTGATGGTTTTCACTGTGGTTTTGTGGAGGGTAAGGGAGGAACCGAGCCTTGCTTGGTCTCTACACCTTTGTTTTCACGTACACCGCCTCACCTGGCATTCATCAGGACGGCCGTCATCCACTGTGCTGATGTGGAAACAGGTGAGTGGCAAGCCCAGGGAAGCGTAAGACGCTGTCCTCTGTGACCGTGATGCACACGATTCAGAACGGCCGTTGTCCACTGAGAGACGAGAGGGAGAGCGGATAGAAGTCCAGACTGGTCAGCAAAGGCTTCATGAAGGGGGAGGGGGTGACATGGGACGGAGCCCTTAGCCCTTATTCTTGAAGAGTAGCCCGGGCCAAGAAGGGTGTGGTGGGCGTTCGAGATCAAGTCAGTGCCATGTGTGAAACCACAGAGACTGAGTTTGTCGTGGAAGGTGTTCTGGAAGAGAAGGCAGGGGACCCCTAGAATAAACCCACCCATGGGGAAAAGAGGTGACGCTTTGGCAGCCGAGAATTTAGGACTTGGGCCAATTCTTTCCTTTCTGTTTTTAAATTTGTGGTAAAATATATATAATATACTTGTTATCACTTTAACCCAAGTGTTGGTAGTTCGGTGGCGTTAAGTATTGATTAATAATAATCACATTCCTGTGCGATCATCCTTGCCATCCCTCTGCAGAACTGTGTCATCTTCCCAAACTGAAACTCTATATCGATTAAGCAGTAGCTCCCCCTTCCCCCTCCCTCCAGCTCCTGATAACCAACATTTTACTCTGTCTCTGTGTACGTTTGACTCGGTGCCTCATATAAGTGGAATCATACAGTATTTGTCATTTTGCGTCTGGCTTTTTTCACTGAACATCTCCAGAGTTCATCCGTGTTGTAGCATCTGTCAGAACGTCCTTTCCTCTTTAAGGCTGGATAATATCCAACACACAACATTACCTATACATGTCATATGTCATTTTGTCCATTTGTGCAGGGGCAGATTGCTTCCGCCCTTTGGCTCTTGTGAATAAGGCTGCTGGGAACACGGGTTTACAGATCTCTTCTTGAGTACCTGCTTTGGGGTAGATACCCAGAAGTGGAATTGCTGGGTCATGTGGTGATCTGTTTAATTTTTTGAGCAACCGCTACACTGTTTTATGCAGCAGCTGCACCATATTACATTCCCACCAGAAGTGCACAAGGGTTCTGATTTCTCCACATCCTCACCAACACTTACCCTTTTCTTTCCTTTTTTTTTTTTTTGATAATAGCCATCGCAATGCGTGTGAAGTGCCATCTCTTAGGGTTTTGATTTACATTTCCCTAATGATTAGTGATACTGAGCATCTTTTATGTGTCATCTGCTCTTCTTGCATATCTCCTTTAGAGACATCTCTTCAAGTCCTTGCCCGTTTTTTAATTGGCTTCTTGTTTTTCATCTTGCTTATTCCTTACCACAACCTCACGAACGGGTTTTATTCTCATTTTACAGAAGGAATAACTGAAGTTCAGGGCAATTAAGAAATTTTTAGGGGTTCAATTCTCCCAAGGTCACATGGTTAATAAGGGCCAAGACAGGATTTTGTGCCAAGTGTGATTTACTCCAACGCCTGTGTTCTTTCTCTCCTGGTATACCACTCTCAGAGTCTCACTGCACCCCACTGGCCCAGGCACATGAAAGGGAAGGAAAGAGAAAGGAAGCAGAATTCTAGGGCAGATTCCCATGGAAAGGAGAATTGGGGGAGTCGTCCTTTGTTGGGCAGGTCTAAATAAGTAGGTTGGCAGACTCAGGTGGCAAAGGATCTGATGCCTCAGTGATAAGAGATTTAGCCTGGAAACAAGGGCCACAAAGAAACCCAACGGGTAACTGGGTTAACAACAACTCAAAAAAGGGTAAGTAGGCAAAATAGATCTTGAAGTTCATTTGCTTTCATTGGTTAGGATCTGAGTGGAACCTCAAGTCTTGTTGTGGTGCTCCACCCCAAGCCCCCCACCTGAGAGAGGAGGGTCGCAGTCCTTCCAAGCCTGAGGAGAGGGAAGGAAGAGAGTAACATTTGTTACTGTTTGGAGAGGGAGACAGGAGAGAAGTGGTGTAGGAACAGGAGGTAGCAGAGCCGGGGCACCTGCGTGGCTCAGTGGTTAAGCGTCGGCCTTCGGCTCAGGGTGTGACCCCGGGATCCCGGAATTGAGTCCCACATCAGCCTCCCTGCATGGAGCCTGCTTCTCCCTCTGCCTGTGTCTCTGCCTCTCTCTCTCTGTATCTCTCATGAGTAAATAAATAAAATATATTTTTTTAACAAATAAAATCTTAAAAAAAAAAAAGGTAACAGCTGTAAGCAGGAGCTTAGAGAGATATAAGCCATTCACCCTCTTTTTACACTAGGCTTCCCAAACTTAAATTTACTTTGTTGTTGTTTATTTTGTCATCAAAAGGCTATTACATGCCCCCTAAAGAATAGCCTTCTGGACCTTTTCTATGTATATGCAGATATATATATGTGTCTGTGTGTGTTTATAGTTTCATTTTAATTTACTTTAAACATGTAATCATATTACGCATTACTGCCCTAGCAATTTGCTTTTTTCATCTAACCGTATATCCTGTGCCAGTAACTGCAGATCCTACCACATTCCTTTTAACAACTGTATAGTGTTTCCGGAATGAACGGCCTGTAATTTATTTAATCATTCCTCTGCTGATGGACATTCAGATATGTGTCACTCTTGCAAACAGCACTGTGGTGAACACCCTCTTCATTCTGCAGTAAAACTCAGGGAACCAAACCCAGTGGACATATAAACAAAATGGTTAGCGGAGGCAGAGCAGAGATACTTCCCGAACCTGGAGAGTTGATAGTGTGTCCGGTAAGAACCCTGGAATGAGGAGATGGATTCCAAGCCCAGCTCAGCCAACAGCTGAGTGACCCTGGGCTGGTTGATGCAGTTTACTGAGCTTGTCCATGATAACATCAACCCTGCTTACATCACCACCGTGGAGTGGAGATAAAATAATGTATGTTTTGTGAACTGTAAATAACAAATATAGATTACAGTTCTTTTTTTTTCTTTTAAGTAGGCTCCACACCCAACATGAGGGTTCAACCCACAATCCTTAGATTAAGAGTCACATGCTCTACTGACTGAGCCAGCCAGGTGCCCCCACAGATTACAGTTCTGACACTTGAAGCCTGAAGATCCTAGGTCACTAGCACCTAGGATACCCAGTGTCCTTTAGTCTGAAACAGCTTTTTGTGGAGTTCAAAAATTTGATTTTTAAAAATTTATTTATTTATTTATTTATTTATTTATTTAGCTTTATTTATTCATGAGAGACAGAGAGAGGCAGAGAGGCAGAGGGAGAAGCAGGCTCCATGGGGGGAGCCCGATGCAGGACTCGATCCCAGGACCCTGGGATCATGCCCTGAGCCAAAGGCAGATGCTCAACTGCTGAGCCACCCAGGCGTCCCTGATTTTTTTTAAAGTAAACATTTTATTTTGGAATAATTTTAGATTTATAGAAAAGTGACAAAAATAGTACAGAGAGTTCCCATATACCCTTCAGGCAGTTTTCCCTAATGTCAGTGTCTTACATGACCATGGCCTATTGTGGAAACCAAGAAATTAACCTTGGTATAATGCTGATAGCTAAACTACAGCCTTCACTGAGATTTCACCTGTTCACAAATTTTATTTGGAAGAGAATGCTGCTAGAACACTTTCAATTTATAAAAAACTGCAAATCTAAGGCTGAGAAAGATCCTGAGGGTCAGCTGGTCAACCACCCATTCTGTGCTAAAATTCTCTCTCCAGTATGCCAGGAAGCATTTAACCAGTTTTGCTCTTCTCTGGGAGAGACCTCTCTCTCTCATTAGTTTCCACCAGTGGTCCTCTTGCACAGGCCGTCCATCGGCATATTTGAAGATAGCATTCAAGTTCTAGTCTCTCCCTAAGTTTTCTTTCTGGGCTTTCTCTTGCCAGCTTTCCTTATCTGATACAATTTCCAGCCATTCACTACACTGGCTGTTCACTACAGAATTGTCACTCCCAGACATGGCTCAGCGGTCTAAGAGTGTCACAAAGTAGGGCCACACTATTGCCTCCATTATTAGAGACCATATTTATATTAATGGGGCCTAAAGTAACAGCAAGTTTTAAATTTTTTAAGACTATAAAAGAACAGGGATGCCTGGGTGGCTCAGTCAGTTAAGCGTCTGCCTTTGGCTCAGGTCATGATCTCAGGGTCCTGGAATCGAGCCCCACATCAGGCTTCCTGCTCAGTGGGGAGTCTGCTTCTCCCTCTGCCCCCTCATGCTTGCTCTTTCTCTCAAATAAATAAAATCTTTAAGGAAAAAAAAAAGATTATAAGAGTTGACTCTTGAACAACATGGGGACTTATAGGGGCACCGATGCCCCCACACAGACAAAAATCATGTATAACTCTTGACTCCCCCAGAACTTAATAGTCTACTAAAAGCCTTACCAATAACAAATAGTTGATTAACACGTATTTTGCATGGGTGTATGTATTATATACTGTATTCTTGGAATAAAGGAAGCTGGAGAAAAGAAAATGTTGTTAAGAAAATCATAAGAGGGGCTGCCTGGGTGGCTCAGTCTGTTAAACATCTGCCTTGCTCAAGTCATGATCCCAAAGGTCCCAGGATTGAGCCCCTTGATGGGCTCCTGCTCAGCAGGGAGTCTGCTGCTCCCTCTCCCCTCCCCTCTGCTCATGATCTCTCTCTCTCTCTCTCTCTTTTAAAGATTTTATTTATTCATGAGAGGCAGAGGCAGAGGGAGAGGCAGGCTCCACACAGGATGCCTGATGCGGGCCCTCCATCCCAGGACCCCGGGATCAGGACCTGAGCCAAAGGCAGACACTCAACCACTGAGCCACCCAGGCGTCCCTCTCTCTCAAAGAAGGAAGGAAAAAAATCATAAGTGAACATGCATTTACAATACTGTACTGTATTGATGGGGGGGCATCCACATTTTAAGTGGACCCTTGCAGTTCAAACCCATGTTGTTCAAGGGTCAACTGTATTCATCATCGTAAGAGATTTGGAAGATAAAGGAAAGCATATAGAAGGGAAAAAAAGCCATCAAAATTCTACAACCTAGCTCTCTTGTTGCCATTTGAAGGTATGTCCTTCCGGGACCCGTTGCTTTCTGGTGATCTCACTGTGTTTTATATCTGCTGCTGCCAAGCCGCGGCATCCCCCATTCTTTTCTTTGTCAGCAGTTGAACAAGGCGGAAGACTCTGTCAAATTCTCATCTTGTTCAGTTTGGCCCATTTCCCTGGTCGTTTGAAATCTGTTTATCTGTTTGTTAGTTGCCCCTCGTTTGGAGACTTGCACAAATTATCAAGCCTTTCCTGGGCCCGCAGGAGTCTGTGTTTACCCAAAGGGCACTAAAGCACTTCTACACAAAGCTCCAGTGGAAGGCGCCCATAAAGTGGGTCACCCAAACAAAGACCTTGCCAAGAACTTAATATGACGTATATCAGAAAAGTCTAGCAAAAAAGCCAGAATTACTACCATAAGGGAAAAATGATACTGAACTTTCTTTTTTTTTTTTTTTTTAAAGATTTTATTTATTCATGAGAGACACAGAGAGATGGAGAGGCAGAGACATAGGCAGAGGGAGAAGCAGGCTCCACGCAGAGAACCTGACATGGGACTTGATCCTGGGACTGGATCATGCCCTGAGCTGAAGGCAGACGCTTAACCACTGAGCCACCCAGGTGTCCCTTTCTTTTCTTTTTTTTTTTTAAGCATAGTTGTTGTTTTTTTTTTTTAAAAAGAAGCCATTTATTTTTTTAAATATTTTTATTTAGTTATTCATGAGAGACACAGAGAGAGAAAGAAAGAGAGAAAGGCAGAGGAAGAAGCAGGCTCCATGCAGGGAGCCTGATGTGGGACTTGATCCCGAGTCTCCAGGATCACGCCCCGGGCCAAAGGCAGGCCCTAAAGAGCTGAGCCACCTAGGGACAGTCTTTTTTTTTTTTTAATTTATGGATTGATTTTGGAGAGAGAGAGAGAGAGAGAGAGAGAGAACGAACAAGCTGGGGAAGGGACAAAAGGAAAGGAAGAGAAGCAGATTCCCCGCTGAGCAGGGCACCCACCCCCAGGGGCTCCATCCCAGGACCCTGGGATCGTGCCCTGAAACCAAGAGTCTGTTGCTTGAGCGACCGAGCCACCCGGGCGCCCCTATTATAAACAGTGTCATCCGTGTTCTGTGATACGACACTATTTGCTCCTATAGCACCTTCGGCTCTCCCTAAACTCCGACTCCCATCCTCACTCCCCACTGATGACCTTGCTTCTGTTTTCTTGAGCGAGTTAAAGTTCTCGGAAAGAACCGCCGAAGGCTCCCGCCGCCCGCCTGTGCCCGGGCCCTCCGCCTGCAGCCAGCCCCTCGGTCGTGCGCTGGATCCCGTCCCTTCAAGGACAGGGTCGCAGCCATCCCCTCCCTCATGTGTCACCAGCTGTTCCCTCTCATCCGAGTTATTCCTATCTGTACATAAACATGCTGTCATTTCTCCCATCCTTGAAAAAACAAACAAAAAACTTGAGCTCCCTTCCCCCTCCAACTACAGCCCCATTTCTCTGCTCACAGTTACAGGGAAAAAAGGAGTTTATCTACATTCTACCTCAGTTCCTCTACTTCCCCCCCCCCTTTTTTTTTCTCTTGAATCCACTGCCAACCAGGGTCTTCTACGCAGCACGTCACCAGAGCTTCTGTCGTCGGGTCGCACATGAGTCCTGCGGGGCAAAGCCCCACAGTCCTCATACTCGATCTGTTCCGCTGCTACTACTTGGTCTCCTTTGTTCTTTCCTTTCTGGGCTCCGCCCTTGGGCCTCTACTGAACTTACTCCCTTGGTGATCTCGCCCATCCTCGTGGGCTTCAATATGCTGACTTTTTTTTTTTTTTAAGATTTTATTTATTCATGAGACACACAGAGCGAGAGAGGCAGAGACACAAGCAGAGGGAGAAGCAGGCTCCATGCAGGGAGCCCGACGCGGGACTCGATCCCTGGGCTGAAGGTGGCACTAAACTGCTGAGCCACCCGGGCTGCCCAGTATGCTGACTTTTTGAATCCCCAGTCCAGGCCTCTTCCCGAAATTCCGGTCTTAACACCTGCTCTTGGGTGTCTGATAAGCAGTCATGTGCCAGATGGAACCCGGATCTGCCCTTCCACATCTGTGCCTGCTGCAGGCTTCCCATCTCGGTGACACCATGCCTTCCCTCCAGCCCAAAACCTTGGTGTCATCCTTGACTCCACCCTGTATCCTGTCAGTCTTAGTGTCAGAATGTATCCAGAATCCTCCCACTTTCTCTCTGGGCTGCTGCTCTGCCCTCAGTCAATGCTTTTAAGCCAGGAGGAAAAGGTTTGCCCTTAGGTGGGATACAACCTGCTTCTGCTCCTGTCTCCACATTCCCACAGCCCACCAGTTGTCCACACTGCAGTCAAAGGGATCCTTTAAGGGGCACCTGGGTGCCACAGTGGGCTAAGCATCTGACTTCAGCTCAGGGTCCTGGGATTGAGCCCCACATCGGGTTCCCTGCGCATCAGGGAGCCTGCTTCTCCCTCTCCTTCTGTCTCTGCCCCCAATTCCGCTCTTGCTCTGTCTCCCTCAAGTAAATAAAAAAATGTTCTTAAAAAGAGACCCTTTAAAATCAGCTTCTGTTTCAGTTACCTTAATAAACCATCTCAACAACCAGTGACTTATAACAATAGCAACTTATTATTCTTAGAATTCTGTGATTTGGCTGGTTTCCCCTGTGCCCGCTCACGCAGCTGCAATTCTCTGGAAGGTCCATGGGGCTGGAAGATCTGAGGTAGCACTGGGCTTCCTCACAACATGGTGGTCTCAGTGTTTCAAAGGTGTGGTCTTTGGAATTTCAGGCCTACACCCCTAAGTCATTTTAACAAGATCCCTAGAGGATTCTTATGCACAACAGAGGTTGAGAAGCACTGCCTTTTTTTTTTTTTTAAGATTTTATTTATTTATTCATGAGAGAGACAGAGAGGCAGAGACACAGGCGGAGGGAGAAGCAGACTCCCTGCAGGGAACCTGATGCAGGACTCGATCCCAGGATCCCTGGGTCATGCCCTGAGCCACCCAGGTGCCCCAAGAAGCAGTACTTTAAAATAAAAATCCATGGGACGCCTGGGCGGCTCAGCGGTTGAGCGTCTGCCTTCGGCTCAGCATGTGATCCTGGAGTCCCCGGATTGAGTCCCACGTCGGGCTCCCTGCATGGAGCCTGCTTCTCCCTCTGCCTGTGTCTGCCTCTCTCTCTCTCTTTGTGTCTCTTATGAATAAATAAATAAAATCTTAAATACAATAAAATAAAAATCCAGTCTCTGCCCCCAAACCCCATTTCAGTCACCAAAAGAGCCAAACAAAGCCCTTCCATGGCTTACAACGCCCAACCTCCATTTCATCTCCTCTTGTTCCCTTGCTCTGTTCAGTGACCTCTGTGCTGTGCCTTAAGCATGCCAAGCGTGCAACAGCCCCAGTGCCTTTCAGTATTGTGGCTACCACTGTCTTTCACTTGCTCTTCCCTCTGCCTAGATCTCTGCCTGGCCGCCTTTCTCACCTTCTATAGGTCTTTACTCAGGTCGCCTTATCAGGAAGACTTCCTGACCACCCCTGTCCACATGCCAACCCCCTACCCCTTCCTGCTCTTTTTTTCTACATAGCACTAATCCACATCTAATATATGTATCTTGGGGGATCCCTGAGTGGCTCGGCGGTTTGGCGCCTGCCTTTGGCCCAGGGCGCGATCCTGGAGTCCCGGGATCAAGTCCCACGTCAGGCTCCCGGCATGGAGCCTGCTTCTCCCTCCTCCTGTGCCCCTTTCTCTCTCTCTCTGTCTATCATAAATAAATAAATCTTTAAAAAATAAAAATAATAATAAATGTATATTTTACGTACTTATTTTATTTATTGTCCATCTTCCCAGAATGTAAACTGTATGAAGAAAAAGGTATATAGTAAATTCATACGTAACATAAAGTTGACAATATTGAAGTATACAGTCCTGTGGCATGAAGTCCATTCACACTGTTGTGCAGCCTTCACCACCATCCATCCATCTCCAGCACTTTTTCATCTTCCCAAACTGCACTCTGTACCCATTAAACAACAGCTCCCATCCCAGGGCCTCTGGCTGGCCCAGTCGGTAGAGCATGCAACTCTTGATCTTGGGGTTGTAAGGTCAAGCCCCGCGTTGGGTGGAGAGATTACTTAAAAATAAAACCTTAAAAAAAAAAAAATAGTAACTGCCCATCCCTTCTGTGCCCATTTCCATTCTGCTTCCTGTCCCTGTGGCTCTGACTATTCTAGGAACCTCATGTAAGTGGAATCCACTTTGTAGCATATGTCAGAACTTCCTTTGTTATATTACTCAGCCTTAAAAACAAAGGAAATTCTGACACATGCTACAAAATGGATGAGCCTTTATTCCTGAGGTGTGTGCTTCCTCTTTTTAGAAGTAGATTCCAGAGAGCCTTTGCTTGAAAACAGAGACCGTTTTCATCAGAAATAAAAATCTGATGTGTGATTTTATTTATTTATTCTTCATTAATCCATTGGTTTCATATAGAGGTAAATTTATTTGTACCTCCTTCATTTGTACTTAACTGCTTCACCAGATGGCTTAATGTAAGCAGAAACCAGCCAATAACTGTATCCAAGGAAGGCACTTCTATTGACTTGTATGTTTCTTTCTTTCTTTCTTTCTTTTTTTTTTTTTAGATTTTTTTTTTAAGATTTTATTTATTTATTCATGAGCACAGAGAGAGAGAGAGAGAGAGAGAGAGAGAGCGCGAGACCGAGATTGGGCAGAGGGAGAAGCAGGTTCCATGCAGGGAACCCGACCTGGGCCTTGATCCCAGGTCTCCAAGATCAGGCCCTGCACTAAAGGTGGTGCTAAACTGCTGAGCCACCCAGGCTGCCCTTTTCAGATCTTTTTAAAAATATTCTATGTATTTATTTGAGAGAGAATGGAATAGAAAAAGCATGAGTGGGAGCAGGAATGGGGCTGGGTGAATTGGGGGGATGGAGGAGGTGAGGGTATGGGGCAGAGGGAGAGGGAGAAGCAGGCTCCCCGCTGAGCAGGGAACCCAATGTGGGCCTTGATCTCAGGACCCCAGGATCATGACCTGAGCCAAAGGCAGACGCTTAACCGACTGAGCCACCAGGTGCCTTGAATTGTTTGTCTCTGAAGGTCTTTCTGTGTTTCTGTATCTAGTTGTAGCAAGGTGGTCTGTGAAGCATCACGGCTTCCCCATTACGCTGGCATCGCTCCCCACCTACCAGGGACCCTTGAGCCAGTTCGCATTAAGGACGCGCTTTTTGTGGCGCAACAGTGTGTAGTTGATTGTGGTTGGCTGGTGTTTCTTCCACCTTTACCCCTATTTTTTAAACCCTCGAGCTTTCTGGAAAGCTTGTGGTGCTGCCCCATGGTCATATTTAATGATCTCTTCCCCTTGTTCCCTACTGGAAAAAAATAAAAGGACCATAATAGGAAGGGTTAGTATAAATACCTTGCTTGGGCTTTGGAGCCGGTAGCCATGGATTCAGATCTTGGCTCCATGCACTGTTCCTTCATGTGTGATATGAGCCATGTCACTTAACTCTCCCAGGGCCTGGCGGTCCACATTAGCAAATAAAAACATCCACTTTGAAGTGATTGACGCTTAAGGGTTAGTGAGTATGTATATAAAGCACCCAGTGCCAAGCAAGGACTTGGTAAATGGCAGCTGTTATAATTAGGATCGTTTGGGGCGCCTGGGTGGCTCGGGGGTTGAGCGTCTGCTTTCAGCTCAGGTCGTGATCCCGGGGTCCTGGGATCGAGTCCCACGTCGGGCTCCCTGTGTGGAGCCTGCTTCTCCCTCTGCCTGTGCCTCTGCCTCTCTCTGTGCGTCTCTCATGAATAAATAAATAAAATATTTTAAAAAATAATAATAATTGGGATCATTTGCAGAATTTCCCAACTAGCAATCACCTCCCACCTCTGGGAGTCGCGTGTATCTATCCTCTGAACCCTCACTGAGCTTGAGCTCCATGGTCCCGTCCCTCGTGGGCCTCATCGCTGCCACTCTCTCCGCATCTTGGACTGTGCCTCCGGCAGACACGTGGTAGGAGCAAAGGAAATTGCTGTTGATTGATTGAACCTAATCTCCTTAATCCTCACACTTAGGCTTCTGCACTTAAATGATTTTTCTCAGCGCTTCGCATATCTTAAGTTTTCTAATGTTTAAGACAAAACAAAGAGCATCTGCACAGAATTCTAGAGCGATGGTGGCAAGAGGGAGTGCAGGCCCTGGGAGTCCGAGGCAGGAGGCAGCACAGTGTGACCCCGGAAGTGTGACAGCCCGTCACTTTGGCTGTGCTCTGTTCCTTAGAAGCAAGTGCCTGGGTCCAGGCCCCACGGGGGGGGGGGGGGGGGGGGCGCTCCCCGGTGTAAACACCAGCGGCAGGAACCATCCAGAACCACCTCCCAAGCTGCCTGCTGCTCAAGAAACTGAAGCTCGGAGAGGTTTGGTAACTTCCTTAAGTGCCTAGGCGCTTCCTGGGCGACCTTCCACCCCAGCAGCTTCGACAGCGTCCCTGTGTGGTTGCTTCCTGCTGGGGTTCAGGCTTTGGGAGGACCGCAGAGGGGGTGCCCTAGGCGGCCGGCGCCTCCCCTGTTGCCGGGGCCTCTCGGCCTGTGTAAAGACACGGCCCATACCAGTGGCCCCTTCTGCGCTCCCGGCCCCAGGCCCAGCCCAGGCCTACCGCTGCTGACTTCGTGTCACCTGCCCAGGCGGGAGCCTGCCGGCGTCAGGCATTAGACAGGAGTCCTGCTCCGGCCCTGAGCTCCAGCCGCGCCGACTCTTGTCCCGGGGCGTCGACCCAGGCTCTGCGCTCGGCCTAGAGTGTGCCCTGCCCCTTGTCCCTTCTACCCTGTCGACTCCTAGCCCCGCTTCAGCTCCCAGCTGCAGTCCCACCCCCCGGGAGACTCGATCAAGGCCCTCTGTCCCATGCCCTCCTGCAGGCCTCTTATTGCCTCGGTCTCCTGTGTCGCTGTCGTTAGCCAGGGCGTGGTGGAGGGTCCGCTCCACGAAGGCGGGCCTTGCGCTGACCATCCTATCCCCAGCGCGCCTAGCCCAGTACCTGTCAGTGAGTGCTGCTATTATTATTTATTGAACGAATATTGAATAAGGCCTCCTGTGGGCGATTCCGGTCGGCCAGCCGGTTTTCCCCAGGATACCTTGTCCCGCAGTAACCTTAACCCGGTGCCTTTTCAAATCCCTACACTACGATGCTAACTAGGAACACAACTAAAGGACTCCCTGAACGCCCACGTAAATTCTTTTCAAAGGGACTTCTGGAGACCAGTAGTTCTGAGTGTTCCGACCCTGGGTAGTGACTTCAGGGGTGGGACTTTCAGGCTGTAAAGGATGGATAGACCAATAGCAGAAGAAGGTATGAGATATATTTTAGAGTAGGAGAAGCCTTGTTTCAGAACCTTTCAGATACAGGGCCTACTCTGAAGTAGTGTAGGAAAGGGTGTTAATAAGGGAGAAACATTATTTCATTATTTAAAAATAATTTTGGGGCCTTTGGCTCAGGGCGTGATCCCGGGGTCCAGGATCGAGTCCCACATTGGGCTCCTGCATGGAGCGTGCTTCTCCCTCTGGCTGTGTCTCTGCTTCTCTCTCTCTCTCTCTCTGCTTCGCATGAATAAGTAAATAAAATCTTTAGAAATAATAATGTTGGGGCATCTGGCCGGCTCAGTCAGCAGAATACGTGACTCTCAATCTCAAGGTCCTGAGTTTGAGACTCATGTTGGGCATGGAGCCTATTTTTATAACTACAATTTAAAAAAAAACTAAGTAAAAATAATGTTTACAAAGAGTTTTGTAAGAACATTAAAGAAATGCATGTGCCCATATAATGTGTGTGTGTGTGTATATGCTCATTATTTGATCTTTTTTTAAAATTTTATTTATTTATTCATGAGAGACAGAGAGAGAGGCAGAGACACAGGCGGAGGGAGAAGCAGGCTCCATGCAGGGAGCCTGATGTGGGACTCAATCCTGAGACTCCAGGATCACGTCCTGGGCC
Source organism: Nyctereutes procyonoides (assembly GCF_905146905.1). Classification (NCBI taxonomy): domain Eukaryota; kingdom Metazoa; phylum Chordata; class Mammalia; order Carnivora; family Canidae; genus Nyctereutes; species Nyctereutes procyonoides. The sequence goes on along the minus strand of NW_026575124.1, from coordinate 2,433,071 downwards.
GAAGGCAGACGCTAAACCTAAACCGCTCAGCCACCCAGGGATCCCTCATTATTTGATCTTATCTATGTAAAAGTATGCATTTGTAATAATAGTTTACTCTTATTGAGTACCTGTACAACTACCCTATAGAGTAGATACTGTTATCTCTGTTTTGCAGATGAAGAAGCCAACGCACAGAGGGGTTAGGATAGTTTTCTGAAGGTAACACAGCCAGTAAAGGACAGAGCTCAGATTCGAACCTCAGCAGCTAGGCTCCAGAGCCCATACTCTTAACCACTGTATCAGGCAGAGAGAAACCCCATCAAAATGCTCAATGTCTTGGGATGGTAGTTTATTTTCTATTCTGTTCTCCAGGTTTTTCTATATGGATGTACTATAGGAGTTGAACGATGAATTTTTTATTAGAAAAGTGGTAGGGTGGTGAAGTTTGAAGGACAAGTGTATGTTTTAGAACAAAGGAATTCACCCCATTTCCTTTTTTCACTTTTCTAAATTTTCCAGAGGACCCGATGACTACCCCAATTCTGCAGGCCACTGAAGCCTTGTCCCCAGAAGCCGAGGCCAGCACAGCCCTCATTGCAGGTAACAAAGGCCCAGAGCCAAATCCAAGAGACTTTTTGAGTGAATTCAAGGGCCATCTCGCTCCGTTGACTGGGAACCCGGTGTGGTGATTGAGGACTTTCCCTGTGCAGGAAAGCACCGCAAATTGGAGACCAAATCCATTAATAGGCTCGTTTTGGCATGTAGGTTATCTTACACACACACACACACACAGACACAGCTATAAAAGACTCTTAGAGGCTTCACGCCAGAGACACTGCCAGTAAACGTGGGAAGTGGCCACAAATAGATGTAAGTGTGTACAGGCACTACACTCCAGTATGTGGGTAGGGATGAGGATATGTGTGGTTTGTCAAGTGGGGGAGGACGAGGAGGGGAGGGATCAGAGAAATCCCTACAGGAGGCTGTGGATTTTAAAATGCCTTCCCGTTGGAACAAGCTATTTCCTCCCCGCCCCCCTTCCTGTTTCTATCAGAATCCTCACGAACTGGTTGAGAGGGAATTGTCCTGTTAGAAATCAAAAGCCCTGTGTCCTTAGCTTAAGCACTAGGATACTCCAGATAATCATGCACCATGGAAGTTGGACACGTGGGGGAATGTGGATTTGGAACTGGATGCTGCTTAACCAGAACAGGAGGATGCTTATAAAAAGTGAGGGGATCATTGAATTCAGGGGGCCCCGTGAATTACTGAGACCTCCTCAATCCTGAAACATCTCTGCATTTTCCCTCTCCTTTCCAAGTGGTTATCACCGTGGTCTTCCTCACCCTGCTCTCAGTCGTGATCTTGATCTTCTTTTACCTGTACAAGAACAAAGGCAGCTACGTCACCTACGAACCTGCAGAAGGCGAGCCCAGCGCCATCCTCCAAATGGAGAGTGACTCAGCCAAGGGCAGGGACAAGGAGGAGTATTTCATCTGATGATTCCCGGCCCCGAGGAGCTCATTCAGGCTCCAGTGCTAACACACTATTTATTAGGTGAAAGTTTTATCTGAAGCCAGTGAGAAGCATCGACTGATACGAGCAGACCTGAGCTCCGTCTAGGACACAGGCCCAAATGCCAACATGACTGATGCCAGGGACCCAGGGAAAGCTATTTATGGGGTCTCTAACCAGGCCTTTGTAGTATAGCTGGTTTCTGCGGCTGCCCAACGAGGTGGAGCGACACCAGGCCACCATGAGTTATGTGCCCGGTCATCTTCAGTTTTCACGGTCGAAGGGAAGGAGAGTTAGGCCCACTGGCTGCTTCTCTGTCCCCTGCCTGGTCAACTAGGGACAGCCTGAGCAGAAATAGTGTGTGGAGAAGTTCTTCCCAGGTGCTGGATACCATGGTAAAAGGCCAAGTGGGAGGGGCAGGAGACTAAAGACCCCACCCCCTGATGAATGTGCTGTATCTCCTCACCTGAGCCCTTCCTTTCCATTATTCCCCAACCACCATATACTGATGCTATTTTTATCACAATTAAAAAGGTTCATTGGTAAAGAAATCCGATTCTCATGTGCAAAAAGTAACTACCTTTATATTTTGACGTATCCGTGCTTAAATTTTATGGACATTTTCTTTTGCTTATTTAACTGCTTGGCATACGTTCTCTCCCAAACAAACAAAACCCCAGAGAAGTTTCAGAAGTTCCCAGAACAATCTCAGGAGTTTGAAACAGGACGGTCGTGAGAAACTTGTCCCAGGGGAGTCTCATCAGAAACATACCCTGGGAGATGAAATGGTTACCTTTCACCCTGGCAAGGACTAGAATTTCCCAGACCTTTTTTTTTTCTTCAGGATTTTATTTATTTACTTGAGAGAGAGCAGACAAGAGAAAGCATGAGTGAGGAGAGGAGGGGCAGAGAGAGAGAAGCAGGGAGCTGAGCAGGGAACCCAACTTAAGGCTTGGCCCCAGAACCCCAGGACCATGACCTGAGCTGAAGAGGCAGATGCTTAACCAACTAAGCCCCCCAGATGCCCCTTCCCTGACCCATGCTGGGTCTACACAGAGGGAACCAGCAACCATCTCCTTACCACTTTTCCCACCAGTGCCCTTTGAATCAAGCCGAGAAGCTCCTTGGATCTTAGTCCCCAAATGAGATGTGTTTAAAAGACAGTGTTTTGATAGAAATCCTAGCTCCCCAGGTCATGATCCCGGGGTCCTGGGATGGAGCCCTGCCATCAGGTACCGTGCTGGCTGCTCCTCCCTCCCGCTCATGCTCTCCCTCTAATAAATAAAATCTTTTTTAAAAACCCCGAAATGACAGCAGCACCTATCTGAATCCTAGGTGGGACATAAAAGATAAAGAGAGAAGAAATCTAAAAACAAGTTGAGTAAAGAATCCTTGAGGTGAGGTGTAATGCAACTTCATCACTTTATTCAAATCTTCAAAATAGTCTTTATTCTACATTTTTAGTATAAAAAATCCACAAGTTAAGTGCACCACAGTGTAGAGAGAGACGTACAACGCTGAACTTCCATAACAGTCAATGGTACAGTCAAACATCACATGTACAGAACACAAAATTTAGATGAACTGAAATTATAAGATAAAATAAAATAAAATCCAATTTCAGAAAACAAAAATCAAAGTATTAAGGATCCCTGAAAATATTCTTAACCCTAATGAGATTTCGCTGGACTCAAGTCATTTTGTAGTGAGGGATTCATAGTATGACCCCATTACCCCAGCTGAGGAATTCTCAGGAGCCATGAGTGCCTGCATCAGATACTCTGATAACTGGTAACCAATTTTTGGATGGGGAAACTTCCCCTAATTTGGCTCGGACGTCATCAGGCTTTTGAAATGCATCCTCCTCCTTGCCCCCACATTTTAAACAAACCAGTTTACAGTACAGTTTGCATGGATACCCTTTGTTCAAATGGAGCTCTGTTTTTCTGGCACCGGAGCAAATTTGGGTTTGGTTCATAGATGAAGAAACAACCTATGAGGAGGGTCCAGAGAGGCACCCTCCACTTTTGCCTGAGGAGATGCAAAAGCAGAAGTAATGGGGTCTGTGCTTGGGGCACAGAGGGGGTTTCAGAGGATCCTTGTGAAAGACTAGTTAAAAGATGGCAAGTGGGGAGAAGTGCAAGGAGAGAAGGAAGTTAGTCTGACTGGCTTTCTGTCCTGCACCATTGATTCAATGGAGATTGGCGGGAAGGAACTGGAAGACTAGGGTTGAGGGTGGGACATGGGGCAAAGGATGGAAAGGCAGACAACTAATGCGTTTCATTTATAACAAGTAATAGAAATCAAAGACTTAAAGGAGATTAAAGACCAATCAGAATAATTTGGCAACTTTAATTCTTAGGAAGATCAAAGTTCCCTCCAAACCTAATTTGATGTTTTATTACTAAGAGCAAAGACCAGTATGGTACAGTATTACTCCGGAGGAATTAAAGGACGATCCTTAGGGCTGCTTTACCCACATTCATTTTATGAATGGATGCCTCCCCTACCTCAAAATGTTTTAAGGAGGTACTGCTACCATTACATGGTTCCTTATTAAGTTTGAAAAGTGCCTGAAAGTTTGGGCACCAGAAAGACACCCCAACAACATGTGTCTAAACTGCAACTTCAGGTTAATATGACTAAAGCAGTTACATTGTGAGAAGTGCTGAAGGTATGTGATGTCTTTCCCGGCATAGAGGTGGCCTTGGTTCTTCACCAGATGGTGTAGCCACCATCTGAGCCACCCATGAAGAAGTTTCCCTTCCGCTGAGTTACGAGGACATTGGCTCCCTGCATGACTGCAAGCTGAGCAGCGTTGGGAGGGCATCCAGGGGGTGGAGGCTGAAAGGAAAAGACAAGGTTGATGGGCAGAGGGCAGCTGAGACAAGGGAAGTGGACACAGGTGAAACAGGATCCATTAGGAAGATGGCAGTGTCCTGACCAATCATATCTTAAAGCTAGTTCTGCCAACGTGGGTTGTAAAGCAGGTCTATATTCTCTGTGAACCTAAAGGTACAGACAGAAAAAGAGCCTACCACTCATTTAAAGGCATTCTCACCTCATTTCAGGTATATGGCTTTGAGGCAAGGACCACCTGGGCTCTAATTCTTATAGAGGGGGGAGCTAAGCAGGCAACATAACTAAAATCTCTAGTATCTTTCTAAACTCCACTTAATAGGGGACTGTGCTTTCTCTACTTTTTTTCAGGTTTTTAAAAATTATTTAAATTCAAGTTGCCTACATATAACACACAGTGCTCATCTCATCATGTGTCTTTCTCCATTTTTACTCATCACGTTTTTCTTTTATCAGGTTTCTTGATGGAATGCCATACTGATGGCAAATTTGAAGTAAATGTTACAGGCTGAATAAGGAGTATTACTAGACCAGTACCAAAGTAGAACTGCAAAAGCAGCAGGCAGGACTCCTAATGCTTTAAAGAGGTATAGGAAAACAAAGGAATCTGGTTAACTCAGGCCCCGGGGAATGTGCCAGATGCTACTGACTTGCCACAGTTCTCCTGCCCCCTCAGCTGCTTTCTGCCCAACTACTGGATGTCCGTGCTTATACCCATACCACAGCTATTACCCAGGGATGGTGAAAGGATGAATATGTAATCTCTTCAGAAAGTTAAAATACAAAAAAAAAAAAAAAAAAAAAAAGTTAAAATACATAAGAGCTGAGTTGTTCTGATAAGGTCATACTCACAGGAATGTTGCCAGCAGTAGCCCCCGCTCCAAATCTGGCACCTGCATCATACCCTCCTTCCACCAGCACTGCTGAACCAGGTGGATAGATGGGACCAACTGGATAATAAGCCATGGGGATTGTGGAACCTAAAGGTCCAACAGCCACAGATTGGGCCATGGGAAGATACAGTGAGGCGCCAGGAAATGCAGCTGACATGGTGGGGACCGTGGCAGCCCCCGGATGCACAAAGCTCGGACGATAGAGCTAGAAGAGAAGGCAACAGGTTACTTTATGACATTTCGATTTTAGATCCCTTCCACGCGTCAATTCTCGATTGTCCTTGTGCAGATTACACTCTGAGTTACACAAACTGCCTTTCCACTGCCACTCAGTACCCTCCTGCATCACTTCCTGCTATAGCTAACGTGAGGCTCAAGGAACGCGAGCTCTTCTTAACCTCACCTGGTGCCAAAAAAAAAAAAAAAAAACAAAAACCAAACATGAAACAATCAGATGATGCAGTCTGAACCCCAACAGAAATTGCTAAAGTGTTCAGTGTTTCAGACTATTCACGTGAGCCCTCCCTTCTCCTATTTACGGACACTGAATAGATATGGGTGGAGTCAGGCTTATTAGCTAAGGACTGAAGATGTGACCCAAGAGCATTGGGTTCAAGTCTAGTAAACTGGAAGCACCTCTGAGTAGGCAGGTGGAGCATCAGTATAGGGTGGAGCCTGAGGAAGATGCAAGGTCTGAGGGTACACTGGGTTCCCAGGAGGCTGCACGGGATAGGTTGGCTGCGTTGGATATTGACCTGGAAGACAAGGAAAAAAAAAAAAAAAAAAAGAAAAGAAAATTCATGTTGCCTACCACACAGAGCCACCAAAATGGGGCAGAGCATCCTGGGTAGCTGCCCTAGGGGCAGCAAGCTGGAGATGTGTAGACAGACCGCTCTGGGGGGGGGGAGGGGGGGGCTGATTTCTGGGGCCAAGAGAATATTCTCTTCGCACCCTTATCCCTACTCCTACCGGGGCAGTCCTCCCACTGGCACACCGAGCTTCTCCATCCATGCAGGGCAGGTGTGGGGCCCCATTCCTGCCCGTGCCCAACGGCAGGGACGCGCTGCCCCGGCTCCGGGTGGTCGCCACAGGCCTGGCTGTACCGAGCCACGACCTCGTTGGGTCACGGCGGTGACGGGTTATTTGCCCCGCGGCTCCCTACTCAAGGTCGACCTCCGAATACAGCGCGCGCTGGACGTGAACCCTCGGGACCCGAGGGAGGATAACGGGAACCGTCCAGAGGCACAGCTGAGGACCGTGTGGGGCCCGACGCCGGCACCGTCCCAGGAGCCAGAGGCACTTCGGGCGGCCGCGCGAGGCACGCGGAGGGAGGACACCACCCCCCCCCCGCCCCCGGGGCCCCGGGGCCCGCCCGCCGGCGCCGCACTGGTTAAGCCCGGGCGCCGGCCTCTGCTTCCGGAGCGCGAAGCCCCGCCCCCGCCGGCGCGCCATTGGCCGACCCGCATCCCTGCTCTAGCTCCCCATTTGCTCCCGCAGGTGCCCATCATGACAAGCCTCCCCCCCACCCCCCCCGCCCCTCCACCCGAGCCCGCAGCTCCAAACTGCGCCACAGAGTTTAAGGAGGAAAGGGCCGGGAAGCAGCGAGCAGCCGCAGTTCGGGGATGACGAAGGCGTCTGGCGCGGCCCCCGGGACCGCAGCCGGCCGGGGAGGGAGGCGCAGCGCGCCCCAAGCCTCCGCTTGGCGACCCCGGGCTCCGGGCCCGCTCGCTCCAGGCTAGCACTGTCCCCCCGACGGCCCCGGCCGCCCCCTGCCCTTGCCTTTGCTGTTCATGGTGGCTGCGGGTCCGGTTCGGCTCGGCGTCGCGGACGGTTATTTTTTTCGTCCTCTTCCTGTTCGTAGTCACTTCCGTGTCACGTGACGGCCCGGCCGCCTCGCGTCACCCGACGCCCGAGCGCCGCCGCCACCGGAAGCCCCGCCCCTCCCGCGCGGCGTCCAGTAGCTGGAGGGCGGGCGCGCGTGGCCCCGCCCCCGGGCGCGCGGCGGCCCCGCCCCTTGGGTCTCGCCCTCCAACCCCCACCCGCGTCCCGCGACGGGAGGAAAACCGAATGCAGGTATTGTCTCCAAACACGGTTGTTGGCTTTTTTTTTTTGTTTTGTTTTTGTTTTTGTTTTTGTTTTTTCCGCCCCCCCCCTCTCTGGGGCGCTCGGGGGCAGAGCCGCTGAAGCCGCTCCCCGGAACCTGCTTCCACCTCCGCGCAGCAGCTCAAGGTGAACTCACCTGCGGAGCGCGGCGGCGGCCCCGGCCCCGGCCCCGGCCCCGGCCCCGGCCCCGGCCCCGGCCCCGGCCCCTGTACTGCGCGGGCTGGCGGGCGCCGTCAGTGGGTCCTGGCCGCCTTGCCCGTCCCGCCGGCAGGTGCCCGCCTGCACTTGCGTCGCTGCTCCTCTGCCCGAGGGAGGCCCCGGGGCCCCGCGCGGGGCCCGGCCTGCCGCCTCCTGTAGCCTCCCTCTCTCTCTCCCTTCGTCCCTACCCTCACTGTCCTTAAGGGCAGGGGTGCCACCCTCTAAGGCAGCAGTGTCCCGAGCAACCTTCATTTTAAGATACGCCGCCTCTGCGCAAGTACAGAGATGGAGCTGAACAAGACTTTTTTTTTTTTAAGATTTTTATTTATTTATTAACCAGAGACACAGAGACCCAAGCAGAGGGAGAAGCAGGCTCCATGCAGGGAGCCCAACGTGGGACTCGATCCCAGGACCCTGGGGTCATGCCCTGGGCCGAAGGCGGACGCCCAACCGTTGAGCCACCTGGGCTGCCCCACAAGACATTTTTTTTTTAAAATGGTTTTTTTTTTTTTTAATTTTTTTATTTATTTATGATAGAGAGAGAGAGAGGAATCAGACGCGGGATCCGATCCCGGGTCTCCAGGATCGCGCCCTGGGCCAAAGGCAGGCGCCAAACCGCTGCGCCACCCAGGGATCCCAAGACTTTTTTTTTTAAAAGAGAGGGAGAGTGCACCCGCAGAGGGATGGGCAGAGGAGAGAGAGAAGCAGACTCCCCGCCGAGCAGGGAGCCCCATGCAGGGGCTGCACATCCCAGGACCCCGGGATCATGACCTGAGCCCAATGCAGATGCTTAACCTGCTGAGACACCCAGGCGCCCCCAGAACAAGGTGTTCTTTTTTTTTTTTTTTTTAATTTAATTTATTTATCCATCAGAGAGAAAGAGGCTCCATGCAGAGAGCCCAACGTGGGATTCGATCCCAGGCCTCCAGGATTTCACCCTGGGCTGAAGGAGCCATCCAGCTGCCCAGAACACAATGTTCTTAATTTGGTTCAGACTAATACTAGTATTGAAAATCCTGTAATATTGACCTTTCCCTGTATGTCTGACTCTAACCTTCCCGAAGGCAGCACAGTGTTAAACCTTCACTGGTCCAGCTCAGTAGTGAGACCCCAACACCGCGCCCCCGCACTGTTCTGAGACACAACAAAGCCTTTGTGCTCTTGGAGCTCACCTTCTAGGGCAGAGGCTCAAAATTTTTCCGACCACAATAATATGCTTTAAATCATGACCCAGTATGCACACACACATTTGTAACAATTTTTTTTAATTTTTTTTTAATTTTATTTATTTATTCATAGAGATACAGAGAGAGTGAGAGGCAGAGACACAGGCAGAGGGAGAAGCAGGCCCCATGCAGAGAGCCTGACGTGGGACTCATCCAGGGTCTCCAGGATCACGCCCCGGACTGCAGGCGGCGCTAAACCGCTGCGCCAGCGGGTCTGCCCCTGTAACAATTTTTTTAGCCTAGTACTTGTTCTATGCAGAGTGCACTGTAGTTATTTTCTATTCTCCTGTTTTGCTTTGTTTTTTTATTCAGATCTGATTGTGATTTGTCATCCCACTAACAAGTTAGCACCCACAGCTTAAGAAAACAGTGTGTTGCAGTACACTTCTATCTCCAGGGCCCTGTACTTATCTTAGCATGAAGTTTATAATCAGTAATTGGCAAGTAAAGGAGCAAATAAATCCTTGAAGGTCAGACCAGACAAATGTTACTTGTATCCTAACTTTTCCAAATTACATCCTAAATTGGTTCCATCCCAAAGGGACACCTGGACAGCTCAGTGGTTCTGAGTGTTTGCCTTTAGCCCAGGTCGTGATCCTCGAGTCCCCATCAGGCTCCCTGCGTGGAGCCTGCTTCTCCCTCTGCCTGTGTATCTGCCTCTCTCTCTCTCTCTCTCTCTCTCTCTCTGTCTCATGAATAAGTAAATAAATAAAAATCTAAAAAAAAAAAGAAAGAAAAAACGGATTCCACCTCAAAGTCTGAAACCAGAGAGGTCACTAATCTAACCTGTACACCATGCTCAAGGCTTCAGAAAATAAAAGACTAAACCTAGGAAAGGTTTTCTATCCTTATTTCTCTCTGTGGCCCTCCGGGACCCCAAAATTGTGTTGACTAAAGCAGTCTGCATCAGTGAGAGTGTAAGCAGTGACCCCTGAATCAAGACACTAGTTCTGGTTGTCTGTCAGCACCTGACTTTGGTCCTCATCTGTTCAGCTCCCGCTTATCCCATACTGCTTATTAATTAGGTACTGCACCTGTGGGATGCCCAGGTGGCTCATCGGTTGAGCGCCCGCCTTCAGCCCAGGGCATGATCCTAGAATCCGGGATTGGGTCCTGCATCGGGCTCCCTGCATGGTGCCTGCTTCTCCCTCTGGCTGTGTCTCTGCCTTTCTCTGTGTGTGTTTCTCATGAATAAATAAATAAAACTCTTAAAAAAAATTCAGATACTTACACTGGATGGTGAATAGCCATTGCCCCAGACTGTCTCAAGCATAGCTCTTTGCTCCAGCCCTCCACTGGAACCCAGCCCCCACCTCTCCATGGTCCAGTGGTTAAAGGGCAAACTGTGACACTCAGGAAGCCTCTAGGACTTAGCTACAGCTAAGACAAGTTGCCCTCATATTGGTCAGTGTTTCCTCTACTGGATCCTAGGTATTTTACTTATTCCTCTGGGACCTGGGTATAGAACAAGCTAGGGCAGAGCTCAATGAGATTATCAAGAGAAATGGAAGGGTCAAGACCACTGCTTTCTCTGGCAGGTGGAATGAAGGAGCAACTGGCTACTTCCTTTCTTGCACGGGAGTCAAGAACCTTTCTGTTTTCTTCATTCTCCTGGGTTCCCCCACCAAGATGAAATGTTCACCTAGCCATTCATCAGACATCATTTCTTGAATTAATTTAGCAACTATTTATTGAGCACCTATTATGTGCCAGGCCCTGTGATAGGCACTAGGAAACAATAGTGAAGAACCAGGCTGAGTCCCTACCCTTCCTGAACTTTGTCTACCTAATGGGAGAGACAGAGAAGTAAATAGATAATCGTAACGTTAGTAGTGCTGACATAAGGACAGGGGTGTTAGTACCTAACCTCTTCCTTTTGTTTTTTGTTTTTTTTTTAAGATTTTTTGGGAAACCCCTGGGTGGCTCAGCGGTTTAGCACCTGCCTTAGGCCCACCTGCCTTCGGCCCAGGGCGTGATCCTGGGGTCCCAGGATCGAGTCCCACATCGGACTCCCTGCATGAGGTCTGCTGCTCCCTCTGCCTGTGTCTGTCTCTCTCTCTCTCATTAATAAATAAATAAAATATTTTTTTAAAGATTTTATTTATTCATGAGAGACACAGAGAGAGAGAGAGGCAGAGACACAGGCAGAGGGAGAAGCAGGCTCCATGCAGGGAGCCCAATGTGAGCCCAATGTGGGACTGGCTCCAAAGACTCCAGGATCAAGCCCTGAGCTGAAGGCAGAGGCCCAACCCCTGAGCCACCCAGGCATCCCAGTACCTAATCTCTTCCACTGGGGTCCGGGAGGGCTTCCTGTTGGCAGGGACGTCTGAAGGCTGAGTGGAAGTTTAGCAAGTGAAGGGCATTCCTCAGGAAAGAACAGTTTATGCAAAGGCCTAAACGTGAGAGAGCTTACTGGAAGGGAGGGCTTGAAAACAATTCAGTATGGCAGGAGCGGGGAATGGGAGGTGAGGACTAGTCAGACATGATGCTAAAGAGACAAAAAGGAGCCAGACCATGTGGGGGACCTTGGAGCTCACGGAGGATCTGATCTAAGGGCATTGGATTCCCACTAAGAGCCCTGGTTAGCCACCCAAGAGTTTTAAGCAAAAAACTGACATGATCGTGTTTTTATTTTAGAAACAGTTTTCTGGCTACAAAATGTAGAGTAGATTAGAAAGGACAAGAGTGGAAGTATGTCTGGGAGAGCGGTTAGAATCGATGTAGTAATTTTGGAGAGGGACATGGCAGACTGGCCCAGGGAAGGGGCGGGGGGGGGGGCGGTAGAAAGAAGGAAGGCAGTATTCCAGAACTGTTTAGGAGGCAGAAACAACTGGACTAACGCTCAGGATTAACGTCTCGGATCAATTAAGAGAATTAATGTCAGGGATGAAAACTACATGAAGTGAAAAGACAAATGACAAATTGGAGAGAAGATACTTGCGATTTGTATCACAAAGGACTACTCTCCCAGTCCTAGAACTCCTAGAGATCAGCAAGTCTATGACCAGCCTTTAGAAAAAGTAGCAAATGACATTTATAGGCAGTTCAAAGGAAAGGAAATACATTACTTTCTTTTTAAGATTTTATTTATTTACTTGGCAGAGGAAGTACAAACCGGGGGAGGGAGTGGCAGGCAGAGGAAGCAGCAGGCGCCCTGCTGAGCGGAGGGCCGGATGTAGGGCTGGGTCCCGGGACCCCGGGCTGGCGACCTGAGCCCAAGGCAGCTGCTTAGCTGACTAAGCCACCCAGTGCCCCTACAAATGGCTTTTAAACGTACGGAATGATGTTCAACCTCACTCTTAATAAGAAAAAGGCAAATTAAACACAAACACCATTACCAGATTGGTAAAATCCAAACATTTGCTAACTTTAGTTTTGTGAATAAACAGACACGCTGTTTATTTTTGGTTTTTTTGTTTGTTTTTTGTTTTTAGTTTTTATTTCAATTCCAGTTACTTAACATACAGCGTAATACTAGTTTCAGGTATACAATAATGATTCAGAACTTCCATACAACACTAGGTGGTACTCACCACAAGTGCAGGCCTTACCTATCTCACCCATCCTCCCAATCCCCATCCCTCTGGGAACCCTCAGTTCTCTATAATTAAGTCTATTTCTTGGTTTGTGTCTCTGTCTCTCTTAGTTTTCCCCTTTGCTTGTTTGTTTTGTTTCTTAAATTCCACATATGAGTGAAATCATATGGTATTTGTCCTTCTCTGACTACAATCTGATTTATTGATAGTGGGAGTGTATATTGGCACAACTATTGAGTTAATTTGGCAGTATCAAAATTACGTATTACCAGCCCCACTTCTAGAAATTATCCCTATGGCTATATTTGCATCCATGAGAAACACTGTGTGTAAGGTGCTCACTGCAGCATCATAATAGCAAAAGTTTAGAAAGAAGTCACATGTCCATCAATAGGGAACTGGTAAATTAATCTTAGTGCATCCATACAATTAAATACTGTGTGGCCGCAATAAAGAATGAGAAAGCTCAACCAAATGTTTTTTTTTTTAAGATTTTATTTTTTTTTAATTTTTTTTTTTTTTAATTTATGATAGTCACAGAGAGAGAGAGAGAGGCAGAGACACAGGCAGAGAGAGAAGCAGGCTCCATGCAGGGAGCCTGACACAGGCAGGACTCGATCCCGAGACTCCAGGATCACAACCTGAGCCGAAGGCAGACACTTGACCACTGAGCCACCGAGGTGTCCCCAATATTTTTTTTTAATGAAAAAAGAAAAGGTTCAGAACAGTGTGGTTAGCATAATGCCTTTTGTAAACAAGCAGGAAAACCAAGAATATTTGTTAGCATTTGAGTAAAGAATACACAAGATACCTTTAAAAGTGACTACTGGTTGGCATGGAGAGAAAGTCTCACTTTTCACTGTATACCTTTAAAATCTTTAAAAACTTTTGAACCAGGGCAACTAGGGTGGCTCAGGAGTTTAGCGCTGCCTTCAGCCGAGGGTGTGACCCTGGAGACCCGGGATCTAGTCCCACGTCGGGCTCCCTGCATGGAGTCTGCTTCTCCCTCTGCCTGTATCCCTGCCTCTCTCTATGTCTCTCATGCATAAATAAATAAGATCTTTTTAAAAAAATAAAAAATAAATAAAAATAAAAATTTTTGAACCAGGGATGCCTGGGTGGCTCAGCGGTTGGGCGCCTGCCTTCAGCTCAGGTCATGATCCTGGGATCTGAGATCGAGTCCCGCATCGGGCTCCCTGCGTGGAGCCTGCTTCTCCCTCTGCCTGTGTCTCTGCCTCTCGTGAATAAATAAATAAATCTTTTAAAAAATTCTTTTTGAACCATATGAATGCTTACCAAGAAATTAAAGCAGTGTTGGCACACCTATAAAAATGACTAATGTAAAAAGCCTGAATATTTCGGGAGTCAGAATGTAGAGTTACTAGAACTGTGACACACTGCTGATAAGAGTGTAAAATGGTACAACCACTTTGAAGACAGTATGGCAGGATCTTTAAAAGTTAAACATACACATGGAACTACCCTATGATCCAGCAAAAAGTATCAGGGCTGCCTGGGTGGCTCGGTCAGTTAAATGGCTGCGTTAGCTCAGGTCATGATCTCAGGGTCCTGGGATCCAGCTCCATGTCAGGCCCTCTGCTCAGAGGGGGTGCTTCTTCCCCCTCCACCACCTTCCCCCCGCCACCTCTCCCCCAAGCTTGTGCATGCTCTCTGTTAGATAAAATCTTAAAAAAAAAAAGCTGATTCATGGCTACATACACCCTGATGTTTATAGCAGTGTTATCAATAATAGCCAAATTATGGAAAAAGCCCAAATGTCCATCAACTAATGAATGGATGAACTCATGGTATATACACACAGTGGGTTATTACTCAGCCATAAGAAGGAATGAAATCTTGCCATTTGCAACGAGGTGGGTGGAACTAGAGTATATTCTAAGTGAAATATGTCAGTCAGAGAAAGACAAATACCATATGATTTCACTTGCGTGGAGGTTAAGAAAATAGATGAACATGGGGGAAGAGAGACAAACCATAAAACAGACTCTTAACTATAGAGAACAAACAGGGTTCTGGGAGGAAGGTGGGCAGGGGGATGGATTAGATGGGTGATGGGTATTAAGGAATGCATTTATGCTGAGCACTGAGTGTTGTCTGTAGGTGATGAATCACTGGATTCTACTCCTGGAACTAATATTGCACTATATTTTGACTAGCTGGAATTTTTTTTTAATGGAGATTTTGTTTAAAGCTTTTATTTATTTATTCATGAGAGACACAGAGAGAGAGGCAGAGACACAGGCAGAGGGAGAAGCAGGCTCCATGCAGGGAGCCTGACACGGGACTCGATCCCAAGACCCTGGGGTCACAACCTGAGCCGAAGGCAGACATTCAACCACTGAGCCACCCAGGTGCCTTGAAACTTCTTTTTTTAAAGTTTTATTTATTTATTTAATTGGAGGGTGGTGCACAGAGGAAGAAGGAGAGAGAATCTCAAGCTGACTCCCTGCTGAGGGAAGAGCCTGCTCCTGCCTCTGAGATCAGACCTGAGCCGAAACCAAGAGTCGTACACTTAACCAACTGCACCAACCAGGTGCCCCACTAACTGGAATGTATATAAAAACTTGAAATAAAATAAGTAAACGATAAGCAAAATATTTTTTTAAGATTTTATTTATTTATTCATGAGAGACACGGGGGGGGGGGGCACAGAAACACAGGGAGAAGCAGGCTCCCCACAAGGAGCCCGATGTGGGACTCTATCCCAGATCCCAGGATCAGGACCTGAGCCGAAGGCAGACGTTCAACCGCTGAGCCACCCAGGCGTCCCAAGCAAAATAATTTTTTTTTAAAGTTAGACATCACAGGGGATCCCTAGGTGGCTCAGCAGTTTAGCACTTGCCTTTGGCACAGGGCGCGATCCTGGAGACCCCGGATCGAGTCCCATGTCGGGCTCCTGACATGGAACCTGCTTCTTCCTTTGCCTGTGTCTCTGCCTCTTTCTCTCTCTATGTCTATCATAAATAAATAAATCTTTAAAAAAAAAAAGAACTGTGAGAAAATAAATTTCTAAATAATAATAATAATAAAGTTAGGCATCACATACTGTATGATCCAGCCATTCCACTCCTATTAACCCAAGAGAAATGAAAGTATAATGGGCACACAAAGACTTACTAGGATATTTATAACAGCCCCAAACTGGAAACAACACAAATGACCATCAACAGGTCAATGGGTGAAGAAATGCTATTGCCATACAATAAAAAGGAATAAACTATGGATCCACACAACATGGCTAATGTCAGTTATGCTGAGTGAAAGAAACCTGACCAAGAGAAAGTGATTACTGTAGGATTCCATTTGTGTGTGTGTGTGTGTGTGTATTTTAAGATTTTATTTATTTATTCCTGTGAGACACAGAGAGAGAGGGGCAGAGACCCAGGCAGAGGGAGAAGCAGGCTCCATGCAGGGAGCCTGATGTGGGACTCGATCTGGGGGACCCCAGGATCACGCCCTGGGCCAAAGACAGGCGCTAAACCACTGAGCCACCCAGGAGTCCCTGTAGGATTCCATTTATATAAGATTTTGCAAAATACAAATTAATCTGTAGTGACAAAAAACAGATCAGTGGTTGCCTCTGGGAGAGGGAGGGACCCATGAAAGAGATGGACTCTGGGAAACCTCCGGAGGTGATGGATGTATTCATTATCTTGATTGTGGAAATGGTTTCATGGGTGAATATGTATGTGAAAATGTATCAAATTGTACATTTTAAATGTGCAGTTAATTGTGTGTCAGTTTTACCTCAATAAAGGTATTTTTAAAAACAAATGTTGGGAAAAGCCAAGGATGATGGCTAATGAACTGCTAACCTGCCTGGCAAGACAGGTGCTGGGAGCAAAATTAGGGCAGAACTTGGTAAGTGCTGTAGTAGAGCTGGGTAAGCTGTGGTCTGAGGGCTCAGAGAAGCACCTTGCCTCCTGGTGGGTCCTGACTCCCAATTAATCAGGCTGGGTAGAGGTTTTTCGTGTACGTTTATTGAACACCTACTATGTGTTATGCTCTTGACTCATGTAACTGCAAGAACAAACTACCTCCTATTGTCCACCCCAAAAAGGGAGGGCAGAGGTTTGGGGAAGAATCCAATCAGGCTCTCTGAAGCAGCCTTTTCAGAGCTTTGGCTGGTTTTTGTGTAACTAAGGGAACAAGGATTACAAGATATATGACTCAGAAATGGACCCTCCTTTCTTATTCCAGGCAAGCCTTTGTAGGAGAGGCTCTAACACTGCTCTGCATAATAATGTGAAGGGCTAACTCCACCGTGGCAGGGGCAGCCTAGTAAATCCTGGGGCAGTGTCTCTTCTTTTGGGGCTTTGATCAGTTTTTCTCCATGTGAAACCGCAAGCCACCTGCATCAGGATCGTCCCATGCTTGTTAAAAATGCAAGGTAACGGAGTAACGGCCATCGCAACATTAGCTGTTATGGGGGGTGAAGACTTCATTTTGTTCTTCGAGATGTGTGTTTGTTTTCCAAAGGTTACTAACTTTCCGAAGGACAATCAGAAGAATCGAGCCTCATCTGCATCTCAGTCTGGCCAAGAGACTGGAAGGGTTCTGGACTTGGGTGCCAGCCTCCCCTAGACAGTTCTGCTGGGTGGACCATGTGGCACAGCTCACTGGGACACATGCTCTGTGCTGCCTTTCCCCTGCTCCACCTCACACACACACTACTCCCCACCCCTTCATCTCTTCCAGACTGAACTTGTCAGATTTACAGAAATGTACTGGGGGTAGCTGAGGAACAAGAGAGAGGAAGGGCCTCAGGGCTTCCCAGACAGAAGTGGAGGTTTGGAGGACGAGTTTCTAGGCAGGGAGGCCGACCTGAGGACAGGGAGCCAGGTTAGGGTCTAGGGTACATCCATGAAAGGAACAGACCCTTTAATAAAGATTGAGCTTCACAGGGCACCTGGGTGGCTCAGTGGTTGAGCATCTGCCTTTGGCTCCTGGCGAACTCCTGGGGTCCCGGGATCAAGTCCTGCATGGGGCTCCTTGCATGGAGCCTGCTTCTCCCTCTGCCTGTGTCTCTGCCTCTCTCTGTGTGTCTCTCATGAATAAATAAATAAAATCTTAAAAAAAAAAAAAAGGATTGAACTTCTTAACTGTTTTTCACTTGGATTATAGGAAAAGTTGAAGGTAAATTTCTAAGCTTTCCCCTATTGGAATTCCCTTTAGTCTTCCAAGCCTTCATTAAAGAACACTTGTGTAGTCATGTTAGGGAGAATTCACCGCTCTGCCCCACCATGAATAGTTGTATTTCATCCAGAAGAACCACACTGGAGTTCTAGGCTGTACCCAGCAGCCCAGTGAGTGGCCCAGGACCAAATGAGACAGAAGGTCAAGCAGTAGATTTGGGAGACAGGCGTGAGACAAACCTAGCCTTTCAATTTTTTATTTATTTATTTATTTATGATAGTCACAGCGAGAGAGAGAGAGAGAGAGAGAGAGAGAGAGAGAGAGAGAGAGAGAGGCAGAGACATAGGCAGAGGGAGAAGCAGGCTCCATGCACCGGGAGCCCGACGTGGGATTCGATCCCGGGTCTCCAGGATCGCGCCCTGGGCCAAAGGCAGGCGCCAAACCGCTGCGCCACCCAGGGATCCCCAAACCTAGCCTTTCATTCCACTTCCCTGAATCCACTAGAGAGAGGTGACCTTTAAAATGGAAATACAAAAAAAAAAAAAAAAAAGATGAAAATGCTGACACTTGGGTTTCATATACATTATCTCCTTCAATCCTTACAAAACCTTAGAGTGTTATTCCCATTTTACAAATGGGAAACTATGGCTTTAAAAAGCTCACTTGCCCTAGGTTACACAGTTAGTAAGCGACCAAGGTCACTTTTGAATGCAGATCTGTGGATCTGATTGGATTATAACCTCTCCTACTTGCTTCTGGGGCGATGGCGGTGGGCAGTCAATGGCAGTTAACCACCTGTTCATGCACCAGAGACATTTTAATCTCCATTACATAGAACTTTGTATTATTTGATGCCTCCTCTCTCTCTCTCTCTTTTTTTTTTTTTTAGATTTTTTTTATTTATTCATGAGACACACAGAGGGGGCAGAGACACAGGCAGAGGGAGAAGCAGGCTCCCTGCAGGGAGCCCAATGCAGGACTCGATCCCAGGATCCAGGGATCATGACCTGCTGAGCTACCCAGGTGCCCCTTCCGTGGTGCTTTCAAGCCTATGTTGCTTCTGTAGTTCATAGAAATAATCAAGATATAAAAAAGGGAATCAAGATCTAAACGACAATTCGTGGAAAGCATTGTGAAATGCCTCTATCTCGGGCACCTGGGTGGCTCAGTCCGTTAGGCATCTGCCTTAGTCTCAGGTCATGATGCTGGGGCCCTGGGATCAAGCCCCACATCTGGCTCCCAGCTCAATGGGGACCCTGCTTCTCCCCTCTCACTTTGTCCCTCCCCCTGCTTGTGTGCACTCTCTCTCTCTCAAATAAATAAAATCTTAAGGGGCAACCCTCGTGGTTCAGCAGTTTAGAGCCGCCTTCAGCCCAGGGTGTGATGTTGGAGACCCGAGATGGAGTCCCACGTCGGGCTCCTTGCATGGAGCTTGCTTCCCCCTCTGCCTGTGTCTCCATCTGTGTGTGTGTGTGTGTGTGTGTGTCCCTCATGAACAAGTAAATAAATAAATAAATAAATAAATAAATAAATAAATAAATAAAATATTTAAAAAAAAAAAAAGGAAACGCTTCTATCTTGGCACTGGTGGACTTTGTCATCTGAAGGACTTAGGAAAACCGAATATAAAAAACATGGAATGTGAAGGAAAATTTAGGCTGTACTCCTGGTCTGTTCCTCAGCAGCTGTTTGGCCTTAGACAAGCCACTTAACCTCTCTGAGCCTCAGTTTTCTCATCTTGAATATTATTCCTGTATCACAGATTTGGTGTGAAGGTCGAAGAAGATAAACGATAAATACTTCTTGAGCTGCAGAATGCAACCCGCATCTTAGTTAATAGAGGTATAAACTCTTATCAGATTTGCTGAAGTGCTCTTTTATTGCAAGGAAGGATACTCCCTCTGGCCACTTCCTGGGCACAATCTCTAGGCAAGCAGGAATCAGGAGCCTTTAGCCAAGTTAAATGAATGGTGGTTGATTCTGCCAATTTATTTCCTACTCCAGGCTTTTTCTTTCCCCTCTTATCTACACATCTGCATGTCAGGAATAAATTTCTTTTTCCTACAATATCATTTTTTGATGGAAACTTCCAGACTTACTCAGATGGGAGAAAGGAGGGGGGAGAACAAAAGACCACATTTCTTCAGCATTTCAATCAACAACCTCATTTTCTTCTAACAGTTGAAGTGAACTTCTTATGAATAATGGATGATGGCCTGATGAATATGCACACAGCCTATTATGCCTGTGAGCTTTGGTAAATAATTTATGAGCTAAAATGTTCCTCACCTTGTTACTGTACAAAAATTATGAAAAAAAACCCACATATTTACCCTTTGAGCTGGTAGGGTGATCTGTTAGAGTGACAGCAGCCTAGTAATACAGTTCTACATCATTGCTAAAAATTAAAGTAAATAGAATAAAATATATGCATTTCAGGTTGGGAGGTCTGTTAAAAAAAAAAAGGCAGAGTATGCGCAGCCACACTCTGTGTCACATTACAAGTTTCAGAAACTCAAAAACAAAACAACCTTCTGGCTTCTCACCTTAAAATATCCCAGTGCTCAGGGACTTTTGTCCTTCATCACCCATTCTCCTCGCAAGGACTTCGCTATGACCAGTCAAGATGGACAACAGATTCCCTGTTTTGTGAAAACCGGCCGACCACCAGCTGTAACGTGGTAAGATGTAAGACTCCAGAGATTTAAGAGATTTTAAAAAAAGGAAAAAAGAAAAGAAAGGAAATCCTCAAAGCTTTCAGAGAGAACAAGCAGGTAGCACAGAGAAGGGAATAGACTGGCCGAGGAGCACTTGGAAATGCATCGCTGAGAGCTTTTTCCTGCTGACCAACCTGACCCCCCCACCCCCCACACCCCCTGCTGTAGCACCCTCCCACCCACTCTCACCTGCCCAGCCTCACTCCCTTAGCAACAGCAGTGAGGCCTTTAATCTGGTGAGTGGAGGGGGGGAGGGGAAAATTAACTCTGGACCCGAGAAAGGTGTTGGGGAAAAATGTGCATGGATCCTGGGGAAATCTGATTGTTCCATGACAATTTTTGAAGACCTGGAACTGGGCTAGCTCTCAAATGAGGGACACCAGGGATTATTTATTTGCTCAGGTTCCCAGAGCTTTCTAGGAATAGAGTACAGAGCCAAGGGAGGCTCTTCCTGTCAACAGCCTCTTGCTGTCCCCCTGATATGCTAAGCGCTTGGAGGAGACCAGACAAAAGAGGAGACGTGAGGCCCCAGCCCCACATCTGTGGGGGAAACCAATATATTCTCCATAAAAAGAATGAATGGCCTATAAACTACAAATTATATAATGAAGTTATTGGAACAATGATGTAATTAAAATAATACTAATTAGAGCAACGTGGTATTACTCAAGAAGGCTTTTGGCAGGAGATAAACCTTGAGTGGAGTTTGCAAAGAAAGAACCTAATTAAACTGAAAGATGGGAGGTGTATAGGGCCGGGCCTTCCTGATGTGGGCCCTACCTGTCTTCCCAGCCCCATCTTGTGCAGTTCTCGCCTGCGGGGTTCCAGCCATATTGATCCTCTTTGTTTCTTGAACACCAAGTCCTTGTGACTCATGACCTCTGCTCTGCCTCTGCTTCTGCCTTTTCTGTTCCTTCTGCCTCTTGCTTATCCCGTCTTTCAAACTTTGCCTTATATGTGACTTCTTCAGAGGTCTGCCCTGCCCTGCCCCCCCATTGTTACTCTCTTTCTTACCACCTTCTCGTTTTCTTAAACATCATGTGTAATGATATATTTGTGTTGATTTTTTTGTTTGTTTGTTTGATGCCTGGTTCCCTTGTAGACTATAAATTCCAAGAGAGCAGTCTGTTTTGTGTTCCACTGGACACTTAGCACCCAGCCCAGTGTCTGGCACACAGTAGATGATAACTTTTTGTTAAAGAAATGCAGGCTCAGAAGGCATGGGAAGTGGGAGTGCAGGAGAAAAAGAAAATGTGCCAGTCTTAGGATACTGCTGAAGAGTTTTATTTGGCATGGGAAGCAGAAGGAAGCCACTGGCAACATCTCTCTCTACCCATTCATGAAAATATTTATATTGTTGAAGTTTTTTTCTGATTATCAAATATATACTTATTCCAAAAAGACTGTACTGCAATATTGTAAAGACTGTATTACAAGTGTTGGAAGGGATGTGGAACAAGAACTCTCATATGTTACAACTAAGGACATAAATCGGTTCAAATATTTTTGAAAACTAGCAGTATCTACAAAAGTTAAACATATACCTCATACGTAGCAATTCCACTCCTCAGTATTTACCCAGGAGAAATGGGTGCGTGTATTCACCAAAAGACATGTACCAGGATGTTCCTAGCAGCTTCATCCATAAGGGACAAAAACAGGAGTGGCCCAAATGCCCATCAATGGTAGAATGGATGAATTGTGGCATAATTATGCAATGGAATATATACAGCAGTAAAAAAAGAACAAACAGTACTGCTAGACACAACAACATGGATGAATCTCAGGAACATATGTTGAGTGACAGAAGGCAGACACAAGAGCACATATTGCCTGGTTCCATTTACATGAAGTTCAAGAACCAGCAAAACTAATCTATGGTGATAGAATTCAGAATAGTGATAACTGGGAGTTTATTGACTATCAAAGTGTGCAGGTGAGTCTTCTTGGGTGTTGGGAGTGCTTTTTTTTTTTTTTTTTTTTTTAGGTAGGTTCCACGCTCACCATGGGGTTTGAACTCACAACCTTGAGATCAAGAGTCGCATCGTCTACAGACTGAGCCAGCCAAGGCGCCCTGGAAATGCTCTGTATCTTGTTGTGGGTGGCGGTGATAATTATGAAAAAATCCAAGTTGTACATTTAAGACTTAGGCACTTTACTGTGTGCGTATGTTAAACCTGATTTAAAAAAAAAATTTAACGTACAAAAAACTGAATATATGCTCATCATCAAAAATTCAAGCAATGCAGAAATATTTAGAGTAGAAGTGAAAGGTTTCCTTTCCCCAGAGAAAACCACAGTTAACATTTTGGTGTAGGTCTCCCTTCCATCATACCCCTTTCTTTCTTCCAACTATCCTTGATATTCATGTCATTCAAGGCGTTTCATCGTTGTGTAGCGCCAAACCAAGTCACAGAGACTAAGAGTTTCTTTCTTTTTTTTGAGACTTAGAGTTTCTGCCTTCGTGTGACACCGTTCAATAGCACAACTGTGCCCCTCCTTCACAGAGGGTAGTAGGAAATACAAAAATGAGTACATCACAGCCTGTGCTCTCGAGGAATTTACAGTCTGAGGGGAAAGGCCAGAGACTCCACACAGACCAAACAAGACTCCTGAGAGAGAGGACACCATGACATGGGGCAGGGTTTTCAAGGCCATTAAAGTGGATGCAACTATGGTACAGGTACTGAGCCCCTACAACTGAACAGAGCTTATGGTTTTCAGAGTGCTCACACATACAGCCCCACTACTAATCTTCTTAACCCTATGAAGTGGTGATTATAGGCAAGAATCCTCATTTTATAACTGATGAAGAAGTTAAACTACTGGCCTGGACGGCCAGCGGAAGAGTTGGGACTCAACCCTAATTATTCTGACTCCTAATCCACTGGTTTCTTATAAATCCGCCACCAGCCCTAGCTCCTTACCCCCACGTGGAAACAGCAATCAAGATAGAACCCGAACCTTGCTGGCCAGGTTCGTAAGGTCAGGCCTTGAGAGGGAAGCTTCCTGTGAGCAGGACCTCTGGCTGTGAGCCAGCCCCAGGTATCTTCTAGAAGCGCGTGTCATAGTGATGGTCTGGAGCCACCCGGTGCTTCCCCCCGTCTTCTGCCCCGTAGGGTCTTCCACCAGGGGCCTTAAAGAACAGCCCCGGGAGGGCAGAGGGCTCCACATCCCTTCTCCTCCCTGTATGTTAAGTCCTCTGTGTCCCCATTCCTGGTATCACGGAACTGGGGAGGGGGAGGCAGGTGGGCAGAGGGGGTACAGCCCAGATGGACGACAGGCCCCTACACTGAGGGATCCCCATTCCCTGAATTTGCAGAGTCTCCCTCAATTCTCCTCCCCTCATTCCCTCTCCCCACTTTGGTCTTCTAACTACTCCAACCTGCTTTACCCTGTGCCCCAAACTCCACGTCTCCGAATCCCTTCCTCTACCTGCAAAAGCCTCCAGATAACCCAAGCCTCGGCGCCATCACCACCGGCAAAGCAGAACGTTGTTCTTCTCCGTTCTACTTAACTCTCTCACTCACTCTCTCTCTCTTTCTTTTAAAGATTTCATTTATTTATTCATGAGAGACACACAGAGAGAGAAGCAGAGACACAGGCAGAGGGAGGAGCAGGCTCCCTGCAGGGACTCGATCCCGGGACCCCAGCATCAGGCCCTGAGCCAGAGGCAGGCGCTAAGCCGCTGAGCCACCCAGGGATCCCCCCCCCCTTTTTTTTTAAACGTTTTCTCGTCGACTTGGACGAGAAGGCAGGGAAGTCGTCTTTGGACCCGAGCCCACGGCCGGCCGCCCCCGCGGGGTCGCGGTCCCCCTGGGTCCCCTCCCTGAAATGGAGCGGAGGCAGGGCCACCTGGAGGACCGAGCGGGGTCCGACGCCGGCTGGACGCCCTCGAGGGGGCTCCGGCCTGGGGCTTGGGGATG
Source organism: Nyctereutes procyonoides (assembly GCF_905146905.1). Classification (NCBI taxonomy): domain Eukaryota; kingdom Metazoa; phylum Chordata; class Mammalia; order Carnivora; family Canidae; genus Nyctereutes; species Nyctereutes procyonoides. The sequence continues at coordinate 2,408,959 of NW_026575124.1, read as the reverse complement.
GGCCCCACCGACGTTCGCCCCCGAGGAGCGCAGTCCGGGGAGCCGGGGAGGGCGGCGGGGGCCGGGGTCCCCGCCTCGGACCCCCCCCCCCCCGCCGGGCCCTGCGCCCCCGGTCGCACGTCCCCGGATGAGACCAAGCCGCGCGCCCGGCCGCCGGCCTCCGCGGGTCGGGGGCGCAGGGCCCGGGGCCTCCCGGCGCGCCCACCCCACCCCCACCCCCACCCCCACGGCTCGGGCTCGGGCTCGGGCTCGGGCTCCGGCTCCCGCCCGCGCTCCCCTCCCTCCTCCCCCTCCCCCCTCCCCCCCGGCGGCGGGCGCGCGCGGTGCAGCATGCGGCAAAGCTCTTTGCATAAATTATGCTCATGACGCAGCAGCTAAAAAAATCCAAGTAGCAGAAGGAGGGAAAAGGGGGGGGGAGGAGGAGGGGGGGCTGTGGAAGGGGGGAAAGGAGGGAAATCTATCTACCTGCCCGCCCCCCCCGCTCCCCCTGCCCGCTTCCCGGCCGCCCCCTCCGCCCAGCGCAGCCCGCGGAGTCCCCTTCGGCTCAGCCCAGCCCGGCCTGGGGGCCCGCGGGTGGCGCCGGGTCCCGACCCGCTCCCGGGCCGAGCCGAGCCCAGCCGAGCCGCTCTGGCTCCTTTGTCTGCGGGCGGCGGCCGCCCGGCCCCGGCCCCGGCCCCGGCCCCGGCCCCGGCCCCCGGCCCCCCGGCCCGGGCTGGGAGATGCGTCTGTAACCGGCGGCCGCCGGGCACCCGGGGCGAAGGCGGCTCGGGCTCGGGCTCGGGCTCGGGCTCGGGCTCCGGTAAGTAGCGGGGTCCGGGGCGGGGAGGGGTTTGCACGGAGGGGGAGGGGGCCGGGCAGGGGAGGTTTCGGGTTTGGTTAATATGCAATGCCCGTAATTAGCATAATTTATATATTTATGATAAAGAGAGAAAAATGCCGCGGGGCCGGGGTGCCGGGACGCCGGGCCGGGGCGGCGGGGAGCTCGGGGAGCGGGGCTGCGCGCGGCCGCCCGCCTGGGGCCGCAGAGCCCGGGGCCGCGCCCTCGGCCGCCCGCGGGCCGGCGGGGCCCCGGGGGGGGGGCGGGTGCACCGGGCGGGGAGCTGGGGCCCGGCCCCTCCCGGGAGCCCAGGGGGCCGCGGACCCAGCCCTCGGTACCCACACGGACGCCGCGGCCACCGGGAGCGGATTCCCGCCCCAGCCGAGAGCCCGGACGCCTGGGTTCCCGGCGGTTAAGGTCAACGGCGGCGGCCCCGGCGGCCCGCGACAGGTGGCCCCGGCCCCGTGCACCGAGGGCCCCGCTGGGACCCGGGGTTAGGAGCCCAGACGCGGCCGGGAGCGAGCGGGGACGGTGGGAGGGTCCCCATCGAGCGGAGCATGAGCACTTCATAAATATTTAATAACGATATTATTATTAATAAATAGTCATAATAATGGGCCCGGTAGGTGCTTCCTGTCCGTTCTCACCTGGCAAGGCCGAGGGGGCCCCCGGGTGCCTGGTAACCCCCAGTTTGGCGTTGGGATCCCCCACGCAGCTGTGATTGGAAGCCCGGCCCCGCAGAATAGCCTCTGCTGCAGCGGGGGGGGGGGGGGGGGGGGGGGGGGGAATAGAACACGGTCTGGAAGCCTTTCTGGGCAAATGAAAAGAAGTTCTTTGCAGAGATTTTGGCCTCCTCTGCGCTTCCAGACGCCTTGTTCCCAAAGCAGAGGCTGCTCTTTAATTGTTTGTAGACACGTATCCCTCCTCCCCTTTTCTTGGTTTTCTAAGGCGGCCAACGGTGCCAAGCAGGGCCTGCCCAGGAATAATTCCACGTATTCCATTTTGGTTGAAATCCTGGTGCTCAGAGCAATAGTGCTCTGACCCGTTTGTTTGTTTGTTTTGTTTTTGCATGTGTGTGGTGGAACTTCGTCTTGTTCGATGGTTGAACAAAAATCCCTAGTATGTGCCGCGCTGCGCACAATACAGATAAAACTTACCCTGTTGGGCATAGTTTTCATTTCAGTTTAGCTGGTGGTGGTAGAGGTTAGAGGGTCAAGGAGGCAGGTCATAAATATGAAAACATGCAAGGTAATATCCTGGAATGATAGTGTGTGTGTGTGTGTGTGTGTGTGTGTGTGTGTGTGAGGGGGGGGGGCGAGGGAGAAAGGGGAGCTATGTCTTCCCTTTTGAAGGTTACTACCTAGCAATTAAAAAGTGAATCAGAAGAAATTTGCTTCTCTGCATTATGAGGGAAAGGGAGATGAGATAGCCCTCTTATTTACTGGCTATTAAAAAAAAGATTTACTGGCTCTAATATCGTAATAGTAGTCGTTTACATTTTTTAATACTTAACAATTGAGAATATTTTTAGGGCAGCCCAGGTCGCTCAGTGGTTTAGCGCCGCCTTCAGCCCAAGGCGTGATCTGGAGACCGGGGATCGAGGCCCACATCAGGCTCCCTGCATGGAGCCTGCTTCTCCTTCTGCCTGTGTCTCTGCCTCTCTCTCTCTCTGTCTCTCGTGAATAAATAAATAAAATCTTAAAAAAATATCTTTATATGCATGCTTTACTTCAATTAAAAATAACAATTATTATTATTGAGCCTGGGTGGCTCAGTTAAGCATATGACTCTTTTTTATTTTATTTTATTTATTTATTCATGAGAGACACACAGAGAGAGGCAGAGACACAGGCAGAAGGAGAAGCAGGCTCCATGCAGGGAGACTGACGTGGGACTCGATCCTGGGTCTCCACAGAATCACACCCCGGGCTGAAGGCAGCACTAAACTGCTGAGCCACCGGGGCTGCCCAAGGATCTGACTCTTGATCTCAGCTCAGGTCTTGATCTCAGGGTTGTGAGTTCAAGCCTAGCATTGGGCTCCACACTGGGCATAGAGCCTACCTAAAATAAATAAATAACAATAGTAGTAACGGTTACGTAGTGTTTGCTGTGTGCCATGCCCAGTTCTAAGTGCCTTACCTAAATGTGACCAATTTAATCCTTACAATAACCCATGAGGAGGTACTATAATTTAGCCCCATTTTACAGATAAGAAAACTGAGGCTTAGAGAGATTACATGAGGAGAAGCACTACTCAACCTGGCTCTTCTGCCTTTAAGCCTCAAGCTCTTTCTGTGTCAGAATGAGGGTCAGTCAGGCCACAGAGGGAATGGGAGGGAAGCTGGATTGCCACATTATGGAGGGTAGATGTGGTTAGGATTCTCCAGAACTTATTGCTACTTTTTTTTTTTTTTGAATTTTTAAGTAGTTCTAGTGCTGTGAATGGGGGCAAAAAAAAAAAAAAAATGGAAAGAGGATCTGTGTTTTGAGGGAGAAGGTAGGAAATATGAGGAGGCCAAATGATATGACCTGATTTCTTAGTTTATATTTTTGGCTCATGATCATTGACACCCCCCGCCCCATCATATACCAAGCATACACTAGGCACTGGAGTATGTTAATAAATGGACGTATGGGCGCCCGGGTGGCCCAGTCGGTTGAGCATCTGCCTTTGGCTCAGGTCATGATCCCCAGCCCCGCATCAAGCTCCCTGCTCAGTGGGAAGCCTGCTTCTCCCTCTGCCTCTCCCCCTGCTTGTGCTCTCTCACTCTCTCTCAAATAAATAAACAAAATATTTTTAAAAATAAATAAATAAATGGATGTGTCTTCTTGGAGCTTACGGTCTAGTGGGGGAGTATATCTACTTTCTATTTTTCACATTTCATTTGCCCCCTCCCTTCACCCTGCCTAGGATGAGTCATGTTTGGGCACAAGGGAAAGGCAACAGGAGGAGAAACTAAATCTAAATGTGTCCTTATTAAACTCGTGTTTACTGCTTGCCTATATATGTCTAAAATTATATGTGATGTTTGGAAAAGGGGAATTAAAATTGGTCACGACTTTCCTGTCTTTTTCTCCTTCCCTTTATTATGGCCCATGTGAATGCCTCCCTGATTGGTCACCAGCTTTGCAAGGCATTTATCTCTGCTTATGGATGGGATGGGGTGGAGGGCTGGCACTGGAGGAGACCTGAGAGTTTCTATTTTCCAAAGTGTCCTGATCCTTGGGAGCCAGAATAGGGCCCCTTCCAATTCCAGAGAGGAGGTTTGGTATTGTGCTAGGAGGATAGGGTCTGGGGCAGCTGGACACTGCCTTGAATTTTGAATCTGCCGTTGACTTTCCTGTGCCCTTGGGCAAGTCACCTGGTCTTTCTCTACCTCCATTTCCCTGTCCATAAAACTGGGGATCGTAATAAGAGCACCATGCTAAGCATTTCACTTACGTGATCTCATATCACTGTTTTTTTTTAACAATCCCATAAGGTTTTCCCATTTAATCAACATTTTATTTATTTTATTTTATTTTAAGATATAATTTATTTATTCATGAGAGACACAGAGAGAGAGAGAGGCAGAGACATAGGCAGAGGGAGAAGCAGGCCCTATGCAGGGAGCCCGATGCGGGACTCGATCCTGGAACCCTGGGATCCTGGAACCCCGGGATCATGCCCTGAGCCCAAGGCAGACGCTCAACCACTGAGCCACCCAGGTGTCCCATAATCACCGTTTTATTTTTTTTTATTTTTTTATTTTTTAAATTTTTATTTATTTATGAGAGAGAGGCAGAGACACAGGCAGAGGGAGAAGCAGGCTCCATGCAGGGAGACTGACGTGGGACTCGATCCTGGGTCTCCAGGATCGCGCCCTGGGCCAAAGGCAGGCGCCAAACCGCTGCACCACCCAAGGATCCCCATAATCACCGTTTTAAAGATGAAGAAATTAATCGTCAGATTAAGACAGTTGCCCAAGTCACACAGCTGTTTCATGGCCAAACTGGAATTTGAATCTCGGTTTCCCTCCAAAGCCTTATATCCTTATCTCTCTTTAATCCTCAGCTTTCTAGCTATAAAAATGGGAGTAATAATAGCTAATTGTTCTTAGTTTTTTACACAATAATTCCAAGGTAAGCTGTCCTATTATTGATCCCTGAGAAAACAGAGAAGTAACCTGCCCCCCTGTGGAAAGTCACACAATTGGTCAAGTTTCTTTTCTTTTTTTCTTCTCTTCTCTTCTCTTCCCTTCCCTTCCCTTCCCTTCCCTTCCCTTCCCTTCCCTTCCCTTCCCTTCCCTTCTCCTTCCCTTCTCTCCTTCCCTTCTCTCCTTCCCTTCTCTCCTTCCCTTCTCTCCTTCCCTTCTCTCCTTCCCTTCTCTCCTTCCCTTCTCTCCTTCCCTTCTCTCCTTCCCTTCCCTCCCTTCCCTTCCCTTCCCTTCCCTTCCCTTCCCTTCCCTTCCCTTCCCTTCCCTTCCCTTCCCTTCCCTTCCCTTCCCTTCCCTTCCCTTCCCTTCCCTTTCCTTTCCTTTCCTTTCCTTTCCTTTCCTTTCTTTTTTTAAGATTTTATTTATTTATTTGAGAGAGAGAGCACAAGCAGGGGCAGGAGGCAGAGGGAGAGAGAGAAGCAAGCTTCCCACTGAGCAGGGAGCCAATCCCAGGACCCTAAAATCATGATGGGAGCCAAAGGCAGATGATGCCTAACCGACTGAGCCAGTCAGGCACCCCTAATTTCAGTGCATATTTGCACTATGTATATAATGTATGTATGTAAATTTGTATAACAGCTACCATTTTCTGAGCCTTTACTATATGCCCGGCATTGATCTAAACTTTTTACATGCATTAATTTATTCAGTCCTCACTATAACCCTATGAAGCACGTACTATATCTCTCATTTTTTCAGATGAAGAAACTGAGGCACAAAAGTTAAAGCGTTTGTCCTGAGGCCCACAGCTAGTAAATACCAAAGCTGAGATTATGAACCCAATAGTCTGTCTCCAGAGGGAGCTGGCTATAATAATATTGTGTGTAAAGGACATGGGTCCTGATAAACCATAAATGACTATCGTTCTTCAGCACGTATAAGCGGGGAAATCTGTGTCCGGGCACCAGAAATGGAGAAGGATGGGGGGGACATGCAGAAAATCCATCAGGCAATAATGACTTAGGAGTGACAGCCTCTCTGGATTCTAGCAAATTAAGAACGGGGTGATTAATGCTTGTGTGTGGGGATGCGGTGACCCTTCACACCAGGTACTAAAGCCATGTGGACCAGCGTGGCAGTGTTAAGTGGGGGAATTCTGACCATATTGGAAGGAAGAGCCTATGGGGTTCGGTGAAGGAGTAAATGTGCGTGGTGAGAGAGAACGCAAGGATGATGGCAGGGTTTTGGCCTGAGCATCTATGGAAGGATGAAGCTGCCCATTGGCTCAGATGGGGAAAGCTGCATGCAGATGGAATAGGTTTGGGTTAGAAATCAGGAGTTTGGGGGGGCTCAGTCAGTTAACTATCTGACTCTTGATCTCAACTCAGGTCTTGATCTCAGGGTCATGAGTTCAAGCCCCATGTTGGGCTCCTGAAAAAGAAATCAGGAGTTTGGTTTTGAACATGTTGAGTATGAGATGATATGAATAATCAGTAGGCGTATGCATGTCTGAGGCTGAGGTGCCCAGGTAAGGTCCCAGCCGGAGATTGCGATTTGGTTTTCGTGTGACTGAGTTAGCCCATCTAGGGAGGGGGTAAAGAGTTGATGACACCATTCAGCTCAGCCCTAGTTACTGATCTGTGCCAGTCTCCTGTGTCCTGTCATTGTGGTCCTTTTGCATGGCAGCTCTGCCAGAGGTAAGTGCGTACGCAGTTTAAATATGAGAGTAGTAGAGAGGGACACCTGGGTGGCTCAGCGGTTGAGCATCTGCCTTTGGCCCAGGGCATGATCCCAGGGTCCCGGGATCCAGTCCTCATCGGGCTCCCCGCAGGGAGCCTGCTTCTCCCTCTGCCAGTGTCTCTGCATCTCTCTCTCTCTCTCTCTCTGTCTCATGAATAAATAAAATCTTTTAAAAAGAAATTAAGAAAGTAGTATAGAGCTGGAGATACTGATGCCGACAAGCAACCTAACCTGAGAGAGTTATGGCAGATTTTTGAAAGGTGATTTCCCACAATAAATGTGGGATCGCGCCCTGCGCCAAAGGCAGATGCTCAACCGCGGAGCCACCCAGGTGCCCCGAATGTGGCTTTCTTTCAATTGAATACAGGTAAAACTAATTTCAGCTTAACCAGCCATTCCTAAGAATCCCCTAACTTCACGCAGGGTGTCCTTCACCTCCGAAAACGACTGTAGAACAAGGTATTTTACACCTTGAAAACCGCTGCCGTGTTGTTAGGGGAAGGATGAAAACCACAGAAATGAGTCTGAGTTAAAAGTCTGCACCCCATACAAGAATTTCCATTTTCCTCCGCATGGCATCAGATTCTTCATACATAAGATGTCCTGTCTGAACCACATGCCACCCTGGAACAAGGAGAAGGGGACCACACGAAACTGCGGTAGGGGTCCCTTCTGTGGATCGTAGCACCTGCTCATGCACCACGACGTTGAAGCAGACTGGGCTGTAGTTCTCTGCATGACTCCAGTGTTAGACTGAGGCCTTGTCCATAAAGCTGGGGACTGTCTTCTCCCCCGCTGTATCCCCAGGGCCCAGCCTGTAGGAGCCACTGAAGTATTTGTTGGGTAAGTGAAGGATGAAACATTTCAGCATTTTTCCTAGTAGGACCTCAGGCTTCCCCAGGGGGTTCGGATTTGTTTGAGCTCCCCTGATGCTCCTCCTGGGTGCCTTAGGACGTCGCCCGAAGCAAACCCAGAGTGGATCCAGAGGAGAATGACACGCAGAACCAGGGCCCCTGACTCGGTCCCCTCCGCTGGAACTCCTGGATGGTCCCGGATCTCTGGATTTTCAGACAGTGGGCAAATGCCTCAGCACCCACGGCTCATTCCCTTCCCGAGGTTACCTGTGTTTTTAGATATTAGCTCAGGAAAGTGAGGGATAAACGAACTCCCTGGGACCCAGCCGAGGCGCTGTGCCAGGTGTGAGGCACGTGTCTCCGACTCATCTCACTGGAGGAAGAAGACGAAGGAGGAGGCCCTGGGCCGGCACTGCCTCTTCCCGTCACGAAGGACTAGACGCTGAGGACCCGGGTTCACAGAAGCTCATAGAATTTTGAGAGTGGAAGGGGTGTTAGAGTCACGTGAGCCTCTCCGCTGCTCGACTCTCCCGAATAACACAGCCACGAAGCGGACACTCGCTTAGCCACCCTGTGAGTGGCCACGACAAGACTACGAGCAGGCTTTACGCCCCTCTCGGGCAGATGGATGGATGGATGCCCCACAACGGATGGCTCCTGGTCCCTCCTGCCTAAAGGTGTTTGGAATTGGAAAATTCTGCCCCTCCCCCGAAATGTATGTATCCAGCTGTAATGGACCCAAATTTACCTTACACACCTTTCTTCTTAGTTTTTTGTCTCTGCCATTTATTTGCCCTTGCAAATGACTTGCTGATTGACTTCCATATGTAATAAATGGCACAGCTCATCCCATTTCCCATGCAGAAGTGGTAGTCAATGGCCAAGCTCTTGGCAAAACTCATAGAAGGCTCCTGTGGACAAAATCTGGAGGAGGACATCACCCAGGAATGAGGCTAGAGCCCCAGTGAGGGTGGAAGATGCCTACTAGCTCTTCCCACAGATTCCTCCGCCCCTCCTACAATCCCCTTGTCCTATCTGAAAAGGGAAGCCTTATTTATTCTTTTTCCAAATTTCTAGATGTCTTGAATTTCTTGCCCTTCCCTTGATGACTACCGTAGGTAGTTAGAGAAGGAACCTCATGGTTCTTCTTGCCTCCTTGGCCAGGGAACATTCTGGTGAAGAGGTGAGCCAGCAATTACACTCTTAGGTATATACCCCAAAATCTTGAAAACAAATGTTCAAACAAAAGCTTATACAGAAAAATTCACTGAAGCACTGCTCACATAACCAAAAGGTAGAAACAACCCAAACATCCCATCCGCTGATGAATGGATAAGCAAAATGTGGTGTATCCATATGGTTGATTTTTTTTTTTTCAAAATAGATGAGTTTAATTGCCTACTAGACCAACC